>NW_027509197.1:4345000-6847500 GCF_051911475.1 Siphateles boraxobius
GTCTTTTTCATGCTTTAATGATTTAAAGTTCTCATCTGCTCATCAACTAATCTGCAATCAGGATTAAATGACTTTTTAAAGAGTAGAAATAAAGAGCTAAATATTCTATAACATTTCATAGATTTTTTATCCAGTTAAGTGTTTGAGATGGAGCATATAGTCATATTACACAGAGATGAACTGAATAATGTACAACTACAATTATTTTGCTCAATGTTTGGTGACAGGATGAGAGATTTTGACAAGCAAAATATCTTGTGTGGTTTCTGAAACAACACACTGTCGAACAATTTTAACCTTAAAGTTTAACTAACCATAAATACAGAGAGAAATTAGATTGATAAGAATGTCATTGAAGCTTCAAGCCCTAACCCTAACCTAAACCTACATTGATTGAAATGTTGTTCCAGGGCCAACAAGTTTCTTTACTAGGAAAGATCACAGTAAGCTTGCAGGCATCATGGTTTGTAATGGTTATTTGTCATTTAGCAGACACAAACATATTTTACACAAACATATTCTCACACAACCCCTGAACGCACATAGCATTCGCTTATATGTTTCTCTGGATGTAACAATTCAGAGTCACCTTCAAATGTCTGCAGTTGCCACCACACACACACACACACACACACACACACACACACACACACACACACACACACACACACACACACACACACACACCCCAGACAGCAACATAGTTTCGGCCCAGATCCGGCCCACATCTGGAACACGTTGATTCCACACGTTTAAATCAATGGATTCAAAGCATTTTATGACTCTCAGCATACAGTCACGTGTAAACCAGATGTGCTATTATTCAGGTAGGTTATGTTGTTTTCAGCTTCTTGCTTCACAAAAATCTGAATGAGAAAACTGACTTTAAAAGAAGGCACCATACCCACTATTGGAGCCCTTGCAGAAATACTAAAAGTGTAACTTGCATTGTGTTAAGAATTGCAGTCTGACACATTTTGGAGCGCAGCAAGGCACATACTTAACATTAAGAACTTAATTGCTCTAACCACTGAGCAACCATACATCAATTGCATTCTACAGCAGACTTTGAGATCTTGATTGGTTAGAGATCAAGTGGGAAATAGGATACATTCATAAGCTTGCAGGAATTAAGTGTAAAATCACTGAATTAGAGCAGTGGAAACAATGT
Organism: Siphateles boraxobius; assembly: GCF_051911475.1. Classification (NCBI taxonomy): domain Eukaryota; kingdom Metazoa; phylum Chordata; class Actinopteri; order Cypriniformes; family Leuciscidae; genus Siphateles; species Siphateles boraxobius. The sequence continues at coordinate 4,346,172 of NW_027509197.1, forward strand.
ACAAAATTCTAAAGATTTTGCTCAATGCAGTTGCTTTTCATCATACACTTTCCTAACGTTTAGTTAATGCCAGTTGTTTATTTCAGTTCTGAATCTTTGGGAAGTCATAGTGCTTCGCAAAGCATTGTCATAATTGACAGAAAATGACAGATATTGCCATCACGCAGTCCGTAATGCTCATGTGAGACTCGAATCCTGGTTTTATCGACACTTAAAGCAGGAAAGTCATAAAAAACATGAGACGTGAATTCTAGAACATCTTGAGAACAGAAGAGTTCAAAATGGAATGAACCTTCCACTACCCAAGGTCCATTCAAAAAATTCATCAGATCAACAGTCAATGGAGGTATGAATGAGGTTTCAGCTGCCCTCCTCTTCCTCTACGGAGTGATTCAGACCAGGGATGAACTTCAGAAGGTGCTTGCGGACGCTACCTCTTCTACCTCTCCTTGGCAGGGTCCCAAACATGGATGAAGATGAATTTTCCCAGGTTGGGGAGAGTGAACTGTTACTGCTGGTCAGGCTAATGCTGCGTGTTCTTGTCAGGGGTCGCAACACCCCCCCCTCCAGCTGGAAGAAGCTGCCATTTGGATCAGTGGGGCTTAATGGACTCGGATCATCAAATACTGGTGACATGAGGGTACCATCCTCACTATCATCTGTCATTATGCTGCGGCAACTGCTGTCACTGGAAAAACGCTGCCCAGAGTGGCCCATTGGAGATGAAAGAGCCATCATAGAGTCAAAAGACAGATGCTGAGCACTTTCATTCAGATTACCTGGAACACAGTAAGAGATGACATTAATCCTAATGGCCCTTAATCATTCATCATCCGAAAAAACATTAGCCTGTTGAGTAACAGAGAATCAGACAAGGGACACAATGAGGGTTTCCTAAAAACTTTAAAACAGCTTTTGCTAACAGCTTCACAACTTCAGATGAAGCAGGGACTTATGCACAATTATAACAAAGCACACATCAATTATCATGGAGGAAATTACACCATAATAAGAACAAAGGGGACATAACATTTTAAACCTTTATTTCTGCAATATTTATAAATTCAGTGATTATTTTGTCTTTTCGGATATAATTAAATATTTATTATGCTGGGGTGCAAACTTAAGGATGGAAGCAGCATCTTAGTTTTTTTTTTCCAGAGGAACAAAATTATCTTGAATGTAAATGTTTTTTCAGAGCTTCCTATAAACCTCATTTAAAGCTGAATTATTCAAATAGATTTGGAATTCTTCAAATCAGAACTCTCTGATTAAGATATATGCCCCTGGAACAGTTAGAGATGAAACTAAACTATGTTTAGTTTTTTTCTTGTTTTGTTTTTCTCACCTCGAGTAAGACACTTTTCCTGAAGTGTGAGAGATTGCAGTTCCACCCATTTCTCACGAAGAGTTTGCTGGGCGGAGGGAAAACACAGAAACGAGATCAACATCTATGAGTCATTGTGTTAAATGTGTATGTACAGTATGTTGATCAGCATTCATTTAGATGCCTCAGCATTCATGGTAACAAATACTCTACATTATATACAATTCAGGCTGCCTGAGATGACTCAGTTATGCAGTGTATCTTTCTGAGTAAGGTTTCAGCTCTGTGCACATGTGGTAAACACACACTAACATGCATAAATACACACCTTAAGGTAACGCATCTTTTTCTCTAATTCAATTCTCTTCACAACACTCCCGCTGACTGTCTCCAACCTTCACACACACACACACACACACACACACACACACACACACACACACACACACACACACACACACACACACACACACACACACACACACACACACACACACACATATGCATACAGAAGAGGAGAAAAGACAGTGGTTCTAATTAATACATGATGGTCAAAGAATCTTTTTTTTTTTTTTGATGATTATGTAATATACACATTTTATTTCGATTGTTGGTTGCTAGGGTGTTCCGCTAACATGTCTTTATTCATATAAAGTTATTGGTGGTTGCTAGGTGGATAGACATTTGCCCAAGTCAAAAGAGTCCTTGTCAAGTCTCTGTTATATTCTGGATAGGGTTGTACCAGTCATTCGTAAGTTCTTACTTACATTGGAACGTTAAGTCCACACTAGAGGCTTAGTAACTACTAGCTAGTTTGTAACTAACTCGGTTGCACCATTTGTTCGTAAGACAGAACGTAGCTAGTAAGTAGTCTACTTAAAGTAATTCGTAGTCGCCTAATATGCCGTTTACCCTCAATGATCCCACAACAGCCTTCAAATACAGTAGGTGAGCAGAATTTGTGTTGAAAAGCTGTGACTTTCAATTTATCCTTCATTCTAAATTATTTTGCCGCATAACTAATTGTGAAAATAAATTTCCATTAAATACGATACTACTTAATCATGAATAACATAATTGGTATTTTTATATGTAAAATAATGTTCAGAAACTGTATTTAATTAATAAAGATCAATAAATAAATACTGCTACAAGATTTTTTAAAGAAATTAAATTTATTTATTTATTATGACTAATTTTATTTGACATGCACAACATAGAGCGATGCACACAGCTGCACACTGTTTAGGAAGTGTTGACGAGCTGACAAAGTAATCTGTTAATTTAATGTTTTCTCTCTTAAAATGTAAGCGAGTGTAAATGTCAGCATTATCATATTTGTCTAAAGAATTGAAGTCTGTCGGGTAAAACAAGAGCTTATTGATGCAGTTCAGTTATTCTGCTATTTTTTTCCAACCATTACTCCTGGTCGGAGGCTTCCGTAAATATTACATTTCATACGTAGTTACGCTTCAACCAAGTTTAATGGTGTTACGCATAAATATGTAGTAGTGCGTAAGTTGTGCCCATTTATGTCAAAACTAGGCTAAGTTGTATCTTACACAGCTGGTGCAACCATAAACCGCTTAGATTAGTCTTACAAGTTAGTCATCTAATTTTTTTCTTTAAACTGTTCATAACTTTCTTACGTCAGCTACATATAAACGTACATTGGCCTAATTTGATACATACAAGTATGACTAACCATCCCTTGACTAATTGCTAGTGGGTCATATTAGATCTTAAGTGACTATCTTAACATAATTGCTAAGTTTATGCAACTGAGTCTATGGATCAGGATATGGATCCACCAGCTGTTTGTAAGTTCTTAAAGTGAAACCCGGGAATTAAGACCTGTATGGCCTAATATAACGTAAATTATGTCTCTGACTGAAAAATGTAGTAGAAAATCCATGAAATTTAAAAAAGGTTAAGGTTATTTTAAGGGCTCTTAAAATTTAAAAAAAATCTGCATAGTTTTATACATATTTTGGACAATGGGGGCTGTCATTGTTTTAGGTGCACAGTGCATTCTGCGTATATGACGTCAAATGGTTGTACTCAGTGAGCTACTGGTGCTACCTGAAATACTGATACGATGCCATATTGTGTGGCTTTTGGTTGTAATTTTCAGTCTAAGGGCAACAAGAGAAGCGGTGTAAGTCTTCACTGCTTTCCTAGCGATAAGAGGAGAAAAGAATGGGAAAATGCCTGTGGACGACAAAAAATTCCTAAAGACATTTGATATTTCCTAAAGAACAGATATTTGTTCTCTTCACTTTAGCCCTAAATTAATAACTTTTCTACAACAAAAATTACCTATCACTGAACTTACGAAAGCTGGACTATGAAGCTATTTTCTTCAAGATCTGCTGTACAGCAGAAACAACCTCAGTTTCATTATTTTCCTGTAAAGCTGCTTTGAAACAATCTGTATTGTAAAAAGCGCTAAATGAATAAAGGTGACATGACTTGACAATAATTATGATTGATTTATTTGGCATGCACACAGAGCAATATGCTGTTTAGATCAGGTTTTTGCTGCAGTACCACTAAAAAAAATCTTTATTCACATAATGTTATCTCTCTTAAAATGTGTAGTATAAAAATATAGTATAGAGCATGAATTGTAAATTAATGTCCCTTTATGTCACAACTAGACTCAGTTGTAACTTGAGCACAGCTGGTGCACATGTTCCCTGGTCTCCCTGGGATTTTTGTTTTCCATCCATTTTATCATCCATGAGTCTGATCACTCAGCAGACATCTTCTCAACACGCTGCATTATTTGTGGATAGGTTATCATTCATGACATATAGCACAAAAATATTGTTTAATACTTATACTCACTTCAGCATGTTTGTGGAGTCTCTAATCAGCTCAATAATTTGCTGGTGGGTAGAACCCTCAATACTGACTCCATTTACTGACAATATGATGTCACCTATCAAAGAGAGAGAGATTTTTTCAAAAAATAGACTAACACATTACACTGTGCAGGCAATTTTTCATGTTTAATCTAACCTTCTTAATTGCATGTTTAGAGGTGAAATTAGTGTTTTTTTAGTGTTGTTGTTTTAGCCTGTCTTTCGGTAGATTGACGTTTGTTTTGTTTGTTTGTTTGTTTGTTTGTTTGGCAGACAGAACAATTATTTGGGAAACCTGTCATAAGTTACCCGTTTTTTTGCAGATACTAGCGAGTGACATGGTTAGAATTCAATTCATTTCACCTTTAACTAATTTTACTTCTCTATTTAGGTAAATTTAGTCTTTTAGTTAAATTTACTTTTTTTTTTTAATTTTTAACTTTTTTTTATTTAAAAAGGGTTGATAACACCATCAAATTATCTGCCCAGCGCTGCAGCCTTTAGTGCAATGGGAGTAATGTAGCAATTTGAGTGCATTACATTTGGAAAACTTAGCAGGCATCTCAATATATTTATAGTCCATTAGGTTTTACTGCTTGTTATATAGAAAACAGCGCATTCTGTGTTAAAACTGATTTGGAACGACCTGTGCATTAAACGGTTTTATTGCACACCTTACAGCCATTAATAATAATCAGAATCGAGTATTCAGACAGACCATGGTATAACACTTGTTTTCCAAATGTAATGCACTCAAATTACTACATTGCCCAGCGCTGCAGCCGTTAGTGCAATGGGAGTAGAGAATTTAAAGCTGTTATCAACCCTTTAGTTAATCATCTGTAATCATAAAAACAAAACATTTCTATATGTGTAATACTTATTTCATATAGAAAAACTTTACCCAATCACAACAATGACTACTCACACTCAAGTCTTAAATGGGCTGTTTAAATCAGAGGGTAAAAAACAATGCAGGGAATTTCTACATGCTGATAGTTATTGATGTAAATATCTTATTAGCATTATAGGTGGACCTCAGGTAACATTAAAAAATGTAATCCATTTAATTGAAATTGACCGTCTGATTATAGTGCTTTCCATTGAAAAAAAATGCTTCATGCTTGAGAAAGCATGAAATAACAGTCCATAAAGACAGAAGAGGGCAACACATCAGCTGTGTTAAATGTAGATGTGGTTTAGGCTGGTGAGAAAATTACATGTAAACAAGGTCAGGTCAAATGGGTGGAGTGAGTAACACTTTGACAAGAGGAAACGGAAAACCTGCTCACCAGCAGTCAAACCTGCAGTTTCGGCTGCACTGCCATCCTGCACACTGCACACAAATGTGCACATCTCCACCATACTGCTGTTCTTCACCTTTAGACCATATGTCTGCACAAAGAGACACACATCCCAAAGGACTGTTACTGAAAATATCATTAAAACATTTATGCCTATTCTAAAAAATGCATCTGATCAATAAGGTCACACTAAAAATATCAAAGGAAGTAGCATTTACAACTTTGGAGCCATAAAAAAAGCTTTTAATGCAGTGTGAAGCATTGCTTATGAGTATAAAAACATACCTGGACTTCAAATCCAAAGGCTTCATTGTCTTGTTTCTCCAATATAACCACTGTTCTGTGCAAAACAGGAGACATGTGAACCCAATATTTGCATGAGAGACATCAGACACTCATAGTGAATCAGTAAATCAGTCTTACCTCTGAGGATCAGTATAATCCACCAGAGATGTTGAGTATGTTCTGCGCAGCTGCAAAAGAATAATTCTCAGATTAATTTAATGTAATCCAAAATTATGCAAAACTGCAAGAATCTTGTAGGAATTGTTATTTTGCAGGAATGCATGTTAAATAAATCTTATTTGATCCTGAATAGTTGATCCATAACAGCTCATAACTGATAAATTAAATTTTGACAAAATGGATTAGGACCGTTTATTATGTTAGACCAGTTAAGTTATATAATTAAAAACTCTCTGCATTCATGTTGCCATAAAAACAGATATCAAGATCCCATCACTGCATTTTGATTGTCCCACCTGACTGCGTGATAATGTCCCGCCTTTGATTTCTTCAGTGTTCAAACTTTTGGCACTGTTGAAAGAGCGTCGTCGCCAAAGTGTACTTTTCTTCTTTTGAGAGCTGTCGATTATGTAGCTGTCCAGGCTGCTCAGCTGTTTTAAAGGTGTTTTAAAGTTCTTATTAGATGTCATCATGCTTCTTTATTCATAGAACCACAGCACACAACTGCAGGCTTCAGTGTGACCTGTCTGTAGAAAAGGCAGCGGATATAACCACGTCACGTGAGTATCAGGAACTAAAGGCATCGAGAATCAAACCCCGTGTGTGGGGGTGTCTTGACCATCTTTTACAGTTCCTTTTTTTCTCTCATCTATCCTTTCACTTTTTTCATCTTTATCTAGTGTGCTGTGGACAGAAATGGTGCATCTTCCCTATTTTTGTTTCCTTTTTTAAACTTTTAACTAGAGTATTTTACAGTCGTCTGAGAACAAACATGCATGAACAGCCACAGTCTTAAAAAAAATTCTTTCATCTGTTTCCACATATGCACAGCTTTCACTTCTCTCTGTCTTTCTGTGAGCAATCACTTGTTAAGTGGTCTACATAGAGGACTTTTCTGAAAGCTCAGCTGGCATAGTGAGAAACAGGTGACATGAAACCCTCAACACTAGAGCAAACAACTCTATTCACTGTGGTTTATAGCTTCTGAAATTCCACAGGATAACAACAGATGTAGATTTGAGTCTATAAAGCAAAATGTCTGGTGTGTAAAAATGTTTAAACCTTCTGTTCTTAAGTGGTAGACCTACTTTATTTATAGTATAGGTATAGATCTATTTTAACCTACAATCCCCAAACTCGGTACATGGGGGAATCTAAATTAAGTGCATTTTACTTAAAACAAGTAAACATTATCTGCCAGTGGGGTAAGAAAAATATTCTTAATGCAAACGGAAACAAGATTATTATTCTTACCCCAATGGCAGGTAATTAGCAAAATTAGAAATGCACTTAAATTAGTATTAGACTACCCAATATGTGATTTTTCTTGTGTAGAAAATGCATCTTGATTTAAGAATCTTAGGTTCCCTTCAGTTGTCACTCCGAGTTCCGTCGGATGACGACGAATAGTTTTCGCTTAGAAAGCCTATCGACTTTGAGTATTACAAAACGAGCCAATGGCAAATAATTGCCATGGGTCTGCGGAATTTGCATAGCGTATCTCCGCCTTACCTTGTGGGTATAAAAGGAAGACGTCGGCCACATGCAGATATGTTTTCGCTTCGGAGCCAAGAGTATCTCTTCACTCCACAGCCATTCCTGACTTCACTCTACGAGACGAGCCATTCTCCGGTGTTGGTGTGACGGCGATCTGTAGCGAGTCCACATTGCCTGCTGATCTGTGCAGTGATCTGCCAGTGAGTGTGTTTCTCCCTGCTCGCTTCAACATCGTGGAGTTTTTTTCCTCTCACAAAAGAGCTCGCACGCGGCACGTCTTTTTAAAGACATCTCGCCCGTGCATTTTCTGGTTGCGGTTGACTCATTTCCGATTTTGATGGGCACATTCTCTGCTCTGCGTTCTTGGGCTTGATCACGCCAGAGCAGCATTTGTGGATGACTCACGTTCTCCCCGCGGGAACGTGACCACGCGTCATTACGGTCGAGACTCAATGATCTCGTTAGAGAGAGAGTCCCCTCATCCCCACACCCCGATCTAACACTCTCCACGTGAGGTGCTACTTCGGCTGGTGGCGAAATCCTATAGCGCCCAGGACAGGCAGCCGCCTCACTGCATGCCATGGCCATCCTGCTGGTCTACCTGGCCCAGATGCTGATGGACATGCAGGAGGACAGGACTGACCCAGGGCTCTTCAATGAGCTGTGAGTCTCATTCATTGTTCATCAAATTGAAAGATTTGACTGTGACCGCTTCGAGACGAGCAACTGAGCTCCACGTATGATTTACAAACGCACATGGACCGAAACAAACACTGTTTTAAAGTTAAGTGACGGTAGTCCTTTCTGCTTATTAATAATCATTATTGTAATGTGTGTTATGATCCATGATCTATAGTCACTGTAAACCCTCATACGGTCGAAACATGTGAAAACGTTTGATATCTGAATGGACACACTTTTTATTGTTGTTTTATTTTTTCTCAACCACTGACCTTGCTTCCCGAGCAACGAAAGTGGCCGCACGCTCCCTGGATCAGGTGATGTCCACCATTCAAGCCTGTGGCTTAACCTGTCCAATGTGCAGGATGTCCGGTGGACCCGTCTGCTCGACACCCTCATATCCCAGGTTGGCCCTTTGGCAGTGCAGTTGGGGGCTGTACAACAGTTCTCAACTGCCCATGAGCAGACTGTGGCATATTCTGCCCCGACGGCCCCGGCGTCCACTCTCCAGCCCTGCCCCCCGCTATATGCCGGGTTAAGCGGCACTCTTGAGTTGGGCTGCTCAGAGATGGGACTCAGTTCTTCCCAGGAGCTGGTAGCATGGCCACTCCTTTCCCCGGTGGAGGACCGGGGAAGAATTCTTATTCTCAGAAAGAACTGACTCTCCCGTCTCTGAGCATACAGAGTTCTCGGACGACACGGTGCACTGCCCCCGAGCCGTGCACCCCTCGTCCCCCTCTGTCTCAGAGCCGGATGACAGTGCGTGCCGTCCCCGGACCGCACCGCTCTCATCCCCCTCTGTCGCCAAGCCCCTGGCAGAGCAGGCCCCCGCAGAATGCTGGTCCTTCCCTGGCCTCCTCTGTCAGGGGTGCGGTTATGCTGTCCATGTCCGGGCCGGTCATTCCGCTTCGCTGCACCACCGAGGGGACGTCTGTAGTTTGCATGACTCCGCTGGCACAGTTTGTGGGAGCCTGGCTAGAGCTTCCCAATCTGTCTCCTCCCCGCTTCAGGGGAATCCGCTCGGGTACGATCGAGGCTGTCCCTCCAGCCAAAATGAGGTCTGGGTTTACAGCCCCTACCTCATTGTCCCGGAGAATCCGATGGGTTACGGCCAATCCTGGACCTGCGAATCTGAACCGCCCCCTTCACTGGCTGCTGTTCAAGATGCTCCTGGCCAAACGCATTTCCGAATGTCTGCGGCCACAGGATTAGTTTGCAGCGATCAACCTGAAGGATGCCTACTTTTATGTCTCTGTTCTATTTCAACTCGGACCGTACCTTCGGTTTGCTCTCAGGGGACGCACATATCAGTACGCTGTTCTCCCATTCGGGCTAGCCCTGTCTCCTCGCGCCTTCACAAAGGTCGTCGAGGCAGCCCTTGTTCCTCCAGGGGAACATGGGGTTCGCATCCTGAACTATCTCGGCGACTTGCTATCCTAGCTCACTCTCAGGACCAGGGTTGCGAACACAGGGACCCAGTGCTCAGGCACCTAGCTCGTCTGGGACTTCGGGTCAACTGGGAAAAGAGTAAACTTTTCCCCGTGCTGAGGATCTCTTTTCTCGGTATTGACTTGGTCGCCTTCTCCACTCAGCCACTGCTGGCTTGCCTGAGACAATCAAGTGCAAGAGTGCGGTTCCACTGAAGTTTTTTCAGAGGCTCCTGGGGCATATGGTGTCCGTAGCTGCAACATCACTGCTCGGATTGCTCATATGAGACCGCTTCAACTTTGGCTTTGCAACCGAGTCCCGAGGTGGGCATGGCAACACGCCACCTTCCGAGTACCAGTTACTCCGACCTGCCGTCAGACCTTCAACCTGTGGTCGAACCTCAGTTTTCTATGGGCCGGAGTGCCCCTGGAACAAGCTTCCCGGCATGTTGTTGTAATGACAGATGCCTCCACCACGGGCTGGGGCGCCATGTGCAATGGATATGCTGCCGCGGGCTCCTGGACAGGACCCCAGCGCCTATGGCATGTCAATTGCCTCGAGTTGCTGGCTGTACGTCTTGCTCTGCGCCCCTTTCGGGCCGTGCTCAAGGGTCAACACGTACTAGTCCGATCAGACATTACCGCCACTGTAGTGTACATCAACCGTCAAGGTGGTCTACTCTCCCGCAGTATGTCGCAACTCGCCCACCACCTCCTCTTATGGAGTCAGTAGCATCTGAGGTCGCTTCATGTCATTATATCCCCGGAGCCCTGAACTGTGAAGCCGACGAGCTCTCACAGCTTCAGCCCCACCCAGGAGAGTGGCGACTCCATCCCCAGTCGATTCAGCTGATTTGGGACCAGTTCGGCGACACACAGATGGATCTGTCTGCCTCTCACGACTCGACCCATTGCACCCAGTATTATTTCCTGACCGAGGGCACGCTGGGCACGGATGCAAATATGCGTTTCCCCCAGTGAGCCTTCTTGCACAGACCTTGCGCAAGGTCAGGGAGGACGAGGAGCAGGTAATTATGGTTGCGCCACACTGGCCCACCTGGACCTGGTTCTCCGAACTAGTACTCCTCACGACAGCACCTCCCTGGCCGATCCCTCTGAGGAAGGACCTCCTTTCTCAGGGACGCGGCACCCTATGGCACCCTCGTCCCGATCTTTGGAACCTCCATGTGTGGCTCCTGGACGGGTCAAGGCAGGTTTGAGTACCCTACCACCACCGGTGATGGCTACCATCACTTCCGCTAGAGCATTGTCCATGAGACATGCCTATGCGTTGAAGTGGAACCTCTTCGCCAACTGGTGCTCTTCTCACTGAGAAGACCCCTGGAGATGTTCGATCTGTGTCGTGGTTTCCTTCCTACAAGATGGGTTGGAGCAAAGGCTGTCTCCATCCACCCTAAAAGTCTATGTCGCCGCCATTGCCGCACAGCACGACTTTGTTGAAGGTAAGTCCTTGGGAAGGCACGACCTGATCGTCAGGTTCCTGAGAGGAGCGAGGAGACTGAATCCTCCTCGCCCTCCTCTTGTTCCCTCTTGGGACCTCTCCCTTTGAGCCTAACTGCCCTGCAGAGTGCTCCCTTTGAGCCTTTGCAATCAGTGGAGCTTAAGTTCCTGTCAATGAAGACAGCGCTCCTGGTTGCATTGGCCTCCATCAAGAGGGTAGGGGACCTGCAGGCATTCTCCGTTGACGAAGCGTGCCTGGAATTCGGGCCGGCCTACTCTCACGTGATCCTAAGACTCCGGCTTGGATATGTGCCCAAGGTTCCGACCACTCCCTCCCGGGACCAGGTGGTGAACCTGCAAGCGCTGCCCCTGGAGGAGGCAGACCCAGCCTTGGCACTGCGCTGTCCAGTACGCGCTCTTCGCGCCTATGTAGACAGGACGCAGTGTTTCAGGACCTCAGACCAGCTCTTTGTCTGTTATGGTGGGAAGCTGAAGGGAAAGGCTCTCTCCAAGCAAAGGTTGTCTCACTGGATAGTGGACGCCATCGCTTTGGCATACCAGCAGCAAGGTCGACCGTGCCCCCTTTGTGTGACTGCCCACTCCACCCGGAGTGTGGCGTCCTCTTGGGTTGCTGTATGCAGAGCGGTAAGGAAAGTGTGTTTCGATCTCACGCTCTTTCTTAGAATTTTTTTGTAGTTTCCTGAGCACAAACCCATGAGAGCCATCAAAGAGGAGTTTCACAGGATTGCAGGTCAGTGCTGTAGAAATCGGTTAAAATTAGGCTAATCTGGTATATGACGTTCGCTTGATAATGTCTTGCTGCTACCTCTGGAAGTAACCTAATAATTAGAATTTCCTTTAGGATTTTGTTACAGATCTGCCAGGCTCCTACACGAGTCAATCACAGCGCACTTCCTCTCCTGAGTTCTAATCACACATTAGATAAACTGGGATAAACCTTACAAAACATGTACAGTGAGGAATGAAGCGTTACCTGATTTCAACTACATTTGATACCTTTGTTCATGCATACAACAATGAGTACACCATTCATCACCTCAGCTATAAGCACACACCTCGGCCAAACTCATTGTCCAGTCTTGCTCCTGGACGAAGTTGACACTTACCTTGTTTTCTCCAGCGATTCTCCTAGCGATTCCAGTGACCTGTCTCCAGCATTTTCTCCTGTGATTCCACCAGCGTTCTCCTCCTGTGCCACTCTCCAGCGTCTTCCTAGTCCTTCATTCTCATGTTTATGTCTGTCAGATCTGCATTCCTGTCGTCCAGCGAGGTGTGTGCATCCGGTCCACCATTCACTCTGCCATCCACCTTCCTCCGGTCCTGTAAGCACAGACATTCTCCTCACCGTCAATTCCCTGTCTCCAAATTATCATATGAACTGCTCACTTACCTGATTGCCTCATCCAACTCACTGTTTGTCGATAAAACCACCTGTTGTGCAGTATCTAAGTCTCTTTGTCCGAGTGTGCTTCCGTAAAAGATTTCCAATGTGGTTGAATGCATTGATACGCATTGATATTCCCCTCATTGCACCTTCCGAAAATGAAACAGATTACTGTATTGAATGGAAGGATGCCAGATGTAAGGGTATTCTGAGACATATTCCGTAACCATCACCACAGCTGTTAAATAAACACAAATTATTCACAATTTATTTGGTCATCTTTATTTTCTAAGCAACAGTTATTCTTTTTCCTGTTGGATTTTAATATTCTTCCAATACTTGGTTTTGTGGCCATCTCCTCTTCATCGGTCAGTGATGCTGGTGCAAGTCCTCACCCCATTTTTTCAAGCCTCTGCTTCTTGCTGTTGGCTGTCTATGTCAAATGTTTATTTCATTGCCCTAATAAAAAAAAATATTGCAAACAGGTTGGATTAGAGAACATTTAATTATGTGAAAGAAGCATTAGTCGGTTTCGGTGGGCATTCGATGAGTGTGTATACATTACACCGTGGCTATCCCTGGGTGCCTCAGCACGGAAAGAGTTTTTTTATTTTCTCTTTTTTTTTATTTTAATTGAAAGAGCAATAAAAGTGTGACCCTGCGTCCTTTTCAGGATGTCATTCCGCTTGTGCATTTCTGTATGCCATCGTTCCCTGGCACCCGTAGACGGCCACAATAGCTGCTACTCATGTTTGGACATTCAGCACGCTGAGGCAGCCTTTGTGAATAGCTCATGTTCCCATTGCGGGTCATATGACTAGGGCAGCGTTAAGATCGAGACTCGCTTACCTCAAGGGAGGTGCAAGTCCCCTCGCCTATGCCCCGATTTACTGATTTATTCTGGACCTCAAAATAGGCCTACTTCCTTGCTTAGCCAGGGCGATCCAATGGAGCCTCCAAAAAACATGCTGGTCCTTCACATAGAACCCAGTCGTGTCTTTTGGAGCTCCTCCCGGCCACCAGATGGCTGTTGCAGCATCGGAGGGGGAGCTTCAGTCCTCTGGAGATGAGTATTCGGCTGTGTTACCCCCTTCGGGGAGTGTAGCGTAGTCCAGGTCCGATCCAGAATGGGCAGCTATGCTTTCCCGGGCCGCCGAGAAAGTCGGGCTTGCGTGGAACACTGAACCACGTCCTGAAGCTTCACGGTTGGCCAATTGGATCCTCAGGGTGGGCCGTGCTGGTTCTCATCGCGTCGTCCCAGTATCTTTTTTCCGGAAGTGCATGAGGAGCTCACTAGGACATGGATGGTGCCATATAGTGCCAGAATATAGTGCCTCCCTCCTCACCACCCTTGATGCGGAGCAGCACAATTTTTTTCTGTTTTCTGCAGCAACGCTGGGTACTTTCATATTCTTTATCCTGGCAGAAGCACTTTTGTTTCAATCTATGAGAATAATATAATCAGCCTATGTTATAGTTAAAGATATTAATATTAATAAGTCTTGTTTATTTGACAGTGATTTCACATTTCTTTACATGAAGGCTAAACACAAATACAATGTGAACATTGATTTATTTGTATTTTATAAAATATTATATAGTTTCATAGGAGGTTGTTTCATAGACTTGGCAAATTCATTTTTCAGAAGTTTGTTGGTACAGACATCCGTTGTGGGCGTTCTTGGTAGTCTTTCTATGGCTTTTATAATAGCCCAATGCGATTTTCTCGATCATGCGGCCGAATTCTCTACTGTGTTTGTAGCTCTGGGGGTGTTCTGAGGGTGCTGGGCCACCGAAATTGTGTGAATGGGGGTGGAAATCAACCCACAAAGAAACTCCCATGGCAACTGTGGAGGTATTCAAGGACTTTTATTTTGGAAGTTTTATCGGAACAGATACGGCAACAGCGAGAGGGAGCGCGAAGGAAAAATTCGGAGAGCACGAGTGAGACGATCGGGAGCGTGAGTAAAGCTGAGTGAAAGACGAAATAAACAGTTTTCTAGTTATTTATTTTCTTTTACGTGAACAGCAGTTGACAAGTGTTAAGGTGAGCGGACGAGAAGCTGTACCGAGCTTGTGCTGTCAGGAGTTACAAGTGTGATCGCAGCTGAACTACGTGGCTGTGTGATACGAAGAGTGACATTGCTCCTCGTCCTGACAGTTGTGTGACCCGAGTGTTTGTCTCCGATTTAAGGGAGCTGAGGTACTGTGAGTTTTCTTCATTGTTGTCTCACCACAACTGACATCCGGAAGAAAAACACGGACATCATTTTTGTTGTTGTTGATGTAGAATAAAGCCGATTCAGCACGAGTGGTTTTTGCTGTTGTTTCGAGAAAAATCCTCGCTAGGCATTTTGACACATTAGCGCCGCTCTGTGGACGCAACCGGCATTACAGACTCTTTGAAATTCTTTTGATTTAATTTTCCCTCCCTATTTTGAGTATATAGCCTCTGTCCTGAGAATTGTTTTTCCTCTTTCTATATTTTCCCTATAATAAATTTTGGGACGTTTTGCAGTATTTTTGTTTAACAACTTTGTAATTCTACAACAATTCCTTATAATTATTTAACACTTGCATGGACTTGTGTATGGACAATTTAGTTCGCACAAGTGAGTGAATCTGCATTTCGGAGTGTTTTTTTTTCCCAAGAGACTGTCTCTTTTTCCAGGAACATTTGTGGAAAATAATATTTTTTTTCCCTTAAAAAAAAAGCAAAAAAAAACATTCATTTCCTGCGTTTGAAGAAGGAAGAGACTTGATATCTTTGAACAAGTTCCGTTTAGCTGTTCTGATTTCCCTGCCATACCTGGACAGTCCAACGCCAGCCCAGTTCTGCAGTGAGGTAAAATTTAAACATTGAGTTGTGAATATTACTCAGGTATGTTGATTGACATGAGAAAATATCTGATGTGAAATGTAATATTTATTATGTACTGCTGACTGAACTGGTTCTCATCTGAATATTCTGTTGGAGCTGTTATTTATTTTATTTGACTTGAGTATTCCTGCAGAAAGGAAAGACATTGAACATAAGCTTGAAGCTAAGTGAAGCTTTAATTCTGTGATTGTTTATTTTTCATTCAAAGTGATGTGAAACAAAAGTTTATTTTTGGCACTTACAATCATTTTCTTTATTTTATTTAGAGTAAATACATCTACAATCTCTGTCATCTTGGAGTAGGGGCATTCCTCCTGTCTTGTAGGCTGGTAGTAGAAAAGGGGTTAATTCATTTTATTACACTCTGGGAAAGCTACCGTGTACACTTTAAGTCCTGGAGTTGCCTCCTCACCAGTCATTGCTAAAAAAGCTCAGTTCATCAAGACAGATTAAAACATACTTATTTATAATAAGTACAGGAGTTAATTGTCCTAGGAGTGGGGACTTAGATCCTGTCATTTCCCTAGGCGTTGAAGATATTCAGAATAGATACTTACCCCTACATTGTAGTGAAATTTCCCGCTACACAACAACTTAAAAGTTGTCAATTTTGCAGGAAAACTGTGGATTTGTCAACACTGTTAGCTCGTTATTTTGTGCCAGGGCCAAAAAAAATTAGCCATTGAAGCTTTTTGCAATTATTTGAAATGTATCTAATCATTCTGCACAATAATCTAGAAACACTGTGAATTAACACCATTACAACTGAAGCTGCAAACTTTGCAAAAAAAACAAAGTATGTCACTGCCAAAACTTTTGGCCATGGCTGTAAATCTTCAACGGTCTCAAATAACAGAGCCTGTGCAGACTCTCATCCTCCTGTGATTGAAAATGGGGGAGGGAATGACTGTAGTGTCAATTGTGACTGAATTCAATTCAATCCAGAGAAACATGAACCTCTTCCTGCCGCAACGCTCGAGTTCCGCCACAGGCCGCTCTCGCGAGAGACAAAGCCAGCCTCCTGTGCGAACCAGCACCCAGCGTCCAGCACAGCATCAGCCTCACGCCGTCAGTGTTTTAAGTGTAGTGAAAGTGCCCACGCCCCAGTGTTCACCCCTACACATAAGCACTCCAAATCCCGTGTCACTCACAGAGCACACTCTCATAAAGCGCAAAAAAGCCGCTCGAGTGTTGAATGTAAGAAATGTGTCCACAGGTCTGTGCCCACTATCTGCCCGCTCTGTTACACGATCAAAGAAGCAGGTTATGAATGTAAGTCTCGTGCCCGCCAGAGAGCGCTCACGCTTGCTAACACAAACCTCCCCCCGGGCTCCGCCCGCGCGTTTAAGTGTTATCACAAACATCCATTGTGATCGGGGCGTCAGATACAGTTGTAAGTCTCGTGCCCACGTACACGCGCTCACGCTTACAGAAAGCTTTTCCGCCCAGAGCGCTGTTCGCGCGTCAAAAAGTTAAAAAAGAATGTTCCCCATCCCTTATGATTGGGACATCTCACATAATTCAGCCGGTTTCGGCTTTCAGCGAGCAGCCATTGCCCAGAACCGAGAGTGCGACCGCCGCGCTTTTGGCTCCGGTTCAGTTTCACAATCCCGCAAATGGCGGCGATCTGAACCCGGAGGCCATTCGCCCCCTAGCGGCTCACATAGCTGCGTGGGAAACTATCCCAGGGATTTTAGAATGGGTGCTGAGCACAATAAAGAAGGGCTATACACTTCAATTCATTCGCCGTCCCCCACGCTTTCAAGCCCGGACCGCGACGATAGTGAATGCGGAAGTAGCACACCTACTTCACGCAGAAATAGCAAAGCTGCTGTGCAAAGGGGCTATAGAAAAGGTGTACCGCCTTCTCTGAGCGAGTCAGGCTTTTACAGCCGATATTTTCTCGTACCCAAGAAGGACGGAGCCTTCAGACCTATCCTAGATCTGAGACATTTGAACAAAGTGCTTGCGAAAAGACCGTTCAAAATGCTTACGACCAGGAAAATCCTCGCGCACGTTCGCCCGAGGGACTGGTTTATTTCTTTACATCTGAAGGATGCCTATTTTCAGATTCAGATAATACCCCGTCACAGGCAATTTTTGAGATTCGCCTTCGACGGTCAGGTATATCAATACACCGTCCTGCCGTTCGGCCTGTCCCTAGCACCCCGTACATTTACGAAATGCATGGACGCGGCGCTCGTCCCCCTGAGAAGTCAGGGGCTGCGAATAATGAACTATCTGGACGATTGGCTGATATTGGCACAGTCAGAGACAGAACTGCTATCTCACAGGACAGTGCTTCTCAGTCATCTGGAAAGCTTGGGTCTCACGGTCAACTGGACCAAGAGCTTGTTACTGCCCAGCCAGTCAATTTCCTTTCTAGGAATAGAACTGGACTCAGTGACCATGACGGCTCGTTTATCGACACAGCGCGCGCGCCGTGTTCGCCACCTAGCCGCATCTTTCCAGAAGGGCAGCTTTCTCCCTTTGAAAACATTTCAAAGGATATTGGGCTGTATGGCATTAGCTGCAGCGGTGCTTCAGCTGGGCCTACTGCGCATGCGCCCGCTCCAACGCTGGTTGAATACTCGTGTGTCCCGCCGAGCCTGGCTGTCTGGCGGCCAGAAAATCAGAGTGACTCAGACCTGCATAGCGGCTCTGCAGCCCTGGTTAGTGGCCGACTGGTACCAGCAGGGAGTAAGGATGGGAACCATCTCTTATCGGAAAGTCATCTCGACAGACGCATCCAACTCGGGTTGGGGCACGCTGTTTCTAGGGCAGACCGGTCTTTGCCCAGTGGTCAGACCAGGAGAAGGGTTTTCACATAAACTGTCTGGAGATGATAGCGGTCGAGAACGCGCTGAAGTGCTTCCTTCCATTCATACAGGACCAGCATGTTCTTGTCCACTCGGACAACATGTCTGTGGTATCCTATGTAAACCGTCAGGGCGGTGTCAGATCCAGAAATCTCTGCAATCTGACGGAACGCCTCCTTATTTGGTCTCAGATGCACCTGCGCTCGCTGAGGGCGGCGCATGTGCCTGGCCATTTGAACGACGGCCAAGACAAACTGTCCAGGGACAATGTTCCCCCAGGGGAATGGTCCCTGCAACCCCAAACGGTCCAGAGACTGTGACGCCTATTTGGCAGAGCGGAAGTCGACCTATTTGCGTCAAAAGACAACGCTCAATGCCCGACGTTCTTCTCGAAGGACGAGGACACGCTGGCCCAGGTTTGTCCCAGCCTCCCGCTATATGCTTTCCCTCCGGTCTCTCTGTTACCACAGGTGATCAAGAGAATCAGGGAAATGCGCCACTCGGTGCTCCTCATAACCCTGCGTTGGGAGAATTTGGTTCCCGGAACTAGCACGGCTGTCACATACAGCTATGTGGCCAATTCCGGTGAGGGCAGATCTCCTCTCTCAGGCTCGCGGCACGATCTGGCATCCCCATCCAGAGCGCTGGTCTCTGCATGCATGGTTGATCAACGGGTACTCGTTACCCTGCCACGTTCACGCAGTCTAGAGCCCCTTCCACGAGAAGGCTCTACGCGTCTAAATGGTCGGTGTTCTCTGGATGGTGTACCGACAGAGGTCTGGACCCGCGGACATGCGGGGTGGCGCATCTGCTCACCTTCCTACAAGAGCTGTTGGATAAGTGAAGGTCCCCATCCACGCTCAAAGTATACATGAATATCAGTCACATGACCTTTTACGTCATCCGCTCTTTTTCCAGTTGACTGCCGCCATCTTGAGGATCTGCCGAGTACTGTCTACAATACTGACGGCATTAGCTAGGAAGCAGATTTTCTCTGTTTATTTCACTTTATACATAACCAACTTTGTTTATGTAAACCCTGTGTGTATTTGACAGTATTCGCGCAATAAGACTAGAAAGATAACTTAGTTCAGTAACCTGTCGCTGTTGTTAGACAGGCTTAGTGCGCGTGCGAAGCGGTGTACGCGCTCAGAAAAGCCCTAGTTAGAACCGCGCATCAACACGTGAATGACTTGTTAGCACATGCAAATAATGAACTTATGTGAACTGCATTGTCCCGTTCCTCTGCATTAACATTTGATGTGAATACATGTCGCGTTGTAGCCTATGATGAGACGGAGGCGCCAGAACTGCAACTGATAGAATGCAGGATACTACGACATTTCTTCAAAAGCAGATGGTGGATATATTTTAATCCACGATCATAAATCGTGATATCGCACACCCCTAAGCTAGCGTAAGATCATTACCATTTACATCCACTCACCACAGACAACATGAACACTGCACAGAGAGTTTGCACACACAAACCTTTGTTATAACATAAAAGCAAGCAGCTGCGTGCATGGTTGGGCATGATATGATTGAAAGATTTTGAATGAATGCGCGTAAAGTGCGCTCCCTTAATAATTCCTAAAAAGCTGACATCAGTTAATCGCGATCTCACATCTCTGTTAATATCAATTAAGCTGACTGCACAATGAATCTCTCATAATATATACACTTTGTTTGTTACAATTAGAGGATTTGTCAGCATACAGAGCTCTGAACAAAAAGTCTGTTTTGAGCATAGAGGTTTTGAGCAGTGAGGGGAGTCTATCTTAAATGCTTCTGATTGGCCTTTGCGCTGAAGAAATCAACACGTATGTCTGTGATTGGCTACATCGCTCAGCGCTGCAAACGTGTTTTATAAGGAAACTCTGGCCTGTAAATAGTTTCTATTTTGTTTTAGTTCTTGTTGCTTTTCTGCAAAAATGTATTACTTTTTAAATGTTTTATTCATAGTTATTTCTAGTTTGCGGGAGTCCCGCAAATCGTTTTATTCTCCCTGCAACGCGCACACACACAGAGAGTGCATTGCCGCTCGCACTCGGCCATCAAATCTAGTCCCGCGCCGCACTCTTTTGCATTGGGAAGGTGCACGTCTCTAGATCAAGGGCCCGGCCCGAGGACAGTGACGGGAAATATCTGCCCGCAAGTTCGGGCTCGGCCAGAGAATAAGCTCTAGTTCCTTTGCGACTGACGTATCGATCTTGCCGAATCAGGTACTCAAGATGGCGGAAGACAAGTTTTAGAATTGAGTGACGTCAGTGAGGGGACGTTGGTGACATCATCTGATATTCATGTATACGTGGCGGCCGTGGCAGCGTGCACAGAATCGAGGCATGGCCAGTCACTGGGAAAACATGAGTTGGTCATCCGCTTCTTTAGAGGAGCTAGAAGGATGAATCCGCCGCGCCCCCCGTCGGTTCCCATGTGGGATCTTTCATTGGTCCTCGAGGCCCTGAACGCTTTTCCTTTTGAACCACTAGACTCCGTGGGGTTGAAATATCTATCACTGAAAACCGTCTTTCTGACTGCACTGTCGTCAGTAAAACGTGTGGGGGACCTGCATGCGCTGTCTGTCAGCGCGTCGTGTCTTGAGGTCGGGCCGAATGACTCTAAAGTCATCCTCAGACCTAGACATGGCTATGTTCCTAAAGTGATGGGCACTCCATTCAGAGCGCAAGTTATTTCGTTGTCAGCTCTCCCAGCATCTGACAGCGAAAGTGATGTGAATCTCCTCTGCCCTGTCAGAGCGCTGAGGTTTTACATTACGTGCTCCGCCTCCTTCAGGCGTTCGGAACAGCTTTTTGTTTCGTTTGGTGGGCGCACCAAGGGTCTCGCCTCCTCGAAACAGAGCCTGTCCAGATGGATAGAGAACGCTATAGCAACCGCTTACGCATCAAAAGGTCTTCAATGCCCTCTGGGCATCAGGGCTCATTCCACGAGAGGCATGGCCTCTTCGTGGGCATGGTCCAGTGGAATTTCTATCCATGACATATGTGAAGCGGCGGGTGGAGCTCCCCGTCTACCTTTGTCAGGTTTTATAACCTAGAACAGGGCTATTCAATCAGCTTCATTCGAGGGCCGGATTATTAAATCGAAAAGTTGAGGTGGGCCGATGGGTTTAGCTTATTTATTGAAACATAACAGTATCAATAAGTAAGCTTAGGTATACATAAAAGTATTGTATTTACTTGGAAATTTGGAACCCAACAGTATCCAGATTTATCAGACCATAATACATAACTTATTTACACCTATGTACAAATATATGAATTATACAAGATCATAGCTATTGGTAAGAATTATTTTATTAATAACTATTATAGGCTTAAATTAAAATATTCTTACAGTGAGATCATAGGTAAAACCATGCATGGCTACTCACTCACACTGTATAATAAATGCCTAAACAGGTAAAAACTATACACACAATTAATTATATATTTCTCTAGCCCCCTAATGAATCTAATGCAATATAATCTATAACATAGTATTCAATATAAATATTCCACATTTCTGCCCAAACCATGGTAAATTACTACAGTACATTCATGGTAAATGTTTGTAAGGGTGGTGATTAGGGATTTAGTCTTCTAACTTCGTTCATGGCACAATGTTTCTGCTATTTACCTCATCAGTCGTGTCGGGAATGTTGAGGCTGTTTCATCCGATTTAAAACTAGTTAAAATCATTGAGTGATTTGTGGTTTGTAACAGAGAGATGTGTCAGACTGAAACGCTTCTCACTGGATGTCGCAACGCTGTTTAATAATAGTGTCCGGGACTTGGAGTAAACAACTCCTTTAAGCTTGCGTTCCGTTATCCACTGGGCCGCGCTGCGTAGTTCAAAGTAAACTAGTGAAACAACGGAAAACAGCAATATTTGTTCTCTATTTGTTGTTACTGACCGAGAAACCGCTTCAGATGATTCAGTGACAGAACGGTCCGAAAGAATCCGAATCGTTTCAGACCGTTATGCAAGCGCGTTTGGCCAATTCATGGAAAGGAAATAATCGAACCAAAGAATGATTAATTCAGGAATGATTGATATCGCTGGTTCAGTCGACAGAAATACGGGACACACACATAATAACTGCTGAAATATTTGGACTGAAAACGTTTCTCAGGTCAGTCTGAGCACTCATGGTACACACACAGAGCGTATAGCCGTACAGCTGCAGGCGCCACTGCGGCCACGCGCATTTCTAACCAAATTTAGCCACACCGCCAGGAAAAGAAGAGGAGGGAGGTTGGGGATGGAGATGATTGGCGGGCCGGACCTGGCCCGAGGGCCGCCAATTGAATAGCCCGGACCTAGAAGTTCCTGCCTTACAGGCTAAACTGTTGTCAGTTTGAAGGAGAGGTGTATTCTCCCCAGATCTCCTGCTCAGATCACTCTCACATGACTCAGCTCTCCTGGTTGAGCTGCACTAAGTGGGGTATGTGCCATGTGCCTATACAGACCGGCGCGCTGCTCTGTATTTCCCTATGTGTGCTTATGTACAAGTGATGGCCCGCATGGCTGGCCACCTTATTTTTCCACTTATGGGGTTCCCCTGAAAGTTCGGGGGTCTCATGGTGGATGCTTGGCGCGCACGGCGTTGACAAAGTGTTCCCGTAGCGTAAGCTAAACTTACGCAATACGAGAGAACCTCTCGTAAGAGAACGATACTCGGTAACTAACGTAACCTCGGTTCTCTCTAGAGAGGGAACGAGAATTGCGTAACCGGCCGTGCTCGCGCCACAAGCGACTTCGCTATAGTCGACGAAAAACCAGGGAAGTCAGCCTACAGCCCCTACTTTTATACGCTAAGCCACGCCCATTCTGGCGGGCTGTGACGCTATCCCTTCATTGGGCATGATGTCACTCCGGGCTCACTGGTAGGCTGCAGCAGTTGCCAGTTTTCAGTTATTAATGCTGTCTTAAATCCATCTGTTAACAGTATACCAAATGCTTCAATTGCACTATGTGAAAGCTTCTTGAGCTTTTTTATTGATAAAATCTCTAATCTTAGGCCCCAGGTGATAACCACTTATAATGACCCTTCTGCTGTTATCTATTCGTCAGCCTCTTGGGAAGCCTTCGATTTCTTTATTATCTTTATCTGAAATTGTCTCTCTCAAACATTCTTTCTGTTTTTATGATGCAATACATCCTCTGCATTTCAAATTGGTAATCTAGTCTGTAGGTCCTGCTCTGCTACCTCTACTGAACAAATCTCTACTAACTGGCTGTGTTCCAGTTTCCCTGAAATTGGCCTCTGTTACTCCTTTGCTCAAGAAGCCTTCCCTAGACACCCTTTTATTTCTAAGGTATTAGAAAAAGTTGTGTTGTGTCAACTGCGGTCTTTTCTAAATGCAAACCATATTTCTGAAAATTTTCAGTCAGGTTTTAAATCTTGTCATAGCACTGAGTCTGCACTGCTGAGAGTGTTAAATGATACCTTAGTTGCTCCGACGCAGGCAACCCTGTGATTTTAGTGCTCTTGGATCTGACTGCTGCTTTTGATACTGTCTGTCACTCATTACTCCTGTCTAGATTAGAATATGTGGGGTTAAAAGGTTCAGTCTTGAATTGGTTTAAATCGTATTTAACCGAGATATATTTTTCTGTCAGGATTGGCAATTGTATCTCCTCTGCTGCTCCACTTCTATCTGGACTCCCCCAGGGCTCTATATTGGTACCTTTGCTTTTCTCTCTCTACATGCTTCCTTTAGGTTCGATTCTGAAAAGTCATGGTGTATCCTTATGCAGATGACGGTGGCTAAACTAACGAAAAACAAAGCTTCAAGCCCAGACGTTTCCAAGCAGCACAGCAGTAATTCACTTTTTTACTTACAAGATGGATAATATCAGGGAAAAATCATAACTATGCAACTTGACGTACATACATAACTATGTAGTAGACGGTTGTCTACTACAGTATCGCATCAGACAGTGCAGTGTAGTCTCACTGACGAAAAATTCATCACAACTATGTTCCATTTTAGAAAGAAATGGTATCTGCGA
Organism: Siphateles boraxobius; assembly: GCF_051911475.1. Classification (NCBI taxonomy): domain Eukaryota; kingdom Metazoa; phylum Chordata; class Actinopteri; order Cypriniformes; family Leuciscidae; genus Siphateles; species Siphateles boraxobius. Next base: position 4,370,324 of record NW_027509197.1, read on the forward strand.
GGATTTTTAATCAGGATTTAAACCGTATCATAGTACTGAGACAGGTCTCATTAGAGTCACAAATGATTTGCTCTTATCCGATCGTGTTTGTATCTCTCTATTAGTGTTAGATTAGTCTTATTAGATTAGTCTCGATCTTAGTGCTGCATTTGACACTATCGACCACAACATTCTTTTAAATAGACTCGAAAATGATGTTGGCATTGGTGGAATTGCACTAGCATGGTTTAAAATCATACTTATCTGACTGTTATCAGTTTGTAGCAGTAAATGAAGAGATGTCTTATCTTATTTTCCACTGTCAAGGCATCGCGAGTTCATGTTTTACAGCAGAAACAACAAGCACCCTTGTTGTTTGTGAACACAACCTAATAAGTGTGTTTTAGCGAATCATTGCACAGTATTCAGGTCAAGTGACAACATTTACATTTACATTTATTCACTTAGCTGACGCTTTTATCCAAAGCGACTTACAATTGCTAGATATGTCAGAGGTCGAACGCCTCTGGAGCAACTAGGGGTTAAGTGTCTTGCTCAGGAACACATTGGTGTCTCACAGTGGATTCGAACCTAGGTCTCTCACACCAAAGGCATGAGTCTTATCCACTGCGCCATCACCACCCAAGGCTACTAGTCACTTTGAAAATATGCGCTAGCTGAGAGGAGTTTCATCAAAGCTGATTAAAAGTGATCGATGATGGATTTCAACAAACTTGATGAACCCCTGATATCTTCTTCGGGGCGTAAAAGGAAAATAAAAGCTGAAAACTTTTTCACAGAATCTTGCTAAAACAGCAAGTTAGTGGTGAGGAAAAGCTCTCTGTATTGCGTGTACGTTAATCACAGCAACAAAGTTTGACGCGTTTATGTCAGCTGAGGAGATTAACGTTACAAAGATAAAGTGTTTTATCAGGGCTCTCAAGTTATGAAGACAGGCAAGAGAGGGGGGGGGGGGGGGTGTTTGGACGGGTCGCGGGAATGGGGTTGTTTCATTACAATTTTCATTTTTTTCATTGGTTGCTGCGTTAAATCTTACCCAGATACAATAGTGCTATTTTCTGATTGGCTATTGTGTAGCTCGACTTACAACACCAGGGGAGACGCGCTTGATTCCTGCCGGTTCCATAGTGAGAGCGGCGCGGTCAGAGAAACTTTGGGCGCTGCGGCATATTAAATATATTATAAATAGTTTTTCCGCGTGAGAAATACAATGTGTGGCGGGACTGCGTGACAAAAGACCGAAATGAGTGACTGTCTAACTCAATGCATGACACTTGAGAGCCGTGGCAATTACTTGGCTTTGTTTGAAAAAAATACATAAAAAAATACTTTCAATGAACTTTAACCAAAACAACCCAGCTGCAGTTTGATTGATATTCAAATGCACAATAAAAAATAAAAAATAAACATGATTTATGAAAATGAACAAGAACGGAGTTATCCGTTTTTGCAAATGAACTCTTCTGTTATAGAGTTCATTTGCAAAAACAGATAACTCTGTTCTTGTTCATTTTCATATATCATTTTTTTTATTTTACTTATAACTTGTAACAAACAACTCCCAATTGGGAGAGGGTGTGCAGTTAATTAATTAAACTTTCATGTTATATATTGTTGGATCCATTTGTAAGTTAATAAACATAACTGGTTGTGTACACTTGGCACTTAATATCTAAATATCAATAAATCGATTGATATAGCCCTGAATCGAATCGTAATTGTATCGCAGAATTTTTTGAGGTATCGGCAAATATCAAGCGCTGGCTGTGAGAATCGATATCGTATCGTGATGAACTGTCCGATTTACACCCCTATTAGTTTTCACTGTTATGCTGATGATACTCTGCTCTAAATTTCTTCACGCCCTGACGAAACTTGCCAATCCACAAAATTAACAGAATGCATAGCTGATATAAAAACTGGATGACTTGTAATTTCCTACTAAATTCTGAAAAAACTGATTCTAATTATTGGACAAAAAACTTCCTTACGTAATAACCTAGAATACAGTCTAACACTTGATGGCTGCTGTGTCAAGTCCTCGTCGTCCGTTAGGAACCTTTGATACCAAACTTTCATTTGAAAGTCACGTGTCTAGTATCTGTAAAACGTCTACGGTTACGTATGTAACCCTCGTTCCCTGAGTAGGGAACGGAGACGTTACGTCGGATGACGACGAATGGGGTTTCGCTTAGAAAGCCTATCAACTTCGAGTATTACAAAACGAGCCAATGGCAAAGAAATGCCATGGGTCTGCGGAATTTGCATGGCGTAACTCCGCCCCACCTCACGGGTATAAAAGGAGGAAGCCGGCAGCAAGCAGATATGTTTCTTCGCTGAGGAGCCAAGACTGAGCTCAGGCGATCCCCGCGGTACAGCGGAAAGTGGCAGGCAGACGTAACGTCTCCGTTCCCTACTCAGGGAACGAGGGTTACATACGTAACCGTAGACGTTCCCTTTCGTTGTCACTCCGAGTTACGTCGGATGACGACGAATGGGGTTACCAGTCTAATCACGCCACCTTCTCAGCTGTCTTCCAGTGCCCTGCGTAAATCGAGATCCCTGTCAGCCTGGACAAAGGACTCCATATAACACAGGAATACCAAGGTACACTGGGAAGCATATCCCAAGCTAGGGGAAGTATGCAATTAATGCCAGCCCGGAGGGGGGGGACTTAGAGAATACACATATGACCCGAAGGAAGCATATGGGAAACACTGGGGTGTCCAGCCGCAGGTGGAATATTTCAACCCCAGGGGTGGCAAGGTGGCTTGCCAAGGGAAAGACACACGCTCAGAGAGGCTTACAGTGGAAATACACATGTGGGGGTCGCTCAGAGGAGGGACCATGCACACGGGAGGCACCTAGCCGACGCACAGGCAATAGACACTGGCGCCGACGTCAGGAGTGCTGGAGGAGCTCAGGGCTTTCGGAGAAGCTCACCTGAGAAAAATATCGCACGTATCCAGTCCGTGGAGTGGAATGGCGAGCAAGCGAAGACACCTGAGCGGGTCCGGTACTAGCTGGTTGAAGCGAGTACACGAGAGGACACAGGCTCCACTCGGAGATTATAGAATCTGGCGAATGTGTTAGGTGTCGCCCAGCCTGCAGCTCTGCAGATGTCTGTTAGCGAGGCGCCATGCGCTAGAGCCCAAGAGGACGCCACACTCCGGGTGGAGTGGGCAGTCACACCAAGGGGGCACGGTCCACCTTGCTGCTGGTAAGCCAAGGCAATGGTGTCCACTATCCAGTGAGACAACCTTTGCTTGGAGAGAGCCTTTCCCTTCAGCTTCCCACCATAACAGACAAAGAGCTGGTCTGAGGTCCTGAAACACTGCGTTCTGTCTACATAGGCGCGGAGAGCGCGTACTGGACAGAGCAGTGCCAAGGCTGGGTCTGCCTCCTCCGAGGGCAGCGCTTGCAGGTTCACCACCTGGTCCTGGAAGGGAGTGGTAGGAACCTTGGGCACATATCCAGGCCGGGGTCTCAGGATCACGTGAGAGTAAGCCGGCCCAAATTCCAGGCACGCTTCGTCAACGGAGAATGCGTGCAGGTCCCCAACCCTCTTGATGGAGGCCAGTGCATCCAGGAGCGCTGTCTTCATAGACAGGAACTTAAGCTCAACTGATTGCAGGGGCTCAAAGGGAGCACTCTTCAGGGCAGTTAGAACCACTGAGAGGTCCCAAGAGGGAACGAGAGGAGGACGAGGAGGATTCAGTCTCCTCGCTCCTCTCAGGAACCTGATAATCAGGTCGTGCTTCCCCACCGACTTACCTTCGATGAGGTCATGATGTGCGGCAATGGCGGCAACATAGACCTTCAGGGTGGAGGGAGACAGCCTTCGCTCCAGCCCCTGTTGAAGGAAGGAAAGCAAAACACTGATCGAGGCATCTCCGGGGGTCTTCTCGGTGAGAAGAGCACCAGTTGACGAAGAGGTTCCACTTCAACGCATAGACGTGTCTCGTGGACGACGCTCTAGCGGAAGTGATGGTAGCCACCACCGCTGGTGGTAGGGTACTCAAACCTGCCTCGTCCCATCCAGGAGCCACACGTGGAGGTTCCAAAGATCGGGACGAGGGTGCCATAGGGTGCCCCGTCCCTGAGAAAGAAGGTTCTTCCTCAGAGGGATCGGCCAGGGAGGTGCTGTCGCGAGGAGTACTAGTTCGGGGAACCAGGTCCGGTTGGGCCAGTAAGGGGCAACCAGAATGACCTGCTCCTCGTCCTCCCTGACCTTGCGCAAAGTGTGCGCAAGAAGGCTCACTGGGGGAAACGCATACTTGCGGCCCTGCGGCCAGCTGTGCGCCAGAGCATCCGTGCCGAGCGTGCCCTCGGTCAGGGAATAGAACTGGGCGCAATGGGTCGGGTCGTGAGAGGCAAACAGATCTATCTGCGCGTCCCCGAACTGGTCCCAAATCAGCTGAACCGACTGGGGATGGAGTCGCCATTCTCCAGGGAGGGGCTGAAGCCGTGAGAGCTCGTCGGCTGCACAGTTCAGCGCTCCGGGAATGAAGATGGCCCGAAGCGACCTCAGATGCTTCTGACTCCATAGGAGGAGGTGGCGAGCGAGTTGTGACATACGGCGGGAGCGTAGACCACCTTGATGGTTGATGTACGCTACAGTGGCGGTATTGTCTGAGCGGACTAGTACGTGTTGACCCCTGAGCAACGCCCGGAAGCGGTGCAGGGCAAGGCGTACTGCCAACAACTCGAGGCAATTGACATGCCACAGCCGCTGGGGTCCTGTCCAGGAGCCCGCAGCAGCATGTCCATTGCACATGGCGCCCCAGCCCGTGGTGGAGGCATCTGTTGAGACAACAACATGCCGGGAAGCTCGTGCCAGGGGGACACCGGCCCTGAGAAAATCGAGGTTCGACCACGAGGTGAAGAACTGACGGCAGGTCGGAGTAACTGGTACTCGGAACGTGCCGTGTTGCCATGCCCACCTCGGGACTCGGTCGCGAAGCCAAAGCTGAAGCGGTCTCATATGAAGCAATCCGAGCGGCGTGACCGCGGCTGCAGATGCCATATGCCCCAGGAGCCTCTGAAAAAGTTTCAGTGGAACCGCACTCTTGCCCTCGAATTGTCTTAGGCAAGTCAGCAGTGACTGCGCGCGCTCGCTCGTAAGCTGCGCGGACATGGCGACCGAGTCGATGTCCATACCGAGAAAAGAGATCCTCTGCACGGGGCAAAGTTTGCTCTTCTCCCAGTTGACCCGAAGGCCCAGACGGGCTAGGTGCCGGAGCACTAGGTCCCTGTGTTCGCAAACCTGATCTCGAGAGTGAGCTAGGATCAGCCAGTCGTCGATATAACTCAGGATGCGAACCCCTTGCTCTCGAAGGGGAACAAGGGCCGCCTCGACGACCTTCGTGAAGATGCGAGGAGACAGGGCTAGCCCGAAAGGGAGAACCGCGTACTGGTATGCCTGCCCCTCGAAAGCAAACCGGAGGAACGGTCTGTGTCGAGGAAGAATGGAGACATGAAAGTAGGCGTCCTTCAGGTCGATCGCTGCAAACCAATCCTGGGGCCGTATGCATTCGAAAACGCGTTTGGCGGTGAGCATCTTGAACGGCATCCGGTGAAGGGAGCGGTTCAGCACGCGCAAGTCCAGGATTGGCCGTAACCCACCGGTTTTCTTGGGGACAATGAAGTAGGGGCTGTAGAAGCCGGACCTCATCTCGGCTGGAGGGACAGTCTCGATTGCACCCTTCGCCAGCAGGGTGGCAATCTCTGCTCTCATGATAGGGGCATTGCCACCGACCAAAGTGGAGCGGACTCCCCTGAAGCGGGGAGGAGACCGTGCGAACTGAATCGCATAGCCGAGCCTGACGGTACGCGCGATCCAGTGGGACAGACGGGGAAGCTCTAGCCAGGCTCCCAGGAACTGAACCAACGGGATCATGCGAGCCACAGGCGTCCCCCCGGAGGGGCAGCGAGGCGGAGTAACTGGCCCAGATGTGGACGGCATAGCGGCCCGGAGAGGGGGCACAGTTGGCAACCGCACCCTGGCAGAGGGGGCCAGGGGAGGACCAGGCTGGTCGTCCCGCGGGGGCCTGCTCTGCCAGGGGTCTGGCGACAGAGGGGGACAGGGGCGAAGCGGTCCGTGGACGGCACGCCGTGTCAACCGCCTCTGGGACAGAGGGGGGCGAGGAGAGCACGGCTTGTGGGCGGCGCTCTGTGTCGCCCGAGAACTCTGTGAGCTCAGGGAAGAGGGGATTGTTTCTGTCTTTAACCACATTAGGGTGCTGCCCACCCGTGGGTGAGCAGCGGGGAGTGGAGAACAAAAGATTCTCCCCTGGCCCTCCACCGGGGGAAGGAGTGGTCCTGCTACCACCTCCTGAGAAACATTCATCATCCCTGAGCAGCCCGTCTCAGGAGCGCCGCTTGGCCCGGCGTTTAGCGGGGGGCGGGGCAGGAGAGGGCTGTGGCGCCTTCTTACGGCTTCCTCCGCGACCGGCCCTGGGTGGAGGCTGCTGCGTGGTCCGGGCGGGAGGGGCGGGAGCCGCAGGAGGGCGCCCTCGGCGGGAAACAGGTCGAGGCGTCTGCCCGGCCGGCAAGGTGGAGGCAGCAGCGGGCCGGCGGGGCAGAATGTGTTTGATGGCCTCGGTCTGTTTCTGGGCAGTTGAAAACTGTTGGGCAAAGTCTTCAACTGCACCGCCGAAGAGGCCGGCCTGGGACAAGGGGGCGTTAAGCAGACGGGTCCGCTCAGCGTCCCGCATGTCAGCCAGGTTCAGCCACAGATGTCGCTCCTGGACCACAGCTGTGGACATCACCAAACCCAGGGAGCGCGCGGTAACCTTCGTCGCCCGGAGAGCAAGGTCGGTCGCGGCGCGCAGCTCATCAAAGAGCCCTGGGTTTGTCCTACCCTCGTGCATGTCTCTGAGCATCTGGGCCTGGTAGACCTGCAGAGTGGCCATAGCATGCAGTGAAGCAGCCGCCTGTCCCGCCGCTCTGTAAGACTTCGCCACCAGGGTCGACGAAAATCTACAGGCTTTGGATGGGTGCTTAGGCTCGCCCCGAGAAGAAGCACTCTGAGGACATAGTTGCATGGCAACAGAGCGTTCAACCGGGGGAAGCCCAGTGTACCCACGGGCAGCTGCCTCATCGAGGGGAGGAAAGGCGGATGAGACCAGCGAGCGGTCCCGAGAAGACAGGGGGGTCTTCCAGGACTTCGAGATCTCATCATGCACATCCGGGAAGAAAGGTATTGGGGTTTGCCGAGGACGAGGGTCGGCGGCCTTACCCAAAAACCAATCGTCCAGCCGCGAGCGCTCAGGACAGGGTGGAGGCCTCCACTCAAGTCCGATGCTCGCGGCTGCCCGGGAAAGCATGGCCGTCATCTCCGGATCAGACTCGAGCACAGCCGTATGCACACCGGAAGGTTGCAGCTGTGACGAGCCCTCACTTCCAGAAGAGTCAAACCCGCCTAGTGATGCTGCAACAGACATGGCATCTTCCTCTGTAGCTTCAACTGAAGCCCGCGGGCCACCAGAGGGTAGACCCGCGGGAATCAGCAGTTCACTAGCGGGCACCGTCATTGAAGAGGGGGGCTGGGGTCGCGGACACATAGTCGGCGCCTTATTCCAGACCGTAACCCTCAGATCACCCTGGCCACCAGCCGCAGGACGGGGGGTGGATGAGGGGACTCTCACTCTTGCGAGTTCACGGAGTCTCGACCGTAATGACGCGATGGTCATGTTCCCACAGAGAGAACATGAGTCATCCACGAGCGCTGCTCTAGCATGATCAATGCCCAAACATACTATGCAACGCTCGTGCCCATCAGAGTCCGATACCAATCTGCCGCAACCAGAAGTACACGGGCGAGACATCTTTAAAAAGACGTGCCACGTGTAAGCTCTTTTAGTGAGAGAAAACTCAAGTGTTGAAGCACCCGGGGAGAAACGCACCGACTGGCAGACCACTGCAACAGATCAGCAGGAAGCACGCTCTCGCCGTAGATCGCCGTCACACCAACACTCGAGGTACTCGTTTGTAAAGCTGACAATTCAGAGATGGCTTGTGGAGAGAAGAATACACTTGGCTCCGAAGCGAAAACATATCTGCTTGCTGCCGGCTTCCTCCTTTTATACCCACGAGGTGGGGCGGAGTTACGCCATGCAAATTCCGCAGACCCATGGCATTTCTTTGCCATTGGCTCGTTTTGTAATACTCGAAGTTGATAGGCTTTCTAAGCGAAACCCCATTCGTCGTCATCCGACGTAACTCGGAGTGACAACGAAAGGGAACCACATTTTTTCATCTTAAAAATATATCTAAATTACGTCATATGCTCTCAATTAAAAATGCAGAACAATAATTTAATGCGTTCTTGACATCAAGGCTAGATTATTGTAATGCTCTATTGGGTGGTTGAGCATGGGTGGTTGATTAAGTAATGCTCTACTGGGTGGTTGATTAAGTAATCAACAATTTTTTTAAATTTGTTCGATGTTTAATAGGGAGCCAATGTAGTGTTGACAGAACCAGGCTAATATGGTCATACTTCCTGGTTCTGGTAAGAACTCTAGCGGCTGCATTTTGGACCAGCTGTAGTTTATGTATTAAACCTGCAGAGCAACCACCCAGTAGAGCATAACAATAATCTAGCCTTGATGTCAAGAACGCATTAACTAATTGTTCTGCATTTTTAATTGAGAGCATATGACGTAATTTAGATATATTTTTAAGATGAAAAAATGTGGTTTTAAAGATACTAGACACGTGACTTTCATATAAAAGTTTGGTATCGAAGAGCACACCCAGGTATCAAAGAGCTCACAAAGCACTAAATGGTTTAGCTCCCTAATACTTGAGCGAGCTCTTAACGCATTATAGTCCTTCACGTCTATTGCGATCTCAAAATTCTGGCCAGTTAAAAATACCTAGAATATCAAAATAGGTGGCATATTTGGTCTCTGTAAACTCCAATCTTCGTTCCCCATTTGTTAATATACATTACATATTGCTAACCTTGTGACGCATGGGTATTATAAGAATCTTGAAGATTCTTTTTCTTAAACACCCAATGAAAATACAGATTTAAATGCCTTGCCTGAACACAAAGAGTCGTAAAATCTCCCTCCAAAGGAACAACAACTTATTGGCTCACACACCCCCAGAGGGTGTGACATCTTCGCCCTTTTAAAAATCACTGATCAAGATCAGCCTCTCTCTCTCTGGACTCTCTCGTCTCTCTGGAAGCTCTTGGCTTTTTGACTCCCTTGAGTCTCTTAGTCCTGATGTGAAGATGATGCTAAACTAGAAGTTTTCTAAGGACCCCAAGCTTGCACCAGGCTGCGGCCTTGTCTTTCCATTCACCAAAGATCCTCTGACTTCAACTGGTTCTCTCTTATCAAAACAACATCAGCAAAGAACAACTGGAGCCTCAACAAATTGGATCAAATGGGCGTCAAAAAAATTTAATTCAAAAAAGTAAAGTCTCATTACTTGATACATTAAGTATCCTTAAACTATGAAGGTAAAATTATGCCATAAAGAATCGCATGTGCAGGGTAAGATTTGTGAAAGAGTACAAGATTGCAAGCCTAAATTAAATTTGCATGTGCAAGAGAAGATTTGTAAACGTGTAAATCGCCTATCAAGTGTAAGAAAAAAATATTTGCAGCATTCAACTGTTATTCGTAAGTGTAATTCATGCATTTTGAAGCTGCAGCTTCATGCTAACGCAAAATAAATAAGATCTGTATTCTGCAGACTTTAATTTTTCCGCGCTTACACTTTTGGCACGGTTTTTGCGCACAAATGCGGCCAAAAGCATTGCAGGCCTGTGAACAGCAATTTACAAGCAAAAACAACAGAGACAGGAACTGCAAAACAGATTAATTGCATAAAATCCAACTTTGTGTAAAAAAATTAACTGTTGCAAATGTCTAAATGACTTGTTGTGTGCATGAGGCAAAAAAGTTCCCGAAATAACCTGATTTGTACAGTTGCGTCTTTCTTTTACCTGCGCTTCCAGTATTGGCAGGATTCTCTCACTCACTGAGTTTTGCAAGGGCGAAGAGGAGGGCGAATCCACCTTCATCATGTAGCCAATCAAATGAGCTTCTCGCTGACACTCGATTTACTCTGATCTGACTGGTTCAATAAACACGCCAGTCACCAGAACACATTTTTATCTTCATTTGGGTCAGAAATTTTCTCATTGCCGAAATGGTACTTTTAATGCACACATACATGTTCACTAAGTGAATAAATGAACAAATAAATAAATCATGATTGCTTAATAGTCTGTGCACCAGGCTGACTGACATTCATATTGACTTTCGAGCTGGTGTTAATATTATTGGATTGACATTTTATATATTGTATAATCTGTTACACCACTGAGCTGATGTTAAACTTTACAATCAAAACATTTAACACCCATTCTTTATGTAATAATACCATTCTGATGCAGTGTTTTTCACATCATGTCTCTGTTCGTGGTATTTAACACTCAATTATATATTTTGAAATATTGTCTTGCACTGTCAATATCGATTCTGATTACTTCCGTGTGACTGATCAAGCTATTATATGTAGCTAGTATGAATAACAAAATGCTTTCTCTGTGTCCAGATCTGACTGTAATGAAAATTGATACAAAATCAACATGAACTCAACTTTGACAAAAAGTAACTAATTATGTCTGAATAAAAACCCAGCAACCAGGGAATACACAGCATAGATATGCTTATAAATAGGGCTATACAGCCATCTAGTGGTTACACGATGGCATTGCAGATGATAAATGATGCATAATTTATAGATGCTCTTAAAATACATGTTAAAGGGAAAAATATTATTTTAACTAATTTTAGTAAAATAATAATAATAATTCTGGAATCCCCCCCTGATCAGTAGACAGGTGAAATTATGTATGCAGTAGTGCAGATACTAGGCCTACATTAAGCATCAAGATTACAAACTGATATAGCCTGATGAGGAGGAGGATGATGATGAGCAGGATGCATGCACTGGATACACAGAAATTTCCTTTCTTAACACACCAGCTCGAAATTCAGTTTTGGCTCATGTTCAGCCTAATGGTGCAGAGACTATTAAGCAATCATGATGTATTTATTTATTAATTAATTTGTTAATTTATTTATTTAGCGTGTATGTGTGCATTAAAAGTATAATTTCGGCAAAGAGAATATTTCTGAGCCAAATAAAGATAAAGATGTGTTCTGGTGACTGGCGTGTTTATTGAACCAATCAGATCAGAGTAAATCGAGTGTCAGCGAGAAGCTCATTTGATTGGCTACATGATGAAGGGGGACTCGCCCTCCTCTTCGTGCTTGCAAACCTCAGTGAGAGAATCGTGCCAAAACTGGAAACGCAGGTAAAAGAAAGACGCAACTGTACAAATCGGGTTATTTCGGGAACTTTTTTGCCTCATGCACACAACCAGTCATTTAGACATTTGCAACAGTTTATTTTTTTACACAAAGTTTGATTTTACGCCACTAATCTGTTTTGCAGTTCCTGCCTCTGTTGTTTTCGGTTGCAAATTGCTGTTCACAGGCTTGCAGTGCTTTTGGCCGTATTTGTGCGCAAAAACCGTGCCAAAAGTGTAAGCGCGGAAAAATTAAAGTCTGAAGAATACAGATCTTATTTATTTTGTGGTAGCATGAAGCTGCAGCTTCAAAATACATGAATTACACTTACGAATAACAGTTAAATGCTGCAAATATTTTTTTCTTTATTACCAATATCGAGGGTTCACAGGATGAACCGAGTAATTGGTTGTAATGTTAATGTAGCTACATCAAGTTAACCCTATTAACTGACACAACTTGTTATAATTGATTATGAATATTTATGATTGGTTATTACTATTTCATTGAGCTAATTCGCTACAAGTGACTTGACTTGACACCCAGATCTATCTGCCTCTTAAAAGAAATGACCCTTCTGCAATTCAATCTTTATTTGCATGTCTTGATGAGGTAAAGCTTTGGCTGGCTACTAACTTTTTAACCCTAAATGACTCAAAGACTGAGGTTATAGTCATCCCCATATACTGATTGGCTTCATCACTGTCTCCTCTCCACCAGTAAGCTAGTGTGTGGTGGGCGTTCTGGCGCAATATGGCTGCCGTTGCATCATCCAGGTGGATGTTGCCCATTGGTGGTGGTTGTGGAGATTCCCCCTTCCATGTAAAGCACTTTGAGTACCCAGAAAAGCGCTATATAAATGTAACAAATTATTATTAATTATAATTGGTTCAAAATGCTACAGCCAAATTTCTTAAGAATGGTTGTAAGTATGATCACGCCACTCCTAATCTACGAGCTCTTCATTGGCTTCCGGTTCATATTCGAATTGATTTTAAAACTCTCCTATTCATATACAAATGTCTACACAACCTTGCACCAAGCTACCCATCTGAACTGCTGCATCCTTATAGCCCTTCCAGAGTCTTACGATCGGATTATCAAAATGTACTCATGGTTCCTTGTACAAGGCTGAAACGTAGAGGAGATAGAGCCTTTTCGGTGGTGGGACCTATAGGAACAGCCTGCCGGCACAACTTAGGTCTGCTCCCTCCCTATCACTTTTTTAATCCCTCTTGAAAACCCATTTGTTTTCTTTAGCTTTGTTGATGGTCTTTTTCTGTTGTGTTTATCTGACTTGCACAGCACTTTGGTCAGTCCTCAGACTGTTTTTAAAAATGCTGTATAAATAAAAAGAACTAGAACAATAAAATTTATTCTCAAGCCTTCACTTTAGCAGACGACATCTTGATGTTGACACACCATATCCTCAGACTGTGCTAGAAACAGAAACGCATCTCCAAACATCATATGAGATATGAGGAGTAAAAAATGTTTTGTGCCTCTGCACAAATCAGACTGATCTGGGCGTCATCACATGAGCCGAGGCTCTACGCCTGAGGTCCAAAAGCTCTGTGGAATGTGCAAACAAGTCTGCTGTTGATGATTTGGGACCAGATATGTAGGGACTAAAATATCATACAGACTTGGATGTAGGCCCTTTTGATTTTGGCCAGTAATCAACTAGTAACTATACAGAAATCCCTAGCAACCAGCAATGCCATAGCCACTTAACAATGCTGTAACTAAAGCTTGTACCAACTGGGGGTGAAAATAGGAATCAATAAATTATACATATTTTAGCGATAAGTCTTTATCTGCTATAGGATAGCATCCATCCAAAAACATCCTAGCAAACACCCACAAACCACTAGCATTGGGCAATCCAGTATAAGAATCAGATTAACTGGAAGCTGTCAATTGATTACCAAATGAACCACTGTCATGCACATCTTTGATACCTGCAGTAGTTAGTTACACAGAATTGTAATCTAGATCTTTATTTTTTGAAGAATGTGTTGGGTAGTCACTCTAAACTGATTTCAGTAAAGTGGATATTTCATCTTGCACACTCATCTCAATAACCTTCATCTGATCTTCAGATTTGTGACACCGTTCATGCATTATCTGAAAAAGCTTGTTGATTCAGGGAAATGTTAGACCAAACCACAAATAGGCTATATAACGTATTTTCCAATACACACTAAAAGAAGACAAGGGTCTAAACACAGACAAACACCACATTCACACAAAAATACACAACTGTTTAACAGTTAGACTGAAACTGTCATATCTGCAGTTCATTGAGGCAGAACTACATAGTTTAGTCATCAGTCAGGATGTTTTAGGGTTAACAGCAAAAGGTAACATTAGGTCAGAGCACACATACAAAATGAGAGGGAAATTCACATAGTTAAAAGTGATGCGTATTTTTTTTGGATGTTAAAATATTACAATATACGTTATGCGTCAAGTTCAAGTTTTCGGGTGTGCAGAATCAGGTTTAACGAATCAGAAAAAAAATTATGACCACCCAAACCACTGTGGTATTCAAAGTGCTTCATATGAGGTGGCATATAGTTTCATACAATTGCAGAGAGTCTCATTCCCGCTGCATCTCTAGGACTATGTTTGGTGATAAGTGTGCAATGCAATGAATATCAGACATTACCATGAGCTGCTATTTCACTGATATGGCAACCAAAGTCAAATGTCAACTAATTGAGAAAATAAAGGTATATTTTTTTCCATTGCAATTAGATTAGTCGAAAGACATCTCAAACTCCTCCCAAAATTGTATCTGTATGCTACTGCAATGAGAGAAAATTGTTGGAGGATCTGTTATTTTGCTTAGCAGTGGAAAAAAAACAGCTGTTTGGTGTCAAAATATGAATACATTAGCACATACTTTTGAACATGGTAGGTGGCTCTCCAGAGTACTGCAACTAAGAATTGCGAACTAAGATTATTTTGGCTCGATAGTGCAGCTTCCTTTGCTAATTATTTTTCTTACCCAAAGAGCTTGCAGATCTTGCATACCTTTCTGACATTAATTTGTCTCTGCAAATCCGGAATTCAAACCTACTGACAATGTCTGATAAAATTGTGGGATTTGTGAAGAAACTGGAGCAATGGAGAGGGCAATTGGATCAGGGTAATGTAGACATACTACATTGGATGAATTTCTCATAAAAAATGTGCTTAACTGGAATGTAACAAAAAAAGAAAAAAGAATGACTCTCCATCTGCAAGTATTTTCATTAGCAGAATAGTTAGTACCAGAACAACTAGGTTTGTAAGCTTTTGATCAAAAGTGCAGTACCATACTTTTAAAACACTGAGTGACTTAACCACTGTCAGAATTCTGGCTGTCTGTGGAGACAGAGTATACTGAACTTACGAGACTTGCAATCGACTCTATGCAAGGCCTACTGCCTACATATTTCCGCTAAAATCTCAGTTGTACGCGCACTTCTGGTATAGTATTCGCCGACAGCAAACTGTGGTAAAAATAAACTCTTTCTGTCATATTTTGACAAACTATCAATTACAACTAATTATATTGTGTTATATTATTAATTAACTTTAATAGCATAGCATTTTAGCATAATAAAACAACGTTTTAATTAGTAATAAGTAACATTTTGTAATAAGTAAAATATTAAAATACCTTCAGCATGAAGATGCTTGTAGTTACTGATCGGATCGATAATTAAGACATATTGAGATCAGTGGTCTCATTGTGTGTCCTCAAGGAGGAATTTTGGGATTGGGTTAAATAATTTCCCTTTGGCCAACAAAACATGCAAAAAGTTGATTTACAAGAACCCGAGTGAGGCTCTTAACATCACTCCTAATACAAATGTCTACATCCATCACTTCAGCCAGATATTCACTGTTGCTTACCTTGTTAGTATGGTTGTTATTATGAAGGAACTAAGGCAGAATCCACCAATGAATCCTCACTGGAGCCCCATTGTGGTGACTAAAGTGGATGTAGCACTGGCAAAATCCTTATACACCTCTGCCTGTAATGACGCAGCAGACTCAAGGGGATCCATTCGCAGCATTTATTAGAGTAGTCAAACAGGTAGGAACCAACAACAGCAAACAGGGCAACAGAGACAAGGCAGAGACAAACCAGATAACAAGCAATGGTCGGGGCAGGCGGCGAGAAGCACGGTCCTGTAACAATCCGAGTCGAGGTAGGCAGAGAACGATCAGAAACGGGGTACACAGTCCAAGATCAAGGCAATAATAATCCACAGGGAGAAACACTCAGAATGACAGCCAGGAAAGTCAAGACATCGCACTGTGTAAAGGTCACTTTGTGTTTTATGGCAATCTGAGTTAAACTGAGAACTGCGCATGTGCGTAGAGTGTCAGTTAGATTTTGACAAGTGTGTGGGGAGAGGAGATAAACGTTCTGCCGACTCTCTTTGTATTCTTTCTTTTATTTCCTTTTTCTATTGTGACCAGAGTTGGATGTTTGTTTTTGTGTAGTTTTTCTCGCTCGATCCCCATGTATGCGGCCGAGTGTGACGTTTGAGTGGTTTTATTAAACGCGGGGAAAATACGACAACTCTCGTCTCTCGTGCATCTTTTCATCCGACATCTAATGTTTTTTCTCTCTGGGCAACATCTCAACTTTGCGTTACAAAGTGGTGCCCGAACAGTGTGGATCTACCAAGGTTATCTAATTTTCTCTTCTCTCCCGACGGTTTATCGTCTGACGTAACCGTGCTGGCCGTGCGGCGTCCGTTGGATGGATCTGTGATTGCAATTCGTGGATTTCTTGCTGTTTAAAAAAAAAAAAAGAAGAAGATTTGTTCGAGCTCGATCGAATTTGCAAGTACAAGGAGGGCAGGTGACATTGATTTTTTTGTTTAGTTTAGTTTGGATAGATTTTTTTCCCGATTGGACGGGCAGTGTATTGTTCTATTACCTACGAAACATTGACAAAAGAGAAATAAGAAGGAAAAGGACACTTGGAAGATTAACCTTTTTTTTTTGTTGAAAAGAACAACAACGAACATTTATTTTGCATTTTTGCTGTACTGGACATTTCTGGAGTGACGCACAAGACTGTCGGTCACTGTTTTTCGCTCATTTCACATCACATGGCATGACAAGCGCGAGAAGGAGAACTGTTTCTGAGGAAAAATATATTGTTGGAATTTATTTCAGTTTGTAGTGTATTTTGTGCATTTTCTCTGAGTTAAATTGTTTATAGTGTTTGAACAAAGACTGTACGTGTGCTCCTGATTATTTCTTCAGGAAACAAACTTTGATGTGCTGTTTATTGTGCTTAATTACTGATTGATTCATTGTAAACTGTTCATCTGCATATAATATTTTTTTTAGTTTTCTGACAATATTTTTGTGTTTTTCTGTTATACAAGATGGCTGAAAATCGTGACTTACTTGATTTACTGACATGTTCTGACTACTCACCAAGACAGGGTATATCTCGGGGAGAGGATGAAGACTTACGGTCTCAGGTTCAGTTCCTGCATGACGAGGTTGCTGTTCTGCATCGGTGTCTCCGTGACTCACTGGACAGTGATTGACTGCATGAGTCCAGATGAAGGTAACGTTCCTGTTGTGTCACGGCCGAAATCTTCTCCTTTAGCCTCTTCTACCCCATATGTTCGAGGACAGGTTCCCGGGGGAGATTCAAGGTCAGTTTTTTCTAATGTGCCTCATGTGTGTGCGCCTATGGTGACTCAACCAGCCTCGGCTGATTTGTCTGCTACGTCCAGGGTCTTAGCCTCTGTCCTCCATCAATCTTGCTTGAACCTCTAATATTTGAAGGTGAAGGAAAGACGAGTCCGGAGGATTGGCTTCAGTCTGTCGACATATACAGGACTTCACTAGACCTTACTGATTGCCAGATGTTACTTGAACTCCCCCGTTTTCTGTCCAAGGAGCCAAAGAAGTGGTTTAATGTCCTGAGCTCCCATCTTTCCACATGGGCCCAGTTTTGTGAGCTGTTTACGAAGGTTTTTCTGCCATCTGATAATCAGGAGCGCATTCTGGAGAGGTATCCTGGACCGGGTTCAGAGGCCAGATGAACCTTTGCCTACGTTTGTCGCCCACATGCTGAGTGAATTTCGAAAATTGAGAACTCCGCCTCCTCAGCTGGAGCAAATTGAGCTAATATGCAAGCATGCTGTGGAGAAATACAGGGTAGCGCTCTATGGTACTGCGGTAACGTCTGTGATGGAACTTCTCTTACGTGCGCATGAGCTGCATTCAGTCTTGGGTCCTTGTAGTAGTTATGCACCCCATGTGCCACAGTCAGTTCCTGTAGCAAGGGAAGTTCACTGTTTCAAGTGTTTGACACCAGGGTATACTTCCTGTAACTGTCCATCCTGTAGACTTCAGAATAGTCTGGATGTGCGCTCGGTTTCGCCCAATCAGCAGGGTGAACATACTACAGTGACGCAGAGTTCGGGACACCCAAGTAGTGTGTCCTATACAACGGCTGCGGACCTGTGTGCCTCAGATGGGCCCAGGTCGGGAAACTTCAGAGGGGGGAGGACGTTTCAGAGAGGCAATCCTCCCCAAGACAGTAATTGAGCCTCACTTGCCTGATTCATCCCAGTCCACTCAGCTTGCTCTTGGTCATGTAGAAGACCTCACATCCTCTTCTTATTGGAACACACCTTTCCGTGTTCAGGTCAATTTTCATGGCCAGGTACTTGAAGCTACCCTGGATACGGGTGCTTCCGTTTCAGCAGTGCGAGGGGAAGTTTCAAAATTTGTTCCAGGGGGGACTTTCAAAATAACAGCGTGGACTGCGCCTCCTTTACAGCTTGCCAATGGGGCTATGTGTTGTCCATCGGGGTTAGCTTGGCTACAGTTTGGTTTCATGGGCCAACGCTTTTACCATCGTTTTGCAGTCATCCAAAACCTTTCAGCACCGCTTGTCTCAGGCATGGATTTTATAATGAGTGCTTCTGTTGTGATTCGGGTTCCTTCCAGAACAGTTGTCCTGGGTGACATGCCAGGGGCCTCAGATGAGCTGGAGGGAGTTTACTTAAGTTGGGAGTTGCCAAGTCACAGTATACTTAGTGTAGAATCCAGTTCTTCTAGTTTGGCCACAAAAGTTGACGAGGCTGCTCTAAATGATGGAGAAAAAATTAAGCTTTCTGAGTTATTGAGATCCTTTCCTGATTTATTTGATGGACATCTAGGTCATACATCAATGGTTGACCACAAAATTGACAGAACAGGCCAGACCTGTCCATCTTCCTCCATACCGTTCATCACCTGTGAAGAAAGAGTTAATTGGGAGGCAAATCGACATGATGTTGGCGGAAGGCATTGTGGAACCAGCGTCGGGGCCATGGGCTGCACCAGTTGTCATCCTTCAAAAGTCTTCCGGCGAACCAAGGTTTTGCGTAGATTATCGAGGTTTGAATCGCTTTACGGTGAAAGACTCGTACCCACTTCCGAGAATAGATGAGTCCCTTGATTTTCTGGGAAGAGGAAACTTCGTGTCCACAATTGACTCAGCCAGGGGCTATTGGCAGGTGGCCATGGAGGAATCTTCAAGGCCAAAGACCGCTTGTATTTTTCACCGTGGGTTATACCAGTTCCGTCTTCTACCTTTTGGCCTGTGTATTGCCCCAGCCACTCTTCAGAGGCTCATGAACACTGTGCACATTTACATTTATTCATTTAGCTGACGCTTTTATACAAAGCGACTTACAATTGCTATATTTCAGAGGTCGCACGCCTCTGGAGCAACTAGGGGTTAAGTGTCTTTCTCAGGGACACATAGGTGTCTCACAGTGGATTCGAACCCGGGTCTCTCACACCAAAGGCATGTGTCTTATCCACTGCGCCATCACCACCCCTGTGCTGGCAGGCCTTATCTACAACTCATGTTTGTGTGTGTGTGTGTGTGTGTGTGTGTGTGTTTGTCTGTGTGTCTGTGTGTGTGTGAATGAAATGCAGGTGTGTGTAATCAGCGCAGTGCAGGTGTTTGGTGTAATCAGTCCAGGGAGGTGCATGATGGTAAACGTAGTCCCAGGGAGTGCGTGGCTAATCGTGGCTAATCGTGACACTGCCACTTGCAGGACTGAAAGGTCAGGCAGCTTGCTGGTAACACCTTTATACAGGGTACTCCTCAAAATGAAAAGTACTATCAAAAGGAAGTTTTTTTTGTTTGTTTGTTTTTTCACCTAAAAAAAATCTCATTCCCAGTTAAAGGGATAGTTCACCCAAACATTAATGTCATCATTTACACACCCTCATGTCATTCAAGACCCGTACAAAAGGAGATGGTTAGGCAGAAAGACAGACTTAAGTCCCATCATCTTTAGTGTATGGAAAAAAGATGTAAAGAAAGTGACTGAGCCTAGGATTGCTCCTGTCTGCCTTGCTGCTTGTCTGCTTCTGTAAGCTCAGTATAATTTTCTGTTTGAATCTCTACTTACTATCATTCCTTGCTTGTTCTTATTTGCTAAATTTAACTTATTTATCAACATATATTAGATATTGTCTAATATTGCATATCACATTAATCTGACGTCGCTAGCTTTTATCTAAATCTTTATCGCTAGCACAACATGCAAGTATCTCACTAGCCTGTTAACCTGAGTTTGCCGGAGTGCTTGCCGTCTTTTTTTTTCTCTCGCACCTTTTACAAGTCTATCAAGCAGGTAAGTAGATTCAGTCAACACAAAGGGTGAGTAATGTCTTCTCCTGTTATTGTCATTTGCACTTCGTGTCACATGTATAGTATAGCATTCTCTGTTAGCATTTACATGTGATAAATGCAGAAAGACAGTCAGGCTGACGGAGAAGATTTCAGAACTAGAAACACACATCTAAACTTTAATTGAGTATAGAAAGAGTGCAAGGGCTTTAGATACTGCTTTGGATGCGACTAGCTTAGTGAACTCTGAACATTGTTCGGTTCCAGCTGTAGAGCCCGTGCAGCAGGGCAACTGGGTGGCCGTGAGGCACTGTAGACGGGGGACAAAACACAGCTCTTCCTTTCCGATAACAACATTAAACAGGTGCTCCCCTCTCAGTGAAACACCCACTGAGAATCCTGTTGAAAGTGTCCTAGTTATCAGTGATTCTATTACACGGAACGGGAAAATAGAGACACCTACACCATAGTTTACCGGGAGCCAGAGTACCTGACATCAAAGCAAGTTTAAAAGTGTTGGCTAATGCTAATCGTAAATTATCTAAGATTATTATTCACGTCGGCACTAATGATGTTCGACCAGTCAGAGATCACCAAAATTAACGTTAAAGAGATGTGTGAACTCACAAGTACGATGTCAGGCACTGCAATTTGCTCTGGCCCCCTTTGCTGTTCACAGGAGTGATGAGATACTTAGTAGACTGTGCTCACTCAATGGCAGGCTGGCTAAGTGGTGTCCGCAAAATAATATAGAAGTCATAGACAATTGGAAAAGTTTTTGGGGCGGACCTGACCTGTTGAAAAGAGATGGTATTCATCCCTCCTGGAATGGTGCTGCTCTTCTTTCTAGTAATATGGCACATAGTCTTAGAGCTCAAACATGACAATCTGTGGCTCAGGTCAGGAAGCAGGCAGACTGGCTAAACCGACCGTCTGCTAGCTGTCTCACGTCACTGAGGTCAGATAAATCCCATCACATAGAGACTCTTTAACCAAGATATCATAATATAGAGACTGTGTCTGTTCCCCGAATTAGGACATACAAAAAATTCCTAAACCCATTTAAGGGTAAACATTTAATTGATGTTCAACAAATAAAAAGCAGATATAATACGGATGAACAAATGATAAATCTTGGGTTGCTGAATATTCGATCCCTTACTTCAAAAGCACCTAATGTTAACCATATGATTACAGATTATAACCTAGATGTGCTGTTAAAATACATAAAACCAGACGATTACATTACTTTAAATAAGTAATCCACCCCGCAAGATTACTGTTATAAACATGAGCCTCATCTGAAATAATATGAAGTAATATCTTCAGAATTACTGAGAAGTCTTGTTTTAAATTTAATTTTTTGAAGTGTTGTTGCTTAATGTAACACTATCTAGTGTAAATGAAAAATCACGTGTGCTGGCTACTTTATACAGGCCACCAGGGTACCATACAGACTTTATCAAAGAATTTGGTGATTTTCTATCAGAGTTAGTACTGGCTGCAGATAAAGTCCTAATTGTTGGTGATTTTAATATATGTCGATAACGAAAAATATGCATTGGGATTGGCATTTAAATACATCTATTAATAATGAACTCTATTAGAGTTAGAAAACACATGTCAGGACCTACTCATTGTCGTAATCATATTCTAGATCTAATATTATCGCATGGAATCAATGTTGAAATTCTACAGCAGAGCGATGACATCTCAGATCATTATCTAGTCTCGTGTATACTTCATTTAGCCAAGGCTGCAAAGTCAACTCCGCGTTACAAATATGTTAGAACTATCACTTCTGCCACTAAAGATCGCTATATTAATAATATTCCTGATCATTTTCATCTTCTCAGCATCCCAGATAGCTTAGAAGAACTCGATAATGCGACAGAAACTTTTGACTCTCTCTTTTCCAGCATTGCCATGGTACAACGAGCACACTCAGGCCCTTAAGAGAGCAGCCAGAAAAATGGAAGAAAAAAAAAGTTTTTTGCGCATTTCATGGAAAGAGAGCACAATTGCGTACAGAGAGGCCTTAAAAGCTGTAAAAAAAGCTTCAACCCCAGATGTTTACAGGCAGCACAGCAGTAATGAATTTATGTACTTCTTTACTTACAAGATTGAAGAAGAGAGAAAATAAATCAGGGAGAAAATTATAACTATGCAACCGTCTACTACAGTATCGCATCAGGTAGTGCATTGTAGTCTCCCTGATGAAAAATTTGATTCATTCATTGCAATAGGAGAGGAAGAATTTTCTAAACTCGTTAAATCATCTACATATATCGCCAAAATGTATGTTATACCCTGTAACGACTAAGCTATTGCAAGAGATGCTTCCAGAGGTCATAGATCCTCTTCTTAATATAAATAATTCATCTTTGTCATTAGGATACGTACCAAAAACGTATAACCTGGCTATGATTAAGCCGCTTGTTAAAAAAACGCAACTTGATCCTACAGAATTAGTCAATTACAGGCCGATCTCGAATCTACCTTTTCTGTCAAAGATATGCAAAAAGGCAGTATCCTCACAACTATGTTCCTTTTTAGAAAGAAATCGTATCTGCAAGGATTTTCAGTCAGGATTTAGACCGTACCATAGTACTGAGACAACTCTCAGAGTCACAAATTATTTGCTCTTATCATCCAATCGTGGTTGTATCTCTATTAGTGTTACTCGATCTTAGTGCTGCATTTGATAACACTTACCACTACATTATTTTAAATAGACTTAAAAAAGTATGTTGGCATTAGTGGAATTGCATTAGCATGGTTTAAATCATACTTATCTGACCGTTATCAGTTTGTAGCAGTAAATGAAGAGATGTCTTATCGATCAAAAGTTCAGTATGGCATACCACAAGGCTCAGTACTAGGACCGTTGCTGTCCACTCTGTACATGCTACCCTTAGGAGATATCATTAGGAAACATGGCATTAATTTACACTGTTATGCTGATGATACTCAACTCTACATTTCTTCACGCCCTGACGAAACCTACCAATTCACAAAATTAATGGAATGCATTGCTGATATAAAAAACTGGATGACTAGTAATTTCCTACTATTTAATTCTGAAAAAAATTAGATTCTAATTATTGGACAAAACTTCCTCACATACTAACCTAGAATACTGTCTAACACTTGATGGCTGCTCTGTCAAGTCTTCGTCGTCGGTTAGGAACCTGGGTGTGCTCTTTGATACCAATATCTCAATTGAAAGTCACTTGTCTAATATCTGTAAAACCGCATTTTTCCATATTAAAAATATATCTAAATGACGTCATATGCTCTCAATGACAAATGCGGAACAGTTAGTTCATGCATTCATGACATCAAGGCTAGATTATTGTAATGCTATAATCTAGGCCGGATCGCATTAGGGGTTATGGGTGGTGTCCCTGCACGCCTAATAAACAAACTACAGCTGGTCCAAAACGCTGCAGGAAGAGCCCGGTTCTGTCAACACTGCATTGGCTCCCTATTAAACATTGTATACATCTTTAAATATTGCTGATTACTTACAAAGCACTAAATGATTTAGGTCCCCAGTCCCCAGAGCTCTTAACGCATTATAGTCCGTCATGTCTATTGCGATCTCAAAATTCCGGGCAGTTGATAATACCTAGAATATCAAAATCGACTGCTGGTGGTAGATCCTTTTCCTCTTTAGCACCAAAACTTAGGAACAGTCTACCTAACATTGTCCGAGAAGCAGACATACTCTCTCAGTTCAAATCTAGACTAAAAACACATCTCTTTGACCTAGCATACACATAACACATTATAGACTTCTATAATTCAATGTTAGGCTGCATAAATTAGATCAGCCGGAACCAGGAACACTTCCTATAAAACCTGATGTACTTGTTACATAATAAGAAGGATGGCATCTACGCTAATATTAGTCTCTCTGTTTATCCCAAGGTTTACCGTCGGGACACGACGACAACACAGTCCTGAAGTGTCAACTAGTCTCTCCACTGAGAAGGCCTCCTTCCCTTCCCTTTACCTCTGTACAGATAAAATGTTGTTGAGATAATTTATCGCTTCATGTGGAAGCAATAAAAAAATCTGTGTTATACATTTTTCAAGGCTTGAACCTTGGAACGCTATATAAATGAAGGTGACTTGTCTTGACTATCATTCTGCCTAACATCTATTGTGTTCCACAGAAGTCAGATAAACAAGTTTGGAAAAGCATAAGGGTCAGTTAATTACATAATTTTACTGGTGAACTATGTCTTTGTCCACATGGTGAACATTTGTCCACATTATTATACTATATTAAATATGTAATTGGATGACCCAGTGTTAGCCAACCCTTGTCCTATACCAACAGTTCATGTCTTGGACATCTCACTTATCTAACAGCCCCATTTTAGGTCTTGGTCTAGTAATCGGCTTATTGGCTTATTCAGTTTAATCTAAAACATGAACTCTTTATGTGTCTTGGGGAACATGATTCGAAATCACTGGGGTAAAACCATTAGTCATTTATTTCTTAAAATTCTTGGAAAGTTCACTTAACTTACCATTGTTCTGGGTTTGTGCCAGCTATGCTTAGAATGTACTGTCTGGTACAGTAGTACAGTAGTGAGGTTACACAGTGCTGTGCCAGCAACAGCTACACTGGGACAGTAGAGTAGGGGGGAGGCTGCAGACCTGGAGCCGGTATATATATGCCCCATGCAGTTTTATGCCCCCATTGTTCCCGTTGGGTCCAGTAGGGGAAGCGACACGAATTGAGATATGTTAAATAATCTGCTAAAGACAAGTTGTTGTTTAGCAATGATGCAACTTTTATTATTTATAAGCGATTAGCTAGATAAAGCTGGGGTAGGTAGATATCAATTCATTTCTATATATCAATGGATGGGTCTATAATTTATTTTCGAGAGACAAAAAGTTCTTGACGGTCAGGTTGATGTTCTGTCTGGCTCAAACTTAGCCAGTGTAGCTTTAGCTGCACCTATTCTTCTCTACTCACTTTCAAAATTCATTTTCTTTTTCATTTTCTTTTCTTGCCTTTTTAAAGACCTTCTTGTCTTTAGCTTGCACGTTTTTTTTTTGCGTGAAAAACTTTTAACATATGGTTTGAATGTATTCTGGTTTGAGTTGTTCCTTATAAATGAGATGATCTAATTATCTCATCTCATAAAGGTGTCTGTTTGCTTTAGCTACTTAAGGAAATGAAAATCTCTCTCTCACTAAACTTGTATAAACTAGAAACAACCATCTCTTTTTTAACTGCATTCCAAACCAATAGCTTTTCTAGTAAATAAACGACTAACAGAGACATACATGGACATGTTTTTAATGTCATTTTCGATTTTCTCTGCACAGTCCATCATCAGTGGCAAAAAGAAATCAAAGTGGCTTGACACTTTTTCCAAAAGTGTTCCACCAACAAGTGCCTGTGCCATTGTACTTTGAAGTTAAATTTTTTTAATGTTCAATTTTTTTTTTATCAGTGAGCAGGAGCACTTTTACAGGAGGATAGAAAAAGAACAATAATTGTTTATTGTTCCCCTCTTTATTGTTCTTTGCAGCCCAGTTGGTGTCCTTCCTCTTTATCCAGATCCATCTGCTGCTACGCTCTGCTGCCTCCGACAGTGATCTGATCACATAATTAAACAATGACAAAATAATGAATTATTTAACTTCTCTACAGCATTGTCATGCCTGCATTTCTATAAATATAGAAATGAATAGAAGCTTAATTTTAAAATATGTATATCTCCCAGTTTTCTAGTTTTGCCTGCCTATTCTCGTGTGGCTTCTCTGACTCGCCCTAGCGCTGATCTCTCCTGTCACCAGATCCTTATCAGAAAATATTTTGGCAACCCCAAAATTTGATTGACATCGTTCACCGTAATCTGTGGAAGATCTTGCAAGCAGCACAGTGTAAAAAACATGCTGACACAGCACTCATTGAAACAGTATAGGCAAAAAATCACTTCTGCTATGGAACAACTGAGACTAATGCCACTTTTCCACTGCATGGTAGCTATAAGTTAATAAGTTGTTAACAAAGCATTATCTGTTACGTACTGGCAGGAATGGAGCAGAGAGTGAATCCAATCGCAAGAACTTTATTTAACAAACTAGTAATCTCAAGGGAACTCAGAACAGGAACACGAAGACGAAGACAGGAATAGCAAACATAACAACATCAAGAACTCACAAGGACTGAACTAAAACACAGGGTTTAAATACAAGGGAACACAAGCTAAACAAGATAACGAGGGGGCGTGGTTAAACTGAAACACCTGGGAAGACTAATCAACATAACGGGGAACAGCTGAACATGGGACAAGACACATGGCAGGATCACATGACAAACAGGGAATCACATGACAGACAAGAACAAGGAACAAGACACAAAACCCACACCGTGACATAGCCCCTCCCCTATGGGCGGCTCCCGACGCCCATAAAAAACAAAAAACAATAGTTCAGGAGGGTGGTGAAGCGGAGGCGGTCTTGGGGGAGGGACGGAGGGCCAGGTCCGTGCAGGGTAATAGGACCAGGGCATTGCAATGGCCGACCTGGGTCGAGAAGCGTGGGCAACCAGGGCGGAGCAGGAACTGCAGACGACCAGGGCGGGGCAGGCAGCGCAGGCGACCAGGGCGGAGCAGGCAGCGCAGGCGACCAGGGCGGTGAAGACCCTTCGGGCGGCCAGGGCGGTGAAGACCCCTCGGGCGGCCAGGGCGGTGAAGACCCCTCGGGCGGCCAGGGCGGTGAAGACCCCTCGGGCGGCCACGGCGGTGAAGACCCCTCGGGCGGCCACGGCGGTGACTCAGGCGCAGGAACAGCAGACACCGGCTCAGGAACAGCAGACACACACCCTGGCTCGGGCTCAGGAACAGACAACACACACACTGGCTCGGGCTCAGAAACAGACAACACACACACTGGCTCGGGCTCAGGAACAGACAACACACACACTGGCTCGGGTTCAGGAACAGACAACACACACACTGGCTCAGGTTCAGGAACAGACAACACACACACTGGCTCGGGAACAAACAACACACACACTGGCTCGGGAACAGACAACACACACACTGGCTCGGGCTCAGGAACAGACAACACACACACTGGCTCGGGCTCAGAAACAGACAACACACACACTGGCTCGGGTTCAGAAACAGACAACACACACACTGGCTCGGGAACAGACAACACACACACTGGCTCGGGTTCAGGAACAGACAACACACACAATGGCTCGGGAACAGGAACAGACTCTGGCTCGGAGGCGGCCATCTTGTCCGTAGACACTGGTTCAGAAGCGGCCATCTTGTCCGTAGACACTGGCTCGGAGGTATTGAGGTGAACGGTCTCTGGATCGGCAGACGTGACTTGAACAGTCTCTGGATCGGCAGACGTGACTTGAACAGTCTCTGGATCGGCAGACGTGACTTGAACAGTCTCTGGATCGGCAGACGTGACTTGAACAGTCTCTGGATCGGCAGACGTGACTTGAACAGTCTCTGGATCGGCAGACGTGACTTGAACAGTCTCTGGATCGGCAGACGTGACTTGAACAGTCTCTGGATCGGCAGACGTGACTTGAACAGTCTCTGGATCGGCAGACGTGACTTGAACAGTCTCTGGATCGGCAGACGTGACTTGAACAGTCTCTGGATCGGCAGACGTGACTTGAACAGTCTCTGGATCGGCAGACGTGACTTGAACAGTCTCTGGACTGGACGGGACCAGCGGCGAGGACTCTGGGCTGACAGGAAGTACAGGAAGGACTTCCAGGCATTGCGGGACGCGGGAAGTCCTCTTCCTCCTCCGTCTCCGAGAGCGAGAGGGCGCTGGGCTGGACGGGACCAGCGGTGAGGGTTCTGGGCTGGACGGGACCAGCGGCGAAGAGGACTGAGCGCTGGGCGGGACCAGCGGCGAAGAAGACTGAGCGCTGGGCGGGACCAGCGGCGAAGAAGACTGAGCGCTGGGCAGGACCAGCGGCGAAGAGGGTCTTGAGCTGGGCAGGACCAGCGGCGAAGAGGACTGAGCGCTGGGCAGGACCAGCGGCGAAGAGGGTCTTGAGCTGGGCAGGACCAGCGGCGAAGAGGACTGAGCGCTGGGCAGGACCAGCGGCGAAGAGGGTCTTGAGCTGGGCAGGACCAGCGGCGAAGAGGACTGAGCGCTGGGCAGGACCAGCGGCGAAGAGGGCCTCGGCTCTGGCTGGACGTGGCTGACGTGAAGCTCTGGCTGGACGGTCTCTGGCTGGACGGTCTCTGGCTGGACGGTCTCTGGCTGGACGGTCTCTGGCTGGACGGTCTCTGGCTGGACGGTCTCTGGCTGGACGGTCTCTGGCTGGACGGTCTCTGGCTGGACGGTCTCTGGCTGGACGGTCTCTGGCTGGACGGTCTCTGGCTGGACGGTCTCTGGCTGGACGGTCTCTGGCTGGACGGTCTCTGGCTGGACGGTCTCTGGCTGGACGGTCTCTGGCTGGACGGTCTCTGGCTGGACGGTCTCTGGCTGGACGGTCTCTGGCTGGACGGTCTCTGGCTGGACGGTCTCTGGCTGGACGGTCTCTGGCTGGACGGTCTCTGGCTGGACGGTCTCTGGCTGGACGGTCTCTGGCTGGACGGTCTCTGGCTGGACGGTCTCTGGCTGGACGGTCTCTGGCTGGACGGTCTCTGTGCTGGACGGGACCAGCGGTGAAGGCTCTGGAAGCTCTGCTGAGACGTGGCGAGGCTCTGGAAGCTCTGCTGAGACGTGGCGAGTCTCTGGAAGCTCTGCTGAGACGTGGCGAGTCTCTGGAAGCTCTGCTGAGACGTGGCGAGGCTCTGGAAGCTCTGCTGAGACGTGGCGAGGCTCTACAGGGCTGACGTGAAGCGAAGACTCGGTAGGTGGGACGGTCTGGACGAATCGAGTCCCAAGCAGGATAGCCTTCTTGGCTACCCGTGCTGACTTCAGCGCGGGATCGACCACGCTGGACACCAAACCCGGACGGCTATAGATCGATCTGGTGGGTGGCTTGATAATGGGAGTGATGTAAAGACCAGACTGAAGGGATACTGCAGGTTGACGGAGTTTCTTCTCCTTCATGTCCACAGCAAACAAAGAAATGCTCAAGGAAAGGGCCAGGTCGATATACCGTTCTAGCGTCCAATCGGTATAGTCATCTGGCATCATAAGAGCGATGTCCTCGTCTAGTCCACTCCGGAACAGCTCTATCAGCAGGGAGTCGTCTAGGGATGCTAAATGGCAGCAAACCCAGAAATCCTTCACATACCTTACTATGGGCTGGCCATCTTGTGACATAGACGACAGGTATCTCCTTAGGGCCTGGTTGCTTTGGGCTGCTGGACTCATTTTGGTGAGTTCTTCTGTTACGTACTGGCAGGAATGAAGCAGAGAGTGAATCCAATCGCAAGAACTTTATTTAACAAACTAGTAATCTCAAGGGAACTCAGAACAGGAACACGAAGACGAAGACAGGAATAGCAAACATAACAACATCAAGAACTCACAAGGACTGAACTAAAACACAGGGTTTAAATACAAGGGAACACAAGCTAAACAAGATAACGAGGGGGCGTGGTTAAACTGAAACACCTGGGAAGACTAATCAACATAACGGGGAACAGCTGAACATGGGACAAGACACATGGCAGGATCACATGACAAACAGGGAATCACATGACAGACAAGAACAAGGAACAAGACACAAAACCCACACCGTGACATTATCCAACTCTTTATATGTGGGCTAATTAAACAATAATTTGTTCATTATTTGTTAATAAATGAAGAACTCACTATTTGTATATAGTCTATTAATATATTAACGATGAACAACTATAAAGTTTGCAAGTGATTTATAAATGTATCTCTGTATACTTATTATAAATTGTTACCAGTAAAATTTTACAAGGTAACACTTTATAATACGGAGAAACCGTGGTGGAAAAAATTTGGGATGGGAGGGGGAAAAAATTTAATCTTTTGCATTCCCCCGTGAAACTTTGATTTCTCTAGAAAAGATATTTGTGTTCCCTCGCAAAACTTATGGGTTCTCTTTCAAAGATATTTGCGTTCTCTCGGAAAACTTGTTGTGAGCTCGGAAAACCAAGCTCTCCCTCTGGCAAGTGTTTCAGGCAGCTCCATACGTTAACAATGGAGCGGTTCATAGTGTTTGAACTTGGACTTGGAATATAAAAAAATGCGGTCAGTGCTTAGTTCAAGGAGTTCAGTAAAGTTGGCAATATATTCATAGATTCGAAATTCCCGGATCAATGACTTGTGAGCTAAACATTGTTAAAGCACAAATGAAACCTATTTCCAATCATAATAACGTAGATTGCCATTACACAAGAGTAGATGTTAAAACTTCATGCTGATTTGTACTCGGCTTTCGCCAAGAAAAGTACCAACTAAGACATAGCTTTACAGTAACCTATGCTTCTCCATCCATTTACGCTTCTTTCCATATGGTGATGTAAATCTCCTTCTGTCTAGTGTTAACATGCGTCAGCACACACAACGGCTGCAACCACAGTGCGGTCCCCCCATGACAACCGTCTGGATTGAGCTGAGTATGGGACATCTCTAGGGTCTTCAAGTGGGCACCTTCTGTCCTCAGTGTTTCGTCGACTAGCCAAAGTAGACATTTAACGCTTAATATGCAGTTTCAGTGGCAACGGTTCCATATGGCATACCACCTACCGCAAAACACAATATCTGTCCAACCACCCGTCATTCACGCAATATACACAGGAACGTAATGACTGTAAATACTATACAACCTATACAAATAAACCAACAGTCTCTTCAAGTTTTCAAGAATTCTACAAACCCGTACACATTGTACACCTCGCCTGTACACAGCCAGCTAGAATCTTTCCGTCTCAACCACAGCCATTTACTGCTCCTTTCTGCTGCTTCAGATAAGTTCTTTACTGTGCAACGCAACTCTTGGCCACTGAATCCGACGTCTCTGAGGAACCGGGTTGTAGAGTGTGCCACAAAACCTCGACAATCCACTTCCACTGGATAAACCTGGACTCTCCATCCTCGCTGTTCTGCTTCAGTGGCCAGATGAGCATACCGCAGTTTCTTCCTCTCATATGCCTCATCTACCGCATCCTCCCATGGCACTGTTAACTCTATCAGTTGAACAATGCGTGCTGATCCAGACCACAAAACAATATCTGGTCGTAGGTTAGTGGTGGCAATCTCAGGTGGAAAAATAAGCCGTTGATCAAGATCACCCAGCATCTTCCAGTCCCTAGCAGCTTCCAGTTGTCCTTGGCGAAAATTGGTGTTAGCACCTTTTCTTGGTGGTTGCTCGCCTGGGCGGAGGAATATTGTCTTCTGCGTGTAATGTTTTGCTAGAACAGGCGGCAACTTATTGGTCATACTACGCTTGCCTTCCAATGCTAAAGCCAAACATCACAATACTTGGCCATGGCGCCAAGTAAACCGACCTTGGCTAAGAGCCACCTTACATCCTGTCAAAATGTGCCTTAATGTGGCAGGTGATGAACACAAAGGACAAGAGGGATCCTCTCCTACCCAGAGGTTTAGGTTCTGCGGTGATGGGAGAACATCATATGTTCACCTAATAAGGAAACTGATCCTACTCTGTTCCATTGACCAAAGGTCTTGCCAGGCCATTTTGCATTGTTCCACACTCTCCCATCTCATCCACTCTCCCTGCTTGGCCTGGGAAATGGCCTTTATACATCTCATCCTCTCCTCCTGCTTTCGCACCTCGTTGACTACCAGCTTCCTCCTTTGAGCTGGGCCCGCCTTTAGCCATTTAGGAGGAGCTAAACTGAGCCCAAAACCCCCTCTTCCGTGCTGTACCTGTCCCACGATATCCCCAATTTGAAGGTCAGCCTTTGCCTCTACTACAGATTTCTTTGCTGACCACTTTCTACCAGTTTTTACCACAGGGGCTGCCTCCCTTACACATTTGTCGCGTGACTCTGCTAAAGTCATTTCCAGTCTGACCTTGGCACACTTAAACTCCTCGGTTAAAGCAGAGACTGGCAGCTGCAATACTCCTTTACTATAAAGTCCCACTCTGCTGAGGCAGCGTGGAACTCCCAACCATTTCCTGATTTATGAACTTATTAACGCTTCCAGCTTATCCACTGTTGTCAAAGAAACCTCGTACACAGTCAGTGGCCACAGCAACCTTGGCAGTAGACCAAACTGAAAGCACCAGAGCTTTAGTTTGCCTGGTAGAGCACAGCTGTTTAAGCTCTTCAACCCTTCCACTGCTTGTCGTCTAACTTCTCCCACTCAAACTGTCACCTTTAGATCCCCATCGTACCATCTCCCAAGACTCTTCAATGGCTTCTCAGAAACTGTTGGTATTGCCTCACCATTAATGAAGAATGTTTTATCTACCACCATTCCTTTAACTATCGAGATGCTCCCTGATTTAAATCAAATCAAATCCTTTTATTGTCACACAACCATATACACAAGTGCAACAGTGGGTGAAATTCTTAGGTGCAGTTCCGAGCAACATAGCAGTATGACACGATGTGACGAAAACAATTACAGCAAACATCAGATTACATAGATTACACATCTAATGTGCGCACAATTACTCACAGTACCATA
Organism: Siphateles boraxobius; assembly: GCF_051911475.1. Lineage (NCBI taxonomy): Eukaryota > Metazoa > Chordata > Actinopteri > Cypriniformes > Leuciscidae > Siphateles > Siphateles boraxobius. The sequence goes on from NW_027509197.1 coordinate 4,402,940, forward strand.
TAAACTAACAGAACAATAAATAATATACAATGTACAATATACAACAGTTTACAATATACAACAATATACAATATACAACAATTTACAATATACAACAGTATACAAAAATACAAAAAGAGGTAATTATACATAGAATAGATACTCGTAAGGTGCAAATATATATATATATATATTATGTAAATGCAGTAGGTTATGTTGTGCTGTGTTGACAGTTAGAATGTTTATGGTTATTGATCATGAGGGATCAAGAGTTTAGAAATCTAATTACTTGTGGGAAGAAGCTGTCATGGAGTCGGCTGGTGTGTGTCCTGATGCTGCGGTACCGCCGGCCTGAGGGTAGCAGTGAGAGCAGCCCATGGCTCGGGTGGCTAGAGTCTCTGATGATCCTCCGAGCTTTCTTCACACACCGCCTGGCATAAATATCCTGGAGGGAGGGAAGCTCACCTCCGATGATACGGCTGGCAGTGCGCACCACCCTTCGCAAGGCTTTGCGGTTACGGCTGGTAGTATTGCCATACCAGGCAGTGATGCAGCCAGTCAGGATGCTCTCGACGGTGCTGGTGTAGAACTGTGTGAGGATGTGGCGGTTCATTCCAAACTTCCTCAGCCGTCTCAGGAAGAAGAGACGCTGATGAGCCTTCTTCACGACGGCCTCAGTGTGGACGGACCATGTGAGTTCCTCTGTGATGTGGACACCGAGGAACTTGAAGCTGCTGACTCTCTCCACCGGTGCTCCATTGATGGTGATGGGGCTGTGTTCTCTGTCGTTCTTCCTGAAGTCGACCACTAGCTCCTTGGTTTTGCTGATGTTGAGGGAGAGGTTGTTCCTCTGACACCAGTGCGTCAGAGTGAGCACCTCCTCTCTGTAGGCCGTTTCATCGTTGTCGGTGATCAGACCTACGACCGTAGTATCATCAGCAAACTTGATGATGGAATTAGAGCTGTGAGTTGCCACGCAGTCATATGTGTACAAGGAGTACAAGAGTGGGCTGAGAACACAGCCCTGTGGGGCTCCAGTGTTGAGGGTCAGTGATGAGGAGATGTTGCTGCCTATTCTAACCACCTGGCGTCTGTTTGACAGGAAGTCCAGGATCCAGCTGCACAGCAAGCTGTTTAAGCCCAGAGCCCGGAGTTTCACATCAAGCAAGGAGGGCACTATGGTATTGAATGCTGAGCTGTAGTCTACAAATAGCATTCTCACATATGTGTTCCTCTTTTCCAGGTGGGAGAGAGCAGTGTGTATTGTAGATGCAATAGCATCATCAGTGGAGCGGTTATTGCGGTATGCAAACTGCAGTGGGTCCAGTGAGGAAGGTAGAACAGAGCAGATGTAATCTCTGACTAGTCTCTCAAAGCATTTACTGATGATGGGGGTCAGAGCAACAGGGCGCCAGTCATTTAAGCAGGTGATGTTGGTTTGCTTCGGTACAGGTACGATGATGGACGTTTTGAAGCATGTGGGGACTACAGACAAGGAGAGGGACCAATTGAAAATGTCCGTAAAAACACCAGCTAGTTGGTTCGCGCACTTTCTGATGACGCGGCCCGGAATACCGTCTGGACCCGCGGCTTTACGGATGTTCACCCGACGGAAAGATCGGGTTACATCCGCTACAGAGACGGAGAGTGTACTAACCTCTGTAGCTTCAGCCGCGAGAACTCTCTCCGCGAGGGGGATGTTAGTTCCCTCAAATCGAGCATAAAAAGTGTTCAGCTCATCTGGGAGAGAGGCAGTGTTGTTCACTGTGGAGTTTATGTTTCCTTTATAGTCCGTAATGCTATTAATTCCCTTCCACATGCTCCTAGAGTCGGTGGTGTTGAACTGTCCTTCAATCTTGTCCCTGAATTGGCGTTTTGCTGCTCTGATAGTTTTTCGGAGGGCATAACTTGCTTGTTTTTGCTCCTCCGCACTCCCGGAGTTAAAAGCGGAGGTCCGCGCATTGAGTGCTGCACGAACATCGCCATTAATCCATGGTTTCTGGTTCGGGTAAATCCGTATTGTTTTGATCGGAACAACGTCTTCTACGCACTTCCTGATGAAACAGGTTACGCTATCAGCATAAGCCTCGATGTCGTCATCAGAGGCCGACCGGAACATCTCCCAGTCCGCGTGATCAAAACAGTCCTGAAGCATAGAGTCTGATTGGTCCGACCAGCACTGGATCGTTTTGAGGGCGGGTGTTTCCTGTTTCAGTTTCTGCCTGTAAGCGGGCAGAAGGAGAACGGAAGAGTGATCCGATTTGCCAAAAGGTGGGCGGGGGAGGGATTTGTAGCCATCCCGGAAAGGGGAGTAGCAATGATCCAAAACCCGGTCCCCTCGTGTGTTAAAGTTTATGTGTTGGTGGTATTTAGGTGCTATTTTCTTAAAGTTGGCTTTGTTAAAGTCCCCGGACACAATGAACGCGGCCTCAGGGTGCGCGGTTTCCTGCTCGCTTATTTCCCCATACAGTTCCTTTAGTGCCCGGTCTGTGTCGGCTTGTGGGGGAATGTACACAGCCGTGATAATGACCGCTGTGAATTCCCTCGGTAGCCAGAATGGTCGACACAGAAGCATGAGAAATTCCAGATCAGGAGAGCAGAAAGACTTGATAGAATGTACGTGCCTCTGATCACACCAGGATTTGTTGATCATAAAACATACACCCCCACCTCTGCTTTTACCTGAGAGGTCTTTAACTCTATCCGCTCGGTGCACTGAGAACCCCGCGGTTTCGATGGCCGAGTCTGGAATCTCAGCAGACATCCAAGTTTCTGTAAGGCAGATAATGCAGCAGTCCCTCGTCTCCCGTTGGAAAGAGATCCGCGCTCTCAACTCACAGAGCTTGTTGTCTAGAGACTGAACGTTTGCTAGCAGAATACTGGGAAGCGGGGGTCGATTTGCACGCCGTCTTACTCTGACGAGAACGCCGGCTCTTCTTCCCCTTCTCCGGCTGCGTTTCCGCGGCCAAGCTGCCCAGACAAAGGGCTCCGCTGCCGTGTTTGTAAACAGCGGGGCATCACTGAAGAAATGAAAGTCCGGTTTTCGGTGTTCGATTGCGGAACCAATGTCCAAAAGTGTTTGTATGTCGTACTGAATAAGACAGACAACATCCGAGACAAAAAACAAAAGAACTGTAAACAGAACAAACAAAAAACTACCATGTTGTGACGGAGCTCGCAACGCAGCAGCCATACTCGGCGCCATCTTGAACTAGAGGGCTTAAATTGCATTCGTGCCCATTCAATATTATCTGTTAACCTCCCCAATAACCGATTAGTGCAGGCTACTGTTGTAGTCATGGTTGTCATGTCATCCATGTATGCTCTGATTGGTGGTAGTCGCATCCCAGAAGCCAAGCGATCTACTCCTACTACCCATCTTGATGCCCTAATGATTACTTCCATTGCCATGGTAAAAGCCAGTGGATAAATGGTGCATTCTGCCATTATCCCAACCTCTAAGCATTGCCATGCGGTACTGAATTTTGGAGTTGAGAAACTAAATTGCAAATTTCCAAAATAGGCTTTCACTAAATTTGTTATTGACATTGGTACTCTAAAAAAATTCAAATGCTGCCCAAAGAAGCTCATGTGGCACTGAACCATATGCATTAGCCAAATCCAGGAATGTCACATGGAGCTCCTTCCTCTCCTTTTTAGCTGATTGAATTCGTTGCCAGATAACATTGATGTGTTCTAAGCATCCTGAGAACCCTGGAATGCTAGCTCAACCCTAGATGCTTTTAAAGTGCCATTCTTCTCACTGGTGAATAACTTCTTTACGAATTTGAATGGCTCTTTATAGAAATTAGCCCTCTCATGCTCCTCCTTTTTGTAGCGTGTCCGTAGGCGCTCAGCTCTGCGTAATGTTGCAAGCTTACCTTTTATTGTCCTTTGTAAGAGATTGAGTCCCTCCTGACTTTGTTCTGCTTTTTTACATTGCTTCCTCAGCTGTCTCCTTTCTCTAACTAACCCTTCAATTTTCTGCTGCCGTCTAGATACAGCAGGAGTAGTTTGTACTTTTTCCTTCCTTTTTTCCACACCAAACCTCTCACTTCCATATGCGTAAATGATGTCCCCAAATTTATCCAGCTTCTTTTCAACTGTACCAGTTAATATTTCCCATGCAAAGCATAGATCTGCGTTTACCGTGTCCCATGCAGTTTTCTCACAAGCTCTTGGCCATCTAACTCCAGGCCTATGCCCGTTGAGGTTCTTTTCTCTCTTATGCTGGCTAGTCTGACCGGGTTCACAAGTATCAATGTGTTCATCACTAACTGTGCAAACCCTAATCTCCTCTATGACAGGGGTACTGATATACTGCGAACTGTGGTTTGCTTCCTGTCGCTGGATTTCATTCGACTGACTTGACTGACTTCGTAAGAAGTACTGATCGATGCGAGGCCCTTGTCCCTTCTCCCTCAAGCATTTCATTTTCCCTTGATGAATCTTCAACCCCCTGACCGTTGTCGCCTTGCTCCAGCCACAGACACAAGCTTGGAGATCAATGACTTTGCTAACTGCAGAACCTGAACTAGTCTTTTGTGAAGTACTCTCCATACTCATATCCGTTTCCATTCCAACGTCGTTAACCATGTTGTCCAACATTGTGTCATCTTCCGCCCCTGCTCTCGCAGACTCTAGGGGTATTTTTCTCTATAATTTCTCAGAAGCCTTGGGCGGGTGTCTCCAGCATCCTGTAAACACAGAGCTAGATACTGCCGACAAGGATAACTAACCCTTACCAGCCCCATTGGGGTCTCTTTCCTCCTTTCAGCTGTCTCTCCAGGTTGTCACAAGGTCTTTCCCTTGTTGCCAGCAGCACTATTCACTGCAGCCACTGGACGTTTCCAGATCTTCTTGATTTCCATTACACGAGAGTAGATGTTAAAACTTCATGCTGATTTGTACTCGGCTTCCGCCAAGATAAGCACCAACTAAGACATAGCTTTACAGTAACCTATGCTTCTCCATCCATTTACACTTCTTTCCATATGGTGATGTAAATCTCCTTCTGTCTAGTGTTAACACGCGTCAGCACACACAACGGCTGCAACCACAGTGCGGTCCCCCCATGACAACCGTCTGGATTGAGCTGAGTAGGGGACATCTCATGCGAATTACTCCACAATTATTAAACAACTGCCAATTGTTAAACAATTAGAAGCCAATTCAGAAATAATAAATACATAACGTCAATTGCTCAAAGATGACAATAAGAGTAAGAAATGCATACCTGACAGAGACACACAGTGGTGACTAAAAACTAAAGGTGCCTCAAATATCCTGTCAGATACTCTAGGAAATTCAAAATGTAATTTAAGTGTCTCAAAGCTCTTTCTTCTATAGTAGGGTTACTGGTGGACCATTGACAATCTTTGCGGTTCTTGCTGGAACTTATGGGATCCCTTTGTGTTCAGTTCAGAGTCACCTTTTCATTACCATGAGACCTCAAAGTGCTTTGGGGGAAATTAGAGGGACTTGAATCCTATAAAAGGGTTATTGTAAGATCTTTTAACATTTAAGGGGTTCCTGGAAGTTATTCTATGTTAAAGCCAGTATCTGGAGCAACCCAATGGTTCTGTGAGGCCAGAACAAGATTATTATTATCCTATTATTACTATACTTAAGTTTGATTCAGTATATAGGCTTACATTTATTTAGTATAGGCCTATTTTATTGATTAATTTAAACCTTAGACAACAACAATAAATAATAATAATATAATGGAGGAGAAAATGTTTATTTTGCAAGAGTGTGAGAATAGAAAGATTTTTAATTAATAATAAAAAGGAAACAAAACACAAACAAAACCTCCTCATGGGGGAAAAACAATGCAGGCATCAAAATACATCAGAAACTATGGCAGCACACAGCAACACAAGGATACGACGAACCAGCACAGGACTGCAAACACAGGGAGAATAAATAGGGAAGCAAACAAAAGGGGGTAACGAGGGAAGGCAGGTGGGGCAAATGAATCAATAATAGATAACAAGCTGGGAGGTGCTAGACAATCACAGGATTGACACAAGGAAATGACAAGGAAATGGCACAAGGACACACATGACAAGCCATGTGCTCACAACAAACAGGACTATAACACAAGCATGGAATGTCAGAGCTCTGTCACCTAACCAATATATAAACTAGACAGAAGTGACAGAACCCTAACAGTAGGAAGGTTTTCGGCACGATGCTAACTAATCTAATGAACAAATGAAAATCATCCTCATTTACCCTCATTCTCTCAAATACCATTTTAAAGCCCTTTACTGGCCAATAAATATTATGTTGTAAATGGATACAATCAGCTTTGTTCTTTTGTTTCCCCAGAACAACTAGTAAGTTACGATTCTAAAATTATTAGAAATTTTCAGAGGCAACATTGAATTACAGTAAGTTACCTGCACCACATGCAAGTATACTTTATTACTATGAACTTTTCTGTGTGAAATTGTAATGCAATAGATTCACAAGATACATCACACGTGTCAAAATATGTGTCAAAATCCCAGGAGTGTGCGTATTTGACAGACAGACGAAGATTCAGAAGACAATTCCAATAAGAAGTTTAATCCAAACAGGCAATAATCCAAAAACAGGGCAGATAAAAACACATCAAACGTGAACGTGACCGAACACAGAGTGAATGTGAGGGTACAAAAGTAGAAGCACAAACAAGGCTAATTAACTAAACACAGCTGAAAGCAATGTAAACAAATGAGAAGAGGAAATGTAACAAAGGAAACATGAAAGTAATGCAAACATGCTAAAAGTCTGTGAACAACAATACATAACTGTGATAGTACACCCCCTCCCAATAGGTGCGACCAGCAGCAGTGAGGGAGGAATGGAAGGGGGCTTAGGAGGTGGCTGAGGCGATGACACACGGAAAGAGACAGGAGATGATGAAGGGATGGTGCTGGTAGGTGGTGGAAGAATGGTGAGAAATGGACGACGAGACCCCAGAAGTGATGATGGTTGACGTCAGAAGGCACAGACCCAGAGCCCATCGACGACAGCCCACGGTGGAGTGAACAAAAGCCGCTCACTCAGGCGCTGATGGAGGTTGCATGACCTGTGCTTCAATGTCACAGCAAAGCATTCCCTGAAGATGGCGAAGGGCTGCAAACATCCAGCAGAGGCGGGGCTGGAGGACTGGCTGAGCATGGAGGTGACGGAGGCAGATGGAGACTTGAACAGGGTCGAACTGTTGTAATTATTTCATAGTTTATATATTGTAGTCTCATTGCATTGGTAATATATTAATAGGCTATATATAAACAGCAGTGTTGTGCAAGTTACTTCCAAACTGTAATACATTATATATTACTTGTTACTGTTATTTAAAAGTAATTCATTACCTTACAATATTACTGTCTCAGAATTGTAATGCGTTACATTACTCCTGTATTACTTTTGAGTTACTTTCACCAAAATAACTATACAGAAGTAGAACTTAACATTCTAAAATGACTAGGGCTGTAACGATATGCCATATGAAACCGAAATCGCGACACTCAGATCCACGAACCTGCAGAATCGCGACACACCCCTTCCAATTCACAGCGTTATCCATACCGTCCAGATCCAATGCTACCACATCTTTAAATTACTATTAGTATTATTTGAAGTTAGCATAACATTATAAAATACGTAGACCTACACCACAAAACTAGTTGAGGATAAATTATTTAAAATTTGGGAATTCCAGCGTTATGGACATGACATTTGCAGACTTGCAGTTAACTTATATAATTATATAAATTCTCAGAAAATGCATTAATACCAAAATATTGAAACGTCTGTTTATCCATAGTCTCCTCCCAGAAAGGAGTCCAGACATTAGAAAAATATCAGTCTACACATGCTTTTTATATTTAATATTAGGGAAATCGACAGTCATGTGTGACAAAAAAAAATCTTTAACTTTTAGGAGGCAACGATTAACCCTACAACCCTAACCCTTGTTGTAATTCTGTGAATTACACTGCGCAAATCTAATGAAGAAGGGTTGGATCTCCACAGAACATAAAATATTCATTTTATTTTATTTTTCGTGTTCGCATTTATGAGGAAAAAATAATGTTACAGACGTGACAGTTCTCCGTTACGGACGCGACCGCTCTGAAGCGGCACTAAAAGACTGCTTTAAAACTTTCACAGACACCTTACACAGAAGACACGAAGCCTTTCTTTAAAGTGAATTTCGTTTTGTTTTAATTGTACGGACCTGAAAAATATATCTATATTGAAATGTCTACTTGTAAACAGAACAATTCAAAACGAAAGAAAACAGACTGCTCTCTGCTTATGAAATGAAATGTGCATTTCTCTCTGGTGCATTCACTACTGCGAAGATCGCGAGTCAGCATCGTCAACTTCAACTTGACTTTATTAATAAACAATCAACATGTCTCCTTGCTATATTTGACATATTCATAATCATTGCTTTTGCCGGTTCTTTGTGACAGCTTTGGTGCTTTATCGGCAGCGCCACCGCCCTTACATGAACGCGTCACCACGGCATCAAAAACATGATCGCGTGATGAAAACGAAAAATACCACATAAACATAGCCTAACTGTTTAGAAAGAAAACAGAACGAATAGCCTAATGCTCATACGTCCATCTCGCGAATGTAGTCTTCTTCATGCCATCTTCACCATTAGCCGCTTTTCCACTGGCCAGCGCGAGCACAGAGGCCGAAATCATACCTCACGGCACTCCTGTAAAAAATAAATCGCTATACAAATATATCAGACGCTGCCATTTAGTCTTTAATTACAGACTTGGACCTCACACGCGGCTATTGACTGACCACGAACAGTTAATTTAGCCTACTTGCATCTTTCATTCGTAATGTCTGGCGGTCTTGCTGGGTTTTTTTTGTTTGTTTGTTTTACAATTAAAACTAAAAGTCTGTTGTAACGCAAGCCTTACCGAACATGTACCGAGTAAAATATTACTGAAAATTGATTAGTAATGCCTTACACTACTGCGTTACAGCAAAACGTAATATGTTACTGTAATGCATTACTTTTGTAACGCGTTACTCCCAACACTGATAAACAGTGAGTCCTTCATTCATTGTCACTGTAATTAACCATTTTTTTAATTAGCTCATAAACATTTTTATATAATGTTTTAGTGCTTTGTTAACAATTTATTAAACATATAAGTGATGTAAAGTATTTTAAATCAGTGGTAAAGGAGTTGTTAATGGTTATTAGGGTAAATAATTCTCACTTTTGATTAGGTCATGGAAAAATGGAAAATGTCATTAAGTGCTTTAAACCACCCTTTATTGGACATTAATTGCATTCAACCCTCTGTGGTCTGAAAACGTGCCGGCGCGTTTTGCTAGATTTTCTTCACATAGTAGCACAATAGACTTAAATTACTCCGTCATTTATGGGCATACAGAAAAAATAAATATGAAAAAATGATCTGTGATATGTCTACTTTTGTATGTGTCCACTTACAATCAAAACACAACATTGCTTTTGTAAAATAAAGAAAATAAACAGGGTGTGCTTTCTGCCTCTCCGTCTCGGTGAACTTTTTTTCTTGAGCAGGTCTATAAACTGAAACAAAACTCAGCGAATACTATTCACCCAAGCATGAGCTATATATCTTTATAATCGATTAAGTGTGTACTCTTAAATGATCTGATTCAAAACGAAAACAAATTTTCTCTAAGTAATTTGTATAAAACCAACAAAATATCCAGTTTCTCAAACGCTTGCTCATTAGTTTTAATTTGACCACGCCCACATGCAAAAAAGATTGATATGCAAATCTCCACGTGAAGGAATGCGAATGCGCTACTGACCTCAAAAACAAAGCACCAAACTTCACCAGTCCTCTGCTTTTCATCGAGTTTGGAAGACATGCTGTGAGCTTACATTGGATTTACCTCAGAAGAAGAAGAATGCGAGAAGACAAGAAAGATTTAAGGTAAGAAATGTATTATGAATTATATTAGTTAGTGTTATTGTTGCATAAACTTAACATTGGAGTTGAACTGTTGCTTGACTAAAATTTATGAAATCGACGGAAAAATGTTGAAATATGAACAATAGACAGGCAGGCTACCCTTCAATGCGAAATATATATACATGTACGACATGAGGATGTTTTTTTATGTTTGATAATAAAACACAGCATGATATAGAAGTAATGTTAGGCTAGTATCAGTGTTTACTCTAATATGGTGAATATTATAATGTTTAGAACCATGTTTAATGTTAAATACTGTGTTTGTAACGAATGGAAACATTTGAAGTAACATAGCCATATATTTTTCTCTAGTGTATGTACTGAAGTGTTCTTTTTTAACGATTTATAGGCCGCATGCTATTGTCTATTGTTATTATTATTTGGAATTAAAATATCCCACATCATCACACACCCTTCACCATACCTAGAGATCGGCATGGCGTACTTTCCATAAGATCATCTCTCAATGCAAATCAAACCAGCTATTAGGCTAACTGAAATAAAACCAAGTCAATCTCTAGGTATGGTGAAGGGAATGTGATGATGTGGGATATTTTAATTCCAAAGGCCAAGGGAACTTTATCAGGATGCATATCCTGGATCCATGAAATAACTGGCCTTTGAAAATAAAAATCTGCCTGCCTCTATGGGAATTTAACATAGGGGTGTCCTGACTTATCCACCCTGTATTTTAATAATCGCAATAATTGTAATCGCAATTTTAACCAGAAAAATCTACAATGTATGCGCAAAGTCGTGCAGCCATGTAGTTCCCTTTCAAGGGAACTCGAGCTGCGTCAAACGCTGTGGGAACGCCCCTGCATTGTGCGTCATGAAGCACGTATGAAATCAGCCCAATGGAGAGATGGAACGTCATAGGCGGGTGACGTCATCGACCAGGAAACTATAAAGCACCCCATAAACACAAGCGCAACAGCTTTCTGTGCCTTCAGTCGCGCTATATGTGACCGATCACGGAAAGTAGGGACACAAGTCGGTTTTGGGGCATTTTGAGTTATTCACAGATTCTGAAAGTGTAGTCTCAAAGCTTTCCAACGATGTTTAACACATGGAAATCTGATAATATTTGGAGATGTTGTGGCCATTTGAAGGTAGGCACACAAAAAAGCTAAAAGGGGAGAAAACAGCCTCAAAAGATTGTGCAGTTCTCACCTCTCTCTGCTGCTGGGAGTGACAATAGGGCTCATTTACATCTCATTTAGATAAGCCATACCCCCTGTAAAGCTCCCCCCTGTAAAGCTGTAAAGCACAGGGGGGAGCAAAAAGGTCAGGAAAATGTGCCATCAAAGAAAAAAAAAAGTTTGCAAACAGGTAATAAATAAATGTCTCTTAGCATCTACCGATAAAACTGTATAGGCAACTCTTATGTACACTGAATAAAAAATAAGATAAACTCTAGAGAATGTTAAAATCAGAAACAGGATGTGCTATGTGATTTATATATATATATATATATATATATATATATATATATGCTGGGCAGTAGCTAATATTAAGAAATATGTTGTGCTTTTACTTTTAAAAATGTTGGTAACGTTACAGTTAATGCTTACAAACATTGAAGATTTTGAATACAGAAGTTACATTTGTAATGGTGTATTTTCATTTAGATGTGGTATTATTATTTGTGCAGTAGCTAAGATTAATTACTGCATAAATTAATTAAGATTATTAAGTAATAAATTCATTTTAAGACAGCATGGAATAGATTGTAGAATATGCTGTTAGCTATAATTTGGATGGTATAGTACCATGAGCCACAATTAAAGTCTTGTGACACTCATGGCAGGCGTTATTGTTGTTGTTGTCGAGTTTCTGCGCGCCGATTGCTTTGGGCCAGGCCTAGTCAAAGTCCAGGGCTGTTTTTTAGTCCCCGTCCGTCCCTACATACAGTATAGGAGTATGCATCAGAATAGATTTTATTGCCATTGTCAATGAAAGGTTTTACAGACTAGGAATTTTCTTCGGTGTACTCATGCAACATGAAACACAAACTTTTGCTAATGATAAAAAATAAGCAATAAACTGGTTGATTGATATATTCTTTTTTTATTTTCCATAAGCAAATCAATCAAACATTGTTTAGAGTGCTTTTCATACAAGAATGTAAAACTAAATTCAGGTGGTTGGTTGATAAAGTGACATTGCAGGTGTTGTAAACAAGAAAAAAGGTCTTTGTGACACAGTCCAAAGAAATTACATTCGCATCCTCTTCTGTGGACTCTTCTGTGTTGTGACCCTTGGCGCTGGGCATGTGATGTCTCTTGCCTCGTCAGCACAGAATGGCCTGATTTTTTCATATAGATAGTTCTGCCTGTCAATTTTCAGTCCAGGTGGGGCCAGGACAGGAAGACCGTCGACAGGGGGCAGATCTGCTCCGTCGCGCAGTAGCTGATATTCGACAGGTTGTGCATCACGGTGACTTTTTGCAAGCACCACACCTGGTCTCTTGGCTTCAAAGCTGTGACAGAAAAAGCACATAAGACATTTTAAACATGGCAAAGTATTTTCTTATAAAAAAACTGTCATGTGTATGTTGTTGCTATGTTATATTGTATGTACACAATGTGAAAGTTTCAATTACCTGAAGTGCTGATAACTCTTGATCTGTGGGAGTCTACGGAAGTGGCGAGTCAGATGCTGCTGCCAGTCGAAGGTCTGGACTAAAACTTTGCCCTCTGCCGTTCCAACAAGCTGTGGGATATTGAGGCGACTCACAGGAGAGCTGTTTTCCACAACCTGATGACAAAAAAGAGAAGAGAGGAAGAAAAAAAAATCTTCAGTTAAATGTTTCATTGAAGCAGAACAGAAAACAGCACTGAAGTCATTAAAGCAAAGTAAAGTTAAAGTACCTCAGCGATGTCTGCCAAAGTGTTGACTCTTGTCTTCATGTAGGCTTGCTTGATGAGTCCAAAGCCACAGTCAGGGGAAAACTTGGTGTGGCCAGCAATAAGGAAGTGGATTTCAATTTTATCGTGAAGCTTGTGTCCAACCCGCCAGGCAAGGTACCAGAGCATGAAGTTGTTCTTGTTCTGCCCACTGCAGTTGTCACAATGAAGATCCACCTCTGTTTCTCCAACTCCAAAGTTGCAGAAGAAATTATGCATGTAGCTGATGACTTCATTGCTTCCCTTAGTAGATGACATGCCTTCATCAATCAGGTAATTCACCTGTTTCTGCAGCCCTTCACATGAAACACCAAATAGGCCACATTTCCGTGGGGTCAGGAAGTACATTGGTCCTGGCTGGAGAGGGTTTGAGGGAAAGTGTAACTGTAGGAGACAGAGGGAGAGAGGGAACTTGGATTAGATTAAATTAAATTTGCATCTATTCATAATTGTCTAATAAAGATAAACCTTACTATATTGATGCTATTCTGCATTTGCACTATTTATTCTCATGCACCAAATCGCCCTTTAAGGGACATCAATGAAGTAAAGTGAAGTAAATGTGTGTGAAATATTACCTGCTGAGCAAAATCAAAACTGTAATGCATCCTAATCTTCTTGCTTGCTGGTAGGGATGGTCCAAAAGACAGGTTAGAGCCAGAGCAAATCTTTCTGCAGGCAGCAGTCATGTCGTTGTACACAGCCCTCTCTTTCTGCACAAGGGAAAGATGATCTTGTTGCTTCTTTACTGCTTCAGACTTTCTATCATCTGGGAGGTTTGCACTTCGTATCAGCTGCTCGTTATTGCTTTGGCACTGCCAGCAGAGATCTGTGCGTGGCCGGCAACTTTTGATGTGTGGGAGAAGTCGGTTCCACAGTGCTTTGAAGCTGGTTTTACAAACTGCACGCTCACCTGAAAAACAGATATTGCTTATGGTTAATTGTATTGTAATTGCTAATAGTGCTCCGCATTATTTCACTTTATAAGCACTCAATTTTAAATCAATGTTTACACATACCAAGCTCCTTAGCAGACTTCACGTAGAGACGCCACACTGAGGCCTTGGACACATGAGTTGGCAGCAACTTCACATACCAATCCTTATGCCCAGGCTGTCGGCCAGGCAGCATGATGGCATTGTCTTCTGCATAGTTTTTTATGAAGTCCACAACTCTGTTGATATCCTCAGGGCTGATGAACCTGGCTGGTGGACGTGGCAGTGAGTGCTTCTTCCTCAAACGTGGTCTTGCCCCATTCTCCTCATAGTGTTTGACTATATCAGCCAGGGTGTCTCTGCCAATGCTGAAAAAAGGGGGGAAAAAAGAAAAAACGTTTAACATCATGGTCTTGCTAACAGGCATCTTGTCACCTATATCAAAATGTATTGTACAAATTATAGGTACTTTTACTTTACTGAAGTAAATTTTATGATGAATACTTTTTACTTTTACTTACTTTAGAGCTTGTATCTGTACTTCCTGGTTTAGTCTTGTTTTAGTCCTGGTTTAGACCTCACAGTTAGTGGTTAGACCTGGTTCGAGTCAAAGGATTAAAAAAATCCTGTACATTAAACTCTTCATAAATACTTTTACTTTTGACTTATAATGCACATTTTACGGCTACGTATACTTTATACTTTTACTTAAGTAGGAATTTAATCTGATACATTTACGATTACGTTAGTAAATCCTTGGTAAGAATATTAAGTAGTACTTCCTCCACCACTGGCTAAAATTATTAGCATCACAATCAATTCAAGAATGCTAACAGGCAGGTTTACCTGGGATAAGTTAAGTCATTAACACCAGTCAATTCAAGCAATTGAAGCATTATTCAAATTAATAGCAGAAGCTCACATTACCATCTTAAAGCTCATTATAGTAATGGGGGTTTTGGCAAGTGATATGGTGCTAACGATTAGCAGCTAACGTTACAACTAAAACGACAGTCCTGAGCTAGCTAAAAACAATAGGTAGGTATTGGAAGGTCTAAACATGGACTAAACATGAGCTGAACTTAGAATGAACTTAAAACGACAAACTTTGATGTTTATGGAAACTCACCCCATAAGAAACAGAAAAGTATTCTTGCAGATCTCGTTGCCTCCAATGAAATAAGTCGTTCGGGCACACTTTCTCTTTGTCGGGGTCTTCTTTGTGGATGTAACCATCTCCGAAGTTTGCACTGTGCGTCTGTTTGCCTCTAAATGTCCAATAATTCGCATGTCCTGCCACTCTTTTTCCGCAGCTAAAGAATCCAGCCGTATGTTGTACATAATGTCTGGAGAAAGCTTCTGGCTACAAGACTGTCTCCCATGCAGAGAGTTCTCTTTTCTCCTCGTGTAACATTTACAGTCAAAGTTACGGATTTTCCCCATTTCTCTATCTATATCCCCATCAAATGTTACTATCGATATAGCCTCTGATATCTTACGGTCCAACTCGTCTGACGCCAGTCCGATACATTCTTCCTCGTCTTCATCTTCGCTCAGTTGTAGATTAGGGATATTATTCAGTCTTATCATGCCACTTTCATCGTCGCTCAGATCGTCTTCAGAATCAGTGAACGCTTGTTCATAAGCATCCGGCTTGTCGAAGAAGTACTTCAAAACATTTTCATTGTAACGGCCACGGTTCAGCTCGTCTGCGACATTCTTTGCGGCGTCCATCTTCATTGAATTTTGATATCAGATAGAGCCGGCTAGAGCGCTGCATAATTAAGTAGCCACGCTGTTGGGGGGCGGGGGCAAAAGCGCCGGCGGCTATTCAGTATGGAAATACACAATGACACGCCCCTACTGCATGCTAGAATCTCCGAAAAACAAGCCGATTTCAACCTCAAAATGTACGCTTTTGAATATACCAATACTGTTATCTCAAACATGGAGAGGCTTCTTCATGATCTCAACTAACAGATTCTGCAAAAAAGCGGAAATCACCAATTTTGGGAAAAAAACGCTTGTTTCTCATTTTGCTCGCAAGTTGTGCTGCCGACTTGTGTCACTGCTTTCCGTGACGGGTCACATATGTGAATCTGTCCCTGTGTCTGTCTTTACTTACTCTTCACCACACAAAGATATATATATATATATATATATATATATATATATATATATATATATATATATATATATATTAAGAGAGATATGGCGAACGAACAGCAGTTTAGGAAGTGTGTC
The DNA here is from genome assembly GCF_051911475.1 of Siphateles boraxobius. Classification (NCBI taxonomy): domain Eukaryota; kingdom Metazoa; phylum Chordata; class Actinopteri; order Cypriniformes; family Leuciscidae; genus Siphateles; species Siphateles boraxobius. Next base: position 4,419,011 of record NW_027509197.1, read on the forward strand.
CCTCCCTGCTCGCGTTATTTTACGAGTGGGGATACACACGTTCTTTGTGTTGTTTGTTTGGGAGTGCAGCATGCCCAGTCAGCTCTCGAGGGAGCTGATTGTGATCATTGCGAGCGTCTGCCATTAAGGACGCTCCGCTCCCGCCGGGTGCTCTTCGAGGAGAGCGGTTCGGTGCGCGCTCCCCGCGGTTCGGGTCCCGCTCTTGCCGAGGCAGAGCGACGACGCGTTTCGTGGGGATAGCAGATGGATCTCTCAGCGGGGTTAGAGACGGGCTCTGCCTTATCTCTCCCTTCACCTGTGAGATCCAGTGCCTCAGTCCCGTTTTCGGAAGCACGCGCTGCGGTTTCTTCCGCTCGGGCTGAGGCACCAGTTATAAATGAGGGAGATGTGGAGGATTCGCCACCTTACACTCCCGAAAGTGATGAGCTAGTGGAGGTATTAACAAGAGCTGTAGAAAAACTCAGCATTGTATGGCCAGTGACTAGACAGGAGTCTGTTTCTAAATCAAAATTAGATGAGAGATTTTTGCCGTCACGAGTGCAACCTCCATGCCGGTGCTTGCCGTTTTTTCCCGATCTCCACACTGAGGTGTCGAAATCGTGGAAAAAAAGAGTGTCATATAGAGTGTTTAGTCCCCAGACTTCAACATATTCTAATATTGTGGGGGCAAAATCATATGGTTATTCGGCTATGCCTCGCGTGGAAGAGACGCTTGTGAGTTTTCTCTCCCTTGAGGCTGCGTCATCTGTTAAGGCACCGGCATTACCCACCAAGCCTCTTAGAAATATTTCGGTTTTTGTGGGTAAAGCGTATTCGGCGGCGGGTCAGGCTGCGTCATGTCTGCATACTTGCATACTATGTCTATTATGCAGGCATACCAGGCTGACCTGCTGAGGGACGTGAGTGAGAGTGAGGAGGTCAGTGCTTACGTGGTTCGCGAACTGCGTCAGGCTGCTGATTTATCCCTGTGCGCAACCAGAGAGTCGGCCAAGCTAGTGGGTTGATCTATGGCAGCTCTGGTGGCCGCAGAAAGACATCTGTGGTTAAATCAGACAAATATAAAAGAAAAAGAAAAAGCTTTCCTTTTAGACACTCCTCTCTCCCCCCTGGGTTTATTTGGCGATGCTGTAAATTCTGTCATCGATAAATTCCAGGAGAAGGAAAAGCAAACAACAGCTTTTAAGAAATGTTTCCCTTTAAAAATTCATGTCCCTGGGGCTGCTGGGCGGGAGAAGTCCTGGCGCCACGGCGCGCAGGACACTGAGGGTGGTCTCCACCGAGGCGGAAAGGTGTTCACCTCTTTCTACGGTGCCCATTCTTCCTCGGTGCCCTCAGGGGCCCGTTCTGCCAACCCCGCCTTCATGCCGGGGCACAGACGGTCCCAGCGAGCGATTTCCCGAGGGACGCTCGCTCCCTCTGAGGAGGGTTTCAGAGCGGTTAGACCAGTTGTTCCCTGCCGGTGTGCCGTTACAGGGCGCTGCGTTTGCTGCTCAAGTTACACCAGAGGGCAGTCTCGAGAGACTGGTACCCTTAGTAGAATTTCTGGCAGAGTGGAAAAGCCTTCCAAAAATATCTCATTGGGTCCTGCAGACAATAGAAAGGGATTATGCTATCCAATTCAGGTGTCGCCCACCAAGATTCAGAGGGGTTCTGCCTACAGTGGTGGGCCCCGAGCAGGCTCTGGTTATGGAACAAGAGGTGAAAGCACTCCTTCAAAAGGAGGCTATAGAACGGGTTCCTCCTCCCAGTGTGGAGTCAGGCTATTACAGCCGATATTTCATCGTTCCAAAATAGGATGGGGGGTTGCGTCCAATTTTAGACCTGCACCTATTGAATTGCTCGGTAGGGAAGCCAAAATGCAAGATGCTCACTATCAAGCAGATCGTGTCACAAATCAGATCCAAGGACTGGTCTGTCACGATAGATCTAAGGGACGCGTACTTCCACATTTCCATCCTTCCACAACACAGGAAGTTCCTGAGGTTGTTCCAGGCTCTGAAACACTTCCTAGCAGACCTGAGAGGTCATCATGTGTTAGTTCAGTCAGACAACACGTCGGTGGTCTCTTATATAAATCATCAGGGGGGCCTGCGGTTTCGCCGGCTTTACAAGTTGGCCCGTCAGATCCTCCTGTGGTCCGTAGGGAGGTTACTATTTCTGAGAGCAATGTATCTTCCTGGGTATTTGAATGTGGTAGCAGACTCCCTGTCGAGACAGGGGCCGAGGCCGGGGGATTGGAGACTCCATCCCGAGGTGGTGGAGCTCCTTTGGTTGAGTTTTGGTTGCGCCGAGGTGGACCTATTCGCCTCCTAGGAGACCACGCATTGTCATCTGTGGTTTTCCATCAGCCATCCAGCCCCTCTGGGGTTGGACGCTATGGTGCAGCCGTGTCCGAGGTCACGTCTGTTCGCCTTTCCCCCGATTGCTCTGCTACCTGGAGTTCTGGAGAGGGTTCGCCGGGACGAGGTCAGCCTACTATTAGTAGCCCCGTTCTGGCCGGCCCGAGTATGGTTTGCGGACCTGATTTCTCTCCTGGACGGCTCTCCCTTGGAGCTCCCGGTCAGGAGGGATCTACTCTCTCAGACGGGCAGCATGATATTTCACCCCCACCCAGTATTGTGGGCTTGGCCTCTGAGGGGGCCCAGCTCATTGTAAGGAACTCAGCTTTTTGGAAATATTAATAATCAATAATATCTTGTTATTATAAATTATAAATATTTGGGTCAGTTAATTGGATTAACTTGATGTGGCTGAATTAATATTACAATCAATTAATCAGTTCTTCCAACGAGCTCTTTTGATTATTAATTTATTCTAAGAAAAGGGTATCTTCCATGGCCACCGAAGAATAATTATTTCTTCGCCTATACAGTACTTTGAGCCAGTAGCAAAAACCGTGATCGTAAAGTGACTTGTATTGCAAACAAAACAGAACCAAATACATATTATGTACAAGTTTTATTAACTAAATATAGATATTTATATGAATATAAATAAACTAAACAACATACACACATGAATACATAAATAGGTTAGTGATAGGATGAAATTGGAAACCGGAAGAGGGTCTATGAGAAGAACCATCAGAATTTCATTTTCACATTTCATTGAATTGAATACTTGCATTTGTAATGGGAACAATTCTTGAAGTTGTTGAAAATTGAAGTCGTTGATGGTTCCGGCAGTGTCAAGTGGAAGTTGGTTGAGCGTTCTCTTTCTCCAGGAACGCATGGCTGGTTTGGGCAAGGCCTGGGACTCTGTTGAGGCCACGCCGAGCACCCAGGAGAAGTGAGGAAGTCGGAAGGATGGGTGATTGGAGTCGTTGTTGGTTGGAGTCTTTGTTCCAAAACTCTTGAGATTGTCCTTGGTTCTTTGTGAGAGAGTCATCTCTCTCCTGCCTGAGCCCATATCTGGTTGGAATCGAGGCCTGCTGGGCCCTGGGGCCCCCGTGGAGGGGGAGGGGGCTCCCCAGTATCACCAGAACAGTGTTGCGGCTGGATGAAAGAACTAAGAGAGGGAGGTCACATGTGGACTGTCTCTAATAAGGCATGGAGAAGATCCTCCCCTAAGGGTTGAACTCGACCAATCAGAAAGGGGACATGTCTGAGAGGGAAAGTGGCTCTTACTTGATTTCTATGGATCTTTGTCCCATAATATGATTATACCTTCATTAATGCTAAAATAGCTATAACACATCCACACCGCATTCTAGAAGAAGGTGATGTACATCGAAGTGTGAGTCATTAAATGAGGATTAATTAGTTAGGAGGCATGATACAGGTGAGGTTACATTGACCGTTAGTTGGTTGTATACCAGGATACATACCATAATATATACCTAATAGTACACGAGACAGTAAACCATTTACACTGTTTCTTTCAAAGTTTTATGCATGTTCATTTATAGATCAGTTAGTCTATGATTAATGCAGCAAAGTCTGTTTTAAAGAGGGTTTCTGTTTCATAGTCTCTCTCTTGAGTATGTGGCCACATTCCTCGGAGGTCGTAAAATCTCCTTATCATGCCCTGTAACCTGACACTGTTTCTGCCCTTGTGTTTGTTCATTTGGGCTGTGTGAGGAGTTTCATAAACCTTTGTATATAATGAATAATTAGTATGTGTCTGATTGGTCCATACCCTACATCATGAACTCTGGTCTCTCAACCGAGGTTGTTGAGACCATTCTTCACTCCAGAGCTCCATCCACGAGGAAGCTTTATGCCTTGAAGTGGAAACTCTTCACTTCTTGGTGTGGAGAGCACCTGCAGGACCCAGTTAACTGCCCAGTGGGTGCAGTGCTGGAATTTCTGCAGGAGCGCTTCTCCACAGGGCTATCCCCCTCCACACTAAAGGTGTATGTGGCTGCACTGGCTGCTTACCACGTCCCTTTCAGTGGAGTTTCTCTTGGGAGACACCCGCTTATAACTCGTTTCCTTCATGGCACACTGAGGCTGAGGCCAGCAGTTCGTACGAGGGTGCCGGCCTGGGATCTGGCCATCGTATTAGAAGGTCTTTCCCTAGCTCCTCTTGAACCTATCGAAGAAGTTCCTGAGAAGTTTCTAAAGTTTAAGACTATCTTTCTTCTTGCTATCTCCTCACTAAAGAGAATCAGAGATTTGCAGGCTCTGTCGGTTTCACCCTCGTGCCTGGAATTTTCGCCTGGCATGGTTAAGGCTTTTCTGCATCCTAGACCAGGTTACGTTCCCAAGGTCCCTACTAATGTTGTTAGACCTACAGTCATGCAGGCCTTTTGTCCTCCTCCCTTTCTGTTGTCTGACCAGGAGAAACTTAATTTACTCTGCCCTGTTAGGGCGTTAGACGCCTATGTCCACAGAACTGCCCTGTGGAGGAAGTCAGCACAACTATTTGTGTGCTTTGGGCCACCCAAGAAGGGGTGTCCCGCGTCTAAACAGAGAATGAGCAAGTGGGTGGTCGAGGCTATCTCACTTGCCTATGAGTCGGCTGGTCAGCCTTCACCTTTGGCTGTACGAGCCCAAGTATGGCGGCTTCTAAAGCCTTACTGTCAGGAGTTTACCTCAGTGACGTTTGTGATGCGGCTGGATGGTCTTCACCGCATACTTTCATTAAGTTCTACGACCTAGACTTAAGTTCTACCCCTGGGGCACAGGTGCTCTCGTCCTCTGTGCGCTAGTTCTCACATGGCGGTCATTTGGTCCTATGGCGACGTGGGTATTAGCGTTCCCACAGAGTTTGACGCAGCTCGAGTTCCCTTGAAAGGGAACGTCTCGGTTACGTATGTAACCCTAGTTCCCTGATAGGGAACGAGACGCGGCGTCATTCCACCATACTCCCGGCATTCCCGCTAGCGCTTCCTTCAGGCCTATCAGAAGCTGTTGCGCTTGTGTTTATGGGGTGCTTTATAGTTTCCTGGTCGATGATGTCACCCGCCTATGACGTTCCATCTCTCCATTGGGCTGATTCCATACGTGCTTCATGACGCACAAAGAGGGGCGTTCCCACAGCGTTTGACGCAGCGTCTCGTTCCCTATCAGGGAACTAGGGTTACATACGTAACCGAGACGTTTCTCTTGATGCCAGCATGTTCACAGTTTCTTTTTTTTTTTTTTTTTTACAGGGACCAGATGCCCCACGGAGTCCTGCTGACTTCAACATTCACATGAGACTCTGTACATGAACATGGTAAAATGAAAAATCAAACACCTTGGAAATGACAGGTACTATGTTTCAGGAATGGGACAAAGGTGTGTGACTGTTCAAGTCTCAGTAAGTGTGTTCAATAATGTTTTTTGTCATTTGTTGTGTATCTTTGGATTATGTTGTGTTGTAAATAAATCCAAACAATCAAAAAGCCATTCGTTTTTAAGGCTCTCATTCTTTGGGCAAGGCTTCTCATAATGATAGGACCTGATAGCACCTAATAGGGCCATTAGGGGAGGGTCTTTGTCTTTCTCAGGTGTAAAATGCATTCATATTAATGAGAGATTCACACCCCTTCGCATAATAATAATAATAATAATAATAATAAACTTTATTTTATATAGCACCTTTAAAAAGTATCTCAAAGCGCTTCACAAAAACATAATAAAACAAACAATTAAAACAATGCATTACTGACAGAAAAACTTAATAAAATAAAATAAAAACATTATGAAATATAGGATTAATAATAATAATTCAACAATTTTCAACAATTATGTAAAAGCTACCCTAAACAAATAGGTTTTAAGTGATGATTTAAAAACACTAAGAGTTTCTGCTTGCCTAATCTCAATAGGCAGGGAATTCCAGAGTTTTGGAGCATTCGACGAAAAAGCCTTATCATCCATGGATTTTAGTCGGGTATGCGGAACAATTAAAAGGCCAGCTTCCAAAGAACGGAGATCACGTGCTGGTGTGTAGGGTGTTAAAAGTTCAGTTAGATAATGAGGTGTCAGTCCATGCAAGGCCTTATAAGTAAGCATTAAGATTTTAAAATCAACACGGAATCTGACAGGGAGCCAGTGTAAAGATTCAAGTACCGGAGTAATATGATCCCTTGTCCTGTTTCCAGACAGAATTCGAGCGGCAGAATTTTGTACCAACTGAAGTTTGTTAAGGGTAGCTTTAGAAACCCCAGCCAACAAAGCATTACAGTAATCGATACGAGAAAATTAAAAAAAATGTTAATTAGCTTTTCAGCCACAGGGAGTGACAACATGGGACGTAATCTGGCTATATTTTTGAGATGAAAAAATGATGTCCTGACAGTACTCTGAACATGAGGAACAAAAGTCAAATTATTATCAAATATCACCCCCAGATTTTTTAATTTAGTCTGAAATTTAAGTGTAGAACCTTCTACACTAAATGTGGGGGAACCAGCCTTGCGTAGCTGGTGAGGTGAACCAATGAGCATTACTTCCGTCTTGTCACTGTTTAGACATAAAAAAATTCTCGAGATCCATTCTTTTATCTCAGAAATACAAAAGGAAAGATGAGACACAGCCACACTTACATCAGGTTTTGAATGTATATAAACCTGGGTATTTTCTGCATAAAAGTGAAAACTGAGTCCAAGTGATTTTAAAAGTTGACCAAGAGGATAAACGTATATGTTAAAAAGTATAGGGCCCAGGATAGAACCTTGAGGGACACCAGAATGCACTACCCCAATAGCAGACCTGAAACCACCCATAGCAACAAACTGCTTTCTATCAGAAAGATAGGACTTAAACCAGCTTAGTGCAGTATCAGAAACACCAAAAACAGATTCTAACCGAGCAAGTAAAATATTATGATCAACAGTGTCGAAAGCGGCACTAAGATCAAGAAGAATAAAAATAGAGAGACTGCCGGAATCAGAAGCGATTAACAAGTCATTAGTAACCTTAACCAATGCTGTCTCAGTGCTGTGTAGTTTACGGAATCCTGATTGAAGGGGCTCATAGAGATTATTTGCAGCTAGATGGGAGTGCAATTGAATAGCAACAATTCGCTCTAAAATTTTGGCAAGAAAGGGAAGATTGGAAATGGGATGGAAATTATTTAGATTGTCAACGTTTGTGTTTATTTTTTGGTACAGGAGTCAAAGCAGCAGTTTTAAATGTTTCTGGCACCACACCAGTGCACAGAGAATCATTTATAATATTCAGCACAATAGGACATAAAATAGCAAAACATGATTGGAACAGACAAGTTGGTACAGGATCAACTATGGAAGTGGCAGCTTTCATTTTTGAAACCTCATTACAAAGAGAATGAAGGTCCAATATGGAAAAAATTGATAGAGGGTAACCAGAAAATTCAGGAGTGATTGTGTGAGAAAAAGATGAAGGAAGAGTAGAAATGTTACATTTACGGAGGTTATCAATCTTTGAGCTAAAAAAATCAAGAAACCTATTACAGAGGTGAGTCGAAGCTGGAGCAGTTGAATAACTGTTACATTTAAGAAGTTTGTTAATAGAATAAAACAATTGTTTTGGGTGGTTCTGATTATTATCAATTATCAGTGCAAAATAAGCAGACCTGGCCAATACAATTTGGGTCTTATATTCAAGTAAGTGATCTTTCCAAGCCTGGTGAAAGACAGTCAAGCCAGACATACGCCACCTACGCTCCATTGTACGACAGGCTGTCTTCATAGCACGCAGGTTTTCATTGTACCAATGAGAGGGTCGCCCAAAGGAAACCTGACGTGATTTCAAAGGCGCAAATAAGTCCAGGCCAGACGAAAGAACAGAATTTAACATGAGAACTTTGTCCTCCAGAGCATCGGATGAAGAAAATGCGTTCAAGGAAGAACCAATAAAATCTGAGAAATCAGAGGGTTCAATCAATCTCCATTTGCGATAGTTAATAATGCGAGAAGAGGTAGTGTTTATATCAGGCAGTTCCATATTAAAAAAGATAGACATATGATCAGACAGCCCCAAATCTGAGGTGTACAACTGTGACACAAATGAGCCGTTTAAAATCACCAAATCAAGAGTATGGCCTTTATTATGTGTAGGACAGTCCACGAGCTGGTTCAAATTGAAGCACTCCAATAAAGATAAAAACTCTTTTGTTGTTATGGAATCTTTTTTGTCCATATGGCTGTTAAAGTCCCCCAAAATTAAAGTTCTCTCAAATTTGAGGCATAGCAAGGACAACATATCGGCAAATTCAGATAGAAAGTCTTTATTTTTCTTAGGAGGCCTGTAGACTGTAGCTATGGCAGTGGAAATGTGGGCAGGTACACTCAAAACAAGACATTCGAATGAGTTAAACTGTGGAACAACCACAGGACTCAAGCTGAGATGGTTATTATATAGCACAATAATACCCCCACCTCTTCCGGAGGAACGCGGGAGATCAAATAAGCCATATCCAGCAGGAGTAAGTTCATTAAAGAGAACACCATCTGACTCTTTGTGCCAGGTTTCCGTTAAACACACAAGATCCAGTTTACCTTCTGTAATAATGTCAGATAGTATCATAGCCTTGTTATTGACAGATCGTGTATTGAAAAGCGCCGAGTTTACCAGACGCTGAGCAGTTTAAACCAGAGAAGCAACCTCGCGCTTGGGAAAGGACAAGTTGTTGGAATTAACCCCCCTAGGCCTGCCCAACAGCGTTTGGGATTTGCGCAGAAATGCAGGACAAGCAATGGAGGATGCAACAGTGGATGTAACAGATGAGAAGGAAAAGCTGCGTCTTGAAGAGCGATGAATACAACGCGTCGGCCGTAGTATTCCAGCATGACTGCAGAGAGTGTGTGTGTCATTCGCCAGATAAAAGTTACCCTTAAGGTTCGACAGTTGGCGAACAGTGTACCTTAGGGCCATGTTGGAGAAGTCCACACCAGCCGGGACTTCACAGTGGTGCAAATCCTGGGAGGGACAGCAGAAGAGGCGATTCCAGCGAAGAACAGTCAGTGATAAAAGCAGTAATCCAACGGGTGAAGCGTAATTCCTCCTCACGATAAAATAGGAATTCTTCGCAGACTCCAAAACTCTTAATGAATGCTCATCAATAATAATAATAAAAACAAACAAACGGATGAAAGGAGCGGCAGCCAAAACGCGCCAGCGTACCCTTCCAACCGGAACAGGAAACGACGATGTCAGTAAGACTAGCTTACAATGACAGTAAGACTAAATGAATGTTGGACTGAAAATCTTGAGGGATTTAGAGCGCATGATTTCATTTCCTAGTGTATTTTTAAAGCCCAGATGATCCATCTAGGGTCCATAAATCTCTCTTGCTTTGGGAAGAACCATGAAGCACCTTGCTAAAGCTTGACATGAGGAGTGCAGCGCTGCTGGTAATGAACTTTGAAATGGGGTTAAAGCTTTCTCACACAAAACACATCTTGCAAATTTTAAATCAGTTTATTTTTTTATCTGAATGAGTATGCAGGACGATTTTCACATAGTTTTGGAGCAAATATTCTAGGCTACGTGGTACAATTGTCTAAAGTATTGAGAAGAAATAATCAGTATTGGTTTCTTGACCTTATTTCAGTGACAATTTTTTTTTTCACAAACCATGCATAAACGTCATTATCCTAAAACTACAAACTTTTACATACATGCTGCTGACATATTACTGTAGCAGAGTTTGTGCTGAATACAGTGTAATCAGAGTTTAGCCATGAAAATGTCATAAGCAACAGAAATAAGCACAAATGACAGAGCATGTCAGAACACCTCCAGGGCCCAAAACACCTCAGACCCCAGATGGTTAAGTTTAAAAATACATTCACACACACACACACACACACACACACACACACACACACACACACACACACACACACACACACACACACACACACAGGTTTTCTATCTTTGTGGGGACTCTCCATAGACTTAATGGTTTTTATACTGTACAAACTGTATATTCTATCCCCTTATACAAACCCTACCCCTAAACCTACCAATCACACACAACTGTCTGCATTTTTACATTAAAAAAAACGAATTCTGTATTATCTATAAGCTTTTTTACCCATGGGGACCACTATTTAGGTCCCCACTGTGACACAAGTCCCCATGTGTCACGATCTACACACAAATGAAACAGGTAGATCCAATAGCGGTATATTTATTGGGCAACTCCGTAATCATACATCCAGTCCAGGCCATAGGTCGTAATCCATAAGGCAATCCAAATACAAGAACACACAGGCAACATCGGGTATCAGAAGTGGCGTGATAAACAACAAGGACTCCGTGACACATACTGAAACAGACAGGGTTATATACACAGGGAATCGACAATGATAATGGGGAATTGGCTGGGTGCAATGATCAGTGATAAGGAACAGCTGAGTGCAATGATGAGACAAAGGATCGTGGGAAATGTAGTTAATAAGTGAAGGACACCTGTGGGAAAGGAGGACATCTAGTGGACATCAGGGGAACACAAACCCAACACTGTGACATAACCCCCCCTCTACGGAGCGACTACCAGACGCTCCACGAAAAAAAACAAAAAACACAGAAAACACAACACAATACAAGAGGTTCAGGAGGGAGGTGGAACGGTGGAGGATCAGGGGGAGGGAAGGTGGGCCAGGTCCATGAAGGGAGACAGGAACAAGGGGTGAGGGTTTAACCAGGGCAAACAAAAAATCTATCGGGCATCCAGGGGGAAACACAAAGTTCATCGGGAGGCCAGGGCGAGACGCACAGTTCATTGGGAGACCAGGGCGAGACGCAAAGACCATCGGGCGGCCAGGGCGGAGCAGACAGTCCATCGGGCGGCCAGGGTGGAGAAGACAGTCCATCGGGCGGCCAGGGCGGAGAAGACAGTCCATCGGGCTGCCAGGGCGGAGAAGACAGTCCATCGGGCGGCCAGGGCGGAGAAGACAGTCCATCGGGCGGCCAGGGCGGAGAAGACAGTCCATCGGGCGGCCAGGGCGGAGAAGACCCCTCGGGAGGCCAGGGCGGTGAAGACCCCTCGGGAGGCCAGGGCGGTGAAAACCCCTCGGGCGGCCAGGGCGGTGAAGACCCCTCGGGCGGCCAGGGCGGTGAAGACCCCTCGGGCGGCCAGGGCGGTGAAGACCCCTCGGGCGGCTAGGACGGTGAAGACCCCTCGGGCGGCCAGGGCAGAGGCTCAGGAACAGCAGACACCGGCTCAGGAACAGCAGACACCGGCTCAGGAACAGCAGACACCGGCTCAGGAACAGCAGACACAGGAACGGCAGACACCGGCTCAGGAACGGCAGACACCGGCTCAGGAACAGCAGACACCGGCTCAGGAACAGCAGACACCGGCTCAGGAACAGCAGACACCGGCTCAGGAACAGCAGACACCAGCTCAGGAACAGCCACAAGAACTGTAACAGTCACAAAAACAGACACAAACACAGAAACAAACACTGGCTCTGGCACTGGAACAGGCACTGGCTCTGGAACAGGCATTGGCTCTGCCTCCGGCTCTGGAACAGGCATTGGCTCTGCCTCCGGCTCTGGAACAGGCATTGGCTCTGGGCTCTGCCTCCGGCTCTGGAACAGGCATTGGCTCTGCCTCCGGCTCTGGAACAGGCATTGGCTATGCCTCCGGCTCTGGAACAGGCATTGGCTCTGCCTCCGGCTCTGGAAAAGGGCATTGGCTCTGCCTCCGGCTCTGGAACAGGCATTGGCTCTGCCTCCGGCTCTGGAACGGGCATTGGCTCTGCCTCCGGCTCCGGAACGGGCAATGGCTCTGCCTCCGGCTCTGGAACAGCAGACAAGCTCCGGCTCTGGAACAGCAGACATGGGCATGTCCAGGATCTGAACCAGACGCTCCAGATAGTCCAGATCCAAGAAGGCAGACGGCACTAGCTCTGCCTCCGGCTCTGGAACAGGCATTGGTTCTGCCTCCGGCTCTGGAACCGGCAATGGCTCTGCCTCCGGCTCTGGAACCGGCAATGGCTCTGCCTCCGGCTCTGGAACCGGCAATGATTCTGCCTCCGGCTCTGGAACGGGCACTGGCTCTGCCTCCGGCTCTGGAACGGCCATTGGCTCTGCCTCCGGCTCCGGCTCTGGAACAGCAGACACTGGTTCCGGCTCTGGAACAGCAGACATGGGCATGTCCAGGATCCGAGCCAGACGCTCCAGATAATCCAGGTTCAGGAAGGCGGACGGAACGTGAACAGTCTCTCGCTGGGCAGACGTGACGTGAACAGTCTCTCGCTGGGCAGACGTGACGTGAACAGTCTCTCGCTGGGCAGACGCGACGTGAACAGTCCCTGACTTGACAGACGTGACGTGAACAATCTCTGACTGGGCAGACGGGACGTGAACAGTCTCTGACTGGGCAGACGGGACGTGAACAGTCTCTGACTGGGCAGACGGGACGTGAACAGTCTCTGACTGGGCAGACGGGACGGGAACAGTCTCTGACTGGGCAGACGGGACGTGAACAGTCTCTGACTGGGCAGACGGGACGTGAACAGTCTCTGACTGGGCAGACGGGACGTGAACAGTCTCTGACTGGGCAGACGGAACGTGAACAGTCTCAGACTATATATATATATATACGTTTTTCTGATTTAAAAATAAAGAAAAATAAGATAAAATTATGTCTGTTCTTCTGGACGCTCCGCTTTCAAAAAAAAAAACTAAGAATAAACCGTTCAGCGGCGTTCCGAGGTTTCTTCCTCACCAATCTAATGTTCCTGAGACTGCTGGGCGGAGCAGTCTCAGTCTACTAAGCTCCTCGCAGCACAGAGTGCAGGAACGAGCATCGCCATTTGGGCTCCTCCACAATCGAAGGGGACTTGGGTGGCGGTAGCAGTCTAGCCAGTTAGAGATATGCAAGATCTGAGGACTATTTTATCTCTAAAAAAGCTTGGACAATAGGAAGCCCTGACGCCGAGGCTATCAGGCTTCTAAAGGGTGGTCCCCTCCGGGGTAGGGATGGTTTTGAGAAAATCGTTTCTCCTCGGCGCCCTCTGTGGTGCGACTCTATGAGGAGGCTCGCAGCGCTGCCAGTTCAGTTTTCCTGCCGTTTCGCCGTTCAGGACACCAAGGTGTCAGTGTCCCCAAACGATCCTCCGAGGGGGGTCGTAGAGCAGTCAGTTCGGTTTCCCTGCCGGTTCGCCGTTTCAGGGTGCCGAGGTGCCTGCTTTTTCCAATGACCTCCGAGGAGGGCCGTTGGAACTAAGTTATTTAAAGGGAGGCAAGATCTGAGGACTGTCGTCATCTCTAATAAAGCTTCTGAGGGCTCCTCCGGGGCAGGGACGGTTTTGAGAAATCGTTTCTCCTCGGCGCCCTCTGGGGTGCGACTCTCTGAGGAGGGTCACAGCGCTGCCAGTTCGGTTGTTCCCTGCCGGTTCGCCGTTCAGGGCAACGAGGTGTCAGCGTCCCCATACGATCCTCCGCGGAGGGTCGTAGAACGGTCAGTTCGGTTGTTCCCTGCCGGTTCGCCGCTTCAGGGCACCGGAGTGACTGTTCAACAAATCCAGAGGCCAGTCTTGAGAGACTGGTTCCCCTAGTAGAATTTCTGGCAGCGTGGAAACTACTGCCACATATTTCTCGGTGGGTCCTGCACACTATAGAAAAGGGCTCAGAATTCGGTTCTTGTCCGCCCAGATTTCTAGGGGTCCTCCCCACTGTGGTGGACCCCGAGCAGGCTTTGGTTATGGAGCAGGAAGTACTGACACTTCTGCAAAAGGAGCTGTAGAAGGGGTTCCTCCTCCAGGCAGACAGTCAGGGTTTTACTGCCATTACTTCATTGTTCCGAAAGAGGATGAGGGGTTGCGTCCTTCTCTAGACCTGCGTCAATTAAACAGCAGGTTTCAGAATCTTAAGTTCAAAGTATGCTTACGCTAAATATGATTGTGTCACAGATTCAGTCCGAGGACTGGTTTGTCACAATAGACTTAAAGGACGCTTACTTATCTATCCATCCTCATCACAGGAGGTTCCTGAGGTTTGCTTTCAGGGGCGAAGCATACCAGTATCGGGTTCTTCCATTCGGCCTAGGTTATCACCCCACACCTTTTACAATATGCGTGGATGCAGCTCTGGCTCCTCTGAGATTCCAGGGCATTCGCGTATTAAATTATATCGACGATTGGTTGATTTTAGCTCAGTCCGAGCTTTTGGCAGTTCAACATCGAGATGTCGTTCTGTCCCACATAAGGAGGTTGGGGTTGCGGCTAAACACCAAAAAGAGTGTACTCCTCCCAGCTCAGAGGACCACTTTCTAGGTGTATTATGGGATTCGACAACAATGCAAGCACATCTGTCTCCTGCACGTATTTCTGCGATTCTCACAGCCGTAAAGAATGTAAAACTAGGTCAGTCACTCACTGCAAACAGTCTCTGAGACTGTTGGGGCTCATGGTAGTTGCGTCTAACGTAGTTACTTTTGGCCTTCTGTACATGAGACCCCTGCAGTGGTGGCTCGGGACCAAGGGGTTTTCTCCGAGGGGAAATCCGTTTTCGCATGATCAAGGTCACGCGGCTATGCCTTCGTGCCTCGGTCATGTGGAAGAAATCTTGGTTCCTCGCCCAGGGCCCAGTGCTGGGTGCTTCTTGTCGACACGTCACGCTATCGACGGATGCTTCCCTCACAGGATGGGGGGCGGTCAGGAGTGGCCGCTCGGTGAAAGGTCTTTGGCTGGGGCTCATGGCAGTTGCGTCCATCGTAGTTACTTTTGGCCTTCTGTACATGAGACCCCTGCAGTGGTGGCTCGGGACCAAGGGGTTTTCTCCGAGGGGAAATCCGTTTTCGCATGATCAAGGTCACGCGGCTATGCCTTCATGCCTCGGTCATGTGGAAGAACCTTGGTTCCTCGCCCAGGCCCAGTGTTGGGGGCTTCTTGTCAACGCATAATGCTATCGACGGATGTTTCCCTCACAAGTCGGGGGCAATCATGAGTGGTTGGTCGGCGAAGGGTCCGGACAACACACTGATGGTCTTGTATATCAGAGCAGATATCCTGTTGAGGCAGGGGCTGTGGCCCGGGGAATGTAGACTTCACCCCGAGGTGGTGGAGCTTCTTAGGGAGAACTTCGGTCAAACTACAAGTCGACCTTTCGCATCGCTTGTACAATGCATTGCCCGTGTGGTTCTCCCTCACACATCCAGCTCCGCTTGGACTGGATGTAATGTAATAGGTGTGGTTGCCGCTACACCTATACGCTTTTCCCGATATCTTTGCTCCTGGGAGCTCTGGAGTTGTGGATACTGTGGGCTCGGCCTCTGAGGGGGCCCAGCTCATAGATTCAGGTTTCTCGACCGAGGTCGTGGAGACCATACTCCAGTCTAGAGCTCGCTCCACGAGAAGACTAAAATGCTGTTCTCTGCCTGGTGCAGAGAACGCCTTCTGAATCTCGTTTCTGCCCTGTTGGTACAGTACTTGATTTCTGTAATGAATGTTTCTTTGCTGGGCTATCTCCGAGGAGAGATCCATAATTTCGTCTTCTCCGTGGTACATGAGGCTGAGGCCTGCACGTACTTGGATTTGCACCTGGTTGGTGGTAGTATTTCTTCACCCCAGATCGGGTTGTATTTCTAGGTCCCTACTAAATGTGCGGGTCATTTGTGCTCCAGGCCTTCTGTCCTCCACCTTTAATACCCCAGATCAGGAAAATCTTAAATCTGTTATGCCATGTCCGGGCTTTGGATGCTTAGGTCCATAGAGCTGCTCAGTGGCGTTTATCAGAACAATTATTTGTCTGCTTCGGGTAACCTAAGATAGGTTGCCCTGCATCTAAACAGATAATGAGCACCTGGGTAGTTGAGGCTATCTCACTTGCTTATGAAGCGGCCGGACAGCGTTCACCTGTGGCTGTTCAGGCCCATTCTACAAGGAGTATGGCTGCCTCTAGGCTTTAATTTCGGGTGTTTCCCTTCAGGATATTTGTAATGCGGCAGGCTGGTCCTCACCTCATACATTTGTCAGATTTTATGACCTACACCTCTCCACTCCCGGGGCTAGGTTGCTTGCTTCTAGTGTGCACAAGGACTTCACACAGAACGGGCATTTGTCTTATGGCGTAGTGGGTATGGGGTGCCCACCGCGTCTCAACGCAGCTAGAGTTCCCTTGAAAGGGAACGTCTCAGGTTACGTATGTAACCCTGGTTCCCTGAGAGGGAACGAGACGCTGCGTTCTCCTGCCATACTTCCTGCATGCCCTGATCGACTTGCTTCAGGCTTTTTCAGAAGCTGTCGCGGTCTGTTTTCTGGTGTGCTTTATAGCTTCCTGGTCTATGACGTCACCGCCTATGACGTCTCGCTCTTCCATTGGACTGATTATAAACGTGCTTCACGACGCAATCACGCAGAGCGTTCCCACCGCGTCTCAACGCAGCGTCTCGTTCCCTCTCAGGGAACCAGGGTTACATACGTAACCTGAGACGTTTTCATCTGCTTCCATGTCTGCATCATTACAGTTGTTGTTGTTGTTGTTTTTTAAATTAAGTGGTTATGTTTAGCTTGTGATCAGGTTAAGGGATCTTTATATACTACTTTTCAAAAGTTTTAGATCAGTAAGATGTTTTAATGTTTTTAGAAGAAGTCTCTTCTGCTCACCAAAGCTGCATTTATTTGATTCAAATTACATGCAAAACAGTAATATTGTGACATACTTGTACAATTTTACAACTGTTTTCTATTTGAATATATTTTAAAATGCAATTTATTCCTGTCGCAAAGCTGTTTTTTCAGCATCACATCACTCCAGATACATGATCCTTCAGAAATCACTCAAATATGCTGATTTGCTGCTCAAGAAACAATTATTATTATCAATGTTGAAAATAGTTGTGTACAATTTTTTTTTCAAGATCCTTTGATGAACAGAAAGTTTAAAAGAACAGCATTTTTCTGAAATAGAAAGCTTTTGTAAGATTATAAATGTCTTTATGTCACTTTTAAACAAATTAAAGCATCCTTTCAGAATAAAAGTATTAATATCTTTAATTTCTTTCCAAAAAAAAAAATCTTACTGACCCTAAACTTTTGAACGGATATCAAGTCACCTTCATTTATATAGCACTTTTAACAATATAGATTGTTTCAAAGCAGCTTTACAGTGATAATAGGAAATTAAAGTAACAGAGATTGTTTTGGCTTTACAGCAGCTCTAGAATAAAGTTATTGTCCAGCTAAAGTTAGTTTTGATTGATTCACTTCCGTCGCAACGTTCATTAGTTCACCGTTCAACGTCGGTAGTGTATAATGTTACAAAATCTTTCTATTTCAGATAAATATTTATTCTATTTCAGAGCACATGTGATTATGTGCTTTAGAAAATGCATCCTAACTGAGCTGAAAGAATCATATACAGGGTTTTTATACTAATGAACACAGACATACAGTTCACAGTAACAGTACTTTAGATGAGGAAAATTTCACAATTCTATGAACAGTAAACTGTAGCACAAGATTTTTATTTATTTATTTTTATTTAACCTTTATTTATCCAGGTAAACTGTTTGAGAACCACTTCTCATTTACAAACATGACCTGGCCAAGAGGCTACAGGAATAAATAAGAACATACTGTACAGCTGTACATAGTCAAACACATAACACATAAACAAGCAACTAAATTAAGATGTCATGATTGTCAAATTTATTTTTAGCCATTTCTCTACATGTACTGTATTTTTTGCAGAACTGAGAAATGACTGCCTAAGGGAGGTAGAGAAAGTTTTTTTTTTCAGAAGAACAAGTACTGTAAAGAAATTTGGCCATAGGTGCAGAAAGAGGATGCTGAATTTATTTATTTATTTTTACTTTACTGTAATTGACAGTATACTGCATTGTGTTGCATACTGAGTTCATATTCAGTTCTTTGGTATTCAAACTTTTCTATTCTAGTGCTTTTTATCTACTGTAAGATCACTTTACAGTGGTGTAAAGGAAATATGTTTTTCCTAAAACTCATTGTTGTATTTGTGAAGACTAAAATTTCATCATCTAATATTGTTTTTAGTATTTATTTTTATTTTTATTCATAATCATTTGTAACCATTGTATTTTGTGAATCATAGTGTTTTTAAATACATGTGTGTGAGAGAGACTTTGGGAAAAGCTAGACTGCATGAACGGGGAGGGGGGGGGGGGGGGGGGGGGTGGGGGGGGGGGGGTTGTGAGAGCGTTTGTGCTGAAGAGTTAGAGACATGGAATGTTTATGCAGTGTGTGGAGTTTCACCGAAGCATAGCATGGGATATATATCCCATGTTAAAGGTTGTATCATTGATTTCAGGCCCAAAAATAAATGTCTAATCTTTCCTAACGATCCGCTAGCTGCCCGCCCCATAAGCATGCGTCAAAAAAACTCGTCTCTGTAGGCTCTGAGATCTGCACACAAAAACAAATGGGACAACCACCACTCAAAACCAAAATAAAGTGTTCCAACCAATCACAGACAGGGGTGGGTGTTGTGAGGTTTTGCGCTCGTGCACGGCTGGTGTACTCATTTGTTTTTGTGTGGAGATCTCAGAGCCTAGGCTGCCTACAGAGACGCGGTTTTTGGACGGCATGCTTATGGGGCGGGCAGCTAGCGGATCGTTAGGAAAGATTAGACATTTATTTTTGGACCAGAAATCACTGAAACAACCTTTAATAGAAACCATATGTTCCTCTGGTAATGTAGTTTTTTTTTTGGGTCAGTAGCATATAAGACCGAACCTCTTTGTCCAGAGGACAGAGACGACAGAGATGCTTGAAAGAATACCTTTGTTTGATCCCTTGTTACTCTCTTATATATGTCTATATAATAAAAGCATGATTTCTAAATCTACAACTGTAATAGACAATGAGCTGCAAAATTATTCCTGAATCCCCCCCAAAAAATAGGTTTTTGTTACAGTGTTATGATGAATTTATCTCACTAGTGTTCACTGGGCAGGAAAGTAATCTGTGTATTTGTCGGTTTTGTGTGTTTACCTGAGGCAAAAGTTTGATTCTGACAAAAGATAATATGTTTTTGACTAAAATATTTGATTTTGATGTGACAGTTTGAGGTTTGTACAAAAAGGTATGTAGATCTGGGATTGTGTTTATAGTTGTGAGAAAATGGTGAATTGTTTCATGAATTTAATTATAGCAATCGAGAAAAAATGTAATCGAAGTCTTCTGACGTAACATGATCACTTTACGATGACCTACAATTTTGAGAAGCTTGAAGAAATAAAAGAGGGCAGCCTTTGAAAATAGGTTTACATCCTTGGGTGTCCTCCACATTAATTTAGATTATGCTTATAAATAGTATAAATAGTATAAAATAGTATAAAATAGTATAAAATAAAAATGCAGTAACACTTTACAATACGGTTCCATTTGTTTAAGGATTAGTTCACTTAAGAATAAAAAAATCCTGATTTACTCACCCACACGTCATCCAAAATGTTCATCTCTTTCTGTCTTCAGTTGAAAAGAAATTAAGGTTTTTAAGGAAAAAAATCATCTCGGTTACGTATGTAACCCTCGTTCCCTGAGTAGGGAACGGAGACGTTACGTCGGATGACGACGAATGGGGGTTTCGCTTAGAACACCTATCGACTTCGAGTATTACAAAACGAGCCAATGGCGATGAAATGCCATGGGTCTGCGGAATTTGCATAGCGTATCTCCGCCCCACCGCGTGGGTATAAAGGAGGACGCCGGCAACATGCAGGTATGTCTTCGCTGAGGAGCCGAGACTGAACTCAGGCGTCTGCCCAGCGGTACAGCGGAAGTGGCAGGGAGACGTAACGTCTCCGTTCCCTACTCAGGGAACGGGGGTTACATACGTAACCGAGACGTTCTCTTTCCTAGTCACTCCGAGTTACGTCGGATGACGACGAATGGGGGTCCCCGTGAAATCACGCCACCTTCACAGCTGTCTTCCAGTGCCCTGCGAAAGTCTGATCCCCCTGTCGTGATACTGGCACGGACGAAGGAGTCCTACTTAACACAGGAATACCAAAGTACACTGGGAAGCATATCTAAGAGGAGATATGCCGCAGCATGCCTACCCGTAGGGAGGACTTAAGAAACACATATGGCCGGAGGGCTTCATATGGAGGTACGCTGGAGCGACCAGCCCGAGGGCAAGGTGGCTTGCCAAGGGAAAGACACATGCTCAAGGAGGCTTACAGTGGAAATACACATGTGGGGGTTACTCAGGGAGGAACCATGCACACGGAGGCACCTAGCCGACACCCAGGCAATAGACACTGGCGCCAGCGTCAACAGTGCTGGAGGAACTCAGGGCTTCAGAGAGGAAGGCTCACCTGAGGAATAATCGCACGTATCCAGTCCGTGGAGTGGAATGGCGAGCAAGCGAAGACACCTGAGCGGGTCCAGTGCTAGCTAACTGAAGCGAGTACACGAGAGGACACAGGCTCCACTCGGAGATTATAGAATCTGGCGAATGTGTTGGGTGTCGCCCAGCCTGCAGCTCTACAAATGTCTGCCAGCGAGGCGCCATGCGCTAGAGCCCAAGAGGAAGCCACACTCCGGGTGGAGTGGGCTGTCACACCAAGGGGGCACGGTCGGCCTTGCTGTTGGTAAGCCAAAGCAATGGCGTCCACTATCCAGTGAGACAACCTCTGCTTTGAGAGAGCCTTTCCCTTCAGTCTCCCACCATAACAGACAAAGAGCTGGTCTGAGGTCCTGAAACACTGCGTTCTGTCTACGTAAGCACGGAGAGCGCGTACTGGACAGAGCAGTGCCAAGGCTGGGTCTGCCTCCTCCCGGGGCAGCGCTTGCAGGTTCACCACCTGGTCCCGGAAGGGCGTGGTGGGAACCTTGGGCACATATCCAGGCCGGGGTCTCAGGATCACGTGAGAGTGACCGGGCCCGAATTCCATGCACGCTTCGTCAACGGAGAATGCGTGCAGGTCCCCTACCCTCTTGATAGAGGCCAAAGCAACCAGGAGTGCTGTCTTCATAGACAGAAACTTAAGCTCAACTGAATGCAGAGGCTCAAGGGGAGCCCTCTGCAGGGCATTTAAGACCACTGAGAGGTCCCAAGAGGGAACGAGAGGAGGGCGAGGAGGATTCAGTCTCCTCGCTCCTCTCAGGAACCTGACGATCAGGTCGTGCTTCAGGTTCGAGGGAGAGAGCCTTCGCTCCAACCCATCTTGCAGGAAGGAAAGCACGACAGAGATCGAGCATCTCCTGGGGTCTTCTCGACGAGAAGAGCACCAGTTGACGAAGAGGTTCCACTTCAACGCATAGACATGTCTTGTGGACGATGCTCTAGCGGAAGTGATGGTAGCCGCCACCGCTGGTGGCAGGGTACTCAAACCTGCCTCGTCCCGTCCAGGAGCCACACGTGGAGCCTCCAGAGATCGGGTCGAGGGTGCCAAAGGGTGCCCCGTCTCTGAGAAAGGAGATCCTTCCTCAGAGGAATTGGCCAAGGTGGTGCTGTCGCGAGGAGTACCAGTTCGAAGAACCAGGTCCGGGTGGGCCAATACGGCGCAACCAGAATGAGTTGCTCCTCGTCCTCCTTGATCTTGCACAAGGTCTGTGCGAGAAGGCTCACTGGGGGAAACACATATTTGCGTAGGCTCCGCGGCCAGCTGTGCGCCAGTGCATCCGTGCCGAGGGAGCCCTCGGTCAGGGAATAGAACAGGGCGCAATGGGTCGAGTCGTGAGAGGCAAACAGATCTATCTGTGCGTCCCCGAACTGGTCCCAAATGAACTGAACCGACTGGGGATGGAGTCGCCATTCGCCGGAGATGGGCCGAAACCGTGACAGCTCGTCGGCTGCAAAGTTCCGATCTCCCGGAATGTAGATAGCACGAAGGGACCTCAGGTGCTTCTGACTCCATAAGAGGAGGTGGCGTGCGAGTTGCGACATACGGCGGGAGCGTAGACCACCCTGACGGTTGATGTACGCTACAGTCGCGGTATTGTCTGAACGGACTAGTACGTGTTGACCCTTGAGCAACGTGCGAAAACGGTGCAGGGCAAGGCGTACTGCCAGCAACTCGAGGCAATTGACATGCAGAAGGCGCTGGGGTCCTGTCCAGGAGCCCGCGGCAGCATGTCCGTTGCACGGAGTTACTGTAACTCGGAGCGTGCCATGATGCCATGCCCACCTCGGGACTCGATCGCGAAGCCACAGCTGAAGCGGTCTCATATGAAGCAATCCGAGCGGCGTTGCCGCGGCTGCAGATGCCATATGCCCCAGGAGCCTCTGAAACAATTTCAGTGGGACCGCACTCTTGTTTAATGGCTGAGTGGAGAAGGCGACCAAGTCTATACCGAGAAAAGAGCTCCTCTGCACGGGGCAAAGTTTACTCCTTTCCCAATTGACCCGAAGGCCCCGACGAGCTAGGTGCCGGAGCACTGGGTCCCTGTATTCGCAAACCTGGTCTCAGGAGTGAGCTTAAGACAGCCAGTCACCGAGATAGTTCAGGATGCGAACCCCGTGTTCCCATGGAGGAACAAGGGCTGCCTCAACAACCTTGTGAAGGCGCGAGGAGACAGGGCTAGCCCGAATGGGAGAACAGCGTACTGATATGCGCGCGCCCTGACAGCAGAACGTAGGTACGATCTGAGTCGAAGGAGAATGGAGACATAAGAGTAGGCGTCCTTTAGGTCGATCGCTGCAAACCAATCCTGTGGCCGCACACATCCAGAAATGCGTTTGGCCAGGAACATCTTGAACGGCAGCCTGTGAAGGGAGCGGTTCAGATGCATAGGTCCAGGATTGGCCGTAACCCACCAGACTTCTCCGGGACAATGAGGTAGGGGCTGTAAACCCGGACCTCATCTCGGCTGGAGGGACAGTCTCAATCGCACCCTTCGCCAGTAGGGAGCAACCTCCGCTCTCATGATAGGGGCATAGCCACCGACCAAAGTGGAGCGGACTCCCGTGAAGCAGGGAGGAGACCGTGCGAACTGAATCGCATAGCCGAGCCGATGGTTCGCACGACCCAGCGGAACAGATAGGGAAGCTCTAGTGCAGGCTCCCAACTGTGCCAGCGGAGTGAAGAACCACAGACGTGCCCCCGGTGGTGCAGCGAAGCAGAATGACCAGCCCAGACGAGGACGGCATAGCGGCCCGGTGTGGGGGCAAGGTCATAACCGCACCCCGACAGAGGAGGCCAGGGAAGGACCACCGTTCCACGGGGGCCTGCTCTGTCAGGGGTCTGGCGACAGAGGGGGACAGGGGCGAAACGGTCCGTGGACGGCACGCCGTGTCAACCACCTCTGGGGCAGAGGGGGATGAGGAGAGCACGGCTTGTGGGCGGCGCTCTGTGTCGTCCGAGAACTCTGTATGCTCAGAGAGGAGAGAGTCAGTTCTTTCTGAATAAGGATTCTTCCCCAGCCCTCCACCGGGGAAAGGAGTGGCCCTGCTACCAACTCCTGGAAAGAACTGAGTCTCATCTCTGAGCAGCCCATCTCAAAAGTGCCGCTTAACCCGGCGTTTAGCGGGGTGCGGGGCTGGAGAGGGCTGTGGCATCCCCCTACGGTCTTCCAGAGCCAGGCCCGGGTGAACGGGCGGGGTTGGAACCGTGGGAGGGAGCCTTCGGCGGTGGGCAGACTGAGGGATCTGAGCGGACGGCGGGGCCGTCGGGCAGAATAACCTCAATCTGCTCACGGGCGGTTGAGAACTGTTGGGCAGAAGCACTCAACCGCACCGCCGAAGAGGCCGACCTGGGAGATGGGGGTGTCGAGCAGACGGGTCCGCCCGACATCGTGCACATCAGACCGGTCAGCCCCAAACTGGTGAACATCACCTGACTCCGAGAGCGTACGGCCACTTTCGTTGCTCGGAGAGCAAGGTCAGCTCACTGAAGAGCCTCGGGTCAGTCCCGCCCTCCTGCATGTCCATGAGCGTCTGGGTCAGGTAGACCAGCAGAACGGTCATGGGATGCAGTGAGGCAGCTGCCTGTCCTGTGGCACTACAGGATTTCGCCACAGATTACTGTGACGAAAATAAATACAGGCTTTGGACGGGTGCTTAGGATTTCGCCGGGAAGCACTCTGAGGACACAGTAGCATGGTAACAGAGCGTTCAACCGGGGGAACCCCAGTGTACCCATGGGCAGCGGCCCCTGAGGGGAGGAAAGGCGAATGAGACCAACGAGAGGACCCGTGAACTCATCATGCACGTCCGGGAGGAAAGATATTGGGGTTTGCCGTGGACGCGTCGGCGGCCTCACCCAAAAACCAATCGTCCCGGGAAAGCATGGCCATCATCTCTGGATCAGACTCAGGCACAGCCGTATGCACACCAGAGGGTGGCAGCTGTGAAGAGTCGTCATTTCCAGAAGAATCAAGCCCACCTAGTGATGCTGCTACAGACACAGCATCATCCTCTGTAGCTTCAAATGAAAACACACGGGCCACCCGAGGGTAGACTCTTGGAATCATCAGTTCGCTAGCAGGCACCGTCATTAAAGAGGGGGGGCTGGGGCGTGGACACAGAGTCGGCGCCTTGTTCCAGACCAACACCCTCAGGTCACCCTGTCCACCAGCCGAATTTCGGGTAATGGATGAGGGGACTCTCACTCTTGCGAGTTCACCGAGTCTCGACCTATATATGACACGATGATCACGTTCCCAGAGAGAACATGAGTCATCCACGAGCGCTGTTCAAGCATGATCAAAGCCCAAACACACTAGACAGCGCTCGTGCCCATCAGAGTCCGATACCAGTCCGCTGCAACCAGAAATGCACGGGCGAGCCGTCTTTAAAAAGACGTGCCGCGTGCGAGCTCTTTTATGAGAGGAGAAAAAAAAAACTCCGCGATGTTGAAGCGCACAGGGAGACACACACACACTGGCAGATCACTGCACAGATCAGCAGGCACTGTGAGCTCGCTGCAGATCGCGTCACACCAACACCGGAGAGAGAAGCTCGTCTCGTAGAGCGAAGTCAGAGATGATTGTGGAGTGAAGAAATATTCTTGGCTCCGAAGCGAAAACATACCTGCATGTTGCCGGCGTCCTCCTTTATACCCACGCGGTGGGGCGGAGATACGCTATGCAAATTCCGCAGACCCATGGCATTTCATCGCCATTGGCTCGTTTTGTAATACTCGAAGTCGATAGGTGTTCTAAGCGAAACCCCCATTCGTCGTCATCTGACGTAACTCGGAGTGACTACGAAAGGGAACCAGGATTTTTCTCCATATAGTGGACTTTATTGGGGTCCAACGGTTTGAAGGTCCAAATTGCAGTTTCAATGCAGCTTCAAGGGGCTCTACACGATCCCAACTGAGGAATAAGGGACAAGGGTTCAAAACAGTCGGGTAGGGCGAAAAACTCAATCTCATTTTCTACTCCAACTTCAAAATAGTCTGACATCGTTGTTATTATTATTTTATTATTATTAGTATTATTTTTGTAAATGTCATTTGACTTAGGCTGAATCCGATATCACCCTCAAAAAGGGCATTATTTGAGGGGACAGCCATTTGTAGTGGTGTCCGAAACCCAAGTGGTTGTTATCGAGTGCACTTATTCAATCCCACATTGCATTGCAATAACAAGTGTAAAGTCGATGTAGGCTCGACGGCAGTCCAAATTCGCTCACTCCTTTTCATTCACTCCTTCAAGTGAACATTATTAGTAGGATAACAATGAGGGTTTAGGGGGCGATTACACATTTGTGGTTAAAAAGTATATAAGTTTATTTTATTTTTTTAGAAAATTACCTATTGTTTTGCTAGATAAGACCCTTATTTCTTGGCTGGGATCGTGTAGAGCCCTTTGAAGCTGCATTGAAATTGCAATTTGGACCCTTCAAACTGGTTGTACCCAGGGGCGGAATGGACATCTGGAGCACCGGGACTTTTTTGGCCAATGTGGGCTGGCCCACCCGGTATACAAATATATATATTTTTTTAAATGACGGAATTCATAATATTACATCTCTTTTCTACGCAAATGGATGAGTTAGTCGGGCCGCGGCCGACAAGGAGTGTTTTTTGTTCGCATGTGAGTGTTTTGCCCTCCCTGTTTAGTTTGGTCTACTCCATTGCGTATCTTGAAACACGCCCCCTTTCACGTTGTCTAATTTACAGAGAGAGAGACAGGTTGATCCGGTAGGTACAGCAAATTTCACTGAGCAGATAAGATAATAACAAATAATTGTCTATGGATGAAAGGGGGGAGAAAAGAAAAGGTGGGCTTAAAAATTAAGCGTTGAAAAAAGCATTAGAGGTAGATGCTGTGAAATGTTTCAAATAGGCTCTATGCACGAACGCTGCTGACGTATTTCCGGTAGAATCTCAGCCAGCATCTTTAATTCCGCATAGAGCGTTCTATAGCGAAGTGTACTAACGGCAAAACTTTAATAAAATTCACACAGCGATTTATAATTTAAGTATTATATATAGTATTATAAAGTTAAACATTTTAATGATGGCTTCCAGAAAATTTAAATATCAACGGCGGGAAGACAGTAGTTCGGCTGAACATTGTTATGTCCCGTTGTGTGAGGCCTCCTCAAAGTTTAACTCTATACTGAGTTTCCACACTTTTCCTGTGGACGAAGAAACACGCAGAAAGTGGATTAACAACATTCGACGTGAGAGTTTTAACATCACATCTTATACAAGGGTCTGCAGTCGTCACTTTAAAAGTGATTATCTGATTGAGCCCTCGTCCCCTAAAGAGGGTCGCTTGCTGCAAAAGGGAGCTGCACCAACCTTATTCCTTATTCCAGAACGGCTACTCCGTGGTTGAACCAAGGCGCACCGGGGTATGGCAAAGATGGGAGTGGGACACTCAAGTGGATGAGGTTCCTGTGCCAATGGATGCCCATTATCTGGAGCATGATTATTATACAGTTCCAGAACCCGCGGCAGTTGATAATGCACTGGACCAGACCGAAGATCTCCATAAAAAGGTGGGCGGACTAATTATACAGTTGGAGGAGTTGTCAGTCGGTCAACGATTTAGTTTGGGTCAATTTGCTGCTTCGTACGATGATATAAGGTTCTACACTAGGTACGTTTTTAAAATATTTGTATGTGTGTGTAAATGTATGTATGTATGTATGTATGTATGTGTAAATGTGTGTGTGTGTGTGTGTGTGTGTGTGTGCAGTGGTTAAATTGGGCCGGGGCTCTCCGGGGCTCAGTCCCGGCACATAAGCCTGCTCGTTTGTGTCCTGATGTGCCTGTTTGCAGTCCGTTGCACACTGGAAATTATGTCACATAAAATTTGATGAAAGTGATGCTTTTGAAAACATATTTCTGACAATAAATGAAAGATTTTTGAAACGGCATGTCTATTTTGTCTCGTCGGAGCTGAGATGAGAACCATTGGAACACGGCCGTATTCTTGTTCAGCTCGTTGTCAGTCAACTATGACCGCGCACCACTTGCGCAAGCGTATCGGATAAATGTACGCAGCAATGTCCCACCTGGGTGATCCATAGTTGCGCGGGATGTGGAAGAGCGCAAAAGTTCCAGAAATGTACAAAAAGTGCCCTGGCCTTGAATGACAAGGTAAGGAAAACAAGACTAAATCAAAATTAAATAACCAAGAGGTTGACCATTTGATTTTTCTCAGGAGATGTTTTGAGCATTTTACTTCAGACACCGGATTATCAGCAAACTACCAAGAGAACTGCTTGCTGGCTACTCAAAATAAACTAGCAATATATTCATTCAGCATATTTGTATTTGATCTGTTTGAATTAGAGACATATAAGACTTGCTAGACCTACTTTTAGCTACTATACCCTCGGACCCCTCTAGGGAGAGCACCCCCACATAATAAATCCCAATTTAACCCCTGTGTGTGTGTGTATATGTATTTATTTATGTGTGCGTGCGTGTGCGTATGTATATTTATATGTATGTGTGTGTGATGCACACACATAAACACACATAAACACACACACACACACATATATATATATATATATATATATATATATATACGTGTGTGTGTGTGTGTGTGTGTGTGTGTGTGTGTGTGTGTGTGTGTATGTTTGTTTATGTGTGTGTGTGTGTGTATATGTATGTGTGTGTAAATATGTAAATAAACATGTCTTACTTCTCATTTAGGTTCATGACTTACAGGCATTTAATAACTTTCTGGAAACTCATTGAACCTGCATCCCACAAAATGATTTGTGTGACCAGAGCAAGAGCAACTACAATGAGGAGTGAAGCTGAAACAAGAGGCAGTGCATGGGTAAATAAAAACTAGAAAAACAAAACCTAATTTTACATTTTCAGTGAAAGCCTAGCCTACACATTATATGTACATAATTGAAAACCTTGTTATTTTTATAGGGTCAGTCCCTGCAGCCCATTGATGAGTTCTCCCTCTTCATGACCCACCTCTCAGTTGGCCAAACACAGTGGGATCTGTCCCACAGATTCAACATTCATCAGTCTACAGTTAGCCGAATTATTACAACCTGGGCCAAATTTTTGTATACCATTCTTGGCTCTGTCCGCATATGTCTGAGGAGGAATTCAAGGCTCATCTACCCAATGAGTTCCAGGACTACCTAGACACACAAGTCGTGATCGACTGCACGAACTGCGTTGCCAAACTCCATCCTCTCTCCTGCTTCAAAGTGAAGTCTTCTCCAATTACAAATCCCACTGCACCTTTAAGGGGTTAATCGGCATGGCACCACATGGTGTGGTCACCTTTGTGTCATCCCTGTATGCAGGATCTGTCAGTGACAAGGAGCTTTTTAAGCAGTCTGGGATTGTGTCTCTGTTGAAACCTGGAATGGCAATAATGGTCGACAAAGGTTTTCTTGTTGATGACTGTGTGCCATGTAAAGTCTACAGACCTGCTTTTCTGTCAAAAAGGAAACAGCTGACGGCTGATGAAGTAAAGAAAACACAGTCCATTGCTCGGCTGAGGGTCCACGTCGAGCGTCTCATCCGCAGGGTGAAGGAACACAAGCTGTTTGACACAGTCATCCCTCTTTCCATCACAGGGAGCATCAACCAACTGTACACTGTTGCTTGCCTCCTTGTAAATTACCAAAATGGCCCCTTAGTAAAAGCATGGACAAAGGATTAAAGACAAGATAACTTTATTTGGGCATTGATGAATTTGTATTTATTTTTGTTCAAATATAAATAATTTAAACGTGTATAAAAATGACTTGAACACTTGCACTGCAGTAATGTAAACATGTAAATATAAATAACTTTATACAGTTGCACTGCAAGAATGTAAACATGTAAATATAAATAACTTTTATATTGCACACACACACCCTTTGTGCTACCTGATCCCTCCCACCGGGAAACGAATTGAACAACGTCACTCAGTCAAGCTGTGATCACCGGTAGTAAACATCGGACACACATCATATGTAAAATTGCCTTTAGACACTTGAACTTAGTTGCTTTATCAACAATTCAATGTCACGTTTCAGTTCACGTCAACGCAAGATTAGCAACACATGAAATGTTCTAAACTCCCCACCACCATTAGTATAATACTACTAATATTGCTAAGGTTTTCAGTAATTGTTATTGCAGCACACAGCGCATCTTGCTCTAATTTCGATCGGCTCGAACAGAAACCCGCTAGGCCTACTGAAATATATTCAAGGACTTCAAGAAATATAATTACTTGACCATGATAGGCGATGCTAAACGGCTAACATTCCAATGCCGACCGGCAGCATGAGCAAGTTGTCAAACTGATAAAAAGCTATTTATGTAACACGTCACAACATAAAAGTATAAATAAATGTTTACCTGCTCAACAAAAAGTCAGCCTTGTCAGCGTCGGTCTTCAGTCCCAGATCTGACAGCGGACAGCTTACATTGGTCAACTTCTCTGCGGCTGTACAGCCAATAGAGTGAATGAATTTTTTTCATTCTTTTTTCTATTCATATTGTTAGGATTGTACTATATTACCATAACCAGCATCTAAACGAGGATATTAATAATGAACAATCTTTGAAATCGTATACCATAGCTTTAATATTTTATGTAAAATTACACATAACCCTGTAAAAATTAAAATAAAATTAAAATTAAAAAAACATTGATGTAAAACCAAAATACAAGCAATTACCTGCACATTTAACAGGGAACATTTAAATTACAGCAAATATGTGTTTGCAGGTCAGTGCTGACGTGGTTCGCGAACTGCGTTAGGCTGCTGATTTATCCCTGCGCGCAACCAGAGAGTCGGCCAAGCTAGTGGGTCGATCTATGGCAGCTCAGGTGGCCGCAGAAAGACATCTGTGGTTAAATCAGACAAATATAAAAGAAAAAGAAAAAGCTTTCCTTTAAGACACTCCTCTCTCCCCCCTGGGTTTATTTGGCGATGCTGTAAATTCTGTCATCGATAAATTCCAGGAGAAGGAAAAGCAAACAACAGCTTTTAAGGAATTTTTCCCTTTAAAAATTCATGTCCCTGGGGCTGCTGGGCGGGAGCAGCCCCGGCCGTCTGCGAGCTCATCATATGTGACCAGTCACGGAAACTAGGGACACAAGTCGGTTCTGGGGCATTTTGAGTTATTCATAGATTCTGAGAGTGTAATATCCAAGCTTTCCAACGATGTGTAACATGTGGAAATCTGATAATATTTGGAGAAGTTGTGGCCATTTTAAAGTAGGCACTTAAAAAAGCTCAAAGAGGAGAAAACGAGCTCTAAAGATTGTGCAGTTCTCACCTGTCTCTGCTGCTGGGGGTGACAATAGGGCTCATTTACATCTCATTTAGATAAGCCATACCCCCTGTAAAGCTCCTCCATGTGCTTTACAGCTTTTTTTACACTTCGAATGAGTGCACTTCTGCCGCACTAGGCGAAAAACAATTGTGCTGCCCCTCTATTTGCAACGTACCAGCAACAACACACAAAGACCAATAATGCCATATAGCCTGCATATAACGCGAAACCAGCAACAACACATAAAGACCAATATGCCATATACATATAACGCAAAACCAGCAACAACACACAAAGACCAATATGCCATATAGCCTGCATATAACGCAAAACCAGCAACAACACACAAAGGCCAATATGCCATATACATACAGTATAACGCAAAACCAGAAACAACACACAAAGACCAATATGCCATATACATATAACGCAAAACCAACAACAACAAACAAAGACCAATAAGCCATAGGCCTACATATAGCGCAAATAGTGCGCAACGCTCGTGTGCCCAAAATGTCAACAATATTAAAGTTTATGTAGGAGGCAAATGCCTGCTGGCATTTTTCTTTAAGCAGTCATTTCTGCAATTTTCCAAATAATCACATTTCACCTCCTCAAATTACTGTTGCAAATCTCTTTACACCACTTTCTTATGTGCGTATACACACACAAATGAAATGTCCGCAAGCACATTATATCATCAGCAGGTTCAGCATCTTAAATAACGACTAAAGAGCAAATGAAGCTTAACTTACATTTCAGAAACACGCACGGCAGGCCTTCATCGCAGCAGCAAAGGTCTTAACTGCATCCTCTATTTCGATTCTCCGTCACATATGAAACAGCCAGCCACCGCTGTCAGCGAGCCGAGCCGCCGTATTGAAGCACTGAGGGCGCGCGCGCTGCGCCCATACCTCCGGTTCAGTTTCCCGAGCCCACGAAGTGCGGCGAAAACATTTTCGGTGTAACTGCCAGACGGTTCATCTCGTCTGCGACAATCTTTGCGGCATCCATCTTCATTGAATTTTGATATCAGAGAGAGCTGGCCAGAGCACAGCATAATAAGTAGCCATGTGGTTGACTTGGAGGGCGGGGGCAAAAGCGCCAGGTTATTCAGTATGGAAATACACACAGACAATGACACGCCACGCCCCTACTGCATGCTAGAATCTCCGAAAACAAGCCGATTTCAACCTCAAAATGTAAGCTTTTAAATATACCAATACTGCTATCTCAAACATGGAGAGGCTTCTTCGTGATTTCAATTAACAGATTCTCCAAAAAATTGAAAATCACCAATTTTGAAAAAAACTCTTCTTTCTCATTTTGCTCGAAAGTTGTGCTGCCGACTTGTGTCCCTGGTTTCTGTGACGGGTCACAATAGGGCGCTGAAGCAGAGTGTCGCGTCTCGTGCTCCCCCTGCTGGACAGTGGGCTCAGCCGCGGCACTCTCAGCCGAAATCTCCCATTAATAGAACTGATCTGAGGACAGTTATATTAGCTAAGAAGGCTTCGGCTGAGAAGAAGTCCTGGCGCCACGGCGCGCAGGACACTGAGGGTGGTCCCCACCGAGGCGGAAAGGTGTTCACCTCTTTCTACGGTGCCCATTCTTCCTCGGTGCGCTCAGGGGCCCGTTCTGCCAAACCCGCCTACATGCCGGGGCGCAGACGGTTCCAGCGAGCAATTTCCCGAGGGACGCTCGCTCCCTCTGAGGAGGGTTCAGAGCGGTTAGACCAGTTGTTCCCTGCCGGTGTGCCGTTACAGGGCGCTGCGTTTGCTGCTCAAGTTACACCAGAGGCCAGTCTCGAGAGACTGGTACCCTTAGTAGAATTTCTGGCAGAATGGAAAAGCCTTCCAAAAATATCTCATTGGGTCCTGCAGGCAATAGATTATGCAATCCAATTCAGGTGTCGTCCACCAAGATTCAGAGGGGTTCTGCCTACAGTGGTGGGCCCCGAGCAGGCTCTGGTTATGGAACAAGAGGTGAAAGCACTCCTTCAAAAGGAGGCTATAGAACAGGTTCCTCCTCCCAGTGTGGAGTCAGGCTATTACAGCCGATATTTCATCGTTCCAAAATAGGATGGGGGGTTGCGTCCAATTTTAGACCTGCGCCTATTGAATTGCTCGGTAGGGAAGCCAAAATTCAAGATGCTCACTATCAAGCAGACCGTGTCACAAATCAGATCCGAGGACTGGTCTGTCACGATAGATCTAAGGGACGCGTACTTCCACATTTCCATCCTTCCACAACACAGGAAGTTCCTGAGGTTCGCCTTCGGGGGCGAGGTGTACCAGCACAGGGTTCTTCCGTTTGGCCTAGCTTTATCTCCCCGCACTTTCACGAAATGCATGGACGCAGCACTAGTGCCCCTGAGGCTTCAGGGTGTTCGTGTCCTCAATTACATCAACGATTGGTTGATTTTAGCTCAGACAGAGCAGATGGCAGTTCGACATTGAGATGTCGTTCTCGTTCATATCAGGAAGTTGGGGTTGAGGCTGAACACAAAGAAAAGTGTATTATCTCCACAGAAGACCACTTTTCTGGGTGTGGTTTGGGTTTGGGTTTCGATGCGGGCGCGACTCGCTCCGACCCGCATCGTTTCGATTCTCTCAGCTGTGAAACAAGTAAAGCTAGGCCAGCTACTTACTGTAAAACAGTTTTAGAGACTGTCGGGTCTGATGGCAGCAGGTCTGAAATCCGCTCCGCACGGTCAAAGTCACGCGGCGCTGCCTTCGTGCTCTGGTCATGTGGAAAGAAACTTGGTTCCTATTCAAAGGGCATGTGTTGGGTGCTCTTTGTCGTCGAGTAACGCTAACGACGGATGCTTCCCTCACAGGGTGGGGGGCGGTCACGAGTGGTCGTCCAGCCCAAGGGCTGTCGCAGGACCATCATCTATCACGGCTTATAAATTGTCTAGAGATGTTGGCGGTGTTCCAGGCTCTGAAACACTTCCTAGCAGACCTGAGAGGTCATCATGTGTTAGTTCAGTCAGACAACACGTCGGTGGTCTCTTATATAAATCATCAGGGGGGCCTGCAGTTTCGCCGGCTTTACAAGTTGGCCCGTCAGATCCTCCTGTGGTCCCAAGGGAGGTTACTATTTCTGAGAGCAATGTATCTTCCTGGGTATTTGAATGTGGTAGCAGACTCCCTGTCGAGACAGAGGCCGAGGCCGGGGGATTGGAGACTCCATCCCGAGGTGGTGGAGCTCCTTTGGTTCAGTTTCGGTCGCGCCGAGGTGGACCTATTCGCTTCCTAGGACCCACGCATTGTCATCTGTGGTTTTCCATCAGCCATCCAGCCCCTCTGGGGTTGGACGCTATGGTGCAGCCATGGCCGAGGTCACGTCTGTTCGGCTTTCCCCCGATTGCTCTACTATCTGGAGTTCTGGAGAGGGTTCGCCGGGACGGGGTCAGCCTACTATTAGTAGCCCCGTTCTGGCCGGCCTGAGTATGGTTTGCGGACCTGATTTCTCTCCTGGACGGCTCTCCCTTGGAGCTCCCGGTCAGGAGGGATCTACTCTCTCAGGCGGGCAGCATGATATTTCACCCCCGCCCAGTATTGTGGGCTTGGCTTCTGAGGGGGCCCAGCTCATGAACTCTGGTCTCTCAACCGAGGTTGTTGAGACCATTCTTCACTCCAGAGCTCCATCCACGAGGAAGCTTTATACCTTGAAGTGGAAACTCTTCACTTCTTGGTGTGGAGAGCACCTGCAGGACCCAGTTAACTGCCCAGTGGGTGCAGTGCTGGAATTTCTGCAGGAGCGCTTCTCCACAGGGCTATCCCCCTCCACACTAAAGGTGTATGTGGCGGCACTGGCTGCTTACCACGTCCCTTTCAGTGGAGTTTCTCTTGGGAGACACCCGCTTATAATTCGTTTCCTTCGTGGCACACTGAGGCTGAGGCCAGCAGTTCGTACGAGGGTGCCGGCCTGTGATCTGGCCATCGTATTAGAAGGTCTTTCCCTAGCTCCTCTTGAACCTATCGAAGAAGTTCCTGAGAAGTTTCTCACGTTTAAGACTATCTTTCTTCTTGCTATCTCCTCACTAAAGAGAATCGGAGATATGCAGGCTCTGTCGGTTTCACCCTCGTGCCTTGAATTTTCGCCTGGCATGGCTAAGGCTTTTCTGCATCCTAGACCAGGTTACGTTCCCAAGGTCCCTACTAATGTTGTTAGACCTACAGTTCTGCAGGCCTTTTGTCCTCCTCCATTTCTGTCGTCTGACCAGGAGAAACTTAATTTACTCTGCCGTGTTAGGGCGTTAGACGCCTATGTCCACAGAACTGCCCTGTGGAGGAAGTCAGAACAACTATTTGTGTGCTTTGGGCCACCCAAGAAGGGGTGTCCCGCGTCTAAACAGAGAATGAGCAAGTGGGTGGTCGAGGCTATCTCACTTGCCTATGAGTCGGCTGGTCAGCCTTCACCTTTGGCTGTACGAGCCCACTCTACCAGGAGTATGGCGGCTTCTAAAGCCTTACTGTCAGGAGTTTCCCTCAGTGACGTTTGTGATGCGGCTGGATGGTCTTCACCGCATACTTTCATTAAGTTCTACGACCTAGACTTAAGTTCTACCCCTGGGGCACAGGTGCTCTCGTCCTCTGTGCGCTAGTTCTCACATGGCGGTCACTTGGTCCTATGGCGACGTGGGTATTAGCGTTCCCACAGCGTGTGACGCAGCTCGAGTTCCCTTGAAAGGGAACGTCTCGGTTACGTATGTAACCCTAGTTCCCTGATAGGGAACGAGACGCTGCGTCATTCCACCATACTCCCGGCATTCCCGTTAGCGCTTCCTTCAGGCCTATCAGAAGCTGTTGTGCTTGTGTTTATGGGGTGCTTTATAGTTTCCTGCTCGATGACGTCACCCGCCTATGACGTTCCATCTCTCCATTGGACTGATTCCATACGTGCTTCATGACGCACAACGCAGGGGCGTTCCCACAGCGTTTGACGCAGCGTCTCGTTCCCTATCAGGGAACTAGGGTTACATACGTAACCGAGACGTTTTCATGAATGTGAAAAGAAAAGTGATATTTATTTTATAAACCTTATTTTTCTGTTATCTAAATTTCACATTCACCAATGTAAATTTTCTAAATGCAATCCTCTTTTTTAAAGATTTAAACATTAAATGAAAATGTATTTTGAGTCTATTGAGTTCTCTGAAAAACTTAAAAGCTGTAAGAACAGTGGCTGTGTTTAAGGACTTGGCACTTAATCTTGAAAGACTTTAGAATGACGGACTCTGGAGTATGGTTGTAATGTTATGACAATGACAATGGTTGTTAATGTTTTTGTGTTGTAGGCTACTTGCAAACTTCTTGTAGTTTTCTTCTACAATTATTTAATAAAAAATATATATATATATAAAAAATCAGCCTTTAGCCATGATGTCTCTTCACCACTGTCATTTTTCTTTTTTCTTTTTTTCTACTGTCATTTCTGGTTGTAGTCATCGTGAACGTCTTTTTTTTTTTTATTATTTGGTGAAGTTTCGATTGTGACCTTAACATATTTTCTGTCATTTATTGACTAAATCTGGATGTTAACGGACGTTTAGATTGTGGCCAAATTGGACATCTTTATTCACGTCATTCATCGACTAATTCTGAATGTCAACGGACGTACAGCCAGTATGAACGTTTTTTCTCAACTAGTTCTGGCTGGCAGTGGACGTATAGATTGTGGCCAGATTGGACATCTTTATTCGCGTAATTCATCAACTAATTCTGGATGTCAAGGGACGTGCAGATTATAGCCAGTGTAGTGACTGACCGAATCCTGTTTTCTTTTCACTACTGAACAAATATGAACACATATATGTTTAATTCACAAAACCTTGAATCATGTGAAATGGTGCCCCAATGTCTGCCAGCAGGTCATTGATTAACTCCATTTATGACGCATTGCGCAATCAAGAAACAGGTCCCCGTTGTTCTCGAAACCCTCACGTGGTACACACCTGGGATGGACAGATGGTGAAAATAAGGATATCCACACATACCCGCACACAAACGTCCTTTGTGTGCAACTTAGGATAGGAATGTCCTTAATGTATATAACACAGAATTGTATCTGACCTTCCTGTATACATGCATATCTATTAGTTTTGTCTTATTCTATAGATGTAATTGGAGACTGGTCTGTAACTTCAAGAAAGATTACCTAACAGGATCATCTTCTGTAACTCTCCCTCTTGCTAGGTCATAAAACTTTATGACCCCCAAAAGGAATTCCAAGGGAATCACAGCTCCCACTTGAATTCTGATAAAGAAAGAGGAATAGACTCTGCAATCTTATATTTTCTATAAGTATAACCCCTTAAGAAATGTATAAACATGAATTTGATCTTTCCTAGCTCATGGTAGCCGGTATTATGGCTTTATAGTCGTGTGAGTGAACATTAAATGTGTGTAATTCTGCATATGAATGTAACTTTGTGTTTCTTCTACTCTTTCCGGCCATTCTTGGTACCTGTTTCACCGTCTTGTTTTGACTAAACCAGTCATACATAGGAAATTACAGTAAAATGTATTGTTCTGTGTGTACAATCTTTCTGGCTAGAAATGACAAAATTTTATAGCATCATCAATTATCCTGACAAGACAAAGAACTTTTCCCGCTCGAGATGCTCTAAGATGATTGGTTCACATACGCGAAGCAGGCGTGAACCCCTCCTCTCTATAAGAAACTGACACAGGAGTTTCTCAAGAGGGCACTTTCCCTGTGAGAGGTTTCCGGTCCCATGGCTCCTTAGGGAGCTTTACACCGCGTTTCTTTTCTTTTCCTTTCTTTACTAAGTTTTATTTTCATTTTCGCCTCTCCCTCCCGAGGGAGATGAACTCTGAACTATTTCCTTGGTAACTTCAGGTTCGGTGAACTTTAAAACTTCCCGCGAGTCTGCTCGCCCCGGAAGACACGAGAGAACAAGCCTATAGCGCCGAAGGACAAACACGCATACGACTCTGCGTTCCTCAGCAACACAAAGAGAACCATACGCATACGCAAGTATAGGTTATTGATTTGATTTGATAGATGTGATTTCTTGTTGCCTCTCTAAGGGTAATTGTCTGTGATTTTTGCCATGCTGCGATCACCCCGGTGATCTCTCTCATCCTGACCGTTAGTTTCACTTTCTCATCCTCTATCTCTCTCTCTCTCTCTCTATATATATATATATATATATATGTATATATATATATTTCACTCTCTCTCTCTCTCACTCAATCTCTCTCTCTCTCTCACTCCCGTTGTTATTCGTTTGTCTCGTTAGTTTTACTGTTTATTGTACGTACATGTATCCCGGGTTTAAATGTAGAATTCTGTATCCGTAGTTTCATTTTATTAAAACCATTATATTCTTGATTGCTAATTGTCTAAAGTGCTCATTTTTACAAAGTCAATGAAGTGTTCGACCCTTTAGCTACCAAGCTTCCAATTCGTTACTATTTCAGTAACCTAAATTTTATAATAACAAGAAGGTGATTTTTCATGGCCAGAAAATAGCTTTTTTGGAATTATAAGAAAGAGATAATTTTTGTTGAAAATTGATAAATTAATCTTACGGCCGTTTGCTGGACAAACAGATTGTTCGATAACTAAATTAATTCCATTTAAGGTTATCTCATATAATCGATCTGTAATAAGACTATTGATATATTAATGACGAACCATAACCCATTATGGTGATCATTCATATATACAATCGATCTATTTTCAGCTTCGATAATTTAACTGTAATATGCAATATATTAATCATTCATGATTAATTATTAAATTCCCTATATAATTTGAGCTAGTTTAATGTAAGACTCATTGTCGCTACAGTTTGGTGGAGAATGTGAGGCATTTCAAACTTTGTTTTATGAGCAAATTCAGTTTCAATCTATGAGTATATTGTGTATTAATTTTTTTTTTATGCGCGCTCCAGTGAAAGTCGCGCAACGCGAACGCACTGAAGAACTGATCGGCACGAAGCCGATCTCAGTTAAGCAAATCGACTGTGTGAAATATGTCTAACATGTGAACACTGTTAATTGCTAAATTAAACTGCAGTTCATAATACCTGTCCCTGTAAAGACGAAGCAAACTCTTTGCAGCTGGTACATGTTAATATTATTTAAACGCCTGATTAAGACGAGAATCTCTTTATCAGAGCAAGACGTAAATCTGATCGAGAGCGAGTTTCCTCTCTTCAGTGGTAAAAGGCCTTCCATAATGTCGTTATTGAATTCGTGGTTAACCCAGTGATATTCAACAAAAACGGTAAACTCCTGGTCAAAATTGGTTTAGCTACCCAATTAAAGATCTGATACATTTAAATATAAATCTAATACATAAAAATGTTTATGTGAGTAACAACAGACGGAAATTCCTGTTGTTTCACATCTGCGTGTTTTCACAGCGAAAAAATCCTGTTTCACGCTCTTGTGCAGTACAGCACCGAAAGATCCACAGAGATCTGCTTGTTTATTTGTGATTTATTGCAGGAAATCAGCGCACGACGCGAGCTGAAAGCTCTTAGTTTGAATCACATTAAAGTTGGTTGTAATTCCGCTTGCTAAACACCAGAGGGCGTCCTTTAAGTGTTTTGAAGTCTCGAATTACGCCCCGCCTTCTGACTTCAGCCTGCATGAGCGCAATTACGCCATCTTGTGGCCGTTTCAGATAATGCTCTCTTTACTGCTGAATTCATTTCGCTGTGAATTAAGGGAATTCATTTCCCTGTCTAAATTCTCAATAATTATTTGCATTTAGAGCTTAGCTCGTGCAAATATTATTTTGTGTTAGACAAATTTTTCTGCTTTTGACTGGTACATTTACTTTGAGTTTGGTTCAAAACAAGATTTGAATTAAAACTTAAACTAAATCCCAGCACAGCCAGAGAGAGCCCACTTAGAAGTATCCCACCTAGTGGCCACCACTTTAGAAATCGGCTCACTCAACTCTCCTTGACTCTCTGTCCAATTCTGTTTAAATTGCCTATTTCTACTTTTCTCTTTTGACTATTTTATAATTATTGACGATACTTTACTGTTGTCGTTAATTATTATAAAATATTATCCTGATTTCTCAATCTCCTTTCACGCTTATTTTAATTTGGTTTTAAACCAGTTTAAATTTACATCGTGTTTGCCTGTCAGTCACTGATATCCATGTGGAGGAAACAGCGCCACCCTGTGGCCTTCCTCACTAAGTCGGTATCACGTTTTTCCTCCTTTCACTCTGTTTTGAATTGTGCATCTATCTCATCTTCCCCTTTTTGATTATTTTATAGTTATTAATGATACTTTACGGTGTTATTAGATATTATAGGATATCATTCCGATTTCCCTTTTAATTCTTTCCTGCTTGTTTTAAATTTTAAATTTAAACAAGTTTTGAATTTTGAATTTGAATCAAGTGTTCTGTTTACCCAGGCAAAGCACAGAGAAGGAATACGCTCCCTTGTGGTGAAAACCCACTACTGCGGCCTGCTTCTTCTACCGTGTTTCAATCCTGTCTCTTCATATTTAGATTTTTATTATTTTTCCTCTCTTTTGGGTTAGGTTATTTTGATAATTACCAACATTATCATAATTCCCTCTTTTTATTATTATTTAGTAAAACCTTCGACTCTTATAGCTACATAAATAATTACTCAATTTGGTTTAAACAAACAAGCCTTAATTTACTTTAAGCTTCCCTTGTTCATCCTTTTGTGTATCTATTGTAGTACTCCCTTGGTGATTTGAAGTCATCTCTGGTGGTGTTCCGGCCAGCAGGGTTGTCCGACCAGCGTTACCAACACTGGCTGTGCGTGAATCTCGGTTTCTTTTTATCGGTCGTTGCGGCCCGCAGTGCTGACATCAGCAATTTGGCACTCAAACAGTCCAGCCGACACAAAAAGGCAATTTCTGGGACCAGTACCTAAACCAGGGCCTAAAAAGAGGCCACTCCTCCGGGAGGGTTCTGGGGAACAGCCCAATTTTGTAGTGTTAACTGGCGGTTGACATCTTGGCTTTGCCGAGTTGTGTTTAAAGTCACAAAGGCTGTTTGGGAGGGCGCAACGTGACACAGAGTAACGGAGGGCCGAGGACACCGCGGTTGAGTGTTTGGGAAGCGCCAGGGAGGTTGACCATGCCACTGGTTCTCACCGGAGTGGATTCAATTCACCGCAGGTAACTAAATTTAATAAAAACCCATTCCACCTACTATGAGCCACAAAATACTAGATATCTCCCGGATATTTTAAGTGTTTGGCCCATCTCTTCTCCAAGCCACACTTTCTTAGGTTGCTATCTCGACAACCCCACTCACCCGTAGGCCCTATCTTAAACCCTATCAGCGGTAGTCGGCTTAGGCCTCCTTATTCTCCCTAACACTTCCGGTGTTAGTATTTATTCCAGTTCATTTCTCCCCTATTCATTTTCATTGTTTCCTTTCACTCTGATCTCTTCTATCTCTGTGTTCTGTTGTGATTTGTTTCTTTCATTTCACTTAGAGACAGTAACCTGTGAGAGCCACCAAGGAAGCTAAATAATAGAATAGAGTGACAATTACGCAGCCGGTGTCATCACGTGACCCGCTAGGCTACTGCCTGTCAAATCTCTAGTTCGGGTCCTTCGTCGACCCAAATCAATTGGCTTCGCTAACTGTTTACATCAGTTAGCCCCAAAATTCTCATGAACGGCATAGCCCGTATGAGTATAGCTTGTTAAGCTTAGAACGGACTTGCATTGGTCTCTTTGTTTGTGTATGTTGTGTTCCTCTCGCCCACAGTGAGCCAGTATGTTCCTGTCCTACAGTCATGGTCGAGAGCCATGACGACCCCCTTCCTGCCCAAGGACGCCAGTGACCTGCAGCATCTGAGCCAAACGCAGCTGGACACCGCGCTGGGCAAGCTGATAGCCCTGGATCCAACCCTGAGCTACAACTACAAAGACTGGGCCAGAATCGTCGGAGGCATCGCACACAACCTCGTCCCCCAGGCAAGGCTCAGCGAACGGAGTAACATCGACCTGCAGCAACAAGCAGCAGCGCTTCTGCTTCAAGCGGAGGAGGCCCGGAACCCAGGCCCGAACCCAGAGTCGCCTTGATCAGCTCCTCCTCGAGACCCAGAACCAACGCGAGAAAGAGGACGACACAGATCCAGAGCTACAGAAAGAAGTAGAAAGACTTCAATATGCCCTGCAAGATCTTCCATCGACACAGACTACCGAGAACAGTTGGAAAGAGAAGCCAGAGTGGAACTCGAGGCAAAACTCCAACAAAATGATGCCCTCCTAGA
This sequence comes from Siphateles boraxobius, assembly GCF_051911475.1. Lineage (NCBI taxonomy): Eukaryota > Metazoa > Chordata > Actinopteri > Cypriniformes > Leuciscidae > Siphateles > Siphateles boraxobius. The sequence goes on from NW_027509197.1 coordinate 4,461,288, forward strand.
GAGAGCAGAGACTGAACTCAAAGAAAGTGGCATTAAAGCCAGTGCCTGCGAAAAACACTTGCAAGCGGCCCGAGCTAAAATCCATGAGCTTACTCAGCAGAGACACGATCTAAAAAAACGAACTTGACATTGTTCACAGAGAGCTGAAACACTCTTATAGACTGCAGAATGACCAGGAAGGGGAAACGCACACCACAAAGTTTCCCCTAACCAGCCGGTCCGTACCTTTCAGCCACAAACTCAAAGCTGAAAGGGGGGTTAAAAGCCCATTGCTCAAGATGTCACCAGCCAGCTTCCAGACAACCCCTGCTGCTAATCACGGCATGGCCCCCAAAGAACTCGACAAGCTGGCCAGAAACATCCCTACGTTCAATCCAGACCCTGCAGGAGGTGATGACATTCACTCTTATCTACAGGACATTGACTTTCACTTGCAAACTGTCGCTAACTTGACAGCTTGGGACAATTTGTATCTGTTAAGAATCACATCCAGCGGTGATGTGCGCAGCTTCCTAGACCGTCAAACAAAGACTGTCAAAACTGACTACCAGCAGCTGCGACAAGCTTTGATCCGAGCATTCTCTGATCCAGAATCAGACCAAGGGCTCATCATTGCCATGGACCTCAAGCAGACAAGACTTGAAACCCCACAGACCTACTACGGCCGATTCCGACAAGCCTACTTCAGAGCACGGAACGAGCCAGGTATGGAAGAGGATTTCAACTTCAGAACTCTGTTTCTCCGAAATCTGCATCCCACAGTGAGTCATCACCTGGCCTGTTCACGGACCATGTCTGCCCAACAGCTACGAGACTTGGCCCACAAAGCTTATGTCAAGCGATAGACTGTGTCCAAAAAGACTGTAAAAAACCACACCATCTTCCCTGTCTCCGAACACTATTCAGAGCTGACTCTAGAAGGCGCCCCACAACACCACAGACCTTTGTACAGAGAGTCAAGACAGTTCCAAGCCAGCAGAGGGCAGCACAACCGCAATGGTGCTCATCCGAAGCACCAGGGCGGGCGCTCTGAAAGATTCTGGGACCGGCAACACCCATCCAACAACCCAAGGGGTGGAGCCACCTGGGAAGCCAGCCCATCAAGCCCAGAAAGCCAGCATCGGAACCCCTCTCAAAGTGCCACTGGTAAGCCCAAGTCTGAGCCCACATCAGATCAAAACAGTGCAGCCACGTCAGAGAGGGCAGAGATCCTGAAGGTGCTGAAAGAGCTTCTTTACAGAAAACTCGCAAGAAAGACAAACCACACATCTTATGTCTAAGCATAAGAAATGAAACCAACGCCCTGACTACCAACTGACTGAGCCAAGCACCCCGAACACTGCTCGTCAGCCAAAGACCACAGAGCTAACTGTCACATCACAAGGTGACAGCATCACCCAAGCTCCACAGCTGACAGCTGCACACCCTGAATGAGACAGCGCACTTCCTCATATCAGGTACCACTATCCCAAGGTACCAGAAAATGCTGTTTTGGCTATCTGCACCCGCAGACAGCCACACAAAACCGGTCCTAACCACCCATTGATCGTCACACCTGCCCCAATGACAACATTCCTGGGCAACCTGGTCGAAAAGGGGGTGGGCCGGTAACTCCTCCTGAACATCACGTTGGAGAAGTGAGCAGGGAACACACAGCATCACATCCTACGGTGATCTCATCTCACCTTTTCAAAAAGACTCCAATTTCAAGCTAAGAGACAAGATCAAACTCTTACACCTCAAACTTGTGAACTGAATGTGCAATCCAACAGCCAGAACGACATACGGCTCAAACAGGTAGCTCCCATCCACCTGACAATTGATTCTATGAGTCGGATCCACCCAGTGCAAACCTAAAAAATGTACACTTACCCACTTCAAATTTGCAAAGACCTGCTAGATCGCTTTGAACCGTTACTGGACTTCAAACAACTGAAAGTTTGGGCTCAAGTGTGGGAACCCCTCCCCCTCCAGTCACACAGGCCAACCGAGCCAGACTGTCAGGTCACAGAGTTCACGGGAACTCTCACAGCCAGCCAAGAGGATACAGCTCCAGCACCAGACCAAGATTCAAGTTCACCACTCTGCACATTTCAGCTCACCAAAGACTCTGATTCCTTCTGCCCCAAGGTCACAACTGACCTGCAGTTGAATGATGTAACCACTACTACTTGCACTATGGGCAGAAAACTCAGCCATCAGTGTCTCACTATTCAATGCTCTCATTAAGACACACCAGACCTTCCTTCTGCCAGCAAGCGCACCCGTTTTCCTTTAAACGCGTACCCATCGACCATGATGACGGCCAAAGGTGTCTGCGCTTTGAACCTGAACTGGAACCACCGGTGTCTGACCCATTACTTCCTGGTCCTTCCGGACCCGCCCCATGATGTCTACATTGTAGTAGACTTCCTGACTCACCTCAAGGCTCATGTGGACATCATTAATGAGGTAGTGTGGGCCCCATTGACTTTACAGCCCCCTGTTTTTCCAACCAACACTAAGAACCTCCTGTCAGGTCAGACCATTCCTGAGGTTGGCACCCTAATCAACGAACAGGACACTGTGATACCAGCTTACACCAAAGGGGTCGCCGTCCGGCTCAACATGCGTTGTGGTCAAACCCTTAACCACACGCTGGGCTTCTTTCAACCTTCACCCGAATGTGTTGAACTTGGACACGCGCTGGAAGCCACACCCCTTACTGAAGTGTCATCGCGTGTAGTCTACATCCTTTTCAACAACTGCGTGCCAATGGACAAAGACCAGGTATGCAGAACAGCACCAACAGCGGAGCCGTACCCAGGATTTGAGTCTCAAGTCCAGCAAATTCTAAAAGATGCTGACGCAATTAAAAATGACTTAAGATTGTGGTCTCACCGAACTCCACACTGTGCGCATCCCAACGCACCCTAGTGCTCCTCCCACTTTTGTCAGGCAGTACAAGATCCCCATCGCTTCACATGAACCGGTGCGAGAGATCATCGAATCCAGGCTTGGAAAAGGTGTCATCCGTCCATGCAACAGCACCCATTCTGCCCCCATCTGGTTCGTCCTCAAACCAAACGGCAAGTGGCGACCCACCATTGACTGCAGGAAACTGAATCAACAGGTGACATTGTCCCGATGGCCCATGACCCAGCTGGAGCAAGAAATACCCAGAATCAGAGGAGCCACAATCTTCTCAACACTTGATGTGGCCTCTGGATTCTGGACCATACCTGTGCATCCAGAAGACCAGCACAAGCTAGCATTCACGTTCGGCAACAGACAGTTCACTTCCACCAGGTACCCGTTAGGCTATGCCAACTCACCTGCTGAGTTCAACATCTTCCTGAACAAAGCATGCCAAGATGCCAGAATGAGAGGTATCCTTATCTACGTTGATGATGTTCTCATGAAAAGCACAACAGTGGCTGACCACCTGAAAGAGATAGACTATGTTTTGAACCAATTATCCTCTGCCGGCGCCAAGAACGCCCTCCACAAAGGACAGTGGTGTCGAACCAAAGTCAACTATGTGGCCCCACTCATCGGATCACAAGGCATCGAACCGCAGTCCAGCCGTATTCAAGCTGTTCAAAACATCAAGCCACCCACCAACATCTCAAGCTACAAGCTTTCTATGGGTGCGCAATTACTCATGGCAGTTCAGCGAAAGCTACTCAGACATTGCGAAACCTCTAACTGCCCTACTGAAAACAGACTGCCCATTTGTATGGACAGAAGTTAAGACAATGCCTTGAATGAGCTAAAACGACACTTATGCACAGCTCCATGTCTGGCTTACTCTGACCCACAAAAAGAGTTATATCTAGAAACTGGGTTCTCCAACCACTGTCTCAGTGCTGGCCTGTACCAAAGGCATGATCAAGACAAAGGAGTCGTTACATATGCCGGCAGGAAACTTCTCCCACCAGAGACTAAATTCTCAGACTGTGAAAAAGCCCTGCTCTGCACTGTATGGGCCATCCAGAGATTCTCCAACTACATTGGAGCCAGTGCATCCGAGATGGCGTGGTCACCAATTCACGCATTGCCACATGGTTAATGGCCCTCCAGGGGCGCAATGTTGAGGCACGTTATGCTCAAAATCACAAGTCTGCGCTAGGCCACGGCCTGGCAGCCTGCCAAAACTGCTCTGATAACACACCAGCTGCGACGGTGAATGTAGAAAAGAACCCCAACAACAACAACTGACCGGTCACAGGTTTAAAGAGAATGCGTGTCAAGGTATGCCCACAGCCTACATCGATGGATGTTCCTACCACCATGAGGGCACCCGTCAATCAGGTGCGGGCATGCTGTAGGTAAATGACATACCGTGCCCACCACAATACTTCAAGTTGGGCCCGCAGTCATCACAATATGCTGAGGTAGCAGCCATCCTCATAACGCTGCACATCGCGTTGACGCATAACATCAAAGAACTCCTTATGGGCACAGACTTTAACTATGCCAGACTCAGTTTCCCATACCAACTTCCAGGCCGGAAACAAAATGGCTGTAAGACTTCAAACCACATGCCTGTCACACACCAACACCGGTTCCAGGCATGCGATTACATCACAAGAACAAACAACATGATTGTCTACTGGAAAAAGGTGAAAGGACACTCAAGGCAACCGGGCTTTGACAAAGACTTGAATGACCAAACCCATACCCTCACCAAGCCTGGCGCACTAAACGACTAGCTGTGGTCACTTCAAACCCGCCCACCCACCCTGAAGTTTGAAGTGATTACACACAGCATAAGAACTTTACAACCTAAACTGTCTACCTCACAGCAGTTTACGCTAGCTCCGCTGTTTACAAACACAAACATAACGAACATGCGGGCTTCTGACACAATAAAGACTTTGCTTCACCACCTCTCAGACCCCTCCAACCAACCCTTGACTGCCGTCTACACTCACTGACAACCAGTTACTCAGAACACGGCATGACACCAAGCACATGCTGCGTGCACAGAGCTACATTCTAGGTGTGCACCGTCTGACACCACAACGCAAAGACGTGTAATGCAACGGCGCAAAGGGGGGATAAGGCCAATGTACGTCCATGACGCATCATGCGCTGCAAACCACAGCACCAGAGCCACTGACAATACACTGAAGCAAGCGACATGCCAGCAGCAAGATGTGGCAAAACATGGGCCAAGGCAAGCTAAACCTAGTTGCCACCCATGAAATAAAAAGACTGCCCTGTCCAACCAAAGACAACCCTCGCTGGCTTTTTCCTCCCCTTTCTTTCTCTCTCTCCCTGTTGTCTGTACCATGTTGGTGCTGTGGTTCACCATGCCGTGCTGTCAGCCATCCAGAGGACAGCTGCCACCGAGATAACGACTAAGACTCCTGATCAACGACTGCAGGACCTACACCCATCAAGCGCATGTTCGACACATCCAGCCCCACAAGGCCTACAGAGCACACTACCCCAGCACCGTAGCCCAATACGGCTGGGCAAGTGCCCGATGGACAGAGGACTCCCTCTCTCACGCCAAGGCCAAGGTCGAACACATGTCCAACCAACTTGGGAAAGTGACTGTTACACAATCAGGACTCTTAACCACCAACCAACACTCAAAATGGTTCCTGGGAGCGTTGCTCGGAGCCGTAGCTGCCGCCAGAACTCTGTTCGACACTGTTCGACACCAAGTGTCCACACAGCAAACATAGCCACTGTGAAACAGCATGTGGTTGAAATTCAGACTGAACTTTCACAGCTAAAAGAGCAACTCACCACGCAGAGTGCATCTTTGCAAACCATCGGCAAGACATTGAGAGGAACGTGGTCATTCTCAACACTCACAGCATACTGCTGAATCAGACCATGAACTGCATGAAACCGCTGTTTACTGTCTTCCAGAATGACTTTGCCCAAACTCAGCTGGTTACAGCCCTGATAACAGACATGCTTTGGGAGGTTAACTCCTCGAAAGACAGCCCAGCCACGGGTAGAATCCCACCGTACTTGAACCCTTAAGCCTTGTGCTAACTATGCTGGTCTCCGCCATCACCAGGCCAACTGATCCTGTTACAAATACACCTGGCCTACTCTCTGGGTAGCGCCATCCCACTCTACGTCGATCACGAGCAGAGGGAAGTGGATGTGCTCTTGAACCAATCCATCAGCGAGTCAACCCAAGTCTACAGACTTAAAGACATTGCCAATGTCAGGTTTTTGAAAAGCAACACCCACATCAAGGCACACATTCCAGATGTGGTGGCCTACCACGACAGCTGCACCTGGCCCCAAACCTGCACATGTGTACCTCACCAAATTCATGCACTATCTCTGCCCTAGCAAACCCTTCCTCAGAGAAAACACTGAAGGAACCTGCGGGTTGCAACCCCTGGTCAGCGACACACGCTGCCCTGCCAAAGCTAAGCCTCGAGCAAAAGTCACAGAGACGTAAGCAGAGATTGTAGGTGACAGGTGGCTCGTTAACACACCTGTGCGTACAGCTACTCTTACTTACGACCAGCATGACACAACCAGCCGTGTCAACATGCTCAACCACAGTACGTGGATTCATGCCCCGAAAGGTGCCATATTCCACCTGAATGATCTGGCATTGTACCATCTTCCGAGCAAAGAGTACCAGACAGCACTGGAACTCCCATCCTTCAAGAACTACAACTTCACCTTAGATCCAGAACTGGAACTCTGGATCGAGGAAAGGGGGTCCCAATTCATTGACATTGCTCCGGTCAACACAGCCATCCAAGCACTGTCTCGACTGCCCGTTCTGAACACTTCATCTGCGGTCCTAGGCTGGACCTCAGCCGACATTGTGCTGTGCATCTCTACAGGTAATCAGCCACACTCTGACACTATGCGTGGCATTCATTCTGTACAGAAGACTCCACCAGATGCGACACAGCCGAGCTCACGAAAGCCGTGCCTGAAGGTCTCAGACGGAATCCCCGGAAAGGGGGGATTTCTCATCGAGCAAGTCAGAGACCACGCCAAACCTCATCGAGCTGAATCCTCAGCTTTAAGATCCACCTGCCATCCTACCGTCAGGTTCCACCTGCCATCCTACCATCAGGTTCCACCTGCTACCCTACTACCAGGGTCCACCTGCTACATGACCATCAGGATTCACCTGCCAGTCGGCCATTGTGATGATTGTCGTCCGATGATGTTCACACAGGGACTTCATCCGACGAAGAGGGGGAATATGTAGCGACTGACCGAATCCTGTTTTCTTTTCACTACTGAACAAATATGAACACATATATGTTTAATTCACAAAACCTTGAATCATGTGAAATGGTGCCCCAATGTCTGCCAGCAGGTCATTGATTAACTCCATTTATGACGCATTGCGGAATCAAGAAACAGGTCCCCGTTGTTCTCGAACCCCTCACGTGGTACACACCACGGATGGACAGATGCTGAAAATAAGGATATCCACACATACCCGCACACAAACGTCCTTTGTGTGCAACTTAGGATAGGAATGTCCTTAATGTATATAACACAGAATTGTATCTGACCTTCCTGTATGCATGCATATCTATTAGTTTTGTCTTATTCTATAGATGTAATTGGAGACTGGTCTGTAACTTCAAATCTTAAGTGTATTTCTAAAGAAAGATTACCTAACAGGATCATCTTCTGTAACTCTCCCTCTTGCTAGGTCATAAAACTTTATGACCCCCAAAAGGAATTCCAAGGGAATCACAACTCCCACTTGAATTCTGATAAAGAAAGAGGAATAGACTCTGCAATCTTATATTTTCTATAAGTATAACCCCTTAAGAAATGTATAAACATGAATTTGATCTTTCCTAGGTCATGGTAGCCGGTATTATGGCTTTATAGTCGTGTGAGTGAACATTAAATGTGTGTAATTCTGCATATGAATGTTACTTTATGTTTCTTCTACTCTTTCCGGCCATTCTTGGTACCTGTTTGACCGTCTTGTTTTGACTAAACCAGTCATACATAGGATATTACAGTAAAATGTATTGTTCTGTGTGTACAATCTTTCTGGCTAGAAATGACAAAATTTTATAGCATCATCAATTATCCTGACAAGACAAAGAAGAACTTTTCCCGCTCGAGATGCTCTAAGATGATTGGTTCACATACGCAAAGCAGGCGTGAACCCCTCCTCTCTATAAGAAACTGACACAGGAGTTTCTCAAGAGAGCACTTTCCCTGTGAGAGGTTTCCGGTCCCATGGCTCCTTAGGGAGCTTTACACCGCGTTTCTTTTCTTTTCCTTTCTTTACTAAGTTTTATTTTCATTTTCGCCTCTCCCTCCCTGTTATGAACTGCTCCGAGACTTGGAGGTGAAGATCCAAATGCAGCTTTATTATAGAATAGTCAAACAGGCAGGGATCAACAACAGCAAAACAGGGCAACGGAGACAAGGCAGAGACAAATCAGATACAAGCAAAGGGTCGAGGCAGGCAGAGAGAATCAGAGTCCAAGAGCAATCCAAAGTCAAAACCAGAAAAACAAACACGGGAAAACGCTCGGAAATGCAGACACACAGTACAACAAGACTTTGCGGTGAGTGAATGAATGAACCTGGTATAAATAGACTGAGACTAGCAGGATGACAAGACACAGGTGAATACAATCAGTGACAAAGAGGTACAGGTGAATGTGATCAGTGATGATGAGTCCAGGCAGTGAGTATGGGAAATGTAGTTTGTGAGGAAGTGATCATAGTCTATTGTGGAGCGCCCTCTGGTGGCTCTGGAGGGCACTCCAGCTGGTGATCGTTACATAGCCCCCCCCCAATGAGTGGCTTCCAGACGCTCCAAAACTGTCCAGGTGGGTGGTGGCATGGAGGCGGATCCGGAGGTGGGATGGAGGGCCAGGTTCGTGGAGCAGAAGAGGACCTGGAGACTGCGACAGGACGGAAGGCCAGGGCGGAGCAGACAGTCCATCGGGCGGCCAGGGCGGAGCAGACAGTCCATCGGGCGGCCAGGGCGGAGCAGACAGTCCATCGGGCGGCCAGGGCGGTGAAGACCCTACGGGTGGCCATGGCGGTGAAGACCCTTCGGGTGGCCATGGCAGTGAAGACCCTTCGGGCGGCCACGGCGGTGAAGACCCCTCGGGCGGCCACGGCGGTGAAGACCCTTCGGGCCACTGGCTCCGGCTCAGGAACAGACACTGGCTCCGGCTCAGGAACAGACACTGGCTCCGGCTCAGGAACAGACACTGGCTCCGGCTCAGGAACAGACACTGGCTCCGGCTCAGGAACAGACACTGGCTCCGGCTCAGGAACAGACACTGGCTCCGGCTCAGGAACAGACACTGGCTCCGGCTCAGGAACAGACACTGGCTCCGGCTCAGGAACAGACACTGGCTCCGGCTCAGGAACAGACACTGGCTCCGGCTCAGGAACAGACACTGGCTCCGGCTCAGGAACAGACACTGGCTCCGGCTCAGGAACAGACACTGGCTTCGGCTCAGGAACAGACACTGGCTCCGGCTCAGGAACAGACACTGGCTCCGGCTCAGGAACAGACACTGGCTCCGGCTCAGGAACAGACACTGGCTCCGGCTCAGGAACAGACACCAGAACAGAAACAGCCATAAGGACAAACGTAAACACAGAAACAAACATAGAGCGATCAGGTTCAGGCGTGACTTGAACAGCCTCTGGATCGGCAGACGTGACTTGAACAGCCTCTGGATCGGCAGACGTGACTTGAACAGCCTCTGGATCGGCAGACGTGACTTGAACAGCCTCTGGATCGGCAGACGTGACTTGAACAGCCTCTGGATCGGCAGACGTGACTTGAACAGCCTCTGGATCGGCAGACGTGACTTGAACAGCCTCTGGATCGGCAGACGTGACTTGAACAGCCTCTGGATCGGCAGACGTGACTTGAACAGCCTCTGGATCGGCAGACGTGACTTGAACAGCCTCTGGATCGGCAGACGTGACTTGAACAGTCTCTGGATCGGCAGACGTGACTTGAACAGTCTCTGGATCGGCAGACGTGACTTGAACAGTCTCTGGATCGGACGGGACCAGCGGCGAGGACTCTGGGCTGACAGGAATTACAGGAAGGACTTCCAGGCATTGCGGGACGCGGGAAGTCCTCTTCCTCCTCCGTCTCCGAGAGCGAGAGGGCGCAGTGCTGGACGGGACCAGCGGTGAGGGCGCTGTGCTGGACGGGACCAGCGGTGAGGGCGCTGTGCTGGACGGGACCAGCGGTGAGGGCGCTGTGCTGGACGGGACCAGCGGTGAAGGCTCTGTGCTGGACGGGACCAGCGGTGAAGGCTCTGTGCTGGACGGGACCAGCGGTGAAGGCTCTGTGCTGGACGGGACCAGTGGTGAAGGCTCTGGCTGGACGCGGCTGACGTGAAGCTCTGGCTGGACGCGGCTGACGTGAAGCTCTGGCTGGACGCGGCTGACGTGAAGCTCTGGCTGGACGCGGCTGACGTGAAGCTCTGGCTGGACGCGGCTGACGTGAAGCTCTGGCTGGACGCGGCTGACGTGAAGCTCTGGCTGGACGCGGCTGACAGGAAGATCTGGCTGGACGTGGCTGACGGAAAGCTCTGGCTGGACGTGGCTGACGTGAAGCTCTGGCTGGACCTGGCTGACGTGAAGCTCTGGCTGGACGTGGCTGACGTGAAGCTCTGGCTGGACGTGGCTGACGTGAAGCTCTGGCTGGACGTGGCTGACGTGAAGCTCTGGCTGGACGTGGCTGGGCTCTGGAAGCTCTGCTGAGACGTGGCGAGGCTCTGGAAGCTCTGCTGAGACGTGGCGAGGCTGGACAGGCTCTGGCTGGACAGGCTCTGGCTGGACAGGCTCTGGGACTGGTTCGGCGGGACGAGATTCAGGCAGGACGGTGATCCTTGCAGACCGTACAGACCTTAGCGGGGAATCTGCCAAGCTGGACATCAGCCCTGAACGTCCATAGACCGATCCAGTGTCAGACCCGCTGACTGGCGTGTCGCGAGGATCCTCAGGTTCAGTAGAGAAGATGTGAAGGAACCCGGTCTCGGCAGGAGGAGATACTGTGGGTTCACGGAGCTCTTTCTCTACCACGCCCACAGTAAACGATGAGTCGCTCAACAAAAGGGCCAAGTTAATATAGTGCTCTAAAGTCCAGTGAGGATCATGCAAGGGCATGAATGAACTGAGCGGTTCAGATAGTCCTCCCCGAAAAAAGATCATAAGACATACTGTGTCCATTGAGGTGAGATGTGCCAGTTCAATAAACTCCTCAACATACTTCTCAATCGGCCGATTCCCCTGACGGAGACGCATGATTTGTATACCTGTATCCATGGTTGGCATCGCTGCTGGATCTTGGTGTGGCGAAGTCTTCTGTTATGAACTGCTCCGAGACTTGGAGGTGAAGATCCAAATGCAGCTTTATTATAGAATAGTCAAACAGGCAGGGATCAACAACAGCAAAACAGGGCAACGGAGACAAGGCAGAGACAAACCAGATACAAGCAAAGGGTCGAGGCAGGCAGAGAGAATCAGAGTCCAGTGAAACAGTCCAGGGTCAGGGCAGGCAGCAATAATCAGAGTCCAAGAGCAATCCAAAGTCAAAACCAGAAAAACAAACACGGGAAAACGCTCGGAAATGCAGACACACAGTACAACAAGACTTCGCGGTGAGTGAATGAATGAACCTGGTATAAATAGACTGAGACTAGCAGGATGACAAGACACAGGTGAATACAATCAGTGACAAAGAGGTACAGGTGAATGTGATCAGTGATGATGAGTCCAGGCAGTGAGTATGGGAAATGTAGTTTGTGAGGAAGTGATCATAGTCTATTGTGGAGCGCCCTCTGGTGGCTCTGGAGGGCACTCCAGCTGGTGATCGTTACACTCCCGAGGGAGATGAACTCTGAACTATTTCCTTGGTAACTTCACGTTCTGTGAACCTTTAAAACTTCCCGCGAGTCTGCTCGCCCCGGAAGACACGAGAGAACAAGCCTATAGCGCCGAAGGACAAACACGCATACGACTCTGCGTTCCTCAGCAACACAAAGAGAACCATACGCATACGCAAGTATAGGTTATTGATTTGATTTGATTGATGTGATTTCTTGTTGCCTCTCTAAGGGTTATTGTCTGTGATTTTTGCCATGCTGCGATCACCCCGGTGATCTCTCTAATCCTGACCGTTAGTTTCACTTTCTCATCCTCTATCTCTCTCTCTCTATATATATATATATATATATTTCACTCTCTCTCTCACTCAATCTCTCTCTCTCTCACTCCCGTTGTTATTCGTTTGTCTCGTTAGTTTTACTGTTTATTGTACATACCTGTATCCCGGGTTTAAATGTAGAATTCTGTATCCGTAGTTTCATTTTATTAAAACCATTATATTCTTGATTGCTAATTGTCTAAAGTGCTCATTTTTACAAAGTCAATGAAGTGTTCGACCCTTTAGCTACAAAGCTTTTCAATTCGTTACTATTTCAGTAACCTAAATTTTATAATAACAAGAAGGTGATTTTTCATGGCCAGAAAATAGCTTTTTTGGAATTATAAGAAAGAGATCATTTTTTTTGAAAATTGATAAGTTAATCTTACGGCCGTTTGCTGGACAAACAGATTGTTCGATAACTAAATTAATTCCATTTAAGGTTATCTCATATAATCGATCTGTAATAAGACTATTGATATTTTAATGACGAACCATAACCCATTATGGTGATCATTCATATATACAATCGATCTATTTTCAGCTTCGATAATTTAACTGTAATATGCAATATATTAATCATTCATGATTAATTATTAAATTAAAGACGTGCAGATTATAGCCAGTATGAACGTCTGTTTTTGACTAATTCTGGATGTCAGTGGACGTTTAGATTGTGGTCAGATTGGACATCTTTATTCACGTCATTCATCAACTAATTCTGGATGTCAACGGACGTGCAGATTATAGCCAGTATGAACGTCTGTTCTCAACTAGTTCTGGCTGTCAGTGGATGTTTAGATTGTGGCCAGATTGGACATCTTCATTCACGTCATTTATTGACTAATTCTAGATGTCAATGGACGTTTAGATTATAGTCAGTATGAACGTCTGTTCTCAACTAGTTCTGGCTGTCAGTGGACGTTTAGATTATGGCCTGATGGTACATAATTTCTCAGTGTCATTAATCGACTAATTCTGGTTGTCAATGGACGTTCAGATCATGGCCTGGACGGACAGACGAGATATCAACCTGTTTTCTATGTCCACAGACGTCGCTTGCTCAGTGGGTCTCTTCATGTCTGCTGTTTGGCAAGTTCCCTTGTAGATTCTTTCAGCTAGGTGTTCAGCCGAGCTCTGTCCACGCACATGACAAACCTCCCTAAAACGTGACGCTGTTACCCGGGGTTTTCGGACCGAGTGCTAAGCAAGTGATGCACTCTGTTCTTTGGTGGCATGCTCTATTTTGTGAGCCATATCCAAGGTTACTGCCAGTGACGTCATGTGTGGTTTTCCATGTTCGCTATGGACAAACAAGTAAACAGATACGTCAAGGCTGTAACCAACTAGTGGCAGAGGTGGCGGGGGTGGGGCATCTTGATGGTGAGTGATGTTGCATGTTGTTGCTGCTGGCTGCTGGTATGACAGCACACTTCCATACTGAACTTTGCCAAAGGCAGAATCCACCAAAGAATCCTCATGTGACATCCTGATAGTAGTGACTGGAGGAGCTACAGCACTGGCGTAGTCCTTATATGCCTCTGCTACTTGGAGGACTGAGAGGTCAGGCAGCTCACTGGTGACACCCTTGTAAAGGGTACTCCTGAAATGAAATGAAAAGTATTAAAACAAAAAGCACTTTTTCTAGTTTTTAGTCTGTCTAATCTTTAATATTTTAAAGATTGACATTTGACATTTAAACTACATTCATCTTTAGTATGAAATGTTTGCATTGTACCTTAAACCCTCAGCAAGCTTCCTCTCTTTGGGTCTTGCAGACAGAACCACCATTTTATTGACATTTTAAACTACATTCATCTTTAGTATGAAATTTTTGCATTGTACCTTAAACCCTCAGCAAGCTTCCTCTCTTTGGGTCTTGCAGACAGAACCACCATTTTATTGACAGGACCTGGCTTGACTCCCTAGAAAATATAATAATAAAACATTAAACTCAAATAATGCTCTTTGTATTTATTAGTTTATTGCATTTCCAGTAGTTGTTATTAGTTTTTATTAGCAAATTCATTTACCATTGTTCTCGGTTTGTGCCAGCTCTGCTCTGTTTCAGTACAGCTTTGAACTGGAGGAACTGCACTGATGCCAAGCTGAGAGTGGTGGGCTGTTTGGTAGAGTAGTGCAACAATGTGGTTGCACAGTGCTGTCCCAGCAACACAAGAACAACTACTCTGTGACAGTGTTACAGGACGAGAGTCCTTTAATACAATCTGTGAAGATAATTTTAATAACTTTGTATAGATGTAGAACCCACAAACAACTTCTGTTTAAAACATGCATTTCATTTAGAGATCAGCTGTCTTTTATGTCCTTCTACTCTTAATCAATGGGGCTTCTCTGACCTCCTCATCGACCTGAAACATGTCGCCCTCACGCTGATCTCTCCTGAGAACTGATCGTTAATGGAAACTGAGAAAATTACTCATAGTCAGTAACAATCATATTGCACAATTTGTATGTAACAGTTACATAGCATAAACAAGCAATTTTCTAATTTACGTAAAACTATACGTTTAACTAATATCAAAAAATCCAAATAATAGATCAAATAATACCAAGACCGGTATGAACTTGTCAGAAATGGAGACAACGATTTTAGAAACCGGTTCGCTAACGTTAGTCGAATTTCGCATGATATGAGAGAATAACGTTACTCACCCTTAAAGTTGTCAATGTAGCTTGAAATATATAATTTAAATCCGGAATCGAAATGAAAGCTTTTTTTATACACTGGAACACTTGATCACTCGAGCGTCACTCCACAACGTCATCAGCAGTGCTCTAACCCCTAAAATCCACTGGATCCGTCTACGGCGCGGAAAGTCAGCGCCACGTTTTTGATGCGTCCCTAGATCGGCGTCAAAGTCCACTGGAAGCATCTCAGACGCGTTTCAGCAGCGGAGACTTCTTCATTTTTGGTGACTTCTTCATTTTTCCTCAGAATCGGAGCATTGTTTATTTGTTGTTCATTTGTCCTCTTTTGGCTCAGGAGCGGACAGTTGACGCGGCAAGCGGCGGAGCGGAGCGGAGAGATGCTTCTGGGACGCTTCTGAGACGCGCTGCGTCCGCAGCTGGTGGACTTAAGAGCATTGACTATAATGGCCGCATTTAGCTCTGGCATCCACGACCCTAACGTTCCGCGCCGTAGATGGATCCAGTGGATTTGAGGGGTAAGGATCTGCCCTTATGTTGTTGAAGTTTGTTTATTTAAGAAATTCATAATAAATAATAATAAAGCAAGATACCCTGTTGAAATATGTGAGATGTGTGGTTTATATAAACTGCAAAGGTAAAGTATAAATTAAAATGATTGTATAAATAAATAAAATAAAACACTTTCGCATAGGATACACCTGTGTATCCTCCTGACTCCTCTGGAAGCCTCCTCACTCCTCGATCCTCGACTCCTCATGGTGCAATTAAAGAATTGAGATGTCCTTCAAGATGGCTGTGCTTGATTGGTTTCCGGGTCATAGGATGGAGGACAGAGGAGCGAGGAGGCGAGGAGGGATATTGAGAAGCACCCACTGATTATGCATTAGGCGGAATCGGCGCGAAGTAGGGTTGCCACCTGTCCCGGTTTTACCGGAATTGTCCTTCTTTTTAATAACCTGTCCCGGGAAATTTATCCACTCAACCGGGACACTGAAAGTCCCGGATTTCTAAAGGCTACAGACTTCACACGTCTCCCGAAAGTTCTGCGAGTCTCCCGCATATTGACAAAGAGTATCCACCTTATTTTTAACGGAAATACGTTAAAAAAGCCAGTTGACGTTTTTTTTGTGCGAGACTTCCGGTCAGGGACTTCCGGTCACTGGCTAGCTAACTCACTTTACTGTCTATGGTAACAACTAACTCATCGTTATGGCTTCGAGGAAGACCGGGATTGTTTGTGCAGTTAGAGGTTGTCATAATAACTGGTACAAAAGAAAGATTTACTTGGAGCAGGAATGTTTTAATCATCAATCGCGTACGAGAGCTGAATGTTGATGCGAGGCGCCCTACGAACTTCACCCCACGCTGAAGAATGAGGAATCCCTTCGCCTGTGGTTAAAAGCTTTAAATTTGAAGAAACCACCGAAGCGACCGTATGTTTGTTCTTTTCATTTCACGGACACAAGACCTACAGAAGACCACCCGATACCAGAAAAGTGGCTGGGCTACGAAGTCCCGATGAAAAAAAAAGGAGACGTGTCCAGAGGTTAGCAGACACAGGTAAGTTAACGGATGTTTAATTGCTACGCAAGTTAATGTTAACTCTTGTTAGTTCACAGTTTGTGTCCCTCTTGACAGTTAATATATGCTCTCACATAAAGCAAACTGTCTTTTAAGTTTGTTCTCTCTGTATATTTATCCCTTGTGCATCAATTAAAAAAAGTTACATATAGGCACATAGAGGACAAAAATGTCCGTGTCAAAAAACCGTCATAAAAATTTGAAGCTTGTGTTGTAAACCTTCTTCTTCTTAAGTGTAGAAAAACTCAGAAGTGAAAACCAGGAGACTTGAGGGTATCTTTTAAGCAGGATTCTTTATTTGCTGTAGTCTGCTTGGTCCAAAATCTTACCCAAGTCAAGTCAAGTCTAACTAAGGGAACTGTACATTGTAGTTTATATACATTTCAAGGGGGAGGGATTACATTGTGATGAACAAGCATGTAAATGAGCTGAGACATGAGAACAGAACGGTTCAGGACTTCTGACACTGAGACAAGAACTCCAAGACAAATGGTCTCAGTAATAAAATAGCAGGTGTTCAAACTTGCTCAGCATGAGTCTTCACCCGGTAAACAACGAGAACAGGAAAAGCCTAGCCCTCTCGTTCTGAGAGACGGGACAGTCAGGAATATCCCGCTGGGAACCCCTACCGTTTGCAGAGATTTCCTGGTCTCATCATTAATAAACTTTCTCAATATAAAATACTATTGTATTGGAAATCAAAATTAAACATTTAAATAAAATTTGTAATCCTACACTTGGGAGCACAGACTTAAGTTTGGTATCATTTTAAAGAAGACCCTTGGCAGATTATTGCTTAAGTAAACAATAATAATAATTAAAAAGTTATATAGGTTTAAGTTTATGAAAATTATTTATGAACATTATTTTATATAAAATATAAATTTTATGAAACAAGTTGAATTCTAAAACGGCTAGAAAATCAAAGCCATAAATCTAAATAAGTTGTCTTCCAAATTTGAGGTTGAAATCTCAACAAAAAAAAATTCGGTAAGATTTTGTTTGGGCGCAGTAACAGATTTTCCCCATTGGGTGCCAGCAAAACTCCACTGGTGCACACAGTGATTGGATTTGTTATTTGTATTCGAGTTTTTCTCTCTCAATATTACAAACCCACACATGCACATATTTTTTTTTATAACACACAGACTAACCACACTCTGACATCCATATATATATATATATATATATTATGAAACATGTTGAACCTGTGCCACATTTTATGCAGTTAGCATTAACACAGGCAAAGTGATTTAAAAAAAAACTGAAAAGAACAAAAATGTCCATAAGGATGCACAAGGGTTAATATGTATTTTTCATCCATGCTAGACCAGGGCATTTGTAAAAATTGGAAGCAATATATGCAATATGATTATTTGAATGAGCACTAATACAGGTGTTGCTCTATTAGCTTGGTGTTAACGTAGTTGTAAGTAGTCTAGGTATGTTTTATGTTGTTTGCTAAACTGGTCTTATGTTTGGCAGATGACAGCCACTGTGATGAGGAGGCAGAGCGATCCACAGTCAGAGTCACCTTTGTGTAAAGATGCTGACACTCAGTGGGAGGTTCAGGCACTGATGGATCACACCTACATATTAGGAGAAAAGATTTAGGATGTATGCGACAGAGAAACACAATGTGGTGGTGAAGAACCCCTTGCCCATGCAATCCTGAAGAATGACACTAGCTGTGTGTTTTACACAGGGCTTTCTCTCAGTGCCTTTTTTGATCATGTTAAATATCTGGAACAGTTCTATAAAGCAAACTTTAAGATGCACGTAATGGATCAAATATCGATGACCATGATGAAACTCAAGTTGAACCTACTCCAGGGTGATCTTGCAGAACGCTTTGCTGTGTCCCAGGGGTTAGTGAGCAGGATCCTCTCCTGCTGGATAGACACAATGGAGGAGCACATGAGAATCTACATTCCTTGGCAGCCCGGGGAGACAATCAGGAGCACAATGCCTCAGTGTTTCAGGGAGAAGTTCCCCAACACCACCTGCATCATTGACTGCACTGAGACAAACCTGCAGAAACGTCTCAGGTTACGTATGTAACCCTGGTTCCCTGAGAGGGAACGAGACACTGCGTTGAGACGCGATGGGAACGCTGTGCGTGATTGCGTCGTGAAGCACGTGTATAATCAGTCCAATGGAAGAGCGAGACGTCATAGGCAGGTGACGTCATAGACCAGGAAGCTATAAAGCACACCAGAAAACAGACTGCGACAGCTTCTGAAAAAGCCTGAAGCAATTCGATCAGGGCATGCAGGAAGAATGGCAGGAGAACGCAGCGTCTCGTTCCCTCTCAGGGAACCAGGGTTACATGCGTAACCTGAGACGTTCCCTTTCAAGGGAACTCGAGCTGCGTTGAGACGCGGTGGGAACCCTATACCCACTACGCCATAATGAGAAATGCCCATTCTGTGTGAAGTCCTCGCGCACACTAAGAAGCAAGCAGCCTAGCCCGGGGAGTGGAGAGGTCTAGGTCATAAAATCTGACAAATGTATGTGGTGAGGACCAGCCTGCCGCATTACAAATTGTCCTGAAGGGAAACCCCCGAAATTAAAGCCTAGAGGCAGCCATACTCCTTGTAGAATGGGCCTGAACAGCCATAGGTGAAGGCTGTCCGGCCGCTTCATAAGCAAGTGAGACAGCCACAACTACCCACTTGCTCATTATCTGTTTAGATGCAGGGCAACCTATCTTAAGTTACCCGAAGCAGACAAATAATTGTTCTGATATACGCCACTGAGTAGCTCTGTGGACATACGCATCCAAAGCCCGGACAGGGCATAACAGATTAAGTTTTTCCTGATCTGGGGTATTAAAGGTGGAGGACAGAAGGCCTGGAGCACAAATGACCCGCACATTTAGTAGGGAACTAAGAAATACAACCCGACCAGGGGTGAAGAAATACTACCACCAAACCAGTTGCAAATCCAAGTACGTGCAGGCCTCAGCCTCATGTTCCACGGAGAAGACGAAATTAAGGATCTCTCCTCTGAGATAACCCAGCAAAGAAACATTCATTACAGAAATCAAGTACTGTACCAACAGGGCAGAAACAAGATTCAGATGGTGTTCTCTGCACCAGGCAGAGAACAGTTTCCATGTCAATGCATATTTAGTCTTCTAGTGGAGGGAGCTCTGGACTGGAGTTTGGTCTCCACGACCTTGGTCGAGAGACCTGAATCTATGAGCTGGGCCGCCTCAGAGGCCGAGCCCACAGTATCCATAACTCCAGAGCTCCCAGGAGCAAAGATATCGGGAATGCGTACAGGTGTAGCGTCAACCACACCTAATACATCACGTCCAGTCCAAGCGGAGCTGGATGCGTGAGGGAGAACCACAAAGGGCAATGCATTGTACAAACGATGCGAAAGGTCGACTTGAGTTGACCGAAGTTCTCCCTAAGAAGCTCCAGCACCTCGGGGAGAAGTCTCAATTCCCCGGGCCACAGCCCCTGCCTCAACAGGATATCTGCTCTGATATACGAGACCATCAGTGTGCTGTCCGGACCCTTCGCCGAGCGACCACTCATGATTGCCCGCGACTTGTGAGGGAACCATCCGTCGAAAGCATTATGCGTCGACAAGAAGCCCTCAACACTGGGCCTGGGCGAGGAACCAAGGTTCTTCCACATGACCGAGGCACGAAGGCATAGCCGCGTGACCTTGATCATGCGAAAACGGATTTCCCCTCGGAGAAAACCCCTTGGTCCCGAGCCACCACTGCAGGGGGCTCATGTACAAAAGGCCAAAAGTAACTACGTTGGACGCAACTACCATGAGCCCCAACAGTCTCAGAGAATGTTTTGCAGTGAATGACTGACCTAGTTCACATTCTTTACGGCTGAGAATCGCAGAAATACGTGCAGGAGACAGACGTGCTCGCATGTTGTCGAATCCCATATTACACCTAGAATAGTGGTCCTCTGAGCTGGGAGGAGTACACTTCTTGGTGTTGAGCCGCAACCCCAACCTCCTTATGTGGGACATAAAGACATCTCGATGTTGAACTGCCAAAAGCTTGGACTGAGCTAAATTCGACCAATCGTCGATTTAATTTAATACGCGAATGCCCTGGAATCTCAGAGGAGCCAGAGCTGCATCCACGCATATTGTAAAGGTGCGGGGTAATAACCTAGGCCGAATGGAAGAACCCGATACTGGTATGCTTCGCCCCTAAAAGCAAACCTCAAGAACCTCCTGTGATGAGGATGGATAGACAAGTAAGCGTCCTTTAAGTCTATTGTGACAAACCAGTCCTCGGACTGAGTCTGTGCCACAATCATATTTAGCGTAAGCATTCTTTGAACTTAAGATTCTGAAACCTGCTGTTTAAATGACGCAGGTCTAGAGTAGGACGCAACCCCTCATCCTCCTTCGGAACAATGAAGTAATGGCTGTAAAACCCTGACTGTCTGCCGGGAGGAGGAACCCCTTCTACAGCTCCTTTTGCAGAAGTGTCAGTACTTCCTGCTCCATAACCAAAGCCTGCTCGGGGTCCACTACAAATCTGGGCGGACAAGAACATAATTCTGAACCCTTTCCTATAGTGTGCAGGACCCACTGAGAAATATGTGGCAGTAGTTTCCACGCTGCCAGTAATTCTACTAGGGGATCCAGTCTCTCAAGATTGGCCTCTGGATTTGGTTGAACAGTCACTACGGTGACCTGAAGCGGTGAACCGGCAGGGAACAACCGAACTGACCGTTCTACGACCCTCCTCTGAGGATCGTATGGGGACGCTGACACCTCGGTGCCCTGAACGGCGAACCGGCAGGGAACAACCGAACTGGCAGCGCTGCGACCCCAAAGGGCGCCGAGGAGAAACGATTTCTCAAAACCGTCCCTGCCCCGGAGGAGCCCTCAGAAGCCTGATAGCATCGTTTTTTGCGACAGGACTTCCTGTCTAAGCTTTATTGGAGATGACGATAATCCTCAGATCTTGCCTACCTCTAAAAAGCTTAGTTCCTACAACCCTACTCGGAGGATCATTGGAAAAAGCAAGCACCTCGGCACCCTGAAACGGCGAACTGGCAGGGAAACCGAACTGACTGCTCTACGACCCCCCTCGGAGGATCGTTTGGGGACACTGACACCTTGGTGCCCTGAACGGCGAACCGGCAGGAAAACCGAGCTGGCAGCGCTGCGATCCTCCTCAGAGAGTCGCACCCCAGAGGGCGCCGAGGAGAAACGATTTCTCAAAACCATTCCTACCCCGGAAGGAAACCACCATTAGAAGCCTGATAGCCTCGGCGTCAGGGCTTCCTCTTTGTCCAAGCAATTTTAGAGATAAAACAGTCCTCAGATCTTGCATATTTCTAACTGGCTAGACTGCTACCGCCCCCCAGGTCCCCCTCGATTGTGGAGGAGCCCAAATGGTGATGCTCGTTTTGCACTCTGTGCTGCGAGGAGCTTAGTAGACCAAGACTGCTCCCGCCCAGCAGTCTCGGGAACATTAGTTTGGTGAGGAAGAAACCTCTGGAACGCCGCTGAATGGTTTATTTCTTAGTTTTTTTTTAAGCGGAGCGTCCAGAAAAACAGACATAATTTATCTTAATTTTCTTTATTTTTAAATCAGAAAAACGTATATATATATATATATATATATATATATATATATATCACTCCGTGGCCACCAGCAGGAAAACAACCGAACTGGCCGTGCTGCGACCCTCCTCAGAGAGTCGCCCCCACCAGAGGACGCAGAGGGGAAACGATTTCTCGAAACCGTCCCTCCCCAGTATAGTTTATCTGTTTTTGCACAACGCAATTCTCGAATAGTGTCAGTGCTGACATCCTCACATTCATCCATGTCCTTATACTTTACCCACCAGCGCTGCCTAATAAAATGTATTTATTTAAGATGGCTAGTGGGTAGCGTCGGGGTTAAAAACGATGACGCCGACTCGGGAGAGAGAAAGCTCGCAAGCGTCTCTTTAACCCGAGGCACTGTCATACCATGATACTTAATACCCAAAGCATTACTATAGTTAGACATTTGGGCATTAAACACATAAAATAGAAACCGGCTTATTCCACGATCTCGACACCCCGACGAGGAGGCTGAGATACAGTTTTTCTGTTTTTAGAAATATTTCATCTAATAAACTCTTTTTATTTTCACTCTCATAATGTTCAGCTGGCCAGTAAATATTTAACTAGCAACAGCACTAGATCTCACAGTCAGCCCACTCGAGAACTGACTGTGGCATGCTCCACTCCCAAATAGTAACAAAAAGCTGATGTGTGTGTCCCCACCCGTGATATATCGTGGGCAGGGGAACAACACAAAGCTGCTTGCTCTCTTTTGCCATATATATATATATATATATATATATATATATATATATATATATATATATATATATATATATATATATATATTGCAACTTGACAGACAACAATAAATATGCCAAGGACAGAATTCACAGATTGCTTGCTGAAGGCACAGAAGCTGTCGCGGTCTGTTTTCTGGTGTGCTTTATAGCTTCCTGGTGTATGACGTCACCCGCCTATGACGTCTCGTCTTCCATTGGACTTATTATACACGTGCTTCACGACGCAATCACGCAGAGCGTTACCACCGCGTCTCAACGCAGCTCGAGTTCCCTTCAAAGGGAACCACACAACCTTGACTCCAGAGGCGAGTCATACAGCCATTATTATTCCAGCAATACTATAAAGTATTTAGTTGCTATTGCCCCGTGTGGGCTTGTTATGTTAATTTCTCCTGCTTATGGAGGCAGGTGTAGTGACAAGTTCATCACTCAGGGGTCTGGCTTCCTGGAGTATCTTCGTCCCGGCGATGAAGTGATGGCAGACAGAGGCTTTACCATCAAAGATCTGCTGTTTGAGAGAAGGGTTAACCTTGTTCTACCAGCGTTCACTCATAAAGGAGGGCAGTTGTCTGATGAGGATGTAACTGCCACAAGGAGGATTGCAAATGTGCGCATACATGTGGAAAGAGTTATCAGGAGGGTCAAAGTGTTCAAAATAATCTCACAGACTGTACACATCAACTTGGCACACAAAATGGACAAAATCATCAGAATCTGTGGAGCCCTTGTAAACATGCAGGGGGAAATCATCCATGAGGATCCTGATTGAGCATGGACGTTTACATGTCAGATCCTGATTTCCACTGTAGCTGAATTTTTGTAAATAATTATTTGACAGCCTGCAGTGCCTTGATTGTACTATCATTTGCACATATGAATTGTCTTTAACATTCTATTTTTCAGGTATCTCTATTCTGCACTGCTGATTAGTTATTTTACAGTAAACTGTAAACCAATGGAATTATAAT
Source organism: Siphateles boraxobius (assembly GCF_051911475.1). Lineage (NCBI taxonomy): Eukaryota > Metazoa > Chordata > Actinopteri > Cypriniformes > Leuciscidae > Siphateles > Siphateles boraxobius. The sequence goes on from NW_027509197.1 coordinate 4,485,014, forward strand.
ACACAAGAATGTGTTTTTGGATCTCAGGTTTTATACTAAATAGTTTTTGTTTGGCACCTTGATGTTTTCAATTTTGCAATGACTTTTCACGTATTGTATAATATCAACTTATTTTTAGACTATTTAAATTTTTACAGATACAAAAACATGATATTTAACTTGTCCAACTAAAATGTGTATTAGTAAAATTTTCTATCTGTTTTAATTTGAATTGTTAATGTAATTTGTCATATTTTGATCGAGTGGATCCTAACCACATGTAAATAACTAAAAAAGAAGACAAGTAGGCAAGAAGATACAGTATTTCACTAATGGAATTTATTAACTCATGTCATTTGTTTACATTGAATGTAATGACAATTATTCACTTTTAAAATGGTAAAACAACACTAAATTTAAACATTTCACTTATGGCATTACTTGTAGGTCATTTAATTTATTATACATATTAATTATAATCACAATTACTATTCAAATGGTAAAACATCACCTTCATGTGTAAAACTGAGCACTAGCTATAAAAAGAAAAACACCAAGGACTAGCCTGACAAAGGGTCAGCGGAACAATTATTAACAGTTAGGTATCATCACACACAGACACAGGAAAGCTGGTGTCTGGCATGCCCATACAGCAGGTTAAAGACTAGAAGCTGAGCCTATTTACACATATGTACATATTTATGGCACAGTATGAGTCTGCCTGACAGAAATTCATCTACAATCCTTGGCAGCATGTGACTAAAATAGAAGGACTTGAGTTTAGGTAGAACTTGTGAACAATACTCCAAATCAAATGGCACATCAATGACAACTTTCTTAGATGGAGCCCAGACAAGCAGCTTGCATCTCTCAAGTCTTGTACAAAACATACCTAGTTGGACTTGAAGGTAGTAACCACAGGATCCATTTGGTTGCAGCTGTGGAACCCCGTCCACCATCTTCACATCTGTGAGCTTGCTGGAAAACAATTCAGCCAGAGATGCACGGTTGGTCAGAACAGGACATTTAATCTCCAGCAGCTCTGTGGAGTTAACCACGCCATCTGGGCTTGCAGAAAGCCATGGTTCTGTGACACTAACTACAGTGCCTCTCTTCTCAACTAAAAACCCACAGCTCTCCATCCATGCGTAGGCCACCTCCTCGTTCTCCTGGCCATACCGGGTTGCAGTGTTCCCATGGAACCTAGGAAACAGGTGCTCTCTAAGAAAATTATCTGGCTTAGTAGATGCACGCACAGGGACCTTTTTTGCAGAGCTAGCAGTTACTCTTAATTTACGTGCATCAAACCACAAGTGGGAGGCACTCTGCATTTTAGTGAACTCCTCCAAACTGGCACATTTATCTCCATTTAATTTAATGTACATATCATAAAATGACATGCATTTCTGGCACTGTATGTCTGTGCCATGTTCACTATGAGGCAGCTGGAGCTGTGTGGGAGCTGCTGGAATTTGATCTGGTACAGCAGAGATGCATTTGTGCCGAAGGCTGCCCACTGGAACACTGGCGACTTCTAAGCTCATCTTCAGTGCCTCATGTGAGCTGTAGGCAGGGGTTGGCAGTAGAGATGGAGAGATGGGCAGGATGTTCTCAGGGACATCAGAACTTTCTTTGTGGTGCCTGAAACATATATTACTAAACCTTTTGGGGACTAAATTGCGCTGTGTCCCTGAGTTCCAGTGGTGCAGTCAGACCTTTGGATACTGCAAACTGCACCTTTATCAAAGTTTAAATAGAACAGTTACATATTTTTAATATATTACAGTTCTTGGTGTCACAATATTTATATAGAAAACATGGACAGTTTATGGTAACAACTATAAACTCTCCATATTTTTCAACTTACCTTGATGTTTTTGCCATTTGAGATTAAACTGATATGAATTAGAATTGGTATACTTACCTACACAGAAAGGAGGTGGTTCACCAAAATGTGGTGTGCTGACAGAATTTTACCTTTACCCAAACTTGAACGACCTTACCTTAACCCAGGCAGCATCAATAAACAAGAGATTAGACTTTTACTTAACTGGAAAAGGTGCACAATCTGTTGATTAAAAAATAAAAATGTTAATCATATACTAAGTTATTTCCCAAATGCCTTAGAAGCCAATGTTTTCATCAGCTCTTCTATCTGATACCCAAACAGTACAAATAAAATAGAAAAGTTTATTTCTATTTTATTTGTACTGTTTGGGTATCAGATGCATCAATGTAAATCTAGCTTAAAATGTAATGTGATAAACTTGCATCAAGAGCTCTGTGAGTACACATCAGATTGGTACAATGTGTCAAACTTCAAGCCTACACATTATGAGGTAGGCAACAGCTCAGTTAACATTTTGATATCAAATTGTAATGTTAGTTCAATCCCAAATATTTAGCACTGCTATCTATCTAAAATATGACTAGCAATCTAATCACAACGAGGCAACAGCTAGTGTGTTATGGCACTGAACTATAGACTGTATATAAAACAGACAACTGAACAGACCATTCATTAGCCTTCCTTCCATAAGATAGCTGCTGTGTGACTGCAGGACTTCCCCTGACCCGTGACACAGGAGCATCCGGCCGTCTCAGTAGTGCCGGTTGAGGTAGTCAGGATCCATGCAGAGTGAACGTCAAACTTGCTTTGGCTTGGTTGGACATCAGCCTTCATGAATACCAGATCATCGATGTTGTTATTGATAAACACCTTGCCAACTTTTCCACTGTGGAGGTACTGATACGCCTCTGTACTTTTGTAATTGCGCATAGTAGACCCATCCACACCAAGTGACAACACACAATAATTAAATACGTTTAATTCCTCGTACGTTATATTAGGCCACTTCTTCATGTCATTCTCCCACTCGTGAATAATTTGAGGGTGTGGCACTGATCTGCCATTTCGATTGTTCAGCAGCGATTTTTGGAAATGTTCCCACGACATAGTTCACCACCAATTTAGTTGAGCTAACGTCAGGGAAGCGAAGAAACGGAAGTGCCGCACAAAAAAAACGGAAGTTGGACCCATATTTACTTTCGCGTACGAAAATAAGGCGAATAGAAGAACAAGAGGCGAAACTCAAAAGAACCAGGACCCGTCTAAAGGATAGAACGTTCCATTGCAACAAACGCGCCCAGCAGCAGCGATACGCTTCCACCATTTTGAGGTGAAAGCGACTCAGCAGTCCACTAGTGTTGATGTGTCGTTCGCGAACAAGCTGCTCTAAAAGCCGATTCTTTGAAAAGAGCCGGACTTCCCATCACTATCCACTAGCTTTTTGCTGTCGCTTGGGCAATATCAGCTGTTTTTTTTAAAGTACATTAAAGATCAAATCCAAACTGGCTACAATCACTAGACTAGTGATCATCAAATCCCTTTTAACAGTTTATATCAAAGACTTAGACAAGTTTTCTACTTTTTTCCCACCAAACCTTTATTAGCATTACAAACACTGAATTAATACCACCATATAAAAGTAAAGGACATGCTATATCAGATAATTGGGAATGTTGGACAATATTTATAGGCTATATAACAGCAATAGAATAGCTTTACAGTCAACTGTTTTTATTTATTTATTTTTTTGCAATAGATACTATCTTATATTAATGACCGTTAAAGCAAGACTATGTAAACAAAAAACACAGCCACTGTCCATAATGTTCTATAAGATCATCATGTTTGTAGCATGATCCAGTGGATTACCCATACACAAATGTAATATGTCAATATAAGTAAATTACATATATAATATCAGTGCTCATGTATGTCTGCTGCCTATATGAGAATATATGCAAAATTCGTATAAAACACATAGACATATATGAAACAATATAGCAAAAATGGGCGTTTTCATGTAAGTGCACTATATTTTCCTGTATATGCACATAAATGTTAAATATGTAGCCTAAGACGCATATGTATATGCATGTACTCATTTCAATGCATCAGTATCACATGCATGTATGTTCACATACATTTATTAAATATGTGGGAAACAAATATGTATGTCACATATTTATACTTAATGTTGTCCATATATGCGAGGAACCAATACTATACTGTAATATATGCAGATATATGGTATCATATGGATGAACTCAAATATTTTCTTCACATGTTTAGGCACATAAATGTTCATATATGTTGTAGGCATATTGTATTAAAGGCTCATTCAGTCGGGACTTTTATTCTGAAACCGTAGTCATGGTAATATGTCGAGCAGTGTACAGTAGTTAATTGAACTCACTGATCTATATAGAATGACTGGATAGCTCATGACGTCATAAACAGTGAAGCCACCCCGCCGCCATATTGGTATTCCCTAGTGAGCTCCCTCGTTCTGTTGGATCAATAGGAAATTTTATGATTTGACGGAAAAAACATTGCCTAACGAGACACAGTTTTTAAATCTAAAGTATCCCTGTACATTCTCACAACGAAAACATCCTAAGCATTTAAATGGGTATTTGTTTAAAGTCGGAAATTTTTCCAGCTTATTAAAAAACGGCAATTTCTTTGCAAAAGTAATAAAAAGCTGTATGAGAACACTAGTCAAGTCAAGTCACCTTTATTTATATAGCGCTTTTTACAATACAGATTGTATCAAAGCAGCTTCACAGTGATAACATGAAAATAATATAACAGAGTTTGTTTCTAAAAGAAAATTGAGTCAACGTCCACCTTAAGCAAGGCAGATCAATAATATTATTGAATATTAAATGTCCCCAACTAAGCAAGCCAAAAGCCAAGGCAACAGTGGCAAGGAACCAAAACTCCATCAGGTGACAGTATGGAGAAAAAAACCTTGGGAGAAACCAGACTCAGTCGGAGGGCCAGTTCTCCTCTGGCCAACGAAGGAACAGTGCATGATTTATGATTCGGGCAGCATTACAAGGCAGATTGGATCGGAACATTTAGAATATTTATCCATTTCCATCTTTTGGAAGTCCAAGTAATCAAGCCGGTGTTGAGACGAGTTGTTGAGGATCAGTGCCGTCCACCATAGAGGGTCCATATCGCCGGTGTTGAGTCGTCTCTTCACAGGCTTTGTGATTGGGGTATCTGAAGTCTCCGTGAAAGGCTGGATACAAACTGGAGCTGACGAACGCCGTTTTTCTCGGGACTCGCGTCCCGAGATAACAGCAGAAAAGCAAAAAGGGAAAATAATTAGCGTAGCTGCTGTTCATAATGATTTCCATAACACGGGCGTAAATGATAAAAAACATGAAGACAGTGATTCTTGTGTCCCACAGTCACCCCCCTCCGTCCCCCACTCAACTCAGCCCTGCTTACTGACCTCTACATCCCTCCTGCTGCTGAGACCCAACCACAATCTCACAATCTCTCCGCAGCCCAACCATATGCGCCGACCCGTTAGACTAAGGCTGTCGAGCCCCACTGTCGTCGTTAAAGCAGGTTCAGTGGCAACGGTTCCGTATGGCATACCACCTACCGCAAAACACAATATCTACCCAACCAGCCGTCATTCACGCAATATACACAGGAACGTGTATATTGATCGTTGATCTGATTCAGCAGTGGTATAAAAGGTAAGCATTATGCTTACCTTTTAGTCGTAAACTATATATACACTATACACTATACATTATATACACTAGTCGCCCTTCACTGAAGAGCTATCTTCACAGGTAAGAAAAACAGTTTGATACAATTAATTATATAGTGAATGCTAAAGACCTATATTTTTGTGAATTGGTGAATATTCAGGTGAATATTGTTTAGTGGCCACAAATTAATAATACCTCAGCACCTTATACTAATTTGTTCCCTCGTTTTACTATATTGTGGCCACGTTGTAATTCGTTAAATCAAAACGAGGGAGGGAATTAGTTCAACGTGTCCACGATTTATTAAAACGAGGGAACAAAGTCGTCGTAACAACGAATTATTTAGATCAGTGGACAGGGCGCATAAGAACGAGCAGAGAAAGAGAGCCCCGGCCGCCTTCAACGAGGTCGGAAGACCCATTGTGTTTTATAGATTAATAGTTTGTTCATATAAAGTGTTTGCTTAGCAAGCACTGCGTCAAAAGGGGTGTATACGGGAGAATTCGGACAATGAATACGCCCGCTAAATGTGCTGTTTGGCAGGGATCTTTGGAACTTTGTTACGCGTACCTGTGCAAAGGCCCGAAAACAGGAACTTGTCTGACCACATGCTGTTAGTTGATGGCTTGCTTTGTAAATGCTAATTTGTTTTGGGACTGGCAGCTCAAGATTGCCCCTATTCCCCTGCCCCCCTCATTAGTATTCAGGAAAGGTGGGCTGATAAGTGCTTTACATTGTGTCAATCTACAACAAAGACTGTAGACCCTGAAAAGCAGTTTGTATCTGGGTGTCCTCTGCTCTTCAAGATGGCTTGCAAAAGATCGCTGGAGTTTTACGGAGAGCAGGGTAGAGATGTTACTCCTTTACGTCGGGACAATGTAGCTTTTCAAACTCCGAGTCCAAACGAAAACAGACTGGTGTATATGGTAAATGCAAGTTTGAAGAGGATATTTGAAAAGCTGGAGACGATGGACAAGAGGTTGGATAAGATGGAGGCTGACATCAATGAGCTCAAAGAGGCAAAAGAGGAGCCTGCTTCAAAGAAATTAAAGAGAGCTGGGAATAATTCTGTTGCGGTAAGTTATTTTCTGACCGTCACAGACATTTGGCGGTGTCCGCTTAACTTCGTGTGCTTTATTTATTAATGTATTTGAATTGAGTCCTCATACTATGTTGGATGTTTACAGAAAGCTGTACAGAGATTGCACAATGGGGAAAACAACATACACAAATATGACCCACAGACAAGGTATATCTTTAAAACTATTGTTTCATAACAGTCCTTTCTTCTAAATTATATTTTTAATCAACCTTCTTTAATTACTGCTCCACAGTATATCCTCCCCCCACAACCTCGAGGTCACAACCTATCTTTATAATGGCGTCTCCATGGCTGTACTGGACGTAGATCCTGCTGTTTTTAAAGGTAAGTCACAAGAGAATGTCCCAAGGCTACAACTATTTAACTGTATAGATTAGTTAGTTATAAATAAACACATTCTCCCCCCTCACTAAACTGTTAGAAGGGTTACAGGATGGCCCAAGATGAGAACAAAGACAAGATGGTGGACAGCAGGATCATTGTGCGCATGAGACAAAGAAAAAGAAGAGTAAGTGTAAATAAATATAAATCTCAGTAAAAGACTCAGCCTGGGAGAGGCTCCCATCCCAACCAATTTGATATTTTCAGTGGTTTAATTACTTTTTTCCCTCCTATTTTGCAGCTGCTGAGCAGCAGGACTGGTGTTCTCCAGACAAGAGGAAGAGGCAGCTATCTGGAAGACTACAACAGTTGACCACATGTCTGAAGAGGAGGATGCTATCTTGGATGGAAAGTCAGTGTGGGTAGTACAGTTTTGTCTGCGCTGTGTGGGGTGCTACAAAAAAGACTGGAAGCAGACCAGAAGTACTTGGGAACTCACCATGCACGAGTTGGTGCAGATCGAGTCGCGGTGGAGACCACAGAAGCTGGCCTGTGAATTATTTTAGTATTACGCATCTAAATATTATTCTATAGTATAATTTGAATATTCTGTTGTTTTTTTATATGTAGTATTATTTATATTATAAAGTATTATTTATAGATTGTATTATATATAATTCTATATAGTTTTCTATATATATACTGCATTTATATATTCTATACAATTCCATATTGTTATCTATTTATAAATTGTATTATTTATATATTGTACTATTTATATATTCTAAAGTATTTGTATATTATATTGTTTTCTATATATTATACACAGGCCTTATATATTATGTGGGGTTATATATTGTATGACTAATAGTAAAGTGTATTCTGTGCTAATGTATTTTTATTTATAGAATTTTGAATGTGTGTATATATATGTCATGTGCCCAGTGTCATTTACAAATAATAAAAATAACAAACTCAACTTTGTCTATCTGATTGTCTTGACATTATAACCATGAACACCAATGATGATAAATATTAATAATGAGTAATAATAAACCAAAATGAGGCCATAAACTGGACCAATAGTGTGGGGGTTTAGAGGAGGGACAAAGCATTGAGCAGCCAATCCTATGTAAGACCTCTGACCAATTGAAGGAGGCCACTGCCTTGTGTCCCAAACGTGTGAAATGCTAATATTCCCTTGCATTGACCCCGACCGGGGGATTATTCACCATGGTAACTGATGGCCCTTAGTGGCTCCCTGCTGTGCCCCAAACTTGGTACATATCCAGGAGTATTCGGGATTGTGTGACGGGACAGCAAACTCCCGTACACACACGTTTATTTGTGGAGTACACAGGAGTACTCAGGAGTTTTACATGCCCGATTACAGCTCTTTTCACGCAGTGAAGTACATGTTCAGGAAATGCATAATACAAATTGTATAGGTTAATGTAACGGTAAACGGACTCTGCACAAAGCTCTTTTGAAGCTGTTAAATGGTGTCGCTATTGGACACTTAATTGTGATTATTGCTGCTCTGATGTTTCTTATAGGCTACTGTTGACTGTTTGATCGTTGCTTGTTAAAGAAGCAGCAGCATTACCGTTACTCTTGCCTCGGAGAAAACAACACGGGCATAGCGACAATTTTGCATATAAATAACTACTTATAGGGCTTGAATTACAACCTGTGGCAGTTTTTCTATGTCCTTTTGTGAACGTCGTTTTACACTTGTATGCTGCTCAGCGTTTGGTTTGGTTCATCTTTAAAGTGCCGTCGGGCCTACCAATCTCTGTATAACGGGCGTTGGAGCCCTCTGCTGGTAGGGAATCGTAAAATGGCAAGACGTCAGCTGTAAAGTTGTTGATTCCCGTTCGTTCGTGGTGATTGCTGCAGCTGTAATATCAAGATGTTAGTCGCTGACCTACAAAGTAAGCCAATTTGATTATAATTGTGTTAAACGTGATCTGAACAGAGTTATGCGTCCGTGACATACGTGCATGTCAGGACATGTCCTGTAGAGATCATTCTGTGTTATTCAGATCTGTAATATTATTTAAAGTGTGATTATTCATTCTTTATTAAGCTGCAAATCAGTGTTATGGGTTATTAATGAGGTGATGTTGGTCTGTTAAGATGTTATAAAAGACTACTGATTAGCGTCATGTTTGTTTGAATGCTCTTCATATGAGCCATTATGTTATCCATATATGGGCATTGTATGTTATTGATGACAAATGGTCGCTTACAGCCCTGCTACTATCCTTTGTAGATGTTGTAGCTATGATCGTTACAGATAGGACCAACACATCTTACACAAGAAGTTTGCACCTTTTTGTTGTGTGGCTTTCTGGGCAGGTTTTATGAGTATTAAATTATTTGTCTTTTTGCATTTTTGTGCTAGGTAACGGTGTGCCAACATACAGATGAGCCTATTTTGTGTAGAACTGTACCTATATGTTAAATAAACTTAAACAACTTTTTATTATTATTATTATTATTATTATTCATTCATTCAGATTCAGGAAGCCATTCCCAGCTTTGATTTCTTCACTGTACCGACATCAGAAAATCTAGACATTTTTCAAGTTCCACCCTCAACAAAATTCAAGCAAAACTTTGGTTCAAAAGGCTTTCTGCTGTAAAGATTCCCTTTGTTTTACCAATATTCCCTAATATATGTTGCGTTAATTAAAATAAATGTTTAAATAGCATTTCTGTTCATTTCTCGTTTCTTGTATTATGTTATATTTTTATGCTATAAGTGGTGTTAAAAATTATTCTGCACATTAATGAGCCAGTGTGTTATGATGTGGGGGGCTGCTGTGGGCCAGAAAGTCCAGAGCCACTTTTTGGTCCCAGTCCGCCCCTGGTTGTACCCCATTGAAGTCCACTATTTGGAGAAAAATCCTGGAATGTTTTCCTCAAAAACCTTAATTTCTTTTCGACTGAAGAAAGATAGACATCTTGGAGGCGAGTAAATTATCAGGAAATTTAAATTCTGAAGTGAACTAACTAAGTGAACTAACTACGAATATACTAATTTTAACATGAAATAAAGTAAAATACTTTTAAAGCATTTATTAACCTTGTAATTTCAACACCAATACATTATTATTATAATGTACATTATTATAAATCAAAAGTTGTTTCTGTTAATATTATTTAATAAACTTGAGCTAACATGAACTAACGAAGAACAGTTAATGTTAACAAAGATTAATACATTCTGTAACAAATTCATTTTATCATTTAATGTTAGTTAATGCATTGTTTTCCAAAACAAATTAGGCACTGAAAATTTTATGCACAGCATCCATGGAAATAAAAAAAGAACTAATGAACCGAAATATTTTATCCAAATATATATATATATATTTTTAAAAAAACAAATAAAATAAATCACACACTAAAGCCCTATTCGCACGGGATAAGTATTACCTGGTGACCTCTAGTCATTTGTAATAATTGCGGAGTTTGTCTGAGATCTTAATCCCGTGCGAATCGGCCATGTCTGTAATTTGTAAAGTAAAAATTCCCCCGCAAATTACCTACTATATTTTGCAGAACACCGAGGTCCTGTGATAATATTAGTCCCGTACGAATCGGCATCTCTGTGATTTGGCCGGATCGTATATCATTTTTTCAAGGTTTTTGTTTCATGTGCGCCTTTTTATCCATCTTTTGCGAAGAATGGAGGTTGGTTTGGATTGTTTTGATAGTATTTTGGGTGCTGGTTCATATCGCTACAACTAATACAACTAAGCTACAGGCTGATAGGGAAATGACCATATTTGGATCCTATAGCGTTGCAAAGGAGAGAGAGAGCTTTCTAACGGTGTGTGTGACTACTGAACTAAAACCAGACGCTACATAATAAGACTTCTGGGACTGGGACTGTGAGCCATACATAACCAACTGACATCAAGCTGGATAATTATATACAACAAGTTCTTTTAAATTTTAACTAAAAGGATTACTGAACTCAAAGGACTGGATGGTTTTTGAAAGAGCTGATATTTGCCGGATCTTCAACAGCCTTTGCTTTCCTCCTGTTGAGTGATTTTGCCTGAGTGGATCACCTGGCCAGGCCTCTGGCCTCTTTACAATCCACAATAATCCACAAAAACAGGTAATCATGTCACGAAGTAGCAGTAAGAAAGCACTTCACAATGAAGAAGACTATGTCACTATGGGTATTTTGAAAGATATGTTGGAAGAACAAAGGAAGTTTTACACTGATATGCTCGATAGACAAGAATCAAGCTTCCTGTCTTTCACAAAAACAATGCTGGATTCTGTAAACACTAAAATTGATGGGATCATTAAAGATGTGCAAGAGGTGAAGACCAGCCTTCAGTTCTCCCAAGCTCAAATTGACGATCTTGGGACAACGGAGAAGAAGGTGGATTCATTCGAATCTCAACTGCAGCAGCTGTCCTCACTGTACTCTAACTCTGAAGTGAATGATCTTGCCTCAAAAATTGATACCCTTGATAATCAAAGTCACAGAAATAATCTGATATTTGATGGCTTAACCCAGGATAATGCATTTGAATCTTGGCCAAACTCTGAGAAGAAGGTGAGGGAATTTTTTAATGACAAACTTAAAATTGATCCGAAATCTATTGAAATTGAAAGAGCTTATCGTATTGGAAACTTGAAACAGCAAATAGCAATAAAACCAAGACCAATTGTTGTAAAATTTCTACCCTACAAGGACAAAGAACTTATTCTCACAAAGGCGAAAGCTCATCTCAAAAACACTGGTGTCTATGTTAATGAAGATTTTTCAGATCGGATTAGGAAGAAGAGGGCCGAACTGCTTCCAGCTATGAAGCAGGCCAGAGAGAGGGCAAACTTTGCTGTTATTAGCTATGATCGTCTCATAGTTAAACCCCGTCAATAACATCAGACGGTAACTACCAGTGAAGTGTAAATAAATCCTCTCATTGTACATGCATGACGATTTCTTCTGATACTGTCCACATACATAATGATTTCTCCTGATCCAGACCAAAACAGTATTCTCCAACTTCAACAGAATTATTTTGGCTCCGCTGAATACTATTGTGAAAGTACTTTTAAAACTTTGATAAATTCTCTTAGTACTGGAAATTATCTTTCTTTCCTTCATATTAATGTTCGTAGTTTGTCCAAAAACTTTGAGGGTTTATCCACTTGCCTTGAAAATCTAAATTATACCTTTAATGTGATAGGGCTAACTGAAACATGGCTCACTGATAATACAGCTGGGAATTTTCACTTAGAAGATTACAAACATATTTTTAGATGTAGAGAGGGAACGGTGGGTGCAGGGGTTTCTCAGTTTATCAATTCAAGTCTACATTATAAAGAAAGATGTGACTTTGGAAAGCTTTTTGATTCTTCTTCAGAAGTAGTAGCAGTAGAAACTAATTTAGCAATAATTTTATGTATCTACAGACCACCTAACTGTGACCTCTCTGCATTTATCACTGACATCTCAAATGCTCTGGATATCATTTCTAATGAAAGGAAAAACTGTTACATAATGGGTGACTTTAACATTAATATTGGAAATAGCCATGTTAATCAAGGAATTTACTGACACTATGTATTCCTATAGCTTTAATCCTATGATTTCAGTCCCCACCAGAGTGACTAATACCTCAGCAACTCATATAGATAATATTTTTACTAATGTGTATAACAAGACTATGAAATCTGGTGTCCTGTGCATTGATGTGGCTGATCACTGTCCCATATTTTTGAACACTGTTAACGAGAGTGAAAATTGCCCCCCTTTACAAAACATTAAATACAGACGAACTTTCAGTGAAGGAAATTTGATAAATTTCAGACACGCTGGAAGGCAATTATCATGGAGTGAAATCTATCAAACAGTAGATAATCAGAAGGCCTTTTCATTGTTCAGGTTTACGACTCATGTTTTCCTTTCCAATCGGTGTCTTTGAAGCGTAAATTGTCTAAACCGTGGATAACTCCTGTTATCATAAAGTCCCTGAAAAACCAAAATAGATTATATAAAAATACCTTCTTTGTCCTACCCCATTTAATCTGTTGCAATTTAAAAAATACAGAAATAGACTAAATCATGTCATAAGAGGAGCAAAAACGTCTCAGTTACGTATGTAACCCTCGTTCCCTGAGTAGGGAACGGAGACGTTACGTCGGATGACGACGAATGGGGTTTCGCTTAGAAAGCCTATCAACTTTGAGTATTACAAAACGAGCCAATGGCAAAGAAATGCCATGGGTCTGCGGAATTTGCATAAGTTCCACGAAAGCTGAAAATCATCAGAAGAGCAAAAACAAAAAGAATTATCAAATTGAGATGAATGACATGTATAGCAGCATGCGGTAAGGAACTTTATTGTGTTTATGTCATAATATATCGTACAGCTAGACCTATAACGAAAAGACATTTCCAAGCAATAGCCTATTGAAGTCATATCCGGGAGATAAGTCAGTAAATTTTAACAAAATCACAGGCTTTGGTTATCCCGTGCGAATGCGCCACATGAAATTCAGATGTGGGGGGGTAATTTCTAAATCACACGAGGTCCCCAGATAGTACTAATCCCGTGCGAATAGGGTTTTAGACGACAAGGAATCATGAACAATAGTTTATTGTTCTATGGTGTACATTGCAGAAAATTAAATACTCTAATACAGAGAAAACACAATGCTACTCACAAAAAGACATGTCAGTGGACATATTATGTAATTATTATCATATATACATCTCTGCTGTCTCTCAGATAGCACCTTTTACAGACAGCACAGGCTCCCATTTGTAAAGTCTGAAAGGTTGACATCTGTTTGGATCTCAGATTGAATACCCAAATGACAAATAGTGAACTACAACATTTCTCAACAGCATTAGGCCAGTAATGGTGCAGTTTTCCTTAAGTTTTAAGGATTTGGCTACCCCGGACATCTTGTCTAATCCTTATTTAAGCATTTTATGCTTTTGCAAATGATTGAAGCAGGATAAAAAAGGACCTCAACAGGCAAAATTAATTAAACACTTTCTCTTTGGTAGAGATTAAATGAATATAATTGAATATGAATGTTTATGCCAAACATTCAGCAAACTATGTCCATGTCTAATGAAAGAATTATGTAAGGTTTAGACTAAAATACACTGACCGGCCAAAAAAAAAAGCCTCTATTTGGATTTAAATAAGCAAATGCTTAAGAGTCAGTGACTCGATCATTATTGCAATGATTATTATGTTTCTAGCATGTTATATGTTTGGCAACAGTTCTTCTAACCCTAATTGATGGAGTGTGTAGCTTTTCATTTCTTAAACAACCATGTAGGAAGACATTACCATTGCCATATTCCAGAATGACAAAGGTCTAGATTCATCAGACTCAAATTGTGAAAGGTGTGTGAAATGGTTGGGAGGGGGCATGAAGAATCATTTTCACACATGAATTGGCACCTCTGAGTCCAGACCTTAAATTCGTTGAAAGTCTTTGGGATGAACTGGAGTAGACATTACAGAGTGCTTGACTCTTGCATTGTCAAAACAAGATCTTGACCAGAAATTGATGATCTTCTTGATGTAAATATCATTACAACATTTATTTCCATCAAGAGGTGCATCCATTTTTGGTTTATTCTTACACAATTTGAGTCTGATGGATAACATCAGACATTGCCAACATTGTGACTCTATATACATTGCCATCCTGGAATATGGCCATGATGTGTCTTCCTACATGATTGTTTGAGCTACATGGTTGAAAAGCTACACACTCCATCAATTAGGGTTTAGATTATTCTGTTTCAAACATATAGCATACTGGAAACATAACAATTACTGTAATAATGATCCAATAATAGACTTTTAAGCAATTGCCTATTTAAATCAAAACTGGTTGTTGTTTTTTTGTCCAGGGATCTTGACATAAAATGCATCATATGCATCATAAAATGCATCATATGCATTATACTTCATTCTTTATGGAAATCCCTATAGAAACAAGCATTGTTAGTGTCACATCGACATAGGCAATCTTAACACAAATCAGATATTTGAAGTGATATACTGTAATTTGTAGACAAGGTCCAGATTACAGCTGTACAAAAAATAGAACTCTATATGCACAAGAAGTTCACAAGGCAAATTTCTCTCTCTCTCTCTCACACACACACACACACACACACACACACACACACACACACACACACACACACACACACACACACACACACACACACACACACACACACACACAAATAGAGAGAGAGGTCAGAGAGAAATCCCTACTGAACAGCCTCACATCTTAGTGAAACATCACAAATACACTGAGTGTTCAACCACACAGACTTAAAGCACAATATATAACAGACAAGTAAGTTATGCAGTTATACATTTTAAGAAATGACAATGCTCCACTATACTAACATGTTTATTTATATACAGATGATTTTATGTTTGGTTTCAGATATGCTGGGCTCTTCCGTTTCTGTACTTTCAAGTCTGTTGAGTGCTGATTATATTCTTTAGCAACTTGGAGCCTTTATATAGTGCAATAGAGTGCAATTTCTACTTGAATATAACATTACACAATTTACACTTTCTTCACAGTCATATTTCACATTGGCATTTAGAAGTCCTCTAGATCAGAGGTCCCCAACCCAACCAGGGGGGAGAAAAAATGTATTATATACGTAGTGGGCGCAATTCAGAAAACTTAAGTTTCACTCTTGCAACAGGCTTGGCCAATGTTTCTTTAGGGCAGGAGGTAGGAAAAGTCAGAGCAATGATGATAATACAGCTACTGATGAGATAACGGAGGAAGAGAAAGCTGCATTTAACTGAAAATACTATGAATCGTATCTGAAATATGGTGCTGTGGCTGTGGCAGTTCACATGCTCCAAACCCCATGTGTTCACAATACAGAGATAAATAAGCTAATGGGTCAATGAAACCCTGAAAAATGCTTCAGCATCTTGAAACTAAGCACCGAGCACTGAGAGACAAACCCCTCTCTTTCCCCGCCCTTGACAAGTTTTCCTGCAATCCATTTCACTGTTATACGGTAGGGATAGCGGTTACGGATCTTCTGACATAGTACAGCATTACTTGATCCAAAAGCAAGCGAAGAAGACCTGTGTAAACCAGACGGAGCAGATCGACGTTCGCTGCATCCGAAAACTTAAAAATGCTGCCTTCGGATTTGAGGATGCATTCCAAGGTAGAAAGGCATCAAGGCATGTCCGAATCCAATGTTAGCTTAACTATCTGTCTCCTGAGATACCTTCATTTGATCGATTTTTGAAGGCAGCATAGATGTGTGCTCTGAAAGTTGAGGTTGGTGGTCAGTTTGTGATTTCTAGCGAGAAATTACTATTGTAGTAATTAAATATTTGCTTAGTTATTGCCAAAGCTCGCTCTATTTTGCTGTAGATCATTAAACCAAAGCCTCAGAAGTCTGTCCGAAATCAGTTTTTTGAGGTACCTTCGTGCGCCAAGGTGCCTACAAAGTCATTGCCTATAAGGCAGAGAGGAACACAAGTCAGCTGCCTAATATTTATTATTTTTTATTATTTTAAGCAGAGGCTCTATATTCTATCTTTTGATATATTGGCCTGGTTTCATAGACAAGGATTAGATTAAGCCAGAAGTAGGCGTTTGTTAAATTAGGACATTTAAGTAGCTTTTAAAAATGTGCCTTAGAAAAAAACATTACTGGTGTGTGTCTTGAGAAAAAACAATGGCACTGATATATTTTAAGCTGGAAATAATTAATAATAAATAATTATTGTGATTATTAAAAAATATATATATTGATGCTGGCTGGCATCTTTAGTAAACACTGGCAGGGAAAGAATTAATTACTCAAAAAGGGCAACCACTTTCACACTGAGAATTGATGATATTAAAGAGCAATTCTTAGACAGGCTAAACATGACACAATAAACACAATCAATAGCCCGTAAGGTGTGACTGAATGTGTGAATGTGTGCATGCCCGTGTGTGAGCGTAGTGTCACCAGCCTGTGGTCCGAGATGCTGGGATTTACTCTAGTATCCCGTGACCCGTGAGAATTGATGGACGGAATGGAAGGATAGATAAGTTAGTAAATTAATCATTGCTCTGATCACACCTCAATGCGGCACCAATGCCTGGCCATTTCCCCAAAAATACTTTTAAAAAAAAACCGGCTGAACTCTAGGCTTTGGATTATCCGTTACTTTTGGTCAGTGAGGTATAAAAGGTTGGAGACCCCTGCTCTATATGAAGCGTCTTGTCAAATTACTTTATATGATCAGTTACATCTGGGTTTTTTTACCTCTTCGGACATCAGGGTTTGTTTCAGGCATATGCACATGAGCAAAAACGCAACTTATTTATTTTACATTCAGAAATGACAAGGCTTACAGAAAATAATCCTGTCTCTGCAGACAGGAAGATTTTCTGAAAGCCTTGTATATTTATGGTACTCCGTACAATCAAAATGGTTTAAAAAAAAAGTGTTTAACACAGTAGAAAAAAATACTTCCAGGAAATCACAACCTGCACAAAGCTGGGTTAAAAAAACACCAGTTTCCTGTTGCAGACCACAACAGGTCTGACGTCAACAAATGGTCTTAAGAAATAAAATTTAAAAATGTTTTGGTCCTCTGTATATAAACTCAGCAAAAAAATAAATGTCCATTTTTCAGGGTACTATATTGTAAAGATAATGTTTCAAATAATCTATATGGTTTAAACTATGTTTTTTTCCCTTGTTCAATAAACCATCAATAATTTTTGCACATGCAGCTATGGAAAAGTCCTTAAGACACTAACAGTTTACACCCCTCTCTTCCCCCTTTGTTCAGGGAACAATCGTCACATTTTTTTAATCGTCAATTATCTGAGCAACTTAAGTTTATGTCTCAGATGTTTAATGTTTTTATGTTCATACAAATATTTATGTTCATATTTAAACATTAAGAAATCAGCTGGAAATAAAAGTAGTTGAAAGTGAGAGGATGTTTCTTTTTTTACTGAGTTTCTGAAAACAGATATACAGACATTTTAAGTGTAAATTTTT
Organism: Siphateles boraxobius; assembly: GCF_051911475.1. Taxonomy (NCBI): domain Eukaryota; kingdom Metazoa; phylum Chordata; class Actinopteri; order Cypriniformes; family Leuciscidae; genus Siphateles; species Siphateles boraxobius. The sequence goes on from NW_027509197.1 coordinate 4,503,064, forward strand.
TGTAAATTACACCAAGCAAAACATTTATGGCAAAAAGCTTAACGTGCAACTCAAAGCATTTGGCACTTGTAGGATCAGTTGAGGTAGCAGTATCTCAGTACTCTATCACCATCTATTGACTACAAAACAGAATACACTTTCCTTCATATTTTCAAAGCACAGGTGTCATCGCAAGACAGTCCTTCCCTCTTAAATTCCTGCAATCTTTGGCATCTTAACTGAGCATTTTAAATGTCCCAATAACACTGACAGACAGAGATAAGTGGGTTACCAAGCTGCTGGGTTACTCTTTAACGTCCTTGACCAACGTCACCTGAAATAAGGTTTTCTTGACACGTAGTGCTGTAAGCCGAGCTGCTGGATTGGCATGCCAGCACTCCCGCATGATCTTACCCATAACCCTCAGTGCCTGGAACAAACAAAAACATACATGGGTGATTCTTTATTTTTGACAACGTAAAATCTGGAAGATGAAACTTTAAAATGCTATGTCCTCGTACCATATTCAGGGAACCAGGGTTATGTATGTAACTAAGACGTTTATTTCTTGTGTTATTGTGTGTGTGTTTATGTTTAGATTTATTATAGTGCGTTCCATTGTCAAAAAAACTTTGTGTGTGCATTCCCCCAAGATCTTTTTGTTTTTGTTCTCTGATTACAAATAAAGTCCCTTTAAAAATTTGATCTTTCTACATGCTCTAAAACTCTATACAGTAAGAAGTCTTTCTGTGGCCATGAAACTAATCGCCCTGATATAATTCAAGAGTAGCCTAGAAATCTAGACGTACCCTAGCGGCAGCAAAAATTATTTTGCAGCAAAGTGTGGTCTAGCAACTCTCCGTTGGCATTCGAGCTGGAAAAACCAAACTCTGGTCAGGCCAATCACATCGTGTATAGAGTTGGTGGGCGGGCTTAACATAATGACGGCAGAGTTGTGACGGTTCCGCGTGATTTGAATTCCCTGCTACTTGAAAACAAAGAAGATGCTGCTGGCGAACATCGGTCTTTTGAATCGGCTTTGGCCGCGACTCTGGATGATTTGGAGTTAAGACAACGTCACTTAAGTCTTTCTTAAAAAAGGAAGATGTATTCGGAGTTTTGACGACCGGATACGGCAAAAGTTTAATATATCAACTAGTTCCGCTGGTGGAAAAACGCATCGGACTCACTCAGCCACAGCCGTTCGTTGCTCTGGTTGGTTGTAGCGCTTTCCTATTGCGTGCAGAGGGAATTTGAAAGACAACCGTTTATCCCGCCCCTCGGATTGAGGTATGCCAATTGTGAGTTCCCAGACCTAACACCTTGATGTAGGTCTGGCTTGCCAGGCTATTTCAAGAGAACTTGAAGAACGAACTGGTGTGATGTAGTTCAGACTATCAGTATGATTACTGACTAAATGTCTGTGATTAAATCAAGTACAGCACAATGTTGGTGAGAGGCACGCATTGCATGGACCTCATTAAACATTTAAAAAATTACAATTCACAAAACTGTGAGAAATAAATTACCCACAGCAAGCTAAAAAGGATAGCTCTGTATAATTCATACATGACAAATTACTGAAAATGATAATAAATTCAAAACAACAGTATAAAAATAAAAGCAGAACACATTAGAAACATACACAGTGGCACAATTATGTGTCAAAATAATGCCATAATTATCACAGTATACATTTGATTCCACCGCATTTTCTTCAAAATGCTCACATTCTGTACGATGACTCCTGCAATGACTCTCCAAGCCACTAGGGAGCACTGTCTGATCCCTCTTGTAATGACACTCCAAGCCACTAGGGAGAACTGTCTGATCCTTCCTGCAATTACTCTCCCAGCCACTAGGACCTACCAGCACCAGCACTACCACCTGCTGTGAACTCTTTAGTTATGACTGTTAATCAAGTTAATGTGTTCCACCTGTATTTTGCCCTATTTAAGTTGGCAGTTTTCTTTGAGCTGTGTTCAGTCTTGAGCCTACCATCTATGGATATCCTGAGTTCTAGAAGAGTTAAGTGCTGTTTCTATGTTGCCATTGGGCTTACTTTATGTTTTGTAAAGCTATGACTGTTTGAATTTGAGAACTGTGATCAAGTAAAGACTACCTGCTTTTGAGTTATCTGAGCCTCCTAGTAGTGATGGCAAAATGAGGCTTCCTGAACCACTGAGACCTCGCAGCCCATTGCTTCACCCAAAGGTTCATTACTCGAAGCTTCATTCAGCATTGCTCACTAGTGACACCTAGCTACTGTGCAAAGAAGTAGCAGACAAATTAATTAATTCTGAACCAATGACCTGAGCAGACTTATACCCCCCCCAGCCACCCAAACACACACACGTTGTTTTATTTACTTATTTATTTTCTTCTCACTATTAAAGTCTGTAACCTTTCATTTGCAATAATAAAAAGACCTGAGCAGACATTTGTCCATTGCCTGGGTATAAAATAAAATATGTATCTTTCTCTGTCTGAATTTACTTGTGCAGAGACAACTGTCACATACATAGTTAATTAATTATTCAGAAATTGTTTGGATAGTGACAGTATGAACAACAAAAGTGACACTGTGTTGAGTGCAGTGCTTATGGTGGAGTGAGTGTAATAAAGTAAACTGCAACAGAATAGTCTGGGGTGGAAAAAGTTAAGATTGTTTTTGGGGTGTTTTGTGCAGTGAACTGTTTCTAGTTTAAGTGCAGTGTTGTGATTATGAGACTGGGATATAGAGGAGCAAACTGCAACACTGCAGTTTGGGGTGGGTGAAGGAAGGATTACAATAGATTTTTATTGAGAAACAAAACAATTTTCAAGTGTGTTGGGGTTTAGACGATTCCTCTTCTTGGACAAAACCTCTCAAGTCTTGGAAAATATCCTTTCATAAAAATGCCAGTGCCAGCTGGTATAAATGAAGATACTGATGCTTGTGTTGAGGCCAGATAGGGGAGGATCTCCTCTTTCTTGCGGCTCCATTACCAGGAAAAAGGAAGAGTCGCAAAAAGCAAACAAATCCAAAAGGGCGATCCAAAACAATAAGCAGTCCAGTCCAGATCGGAAAATCCAAAGCAATCCAAATAATCTTATCTAATTAATATAACACGATTATAATATAGCTACTATAATTAATAATAACAATATACTATAAGTATTCTAGCTTGATATAATGTAATAATATACAGCCCTAACAACACATATGACACAATAACGACAATGACAATGAGAATTCTCTAACTCTCTGACTCTGACACTGACTACTACAACTGCGTCTGCTACTCCTGACAACACCCACAAGGTGGCGCGAGTTTCGACACTCAAACCGAACCGATGACGTTTCCACACAAACCGAGGCCTTGTTTGTCATTAGTCACGTGATTTCCACGTTAACAACACAAGCCTCGAATCGCGGCTTCATCTGGCACGCCCATTTTTTTCATCTGGCACGCCCAAACGGGGAGAAAAACTGTTAATGGTTTGCTTACTTTTTATTAAATTTTGTTTGTTTTAATGTGAGAGTTTGCGAGCATGCAGAACTTACTTTTTATATGAAACAAAGTCACAGCTTTTAAATTCTCTAAGTTTTATAAGAGATTCAAACAATAAATACAGTTTAGGTGCTCTTTAATGTGGCACGACGAATTGCCGTAGCAATCCTCATGTGAACTGATCATCCCTTCCTCTTTATTAGTTATAGCACGAAATAAACATGAATGAACTTTGGAAGATATATGTTGAAAGAACCAGTACAACTTAATGAAATGTATCATGTCTCATGTAATCACTCAATCAGTGTTTCAATTGCGTGAAGACGTCAATAAGTCATATTGTAAACAATACGTTACATTTAGTTCAGAAAAGCCAAACCAGAAAAATGTACTCGAGAGAGGAGCAACTTGCTTCAAAAAAGCACTACTGTATATTACATATTCATTATACTTTTACTTTTATATCATTAAAAATTTATTAAAATATTATTTTATAAAAAGGGCCTAATGCAGTTGTATACAAATCGATTGTTAATTTTAACTTTTAATAATAATGTACCAGCTGAGTGAGCTGACAGGGTTCCTTGCGTTAGGGGTGGGCTAATTGGGCGTAAAGGTGCAGTAAGGGGTTTCTGAGAAACAGTCGATTTTAGCTTGTTCTGAGGCAGCAACACCAATCTACACACATTACACAGTCAAATGTTTTTTATTGTTTGAATTTCGCAATAAAATGTTCAGAATTTGAAATCTGAGACTTTGTTTCATATCAAAAGTAACAAAACACAAAGCTGAATGCGAGTTATTGGATGATGGGAGGCGTGCTACAATGCTCTGTTAATTCATCAACTGAAAACAGCATAGACTAAAAAATGTATTCTTGGGATTTCTTGGGAATCAGAATCGATATCAGTTCATAAAGAGGAGAATCGATTGAAATCAAGAGTTCAATATTTTTACCCAGCCCTAGCGTTGTTCATATTTGCCTGTTCAGACACAAAGGTCGTGTTTTAGTGGCCTCTGCTTCGTGTGGTGCTGGACATGAAAAGTGACACAAAATTACACTGCAAGAGTGTTGAACATGCATGTATATTATATACTTGACATTGCAAATATGGGCAGTGTTCATAATGTTTACCCTTAAAATCTCATTGCAAACTTTGTTTTTCTCGATGATTGCAAACTTTGTTTTTCTCTATGATTATAATGATAACAAACTGAGGTTATAATATCCTTTACTTTTGGTGATTTTAAAACACATTGCAATGGCATTCCAAGTAAACTTGAGGTGGCATCATTATTGTGTGCTTCAAAAACAATAAAGTAATCTTTATAAATAATGGCACTGTTTAAGAATTTGCCTTTTACTGACATAATTTATATATCCCAGTATACCAGTAACTCACTTATCCAGAGAACATCAGTGAGACAATGGGAACAGATACATGTACTTTGAATGTAGGAAACACTACGGACTGGAATCAAATCTGGGTCGCTGCCACACAAGTGCACTCCATGCAGTTCTCTTACGAGAGGTTCTCTCGTATTGCGTAAGTTGCTTACGCTACAGGTAAAGTCATCGTTTCTCAAGATATTAAAGCCAAAAATTATCCTCAATTTTCCATTTATTGTCAATGCAGTGCAGCAGTCAGCAGACCTAGAGCAGGCTATCTTTTGTGCTCATTGGCTGCGCTGCAGCAACTGCTGCAGCCTACCACTGAGCCTCGTGTGTGACGTCACGCCCTCTACAGCCCGCCAAAATGGGGGTGGCTTAACGTATAAAAGTCAGGCTAGGAGGCTGCGTCACTGATTTCATCATCTTCAGCGAAGCTCTCCGCATCGCTGGACTCTGAGAGAAGCCGCCGCCATTGAAACCAGCGACCAGCACGCAGAGGAAAGAGCCTGAGGAAGCCGGTCGTCTTCGCCGCCTTCAGCCTACCGTGCCTGCTACGCCATCCGGCGACGAGTATCCTTTTAGTGCTATTGCTTTCTGTGAGTGTTCGCCGCTGCGACATTCACTTTCTAAAAGCGCGCTAGGCGTTTTTCTAAAAATGCCTCGCATTTCCTGTAGCTCGTGCAGAGCCCCGCCCAGCTCCGGAGACCGCCATGTGATCTGCGCTCTCTGCCCTCGCCCTGGATTCGGGAGGCTGCGTGCACTGTGAAGCGCTTACGCTGTCGACCCTGCGGGCTCGACTCGAGGCCCTCACTGGGGATCCTGTCACTCCGCCCTCTGGACCGCGCAAGAAGCAGCGCCGTTCACAGAAGCGAGCGGAGCCTGAGGTCACACTGAAGAGCTCGCCGGATTACATCCCGCCAGCTTCTCTCTTCTCCGCCCCTCCCGGACACGCAGCTGCCAGCTTCGGCCCTCACTGCCGCCGCCTCAGGGGACGAAGCTGAAGGAATGGACCTAGGTGACAGCTGTTCCATCCTGGCATTGGACAGCGAGGAGTGGTCGAGTTCTCATCACTCCGCCTCCTCCTCGATCCGGGAAGGCTACAAAGGCTACTGCAGCAGTGTATTCGGCTAGTGTATAACCCGCTCGCCTGCACACAACCACCGTTGCTATGGCGACCCAGACAAAATTTGAAAAAAAAATCTCTCAAAAGATGGTTGAGTCCCACCGCGACTGGACCACCATTGAAACATCTCGCCCTGTCAGTCCCCTTAGAAAGGCTACTGCAACGATGTACTCGGCAGCCAACGAGCCGGTAATGCAACCCGCTCGCCTGCAAAATCTCAAGAGTATACTGTCTGGCTTTCCGGCTCATGCCGTGGTGCTCTAAGTGTAGAAAATGTGCCCACATCTCAGTGTTCACCCCTACATGCAAGCACTATACCCGTGTCTCTCGCTCACACAGAGCCCACTCTCCTAAAGCTGGCGAATGCCGCTCGAGTGTTAGATGTAGGAAACGTGCCCACAACTACGTGCCCACGCCTACTATCTGCCCGCTCGGTTGCACGGCCAAAGCAGCCTCATATCGGTCAGGTTATGAATGTAAGTTATGTGCCCGCTCACGAGCGATCACGCTTACTAACAAACACCTCGCGAATCACAAAGTGATCACAAAAATGTTCCCCATTCAAAGCAATCGGGACGTCACATATGAATGTAAGTCACGTGCCCGCTCACGAGCGCTCATGCTTATTAACAAACTTTTTGTCCCGGGCACCGCTCGTGTATCATAAAACGTTCACCATTCAAAGCAATCGGGATGTCACATGTCGAACAGCCAGCTACCGCTGTCAGCGAGCCGCCGTATTCGAGCGCCGAGGGCCTCCGGTTCAGTTTCCCGAGCCCACTAAATGCGGCGATCGGAACTCGGAGGCCATTCTGCCCCTAGCTATACATGTAAAAACATGGGAAGTGATTCCAGGGATATCAGAGTAGGTGCTAAGCACAATAAGACAGGGCTATTCACTACAGTTCGCTCGCCGTCCCCCTCGCTTTCGAGCACGGACCGAGACGAAAGTGAAAGCGGAAGTCGCCCGAGAGACTGGTTTATATCTCTCGATCTGAAAGATGCTTACTTTCAGATTCAGATAATACCCCATCACAGGCCATTCTTGAGATTCGCCTTCGACGGCCAGGGAAAACACCGTCCTCCCGTTTGGCCCGTCTTTAGCACCCTGTACATTACGAAGTGCATGGATGCGGCTCTCGCTCCGCTGAGAAATCAGGCATGCGGATTCTAAACTAATTGGACAATTGGCTGATTCTGGCACAGTCAGAGATAGAACTGTTATCTCACAGAACAGTGCTCCTCAGTCATCTGGAAAGCCTGGGTCTCACGGTCAACTGAACCAAGAGCTCATTAGTGCCCAGTTAGTCAGTTTCCTTTCTGGGGATAGAACTGGACTCTGTGGCTATGACGGCCTGTTTATCGACACAGCGCACACGCCGTGTGCAACACCTGGCCGTGTCTTTCCAGAAGGGCAGCGTCGCTTCTCTGAAAACGTTTCAAGAATGCTGGGCTGTATGGCCTCAGCTGGAGCAGTGCTTCAGCTGGGCCTACTGCGCATTCGCCCGCTACAACGCTGGTTGAATGCTCGAGTGCCTCACCGAGCTTGGGCTCTCGGCTGCAGACGAATCAGAGTGACTCAGAGCTGCGTTTCAGCTCTGCAGCCCTGGTTAGCGGCCGACTGGTACCAGCCAAGGTTATTATAGTTTTGCTTTTTAAATTAGTTTTTATTTTAATATCGTTTTCAATTTTGCTTTAAATTTTAGTTTAGTTTTAGTTACTTTCATTATTGGTTTTGTTAGTTTTAGTTTAGTTTTTATTTTGCTGACATTTCTATTTAGTTTTTATTTTATTTAGTTTCAGTTTTAGTTTTAGTAACTATAGTTTAGCAGAGCAAACACAACAAACAAACCAGATTACACAGTTAACTCTTGTGCAGACATCTTAATAGTAAAAATAAAATAATGGTTTGAGATTGAACAAAGCATCAAATAAATGGAACTTAAAAGTATACAAGAAAAAACTATAAAAAATTCAGACAAACTAATTCATATTTAAGATGAAATCTTGTTAAACATACCTAGTTCACTTTTTTCAGCTGTAAATGTAGCAGAGTGACCACTGGTACATTAAAAAACAAAAACAGCTCAATTCATCTGACTACAGCCAACACAACCTGCTGTGAAGCAGGTGTGATTAAATAATGAAGTATCTATGCAGTGTGTGAGAGCGTGCACATGTTTTTCTATCCTGGTGGGGACTTAAACCTGAATGAACACAGACTCCAGGGGACTACTGTCACTGTGAGGACCTAAATTGAGGTACAATTTAAATTTTAAAATTCTAAAAAACAAAAAAAATGTATGTAAAAATGCACAAAGTTGTTTGATGGGTAAGGAGACAATATACCGTTTGTACAGTAAAAAAAACCATTACGTCAATGGAGAGTCCACACAAAGATAGTGGATCAGAGTGTGTGTGTGTGTGTGTGTGTGTGTGTGTGTGTGTGTGTGTGTGTGTGTGTGTGTGTGTGTGTGTGTGTGTGTGTGTGTGTGTGTGTGTGTGTGTGTGTGTGTGTGTGTGTGTGTGTGTGTGTGTGTGTGTGTGTGTCGTGTCCTGGTATTTCATACATTGTGGGGAAATGTCTCCATGTGGATAATAATATTAAATGCACCTTTCACCCTGTCAACATTCATGAAAACATGACATCTTAAACATACAGTAGTAACCTAGAACATTAAAGTTTTTTTTTGCTTGACAAACTTGTTTTGCTGTTGCACCCGCGTCGAATGAAACGGCATTCTAAAAATGCTGCGCTCAAGAAGTCCAACTTGTGTCTCATTACCTTGTGTTATTTCCCATTCCACTGCAACAGATGCATCCTTTATGAACAGCCGCTTAGCACTAGCTATGTGTGTTCTACGTTATGGTCCTTCATTGAGCGCGTCACAGCAGGACAGCGGTTAATCGCCTCAGAAACTTTATGCATATGAAGCGCCATATTTGGGACAGTCATGGCCTAATGGTAACAGAGTTGAACTGGTGACCCAAAGGTTGCTGGTTCGATTCCAGTACCGGCAGGAATATGACTGAGGTGTCCTTGAGCAAGGCACCTAACCGCCAATCGCTCCCCGGGCGCCACTCAAGGCTGCCCGCTGCTCCGGGTGTGTGTATCCACGTTTGCAGTATGTGTGTGTTCACTACTCACTACTCTGCTCCTTATGTGTGTGCACTTACTTGGATGGGTTAAATGCAGAGGTCAAATTCCAAGTATGGGTTACCATACTTGGCCATCACGTGTCACTTTCACTTTCACTTTCATATCAGGCATTTCCTTAAACAGCCACAGGTCAGATTTTCCGCCAAAGTAAAGAGCTTATTAATTAAGAAAACGATTTTTTTTTTTTGCCAATTATTATTTTATTTCAGTTAGTTTTTCAGTAACTGTTGTTAGTTTCGTTTAGTTTTAGTCTTTCATTTATTACAAATTTTTTATTTTATTTCAGTTTACGAAAATGTTTTTTGACCAATAGTTTTAGTCTTAGTTTCAGTTTTCGTTTACGAAAATAACCTTGGTACCAGCGAGGGGTGACGATGGGAGCTGTCTCATATCGAAAAGTCATCTCGACGGATGCCTCCAACCTAGGTTGGGGCGCTCTCTTCGAGGGCAGACCGGTTTTTGGCCTGTGGTCAGACTGAGAGAAATGCCTTCACATAAACTGTCTAGAGATGATAGCGGTTGAGAACGCACTGAAGCACTTAATCCCGCTCATACGAGACCACCACGTTCTAGTCCGATCGGACGACATGTCTGTGGTGTCATACGTGAACCGTCAGGGCGGTGTCAGATCCAGGAATCTCTGCAGTCTGACGGAACGCCTCCTCATATGGTCCCAGCACCTTCTGCGCTCGCTGAGAGCCGCGCATGTGCCAGGCCATCTAAACAATGGCCCAGACAAACTGTCCAGGAACAGCGTTCCCCCAGGGGAATGGTCCCTGCACCCCCAAATAGTCCAGTTACTGTGGCGCCTTTTCAGCAAAGCGGAAGTTGACTTGTTTGCGTCAAAAGAAAACGCTCATTGCCCGATGTTCTTTTCAAAGAACGAGGATGCGCTGGCCCAAATCTAGCCCAGCCTCCCACTCCATACTTTCCCTCCGGTCTCTCCGTTACCACAGGTAATCAAGAAGATCTGGGAAACGAAATCTGGACCCACGGACATGTGGGGTATCGTGGTTGCTTAGTTTCCTTCAAGAGCTGTTGGACAGGGGCAGGTCCCCCTCCACGATTAAAGTTTATGTGGCGGCCGTTGCAGCATTCGCTGAATCAACGCACGGCCAGTCAATTCATACTTTGCACGTGACGTCACAAGTACTGGCTGGCGGGCAAGAACGTCGTTCTATATCAACGAAACCCAGTAAACTAATCAAGGATCTTGCCAGGACGTCGCCTGTTTTAATATACAAAAGTTGGTGTTTTGAGGTGTAACGACATGCCAGATAGTTGTTGTGTGATTGGATGCACTATTATTCAGCATAATCGGGTTAAGAAGGTGCATGTAAACGCGCTCATTCCCCAAAAGTGAAAGTAGAAACGGACTGAGCTTTCAGCATCTGTCGCGTTAACGCCGCGTTCTCTCAGAGACGACGATGGATATAACGGTATAGCGACGACTATCTTAATTTACTGGCTTAATATTTATCTTGTGGACCTACATTAACTTTTTAAACAAGTTTTTGAAGCTGCTTTTGATTTTCACAGATGGCAGAGTTGTGCTGTTCGTGAACTAAAGACTGGTTTTAGGCCTATATCATTTTAGTGATATTATTAATATTTAGTAATTGTATTGTTTTTAGTGTTATTAGTGTCATTAAACGTTTTGTTAATGTGCTATGGAAAAAAAATTGCCTCACTATATAATTGATTGTAGTATTGGCCATTTTGTGAGTGTTTTTTGCACGCCAGGTATCCATGGCAGTCACGTGACTGCAAAGTATGAATAGGAAGGAACGAGCTGGTCATCCGCTTCCTTAGGGGCGCCAGGAGGATGAATCCCCCGCGACCCCCGTCGGTTCCCATGTGGGATCTTTCCTTAGTCCTAGAGGATCTGATAGACTCCGTACCTAAAGTACCTCTCGCTCAAAAACGTTTTTCTGACAGCTCTGTCATCAGTTAACCGTGTGGGGGATTTACACACGCTGTCTGTTAGCGCTGCGTGTCTTCAGTTTGGACCAAATGACTCTAAAGTCATCCTTTAACCAAGGCATGGCTACGTCCCTGAGGTGATAGGCAATCCCTTCAGAGCGCAGGTCATTTCTCTATCGGCTCTGCCAGCATCCGATAGTGAGAGCGATGTTAATCTCCTCTGCCCTGTCAGGGCTTTGAGGGCTTACATTAAACACTCTGCCCCTTTCAGGTGGTCGGAGCAGCTCTTTGTTTCGTTTGGTGGGCGCACCAAAGGTCTCGCCGCTTTGAAAAAGATCCTGTCCAGATGGATAGTGGATGCTATTGCATCACTTATTGGTCTAAAGGTCTGCAATGCCCGTCAGGGCTCATTCCACCAGAGGCGTGGCCTTGTCGTGGGCTTGGTCCAGCGGGATTTCCATTCAGGACATTTGTGAGGCCAGACTGATCTCATGAAATGGCGTATGTATGACACGCCAATTCGTATTTCCATTTTTGGCGTGCTATCAACACGCATAATCGCTTTTCAGCGTGTTTATCAACGCCTTTGACTTAACGTTATATTACTGTATTATGTATATATAGATATATGACCTACCCCAACCCCGTCCCTAAACCTACCCGTCACTGGGGTTAATACCATTTATGAGTGTTCTCCTACCATCCTAGGAAAAAAAAGATCGCTCCACAGATGTAGATATAGATTTTGCTTCGTTTCGCTCGGACATTTAACGGCGTGTTTACGCAAAGTCATGATGTCATGTTGGTGAGGCGGCAGGCTGGGCCTCCCCGTCCACATTTGTTAGGTTTTATAACCTGGAAGTTCCCGCCCTGCAGGCTAGACTTCTGTCAGTATGAGCGGTGTGTATGTCCTGTCCAGATTTATCATGCGCAGACTACTCTCACGCGACCTTAGCTCTCCTGGTTGAGCTGCACTGTATGGTGAATATTTATATAGACCGGCAACGCCGCTCTGTATACCTAATATGTGCTAATAACATGTGCTGGCCCGCATTGCTGGCCACCTGTTTCCCACTTATCTATGTTCCCCGGGAATCCCTGGGACTCATGAAGTGGATGCTGGGCGCGCACGGCGTTGACAATGGGTTCCCGTAGCCTAAGCAACTTACGCAATACGAGAGAACCTCTCGTAAGAGAACGTACTCGGTTACATACGTAACCTCGGTTCTATCTAGAAGTATTGCGTAACTCGAGTCACGCGCGAGGCTCAGTGGTAGGCTGCAGCAGTTGCCCTATGTTCAATGTTCAATTTATTTATAGAGCACATAATAATACATCAGAAGTTGACCACAGTGCTGTACATAGGATAAGATTACACTCGTAAAATCACAATTAAATTCTAAACATTACCACAGACACCTCACAATCTAAGCGGCGTCAATAATAATTACTTATTACACCACTAGCACAACACTCATGAATGATTAAATGCCAGAGTGAAAAAGCGAGTTTTTAAATGTTGTTTAAACTCAGTAAGGGAAGAGCATTCCTTAATATAGTGGGGAAGACTATTCCACAGCCTGGGGGCAGCCGCTGCAAAGGAGCGGTCTCCTCTCATTTTCCTTTACGTGTGCGGAACTACCAAGAGATTTAGTGATTCAGAGCGCAATGCTCTTATTGGTTTATTCACCTTGATTAAATCAGCTATATATATCGGGGCAATGCCATGTAGTGCTTTAAAAACAAATAAAAGTATCTAAAAATTAATCCTATAGAAAACCGGCAACCAATGTAGTTCTCTTAATATAGGAGTAATATGTTCGCTTTTTCGAGTGCCTGTCAAGAGTCTATTTTGTAGAGCATTTTGTATTAGTTGTAATCTGTTTAAGCTTTTGTGTTGAACACCATAGTACAATGCATTACCATAGTCCAATCTTGAGAAAATAAACGCATGTACTATCTTTTCCAGGTCCTTCCGTGTTACAAAGGCCTTAATTTTAGCAACTAATCTTAACTGGAAGAAACTCATTTTAACCACTTGATTTATCTGTTTATCAAATTTCAATGCACTATCGCAAATTATACCTAAGTTTTTTACTTGATGCATCAGATAAGGGGATAGTGTACCCAATTAAATTTTAGATGTATCTGCAGATTCAGAAGGGCCAAATAAAATCAGTTATGTTTTTGAATCATTTAGACACAAAAAAATTGCAGACATCCACCTTTTAATCTCCCCAAGACATTCTACCAGTCTGTCAACAGCAGCAGGAACAGTTGGTTTTACGGGTAGGTACAACTGTGTGTCGTCCGCATAACAGTGAAAAAAAACCCTAATATTTGCTCATAATCTGACCTAACAGAGGCATATTAAGTGAGAAAAAGACTGGTGCTAGAATAGATCCTTGTGGAATACCCCATGATGAAGATGCTGAGCTCGACGTGCATTCTCCCATTTGCACTGCAAAACTTCTGTTTTGGAAATAAGACTTAATCCAATTTAAGACATTACCTCGTATACCTACATCATTTTCTAAGCATGAAATTAAAATATTATGATCAATTGTGTCAAACGCTGCTGTAAGATCCAATAGCAGTAGTAAGGTTAAGTCACCAATGTCTGTGGCCATAAAAACGTCGTTAAATACTTTTAGTAATGCAGATTCTGTACTATGTTGTTTTTTGAACCCCGAATGGAAAACTTCACCAATAGCATTGTCATTATGGAAAGACTCAAGTTGAATAAAGACAGTTCTCTCCAGAATCTTGATAGATAAGGAAGCTTTGAAATTGGTCTATAATTGCACAGCACATTCTTATCTAAATGAGTTTTTTTCAGCAAAGGATGTTTACAATAAATTGCTCTAGGTCTGCTGGCTGCTGCACTGCGTTGACAATAAATGGAAAATTAAGAATAATTTTTGGCTTCAATATCTCGAGAAAAGATGACTTTACCCGTAGCGTAAGCAACTTACGCAATACTCGTTCCCTCTTCTAGAGAGAACCGAGGTTACGTATGTAATCGAGTACAATATTCACCACGCAAAACTGGGGTTACTCTAGCCCCTTTCACACAGAGATTCCGGAAAAAACACGGATAAAGTGACCCGGGATTTGACCCGGATTTGTTTGATTTTGGTTCATTCACACTGCCAGTGATTTTCCGGAATCAGAGAGTGCGTTAACACACAACCTGTAAAAATCCCGTAAAGACACGTGACATCAATGTGACATGTAATGTCTCAGCAGTGTCTATAGTTTACTAATGAGCTGCGATTTCTCTCTCGAGAAAAACGCTTGTGCATTTTTTTCTCTGATTCGATCATAAACTAGCGCAATACATACCTTTTCACTAGCCTGCTTTCACTTCACTTCAGCGTCATCATTACGACACAGCATTGATTACGGCTTTTGTTCACACAGCGCGCATTCAGGTGTTGTGCCTAATTCCGACCCCCCGGCTGGAGACTACCCCCCCCCCCCCCACCCCCCCCCCCCATTGCGTGCACGCGGACAGTACCGCCGTGTTTCCGGGTAGATGGCAGTTAAAACACGAAACGTTCGGTCACATGCTTCACTGATCCCTACTCCAAACGTTCAAATTGAAGAAAATCTATGGATTTTCCTGTAGATGGCAGTATAAACTCAGAAACGTAATGAATTGCTTTTCAACCTTAATCGTAAAGGAGACTGGCATGTCCGTTGCAAATCTCTTTTGATAAAGCGTCGATTGCGTCTTTATTCCAGTTTTTCTTCTTCTTTTCTTTTCTTTTCTTTTCTGCTTAACTGCAAACCCAGCTGGCCTATGTATTGGCTCATATTGTCACTTACACCGAAATATTTATGATATTCCAATAAACTTATGAAATAAAAAAAATATAAAAAAATATTGCATGAATCAGAATCAGCTGTATTGCCAATTGTGCTTTTGCACACACTTGTCTTGGTACTGAAGCTCAGTGCACTATCAAATACAACAAGAAACATAGTAATACAATGATAAGAATAAAATATTAAAGTATAGACACGATAGGTTTAGTCACAATGAACATTTACAGATTATGAACATATTTACAGTATTATGAATAATATTAATAGATATCAACTGTGTTAAGAAAGATTGCACTAAACAGTGGGACACTGGGAGTATTACACTTACAGGCATATGCCTTGGGAGGGATTTAACTGTTCAAAAGGGAAATGGCATGTGGGAAGAAACTGTTCCTGTGCCTATAGTGTTCTGAAAACACTAATGTTGCGTTAGATTTAGGGGGTATTATTTGGGCAGGCCTGTTTTTCCCTTCTGCCTGGATTATACCCCCCTATTTCTACTCTCTAAATACACAAATGGTCCCTAAAATGGGTCTGATACACCTACACCAGCAATACTGTGTGTAAAATGCTACATTTCACTATATTAGCATAGGCAGATTTAGTTATTAGGGGGGGGGGGTATTATTTGGGCAGGTCCGTTTTTACCCTCCTTACTGGATTATACCCCCCTATTTCTTCTCTCTAAATACACAAATGGTTCCTAAAATGAGTCTGATACACCTACACAAGCAATACTGTGTGTAAAATGCTACATTTCACTCTATTAGCATAGGCAGATTTAGTTATTAGGGGGGGTATTATTTGGGCAGGTCCGTTTTTACCCCCCTGCCTGGATTATACCCCCCTATTTCTTCTCTCTAAATACACAAATTGTTCCTAAAATGAGTCTGATACACCTACACCAGCAATACTGTGTGTAAAATGCTACATTTCACTATATTAGCATAGGCAGATTTAGTTATTAGGGGGGGTTTTATTTGGGCAGGTCCGTTTTTACCCTCCTGACTGGATTATACCCCCCTATTTCTTCTCTCTAAATACACAAATGGTTCCTAAAATGAGTCTGATACACCTACACAAGCAATACTGTGTGTAAAATGCTACATTTCACTCTATTAGCATAGGCAGATTTAGTTATTAGGGGGGGTATTATTTGGGCAGGTCCGTTTTTACCCCCCTGCCTGGATTATACCCCCCTATTTCTTCTCTCTAAATACACAAATTGTTCCTAAAATGAGTCTGATACACCTACACCAGCAATACTGTGTGTAAAATGCTACATTTCACTCTATTAGCATAGGCAGATTTAGTTATTAGGGGGGGTATTATTTGGGCAGGCCCGTTTTTACCCCCCTGCCTGGATTAAACTAGCCTGGTAATACCAGACTCTGCTACTTCACTTTGCTTCGTACACAGAGTCTGGGATAGCATAATAGAGAAGTGTTTTCTCTCTCGCTAGGGGGCGCGTACTGAAGTTTAAAATCATTGGTTACCCGTAAGCCAATCAGATAAGTTTGTTTATGACGTATGTTATGCGCCGAAACAGCCGCATCGAACCACAGACATCATGCATCGAACTCAAATCTATGATCGAACTTCCACTGTAAACACTTGATGATGCGAGCGAAATACCCGAGTGAACATGACTGTAAACAACTTTTTTGATCTGTGAGTGATGTAATAGAATGACTGCTGCGCTTGACAGGGCACAAACGAGCAGAGAGAGAGAGAGAGAGAGAGCCCCGGCCGCGCGCGCGCACTCCCACGTCTACAAACAACAAGAGCGCTGTCTTGCTCTCTCTCCCTCGCGCATATTCATAAAAATCAATCGACAAGATAGTAAGAGGTCGGAAGACCGCGGTTTCACGTGGAGCATTTGGAGATTTTTAGAGATGATAGACTCTAGGAACAACATCTCAATGAACAACATCTCAACTATAAAGGCCTGACTCATATAAGTTAGACGCCTATCTCAAGTACAAGCCGGTGCAGTTCGACGATTTGGGCAAATAAAAGCCCGGGCTATTATTTGAAGTTTTACGGTATTTAAGACCTGGAAAAGAAAAGAGACACTGACCTGTCAAAAGGCTCCCCAGTTTCTCGCTGACGATCGGTAATAGTTGATAAATTAAACTTTTCCCAAAGGGAGTAGGGCCACAACATCACCTCCACTCAAAATGTTTAATACACACTCTTCGTGTTCGGGCTTCAGTTTGCTAATGCCGGGGATATTCTCCACAACAGAGCGAATTGCATCCGCGTCTCCATATCAGCGGTCGTTTTCGATTTCCCTGACCTAATCTTAAACACGGCGCTTACCGACTACGTCACGGCTTTCAGACCGCCCTCTGTTCGTTGATTGGCCAGGCTGTTTTAAGGCCGGTGGAAAACAGAAAGATAGGCTGCTATCTCAGACTGACTACAGGAGCGAAATGAAATTAGCGGAAGTAGGAAGTCTGACGTAGTCAGGCTAGGATTAAACCCCCCTATTTCTTCTCTCTAAATACACAAATGGTTCCTAAAATGAGTCTGATACACCTACACCAGCAATACTGTGTGTAAAATGCTACATTTCACTCTATTAGCATAAGCAGATTTAGTTATTAGGGGGGTATTATTTGGGCAGGTCCGTTTTTACCCCCCTGCCTGGATTATACCCCCCTATTTCTTCTCTCTAAATACACAAATGTTTCCTAAAATGAGTCTGATACACCTACCAGCAATACTGTGTGTAAAATGCTACATTTCACTCTATAAGCATAGGCAGATTTAGTTATTAGGGGGGTATTATTTGGGCAGGTCCGTTTTTACCCCGCTGCCTGGATTATACCCCCCTATTTCTTCTCTCTAAATACACAAATGGTCCCTAAAATGAGTGTGATACACCTACACCAGCAATACTGTGTGTAAAATGCTACATTTCACTCTATTAGCATAGGCAGATTTAGTTATTGGGGGGGTATTATTTGGGCAGGTCTGTTTTTACCCCCCTGCCTGGATTATACCCCCCTATTTGTTCTCTCTAAATACACAAATGTTTCCTAAAATGAGTCTGATACACCTACACCAGCAATACTGTGTGTAAAATGCTACATTTCACTCTATTAGCATAGCCAGATTTAGTTTTTAGGGGGGTATAATTTGGACAGGCCCATTGTTATCCACCTACCTGGATTATACTACCCCACCCCCACCATTTTTCTGGGGTTTTTTTTTTGTGGTTTTTTGTTTTTTTATAAATTAAGAGTGTTGTAATTTATTTGGTCAAATAGCAATAATAGTGTGCAATGTGTTTCTGTGCAGTGTGTCATCCCCTCAAGTATAAGTAGGCCACATACACTGTAATCAGAGTTAATAAACAAATCTCTTTAACTAGGACTTCTTTTTTTGTTTTCAGTTGGTTTTGTTGTATTTTGGACATTATTAAATGTGATTTTGTTATTCTGTAAAAATTATTTTGTTGAATATAAATTGAATATTAATGTCTAGAAAGTTTATTAATCGATTGTCAATGTAATAAAATAAAACTAATATGGCTACAATTCAACTTTAAATAACAATGCATACAAATGAGAACACAAATAAAGCTGTGCCTTTTTTACTATTTTACATCGTTCTTGCTGTCCTTGTTGTACAATTTGAAAGCGTCATGTTTTGTCCATCACCTGATCATGTGAACGATCGACCAATCAGGACTCGACCCTGGGTGCGATGATGCTGTGAGTGTGTGCCGAAGAGGAGGTGTAAAACGGTAGGAGTGTTACACGTGTAATTAGGATAATATCTTAATTGACAGATTATATGACACTGCATACGAAAATTTCGGACTCAGTGTGCAATGGCCTTTAGAGTAGGGCTGACAGGCGTTGATTGAACATGTGTGTTAAATCACTGTGGTGGAACAAACATTATAAGCCAACTATGAGGATGTCATGAAAGCAACAAAAAAGAAAAAGAAAATAAATTACTTTATGAGAGATTTGTGTATGCTAGACAGTATAGTTTCTCCGTTTTTTTTTTGTAAATTATGCGTGTTAGCTATTGTAACTTTATCATTGCATTGCAGATCTTACATCAAAATATAGAAGTGATATCATTATGCAAAATATTGTAAAAATATGTGTCTGGCTATCTATGTTTTAGTTTGAGTGTAGTTTCAGAAGTCAATATTAATGAATGAATGAATGAATTATAATATATTAACATTTAAAGGCCCTTTACAGGATCAGTGCACATCAAGAGGGAAAGCATTTATGTTACACTTTTGTGAAGGTGATTATAAAATACCATCAATTAAATCTGTGCCAATAAACCCCTCTCGACAACCAACCCTTACTTATTAATTTGTGCTTTTTGTTCTGTAGTTTATGGATCCTGCAACATACAGTGCTATTGTGACCTACAAAATAGGTGGTGGGTATCCTCAGGGATTACCCAAGGATCAGAAGTCCAATTTCCGGAAAAAAAACTGCTATTTATGACATTGAAGGTGACTAAAACTATGTGATTAATCAAATAAAAAAAATAATAAAACCCATTTGCAACATAAAATGTTAGGTAACGCTTTAGATTACAGCCCGGAAAGTACTGAAGTACTGTGTAATTAAGAGGAATTTACAGTGTAATTTTCTGTGATTATAGTGTACCTATAAAGTACTTGCATGTAAGTATAAGGGAACAATATGTTAAGTTTGGGGAATAAGGGGATAACAACCAGGAGAATTAAACAAATATTTATACTGTAAGTATTATAGAACTAAGGGGTAGTTATTCTACTATTATGATATAGCAATCTTACATTTGGGAGCATTTTAGCGAGAACATACACTGCGTACCTTTTTGTAATAATTGTGTACCAATACATACTGTATCGGCTTTTTAAGAATTACAGGGTACATATCTATGCAAATTCAATAAAAAATAAATAAAAAACATTATAGCAAAAGTGCAGATGTTTAAGTTTGGGCTAACATGTTTCAAGGCAAGAAAAGCTAAGACTATTGCAATATTTTTACATACTGGGAATGGAAATATATCTTGTTCCATGTGGTTACAGGGTAAGTGGTGCTTGTGTAATAAATAAAGGTTTCCGAGTCAGTGATATAAGATTGTGTGTATGCATTTTTATTGTACTTACCCTGTAACTACATGGAACAAGAGGTTAACAAGCACCACTACATGAAACAAGAGTATCTTTCCCCAATATTTAACCAAAAGTTGCAATAGTTTTCGTTTTCAGTGAACTTTTGTAAAAAATATCACTTTATAAATGCATAGATATGTACCCTGTAATTTTTAAAAAGGCTATACAGTATGTACTGGTTCACCATTATTTCAAAAAGGTACACAGTGTCTGTTCTTGCTAAATTGCTCCCTAATCTAAGATTGTTATATCATAATAGTAGAATAAGTACCCCTTAGTTCTATACTTACAGTATAAATATTTGTTTAATTCTCCTGGTTGTTACCCCTTTATTCCCCAAACTTAAAATATTGTTCCCTTATACTTATATTGTAAGTACGTTATAGGTACACTATAATTACCGAAGGTTACGCTGTAAAATCGCTTTAATTACGCAGTACTTTCCGGGCTGTAATCTAAAGCGTTAGCAAATGTTATTACAATGTTACCAGGCCTGTTTTAATTTTCATTGTATTAATTAATATCATGTTAAACTTCCTTATTTACAAGGTTTGTTTTACATTGTTTGACAAGGGACCCGATGGAGAGATGTCTAGTTGCACTTTACATTGTCATGTCATATTCATGTTTGATGCTTTAATTAATAGTTTTTCAATCGTTCAGATGGTCAGCTGTACTACAGAAGATACAAAGGTACTGCCCGTGAACTGAGATTGAAGGTTGTCTGTGGTGCAGAGGATGCAAATAAATGTTTTATCGAGTTTCATGCTAGCAGCATTGGTGCACATTGTGGACAGAAAAAAACCAAAGATGTCATATCCAAAAGATTTTACTGGCCAGGGATGTCCGTGGATCTTGACAAATGGGTAATGAAGCCATTGGAGGTTTTTAATAAAAGTCCATAAATTTAATAAAATCTTTCTTCTATATGTTAACTGATAACTTCTTTTTAAACAGGTGGCTGAATGTGTTGCATGTCAGGCAACCAAAGCGTCAATTAAAGAAGAGGTTAAAATTACACCTATACAGGTAATCAATCTATCTATCTATCTATCTACTGTGTCTGTC
The DNA here is from genome assembly GCF_051911475.1 of Siphateles boraxobius. Taxonomy (NCBI): domain Eukaryota; kingdom Metazoa; phylum Chordata; class Actinopteri; order Cypriniformes; family Leuciscidae; genus Siphateles; species Siphateles boraxobius. The sequence continues at coordinate 4,524,181 of NW_027509197.1, forward strand.
CGTCCTTCCTACCTTCTTTTCTTTCTTTCCCCTACATCTGCACCAAGTTAGAATATTTACACAATTTACTGAATATTTTTATCTAATTATCCTTTACCACATTTCTTGCAAGGTTACACACCCTTTTGAACTTTTAGGGATGGATCTGATTGGGAAACTCACCCTCACAGACAGTGGCCATCAATATATTTGCGTTATGATCGATTACTTGACCAAATGGCCACAGGCTTATCCACTTAGAAATAAGTCTGCAGAGGAGGTCTCAATATGTATTATTAAGTTTTTTTTATCAGTTTGAGGCACCAAAACGCATACTCACAGACCAAGGGAGGGAGTTTGTTAATCAGGTAAATAAAAGCTGTACTGCTCAAATGTAGTTTTGAAAAATATTTACCTAAATTGATTATAATTTAAAAAAAAATGTTTTTTTAATTATCAGATCAACCAAAATGTGTCCAAAATTCTTGGCATCAAAAGGAGTTTGTGCTCACCTTATCACCCCCAGTCTAGTCGAAAAGATGAATGGGACCATACAGAGGTACTAAATTTATACTGTACATACATTTTTATACAAAGATCCTTATCTTTAAAGATATCTTAAATAAGCCTATTAGAAAATGTTATTTGGTTATTTTAAAGCTATAATGGCATTAGCAAGAACTGTTATAAAATAAATATGGTATTCAAATATATTTATAGAGACAGTATCTTCTGCTAAAACTATTTTAATGTAAATTAAGGGCTCTCAGCAAATTGGTCTCCAAAAAACCAAAGGAGTGGGACAAACACCTTGATGCTGTCATGTTTGGACTAAGGACCAAAAAACAGATGACGACAAAGTTATCTCCATTTTATATGATGTTTGGTCGTGAGGCACGGTATCCCTCTGAGGTCCCTGAAAATTGTCAAGTGGGTGTTTGTTGTCTTCTGTGTTTGGTTTCATTTTTATGTGTATGTATTGCATTCAGTATAAACTTACATGAATTTGAGATGATCAGGTATTTTAAACTAGAAGCAAATGTTCCTTTTTTTCAGATTGACAGCTCTGTTGAAGCTGTCGTAGGAATCGAAAAAATGACTGAGGATGTCCTGAAACTTGATGAAATTCTTCAAACTGCCCTTACCCACACTGCTCAGGTTCAAAAAAGAATGACGAGGAAAGAACAGAATGCAAAGAAAGTGAAATTCTCTGTGGGCAACAAGGTATGGAGGTGTAATGTTCGGAGCCAGCAAAGAAAAGGCGGAAAATTGGATCCAAATTTTTTGGGTCCATACAAAATAAAAAACATTAAAGGCAAGACGCAAGACACACAAGATTGTGTCTGAAAGATCGACACCAACTGCATCACAAAAAAACTGTCCAGCTGCTGCATCGCCTGTCTTTGCATCTGGATCTGTGCCATCTTCACCTACCATCTTCAAAGTGGCTGCATCACCTGTCTTTGCATCTGGATCTGTGCCATATTCACCTACAATCTTCAAAGTGGCTGCATCACCTGTCTTTGCAACTGGATCTGTGCCATCTTCACCTACCATCTTCAAAGTGGCTGCATCACCTGTCTTTGCATCTGGATCTGTGCCACACTCACCTACCATCTCCAAAGTGGCTGCATCACCTGTCTTTGCATCTGGATCTGTGCCGTCTTCCCCTACCATCTCCAAAGTGGCTGCATCACCTGCCTCCACATCTGGATCTGTGCCACCCTCACCTACTATCACCAAAGTGGCTGCATCAACTGTCTCCCCCGCTATATCGGTTTCATCATCACCTACAATCTCCAAAGTGGCTGCCTCACCTGCCTCCACATCTGGATCTGTGCCACCCTCACCTCCCATCTCCAAAGTGGCTGCATCACCTGTCTTTGCATCTGGATCTGTGCCACACTCACCTACCATCTCCAAAGTGGCTGCATCACCTGTCTTTGCATCTGGATCTGTGCCGTCTTCACCTACCATCTCCAAAGTGGCTGCATCACCTGTCTTTGCATCTGGATCTGTGCCATCTTCACCTACCATTTTCAAAGTGGCTGCATCACCTGTCTTTGCATCTGGATCTGTGCCGTCTTCACCTACCACCTCCAAAGTGGCTGCATCACCTGTCTTTGCATCTGGATCTGTGCCGTCTACACCTACCATCTCCAAAGTGGCTGCATCACCTGTCTTTGCATCTGGATCTGTGCCATCTTCACCTACCATCTTCAAAGTGGCTGCATCACCTGTCTTTGCATCTGGATCTGTGCCATCTTCACCTACCATCTTCAAAGTGGCTGCATCACCTGTCTTTGCATCTGGATCTGTGCCGTCTTCACCTACCATCTCCAAAGTGGCTGCATCACCTGCCTCCACATCTGGATCTGTGCCACCCTCACCTACTATCTCCAAAGTGGCTGCATCACCTGTCTTTGCATCTGGATCTGTGCCACACTCACCTACCATCTCCAAAGTGGCTGCATCACCTGTCTTTGCATCTGCATCTGTGCCACACTCACCTACCATCTCCAAAGTGGCTGCATCACCTGTCTTTGCATATGGATCTGTGCCGTCTTCAATTACCATCTCCAAAGTGGCTGCATCACCTGTCTTTGCATCTGCATCTGTGCCATCTTCACCTACCATCTTCAAAGTGGCTGCATCACCTGTCTTTGCATCTGCATCTGTGACACACTCACCTACCATCTACAAAGTGGCTGCATCACCTGTCTTTGCATCTGGATCTGTGCCACACTCCCCTACCATCTCCAAAGTGGCTGCATCACCTGTCTTTGCATCTGGATCTGTGCCACACTCACCTTCCATCTCCAAAGTGGCTGCATCACCTGTCTTTGCATCTGGATCTGTGCCACACTCACCTACCATCTCCAAAGTGGCTGCATCACCTGTCTTTGCATCTGGATCTGTGCCACACTCACCTACCATCTCCAAAGTGGCTGCATCACCTGTCTTTGCATCTGCATCTGTGCCACACTCACCTACCATCTCCAAAGTGGCTGCATCACCTGTCTTTGCATCTGGATCTGTGCCACACTCACCTACCATCTCCAAAGTGGCTGCATCACCTGTCTTTGCATCTGGATCTGTGCCATCTTCGCCTACCATCTTCAAAGTGGCTGCATCACCTGTCTTTGCATCTGCATCTGTGCCACACTCACCTACCATCTCCAAAGTGGCTGCATCACCTGTCTTTGCATCTGCATCTGTGCCACACTCACCTACCATCTCCAAAGTGGCTGCATCACCTGTCTTTGCATCTGGATCTGTGCCACACTCACCTACCATCTCCAAAGTGGCTGCATCACCTGTCTCCCCCATTATATCGGTTTCATCATCACCTACAATCTCCAAAGTGGCTGCATTACCTGTCTCCACATCTGGATCTGTGCCACCCTCACCTATCATCTCCAAAGTGGCAGCATCACCTGTCTCCCCCGCTATATCTGTCTCATCATCACCACCCACCCCAGCAACAGCAATACAGCACCAACTTATCAGCAGTAAGTCAGTATCAGAACAAAGTAAAGGTATAAACCAATGAAAGTTAAAAAATCATGTTTTCTCACATTTAACATTTCTTATGACATCTATCAATACAGTTGTTCAAGAGGCATGGGCAAGAAAAAATGTCTATGTATTGCTCTCCAGAATTGGTCCGTATAAAATGTTTTTTAAAGACATTAATAAAACTGCCCCAAATAATGAGCTTGAAAGTGAGGTAAGATGTTTAAGTCTTTTTAAATGTTCTATGATTTAAATTGTAGATATCAAATGTCAAAGGGATGGTTTGGAGTAAAATCAACCTAGGTTCATTTGCACCATGACATCGAGCCAAACACCCCCCAGAAGCCTTTTTTCCCCTTGCCTTATTAAACAATATTAAAATTAGAGTTATCAGTTATTTAAAGTTATCAGCCGTATGGCTTAGTGCAGTAGTTCATAATTGTTAACAAAATATTAGTTCATTCCTGGAACTGGGCGTCTTTACACTACTTACTTATGGATCGCTTTCTGTCAGGACTTTTAGGTGCTTTTTTCAACTCACAGAAGTGACGTCAACATCCATGTTAGCAGTAGCATTTGCCGTCAGGCAAGTGTTATTTAAATAAACTCCTGATGTACGTACAAACTTTCCAATGCCTCGTTTGTTGAGTACAGAACCTACAGAATTTGTACTACTGTAGAGGTTTGGTACCATTCTGGGCATTCATAGTGAGTTAATTTACGAGATACATATATGGAGCCATTACCGCCTGCACTAAGCCATATGGCTGATAACTCTAAATAAACTCTAATTTTAATATTGTTCAAGCAAGGGAAAAAAGGCTTCTGGGGCGTGTTTGGCTCAATGTCATGGTGCAAATGACCCTAGGTTGATTTACTCCGAACCATCCCTTTAACTTCCACTGCTAATCCCTTATTGTTTTACTTCCTTGTTTAAGGTTATTAATGCATACATGCGTCTTCTTGTGAGGCGTTTCAATACACAATCAAAAGAGCAAGCATTCCAAATTGACTCATTCGAAATGACCAACATTTGGAATGGAAACAAATCAAAATTAAAGGTTGGTTTGCTCAGGTTTATTTATGTACCAATTATGAAACATCGAATTCAGAACATATTTCAGCCCTCTTTTTTGAAATTCAGGTTAATCCCACATTGTACAAGTACCTCATTGGCATTGTGAATGACCATCACCACTGGACACTTGTGGTAAACAAATGAAAAAAATCACTTTACATGTGTAGGGGAAATATGACATGAATATTTATAATGAATTTGGAGCCGTTATAACAGTTAGGGTGTACTGACATATTTGGGGAATTCTTGAAAGAGTCTGTTTGAGATGTCTGGCCAACACTGTTTAAAATCTTTAAAGGTTATGCTGCCATCTCAAAGGAGGGCTTTGTTCCTTGATCCTCTGGGAGAAAGTTCTGCAAAACAGAAACAATGCCAGGATATGACAAGGTCTTTTAAGTTGTTAATCAAAAAAAATTGTTTCTAATGTGCATAACTCATCTCTACAGTATTTCTACAGTAAAACTAGTTGTTCCAGTATCACAATATTGACAATATTTTTTTATTTGTTAAGGGCTTTTATGTGACAAAAGGGATGCAATTTTTCAAGGTGGTCCTGCGATACGCTGCCTCACCCAAAACAACAAGATGGCACATCCTGCGGTGTCTTTGCTTTGAAAGTAAGTGATATTTAATAGATAATTTATGGCATTGTCCCAAACTGTCAATGGCCTAAAGTATGATCTCGGGAAACTCAATTAAGTTGCTAATTATGGTGTACATGGTCTGCTAATGTCAAATTCATGTTTTATTTTACTTAACTTTACAATATATATTTTTTTTTTTTGGTGATATTTTTCCTTTTTAGTTTGCTGAATTTGTACTTAGCGAGGAGCCAATTGTTTTCCTTAACACACCACAAGGAGTGGAAGAATTGAGGAAAGCAATAGCTGTGATTCTTCTCCAAAACAGTGGTACATGTAATGTACAGTACTGGTCAAAGATTTGGAGACATTACTGGTTTAAATGTTTTTTTTAAAAGAAGTCTCCTATGCTAACCAAGCCAGAATTTATTGGATCAAATATACAGAGAAAATATTAATTTACATTAATATTTAATCATTGTGCATCATTTGCATTCTGGATCAGTTGCTAAGGCTTGATAGAACATGTCGGAAGGCCTGCTAAGAGAACAGGTGGCACAGTAGACCTAGGCATACTACTGTCGGACAAAAAAACAGGCTGCAGTCGGGATTTTCCTTTCCTTAAAATAACGGATTACTTTTTTTAAAAAATAACAAGTTACTGAATTCAGAGGCATTTTCTTTCCTGGTTCGGTTGAAACACGCCCCATAATCACAGCCCAATGGAGCAGTATCAGACTCACATTCTGACTAGAATCTGAGTATGACGAAGTCAGGCTATGGAGAAAGGCAAGAGAGAGAGTGTATATTAGTTATGATGTGTTTGTCAGTTTGTTGTGAGGAGAATTGGCCACCAATGGTTGTTGTTTTGTTTATGAAGAATGTTGCAGAGTCATCAGCTGTTAAAGGGGTCATATAATGCCATTTTTGTACAAGTTAATATGAATTAATATGAGACTTAATATGAGACTTCTTTCAAAAACATTTAAAATAGTAGTTTTTTTACTAACTATTTGCAAAGTATTTTATAGAAGCTTTAAAATGAATTAGTTAAATTATTATGTTATCTTTACAGTCTGCTTAGATTAGTTTAGCAGAACTTCTCCTGCTAAGTGGATTTAAATATGATACATTTTGCAATTCATAGTGTACAATGATTGACTTAATGTACTTCTACATTAATAAGTCTTCTCACTACATCTTACTTGAATTGGTTATTTTAGATGACCTGAGCAATTTGTGCCATGTCTGTGGGGAGGAAAGTGGTGATACTGACTGGGTAAGTAGTTGCTGTTAACTAGTTGACGTTTTTTAATATTACTAACTGTCATTTATCACAATTCCATCAGTTGTAACTGTGTCTGTATAGTGCCTTGCAGAAAGTTATTGAGTTTTTTCTAAATTTCAGATAGCGTGTGACTGCTGCGGTCGATGGTACCACCAATCATGTGTCCGAGGGACATCAAAAGTTCACTTTCTGTGTTATGCCTGTAAAAGTTAAACAGACATGAAGGAAAAACACATTTGTATACCCTTGTTCTTTCAGTTTTTATTTTTATTTTTCATTATTCAAACAATGGATAGTACTGCACATACACAAATATTGTATTTGTGGATATTTATAAGTCTTTCCTTTTCTGTGAATAATGGAAAAAGTTTGTATTTTCATGTACTCAGGTATTACCCTCCTGAATAGCAGAGCTGTCTGTATAAATCAAACTAAACTTTAATAGAATAAAATGTTGCATTGAACAGTATTGCTGGTGTAGGTGTATCAAACTCATTTTAGGAACCATATGTGTATTTAGAGAGAAGAAATAGGGGGGTATAATCCAGGTGGGGGGTAAAAACGGACCTGCCCAAATAATACCCCCCAATAACTATATCTGCCTAGTGAAATGTAGCATTTTACACACAGTATTGCTGGTGTAGGTGTATCAGACTCATTTTAGGAACCATTTGTGTATTTAGAGAGAAGAAATAGGGGGGTATAATCCAGTCAGGAGGGTAAAAACGGACCTGCCCAAATAATACCCCCCCTAATAACTAAATCTGCCTATGCTAATAGAGTGAAATGTAGCATTTTACACACAGTATTGCTGGTGTAGGTGTATCAGACCCATTTTAGGAACCATTTGTGTATTTAGAGAGAAGAAATAGGGGGGTATAATCCAGGCAGGAGGGTAAAAACGGACCTGCCCAAATAATACCCCCCCTAATAACTAAATCTGCCTATGCTAATAGAGTGAAATGTAGCATTTTACACACAGTATTGCTGGTGTAGGTGTATCAGACCCATTTTAGGAACCATTTGTGTATTTAGAGAGAAGAAATAGGGGGTTATAATCCAGGCAGGAGGTTAAAAACGGACCTGCCCAAATAATACCCCCCCTAATAACTAAATCTGGCTATGCTAATAGAGTGAAATGTAGCATTTTACACACAGTATTGCTGGTGTAGGTGTATCAGACTCATTTTAGGAACCATTTGTGTATTTAGAGAGAAGAAATAGGGGGGTATAATACAGGCAGGGGGGTAAAAACAGGCCTGCCCAAATAATACCCCCTAAATCTAACGCAACATTAGTGTTTTCAGAACACTATAGGCACAGGAACAGTTTCTTCCCACATGCCATTTCCCTTTTGAACAGTTAAATCCCTCCCAAGGCATATGCCTGTAAGTGTAACACTCCCAGTCTCCCACTGTTTAGTGCAATCTTTCTTAACACAGTTGATATCTATTAATATTATTCATAATACTGTAAATATGTTCATAATCTGTAAATGTTCATTGTGACTAAACCTATCGTGTCTATACTTTAATATTTTATTCTTATCATTGTATTACTATGTTTCTTGTTGTATTTGTTAGTGCACTGGAAGCTTCAGTACCAAGACAAGTGTGTGCAAAAGCACAATTGGCAATACAGCTGATTCTGATTCTGATTCATGCAATATTTTTTTTATTTTTTTATTTCATAAGTTTATTGGAATATCATAAATATTTCGGTGTAAGTGACAATATGAGCCAATACATAGGCCAGCTGGGTTTGCAGCTAAGCAGAAAAGAAAAGAAAAGAAAAGAAAAGAAGAAGAAAAACTGGAATAAAGACGCCATCGACGCTTTATCAAAAGAGATTTGCAACGGACATGCCAGTCTCCTTTACGATTAAGGTTGAAAAGCAATTCATTACGTTTCTGAGTTTATACTGCCATCTACAGGAAAATCCATAGATTTTCTTCAATTTGAACGTTTGGAGTAGGGATCAGTGAAGCATGTGACCAACACGTTTCGTGTTTTAACTGCCATCTACCGGAAACACGGCTGTATTGTCCGCGTGCACGCGAAGGGGGGTAGTCTCAAGCCGGGGGGTCGGAATTAGGCACAACACCGGGACTGATCACGGCAATGTTACTAGGTCCCCAACCTGGCATCGATCATCAATCCCGGGTCGTGTTTGTGTTGACACAGAAGGCGTTCTGGCAATTTTCACGGGATCAACTGAAAGGGGCTTTTGTGTTCTTTCTATGCTGTTACATGTACTGCTATAAGCAAACAGATTGTTCCATCAATGACAGCACAAATATTTATTGATTTAAAGACTGTAAATCGCCAAGAAAAGTCTCAATATAGGCGCAGTAAGCGGTGCGTAAAATTAAACGTGAAACTGTATAGAACACAAAAGTTTGTTAAACTTGAAGCTGTTGAAGAAATAAGGTACCAAAGTATATACAGGTGCATTAGGAATACACTAAAGTAGCCTAATAAACTTTTGATCAAGTATGTGAATTACCATTTCAAACTGACTATGTTTTCTTTATTCGTCAGAATTACATATCTTTACTTTTGTAACTACTTTCTATATCTATGTAATGGTGCTTTTCCACTGGATGGTACGGTTCGGTAGGGCTCAGTACGGTTCGGCTCGGCACGGCTCGCTACGCTTTTCCACTGCGTGGTACGACTCTGCTCGGCGCGGCACGGCTCGGTTCGCTTTAGTTCGGTTGCTTTTCCACTGCAGTTAGTACCGCTTCAAAGTGGGTGGGATTATGACTGATCTTTATAGTTTATCCACTCCTCAAGAACCAACAAGAGGAACGTCTGCACTTCTCGTCCACTGACCACGATTCAGTCATTTCTTTTTTGGAAGTTTTTTTTCTTCAAGCAAGTCCAGAAAGTAGTTTTAAAACAGGTGCTACAGCGGTGGCTGTTACTGGCTATTTAAATCCAGCGGGTTTGATGTCTCGCAAATACAATGACGCTGGTAGTGACGATTCTGTCTGTCTGACCAATCAGTGATCTACAGTGCTTCCACGTCACATACATCGGTACGATACGCTTGGAACCTCAACAGAGGTGTTACCATTTAAAGCGAGCTGAAGCGAGCCGTACCGTACCATGCACCGGAAAAGCGCCACAATTGAGCCGTGCCAAGCCGAGCCGTAGCGTACCATGCATTGGAAAAGCACCAAAGCGTGCTGTACCGAACCGAACCGTACCATGCAGTGGAAAAGCACCAAAAAGCTGCTTTGCAACAATGTAAAATTGTGAAAAGTGGTATAGAAATACATTTTAATGGAATTAAACAATGCCTTATGATGTTTTAAGTGTGGTTACATTTTTGAAAAAGTAGATTTCATTATTGTAAAACTTACTTCATTATTATAATTATGATTTTTTTTTTTTTTTGGAACTGAGAATTTCCTGTAAACATTTCCTGTAAACTTTTATCTATACTATTTTTATACTCAAGTATAACTCAAATACAGTTCATTGTATTGTACATTTAATCATCACAGGTCAACAGAGGACTCAACAAAAATAAATTACTGAAGTATATATTTAACAAATTAAATCCTTTTATTTGCAAAGTCCTCATTGTTACATTTACTCTGAAGGCAAAAGTTGTGTTTGTAAATTCTGCCCTTACAGTACTTGTTAGCAGAAACAAACTAGACGTTTCAGTTCATACCTCACATTTTCGTTGGTTTGCACAAAAAGAAAGTTTCAACTAAAAAAAAATACATATCTTAAAACTATAATAAGAGGGGGTATCAATATTTTAACATATTGTCAACTGAAATGTCACATGTATGGTAAGTTTATCACACAAACCTCACAGCTCTGCCACTGGTTGGGAATGTTAGGTCGGAGTTTTTGTTCACACACCACCTTCCTCATATCATCCACTGATGGGTCTGATTGCACCTGGTCATAATAAGGCACCTGGAAATCTTCATGAATCCCTGCAGCACAAAGCATTCATGATTATTTATTTACAATATAAATAAACTGATGTAAAATCTTAATTATTCTAAAAGTTTGGATGTGCATGTGCAACATCATGCATTTTATTTTCTTCCCTAAGAAAGACCCTAACCCTAAACAGTCATGATATTGTATCTCAGAACCATTTTTCTCACGCTCTCTGACCCTAACAGTTGAACAAGCTGTTTCATGCTGATGTGTCTTTAAGACATCTATGTACCTTCTATTTTGATTAGTTAACTTCTTGGCCAGCAATATTAGTAATAGTAGTAGCACCACACAGGGTATGGGTTAACTCTCAGGTCTACAATATACTGTAGTTTAATATAAGGTGCTCAAAGCGATGTCACGCGTTTTTTAGGCCAAAACATTTTTTGTCACATACAACAAACATCTCCTCACTATCCGCTAGCTGACTGTCCCCTGAACACACTGTGAAAAAACACGGTCTCTGCAGACACCCCAGGCTTCACAAACGGGAACAAAAACAAACTGGGCTTACCCGCACCACGAAACATAACAAACTGTTCAAGCCAATAACCGAAGGGTTTGGGGGTGGGGTTTGGGAGGTTAGTGCGCGGATGAGGAGGAGGGAGGGTCTAGCTAGCCTTCATTTAGTTTGACAATACTTTAAACGTCAACAAGAAGTGATGTCACCGGACATCGCTTAGAGCACCTTTAATATAGTTCCGCCGCCATGTCCTTCAATAACTGTCTCTCTGACACAACTTTTCAGAAGTTTTGTTGACCTTTAGCACATTTTATCATTAGTTAAGGAAATACTTTCTCTTATTACCTCGTATCATGACTGGTTAACAATGTTTCTGAACACTGAATAGGCATCATCGAACAGAAGTACAAATAAATTGTTGACAACCGGTCTATTCCATACCGAGAGTGAAATATTTGGAGGGCTGAAGATGGACAAAACAACACTTTTCTTAACATATCTTCCTTTTAAGAGCTATCAATGTGAATTTTTTATTTTTTGCATGACTTTCTAGAATAGTATTCTGATTGGTCATTCATGGCAGTGAGAATTCAAATATATCAGACAGTTATTCAGTGCTAATAAAATAGGTAATAAAATATCAATATTTCATGTTTCTATTTATTTGTGTATTGTTATGTAGCCATGAAATATGTGAGATAATGTATAGTTAGGTGGTCTTTTTTTTTTTTTTTTTGCAAAATAAACACCAACATGTTCAGGATTCTGAAGTGATGCAGAGACTGTATTATTATTGTTATTAGAGATTTACGTCTTTATGAAAAAATATTGATGGAAGCCATTTTAGTATAGAAGAAACCAATGAATATGTGCCAATGAATAAGAACCCAATTTAGCAATTAAGAACAATTTAAATCAGTCCACTGCTGGTGTGCATTGATTGTGATCTTATCACACTGTTTTTTGTTTGTTTGTTTTTTACTTGACTTTAAATATACTAGTAAGGTACCTTGGACAGAACATCTGCGAGTTATTTCCCAGAACACCAGGCCGAGTGAGTAGATATCAGCCCGCTTAAATGACTCAAAGCTGCTCATGTTTATAGAATCATCCAGGATCTCAGGAGACATGTACCTGCAGAAACAAACATACTCACATTAGAGTAATGTACTCACACCACATGAACGCATTAACCTCCATCAAGATGTCTTTAACACCTGAGAGCAAACAATGATGCGTGTTTTATACAGAGACAGAAAGTGCACACAGAGATTACAGAGAGGAACAGAGAACACTGACACATATACTAAAATTAATATTTAGTCAAACACGCATACTGTACATGCAAAGATACAGATTCTATATCACTCAAGATGTCTTGAGTACACAAATCCAAAGCCTAAAAGCAAATGATAGTAAATAGCAAAAATCATAATTTAACCAATTCTCTTTTACTTGTCTGTATTTACTGAAAGACAGTTGGCTACACACTACACTCATAGATCCATACTTAATACCATCAGCATAAAGCCTGGCCAAAAACTGTCTACTTAGACAGGAAGCGTCCATCTGGTTGGCATGTAAAACAACCAATCATATTTCTTTTTACATAGCATTTAAGGAAAGGTAAATCGGAAATAGTATGACTCTGAGAGTAAATGTAAAATAGCAAGGTGTACTTAAGAATATCTTTGCTAAGTGTCTTTCATATCTTTCAAATATTAAAAGGCATCAACCACACACACTTTGTCAAATCCAGTGACTAGCTCTTCCACAGAAGTGTTCATTCTCAATATTTAAAGAAGACTATGGCACAACCAACACAACTATAGAGAATTAATAATTCAGTTTATGATGTCTCTAATCATAATGACTTTTTGTAAGAAAAAGATTGTCTAACCTCTTGGTGCCCACTCTGTGGTTAATGGGGATGTCAATGGTGTTGGTATTAGAGTCGTGTTTGACAGCCAGACCAAGATCAGCAATCACAGCGGTTCCGTTCTTCTTAACCAGGATGTTCTTTGACTTTATGTCTCTGTGAGCAATGGCGGGCTTCCCTGTTTAGTAATATGCTAAATTAATAACAGCACACAACATATACACAACAAGTCATTTTCATGCAGAAAAGTAGTAGTCAAGTCCGAAGCTTTAAGATTGTGTAACCCTGTAGGCATTTTTGAGGAAAAGTTGTTATACCACATTTTTAGAAAGTTCAATGTCTCCTGAATAAGGATCCACCGTATAACATTGAAATAAGGGTCCCATTTTCTTGTAATTGTTATCGAAAAAATAGGTGCATTATTCACAGCCGAAACACTACAGGTGGATAGGGTAAAATTTTTAAGTTAGATATCACCATAAAACTTTTCCAGTTTTTCACTTGCATAGAGACAAAAAAAATAGTATAACAAGTTTTCTGAAATGTCATGTTTACATATGCAAATTAAGTATTTTCTATTTAAATATGTGCTAATTTGCATAATCTAAACTTTTATATCGGAATTGAAATCCACAAACTCGAATAGACAAAGTGTAGTGAAATTAACAGTTGTGCTTTGTATTGTTGTGTTTTTTCTTTACATTGATCTGAAGGAATACAAGTTATGGAGGCAAAATAACACAAAATCTCAATTGACCACTGCATAAAAAAACAACAGTGTTTTTGGTTGTTGTGGCAAGGGGGGCGTGGTTCAGCGAAGTCTGTGACGGGAGAGAGGATCGGGAGACAGGTGCGGCGTAAGTGGGTTAAGTGTGAATGACAAACACCTGTGTCTTGTTTCAGTAATTGGCGTGGGGAGACGGATAAAAGCCATGAGGAAACAAGAGAATGGGAGAGAGAGACCGGCAAGGACTCGTGGGTGTACTGGACTGAGACGGAGAGAGAGTGAAAGGAGAACGCTGAGAGCGAGTGACTTTGAACCCTGAGTAGCGTCTGTTTTGTCCAGCGCGTGGTGCGCATCTTTTGTTTCTGTTTGCGAATTTTGATTTAAATAAAAGACCCACAGTCATCTGAAGCCGACCCTGTCCTCTTCCTTCCCTTTGTCTGAACATTTCATCTACTACACTGGTGCCGAAACCCGGGAAGGAAGACGGAAGCCGCCGCCAGCATGCAGTCACCGCCACCATCGCCACTTGCGGACGTGGTTGCTTCCCTCGCGGTCCTCCACCAAGACCAACATCGGGCCCTGTTAGAGATGAGGACCGATCTGGAAGGGCAGTTCCAGTTCCTCATCCAAGGCCAACAAGAGGATCGCGAGAGGTTCCGGAGCTGGATGGACCGGGAGGTTCGGCCGGGTTCAACGCCGCCACCGGTCGAGCGCCCCCACCTGCCCCTGAATAAAATGGGTCCGCAGGACGACCCTGAGGCATTCCTGGACCTCTTCGAGAGATCAGCGGAGGCAGGTGGGTGGCCAAGAGAGCAATGGCCGGTGCGCCTCATCCCTTTGCTGACCGGAGAGGCGCAAGCGGCGGCCCAACAGCTACCCGTCCAGAATCTCCTGGTTTTCGACGACCTGAAAAGAGCCATCTTACAGCGGGTCGGCCGGAGCCCAGAGCAACATCGGCAGCGGTTCCGTTCCCTGGATCTGGGCGAGAGCGGCCGGCCCTTCGTGTTGGCTCAACAGCTCCGGGGCTCCTTCCGCAAGTGGCTGTTGGCTGAGGTAAGCGACGTCCGAGAGATCATCGACCGTGTGGTGCTGGAGCAATTCATCAGCCGTTTGCTGCGGAAGACCGCGGAGTGGGTCCAGTGCCACCGACCGGCGTCGCTGGACTTGGCCATACAGTTGGCGGAGGACCTGCTGGTGGCGTGCTCCAGGGTCGGCGAAAGCCTTCCAACAGTCTCTCTCTCATCTTCTTTTTTTTCCCCTTCCCCCTCTCCTACCTCTTCCCCTAGACCTGTTCCCCTTCCCAGGTCCCGTCCTCCCAGACCGTTCCGTGGCCCTCCCCGGGGACGGGGGGGGGACTTCGCTGGATCCGGCAGGAGGCCTGAAACCCCAGCCCAGGGGCTCAGGGTTCACTAACGCTGGGGCGGACCCGGTTTCCTTTCCTCCCCTCTCCCCACGCCAGTCACTTACCCCACTTCCTGCCACTAGAGCGGTGGGGAGACCTGGGCCGGCCTGCTGGCGTTGCGGGGACCCGGACCATTCCATAGACAGGTGTCCGGTGATGGAAGTGGGGACAATGATCTGGGTCCCGGAAGCCCCGCAGGCTGCCCACGATCAGGCTGGCCGGTACCAAATACCTGTGAGTATAAAGGGGGGTACCTATCAGGCTCTGGTGGATTCAGGATGTAACCAAACCTCGATCCACCAAAGCCTGATTCAACCTGAGGCATTGGATATGAGCCGCATGGTTCGGGTAAGGAGTGTGCACGGGGATGTGGTGAAGTATCCGCTCATGTCTGCTCTGATCAAATTTAGGGGGCAAAACCATAGTGTGGAGGTCGCAGTTAACCCACACCTCAGGCATCCGCTGATTTTGGGAACTAATCGGCCGGCTTTTACGGAATTATTGGGGTTGTTGTGTGCGGATGTCTCTTGTGGAAAAAGGAAGCAGGAGAGGGGAGCGGTCGTGCGGTTGGGAGAGGCTGAACTGGGACCTCCGGGACTGGATCCAGGGGATCTGAGCGTAATTGGGAGACAGATTCTCCCAGAGCGTGATGATTTCCCCCTGGAGCAGTCTCAGTATGAGTCATTAAAACATGCTTTTGAACAGGTCCGTACCATCGACGGTCAGCCTCTCCAGCCCGCTCGACCGCTCACTTATCCATATTTTGCAATTCTGAAAGACCGGTTGTATAGAGTGATACAAGACACTCAAACAAAAGAAACTACAACCCAGTTGTTGGTACCAAAGAGCCGTCAGGAAATGCTTTTCCAGGCGGCTCATTCAAATCCCATGGCTGGACACTTAGGGCAAATAACAACACTTAACCGTCTAATGGGCCGATTCTTTTGGCCGGGCATTCACGAGAACGTGCGTAGGTGGTGCGCGGCTTGTCGTGAATGTCAGCTGGTAAATCCGCCGGCCGCCCCAAAAGCGCCATTGCGCCCCCTTCCGTTGATCGAGGTCCCCTTCCAACGAATTGCGATGGACCTCATCGGGCCATTAGAACGGTCAGCACGGGGACATCGCTTTGCATTAGTCATAGTGGACTATGCAACGCGATATCCTGAGGCAGTGGCACTCCGCAACATCTCCGCTAAAAGTGTAGCGGATGCCCTGTTTCGTCTAATCTCCCGAGTGGGGATCCCGAAAGAGATCCTCACTGATCAGGGCACGGCGTTTATGTCACGTACGTTACGCAAACTTTACGAGTTATTGGGCATTAAATCGATTCGCACCAGCGTCTTTCACCCACAAACGGACGGCTTGGTGGAACGATATAATCGCACATTAAAGACAATGATTCGTAAATTCGTTCACGAAGACACCAAAAATTGGGATAAATGGTTAGAACCCCTATTGTTCGCTGTGCGCGAGGTCCCGCAAGCCTCCACGGGGTTTTCCCCCTTCGAGCTCCTTTATGGTCGTCAGCCCCGCGGGGTGCTAGACGTGCTGAAGGAGACTTGGGAGGAGGGACCCTCGGAGAGTCGAGATGAAATTCAGTATGTCCTGGACCTGAGAACAAAACTCCACACTTTGGGGCGGCTCTCAATGGAGAATTTGTTACAGGCTCAGGACAGACAGACCCAGTTATACAATAGGGGAACGAAACTAAGAGAATTTTCACCGGGAGATAAAGTCCTTCTATTGCTTCCCACGTCGAGTTCCAAATTACTCGCGAAGTGGCAAGGACCCTTTGAGGTCACACAGCGAGTCGGGGATCTCAATTATGAGGTTCTTCGAACGGATAGGAACGGGGCACGTCAAATTTACCACCTCAACCTCCTAAAAAAATGGAGCGAGGCGGAGTCAGGAATGCTGGCGACGGTGATTGGGGCGGAAGAGGATCTCGGGCCAGAAGCGAATATCAAATCTCCATCTCTCGCACTGGCTCCAGGCGGAGATCATCTTTCGCCGTCCCAGCTTACTGACGTTGCCAGGTTGCAAGCAGAATTTACCGACGTGTTCTCGTTCCTACCCGGTCGAACCAACCTCATTCAGCACCATATTGAGACCGAGCCGGGCGTGGTGGTGCGCAGCCGGCCATATCGATTAACTGAACACAAGAAAAAGGTGGTTCAGTCTGAATTAGAGGCGATGCTCGAGATGGGGGTAATAGAAGAATCCCACAGTAATTGGGCGAGCCCGATAGTTTTAGTACCTAAAACGGACGGCTCAGTTCGGTTTTGCGTGGATTACCGCAGGGTTAATGCCGTATCAAAATTCGATGCTTATCCAATGCCCCGGATTGACGAACTGCTTGATCGGCTCGGCACTGCTCGTTTTTATTCGACGCTGGATTTAACTAAAGGATATTGGCAGATCCCCTTATCGCCTATATCTAAAGAAAAAACAGCCTTTACGACGCCGTTCGGATTACACCAATTCGTTACGCTTCCGTTTGGGTTGTTCGGGGCTCCAGCCACCTTCCAGCGTCTCATGGACAGGATACTCCGGCCACATGCTGCATATGCCGCTGCCTATCTGGATGATATCATCATTTATAGTAATGACTGGCAGCGCCATATGGAGCATGTGCGCGCGGTTCTGGGAGCGCTGAGACTGGCTGGGCTAACGGCCAACCCAAAGAAGTGTGCGGTTGGGCGGGTAGAGGTCAGGTATCTGGGATTCCACTTGGGTCACGGGCAAGTGCGTCCCCAAATTGATAAGACAGCAGCCGTTGCAACATGCCCGAGACCCAAGACCAAAAAGGAGGTGAGACAGTTCCTGGGGCTGGCGGGATATTATAGAAGGTTTGTGCCTAATTATTCTGACCTTGCCAGCCCGTTGACTGATCTCACTAAAAAGGAGTCACCAGATCCGATTCAGTGGACGGAGCAGTGCCAGCAGGCTTTCACCCAGGTAAAGGCTGCTCTATGTGGGGGGCCGCTACTACAAGCTCCTGATTTTTCCCTCCCCTTTTTGGGACAGGGGGCTGGGAGCAGTCCTGTCCCAAGAGATGGAGGGAGAGGAACGGCCGATGCTGTACATTAGTCGCAAGCTCTCAAAGAGAGAGACTAAGTACAGCACCATTGAGAAGGAATGTTTGGCCATCAGGTGGGCCGTCTTCACCCTCCGATATTATCTCCTGGGACGGGAATTCACCCTCTGTTCGGACCACGCACCCCTCCAATGGCTCCACCGCATGAAGGATACCAACGCGCGGATCACCCGTTGGTATCTAGCCTTACAACCTTTTAAGTTCCAGGTGGTCCACAGGCCGGGTGCACAGATGGCTGTGGCTGACTTCCTCTCCAGGAGGGGGGGGGGAAGGAGGGAGGCTGCAGGCCGGACGGCTCCCCGGCCTGAGTCGGGCGGTGGGGGTATGTGGCAAGGGGGGCGTGGTTCAGCAAAGTCTGTGACGGGAGAGAGGATCGGGAGACAGGTGCGGCGTAAGTGGGTTAAGTGTGAATGACAAACACCTGTGTCTTGTTTCAGTAATTGGCGTGGGGAGACGGATAAAAGCCATGAGGAAACAAGAGAATGGGAGAGAGAGACCGGCAAGGACTCGTGGGTGTACTGGACTGAGACGGAGAGAGAGTGAAAGGAGAACGCTGAGAGCGAGTGACTTTGAACCCTGAGTAGCGTCTGTTTTGTCCAGCGCGTGGTGCGCATCTTTTGTTTCTGTTTGCGAATTTTGATTTAAATAAAAGACCCACAGTCATCTGAAGCCGACCCTGTCCTCTTCCTTCCCTTTGTCTGAACATTTCATCTACTACAGTTGTACTTCAAGTTAAATAGTGCCATGAGCATTATGCAGGGATCAAATGTCTAGCCCTTTTTGTAACAAATTTGATGCAGTGCCACCAAAACAAGGACAACAGCGTTTGGATATGTCAGTGAAGTCTCTTTAGCATTATAAATAAGACATATAATTGCTTCTAGTTTGCATTTCTGATTCGCCTGATAATGGAAGCTTTTTGCAATCTCAAGCGGATTCACGAGTCCCCAAATTTAAAAGAATGTCTCATCTGTCAAGAAAGGAAAAGGGAACGGTTAGTAAAGGCTGGAGAAAAGGGCTTTTATACGTTAAAATGTGCTTCCCAAACAAGAGAGAAACTGTGTGATATAGTCAGCAAGCCTGCAATCGATCGAATCAAGGAAATATCTTCATTTGTTAATGATGTTATGATGTTAATCCGCTGTTGTGGCACAAGTCATGTTTCTCACTATTCACAAGCAAGACTCTCATTGAAAGATTACAAAGGAAAAAGCAGATTTCCAGACCACAAAGTGGTGAACCTAGTACATCAGCGACAATGCTGCGAAGCTCAACGACATCTGTCAAGTGGGATCCATCAGATTTCGCATAAACTTCTTTAAGCAGTTTGCATGGTATTTTCCTTCCGGTGCAATGAGGTCACTAATACCAGATAGACACACATGGGCCTCCTGGTCATACTTGGACAAATCCAGGATCTGATCACTCATCTTAAATGTACTCACAGATGACAGTGTATCTTTCACTTTTGTGTCTCGGCAGAAGATGCAAAGATCCCAGAGTCACTTTCAGGGACAAACTGAAAAAGAACAAGTATTTGACTTTTGCTTCCCTGTTTGAAGTTCAACAGTCAGACCCAATCACTGGGAAGGCAAAAACTGTCAAGGCAGACGGAAACATTCTACAGCGCCTCATTGCTGCATATGAGGAAGGACGCCCAGTCAACCTCAAAAGCATTATGATGCATGAACTATTCGTTGTACCTCTGTCCTTGGCAGAAGTTAATGGGCAGCTTCGTTCAGGTTCAAAGGCGATACTTGCTAAGGTCTTGACTGCTGACATTCCATGTCCCAACCACCTTGGTGCGACAGACCTACAAGACGAATCAATGCTTGTCATTGATGGTCAAGCTTTGGTCATTGGTATTGGGAAGCCACAAGAAGCAAAGACTTTTGGAGACCTGGCAGACATCTTTGTGGAAACTGTTCTCCGAAGTGGAGCACAGTTCCAGTGAATTGATGTTCTGTTTGATTGCTACCACACACACTCAATCAAGAGTGGAACACGTAAAAGGCGTGGAAGAGGCTTGGTGGCAATCAGAAGACCAGTTGAGGGAAGAGATTTACCTCTTCCCACAAAATGGGAGAACTTTATCACTCACGAGGACAACAAGGCAGACCTTGCTCGCTTTCTATCACAACAGCTGATTGTGAAAGCACCAGACACCAAGATTATAGTTGCTGCAGGTGGCTTCAGCGATGAAGAGAGGGTTGAAGCATCTAACACAACCCTTAACACTGACAGCTTGGAAGCTAAACATGAAGAAGCAGACAAGAATTATCCTTCACTGCATCAGAAGCAAAGCATCAAAAATTGTTGTCTCTGCAAGAGACACAGACATCTTGGTACTGCTGATTGCCCACTTCCACATGATGCCATGCCAAAAGATCTGGATGAAGACAGGTACAGCAAGGAGAGAAAGTACGTCCCAGTTCATGCTGTAGTGGTACAACTGCAGATGGAGCCACAGGTCCTCGAGCTACTTCCTGGTTTCCATGCTCTCACTGGGAGTGACTCAACTTCATACATTGCAGGACATTCAAAGAAGACATCCTGGGAAGTTTTCATAGAGTATTCACATCTACTAACAGGGCTTGGCGAAGGTCCTGAACTGAGTGACCACACCATTCAGAATGCAGAACAGTTTTTCTGCAAACTCTATGGTGTAAAGGATGCTCATAACATCAATGAAGTTCAAGCAAGCATGTTTGTCAAAGGCATGACAATAGAAAGACTGCCCCCAACCAGAGATGCTCTCTACTTCCACATTCAGCACTCTCACTTCTAGGCTTTGGTCTGGCGGAAGGCCCACTTGCAGCAGCCAGTTCTGCCAACCCCTGAAACCTCTGGAAGACAGAGTCGAATTCCCTTATTCCTCAACTCATGTCACTACCCCCAGTTCCAGATGCCTGTGAGGAGTTAGTCAACTGTGCCTGCACCACTGGGTGCAAGACAGCCCGATGCGGCTGCAAGCCTAATCCATGCACTGCATCTTGCAAATGCAGAAAGTCCAATGATACTTGTATGAACAAATAACTTTTGGAATATCTGTGATCACAGTATTGTTGCTTGATTTTGTTAAAATTTCAGGGTTCCAGCAGCCATTTAAACATTAAAAACTGTCCCTTTCATGTTAATGTTGTTTTTTCATTGTTTACATGTTTAAATATTCTGAGAATGCACAGTTTAGTTCGAATGTTTAATGTTTAAACTTCAATAAATGCATTAAAACGTTGTTGTTTTTTGGCAGCCATTTTGTTTTTATTGTTGATGCCAAAACAGTGATTTTTACAACGGATTCAGCACCTAAAAATCACATAAAAACAACACAAAGTATTTTCCTCAAAAATGCCTACTGCATCTTATCCAGCGCTATTTATCTATTTGGGACTCGACTCAGGGTTGGACTGGTAATCTGGTATACCGGGCAAATGCCCGGTGGGCCGACGTGCTTTTTGGGCCGATACATCTCATATTTTTATTTTTATTTATTTTTCAAAAAAAATTTTTACGGCCCATAAAACTCGTACATCGGCAGCCCATTCGTTTTGTTTTGTTTAATTGACGGCGCTGGGTTAGTGCCGATGTAATGCATTGGTCAAAAAAAAAATCATATTTTTTTCCAATGACAGACCGGCCCATGAAACACGTAGATCAGCGGCCCATTGGTTGTTTTCTTGATTGACACTGGGCTGGCCCAATCACATCTTGAAACACCTCCCCCTTTGTGCCTGGAGTGAGCGTGCAGTGTCAAGTGTACTGTGTATCTGTCTATAGTCTGAGAGATGAAGAAGAAACGCAAGGAATGTGCAGAGAAATAGCGTGAAAAATAGATATAGGCCCTTCAAGCAGACGCTGTAAAATGTGTCAAAGTATATGTGTTTTCTGCAGCAGCAGGACCTTCATCAGCTCCAGTGGCTGATGAGGAGGATAGTGAGGAGGATCAGGAGAGAGATGAGAAAGTGTAGAGTCTGTGGTAAGCAGAACTGCTTTTTAAAACACTTTGGCTATGAGTGTAGGAACCCATTACCTAGTTACGCATTATTTCCACATCTGCATTGTTGACGATTACAGCAATTTACTAGAAGTTTAATGAGACACGTTTGTATCCATGTTTTCCGCCAAAATAAAAGCTTGATGCAGTTTCCGTCAAAATAAAAGATCATGTGCTTATCTCTTTCAAGTTTATAAATTAGTACAAAACTAATTATGAAAGTTTTCTTTATTTTTCAGGGAATTTGTTGTACAATATATGGCTATTAGGCTACTATCTTGAGATTAATTATAACTATTATTATGTAGTAGTGTAATATAGTAAATATAGTTTTATACTAAAAGAGTTTTTTTTCTGTGTTTAATTTGCACACTAAAAATGGGTTGGAGCTTTTAATTTTTAACTCTCAAAGTTCACCAGATTGATGAATTTAACATTAAAATGCACACAATTTTCTTAGGGGGGGCATGCCTCCAAACCCCCCTAGAGGGACAGAGGTCCACCCACCACAGTTTTACCAAAGATCCTGTGGGAAACACTGGTATTGCTATGCCAGTGCAGCTTATAGCTTGTTTTTTGATGCATCACTGCGGAGTGTAGTTCAATTGTATTAATAAATTACAATTTTGTACTTATTTCATCTGTTAACTCTCACTCTTTCCTACTCACTCATTACATGCCATTAGTGGTTTTAATGAATAGGAGTTGAACATATTCAAGGGCGTGCAAAGATGGGTGGTGTTTATGATCATATGTAGTGGGCCAGTCTGGGCCAAAATGCCAGGGCCGATTTTCTGTCCCAGTCCAGCCCTGACTCGACTATAGTCATATTTAATATAAACAAACAGATGGTCACTCAGTTGTCTGAGCTTGGACAGTAAGAAAGCTAATGTCCTAAAAAAAAATTAATGTTATGTTATTTATTTTTTAACTAGCTATGTTTACAACATGTCATTTTGTTGACTGGTTGACTTCTGTTTCTGTGATGTTGTTGTAACATCAAATGTGTTCTGATGGGCTATGATTGTGTCACAGCAGTTTCACATTTAGTGTGAACAGACCAATTATTTGTTACCCAAAACTTGTCTAATATGGACACAGAGTTAGAAAGTTTTGTTATCACGCAGACTATTAATCATCATTAATGATAATCACACCATGTTTGTTCATTTGGCCAGAGGAGAATTGGTTCCCAGACTGAGCCTGTTTTTTTTCTCTCCATTTTGTTACCTGATGTAGTTTGGGTTCCTTGCCACTGTCGCCTCTGTCTTGCTTATTTGGGGACACTTATAGTGGTCATGAACTGTGTTGTGTTCATCATAAGTGATTATTAACAAGTAAACAAGATGGATGAAGTTCGCTACTCTTGACTTGTGTGCTTTATTGTTAAATTATCCTGACAGATACCACATATTAGGCAGACAAGGATTAGGCAGTTTTTTCGTTAACGTTGGTCACGAAGATGGCTGTTGTTAACGTACCTTTCCCGAGTTTTTTCCTGCCTTGCCTCAGTGTGCCTGCTATGCCATTTAGCACATGGCTGCAGATCTTTGAAAATTACCTATTGCACATTTTATTGAAAATGTGAGCTATGGATGCTACAGGGCAAGCCTGGTCAGATGAAAGACTGAGAGCTGTACTGCCTTCCTGCCTCAGCACATAGAGACAACGGATTTTCTACTCCTTAACACGGGTACGACGTTTAAGGATGCCGAGGATGCATCGAAAACCTACTTTGTACAAAAAGCTAACATAGCTACGCCTTCCATAAACTCTGTGAGGCACCTCATGAGGCAGTTTTCCAGTATCCTGTTGCCTTGCGAGAGCTTGTTTTTTCATATGAGTTCGATGCCAGTACTGATTTGCAATCAGTTAGTGGAGAATGTGCTTAGCCCAGGAGTAAATGAGAACCCTTTTGCTAGAAACGGATCTCACACTGGACAGCTCGGTTACGATAGCAAGCCAGATTGAATCTGCTGCCGATCAACAGCAGAGTTTGGATGTGCTAAAAACTTTATACACTATGTAAAGATGGATGAAATTGTTACACCTATGCGCCAAAAATGTTGCCATCTGGCAATCTCTGTTCGTTGTGGTGTTTCAGAGGAATTAAATCACTTACAAGCAGCTGGGGTGATAGAACGCATCAACATTGTTGTTACAAAAAAAAAGAAGTTAAGGATTTGTGTTGACCTCAGAGAGCCAAATAAAGCAGTGATTGTGGACTCTTTTCCATTGCCACACATGGATAAAGTACTCTCTGCTCATCCAAGGTTCTACTATTTTCAGTACCATCAACCTGACTAATGCTTACTACCAAGTGCTGTTACCTCACGGCCTTTATTACTCATGACGGACTGTTCAGTTGGCTTTAGCACCTGCAGAATTTCAGAAGATGATGACCATCATCCTTGCTTGCTTGACGATCGAAAATTGGACGACATTATCATCTTCGGACGTGACATGTCTATGCATGACAAAGCACTTCAAGCGGTCTTACAACGACTAGAAGCTGCTGGCTTGCAGCTCAATAAAGACAAATTTCGCTTCTGGCAAACCAGCCTGCTGTTCTTAGGTCATACTGTTTCAGCGGAGGGTCTTCTTCCTGTTAAATTACATGTACAGGCAATTCTCAATGCCCCTGCACCTTCTGATGCATCTACTTTGCCCTACTTACTTGAACGGTCAAGTCCCACCCAGCTCCATTCCAGCCAGTGCCGCTGCCAGATGGACCATGTCAGAAAGTGGCTGTGGCTATAGCTCAGACCATTTAACACTGATGCATCCTGCAGGTTTGCTATAACATTATATATAACTATTACTATAACTGATTATTATAGTAAATTGCCTAAGATCTCTTTTACTCACAGTCACTAAGGATTCTGTCGTTTCGTTGCTGTCATCAGTCTTCAGCAGCCACGGCAATCCATTGACTATAGTTACTGATAACAGTGTTTAGTTTACGTCAGCTGCTTTCGCTACTTTTCTGGAAGAAAGGAAAATTTGTCACCATCGTTCCTCTCTCTACTACCCATCAGCTAATGGTGCTGTAGAGAGGTTTAACCGTGTGCTCAAACACACTGTTCAAATGGCCATCCAGCAACATCAGCCATGGAAACCTGAGGTAACTGACTTATTGCAGGTGTACTGTGCCAGTCCACATGCTGCAACTGGTACTTCACACTTCTAGCTCCTCTATGGCAGACAAAGACACAAAAGGCTGTATATTTTGCTATCTGCTCATGTGCACTCACCAACTGACATGACTGTTCACCGAAAGGTTATGCGGCTGCAACAACCAGACAGCAAGAGATGATTCACTGATCACTGCCTGTATTTCTAACAGCTGTTCTTGCACGAACTTCAAAGACTATAGTGTGCCAGTTACAGCCAAAACCAGCCAGACAACGAGGTCTGCTTTACTGAGCATTGCTTGCTTCTGTACCAGTCGATCTTAGCATGGACTCCAAAGACTATAAACCAATGTAAGGTGTTGTTGCTGAGTGATGCCCTAAGCCTTTAACAGCCAGACCAGCCTTTACTGTACATTTAAAATAAGGTATAGATTAAGTGCAAATAGCCTTATAAGTTATTAGAATAGTGTTAGAATGTATTCATACTTAGTGCAAATAGGGGCAGATAATAGGACAATATCCTGGACCTTTGAGGACACCTTTACTGGTCGGCAGATTTGGTATGGTTAGGGATAGGCATGTGGACAAGTAAGGTCTCATAAGGCAACATCCATTTATGATAGTTTTGAGAATGGTAATAAAATGATCTGCACAAGTCATGGTCGATGTGGCAGTCCGTCCGGTCAACGAAAGGAGATAACATTTAATTTAAATTATAGGCATATTAAATTACCTGAATAAATATTTCCATTTTTTAATTTTTTTCTTATTCCCATTCTTATTTTTTTATTTTCTTCTAAATGTATGCTCTCCCAGCTGATATGTTAAGGAAATAGTGTAAGGAATGGGTTCACACAAAAAAGCGGACTCAAACTTCAGTCAGTAACATCAAGAGACCTATCCACTATCTTTATTCTCCCCGCCACTACACCTGTTTCTGAATGGATTTATTTTGTAACTTAGTTGGTGAAGTTAGTGTAAATAGACACTGTTAAAGATATTTCTAATTGTTCAACTGTTAATTGTAACAAATAACTAGTATTACCTGACTAATTTACATATTAATTACATATTACATTTATTCTATGATCAGTATTACACATGTACGTAACTAAAAAGATGTAATAAAAAAATTATGTAACCAAAACTAGACCAGAAATGGGGGGGGAAAAATCAACTGATGCATATGATCAACACCTTGAGTGCCAATAATCTCCATGTGCAGGTGGGCGATACCGCTGGAGATGGACAGTGCCAGAACTATCACTCCCTCCACTGATACCGTGTATCTGTTCAGGTAATCAAAGAGAGACCCATGCTCATGATATTCAGACACTAGCCACAGCTGTGTCCATGAGCCATTATCTGAAGAAAGACAAAATAGACAGATTACAATACAGGACACCCAAACATGATGGACAAGAACATCCAAAGTGATTTGAAAATATATCTCAAAATGCAAGTTTTGATTTAATGACTCAAATGTCAAGAGGTATAACCATCATGAAAAAACATGTTCATGTCTTTTTATCAACATAAAAAAAAATGTATTCCTATCTGTATGATTTTTGGACTAGGTCTATGCATGTATAATTCAAAGGAAAAAAATCTGGACAGAGATGACTGTCATATCATTGATTCTTTAACAATGGTCAGGTTATCAGTGCTTGCTTTGAAACTAAAGCTATTAAAGGTAAACTACCCCATATATGAAAATTCTTTTATCATTTACTCACCAAACAGTTTTTTGTTTGTTTGTTTGTTTGTTTTACCATTGATTTCTGTTGCATGGCCAAAAAAAAAAACAATACTGAAACATTTCTCAAAATATCTTCTTATATGTGACACAAAGAAAAGAAAGTAAGAAATGTTTGGAACAACTTGAAGGGGAGTAAAAACTGACAGAATTTCATTTTTGGGTAAATTATCCCTTTACGCTTGCATTGGTTTGGTAACCTAAAGGAGTGCTTCTCAAACCTGTCCTGGAGTACCCCCAGCACTGCACATTTTAGATGTCTTCCTAATCAAACACACCTAATTGAACTCATCAGCTGGTTAGTAAAGACTCCAAGACCTCAGATGGATGTGTCAGATTTTGTGTCAATTTACAATGTTAGGGGTACTCCAGAACCAGGGTTGGCAACCACTGAACTAAGCATGTGGCATGAGGAGCAATAGCTCCATTAACTTACAAAACTTCTGAGTTTGGTATGTAACGTTCGCTCATTGTGTAGGGGATGAGACATTGCATCAGTAGCTGACACTATGCCCCTATTTAAACCACAGCGTAGACAACGCAGTGGACAACACAGAATACAGGTGTTAACGAGGTCCAAAATGGTTTGAGCTTTTCCACTTTCGACCATTTTCAGGGGCAGTCGAAATTGCATTCAGATTGCTTACGTGGTGTAGGTCAAATGTTCTAACAACCACAAAAGACAGCATACTCTCTGACTACTACCTAATGGATAAATAATATGGGAAGTGCGCTAGCCAAATTTCAAATTTGTCGGCTGAAGACCTAAGTTTGATTTGAAAAAAGTACCAAGCACAATGTTCTCTCACCATTCCTGATTTCTAACACGCACTCGCCACGTTCACTGTGGTCTTGTGGCTAGAAACAAAATCTGCTGCTCTCTGTATGTATTTCCTGTCATCTCATATGTAAATCATACAAGCTTATTTTGTTCATAATCAAAAGATCTGAAAAAAGCTCATATACCCCTCCCCTCAAAGAAATCTGGACAGAAGTGGTCGAAAGTGGACACAATAGACGGATTAAAACACCAAGTGTAAACGGTAGTGTGTCTCCCTTGTCTACTTGTGATCTGAACTAAACATCTACATACCAGGTGAAAACAGGGCCTATGGGAACACAACGGGTCTTTAGCCCATATAGAATCATGCAATATGACTGGCTGATGGTGCATGCACCACCCAATAAAGCATCATCACCAGTGCCTCAAAAATGATGTGCTCACGCTATCATTTTTTCTCAACGAAGGAAGCCATCAGCAAGACTGAGGAGTATGGCAAGCTATGCAGTCTTGTTCCCCACTGAGGGAACCAAGGTTACATACAGGGCACTAGGGAGAAGAGCATCTGACTACCACCAAACTCCTCAGAGCCTGAGGCCACTGTGGACAGAACATCATCTTCCTCCAAACTTAAAGAGATCACACCACAAGCTACTGGATCTGGACACAAATCATCATGGGCAAACTCAACTGGAGAGGCTTTTGTAATCCGTAAAGAAAAGTGTGAACAAGAGAAATCCATCTGCTCCATCCATCCACAGCTTCTAGCTTGTCAGTAGGTCCCAAAGGATTAGCTGTGTTTGGGGGGTAATATGTTGGGTATTGTGGATTAAGTGAAGGTATAGTGTAATATTATTATTGGTGTAATAATTGATGTATGTCCTTTTGGGATAGTTACACTGCCGTTCAAACGTTTTCCATCGGTACGATTTTTTTATGTTTTTTAAAAAAGTCTCTTCAGCTCACCAATGTAATTTATTCCTGTGATCAAAGCTGAATTTTCAGCATCAGTCTTCAGTGTCACATGGTCCTTCAGAAATATGCAGATTTGATGCTCAAAAAGCATACATTATTATCAATGTTAAAAACTGTTTTTTTTTAGGATTCTTTGATCAATAGAAAGCACAAAAGAACAGCATTTATTTGGAATACAATATTTTGTAACATTATAAATGTCTTTACTGTAACTTTTGATCAATTTAATTCATCCTTGATTGATACAAGTATTGATTTCTTTCCTTTCTTTCCCCCAAAATTAAAATTAAACCCCAAACTTTTGAAGGGAAGTGTTTAATGTTACAAAAGCTTTCTATTTAAGATAAATGCTATTCTTTTGAACTTTCTATTAATGAAAGAAATAGCTGTTTTAAATTGTAACAATATTTCCCAATATTAATGTTTTTTTAATTTTTTTATTTTTAATCAAATAAATGCTGCCTTCTTTTAAAAACATTAAAAATCGTACTGATCCAAAACTTTTGACTGGTAGTATATGTTTTTGTGGTGTGTATGGATGAAGTAACTATACAGCGAACTTGTATGTTGACCTGCTCTCTCGATTGCCCAAAACAAATTTATCCTAATGGATATAATAAAGGACTAATTAACTACCTAACTAACGTGGTGTTTTCATTCTTGCAATTTTTGCAGTGCAGACAGTCTGACAATTCATTATAGACTGTTTTGGCATTTTGTAAGTGTGTGGCTCTGCTCTTGTGTTCCCCCAGAAGAGAATAATTCACTCAATGAATCCACTCAAAATGATGAGTCCAATCAAATGGAACAAAAGAATGACACACTAAAAGGGTCAGATAAACTGCTTCCTGAAGAAGAGAAATGTGAGTGATGGTGCAAGAAAATCCACTGGTGACATATGCCTCAGTGGGTGGTGCAAGTGGCATCAGCCAGTCAATTGATTTGATTCTGTTCAGGCTTCAGACAATCATCACACCTGGAGCGTGTTTCCATAGCATCAGCTACTGACGCAGCATCAAGTGAACCTATGAAATTAAACTCCTGTCATGAAATCTTACACAAATATATGTATACAATAAAATGTTTACTAAATATGTTTCTTGTTATATGCAAGAAATATACAAACAAACAACATGCCTGGTTCTTACATACATTTTCATGTGTCAATGTGATTTTACACCAACATCCCTTCATGTGATACCTTTGTTATCAGCGGCGATAAATCCTAAAATATTCTCGTGGCGTAACATTATTGTCTGATAAATCTCAGCCTCACGAAACCAGGAGCGCTCATCTCGTGATGAGAAGATCTTCACAGCGACATCCTCCCCCCTCCATTTTCCCCTCCACACTTCCCCGAAGCGCCCCTTTCCAATGCTTTCCTGGAGGACAATGGTTCGAGCAATCGTTCTCTGGACCAATAAGGGCAATCCTGAGAGAATATCACATAAACTGTCAGCTAAAGGGTTAAAAACAGATATATGTCCATAAGCCTGTTCAAATCTCACTCACTACAAAAGAAAAATATGTATATTTATGATGATTCATTAAAATCAAATCATATCTAGCTCTTCAAAAATTGTCATTTATTCATCTCATGTGATTCAAATATACACTGTGTTCCAAATTATTATGCAAGTGACATTTCAGCAGGATTTAAGTACAATAATTATTTTTGTTTTATTAAAAAAATGTTTGCCAGGTTAGCCTAGTTAAATAGTTTGGCAGGTATTCTTTGCTAAATGGAAAACCTACTGTAATAATGATTGAGGGAAGGAGGCGGGAACGGGCGAACATTTAAAGACTTTAATTTTCAAAATAAAACAAATACAAAAACAAACGGAACCGCCAGCAGCCCCTCGCGAACAACTGCTGGCTACCCAAAACAGAAATAAAACAACATAAAATCAGGCCTGTTCCTCTCTCGATCTTCAAATCGCTCCTCCTTTTATGCTCCCACTCCTCCGTGAGAGATGCGAGACCGGTATGTCTCCCAGGTGTCATTCATTATCACTCACCCCACCGCCTCGCACCGTTCTCTCACGTCCCTCTGCCTCATCCTCACCGCCAACAGCCCCTCACGGACGACTGCTGGCTACCCAAAACAGAAATAAAACACAACATAAAATCAGGCCTGTTCCTTTCTCGATCTTCAGCGTCGTCGCTCCTCCTTTTATGCTTCCGGTCCTCCGGGAGAAATGCGAGACCGGTGCGTCTCACAGGTGTCATTAATTAACACTCACGCCACCGGCCTCGCGCCGTTCTCTCACGTCCCTTGGTCTCGTCCTGCTCGCCACACCTACTTAAAGAGGTTGTTCCACATTATTAAGCAAGTCACAGTTTTCATGCAATATGGGTAGGACGAAAGATATTTCTAAAGATATTTCAGAAATGCAACTTTATGCGCCACTGTTAGCCTTGATGGAGAGGTTCTTGAGACTCCAGCAGCTTCAAATAACTGTTTGCTACTCAACAGTGCCTTTTTATTGCTACCCTTTTAATACAATTAATTTGTTTGACAGGAACTTTCTTAATGAGTATTTATCTGACCAAGTTTGTCTGAGCTCTAAATGTCTCACAAATCTTTTGAAAGTTTGATTATCTCCATTCAGTTTTTGCTAAATATTAGTTGTTTTCATGCCTTTTGCAAGAAGTTGCACCATTTTGTGCGTTTCATCTTCAGAAAGATGAAAAGCATACATTGAATAAGAACGTCTTGGTTACCAGTCTTTGGTCTTTGGCTTGATTGCTCTTTGGCTCGATTGCTCATCTTGGCTTTGTTTGCCAGGCTCGATTGCTCCTGTCTGCCTGCTGCTGCTACTGTGTTGGTTTGCGTCTGTAAGCTTTGTATATCTTTCTGTTTTAAATCATTATTTACTATCATTTCCTGTTGTTTATACTGCTAAATATAACTTACTCATCACATATTAACCTTACATCGCTAGCTTCAATCTAAATCGTTGCTAGCACAACACGCTAGTAATTCGCTAGCCTGTTAGCGTACCATCAGTGTGCTCTTTATTTATTCATTTATTTTGCTTGTGCCCCCGTGCATTTCACACATCCATCAAACAACTGTGGTGAGTATCAGTCAGTCAAACAAACACGGTGAGTCATGTCATCTTCTCCTCTTATCGTCACTTGCATTTCATGTAACATGTATAGCATAGCCTTCTCTGTCAGCACAGGATTTATATGTGATAAATGCAGGAAGATAGTCAGGCTGACAGAGAAGATTTCAGAGAGACACACATTCAAACTTTAATTGAGGTTAATTGTAAGAGTGCAAGGGCTTTAGGTACTACTTTGGATACGAATAGCTAAGAGAACACTGTACATTGTTCGGTTCTGGCTGTAGTAGAGCCCGTGCAGCAGGGAAATTGGGTGACGGTAAGACGCTGTAGTCGCGTGACAAAACACTGCTCTTCCGTTCCAATTACAACATCAAATAGATTCTCCCAACTCAGTCAAACACCCACTGAGAATCCTGTTGAATGTGCCCTAGTTATTGGCGATGTTTGCCGGGAGCCAGAGCACCTGACATCAAAGCAAATTTAAAAGTGCTGGCTAATGCTAATCATAAATTCTCTAAGATTATATAATATAATATAGATTAAATAATACAATATAATTAAATAATATAGAATTCATATACAATTGGAAATGTTTTTGGGGCAGACCTGACCTGTTGAAAAGAGATGGTATTCATCCCTCCTGGGATGGTGCTGCTCTTCTCCCTAGTAATATGGCACATAGTCTTAGAGCTCAAACATGACAATCTGGGGCTCAGGTCAGGAAGCAGACAGACTGGCTAAACCATCAGGCTCCTAGCTGTCTCACATCACTGAGGTCAGATAAATCCCATCACATAGAGACTCTTTCACCTAGATATCATCATATAGAGACTGTGTCTGTTCCCAGAATTAGGAAATACAAAAAAACTTCCAAATCCATCTAAGGGTAAAAATGTAATTAATGTTCAACCAATAAAGAAAAGATATAATACAAATTAACAAATGATAAAGCTCAGGTTGCTGAATATTCAATCCCTTACTTCAAAAGCACTTATTGTTAATGATATGATTACAGACTATAACCTAGATGTTCTGTGTTTGACAGAAACCTGGCTAAAACCAAACAATTACATTACTTTAAATGAGTCCACCCCCCAAGATTACGGTTATAAACATGAACCTCTTATGAAAGGCAAAGGGGGAGATGTTGCTGCAATTTATAGTAATATTTTCATAATTACTAAGTCTAGTTTCAAATATAATTCTTTTGAGGTGTTGGTGCTTAATGTAACAATATCTAGTGTAAATGATAAATCACATTTCAAATTTGTGCTGGCTACTGTATACAGGCCACCAAACGCAACGCAACGAAAAATGCAACTTTATCCTACAGAATTAATCAATTACAGGCCGATCTCGAATCTACCTTTTCTGTACTAGATACTAGAAAAGGCAGTAGCTTCACAACTATGTTCCGGGAGGCCCACAGGGATTCACCTGGAGGAAATTCTCCCATTGTAACCCCCAGGTTGCCCTCAGAGCTCATCGCCACATGACCCATCCACAAATGTTGCTTCAGCAGGAGCGCAGCCAATACACTGAAGACAGTGCTCATGGCCATCCTGCAACCAGAAGGAAAGGGAAGGAACACCATCTTTAAAATCTGCATTGCAGCTCTTTTAGAGGAATTTGCTCTTTTATAAAGGAAATTGCCTCTTTCAGATCAATAATGATGGACCCAGGGGAATTCCCTGCACTTATCTGTGCAACACGTTGAGAGTGACCACAGATGTGTGCTCTGCTTCCAGCACCAGTTACAAGGTAAATGGAAATATTGCTTCTCATGAAGAGAGGCTGTGCTTAGTCTCCAAAGAACAAAGTTGAAGTGTGTAATGCACGCCAGCCAACTTATATACCCCTATGTATGTCCGGGGGCATGGCCAGACATGGAAATTCCACATGCCAATTCCATTGGCCTTTTCGGAATTAGTCAGAGGTGTTTGGGGTACCCAAGAGTGTCCCCTTGTGTCTTTATTTCCACACAACCTCGAAAGTGACCGACATAAAGGGAACTGTGACTTCTTTAAGTGGGTTAATAATCTTTTTGGAATTTTTGTCGTTTTTTTATCCAAATGTTGGTAAAAAATTATAAATATGAAAGGAGAGTTTTTCAAGGCGAGATCAAGTGGGTTTTCAAGTGGGTTTTTTGTTTACCTAAGAAGACCTGGCAAACTACTAAACAAACCTGTCTGAGATTGATACCAGTTATCTAAAAATATGATAAATAAAACAAACAAACATTTTCTTTGAAAAACTAAAATCTGAATGTTTATTGTATTGAAACCCTACTGATGTCACTTGCATAATAATTAGGAACACAGTGTATTCAAACATACACATATAACAAAACAAAACATTAAAAGTAATCCACATGACTCATAAATATGACTCATCTCATATGATGACATACAAAGCGTTGAATGAATTGTTTGAAGAACAGATGGAAATGTACATTTAGCAGGCACTTTAATCTAAGTCAATATTCTGATAATATTTTTTCCAAGCACATTTTACCAATTTCAAGCCACATCAATCTTAATAACTACAATTTATTTAGTATATAATCATTTATAAGTGATATATAATTGTTAACTGTGAAAAACACCTTATGTTCAGGTAAAATCTCACAGGTAAAAGTGGACAAAAAAGAGTTTTAACTCATACTGAGACGTCAGAAATTATTAAATGCCCATGAGAAGGATGCAATACTACAGATATTGTAAAATAAAGGTGTGACCATTGGACAGCAATATGCTCATTGGGTGAGAAGGGTCACAAAAAAAAATATTTTCCTTAATAATATTTTTTTTTCTCCAGTGCCATCATTTTCCAGAACTGCAAACTACCTGGAGTCTCCAGAAGTACAAGGTGTCAGTTTCTCAGGGACTTGGCTAACTGCGTTCACACTGCCGCTGGCAAGAGCAGCAAAATTCCCTCTCGCCGCCCTGCCAACAACGTCGTAAAAAGATTTGTGGACGCTCGGACGTAGATCGAATGCTTGGTCTTTTTTAAACTTTATTTAAAGGGTCCGCAAAGCAAACAAGCATGTTGGTCGTTATTTGACGCTAACTACAGTGACCTATTTGCTAATGCAGGGGCGTAATTTGTGGGGGGAATATATCGGGATCCCCCCGATATAACCCCCCCAATATTTAAATCTATGCATTACAACCCCCCCATTATTTATACCATGATCACAATATCAGGAGGCATACCCAAACTTCAACCCCCCCAATGTTCAAACCAAATCTACGCCCTTGTGCTAATGAAATAAATCAATCAAAAGCCATTTGTGTGGTGCGCCTTTTGTGTTCATGGTTGCCGCAGAACCGCGTCATAGCTCATTAGTTGACCTGACTTCAACTCTCCTGGCCGCTCTCACCATCCAAAACGCACCCCCCTCGCCGGAGCTAGCTCGCCGCCAGCTCACATTGAAAATGAATGACTTCCGGCCACTTTGGCGGTCTCGCCAGCGGCGGTGTGAACGCACAGTAAGGCATGGAAACCTGACACACGACTGATGATATTTACAGTGTTAACTACTTGGCACAAGCTGATTGGTGCATGTCGCATCTGCAGCCAATGAGTTTGCTGCTCAACATTTAAATGGCTGGTTACCATACACTATAGCAGTTTGCAGTGCGCTTTCAGAGTTCGTCTAAAACTCTCCACCTTCCCCAGCTTCACCTGTACAGATCTGCTATGGGTAATTGATATGCCATTTTATGCAGCAGCAGTATGTCTTACATACTAACAGCAGTGTATCGGCATATGTATTGGCAGTATCAAGTTCCTGTACTTGCTCTGCAGCAGCAGCAGCAACAGCAATAATCTACAACAACAGGAATAATCAGCAGCAGCAGAGCAGATCTATTCTGCCAAGACCAAATACATTAACAATGTCATATCCATTACCATGCTAAAATCTTCGACAGTTGTCATGATAGAAATGATTCTATATTTATATTTATATACAAAATAAATATAGTTGTTAAGATTGATGTGGTTTGGAATTGGTAAAATGTTCTTGTGTGAAAAAAAAAACTTGCATAATAATTGTGCACGCACTGTATATGGATTGTGGAACATCATCTGAGTAGAAGTCATTCACACCACTTCCATGATACTTTCATGTCACTTTTATGGTGATTTTTGCCAATTTTGGAGCTTAACAACATTTGTTCTCATTCACCATTATACAGAATTTTTTTTTTACAAAATTTCTCCAATTGTGTGAAAGAATAAAGAAATTCAACTGGTTTAGAATCACATGAAGGTGAGTAAATAATAGAATATTTTTCATTTTATAATATATTTATAATAATTAACCTATTCTGCTATTTTTGTTTCATATTCATGTTATTAAGAAAAACATATGATAATTAACATCTGAGTAGTCTGTTTTTTTTTGTGTGTGTTTTTTTTTGTGGGTGCATAGTCAGCTCTCACCTGAACCAGAGCCAGAGGTGCTCATGTCATAGATGAGCTCTTTCAGGCATTTGTCAGGTGACACCAGAGTATGGTCATCCAGGGGTTCCTCTGGATCCTGTTTGTGGGCTTTAATGTGTGTGCACCGCAGGTTTTGTACGGCACACATTCCCAGAACGACACCCACACACACCAGGCAAGACGGCACAAGAATTACTGCTGCTAGTTCCAGCTGACTCCAACCAGACCCCTCAGGTGGCCGCTCTACACACACACACACACACACACACACACACACACACACACACACACACACACACACACACACACACACACACACACACACACACACACACACACACACACACACACACACACACACACACACACACACACATTTATTTCAGTATATGAATGAGGACATCTCATGCAACATTTTTTTTTTTTGGTGATGATACTATCTATCTATCTATCTATCTATCTATCTATCTATCTATCTATCTATCTATCTATCTATCTATCTATCTTTCTATCTATCTATCTATCCCAGTCATTACCAGACAAAAAATTTAGCCTATTCGTAACTGCCAGATGGACCATGGCAGAAAGTGGCAGTGGATATAGTCAGGCCATTTGACACAGATGCATCCGACTGCAGGTTTGCTATAACATTAACTCATTATTACAGCAAATGGCCTAGGATTTCCTTTCCACTGTCACTACGGATTCTGTGATTTCTGTCATCAGTCTTCAGCAGCCATGGAAATCCATTGAGTGTTGTTACTGATAACGGTGTTCAGTTTACGTCAGCTGCTTTCGCTGTATTTCTGAAAGGAAGGAATATTTGTCACCATCGTTCCTCTTTTAACTACCCATCAGCTAATGGTGCTGTAGAGAGGTTTAAGCGTGTGCTCAAACACACTCTTCAGATGGCCATGCATCCAGCAACATCAGCCATGGAAAACTGTGGTAACTGACTTCTTGTAGGTGTACTGTGCCACTTCACATTCTGCAACTGGTACTTCACACTTTTAGCTCCTCTGTGGCAGGCAAAGGCGTACAAGGCTGTCTGTTTTGCCATCTGCTCATGTGCACTCACCAACTGACATGACTGTTCGCCAAAGGGCTGCAACACAAGATGAAAAAGTACACTGATGCTAAAGCGGTGTGCTCACACCCCGTGTTTTCTGGATTTTATGTGTGGATGCGTCTACAATACATTGTCGATGCAACTCTGATATTCTATTTTTTTTAAAACATTTTTAAAGGGGAAAATGTGTTCATGAGTGAATTGTGCTGTGGACTACTATTTTGGAAAGGAAGTCTGAACTGTTGTGTAATGATGTAAGGTGTGTGGAGAAAGTGTAAACAAAAGGTGGATGAAGTTCACTTCTCGTGTCTCATGCTTTATTATTTAATAAGTCAAGTCACCTACATTTATATAGAGCTTTACAGTGATATAATGATATTAATGTAACAAAGATTGTTTTGGCTGTACAGCAGCTCTAGAAGAGAGTCACTGTCCAGCTTAAGTAATTTTTTGATTAATTCATTTCTGTTGTGAAAATCATCAGTTCCCTTACGAAGGGAACTCAACGATGCGTCCATCGACGCCATGGGAACGCCCCCAGCGTGACTGCGTCTGAAGCATCTATGTCAACTAGTCCAATGGAAAGAATGAGCGTCACGGGCGGGTGACGTCATGACCAGGATATGATAAAAGCACATCCGGTGCAAACCGGCATTAGCTTCTGTTGCCTCAGCAAGCGATCTGTGTCAAACTGTCTGTTATATTTACTGTTGTCTGTCTGATATATATATATTTATGGAAACTAAACAATTGCACAAACTCTGTGTTCTCCCTGCTCGCGCTATTTAACGAGTAGGGACACACACGAGCTTTGTGTGATGGGTTTGGGAGTAGAGCATGCGGTATCAGCCTCCGAGGGGGCTGATTGCCAACATTGTGAGAAGCTTTCGCTTCGCATGCTCCGCTCCCGCCTGTCACTTTTCGAGGAAAGTGGCCGGGCTCGCAATTCTCAGGGTGACAGGTCCCGCGTCTGCCGAGGCAGCGCGGAGAATGCATTCCTGTGGATCGCGAATAGGATCTCTTTACGGGGTTGGAGACGGGTACGCGGATCTTATCTCCTCCCTTTCCACGAGGGATCCAGTGCTCTCTCGCCGGTCTCGGAAGCCCGCGCTGCGGTCTCTTCCGCCCGGGGAGAGAGAGAAATCAATGCTTCAGTGCTCTACCTCCGAGGAGGTAGATGTGCTGGGCATTGAAAGTGACACAATCATGGGGGAAGTGAATTTGCCATCTCTTTCCCCAGCGTATGAGGAATATATATAGCCTATATATATATATATGATAGTTTATATATTATATATAAAATAAAGTGAATATATATAAAAAATATATATAAAAATAATAAGCTGGTGGAAGTGTTTACTAAGGCTGTAGATAAATTAAATATTTATGGCCAGCAGAAATAAGGGGGCACTCGTCCTAAAAATAAAATAGATTAAACGAGTTTCCTTCCCTCTATTTTTCCACCTCCATCACGGGGCCTTCCATTTTTCCCGATCTGCACAGCGAGCTGTCTAGATCATGGAAAAAGCCTTAATCCTCTTGTCTTTTAGCCCCCACATTCATGTATATTCAGATATTTGGGGGTTAAGAGGGTATGGCTATGGGGCAATACCCCGGGTAGAACAGACGCTTGCGAGCTATCTGTCTCCCGGTTCAGTATCGTACCTGAAGGCGTCGGCTTCTCTCACTAAACCATTAAAGAAAACTATTTTTTAATCTAGTGGGAAAAGCATATATGGCAGTGGGTCTAGCATGGGCCTGCTTGCACACCATAGCAGTGCTACAAGCATATCAGGCTGACCTGCTGCGGTATTTGGACAGAAGTGAGGGAGTTTGGCCCGATGGGGTTTGAGAACTCCGTCGGGCCACAGATTTATCTCTCAGGGATGGCAGCCCTTGTGGTCACTGAGAGACACCTCTGGCTCAATTTGATGGGAATCATAGAGAAAGATACAAGATAATCTCTCCCTCGCTATGTCCAACCCCCTGGGGCTGCTGGGCGTGAGCAGCTCCAGCCGTCTAGTTTCTCATACACAACACAGCAGCCAAAGCCTTCAAAGCAGAAGCCGGATCCGAGGACCGTTCTTCACGCTGAGAAGGCTGCGGCTCAAAAGAAAAGGTCTGGCGCCACCGGCGTCAGACCGGTGAGGGCAGCCCCAACCGGGGTGGAATGGGGTACACCTCATTATACGGTGCCCTTTCCATCTCGGTGCCCTCAGGGGACCGTTCTGCCAACCCCGCCACCCTTGGTGCTTCGGGGCGCAGCGGTCTCCAGCGAGCTTCTGGCGCAGCGTCAACTCGACATTGCGTCGGAATGCGCCCTCTGAGGGGGGTTCGAAAACAGTCAGTTCAGGTGGTTCCTGCCAGTATGCTTCAGGTCCCCGAACTGGCTGTCTTTATTACACCAGAGGCCAGCCTCGAGGGGCTGGTTCCCTTGGTAGATTTTCTGGCAGCGCGGAAGCTACTGCCAAATATATCTCTATGGGTCCTGCAGTTAGTAGTAAGAGGCAGATTTGGTTCTCGTCCTCCAGGCTACAACGGGGTGTTGCTCACGTTAGTGCATTCCGAGCAGGCTCTGGTAATGGAGCAAGAGGTAAAGGCCCTGTTAGCAAAGAAAGCTATAGAGCAGGTGTACTCACCCGACATTGCGTCGGGTCTTTACAGTCGTTATCTCATTGTTCCAAAAAAGGATGGAGAGCTGCGTCACATACTAGATCTTCGTCTGTTGGAGT
The DNA here is from genome assembly GCF_051911475.1 of Siphateles boraxobius. NCBI lineage: Eukaryota > Metazoa > Chordata > Actinopteri > Cypriniformes > Leuciscidae > Siphateles > Siphateles boraxobius. The sequence goes on from NW_027509197.1 coordinate 4,564,123, forward strand.
GTTTGGTGCTGGAACTCAAGTCCAAAATGCTGACACTCAAACAGATCGTGACTCAAATCAGATCCGAGGACTGGTTTGTCACGATAGATCTAAAAGACGCATACTTCCATATCTCCATCCTCCCTCAGCACAGGAGGTTCCTGAGGTTTTCTTTGGGGCAAAGAACACCAGTATCAGGCACTTCCTTTCGGTCTAGCTCTATCACCCCGCACATTCACGAAGCGTGTAGACGCAGCTCTGGCCCCGCCAGGCTGCAGTGCATATGCATTCTGAATTGCATAGATGACTGGCTGATTCTAGCGGAATCAGAACAGTTAGCGGTTCGGCAACGAGGTGTCGTTCTCGCTCCTATGCAGATGTTGGGGTTGAGGCTCAATGCCAAGAAGAGTGTGCTTTCTCCAGTACAGAGAACCACTTTCCTTGGTGTGGTATGGGATTCAGTGACGATGCGGGCCACTCTGTCGCCCGTTCGTGTAGCTGCTATCCTAACAGCCACAAAAGAGCTGAGGCTAGGCCAGTCACGCACTGTAAAACAGTTAGAGAGACTGTTGGGTCTTGTGACAGCAGCGTTCAACGGGATAACTTTTGGCCTGCTGTACATGAGACCTTTACAGTGGTGGCTCAGGACCAGAGGGTTCTCCCCGAGGGGAAACCCACTTCGTATGATCAAGATCACGCGGCGGTGTCTCCGCACCTTGGTTATATGGAGGAAACACTGGTTCTTAACCCAGGGTCCGGTGTTGGGAGCTCTTTGCCATCGAGTTGTGATCTCGACAGATGCTTCCCTCACCGGCTGGGGAGCGGTATTGGAAGGCCGCTCAGCTCAGGGCTTGTGGAGGAGTCATCATCTCTCTTGGCACATGAATTGCCTAGAGATGATGGTCGTCTTCAATGCGTTGAGACATCTCCTCCCAGACCTGAGGGGCCATCATGTGTTGTTCTGGAACAGTGACTGTTAGGCCTCAGGGCAGCAGCGTCCAATGTGATACCCTTTGACCTGCTGTACGTGAGACCTTTACAGAGGTGGCTCAGGACCAGAGGGTTCTCCCTGAGGGGAAACCCACTCCTTACGATCAAGATCACGCGGCAGTATCCCCGCGCCTTGGTTATATGGAGGAAACTCTGGTTCTTGACCCACAGACAACACGTTGGTGGCCTCTTATTTTGGTCCCTCAAGAAATTACGCTGTCTGAGGGCAGTGTATATTCCGGGGGGGGCAGAATATTGGAGCAGACACCCTGTCGAGGCAGGGGCTGAGGCCAGGGGACTCCACCCCGAGGCGGTGGAGCAAATATGGGAGTTTTACGGCCAGGCAGAAGTGGATTTGTTCTCGTCTCAGCATACGACGCACTGTCCACTCTGGTTATCCCTCACTCAACCAGTCCCCTCGGGGCTGGATGCTATGGTGCAGACGTGGCCGAGGCTACGTCTGTACGCATTTCCCTCCGTTGCTCTGCTCCCAGGAGTTCTGGAGTGAATCCGCCAGGATGGAATAAGCCTATTTAGTAGCACCACCCTGGCCGAGCTGAATTTGGTTTGCGGACCTAATTTTTCTCCTCGACGGACCTCCCTTGGAGGTCCCGATCAGGAGAGACCTTCTGTCTCAGGCAGGGGATGCAATATTGCACCCCCGGCAGGGGATTTGGGAACTGTGGGTTTGGCCTCTGAGGGGGCCCAACTCATAGAGAGTGGTCTCTCAACCGAGGTTGTTTAGACCATTCTAAGCTCCAGAGCTCCCGCTACGAGGAAACTATATTCACTATTTCGAGAGTTTTTCACTTCTTGGTGTTACCAGCGTCAGTGGGATCCGGTTAACTGTTCAGTAAACACAGTATTCGAGTTTCTGCAAGAACGCTTTGTATCAGGTCTATGTCCTTCCACGCTTAAGGTATAATATGTGTGGCGGCCATTGCGGCTTTCCACGCCCTGGTGGGTAGTACATTTTTGGGTCGAGACCCCCTGATCACTCGTTTCCTTCGTGGCACTTTGAGGCTGAGGCATGCAACTTGCACTAAGGTGCTGGCTTGGGACCTTGCAATAGTTCTAGAAGGCCTATCTGGGGCTCCCTTCGAGCCCTTAGATTTGGTCTCAGAGAAGTTCCTTTCTTTTAAGACTATTTTCTGCTAGCTATTTCGTCCCTATAAGAGTCAGACCTTCAGGCCCTTTCGGTCCCCACCTGCCTTGAGTGCACCGGGATGGCCAAGGCAATCTTACCCGAAACATGGATATGTTCCAAAGGTGCCTACCATTATTCCGAGGCCTATTGTGCTGCAGGTTTCTGTCCTCCCCCATTTTTCGGACCAGGAAAAGCTGAACCTCTTGTGCCAGTGCGAGCACTGGACACTTATGTTCATCGGACTTCTCTGTCGAGAAAATCCAACCTATTGAGCATATAGATAGTCGAGACTATTCTTCTTGCTTGTGAGTCTTCTGGCCAACCATTTGGTGGTCAGGGCTCATTCCACTAGGAGTATGGCTTCTAAGCGTATTATCTGGAGTTCTCTCCAAGACGTTTGTGATGCGGCGGGCTGGTCCTCACCGCTCACATTCATGAGGTTTTACAGCTTGGACCTGGATGCTGCCCCAGGATCCCAGGTGCTTGGTGCAGTGTGACAACAGGCTGACACTCAGGCATTTGAAAGTCTGGCGCTTTGGGTATTCTCGTTCCCATGGCGTCGATGGACGCATCGTTGAGTTCCCTTCGTAAGGGAACGTCTCAGGTTACTATTGTAACCATAGTTCCCTGAGAACAGGGAACGAGACGATGCGTCACCCTGCCATACTTCCTGCATCCCTGTGATCGGCTTGCTTCGGCAATTTTCGAAGCTAATGCCGGTTTGCACCGGATGTGCTTTTATCATATCCTGGTCATGACGTCACCCGCCCGTGACGCTCATTCTTTCCATTGGACTAGTTGACATAGATGCTTCAGACGCAGTCACGCTGGGGGCGTTCCCATGGCGTCGATGGACGCATCGTCTCGTTCCCTGTTCTCAGGGAACTATGGTTACAATAGTAACCTGAGACGTTCCCTTTCAGTCGATAACGTCAGACGTAGTCGACGGTCGACTGAATGGGATCACGCCAGGCTGGCGTTTTTGTAATATTGTCTTCGAGTATTATTGAACGAGCCAATACACATTGGCGTGCGAGATCTGCATCTCACACTCCGCCCCGAAGCGCGGGTATAAATACGGAAGTAGATGCACGCACCATTTGCCTTTCGCTTCGGAGCCGAGCTTCATGTCTGGATCTGAAGAGTGTTGTTGTACAACGAGCGAGTGTGTCGACGCTTCTTTGGGAAGTCTCTCCTGGTGTCGGTGTTTGCAGCGCGAGTGCAGCGGTGATCGCGAGCTTCAAGCTCTCAACTGCTGTTCTCACAGCAACCAAGTTTCTGTTTGTGTTTGTTTGTCTGACGGTCGGTTGAGGGCGAGAAAGTGAGTGCTTCAGTGACACAGGGTGCACCATTCCTGTGTTAGTGTTGCCGCGGTCATTCCCCTGTGTGCTCCGGCACTGGTGAGAGTTTTTCACTTCTTAAAAGAGCAACACGGGTGCGTTTGCGTCTTTTTCAAGATGTCATTCCGCCCGTGCGTTTCTGGGTGCGGTCGTTCCCTGTCTCTCTCTGATGGTCAAAATTGTTGTATCACGTGTTTGGGCTTACAGCACGCTGAGAAAGCTTTTGTGGACAGCTCATGTTTTCACTGTGGGAACATGACTGTCGCAGTGTTGAGGGCGAGACTCGCCTTCGTTCGCAGAGAGCGAGTCCCCCAATAGTCGCGGAGAGCGTGGGCCCCACCCTGCACGGGTGCTGTGTGGGATGGGTGACCGGAGGGTAGTGTTGGATGTCCCGCCCGGTAACCATTCCCTGTGGGCTCCTCACCCCTCCCTTCCACTGCTGCCATTGGAGCCTCCGGTGTTGTCCGCTGGTCCATCTGTAATGGGTCGGCCAGCGGTTTGACTCGGGGCTCCCCTGGAGGACAGGACGTCGATTGCAGCATCGGAGGGTGAGCTGACTTCTGGAGATGACGACTCGGCTGCGTTGTCTCCCTCTGGGAGTTCAATGTTGCCCGAGCCGGATCCAGAATTGTCAGCTATGCTGAAACGGGCCGCCGAGGCTGTCGGGCTCGAGTGGAACCCTCCACCGTGTCCTGTTCAGTCTCGGTTGGATGATTGGTATCGCGGGGCGGGCCGTGCTGGTTCTCAGCCCGCCGCCCCAGTGCCCTTCTTTCCCGAAGTGCATGAAGAGCTTACTTGGTCGTGGACGGCACCTTTTACTGCTGAAAACAACTTAAGTAGTTCCTCCTCCCTCACTACCCTTGTCGGAGGAGCGGTGAAGGGTTATGAGGCTATCCCTCCAGTGGAGCGGTCTGTTGCGACTCACTTATGTCCAACGGCCGCTGCATCCTGGATGGGGGATCCTTGTTTCCCCTCGCGGGCCTGTGAGTTCGCGTCAGGATTGGCGGTCAGAGCTTACAGAGCTTGTGGGCAAGCCGCTTCCTCTTTGCATGCCTTGGCGTTGTTGCAGGTCTACCAGGCCAAGACACTCAGGGACATGCACGAGGGTAGTTTAGACCGGGCGCTCATGAGTGAGCTCCGCACTGCCGTTGACCTCGCCCTCCGGGGTACGAGTGTCGCGGCATGTGCGGTCGGTCTAGCGATGTCCACCTTGGTGGTCCAGGAACGCCATCGTTGGCTCAGCCTGGTTGAGATGGCGGATGCGGACAAGGTTCGGTTCCTGGACTCCCCAATTTCCCAGGTTGGGTTGTTCGGCGACGTGGCGGAGAGCTGCGCCCAACAGTTCTCTGCCACCCAGGTTCGGACGGAGGCTCCCCGACACACCCTATCCCGGCGGCCCGCTGTTGCCTCCACCCTGCCGCCGGTGATAGTCCCTCCGCCCGTTCGTCGCCGAGGGCGTCCCCCTGTCGCTGCCTCCGGTTCCGCGGGGTCTCCGCAACAGCCTTCACCCAGGCCCCAGCGTAGAACCAGCAGCAGGCAGGCCGCCCGGTCTGTCTCAGTCACTGCCCAGCCAGGGGGCGAGTGTCAGAAGCATTCCTGAGACAGGCCACCCAGGGATGGGGGGACTAGCTCTTCAGATGGTCACCGTTCCACCATTGGCTCTCCGGAGTTCAGTGGTACCCAAATTGTCGAAAGAGCGAATTTCTCCATCCCTGGGTCCCAAGAGGGCGAGGCTGGCGGTTTGCGGTTTGTGGAACAGCCTTGCTCCCCCCAGCCCCCTATTGTTCGCCAGCCGGCAACACGATGCGTTCGAGGACCCGGTCATCCGCCTTCTCACCCATCCTCTGTTGCCCCGTGGAGTCAGGTAAGTGCAGCACGGCTCACTCAGACCCCGCTTCGGGCCGCCCACGGGCCTTCCGAGCCGGGTCCCTGTCCTCCACCTCGCTGCCCCACCCCGGGTATGCCTGTGGTGCCTCTGGTCCCCCTGGTCCGGTTCGTCGAGGCCTGGAAGGTGCTCTCCAACCCATCCAGCTGGCTCCTCCGTACCATCAGGCTCGGCTACACGATTCAGTTCCGCCGGAGTCCACCCAGGTACAGTGGCATATGCCACACTTCAGTGTCGAGCAAATCTGCTCCTGTCATGCGCGCGGAGATCGCTGTCCTGCTGGCGAAGGACGTGATAGAGCCGGTGTCTGTAGCCGAGATGAAGATCGGCTTTTACAGCCCGTACTTCATTGTACCGAAGAAAGGTGGTGGGTTACGACGAATCTTGGACCTGCGAGTCCTGAACCGGGCCCTTCACAAGCTCCCGTTCAGAATGCTAACGCAGAAACGCATCTTCCAATGTGTCCGTCCCCAAGATTGGTTTACAGCGATAGACCTGAAGGACGCGTACTTTCATGTCTCTATCCTGCCGCGACAAAGGCCATTCCTGCGTTTCGCGTTCGAGGGTCAGCCGTATCAGTACAAGGTCCTACCCTTCGGGCTGGCCCTGTCACCCCGTGTCTTTACGAAGCTCGCGGAGGCAGCCCTCGCTCCCATGAGAGAGCGTGGCATTCGCATTCTCAACTATCTCGACGACTGGCTCATACTAGCGCAGTCTCGGGAGCAGTTATGCGAACACAGGGATTTGCTGCTCCAGACCATCAGCCAGTTGGGTCTTCAGGTCAACTGGGAGAAGAGCAAACTCGCCCCCGTGCATAGGATCTCTTTTCTCGGTTTGGAGTTGGACTCGGTCCAACACACGGCGCGCCTCACAGAGAATCACGCCCGGTCGGTGCTGAACTGCCTGAATCTCATCAAGAGCAGTACAGTGGTTTTTCTGAAACAATTTCAGAGGCTCCTGGGGCATATGGCAGCCGCAGCCGCAGTTACGCCGCTCGGCCTGCTTCATATGAGACCACTCCAGCACTGGCTTTGCGACCGAGTCCCGTGGTGGGCGTGGCAGAGAGGCATGCTCAGTGTGAAAATCTGCCCGGCCTGCCTCCAAACCCTCAGCCCGTGGTCGAACCTTTCGTTTCTCCGGGCCGGTGTGTCCCTAGAACAAGTGTCCAGGCATGCTGTGGTTTCCACAGACGCCTCCAACACCGGCTGGGGGGCCACGTACAACGGGCATGCAGTAGCTGGCACCTGGACGGGGTCCCACCTGCATTGGCAACTGCCTCGAGTTGTTAGCAGTGCTCCTTGCTTTGAGACGCCTCAAGACGACGCTGCTCGGCAAGCATGTACTGGTCCGTACGGACAGCACGGCGACCGTTGCGTAAATCAACCGCCAAGTTGGTCTACGTTCCCGTCGCATGTCACAACTCGCCCGTCACCTCCTCCTATGGAGTCAGAAGCATCTGAGGTCGCTTCGTGCCGTTCACATCCCTGGCCTGCTCAATCTTGCTGCCGACGAGCTCTCACGACAGATTGTGGCCTCCGGGGAATGGCGACTCCATCCCCAGGCGGTCCAGCTGATATGGGACCACTTCGGGGCAGCACAGATAGATCTGTTTGCCTCTCCGGACTCGTCCCATTGCCAGTTGTTTTATTCCCGCACCGAGGGGACCCTCGGCACGGATGCACTGGCTCACAGCTGGCCCCGGGGCCTCCGCAAGTATGCGTTTCCCCCAGAGAGCCTGAAGGCACAACTACTGTGCAAATCAGGGAGGAAGAGGAGCAGGTTTTGCTAGTTGCCCCTTATTGGCCCAACCGAACCTGGTTCCCCGAACTTTTTCTCCTCTCGACAGCTCCTCCCTGGCCCATTCCTCTGAGAGAGGACCTGCTCTCTCAGGGACGGGGCACCATATGGCACCCGAGTCCAGACTGTTGGAGACTCCATGTGTGGTCCCTGGACGGGACGCGGAGGTTCTAGATAATCTACCACAGGCAGTCGTAGATACCATCACTTCAGCGAGAGCTCCCTCTACGAGGCTTGCTTACTCCCTGAAGTGGAACCTGTTCGTTGAGTGGTGTGCTTCTCACAGAGAAGACCCCCGAAGGTGTTCGATCATTTCCGTGCTTTCTTTCCTGCAAGAGGCTTTGGAACGTCGACTGTCCCCCTCCACCCTCAAAGTGTATGTTGCCGCTATTGCCCCACATCACGATGCAGTAGACGGGAAATCCCTGGGGAAGCATGATCTGATCGTCAGGTTCCTGAGGGGAGCGAGGAGATTGAATCCGCCTCGCCCCCCCTCTATACCCTCTTGGGACTTATCTCTGGTGCTAACCGCACTGCAGAGACCGCCCTTCGAGCCTTTGCAGGTAGCAGAGTTAAAAATTCTGTCCCAAAAGACAGTTCTCCTGCTTGCTTTGGCCTCCATCAAGAGGGTAGGGGACCTGCACGCATTTTCGGTCAGCGAATCGTGCCTGGAATTCTGGCCGGCTAACTCTCACGTTGTCCTGAGACCCCGGCCTGGATATGTGCCCAAGGTTCCTACCACCCCCTTTCGGGACCAGGTGGTGAACCTGCAAGCGCTGCCCCCGGAGGAGGCAGACCCAGCCCTGGCTTTTCTCTGCCCCGTTCGCGCTCTGCGCTTATACGTGGACAGAACGCAAAGCTTTAGGACCTCAGAGCAGCTCTTCATCTGTTACGGAGATCAGCGGAAGGGAAAGGCTGTCTCCAAGCTAGGGGTGGGAATCTCTAGGCACCTCACGATTCGATTCGATTACGATTCAGAGGCCTGCGATTCGATTCAAAAGCGATTATCGATTATCTGAATCTTTTGTGTGTGTGTGTGTGTGTGTGTGTGTGTGTGAATATAAATACTTTGCTTTAAAAGTACAAAGTAATGACCCATAAAGAATTAACGTACAATATATTTTATTAACATTGCAAAGAACCAACAGGAAAATAAATGTGTGCCTGAACTAGCAGCATACTTGTAGTAAATTAATAATATAACAACAACAGGTGTTCTGACGATTCATGCTACCCATTGAGATGTGCTACTTAATGGTTATGCGCATGTACAGACTCATTTTTCTTCTGCTTACCACGCCCATAAATCTATGCATCCTTGCTGTGGATACTTGTAGGAAACTTTGACAGGTCAAAGATGAATATTTGATGATAATTTTTACTTTTCACACCGTTTTAAAAATAAAAACAGTACATTATACTGTACTCTTAACTTCGAATTTTATTATAATTTTATTTCATATAATAATATCATTTTTACTTGTTATATCAAATGTGATAATTGCTAGTTCATTTAAAATATCCAAATATGCCCCCCATACACTTACCCTGATTAAAATGAAAAAACGATGTCATAATATTGTGAGATTTACACCATTATGGAAACAATAGAGAATGAATCAACATTATCTATGATCGATTTGCGTTTGGGTAGCATTTTTCGACAAGGCAGCAGAAATCGTCTGAACACCGGTACAGCCCAGAGCCATAGAGAGAAACGGCTCTGGTACAGCCGAGTGTTTTTCCTCCTCTGGGCGGAAACGTGTCATATGGCTTCTCATATTTGTCGTGTTGCCGAAATATTTTAGTTTTATTCTACAAAGCTTACAACTAGTGTGGCTCTTGTCCAGCTCCTTTCCCCCTGCAACTTCATAGAAGCCAAAATATTTCCACACGTCAGCTTTTAACGAGGAGGGTGTTTGGATTTCGCGCTCAGCCATCGCGTCTCTGTTATGTGCGCACGCCACAGACAGACGGTCCGGGCACTGCACTTCCGCGCTGCAGAGTTCCGTCTTTTGCGTTCCGTCAATATTACGTTATTATAAATAGGCTACATATCTAAAAAAAAAAAAAATTTTTTTTTTTGAAAATCGATTTTTGACATTTGTGAATCGATTCAGAATCGTCCACGTCCGCATCGCGATGCATCTAAGAATCGATTTTTCCCCCCACCCCTACTCCAAGCAGAGGTTGGCCCACTGGATAGTGGATGCCATCATCTTGGCGTATGAGTCCCAAGGTGAACCCTGTCCCCCAGGACTACGAGCTCACTCCACAAGGAGTGTTGCCGCTTCATTGGCGTTGGCGCAGGGTGCCTCGCTGACAGATGTCTGTAGAGCTGCGGGCTGGGCGACACCTAATACGTTTGCTAGATTCTATAGCCTACGTGTCGAACCGGTTGCTTCCCATGTGCTCTCTTCTCATAGAAGCCAGTAACACCGTGAGCCCCGGTTCAGTGTCGGCTTGCTGCGCCATTCCCCTCCTACGGACCGGATACGTGCGCCATTTTTGCTCCAGTTGAATTCCCTTATCCGGAACCTGTTGAGCTCCTCCGCACCCCTCCAACGTCGGACGTGGCGGAACGTCCGGTGTTATGCCTACCACTCGTATGCAGTGTGGAACCCGTGTTAGGCTGGGTCCATATGTTGCGGTCCCTACGGCGACCCCATATGTGTATTCTTCCACGATACGGCTCCCCAAGGTGAGCCCGTGTCTTTCCCTTGGCAGAGTCCTGCCGTCACTGTAAATCGGTGTTGTCTCCCCCCTCTCTAGGCTGGAGCCACCCCAGTGATATTCCATATGTTATACTGCCCGGTCCTCCCCCCAGTTCATATGCGTATTTCCCCCCCCTTTTTTCGGGGTTGGTTGGGCTTCCGCAACGTCCCTTCCTTCCGATGTTGGGCAGCTTTCCCAGTGTTACCAAGTCTAACTGAGTGGGTCTTGTGGAACAGCAGTGACTTCCTGGCCTAAGCCCTGTCCTTTTCCGCTAAAACGTCGGGAGGATCAGAAGGCTTTTGTCTAGGCACTGGAAGGTGGCAGCGTTAGTAGCGTGTTCAAAGGGTGATCCCATTCAGTCGACCGTCGACTACGTCTGACGTTATCGACTGAAAGGGAACGTCCTGGTTGCGTATGCAACCCACCGTTCCCTGAAGGAGGGAACGCAGGACGTAGTCCCCTTGCCACTACCGCTGGACCACCGCTGACTCCGAGTTACGCTCGGCTCCTTAGCGAAAAGCAAATGGTGTGTGCATCTACTTCCGTATTTATACCCGCGCTGCGGGGCGGAGTGTGAGATGCAGATCTCGCACGCCAATGTGTATTGTCTCGTTCAATAATACTCGAAGACAATAGGCTCCCTGGCGTGATCCCATTCAGTCGACCGTCGACTACGTCCTCCGTTCCCTCCTTCAGGGAACGGTGGGTTGCATACGCAACCAGGACGTTATTAACTTAGGGGCCGAACTGAAAACCGAAAACAGAAAACTTTTATTGCGTTTTGGCCGTTCATTTACACGACAACGGCGCTTTAGTGGCCTGAGAACGCAAATTCAAACGTGAACCATTTTCATAACGTTTTCCTCTGTGCAGAGGAAAAAACAAAATTTGTTGTGAAAAAAGAGACACTTTTGTCATGTCGATGATGCCTTCGTAGGGGATAGTCTAGTTGACACGGTTTCTGTTGACACTTCAGAGCTGCGTTGTGGTCGTGTCTAGGCTAAAGTCCTTCATCAGATCTGGATACGGGCCGGATCCGGCTGACTACGGTAAACAGATGACATTCTTCTTATGATGTAACGAGTACATCAGGTGTTATGGGAAGTATTCCCGGTTCCGGCTGACTAATTTATACAGCCTAACAATCATTTTACATAATTTGAATAATATAAATTGAACTATCAATTTGTGTGCCCTTATTTGTGTGCCAGGTTAAAAAGATGCGTTTTTAGTCTAGATTTAAACTGGGATTTTAATTCTAGGATTTTCATTTTGGGGGGCATAGCCCCCAATGAGTATATGATAAAAAATAAAAAAGGTAACATTTTAGTTTAGGGTCTAATTCTCACTATTAACTAGTTGCTTATTAACATGTATATTACTAGCATATCAGCTGTTTATTATAACTTATAAAGGCAGGGTTTTATAATCACTGAGGTCCCGAAAGTGAGATAGTTATGGGGGTTCAGGGAAATTCCCCAGAGAAATTTTTTATTTCTCTGATCTACATATGTACCATATAAGGCCAAAAAATTGGATAACAATAGCTTTAAAACCATGTCAGTGGGCAGTAGATTATTTCTCTCTCATCATCTCCATGCCTCTCTTTTTCTCTTTGTTTTTATCTTGCCCTGTCTCTTCCCCTCCTAAAGCTAAGCTTTGACTGATATAGGCTTTTCATTTTTGTCTGTGTCAGTGAAGAAAGTAAACATAGGGTCAACTGAACTTATGAATCATTTTCTCAGACACGTTAATTTCCTGAAGGCCAACAGGTTTTGTTTGACAATACTTCGAACAACAACAAGAAGTGACGTCACAGGTCCTAAATTTGAGGTTTTTAGGGGGTACAACATTTTGATTTCTTTGATTTACAAATGTGCATTTCAAGACGTTTGAAGGCCAAAAGAGGGTAAGAAATATCTTTAAAACAATGTCAGCAAGCAGTAGATTATTTGCCAATGCCTGCTCTCCCCTCATCTCCATCACTCTGTCTTTTTCTTTCAGTCTCCTTACCTGCCCTGTGTCTTCCCCTCCTAAAGCTGAGTTTTTTTTTTAATTTACTGAAGGCTACAAAATAGGGATACACCGAATTTTCGGCAACCGAAATTATTTGTCCGAAAATAGTACAAAAGCACTTTCGGTGTTTGGCCGAATAAGTAAAAAGACAGAATAAATTTTGCCGAACAATGACATTTTTGTTGAAGCAATCAAATAGTAACGGTGTGTAAGCATTTTAAAGTGTCCGAGAAAGAGGCAAAAACGTCTGTTTGCAGACACTGTTCTGCTGAATTGTCCAGAGAGGGTGCATCTGCAAAAACTAGTGATAAAGTTTAATTTATCACTTAAAATCAAGACACCCCGAACAGCATGCAGAGTATGAGAAAGACACGGCGGCAGCAGCAGCAGTGAAAAGGAAAGTAGCTCCTTCCAGTCCCAGGACACCCACTCCATCTGTGGCTGACTTCTTAGAAAGGGCAAAAAAGTTAGCCGATGACAGTGCCAAAGCTAAAGGCATTACTAAAAGGATAATGGAATTCTTCACATTGGATGATCAACCATTCTCGGCTGTAGAGGATGTTGAATTTCGCAGGGTTATAGACCAGAGCCCCGTTACACCATGGCTAGTGGACAGCATTTCTCAGACGTGTGCTTACCTGAGATGTATAACGTCGTTTCAACTCACGTCTATGAGTTCTTGGCTACAGATATTGCAGCCCTCAGCTTCACGACTAGGGTTGGGTACCGAGACGCGGTGCCAATAGGGAACCGGTTCCGACGTAAACGGTAGTAACGAGACCGAATCAGAATGAAAATTTTGGTGCCTGATTTCGGTGCCTGACTATTTTTTACCACCCCTGGGGTTCCGGCGTCAACTTGCGTGACGTCAGTGCCGCTTGTTGAACTGATAGCAAGGGGATTAATGAAGATGCCGAAGGCAAAATGCTCCAAGGTTTGGCTGTATTTCACGTGTAAAATTAAGCATCAGAACGCCATCTGGGTGTGCCGATTGTCTGAAGCCCATATAAAATCACGGCAATTCATCGGCTGATGGCGCGGGTGCCGCCTTGACGCTCTTACGTCGTCATATTATATTGGCGCACACGCACCATCTGCTCCTCAGATTTCTCTGCCGAAAAAGGAAGCTTGTCGGCAGCGCAAGGAGAACAAAGAGAATAAAGAGAGACGTTCTCTTTCATAGGTTCACTCAACGCTGCGTAGCTAAGACGCAGTGGGAACGAAATACCAAACTCGCCAAGCTAAGCGCTGCCGTAACTAGTACAATGACTAGATAACTTACATGACTGGTTCAAGCAGACAAAACATGGAAACCTGGAGCCATGGCGAGATTAGATTACCCTGGTAGTAATCTCTATTAATCTCCAGTATTATTACATTGTTTGATACAATATTGTTTTATTTGATATTATGTAAATGTGAATTTTTATTTTATATTGGTTTATTTATTATTACCATATGTTACTTGTATTTATATTGTTTAAATATTTAAGTTAATATTGTGCCCAGTTTGGCCCTGTAAATAAAAGGGTATTATTTTTTGACAAAGTGTGTGCGGTTTCGTTTTCTTAAGTACCGGTTCAAGAACCGTTTAAGTACCGGAACCTTTTAAAAAATACCGAATAGGTACTGGTATCAGATAAAACTCAACTGATACTCAAACCTATTCAGAACTGATATATGGAGCTCGGATGTAAGCCCCACCACTATGCTGAGTTTAACTGCGCAGTGGATCGACACAGATTTCAAGCTACAAAAGTTTGTGCTGCACTCACAAGAGTTTAGGGGGTCCCATTCAGGAACAGCCATATCCGAGGCATTCGCCAACATGTTTGATACTTGGCGTATCAAACAATCTAATAGTCAGTGACAACGCAAGAAATTTGGCTAAAGCCATGGAAGATAGCGATCTGAAAGGCATACAGTGTATGGCACACACAATTCAACTGCCGGTCAACGAGGGATTGTTGAGTCAGCGCAGTATAGCGGATGTGATAGCGATAGGCAGGAAAATTGTTGGCCAATTTAAACATTCCCCGTTTGCCTATGCGCGCATACAATCTATCCAAGAACAGTTCAGAACGCCACTAAAATGTTTCCAACAAGATGTGAGCACAAGGTGGAACAGTACATATTATATGCTGGAAAGCCTTTTTGTGCAAAAGCGAGTCCTGGCTACATACATAACAGATCATGATCTGCCCGCAACATTCACCGCATACCAGTGGGTGTTAATCAAGAACGTTCTCCCTCTTCTCGCCCTCTTTGAGCAGATAACAAAAGATAAGCTCATCTGATGCATCTGTGGCAGACGTTATACCCTTACTTGCAGCACTAAAGCGTCTTTTAAACAAAGACGCTGAAACAGACCACGGAGTGGAAACTACTAAAAGTGCGCTATTAGAGGCTGTCAGCACACGATTTAGGTCAGGCGGACTCAGAACCCCTGTACTGCATCGCAACTGTACTTGATCCACGATATAAAGATCATTACTCGGAAATGAGGAAAAAGCTGCACACACAAGAAATTATGCAGGCATAGTTGGATTTGGTGATGGAGGCGGTCAGGTGATGCACAGCAGCGCAGGGGATGAAAACAGCGCAGAGAGAAAACGGGCTCGTACTACAGATGAGCCGCGCACCGTTTTGCTTTCTGACATGTTCGAAGAGATCCTTCAAGAGAATAACCATTTGCAAGACAGTTGCAAGCTCAACTGCTCAACAATTAGAGTGGTTAACTGAGTTAACATTTTCCTATTTACATGTTGTGATTTGTATAGTCACAGAGTGTACAAAACTACAAATTACAAGGTCATATGAGACACAGACATCTTTTAACCGTATAAATACTGGGAACTATCTCAGAAGGCGAAGCACTGCTACTTGGGCGGAGTGATAACCGCAGCACCTGAGAGACGCACCGTTGTTACTAACGTCAACAAAACCAACATGACTAAGTTTACCTCTAGCTCCGCTCATTTGTTACTGGGGCGATAGAGTGCGTTCGTGACAAACAATACTAACCTTACAGGGGATACATGGAGCCCGGGAACAACTGCAATAGTAATTAAAGCTGCAAGCTGCATTTATCGGTTTTAAGGCAGTTAAGCTCAAAAGCATCAAAAGACATTAAGTTTCAAGTGGCAAGCATTTAACCACTGACATCATAGATGGAATAGACCTTGATTTAGCATGATTTACCATGATATACCAAATTTTAGTGTGATTTTTCATGATTTACCATGTTCAAGTATGATTTACCATGAATCTAGCATGATTTACCACAGTTTACCATGATATACCAAGTTCTAGTATGATTCACTATGTAATCACTAATAATTGATTACATTGTAGTATGATTTAATATGATTCTAGCATGATTTACCAGTTTACCATGATTTGCCATGTTATATGATGATTTACCATGATATACCACATTCTAGAATGATTTACCAGGATTGTAGCATGATTTACCATGATTCATCACATTGCTAGCATGATTTGCCATGATACACCATGTAATAGTATTATTTACTATGATTTACCATGTTTCTATCGTGATTTACCATGATTTACCACATTGCTAGTATTTATGTGAAGTGTCAATAGCAATGAAGTGATAATCTGACAAAAAATGATTGTCTTATAATAGTTAACATGGAAAAACAGGTTTGCTTTAGTGCAGAATAGTGATGAAAATCAAGTCTGTCAAAATGAAACTGAGCCAATAAGTAGTCTTCTACTGCCCTCTGCTGGCCATTATACTTACCACTTTATTAATTTCACAGGTGCTTTTGCACTCTTATTTAGACATTTAGACATGCTTACACACACACATACACACACAAAGACAAATGTTGTTGTTTTTTTCAATGCTATTGGGATGTGTCATTATGAAAATATACTTTAAAGGAGAACTCCGGCAATTTTTAAGTTAATCTTGATCGTTATAACTTTGTGAGTACTGTCTATACAAAAAAAAAAACGAACCGGATTGGTGATTGCAATACGGAGCTGTTCCCGCAAATGCCCAGAGCTCCCCCTCAACTAAAACAGCAGTTATGGGGGCATATACATAAAGAGTGTCTTTGTGCCTCTTACTTCATCACTTCTAGAGAATTACAGACCTGTCTCTCTCCTACCATTCATTGCAAAAACACTTGAACGAGTTGCTTTCAACCAAGTATCATCTTTCCTGTCTCTGAACAACCAGCTGGATGTCAACCAATCTGACTTCAAGAAAGGGCATTCGACCGAGACCGCATTACTTTCAGTCAGAGAAGCTCTGCGGATCGCTAAAGCTGCTTCCAAATCATCAGTTCTCATTCTCCTAGACCTGTCTGCTGCCTTCGACACTGTGAATCATCAGATCCTTCTGTCCACCTCTCATCACTGGGCATCACTGGAACTTCCCTCCACTGGTTTGAGTCCTATCTCACAGGTAGGTCATTCAGGGTCGCATGGAGAGGCGAGGTATCCAAAGCACATCGACTGACCACAGGGGTTCCCCTGGGTTCAGTCCTTGGACCCCTCCTCTTCTCCATTTACACCTCATCACTGGGACCCATCATACAGGCACATGGTTTCTCTTACCATTGCTATGCTGATGACACCCAGCTCTACCTCTCATTTCAACACAGTAGCTGCTCGTATCTCTAGCTGTCTGGCGGACATCTCGGCATGAATGAAGGAACATCACCTGCAGCTCAACCTGGCAAAGACTGAGCTTCTCGTCCTCCCTGCCAATCCGTCTCTACAGCACGACTTCACTATCCAGCTAGACTCATCCTCAATCACCCCATCAAGGTCAGTCAGAAATCTTGGAGTAATCTTTGATTACCAGCTAACCTTCACAGACCACATTTCAATGACAGCTCGATCATGCAGGTTTGCAATGCACAACATCAGGAAGATCAGGCCTTTCCTAACTGAGCATGCAACACAACTTCTCGTCCAGGCCCTGGTTATTTCTAGGCTTGATTACTGCAATGCTCTTCTAGCTGGTCTTCCATCATGTGCAACTAAACCCTTACAAATGATCCAGAATGCTGCTGCTCGTCTTGTCTTCAACGTGCCCAAAAGGGCCCACGTCACTCCGCTGTTCATCTCCCTGCATTGGCTACCACTCGCTGCTCGAATCAAGTTCAAGGCGCTGACACTTGCTTACAGATTGACCACTTGCTCAGCTCCCTCCTACTTTCACTCGCTCCTACGGGTCTACATCCCTACCAGAAGCCTATGATCGATCAATGAGCGACGGCTCGTGGTACCATCACAGCGAGGCACAAAATCACTGTCCAGAACATTCTCATTCATGGTTCCATGCTGGTGGAATGACCTACCCACCTTCGTCCAGAATTCAGAATCCCTGACAGAATTCAAAAGACAACTGAAAACTCATCTCTTCCGTGAGCACATAACATAGGAAGAAAAAAACAAAGAAAAAAAACTTTTTTTTCTTGAAATCTTCGCTTGTCTGGTTTATGCTACTCTGAGCAATGTTTGAACTTTTAGTGGAGCGGCTAAGTGCTTATGTTTGCCTGAATCGTTCAGTTTATGATACAAGCGTGAAAGTTGGCATGAGCAGTCTCCATGGGTCACTTGACAAGAAAATTGTCCGAGCCAGTTGAAATTTCAAAATGGCGGCCATTTTTCAAGATGGCCGACACCTTAGTGGAGCAGTTAAGTGATATAGTGGTTTATTTGGTGATACAAGCATGGAAATTGGCATGAGCAGTCTCTGTGGGTCACTTGACAATAAGCCACCTACAGCTACTTGAAATTTCAAGATGGCGGCCATTTTTCAAGATGTCCACCACCTTAGTGGAGCAATTAGGCTTAAGAAATCATTTAGTTGTTTATACAAGCATGAAAATTGCCATGAGCTGTCTCAAAGGGTCATTTGACAAGAAACCGCCCACAGCCATTTTTTTCCAAGATTGTCACCACCTAAATGGAGTAGTTAAAGGGTACATATCATGCTTTTAAATTTTTCCTTTTTACATATAAAACATACATTTGTGGTCTATATAAAGCGAAACTGCAATTCTTGGGTCTGAATTCCTCATTATTATAGCTCCACAGGCCCCTATTTTACTCCTTTTCTGATGTGCTTCTGTGAGTGACTCGTTTTGAAGCGGCCCCTTTAAATGCAAAGGAGCTGTGTCACACTCCGCCCGCTCTCCAGGGTGCTGAGTTGACAGTCGGTTCAACTCCACCCCGTTCGGCCATTTTTGTAGTTTGATTAGTGATATACGATCTTATAGCGTCACAGAACATTTATATTCACACAAAATGTCAACAACGGAATCAACAACAGAATTGTCAATGAAGCCTTACATGTTCGAGGCAGAGCCGGACCCGGAGCTAGTTGAACAAATAGACGACGAACCTGAAGAACAACGTCTGCATATGGATGTATCTCAATGGTATGTAACTATATTTACAGTAACTTCGCCATCCATGCCCACTGCTACAATACTGTATGTTTTACAACGACAATTTAACACTCACAAAACAAAATATAAGTTATATTATAAAAAAAATAAAGAAAAACACTATAGTAATAGTGAACTTTTGTGTTAATTTATCGTCTAAAGTTTATAATCAATAAAAAAAATGTTTTGGTTTACATCATATGTGTGTGTACTGTGTAAAATAATGATGTATTTATAAATACAAGCATGCATTTATATATTTACCAAATATTGACATGTTTATAATTAAATATAATTTATATATTATATAATAAATACTTAATATATATAAAAATAATTATTATAATTATACATGCATGTGTGTTTTATTAAAGACATAATTATTATATACAGTACACACACATATATGATGTAAACAAAACAAAAATTCTACAAACGATTAGTCGTGATTAATCATTATGCAGCCTTATAAAATGTACAGCATAGCAGTTACCACATAATGCAAACCTTTACTTTTGACATGAGGCTGGAGTATTCTTATAGAAAGCTGTGTCCCAATTGAGCACCTCTGGGGTTTTGTTTGACAGCCTTTGTCAGCAAATGTTGGTTTGTGACTTGTTGGTTTAGCCCTCTAGATAAAGTGAAAGTCGATTAACGTTATTTCTCTTGTTAAAACAATCACACTAAAAAGATAAATGACTACGGTCTAATCTTACCACTAAAAATCTGTATGGATAATATGATACGTTTAGAAAAGCATCAGAAAACACAGCAGCTAAATGACCATTGATGAAACTCAAGAACAATAATACTTCAGACATGTAACGTTACTTCAAAAAAAACAAAAACAAAGAAATACGAAGGCACTGCTAAACCATGACCACCATGTGTTTTAAGAAAGTAAACTATTTTTATTAAAGATATTTACAGCTTACCGAAGTGATCTGTTCGCGTCTCCAAAGATAGATGGAATTGACCCCTCATTCAAACGAAGTCGATCGGCAAACCCTTCTTTATACTGGCCGAGGTTGTTGAAGTCGGAATCGTCGAACTGCTTCGCGCACACGAAAACGACTTTACCAAAAGATGTGGGAACATTTCCTTGGTAAATAAAACTCAACCAGGCACTTCGAAGAGGTTCTGATGCTGGGAGACGGTGTAACGAAGCGTGTGGGTCACTACATCCAACAACCGAACATTTTGACTTGAGCTCTCGACACTTCTGCATCATTGAGCTTGGACTACAAAATCGGAGCGAGGAATAATAATGGCGGATTGATCGAAATGTTGGGCCGGTAGTCAATGTCCTTATTTGGTAGTTCCGCTGCAAATACTGTGACGTAATTGTTCAGAAAACGTCATAGAAAACAGAAAAATCTGAACTGGGTGAACAATAAGACCAAAACAGAATATAAAGATATAAACGAAACACCTGAAGAGAATAATTTCAACTTTTCTGCACTTTTAAACACTCCAAATATACAACAAAATGCATTTAAGTGCTAAAAAAAGTGGTTTTAGCATGATATGTCACCTTTAAGCGACATAATGGTTTACTTAGTGACATAAGCATGCAAATTGGTATGAGCAGTCTCTAGGTGTGGACAATTTTCTTGTCAAGTGGCCCATGGAGACTGCTCATGCCAATTTTCACACTTGTATCATAAACTGAACGATTATATCACTTAGCCGCTCCACTATTTGTATCCTGAGCACTTCTTGCGTTGTTTTTGCCTCTCCACGATGACTCGCTGGTTTAATCCTCATATGTAAGTCGCTTTGGATAAAAGCGTCTGCTAAATGACTAAATGTAAATGCAAATGTAAGAAGATCTGGGCATTCATTGAAGAGATATAGGCTTTCAGGGACACTTGGTCAAGCCCACATTTTGAAGTGACCCTATTAAAGTCATCCAAATGCAGAAGTTTTAACTTTTTCTGATAATTATTGATCTAGACAGTCCAGAGTATTGTACTGCACTGGTTTTGAACATTATGATATGAACATTATATGATCATAGATGGAAAAGACAATTTACAGCTAATACAGGCAATTTACCATAGGACATACATGGTTTTGAACCTTTTTAACAGTTATAGCGCCACCTATAGTCCGATCTCTATGAAACTTTGCATGCTTCTTCACCATGTTATGACACATATGCTCATCAATTTTTGTGAAGTTCTGATTTTTATTTATGATTCATAAGCTTTTGACTGTATTTTGCCACGCCCCTTTTCTAAATGACCCTGTTACAGCCACCCAATTGCAAAATTTCAACTTTTTTTTGATAATTATTGATCCAGAGAGTCCACAGAATAGGCCTAGACTGGTTTGGTTCTGATCGGGCGAAAAAACAGGGACTAGTTCGTAGGGGTGTAAGAAAAAATCGATACACTTAAGTATCGCGATATTTTACTTGGCAATACTGTATCGATTTTCAAAAACGCAATATCGATTTTTTTTTTAGTTTACGTGCAAAAATATTCATGGTTCAAGTTTATGTTGTGTTTAAAATCCCTACCACTAGATGGCTATGCTGAGACGCACCACTAGTCTCTCGCCTAACCGCGTCTAACTTTTTGCTAAAAGCTAAAAACATAGCTATGGCTGAACCCCGCGTAAGACCGGCTCCTGCTGCATTCCGTGCTGAAGTGTGGAATTATTTTGGTTTCCAGAGTAAAGAGGGCTCTACAGATATCGACAAGAACCATGCGGTTTGTAAACTGTGTCTGGGAAAGATTAAGTACTCTGGTAATACCACGAATTTGAGGGCATATTTAGCAAGACACCATTCAGACACTCAGTTAAGCGAACAGCAAGCTAAACGAGTCGACCCCTCACAACTCACCCTTGTTCAAGTTCAAACGCACAAATTACCAACGACTTCAACTCGTGCAACCAAAATAACCCAGTCGGTAGTTTATTTCATTTGTAAAGACATGCGTCCACTCAGTGTGGTTGAAAACGAAGGTTTCCGTTATATGGTGCAAACAATGGAGCCTCGTTACACTATACCGTCCCGGCAACACATCACTGATATCGCTGTGCCCAATCTTTACAAGGAGGTTAAAACAAACGTGCTGGAATGTCTAGCTTTAGCTGAGAAGGTTGCCTTGACATGTGACGCTTGGACGTCTAGGGCGACTGAGTCATATGTGACTATTACGGTTCATCACATAACTGACGAAAGGAAGCTGGAATCCTGTGTACTGCAGACGAGAGCGATGTACGACAGCCATACCGGAGAAAACATCGCTGCCGTACTGAAAGAGGCCATTGCTGAGTGGCGTCTGGACATAAAAGATCCCGTCTTAGTTACGGATAATGCCGCTAATATGCATGTGGCAGCTGAACTTGCCGACATGAGCCACATACGGTGTTTTGCACACAGTCTTAACCTCGCCTCACAGAAAGCGCTGAAAGTGCCATCAGTGGATCGACTACTCGGCAGGGTCAGACGCGTCACTGCATTTTTCAGACGCAGCACCATAGCTAGCCACCAGCTTAAACAAAATCAGGACCTGCTTTTATTTAACAATACTATTACAACATTATTTTCCTGTTATGCATATGCATTGCAGTCAGGGGCTGTGTATTTTCTGACAATTTACATTAAGTTCTTCAATGTTTCCTTTAGGAATCGTGTTAGTGTTTTTGCAACACAAAACATGTTGGATGTACTAGGGTACATGTTGTGTACTAGGAATAGTGCAAGCACTTTTTTTTATTGACATAACAATGTCTTTTCTTTTTTGAGATTGTGTGATTTTTCAGATTTCTTTTTTTATGTATTGTGACAGGGTCTGTATTTATTTTATTTTATTATGGCTTACTTGAGCATATAAAAATGTGTTCACCAAGAACCTGTGAGCACAGTCCCAAACTGGCAGTTTGATTTTGCTTGTACTGAATTGTTGTTTACCTAAAGTAAACTTGTTTGACTTTTATGCACATCATGTCTTTTTTCAAATAATACTTTTTTCTAAAATGATAGTCCTACTTTAAAAAAAAAAAATCGCAATATATCGCATTATGCACAGTATCGGAATATATCGCGATATATTGAATCGTGACCCATGTATCGTGATACGTATCGTATCGCCAGATTCTTGCCAATACACAGCCCTACTAGTTCGCAAAAGTAGGTTTTGGACAAAATCAGACATAACTTTTTTTTTTTTTTTTTGCTTAAATCGAAATCGGAGATATGTCTTGTCCGTCTTGAGCCAAGGATCACAGTGGTTTAAAAAGCTTGAGGCTAGGACCAACTGTCTATGAGTTATGAGCAATTTAGTACTTTTTGTTGCTGTAGCGCCACCTATGGGCCAATCGGGGTCATACTCCGATGGGGCGAAAAACCAGGGACTAGTTCGCAAAAGTAGGTTTTGGACAAAATCAGACAAAACTTTTTTTGAAAGTGTGGCCTACCATCCGGCCGAGTATCAAGTCTCTAGGCCTTACCGTTTGGGCTGCACGATGCGTTTTAGGGGAATTTTTTTTTTCAAATAGCAATTACGATAGGTTTTCAGCCCTATTCATATAATAGTGTCACTAACGTTACATTAGATAATGGCACTGTTACAGTAAGCTAGTCATCTAAAAACATAACGGAACACTTACCCTAGCCACAGGTGATCCACTTTGTCCCGTCTGTGCTATCGATGGGATGGCTGTATCCTTACCTATATTTTATATTATGTATTCTGTACTATTTTCAATATAGTAAAATAGTAGGCCTACACTGGTTATCGACCATTTAATTTTATCTCTGAGAGATTGTTTGTTTTGAAATGAGTAACTGTCAGAAAACTGCTATTTAAAATTTTAACTATTCTGATCCCAGGTACTTGTCTGCTCCATGCACAAGCACCGACAGCAAGAGACTGTTTAGTGCTTCATCTCATGTCATCGATGAGAAGAGGAACCGACTTTCATGTGAGAAAGCAGAGAAGCTACTTTTCATAAGGAAGAACCTGCCACTTTTCCTGAAGAAGTAGGCTAAGTAGGCTTATGTCTGGGAACATTATTCATTTGTTGTGGGTTTATCCACATTTTTTGCACTTTTCAATGCACTTTTTTTGTTGTAGGCATACAGAGTCAAATTCTTTCAGCAGTCAGTTATAGGCCTAACATAGGCTATTCAAGAAGGGGGGCTTCAAAGATGGCCAAATAAAAATATTTTTTACAAATTTATTTATTTTAAGTGATATAGTGCTTTGTTTGTATAATATCTGCTGGAATGTTAAAAAAATTTACAGTGTTCAATAAATGTTTTTGTAATTTGATTTTTTTTTCTCAGAAAACAAGACAAAATGGTAAAAAGCACATCTTTACTTTTTAATTAATTCAATGGTGAAAAAAATTGGCAAAATAAATGAATAAAATGCAAAACACCATGGCCTTTGGCCAAGCGTTTCATTATTATTCTGCTTCGGCCAAGAATTTTCCTTTCGGTGCATCCCTACTACAAATTGAATCATATTAATTCTCAATATGTACACATTCATTATTAATCTTGTGCTTAATATAATGAAAACGGCTTTGTTAATGTTTCTTGTCCCCTCACAATGACAGGAAACTAATTATGACATTACATGAATCACGTTACACAGGCCTATTTTCAGTTCAAAATGGCGTTTTTTTATATTAATTAGTTTGCCTGAATATTTGTGTTATTCGTTTAACGTTTTTGACCTAAAACAGCAGGCAAATAAGAAATGTTAGTTCCCTTTCAAGGGAACTTCGAGCTGCGTCAAACGCTGCGGGAACGCCCCTGCGTTGTGCGTCATGAAGCACGTATGGAATCAGCCCAATGGAGAGATGAAACGTCATAGGCGGGTGACGTCATCGACCAGGAAACTATAAAGCACCCCAAAAACACAAGCGCATTAGCTTCTGTGCTTTCAGTCGCGCTACATGTGAATCTGTCCCTGTGTGATATTGTCTGTCTTACATACCCTGCACCACACAAACAATTTATCCCTATATATATATATATTGAGAGATTATGGCGGACGAACAGCAGTTTAGAAAGTGTGTTCCTCCCTGCTCGCGTTATTTAACGAGCGGGGATACACATGATCTTTGTGTTGTTTGTTTGGGAGTTCAGCATGCCCAGTTTGCTCTCGAGGGAGCAGACTGTGAGCATTGCGAGCGTTTGCCGTTAAGGACGCTCCGCTCCCGCCGATCGCTCTTTGAGGAGAGCGGTTCGGTGCGCGCTCCCCGCGGTTCGGGTCCCGCTTCTGCCGAGGCAGAGCGGCGGCGCTTATCGTGGGGATCGCAGATGGATCTCACAGCGGGGTTTGAGACGGGCTCTGCCTTATCTCTCCCTTCACCTGTGAGATCCAGTGCCTCAGTCCCGGGTTCGGAAGCACGCGCTGCGGTTTCTTCCGCTCGGGCTGAGGCACCAATGCTGCAGCTATCCAGTTCTGAGGAACTTGATGTTGTTAGTGTTGAGGGAGATGTGGAGGATTCGCCACCCCACACTCCTGAGAGTGATGAGCTTATGGAGGTGTTAACAAGAGCTGTTGAAAAACTTAATATTGAATGGCCAGTGACTAGACAGGAGTCTGTTTC
Organism: Siphateles boraxobius; assembly: GCF_051911475.1. Lineage (NCBI taxonomy): Eukaryota > Metazoa > Chordata > Actinopteri > Cypriniformes > Leuciscidae > Siphateles > Siphateles boraxobius. Next base: position 4,589,008 of record NW_027509197.1, read on the forward strand.
TAAATCAAAGTTGGATGAGAGATTTTTGCCGTCACGTGTGCAGCCTCCACGCCGGTGCCTGCCGTTTTTCCATGATCTCCACACCGAGGTGTCGAAATCATGGAGAAAACCGGTGTCATATAGAGTGTTTAGTCCCCAGACTTCAACATACGCTAATGTTATGGGAGCCAAGGCTCATGGTTATGGTGCTTTGCCTCGTGTGGAAGAGACGCTTGCGAGCCATCTCTCCCCCGAAGCAGCATCATCTTTTAAGGCACCGGCATTACCCACCAAGCCTTTAAGAAACACTTCGGCTTTGGTGGGTAAAGCATATTCGGCAGCAGGTCAGGCTGCGTCATGTCTGCATACTATGTCAATCTTGCAGGCATACCAGGCTGATCTGCTAAGGGACATGAGTGAGAGTGAGGAGGTCAGTACTGACGTAGTTCGCGAACTGCGTCAGGCTGCTGATTTATCCCTGCGTGCCACCAGAGAATCGGCCAAATTAATGGGTCGTTCTATGGCAGCTCTGGTGGCCGCAGAAAGACATTTGTGGTTAAATCAGACTAATATTAAAGAGAGAGAAAAAGCTTTTCTTTTAGATGCTCCTCTTTCTCCCATGGGGTTGTTTGGTGATGCTGTGAATTCAGTTATCGATAAATTCCAAGAAGAAAAGAAACAAACTGCAGCTTTTAAAAAGTTTCTTCCCCTTAAAGTTCATGTCCCTGGGGCTGCTGGGCGGGAGCAGCCCCGGCCGTCTTCGAGCTCATCACATAGAGCGCAGCAGAGGCAGAGTGTCGCGTCTCGTGCTCCCCCTGCTGGACAGTGGGCTCAGCCGCGACACTCTCAGCCGAAGCCTTCTCCCAGTAGAACTGATCTGAGGACAGTTATATTGGCTAAGAAGGCTTCGGCTAAGAAGAAGTCCTGACGCCAAGCCGTTCAGGATGCTGAGGGTGGTCCCCACCGAGGCGGAAAGGTGTTCACCTCTTTTTACGGTGCCCATTCCTCCTCGGTGCCCTCAGGGGCTCGTTCTGCCAACACCGCCTTTATGCCGGGGCACAGACGATCCCAGCGAGCGCTTTCCCGAGGGACGCTCGCTCCCTCTGAGGAGGGTCTCAGAGCGGTCAGACCAGTTGTTCCCTGCCGGTGCGCCGTTAACAGGGCGCTGCGTCTGCTGCTCAAGTTACACCGGAGGCCAGTCTCGAGAGGCTGGTACCCTTAGTAGAATTTCTGGCAGAGTGGAAAAGCCTTCCAAAAATATCTCATTGGGTCCTGCAGACAGTAGAAAAGGGTTATGCTATCCAGTTCAGGTGTCGTCCACCAAAATTCAGAGGGGTTCTGCACACAGTGGTGGGCCCCGAGCAGGCTCTGGTATTGGAACAAGAGGTGAAAACGCTCCTTCAAAAAGAGGCTATAGAACGGGTTCCTCCTCCCAGTTTGGAGTCAGGTTATTACAGCCGATATTTCATCGTTCCAAAGAAGGATGGGGGGTTGCGTCCAATTTTAGACCTGCGCATATTGAATCGCTCGGTAGGGAAGCTAAAATTCAAGATGCTCACTATCAAGCAGATCGTGTCTCAAATCAGGTCCGAGGACTGGTTTGTCACGATAGATCTGAAGGACGCATACTTCCATGTGTCCATCCTTCCACAACACAGGAAGTTCCTGAGGTTCGCCTTCGGGGGCGAGGCGTACCAGTACAGGGTTATTCCGTTTGGCCTAGCTTTATCTCCCCGCACTTTCACGAAATGCATGGATGCAGCACTAGTGCCTCTGAGGCTTCAGGGCATTCGTATTCTCAATTACATCGACGATTGGTTGATTTTAGCTCAGACCGAGCAGATGGCGGTTCGGCATCGAGATGTCGTCCTCGCTCATATCAGAAAGTTGGGGTTGAGGCTAAACGCAAAGAAAAGTGTATTATCTCCTTCCCAGAAGACCACTTTTCTGGGTGTCGTTTGGGATTCGGTATCGATGCGGGCGCGACTCTCTCCGACCCGCATCGCTTCGATTCTCTCAGCTGTGAAACAAGTGAAGCTAGGCCAGCTACTCACTGTCAAGCAGTTTCAGAGACTGTTGGGTCTGATGGCAGCAGCGTCCAACGTTATACCTTGCGGCCTGTTGTACATGAGACCGCTACAGTGGTGGCTCAGGACCAAGGGATTCTCCCGAGGGGAAATCCGCTCCGCACGTTCAAAGTCACGCGGCGCTGCCTTCGTGCTCTGGTCATGTGGAGAGAAACTTGGTTCCTATCCAAAGGTCCTGTGCTGGGGGCTCTTTGTCGTCGCATAACGCTAACGACGGATGCTTCCCTCACAGGGTGGGGGGCGGTCATGAGTGGTCGCCCAGCCCAAGGTCTGTGGCAGGATCATCATCTTTCGTGGCACATAAATTGTCTAGAGATGTTGGCTGTGTTTCAGGCTCTGAAACACTTCCTAACAGACCTGAGAGGCCATCATGTGTTAGTTCATTCAGACAACACGTCGGTGGTCTCTTATATAAATCATCAGGGGGGCCTGCGGTCTCGCCGGCTTTACAAGTTGGCCCGTCAGATCCTCCTGTGGTCCCAAGGGAAGCTACTATCTCTGAGAGCAATGTATCTCCCTGGGTATTTGAATGTGGTAGCAGACTCCCTGTCGAGGCAGGGGCCGAGGCCAGGGGAATGGAGACTCCACCCCGAGGTGGTGGAGCTCCTTTGGTTGAGTTTCGGTCGCGCCGAGGTGGACCTATTCGCTTCCAAGGAGACCACTCATTGTCATCGGTGGTTCTCCATCACTCTTCCAGCCCCCCTGGGGTTGGATGCTATGGTGCAGCCGTGGCCGAGGTCACGTCTGTACGCCTTTCCCCCGATTGCTCTGTTACCAGGAGTTCTGGAGAGGGTCCGCCGGGACGGGGTCAGTCTACTACTAGTAGCCCCGTTCTGGCCGGCCCGAGTATGGTTTGCGGACCTGATTTCTCTCCTGGACGGTTCTCCTTTGGAGCTCCCGGTCAGGAGGGATCTACTCTCCCAGGCGGGGGGCACGATACTTCACCCCCGCCCAGAATTGTGGAAACTGTGGGCTTGGCCTCTGAGGGGGCCCAGCTCATAGACTCCGGTCTCTCAACCGAGGTTGTTGAGACCATTCTTAACTCCAGAGCTCCATCCACGAGGAAGCTTTATGCCTTGAAGTGGAAACTTTTCACTTCTTGGTGTGGAGAACACCTGCAGGACCCAGTTAACTGCCCAGTGGGTGCAGTGCTGGAATTCCTGCAGGAGCGCTTCTCCACAGGGTTATCCCCCTCCACACTAAAGGTGTATGTGGCGGCACTAGCTGCTTACCACGTCCCTTTCAGTGGAGTTTCTCTTGGGAGACACCCGCTTATAACTCGTTTCCTCCGTGGCACTTTGAGGCTGAGGCCAGCAGTTCGTACGAGGGTGCCGACTTGGGATCTGGCCATTGTATTAGAAGGTCTTTCCCTAGCTCCTTTTGAACCTATCGAAGAAGTTCCCGAGAAGTTTCTCACTTTTAAGACTATCTTTTTGCTTGCTATCTCTTCACTAAAAAGAATCGGAGATTTGCAGGCTCTGTCGGTTTCACCCTCGTGCCTGGAATTTGCACCTGGCATGGTTAAAGCTTTTCTGCATCCTAGACCAGGTTACGTTCCTAAGGTTCCTACTAATATTGTTAGACCTACGGTTCTGCAGGCTTTCTGTCCTCCTCCATTTATGTCATCGGACCAGGAGAAACTTAATTCACTCTGCCCTGTTAGGGCATTAGACGCTTATGTCCACAGAGCTGCCCTGTGGAGGAAATCAGAACAACTTTTTGTATGTTTCGGGCCACCCAGGAAAGGGTGTCCGGCGTCTAAACAGAGAATGAGCAAGTGGGTGGTTGAGGCTATCTCACTTGCTTATGAGTCGGCTGGCCAGCCTTCACCTTTGGTTGTCCGAGCTCACTCTACCAGGAGTATGGCTGCTTCTAAAGCTCTTTTGTCGGGGGTTTCCCTGAGTGATGTTTGTGATGCGGCTGGATGGTCTTCATCGCATACTTTTATTAAGTTCTATGACCTAGACTTAAGCTCTACCCCTGGGGCACAGGTGCTCTCGTCCTCTGTGCGCTAGTCTCACATGACGGTCATTTGGTCCTATGGCGACGTGGGTATTCGCGTTCCCGCAGCGTTTGACGCAGCTCGAAGTTCCCTTGAAAGGGAACGTCTCGGTTACGTATGTAACCCTAGTTCCCTGATAGGGAACGAGACGCTGCGTCGCTCCGCCATACTCCCGGCACTCCCGTTAGCGCTTCCTTCAAGCCTATCAGAAGCTAATGCGCTTGTGTTTTTGGGGTGCTTTATAGTTTCCTGGTCGATGACGTCACCCGCCTATGACGTTTCATCTCTCCATTGGGCTGATTCCATACGTGCTTCATGACGCACAACGCAGGGGCGTTCCCGCAGCGTTTGACGCAGCGTCTCGTTCCCTATCAGGGAACTAGGGTTACATACGTAACCGAGACGTTTAGCTGCTAAAATTCGCGCTCTGCAGCTTCTGTGAACATAAAGCCCACCTACTTTGATTTGATTGGTCATCTCAAATATTTTTACATTTACGCGCAGTGATAGACCAATGAGGCTCAGGTGAACACACACACTCTGTCCTCGGGTTCTGATATGTGCTCTGCTTGGAGCGACTGCGGATTGAAGAACGCACTGATTATAACAAGACGGGGTGAAGCCTAAGCCTGCCGCCGGTTTTCTGTTTTAAAGGGGACTAAAGCAATCATGCATTAATACAGTTAATCACAAATTTCTGAAGGCCCCCCTAAAACGGGCCTATTGACACCCATTGTTAAGAGCTCGCTCAAGTACAGGGGAGCTAAACCATTTAATGCTTTGCTAGTAATTAGCAAGATATTAAAATGTATATGATGTTTAATAGGGAGCAAATACAATGTAGACAGGAACCAGGAAGTATGACCATATCAGCCCGGTTTAGTAAGAACTCAAACTCCAGCTGGTCCAAAACAGAGCAGTTAGTTTATTAAGCGTGCAGGGCAATAACTCCTGACAGATACCACACACTTTTCATTCAGTCATTTATTTACTGCTTAATTCAGCACATGTATCAAGAACAAGGTTCAACATTAGCCTATACCAGTGTTTCCCAACCGGGGTGCCGCCGAGAGCAGGGGTGCCGTGTAAAAGTCCTTCAAATTATTATTATTTTTTTTTATGATAAAATGTTAATAAATCAATTAATGAATATGAGGAATATCTAATGTCTGAAATACCAAATAAGAAAAATCGATACGCCCCCTCACTGACCTGTCAGCAAGTCAACGTCTGTATGCGTAACATATATGCAAGTGTTTTATCCTTGACGATGCATTTGTAGTGCAAAAAAATATAGGCAGATTTCTAAAAGGAAAAGCTCCCGATGCTTCTGGGCCGTCAACTTCCTCATGTAACAGTCCAGAGCAGGCCGCTGAGAGCAGCAGTAAGAAGAAAAGACAATATATCGACAATTACTTGTCATATGGCTTCATCTTTATCGGAGATCCATTATGTCCTCTTCCTCTGTGTCTGGTATGTGGAGACAAATTGTCGAATTAATCAATGGTTCCTAGCAAACTGAAATGGCATCTGACAAAAAATCACCCATCTATAGTGAGCAAGGATGCAGAATATTTTATTCGACTGAAAATGCAACACGAAAAACAAGAGGAAATTATGATGAAGAGTGCAAAAGTGTCTGAGAAAGTATTAAAGGCAAGCTATCTTGTGGCTGAAATAGTAGCTAAATCGTAAAAAACCCACACGATCGCTGACACTGTAATCTTACCTGCATGCAAAGCCATCGTTAACACCATGCTAGACCCACAAGCAGCGAAAGAAATGTCAAAGGTTCCCCTGTCAAACAACACAATTAGCAGGCGAATAGAATGTCTTCAGACATTGAAAGTGTGGTTTTGGAAAAAATCCGATCCAGCGGCAAATTTTCCTTGCAGCTGGATGAGTCAACTGACATTAGTGGGCACGCACAGCTTCTGGCAAATGTTCGATTCGTAGATGGTGACAGTATTAGAGAAACTTTTTTATTTTGTAAATCAATGCCTGACAAAACAACAGGAGAAGAAATGTATCGTGTGACAACAGAATATCTTGAACAGGGGGGGGTTGAATTGGAAGGACTGTCACAGTTTATGCACTGATGGGGCCGCTGCCATGACGGGGAGAACGAAGGGCTTCATCAGCAGAGTGAGTGTGCAAAACCCACATGTGAAAGCCACTCACTGCTTTTTACATAGGGAGACACTGGTAGCAAAAATGCTTCCGAAGGAACTCTCCGATGTACTGGACAGAGCAGGAGATGTAGTTAATTTTATCAAGGAACCACTGAAGAGCAATCTATTTTCGATTTTATGTGAGGAAATGGGAGCGGAACATCAGAGCTTGTTATTACATATGGCCGTTCGATGGCTATCACGCGGCAAGGTTTTGGCACGACTCTACGAAAAGAGGGAAGAGTTAAAAACGTTCCTTAATCAGGAGAATTCAGGATATGCAGAGTTAATTGCAGACATGGAATGGTGTTCAAAACTTGCATATCTCGCCGATGTTTTTAAGCATCTAAATGACCTGAACACAAAAATGCAAGGCAAAGATGAAAATATTCTCACTTCTACCTAAAACTGCCACAAAATTTTGCAACTTTTCTAAGGGAGCCATGACTAAAAAAAGGTTGGGAAACACTGGCCTATACTATTTAAATACCAATAAAGTGGTGTTTATATTTTTATCAGTTTATATTTTTAGTTTTCTTTTGATAAACATGACAAAATATATCATTATGATTACATGAAAAAAGCTTTTTTTTTACTGTTATAAAAACTCAGATTTGTGAGCATTAGGGAAACTGACAGAGTAAACATTAAACGCACGTAATGGTTAACATCTGTGAATCCGGCCAATTGTGAAACTGCTGTCTTCATCAGAGCTTGTGCAGCCGCTCTGGAGAAAGTGCACAGAATGAGCAGTAGTGATAATGCTAGTTCATTGTCTAGTCTCTATCATGATCCATGTTTATGTTTTATCTCATGTTCATGGTTATAGTTTTTCACGCTTTTGGTGAAAAAGCGTATCACTTTTTAAAAAATAATCAATAATCGAAGTTTATTTCGAGCAAAAAATAAATATATATTTAATTAATAAGGCTGAGGCAGATCCATATGCAACAACTTTGATTAATCAAAGACAGGCAATAAGAAACTCAGGAAATTCTTGGAGAAGGATGTGCTGACAGCGGAGAGGAAACCAGGCTGGAAGACGTAAGCCGGTGGTGCGCGAACAGAACAACAGGGTCAGGTATAAAGGTCCGGGCAGGTGGCGAGACTCAGAATCCAGATCAGGCAGAGGGTCGAGAGGCAGGCTGCAGACAATCAGAGATGGTTAGAAGAGCAAGGATCTGTAACAAGGTAGACAGGATTCACAGAAACGGCTCAGACATGCACACGTAGAGAGGCAATACTTCGCACAGGACTCTCAGTTTATGAGGCAGATAAAGGCTGAGAAATGAGTAATGATACAGAACAGGTAACGGGTAATCACAGCTCAAATGATGCATACTAATGGGAGAGTATGCAACACACTAGAACTCAGGAGAGGGCACTCATGGTTGAGAGATGGTGGAATCAGGGAGACTAGACGCCGTAACAAAAAGCTGTCTTCCACTCATCCCCTTTGCGGATACGGACCAAATTGTAAGCACTTCGCAGGTCCAGCTTGGTATAGTATCTTGCTTTGCGGAGCAGCTCCAGCGCAGCTGGTACCAGGGGTAGTGGATAGCAAAACTTGACGGTACATTCATTGAGCGCTCTGTAATCAAGACATGGTCGTAGTCCTCCATCTTTCTTCTGAACAAAAAAAAAAAGCCAGCGGATGCGGGAGATGTGGATGGACGAATGAAACCTTTGGCGAGCTCCTCCTCGAAATATTTCTGCATGTACTTCAGTCTCGGGCTGGGACAGAGGGAAGACACGCCCCTTAGGTGGTGTGGCATCAGGTAAGAAGTCAATGGTGCAATCATAAGAGCAATGAGGTGGTAGCTTAGTGGTTTTGGATTTGCTGAAGGCCTCCGCCAAGTCGTGGTACACAGAGGGCAGGCGATACAACACGGCGTCATCAGGGGACTCTAGGATGCTTCTTAAATTAAGAGGTTGGACCAAGGACAGGCAGTTGGAAAAACAGTTCTTCCCCCAGCTGATGATCTGAACGGAGGACCATTGCAGGAGTGGGTCATGCTTACGGAGCCAGGGCAACCCCAAAATCACGGGAGTGTGAGGAGCTTGAAGGATGTAGAACTGAATCAACTCACTGTGTAGCAGCCCGGTGCGCATGTGCATCTCCTGAGACAGATGAGTGACGTGGCCTGTGCCCAGCGGTCTACCATCAACAGCCTCGACAGAAAGGCGAGAAATGCATGGGATTAGAGTAATCCGGTGAAGTTCAGCGAATTCTTGCGACAAAGTTCCCAGCATGCCAGAATACAACAGAGCAGACGTAGAAACGGATTTACCATTGATAGTAAATTCAATGGGAACGTTTACACATGATTCAGGGTTTAAACAATCAAGAGTAAGACTCACCGCAGGATTCTCTCTGTTAGTTGATCGATGAGGGCAGTTCAGACGAAAATGACCAGCCCCTCCACAGTATAAGCATAGCCTCTGGGATCTGCAACGTTCCTTTTCCTCTTCTGTAATATGAAAAGAGTTCATTTTGGACTCACCAGGATCAGTAGGCATGGGACTGTGGTACCGTGGCACAGGAGAACTGCAAGAAGAGGTAGTGGAGCGAATGCCAGCGCAGCTTGAGCGCATCAGATTATCAATTTGAATGGTGAGTTGAGCAAACTGTTTGAAATTCCATCCCTCATCGCGACAAGCCAGCTCTGCCTGTAACTCATGGTTCAATCCACGTTGGAAAATCACCTTAAGAGAATTTAACAGTCCAGTTAGTCTGTGCTGCGAGAGTACGGAATTCAAGTGCATACTCGGCGGCTGTGTTATGTCCTTGCGTAAGTTCCAGAAGCAGATCCTCCGCCGGAATTCCTGAAGAAACTCGTCATATGAGCGGAATGCAGAGCCATCCGTTCTCCATACGGCCGTTATCCAGTCCAGAGCGCGGCAAGTAAGCAGGGAGGAGACAAAGGAGATCTTGCTGGCGTCGGAGGTATGCGATGAAGGCTGTTGGCTCAGAAACAGAGAACACTGAAGGATGAATCCCTTGCATTTACCTGGATTACCGTCAAACTTCTCCGGTAACGCGAGTCGTGGGCTCGCGGCGGTCTGAAGTTGAGACATGCTGAAGACGGAGAAATAGACTCAGACGAGGCATCCGAGGAAGGGGTATGTAGAGCTTGCATTGCCCTTACCAGTTCCTCCGTTACAGTTGTTAGACGTGAAAGCTGCTGGTGATGAGTAGCCAGTTGCGAGGCTTGTGCGTTGAACGCTGCAGATAATGCCGTCATAGTTGCTGGATCATCGTGCGGCAAAGTATTCTGTAACGAATCAGAAGGCTGAGGCAGATCCATATGCAACAACTTTAATAACTCAAACACAGGCAATAAGAAACTCAGGAAATTCTTGGATAAGGATGTGCTGACAGCGGAGAGGAAACCAGGCTGGAAGACGTAAGCCGGTGGTGTGCGAATAGAACAACAGGGTCAGGCATAAAGGTCCGGGCAGGCGGCGAGACTCAGAATCCAGATCAGGCAGAGGGTCGAGAGGCAGGCTGCAGACAATCAGAGATGGTTAGAATAGCAAGGATCAGTAACAAGGTAAACAGGATTCACAGAAATTGCTCGGACATGCACACGTAGAGAGGCAATACTTCGCACAGGACGCTCAGTTAATGAGGCAGATAAAGGCTGAGAAATGAGTAATGATACAGAACAGGTGACGGGTAATCACAGCGCAAATGATGCATACTAATGGGAGAGTATGCAACAAACTAGAACTCAGGAGAGGGCGCTCGTGGTTGAAAGATGGTGGAATCAGGGAGACTGGACGCCGTAACATATTATATATATATATATATATATATATACTAACATACACAGAAGAAAATAGAACAGTTTATCTCCCATATATATATATATATATATATATATATATATATATATATACATACATATACATTACAAATAATAACTACACACATATATACACATTTGTATGTATATACTGTATATACCTATATACATATATACATTGATAAACTGTACTTGGGCTTACAGGTTGTCTCTAGGTTTTCATTTCTGGTCCTGGGGAACCAACACTTTGAATTTTTTTTATGTAGCTGGACATAAGTTGTATATACAATAAATAAATACAACAGTTAGTTATGGCCCTCGAATCTGATTGGCTGAGAGGCATTTTCAGCCATGCAATATTCAACCAGTATTACTCCGCTTGCAGTCACGGAATGTATTTAAGAGGAGGTTTTTTTGGGCGAGAATGTAGTTATTTAGACCTCAAATATGTGACTTGTATATAAATATAGCGCCTATTTGACAATTGTTTCTGAGAAATGAGCTCCAGGCCTTAGCGCTCATATACCAGCCGAGTACAGCTTTATCTCAGCCAGTCATTCAGGAATTTGCAGCTGACTCTTGTGTAAATAGTGTTTAAACATGAGGTGTAATTCATTTTGGTTATATCAAACGGGCAATCTTTGAAGTAATCTATTACTTCTTCTAGAGCAAATCGATTTGGCTAAGGGCAAAGTTAAGTTTCATAACTTTAAATCTTCAATCCTGTACTATAACTAGCTTTTGTTATTTTTGACTGAACTGTTAGCTTGTTTATTTCCTATTGTACAAACTTCTTATACTTTTATAATGGCTAATATTGTTTATTTAAATATTATTTTTCAATAAATAATATTTTATATTAACGTCATATTTGGTATTGAGAAAGTGTCTGTTAGTGATTATGATTTCGACTTCAGTGAAAGTAACATTATTGCGCAGTTAGATGGCAGCAAAGACTGTCTTTATCAATGAGTCAGTAACAAAGACTTTTATATTGAAAGGGACTGAAACAAGGTTGTAAACAAGGATGGATTATTTTTAGTTTAAACAATAGCTTATAAACTGCAACATACAAATGCATTGACTAGCGCTGTCATGGGAAATCGCCTTAACTGTTAAAAGGACAAAGACAAATATATTGCTTTCCTCAGCAGACATTTAAAATGATTTTGTGATTATGAATATAAGATTAACCTGAAGAGTATCAGCTAGATGCAGGTAATGCACTCACTTGGTCAATCTCTCTCTCATAATACTCCACAATACAATAAGATTCAATGAAGCAACTCAGCGTTCCTTCGTTACTAGTTCTAAAGTAACGTTTTAGACCAAGTAATGGAGGCTTGGGCTCAACTGTTAAGCTGTCAACTTGAGATCTGAATCTGTGCCAGAAGGAAGTAGTTCTGCATAAAAGAGCTCCTTTTTTTAACACTCCGTTGTTTTTTCTTTTCTTTTTTTTAATTATTACCATGCAACGTCTAGTACAGCATCACATCAGATTTCGTGCTAAAGACCCCCTGAGGAACAATTGTATTCATTATTTGCTATAAGAGAAGAAGACTTGTTTAAACTAGTTAAAGTGACGTGACATGTAGCCAGAGTGTGTGCTCTGCATTACACCCATCCAAGGACACAGACACAGCAGTGAGTATTGAACACTCAATGCCTCATTATGCTTCTGCGTCAACTCCACGGCGTAGCTACTCCGTCACTCCTACGGCATCGTGGCCGTTTTATGGTTCTGCGTCAGGTTGCGTTGCATCTGACCAATCACAGCCCTTGGGGTCTGCGTCACCTTGACGCGTAGTTACAATTTTTTGGAGGTGTACGCCGAGCTACGGCGGAGGGGTCGGAGAGGGGTTCGCGGCGACGCAGAGGGGTCTGCAGGGGTACGTCGTCGAATCGACGCAGAAGCATAAAACAGGCTTAAGGGGGCTTTTAATCTGGGCTCGTTTGCTGCGGTCCGAGGCCGGGCACGATTGTTTCCGGCGCCCCCCGCAGCGTTGGTCTGGTTTCACACTCAACTTGATTCTATCGAACTCTGGTGCGTTTGCGTGCATCTTACGTCATTGAAAACGTGCACGGCGCATGATAGAAAACACGACGCAGGTCAATATATTGTTTTTTTATTAATTTGGTGCTATTTTGCATAGCTGAGTAAACAATGCAGGTTAACTGTGTGTGTGTATGTGTGTGTGTGTATGTGTGTGTGTGTCGCATAAGCTGTCTTTCCGCTGCTTGCAAATGGACTCTTTTGAGGAGACGGTGGATTTCCATTAATTTGTTGCCCTGATTGCACGCACTCTGCGCGAAAACACTGCAGACTCAGTCTTGTTCGTATCCAAGGTAAATCTTCATCCATTACGTGTGTTTTATTTAACTAAATACATCATAATCGGCTAAAACGCATACGCAGGATACTTTACTTCCTGAAGAAGTGCGCACCCGAGTCCGTGTTGCTTTCACATACACGCGAACCGCAGCACTGTTCGGGAGCAACCGAACTCAGACCACCTCCTCCAGGTAGTCTCGGGTTCGGGACCCAGTGCGCACCGGGGTCTACATCACAGCGTTCACATTAGCGATTTTTCATGCGAACCGTGCCCCGTTCCGAACTAAACTGCCAGTGTGAAAGCCCCCTAACACACACACACACATACACACACACACACACCGTGAACACCACAACATGTCAGACCCTATACCTACTAAGTTACTGAAAGGGATGATTAGTTATAGATAGAAGTTATAGATACTATTCTTAATATTATTAATTCATCATTGTCATTAGGATACGAACAAAAACTGGAACCCAATTTTGTGTCTTGTCTCGTGAGATAATTGTCTCCTCCTCACACCCCTACTATTTAACACCCAAACTCTGGAATAGTGTTCCTAGCCTTATTCAGAAAGCAGGCATACTCTGTCAGTTTAAATCTGGACTAAAAACACATCTCTTTAACCTGGCATACACATTATCAATTTCTATTATTCAAATTAGTACAATGATTGTTAGGCTGTGCATGGTCCCAGTCGGTCATTATCCGTTTTGTGTGAGTGTGTGTGTTGTGTCTGTGTGATTGGGAACACCGGGGTCACCGGGAACACTGTTGTATTTCTCAGTACTGTTGAAAAAGCAAATGAACTAGTTGAGACAGGAATAGTTGTTGATGGTGTTTTTAACCCTGTACTTCCGCTTTCTACGTACGCCATCAAAGAAAGTCACGCTATCCAACGTACCACCGTTTTTAAGTGATGAGATATTAGCTCAAGCTTTGTCTCGTTATGGCAAGTTGGTCTCTCCCATTAAAAAGATCCCCATTGGTAGTGGATCGCCTTTACTAAAACATGTTGTTTCGTTTAGGCGTTTCGTTTATATGATTATGAATGAAGAGTCTGATTTGGATGTGTCTTTACACTTTCGGGCTGACGAGTAGGCCTACGATTACATTATTTATGTAACAACTGACAAAATGAAATGTTTTAGCTGTGGGCAATCTGGTCATTTAATTCGTGCTTGTCCAGCAAAAAATGCAAACAACCGTGACGCAGTTACTGTCGTCAGAAGTGATGTATTCGATACTGATGATGCAGGGCCATCCGAGACTCCGGGTGTGTCAGGGGTACGAGCTGCAGAGGACAGAAACGATGATGACTTACCGGTGATCGCGGTAATTGAAGCTGCAGAGTTAGCGCTCGAAAACACAGTTTCTGGTGAAGAAGTGTCTAATGTTCAGGTGGGGGTTATTGAGACGGAGAAGAATTTAAATGATGCCCTCAATGATAATCTGCAATCTACTGTGAGAATTATAGGTGTTGATAGTCCAATGGAAATGGGGCAGGCAGATTTTAAAGTCCCATTAAAAAGGAAGTCGTCTCATAAAACTCGGGTTGATAGATACGCAAAGAAATCAGAGTTGACTGACTTAAGTGATAAGGATGAAACTGGAAGCGACAGTGAATCGTCTGTTTCAAGTGTTTGTCTTTCTCAGAGTGATTTTTCTGGACGTCATTATGAGGTAGATGATATTAAGCTGTTCCTTAGAGCTACAAAAAATAAGAGGGGTGTGCGCATTAACGAATATTTTCCTGACATAAAACAGTTTATAGAGTTTACTAGTTTTGTTTTTCTTTTTTTTCTTTTCTTCAAGTATGTGTCACATTAATGTTGCCAGTCTAAATTTGAATGGTGCTAGAGATATGCACAAAAGAGCTGCATTATTTGAAATAATTCATCAGAAAAAAATTGATGTCACGCTTTTACAAGAGACACATACTGATGCTAATAATGCTGCGGACTGGGCAGTAGAATGGAATGGGATTGCTGTTCTAAGTCATAATACCTCAGTTAGTGGCGGAGTCGCTGTTCACTTTGCTAGGAGTTTCAGCCCACACTCTTATCAGGTTGAAGAGGTTATCAAATGTGGACTCTTGAAAGTAAGAGTAAGTGTTTTTATTTGTGTGTATGTACCAAATTCAGCTGTTGAAAGAATGCTATTTTTAAATACTTTGTCCTCTGTTTTCCTCATGTTCGTGATAACGTGATTTCATTGGCAAGGTTGGATAAGTTTTATGTTTTTAAACTTCATGGTAGTATTGTTCTATTTCTCCATCATGTCTATCAGATCAGTTATTAGTGCTGTATTTCTTTAAATTCTATCAAGCCAAAGAGTGCTTATTGGCATTTAAATACCACTTTATTGGATGATAAGTGTTTCAAAGAAAATGTTTAATTTTTTTGGGATATTTTTAAAACAACAAAGAGTTCTTTTAGAACACTGCAGCAATAGTGGGATTTTGGGAAAGTTCAGATAAAACAGTTATGTCAGCAACATACTCAGAATGTCACTAGAGAGGTAACCCTGAGATTGAGCACCTTAGAGACGGAGATTTTGAAACTGCAAGAATTGACTCACTTGCCTAGAAATCAAAGTGATGTGGAGTCTCTCATAAAAAAATAAGAAGACTCAGTTATCTGACCTTTTAGGGGTTAAAACACAGGTCACGCTTTTTAAGTATAAATGAGATGGATGCACCGTCAAGATATTTTTTTAGTTTAGAAAGAAAAAATGGACAGAACAGAGTCATTTATGCTTTACGTTCTGAATCTGGAACCATACTGACTGACCCCAAAGACATTCGTAAGAGAGCAGCCACTTTTTATGAGTCTCTATATAAAAATTAACTGGGTCCAGATTATAGGGATGACAGTGCTTTTTTTGATAATCTTCCTCAAGTGGCAGAGGAAGTCAACGTGAAGATTTCAGGTGCCTTGGCTATGCAGAAACTGTATAAAGCCATCCAAGGCATGGCACTTGGAAAAGCACCAGGGATTGATGGTCTGCCTGTTGCCTTGTATAAGTCTTTTTGGTCAGAGATTGGAGAGGATTTGCGTATAGAGGTACTGAATGACAGTTTAGCATGAGGGCTACTGCCGTTGAGTTGCCGTAGGGCAGTCCTGACTCTCCTAGCCAAGAAGGGTGATCTGACGGACATCAAGTGCTGGCGGGCGGTCTCCCTTCTGTGCAGTGACTACAAGCTGCTCTTTAAGGCTTTAGCTAATCGATTGGCAGAGGTTATTGACCAGGTAATTCATCCTGACCAGACATACTGTGTCCCCGGGAGGTCAATCTTTGATAATGTTTCCCTGATAAGAGATCTTTTTGATGTCTCTAAGAGGTTAAATTTAGATTGTGGTTTTATATCATTGGATCAAGAGAAAGCCTTTGATCGCGTTGAGCACATTTATTTATGGAGAGTTTTGGAAGCCTTTGGCTTTTGCAAAAATTTTATAGATCAGGTGAAAGTCCTCTATAGTGACGTTCAGAGCATTCTCAAGGTCAACGGTGGTTTGTGTGCTCCCTTTAAAGCTTGTAGAGGTATTAGACAGGGGTGCTCCCTTTCTGGTATCCTTTATTCTCTGGCCATAGTGCCTTTATTACAGCAAATAAGAATGAAACTTCAAGGTTTATCTTTGCCAAATTGCAATGGTCATTTTGTACTATCAGCTTATGCTGATGATATAGTAGTTATGATCAGTAAGCAAAGTGATGTACATGTTTTATCTGAATTGCTTGGAAATTTTAAAGTTTTGTCTTCTACTAATATAAACTGGAATAAAAGTGAAGCAATATTGATGGGAAGCTGGAAAAGCGGGAGACCAGGACTCCCTGCTGGTTTACATTGGGGAAAAGAAGATTTTAAATATTTGGGGGTATTTTTGGGAGACGAGATAATAGTACAGAAGAACTGGGAAGGCTTAATTGAAAAAGTCAAAGGACGCCTAGAAAAATGGAAGTTTCTATCTCCAAAATTGTCATATAGAGGACGCATTTTAATTATGAATAATTTGGTGGCGTCTTCCCTATGGCATAAGTTTGCCTGTGTAGATCCTCCCGTGCAACTGCTCTTAAAAATCCAGGCTATCATGGTCAACTTTTTTTGGGATAGATTACATTGGGTCCCACAAAATGTATTATTTTTGCCTAAGGAGGAAGGTGGTCAAGGTTTAGTAAATATGCAAAGCAGAATTGCAACCTTTCATCTGCAGTTTGTGAAAAGACTGCTGGATGGACCATCAAATTTTAATTGGCGTGCCGTCGCATGCCTGATTTCACGTAGTTTTACAGGATTGGGGCTGGACAAACACTTTTTTTGATGGATCCCCTAAAACTAGACACATTCACATTGCCAATTTTTTTATAAGAATACTTTTAAAGTTTGGAGTCTCTTTGATATTCAGCGACCAGAAAACTCATGTTCTCTCTTCTGGTTACTGGAGGAGCCTTTAATCTATGGCTCTCGGTTGGATTTAACGGACAGTTCATTTTTTCCTGGACTCAACAGAGTGCTGATTGGACATAACGTTATTACTTTGAGGCAGCTACTGAACATTGTGGGGCCGGATTTTAAGGACGAAGCAGCTCTAGCTCAACATTTGGGAATCCGGTCCATTCGTCTGGTCACCCAGTTGCTCATGAAATGGAAAACTGCCCTTAAAAGAACCAAAATAGAACTGTTAACAAAATATTGTGAAGGTTCCTGTATTTCGAATCCCGAAGACTCTTTTCCTAGTTTATTTTTGTCGATAATTGTTGAAGGGATTATTTCCCCTCTCTTTAAAAAGGCTGTATCTCTTTGTAAAGACTTTTTTTTAAGTACTGGCAAATCTTTGTACAGATCTTGTGTTTTGGTGTTTAGCAAAAATTTTAAATGCAAGAGTTGATACTCCCTGGCGTGATGTTTTTAAACTGGATGAAAACAAAAAACCTGAGTGGCGATCTTTTTATAAACCACCGTTGACCAAGAGAACAGGTGATTTGCAATGGAAGATTCTTCATGGTGCTGTCGCGGTTAACGCTTTTGTTTCAGTTTTAAACAGTGAGGTTGCTTCTACATGCCCGTTTTGCTCTAATAGAGAAACCATTGTTCATGCTTTCATGAATTGTTGTAGATTACAACCTTTATTTTTTGTTGTAAGCGATGTTTTTAGGAGTTGTAATGAGACTTTTTCTCTGGAGACGATCATCTTGGGGTACAAACATGTGAGAAAAAAAAGATTTGTCTGTCAACTTCTCAATTTGGTCAAGGCCAAGCAAAACTGGCCATTTATTTAAGTAGGAAAAAGTAAGTAAAACAAAATGTAAATCAGAATATAGTAGCCTTGTTTTCTAACCTGGTGAAATCAAGAGTTCTGGTTGATTTTCTTTATTATAAGTCTATTGATGATTTTCTCTTATTTGAATGTATATGGTGTTGTAATGAGGCTTTATGTTCTGTTGCTGAGGGTGAATTGATTTTTATGCATACTTTGTGAGTTTTATAATATTTTATACAGCAGTGTAAGAATGTATGGTGAATATGAGTTTTTTGTAATAAAAGTCTTGTTAAAAATGAAAAAAAATCTCTCTCTCTCTCTCTCTCTCTCTCTCTCTCTCCCCTCTTCAAAATTGCTTTATTGGCATGACTGTATATCCTACAATATTGCCAAAGTTTGTAATGCATAGAATAGTTATAAAGACATAAAAATAGTAAAATATTATAACATACTTAAATCTAAATGTACAAATTAAATTAATTGTACGAATTAACAGTAAAAAAAAAAAAAACCTTTATGAACATTTCAAAATTCTGTGCAGAATTTAGAATTTCGTGTTTGTGTGTAGAAGTGTTTGTGTGGGCGCATCACTGATTAGTTGTCGACTCTCTCTTTTTGTGACTCTACAGTCAGAGTGTGATTGCTCAGTCTGTACCTCGTCATCATTCTTCTTAATTTACAGTCTTTCACTGTACTCAGGTATTATGCAGTGGTGTAGTCTCTATTTAGGGCCAAATAACATTCAAGTTTACTTTGTTTTTCTGTGGTTTCAGTCCAATAGGTCAGGTAATTCTCTTGTTGTGCTTTTAAAATGTGTATGGGCTGGATTGTGTAGATGAGGGAGTCCGTGTCGTGAGGCGGATCAGTGTTAGTCGTGTTGTGGTGCCTCAGGACCAGCTGAAGGAGGGGGCTCTTCTCAGTGTTCATGTCATGGTTTTTAAGGGCTTTAAAATGATAAGAGTTGGGGTCACTCATCTTTAGATGCTTCCAAAATGTGATGGCTCGTTTCTCAACGTCTATTAATAGAGGGTATTGGTCTAATTCTGCCCTGCATGCGTTGTTCGGTGTGTTCCTCTGTACTCTCAGGATACTCTTACAGAACTCAGCATGCAGGGTTTCAATTGGATTTTTGTCCCATTTGTCAAATTCGTGGTTTAGGAGAGGACCCAAAACTTCACTGCCATATAATGCAATTGGCTCTGTGACTGATTGGAATATTTTGAGCCAGATTCTGACTGGTATTTCAATTTGGATAGATTTTTTGATGGCATAGAAGGCCCTTCTTGCTTTCTCTTTCAGTTAATTCACGGCCAAATTTAGGTTTCCCGTTGCACTTATTTTCAGCCCGAGGTATGTGTAGCTTGTGGTATGATCAAGTTTGGTCATACCAAGGGTTGTGTCTCTTTCCCTGACATCTGGGTCTTTTCTGAAACGTTAGTATTTTTGTTTTAGTTGGGTTAATGGTCAGGGCCCAGGTCTGACAGAACTGATGCAGGGTGTCCAGGTTCTGCTGTAGACCCTCTTCTGTTGGAGACAGCAGGACCAGATCATCTGCATACAGCAGGAGCTTTATAGTGGAGTCATTTAGTGTGAGGCTAGGAACTGCTAATGCTTCTAGGAGTTTCGCCAATTCATTAATGTAAATATTGAAGAGGGTCGGTGATAGTGGACAGCCCTGTCTCACACCTCGCCCTTGAGTGAAGAACTCAGTTTGTTTATTGTCAATTTGAATTGAACATTGATTGTTTGTTGAGTACATTGTTTTTACAATGTTGTATGTTTTGTCCCCGATACCTGATTCTAGAAGTTTAGAAAGTAGGCCTTCATGAAAATAGAATCAAAGGCCTTCTGGAAATCCACAAAGCAAGCGAATATTTTAGTTTTGTTTTGGTTGATGTATTTATCAATCAGGGTTTGTAGGGTGAAGATATGATCGGATGTTCTAAAATTTGGTAAGAATCCAATCTGACTTTTGCTCAGGACATTGTGCTCTGTGAGGAAGTGAACGAGTCTCGTGTTGATGATGCTGCAGAACATCTTCCCCAGATTACTGCTCACACAGATGCCTCTGTAATTGTTCGGGTCTGATTTGTCTCCACTCTTGAATATGGGCGTTATAAGTCCTCTATTCCAGGTGTCAGGGAAATGACCAACACTCATAACCAAGTTGAACAGTTTCATTATGGTGAATTGGAATTTGTATTTTTAAGCATTTCGTTAAGGATGCCGTCTGGTCCTCTTGCCTTTTTTGTTGACAGAGCCTGAATTTTATCCATCAGCTCTTTTTCTGTGATTGGGTAATCTAGTGGATTTTGATGTTTGCCAATTATGTTCTCTATATGGTTTAATTTTTCATATATTTGCGTTTGTTTTATATTCATGTCTAATTTGCTATAACGTTGTTCAAAGTGATTTTTCCAGGTGTCTCCGTCTTGTATAGTAATTTGTTCATGTTTCTTTGTATTCAGGAGATTCCAGTTGTCCCAGAAACTGTTTAAATGGACAGATTCTTCAATAGTTTTGAGCTGATTTTGGATGCACTGTTCTTTCTTCTTTCTGAGTGTATTTTTAGATTTTTCAATCTCCTCACAATAATTAAGACGTAAATCTGAATCGTCTGGTTGTCTGTGTTTTTGATTTGCATCTTTTTAGATACACAGTAATTTGGTTGTGATCTGATAGGGGTGTTAGTGGTTTGACCGTGAATGCTCTGAAAGAGAATATATCTAAATCTGTGATCATGTAGTCAACAATAAGCAGCCATGAGATGAGCTGTAGGTGTATCTCCCCAGAGAATCCCCTCTCACCCTGCCGTTGACGAGGTACAGACCGAGGCTTCGACGGAGCTCAAGTAGAAGCCTCCCGTTTTTATTCACTTGAGCATCAGAGTTAGTCCTTGAAAGATTTACACTGTTTTGTTGAAAGCTCTGTCCAAATATATAATTATTCCCGTTGTCTGTGGTGTAGTCGGGTAGGGATCCTTTTCTGGCGTTGAGATCCCCACACATCAGCACACTTCCCTGGGCCTGGAAGTGGCTGATTTTGTTGTGGAGGGTCTCAAAGATGTTCTCATTATCCACCTTTTTCCTGGTTAGCGAATTTACCCATGATTCATTGCGGGTTTGAACCGGAAGCCGGTTGTCCTTTTCCTGTTCGAAGCTTTATGAAGATTAAGCGCCGCTTGCTCAGAACGTCGCAGTGATGTACTGGTTAGAAAATATGTGAAATAAGTAGGGCTGCCCCTGCCCGTGCACGACTGAAGTTGGTTTGGAAGTTATGTATACTAAATGGGAGAGAATGCTAAACCATAATGAGCGTTTTCGTAATATATTGCCTATTCTGCATCTCAACGCACGCATAAGCTTGCCACAAAAAAAACCCGGCAAAAGTAATGATTATGCATTAAACATTTGAATTGTTTATTAATAACTAGTGTTTTCTGTAAGTGTCGACTGCAAAGATAAATTTGATGATACTGACTCGCCATCTTCGCAGTAGTGAACGCGCCTATAGAGAGAAATGCACACTTCATACGAATTAACCTATAGTCTACATAAGCAGAGAGCAGCCCATTTCTGCTCGTTTTTAATTATTTTGTTTAAAAGTACACATTTCAAGCTTTCTATAGATATACTTATCATGTATGTGAGGCAAGTAACTTATACGCTGAGTTTCGTTGATTAATAAGACGCGCTCCAGTTCACGCGCCCGCGCCACCGTGTCCTTTATATCTACTATTTGTGCTTCTTATTTATTATTCCAGGCAATTTGTTGATAAAACATTGATAAAAATGAAGATACAATTTATACTAAACGAAATTCACTTTAAAGAAAAGTTTTCTACAAAACAAAACTTGATAAGTGGTCAAAATCATGTCTGAGCCATTCCAAATGTTTTCCGATATATTGGGCATCTTATGATCATATCTGACTCATCTTATGCGGTTCCCTTTTCATATAATCAACATAGATGAAATACATTTTTAAAAAACATTATATTGTGAAACTTAAATATAAAACATAGGTTTAGTAGTTTTTTGTTTAACTTATATTTAAGCGTCACACTGCTCCGCTTTGCTCATGTGCTCTGGTGTGTAGCCTATGCATGTGTGCGTGATGTGATGGAGGGGTGCGATTCTCGAATATTAATTGCATAATACCCAGCGATCTTCGAATATTATTTTTGCTTGAAATGCCCATCCCTACTGGTAACCTATTACACCTTTTTCGTTGGATGCTTCAGTTTTAGCGCAGCTAACCAAAAACGTCTACTCTCTGGTATTGAATGTAGCTGATACGAACCGGACATAGGCATTCTCTCCTTTTTATCGTATGCTCAAAGGACCCAGTTTCTAAAAAGTTTTTTATCTTCTTTGAATTGTTAAAACAACCAACAACCGCACATGTAGAGCCTGAACTCATTCTCTCACTGCTAATACAGTACAAACCGGAAGTAGGCAACCGGAGTCGTCGTCATGGCAGCGCCCATTGTTTAGAGCAGAATAAGGTGGATAGTAAGGAGATTCAGAGGAAGGAATATAAAGAGCACATAAGAATGTATCTTCTGTAGTTTGACTGAGCTGTTTATTGATTTTGAGCCAGATATGAGATTCTTCTTTTTTGATTAGTTTGATGTTTGATGTTAACTTTCAAGTTTGTGCTAGATTATGATGCCCCCTGAATCTCTCCCACGTGTAATTTGTTCATGGTTTTGGGATGATATGAGTATTTCCCGATACCCTGGGGGACAAAGAGTGACAATATGTGCAATATGTAAACATTTACCTATTTGTATTATTGTTAGTATTTAAATGTTCTCTCTCTCTCTCTCTCTCTCTCTCTCTCTCTCTCTCTCTCTCTCTCTCTCTAAAAACAGCATCTTCCTTTCGTTTTCCTGAGCTGGATGAAGTTTCAGCTCTCTAGTCATCATGTCCATACCCTTTTAGCCCGAGATGGGCTTAATTTTGATAAATTTTAAGCATGATTGTTAAATAAAGCTCAGATGTTTTTCGACGTAACTATTACGTCTTCTCCTTATTTGTGGTGATCCTTCAGGATCGCAACAGGCTGCATAAATAAATTAGGTCAACCAAAACTGGGAACACTTCCTATAACACCCGACATAATTGTTGCATTGTAAGAATAATGGCATCTACATAAGTCTATCGGTTTCATCCTTATCCCAAGGTTACTGTAGTCAGCCGGATCCAGTCCATATCCAGACCAGATGGTGGACCAAAACATAGCCCTGAATGTCAGCATGTAACAGTTCCAGAGTGTTTTCACTTTTACAGGCTGAATATAGCTTTGTTACAATTAATTGGATTGGCAACGCCCTCCGGTAATGGGGTTAGAATACCCATATAAAGAAGAATTAGCGATCTAGCTTTTAAGCCATTTGGTTCACTTGACTTCACTTACCCCTTTTCCACCAAAAAAGAACTGGTTCGGAACTGGTGCTGGTTCAAAGTTGGTTCAACTTGCGAACCTTCTCAGAACCGGTTTGTTTTTCCACTGACTAGAGCGCCCAGCGAACGACGTCGTTACGTCACTGTGTACGTCGCTATACGTCTTAGCTAGAAACGCTTGCAAGTACAACATTACTTTGGGATTATCTCTAACTTGTGTACCAAGAAGGCTTTAAACACAATTGAAATATGTAAGTCTTTTAATCTTTTCCTTTGATATGTAATCTTTTCTGATTAGTTATGTACCCCTGTCTTGTCTTTTTTATTCTTTCCGTTTATTTGTTCTATATTGTGACTGTTTTCTTCTTTGCTTACATAATGTTTTCAATTAAAAAAAAATGTAAATAAAAAAAAGCTAGAAACGCTTGCGCCAACTTCAAGCATAACAATTACAATGGCGGACTACATCCTGTTTCTGCAAATGTTTCTCCTGGCTTTGCGGTCAGAAAAGATGTTTAGAACACATCTAAACCCGACCCCAGCCCCCGCCGTAAGCATGACGTGGTAAAAGAACGGTTCTCTGATTCTAGTCCAGCAAAGAGTTGGTGCCGCTTTGGAACCAGTTTTCCTGGCTGAGAACCGGTTCTTTGGCTGTCGAAACACAAAGAACTGGTTCGCGAGTAGGCACCGGCTCCGAACCGGCTCTCAAAATGCTTTGGTGGAAAAGGGGTAACTGTGGTTACGGTTTGACTTCGAGATGGGTCACTCTTTTAAATTAAGAGGGCTTTTGAGTTGAGGCTAAACTTGTATGCCTCTTTTGGTTACTATTTTAGGAACAGTGTGTTTGCAACGCTCAATGTATTGACTATTTTAGGCTATTTATATTTCCTCATTTGTGTTTGTTTGGTGTGCTAACCGGAATCATTGTATTCAACACGGTCTTAACCCCAGCATCAAATTTTCTTGTCTTTTGCTGTGACGGGACTGTGGTCGCAACTGAACTAACTTTGAACTGAACTATTGAGCACTGACAATCTGATTGATCATCTCTGGATTACAGGTTCATTATGTCCATTACACACACATTATCCTATTTCATGATTTTGTGTTTACATTGTATGGACTGAACTAATATTGAAGGACTCATTTGGGCCTGGTTTTGGCTGATTATAGCGTATTATTGCTTCATGGTGTTGTGATATATTATTTTTATATATATAAATTTTTAGCTGGTGTTTGGTAATTATATTTGGATGTGATTCCTTCCTTATTTTTTTTGTGCGTTTCATTTTGTCTTTGATATCGGACGAGAGAGTTACAAGCACAGACTGTGAAGGCCTCATCGACATGACAGCCATCAGCACAGATCTTAAGCAGAGACCACAATAACCAGACCGGTCCTCCGCACAGACCCTATGTCCAGCTTCGGCTTCATACCGGCGTGATGAATCCGATCTTTAAGCAAAAGGAACTGGATATTAGAATGCTACCGATCCCAATCTGAATTCTGACTTTTGATGCAGCCTGAATCATAATGACACTGTGTCCATTTGTTAGCCAGAGGAGAACTGGCTCCCCAACTGAGCCTGGTTTCTAATAAATAAAGGTGACTTGATATGTAGATATAGATATATAGATACACACATAGGCCTACTGCCATTCAAAAGTTTAGGATCGGTAAGATTTTTTTATGTTTTTAAAATAAGTCTCTTATGCTCACCAAGTCTGCATTTATTTAATTAAAAATACCAACAAATAAAACCCAGTAATATTGTTAAATATTATGACAATTTAAAATAACTGTTTTCTTTAACCCACAGTTTTATTTTCTGCCATAAAATACAGGGATTCTGGTGTGAGGTTTTTAAAATCCTTTTAGATGTACTTAATATAAACTTGGAACTTTCTCACATATTGTTTGATAACAGCCAAGAAACTGTTACTACTGTTTTGGAAAAAGGTTTACCTTCCTGATACTAAACTATGGCTTGAGGAACTGACGTCTATTCTACACCTGGAACGAACTATACCTTTTTAAAGGCAACATTGGACAGTTTCACAAGATTTAGGACCCTTTCATCTGCTACCTTAAAAGGAATGTTATTCCGTAATGCAATGTATTGTAGGCTGGCTTAAGTGCTGTGTATTAATGTCACTAGATTGTATATTAACAGGCAGGGGATGGGGTGTTGGTTAAAGTAATGTTGTTGTTGTTTTCTTTTTTATTAAGTTTATTTATTTTTGTGCATATAAGAAAATTAATCCTGGAACCTGTAATTATTTCAGGGCTGTTTGATGTTTGAATAAAAAAAACAATTTAACAAAAAAAAACTGTTTTCTGTTTGAATATATTTTAAAATATAATGTATTCCTGTGATGCAAAGCTGAATTTTCAGCATCATTACTCCAGTCTTCAGAGTTTTTTAAATAGAATCTTTTTTTAACATTATACATGTCTTTTGATCATTTTAATTCATCCTTGCTGAATAAAAGTATTAATTTCTTTTATATCTCTCCCCCTACCCCTCAATAAAAAAAAATCTTACTGATCCCAAGCTTTTGAGCAGTAGTGTATAATGTTACAATAGCTTTCTATTACAGATAAATGATGTTATTTTGAACTTTCTATTCATCAAAGAATCCTGAAAAAAATGTACATAACTGTTTTCAACATTGATAATAATAATAAATGTTTCTTTTAAGCAGCAAATCAGCATATTAGAATGATTTCTGAATAATCATGTGACACTGAAGACTGGAGTAACGATGCTGAAAATTCGGCTTTGATCACAGGAATAATTTACATTTTAAAATATATTAAAATAGAAAACGGTTATTTTAAATTGTAATAATAGTTCACAGTATTACATTATTTGTCTGCATTTTTATTCAAATAAATGCAGCCCTGGTGAGCATAACTTTTGAACGGCTTTTGTGTGCGCGCAAACACACACACACACAGACACACACACAGACAGCACCAATAACGATTTAGAACAAAAGTGGTGAGGAGTTCCGTAAATTATTATTATTATTTTTTTCATTTTTCCTTAAACATTAAAAATTATTTATTTTAGTTACACCCAGGGTTTCTTTGAACTGGCAAGCACAAATCGAGCACAAAAGAATTCTTCCATTTTGAAACAATTTAAACGACATGGGGTGGGCAGTTTGGTTTTTTGTTATATTTAAGAGGTCATCACTTACAGGGTTTTTTAATGGCACAAATTGAGCATAAACCAATAGCATGGTTTTGGGTCAATTTAGACGACATGGGGTGGAGATTGATGTAACTGTCTGAAAAAAACTTTTTTTTATATTTAAGACAGGGTTATAGTTACAGGTTTTTGTATTTGTTATTTATAAGGAGGGGAAATAGATACAGTGTGAGCACAAACAAACGATACCGGTTTAGATGCCACACAACCAAAATATTATGTTCAATATCTCAAAATAAACCAGCACAAACGTTAAGTTTTTGTGGCACAAATCAGCACAAACAAATGACATAGTTTTGGGGATTATTACATTTTATGGGGTGCCAACTTCATGAAGGTCAAAAAGAGGCTGTGGCGCGAGAGAAGTTGTGATGGTCGTTCATGAATGCTCTGCATTCACTCAAGCAGTTTTAAAACGCGGACTATAGTGGTTGCTACATACTTGATTATAAATAATACATACATTAAAATGTAGTTGACATCTTAAAAAGTCATTTTTCAACAGCTCCAATCACGTCCATATACGCAATCGTTTACCATATTCCAAATTAGTACGTGTGGAATTACAAATTTAGGAATCTGTTTAAGATCTGCTGATTCTACGTCCTGAAATAACATCACATGAAAAACTAAGGTGAAGTACATTATATTTTGCATTTAAAGGTCGAGGTGATGATATCAGATGAATGGTTCTGTTAAGCAAAGTTTCCAGCCAAATATTTCAACCAGTTCCTGTTCTCTTTGTTGTAAATCATATGAGCCAAATTACTGATACTCTCACCTTTTGTCTGTAATAGCTCTTGGAGCCCCTGTCCCGTTCTTTGAATAGTTATGCTGATTGTATTAAGACTGGTGACACTAGAGTCTGGGGCAGGTTGCTATAACTGTGTACTTCATTTGCATGCTTTGTTTAAGGTCGTCAGCCAGGTGTGATGCATCCTCTGTTCAACCAGGGAAGCTTAACAACAGTTACAGTCTGTTAACAGTAGTTTATTCTCTGCTTTACAAGGGTACGTGGTTTATCCTCTGCTTTGCCAGAGAAGTGTTTCATCCTTTGTATAGTCAGGGAAGTTGGTTTATCTTCTGTCTAATCAGGGAAGTTGTTTGACAATAGTTATCCTCTATGTTGCTAGAGAAGGTTTATCCTCAGTAAAGTTAGGGAAGATTCATTCTCTGTTCAACCAGTGAAGGTGTGTGTTCAAGTGTTTAAACAGTTTGTTAACAGAATATTTATCCTCTACTTTGCCAGGGAAGAAGGTTAATCCTCTGGTCTGTCAGGGAAGTGTTGAAAGTGTCCTGTTGTCAAGTCAAGTCAAGTCACCTTTATTTATATAGCGCTTTTTACAATACAGATTGTATCAAAGCAGCTTCACAGTGATAACATGAAAATAATATAACAGAGTTTGTTTCTAAAAGAAAATTGCGTCAACGTCCACCTTAAGTAAGGCAGATCAATAATATTATTGAATATGAAATGTCCCCAACTAAGCAAGCCAAAAGACAAGGCAACAGTGGCAAGGAACCAAAACTCCATCAGGTGACAGAATGGAGAAAAAAACCTTGGGAGAAACCAGACTCAGTCGGAGGGCCAGTTCTCCTCTGGCCAACGGAGGAACAGTGCATGATTTATGATTCGGGCAGCATTACAAGTCAGATTGGATCGGAACATTTAGAATATTTATCCATTTCCATCTTTTGGAAGTCCAAGTAATCACCCCGGTGTTGAGACGAGTTGTTGAGGATCAGTGCCGTCCACCATAGAGGGTCCATATCGCCGGTGTTGAGTCGTCTCTTCACAGGCTTTGTGATTGGGGTATCTGAAGTCTCCGTGAAAGGCTGGATACAAACTGGAGCTGACGAACGCCGTTTTTCTCGGGACTCGCGTCCCGAGATAACAGCAGAAAAGCAAAAGGGGAAAATAATTAGCGTAGCTGCTGTTCATAATGATTTCCATAACACAGGCGTAAATGATAAAAAACATGAAGACAGTGATTCTTGCGTCCCAGAGTCACCCCCCTCCGTCCCCCACTCAACTCAGCCCTGCTTACTGACCTCTACATCCCTCCTACTGCTGAGACCCAACCACAATCTCACAATCTCTCCGCAACCCAACCATACGCGCCGACCCGTTTGACTAAGGCTGTCGAGCCCCACTGTCGTCGTTAAAGCAGGTTCAGTGGCAACGGTTCCGTATGGCATACCACCTACCGCAAAACACAATATCTACCCAACCACCCGTCATTCACGCAATATACACAGGAACGTAATGACTGTAAATACTATGCAACCTATACAAATAACCTACAGACTCTTCAAGTTTTATAATATTAAATGCATTTGATCTGATTCAGCAGTGGTATAAAAGGTAAGCATTATGTAAATGCTTGGCTAAAGAGATGCGTCTTTAATCTAGTTTTAAACTGGGACAGCGAGTCAGAGCCTCGAACAATATCAGGAAGGCTATTCCAGAGTTTTGGAGCTAAATGTGAGAACGCCCTTCCTCCTTTAGTGGACAAGAAAGAACAAGTTCCTGTGACAAGAACAGGACACCTGTTGTGCCAGAAAGACAATTACAAAATATGGAGAAGGAATGCTAGGGTGATTCCAACAACTGAGAAAGGTGGATTAGCTACCAGTACCCTTAGCTACTAGCAGTGAGTTCAAGTCATTGTTAGGAGAGCAAATGGACTCCATAGTGACTGAGTCAGACAGATTGGATTTGACACAGAAATTTGGTATTCACCCAACAACATGAGGGTGAGTAAATACTGACAGATTTTTCATTTTTGGGGGAACTATCCCTTTAAAAAAACAAAACCAAGAATTGCACACTCAAGTGTTTCATCTAACTAAAAAGGTGGGCCATAAGGCCTCAACCAAATGTGACTCAAAAGAACAACAGTCAGATGAAAGCTATGCTGACTTACAGTCTTTATGTAGAATAGAGGACAGTAGCAATACTGGATTGATGGACAAAGATGTATTGTCTGCACAGGTATGCCTACCTGCTGGGAATCACTGCCTGAAGCACCTCCACCAGTGCTGTTGGACCAGCTGCGGGTTCATCAGCCGGGATCCTACCTTCATTGATGTTTTGCTCCTTTAATTCCAGAACATCTCGAGGGGATGGAGCAGTCCCAGTCACTGCCGCCCCCCTCAGCTGGTCCTAGGATCCCTGTTAAGCCCATGTTCTGTCCCTTCTAACTCCCTCTTTCTGGTAGCATGTGACCTGAAATTTTCGGGTAGCATGTGACCTGAAGCTGGTCTCTAATTGGTTTCTTAAAGATTCTCCTCCGGACGCAGGTCACTGCGTCCCTGGCGAATCAGAATTGGATACATGTTATTTTATCCAATATAATTGGTTCTCGTCATCTGTCATTCAACTTTACGCTCTTGGTCACTCCTGCAGGCGACTCCGCCCAAACCTTTCTAGGCTGATCACTTTCGTAGAGATAATGGCAGCAGTTAAACCAAATTTTGTCATTGATTGACAAAAAAAACCCTTTCACAATGCGTTCGCTGGAAGTAAAAAAAAGGATAAAGGATCTCGGACCGGACCAACCCGATTTACAAATCCAGCAGCAGGCCAGTGACAGAGGACAAACCAGTTCAACCATGATGACTGTCTTAACAGGGATGAACCAGAGGACAATCTCAGGCAATAAGAAGGTTGCGGTGATCTCTACCGGAAACCTTAGCTGGTGGTCAAGGTCAGCTACCATGCTCCCTTCTGGTGACAAGAAATACCACTCCTTCAGGCTGCTGCTGACGGCACTTTAGCCCTCTCCCCCTTGCCTGACAAAGGGGATCCGCAGCTGGGATATTGCTAAATGGGACCTGTTTGCCTCTAGCCTGCGCGTCTCCAGGACTTCTGCAAGCTTGCGCAGGACTTGGTCGTGGCGCCATCAGTAGCAGCCCTGGATCAATGCTGCCTTGCACCAAGAGAGGGTGCCCTGGAGACTTGGATTCTGGGAGGAGCAAAGATGACAGTTCTCCTCCGATCCGTACCACAAATGTAGGATCTGGGGGCCAGGAAGGACGTCATACGTGGCCCCTATGAGGATGCCTTGCTTGGGGCATCTTCCACATATCAGCCCACGTGATGTTCCTGTTAATAGCTTCCCAGGTTGTCCATCTGCCTTGCTGGTGTAAACACAATGCTCTGACCTTGTAGCACTCCACCTCCATCTTCGACACTTCAGTGATCACAAGGTCCTTTCTTTCCTTTGTAAATGCTTCATACCACATTTTGGGTGCAGAACCCCAGCCAAGACCTGTCCTTCCTGGCTGTGAAAACCCAACGATCTCCAGATGCTTTAGCCGGTTGGTGGCCTGTTCCACTGTCTGCGTCACACTCCACTTGTGTCCTGTGCGGATATGGCCTTCGGTGTTTCTCACAAGCGGATCGGGCAGTTCTCTTAGCTTGAATAGCAGCCTCACCTTCTCCTGCTTGTAGCCCAGGCTGATGGATTTCAGAGTTCCAAAATGTTCCTCCCAAACAGTGCCACGTTGGCAAGGGCGCAGGGTAGGCCAAGCCATTTCTTGATGTAGCCGTTTGCCTTCCATTTACAGGACCGTTGTTGAGGTAATGTTCCACAGTTTCAGAGGCCACATCAGATGCTTATACAGAGTAAACTGGTAACACCAGACCTTGAACATCCCTGGGAGGCAGCTTTGGTCGATCTTGTATGGCCCATCTATGAGCTGGAATATAACTGTGGCAGCCATATGCCTGTCAGAAATGTCAGCCGTGTAGGTCGGACAGGCTGGTCTCGGATAATGATCTCAGATCATTATCTAGTCTCGTGTATACTCCATCTAGCCAAGGTTGTAAAGCCGACTCCATGTTACAAATATGTTAGACCTATCACTTCTGCCACTAAAGATTGCTTTATTAATAATATTCCTGATCCGTTTCATCTCCTCAGCATCCCAGATAGCTTTGAAGCGCTCGATATTGAGACAGAAACTTTTGACTATCTCTTTTCCAGAACTTTAAACAAAGTTGCTCCTTTGCACTTAAAGAAGATTAAAGAAAATAGTCCAACGCCATGGTACAACTAGCACACTCAGGCCCTTAAGAGAGCAGCCAGAAAAATGGAGCGTGACTGGAAGAAAACAAAACTAGAGTTTCTTCGCATTTCATGGAAAGAGAGCCCGATTGCGTACAGAGGCCATGAAAACTGCTAGATCTGCTTATTTTTCAACCCTATTAGAATAAAACAAAACCATAGGTATTTATTTGAAAAAGTGGCTAAATTAACGAAAAATAAAGCTTCAAGCCCAGACATTTCCAAGCAGCACAGCAGTAATGACTTTATGAACTTTGTTACTTACTAGATTGATAATATCAGGGAGAAAATTATAACTATGCAACCGTCTACTACAGTATCGCATCAAACAGTGAATTGTAGTCTCCTTGAGAAAAAAATTGACTCATTCATTGCTATAGGGGAGGAAGAATTTTCTAAACTCATTAAATCATCTAATTCGACAACATTCACGTTAGACCCTATACCGACTAAGCCATTGAAAGAGATACTTCCAGAGGTCATAGATCCTCTTCTTAATATCATTAATCCATCTTTGTCATTAGGATACGTACCAAAAACTTAAGCTGGCTATGATTAAACCACTTGTTAAAAAAAACCTTTTTTAGAAAGAAATGGTATCTGCGAGGATTTTCAGTCAGGTTTTAGACCGTATTGACACCCCTCTCATTAGAGTCACAAATTATTTGCTATTATCATCCGATCGTGGTTGTTTACTATTAGTGTTACTCAATCTAAGTTCTGCATTTGATGCAATTGACCTTTAGATGCATTCTTTTAAATAGACTCGAAAATTATGTTGGTATTAGTGGCATTGCATTAGCATGGTTTACATCATACTTATTTGATCGTTATCAGTTTGTTGCAGTAAATGACGAGATGTCTTATCGATCAAAAGTTCAGTATGGCGTACCACAAGGCTCAGTGCTAGGAAATTGGCTGTTCATTCTGTACATGCTACCCTTAGGAGATATCATTAGGAAGCATGGCATTAGTTTTCACTGTTATGCTGATGATACTCAGCTCTATATTTCTTCACGCCATTGACGAAACTTACCAATTCACAAAATTAACGGAATGCATATAATAATTACAAAAAACAGAGATTCTAATGATTGGACAAAAAACTTCCTCACGTAATAACCTAGAATACTGTCTAGGTAACACTTGATGGCTGCTCTGTCAAGCCTTCGTCGTCGGTTAGGAACCTGGGTGTGCTCTTTGATACCACTCTTACATTTGAAAGTCACGTGTCTAGTATCTGCAAAACCGCATTTTTCTTCTTAAAAATATATCTAAATTACGTCATATGGTCTCAATGACAAATGCGGAAAAATTTGTTATTGCGTTCATGACATCAAGGCTAGATTATTGTAATATTATTATGGGTGGTTGCCCTGCGATTTATACTTCTGCGTCGGACCTACGCCAGAGCCTCTAAGCTGTAGGCAACACGTTGGTTTTCATTTATACTTCTGCGTCATTGTCTGCATTGACTCGCAATTACACATGCAGAGGGAGCTAGTGAAACCCGAGGGAGGGGTTCTAGCAGACCAATTACAGCGCTTGCGTCCACATAGAATTGACCGGTTGTTACATTTTTGGAAAGGTGCACGTCAGGGTACGCCAAAGGGTAATCGTGCCTTTGCCGTACACATAGCCTATGAAGAAGCTACGGCAGGAGTTCGACGTAGAAGAATAAATCAGCCTTTAATAAACAAACTACAGCTGGTCCAAAACGCAGCAGCTAGAGTTCTTACCAGAACCAGGAAGTATGACCATATCAGCCCGGTTCTGTCAACACTGCATTGGCTCCCTATTAAACATTATATAAATTTTAAAATATTGCTGATTACTTACAAAGCACTTAGGCCGTGTGTCCACCAATTATTTTAAAATTATTTTAGTTATTGCGTTCTCAAAATTCCGGCCAGTTGATAATACCTAGAATATCAAAATCGACTGCTGCCGGTATATCCTTTTCCTATTTAACACCAAAATTTTGGAACAGTCTTCCTAACATTGTCTGTTCAAAACACATCTCTACTTGCAGCAGTACAGGTCAGAAGTGAGATTGGATCGGAACATTCAGAATATTTATCCAGTTCCATCTGGTTGAAGATCGGAGTCATCACACCAGTATAGAGACGGATTTGTTGAGGATCAGTGCCACTAGCTGTCGTGTCGATAAAGCCTTCACAGGGGAGAGTCTAGTTGACACAATATCTGCTGACACTTCAGGGATGCGTTGTGGTCGTGTCTAGGTGCAGGTCCACCATCTGATCTGGAAATGGCTGAGTACATCATGCGTTGTGATCGTGTCTAGGCGCAGGTCCCATCATCTGATCTGAATATGGCCCAGATCCGGCTGACTACAGTAAACCTCCGGAAGGCATCTGAAAGAAAAATGTCATACTCACCGGAACGCTGTAGAGTAGCGGCAATCTGACACCGTCCCATAGATGACGTATCACAACGGCGAGCTGTAGATGGCTTCTTGTAGCTAAAGGAGAAAGATTCTGAGACAATGGCGTCCAGCACCGCCTTATAGATTAACTGAACTGAAAAAAATCAACGTTGAAAACGTGTTGTTTATGACAATTAAAAGTAAATTACAGTAAAAATGTCAATCAAAAATAGCAATATAGCTTTTTTTAAGCAACACAAAAATTGCGCTTTTTAGTATAAAAGAACGCTGGCAATATCGATGACGTTACTGGCATGGTAGAACCCGCGAAGGTATATAGGCAACAGCTGCAGGTCCTATATACACACACGAAAATTAGTAATTTTAATGGCATGGGTTACGCATTTGAGCCTGTGAGGGACAGGCCAGTAGTATCTGACTACCACGACATAGAGGACGACCAGTTTCAGGTTCCACATACAGTACAGGGTCGTTTGGGGGGAAGTGTGTGGGCGCGGGCGCTGCCGGAGCATGGACACTGCACCGGAGTCGATCTGTTGCAGAGAGGGCAACCTGGAACATTTATTGATCGGCGAAAATGCATCACCATGCACCGTTCATTTCGGATGCTGTGCAGCGAGAGAGACGTGTTGGGGGTGGCTATGCTATCAATAATGGATGTCCGAGCTGAGACGCTGGAGTGCCGCATAAGTAGCAGGTATGTAACAGTGTATTCTACGTGTTGGCGACTGGGCTAGGCTAGGCTAACTTGTTATATCCTTTTCTCAGACTGTGTAGGTTAACAGCGTACCGGCAGTTCACTCTTTGGGCGAGGGGGCATTTGGGAAGGAGGAATAGGATTCCGATCCCATCCTGTGCAGTGAACTAGCAGGGATCTTTTCCCCTCAGCCGAATATCAAGGATTCGAGTAACGTTATGCGTTGGACTTGTAACTTGGCTAAATAAAACACTTGATGCAGACATTGTCAGAAGCTTCATGTACTCATTGATGAAAGTATATCTCTAAATAGTCTGTCGCTAAAAAATACTCACTACAGACTCGAAATCCAGGGGCTGTCGGAGGGCTAGACAGTTTTAAGGCAGCTAGCCATGACTTGAGGGCTGGTTTCCTTGTCAAAGGTAGCCTGTGAAAATGTATCGTAACCCCAGCTGCCTTAGCCCTATACAATTCATTACTACAGCCAGGGGCAATACAGTATGAACCCCCCCTAGACCTGTTGGTTTCTGTTTCCTCAGCCATGTCAGCTAGCCTCAGACTATTTACATGCTACGGCTGCTCTGCTGGTATTGGTTGGCAACGGAGTAGCTTACCATGCCAGTGACGTAACCGAATGTTGAAATCCAACATGCTGGCACCCGTGTAGCAAAAACAACATTTTCAACGTACCATTTTATCCCTTTTAACAAATTCTGCCACTTTAACAATTGTACCAATGAGAATAAATAAAATACATCTGTTATATCACCTTTTCTCAAATTTCAGTTCAGTACATCTTTATAGTTTGCGGGAGCCCGCCTCTGCGCTTGAACGCCATTGGCGGGCGAATTCCCCCCCGTGAGATTGCATAAGGCTTCAGTAGATTCGAGAAAGGAGGGGATAACCCCCATAGCGAAATCTTCGATGATGCAGTGTCGAAAGACCAACTCGAAAGGGAACCAGGAGTCACTTCTGGTTCGAACACCTTGTGGTTTCCAGCAAAAACATATCTGAAAAGGCTTTTCAAGTCTTGGGTCAAAACTTTCTGTCATGAATGCATTGGAATTATGTACCATAAGCAGCTATGCAACCAATGTGAGCTGAAATTTTAGTTTAAGTTGTCCTTATCCAGTGTGTCATGACCTCACCACATCTGTACAGGGTCATCAATGACAACACCAAGAATGAGGTATTTCAAAACACATGTTCTCTTTTGCATGTCTGTCTACTAAAACAGCCTGTAAGTAAGTAAACTTGGGACACAAAAAGGCCATTAGCCAATGATGGAAAATTTACAGAGTATCTGCAGAAATAAATGGAAAGCAGAGGGTCTCTGCACATACTTCAGAGAGGTGTTTTTGATAGATGAGCTCAGTTGCACCAATGAACAGTAGACAGTTGCAAATTTAAACTCATATACAGGGCATACAGGGCTTGATTGACTAATTTATTTATGTTTTTTTTATGGCCTTGACAGTATGTGTGTATGTATGTATTTATTGTATGTGAACATAGGTATTGTCTGTGTAATGTTTTGTTAGCTTTGTTCTGTCTGGGGGACTAAGGATGAAAAATAGCCATTGGCTAAATCCGGTACAATACATGAAATGGACATTTAATGTTAAAAATTGTGCTTGGTCCCTTCATATATAAATAAATGAAAAAAAAAAAAAGATTCAGAAATTCATAATCATTGCAATGATATTTAGTGGTGTCTGCTAAATTAAGATAGAATCACTATTACTTGAGGTTGTCATGGCAACAATATACATTGAACAGGAATTACATGTAAGGGCTGTGCTGCCTATTTTTCCCAGTAAACACATTATTAAAATCTTTCAGGCACCAGGGCTGGGGGTGGGTTTTGGTTGTTCATTCAGGACGTTTCACGTTAGGTATTATTTGCCAATCAACACAACAACTAAGTCAGCGATGCCTTTATCTGCTGTTCTTGAGACACAAAGTGGTGTTTCACATTTTAGTGTGTTAGTGCCACCAAATGCTCTTTATGACGAATACAGAAACGGGTGACTGGTGCTTAAGG
The DNA here is from genome assembly GCF_051911475.1 of Siphateles boraxobius. Classification (NCBI taxonomy): domain Eukaryota; kingdom Metazoa; phylum Chordata; class Actinopteri; order Cypriniformes; family Leuciscidae; genus Siphateles; species Siphateles boraxobius. The sequence goes on from NW_027509197.1 coordinate 4,625,499, forward strand.
AAAATATTAGGTAAATCTTTTTAAAAAACTTGAGAAAAAATGTATTATTTTACGTATGCATGCATGCGTAAATCTATATGAATCCATTGTTTCTATTCAAAATCTTCATATATTTTCAAATATTTGCACCAAAAAAACAAGACTATGGCGACATTTCTGCATAATGATATGACATTACAGCATGAACGTTTCGCAAGTGAATGTCCAGTGAGTGGTGCTAAAAGCACGTTCAGGTTTATTTAAATAGATGAACGTGAATCTGGCAACGATCTTTGAGTTTTGCAAAGATTTAGGTAGAGGCCTATTTTTACTACTGCTTTGAATATGCTAAGCCTGATTATATAAATTATAAATTAAAGTTACCTTACAATAGCTGCTCTTGTAATTGCCTATTGAAAGAAAATGTTCTTCTAGATATTTCAGTAAAGTTTTAAAACCTATTTGGCTGTTTGCAAGCCCCTTAACATGGGCTAGTTGCATATTGTAGTCCCATGCCCTGTGATGATACACATGCTGTGTGATCATATTTTCAACAAGGGCTTAAATTTCACAACACTTGACCTACAACCTAATGAACTGCAGCACCAATAACTGTGAAAATGGATTTGCACAACAACGAGAGAGATGGAACACACACTGTCCGCTGGCCAAGACTGGAATAATTTCTATAGAAAATCAGCCAGCCAGTTCTTTGTTTGGAAAGAAACACAAGCAATGTCTTATGCACAAGCGGATAATGGTAATGGACCTTTCCATTTCAGAGAGATTGAATAAATAATAAAGAAATGTAATAGGAAATACATAGTCAATAAATAATTAGGAAATGTAATAAAAAATGTATTTAAAATTTGTGTGGACTTTTACCATGATCTGGAACTACTCCTAAAAGACAGAATTATGTGAATTCTCTTTTCAAATCACCTTTATTTAACACTTTACACAATACAGACTGTTTCAAAGCTGCTTTACAGTGATAAAAAGGAAAATAATAAATAATGATGCAAACAGAATTTAATTCTGCTGTAAAGCAGCTCTTAAAAAAAGACAATAGTGTGATTATTCATTGGAAGTCAGTTCATTGTTGATGTCAACCACTACAATTTGAGCATGTCAAACTTTGGTTCTGGATATGATGTCATGCTTCTGTTTTAAATAAATCACAAATAATAAATAATAAAACATTAAAAGTATATCATCCACTCCACTTTCAAGCATTGCAAACCATGCAGTTTTAATGTATTTTTTTTATATTGAGCCAGTTTAATGGTATGTCAGAAGATGAAACTTATTTGTAACTTCTGTTTCTGTTCTACCGTATTTGGACGGCAACAGTGAGGCAGGTATGCATTTTATAAAGATGACATTTAAATACGTGAGGGTTTTTACATTAAAAGACTTCAAAGTAGGCCTACTGGATATTTTGAAGGATGGAATATGTGAGTTCCGGTGAGATACTGACTTCCAGGATTTAAATGATTTTTTTTACTTGCCAGCCAATTTGGCTTCTAAATTTTTACTAGCCAAAACAAAAATATCAGAAATAAAGCATATTTTCAAAGTGATGCTTAGATTTAAATATTATTAAATCTATTTCTGAATCATTGTATCGCTTTCAGCTTTACGGGTGTAATTTACGGTTAGCAGATACCATTAAAATAAAATAAAATGGAAATAAAACAAATTAGACTTCCCTTATATTTGACATAAGTTTCCCTGCATGTAGCAATACATTTTACCCCAAAGTCTTGGACATGCGCCATTTATGAGAATGGGTTGGAAATAGTGGCCCCTAATTGTCTCCTAGGACTCTGGCGGAGCGTTAACCAGTAGCACAGCAGACAAGCAGTGCAACGCCAGGGACATTTTACAGGCAGGCTTATCTCACATCTGTCCCAGCATTCTGGACTCATGTTCTCAGGTTCAAGGCGGCAGTCGAACAGTGAATCTAATCACAATACAGGAAAAAGTTTACTTCAAGAATGAAGTGGCGTCAATGAGTTTGAATGAAGGTATTTAAAAAAAAACAGCGCAAAGAGAAAGTGTGACCTTTAGACTATTATTTCTCTATACAAAGCATGTTAATTCAAGCCACAAAAACAAATTGAAAATGAAAAATGCACAATACACAATCTCCTTGGGTGAAGTCAGCACGCACATAATATGTTGTGTTCTTAGTAATTGTGCTAGAGGGCTCATGAGGGAAAGAGCGAAAAGGAGAACGAGAAAGAAATGCAAGAGAAGAAGAATGTAATACAGTGAGATAGTCATGGTTAAGTGAGTTCATATAGCAGTTAAAGAATAAAAGGAGTTACTATTATACTTGCCTCGTCAGTGCTATGATTCCTGAGGGTGACTGTTTACCTTGATACTGCTAATCACAACATTAAATTAAATTATCGTAAATTATTGTCCTAAATTATTGTCTTTTAATGGAAACTTACGTGAGTAAAACCACGGTCACACTAGACTTTAATAGGGGCAGGGGCGCCGTTACGGGGATGCGGAGTATGCCAGGTATATGGGCCCAGGACGCTAGGGGGCCCCAAATCACAAATTTGTATTATATTATTTTATTATTATTTTTTGAGTGAGTTTTTTCTTACATACACATACACGTTAACTAATAATATTGTAGTAAAATAAAATTAAAATCTGTGAATTATAGAAAGTAAGAAGTGAATGTGAGAATGCTTTTGTCACTTCAAAATACAGCACATGACTTTAACAGCACAAAAAAAGAACACGATGGATGGAAAGAGGCACCTGTCAGGAGCACAAAAGCAAAAACGTAAAAAAAAGTAGGAATGAAGACGTGAAAAGGATGAAAGTTTCCCTTACGAATTGGGTCCTTACAAATAAGAATATACAAAATATTGGAGATGATTGTAGTGACAGACAGGGAAAGATTGGAGATACTTATAGTTACGGCCTAAGTGCGGATGCTAGCAGCAAAAATTAAACAAGAATATACAAAATATTGGAGATGATTGTAGTGACAGACAGGGAAAGATTGGAGATACTTATAGTTACGGCCTCAGTGCGGATGCTAGCAGCAAAAATTAAACAAGAAACAATCTGCAGAGACGAAACAGTAAAGGACAGTATTCAAATCAGCGGCAGCACCAGCATTGACGACCTCAAAGAGACAGGAGGATTACAGGTTAGCGAGAGTAAAGCCCAATTTATACTTCTGCGTCGAACTTACGCCGTAGCTACGCCGTAGGCTGTGCGTAGCGCGCGTACCCTTCGGCGTACCCTGAAGGTAATTTATATATTAATATATATAAATAATACCTCTCCAAAAATGTAACAACGCGTCAATTCTACGCGGACGCAAGCGCTGTGATTGGTCTGCTCAAACCGCTCCCTCGGGTTTCACATGCTCCCTCTGCGTGCGTCAACGCGGACAACGTATAAATTAGAAGTATAAATTAAAACCAATGCGTAGTCTACGGCGTAGAGGCTCCGGCGTAGGTCCGTCGCAGAAGTATAAATCAGCCTTAAGGCCTTACCATTTCACATTAATTGTGCCACTAGACAAGCTATACCAACTGTCGGTGAGAGTAAAACAGCTCGCCAGTAGACCGAGCACGCCCCGTGTCACTGATGAATCCTTGAATTTAAAATAATGAGGGTTGTCTGTGTAAGACTGGTTAAAACTGCTACAAAAGATGGTAGCAGGGTTATTATAGGATATATATATTTATATGAAACTAAAATTAAAACCTTAAAAAAATTCATTACTTGAAATAAAATGTTATGCCTACTTGAAGTAAAATATTTCAATGTTACTTCAAATAATATAAACGTTAACTTATAAATTATTTAATTGTTTTATTAAACGTCTGACGAAATTACACATTCATCTGGAAGAAGGGGGCCCAAAAATTCTGCCTTGCATACCCCCCTTAAAACTCTTAATGGCGCCCCTGGATAGGGGTGTAACGATTCACTCGTTTCTCGAAGCATCGATTAAATATTCTGACGATGCATATGCATCAATTTTGAAACATGTATTTTTAAAATCATGAATCGTTGATTTCGATCAATAATCGTTTTAAAATGCTAAGAATCGAAATTAAATCACAATTCGATAGCGATTCAGTGCTTTTAAATTTATTAACATTAAATTAATGGAGACGTTGTGCATCATCATTCGCGCCCTCACTGCACTCTTTACCGCCATTCACTGCTCTCATTGACACATTTTTGAGCAGCCCATGTTTGAGCAGTACTGCCAGTGCTATTCACATGAGCACAGGACAGCTCTCTATCGAGACACCAATAGTCCTGAGTCAAACCACTCAAGCCATTACTAAAGCCATTGTGTGGTCACTACTGTTGGAATAAAACGCTCTCATTGCGTGGAAACGTCCCCATCATTTTCTATAAGCTAAAATACTGAAGTTCTACAGAAATCGGTCATACCATTGACACTATCTGAGCAGCTGAAGTAAAACCCTTGAAATCTTTGAAATAAGCGTATTCAAGGATGCACATTTATGGCATGGAGGGAGCAAACACAAAATGTACAACTCATTCTCATCCTTTGGCGTCATATAGGTGATGCCACATGACATTTCGTCGAAATCTTATGCACATGGCATCCTTTAGCGTCAATATAACACGCACTAATATGGGTAGGTTTAGGTCTGGGGTAGGGTACGGTTATGACGCCTTGGGATCTGCGTCTCATATTCACGCTAAAGGATGCCATGTGCGTTGGATTTAGACGAGCGTCACCTGTATGACACCTTGGGTTCTGCGTCTCATATTGATGCTAAAGGATGCCATGTGCGTAAGATTTCAACGAAATGTCCAAAGCGTCACATGTATGACGCCAAAGGATGAGAACGGGCTGAAATGTAAGGGTCTAAAATGCATACACAGTTCTGATGAATAACAAATGAAATTTAACATAATATAGTTAAAATGGATGAAATCTATTTATACTTTTAATGCAGGATTTTGCAGACGGGAACGGGACAAAACATGAATGTTGAGGGCGGGAGCAGGAGACTGTAACATAAAATCCATCCCGTGCAAGTCTCTAACAGGGCTAAAGGCGAAAACTTGCCACAGCACTCTCCTATATATCCACTTTTCAAGATGCACGTGGAAATTTGGCTGATGCTTGACGAGATTGCGGGCAGCAGTGCAGAGGTAATTCTGTGCTAATTGGATGTAATATTTTTTAAATGTTGTAGATTTAAGTAGCAAATGAGAATTGCTAAAATCATATTTTTGAGACAAAGGTTTTCTTAATGATTTTGGTTTTGTTCAAGGTAATTAAAGCAACAGTTTTTCAATAATGAAAGAATATGTAAAAGTATGGTAGATGGGGTAAACTGCGCCCCTACTGTTGGGGCTAAAGGCACAATAATTAAAATGACAACAAAGAGCTGGCTGACTTTTCCATTTGTTGACATGAAATGGTAAGATTTATCATATATTAGATTGGGTGTCCACCATGCCCTCAATAAAAATTTGGAACAGTTAGTTTATGCGTTCATGTCATCAAGGCTGGATTATTAGGCTACAGCTGGTCCGAAATGCAGCCGCTAGAGTTCTTACTAGAACCAGGAAGTATGACCATAATAGCCCAGTTCTGTCAACACTGCATTGGCTCCCTATTAAATATTGTATACATTTTAAAATATTGCTGATTACTTACAAAGAACTAAATGGTTTAGCTCCCCTGTACTTGAGCGAGCTCTTCACGCATTATAGTCCTTCACGTCTATTGCGATCTCAAAATTCTGGCCAGTTGATAATACCAAGAATATCAAAATCGACTGCTGGCTGTAGATCCTTTTCCTATTTAGCACCAAAACTTTGGAACAGTCTTCCTAACATTGTCCGGGAAGCAGAAACACTCTGTCAGTTCAAATCTAGACTAAAAACACATCTCTTTGACCTAGCATACACATTACACATTATAGACTTCTATAATTCAATGTTAGGCTGCATAGATTAGGTCAGCCGGACCTGGGAATACTTCCCATAAATCCTGATATTCTTCTTACATCATAAGAAGGATGGCGTCTACGATAATATTAGTCACTCTGTTTATCCCGAGGTTTACCTCAGTCCGCCGGATCCAGGCCGTATCCAGATCTGGGGCCTCATTTATAAAACTTTGCGTAGGTTTTGCGTCAGAAGTGGCGTACGGATGAAACATAGGACGTGCGTACGCACAGAAATATTCGGATTTATAAAACCGTGCGCACGCACATCCTACGCATTTTTTCCTTAATAAATCCCAATCAATTCTAAATGTAGCGCAGCTTTTGCGGCTTCATGTCACGCCCATAGTTGCCCATAAATAATCCGTGAAACGCCCACAAGTTAATATTCATAGATTGTGAAATTATGGCAAACATAGAGAGGAAATCAAAAAAACGTAACTTCACTCAATGTGAAGTAGAAGTTATCGTTGGCGAGGTGGAAAAGAGGAGAAAAATGTTGTTTGGAGGGCACAGTGTGGGCATTACTAATGCCAAAAAGGCACTTGAGTGGCAAAAGGTTGCAGACGCTGTAAATGCTGTAGCCTCACAACCTCGGACTGTGAAAAAATAAAACAAACTAAAGGCATATGCATGAATACCATGATTCCGTAGCTGATGAAGACATTTTTAGTATGAAAACAACTTTCCCCAGAGGACAAATAATACAACTATTTATCTATCCGTCTATAAATCTATCTAGGCTATATATCTCCCTAATTATATATCTATCTGACTGACTATCTAATTGCATCTATATCTGCTCCGCCAGACGGACACATTGGCGAGAATATCAGTTTTGTACATTATTTCGTTCTGTTTACCATCTTATTTATGAGGATGAATTGTATAACATGCCAATATTATTGCAGAACATATTTGACTTTTCTTTTTGGAAATATTAATTTGCATTTCTGTTTCAGATCGATCAAACGGGTGTTCGTGTAGGCTGTTGATTGTAAGACTTGCTTTGTGAAGTCTTCGTGTTATTTATGAGAGGCAGCATTGCCATTTATTTTACACAACGGTCTACAGTTTCACACACTTTCACGTGTTTCTTCCATCTGCCGACGGTGTCGCCATTTCTCATTTCACCCGTTTTTGTGCGTACGCCTGGGTCAGAGCTTGCGTGAAGGACCGCACATTTTCCCGTCAAGTTTGCTTTTTATAAATACCAATTATTGCGTAGAGAGCGGCGTACGCCTTCTTTTGTGCGTGCGCAACGTTTATAAATGAGGCCCCTGATGAAGGACCTGCGCCTGGACACAACCACAATGCAGTCCTGAAGTGTCAACTAGTCTCTCCACTGTGAAGGCCTCCTTCCCTTCCCTTTACCTCTGACGTTGTCGGGATAATTCCGGTTCACGTGGCTACGTGGAAGCGATAAAAAATTCTTGGAACCTATTTCATGGTTTGCGTTCTCGAGCCACCAGGCACTGTTTTGTGCAAATGAGCGACCGGATCGCATTAAGGGTTTTCTGTTAGAACGGTGTCGTGTTAGCGGCCCCTAAGTTAATAACTAATGATCGTTGTGACGAAACTGAATCAATCAAAATTAACTTTAGCTAGACAACAACTTTATTCTAGAGCTGCTGTAAAGTCAAAACAATCTCTGTTACTTTAATTTCCTATTATTACTGTAAAACTGCTTTGAAACAATATTGTTAAAGTGCTATATACTAAATGAAGGTGACTTGATGACTTCGAGATAATCACCGTTATAATGAAACCATCATATTTAAAAATATGATATTAATCATATTATATTTATTGTTACTACTGTAAATACTTATTAACTTTTTGTCTCTTTCAATGCTTTCAGAATCTTTACTTTTTCAAATAATTGTTTCTGTATTTTTTAAATATATTTATATTTACATTTTAATGATAATATATTTATTGAACAAAATGTATTCTTTTATTTATCAATATAAACAGAAAATAGTTTTTGAAAAAAAAGTATTAACTTAAAACATATTACTTTAGCTAAAATGTTTGTATAAATGTGTGCCTTTTGCCCCATGCTGCTGTGCACATCTTGCCACCTCATAAGATTTTTTAATCTCCATTTAAAGCTCCATCAATGTTCAATACAACAATAAAAAAATTCTTAAAGAAATTAGTTTATTCTTAAAGTGGCCTTTTGCCTCGTTGTAACCTATAGATCTTCTACTGGTCACTCGTCTTCACGTGATACAATTTCGCAGGTCAGAGTACACGAAACTTTAATTTTGCAGTGAAATGCGAAACTTTTTGCATGAATTTGTGCAGAGATGGTCTTATTATTGGGTGAGTGTACGAAAGAATAGGAAAGAAAAGATAATTGCAATTTCAGTTTCATACACTTTTTAAACAATGGTCAATAACTCAGAAAGGACATACAAAAAAAAGGCTTTTTCATACATTAAACTTGGTAAACTACTGTAAAATTTTTGGACTGACTTTTCAGCAGCTGTGGGCTCATGCAGAGGCAGGTGGGGCAGTGACCCACCAAATATATATTAATTTGATATGTATTAAATAGACCTCTGTATATAGCCTACTGTCTCACTGTCTCAGCCTACAGCTACTCACTTTTTTAAAGGGGTGGTTGATTGCGATTTCACTTTTTTCATTTTAAATAGTGTGTAATGTTGCTGTTGGTGCATGAACAGTATCTGCAAAGTTGCTGCACTGAAAGTTCAACGTAAGCAGAGATATCGTCTTTTAAAAATCAGGAAGTTTAATACCTACAAAAACGACTCGAATGGGACTACAACGAGATACTCCCGGGTTTTGTACGTCACTAACGCATAACCAACCCTCCCTCCGGAATATGCAAAAAAGGGGGCATGGCCATATTTCTGCTGCTTTGTAGAAGAGGAAGAGTTATAGTGGAGAGCCATGCCGTCGAAAGTGTGTTATTTTCACCCAGCTGTCGGGTATTCTGTGTTCGGGCTTTAATCAGGAGAAAACCGTATCTCAAAAGCTATAAGCAGCAGTAGCATTTTCAAGTAACAGTGTATCGAAATTCTTATATAATAATAGTAGAACAGAAAATAATAGAATAGAATAGAATAATAATAATAATTAAAGCTGCAAGTAGCATTTATCGGTGTTCAACAGTTAAGGCAGTTAAGCTCAAAAGCATAAAAAGACATTAAGTTTTATGTAGGAAGCATTTAACCACTGACAGCATAGATGGAATAGACCGTGTTTTAGCATGATATACCATAGTTTATCATGATATACCAAGCTCTAGTATAATTTACCAGGATTCTAGCATGATTTACCTTATTTACTATGATTTACCATGTTTCTATCGTTATTTACCATGGTTTACCACATTGCTTGCAATTATGTGAAGCATCAGAACAAATTAAGTGATAAACTCTAACAAAATATGATTGTGTTATAATAGTAATTGTTATATAAGGGATTTTTAAGTGTCTAAATATATTAATGCAAAGCACATGTTAAAAGACTGTTAATAAGTATAATGGCCAGCAGAGGGCAGTAGAAGACCACTTATTGGCTCACTTTCATTTTGAACTACTTGGTTTCACAAGTATTCTGCACAAAAGCAAACCAGTTCCCTTTCGAACGGTCACTTCGTATTGCGTAGCTATACGCAGTGGGGGAAACTCCTTTTCCTCGATTTACTGAAGCCTTTATGTAAAGCGCATTTGCAGCTGCACAGCTAGAACATGAGCGTCTGGCTCGCTCATAGGCTGCGCTGCGGCAACTGCACATCCAATGGCGCAGGCGCCTCTGACGTGCAACCAATGAGATCACTCTGCGTCATACACGTCAGAGCCCGCCAAGGGGGCGTGACCTCAGTCTATAATAGCCCCCGAATTCGCCATTATAGCAGATTTTACTCCTTCAGCGACAAACTTCACGTCTCTGACCATTTATTGAGCCTTCGCCGTCGAACAAGCCTTCAGCCTGAGCCAGCTGCAGTTCAGCAGACGACACATTTCACCGTGTTTCTCCTGACGCCGTCTCTCCTGTGGCTATCCGGCGATATCCTTTTCATTGCTCTTTGTATATTGTATTATTTGTACAGCGTTGTTCAAATGCATCGTGTTAAGACCTGCCCCACGTGCGGATGCAAGCTGCACGAGGCGGACGAACACGCTAGCTGCATTCCATGCCTGGGACTTCACCACGCGGAGAATGCACTGTCTGCCGGCGGATGTGCGGCCTGCGAGAACATGCCTATCTCCGTGCTGCGAACTCGGCTAGCCCTCTCCCGTGACGGCGACGCCGCCTCTCCCGCGCTTCCTTTTCCGGCCCTACTTCAGCCAAGGAAGAAGAAGCGCCGCAGCCAACGGCAGCCGGAGAACATGGATGTTAGTGAACGCACGCCGGCCTCGTCCCCGCGTGCCTCACTCTCTCCAACCCGTTCATCTCCGGTCCTGTTCGAGGGAGATCAGCGCCCCCCCCACGTGGCGGGCCTTGTCTCCTTCGGCGGGCCTAGCGAGCACGACGACAGCCTGTCTATCGCTGCGTCTGAGGAAGAATGGCCGGGCTCTTTCGACCCCGTCATGGCTTCCCAGCCAACGCCCAACGCCTCAGCTACCAGGACTAACTCCGACGCGGAAATGCTTCGGATCCTGACGCAGGCCGTAGCGGACCTCGAGCTCGAGTGGGCCGCGCCCGCTGAACCCCCTCGAAGTCGGCTGGATGGCTGGTTTCTGCCAGGGCACCAACAGGCCCCTCGTCACAAGCCAGCGCCATTTTTTCCTGAGGTACACGAGGAGCTTACCAAGGCCTGGCGCACTCCTTATTCTACACGAGGCCCCGCAGTTTTCGCGACGCTCTCCTCCGTGGACGGAGCAGCGGAAAAAGGCTATGAGTCGTTGCCGCCCCTCGAAGAGGCGTTGGCCGCTCATCTCTGCCCGAACACAGCTGCTAGCTGGCGAACTAGAGCTGTGCATCCCAACAAGCCGTGCCGTAGCACTTCAGCCCTCGCCGGACGCGCGTATTCCGCCTCCGGTCAGGCTGCATCGGCCCTGCACAGGATGGCCGTGCTGCAGGTTTACCAGGCCAAACTCCTCCGGTCTATGGACGAGGCTGGCCCGGACCCTGAGGCTTTTCGGGACCTTCGGAGCGCCACAGACCTGGCCCTGAGAGCTACTAAGGCCACAGCGCAGGCTATCGGGAGGAATATGGTGAGTTTGGTCGTGCTCGAGCGCCACCTCTGGCTTACCCTCACTGACATTAAGGACGCGGACAGAACAAAGTTCCTCGACGCCCCAGTATCCAGCACCGGCCTCTTCGGCCCGGCAGTGAAGGGGTTCTCAGAAAGATACACCGAAGCACAGAAAGCGTCCCAGGCCATGCGTCACTTCCTGCCTAAGCGCTCTAGCTCGGCGTCGAGTGCTCACAAGCTAGCCCCGCCGACGCCTCGGCCAACAAAGCCCACGAAGCAGGCCTCTCAGCCCCGCCCTGCGGCTGATGCCCAGCGCCAGCCGAGAGCAACCAAGCGCTTCCCGCTTCCCCGACGCCAAGGCCCCAGACCAAGCGCCGCGCCTCACACAGCGCCGCCAAAGTCGTCCTAGCATGCAGGGGAAAGAGAGAGGGCACGGGTCCCGCACTCGCCGGACCACCCTCGAAGAAGTCAACAAAACTTCCCACAGCCCCTTGTTCAGTTCAGGTGGCTGGGGATTTTATTACTGCAAACAGGCCCGCAACAGTAAGCGCGTTCTTGCAAACAAACGCCGTTTTCACGGCGACCCATATAAAGCACAAAAAGAGTATGTTTCACAAACACAACACGTGGGTTCACGGTCCCCCTTCATCAGGCGGCCCCTCCCCCGTTATAATACTGCCTTCCCTACACGCAAATGCTTGTACAGTCAGTCCAATACTCAATGTGTGCACAAATCACAATATAAGGGTATCAGGTCCCCCTTCACTAGGCGGCCCCTCCCCTGTTGTAACACTGACTTCCCCACACGCGAATGCCTGTACAGTCAGTCCAATACTCAATGTATGCACAAATCACATGATAAGGGTATCTGGTCCCCCTACATTAGGCGACCAGCCCCAGTCAGTGTGTCAAGCCCTAGCCACACGTGTTCTAGCCTGGCAAGCTATCCCCGGTGTGTCGAGTTGGGTCATAAACACTATAAAGCGAGGTTACTCGCTCCAATTCGCTCGCAGACCCCCGAAATTTCAGGCGGTTCTCGAGACTTCGGTGAGAAGCAACGTGGGTCACGTGCTTCGCACCGAAGTACAGAATCTATTAGCAAAAGGGGCGATAGAATTAGTCCCCCCCGCGCTAAAACACATGGGTTTTTACAGCCGCTATTTTCTGATTCCGAAAAAAGACGGCGGTCTCAGACCCATTCTAGATTTGAGACATTTGAACAAAGCTCTCATGAGACGGCCGTTCAAAATGTTAACTATCAAACATATCCTCGCGCAAGTGCGCACGGGGGATTGGTTTGTCACAATGGATCTGAAAGACGCTTACTTTCACATTCAGATAAACCCTCGTCACAGGCCATTCTTGAGATTCGCCTTCGAGGGCCAAGCTTATCAATACACCGTTCTGCCGTTCGGTCTATCGTTAGCACCCCGTACATTCACGAAGTGTGTGGATGCAGCGCTTTCTCCTCTGAGACATCAGGGAGTGCGTGTGTTAAATTATCTCGACGACTGGCTGGTGCTGGCACAGTCGAGAACCGAGCTATTAGCTCACAGGGATTTGATTCTCAGCCATCTAAAATGCCTGGGTTTCACAATCAATGTTTCAAAAAGCAAACTAACCCCCAGCCAGAGTGTGATCTTTCTGGGTACAGTTTTAGACTCGAGAGCGATGACAGCGCGACTCACACCAGAGCGCGCGCTCTCAGTGCGAGCGCTTACAGGCACTTTCAGAGCGCGCGAGCACGCGCCACTGAAGAAATTTCAGAAACTGCTTGGTCTCATGGCAGCAGCATCGCCAGTACTCCGCTTGGGATTACTGCGCATGCGCCCGCTGCAGCATTGGCTGAAACGGCGTGTGCCAACTCACGCATGGCAGTCAGGCAACTTGCGCGTTATGGTAAATCACGGTTGTTTAAGAACCCTGATTCCCTGGCGAGCGCAGAACTGGTACCACGAGGGGGTGACAATGGGAACAATTTGCAGAAGGAAAATGGTTCTTACAGATGCGTCCAACCTGGGTTGGGGAGCGCAGCACGAGGGCATGCCTGCATCCGGCCTCTGGTCGAGCACGGAGCAGAGCTTACATATCAACTCTCTGGAGATGAAAGCAGTTGGATTGGCCCTGAAAGCATTTCTGTCGAACCTCAGGGGTCACCACGTTTTAGTCCGCACAGACAATATATCAGTGGTGGCCTACATAAATCGCCAGGGGGGCATCAGGTCAGGAAACCTGCATGCGATGGCGAGAGACCTCCTCTTATGGGCACAAACCAACCTGAGCTCTCTGAGAGCAGCGCATATACCGGGCATCCAGAATGTGGGCGTGGATATGCTTTCACGGGGCAACACTCCCCTCGGCGAGTGGTCCCTGAACCCACAGACGGTCAGTCTGATATGGAAGGTGTTTGGCGAGGCCGAAGTCGACCTGTTCGCCTCGAGAATCAACACCCACTGCAAATTGTTCTTCTCGAAGGACAGGGACGCGCTGGCCCATGTCTGGCCCAACCGTCCCCTTTATGCCTTTCCCCCCGTCTCGATGATTCCACAAGTCATCAAACGGGTCAGAGAGAGCGGGTGCCCAGTCCTTCTGGTGGCCCCTCTCTGGAAAACCAGACCGTGGTTCCCGGAACTGGTTCAGTTATCGGACACAATCCCATGGCCTGTCCCACTGAGGAAAGACCTCCTCACACAGGCGAACGGGACATTGTGGCATCCGAGACCCCATTTATGGGCCCTCCATGTGTGGCCCCTCAACGGGTACCCAAAGACCTTCCTGAGAAGGTCTTAAGCACTATATCTGAAGCCAGGGCCCCGTCGACTCGGCGCCTTTACGCTTCGAAATGGTCGGGTTTTTCCAGCTGGTGCTCGAAAAATCAGGCTGACCCAGAGTCATGTGAGATATCTGTAGTTCTCTCATTCTTACAGGAGCTGCTGGATGCGGGTCGCTCCCCATCCACGGTCAAAGTGTATGTGGCAGCCATAGCAGCACATCATGTTCTGGTGGCTGGCCAGTCACTAGGAAGAAACGACCTGGTCGTCAGATTCCTTAAAGGTGCTAGGAGAATGAACCCCTCCAGACCTCCATCTGTGCCATCTTGGGACCTCTCCACGGTCCTGGGGGCTCTGAAAGGTCCACCTTTCGAACCGCTCCAATCGGTTGATCTAAAACCCCTCTCGCTGAAGACCGCTCTCCTTATGGCTTTGGCATCCATCAAGCGAGTGGGAGATCTGCAGGCACTCTCTGTGAGCCCTGCATGTTTGGAGTGGGGTCCAGATGACTCCAGAGTCGTCCTCAAGCCCAGACATGGTTACGTTCCTAAAGTGCTCTCAACACCGTTCAGAGCACAGGTGGTGACGTTATCAGCCCTCCCTCCTTCTGCAGAGGATGGAGAGGTTAATCGTCTCTGCCCTGTCAGAGCGCTGAGAATCTATCTGGAGCGTTCTGCGTCTTTTAGACAATCAGAACAGCTTTTTGTCTGCTTTGGTGGTAGATCCAAGGGGGATCCAGTCACTAAGCAAAGACTGTCTAGATGGATAGTGGATGCTATTTCTATGGCTTATACCGCAGCGGGTCAAGTTTGCCCTATAGGCGTCAAGGCCCATTCAACCAGAGGTATGGCCTCGTCATGGGCTTGGTCATCTGGCATTCCCATTAGTGATATTTGTGATGCGGCCGGCTGGTCCTCGCCTTCCACATTTATGAGTTTTTATAATATGGAAGTGCCTTCCCTGCAGGCGAAGGTGCTTTCGGTATGATTAAGACCCGTTGGTGGCCGGTCTTGTCATATATTACTGTGCACAATCACATTCACATATATACATGAAACCCGCTGCTGGCCGGTTGTAGTTCATACATAAACCCGCTGTGGCTGGTTATATTTATATATATATAAACCCGCTTTTGGCCGGTTATATGACATATATAAAACCCGCTTTGGCCGGTAATATGACATATATAAATTCCATACATATATAAAACCCGCTTTGGCCGGTTATATGACATATATAAATTCCATACATATATAAAACCCGCTTCGGCCGGTTATATTCCATAACAGATATCAACCCGCTTTAGCTGGTTAAGATTTCATATATAAACCCACTTGACTGGGTATATGTTCGTATACTAAAAACCCCGACAGAGTCTGGGTTCATTGGTGTAGTATATTGGGTATTTCTACTGATGTATACTACTGAGACCTGACGGTGTCTGGTCTATTTTTACATAAATTATGCGGTTATGGCTTGTTCTGTACGCTCAGGGGTCCTGAGTTGCAGTGACAGCCAGTTACTCAGTGCGGCGTTTTGCATGGCGTCCCCACTGCGTATAGCTACGCAATACGAAGTGACCGTTCGAAAGGGAACTACTCGGTTACTCACGTAACCTCAGTTCCCTGAATTAGGGAACGAGTATTGCGTAGCCAGCCGCACTATGGTAACATGGCAAGTTGTCGCTTCAGTCGTTAAACCTGCTATAATGGCGAATTCGGGGGCTATTATAGACTGAGGTCACGCCCCCTTGGCGGGCTCTGACGTGTATGACGCAGAGTGATCTCATTGGTTGCACGTCAGAGGCGCCTGCGCCATTGGATGTGCAGTTGCCGCAGCGCAGCCTATGAGCGAGCCAGACGCTCATGTTCTAGCTGTGCAGCTGCAAATGCGCTTTACATAAAGGCTTCAGTAAATCGAGGAAAAGGATTTTCCCCCACTGCGTATAGCTACGCAATACTCGTTCCCTAACTCAGGGAACTGAGGTTACGTGAGTAACCGAGTAGTTTTTTCATGTTAACTCCATAATGCATGTGAAGTTTTGACTTTTCGTTTAGGATTTATAGGCTTTTGACTGTATTTTGCCCGCCCCTTTTCTAAATGACCCTGTTACAGCCACCCAAATGCAAAATTTCAACTTTTTTCAATAATTATTGATCTAGAGAGTCCATAGAATAGGCCTAGACTGGTTTGGTTCCGATCGGGCGAAAAACCAGGGACTATTTTGCAAAAGTAGGTTTTGGACAAAATGCGACAGAGCGGAAAAATTTTCTTGCCTAAATCGATATTGGAGATATACATTTTGTCCATCTTGAGCCAAGGATCACAGTGGTGTAAAGAGCGATCGAGGAGTTATGAGCAATTTAGTACTTTTGGTTGCTGTAGCGCCACCTATGGGCCAATCGGGGTCATACTCTGATAGGTTGTCCCCAAATTGAGGCCTACCATCTGGCCAAGTTTCAAGTCTCTGGGCCTTACGGTTTGGGCTGCATGATGCGTTTTGGGGGAATTTTTTTTTCAAATAGCAATTACAATAGGTTTTCAGCACTTCCTGCTTGAACACCTAATAAAAATCCTTACAATTACAATAGGTTTTCAGCACTTCGTGCTTGAACACCTAATAAGAATGTGACCTTTTTGACGGTTATAGCGCCACCTATGGTCCAATCTCCATGAAACTTTGCATGCTTCAGCAGCATGTTATGACACATATGCTCATCAATTTTTGTGAAGTTCTGACTTTTTCTTCAGGATTTATAGGCTTTTGACTGCATTTTGCCATGAACCATTTCTTAAATGACCCTGTTATAGCCAACCAAATGCAAATTTTCAACTTTTTCTCGATGAATATTGATTCTCAGACTCCAGAGAACATTTCTGCACCAGTTTGGTTCCGATCAGGCCAAAAACCAGGGACTAGTTTGCAAAAGTAGGTTTTGGACAAAATTGGTCATTTTTTTGGCTACACGATGCGTTTTAGCGGAGAATAATAATAAAAATCCTTACAATTACAATAGGTTTTCAGCACTTCGTGCTTGAACACCTAATAAAATGTACCATTCAGAAACGTTTTGTAAGAGCCGTGGGGAGGTTCTGCTTGACTCTCTTCATTGCCTCTTTCTGGGTGTACTATGTACTATGTACATTTGACCCGAGCACATGCAGCTTTCGGCCGTAAAGGTAATGGGCGTGAAGTTTCCGGACTACGTGCACTACGCACTTTAGCCAATTACAACACACCGGCCCAACTAACCAATCTGAGCCCATTGCCTGTTTCTGAGGGAGTGGTTTCATAGAATCAGGAAGTCAACCGGTTGTTCAAATGACAGAGGAGAAAGCGGCTTACAATAAAGGTGAAATGTATGGAAAATAAGGCTTTTTAAAAAAAAAAACACACACTTAGACATGTTATATTGCACCCCATAAACACAATCATGCAAAGAAAAAAAGCAGTAAACCACCCCTTTAAACATTTTAGGACCAGCTTTACTAACAGCTTGCGCCAGCGCAAACCCTCTTTTTTACATGTTTTACTTGCACTGAGCAAAGAAAGATTTGCTGTTCTGTACACAAAAACAGTCCAAACAAAACACACACTAAAACAAATGTACTGTTAATAGTGTTTAATTCTAGGACACTTTAGAACCAGACAGTTTCAGAATTAGAACACAATATGGGAGATGGCAATGGCCTGTCATACCTGGATTGAAGTGTAGCGTCTCATTGTTGCAGAAGTCTGTAAAGCAGCAGTTGCGTTTATAGACGTTTCTGGAGCTGTGGCAGAACACTTGACCCTTGAGCTCTGATGGGGACACACAGGACTTTACTGGCTCCTCCTTCCCATTTATGAGCATCACTGAGTTCCAACATGCTCCTTCTGCCTCCGTCTCACAAGTGTGGTTCACACACAAGTGACATACACACTTTAAGGCTGAGAGAAAAGATATATAGATTAATATTTGGCATGGGAAATGTCACTGTCACACCTTTTATTAGAATGAAACTCGGAGATTTTTTTCTTAAGGCATGGTAAAAACAGTATTGTCATTGTATGTACACAGATGACACAATAAATCATAAATATCAGGTGGTGTACCATTTCCAATTAAATTCCTGAATTTGAAGGATGTAAAATTAGAATTAAGGCAATAAAATGCTAATAAACTCAATTAAATAAATTTAACTGCTGCAAGTGGTCATTAATAATGTACACTGAACAAAATTATAAACGCAACACTTGTGTTTTTGCCCCCATTTTTCATGAGCTGAACTCAAAGATCTAAGACTTTTTCTATGTTCACAAAATACCTATTTCTCTAAAATATTGTTCACAAATCTGTCTAAATCTGTGTTAGTGAGCACTTCCCCTTTGTCAAGATAATCCATCCACTTTGCCAAGATAATCCATCCACCTCACAGATGGGGCATATCAAGATGCTGATTTCTTTTATTTATTTTTTATTTTTTTTATTTAACAGGGACAAGGCATTGTTACACATAGACAACCGATGCCACAGAGAGTGTACATAGGGCATATAGCGTAAAGCTAGTTTGCGGCCCGCGGCCCTGGTCAGGCTTTTACATAAAATTAAAAATAAAATAAAACACAATCATCACAAGAAACACATGTGTGTATATGTTGTACCCAAACAAATAAACAATGGCATATTGAAATACCTAAACACATCAACTTTACAAACAACTTCATAAAAATAACGTAACTAATCTAAAAAGACTCAATGTTCACATCGCTGTGAGATTCCAGCCATTGTTTCAGCTTTGTAGAGAAAACAGTTCTGGTTGCAACATTAGATCTTCAGGCATGGTGTTCCATAGATGTGTACCTTTCACTGAAAAGGATGATTGACCCAGAGCAGTTCTGCATCTCCGAACTCTACAATTCCCCCTTACTGCCTCTTTGGTCTTTACCCCATCACTGCTGTTTTTTCTATCAACTGACAGATTACATCAGGGGCAAGGCCATATATACATATATACTCTTTTTATAAATGAGAACTTTAAAAAAGTATCAAAACTTAAAATAGGATACTTTTGAACAATTTGACAATGATGCCATTTCATTGGTTTCTGATCCATCACTTTTAAAGTTTGTTTATATAATGACAGAACGGGTTTAACAACTGATTGAGACGCCGGACCCCAGATTATTGCACAATATGTCATAAGTGATAATATCATAGTATGCATATAGATTTGAGCTGCTCAAAGAGATATACATGGTCTTATCATACGAAAACAGTTCAAATTTGTCTTAATAGTCTTCGACGTTTTCTTAATATGGCTATCAAACTTAAGTTTAGAGTCTAAAATGACACCTAAATATTTAAATTCACTCACTTCCTTGATTTCATTTTGGTAAATTTTGATTTAAATCCATCCACCACTTTGTTCTTTAGTGAAAAACTGTTTTGTTATAATTTAAAGTTAAACAGTTGTCTGGTTAACGTTTCTGCAGCCAAATGAGAGGTTTCTGATGTTACATAAATAATTGTGTCATCTGCATACATTTAACAACCAACCTCCTTGCAACTTTCAGGTAGATCATTTATATATAAACAAAAAAGCAAAGGGCCCAATATTGAACCTTGTGGTACACCTAGTTTGAATTTTTGAACTGATGACTTCACACCACTAATTTTAGCACATTGATGTCTACAATCGAGTTGCAATGATTGCAGACTGCCTAAATGTGGTTCGGCCTTTGCACAGACAGCCTTCTCATTTAAAGGCATCAAAGAATGGAACAAACTCCCCCGGAGTCTGAAACTTACCATAGACCTGAAGGATTTTTCTTGCAATACAAGGAAATTGCTATTGGAAAACCAGTCTTGTCAGCATAGATAATTGTGTGTGTAATATGACTTTTAGTGATGTTTTATTGTAGTAATTTTGGTATGATTTACTTGGACTGATGGTTGTAATGGGGAATGGTTGAATGAATTAATTAAAAGTTGTATTTGAGTGACTAATTATATTTTATATTGTATATTTTGTATTGTAATTCACCTGCTCAGAGACTACAGATGGAAACTAGCTTAAGCTTAATCTGGTGCAAAGCATCTTTAATTAATGTGTTTTGCACATTGTCCCTGTTGAAATAAATAAATAAACAAACAAACAATCCAGGTATGATTTTAACCAGTTTAAAGCTTGTTGAGAAAAGTTAATTTGTTTCAATTTATTTATAAGTACTTCATGATTCACAGTATCAAAAGTCTAAAAATACTGCTTCCACTACTTTTCCTTGATCCAAACTACTTTTTATTGTATCTATAAAATGCCATGTAGCCATTTCTGTTGAATACTTTGGCCGGAATCCAAATTGCTTAAAGTTTAAAAGGGGATTATATTCCAAGTAATTCATTAGTTGTTTAGCCACTAACATTTTTCTAAAACTTTGGAAATTACTGGAGTAATTGAGATGGGTCTATAATTACATACCTCAACAATCTCTCCAGACTTAAAGACTGGGATCACCACAGCCGTTTTAAAATTGTGTGGAAACTACTAAAAAACAGTTTTAATAGATACATTTACCAAATATGCTATTGGTCTTACCAGTATTTCACTATGTTTTTTAATAAAAGAATCATCTAAACGGAATATATCTTTAGCTTTTGAACTGTTTAATTGATTAATAATTGTATAAATTTTATCTTGATCAACCTGTGAAATATAAAAAGATGAAGATAAATTTCTTACTATGTCATCTGATAAGCAAACAGAATTAAAATTTCCTCCGAGTTCTTGTACTGATTTAACAAAAAAGGTATTAAATGTATTTGCAATTTCCAAAGCATCAGTGCTGACCTTTCCATTTATATTCAATTTTATTATTTGACAGAATTTTTGATTGGTTAATTTTTTCATTTGTTTCCAAATAAGTGAGCATTTGCCCTGTGAGTCAGCAAACAACTGCATAAAATAAGATGACTTTGCTTTTCTCAGTTCACTAATCACTTTATTCCTTAAACCTTTAAATATCAATAGATCTGTTTGTAGCTTTGTGAATATAGATTTTTTCAGTGCCACATCCCTCTTTTTCATTAGCAGACAAATATCATTATGTATCCAAGGCAAAAAAAAACTTTTCTCCTGTTACTTTTAAAGGAGCATGTAAACTTCTGGATTGTATTTGCCAGTGTGTCCATCAAAAAAAAAATCACAGCACTCGTTCAGATTCTCAAATTGATATATATACTCTCACAATTTATGCTATTCAACTCATTTTCAAACTGAGAAAATTTTCTGGTTGGGAATTCCAATTTGTGATTTGTTAGCTCTAGTTCCAAAAAAACAGCTCTGAAATCGTTGTTTTGTTTATTTTTGGACAAAGTCAAATTATGATCAGACAAACCTGTTAAATTATACATTTTAGTAATTCCCTCTGGTTTATTGGTAAAAAATTTAATCAATCAATGTTTTACTGGTTCAGTTGATTCTTGTAGGACTCGTTATCATTTGATGCAGTTTATGTTTAGATGCAATCATTTTAAGTTTATTTTTCTTACTGTTATCCAACCAATTTATATTAAAATATCCCAATAAAATTGTTTCAGCATGACAATTTAACAATTTAAGCAGTTCATCAAAATCATGATGAAACGAAACATTATGAGAAGGAGGGTTATATAACACCATAATATTAAAATTAATTCTTGCTGATTACACTACATTTAAAATTAAACATTCTAACCCAAAAGTCTCCAATTCAACCACAGAACATTTAAAAATATCTTTAATATAAACCAATACCCCACCTCCTTTACCGGCCAATCTATCTTTCCTGTAACATGTAGAGTATAACCAGGGACATCAATCATATTTGTAGGAATGTTAGTGTTTAACCACGTTTCACTCAGTACTAAGAAGTCCAAATTAGACTCACTCAATAAATGTTGAACCTCTTCTCTTTTTGATAAAACACAATGTATATTAAAATGACCTCCAAAAATACCTTTTGGTTTTGACTTTGTGTCCCAGATCACTTTTGCATGATTCACTGTTTGAAATTATTTCAGTTATTTTTGCTTGCGTGCCGCATAACCAAGAAATCCAGCATGATTAGACAGCATGATTATTGCACAGGTGTGCCTTAGGCAGGCCACAATAAAAGGCCACTCGAAAATGTGCAGTTTTATCACACAGCACAATGCCACAGATGTTGCAAGTTTTGAGGGAGCGTGCAATTGGCATGCTGACTGCAGGAATGTCCACCAGAGCTGTTGCCTGTGAATTGAATGTTCATTTCTCTACCATAAGCCGTCTCCAAAAGCGTTTCAGAGAATTTGGCAGTACATCCAACCGGCCTCACAACCGCAGACCATGTGTTACCACACCAGCCCAGGATCTCCACATCCAGCATCTTCACCTCCAAGATCGTCTGAGACCAGCCAGCCGGACACAGCTGCTGCAACAATCGGTTTGCGTAACCAAAGAATTTCTGCAAAACTGTCAGAAACTGTCTCAGGGAAGCTCATCTGCATGCTCGTCATCCTCATCGGGGTCTCAACCTGACTGCAGTTCGTCGTCGTAACCGATTTGAGTGGGCAAATGCTCACATTCGATGGCGTCTGTCTTGCAACTTTGCACAGCCAACCAAAGTGGAGTGGAAAAAAACATTCCACAGGCCACAATCAACAACCTGATCAACTCTATGCGAAGGAGATGTGTTGCACTGCGTGAGGCAAATCGTGGTCACAACAGATACTAACTGGTTTTCGGAAAACATATTTTAAGAAATCATTATTATCATGTTGATGTGTTTCTCATTACTATCATTTTGATGTGTTTACCATCATTATCATTTGAAATATATGTTTAATGCTTTTCTTTTATTAATCTTTATGCCTCAAATGTAGCTGATTGCCTTAGGGTGAACTTTTGTTCTTGCTGTTTAGATGGTCAAAAGTCTGTAAGTTCCCAATAGACAGACCACAAATGCTCAAATGTCTTAGAATAAAGTGATAAACGAATGCTATCTTAGCTAAACATCTTGCAGTGTATGGGCTAACACCTCAGAGTGTGAAAACATGAAAACTAGATATGTTTGTGTCTTTTGTGTCTGCTTCGATACATTATACTATGAAAAGAGGAACTTAGCTCTGTTCTGATAAGCAACTGTATAATAGGGAGATCAATTTCTGTACAGATCATTCTTCCCTTGGACTCAGACCTTGCTTCTTCGCAACCTGTCTTTTCAAAGAGAGATCTCTCAATCAACTTTAATTATCTTTAGGCTAAGAATATTATACTCAGTGTTTTGAATTATATTTTACTTAGAAATATTAGAAGTGATTTTAACTGTTCAATTTATGTTTCTTTATTAAACTTTTAATCTGGATTATGGATGAATTAATTTGACTCTTCATTTGTTATTTGATTGTCTGCTGTTAAGAAATAAAATTTGACTTAATCATCTGACTGGATCTCCTCCTTGCATCAGTTATGTGTCCTTTTTGACATATTTATTCCCGTAAAACAGAGTCCTTCACATAACATCCAGATAAATATAGAAATTGTTTATCACTTTTTATTAAATCATTACTTTGTGTTAGTTAAAACATGAGAACATTGTATTAATTCATTCATATGATTTGAAAATTAAGAAATGAATAAGTAGGCTAAAGGTAGTCATAAGTGAACTAAAACAATTAAAATGCAGAGATGAATTAGCCAAATAAAATGTTCGATTACAATCCGATCACAAGTGGACAATGCTAAATAAAGGTGTCAACGGGGTCTAAAACATTTTGAGCTTGTCCATTTTCGACCACTTCCAGAGGTAGTTGAAAAAGCATTAGACCGGATTGCTTTTGTGGTGTAGACGCTCATGTGTATGGCACCCGCTTTGTATAATTTCTTGACGATAGACAACCAGGTCACATTTTGCCATTAACCAAAAGCCTGCTGTCCAGAAAACACTGGGATTTACGGCATTTTAGATGAAAAGGCGCTGCAAAATACACCATTCTGTAGTACAAGTGGCATAATTTACAGCATTTTCACCGCAGAACTGCCATCAATATCCAATCCAAAACGCAGTTAATTTTGCCGTTTGGTCATCCATTGTACACCATAATTTACAGCACCTCAGGCTGACATAGACGGCGATCCACCTCAAGGGTCCTGTCTTTTAAAGCTCCAGTCGGCAAGTCAGCAGATTGAGTGGACTTAGGCAAAATTTTGAATGTTTACAACTCTCATGCCCCTCCCCACTATCAACGAAAACCCTCCCACCGAGTTCGTGGCTTCGTGCTCGTCAGTGCCAGTGCACCAGATTTTCTGTGAACGCGCCCGTCTCATCAGCATCCATCAACACCATGAAGTATTTTGTTATTGTTGTTTTGTCATTTTGGAGTAGATTGTTACGAAATGGATTACCCACCAATTAAACGTAAATAAACACCTTCGTCTGTCTGAAACGCTATTATTGCTGTATGTGACAGACATGGTCATTGTACATTTTTCTACTGCTTATATATCAGAGCTAGTAAGATAGCACATACAATAACAGTAGCTTTACTACTGTTCTTACTCTCGTAAGAAAGAGAGCATTGATTCTTCCTAAAAGCCGAACTTTATCCCTTCATCTGGACATGTTTATCCACCTAACGTTACATTCACACGGATTTCAGTGCAAACAAACGAACCTGCCCAACAAGTGCTAACGTTAGCTATCCATACCAACACATTAGGGCAAACATACTTAGATTACTAACATAACACTAAGAAATAAAGGTACTGGTTGATAAAGCACAATTACCTGTGGAATTACTATAACACTAAGAAATAAAGTAACTGGTTGATAAAGCACAATTACCTGTGGAGAAGAAATGTTTCAAGCTCTGCATCCAGCTTGAACCCAATTAAATCACGTAAATCTCTCCACCTTTCAAATGCCGATCCGACGTTGATCCTGGTTTATTTACGCACTTTCTTTCTTTACTTCTTTATTTTCAGCAGGTGTTCTCTTTTCCTGTGTTGTTTTTGACCTCCTAGGTCTTGAGGTTAACCGAGGAATTGGAATCTTTTCCGCCATCACTCTTCATTACTGCGCGAACTTCAGGCGAGTGCATGTGATTGTAACGTGCGCGAGGGGTGGCATGTGCACGACCTGTGATTGACAGTCAGATCTCACACCCCCCTGCGCTGATTGGACCCGATGATCCGGGACGGGTGGATTTTTCCAAAACAAATAACACGCTCCAGGTGGAGTTAGAAGCTCGGTCTTTTTTCTAAAACCACTTTATTTATGTTGTTCTGTCGGATTATAGTGTCGATTTCACTGAAAATGATCAAAAAATTGTTGCCGACAGGAGCTTTAATGTAATTGCGACAAATGTTTGGACTTTCATCATGTGATATTTAAATTTTTTCATTGGCCATGAGTTTATGCTCTTTTTCCTTTATCATATGTGGATATAAATAGTACAATTTTATTATCTTTTTTGTATGTTGATGTTTATGAAATGCAGCAAGCTTTCAATCGAAGGAAGCAGCTTCGGTAGCGTAGTAGTGGAATACGTTCAAGGCAGTACTACAGCTTTGCTTTTAGTGATAGGAGTAGGTACGTTTCTGACGAACAAAAATTTTAAAATGCTGGGCTTTGACTGTGCATTAAAATTTTCCCTACTTTGTTCTTAACATAACATGCATACACGTAAGCATTGATGTTCCAAAAATATAATAGTCATTGTTGTGAACTTTTCTGATGCATTATATAGGTACAGAGCTCACTCACTCTTAATCAAAACAAATAGTTTCTCCTTTACACCAAGCAAGACATGCTGGAAAGTTCCTATGTCAGCAGTAAAGCTAAACACATTGTAGGTCACAACAAATTCACGAGGATTGTCTCCATCCTGTATTTCCCAACATTATACCTGTTCTTTGTGTGGGCATAATTACAATTTCTAGCAGGAATGTGCGCAACATACATTTCAGTTCTATCATAAGAATAATCAGTACTTTCAACCTTCCAGGTAGTGGCAATTCTTGGAGCAAGTTCTATCAGAAATACTGGCGCTAGGCTATATATATTTTTATAGCGTAATACAGTATAGGCCTATATATTAAAGGGGCATTCAGAAACTATTTCAACTTAATAAAACCGTTTAGAAATCATTTGGATGGTTATCGCGCCGGCGTGATAGTCTCGCTTTTTGTCTTATCAGTGCAAAAGAGACTCAAAATACTCTGTTGATTTTGATCTTACGTGTTAGTGTTATACATCATTCCATCCTGTTCTAGCAGGAATGTGCGCAACATACATTTCAGGTCATCTTGGTCATCAAGATGGCGCCGCGGATGGCTGCCTCGGTGTGGAGCTCTCCAGCTATTGTGTTGTTTTCTGTTCGTTTGTCCTGTGTTTAGTCATTATTTTCAGTTTCACCAAAGACGATGGACATTTTCATCGGAGGGGCAGCGGTGTTGTTCAAACGCGCGCTCAAACATAAACGAGGAAAGCGAGCCGGCGCGCTGGTCAAACTCTGCGAGCGCGGCCTGCGCACTGCACTCCCCAGTATTCATCTTGCGAATCTCCGATCTCTTTCCAACAAAATGGATGAACTTCTTCTCCTCACCGGCATTAACAAGGATTTTTCTAGCTCTGCTGCTCTGTGCTTCACTGAAACCTGGCTGAGTGAAGCCATACCGGACAACGCACTACATCTGCCGGGCTTCCAGCTGTTCCGAGCGGATCGCATCGCGGAGCTAACGGGGAAAACGAGAGGTGGTGGATTGAGTTTCTACATTAACGAAAATTGGTGTTCAGATGTAACAACACTGAACAAGATATGCTCTCCTAACTTAGAGACCCATTTCATTAATTGCAAACCTTTCTACTCGCCACGGGAGTTTTCCTCTTTAATTCTCGTGAATGTGTACATCCCTCCAGACGCGTGCGTGAGCGCGGCGCTACAACAGCTGGCTACAACAGCTGGCTGAACAAATAGCTGAAACGGAACAAAGGCACCCAGACTCTCTTTTAATCATTCTTGGGGATTTTAACAAAGCAAATCTTTCCCGTGAACTACCGAAATACAGACAGCACGTTACATGTCCCACAAGAGACAGTAATATACTGGACCACTGTTACACCACATTAAAGAATGCGTATCACTCCGTCCCACGAGCGGCTTTGGGGCTATCTGATCACTGTTTGGTTCATCTTATACCGACCTACAGGCAGAAACTGAAATCAGCTAAACCTGTAATAAGGACTGTAAAAAGATGTACTAATGAAGCAGAACAGGATCTACAGGCCTGCTTCGATTGCACTGATTGGACTGTTTTTGAATCTGCTGCCACCGATCTGGATGAGCTCACACATACTGTAACATCATATATAAGTTTCTGTGAGGATACATGCATTCCTACCAGGACATTCTTATCATTCACCAATTATAAACCATGGTTTACTGGGAAACTCAAACACCTTCGTCATGCCAAAGAGGATGCTTACAGAAGTGGGGATAAAATCTTGTATAACCAGGCCAGGAACAGACTGACAAAGGAGATCAGAGTTGCTAAAAGACGCTACTCTGAAAAGCTGAAAAACCAGTTTTCAGCCAACGACCCGGCAACAGTCTGGACTGAGGAACATCACCAACTACAAGTCACCATCCCCCCGATCTGTGGACAATCAACACCTGGCTGATGATTTAAACTCATTCTACTGCAGTTTTGAAAAGCCCTCATTCACACCACACACCGGCTCTGACCTGCACTTCACACATCCACCAATACCTTCTGCAGCCCCTCTCCTCCCCCCTCCTGCCATCCAACCTGAGCTTAAGGTCTGTGTTGAGGACGTGAGCCGAGTCTTCATAAAACAGAAGACTAGGAAAGCCTCAGGCCCAGACGGCATCTCATCTGCTTGTTTAAAAGCCTGCGCTGACCAACTGGCCCCGGTCTTCACGCAGATCTTCAACAGATCATTGGAGCAGTGTGAAGTTCCCTGCTGCTTCAAACGCTCCACTATCATTCCTGTCCCCAAAAAACCCAAAATCACTGGACTTAACGACTACAGACCTGTCGCTTTCACATCTGTGGTCATGAAGTCATTTGAAAAACTGGTGTTGGCCCACCTGAAGGACATCACTGGACCACTGCTGGATCCTTTTCAGTTTGCTTACAGAGCAAACAGGTCTGTGGATGATGCAGTCAACATGGGACTGCATTATATCCTGCAACATCTCAACAGACCTGGGACTTATGCAAGGATCCTCTTTGTGGACTTCAGTTCGGCCTTCAATACCATCATACCTGATCTTCACACAGCCAAACTGACCCAGCTCTCCATGCCATCCTCGATCTGTCAGTGGATCTCCAGCTTTCTGACGGACCAGCAGCAGCTTGTGAGACTGGGGAAACACACATACAGGACTCTCACAATCAGCACAGGCGCCCCCCAAGGGTGCGTTCTCTCCCCACTGCTCTTCTCCCTGTACACTAACGACCGCACTTCTAATGACCCCACTGTCAAGCTCCTGAAATTTGCAAACGACACCACTGTCATTGGTCTCATCCAAAACGGTGACGAGTCTGCTTACAGACTGGAGGTTGAACAGCTGGTGCAGTTATAACAACCTTGAGCTGAACACGCTCAAAACAGTGGAGATGATCGTGGACTTCAGGAGGAACAGCCCAGCACTCCCACTCCCCCCACTCACCATCATGAACAGCACTGTGGAAGCAGTGGAGTCATTCAGGTTCCTGGGCACAACCATCTCTCAGGACCTGAAGTGGGACAATCACATCGACTCCATTGTGAAAAAGGCCCAGCAGAGACTGTACTTCCTTCGCCAGCTGATGAAGTTCAACCTGCCACAGGAGCTGCTGATTCAGTTCTACTCAACCATCATTGAGTCGGTTTTGTGCACTTCCATCACTGTCTGGTTTGCTTCAGCTACCAAATCGGACATCAGGAGACTACAGCGGACAGTCCGGACTGCAGAGAGGATCATTGGTGCCCCCCTGCCAACCCTCCAGGACCTGTACTCTTCCAGAGTGAGGAAGAGAGCATGTAAAATCATCACAGACTCCACTCACCCTGGACACCACCTGTTTGAACTGTTACCGTCAAGACGGAGACTCAGATCACTGGCCACAAGAACATCTCGGCACAGGAACAGTTTCTTCCCACAGGCCATTTCCCTTCCGAACAGTTAACATACCTCCCATATGCCTGTAAGTGCAATACTCCCACTGTTTAGTGCAATATCTCCTAAACTCAGGTGATTTTTATTTATTCATATTTATTCATACAATTCAAAATACAGTAAATATGTTCATAAGCCGTTAATGTTTATTCTGACTAAACCCAACTGTGGCCGTATATTTTATATTTTATAGTATTTTCATATTTTTTATAATTTTATTTTTATAATTTGTATTACTGTTTCTTGTTGTATTTGTATCTGTATATGTGCACTGGAAGCTTCAGTACCAAAGAAAATTCCTTGTGTGTGCAAGCACACTTGGCAATAAAGCTCTTTCTGATTCTGATTCTGATCCGGTTAAGTGTCTATTTTTTTTGTGTATACACACAATATAAACAAAGTATTGTGCTTTTAGAAAAATAAATTCAAACGCAAATGATCTGATCTAAGGCAAGCCATTCAAACATGCCAACGCCCACCAGCTGGATTATAAAACACGTCATGTTTAGTAAGTATCTTGCACTTTACCTCGTCTTGCTACATGCTAATGTAACGACTGAGACCAATCAGACACAATTATTTGTTTTAGGTAACAAATAATATTTAAAACTCACTCTGGGATCTGTCGTCCCATCCCCCCAACAAGGGCAAGCAGGATCTTTGGTTACCATGGCTACGATCAGATAAGTTGGTTGTTTACTGTTAAGAATGTGGTAAGAATATATATATATATATATATATATATATATAATTTCTTTTGTCCGAGGTCGCATTCTTTGGTACCCAGTGACACATCTGTGTGAAAAGGCTAATTAATATGCAGCTCATTATGCGGCACATTATCTGGCCTTTGTCATCTCAGGTGTGAACACGCCTCCACGCATATTGCCTTTCCAAATAAACGGTGTCTTTTAAAATTTAAATCAATGTATTGTTTTGTTTAAATGATTAGGCAGGATGATTTTCAGATCATTTTGAAGCAAAAACTCTAGGCAACAACACCCATTAGTCAAAAGTCTTGTGGACACATATTTAATATGTGTTCTGTGGCCTTATTTCAGACACTTTAAGTTTTAGTTTTTTCAATAACCATGCATAAACATAATTCTCTCAAAAATACAAACATGTACATACATCTTGCTCACATATTATGGTAGCCCTGTTTGTGCTAAATGGAGTGTAATTACACCTTTGCAATTAATATGTTTATAAGCAACTGAAAAAAGCACAAATGGAATTATCACATGGAATAGATGTTGATGCCGTTGAAATACTGTAGCAGAGCGATGACATCTCAGATCATTATCTAGTCTCATGTAAATTACATTTAGCTAAGGCTGCAAAGCCGACTCCGTGTTATAAATATGTTAGACCTATCACTTCTGCCACGAAAGATTGCTTTATCAATAATCTTCCTGTTCAGTTTCATCATCTCAGCATCCCAGCTAGCTTAGAAGAACTCGATATTGCAACAGAAACTTTTAACTCTCTCTTTTCCAGCACTTTAGACGCAGTTGCTCCACTGCGCTTGAAGAAGATTAAAGAAAATAGTCCAACGCCGTGGTACAACGCGCACACTCAGGCCCTTAAGAAAGCAGCCAGAAAAATGGAGCGCAACTGGAAGAAAACAAAACTAGAGGTATTTCGGATTGCATGGAAGGAGAGCTCGATTGCTTACAGAGAGGCTTTAAAAGCTGCTAGATCTGCTTATTTTTCAACCCTATTAGAAGAAAATAAACATAATCCTAGGTATTTATTTGAAAAAGTGGCTAAACTAACAAAAAAGAAAGCTTCAAGCCCAGAAGTTTCCAAGAAACACAGCAGTAATGACTTTATGAACTTCTTCACTTATAAGATCGATAATATCAGGGACAAAATTATAACTATCCAACCGTCTACTACAGTATCGCATCAGGGAGTGCATTGTAGTCTCCCTGAGGAAAAATCTGATTCATTTGTTGCTGTAGGAGAAGAAGAATTTTGCAAAATCGTTGACTCATCTAAATCGACAACTTGTATGTTAGACCCTATACCGACTTATAAACTATTGAAAGAGATGCTTCCAGAGGTCATAGATCCTCTTCTCAATATCATTAATTCGTCTTTGTCTCTAGGATACGTACCAAAACCCTTTAAGCTAGCTATGATTAAACCGCTTGTTAAAAAAAACGCAACTTGATCCTACGGAATTAGTCAATTACAGGCCGATCTCGAATTTGCCTTTTCTGTCAAAGATATTAGAAAAGGCAGTATCCTCACAACTGTGTTCCTTTCTTGACGGAAATGCTATCTGTGAGGATTTTCAGTCCGGATTTAGACCGTACCATAGTACTGAGACTGCTCTCATTAAAGTCACAAATGATTTGCTCTTATCATCCGATCGTGTTTGTATCTCTCTATTAGTGTTCCTTGATCTTAGTGCTGTATTGGACACGATTGACCACAACATTCTATTAAATAGACTAGAAAACTATGTTGGCATTAGTGGAATTGGACTAGCATGGTTTAAATCATACTTATCTGACCGTTATCAGTTTGTAGCAGTAAATGAAGATGTCTTCACCGATAAGAATGTCTTATCGGTCAAAAGTTCAGTATGGCGTACCACAAGGCTCAGTACTAGGAGCGCTGCTGTTCACATGCTACCGTTAGGAGATATCATTAGGAAACATGGAATTAGTTTTCACTGTTATGCTGATGATACTCAGCTCTATATTTCCTCAAAACCTAACGAAACTTACCAATTCACAAAATTAACGGAATGCATAGCTGATATAAAAAACTGGATGACTAGTAATTTCCTACTACTAAATTCTGAAAAAAACAGAGATTGTAATTATTGGAAAAAAAACTTCCACACGCAATAACCTAGAATACTGTTTAACACTTGATGGCTGCTCTGTCAAGTCTTCGTCGTCAGTTAGGAACCTGGGTGTGCTCTTTGATACCAATCTCTCATTTGAAAGTCACGTGTCTAGTATCTGTAAAAGCGCATTTTTCCATCTTAAAAATATATCTAAATTACGTCATATGCTCTCATTGACAAATGCGGAACAATTAGTTCAAGCGTTCATGACCTCAAGGCTAGATTATTATAATGCTCTACTGGCTGGTTGCACTGCACGCTTAATAAACAAACTACAGCTGGTCCAAAACGCAGCCACTAGAGTTCTCACCAGAACCAGGAAGTATGACCATATTAGCCCGGTTCTGTCAACACTGCATTGGCTCCCTATTAAACATCGTATACATTTTAAAATATTGCTGATTACTTACAAAGCACTAAATGGTTTAGCTCCGCAGTACTTGAGCGAGCTCTTTACCCATTATAGTCCTTCACGTCTATTGCGATCTCAAAATTCTGGCCAGTTGATAATACCTAGAATATCAAAATCAACTTCTGGCGGTAGATCCTTTTCCTACTTGGCACCAAAATTTGGAACAATCTTCCTAACATTGTCCGGGAAGCAGACACAGTCTGTCAGTTCAAATCTAGACTAAAAACACATCTCTTTAGCTTAGCATACACATAACACATTATAGATTGCTATAATTCAATGTTAGGCTGCATAGTTTAGATCACCCGGAACCGGGAACACTTCCCATAAATCCTGGTGTACTTGGTGCATCATATGAAGGATGGCATCTAAGCTAATATTAGTCTCTCTGTTTATCCCGAGGTTTACCGCAAACCGCCGGATCCAGGCCATATCCAGATCTGATGAAGGACCATCACATGGACAAGGCGACAACGCATCCCTGAAGTGCCAGCCTCATCAACACTGTGAAGGCCTCATGGACACCTCAACAAACTCATCTCCATACCGGCGTGATGACTCCGACCCCTGCCCAGATGAACTGGATAAATATTGTGAAAGTTCTGATCCAATCTGACTTCTGACCTATTATGCCGCCTAAATCATAATCATACACTGTTCGTTTTTTGGCCAAAGGAGGACTGGCCCCCCGACTGAGTTTTTTTTTCGCCTTCATTCGCCATTGGCTTTTGGCTTGCTTCGTTGGGGACATTTAACATTTAATTTTGAATTTAACAATACTATTACAACTTTACTTTCCTTTTATCTCTGTAAAGCTGCTTTGAAACAATTTGTATTGTAAAAGCGCTATATAAATAAAGGTGACTTGACTTGACAAATGTCAGGGCATGTCAAAACATCTCAAGGACCCCAAAAAAACCTTAAGGCAGGAACACACCAAGCCGACGGTCGGCCATCGGGCAGTTATTGTGCGTCGGCCGACTAAGTTTTCTCAGTGTGTTCCGCACCGTCGGCTGAAATTGGTCCTCGTCGGCTTTGTAACAGCCGATTCGACATGTTGAATCGGCGTCGAGCCGTCGGTGAGAGAGAGAACTCTGATTGGCTGTTCAGCTTAGTGAATGAGTCAGTGCACGAGAATAATAGCAAAACAGAGAGCAAAGAAGTCAAAACGGTACAGATAGAAGGCTGCTGTTATGTTACGTTATCTTACATGAGTGTTCCTTGGCAAATATTTAAATATTAACATGAGTGGAGGGGAATAAAGAAAGTGTTTAACAGGATTGATATTCAAAACGGTAAGCACGCACGCACTGCTTTGTTTATGGTTTGTGTAACGTTATCTGCAGCCTGCAGCGTCGGTTTCTCTTTTTGAATTTTGTCGAATAAAGATGAATATATCTGCAGAAATAGACAGTTTTCTCATTTACACGCAGGCGCAGAACGCACATTCTACCTAACAGTCGGCAGTAGTTCTCTCGGTGTGTTCAAGTACAGCTTTTTACCCCGACGCGAGGCGACAACACAGTCGGCTTTCACCAGCGCTAGTTCATCGGCTTCGGCTTGGTGTGTTCCTGCCTTTAGACCTCATGTCATCTTCTCCTGTTATTGTCACTTGCACTGTCTGCCACGTTTTTCATAGTCTTCTCTTCTCTTCTCTTGGTTTCACATGTGATAAATACAGAGAAATAGTTAGGCTGACAGAGAAGATTTCCGAACTAGAGACACGCCTCCACACTTTAATTAAGGATTGTAAGAATGCAAGGGCTCTAGATACTACTTTGGATACGACTAGCCTAGCAAACCCTAGGAGGTAACCCCCGGCAACTGGGTAATTGTAAGATGGCATAGTCGCAGGACAAAACACAGCTGTTCCGTTCCGATAAAAACATTTTTACAGTTCCGATAAAAACAACAGTTATTGTCGTAATTCTAATTTAGATCAAATTTTGTCACATGGAACTCAGATCATTATCTAGTCTTGTGTATACTCCATTTAGCCAAGGCTGCAAAGCAAACCTCCTGTTATAAAAATGGTTTAACTATCACTTCTACCACTAAAGATTGCATTATAAATAATCTTCCTGATCCAATTCTACTCCTCTGCATACCAGATAGCTTACAAAAACTCGATGTTGCAACAGAAACTACTGACTCTCTCTTTCCCCAGCACTTTAGACACAGTTGCTCCTTTGCATTTAAAGAAGATTAAGGAAAATAGTCCCACAACCACTCTCTGGCCCTCAAGATTGCAGGCCGAAAAAAATGGAGCGTAGCTGGAAGAAAACAAAACGTCTCAGGTTACGTATGTAACCCTGGTTCCCTGAGAGGGAACGAGACGCTGCGTTGAGACGCGGTGGGAACGCTCTGCGTGATTGCGTCGTGAAGCACGTGTATAATCAGTCCAATGGAAGAGCGAGACGTCATAGGCGGTGACGTCATAGACCAGGAAGCTATAAAGCACACCAGAAAACAGACCACGACAGCTTCTGAAAAAGCCTGAAGCAAGTCGATCAGGGCATGCAGGAAGTATGGCAGGAGAACGCAGCGTCTCGTTCCCTCTCAGGGAACCAGGGTTACATACGTAACCTGAGACGTTCCCTTTCAAGGGAACTCGAGCTGCGTTGAGACGCGGTGGGAACCCTATACCCACTACGCCATAAGACAAATGCCCGTTCTGTGTGAAGTCCTTGCGCACACTAGAAGCAAGCAACCTAGCCCCGGGAGTGGAGAGGTGTAGGTCATAAAATCTGACAAATGTATGAGGTGAGGACCAGCCTGCCGCATTACAAATATCCTGAAGGGAAACACCCGAAATTAAAGCCTAGAGGCAGCCATACTCCTTGTAGAATGGGCCTGAACAGCCACAGGTGAACGCTGTCCGGCCGCTTCATAAGCAAGTGAGATAGCCTCAACTACCCACTTGCTCATTATCTGTTTAGATGCAGGGCAACCTATCTTAGGTTACCCGAAGCAGACAAATAATTGTTCTGATAAACGCCACTGAGCAGCTCTGTGGACCTAAGCATCCAAAGCCCGGACAGGGCATAACAGATTTAAGATTTTCCTGATCTGGGGTATTAAAGGTGGAGGACAGAAGGCCTGGAGCACAAATGACCCGCACATTTAGTAGGGACCTAGAAATACAACCCGATCTGGGGTGAAGAAATACTACCACCAACCAGGTGCAAATCCAAGTACGTGCAGGCCTCAGCCTCATCTACCACGGAGAAGACGAAATTAAGGATCTCTCCTCAGAGATAGCCCAGCAAAGAAACATTCATTACGGAAATCAAGTACTGTACCAACAGGGCAGAAACGAGATTCAGATGGCGTTCTCTGCACCAGGCAGAGAACAGCATATTAGTCTTCTCGTGGAGGGAGCTCTAGACTGGAGTATGGTCTCCACAACCTGAAAGGTCTTTGGCTGGGGCTCATGGCAGTTGCGTCCAACGTAGTTACTTTTGGCCTTCTGTACATGAGACCCCTGCAGTGGTGGCTCGGGACCAAGGGGTTTTCTCCGAGGGGAAATCCGTTTTCGCATGATCAAGGTCACGCGGCTATGCCTTCGTGCCTCGGTCATGTGGAAGAACCTTGGTTCCTCGCCCAGGCCCAGTGTTGGGGGCTTCTTGTCGACGCATAATGCTATCGACGGATGTTTCCCTCACAAGTCGGGGGCAATCATGAGTGGTTGGTCAGCGAAGGGTCCGGACAACACACTGATGGTCTCGTATAGCTGGGAGGAGTACACTCTTTTTGGTGTTGAGCCGCAACCCCAACCTCCTTATGTGGGACAGAACGACATCTCGATGTTGAACTGCCAAAAGCTCGGACTGAGCTAAAATCAACCAATCGTCGATATAATTTAATACGCGAATGCCCTGGAATCTCAGAGGAGCCAGAGCTGCATCCACGCATATTGTAAAAGGTGTGGGGTGATAACCTAGGCCGAATGGAAGAAACCGATACTGGTATGCTTCGCCCCTGAAAGCAAACCTCAGGAACCTCCTGTGATGAGGATGGATAGATAAGTAAGCGTCCTTTAAGTCTACTGTGACAAACCAGTCCTCGGACTGAATCTGTGACACAATCATATTTAGCGTAAGCATACTTTGAACTTAAGATTCTGAAACCTGCTGTTTAATTGACGCAGGTCTAGAGTAGGACGCAACCCCTCATCCTCTTTCGGAACAATGAAGTAATGGCAGTAAAACCCTGACTGTCTGCCGGGAGGAGGAACCCCTTCTACAGCTCCTTTTGCAGAAGTGTCAGTACTTCCTTCTCCATAACCAAAGCCTGCTCGGGGTCCACCACAGTGGGGAGGACCCCTAGAAATCTGGGCGGATCGTATGGGGACGCTGACACCTCGTTGCCCTGAACGGCGAATCGGCAGGGAACAACCGAACTGGCAGCGCTGCGACCCTCCTCAGAGAGTCGCACCCCAGAGGGCGCCGAGGAGAAACGATTTCTCAAAACCGTCCCTGCCCCGGAGGAGCCCTCAGAAGCTTTATTAGAGATGACGACAGTCCTCAGATCTTGCCTCCCTTTAAATAACTTAGTTCCAACGACCCTCCTCGGAGGATCATAGGAAAAAGCAGGCACCTCGGCACCCTGAAACGGCGAACCGGCAGGGAAACCAAACTGACTGCTCTACGACCCCCCTCGGAGGATCGTTTGGGGACACTGACACCTTGGTGTCCTGAACGGGGAACCGGCAGGAAAACCGAACTGGCAGCGCTGCGACCCTCCTCAGAGAGTCGCACCCCAGAGGGCGCCGAGGAGAAACGATTTTCTCAAAACCATCCCTACCCCGGAGGGGACCACCCTTTAGAAGCCTGATAGCCTCGGCGTCAGGGCTTCCTATTGTCCAAGCTTTTTTAGAGATAAAATAGTCCTCAGATCTTGCATATCTCTAACTGGCTAGACTGCTACCGCCACCCAAGTCCCCTTCGATTGTGGAGGAGCCCAAATGGCGATGCTCGTTCTTGCACTCTGTGCTGCGAGGAGCTTAGTAGACTGAGACTGCTCCGCCCAGCAGTCTCAGGAACATTAGATTGGTGAAGAAGAAACCTCTGGAACGCCGCTGAACGGTTTATTCTTAGTTTTTTTTGAAAGCGGAGCGTCCAGAAGAACAGACATAATTTTATCTTATTTTTCTTTATTTTTAAATCAGAAAAACGTATATATATATATAAATATATCACTCCGTGGCCACCAGCAGGAAAACAACCGAACTGGCCGTGCTGCGACCCTCCTCAGAGAGTCGCCACCCAGAGGACGCAGAGGAGAAACGATTTCTCGAAACCGTCCCTCCCCAGTATAGTTTATCTGTTTTTGCACGACGCAATTCTTGAATAGCGTCAGTGCTGACAACCTCACATTCATCCATGTCTTTATAATTTACCCACCAGCGTTGCCTAATAAAAAATTTTATTTAGATGGCTGGTGGGTAACGTCGGAGTTAAAAATGATGACGCCGACTCGGGCGAGAGAAAGCTAGCAAGCGTCTCTTTAACCCGAGGCACTGTCATACCATGATACTTAATACCCATAGCATTACTATAGTTAGACGTTGGGCATTAAACACATAAAATAGAAACCGACTTATTCCACGATCTCGACACCTCAGTGTGGTGTGGAGATAAGGAAAAAACGGCAGTCCCGACGAGGAGGCTGAGATACAGAGTTTTTCTGTTTTTAGATTTATTTCATCTAATAAACTCTTTTTATTTTCACTCTCATAATGTTCAGCTGGCCAGAAAATATTTAACTAGCAACAGCACTAGATAAACCTCCTTTTAAAGCTCCTCTTTATTCAACAGAGTTATGAGCTGACTTATTTATTAATTTATTGAAAACTCAAACATCTGCCTTTTCTTAATATCTTTATTTGTTTTGTTCTCTTTTTCTAAACAAAACACTAACGATACCAATTCTTCGGAACTGGAAATCGCCAGCACTGGATCTGGCAGGTGAAAGCTGAGATAGGGCGGGGCCCGTCCCAACCCCCGCTGTCAGATCCGTTTACGAACCCCAAAATGCGAGTCGCCGCCATGCATCGGCAACAGCGGGACCCACGCGGGGAGTGCGAACCGAACCGTCCTCCTCGAAGAACGCCCGGCGGGAGCGGAGCGTCCTCACGGACAGCTTCTCGCAATGCTCACAGTCAGCCCCCTCGAGAACTGACTGTGGCATGCTCCACTCCCAAATAGTAACAAAAAGCTGATGTGTGTGTCCCCACCCGTGATATAACGTGGGCAGGGAACAACACAAAAGCTGCTTGCTCTCTTTTGCCATAATATATATATATATATATATATATATATATATTGCAACTTGACAGACAACAATAAATATGACAAGGACAGAATACACAGATCGCTTGCTGAAGGCAACAGAAGCTGTCGCGGTCTGTTTTCTGGTGTGCTTTATAGCTTCCTGGTCTATGACGTCACCGCCTATGACGTCTCGCTCTTCCATTGGACTGATTATACACGTGCTTCACGACGCAATCACGCAGAGCGTTCCCACCGCGTCTCAATGCAGCTCGAGTTCCCTTGAAAGGGAACTAGAGCTATTTCACATTTCGTGGAAGAAAAATGTTATTGTATATAGAAAGCCCTTGAAAACTGCTAGATCTACTTACTTTTAGATTCTCTTAGAAGAGAGCAAACACAACCCTTGGTATTTATTTGATACAGTGGCTAAATTAACAGGAAATAAAGCTTCCACTTCATACGTTTCCAAACAGCCGTCATGGGTGGTTGCAGGTAAACAGATGAAGACGATGAATAAAGTTCCATCACCAAGTTTAATACTATAAATCCACAAGACAGGCAAAAAGGCAGGAGCAATACACTTAATGTAGACGTGACCGGATAACAAACAGAGGAAAAGGAGGAACTTAAATACACAGTGATAATGAGGAGAAAACAAACAGGTGTGATTATCTGATGAGTGTCCATGACAACTGATGACTGGTGGAAAACAAAGACAAAGAACACATGTGACTGATGAAAACCAACAGAAAGTCATGAAACATGAAAAGAAACTAACTGAACATAACTGTGATAACAGCACAGCAGATTTATGAACTTAATTATTTTTTTTTTACTTGCAAGATTGATACTATTAAAGAGATAATTATAACCATACAACCGTGCTATAGAGCCCCTAATGAACAATTACATTATTTTTTTGCTATAGGAGATGAAGAATTGTCTAAACTTGTTAAATCATTGTGGCTCGCAGGACGAGGCCGAGGGACATGAGAGAACGGCGCGAGGCCGGTGGCGTGAGTGTTAATGAATGACACATGTGAGACACACCGGTCTCGCATCTCTCACCGAGGAGCAGAAGCATAAAAGGAGGAGCGACGACACTAAAGATCAAGAGAGGAAAAGGCCTGATTTTATGTTGTGTTATGCTGCTGGCGGATCCTTTTGTTTTTGCATTTATTTATTTTATTTTATCATTAAAAGTCTTTAATTGTTCGCTGGTTC
The DNA here is from genome assembly GCF_051911475.1 of Siphateles boraxobius. NCBI lineage: Eukaryota > Metazoa > Chordata > Actinopteri > Cypriniformes > Leuciscidae > Siphateles > Siphateles boraxobius. Next base: position 4,665,374 of record NW_027509197.1, read on the forward strand.
CCGCCTCCACCTTCCCACAACTTTTAACCTTGCTACAATCATCAAAATCAACATGCATGTACGTACATACTAAGCTACTGAAAGAGATGCTTCCAGAATTTAAGAGATGCTTCCTCTTCTTAATATTAATAATTCATCATTGTCATTAGGATACCTATCAAAATGTTTTAAGCTGACTGTTATTAAAACTCTTATTTCAAAAACCAACTTGATCCTAAGAATTAGTTCCTAAGTTACTAGCAGTGCTTGAAGTGGGGGGAAAAAGGTGCCGGTACTCTCTTGCACTGGCAAATCATAACATTTTTCTACTGTGAAAAACAAAACTTGGAGATATTGGTGGTACAACAACATTTATTAACAACATAAATTTATTTAAACAAGTCGTGTGTGTGTGTGTGTGTGTGTGTGTGTGTGTGTGTGTGTGTGCGTGGGTGTGTGTGTGTGTGTGTGTGTGTGTGATGCTCCAGACAGTTCATGTGCAATGCAAGTGACGCGCCGGCGCCTTCATGCCAGAGGCCTATTGTCTGCTATATTTGCTTCTTATTTATTAAATCCAGGCAATTGGTTGATGAAAATTTGATTAAAATTAAGATAAAATTTAAACAAAACGAAATTCACTTTAAATAAAGGCTTTCTACAAAACAAACTTAATGAAATGATCTGACAACTTCATGTCTCCCAATATATTGCGCCTCCTATCTCACTCTCGTTGTTAACTTTTCATAATCAACATGGAGAAAAAAATAACATTTAACAATTCACTCCATTTTTTTTTCCACCCGTACGCCACTTCTGAAGCAAATTTATAAATGATGCCCCTGAACCTTATATTTCCATACTATTCCAAATATTTATGAAGTTGACATCCTATTCAGAAATAGTTAGGCAGTAATGTTAATATTTGTTTTATTTGAATTCAATCTTTAAAACACATAAAAATGAACGGAAAGAATCAAAGCGCGTGTTATTGTTACGGCTGATCAGGAACGAACCCAAGTGCAGACAGTATGCGATTACACAAAGTTTATTAATAGACAAAACAGGAAAACAAAACCCGCGAGGAGGCAAAACAGGACTGTAACAGGGTTGACAAAACTTGGTAATGACTTGACGGTAAAATAAAACAGCAAACGAAGAGACAGAACTTCTCTGAAGACAATGCACTAGACAGGGTACTCACGAGGATGACAAAGATTAGCAAAGCACTCAGACAGGAATCACAAGGTAACACGAAGTATAACACACACGATGTATAACAATGAACCGACACAGGACAGCAAACACAAGGGGATTATAAAGGGAACACTAATGACAAGGACAGGTGAAACTGACTAGACAATCAAGACGAGACGAGGATAACAAGGGGGCGGAGTTACATAACGAGACAACACAAGCACATGGCCAAACAGCTGGCCATGCGCTTGCACACAAAACATGATTCTGTCATGATCCTGCCCTATGACCAGGGAAAATAAAGAACACGAAGGCAGAACCAAGACAGAACCCCCACCTTAAGGAGCGGCTACCAGACGCTCCTCAAGAGGACATTAAACACGGGACAAGACAGACTGTGACATCGACACAAACCAACAAAACATGGCAAAACACAGTAAAGGCAAACACGAAAAGACAATAACAGGATTCGGATGAAAAATTAAAAACAACAAACAAGGTAGAGGTGGCGGGGGAAAAACAGAGTTCATGGGGGGAGGTCCAGGGTGGATGGGTGTGCTGGGGGTCTTAGGTCCACGGGGAGAGGGCTTGGGACGAGGATTCCGGGCGGACTTGGGTGGAAGCACACGAAGAGACGCCTTGGGGGAAGCAGACTGGGACAGGGTGACACGAGGAGAAGCGCTGGGGAAACTTGACTGGGACAGGGCAGGAGGCGGCAGAGGACAAATGAAAGGGAGAGAGGTAGACGACTGAGGAACGGAGTAGGGCAACAACGGAACTGGTTGCGGAGCCACCACAAAGGAATCAGTGTTCACTGAAGCTGAACCAGAATCAGCGCTCTTATCCACAGACTCGGAAGATGCGCTCATATCAGACCTGGAAGAAGCGCTGACTGCAGCGCGATCGGCGACTGCGCTGACTGCAGCGGGCTCGGCGACTGCGCTGACTGCAGCGGGCTCGGCGACTGCGCTGACTGCAGCGGGCTCGGCGACTGCGCTGACTGCAGTGGGCTTTGTGACGACACTTGACGAAGGACAGGAGGCTCCCCTCTTTCTCCTCTTTCTCCTAGATCGAGAAGCAGAGGCCGTAGCCGGGCTTGTGACCGGTTGGGGAAGCACGGTGGTAACTGTGCTGGGCGAAGGAGGGGATATCTCTGGCCGGATAGACTCCGACGCTGAGGACTCAGAAGGAGAGTCCCACGAGGTTCGCCGCCCTCGCTTCCCACGGAGGACAGCAGGTGCAGATGGAGTGCCAGGAGTCGTGAGAGAACCAGCCTGGTCCCCAAGCGTTACGACGCCTATAACACGACCCTCCGGGATCACCGGCAGACTAGCAGAGGGTGGAGAGCCTGTGGAAGAGGCCTGCAGATCCTCCCGGGAAAAGAGATCCCATAGACGGGCATAATCCCTCATGATCTGCTCACCCTGGGACGGGATAGGGCAAATGACCCGTTCACCGTTGGTTGGTGTGGACGACCAGCATCGCTCCCGGAACTCCGATAGGAAGGACATACTGTCTGCTGGGTTCTTTGTTGGTCGGTTCATTCTGTTACGGCTGATCAGGAACGAACCCAAGCGCAGACAGTATGCGATTACACAAAGTTTATTAATAGACAAAACAGGAAAACAAAACCCGCGAGGGGGCAAAACAGGACTGGAACAGGGTTGACAAAACTTGGTAATGACTTGACGGTAAAATAAAACAGCAAACGAAAAGACAGAACTTCTCTGAAGACAATGCACTAGACAGGGTACTCACGAGGATGACAAAGATTAGCAAAGCACTCAGACAGGAATCACAAGGTAACACGAAGTATAACACACACGATGTATAACAAGATATAACAATGAACCAACACAGGACAGCAAACACAAGGGGATTATAAAGGGAACACTAATGACAAGGACAGGTGAAACTGACTAGACAATCAAGACGAGACGAGGATAACAAGGGGGCGGAGTTACATAACGAGACAACACAAGCACATGGCCAAACAGCTGGCCATGCGCTTGCACACAAAACATGATTCTGTCATGATCCTGCCCTATGACCAGGGAAAATAAAGAACACGAAGGCAGAACCATGACAGTTATAGTTTGACTGCACATCACACATGAAGAATCTATTGTTATTTATCTTTTGCTGTCATTTCTTTTGATAATTAGTCTTCAAATATGAATAACAGAGTCTGATATGTAGTCAAGATTACTTTGGTTTAGACTAAGATATAATTGTTATAAATGTAGAATGACAAGTGTCCCACGGGGACAATTCTTTGAATTGTGTGAAAAGTATTGCTATTAAAAGTTAATTATTTTTTACATTTTATGTTTATTTTTTTTTTTTTTAATACAGTGTGATTTTTGGGGATTTGTATTGAATCCAATTAGGATACAAACTCTACACACAATTCCCGAAACTGCACACACAAAATGCAAAATGACTCACATCTCCTTCAAAATGTAACACTGCATTCAAAATGCCATAAACACAAGTCAGAATGAAGCATATTTCTGTCTATATATGTAATAACATTTTGCAAAAGAAAACCTCAAAAAGGTAAATTATAGATACAGTGAGATAGAAACTCACCTGTTCACCGCTCATTTTCCTCAGTAGGCTAAGGCAAGCACGCGTTTCAAATCAGTGCTGGACGCATTTGTGAGAAAATCGAGCCGAGAGATCTCATAAAAAGCCAAGTGTCTCACAATCAAAACAGACAGATATGCATTTGTATGCACTAGATTTGGTATTTGTTCAAAGGTTACATGTAATTTGTAGGATGGTTTGTATTTATTTGTGAAATATTGTCTAGGCTCATTTATTTATATTTGCAAAACACAATACATATTTGTTACTCCACTGCATTTTCGCACAAATTGACCTTTGTAGGCTACTTGAACATTGCTTTCTGTTTGTTTGTGAGTCGAGTTGTCCTTTGCAAAGCAGATCGAGTTTGTTTGGTAGTCGAGTTTTCCTTTGCAAAGCAGATCGAGTTTGTTTGCAAAATACTGTATTTGTTTGTTTAATTATGGCACATAATTCGCTCCATAACTATGGCTTGCCATAGTTGTTCAGACGGGCAGACGAGCAGACGGGTAGACGTGTAGACGTTCTCCACACGCACGTTAACACGTCTTTAAGCTTCGTTAGGAAAGAAATGCAGGGCTCTCAAGTTTTATCAAAAGTTTAGAGTGAGATTTAGGGGAGGAGCCACCCAAATATTTGCAGCAGCGGTCCCTCGACCCAACCAAATTCGCTTCAAATGTTGCTAGCAGTTCAATTTTGCCTATTGTTCATAATTTACCAGAATGTTGCTAGCAGTTCAATTTTGCCTATTGTTCATAATTGACCAGAATTTCCAAATGGAAATTATAACAATTGTTAAATCTGATAAAAAGACAAATTCATCCAAATAAAATAAATAGTTATATTTAAAAAATACCAATTTATTGAAAAATAAAAATAAATTTGACCCCAAACAAGCCAGCTGAACATCAGTGCTCAATGTACATAACATTGTGTCATAACAACTTGCCCTGAGCATGTATGTCAAGACCCAAACCGGTCACCTTTACAGGGGTCATCGGATGCCCATTTTCCACAAGTTGGTATGATTCTTTTGGGTCTTCATGTAAAGTTTGTAACATACTTGGTTAAAATTTCTCAATGGTTGTGTAAAACAACAACCTTTTTACCTCTTCAAAAACAGCTCTGTTCACAGTGACCCGTTTCGGTGCATGTCTCTTTAAATGATAATGAGCAACAACTTTTTGGCTTTTTGAGGATTAAAAAAAAGTGAATGGATATTTTTCATTGCATGGTGATTGTGTCCACACACTGCAAAGACAAATTTATTTGCAAATACCATATAAAAGTGTATTTTGCATCCGATGACCCCTTTAAAAGTAGTTGGAGAGTTTTTGAATGCTTCAAAAATAATTTAGCACGAATTTGGCTATACTCCTCAACATCAGCTCTCACTGTCTTTGATCACAGGCAAGAGATATCGTCCAGGAATCGTAAAATCAAAATGCTAAAAAAAAAAAAAAAAATTAAATGAAGATGTCCGCAAACCGCATTCATCAGATCGTGCTCTTTCAACTTCCACTCCGTGTGTGCGCATGTTGTCTAGTAACGAACGAACTTGCAGCGGGAACACATATTTTACCCGGAAACAACTAATTCTAATTTCTGATTGGCTGGTAGCTAGCATTTAACTCTGTATAACTCGAGACAGATGCTATGAACTCGGCAGAGAACTTCCCTCCGTTTGCCTGCGCCTCGTCCATTAATTGTATAGCGGGACAAGTTCACTTACTCCTCAGCGTGAGAAATACAAGGTGTGGCGTGTGAGCGTGTGAACGGGTTGAAATGCGTGTGTCTCTCACGCCCAATGCGTGAGACTTGAGAGCCCTGGAAATGAGACAAAGCGAGCGCCATACACACAGCCCCCCCCCCCCCCCTCCGTGCACACCGCGTCTCCATGAAAACGAGTGTTCGTTGGAAGCAAGTTCGCGAAAGTTTGGTAATCTCGTGAACACCTTTACACAATCACACATTAAAAAGTAGTATAACAAATATTTTAAAATCTGAAATCAATTTTTTCAGTGTGTTAATGTCGACCCGAGAAGCGATTACGGCTTCTTTAGAAAGTTTGAGGTAAAATGCAGTTGGGTTGTCGATGTCAAAACACGATATAAGCTGTGATTCAAATATTAGCTAAAGCTAATGTTATGTCATTTTTTTACTCTAACACTGAATGTTTGCTGCTTCAATCCAGATGAGTGTTGTATAGGGTAAATTTAGTATGGGAGTGAAAATTGTACAGCTGTGGGATTTGTATAGGTTGTGCATTTTGTATAGAAGATGTGTAACGTAGATTTTTGGTACAGCCTGTGGATTTTGTAGAGGTAAAGAGATTGAGCTCCTAGCAATGTCTTGTGTGGCTCATAAATGTGTTGATACATGCCGTTCATGTGTGTCTTCTTTAGTCTGTTGGCTATTTAGGTTTTTTCCTGGCACACGTCACTTACACATTTTGCACTTACAGCGGAGTGTTGTGTAGACTTTTTACATATTTGTGCTCCTATGTGACCCTGGATCACAAAACCAGTCTTAAAGGTGCAATGTGTAAAAAATTGAGTATCTATTAACAGAAATGCAATATGACATCCATAACTATGTTGTCAGTGGTGTATAGAAGTCGCTGAGATGCTGAGAAGCATCTGTTAATGTGTTTAATGTTTAATGTGTTGTAATGTGAAATTTTAGTCTGAAAATAGAGTCCTTTTAGCTTTAAAGTCCGAGCCTTTCTTGAGCTTTTTTATTACAGTTTATATTACATTTTGGACTTTAAATTGGACTCTGCATATGTGTGACTAGCCTGCAAGCTGTTTTTCCACCTTGGGCCTGCACCACCTGGCTGTTAGCAGATTCTACACCCTGGGCCTGTACTATATGGCTGCATTAGGCCTGCTAGGCCTGCCCTGCCTAGCTTTCTAGTTGTTCTCCACCCTGGGCCTGCACCTCCTAGCTGTTTCTCTACACTGGCTGCTAGCTGTTTCTCCATCCTGGACCTGCACAGCCTGGGTGCTAGCTGCTCCTCTACGCTCGGCCCTGCATTGCCTGGCTGCTAGCTGTTTCTCCATCCTGGACCTGCACAGCCTGGCTGCTAGCTGCTCCTCTACGCTGGGCCCTGCATTGCCTGGCTGCTAGCTGCTCCTCTACGCTGGGCCTGCATTGCCTGGCTGCTAGCTGCTCCTCTACGCTGGGCCTGCATTGCCTGGCTGCTAGCTGCTCCTCTACACTGGGCCTGCCTCGCCTGGTTGCTAGCTGTTTATCCATCCTGGGCCTGCACTGACTGGCTGCTAGCTGTGTTTCTTCAATCTGGGCCTGCATCGCCTGGCTGCTAGCTGTTCTCCATCCTGGGCCTGTACTGCCTGGCTGCTAGCTGCTTTTTCCACCCTTGGCCTTTACCAACTGGCTGCAGGCTGTCTCTCCACCCTGGGCCTGCACCGCCTGGCTTCTAGCTGTTTCTCCACCGTGGGCCTGCTCTGCCTGGCTTTTAGCTGTTTTTCCACCTTGGACCTGCACTGCCTAGCTGTTGGCTTTTGACTGCAATTCCAAAATCAAAATTGCTTTGCCTGGCTTCTAGCTGTTTCTCCACCCTGGGCCTGCTCTACCTGGCTTTTAGCTGTTTTTCCACCTTGGACCTGCACTGCCTAGCTGCTGGCTCTTGACTGCAATTCCAAAATCAAAATTGCTGATCCTACCTGGTATGACTTTCAATTTAATTTTGCATATCCAATTTAAATATCCAAGTGTATTGTTGTGCCTTCTGCTCATTTTTCACAATTCCTACAAAAGTCATGATCAATTTTCTGCATGTAATTTTGGTAAGACTCTGGGTGCCAATACTTATGAACATATCCGAGTTAATGTGAACTACGATCATAACAAATCAACTGCTCCTACGTATAAATTGCCAATATCAAAACTAGAAAATGTGTGTGTTTTACAACCGTGGGTCATAAAACAACTCCTTAGTTTTCTAGTTTTGTATGATTATTTTTTACTTAATGAAACCTCTATTATGTTACTTTCAATTGAGATTGTGTCTAAAAACACAATTCCCAAATGTTCTGGATACCAAAGACGACTAATTATTCTGTTACTCTTACTATCTGGAAATATACAACCAAACCCTGGCCCAGAGGTTCAAACCCCATCTGACTTTAAGTTCTTATCTGGCCTTAAAATAATTCATCTTAATGTTCGCAGTCTTCTACCGAAAATTGACCAAGTTCGAATCTGGGTAGGGTCAACAGGAGCAGATATAGTTGTTATTTCTGAAACATGGCTAAACAGGTCTATATTTGACAATGATGTTTGCATAGATGGCTTTCAAATCTATTGTGTTGATCGACTAGCTAAAGGTGGGGGAATTGCAATTTATGTAAACGCATCTCTTCATGTAGATTTGTTACAAGCTGAATCTCTCTGTAAACAATTTGAACTTTTAATGTTAAAGGTTGAAATTGCCAAGGGTTTACATGTAAATGTTGTGGGATGTTATAGGCCTCCCTCTGCCACCTCTAACTCACTCCAATTGTTACAGGATTTTCTATTTAAGCTCGATTCAGATGAAACTATACTAATAGGAGATTTGAACTGGGACTGGCTTAGTCCAATTTCTGATGATTTTAAAATTGTATGTGATCAATTAAATCTAACACAATTAATTGCATCCCCTACTCGTCCAAATAATAAGTGTCTCTCAAAGTCAACATTGATTGATCTGATCTTAACAAATGCCCCACATAAATACTGTTCAACTGGGGTGTTTTGTAATGATCTGAGTGACCACTGTATTGTAGCCACTGTTAGAAATACCAAAATGGATAAAAGAAAACCACGCGTCATCATAAAAAGAGATTTAAAAATGTTTAATGAACAGGCATTTTACCATGACCTTTCTAAGTGCCAATGGAATAGAATTGATCTCATTCCAGATGTAGAAACAGCCTGGTCATTTTTCTATGAGTGTTTCATGGCTATTGTTAATAGACACGCTCCTTTTAAGAAATTTAGAGTTAAAGGTAGAGATAATCCTTGGTTTACTCCAGATTTGGCAAATGCTTTACATGAGAGGAACTTAGCGTGGACGAAAGCAAGAAAAACTGGTTTAAAATGCGATTGGGATAATTTCAGAAAATTAAGAAATAAAAGTTCCTCCCAAATTAAAGATGCCAAGTCTAAATTCTACTTGTCTACTACAACTGATAGTCTTAATGACCCTAAAAGATTTTGGAAAACAATAAAATCTCTCACTGTAGAAAATAACTCACAGGTCTTGCCAAATTACATTGTCTAAAACTCATTAAATATTTATGACAAAGTTGAAATGGTAAATTGTTTCAACCAACATTTTATTTTATCTACACCCACCATAAATTTAAGCAACACTGGGAGTGTTCTGGAACAACCCTCTGATGCATCAGCATTTAGTTTTCAGCCTTTTACTTTGTGTCAAGTCCACAAAGCACTACAATCATTGGATGCACGTAAACCACAAGGACCTGACTTAATTGATCCGTATTTTTTAAAAATTGCTGCTGATTTAATAGCAAAACCTTTGACTGATATTTGTAACTTAAGTTTGACTACTATGCACATTCCTAAAATTTGGAAATCAGCTTTTGTCACACCATTATTCAAAGGTGGTGATCGAAAAATTGTTAATAACTATAGGCCAATTTCAAAACTTTGCATCTTATCAAAAATTTTGGAATCTTTAATAAATGAACAGTTGAAAGAATTTTTGTATTCCAACAACATTTTATGTAAATTCCAGTCAGGCTTTAGGAAAGGTCATAGTACCATAACAGCAACATTGAAGGTGATTAACGATATCTCAACAGCTCTTGACAATAAACAACATTGTGCAGCGCTTTTTATTGATTTGTCAAAAGCCTTTGACTCTGTAAACCACAGTTTACTCAAAGAGAGACTGATCAATATTGGATTATCTAAAAAGGCAGTTGGATGGATCCGTAATTATCTAACTGATAGGTCCCAATGTGTTAAATCAGATAATAACTGTTCTAATATTCTTTCTTTAACTAAAGGAGTGCCCCAAGGCTCTGTTTTGGGGCCACTTTTATTTACTATCTATGTGAACAATGTTGGCCAGGATCTTGTGGACACCAATTACCATTTTTATGCTGATGATATGGTTATCTACAGCTTTGCAAAAACTCTTAGTGCCTGTGTCCCTACATTACAAAACGCTTTTAACAAAGTTCAGAATATGTTTCTACAACTGGATCTTGCTTTAAATGCAAATAAGAGCAAGTTGATGTTATTCACAAATGCAAAGAGCAATCTGCACATAAGTCCTCCAATTGTCACTCTTCAAGGGGCAGAAATTGAAAGAGTTAAATCTTTTAAATATCTAGGTATTTTAGTTGATGACAGTCTTAGTTTTAAAGAACATGTTGAACATTTGGTTAGGAAACTGAGACTGAAAATTGGTTTTTATTTTAGAAATAGGCTATGTTTTTCTTTCAATGCAAAAAAGAAACTTGTAGCTGCAACATTTACACCCATTTTGGATTATGGTGACCTCATTTATATGAATGCCCCGACCCAAGTATTGAAACTACTGGACTCTGTTTACCATGCCGCATTGAGGTTTATCACAAACTGGACAGCACAGGAGAATCGTAGACTCAGTCATTGGTATATGTTTATTTATAAGGGTATTCTGCGTCTGCTCCCCTCATATCTGTGTGAATATATTCAACCAAAAGGAGCTGGTCTATATTCTTTACGTTCACAAGACTTACTGCTAATGTCTGTACCAAGTGTCCGCACTGAAGCGGGTAAGGTGGCATTTCACTATTCTGCCCCCACAACATGGAACAATTTACAAAAATTCTGGAAATTAAAGGAACTGGTTTCAATAGGCCAGTTTAAACTTTTGCTCAAACGTTTGGAAATTAAATCTATGGTTTGTAAATGTTTTTAAATAGTCTTATGAAATTATTAAATTGTCTGTAATGTACTGAATTGTTGTGATCTGTACCGCTGTCTTGGCCAGGACTCCCTTGAAAAGGAGATTAGTAATCTCAACGGGATTTTCCTGGTTAAATAAAGGTTAAATAAAAAAAAATAAAAAATAAAAAAAAGTAGCACGGGTATATTTGTGGGAATAGCCAACAATACATTGTATGGGTCAAAATTATCAATTTTTCTTTTATGCCAAAAATCATTAGGATATTAAGTAAAGATCCTGTTCCATGAAGATATTTTGTAAATTTCCTACCGTAACTGTATAAAACATTCATTTTTGTGAGTGAATGCAGCACAATTGCGAACATAAATGGACAACTTTAAAGGCGATTTTCTCAATGTTTCGATTTTTTGCACCCTCAGATTCCAGATTTTCAAATAGTTGCATCTCAGCGAAATATTGTCCTATCCTAACAAACCATACATCAATAGAAAGCTTATTTATTCAGATTTCATGTGATGTATAAATCTCAATTTAAAAAAAAATGACCCATATGACTGGTTTTGTCATCCAGGGTCACATATGTACATTTTATGTAGCTACTGGTGTTATTGTTGAATACATATTTCTAAAATTGTATGAGGTTTTTGTTGAGTTAGTATTACACAATACTATTTTCGGACATTCTTGAATCTTGTCCCTGACAAATAACCAAAATTACAAAAAAAGACAAACTAATAAAAACTAAACTAAAACTAAGCATTTTCAAAAAATAAAAACTAAACTAGCAAACCCACTTTAAAAACTAATTAAAACTAAACTGAATTTGAAAACAAAAAGTCAAAACGAAATAAAAATAAAAACTAATGAAAAATGCAAAACTATAATAACCTTGCTTTGTACAGATAAAATGTTGTCTGGATAATTCCGGTTCACGTGGCTCCGCGGAAGCGATAATTCATTACACATTTTTAAGGCCAGAGAAGAAGTTGGTTGAGGGTTGGTTTGTGCAAAGGACTACATGCCTGTGCACATATATATTCAAACGCACATACCTATAGACTAAACACGTGATGTGTTTTGGGTGCATTACGTCTGCATTTTTGCATGTTTGCGTTTTTGAGGTTTGCGCAAAGATAACCTTTTTTTCAAAAAATTTCAAGGCTTGCAACTTGGAATTTATTTTAGGGTTTGCTTTCACGAGCCACAAGGCACTGTTTTAGGTGGATGAGCTGGCCAGAGTGCGTTGAGTGTTTTTAGTTAGAACTGGGTCCTGTTAGCGGCCCCTAAGTTAATAACTAATGATCTTTGCAACTGAAGTGAATCAATCAATCAAAACTAACTTTAGCTGGACAATAACTTTTATTCTAGAGCTGCTGTAAAGCCAAAACAATCTATATTACTGTAATTTTCTATTATCACTGTAAAACTGTTTTGAAACAATCTATACTGTTAAAAGCACTATATAAATGAAGGTGACTTGACTAGACTACTTACAGACTGATCTCGAATCAACCTTTTCTGTCAAAAATACTAGAAAAGGCAGTATCCTCACAAGTGTGTTCTTTTCTAGAAATAATTGGTATCTATGAGGATTTCCAGCCAGGATTTAGAGCACATCATGAGGCTGCTCTCATTAGAGTTACAAATGATTTGCTCTTATCATCCTATATCATCGCTCTATTAGTGTTACTGGATCATAGTGCTGCATTTGATACTATCTCGTACTAGCCTGGATGCAGGCCGAACTTAGCCCCGCCGGTCTGGACTTGATCCATTATGAAGCAAGAACGCCCGAACCAAAGATGTTCGGACCAATCAAATTGTCTGGTTGAGCTTTAGACGATGATGGACAGATGATCAACAGTAACGTAATCATCCACGTCACCAAAGAGTGCTTGGGTTGAACTCGTTTACAACAAAGAATGGCTACCGCTGGAGAATTTAGATGTGTAGATTCAGCCATCGCTTCTGTTATAGAAGATGTAGACAACACATTCATTTTAAAAGAGGAACAGAGAACCGCGATCAAGGCATTTGTCAATGGGAATGATGTTTTTGCCGTCCTTCCTAAGGGATTCGGCAAAAGTTGAATTTATCAGCTGGCCCCGATGGTCGCTCTGATTGGTTATAGGTTTATCCAATTGAGTGCAGAGGCATTTTCTTTCCTGGTTCGGTTTAAACACACCCTATAATCACAGCCCTAATGGAGCAGTATCAGACTGAATAGAATCGGAGTATGACAACGTCAGGCTAATCTCGTACTACCATGTTGGCTACTACTACTACATATGTTGGCATTGGTGGAATTGCATTGGTATGGTTTAAATCATACTTATCTGACCGTTACCAATTTGTAGCAGTAAATGATGAGATGTATGGAGTACCGCAAGGAACGTACTAGGACCATTGCTTTTCATTCTGTACATGCTACCCTTGAGAGATATCATTAAAGGGATAGTTCACCCAAAAATGAAAATTCTGTCAGTATTTACTCTCCCTCATGTTGTTCCAACCCCGTAAGTCCTTTTGTTCCTCTTCGGAACACGAATTAAGATATTTTTGATGAAATCTGAGATCTGGATCACTCCATAGGCTTCTTCAGGGATTGAAACTTGCCAGCCCCGAAAAGTCATTAAAGACATCGTTAAAATAGTCCAAGTGACTACAGTGGCTCAATCTTAAGTTTATCAAGCGACGAGAATACTTTTTGTGCGCAAAAACAAACAAAAATAACAACTTTATTTCAACTATTAATTTCCTTCTCTGTTGGCCTCTAGTCAGTTAACTTGATGTATGATTAGGAGTATGATTGCGTAGAGCTACGTCACACGTAGGCTCACTATTGGCCGACGCTGGTCATGTGTGTGATGCGTGTGACGTACAACAACAGAAGCTTACGCTGTTAAACTAGTGAACTGACTTGAGGCCCAGAGAGAAGGAAATGAATAGTTGAAATAAAGACCTTATTTTTGTTTGTTTTTTGCACACAAAGTATTCTCGTCGTTTGATAAACTTAAGATTGAGCCACTGTAGTCACTTGGACTATTTTAACGATGTCTTTAATGACTTTTCGGGGCTGGCAAGTTTCAATCCCTGAAGAAGCCTATGGACTAGTATGGAGGAGTGATCCAGCTCTCAGATTTCATCAAAAATATCTTAATTCGTGTTCCAAAGATGAACCAAGGTCTTACGGGGTTGGAACAACATGAGGGTGAGTAAATACTGACAGAATTTTCATTTTTGGGTGAATAACCCTTTAAGGATTACTCTATATTTCTTTGCACCCTGATGAAACATACCAATTTTCTAAATTAACGGAATGCATAGTTGATATAAAATAAAAATTGGATGACAAGTAATTTCCTACTACTTAAAGGGGTCATATGAGGCTATTTTTAAAGATCATTATTTTGTGTATTGGGTGCAATGGAATATGTTAACGTGCTATAATGTAAAAAAAAATCATTATTTTTCACATACTGTACATTATTGTAGCTCCTCTATGTCTTTCTAAAACGTGTCGATTTCTACAAAGCCCCTCGTTCCGAAAAGCATAGTGTGCTCTGATTGGCCAGTTGACCCAGTGCATTGTGACTGGCCGAACACCTCAAGCGTTGTGTCAGAAATTAAACGCTGCTTACCATAAGCTTCAGCTTCCAAAGCAATTATAAAGATCAATTATCATATCATCTGATACTCGTATGTATTTGCAGTACACAGTTCAACTGAAAGGGACAAACACCGCATATGCTGCTTCTGCTCTGCATGAGTAGACAGTCTGAAACAGAACACATAGAGCACCTATGTTTGTCATGTTTTCACCACACGTTATAAGCAGAGGACAGAGGATACTATGTTTGTAAACATAAATCCATCTCTGCACTTTTGATCCTAAGAACGACAACTAAACACTGCGTGTTACCCTACACTGCAGAAATCTCTGCATTTACACCAGTACATCAATAGCAAATACTTTAACAAATATTTAAACTTACTTACAGGCTCTGATTCAAAAGCGCCAGATTTCCCTAGAAAATTTGGAATTTAACAATTTTTTTGATAAATAGCATTTGTGCACAGCTTACCTTGTACTCTCATAGGTTCAGCAACTTTCCTCCATAAAATACGCTGCAAACATTTGGAATGTACTGTTCTGGAACAGTGTTGTAAATAAATCTTAATGCTGCCTGAATTATAATCATACACTGTTCGTTCGTTGGCCAGAGGAGAACTGGCCCCCAACTGAGCCTGGTTTCTCCCAAGGAGAAAGATTTTCTCCATTCTCCATTTTTTTTTTTTTTTTTTTGACTGCGCATGCGCGTGCAATCTGTGTTTGTGTTTGGAGCTCTGTCGAATTGATTCATTAATCCCTGATTTTCTTCTTTACCACTCATTTATAAACAAGCACTTTCTATTTTTATATCATGTGAACTTATCCTCGACACTATTCCTTATAAAAAACAATCGGATTGCTTTGATATCGCTACTTAGATCCAACTTTCCGAATCTCGGCTACTAGCCTTTAGCCCGCTAGCATTTCACGCGTGGCCTCGCGCCTATCGACCCTCTCATTTTACACCCGTTTCACTGAAAGGATACGGGTTATATCCATCATTTCAGTCCTAAATTAGTAGTGATATTGGTAGTATCACTACTAATTTACTGTTCATCTGTTATAATGGCGAACATATCGGATGTGTGTCTAACGTTACCTCTGAGTGCAGGTGAGGACACATTCAAGCTGTTTTCGGTACGATTGGAGCTGGAGTCGGTGGAGAAGCAGATCCGTGTTCTGCTGGTGAAGCAAGCCGAGCTGCGAGATCGGCGATCAGCGCTTGAAACATCACGCGCCGATGCTCACAAGTCAGTGGTTAGTAACGTTTTGACTCCGACTTCGTCTACTCCGTGCGTTTCTCTGCCCAGGAGGACGCGATCATCTCTGCCTTCACTCACTCCGGCACCGAGGCAACACCATGGACCCTGGGTGATCCCACAGCGGAAGACACGAGCCAGGACCAGACCAAGGACTTCCCCGCTTCTCCCGGTCTTCGAGATCTCCACCCGGAACCGCTTCTCCCCTCTTCGCGAGCCGGAACGTGACGCCGCCGTGATCATCGGCACTTCCATGGTCCGTCATGTCCGTGCTACCTCAGGTAAGCGTAAGGTGCGCACTCACTGCTTTCCTGGTGCTCGTGTTCTTGATGTCGCTGCACAGATTCCCGAGATCCTGAACGGTGACGAGCGCGTCGGAGCTGTGGTGCTACACGCGGGGACGAACGACATCAGGCTGCGGCAGACGGAGGTTCTGAAGAAGGACTACAGAAGCCTGATCGAGACGGTTCGCAGCACATCGCCTGAAGCAACGATCATCGTGTCTGGACCGCTTCCCACGTACCGACTAGGACAAGAAAGGTTCAGTAGATTATTTGCTCTAAATGAATGGTTAATGTCATGGTGTAATGAACAGAAACTGCTCTTTGTAAATAATTGGAATCTGTTCTGGGAGCGACCTAGGCTCTACCGTGCTGATGGCCTGCACCCCAGCAGAATCGGAGCGGCTGTTCTGTCGGACAACATCTCCAAGACGTTACACACCATATGACTAGTAAGTCAAAGTCCAAATCACAGTCTTTGCTGTCCCAACTTAATTGATATAAGTAGTGTAGAACATTATATAGAAACTGTGTCTATTCCTCGCTTAGTGAGGCCAAACAATAAATCTAGTGTAGGATCTAGCAAAAATCTTATTGTAATTAAACCAGAAAATCTAAATATCAGTGAACAAAAACAATTTCTAAAGCTAGGTCTTCTAAACATTAGATCGCTCACACCTAAGGCGGTTATTGTAAATGAAATGGTCACAGATAATAGTTTCGATGTACTTTGCCTTACTGAAACCTGGCTTAAACCAAAGGCGGTTATTGTAAATGAAATGGTCACAGATAATAGTTTCGATGTACTTTGCCTTACTGAAACCTGGCTTAAACCAAATGATTATTTCGGTCTAAATGAGTCTACTCCACCAGGATACTGAGCCCCGTCTGATCGGTCGTGGCGGCGTTGTTGCAACAATCTATAGAGATATTCTTAATGTTACTCAGAAAACAGGTCACAGGTTTAATTCGTTTGAAGTACTTGTGCTAAATGTTACGCTCTTAGATGTAAGAAACAAATCCATATTATCTCTAGCCTTGGCTACCCTATATAGACCTCCAGGCCCCTATGCTGACTTCCTAAAACTTTAACATACACGTAGATAATACAAATGATGCGTTAGGGACTGCGTTTATAGATTTATTAAACTCCTTTGGGGTCACGCAAAACGTCAGTGGTCCCACTCATCGTCTAAATCATACACTAGATTTAATTATATCATATGGAACCAATCCAACTGATATAAATATTATACCGCAAAGTGACGATCTCACTGATCATTACATGGTATCTTGCGTAATACGTACTGCTGAAATTTGTCATGTTGCGCCACGTTATCGACCAGGCAGAACAATCCTTCCAACCACTATAGATAGATTCTCAAATAGCTTACCTGATCTATCTCAGCTGCGCAGTGCACCCAAACAAACAGATGAACTAGAGGAAATGACTAGCAGTTTGAGCACCATGTTCTCTAGTACAATAGATATTGTTGCACCAATTAGATTAAAAAAGGTTAGAGAGAAAACTAAAGCACCATGGTACAACAGTGCTACGCATGCAATCAAGAGAGAAACTCGTAACTTAGAGCGTAAATGGAAACAAACTAATTTAGAGGTCTTTAGAATCGCGTGGAAAGACAGTATGTCACGTTATAAAAAGGCTCTAAAAGCAGCCAGGGCTGAGCATCTCCGCAAACTAATAGAAAAAAACCAAAATAATCCAAGGTTTTTATTCAACACCGTGGCTAGACTAACAAATAAACAAACATCACCAGAGCAAAATATTCCGTTACAATATAGTAGTAATGATTTTATAAATTACTTCAATGAGAAAATAGAAAGCATCCGAAACACAATTGTAAATATACAATCCTCTATGATGTCTTATAATTCAGCCTCAATTATGGCCCCTCTAGAACAACTACACCGCTTTACAATTATAGGACAGGAAGAGCTAAATAAACTTATCATTGCATCTAAACCAACAACATGTTTATTAGATCCAATACCCACTAAACTACTGAAAGAAGTGTTACCTGTAGTGGAAGAGCCTCTTCTTAATATTATTAACTCGTCTTTATCTTTAGGTCATGTTCCAAAAATATTCAAGCTGGCAGTAATACAACCTCTCATTAAGAAACCGCAATTAGACCCAAATAACTTAGCAAATTACAGACCCATTTCAAATCTTCCATTTATGTCTAAAATACTAGAAAAAGTTGTCCGCTCAATTGTGCTCTTTCTTGCAAGAAAATGATATCTATGAAAAATTCCAGTCGGGATTCAGACCGCATCATAGCACAGAAACTGCGCTAGTTAAAATTACAAATGATTTACTTTTAGCTTCTGACCAAGGCTGTAATCTCAATACTAGTTTTACTCGATCTTAGCGCTGCGTTCGACACTATCGATCATAAAATACTCTTGGATCGACTACAAAACTACACTGGTGTTCAAGGACAGGCATTAAGCTGGTTTAGATCGTTCTTATCAGACCGTTACCATTTTGTCTGTTTAAATGGGGAAAAATCAAAGATAACGTCAGTAGACTATGGAGTGCCGCAAGGATCGGTGTTAGGCCCTCTGCTATTCTCAATATACATGCTGCCACTTGGTAATATTATAAGAAAACATGGAATTAATTTCCACTGTTATGCTGATGACACTCAATTATATATCTCATTACGACCAGATGAAAACACTAACTTATCTAAATTGACAGAGTGTCTAAATGATATAAAATGCTGGATGACGTGTAATTACCTGCTATTAAATTCAGATAAAACGGAGGTACTACTTATTGGTCCAAAAAACTACCCACAAAATCCCTTACAATACAACTTTAATTTAGAAGGATGTCCTGTTACTTTATCCACTACAGTAAAAGACCTGGGTGTTATACTAGACCGCAACTTGACTTTCGAAAATCATATTTCATATATTACAAGAACAGCCTTTTTCCACCTTAGAAACATTGCTAAGCTACGTAACATGCTATCTGTTTCTGATGCAGAAAAGTTAGTTCATGCATTCATGACCTCGAGACTAGATTACTGCAATGCTTTATTAGCTGGTTGTCCTGCATCCACAATAAACAAGCTACAGTTAGTGCAAAATGCAGCCGCTAGAGTTCTTACTAGATCAAGAAAATATGATCATATAACACCTATTTTATCATCTCTACACTGGTTACCTATTAAGGTATGTATCAATTACAAAGTATTCCTACTGACCTATAAAGCCCTAAATGGTTTAGCTCCTGTGTATTTAACAGACCTTCTATCGCCATACAATCCATCGCGCTCTTTAAGATCACTAAATTCGAGGCTTCTCGTCATTCCTAGGATATCTAAGTCCACTAAAGGAGGGAGGGCGTTCTCGCATTTAGCTCCTAAACTCTGGAATAGCCTTCCTGATATTGTTCGAGACTCAGACTCGCTGTCCCAGTTTAAAACCAAATTAAAGACGCATCTCTTTAACCAAGCATTCACTTAATGCTTAACCTTTAATACTACTGCTGAATCAGTTCGAATGCATTAACATTATGAACATCAGCTATGTTAATTATTTCCCATCTGCCTTTCTGCTGTTATCTCGGGACGCTAGTCCCGAGGTAAATAGCGTTCGTCAGCTCCAGTTTGTATCCAGCCTCTCACGGAGACTTCAGATGCCCCAACGCCTGTGAAGAGACGACTCGACGCCTGTGAAGAGACGACTCAAAGCCGGCGATATGTTATGCCATAGAAAAATACAGTTAATTAATCATGTATTAATTTATGTACATTTCCGAAATGCACTTTCTGTAAAGCTGCTTTGAGACAATGTGTATTGTGAAAAGCGCTATACAAATAAATTTGAATTGAATTCTGTCACCTAATGGAGTTTTGGTTCCTTGCCACTGTTGCCTTTGCTTTTGGCTTGGTTAGTTGGGGACATTTAATATTCAACAATATTATTGACCTGCCTTACTTAAGGTGGACGATGATGCAATTTTCTTCTAAAAAAACAAACTTATTTTCATGTTATCACTGTGATTGTGATAGTGTATTTACAATACAATCTGTTTTGTAAAAAGCGCTATATAAATAAAGGTGACTTGACTTAACCAAATAAAGTGGTGCTTTTCCTTTCGCATATCCTTTTGCAAATATTTCCACCAAGTGACATAGCTCGGTGAGGGAGAATTCAATCAAGGTGTTTTAGCCAGGTCTGCATCTGCCTTCTCTTTTTGTGTCACATGTGCTCTGTTTTTGTCATTTGACTTTTATGTTAAAGTGGTTCCTGTGTTATTTTTGTAGTCAGTTTGCAGCCTTTCTAGTTGATTAGTTTCCCCAGGTGTTTCCTATTAGCCTCTACCCTCATTTTCTTAAGCTTTTTTTGTCATCTGTATAAATAAACCTTGTGTCTCACTTGTGTTTTGTCAGTTGTTGTATCGTGCTGTAAATTTCTCCTGCCTTGTGGTTCTTGATTTACCCTGGTTTCCCTGTTTTGTTCTTCTTGTGGATTTTACCAATAAATGTAGATGCATGTGGATCCTCTTCCCAGCCTGCTCATTTGCCTGACTAGCTGTCACTTCGTTACATTCAGATAGAATAAATCTTTTTGTTGGAGACTTTGAGCTTTGTAACTTTGCAGACTGTATACATGCACAAATAGCAACATAACACAAAGAAAAAGGAAAACACTAAAAAGCATCATATGACCTTTAATTCTGAACAACAACAAAAAACAGTTTCTAATTATTGGACCAAAAACCTCTGCACCTAATAACTTAGAATACTGTCTAACACTTTATGGCTGCCCTTTCAAGTCTGTGTCGTTAGGAAACCTGGGTGTGCTCTTTGATACCAATGTTTAATTTGAAAACCACAATTCTAGCATCTGTAAAACGTCTCTGGTTTCGACTGTAACCCTTGTTCCCTGAGAAGGGAATGAGACACTGTGTCGATATGACACTCTGAGGAATGCCCCTAGTGTAGCGCATCTAAAGCATGAATGAAACTCTTCCAATCCTGATTGGTGTTGCGTCATGACGTAACATGTGATGGCAAACACAGAAGCTACAAAGGGACGCCGGCACACAACAGAGTTAGCTTTTGCAATAAAGCGAGTCGCTTCCAGACAGGGGAAGGCGTAGTGAAGTGACGCAGTGTCTTGTTCCCTTCTCAGGGAACAAGGATTACAGTCGTAACCCGAGACGTTCCCTTTCGTCAATACGACACTTTGGGGAACGAGTACCCATTATGCCACAACGAGCCCTGCCTGTCCCAGTGTGAAGCTCCGCACAGGCATGTCAAGGATATAGAATGGAATGTCAAGGATATAGAATCTGATAAAAGTATGAGGGGTGGCCCATCCTGCTGCATCGCACACTTCTTGGATCGGGGCCCCTGAAAGGAGGGCTCTAGAGGACGCCATGCCTTTGTTTGAATGAGCCCTCACAGCCAAAGGTGAAGGCAAGTTGTCACCTGATAGGCCATAGAGATAGCCTGAACAATCCAGGTACTGATGGTCTGTTTGAATGTTTGAACCATGTACACAGGTGTGGACGGGGTGAGACCAACAGAGAAGCGATCCTTGAGGAACCCCAGCACTGAAGCCACCGGCCTCATGCTCTCTACACCAAATGGTGAAACATTCCATTTTAGGTCGTACAATTTCCTTGTGGAGGGAGCTATAGAGCTGAGTATGGTCTCGACTACTCCTGCAGACTGGCTAGCCTCTCGGTACTGTGCCCCCTCAGGGGCCAGGCCCACAGTTTCTATAACTCTGGTCGAGGGTTTAATACTGAGCCCTCTGCCTGCAACAGCAGACCTCACCTGATGGAGATATTCTATGGAGGGCCTCTAGGAGTGATATGTCTGAGAACCATATTCGGCCCAGCAACAACTGGTCTACTAGCAGTAGACAGACCCCTTCACGACAGACCCTCTCCAGAACTCCCTGGAGCAGAGCGATGGGGGAAATGCATACAAGGCGCCGCCTCAGCCCTGCCTGCACCATGGCATCCAACCCCAGCGGGGCTGGATGCGTGAGAAAAAACCACAGTGGACAATGTGTTGCCTCTTGAGATGCGAACAGATCCACTTCCACCTCTCACAAATCGACTCCACCATCTTATAGAGGGCGTGGTTTCAGACAACCCTGATCATTTAGATAGGACACAACTGACATATTGCCGGTTCTCACAAGAACGGGGTGACCATTGAGGTCTGGCAGGAAACTCGTCAGAGCTCAAAAAACCGCAAACATCTCTAGGCAATTAATGTGCCAGGAAGAATGATGGTCCTGCCATAGACCTCTAGTAAAGCGGCCGTCCATGACCGCGCCCCAGCCCGTGAGGGAGGCGTCTGTCGAAACGGCTTTCCGGCGACATAACGTTCCCAGCACGGGACCTTGGAACAGGAACCAAGGTTTCTACCACATAGATAGGGAACGACGGCATCTGGGCTTAGCCCTGATCGTGCGGAAGGGGTTCCCCCTCGGGGAAAACCCCTTGGTTTTCAACCACCACTGCACGGCCCTCATGTGCAGCAGGCCGAATGGAATCACGTTGGAGCCCTGACACTCTCTTTTTTGAAAATGTTTTACAGTGATGGCCTGGCATAGCTTTACCCTGGTCACAGTGGATGGGCTCGATCTGTGCAGGCAACAGTTGTGCCCGCATCGATACCGAGTCCCCCACCACCCCCAGTAACACAGTTCTCTGGGCATGTACCAACACACTTTCCTTTGTGTTGAGTCTTAATGACATCTCAATGCCGAACTGCCAGCTCTTGCGACTGAGCCAGAATAAGCCAGTCATTGATGTGATTTAGCACCCTGATAAACTTAAGCCAACCCAACACTTCATCACAACTTCATCACCATTCAGCGAAGCTCGTCATCCATAACTCCAAGATCAGCCAGGAACCTTGGAGTTGTAATTGATGATCAATTGAACTTTACAGACCACATTGCTAGAACTGCCTGGTCATGTAGATTTGCCTTGCACAACATTAAGAGGCTTAGGCCCTTCCTATCAGAGCATGCTACACAACTCCTTGTCCAAGCGCTTGTTCTATCCAGACCGGACTTTTGTAATGCTCTCCTGGCTGTTCTTCCAGCTTGCACTGTCAAACCTCTGCATCTGATCCAGAATGCTGTAGCCATTGTGGTCTTTAACGAGCCGAAGAGAGGACACTTCACTCCACTCCTCACAAAATTGCACTGGTTGCCAGTTGCCGCTCGCATTAAATTCAAGTCACTGACGTTTTCCTACAGAATAACCACTGGCTCTGCTCCCTTTTACCTAAACTCATTACTTCAGACTTACAGTTGATAGCATAAGTGAACACACCCCTGCTAAAGTTGACTAAAAAGAGGAATAAAAAATCATCTTTTGGAAATTGTTCTTAATTCCTTAATTTACAAAATTAGGAAAAATCCAACCTTTAAGGACACCAATTTTCTTTGTGAATGAATAATGTATCATAAATAAATAAATGTTCTTCCTTAAAATACAGGTTGCATAAGTCAGGACACCCCTATGTTAAATTCCCATAGAGGCAGGCAGATTTTATTTTTAAAGGCCAGTTGTTTCATAGATCCAGGATACTATGCATCCTAATAAAGTTCCCTTGGCCTTTGGAGTTTAAAAAGCCCCACATCATCACATTTCCTTCACCATACCTAGAGATTGGCATGGTGTTATTTCAGTTAGGCTAATAGCTAGTATGATTTGCATTGAGAGATGATCTTATGGAAAGTGCCCCATGCCAATCTCTAGGTATGGCAAAGGGTATGTGATGATGGGGGGCTATTTTAATTCCTGTCTGTCTCATCCTTATCCTGAGGCTACTGTAGACATCTGGATCCGGTCCATATCCAGATCAGATGGTGGACCTGCACCTAGACATCAACAAAATGCAACCCTGAATGTCAGCTGAGACTGTCTCATAGACAATTCCCTGTGAAGGCCACGTCAACATGACAGCCATCAGCACAGATGGCTCCATACCGGCGTGACGAATCAGATCTTTAAGCAAAAGGAACTGGATGAATATTAGAATGCTACTGACCCCGATCTGAATTCTGACTTGTGATGCAGCCTAAATTATAATGACACTGTGTTCGTTTGTTGGCCAGAAGAGAACTAGAAGCAGTTAAACTAACAATAAGACAACAATATGCAAGAGCTATGACCCTTCCCAGTTTAATCTAACGCAGTACGTGTACTTTAAAAAAAATAATAATAAAGATAATAGATAGAATAGAAGATAAAGTGTTAGTATTAATGGATCAAGTGTTGCCGAAAAAAATGCGTCTTCAGCCGTTTCTTGAAAATGGCCACAGACTCAGCAGCTCTGGTTGAGTTGGGCAGGTCATTCCACCAGCATTGGACAGACCAGATGAAGGTCAGAGAAAGAGTTAGTGCCTCTTTGAGATGGCACAATACGGTGTTCACTTGCAGAGCGCAAGTTTCTGGATCCCACGTAAGTCTGAAGTAATGAGTTTAAGTAGGAGGGAGCAGAGCCAGTGGTTGTTCTGTAGGCAAAAGTCAGTGATTTAAATTTGATGCAACTGCCAACCAGTGCAATTTTGTGAGGAGAGGAGTGACGTGTGCTCTCTTCGGCTCGTTAAAGACCACTCTAGTTGCAGCATTTTGGATCAGAGGTTGCAGAGGTTTGACAGTGGAAGACCTGCTAGGACAGCATTACAATAGTCCAGTCTGGATAGAACAAGTGCTTGGACAAGGAGTTGTGTAGCATACTCTGATAGGAAGGGCCTGATCCTCCTAATGTTGTATAAGGCAAATCTGCAGGACCGAACAATGCTAGCAATGTGGTCTGTAAAGTTCAATTGATCATCAATCACAACACCAAGGTTCCTGGCTGACCTTAATGGAGTTATGTGGCTTAACGTTACTGTTTTGTAGACAATATCGCCGACACCTAACAGCCTACCGTCACTTTATGGAATGGGTCCTGCAAGGCAAGAGACAGGCTATCGTCTCGTTTTGCCCACCTGTGTTGTCCAGGATATCAGACGGAGATATCCAGCTCCTGACGGGCAATATTGTGAATAAGGAAACAGCTGATGCTATGGAAGAGTTTTTAGTGTAAAAGTGTTAATATTATTTATTAATTTTTTTATTAAAAGTTATAACTCACATTGGTTGTGGTTCTTTTTATAAACCTTTACTGTTACTAGAGTATGTATTAGCCTAGAGAATGTGTGGAGAAATTTTTCGGAAACTGCCGACTGTAACTGGTAGGCGTGGTTAGGGAGTGGCTTGGCTTGGTAAGGACAGCAAAGCAAGTGCATTCTGGGAGTTGTTGTCTTTCAGCCACATGAGTAAAAAATACATTTTCTGCCTTTTCTCAGTCTAGAATGCTTCAATTTCAAAAATAATTTCACATTTCTACTATATAAATGACCACTATTAAATACACATTCATCTTCCCAGAGCTGAAGTATCCCTTTAAATAATGAAATAAAGAAATAACCAACGCAGTCATCTAGCATTTTTGCACAGATACGGTGCCCACAAATACAATTAATAAAGCCAGCTCCCAAAAAATGATAGACACTTGATAAGAGATACTAACTGCCATCGCAAAGTTATTTTTCAAGAGTTCCCATCCCTGAAATGTGTTCCAAATGCAAGGCAGGTGTTGAATCAGAGTTCTGATTCTTGGGGCCTCAGTGATCCTCCAGGGGGGACACTAGATAATCTAATTTAAGTATATTAATATAATTAATTAATTTTATTATTAATACAATAACGTTAAATAAATAAAAAATTAACGAAACACCACCTCTCTCTTATGTATTCTGTGATTGTTTCGGAGCAGCCCAAGCCGTTTCTCATTGCGCTGTGTGATACAGACTGAACGGCAGCTCAGGTAAAGGTAAAGGCGATTACAGGGGCATACAGGAGTCGTACATTAGGCATGCGCAAGACACTGAATGACATCGACCTGCCTTCAGATCGCTGAGATTCCATACATTCAGAATGTTTTTATTTTTCATTTGTGTTTTGGTGTGTTTACTATTTCTGAATGGATTCCGTATATTAGCTATATGCAGTCCTTTGGCATCTCCCTGTGGTCATGTTTGGTATGGCAGGCTGACTTGTGCTTATTTATAACTGAGCAGAGTAAGTGCATTACGCCGAGTTCAGACTGCATGATTTTCAAAATAATTGTGTCACTGTGGTTTTCATACTGCGCGACTATCTGGGGTAACATTCAGTTGCTGGTGTGTTCACACTGCACGATGGATCGGCGACAGGAGGTTTCACACTGCATGACTTTACAAAAGAAAGAATCGTAAACCGATTCGCCGACAACTTCTCCCTGGTCCGCAAACTACGTTTCACAACCAAACAAACGCGAGAAGTGATAAGGAAATAAAGGAAGATCACGCGTGCGTGAGACCGGAGTTCACGCGCGACACTGAATTTGTAATTAAAAATTATAGCCTACAAGAAGATTGCGATCCAAATTGTCTGTGCGCTGATTTGCAGCGAAAATGAGAAAAATAAACAGTTTATGCAGGAGGACATGGTTGGGAAGATGAGGGGAGCAAGGACTGTGTTTTATAAAGAGAGTTGGGGGTAAATAAATAATTTTACAAATGTCCTGCTGTTGCTGCTGGTCATGCAAATGTTGGTGCTTTGTTTCTGTTTGATATAATTGTAAATATAGGCCTATCTATTAAAATACTGATATTCTGGTCTATAACTCCTCCCTGAACATCCTGCTGTCCTGTATCTTGCTCTCTCATTGGCTGTCGGTCATCGCCGATGTAGTTTTCAGTCAGAACACTTTTCAAACTGCAGGATTGTGAATCGCCGACAGGTCCAGATATTTAGCATGCCAAATATCTCACAGGCGTCGGTGACTCGTGGGCGATTCTCTCAGATCGCGTCTTTGCTTATTCACACCTCGTGATTGTCACTCGCGTGAACGAGCACCGATTTGCCTGTGATTTCGGGCATTTGTCTGCGATTTCTCAAAACCTGTCGGCGAGCCAAAATCGGGGCTAAAATCGTGCAGTCTGAACTCGGCAAGTTCACCACTTAAAATTCCAAAATACGTTTGTTTGCGCGAATCATTTTCTGACTGACTGTTTTGTGACGGAGGGTCAATTCAACGCAGGTCTTGCTTCAAAGTTAATTCTCAAGTGTGGATCTTTGCCTACTGTTCGCGATCCAACGTCACCTCCAGTAGAAGTGTATTTTATGATGTTTGAGCAAATAGTCATTTCAGTCGATGTCAGCCAATTCAACAACAAATGCGCCTAAAGTTGTTGTCGTCGTCGTAGGATGTCTGTGTATATAATTCAAACCTTGTTTGTATAATGTGTAACCACACGTTCATAAATATATATTTTTTTAAAGATATTGTTTTAAAAACTGTGCATGTTTTCTGTAAAGACAAGACATCAAAATTGCTATGTTTATACAAAGGCCAGCACATCGACACGAAGCTGTAGAACGAGGGATATTGTGCAGACAGAAACATCACATAAATGTAATTTCGTTTGTACGTAGCAAACGTTATCACAGTTGTGTTTGTAGTTTCAAAAAATTGCGCCAACGTCAGCGCAGTTTATGTGTGTCTGTTGCACATCCATAATTGCAAAGGGGGCGCGATTACAACTCTATAAGTACATACATGTATCAAATAACCATTCCGAGACGTCCTGGTCCATTTGTGTTTCTTCTGCTGGAGTCTCTTCATCATCTGGGTCTGATTCAAACATGTAGGCTGAATGCCATACAAAACAGCGGGTCTGTCATTCTCAGCCATTCTTCTTCTACCGACTGTTCACTGCCATAGGAATGCAAGTGACGCCCTCATCCAAAGGCTGGGCGGGGATGTGCAGCTCATTTACATTTAAGGTGGTACACACTTTGGTACACAGCTCTTTTTAAAACAGGCCCCAAAAATGACATTTTCAAATGGTTATAATAATTTAACTGTGGGGTATTTTGTGCTGAAACTTCACAAATACATTCTGGGGACACCCGAGACCAATATTACATCTTGTAAAAAGGGGCATAATAGGTGCCCTTTAAGTACTAAACTGAAAGAAGATCATGTTGTTTCGCTGATTAGACCAAATGTTCTCATTACATATTTCAAAATCTTGTGTTTGAAACAATGAGTATGTGGACTAAAAATAGCCTACACACAAATATGTCAAAATGCCATATTGGTAAGTATCCTTGTAAACAGTCGGTTATGTCTCACAGATTTTTTATTCACTTATGGTACTATTTTCACAAGTAAGGTGTACGTTCTCAAAACTCTTAGTACAAATATCACAACAGATCATCAAAAGTGCACTTTTTTCAAACATTTTGGCATGTTTTCTATTGTGTCTGTACAATACACAAAATCACAAAGTATCTTTTTCACAACACAAAATAAGTGTTTCATCTTTATAAATGTTTCATTCACAGCCTTTCATAAAGCTCTTACTTACAAACTTTTGATTTGCATCTCTTCTCTTTCAGTTTAATACGTTTGTCTATTATTCAATCCAACTGAACTTAATGGTTAATCAATGAATCATTTGGTACAAAAAAGAGAGACAGAGAAATTTGCCATTTGTGAACAGAGCAGGATAGAGTACAAGGGGAAAAGGCAATGGCTGTGTAACATCAGATTGATCAGAGATGGGTCAGTAGAAGGGAGACAGATGGCATCAAATACAGCATTTTACATTACTGTAACTGTAGCCTGTATTACGGTAATTGTTTCTGCAACAAGGGTAATTTGAAACATGTATCTTGGATTGTTTGCTGTTGAATGTTTTTTAAAAGTACTAAACTGAAAGAAGATCATACTGTTGTTTCGCTGATTAAACCAAATGTTCTCATTACATATTAAAATAATCTTGTGTTTGAAACAATGAGTATGTGGACTGAAATGTGTATAACTGTAATGAAAGCATGGGATCAGGTTTTGAAAGAATGAGCTGTGTTACAAGTATGATCAGTTTAGATTTGTATACTAAGAGTTTTGAAAATTACTTTTGGAAATAGTACCAAAGCAAGTAAAAAAAAATTAAATAGTTGAGATAGAATAGAAAGAATCTCTTAAATAATCTGCTGCAGTTATTATTGTTAATCTAAACAACAAAAGACAAAGATAAAAACACTGCTCTTGAATTCAAAACTGGTGTAGTGTTAATAGGACTAACTATACAGCAGGGTTATTTTAAATTTGATTACTTTATTCAATTTCTGTTGTAAGCTATTATTTATTTGAATACCACTGTTTGTACCTCTGCCTGAAAAACCTAAAGCACTGTTTATTTTATTTGTATTTTTGTACTGTTGTATTTTTTGTCGGTTTGGTTTGTAATTAGTTTCTTTATTCTTATTGTATTGCTGACTGTTTACTTGTCTTCTGTAACTGTTTTAAGGACTTTTTACTTAAATTAACCTAGTATTAGTTTTTGCTGAAGTATAGATAATGTATAGATAATTGTGAAATCTCACTGACATTTAAAATGATTCATATCATGAAATAAGACTGATCATATCACACACACCGATAATCGTGATTTTAATATTGACTAAACTAATCGTGATTATGATTTTTGCCATATTTGAGCAGCCCTAATATGAATATTATTTTTCCGGTCACCAGATGCCTCTATTTTGCCTCTTTGCATTGGAATTTAAAAAAAACTTTTCTCTATTTTAACCTTATATACTACACTAATAGTCATATAAATAATAAGTATTAGAAAAATATTATTTTAAATGGTCATTAATGGATCATAATTATTGCACAAATATTATACAATTCTAAAAAATCTCCTCAAATTAAAAGTAAATATAATTGAACTAAAATATATTACATTTATTTAATTGATAAAAAAGTTACACTTTAAGGTGTTCACTGTTCAGCCACGTTTGACCGCCAAATGAGTATGAATGTGACTAAGGAATACCGTTTAGGGTTAAACGCAAGAAAAATATATTAATGTTGTCTCTTCATCACACCCATGAATAAAATGCTGCTGTAAATGTCACAGTGTAATAATCAGTGCACATTATGGGTAAAAATCGCTGCTTATATAGTGAATCTCCTGTCTTTCCTGCTTAAACCCATTGAAACCGATTGACAGAGTGGATTTGTTTGGAACTATTGAGAGCTACATGAACCACGTGACAGCGTGGTGGTGAAATCAAGGTCATCAGGTTGTCGCAACTCTCTCTTTCAATGGCTCTGCTGTGGATATAATAAAAATACTGTCTGACAAGACAATAGCTAATAGAAACTAATAGAAGCTTGGAAGAAGAGGATTATTCCTGTATGATAACCAAAATCATCTAAGAGTTTCTAAAGAATGAAAAACAGGGATGCAAAATGTGACAAAGATGCGAGAAACAATGTAATATTAGAAACAAAGCTAATAGTATAAATTAGATGCCTAATATATTATATTCTTTTAATCTTAATTTATGATTCTGGATAATCTGGATTTTTTTTCTAAATACAGATCACGGTTCTGAAAACAAACCTAAACTAAACAAAATAACACTTAATTTACTTGAGGTTCTGACAAAATGTTCTATTTAATGTTATAAATGAGTCCATTTACAAATGTCTAAAATGTTATCAACCATTCTTCTTTACATTTTTTTACTATTTTAAATGAATTTACTATGTAAAAAGTCGTTTAAATTAATGAAGACTTGTTTCATCGAGTTTTTGAATTAATCTAAATTCACCCCAGTTTTGGAGAACTAAATTCAGTTTTACACATTGATATAACTTTTTCACTAAATTTTATTTTATTAACAAAGGTCAGGAGGAGCACGTTCAGATAATCAACCAAATTATCACGGAAGGAGTTAATCAACTGAATGAGTGTAATAGGATTCTGAGCTCGGAGTCCTCCCCTTTGGACAGCACGGCAAATACGCATACTCTATCTGATTACTGGCCTACGTGTGAACTCATGAATAAAGTCCAGCCATCCATCCATTTATCTTCCGATTATCCGGGGCCAGGTCGCGGGGGCAGCAGTCTAAGCAGAGACTCCCAGACTTCCCTCTCCCTAGACACTTCCTCCAGCTCTTCCAGTGGAATACCGAGGTGTTCCCAGGCCAGCCGGGAGACAATCTCTCCAGCGTGTCCTAGGTCTTCCCCGGGGTCTCCTCCCGGTGGGACGCACCCGGAACACCTCCCCGGGAAGGCGCCTGAGCCACCTCAGTTGGCTCCTCTCGATGTGGAGGAGCAGCGGCTCTACACTGAGCTCCTCCAGAGTGACCAAACTCCTCACCCTATCTCTAAGGGAGCGCCCAGCCACCCTGCGGAGAAGGCTCTACACTGAGCTCCTCAAGAGTGACCAAACTCCTCACCCTATCTCTAAGGGAGCGCCCTGCCACCCTGCGGAGAAAGCTCATTTCGGCCACCTGTATCCGGGATCTTGTCCTTTCGGTCATGACCCACAGCTCATGACCATAGATGATAGCAGAAACGCAGATCGACCGGTAAATCGAGAGCTTCGCCTTGCAGCTCAGCTCCTTCACCACGACAGACTGGAACATCAACCGCATTACTGCAGAAACTCCACCGATCCGTCTGTCGATCTCCCGTTCCATCTTTCCCTCACTCGTGGACAAAACCCCAGATACTTGAACTCCTCCACTTGAGGCAGGAACTCTCCACCAACCTGAAGCAGGCAAGCCACCCTTTTCTCAAAAAAAAGAAAAAATCTCAAAAAACACGTCCGGCGGCGGCCAATGAATTTTGAGTAGCTATCAGACAAGGTTAACGGAAAACAATCGGAACAAAATTTGCTGGGCCTGTTTGGCTCAAGGCCCTGGAGGCCTGTGAGAAATTAGAAAGAAATCGGCCATCGGAGAGCGCCTTCGCGTTTTTTCTTTTAAGAAAAAATGACAAACGAATTGCTGTAGAGTAGCAGAACTTTAAACTGCATCATGAAAAAACGGTCACTTCCATGTAGTCTTTCAAAATGAAAACTAATTAATTTAAGACAGAACTTCTATTACAATAATGTTACAACCTTAACACCTGTCAACCAATATATTAATCATGCAGATGTAGTGCAAACATAACAGACTGCATCTGGCTGCTCTCTCTCCAAAGTGCTCAGATGTACTCTTGAACCCAAGATCATAAATCTTATGATGCTAACTGGAATATGCTGCCCAAACCAAAAGGGGAGGTTATGTCTTGCACATCAAGAGAAAAACTTGCATTTACCTATTGTAGCTACTGTTCGATATGTGACAACATCATAAAAACATTATCATTGCATTCTGATGTAACCTTTAATATATTTGTTTTTCAGGATTGTGTACCACGCGATTTTTGGCACATGACCACTACATTCATATACCGCATGGTAGAACTTTGGCTCTAGGACTGCCGCCATCAATCGAATCGTTTGGATATTGGAGATTATTTCAAAAACCAACTTTCGTGAACTAGTCCTAGGTTTTTTTCCCCGGCTCAACCTGGATAAAACCCCTGTTTTTTTGTTGATCACAGAGCTTATTTTTTTGTGATAATCCTAAAGACAATGTGAAAATCCTGTTGGGTCTTTTTCGAGGGAACCAGTGATGCTAACCTCCTTGTAGTTAGCCAACAAATTGACATCCTCCCTGCACCACTCTATAGCCTAACAACAAATATCCTTAAACAAATCAGCGGAATACATAAGTAATCTTGTTAACCTATATTAATAGAACCCATGGCCCGTTGCTATTTGTGCCATGTGATGGGAGGTTTTTAAGTTATGTAAGCAGGTTCTTACTCTCACACTGTAGTGAAAAGCTCTATAATGCAGCTTAGTATAATCTAAGGCTGTCTGTAACACACCTGCATGGCTCTATATGCACTTACTGCCTCTTTCTGCTGTCACAAACACACATTTCTTTTCAATTGAGGTCTACAAATATAGGTGTGTTCACCTATATTTCACCTGATATAGGGGTGCATTGACTATTATATAAAGCATATAAAAATGTATAATTTATTTCTAAATGTAATGTTGAAAGAAAAAAGACAAACAAATTGCTGTAGAGTAGCAGAACTTTAAAGGGGTGGTAAAACACGATTTCACTTTTCTAACTTTAGCTAGTGTGTAATGTTGCTTTTTGAGCATAAACAACATCTGCAAAGTTACAGCGCTCAAAGTTCAAAGCAAAGGAAGATATTTGCTTTTAAAAATATCAATTTCTAAGGACTACAGCAAACGACCGGTTTTGGACTACACTACATTCCTCGGGAGTTGCTGACGTCAGCATATGCCATTATTTACATAAACCCCTCCGACGACAATACTTAAAGGTGCCCTAGAATGTTTTTTTTTATTATTTTATAATGTTTCCTGGGTTACCCTTATAATGTTAGTATGTTTTTTAGATAAAAAATAATCATAATTTAGAAATAAATGGCATTTTTCCTAGCCTGCTTTTAGCCTCTGATTTGAACACTCTGTTTGAAGGGGCGTGTCTGGTGTGGGATTTAGTGTAACCGCGGCCACTGCTGTGATTGGCTGACATGCTTGCATATGAAATAGCTACGCATTAGATGTGAAACTCTCTCCCGAATACTTTTACTACTGCTATTATACGTTTTTACTATAACAGCTATCGAGATTAACGAATGGTGAGATGGTTTAAAGTATTTAGATCTATTCCCATGACATAAAATGTTGCCGTGATGAGCATTGAGCAGATGACAGTGTGTTGATCGCGAGAATGAAGATCTTATCATTGCAAAGCAGTTTCTGCACTCTCTAATGCTTTCACCAATGCAAACACGATTATGTAAATATGTGACCCGTCACAGAAACCAGGGACACAAGTCGGCAGCACAACTTTCGAGCAAAATGAGAAAGAAGAGTTTTTTTTCAAAATTGGTGATTTTCAATTTTTTGGAGAATCTGTTAATTGAAATCACGAAGAAGCCTCTCCATGTTTGAGATAGCAGTATTGGTATATTTAAAAGCTTACATTTTGAGGTTGAAATCGGCTTGTTTTCGGAGATTCTAGCATGCAGTAGGGGCGTGGCGTGTCATTGTCTGTGTGTATTTCCATACTGAATAACCCGGCGCTTTTGCCCCCGCCCTCCAAGTCAACCACATGGCTACTTATTATGCTGTGCTCTGGCCAGCTCTCTCTGATATCAAAATTCAATGAAGATGGATGCCGCAAAGATTGTCGCAGACGAGATGAACCGTCTGGCAGTTACACCGAAAATGTTTTCGCCGCACTTCGTGGGCTCGGGAAACTGAACCGGAGGTATGGGCGCAGCGCGCTCGCCCTCAGTGCTTCAATACGGCGGCTCGGCTCGCTGACAGCGGTGGCTGGCTGTTTCATATGTGACGGAGAATCGAAATAGAGGATGCAGTTAAGACCTTTGCTGCTGCGATGAAGGCCTGCCGTGCGTGTTTCTGAAATGTAAGTTAAGCTTCATTTGCTCTTTAGTCGTTATTTAAGATGCTGAACCTGCTGATGATATAATGTGCTTGCGGACATTTCATTTGTGTGTGTATACGCACATAAGAAAGTGGTGTAAAGAGATTTGCAACAGTAATTTGAGGAGGTGAAATGTGATTATTTGGAAAATTGCAGAAATGACTTCTTAAAGAAAAATGCCAGCAGGCATTTGCCTCCTACATAAACTTTAATATTGTTGACATTTTGGGCACACGAGCGTTGCGTACTATTTGCGCTATATGTAGGCCTATGGCTTATTGGTCTTTGTTTGTTGTTGTTGGTTTTGCGTTATATGTATATGGCATATTGGTCTTTGTGTGTTGTTGCTGGTTTTGCGTTATACTGTATGTATATGGCATATTGGCCTTTGTGTGTTGTTGCTGGTTTTGCGTTATATGCAGGCTATATGGCATATTGGTCTTTGTGTGTTGTTGCTGGTTTTGCGTTATATGTATATGGCATATTGGTCTTTATGTGTTGTTGCTGGTTTCGCGTTATATGCAGGCTATATGGCATTATTGGTCTTTGTGTGTTGTTGCTGGTACGTTGCAAATAGAGGGGCAGCACAATTGTTTTTCGCCTAGTGCGGCAGAAGTGCACTCATTCGAAGTGTAAAAAAAGCTGTAAAGCACATGGAGGAGCTTTACAGGGGGTATGGCTTATCTAAATGAGATGTAAATGAGCCCTATTGTCACCCCCAGCAGCAGAGACAGGTGAGAACTGCACAATCTTTAGCTCGTTTTCTCCTCTTTGAGCTTTTTTAAGTGCCTACTTTAAAATGGCCACAACTTCTCCAAATATTATCAGATTTCCACATGTTACACATCGTTGGAAAGCTTGGATATTATACTCTCAGAATCTATGAATAACTCAAAATGCCCCAGAACCGACTTGTGTCCCTAGTTTCCGTGACTGGTCACATATAGTAAGAGCTTCGTTGTGCAGTAACGTGCGCCATTGATTTCATAACGAGTTTGGCAAGTGTCCAGATAAACTCGCGCTGTGTGGAAAGATTGTTCTTTGATCGCTTTCTGTATATAATTTGTTCACAATTTAAATACGATTATTTTCATCCTACTAAAAGAAACGATGTGAAGCTGATATTTTAGTCACTGGCTTGACTTACTGATGCATAAACAGTATTGAACGATTTTGAGAGAAAGATTACCTGTCTGGACTTGAACAATTACACATCAGAAAGTGTTGCTTGGTAGCTCGATCCGAGGCCAGCTCTGTATTGGCCCAAGTTGAGGAAACAGTCGGTGAACTAAAAAATACTCTTGTGTTCATGTGTACATCCACACTGAGCAACTGCCATGCTTCGGCTGCGCAGTTCCGCCTGGCATTGAGGCTGGCATTATGCAAATATTTGGAGGCGTACATATTAATGATCCCGACTATTGCGTCACAGTCGGTATTGTGTGGAGAACCGACCGTTTTTCAGGGGTGTTTTTCATAAACGTGAATTAAATGAGAACGCGAAAACAGTCCAGTTTGAGATTCACTCTATGTCATGTTCATGCACTGAACTCTTGTTATTTGACTATACCAAGGTAAATTCAATTTTGAATTATAGGTCACCTTTAAGCGGGGCGAGGCCATTTTATATTGCTGTTTTGGAGATGAGTTGTCGCAATGCCGTCGAAGCGCTGCTGTTATTTTCATCCGGATTGCAGGTCCGCTTTGTTCAGCCTTCCTAGGGACCAGTTAGGGATCAATGGTTAAAATTTATTTTTAACTCGGTCCCTCATAATTATGACCCAAATCTCGCACTCTGTGCTGCACATGAGCTTCCACAATCGTGGCGATTTCAATGCATGATTCGCACATCGGCTTGTCCAGAAAGATGGAGCAGTTCCAACTTTAAAAACAGAAGCTTTTGTTTACGAGCCACAACCTGTAAGGATGATTTATTTTTCATCTATGTGTTTTCCTATAATAGTTTGTATTGTTAATTGTACGTTGTAGCAAGGAAGTAAACAAATGACAACGCTGTTTGGCTCTGCTGGTTTGGTATGCTCATTCATACTTAACGTTATCTGACAAACACCTAAACTTTTTTTTTAATCTCAACAGCGAACTTGGAATTTGTGTAAATTATTCTTTGATTAGAGCTTTATCTATGTATGTTTATGTTGTCTACATGCTTGTTTATCTACAGGCATGCTAAACATGGTTCTGTGTTTGATTTGGTTTTATTGACGCCCTTGTTTATAATACACCAAAGCACAAACTACCATAGCAAACTACCGGTAAAGGTACGGGGCGTGACGTTTCCGGGAGATGTGC
This sequence comes from Siphateles boraxobius, assembly GCF_051911475.1. Taxonomy (NCBI): domain Eukaryota; kingdom Metazoa; phylum Chordata; class Actinopteri; order Cypriniformes; family Leuciscidae; genus Siphateles; species Siphateles boraxobius. The sequence goes on from NW_027509197.1 coordinate 4,701,996, forward strand.
ACTAGACAGTTAGCGAATCACAACACACTGAGCCAGCTAACCAATCTGAGCCCATTGCGTAGTTTTGAGGGACTGGCTTCACAGAACCAGGGAACCATCAGACCGTTTTTACAAGGAGGGGAAGAGCAGTGTAGAATAAAGGTAAAATATATGAAAAATAATGCAATTTTTAAAAAACGAAGCATGAACACATGTTACAGTGCACCCCACAAACACAATCAAGCCTTCGAAAAAATGCGTTTTACCACCCCTTTAAACTGCATCATGAAAAAATGGTCACTTCCATGTAGTCTTTCAAAATGAAAACGAATTAATTTTAGACAGAACTTCTATTAAAATAATGTTACAACCTTAACACCTGTCAACCAATATATTAATCATGCAGATGTAGTGCAAACATAACAGACTGCATCTGGCTGCTCTCTCTCCAAAGTGCTCAGATGTACTCTTGAACCTAAGATCATAAATCTTATGATGCTATCTGGAATATGCTGCCCAAACCAAAAGGGGAGGTTATGTCTTGCACATCCAGAGAAAAACTTGCATTTACCTATTGTAGGTACTGTTCGATATGTGACAACATCATTAAAAAAAAAAAGATCATTGCATTCTGATGTAACCTTTAATATATTTGTTTTTGTGCACAACTCAAATATCTAAAGAAAGGAGTTAAATCAACACACGCAAACACACTTTATTATTCATGCAATTGCCCTTTTTAAGTGAAAGCGATGTTTAAACATCTATAATTCACAAGCACCTCTTACAGATATAGATAGAGAGTGTTTCGGCATCAGTTGTCATCAAAACAGTACAGTTTGTCCAAAAATCATGACACTGGCCTCTTTACATTCAGTGTGGCATATCAAGTCGAATGACACCCAATTTTGCCATGTGTACAAAGGTTACTAGAATAAATACATGTAAATAATGACTATAAACACATACCTCTTACGGAGCAGGGGCCTATTCCATGAAGCCGGTTTAGGTGGCTAGCCAGCTATGTTTCAGTTTAGTTTGCGTCAACCCTGGGTTTTAGGGACCATGAAAGTGGTTTGGCTTTTAGCAGTGTTCATCGCCATAGAAACTTACGCTCCACGGCTAACCTGGTCCGGGGCAGGTTATGTTCTAGGTAAGAGGTTGCAAACCAAACTTGGACCAATTAGCTGTGAGCAAAGTGACATGTCTGATGCGATAAAGTCACTCCACCTGTGTCTACTCCAAATTAAAGGTCACTACATAGCAGATGATTTTTACAGACAAAATCGTCTGTTTTTTAGTGATGCTTATTTAGAATAATAAATTTGTATGATTTAGATATTATGTAATTATTATACCCTTTATCAATCACACATGTACAATTTTAGTTAATCAATTATTAATACGCAGTTTAAATGAATAAATATATAAAGGTAATATAAATACGCTTTAGCATCAATAGATGAAGCTATAAAATGACTACATGTGAGTTTAAATGTTCAATTCTCTCTATACCTTTATCAGCTGTATAAAATAACTTCACAACTTTTACTTGCACTGATATACAGTAGCGAGACTTTTAGACAGCTGTTTTCTTCTTGCTGCGTAAATTTGTTTAAATTCTTACTATTTTAATAATTATTTAATAAGTGAATTGCGCTGCTTCTCTCGCGAGAAATTAATCTCAGTTTCACTCTCTCAACATGTGATTGGCTGTTCGCTACTGATGTCACACTTAAACTCCTAAACTCAGGATCAAAGCCTGAGTTGACAGGAAGTTGATGATCAGCATCATGGTACCAACAAAGCCTGGTTGGATTGGTTTGGTTTTTTCAACTCTAAACTAATCCTGTAACCCTGAGTTTGTTCAACTACCATCATAGTACAGGCCCCAGATATTTAATTGATAGCTGTTTAGGTAAAGATTAATTGCTCATTTTTGCATGTTTATGTTGAAAGTGTTTGGAGTTGCTGCCTAGATTATTTTTGAGAAAACGTGACAAGTCTTTGGCACCAGAAGCAGTTTCTGCCATCCAAGCATGCTTTAAAAGCAGAACTAATATCAAACCGTTGCAAAGTAATCCTTTCTGTAGCCTGTTTAGTGGATTTCAACTTTTGAAAAAGATTTGGAATCTGTGGATAATATGGTACTCAATACTTCAGCGATGCTATACAACATGAAAAAATGATACAGATTATAACACTATTTTCATTTTTATTTATTTATTTACTGATTGAAGTTATGTATCAGTTATTTGTCATTTGGTGATAAAAAGCGTATTTTTTACATAGGGTTATTTAGGCTTACCGCCACTGTGGTGCCCTGAATGATAATGACCGGTCTCGAGTTTCTCACAGGTGAGATGTGATAGTAGTTTGTAGTTAGTTTTTGATGCTCAGGAAGCTAACAACAATTTCTAAACTATCAGCCATTTCAATTGAAATATGAAGGCTGTGCTATTAATAGTCTACTAGCCACAGGATAACAAATCTTTTAAGCCTAATCTTTTGAATTAAAATAAAAGCATTGATATAGTTCCTTTGTATAACTATGGTGTAATGACAGTATCGTTTTATATAATTAAGGTACATATAAATCTGAGAAATGTGTATAAATCATTGAATGTTTAACTTTTATAGACCCCAACAAAACATTTTTCAAGTTGCCAGTCAGTTAAAAATATTGCCTACTCTCTGCCTACTGATCTAACGCCTAAACATTGTGGAAGCGCACTAGCCAGACTGAATTTAAACTTTGTCGGCTGAAGACCCAAGCACCTGATTGGACACCTGATTTCTAACACTCACTGCGTTCACCATGGTCATATATATATATATATACAGGCCCCAGACCTTTTATGTATACATATATATATATATATATATATATACCCCTCCATAGACCCTCCCCTCGAAGAAATCAGGACAGAAGTGGATGAAAGTGGACAAAAGAGACAGATTAAAATACCAGGTGTAAATGGGTATGTGTCTACCCTGTCTACTTGTGGTCCGATTGACCACAACGCATCTTACTACTAGGTGTAGACAGGGCCTGTTTGCTTGTGCTTGTCATGAAAGGTTCAATAGATTATTTGCTCTAAATGAATGGTAAATGTCATGGTGTAATGAACAGAAACTTCTATTTGTAAATATTTGGAATCTTTTCTGAAAGCGACCCAGGCTCTTCCGTGCTAATGGCCTGCACCCCAGCTGAATCGGAGCGGATCTTGTGTCAGACAACATCTTCAAGAAATCACAGTTATACCCACTTAATTGATAGAAGTGCAAGTGTAGTACGATGTATATAAACTCTGTCTATTCCTTGATTAGTGAGGTCAAACAATAAATCTACTATGCGATCTCGAGAAAAAAATGATCGTGATTAAACCAGAAAATGTCAAAATTAAAGAGTCTTGCTCGTTTCAGGTTGGTGGAGAGTTCCTGCCTCAAGTGGAGGAGTTCAAGTATCTTGGGGTCTTGTTCACGAGTGAGGGAAGGATGGAACGGGAGATCGACAGACGGATCGGTAGAGTTTCTGCAGTAATGCGGTTGATGTACCAGTCTGTCGTGGTGAAGGAACTGAGCTGCAAGGCGAAGCTCTCGATTTACCGGTCGATCTGCGTTTCTGCTATCATCTATGGTCATGAGCTGTGGATCATGACCGAAAGTACAAGATCCCGGATACAGGTGGCCGAAATGAGCTTTCTCCGCAGGGTGGCAGGGCGCTCCCTTAGAGATAGGGTGAGGAGTTTGGTCACTCTTGAGGAGCTCAGTGTAGAGCCGCTGCTCCTCCACATCGAGAGGAGCCAACTGAGGTGGCTCGGGCATCTGTTCCGGATGCCTCCTGGACGCCTTCCCGAAAAGGTGTTCAGGGCGCATCCAACCGGGAGGATTATGTGGGGGGATTATGTCTCCCGACTGGCCTGGGAACGCCTCGGTATTCCCCCGGAAGAGCTGGAGGAAGTGTCTAGGAAGAGGGAAGTCTGGGCGTCTCTGCTTAGACTGCTGCCCCCGCGACCCAGGATAAGCGGAAGAAGATAATGATGATCTCAAAATTAGTGAACAAAACAATTTTTAAAGCTAGGTCTCCTAAGCATTAGATCGCTCACACCTAAGGCAGTTATTGTAAATGATCACAGATAATAGTTTTGATGTACTCTGTCTGACTGAAACCTGGCTTAAAACAAATGATTATTTCGGTTTTAATGAGTCTCCTCCACCAGGCTACTGTTATAACACGAGCCCCGTCTGATTCGTCATTGAGGCAGTGTTGACACTATCTATAGAGATATTCTTAATGTTACTCAGAAAACAGGACACAGGATTTTAAAAAAAAATCCTACTATCTCTTCCTTTGGCTACTGTATATAGACCTCCAGGGCCCTATGTTGATTTCCTGAAAGAGTTTGCAGATTATCTCTCTGACCTATTGGTCAACGTCAATTAAGCATTGATTATCTGTGATTTTAACATTCACGTAGATTAAAAAATTATGCGTTAGGGGCTGCATTTACAGATGTACTAAACTCCTTTGGGGTAAAGCAAAATGGCAATAGACCCACTCATTGTTTAAATCATACACTAAATTTAATTATATCACATGGAGCCAATACTACTGATATAGATATTCTACCGCAAAGTGATGATGCCACTGCTCACTACCTTGTAACTTGCATACTGCTGAAATTTGCCATGTCGTGCCGCGTTATAGGCCAGGTACAGTAGCTGCTAAATGTACCCAAACACACAAATGAACTAGAAGAAATGACTAGCGGTATGGACACGATTTTCTTGGTAATATTATAAGAAAACATGGAATTAGTTTCCACTGTTATGCCGATGATACTCCGTTATACATTTCATCTCGCCCAGAGGAAATCTCAAGATTATCCAAGTTGTTAGAGTGTGTTAATGATATACAGTATTGGATGACCTGTAATTAAATTCAGATAAGACTGAGGTATTACTTATTGGACTAAAAACCTGAAGACAGAATCTCTTAGAATACAATTTGCATTTAGAAATATGTACTGTAACTTCATCCTCTTCAGTTAAAGACCTGCGTGTTATGCTTTTCGAAAGACAAGTTGCTGTCTAATATGTTTCATGTTACAAAACAGCCTTCTTCCACCTCAGAAACATAGATAAGCTACGGACCACTAGATTACTGTAATACATTACTAGCTGGTTGTCCTGCATCCTCAATAAACAAGCTACAATTAGTCCAAAATGCAGCTGCTAGAGTTCTTACTAGGTCAAGAAAATATGATCATATGTCACCAATTGTATCATCTCTACACTGGCTACCTATTAAGTTTCATATCAATTACAAAGTATTAGCTACAACTGACCTATAAAGCCCTAAATGGTTTAGCTCCTGTGCATTTAACTGATCTTCTATTGCCTTATAATCCATCACATTCTTTAAGATCACAAAGTTTGGGGCTTCTAGTAATACCTAGGATATCTAAATAATAGTCCACTAAAGGAGGGAGAGCATTTTCACATTTGGCTTCTAAACTTTGGAATAGCCTTCCTGATAATGTTCGGGGCTCATATTCACTCTCCCTCTTTAAATCTAGATTTAAAGGAGAACTCCGGGCAATTTTTAAGTTAATCTTGATCGTTATACCTTTGTGAGTACTGTCTATAGAAAAGAAAAAAAACGAACCGGATTGGTGATTGCAACACGGAGCTGTTCCCGCAAATGCCCAGAGCTCCCCCTCAGCTAAAACGGCAGTTATGGGGGCATATACATAAAGAGTGTCTTTGTGCCTCTTAACAGACACAAAATGCAATTAAAATGTCTGTACAACATGAACAGGGCCCTTACATGTGAACAAGATGCGTTTAGCAACAACCATTGTTTAAATTCACCTAATTAGTGTTTTAGATGGCTAGCTGTAGTCTCGCGCTGAAGTCCTGTGGGAACTCAGTTGTACCCAAAGGTAAATAGTAGTGATGGAAAGTCCGGTTCTTTTCCGCGAACCGGTTCTTTCGGACAGTTCGTTTCAATTCACCGGTTCAAGAAATGGTTCGCGTTTGTGCCGTTCCGAATTATGGCAACAGAATGCGAAAATAAAAGAACTTATTTTCATCGTCTTCCTTTCCATGACCTCGAGATTCTGCAGTTGTGTCTAGTTGTACTTCAACTTGATGCGCAAACTCCCATACAAGTGCTACACGCTAAAGATTACCGCATTTGCAGCGAACACTTTGACAAGGATGATTACACAGACACAAAACAGCGGAGCCGGTAGAAGAAAAAAGCGATTCCATGGACGAAGACACGTGCAACCACTGTGGAGGTATAATGTAAACTTTATTTATCCTTCCATTTGGGCGCTGTGTTTTGTCTGTGTAGTCATCCTTGTACGACACAAACGCGAACCAATTCTTCACCTACACACTGCTATTTACCTTTGGCTACAACGGAGTTCCCATGGGACTTCAGCGCGAGACTACAGCTAGTTGTCTAAAACACTATTTAGGTGAATTTAAACAATGGCTAAGTTTCTAAACGCATCTTGTTCACATGAAAGGGCCCTGTTCATGTTGGACAGACATTTTAATTGCATTTTGTGTCTGTTAAGAGGCACAAAGACACTCTTTATGTATATGCCCCCATAACTCCCGTTTTAGCTGAGGGGGAGCTCTGGGCATTTGCGGAAACAGCTCTGTGTTGCAATCACCAATCCGGTTCGTTTTTTTTCTATAGACAGTACTCACAAAGGTATAACGATCAAGATTAACTTAAAAATTGCCCGGAGTTCTCCTTTAAGACACATCTCTTTAGGCAACCATTTATATAATTAATTTCTAATAACTTTATACTCCAGTTATATCAGATCAAATGCACATGATTATCGTTGCTTAATGTTATGAACAGCTGCTACGCTAATTATTTTCCATTTGCTTTTCTTTTTTATCTCGGGATGCCCATCCAGTATGTCAGCTCCAGTTTGGATCCAGCCTATTATGAAGACTTCAGATGCCCAACACCTGTGAAGAGACGGCCCCAACTCCTGCCAAGACTTCAGATGACGCAAACTCTGAATCAACATGCAACAATGCTACAATTTTCTATATGTCATAAATGTGAATTTAATTGAATTATGCTCTGAAAGTGTAAACCCATTGAACACAGTACAACCGAGCATTGATGGCCCACTGCACCCTACTGTCTTAAATAGAGTGCCCACATAGCTACAATAAACTTTACAACCAGCAAGTTGATGAAAACGTAATGCGATGCACTTGTTCAGATGTGGCTGTTCTAATGACGGACCAAACAATGTTAGAAGGCTACATTACAGAAAAAAATATATAAACATGAAAATGGCCTTTCACTTACACCAGATATTACGATCACTTACCTTATGAGAGTAAAAAAAAATGATACAGGGTTTTTTTTATTCATAGATGCCACTTACGTCACTACCAAATGGAACGCCACCATATTTACGACCGATCTCGCCCGGTATGCCCGCCCAAACTGCCCATTTGAATGAGAGAGAGTGAGACAGATACCTGGAGAAAATTTTTATTTTAGGCTCCGATCCTTGTTTGTTACCCCCAGTTTTCTTTTGTCCATTATCTGCCCCAGACTTGCCCCACTTTGCCTTCCATGATATATATATCTTGTGCATAACCCCTCCCCATACAGTGGGGATCACTTGAAGGCTTTCAAGAGTACCGATGCCTATCAATATGCTGTAGCTGCATGGGTAAAAGACGTAAAAATGCGGCACCTGGCCACCAAGGATTTATATTTAATCATGGGAAATGTAGGTATTATTAAAAAAAATTCAAATGTATGATTTTGGTGGTAGTTTGCTCTGACTAGGTAGCGAGTTGTTAGCTAGCTAAGTGGCTAACAGCTGGTAGCTTGCCAGCTGTTAGCCACGGCTCACGGCTAGCTGTCATTAATCTAGATTAGGCCTGTCGCGATAGCCAATAAATCAATTAATCGCGCGGAAAAAAAAAAATTTAGCAAGATACTTTTTCCAGCCGCAGTAATTTCCATTTGCATGCTTGTTTGTTTGATTTCCTCGTCTCTCTCTACCAAAGAGATTGGATGACAACTCTGTTTAAGACATAACCGACATATTTTACGTGAATACTCTCCAAAACGGACATTTAAACATAATGTTGTGTGTATTTGTCCATTCAGACACAAAACAGAGCTCAATTCATTACTCACGCGCTGTTTAGGGGTCTATGGCTGCAAGCTTTGGGTCGGGTGTTTGTGCACAGAAAGATGAGACATGATACAATATGAGACATTCATACAATATGAGACATTCATACAATATGAGACATTTCTTCTATCCTTTTCTTTTGGTATAGAATAAAATACCAGTTCGGGGTTCCTCTTTCGGCTGTTGTTGCAGCCAACTGCACAACATATTGCAGGCATTACTGAGACCGTCGGTTGTAAAGATGGTGGCGCAAAGCTACAGTGACATCGTGACCCGAACGAATACTTCTCTTTCAATCTAACAATATTAGATTTCTATTAAAAGACAACTACTTTTTTTACACCCCGTGTGTTCAAATCAGTTTCATTAAACCCTTCTTTCAGTGAAGATTCAAGATGGACTTTACTTTTAAAAACACATTTTTAAGATTCATTTTAACTGGATCACTAATCCTCCACATGGGCCATATTTATTCTTCCGCTCTTGAGTCTGCAGCCCATAGAACTGCTTGTGGAAAAGCTTTAAAATTTGGCACACATAGAAGACAGTCTTAACATTAACCACAGCAAATTTTGAGTCTCTGAATTTGTCGCTCTAGTGCAACAAAATAATTTTTCATCCTTAAAAAAATAAAATAATAAATTATATATATATATATATATATATATATATATATATATATATATATAATGCTATATTTTACATTGTCATTTCCTTACAAAACTTAGTAAGTCACTTCGGCATGATGCTAAGGTACCGTACTCGGTACCTTGAAAGTTTCGGGAAAGCGCCACCTTGTGGTCAAAACTTAAGAAAAATATTCAAAAGCTAATAGCATTTTTGAAATTTCATTATATTACTGTAATGTACGAAGCTCCTAAAGGGACATGGTGTTGAAAAAAAAATTGGGATGGGAGAAAAAAAATCATATCTTTTGCATTCTCTCGATAAACTTTTGAGTTCTCCCGCAAAGATATTTAACGTTGTTAAAACACAAATGACATGTATTTCCAATCATAGTAACGTAGATACAGAGATACAATCGAGTTTTCCTCAAAACAAGCTTAATATAATATAAATTTATCTATGTGCGCAAGGCGGCTGAGAGACAAGTCCGATTGGCTTGCAAGAGGTTCTGAGCACTCAGTATTCTGAGCATAAAAATAACATGCCTGCATTATATTTTTATACAAATCCTTATCCTTATGCCAAATCTCACACATTCAGCGTGACATTAACGCAATTGACACTGTTATCACGCTCATGCCACACATCCATTTTTTCACAGAAAAATCGAGCTTTAGAAGGTATGTTGAAACAGCCTACAACTTACCGAAGTGTACGACGTCTCATGTAATCGATCAATCTGTGGTCAATAGACCAGAATCTGTTTGTTCAACCGAACAAAGATGTCAACAGCTGGAGAACAAATTGTCACGCAACGTTACATATGCCTCAGGAAAGCCATTTAAAGACCATAGAATGTTACATAGGCGTAGCCATGGTGCCACAGTGGCAGCTGGCACACCTAAAATAGATGCAGCAATCTTTTTTATAGTTTTGATAAAAAACGTTTTTCTAAACTTGGACTATTGATGTGTACTTACAATATTTTTACATTTAAAATGTATTTTAATTTTTAAATTATTATCGTTAAAAAAATATCTGCCGACATTCGGACTACCAACCAATCCGCAAACAGCCGCTGACTGGTGCTGTTGAGGCTCGCGCAGCTTCATGAGGAGAAATGGAAACAAATGGGCGCAGATCACACAAAGAAACTTAATGAACATAGAGCGGTTAAAAAATTCATGTGGAGTTTTTATTTTTATAAACAACTGCCTCATTCCTTAACGATTCAGCAGTTTGAAAGAATCATTTCAATAAATGACTCAATAACTCACTCAATAAGACGGTGACCTGCCGCCCCCTGCTGGTGGTTAAGTTTCGTGCCGCACAAGGCCTGAAAAGTGAAGCCAACACGTCTCGATCGCCCCCGGGTTATAGGTCATAAACCCCGCCTCCCCATGTTATTCAACGGAGATGGTTCCCTAAACCCAACCCTAATCCTACCCATCTCCACCCCTTGGATCTTGATCCGACTCCTCCCCGTCGATCTCATGTACTGCATTGAGGTGCTACTGATTCAACGGGACGTGAGAGCTCTGTCTGGACCAACTAAACAATTAAATTACACTTCACATATCTTTTTCCAAAGATAATTTCTGTCGTTTTTATCACGCTGATGTAACTTCAAGTGTCTGTTTTTAAAATAAGTTTGTTTTTAGATTTTATTTGATGCTATAAAAACGGCAGTGCGGCGTCATGATTGACAGCTGTGATTGACAGGTTCTCTGAGTAAAGTAGTCACTGAAGCATCAACGGACTTTTTTTCGGGATCTTTGGAGGACTGAGGAGATTGGAGCATTTGGAGGTTTAAATTTAATATCTAAATTTCTATAATTAATTATTTCACACCGACATAATGTGCTTACCGATCTGGCATGTCCGAATCAAGCTTTGAGTTTTTTGCGCATGCAAAATAAATTAATAAATCATAGGATGCTAACCTAGCTAAAACAGACTACATGAGCTAAATATGAAGTTGATTTAGCTGTCCACCAAATTGTGATAGTTGTTTAATTATACTATAGTAATATGAGTATAGGCTACTCGTATTTTACATTAGGCTATAGGTCCTATATTAACGGTTAACTGGCAACGCATTAATGTAGGCTATCCTATAGGATATATTAAAGTGTTACTTTTAAAATATGACTATGTGGTTATTAGTTGTATTTACCTTATTTTGACGAGGTACTGCAATCAGCACTTTAACCTTTAAAAATAATACCAGCTGACAGGTCTCCCTATGTTTACAGCATTAGTTGAGAGACTTTTTCCTTGAGAAAAATTAACATGTAGATACTTGACCTGATATTTATCCTAATGAATCATTTTAAATTGAATATCGGAATCAAATCACAAGCTTATGAATTGAAATTGTGAAATTTGTGTCAAGGACTAATAAAAACAGTAGCCTACAAGTCATGTAAACATTTTAACATGTTGTCATTAAACTTAATGAAATTCTGTTTAGTTACCAAATGTTTTCACAATCACAATAAATGTTTAAAAAAAACAAGTTTTATTTTACAACTCTTTTCATTTATTTCAGCTGCTTTTCATTCCAACTGCATTGAAAAAAAATATCATACTGTATTTTGCCATTTTCTCATGACTGTGAAAAGTAAATGCCTTTTTAAGCTAACTCACACTGCAGACAGACACTAACCAATGCAGACAATCAACAGATTACAGAACATCACTTCTCAGACATTCCACGACCCGACAAATGCAGATTGAACATGTTCCGTTGGCAAAAACAAACACCATTGGTAGGCATTTGACTGTGCAGTGTGAGTAAGCCTTTAAAGATGTATTTAATGAGTAAACACCTGTCTGTGCTTTTCTGTGAACTAGACACACATGTGAACACCACCAGAAACTAATGTTTTGATCTTTTGACTTTAACCAGTTCATTACATAATACTCCGTCTAAAATAGTAAGTTAAGCATAATCATAACAGAATGTAAGTCATCTAAATACAGTAAGAAGATTACACACAATGTTGTTGTGACTATGAACTTAACTTTACTTGCATATGTTGCAGTCGCAAATATACCTCCATTTTGTCTCAAAACAAGTTTAATAGAGTAGAGAATGAGCTGACAGGGAAGAAACTGTACCTGTATTGAGTTCCACAAAAATGAAGAGTAAAAGCGCCACTTCTGAGCACCTGAGATAAGACATGACATCTGTCACTCTTCGCACATCATTACATCCACCTTTACAGACAAAATGACCATGACTCTAATCTGCTGCATTTCCACAGTGACTGCTAGCATTTCTCCACTCTGAATAAATCCCAGAGCCTACTGAACACGTAGAGAGAGACTTAATTGCTCCTCCTCCTGTGGCTCAATGTAAGAGGATTACAAAGAGAGAAAGACAGAGATGGAAGGGCGGTGGGTGCACCAGCAAACCTAAACCGCATGAATGGGAAACTACAATAACCTCAGTAAAGGAAGTACAGAATTTTTACTTATTTGTTTATTTTGAATGAATAATTACTGGAACGAGTTTATGGCTTTTAAGCAATAAAAGACCATTATGTGATGTTCATTATTTCAACGAATACTTAATTGTGGATCATATGGATAAATCTAACAGTACATTTTCCCCCCAGTTTTTTTTTTAAATAATCAACTTTTTTTTGAGGAAAAAAATGTTTAATTGTTATGAAAATAATAAGAAAACCTAAGGAGTATGGATATACATTATCTACATGGGTTTGCGGAGAGTTCTTCAGGGCCTCAAATGTAAAAATTACGAAGTAATTTAAATATAACAAACTCAAAAAAAGAACCATCCTCTCACTTCAACTGCTTTATTTCCAGCAACTGTCTCTATAAATAAAGATTTTATGGTACTTTAAGTTTGCATTTGAGGCCACATTCTCATCCGTTTAATAATTGTAATGAATTATGCCCCACTGTAAACTCAAAATAAATATGATGTGCCTCTATAAGGGCACTAAGGATAATCTCTTTTTCCGGTTTGTTCTCCAGATGAGACATCTGCTGGGCATGGTTAAAGGCCTTTAGGGTCTTCCATAAGGAAGCAGTTCATATGTCCATTTTTACTTTGTCCAAAGAATTACCAATTTTTGTCAGAGTCTTTTTGATGCGTAATGCTGTAAGTCTGGCTGATGGATTCTGGTACCAACATTCCTTCATGAGTTTACCGATTGATGTTAAAGTCTGAAAAATAAAAACAAAAAAGTAGACTGAATCAAGCAATGTGAGGATGAAAAACACAAAGCAACGGAGGTAGGAATCATCAATAGAAAGAAATAAGAGTGTCACGTGACGTCACGCCCTCATAGAAACATCCACCTGTAGGGCAAAACAGGGCTCCTCTGTTGCCCGCCAGTACTTATGTAGTAACACAGTGATATTAAAAGACCAAAATCAATATTCACCTTATTAATGAATGTTTTAGAATGTTCCAATGTTTTTATTGATTGAAATACTGACTTCTTTTGAGAGGTGATCTAAATATTAATGGCTTGAAACAGACGGAAAATGAACTGGCCTGTGCTGCAGTTCAATGGATGTTTTGCCCTCCAGGTCTCTGCGCCAGTCACTTGACTGAAAACTAAGAATAATAATTGATTTTATAATATTAGTTTAACTTTAATCCATTTATTTGTTATATCAAATTTTGAATTATGATACATTTGTTACAATGAAAAATCTTTTTTGGTTTGTCCATCAGGCCATTATATTTAAAAAATGAAATGAAATTTAATACCTTTCAAGTGGAAAGTATTTAATTCAATTAATTATCCAATAAAAACCATTAATGCATGGTTGTTAAATGTAAAACCATGTTTACATTGTATTTCCGGCAAAAAATAACTATTTTGTAATGTATACACTTACTGGGGCATATCACTCATAAATTACTGTGATTGAAATGCCATACTGCCTTATGGTGGGAGAAAAAAAAAAACTCAGATGCAAATTATTCTTTCTTCAGCAATTCTGAATCGAAGCTTAAGAACTGCCGTATCGATCCTGAAATCATTTTGGAACCGCACTTTTTGCTTTTAATTCTGACAACCATCTTCAGCTTACTGTGAATTCCACACACACAAAAACTCTAAGTATCTAAACTTCCATTAAACTCACTGACTGACAGACTTTCAAATGGTCAAGTGCACTGTGTGTGTGGTCTGTGTGGGACTGTGTGAGCAGTTAAAATGCACTTGCATCACTCATTGCTCTTGTCTGGAATCTTTTATATATTTAAAGCACTCATGCTGAACAAACTCTTTGCTTATTGCTTTTAATGTGTTTCTTTGCTCTTCATTTATGAATCTTTACTTTTGCATATTTTGAAGCTAAATTTAGTTTGTAGAAAAATTACTTGACTACATACAATTGTTTTAATTATTCATTTGTAATTAGTAATAAGTAATTTTATAATTTAGTAGTATAAATAAATTAATATTAAATGTATTTAAACAGGGAAAATGAAGTGTTATAGAACTGTAATATAATGTTTTATCTTTAGTTAGTAATCTTTGGCAACAACAATCATTGCATTTCATTGGTATTGGTAATGGCTACTGAAATTTTGATGCGACAATGCTAACCCCAAGTGTGTATTAATAAAAACAGTTGGGAGGACAATAAGCAGTGAGAATCATTTTGTAATCAAATTGTTAACTTTGCAATCATAATAGAATCACAAGGTCAATGAAGATTCATACCGCTAACACAGCCGTTTTCTAACCAGCTATAACCATGTAATTTCTATTCAAATGTTCTGATTGGCAGCATTGTTGCATTCAATGCGAAAAGACAAATTGCTTGCCACTGGATCTTGTTAAGACACAGTGTAATTTTCATCAAAGAATGTAAATTTAGTGTTTACAAACAGCATGACTGATTAACTTGATTTATAAAGGTATATGAACAGGAATATGAGAAGGTACAGTACTTACTGGATCTGAAAACCATCTGTTCGGGATGTTTGGTCTCTGTTGGTCTGTGCATATCACCTTCTTCATGTCCTCAAAGCTTGGGTCACTCGGCACTACGTCATGGAATGGGGGCCTGTAATCTTCCACAATACCTGCACAATCAGTGAAGACAAAAACACATTTGGAAATCACACAGAAATAATGATCAGCCAGTATCATCAGATCTTATTACCAAAACAGCAGGGGTATAAAATTCACACAATAACTTGTGGTTTTTATGTATTCTTCCTCCACATATTTAAGCAGGAAGCATCTCATTGAGATTAAAAATCTCTTACAAGAGCGTTCTGTGAAAAATGCGCAATTCCTGGTACACTAATTGTTAATAGATCTGAGTCCCGCCTCCCAAATCCACATTGCTAGTCCGATTGGCTTTTCTTTTCTTTTTTTCCTCTAACTTGTGTGAGGTAATTTTTGGTTGTGCAAAGCTGCAAATCTCCTCCGAAACCTATATGCGGTAAGTGAGAGAGAAATCAACAGTTCTGAGCAAGAAAATACGGGGTAAATCACGTGAAATATTGATTCAGGGACAGTGCAGTTTTTTTCAATAACCCTACATTATTGGGACCCTATAAAGATGGCAATATCCAAAATCCTTGTTTTCTGTGATGGGTAGGTTTAGGGGTAGGGTTAGTGTAAGGGTTTGTACAGCATAAAAATCATTGTCTATAAAGTCCCCATAAAACATTAAAAAAACACATGTCACTTTTAGTCTTCCTAGTCTCATCAGCTGAGGCTGAAATAAGTTTCAGTGCTCTTAGGAGACTGAAACCATGGCTCAAAACAATTGCACAAGTGAGACTTAACAGTATTGCTGTGTGCCATGTCCCACAGCACAAACAGGACTATATTATTGTGAAACAAATAAGGCATTTTTGTTAATGACATGTATAGACAACGTGTTTGGATTCTGTAAATAGCAAGGAACAAGACAGTATAGACACATTGACTATTGCATTGCACTATTAAACTGCCTCCTTGTCATCATCAGTTACCTGTAACATTACATAATTTATTATTTATCGTAGGCTATCGTTAAGGTCAATATAGACTAAAAACCTAAATACATTATCCCATTTGTTTCCTGAATCCTCAGCTTCTGATTATGTCCCCACCAATTTCAAAATCAAACCTACGCCCATGCACAAGAGTATTACACTGGTTAACAAATTACAAGGATAAATCACTGAGCATTGATTGTGCCGACCGTAAGGTGAAAAATTCAGCTTCATCAGGAACACCAGCAGTGCTGACTATATATAGAGTACTGAAGCCATTAGACAAAAGGGAGCAATAGGGATCCATTTTAGATGAGACTGCTGTCTGTCCGATCCTGAGGGCATCGGACAGGCCTCTGAAGACAATACTGTAATGACCCTTTCAATGTGAAGGGGGTAGAAGCCAAATAACACATGCACCCACAAGCAAACGCAGACACAGAGCCTCTTTTGAACAATGTTTATTTATTATTATTCATTATTTAATCAAATTTCTTGCAACAGTGGAGTGATATGCAATGCAAAGACCAGGAGAACCAGACAAGTCTCCATACCAGTGTGATGAGACTGATCTTCAAGTAGAAGGAACTGGATAAAATATTTTGATTGATACCAATCCACAATCTAACATCTGACTTGTGATTCAGCCTGGAATCATAATCACACCCTGTTCTTTCGTTGGCCAGCGGAGAACTGGCCCCACGACTGAGCCAAGGTTTTTTTCTTCATTCTATCAAATCACAGAGTTTGGGATCGTTGCCACTGTCGCCTCTGGTTTACTTAGTTGGGGAGACTTAATATTCAACAACATTTTTGATCTGAATGTACCGACACTAACGAAGCTGAACAAGGAATGCAGTGAAGTCGTAATCGTTTCTCCTCTGCTGATTTCCTGATCCTGATCGATTGCTCCTGTCTGCCTAGCTGCCTGCTGTGTTTTGTTTGCTTCGAGGCTGTAAGCTCCGTCTAAGCCTCGTATTAGCTTTGTATTTCTTTCTGTTTTGAACCATCATTTACTACCATTTCTAGTTGTTTATACTACTAAATACAGCTTAGACAACATCTCAGATTAACCTGACATAGCTAGCTTCCGTTATTGTTAGAACAACACGCTAATAACTCGCTAGCCTGTTAACGCGCCACCCGTGCGCTCACTTTAGCAGGAAAAAACATTTTTCAAGAGCCACTATAAAACCAAACCAATCTCTGTTACCTTAAATTATATGTTTATCTCTGTAAAGCTGCTTTGAAACAATCTACATTGTTAAAAGCTCTATATAAATGAGGATGACTTGACTTGAAGTACTAGTCAATTCCCTGCTCTATCACCGCTGAGGTGATTCCATATTACAGCACGGAAAGGCACAAAGCACTTTATGAGACCATGTCAAAAATGTCAAAGAGCTAGTAGTGTGTGATACTGAGACTAGTGGTGCATTTTTCCTCAAGTCTGTAAAGAATAAGTTTGTGAGGTGGTGCATTACTCAGCCTATACAGGGCAGGTCGGGCAAGTTCAAAATTTATACTGGGGCTGACATCACCCACATGTCATGATCTACATAGGAGAACTTACAAGGGCACACTCCACTGGTCAAAACCAGTATAAATGTGAGAAATACTGGAGGAAAAGTGAGCTTTATGAGAAAATTCCTTGCAAATACTGAAAGAAAAGGGGTAAAAATTGGGGTTTTGTTGAAGATGGGCCAGTTTACTAAAGCCCCTTTCACACAGAGATTCCGGAAAATACACGAATAAAGTGACCCGGGATTTGACCCGGGTTCGTTTGATTTTGGTTCATTCACACTGCCAGTGATTTTCCGGAATGAGAGAGTGCGTTCACACACAACCCGTAAAAATCCCGTGAAGACACGTGACATCGATGTGACATGTAATGTCTCAGCAGCGTCTAGTTTGCTTATGAGCTGCGATTTCTCTCTGGAGAAACCACGCTTGTGCATTTTTTTCTCTGATTCGATCATAAACTAGCGCATTACGTACCGTTTCACTAGCCTGCTTTCACTTCACTTCAACGTCATCATTACGACACGGCATTGGTTACGGCTTTTGTTCACACAGCGCGCGTTCCGGGACTGATCCCGGCAATGTTACTAGGTCCCCGACCCGGGATCAATCCCGGCATCAATCCCGGGTCGTGTTTGCGTTCACACAGAAGGCGTTCTGGTAATTTCCCGGAAATTTCCTGGGATCAACGCGCTGTGTGAAAGGGGCTTAAGTCTTAGCACTGCTTGTAAGATGGGTCTAGTACAGAGAGTGGATGTCATCACAGACCAAAATGATGTCTATGGAGATATTGGCTCCTTCAAATTTGAACCAGTGAAAATTGAGCTTAAAGGGATAGTTCACCCAAAAAATGAAAATTAGCCCATGATTTACTCAACCTGAAGCCATCATAGGTGTATATGACATTCTTTTTTCAGACGAATACAATCAGTTATATTAAAAATTGTCCTGGCTCTTCCAAGCTTTATATGGGAGGGAATGGGTTTTTGGTTTTGGAAGTCCTTCAAACCGCATCCATCCCTGATTAAAGTGCTCCACGCGGCTCTGGAGGGATTAAGAAAGGCCTTCTGAAGTGAAGCGATGCGTTTGTGTAAGAAAAATATTCATATTTAAAACTTTACCAACTAAAATAACTAGATTCCGGCAGACAGCCGGAATTCTTCACAGCCTCATCCTTTGGAAGGGAAAATAAACCAAATATACTCTCAAAGCGGAGAGCAAAGTGTCTTGACGACATGATATCCACACAAACGAGCTACAGGACTACAGCGAGATGCCTTGTCCACACAGAACGTAGGTGGGTATTATGCAAATGTTGTAAGTCATAGCGTGTGAACTTAAAAAAAAAAAAAGATTCAAACTCCAAACGACACGTTTGAGCGGTTCAGATTCAACTCTTTCTTTGAGATAAACTAACTTTATTTATGATGCACTTTCAGCTTTACAACTTTGCAATCTGTTTACATTCACATACAGCAACATTGCACACTGCATGAAAGGTAATTTTCAAAAAGCATAATAGAGGCACTTTAAATAAAAAAACTGCTCATGCTACATGTGTGTAGCATCTTTTTGATTGTGACTAAAATGGCAGAGGTCAGGGATCTTGTGATTGAAAAGGTTGGTGACCACTGATTTAGGCAAATTTGTGCCAGAGCTTTCCACAAAGCTCCAGCCAGTTACAGCTCTGCAGAAGAAGGATGCAATCTGGCTTTAGACAGAAGTCCACGAGCAGGCTCTGAACAAAGTAAAGTGCAAGTTAGCCACAGCTCCTGCATAATACGATCCTGAGACTATGGTCAGTGCAGAAGCGAGTAGTTTTAGGTTAGGGGCTGCCTTGCTTCAAGTTCATGGTGATGCAGCAAGTGGTCGTATTTTGCTCCATAACCTTGACTGAAGCAGAGCGCAATACTCCCAAATCGAAAAGGAGAGCATGGCATGTGTGTGGGCGGTTCGCCAGCTACCTGAAATGCTTAGATTAATTTTGCCTACAAACAAACCATAAACCATTAGCTTTCAGGATATTGATCATGCGCCATTACGGTGTCAGCATTTACAAATGCGCTTTAAAGTGAAAGCAGTGCATGTCTCTGAGAGGGCACTGCCAATCAGAGATGGAGGACGAGGTGAAGGCATATATTGAAGCAGTTGGCACATCTAAAAAAGCGTCACAATCAAAGCTAGATGCCATAAAAGAGGCCACAGAGGGAGATGCAGATCTGAGCAGTGATAAGCTTTCTAAGCTAGGATTAGCCAAAACATATTTTCCTCCAGCTTAGTGGCTATCATACTGCTAGGGCTTCCTTTTCTGTTGTCAATGGGCTGCTCCTCTATGAGGAGTCTGAGGACTGGATTGTCATTCCTGAATCGATGAGTGAGAAGATGTTAAGATGAATTCATAAACGTCATCAAGGCCTCGCCAAGTGCCATCAGAGGGAAAAGATGTTAGTTTGGTGGCCTGAAATAGTTAATTACATTAACAGGAGGGTCTCAGTGTGCACCTTTGTTCGGGCTTACAAACCCATTAAAAGGAAATGTATTCACTTCCCCTTTGCCTGCTGGCCCCTGGTGAATAATTGCAGCAGATTTATGTGTTGAATGGTAGAACTACTACTCCTGTGACATCGAAATAGCTCACCTTCAGGCACCATCCAGCTTCCATGTTAACAGAAGACTTGAAGTGCATGCTTGTAAGATTGGGAATTCCCAGGGAGCTTGTATCTGACAATGGCGCACAGTTCACTTTGGCTTAATTTAGCAGTTCAGAACAGATTATGAGTTTCACCACACAACCTCAAGACCTTATTTCCCCCAAGCTGATGGAGCTGAAGAGAGAGCAGTTCAAGGATTCTCCGCCAACCAGATCCTTATATGCCACTGATGGCTACAGGGCTTCACCCATTGCTGCAACTAGACTAAACCCTGCCAAGATAATGACAGCACAAAAGATCAGAACCAACCTGCCAATGCTTGAGGAAAAACATTAGCCTCAACCTATTGATTACAAAACTGTGGAGAGGAAGAATAAAGCTTCAAATGCATCCTACAAGTTTTTCTATGATCTGTGACACTCTGCTTGTGTTTTACCAGAACTTCAACCTGGGGTGAAAGTTGTTCTTAAACAAACTGAGAATGGAGGCGTCCTATATATCACTCTGTGGAAATATCTGCAAGCGATGCCATTGCAATCAGATGCTATTGGGTGCAGTGAACCTTAAGGACGGGAAAATTCATCCTCTCCTGGGGCAAGAAATGAACATTTAAATACTCCTGCAGTTGCACCACCAGTTGTAACTTCCAGCAGAAGAGTAAACTCATTACTCCGGTTAACTGATAACTCCTGTCTTCTGTCCATGATCTCCCTCGGTTGCTTTGGCAGAAAGGACAACAGTATAGTGAGAAGGGAAAGATTGCTTAAACCTCTTCGGATCAAAATAATTTTGTTGAAAATGAATAGAAATGCTCAATCTTTCTAAAAAAAAACAAGTGATGTAAATATATTTTATTAATATTTTTGTCTTTGGAGTTTGGACTAAAGCGTTAATAGTTCACATATCGTGTCTTTTGCACGCTCAAGTTCGTTATTTCAAATGTAGGCGCGCGGCAAGCTCACTCATAATGGAAGCGCGCTTTTTCCAGGCGCGGCGAGATGAAAAAAATCAAAACTTTTCAGAATGCCGCAAGCACACCGCAGGTCATGTGATAAGAACCAACCAATCAGCTTCACCCTTTCCGTAACATTGAAAGCTCAGTCAACATGATGTGGAGTTCGCGCTTCATGGTTGCATACCAACGACAGCGCAATCGCTTTGGAAAGCAGGAGACAGTGGCACAGCCGCACCTTTCACACATTTTTAGACGCGATATGTGAATGGCCTCAAAGAGTTGTTTATGCATCCCTATGATCACAAATAAATGAAGCAGGCACGAATTAATAAGTATGTGTCCTCTTTTAATGTGAAATAATGCTAAATACCATTTTGATTCGCCATTATTGATGTGCACTCCTGACAAAAATGAATATATTACTGTCACTGTTTTTATAAATCATTGGTGAGATACTGACGCAGTCTTAAGTCTTTAAGTAAAGACCAGACTTCCACTTCTGTTATGTTCATTTTGATCTAGCTAGTTTTCAGTCAGCTAGCCCCATGCTGGTGAAATGGTGGGCTTGTGTGACGCTCTATGGAGGCGTGGGTGGGCTTTAGGGTAGTGCTGCAGTGCTACTGGCCTAACAGCGGAAATGCAGCAGGATTTTTGTCTCTAAGGTCCGAGGCTGTTGGCCCTGCCTGGCATGTTGTTCGCCCTGGCTCGCACTGGCCTGAAATGAGGATGGCCTAACCGCTAGTTCCCTATCAGTCAGTCACGTTCGACATTAACGTCAGTGACTGACTAATTGGGATCTCGCTTGAGAGGTGGAGTCCTCTCTGCTATTACCCGATCTGGCTTTGATGCGCACAGGGCCAATCAGTTAATACACATGGTGATCTGAGGATTACAGTGGGTGTTCTCTTGCTGGGTGAATCCCCACGGCCCCCCAATTTCAAAAGCAATATTCAAATTCAAATTCAAATTTATTTATAAAGCACTGAATAAAA
This sequence comes from Siphateles boraxobius, assembly GCF_051911475.1. Taxonomy (NCBI): domain Eukaryota; kingdom Metazoa; phylum Chordata; class Actinopteri; order Cypriniformes; family Leuciscidae; genus Siphateles; species Siphateles boraxobius. The sequence goes on from NW_027509197.1 coordinate 4,723,907, forward strand.
CAACACAGTTGACCGTAGTGCTGTACAAGCAGTAAAACAGTGAGCAGAGAAAAGACAAATAAAAGATATATATATATATCCATATATCTAAATAGGTAGTATAAACTTAATAAAAACATACAACAACATATGTTTATAAAAAAATGACACTAGCACCCTTCACACTTATCTTAATCGAACGCTATCATAAAAAAATATGTTTTCAGATGGTTTATATGTTTTCAATAAACACCTTTTATACAAACATTACAGACCTCTGATTAGCCAGCTGTACATACGTGTATCTGCGTCTTTATGCAGAGAGACCTCGCAGCTTGAGCTATAACGCACCTTTTCTTACTCCTTTACAAAAAGGCCTATATCTTATTGAATTTATCCTATTTAAGATTTATATCTATTAGGCGTGAATGATTTTGGAAAATCTAAGTGCGATTTGTTTTTTTTACTGATATTGCAATTGCGATTTAATATGCGATTATTTTTTAAGCTCTTTATCTTTTGTATTATTCAACAAAGACAAGCAATAAATCATTGTATAGTAGGGGTGGGAATCTCTAGGCACCTCACGATCCGATTCTATTTAAATCTACTTTTTTTCTAATTAATTCATATTATTAATAAAACTTAAAATCTTTTTTTTTTATTTAATTACATATGTAATTATAAGTACTTTTTAAAATAATTATACATTAAAAAAATTTATTAAAACAATTGCATGTTAATTTTAAGTATATAAACTGAAATAGCTTAAAAGCATAAAGGCTTGTAAATAACAATACGAGTAAGCAATAAACAAAGAGTGCTTTCAGCATTTAGGAGTAGGCTATCTTTACGTTTTCCGTTCAAAAGCTGCGAGTGATTTTCTTCTCTTTCTCAGTTTTACTGTTGTTCGATTATTAGTGATGACATCATTGACAGCGGAAGATCTAATACGCTGCATTCACACTAATGATCAGATACATTAATTCTGCGTCTCAAAACCATTTTGAGATACAAGTACATTTAACCACTTTATAGGAGTCGCTCACAGCCGCATTTGTGAGTCCTCTTCACAAAGCGCATGTGAGCATTTGAAATTGAAAGTAGCCTTCTGTCACTGAGTTTCATATTTTTAATATAGCCCACTGCATTCCAAATGAAATAAATGATGCCTTTGTAGAGGCATTTGAGATTTCATTTGGGACCTCAAAATTCCGGCCAGTTGATAATACCTAGAATATCAAAATCGACTGATGGCGGTAGATCCTTTTCCTATTTAGCACCAAAACTTTGGAACAGTCTTCCTAAAATTGTCCGGGAAGCAGACACAATCTGTCAGATCAAATCTAGACTAAAAACACATCTCTTTGACATAGCATACACATATCACATTATCGACTTCTATAATTCAATGTTAGGCTGCATCGATTAGGTCAGTCAGAACCGGGAACACTTCCCATACCTGATGTACTTGTTACATCATAAAGGCGGCCATACACTGTGTGATGTCTGTGTGATTTCAGCAAGGTACCTACTCACACTGAACGAGTAAATCGCATGCGATGTAAAGCCAAAGCTCAGGATTTATGTGCTCCCACTATACGGTCCGAAAGTCGAGCTGCAACTTGACTGCTCACACTATACATGTGAAATATGCGATAATGCCCCGTGCTGGGTTGCGCCAAGACGATATCATGTATCCAGAGATATTGTCAAAACAAGCATCAACTATCAATATATAGCATAATATTAAAAAACAGGTTTATTTCAAAAAAATTGTTTAACAAATTAATAAAAGAGTCACGGTGTTACATCGCAGGTGGCTTGGAAGGCATGGGTAATAACTGGACAAACTGTCCAAACTGTAATTTGTAGCTAGTTTGAACTACAGAACTTAAAGATCTCCCTCTTTTCGTTTTTTTTTTTTTTTTTTTTTTGCTGCAGATTGAAATGGTTAATATTCTGTTTTCACGCAGGCGCAGTGAGGGAAAAAACACTGAGTTTAGGGCTATCGGTTCATAGCTCTGCCTCAACTGTGCGATATAGTCACGAGGAGCAACCAAAATTTCTGACATGCCAGAAATTCATCCGACCATCCGATTGCCGATTGGGAGAGGTTAATCGCCTCTCGTTTCTCCCTGTACACTGCACGACAAACAATGCACGACAAAGCTGAAAATCGTCCCGACCCGTAAAAGAGTCGCACAAGTAGGAATTCGGCTCAAAATCGGACGAAAATCGCACAGTGTATGCCGGCCTTAAGAAGGATGTATCCAGCCCGTATCCAGATCTAATGAAGGACCTGCGCCTGAACCCGACGACAACACAGTCCTGAAGCATCTACGCTAATATTAGTCTCTCTGTTTATCCCGAGGTTTACCGCAGTCCGCCAGATCCGGCCCGTATCCAGATCTAATGAAGGACCTGCGCCTGAACCCGACGACAACAGAGTCCTGAAGTGTCAACTAGTCCCTCCCCTATGAAGGCCTCCTTCCCTCCCTTCACCTCTATACAGATATAACGTTGTCGGGATAATTCCGGTTCACGTGGCTACGCGGAAGTGATAATTTTTTATTTTAAATTTTTTGAGGCCACACAAGTAGTTTGTTGAGGGCTGGTTTGTCAAGAAGGACTACACGCCTGTGCACATATATATTCAAACACGCATACCTATAAACTAAACATGTGGTGCACCGTCAAATTGCAGCCAGCCTGGAACTTCAACGTCAAATCAAAACGTAATATCACCCACTGGCCCTGCCTTCACAAACACGCTTCCCGATGTTATGTTCTCAGTCACGGTTCTCCTGTCTGATTAGAAGGACATCTACGCCAGTTCACGCATGCAGACAAAGTTCCTCCTCTCCTCCCCGCCGAACGACAGCGATTAGAAATAAGTGAATTGGACTCACGGTGGTTGAGCGCGGTAAAGTTAGTTTTAGGTTCGATATTCACCAGATATTTGTTTTCCCTTGCCTCTGTTTTATAAGGCTGGGCAGTCTTACAAAGATATCAATAGCAGGATTAGTTTTAACATTATTTAACCATTGTAAATTATGGTAAATTAATGTAAATTAATAGCGTTAATGCTGCATATTTGTACTTGAGAATGTGCTGCATATTTGTACTTGGACGTCCTCAGCATACAGCCGGTGAGTCCCATGAATCTAGTGCTTCTCGACAGGCCATACTGAGTGTAGAGAAACAAGCCGATCGTTTTACTAATCGATGGCACAAACAGGGTGCGAGACCCAAAGGCACTCGAGACATCAGATTGTCACGAGCATCACATATTACTGCAGTAGCATCCTCTACCCCAGATACGGCTCTGACAAGGACTGCAAACACTGGTCTCCTACCACCGCCTATACATCTTGAGAACAGATTTGAAGTATTAATGAATGAGGAATCCCCAAATTTGATGAATGTGATCGCACACAGACAGAATCAGCCAGTAGCTAACACTGATGCTAACTGGGGCTCAAGGTCCAGCAGACAGCGGCACTCAGCTCACAGTGCAGCCGAGCCCAGGACTCTGATAGTGGGCGACTCCGTAATCAGAAACATTAATAGCAGGGATACAACAACGTGCTGCCTTCCACAAGCAACAACATCTGATGTAAACAGGGAACTTCAGAACATTCTGATGAAACATAAGACTGCAAATCGACTCATCATTCATGTGGGGAAGAATGATATTCATAAAGAGCAGTCAGAACTTCTTAAAAAGGATTTCAATGAACTTTTTGAAACACTTAAAAGACTGAAAGTTCAAACATTCATCAGTGGACCACTCCCAGCAAGAGGAACAAACAGGTTTTCACGGTTGCTTGGGCTCAATACATGGCTGCAAAAAACCTGCAATATAAAAGGAGTGAACTTTATTGACAACTTCAATCTTTTCTGGAGTCAGAGGCAACTGTTTCAACAGGATGGCCACCACCCAAACAAACTTGGTTCAAGAGTGCTAAAGGACAATATCTACTTCTCCCTCCGTCATCCTTCTGCAATGTGTGCCAATCCACTCAACCTAAATGGCACACACACACCTGGATACAGTATGAATGACCACAGGATTTCACTTCAGCACCTGAATGGACATGCGGTTGACACATCACACAAGGACAGTGATAACACCACTCAGCCACAACAACCTCTGCTCACGGACACAATCTCAGCTGAGCCCTGCCCACAGAGCTCACCACAGACAGACTGTGACATACCAGCACTGCTCCAAGATACAGCACCCAAGGACGACTTTCTGGAAAACAGCCAGGGAAACCAGGACAGCATATTACAGCCTCCAATAACACCAGAGCAACAATCCCTCTCACCGGAAACATTATCACTCTCTCCAGCATCTCCACTTCTGTGCTTCTCAGAGAAAATGGAACAACTGGTGCATGCTGGAACTAGACTATCCCACTCTTTTGCTGCGAGCCCCCAGATACCAACCAAAAAACGCCAGGCCCCACAACCACCAAAGCCTGCGGGCCCAGCTCGCCCTCCCCCTCCTCCTGTGAGAGCTCTTCGGCCTCTGCCACAGCGCCAGGGCCCACACCCCCCTCCAGCGGCTCGAGGTGAACCAAAAACAACTGATACCAGCTCTCAGTGATATGTGTCGGGTCCCCGCTATGATAACAATAACTTTCTCAAATGTTTACAGAACAAGCGGGAACCCAGTGTGCCTGTATCTTTTTCTATTGCTGTTCGATTACATGATAGAAAGTCTAAGGCCTTCAAAAGCCGTACAGCAAACCCATCTAATCTGGTGCCTATTACACGACATACCAAGATTGCTGTGGGGACAAAAAGTAAGACTGTTAAGTTAGCACTTTTAAACATCCGCTCACTTAAAAATAAATCACTTTTAGTCAACGACTTAATAACCACATACAACCTGGATTTTATGTTGCTAAATGAAACTTGGCTAGAAGAAAGTTGCAGTGCAACAGTCCTCAATTAAACAGCCCCTCCTAACTTTACTTTTATGAGTGTCTGCAGAGCTGTCAGAAGAGGCGGAGGTTTAGCTGCTCTTTATAAAGATGTCTATCAATGTAAGCAAATATCATTTGGGAATTACCCGTCTTTCGAGTATCTGGGTATTGTGTTAAAAGGTGCTCCACGCATTTTACTTATCATTGTTTACAGGCCTCCAAAATACTCTCCAGCTTTTGCTGAGAACTTAACAGAACTGTTATCAACAATTTCCTCAGAGTTTGACTGCTTTGCCATTGCTGGAGATTTTAACATTCACATTGATAATGCAGAAAACAATATGGCAAAAGAAATCAAAACTGTTTTAAAAACTTTTGATCTGACTCAGCATGTACATGGACCCACACATAATCGTGGACACACTCTAGATTTACTTATCAGTAAAGGTCTAAACATTTCATCAATTGTTATTAAGGATGTAGCACTGTCTGATCATTTTTTTATTTTCTTTGATATATTGATCTCTCCTGCCATTGAAGCTAGATCTGTGTCTGTCAAGAAGAGATGCTTAAATGAGAACACTAGTGTACTATTTATGAAGGCTATATCTTTAACACCAAGCATATCTGCTGACTCTGTTGATTTTCTCCTTGATTCTTTTAACTCAAAAGTTAAGAGTGTAATTGATGATATTGCTCCTGTGAAAGTCAGGAAGAAGAGTGGCAGACAAAAAGCACCTTGGAGAAACTCAACAGCAGTGCAAAATATGAAAAGACAATGCAGAAAAGCAGAGCGCATGTGGCGGAAGACAAAACTTGTAGTCCATTATAACATCTACAAAGACAGCATCCATGCTTTCAATAAGGAACTAAGCAAAGCTAGACAGACTTTTTTCTCAAATATTATAAACAGCAATATAAACAACACGCGCACTCTTTTTGCTACTGTAGAGAGACTGACAAACCCCCCAAGCCAGATTCCCAGTGAAATGCTCTCAGTGAGAAAGTGCAGTGAGTTTGCTTCTTTCTTCTCTGAGAAAATCAATAATATCAGAAAGGTGATCAGCTCATCCTTGAGTAGCGCTGGGGTCAAGCAGATCAGACAACAGCACGAGAAAGTAGCCACTATGTCTGATTTCGAAGAAATTGATGGCAAAATTTTGGAAGAAACCGTACAGCAACTAAAAACATCAACCTGCGCCCTTGACGCACTACCCACATCTTTTTTCAAAAATGTGTTACACAGCTTAGAAGCAGATCTCCTGGAAGTGGTAAATGCCTCACTTCTCTCTGGGAGTTTTCCGACCTCCCTGAAAACTGCTGTTGTCAAGCCCCTCCTGAAAAAGAGCAATCTGGATAAGACCATATTAAACAACTATAGACCGATATCAAATCTTCCTTTCATAGGCAAGATCATTGAAAAAGTTGTCTTCAATCAGCTGAACAAATTCTTAAGCTTGAATGGATACTTTGACCATTTTCAATCTGGTTTCCGACCGCACCACAGTACAGAGACCGCGCTCATAAAGATAATAAATGATATTCGCTTAAATTCTGATACAGGCAAATTATCAGTGCTGGTACTACTCGACCTCAGTGCTGCATTTGACACTGTCGATCACAAAATACTTCTTGACAGGCTGCAAAAATGGGTCGGGCTTTCCGGGATAGTCCTAAAATGGTTCAGGTCATACTTAGGAGGCAGAAGTTATTATGTGAGTATAGGAGACCATAAGTCTGAGTGGACATCCATGACATGCGGAGTCCCTCAAAGCTCAATTCTTGCGCCACTCCTATTCAACCTGTACATGCTCCCAATGAGCCAAATAATGAGAAAGAACCAAATCGCTTACCATAGCTATGCAGACGACACACAGCTCTACTTATCCCTATCGCCTAACGATTACAGCCCCATTGACTCCCTTTGCCAATGCATTGATGAAGTAAACAATTGGATGTGCCAAAACTTTCTTCAGTTAAACAAAGACAAAACTGAAGTCATTGTGTTTGGAAACAAAGATGAAGTTCTCAAGGTGAACCAATACCTTCAGTCTAGGGGTCAAACAACTAAAAATCAAGTCAGGAATCTGGGTGTGTCTCTGGAGTCAGACCTTAGTTTCAGTAGTCATGTCAAAGCAATAACTAAATCAGCATATTATCACCTGAAAAATATTGCAAGAATTAGATGCTTTGTTTCCAGTCAAGACTTAGAAAAACTTGTGCATGCTTTCATCACCAGTAGGGTGGATTATTGTAATGGACTTCTCACTGGCCTTCCCAAAAAGACCATAAGACAGTTGCAGCTCATTCAGAACGCTGCTGCTAGGATTCTGAGCAGAACCAGAAAATATGAACACATCACACCAGTCCTCAGGTCTTTACACTGGCTGCCAGTTACATTTAGGATTGATTTTAAAGTATTATTACTGGTATATAAATCATTCAATGGCCTAGGACCTCAATACATTGCAGATATGCTCAGTGAATATAAACCCAACAGATCACTCAGATCATTAGGATCACATCGGCTAGAAATACCAAGGGTTCACTCTAAGCATGGCGAGTCTGCTTTTAGCTACTATGCCAGCCGCAGCTGGAACCAGCTTCCAGAAGAGATCAGATGTGCTCCTACAGTAGTCACATTCAAATCCAGACTCAAAACACATCTGTTTAACTGTGCATTTACTGAATGAGCACTGTGCCACTGTTCGTCCGACTGTTTGCACTGTATTTTATTTTATGTTTTAATTATTCTGATTTCATTTGATTATTTCTGTATTTTATCTTTTATTCTAAACTGTTTTAATTATTCTGATTTATTTTGATTATTTTAATTTCTTCTATGTAAAGCACTTTGAATTACCATTGTGTATGAAATGTGCTATATAAATAAACTTGCCTTGCCTTGCCTTGCCTACTTGAGAACTTTGACGCGTTCCCACAGCGCATGATATATGAATTTTCTCAGGGGAGCATGCCCCCCAACCCCCCTAACTTTTTCAATTTGAATTTACATTATGGAAAAGCATGCTTGTGTTCCATATTATGGTGTTCAGCAATTTTAACATAGTAGCGTCATCATAGTGTAGATGGACCAAAATAAAACCATTAAAATATCTAGTAAATAAGTATTGTGATACTTGGTGCAACAGTGACACTCTTGTCCCAAAAAGAATTGCTATACCACGATACTCAATATGTTGTCCTATGGTGATAATTTTTCCCTGTTGCACCTACACAAAGTTTAAGGGTTCCCCCACCTGCCAAATCCCACTTTAACCACTGGTTAGAACGGTGTCGTGTTAGCGGCCCCTAAGTTAATAATTAATGATCTTTGCAACGGAAGTGAATCAAATCAAACCTGGACAATAACTTTATTCTAGAGCTGCTGTAAAGCCAAAACAATCTCTGTTACTCTAATTTCCTATTATCACTGTAAAGCTGCGTTGAAATAATCTATATTGTTAAAAGCACTATATAAATGAAGGTGACTTGACTAGAGCATTTGTAAGGAAAATACCGGCGGGCAAGATCACACACTGCAAGCGTAACATCAAGCAAGCCTGTGCAATGAAGCCCGCGAATGTCCTGTAATTCGCTTCAACCTTTCCAAACTTTAAAAAGAAAGACTAATGAAAGATTAATTCACGGAAGGTTTGAGTAGTTATTTAGTTAGTTAGAATGTGATCTCAAAAGTCTCTTAATATTTAGTTTTTCGGCTTTCGTTGACATTTTCCTCATTAAGTGTTATTCAGGATGCAAATAGCTATTAAAACTAACCATCTTATAATTGTTTAACAGGATAATTTCCCCACCTTGGCATGGAGCTTCATGTTAAGCAGATGTAAAGATATACGTACCATGTTAATTATGTTAAGCAGATGTAAAGATATACGTACCAATACTAACTGTCCTTCTAGCAATTTCCCACAGCACGAGTCCAAAGGCCCAGATATCGACTCGTTTGTAAGACTCAAAGCAATCTGTTTGAATGGAGTCATCCAGAACCTCAGGTGCCATGTAGCGTTTTGTCCCAACTTTAGGATTATTCCCAACATCCAGCTCATTTGTGTCCTTAAAATGCATCACGGCAAGACCTGAAGAACACAAATGTGTGACCAAATGTATCATTATCACATAGCAACAATATCTATCAGTAGCTTTGCTGTAGCTTTGCACAACATTTGCTGGAGTGCATTCTACATCTAAAAGATGCTATTAAATGGTTTGATGAGTCCACTCAGTCGTTTTCTTCCCTGTGTTGATGTCTTTATTATTAAAACCGGAAATTGAGGATGTACATATTGAAGGACAGCTCTTTTCCACAGCTCAGCAAAACAACATTTGACAGCTTTTACCCAGGGGCGAAAGCAAGATGACACTTTCAAATAGACTAATTTCCAGATAGTATTTATAATGTTAGAGGAAGGGGTAGCCTATTTTAATTTAGCATTTAAAGGGTTAGTTCACCCAAAAATGAAAATTAAGTCATTAATTACTCACCCCCATGCTGTACCAACCCCGTAAGACCTTCGTTCATCTTCGGAACACAAATGAAGATATTTTTGATTAAATCTGAGAGGTGGATCACTGCTACATAGGCTGCCTAAGGGAATGAAACTTGATGGCCCAGAAAGTCATTAAAGAACATGTTTAAATATTCCATGTGCCTACAGTGGCTCAACTATAAGTTTATCAAGCGACAAGACTACTTTTTGTGCGAAAAAAAAACATAAATAACGGCTTTATTCGACTATTCCATTACTTCCTTGTGGGCCTTCAGACGAGAGTTGAAGAGATTTCCACGACGCATGCGCGAGAACTGAGAAGAGGACGTTCTTCTACTACTTCTTGTTCAGTTCTCGTGCATGCGTCGTAGAAATCTCTTGAACTCTCGTCTCAAGGCCTACAAGGAAGTAATGGAATAGTCGGATAAAGTCGTTATTTATGTTTTTTTCGCAGATTTTTTTTTTTTACTGATTATGAACAAATTAATCACAACAAACCAGATTAATTGTAATTGTATTAATTATACCATTGATGATAAGCTGATACCAAGGTATTTTAGGGCAACAATTCTAACAATTTTTCATGAAAAATCATGATTGTATTTATTTATTTTTCGAAAGTAAGGTTAATGCAAGTAGACTCTTGCAATACTCTCCCGTTCAAACATTACTGCTTTAATGACGTCCTTTATTTTTCAGTGCATTTGTTTTACAATATATGGCTATTAATGTCATGAGATTAATATTATAACTATGTAGTAGTGTAATGTAGACAGACAACTAAAAGAGGTTTGAATTTTCCTTTGTTTATTTGCACACTAAATATGGGTTGGAGCTTTTAATTTTGAACTCTCAAAGTGCACCAGATTGATGAATTTAACATTAAAATTCACAAAATTTTCTTACAGGTGGGCATGCGCCCGAACCCCCCTAGAAAGTCCGAGGACCACCCACCACAGATTTAACAAAAGAACTGTGAGAAACACTGCTATTGCTATGCCAATGCAAATTATAGCTTTTTTGGGGGATTAATCACTGTGGAGTATAGTTCAATTGTATTAATAAATGACCGTTTTGTACTTATATAATCTGTTAACTCTCACTCCTTATTGTTCCTTCATAACATGGCATGGTGGGAGGGGAGGGGAAGGGAGGCAGTCAGGGACCTGGATATTAGATAGGGGGTGCTGGCCCAAAAAAGGTTGAGAACCACTGATTTAATTGGACAAATATTTGCATACACCCCTAAAAGCATAATCTAAGATGCTGAGATGCATCCAAGATGCATATTCTGAGATTTAGATCAGCACAGCTTGATGCGAAAAGCTAATAGCCTTCTTAAATGTTGTATAGCACCCTCTTGTGGGGATATACAATAATTCAATTTCATGTGACATGAAGGAAACATTAACAAGTATCCAAAGGTCTTGAAAAACATTTTTCGAGCATGCAGGAAAAAAAATAGCACTAAGTGAAAACCTCTAGTCCCCTACGGACAACATGTTTTCACATCCTGTGACTAAGAAGAACATGTTCATTTTCTTAATGTGCTGTATGTGGTTTCAAGTGCTCTACAAAAACTAATTTTGTGTTCCACTTCCTGTGTATGGAAGAGTTTCCAGATATGTGTTAGCTAAAAGCTACCTAATGGGTTTTCGTTAGAGTTTTAGGTGGAAACAACTGATTTCTTAATAACAGACTGAAGTTGCAGAAATGAGCCATGGAGCTCTAGAGTGAGCCAGAGTGAATTTAATAAAGACACATAAATTAAAGTGTCCATCCTTTATGAGCAAATAGCTCGCTTCTGCTTTCTACTTATTTGCGTATAAAGAGCAACATGTTCAATAGAAAAATATTGAGGAAATAAACAAGTGATTTTCAATATTAAAAACCGGACAACAAGTGATTGATGGACGGAAGTAAGCAACAAAATATTTACAGATATAAAATCCATTAATCTGTTCTCTATTGCCTTGATTATGGCCCGAACTTATTCAGCCTAACAAAAAATGTTGTATAAATCTAAAAATGTCTAAGAAAAAATAAAGATTTGACGTGAACAATTTTTTTTTTTTTTGAAGGTTGATTGGTTGGTACATTAGGAGGCTTCAGGGATAACTGCATGTTTAGACAGTAGTTTCAGATCTGCAGACCACATTACAGTTGCATATCACTTATGCTTAAAATTATCTGAATTGGTGCGGTAAAATAGTTCTAAAACAAATTTGATAAAAATGTTATCTCACAAACCTGAGATAAACATGTAATAACTGCATAAGTAAAAAATGCAGTCCAGACCATATTTACTGTGAAAATTTATTATTTTGATTATACCTACACTGATTATTGACAATTTAATGCACAACTGAACTTAAATTAAATGTTCAATAATTCAGTCCCCCGTTGTCAGTTACTTAAATGATTTCCATACATAATCATATGGTGTTTTTGAATGTTTGCTGACACTGTCCAAAATACACTTCATGGTAATATTTTAAATATTCTAATATAAAGCCATTTGAATCAACAGCATGCATAAAATAACTTTTGCTTCAGTCAGAAGCCATTCTTACCAAGGTCTGCGATGCAGCACTGTCCATTTTTGTTCACTAAAATATTTTTGCTTTTTAGGTCTCTGTGAGCGATGGCTGGTTTGCCCTGAGTGCCAAAGATCTCCACGTGCAGATGAGCCAGGCCACTGGCGATGGACAGTGCCATCCGCAAACAGGCAGAAGCATCCAGCATGCTGAGTTGCAGGTAATCGTAGAGAGATCCCATTTCATGAAAATGTGTGATTAACCACAACTGAGTGCTGGAGTTACGTGATGTCATATCTGATGCAATGAAGCCTGAAAAAAAATTATCCAAGGTAATTTTTTTGTATAGCAAATTTATGATAAAGTGAAAATAATATCTTTTATCGTTGTTATTTATTACAAAACTGTGGTATCCTAATGAATGCAAATGTCATTCTAGGGGTTTGATTTGTGCTTCCATTATGAAAGGTTTAAATGATTTACCCAGAATATTCTCGTGTCGCAGTAGGACAGTGTTGTAGATTTCTGTCTCTCTGAACCAGGATTTCTCATCTCGAGATGAGAATATTTTCACAGCCACACTTTCTCCCTGCCACTGACCCCTCCAGACCTCTCCATATCGACCTTTACCTGAAAGAAAACACACATAAATGCTTAATTAACTATCTTAGTTGTTTAATAAGGCCACACCAGACTTCTATTGTTTTATTTACAGCTAATAACTTTGCAGAAATATATAGGCTATGTAATGTAACAGTTTATGCATTTTTGTTTAATTGAGGACATAACCCAGACAACTTAAAAATGAGGTTATGTCAGTATAGCTTAATACTGTTAAACATCGTACCGTAACTATAGCTTAGTAACAGAAAGCCATTTGGTGTATAATTTAGTTTTAAAGGAGCTGCTAGCCTGCAGCATAAAATCTGAGAAACACTTTATGCACACAAACATAGCTGTGGGCACATACCGACACACTCGCTGAGAGTGATCTGTCGGGCTACTGTCCTCTGGACCAGGAAAGGCAGTCCAGAACCACTGCCAGACGTACAGGAATGATCCAACAAATCCTGAGAGAAGGACAAAGGATAAAGAAAAACAAAGTAGTACATTTACCGTAGTTCATCTACATTTGTTCACTTGGACCCTGCAGTACACCCACTTATACACTAGAGAGCACACATTGAACAGCCACATTCCAAATAATGGAACGAGGAAAAAAAATGCACCGAAGGCCAAAACCACAAGAGTCATGATAACCATATGTTTGCATCATGGAGAGAGACTTTTAGGGAGCAGGATAGCACGGAGAATAACTACTGCACAATCCAAAAAAATCATAGCCGTTTACCATCAGACACTTTTTAATCACTGTCTGAACAAATTAATCTACACATTCAAAGTATCACAGCAAAAAACAATCACCTCCTAGGCCTCTGAGAGCAGATTTTACAGATTTAAGTGTTTTTAATAACGTCACAGTCCACAACGTAGTGGACTGGAACAGAATTGTATGCTCAGGCAAACATTAGGCTGCTGAATATTTGCTTTGGTTGCCAAGCACTCCAACAGAGATCTTTGAAAATAGCTTGAAAAAAATCCAACAGCAAATGAAGAGCCAGCTCAGCAAACACACATAATACAGACAAATGCACCAAAACACTGCATCTTTTCTGCCAAAATGTGTTTAAACAGAAAGGAGATGCTGGGGATTCTGACATTTCCGACTGATTTTAAATTTTTTGTTAATTTCATAAAACTTTTTATCATCTCAACAAAAACAAAATCTTGGGGCACATTTTATATTAGCCATCTTTAACCATGTACGTACATGAAAAAATAGTTAGGTACAATGTACTTATTGTGTACATGTATTGCAAAACACTTGCTGCTACTGAGGTGGGATACAGTTAAAGGGATAGTTCACCCAAAAACGAAGTATTTACTCACCCTCATGTTGTTCCAACCCCATAACTCAAATTAAGATATTTTTGATTAAATCTGAGAGCTGGATCACTCCTCCATAGGCTTCTTAAGGGATTGACACTTGTTCACCGAAAAGTTATTAAAGACATCATTAAAATAGTCCAAGTGACTACAGTGGCTCAATCCTAAATTTATCAAACGACGAGAATACTTTTTGTGCGCAAAAACAAACAAAAATAACGACTTTATTTCAACTATTCATTTCCTTCTCTATGGGCCTCAAGTCAGTTCATTAGTGTAATAGCGCAGTGCTTCTGTGTTGTATGTCACACGCATCACACACATGACCAGCGTCGGCCAATAGGCAGCCTACGTGTGACGTAGCTCTACACTACGTTAACTGAGTAGAGGCCCACAGAGAAGGAAATGAATAGTTGAAATAAAGTCGTTATTTTTGTTTGTTTTTGCGCACAAAAAGTATTCTCGTCACTTGATAAACTTAACAGAGTAATTTGAGTCTCTTTTGCACTGATAAGGAAAAAAGTGAGCTGGTATCGCCGGCGATACCGCCGACCCCAGAGGGTTAAGATTGAGCCACTGTAGTCACTTGGACTATTTTAATGATGTCTTTGACACTTGCCAGCCCCGAAAAGTTATTAATCCCTATGGAGGAGTGATCCAGCTCTCAGATTTAATCAAAAATATCTTAAACTGTGTTCTGAAGATGAACGAAGGTCTTATGGGGTTGGAACAACATGAGGGTGAGTAAATACTGACAGAATTTTCATTTTTGGGTGAACTATCCCTTTAAGATTAGGGACAGGTTTCATGGTATGGTAAGATATAAGGGTGGTTTAAGGGGTAGAGGAAGGCTCAACAATATAATTGTATACAGTGGCTTGCGAAATAATTCATACCACTTAATTTTTCACATTTTGTTATGTTGCTGCCTTATGTTAAACTAATTGAACTGATTTTTTTTTCACATCAATCTACGCTCTATACACCATAATGACAATGCAAACAAACTACATTTTCAATAAGGCCATCTCAATATTTTGCTGCATTGAGCTTTTCTTCTACTCTGATGTTTCCCCAAGTCCGACCCCCAAACCATAATGCTGTACTGATGGAATGGTGTTGTGCAGGTGATGAGCAGTGCCTGGTTTCTTCCATACATAACGCTTGAAACTGAGGTTTATCACACCAGAAAATTCTGTTTCTCACAGTCTGATAGAGTCCTTTAGGTGCTTTTTATCCAAGTGGGATATAATGTGTCTTCACTGAGGAAAGGCTTGAGTCTGGCCACTCTGCCATAAAGCCCAGATCGGTGGTGTGTTGCAGTGATGTTTTTCCTTCTGTAAGTTTCTCCCATTTCCATATATAATCATGGAGCTAACCATTCTAACCAAGGCCCTTCTCCATTAATTGCTCAGTTTGGCAAGGAGGCCGGCTCTAGGAAGTGTCCTGGTTGTTCCAATCTTCTTCCATTAAGGATTACGGAAGCTACATGCTTTTGTGAACCTTCACTGCAGCAGAATGTTTTTGTAGTCGTCCCCAGATCTGTGTCTTGACACAATCCTGTCTCTACAGGCAGTTGGTTTGATGGCTTAGTTTTTGCTCCGATAAGCATTTTCAGCTCTTAGACCTTTTATTGAGAGGTGTGTGCTTTTTCAAATCATATCCAATTTAATTTGCACAGGTTAACGCAACTCAAAGTAAAGCATCATCTACAAGTGAAATTGAAATGTTCCTGCGCTAAGTTTTAAGTCTCCCAAAAAGGGTACTAATGCAATGTAATTATTTCAGTGTTTTATTTGTAATAAATTTGCAAAGTTGTCACAAATCAGTTTTTTGCTTTGTCATTATCGTGTATGGAATGTAGATTGATGTGGAAAAAACAGCCATTTAAAGTAGTTTAATATAAGGCAGCAACATAAAATGTAAAAAAGGAAGGGATACGAAAACTTTCGCAAGCCACTAAAATTACAGAAATTAATTAAAGCTGTAATTACATGCAGGTATTTTTTTTTAAATATAGGTACTATGCACTTAGTCTGTACATACATGTTTTTTTCAATGCATCAAATTATTAATTTAAGTGTTTACATAGTAGTTACAGACACTTAGTATAAAGTAGGACCAAATTTTGTTGGTATTAGAAACTTTTCAAAGAAAAGTGCATAATTTGTGCATGGATTTATGTGATGTTCCATTAATTAATAAGCATAATACAGAGAAAATACAGGTTAAAAAAAAACTGTATGGTTACTGTAGCAGTGGTCCTATAGGCATCAAAAACTTTTGTCTAAAAAACATGCTAATCAAGGCCTTCATGCAATCAAAATATGCTATTCACAATAAAGTTCTATTTTCCAGCTGATGAACAATAAAACATTGACAGCCAAACAGAATCAATCCTGCTTTATAGAGCTCTGACAGACAACATAAACTGCAGTGCACACTTAGAATAAACAGAACGATATTGTCTGCTGGTGAGGACGCACACATAGTTATTCATTATCTTTATAGTTATTGTTCTTGGTGTGAACAGGCATTTACCATGGTACAACATATGAGCTATTTACTAGTTCTTTTTACTGTAGTTCTTTAAATGGCCTAATAATTATAAATAACTTGAAAAGTAATGATTTATTTTTTACTTGAACTTTACTTTTTCTGTTGGTTGTGCTGTTTCAACAAATGGAACCACATTTCTCAGCAAGAGCTCAAATGTGCTTAATTTCAAACTGACAACAGACTTTGATATGTATATGTTTGCCTCACCGCGAGGGTGCTCTCTCCCACATTAGACGCAATCAGACCATCAATGGTGCCATACTCGGCATCATGAGCAGTCAGATGGTCTATCTGGTGAAGGTGAATACAACGGAAGATCAGGATCGCCACAGCAGATAGGAATATCAGAACGATGACTGGAGCCACAATCACAATGGTCAGCGTTGTCACACTATAGTTGGGGCCATCCACCACTGAGAGAGACATATAGACTTAGTGTACATAGTAATTTAAAAATAAACTATTTTGACCTGCAAAGGAGTAAATCCAACAAAAGTTCACATTAGTTTCATGATATTAAGCTCATTTAAACCCCGTCACTGTAATGTGAAAAAAACCCTCAAAAACAGTCATTATGTCCATTAAGTTATTGTGTATAGCCAATTTCCAATTTCCACTGTCCTGTAGAGTTTATGCCATCAGCGTCTATCACAGGTTCACGTTTAAAGTCTGTTTAGAGAGAACGGTGTCGTCTTAGCTGCCCCTAATTTAATAACAAATGATCATTTAGACGGAAGTGAATCAATCAAAACTAACTTTAGCTGGAAAAAACATTTTTCAAGAACCACTATAAAACCAAACCAATCTCTGTTACCTTAAATTATATGTTTATCTCTGTAAAAAGCTGCTTTGAAACAATCTACATTGTTAAAAGCGCTATATAAATGAGGATGACTTGACTTGACTTTATTTTTTAAAGTAGCTCCACCACTAATCAAACACACCTGCCTAAATTATTACTTCGGTCATAAAAGCTGGAGGCTTAATAATTATTAATGATAAAAATGCATGGCACAATGCAGGTCACTGAAACTTTTAGATTTAATATATGTGTTTTGGGGCTAAAGAGTACAAACAAATGGCTGAAAATATGAAAATAAGCCAAGCAATAAAGACAATTGCATGGCAACCAATCAATATAAAACTATCTCCATTTAAACCTGAGAAGAAGCAGTTTATTGGTTTGTGTATGTGTAAGCATTACCTCGCACAGGAAGTCTCACAGTGAGGTTCATGTTGCACAGATGAGCCTGACAGCACTCTACAATCTGGTCAGGTGATGGAGGAGTTTTGCAGGTCATCCTGCCCTGCTCATACACCTTAAAACAGCCCTTTTGAGACACTGCCGTTCCATCACTCAGAGTCAAAGAGGAGAAACACTGCTGACCCATACAGCGGTCCCCCGTTACACACGACCGACCCTCACACACACACTCGTGCTCTGTAGGGGCTGCCATTAACTCCACATCTGGAAAGAAAATGAAAAAAAAAATATATATATATATATATATATATGTATATATATATATATATATATATATATATATATATATATATGTATATGTATGTATGCATGCATGTATGTATTTATAATATAAAACTGTCGTTAACAAAAATGTATCGTAATTCATTGGTCATTATTTTTTTCTTTAAGTCTTTAAGTAAAGTCCAAATGTCATGCTCATATTGCAATTAGCTAGTTTTCAGTCAGATAGCTCCCCCATGCTGGTGAATTGGTGAAATTTGCGTTCTATGGAGGTGTGTTAAGGGCATGTTAAGTGTGCGTTTTAGGGTAGCACTGCAGGGCTACTGGCCTGATTGATTTTGGCTTCAGTGCTTGAGGTCCAAGGCTATTGGCCTCGCCCATCACATTGTTAGCACTGGCTCACACTGGCCTGACAGAAAAGCAGCTAATGATTAATTTTATCCATCCATTCTCCAAACCGCTTGTTGGGTTGTGGGAATGATGGGGTGTCCCAGTGTCTCTGCCCATAGGCTAAATGAGTAGTTATTTTACAAAAATAAAATTAATGAATTGTTAGATATTACAGAAACTAATATTCCATAAAAAAAATTGTTTTAAAGACATTTGCTTTTAAATGAGAATTATTACAATCGTTCCCAAAGGACATAGTTCAGAAATAGTTACTTTAATACCAAGCTGCAATATTTTAAATAAATAAACAAATCTTACATGGTCTGAGTCATATTTAATCATTTTTAAAAAAAGATCATAAAATAGAAGGCTATGAAATAGGTTTCATTGAATTAATGCAAAAATACTTTTTCTTTTGACCATTTTTCACCCAGCATGAGTGGACTACTTACACTTTCATCATTACACTGTTGTACATTTAAGGTGTGAGGTTTAAATAAAAAGGATAAATTATTGCTTCAATTAATGATTCACCTGTATTTGGCCTCTCCACGGTAACATTTGCATTACACAATGTTTCCTGGCAACAGTACACCAGCGTGTCCACTGACTGGGAGTTTTTGCAGCGTACTGCCCTTTCTTCACTACCCACAATGCACCCTTTCTGCTGTAAGGCTGTCCCATTCTCGAAGGACAGTGAGGAGAAACACAGCAGGCCAAAACAGCGCTGGACATCACTGCATGAAAACCCCTCGCACACGCATTCAACGTCACCAGTGATGCATTTATCTGCAGAACACACACACACACACACATAAGACATTTCTCTTCTATCTACAATTATGAGATGCTTAGCCAAGAAACATGGCTATCTCTCTTTCTTCAACCATGGTCACGTTTATGTCCCAGAGGTTGATTATTAAAACTAACATGCAGAATAAAGTAAAAAAAACTACTGTATGATGGTATAACTAAGGAAATCTTTTACAATACCTTTTAACATGTTTATTTCTTACTTTTTTTTGTCTTAACTACTTATTTCTCAGTGTTCTGTGTATGCATCATCATCCTCCTCCTCCAAATCCAGCAGCAGGCCATATTTTATTAGTATGATTACTTTTCAGTAGCATGCTCATCAAGATTACAAAGTAGTATTTAGACTGCTACAGTAGTATTACAAAATTCCACCTGCCTACTAATTAGCGACAATTCCATAGTCTAACCCCATAACCCGAATTTGCTTCTCTGTTTGAGATCAGATCATTTTACGCCGTTAAACTCCGGGAAAGTTTTCAGTGAAATTATCCAGTAAGTGAAATTCATTCAAACAACCTGATCACACATTGAATTTACGACACATTTCAGTACATTCACGTTGTTTCCACACACATTCAGGATAATGTTTTTATGTGTATGTTGCTGTGTTTAGTAATTCTGAATGAATCTGTGTACTGTAGTAGGCGTATAATGCAGTCAGGTCAAGGTGGTTGGTTTAGGCTTTTTTGGGAGGCTCCATGTGATCCTGTTCCATATGGCAACTTGACATGTCTAAAATGTAAACAAGCTCTAATAAGCACCAAACAAGCTCTTTGCTGCTGCACTGTACACATACTGTACAGTGAATTCTGAAAAGTTTTGTTCTGTAATTTTTTTTTCTTTGTGTGTGCTTTGGTATATGGACTCTTTATATATTTTGATATTAGACATGTGCCAGTATATGGTAATATAATATAATCACAATAATGAACATGCATGATATTGTTATTCTGGGCACTTCAAAATATCGTGAATAATTATTTATCACAAAATATTCAGATTTCTTTTTTAAGAATACTTTTCCTATCAAGCATTAAAATGCACAACACTGGTGTATGCTAAATCAAAGAGGCAAGCGCTCAATCTGACATAAACAAGCCCAACAGGCATGGGCAGCGTGTGGCAGAACGAGTGAAGGAGACATGCTGAATGAAAATGCACATTCGCTCTCTGACAGCAGATGGTGCTTGTTGAACAGCAGAAATGCAACCGTTACACTGACAACCCCATAAACCAAGCTGCTGCACTACTTTCGGTTTCTGAAGAGTATTTAAATGTTTCAAACATCCATTGGCATGCTGTAGTCCAGATTAAAATATAAAAATGTTTGAATCTTTATTGTTTGGTAACACTTTACAATAAGTCTCCATTAGTTAACATTAGTTAATTTATTAGTTAACTTAAACTGACAATAATGAAAAATACTTAATGTTAATGTTAACATTTAATAATACATCATTAAAATCAAAAGTTGTAATTGTATTATTTAATAAAAGTGAGAAACTAAAAATTGGTCAGTAGTATTTTTTAAATAAGAATAATAACTTTTGTAACAAATGTAGCTAATGCTTATTGTTAATGTTAGTTAATGCATTATGTAACATTAACTAATGGGACCTTATTGTAAAGGGATGCCTATTGTTCTTTATAAGCCTTTTAATCTTAAAACATTAGTTTTATACATGTTTTGTGTATTATTGCATTTATATGTTCATAGTTACTTTTTTGGTATAATAAAATATATATATATATATTTTATTAAATGATTATTAAACCGGTTATAGTATGACAACACTATTTTGGCGACTTATTTCAATATTGTGATAATACCAAATACATTGAAAAGATTCTCCCCTGTGAAGACCTCCCTATGAAGGTAATATGACGCCATAAAGAATCACATGCCGTGAAAGTGTACATAAGATTGCAAGCGTAAATAAAATTTGCATGTGCAAGATTTGTAAAGGTGTAAATCGCCTTTCAAGTGTAAGAAAAAAATATTTGCAGCATTTTACTGTTATTCGTAAGTGTAATGCATGTATTGTGAAACTGCAGCCCCATGCTTACGCAAAATAAATATGATCTATATTCTTCTGACTTCCATTTTTCCACACTTACACTTTTGGCATGCTTTTTTCCCACAAATACGGCCAAAAGCACTGCAAGCCTGTGAACAGCTATTTGCAACTGAAAACAGGAACTGCAAAACAGATTAATCGCGTAAAATCAACCTTTGTGTACAAAAATAAACTGTTGCAGATATCTAAATGACTTCTTGTGTACATGAGGCAAAAAAGTTCCTGAAATAACCCACAGTTACAGTTTACTATTAGCTGCGCTTACAGTTTTGGCACGATTCTCTCACTCGTTAAGTTTTGCAAGCCGAAGAGGAGGGCGGGTCCACCTTCATCATGTAGCTAATCAAATGAGCTTCTTCGCTGACTCTCATTTCACTTTTATCTGATTGGTTCAATAAACACGCCAGTCGCCAGAACACAACTTTAACTTTACTTGGCTCTGCATCGCTCTCGTTACCGAAATTGTACTTTTAATGCGCACATACATGTTAAATAAATAAATAATGATTGCTTAATAAGCTGTGCACCATTAGGCTGACTATATGAGTTGATACTGAATTACTGAGTTACGTTCACACACACAACGTGAGTTACGTTCAAACGTACGTAAACGTTACGTATATCTAGAACTCATTATATCTGAAAATATACATGGCAACTGTATCACCAAATCACCTACATGTACCCAACTATTGGTGGGGGGGGGGGGGGGTAATCTTTGAAATTATATAGGCCTGTGTGTCAGTCTTACCTTCCATACAGGCAGCAAGTGAAGCCAACACAACCACCAACAACTGAATCATCTTGCTGCTCAACATTATAGACCTAAAGAAAAACAGATATTATCACTTACATTATCACTGACCCAAATGAAATCAATCAGCGAAACCGGTCAATCTTATATTCATAATAAAAATCAGTTTGAATGTCAGCTGAAGACCGCACTAGTCAATGCATTTGTCGTTTGTGTCTTATAAGGTGTTGTTTAAAGTAAAAAATAATGTCCTTGTTTCAGTCCTTTTCAATACAAAAGTATTTGCTACTGACTCACTCATAAAAACAGTTGCACATGTATAGTGCACTAAATTGTCTTTTTAAAATAAAATCTTTGTTAAGGTAAACAAAGAGGTAATGAATATAGCATGTAAAAATAATTCTAACACATTTTTTTAAAGCATAAAACATTCTAAAATGCCTGAATAAAAAAAACATTTCTACTTTATTTGCATTTTTTTTATAACAAGACCATATTAACAAGCTAAATAAATGTACAAAGTCTAATGTTTTGAAATGACAGGGGAGTCTATCAACTCCCAATAAATACAAGCATAAATATAAACATTCATTTTAAAAGGTTTACGTGTTGTTTGAAAGGCTAAAGAGTGAAGAGAATGGAACAGGCTGGACTATTCGCTGGAAAACGCAAACACTAAATCAAAAACAGTGAATACATCATCACAATTACCGAGTCCATCTCATCTGGCATGTTATCAGAATTATTAATAATGTTTTTGTCGGTCTTGATTATGACAGAGTGCTGTTGTTGTTTATGCATTTACACAGAACTGGCAGTACGAACATGACTTTACAAGATTAATGACAACAGAGAGACAACAGAGAGAGAATTAAATTCTGCACTTTTATTTCCGACATGCACTCATTCATGGCTGTTATAGTTACGTCTTTATTGGGACATGACTTGACTATATAACAAGCATTTATGCAACATATCTCATATGTGCATAATTCATGTGTGCATTAATGGCTGTTATGTTAAATAAAGTTTATTAATTAAGGGAGGCGAGTTATTTTACCTTGGTTAGTTCCAGTCCTTGATTCTGATTGGTCATTAGATCTGTTTTATTCACGATAAAACACTATGACCGCTTCACCCAATGGTTCTGTGCATCACTGCACAAGACCCTTAGCAACTACTCTTAGCAACATAAACATTTGTTTGTTCTGATTGATGATGTTCATTGAAGTTTACTTTGTTATGTAGAAGAGTATCGTGAGAGAGATTGCGTGACCGAGAGAATGCATTCAGATTTAGCATTTTCCTTCAGGTCAGTCCTATTTTTATAAAAAAAATAAAAAAGTTTGAATGTCCACTGTGATATCATGTCCTTTTAACAGTTAAGGGTTTTTCCCATCCCCTGACACTGACAGTGCTAGTCAAAGCATTTGTCAGTTGCATCTTTCTCCGTGTTACACTAACACGGACAAGTTTTAGTTCTTTCAATTTACAAGTCTTCTCTACTGACTGACTCACTCAGAAAGACCTTGTTTGGCATAACTTTTTACTATACAGTTCAATGGGCTGCCATAAACAGAGCGGAAGAAGAAGAAGAAACAGAAGAATAATAAGAACGCCAACAAATACAATAGGTGCCTACGCACTTTCGATGCTTGGCCCCTAGTAATAATAATAAACAGTGCAATTCCAAGTGGGTCCTCGCACCTTGGTGCTCGGGCCCTAATAATAATAATAATTAAGGTTGCAAGCAGCAATGAAAGGTCCCTTGCATCAGTGCCACAGCCACCCAGTAGCTTTAGGAAAATAGAGCAAGGTGGGAAAAATGCATTTAAGTAGGTTAATATAGGAGGACTACGTCAAAGTTATTTGTATTTGCCACACTTCCTACTACCAGCTGGTGGTGCTATAACTTTTCAGGGTACTTATCAAACATTTTTGACAAGTTTGAGGCAGTTTGGACATTGCATGCCTGAGTTACAATAACTTCCAGGTTTTATGGTGATAATAGCATGCTTTAGCACTTACCCAAGTGTTATGATGTTTTAGCATGTTTCTAGCATGTTTAACATTCAGTAACATTCATATTTTAGTATGTTGCTAGTATGCCACAGTGTCCAACGTCACTACCTTTTGACAGTAGGTGGCGCTATAACTATAACTGAATATTGGCATGTAGATGTGTTCAGGGCAGGACTCTTATCAAACGTAAAGTTTGAGGCAGATTGGACATTGCATGCTTGGGTTACAGCAACTTTCTGTTTCATTGCATTAATAGCCTGCTTTAACACCTAGCTAAGTGTTGCTAGTAGGGGTGTAACGATACCCTCGTGTCACGATTCAATACATATCATGATACTGAAGTCACGATGGCTGACTTCCTGTTGCGTTTAGGACTTAGGGATGTGCATCTCAATAACTGAGGCCGATGCGATACGCATCTCAATGCATAGCCAACGATACGATACATTAAAGATGTTAGTAGCTACCGATGCGATGCAATACGATTCACTACTATTACAATGCGATCCGATTTCGATTCAATTCAACGAGATGCTATTCAATGTAATACATACAATGCAATGGAGAAAAATATGATGCTATGCAATTCAATATGGTATAGGTAGTTAACTTTTATCATTTATTAACTTGTTAACTTTTACAGTTATCATTTAACTGTTATCATTTACAGTTATCATTTACAGTTATCATTTACAGTTTAGAGAGAGAGAGAGAGAGAGAGAGAGAGAGAGAGAGAGAGAGAGAGAGAGAGAGAGAGAGAGAGAGAGAGAGAGAGAGAGAGAGAGAGAGAGAGAGAATTCAGGTGTCGGACATTAGCCTTTGTCTGTATGCACTTCCTGGCCATTAAGATGGGTGATACAGTCGGGCTGATTGGATTGCCATCTATACATGATTTGTTATGCTGATTGGATTAGCATCTGATGTCACAAACCTGCCTGTTCCTGTCTGTCCAGAGCTCTCTTTTGTAAGTTAAATGAGTCAGATTACTGAAACTGATATTTACATTTGAATCACACTGTTATGCTGACGAATATCAGGGTTGGGTAATTTCCGGTAAAATTCCTATACTTACATTTACATGCTTTGTTCTACTCTATGTAACTCCTCCCCCTTTAAAGATAATACACTGTGCAGAGCTATTGAGTTCACACTTGGGAAGACTACAGCGATGCCACAGCAATAAAGAACTCTACTTAAAAGATACCCCCAAGTCTCCTGGTTTTCGCTTCTGAGTCTCCTACACTTAAGAAGAAAAAGGTTTACAACAATACATAAATACACACATACACTCACCTAAAGGATTCTTAGGAACACCTGTTCAATTTCTCATTAATGCAATTATCTAATCAACCAATCACATGGCAGTTGCTTCAATGCATTCTAGGGGTGTGGTCCTGGTCAAGACAATCTCCTGAACTCCAAACTGAATGTCAGAATGGGAAAGAAAGGTGATTTAAGCAATTTTAAGCATCGCATGGTTGTTGGTGCCAGATGGGCCGGTCTGAGTATTTCACAATCTGCTCAGTTACTGGGATATATATATATATATATATATATATATATATACACACATATACATATATATACACATATATGTATATGTGTGTGTGTTTATATATATATATATATATATATATATATATATATATATATATATATATATATATATATATATATACACACATACATATATTATATTATACACTCACCTAAAGGATTATTAGGAACACCATACTAATACTGTGTTTGACCCCCTTTCGCCTTCAGAACTGCCTTAATTCTACGTGGCATTGATTCAACAAGGTGCTGATGAAAGCATTCTTTAGAAATGTTGGCCCATATTGATAGGATAGCATCTTGCAGTTGATGGAGATTTGTGGGATGCACATCCAGGGCACGAAGCTCCCGTTCCACCACATCCCAAAGATGCTCTATTGGGTTGAGATCTGGTGACTGTGGGGGCCATTTTAGTACAGTGAACTCATTGTCATGTTCAAGAAACCAATTTGAAATGATTCGAGCTTTGTGACAAGGTGCATTATCCTGCTGGAAGTAGCCATCAGAGGATGGGTATATGGTGGCCATAAAGGGATGGACATGGTCAGAAACAATGCTCAGGTAGGCCGTGGCATTTAAACGATGCCCAATTGGCGCTAAGGGGCCTAAAGTGTGCCAAGAAAACATCCCCCACACCATTACACCATCACCACCAGCCTGCACAGTGGTAACAAGGTATGATAGATCCATGTTCTCATTCTGTTTACGCCAAATTCTGACTCTACCATCTGAATGTCTCAACAGAAATCGAGACTCATCAAACCAGGCAACATTTTTCCAGTCTTTAACTGTCCAATTTTGGTGAGCTCTTGCAAATTGTAGCCTCTTTTTCCTATTTGTAGTGGAGATGAGTGGTACCCGGTGGGGTCTTCTGCTGTTGTAGCCCATCTGCCTCAAGGTTGTGCGTGTTGTGGCTTCACAAATGCTTCGCTGCATACCTCGGTTGTAACGAGTGGTTATTTCCGTCAAAGTTGCTCTTCTATCAGCTTGAATCAGTCGGCCCATTCTCCTCTGACCTCTAGTACGGAAGTAAAATAATGCCAAATGTTTTTGAAATAAAAAGCCTGTTGAATTGTACTACTTGAAAAAAATATGCATTGCATTAACCCTGCTTGTATTTTAATGCATTGTATTTTTAGGGCTTGCATTTTTATGGGCTGAAATTTAGCATGGTTTAATATTTAAGCTGTGAATATTTAAATTCAAGACATTTCAAACACATTTTCATTAGTAAAAATTCAATAATCCATATTCAGCTTTCATATTTCACTTCCAAAATATTCAAACTGATTAAAAATACAACCTATAATATTCAACAGGCGGTTTTCGGTCCATTTTATTTCGCTGTGCAAATTCACTTCCACAAATTCAGTGGTTCAAATTCGACAGTAAATTCAACGTTGACGTCCAGAGAACTGCAGGAAACGCAGTAGATTACCGAGCAAAATCTCCATCTGCTGTTAGTCGACCTCACCAGCAGGGGGTGCAAGCGTGTGTTGTTTACGAAGCCCGAGCAACATAGAGCAAGCCATTAATTCATAAAAACCCATTTATAACAATGCAAGTGTATCTGTGATTATTATGTTTTATCTGAAATTCAGTGTTTTCACGATTACTTTTCCTGTGTAGCTACATGCATCTCTACCGTGAACGAGATTATAATGTTATTACCCCGATGCGGATGTATACAGATCCAATGTTACATTTGAGTTTGACATATCTATTGGTTTAGTTGCCTCAACCTTATATTGCGGCGATTGTGCTGCATGTAGTAGGCTAATAGGGTTTCCCTCAATACGTCAGGATTCCCCTGTTGGACATATAAAACGCTTAACTAAACTTAATGGACTAATACAGTGATGTAAAAGATCAAACTCGCAGGCAAGCAGAAGGACTGAGAATATGAACTTAACGCGCAAAGTTTAAAGCTGAGCGTTTCTCAGTGATACTGGCATAAAGGGTTAGTTCACCCAAAAATGAAAATTATGTCATTAATGACTCACCCTCATGTCGTTCCAAGCCCGTAAGACCTCCGTTCATCTTCGGAACACAGTTTAAGATATTTTAGATTCAGTCCGAGAGCTTTTTGTCCCTCCATTGAAAATCTACGTGCGGTATACTGTCCTTGTCCAGAAAGGCAATAAAGACATCATCAAAGTAGTCCACGTGACCTCAGTGGGTTAGTTAGAATTTTTTGAAGCATTGAAAATACATTTTGTTCCAAAAATAACAAAAACGACGACTTTATTCAGCATTGTATTCGCTTCCGGTTCTGTTGTCAAGCTTCATGTGTGCTGAGCGTGAGGCATACTGTATATCCCACACCCCAGTAGCCTATATTTAATTCAATTCACATTTATTTGTATAGCATTTTTCACAATACATATCGTTTCAAAGGAGCTTTATAGAAAATGCATGTGTCTAAATTATAATTTAGAGTGATCTGTTATCAGGGGTGACTGTGTGTAATACATTTCAATTAATTTTCATTCAGTTTCATTGTTAAACAATGCATTAAGTTAAGTCAGAAACAATGAACTCATTGAAGTAAAGAATACATGTTGTTAAATGATTAGGAAACAGAAAACTTTAGCATTGGTGCTTTTTTACAGACTCAAAATATGAGCGTAAAAAAAGTCAACAAACTGAAAAAATAAAAGTTTTTTTTTAGGTAATGTTATATTGATAAAATTGGTATCGGAAAAAGTACTGTTCAGGAACCGGTATCGAAGTCAAGGTATCGGTATCGAAAATTTTGTTACGATACCCAGCCCTAAAAACGAGTGACTTTTACCCTTTGTAATAAGTAACAGTGTCCAACAGAGACACCCGCAGGTGAAGTTACAGCAGGATGCACAACTACTTAGTCCCCATTGACTTAAAGGAATACTCCACCGTTTTTTTAAATAGGGCTTATTCACCGTCTCCCCTACATTAATATAGGTGGGCAAAAGCATTTGTGTCTCAGTGCAGGCATTTTCTTAGTTTGGCAGTGCCGACAGTAGCTTAGCTTAGCATAATGAATGGAATCCTAAGTAGTCAGGTAGCATGTCATGAGTAAAAGTGATAAAAAATTAAAAAACCTAATTACTTCTTGTGGCCTGTGTATTCACAATGAGTACAAATAGCAATTCAGATTAAGACTAGGCGATTTCCTAGGCAGATATTGACTTGGGACTATATTAGGGTGAATCACAGGCGAAGCACTGCTACTTGGGTGCAGAGATATCACGCAACACCTGAAATCCCCCAACTTCTGTCAACATGGCTTCTGTCAACACGGCTTGACCTGACCTGCACTGAGTATCTTCGCTTTTGGATTATGTTTAGTTTGAGAAGTTACAGCAAACATGGTAATTACCTGCATAGCAAAAGGTTGTGAGAACGAGCAAAGGACATACACGAATGTAATGTTTTACCGAATTCCACCGAATGTGGAACTGAGAAATCGATGGCTGGCTGGATATCTGTACTTCAACACCTCACTACAAAATTAGCCAGTATCGTGTTTGCGAAGGCCATTTTGCACCGGAGGACTATGTTGGAAAAATGCTAACATTATATAGGACCAGAAAGAAGGTACTACGTCTGAAGGATACGGCCGTCCAATCCATTTTCAAAGTACAGGCAGAAAAAAGTACACATGTAAGTTGTCTTTTATTACTCTTCCTTACATGAATCTGTGTCTTTAACTTATATACAGCTTCTCAGCATCTATCTTACAACTGAATAGAGTATGGTTCAAAATGCCTCATCTTTTATAACCTCATGTTGAGTTCAAACTGTTTAGCATGAACAGCATGATTGAAAAAAAAAATCCGCTGTTATCGTTACCGGTGAAAAACTTGTCTCTCATCCTCACGTCCTCTGTCTGTTGAGAGATCGCAACCTCCTCCTGTCATTCTTTTCCCAAAGCACGCAGCTCCTCTTCTGAAAACTCTGGTTTGTAGATATGGTTCTGGATCTTGACTGTCTGAGAAGTCACCCTCTTCGTCTCGCACAAAATCCCTCATGTCCATCGCCATTCACTATGTCTACTGTCGGAAATATAGCCAGTTAATATTCACGTTGGTATGTTGACAGAAGTTGGGGGATTTCAGGTGTTGCGTGATATCTCTGCACCCAAGTAGCAGTGCTTCACCTGTGACTCACCCTAATATAGTCCCAAGTCAATATCTGCCTAGGAAATTGCCTAGTCTTAATCTGAATTGCTATTTGTACTCGTGAATACGCAGGCCACAAGAACTAATTCATTTTTTTTTGTTGTTGTTTTTTTTATCCCTTTTACTCACTACATGCTACCTGTCAACGAAGGATTTCATTCATTATGCTAAGCTAAGCTAGCGTCGACGCTGCCAAACTAAGAAAATGCCTGCACTGAGACAAAAAATGCTTTTGCCCACCTATCTTAATGTAGGGGAGACGGTGAATAAGCCCTATTTCAAAAAACGGTGGAGTGTTCCTTTAAAACAAACACCCTAATGAGTACGGTGGGTTTAGTCGGAATGAATGGGGGAAGGTTGTGTGAGGAGACAATATCTCCATCGTGCTTTGATTGGATATGATTGGATCCCGCCTCTTATTTTCATGCGCGTTCTCGAATTGGCCTGAATGAAGATAATGATGGTGTTAATGGGAAGACTAATTGAAAAGTAAGTAAACATCTAGCCATTTCACTGCTTTATGTCACATTAGAAAACATGATGACTGTGGGGTTTTTAGTGAACAATCAGCTTGGTGAATTTAAAGTTAGGCCTACATCTTCGTGTCTGTGACACATTTGTATTTCAAGCTTGATGACTGCAATTTTATTTTATTTTTTTATGAATTTATCATATATGCCTATATAGCCAGGTATACAGTATAGGACTTTGGCAGGCAATTATTAAAGAAAAAAAACAGTTGACAACATGAAAATCCCCACATTGGTAGTCAATGAGATGAAGAACAATACTCTGGTGGAATTTGCAGAAAACTATTTGATTTAAAAAAGGTAGGAATTTATTAAATATTGCTGTATAACAAGGTATACAGTATAGGACTTTGACAGACAATTATTAAATAATAAAACAGTAGATCAACACGAAAATCACCACAGTCGTAGTCTGTGAGATGTAGAACAAGAATCTGGTGGAGTTTGCTAAAAACAATTTGATTTTATTCATTTTATTATTAATATTTTTTAAAAGTCTGCCGACACCAAGCGCATACACCTTGAGCCTACCACACAACCTTGTGTAGACGCGCAATATATTTTAAGCGTAGATGGCGTGACCGCGCTTTTCTGAAGCACAGATGGCGTGACCGCAGTCCTGTGCCAATGCGCGCGTCTGCGTCCAGGTACATCGCGTCCACACCATAGTCCACACTCTAAAAATAGCTTACTGAAAGAAAGTTGTAATGAGCAAGTATGGCACTTATTCAAGCGTGGAAGAGAACTGGATTCTGGCGTGCTGTCTGTGCGTCGTGGTCAGGACATTCACAGACAGTGCGCCAGAATCCAGTTCTCTTTCGCGCTTGAATAATAACACACACATTTATGCCAAAATGTCAGTTTTGTCAATTGTATCCTCACAAGCACAGTCTTAAACGAGTTAAATAAATTCTTAAATGAACATCAAGAGTAAATGAGAAAATTAAATGCACGTAAGATCCTGTCATGAGCGACAGATCTTAAAGGGACAGCAGCCAATTCTGTCTGTCAGTCATCGCTGTGAAAATACAGACCGGAAGTCAAAAGACAATGAGCTCAGCGCTGAAAAGGTGCGTGGCTACATAAGGTCTTATAGACCCCTTTTCAGTTGGTAAACATGATGACGATATTATGTGGGCGGAGCTTAGGTGGAAGCAGAACGATCTCTCTGGCCGCTTCACTAACATTAGTTTGCAAGTTTTGTTAGCTTGTTTTTTAACAATGACTGGAGAAAATCCGATTTTATCTTAATGTGCAAGGTCACTCACTATCCAGGACTGCGATTGTTTGCAAAAGTTAATTTTAACGGATGGAACCAGATTGGCTGACCCATACACGCTCAGTCAATGGATGGACGATCTGACAGGATTAACGTTAACGCTAGGCTACCTCCGGTTGAGTGGCCTGACTTATACACCTATTCGATAGAGAAACCGAGCGTAAAGAGTAACTGAGGGCATATAAATCTTTAGATGCCTATAACTATGTGATGAATGGTCATGTACAAGACTTGTGTGGTACGATCTGCAGTTCTGCCTAGCCAGCGCAAAGAAGACGACAATGTAAAGAGTGACATTACGGTGCAATTTTAATGATGTGAATAATTTCTAGAAATAAAAATTCCAGATACAGCATATTCATTTTTCATTGATTTTTGCACCCAACAACACAACAAGATGACATTTAATAATAATAATAATCATTTAAGCTCCTAATTATGTAGCCGAATCTGTGCTGGTTTGTATTGGTCCGACTGCAGTTTTCTCTTTGTTTTGCCTCCAGCTAGCGCCGTGACGTAACTGTGACGTCGGCTCGAAATTGGTCTATAGAGTGCCGAAGTTATGACGTCACTTTGTAGGCCAAAACGCGGAAGTGAGTTAGCATTTTAGCACTTCCGGTTCCCTCGCCCTAAAGTCTATGGGTTTTTTGAATGGGTTTTTGCTAAATTGCCTGGAATAAGGTCTGTGGTTAACAAAGCCTCTAAATATTTTCACGTTTTGATCTATGACATAAAACACACCAGTTATAAGCTGCTTGTGGTTTTTTAAACTTTATATAGGCTTCAAAATGTATACATTTTGGATTAACTTGTAAAGATTATCTTGATAGACAAAAAGCGTAAGGGTCACAACTCTTTGTTGAACACAGGTCTTATTTTTTGCGATTATCCAAAAGTCTATGGGGAAAATGCATAGCTTTTCGATCGAGGGAACCCATGCGCCGCTAACTTCCGAGTTGTCCTACAAAGTGACGTCATAACTTCGGCACTCTATTAAACAATAAAAAAGTAAGAAATCTTTTTGTTATACATAGTATCCTACTTTTTCTTTTGGCAGAATTTATCATTATAATCAACTTTATTATTTGCTGGATTTTGTATCACCATATTCCCTAAATGTATGTAAATCAAGGAAATGGGATTCAAATCGAAAAGAAAAAAGAAAATTCACCCTTTTTGTGTCCCCCCCACTTTTCAAACCCTTGTTACACCCTTGGTTTGGACTACATTATTATTATTATTATTAAACTTTATTTTACCAGGAAAAGAAGCACATTGCGATTAAGAATCTCTTTTACAAGAGCGTCCTGGCCAAGACTCACAGACACAGCTCGTTTGAGTTTAACAAATACATACACATATAAACACACAAGCAAATCCAATCAGTTTCAGTATCAATACATAGCTACTTAAAACATCTACAGCCCGATGTGTCATTCTCCAAATCGTTAAAAATTACTTTAAATGTGTCCAATGAAACCAGCTCCCTCAGTTTCAAAGTACTTTGCAAATTATTCCAGGCAAAGGGAGCAGCAAATTTAAATGCCGTTTTCCCCAATTCAGTACAAACCACTGGAACAGACAATAAGAATAATTCCTGGGACCATAGGCTATAGCTACACACATAATTTTGTATGTACAAAGATATGAAGGAAGTAGACCCAGGAAAGATTTATAAATAAAAACATGCCAGTGTACATAGCATGGCCCAGTGGATAACGGAACGCAAGCTCAAAGAAGCTGCATTTACTCCTGGTCCCGACACTTATTAAACAGCGCTGCAACATCCAATTAGAAGTGTTTCAATTCGACACACACCTTTCTGTTACAAACCACAAATCACTCTGTGATTCAACTTGTTTTAAATCAGATGAAACTGCTTCAACATTCCCAACAAGACAGATTAGGAAAACAGGAGAAATATTGTGCCATGAACAAAGTTAAAAATACTTTTTTATCCTTGAATCACCACCCCTTACAAACTCCTCTACTGGGTGGTTGCCCTGCACGCTTAATAAACAAACTACAGCTAGTTCAAAACGCAGCAGCTAGAGTTCTTACCAGGACCAGGAAGTATGACCATATTAGCCCGGTTCTGTCAACACTGCATTGGCTGCCTATTAAAGCTCCAGTAGGTAACTTTTGGAACCAAATATTTGTTAAAACTGTCATTATGTCCTGACAGTAGAATATGAGACAGATAATCTGTGAAAAAATCAAGCTCCTCTGGCTCCTCCCTGTGGTCCTATTGCCATTTGCAGAAATACACCGCTCCCGGTCAGAAACAACCAATCAGAGCCAGGAGGAAGGTCTTAGCAGTGTCAATCACGCTCGTGTACGCACTGATCACCCCTCTGTTGCACAGCGCGAGCGCGTACCGTCGTTCGTGACTCTCCTGTTCGAACTCGTTCATCCAAATGAACAAATCTTTTTTCGAGTCATTTCGTTCATTCAACGAACGAAATGACTCGAAAAAAGATTTGTTCATTTGGATGAACGAGTTCGAACAGGATCACGAACGTGCATCACAGAACAGAGCAAGGCGAGCATAAAACTTAAAGTTTTTTATTTATTTTTGGAATGACCGATCGTTTCGCTAGATAAGACCCTTATTCATCGTCTGGTACCATTTAAAGCCCTTTGAAGCTGCACATAAACTGTCATTTGGTCCTTGAAACGTTTGTATCCTATTGAAGTCCATTATATGGAGAAAAAGCCTGGAATGTTTTCATCAAAAACCTTAATTTACTTTCGACTGAAGAAAAAGAAATACATGGACATCTTGGATGACATGGGGGTGAGTAAATAATCAGCAAAA
The DNA here is from genome assembly GCF_051911475.1 of Siphateles boraxobius. Classification (NCBI taxonomy): domain Eukaryota; kingdom Metazoa; phylum Chordata; class Actinopteri; order Cypriniformes; family Leuciscidae; genus Siphateles; species Siphateles boraxobius. Next base: position 4,758,267 of record NW_027509197.1, read on the forward strand.
GTTTTTTTAAAAGTGAACTAATCCTTTAACGTTATCTTACTAGCTATTTATAACTTATAGAAAGAGTGCAACATTATAAAGTTACATGTATTGCAAAATACATAATTTGAGGACCAAGTTTGTAGTCAAGGTATGGGCAGGCCATAGTCAATGTAAAGCATATTGTTGATGTTTCGTCCCTATTAGTGAATGTTCCATAACTGTTTATAATCCGCCGTCATCGGTGGTCCTGCTTACTAGCCTGCGCGTTCACGGCAGGCTCCGCTGTGGGGGAGGAGCTGTGGAGGGAGGGCTGTAGCGCAGCAAGGAGCAAGGGGGTTGGACCTGTAAGTTGTGCTTGTTCAAATTTTCAGGCTAAGTCAACATTTTCTCAAAACTCCCTACTGGAGCTTTAAACATCGTATAAATTTAAAAATATTCCTGATTACTTACAAAGCACTAAATGGTTTAGCTCTGCAGTACTTGAGCGAGCTCTTAATGCATTATAGTCCTTCACGTCTATTGCAATCTCAAAGTTCCAGCCAGTTGATTTCCATTACACGAGAGTAGATGTTAAAACTTCATGCTGATTTGTACTCTGCTTTCGCCAAGATAAGCACCAACTAAGACATAGCTTTACAGTAGCCTATGCTTCTCCATCCATTTATGCTTCTTTACATATGGTAATGTAAATCACCTTCTGTCTAGTGTTAACACGCATCAGCACACACAACGGCTGCAACCACAGTGCGGTCCCCCCATGACAACCGTCTGGATTGAGCTGATTAGGGGACATCTCTAGGGTCTTCAAGTGGGCACCTTACGTCCTCAGTGTTTCGTCGGCTAGCCCACGACACCTCAAGAGGGCTAAACAGTTACTCTGGCGTCCCAGAGTCAACCCACTCCGTCCCCCACTCAACTCAGCCCAGCTCACTGACCTCTACATCCCTCCTGCTGCTGAGACCTAACCACAATCTCACAATCTCTCCGCAACCCCACCATACGCGCCAACCCGTTTGACTAAGGCTGTCGAGCCCCACTGGTGTGTTAATTTGCAGTAGGTGGTATGCAAACTGCACTGACACTGCATAACACAATATCTGCCCAACCACCCGTCATTCACGCAATATACACAGGAACGTAATGACTGTAAATACTATACAACCTATTCAAATAAACCAACAGACTCTTCAAGTTTTCAAGAATTCTACGAAACCGTAGCATGGCGGCCTGTACACATCCAGCTAGAATCTTTCCGTCTCAACCACAGTCAGTTGCTGCTCCTTTCTGCTGCTTCAGATAAGTTCTTTACTGTGCGACGTAACTCTTGGCCACTGAATCCGACATCTCTGAGGAAACGGGTTGTAGAGTGTGCCACAAAACCTCGACAACCCACTTCAACTGGATAAACCTGGACTTTCCATCCTCGCTGTTCTGCTTCAGTGGCCAGATGAGCATACCGCAGTTTCTTCCTCTCATATGCCTCATCTACCGCATCCTCCCATGACACTGTTAACTCTATCAGTTGAACAATGCATGCTGATCCAGACCACAAAACAATATCTGGTTGTAGGTTAGTGGTGGCAATCTCAGGTGGAAAAATAAGCCGTTGATCAAGATCAGCCAGCATCTTCCAGTCCCTAGCAGCTTCCAGTTGTCCTGGGCGAGAATTGAACAGGCGGCAACTTATTGGTCATACTACGTTTGCCTTCCAATGCTAAAGCCAAACATCGCAAACTGACCTTGGCTAAGAGCCACCTTACATCCTGTCAAAATGTGCCTTAATGTGGCAGGTGATCAACACAAAGGACAAGAGGGTACCTCTCCTACCCAGAGGCTTAGGTTCTGCGGTGATGGGAGAACATCATATGTTGACCTAATAAGGAAACTGATCCTACTCTCTTCCATTGACCAAAGGTCTTGCCAGCCCATTTTGCGTTGTTCCACACTCTCCCATCTCATCCACTCTCCCTGCTTGGCCTGGGAAATGGCCTTTTTACATCTCATCCTCTCCTCCTGCTTTCGCACCTCCTTGACTACCAGCTTCCTCCTTTGAGCTGGGCCTGCCTTGTGCCATTTAGGAGGAGCTAAACTGAGCCCAAAACCCCCTCTTCCATGCTGTACCGGTCCCACGATATCCCCAATTTGAAGGTCAGCCTTTGCCTCTCCTACAAATTTTTTTGCTGACCATTTTCTACCAGTTTTTACCACAGGGGCTGCCTCCCTTACACATTTGTCGCGTGACTCTGCTAAAGTCATTTCCAGTCTGACCTTGGCACACTTAAACTCCTCGGTTAAAGCAGAGACTGCCAGCTGCAATATTCCTTTACTATAAAGGCCCACTCTGCTGAGGCAGCGTGGAACTCCCAACCATTTCCTGATGTATGAACTTATTAACGCTTCCAGCTTATCCACTGTTGTCAAAGAAACCTAATACACAGTCAATGGCCACAGCAACCTTGGCAGTAGACCAGCTTGAAAGCACCATAGTTTTAGTTTGCCTGGTACAGCACAGCTGTTTAGGCTCTTCAACCCTTCCACTGCTTGTCGTCTAACTTCTCCCACTCGAACTGTGTCCTTTAGATCCCCATCATACCATCTCCCAAGACTCTTCACTGGTTTCTCAGAAACTGTTGGTATTGCCTCACCATTAATGAAGAATGTTTTATCTACTACCTTTCCTTTAACTATCGAGATGCTCCTTGATTTAGAGGGCTTAAATTGCATTCGAGCCCATTCGATATTATCTGTTAACTTCCCCAATAACCGATTAGTGCAGGCTACTGTTGTAGTAATGGTTGTCATGTCATCCATGTATGCTCTGATTGGTGGTAGTCGCATCCCAGAAGCCAAGCGCTCTCCTCCTACTACCCATCTTGATGCCCTAATGATTACTTCCATTGCCATGGTAAAAGCCAGTGGAGAAATGGTGCATCCTGCCATTATTCCAACCTCTAAGCATTGCCATGCGGTGCTGAATTTTGGAGTTGAGAAACTAAATTTCAAATCTCCAAAATAGGCTTTCACTAAATTTTTTATTGACATTGGTACTCTAAAAAAATCAAATGCTGCCCAAAGAAGCTCATGTGGCACTGAACCATATGCATTAGCCAAATCCAGGAATGTCACATGGAGCTCCTTCCTCTCCTTTTTAGCTGATTGAATTCGTTGCCAGATAACATTGATGTGTTCTAAGCATCCTGAGAACCCTGGAATGCCCGCTTTTTGAACTGAAGTGTCAATTGTAGGGTATGGACCAATCAGACACATACTAATTATTCATTATATACAAAGGTTCATGAAACTCCTCACACAGCCCAAGTGAACAAACACAAGGGCAGAAACAGTGTCATGTTACAGGGCATGATAAGGAGATTTTACGACCTCCGAGCAATGTGGCCACATACTCAAGAGAGACTATGAAACAGAAACCCTCTTTAAAACAGACTTTGCTGCATTAATCATAGACTAACTGATCTATAAATGAACATGCATAAAACTGTGAAAGAAACAGTGTAAATGGTTTACTGTCTCGTGTACTATTAGGTATATATTATGGTATGTATCCTGGTATACAACCAACTAACGATCAATGTAACCTCACCTGTATCATGCCTCCTACCTAATTAATCCTCATTTAATGACTCACACTTTGATGTACATCACCTTCTTCTAGAATGCAGTGTGGATGTGTTATAGCTATTTTAGCATTAATAAAGGTATAATCATGCTAGGGACAAAGATCCATAAATCAACTAAGAGCCACTTTCCCTCTCAGACATGTCCCCTTTCTGATTGGTCGAGTTCAACCCTTAGGGGAGGATCTTCTCCAGGCCTTATTAGAGACTGTCCACATGTGACCTCCCTCTCTTAGTTCTTTCATCCAGCCGCAACACTGTTCTGGTGATTCTGGGGAACCCCCTCCCCCTCCACGGGGGCCCCAGGGCCCAGCAGGCCTCGATCCAACCAGATATGGGCTCAGGCAGGAGAGAGAGGACTCTCTCACAAAGAACCAAGGACAATCTCAAGAGTTTTGGAACAAAGACTCCAACCAACAACGACTCCAATCACCCATCCTTCCTCACTTCTCCTGGGTGCTCGGCGTGGCCTCAACAGAGTCCCAGGCCTTGACCAAACCAGGCATGCGTTCCTGGAGAAATAGAACGCTCAACCAACTTCCACTTGACACTGCCGGAACCATCAACGACTTCAATTTTCAACAACTTCAAGAATTGTTCCCATTACAAATGCAAGTATTCAATTCAATGAAATGTGAAAATGAAATTCTGATGGTTCTTCTCATAGACCCTCTTCCGGTTTCCAATTTCATCCTATCACTAACCTATTTATGTATTCATGTGTGTATGTTGTTTAGTTTATTTATATTCATATAAATATCTATTTTTAGTTAATAAAACTTGTACATAATATGTATTTGGTTCTGTTTTGTTTGCAATACAAGTCACTTTACGATCACGGTTTTTGCTACTGGCTCAAAGTACTGTACAGGCGAAGAAATAATTATTCTTCGGTGGCCATGGAAGATACCCTTTTCTTAGAATAAATTAATAATCAAAAGAGTTCGTTGGAAGAACTGATTAATTGATTGTAATATTAATTCAGCCACATCAAGTTAATCCAATTAACTGACCCAAATATTTATAATTAATAATAACAAGATTTTATTGATTATTGATATTTCCAAAAGCTGAGTTCCTTACACAATTAAGCCATTCTTTAATAGGTAGGTTGACAATCTCTGCGCAATAATGCTGAAGAAAATCTTACCTTCGACGTTTAATAGTGAAATAGGATGAAACTGACTGATGCTTGTAGCATCTTTTTCTTTAGGTATAAAGACTCCACCTGCTCGGCGCCATGCTCTGGGTACAACCTGCTTTTCCCATGCAACTTTTATCAATTTCCACAGAATTCGTAGAACTCCTGAAGCACTCTTGTACACTCTGTACGGAACTCCATTAGGCCCTGCAGATGATGAAGCCCTTGCCTTTCTCACAACCTGCTCTATCTCTTTCCACTTAGGTGCACAGACCTTTATTTGGTATTCTGGTGGATTGATAGGTGGGATATCTGACGGAATTGACATAGGCTCATGCCTTTTTGCATCTGTATGCGTTTCCTCCAAATATCTCTCTAGCTCAACCCTAGATGCTTTTAAAGTGCCATTCTTCTCACTGGTGAATAACTTCTTTACGAATTTGAATGGGTCTTTATAGAAATTAGCCCTCGCACGCTCCTTTTTGTAGCGTTTCCGTAGACGCTCAGCTCTGCGTAATGTTGCAAGCTTATCTTTTATGGCCCTTTGTAAGAGATTGAGTCTCTCCTTCTGACTTTGTTCTGCTTTTTTCCATTGCTTCCTCAGCTGTCTCCTTTCTCTAACTAACCCTTCAATTTTCTGCTGCCGTCTAGATACAGCAGGAGTAGTTTGTACTTTTTCCTTCCTTTTTTCCACACCAAACCTCTCACTTCCATATGCGTAAATGATGTCCCCAAATTTATCCAGCTTCTTTTCAACTGTACCAGTTAATCTTTCCAATGCAAAGCATAGATCTGTGTTTACCGTGTCCCATGCAGTTTTCTCAAAAGTGTTGAGGTTCTTTTCTCTCTTATGCTGGTTAGTCTGACCGGGTTCACAAGTATCAATGTGTTCATCGCTAACTGTGCAAACCCTCATCTCCTCTATGACAGGGGTACTGATATCCTGCGAACTGTGGTTTGCTTCCTGTCGCTCGATTTCATTCGACTGACTTGACTGACTTCGTAAGAAGTACTGATCAATGCGAGGCCCTTGTCCCTTCTCCCTCAAGCATTTAATTTTCCCTTGATGAATCTTCAACCCCCTGACCGTTGTCGCCTTGCTCCAGCCACAGACACAAGCTTGGAGTTCAATGACTTTGCTAACTGCAGAACCTGAACTAGTCTTTTGTGAAGTACTCTCCATACTCATATCCGTTTCCATTCCAACGTCGTTAACCATGTTGTCCAACATTGAGTCATCTTCCGCCCCTGCTCTCGCAGACTCTTGGGGTATTTTTCTCTTTAATTTCTCAGAAGCCTTGGGCGGGTGTCTCCAGCATCCTGTAAACACAGAGCTGGATATTGCCGACAAGGGTAACTAACCCTTACCAGCCCCATTGGGGTCTCTTTCCTCCTGTCAGCTGTCTCTCCAGGCTGTCACAAGGTCTTTCCCTTGTTGCCAGCAGCACTATTAACTGCAGTCACTGGACGTATCCAGATCTTCATGATTTCCATTACACGAGAGTAGATGTTAAAACTTCATGCTGATTTGTACTCGGCTTTCGCCAAGATAAGCACCAACTAAGACATAGCTTTACAGTAACCTATGCTTCTCCATCCATTTACGCTTCTTTCCATATGGTGATGTATATCTCCTTCTGTCTAGTGTTAACACGCGTCAGCACACACAACGGCTGCAACCACAGTGCGGTCCCCCCATGACAACCGTCTGGATTGAGCTGATTAGGGGACATCTCTAGGGTCTTCAAGTGGGCACCTTCCGTCCTCAGTGTTTCGTCGACTAGCCCACGACACCTCTGGCGTCCCAGAGTCACCCCCCTCCGTCCCCCACTCAACTCAGGCCAGCTTACTGACCTCTACATCCCTCCTGTTTGATAATACCTAGAATATCTAAATCAACTTCTGGCGGTAGATCCTTTTCCTATTTAGCAGCAAAACTTTGGAACAATCTTCCTAACATTGTCCGGGAAGCAGACACAGTCTGTCAGTTCAAAGCTAGACTAAAAACACATCTCTTTGACCTAGCATACACATAACACATTATCGACTTCTATAATTCAATATTAGGCTGCATAGATTAGGTCAGCCGGAACTGGGAACACTTCCCTTAAATCCTGATGTACTCATTACATCATAAGAAGAATGGCATCTACACTAATTTTAGTGTTTTTGTTTATCCCGAGGTTTTCCCGCAGCCTGCCGGATCCAGGCCGTTTCCAGATCTGACGAAGGACCTTCGCCTGGACCCGATGACAATGCAGTGCTGAAGTGCCAACTAGCCTCTCCCTATGGAGGATCCCTATACCACTCTACAGATAAAGCGTTGTGGAATTTTTCAGTTCGCGTACCTACCCAAAGTGATAAAATAAAATTCTGCATCAAAATTTATAGACAAGACAAGTAGTTTGTTTAGACATGGTTTGTAAGGAATTACAAACCTGCGCACACATATTCAAACTATAGAATCAATTCTTAATGCGCATGTGAACGCCATCAGCGTCTATCACAGGTTCGCGTTTAAAGTCTGTTTAGAGAGAACGGTGTCGTCTTAGCAGCCCCTAATTTAATAACAAATGATAATTTAGACGGAAGTAAATCAATCAAAACTAACTTTAGCTGGAAAAAACATTATTCAAGATCCACTATAAAACCAAACCAATCTCTGTTACCTTAAATTATATGTTTATCTCTGTAAAGCTGCTTTGAAACAATCTACATTGTTAAAAGCGCTATATAAATGAGGATGACTTGACTTGACTTGACTACAAACATTTAACATGAATGTATTGTAGAACAATTTCTGTATTTATTATGGTTTGGTCAGAAATGTGAAATATTTAAATTGAATTTTGTTATTCATATTGTATTTATATTGTATTAGATACATACAATACAATTACATTGTCCTTTTTATTGTATTAGTTATGTTAGGTGAATATAAATCATTCTTGCTATAAAATTATGGCAGTTTCTTTGTGAAGGTGTGTGTATAGTTTTAACCTGTTTAAGCTACTGGGTTTTTTATTTTTTTGTAACATATTGATTTATAATATCATAATATACGTTGACAGTGGCAGTGAGTAGCCAGCATGGTTTTACCTGTGACTTTACCTGCCTTTGTTTTGCCAAGTCAGTCTCAATGTCAGAATATTTTCATTTAAGCCGAATAAAATAATGATAAATAAAATCATTCTTACCAATAGCTATGAGGTTGTGTAATTCATAAAACTGGTCCAAGGAAAATACTTGTACACCGCTCTAAATTGACACAATTTTATTTATTGTGGTCTTATATCTGCATACTGTTGGGTATCATGTTTATAATAATATTAAGTAAATACAATACTTTAGCTTATTTATTGAAACTGCTATGTGTTTTACCCCCATCCCCAACCAACCCCCAGCCCACCTTAACTTATTGATTTGATAATCTAACCCTCAAATGAAGCTAATTCTATAGCCCTGGTATAGAATCTGACTGCAGGGACCCTTCTCTCTTTCTCTCCAGTCTTTTTCCACTCCTCTGACATAGATTCGATATCATTTATCATACACATTTATCTTGATTATTTTAGGGGCTGTCTTCAGTAAAGAACAGATAGCAGCCCTGCAATGCCAGAGATGCACATATGAATCAGATCGTCCAGATCGAAGATTGCCTAGATCAGACTCTTAACTTACAGACATACCAGCATGCAAAAAACACACAAGCAGTCTGATATGCGCATGACAGTAAAATAACATGCAAGACAAACGTACCATCATCTCATGAGCAGACGTGTAGCCATGTCTGTGTGCAGTGTGCACAACTCCATCTGCCCTAAATGAGGGAGAGTCTAAAATCTGATCCCCTTAGAGCTCTGCAAACCAAGGCTCCTCTCTCTCTCTTCTAGCCTCGGTCTGCTCTCCTCCTCTTCAATTTTCTTTCTCTTGCATTGTTCTGGCTGCACTGCCAGCTGTTTCTGACAGCCAAATTATAGTGCACAGAAAAATGATTGCTACCCCTCTTTCTCAATCTCTGCTCTCTGAGACAGTGTGGGTAAATTATATACTTAACCCTGCTGTGAAATACCAGCTGCAAAGTTTCTTAGTAGAGACAGGGAATGTAGAGTAGGAAAAGAAAAAATTCAGATGTGGACAGCATAACTTCTGAATTAATGTTGCTGATCAATTAGTACTTATTCAGGTTTTTAAAATAATACCTGCCAACTGCCAGATGTGGGTGAAAATCAATGGCGAACAACCCGGTAACAACTCACTAGCCGATTTGGTAGGTTATGATTCATAAACAACATCCTATCACTTTCCATGTTTTCACTATCAGAGTCCTTCCCTGAAGAGGAGCCTCCAATTTTAGCAACAAAGTGTAAAGAGGGTAGCATGCTGGACGAGGAGCATCATGCCGTGTCTTTAAAAGATCATGAAACCCCCTCTTTCAGCTCAGTCAAGTCTAGCTCACAATCTTTTTGAAAAATGCAACTTAATTGGGCATGGATGGCTGTGAGAAGAAGGGAGGGAGTGGGTGTGGTATGGCATGGCAGGGGAGAACTATCATCGCCAGTGGCCCATGCATATCGACTGTCACTAAAAATCAGTAAAACGTGAGGAAACGCTAGATTTTTTTTATAGCTGTATAGCGTCTGGACCAATCACACACAAACACAAATTATTCATTATATTGAATGAATAGTCCCGCAAACTCACCCAACAAAGATCTGTGTCACTTCCCCCAAAACTAGCATCACAATGAAGCTAACAACACCAGCAGAACTCAGTGTCCTGTTACATTGATAAGAATTTTTACGACCCCAAAAAGGGAATTCCTGAGAGATGTGACTCTTACTGAGAAGGAGAAATAAACCCTGTTAATTATATATATATATATATATATATATATATATATATATATATATATATATATAACCACTTGAGAAATGTATAAACATGCATCTAATTTTCCTATCTCATGATTTTCCTTTTATGTTGTTTTGGCCCATGTTTTCTTGTAAACTCTAATGGGTTAACCAAAATGATATGTGTGGCATGTTCGGTCTCTATAAACTCGTTCCACATTTGTTAATCTACAGTACATTTTGCTAACTTTGTGACGCATGGGTATTATAAGAATCTTGAAGATTCTTTTTCTTAAACACCCAATCCTATCACTTTCCATGTTATCACTGTCAGAGTCCTTCCCTGAAGAGGAGCCTCCAATTTTAGCAACAAAGTGTAAAGAGGGTAGCATGCTGGACGAGGAGCATTATGCCGTGTCTTTAAAAGGTCATGAAACCCCCCTCTTTCAGCTCAGTCAAGTCTAGCTCACAATCTTTTTGAAGTGGTATGGCATGGCAGGGGAGAACTGTCATCGCCAGTGGCCCATGCATATCGACTGTCACTAAAAATCAGTGGTAAAACGTGAGGAAACGCTAGATGTTTTTTTATAGCTGTGTAGCGTCTGGACCAATCACACACACACACAAATCATTCATTATATTTAATGAATAGTCCCGCAAACTCACTCTCCCAACAAAGATCTGTGTAACTTCCCCCAAAACTAACATCACAATGAAGCTAACAACACTGGCAGAACTCAGTGTCCTGTTACATTGATAAGAATTTTTACGACCCCAAAAAAGGGATTCCTGAGAGATGTGACTCTTACTGAGAAGGAGAAATAAACCCTGTTAATCATATATTAAATATATATATATATATATATATATATATATATTAAATATATATATATATATATATATATATATATAACCACTGGAGAAATGTATAAACATGCATCAAACTTTCCCATCTCATGATTTTCCTTTTATGTTGTTTTGGCCTATGTTTCCTTGTAAACTCTAATGGGGTTAATGTTTCAGACTTTGCCTACTATGGTTAACCAAAATCATATGTGTGGCATGTTCGGTCTCTATAAACTCCAATCTTCGTTCCCCATTTGTTAATTTACATTACATTTTGCTAACTTTGTGACGCATGGGTATTATAAGAATCTTGAAGATTCTTTTTCTTAAACACCCAATGAAATTATAGATTGAAACGCCTTGCTCGAACACAAAGGGTCGTAAAATCTCCCTCCAAAGGGACAACTTCTTATTGGCTCACACAACTCCAGAGGGTGTGACATCTTCACGCTTTAAAATCCACTGAACACAAGATCAGCTCTCTTGACTCTCTTAGCTTCTCTTAGCTCTCTTACTCTCTTGCTCCTTCCTGAGAAGTCCTGATGTGAAGATGATCTTAAACTAGAAGTTTTCTGAGGACCCCAAGCTTGTGCCATGCAACGGCATTGTCTTTTCGTTTATCAAAGATCAACTGACTTCCACTGGTTCTCTCTCATCAAGACAACATCCTCAAAGATCAACTGGAGCCTCAACAAAATTGCATCTGGACAGTTTAATTCAAATGGGCGAGACATGCAAGTATCAAACTTAGTCTCATTATCAGATAAAGGATCCTTACCCCTTTTAAAGAAGGGCGTGTTAGAACTAAACTGATGGTTTGCTCAAGGCTGTTGATCTGCTGAATTTCAAACAATGCTATAACTTCTTGCTTTCCTATATTCTACTTAAGCTCTCTTTCCCTTGGTAAACTGTATACATGTATGTTAGAGTAGTTTAAATGTTTAGTCTAGTTAATAAAGTCTTGTTCATGTCACACGTAAAGTTGTCCGTGTCTCAAGCTCATATCTGAAGTCACTAATCATATCGATCTTGACTACTTGCTCTTAGTAGCACTTAATATGACCCATTCCCATGCCCCGGAAATGTACATTTCTATTAATTAATTAAAAACCAATATTGATGGTTCACAGAATGAACGGAGTAATTGTTTGTAATGTTGATCTAGCTACATCAAGTTAATCAGATTAACAGACCCAAATATTCATAATCAATTATAACAAGTTATGATTGGTTATTAATATTTCACAGAGCTAATTTGCTACAGCTGGTAAAGTTAAAGTCTAATGAAATACACTGACACTTTATTATTGTCCTTTCAAAAGTAACTGAATGCCTTGCTACATATACTAGCCTACAAGTAATCGTAATTCTATTTAAAACATATTAATGTACATGTATAATTATAATGTCATTATAAAATATATAGTTGTTTATATACAAACCATAAATTTTCCGCAAAAAAAAAAAACGTTCTGTGCATAGACTAGATCTATGCGCCCCCTGAACCCCAATGACATATATATTTTATTACACGAATTGAGCATGCAATTGAGGCATTATGGAAATAAAATTTTAATAACGAGTTTTTTTTTAACAAAAGGCAAGTAAAACGATCAGGGTTACATTTTAGACACACATTCCTCTGAAGGGATAGAAAAGTTTTCGGGACTTGGTACTGCATTACTCGCAAGATGTAACTTGCATTGGTCATCAACAAGGTCCACAAAGTCCACCATTATCCAGTTCTCGAAGCTCTCTTGAGAAAAATGTTTTGCTGCACACATAATTTAGATGCGTCTGTGGTTGATGGCCAACCAACCGCCCAGAGCAAGAGTCTAGCCCTGGCAGCATCGCGGGGAAACATATTCAACGCACTTCAACTTTTGCACCACAAAAACAAAACACTTGCGTCCCATGATTGTCTCTCTCATCTACTACGCGATATCACAGTTTGACATGTCTGTCATTGGAAAGATCCACGTGGTAACATGAATAATTAAGAGACAGTGTCTTCTCATAGGATATGAAAACTCAGCCTCATTAATAATTATGAGACACCGATGAGTCAAAGCACTTACAGTGCGATTGAAGATTTTAAACCCGGAAGACGAAAATAGCGGGGGGAAAAAACTAAGATTTAACCATTTTCACCCTACTATTAAATCTAACAGATGCTAAAATTGTCTTCAATGGTGTTCAACACACATACCTCTGTTAAAATCTCAAATTTGGTTTAGGGTTTCATAAAATATCAATAAATTGTTTTCTATGAGCATACGCACACCAGCAGCATGACTCTGCAGGGATGGTTTACGGCTTGAGAGACGGTTCAAAATCATGCCGTGCCAAAGAGCACCACATAGCCTAGTTTTCCATTAAATAACATTGACAATGAGCACAGCTGTTCGTTGTCTTATCTGTTTCCTACTTCTTTCATTATTACTCACCCTTTATCTGTGCTCACTCTGCACTTCTCTTGTGCCAGAATGCTAGTGAACCTTTACATTCACCCTTGCCTATCTTTATAGTTAAATTCATAATTTTACTCTTTTTTTCTCGATATAAAATTTGCACCAGAAGATAATGCCTCGTACTGAGTATAGTATGCGTATAAGTATATATATTGAGTTAGATCATTGAGTAAGTGTGGGGGTGCACAGATTGGCAACTGCAGGCGGGGCGCGGGAGATCAGCAAAGAGCACCACATAGCCTAGTTTTCCATTAAATAACATTGATAGCAGATAACACTAGCAGATAAAAGAAAGACTAAAAAAGCTGTTGCTGCGGCTTTAAGGTGCGTGAATAGCGGTTAGCGCTCTGCCTTTATAAAGCGACATCGAACGGCAATTACACCAAATTATTTTTCTTCAGATAGTTGACTTGTCACCGTTGAAACAAGCCCAACATAGAAGTTGCTCACCATAGAAAAGAACATCTTCAGCAGACCAAATCACAAGCTGCTATTGTGAACGAGTTGCTTCGCTGCTGTGCATGTTCCGGTGAAAAGACGAACAAGAAGCTGAGCTTGTGAGGCGCTGTCAAAAGATGTCATATATTGGCACTTTTATTTATAGTTCATCCAAAGCATCACTGAAATATTTAAATGTTTTTGTACATTTAAATTAAAAGTTAAGTTCTGATATATTATTCTCTCTTACCGTTATATCAATGACATTAACCAAGTGAAACTATTGCAGATGTTTTTCATTGCACGTTTTTGAATTGAAAAAAATCTTTACTTTTTTTGTTTTGTTTGTTTTGGGGGGTACGTCAGATTTTTTTTAGGTTTAAATGGGAGCGCGATCAAAAAAGTTTGAGAACCACTTAGTTAGATGTAAAGAATACGTTTAACGAAGATATAATTTCAATGCCTCAGTCCTCTTTACACACTTAGCTGAGAGCGCACTCTGTCACTTTCTCTCATACACGCGCACTCAACATGAGAGATGGTGTGTAACATGCCGTGAATTGATGCACTAGATCTAAATTGTCTTGTCTTTGTTGTACCATGGATGCAAAAAAGCAAAAATTCCAGTCTCAGCAGAAAATGCTTGATTTTTTTTTTTTTTTTTTCAATGAATCAATAGGCCTAAGTGTCATGGAAAAGTGAAAGTTCCAGACTCAGTGGCTGTTGGACTTTGATTTACTTTTGTATGACGAGGAGAAAGATGTGATGACGTAAATACTGCAGTAGAAAACCTAGCTTAGCAGGTAAAACAGACTTTGTATCAAGCGTGAAAATATCACAGCGCACTCAAACAGCAAACGACATGAAGCTTGTCGTGGTAGTGTGATGGCTTTAAGCAAAGACCCTGGCGAATCTGCGATCAAAAAAGTTTGAATTTAAAAGTTGGTTTCAAACTTAAAATTAAAAGAATGACAGCGCAGAGAGATGTGAGCTTTCTGTGAAAATGAATACAGCATATTATAATCGCAAAGGAGGAACTGAGAGCCAATAATTCTGCGGCAGAAAATGGCCTGGACATTTCCCCAACGTATGATAATGATGTCTGTTGCGATGAACACATTTCAAACATTGCCACAGATTTACAGGATATTTAGACAAGTACATCTACATATCAGTCATGATTGATGGTGAAACAGATTCTTCTGTGACAGAAAATGATCTAGTATGTCAGGTATTTACATGATGGGTTGCCAGTAAATCCTACTGTCTCTGACACATGCTAATGGTGTGACTGAATGCATCCAATCCTCAATGTCAAAATTTGGATTAGATGACTGGAAGATGTTGGATTTTGTGCTGATGGCGCCAATGTGAACATGGGCCAAACAGCTGGTGTTGTTGCAAAACAGAGTGGACAATCCGAAACTGATAGACATTCAATGTATGGCTCACAGGCTGGAGCTGGCACTACTTGGGGTTTTGAAAGAGGTGAGCTTAGTGAGTAGTGTAAATGACCCTTTCACTTGATTTGGAAAACCTACCATTTCAGCCCAAAAAGCAACAGAGAACTTAAGATAATTTGTGAAGAACTTGAATTGTAGGTTCTACAAACCAAAGCCAGTGAAAGGAAACGTGTTCCTTTCACTGGCTTTGGTTTGTAGAACCTACATTCAAGTTCTTCAAAAAGATGATCTTGTGAGCCAAGCTGTTGCCAGCTGTTGCCATTCAGATGGAGAATTTGGCCCAAACCAGTCACAATGCTGACATTGCTGGTAGAGGTAAAAAGGTTTTCAAACCCCTGAAAGTGAAAGATCTGCAGTTTGTTGCATTTTGTCATTTCCTGGCTGATGTGCGCAAAGATATAGCAACATTAAGTCAGACTCTACAGAAGGCAGACCTCATGGTCCAGATGGTATGCCGGACACTTTCATCACACAGTGTCTGGAAAAGCAAACTCCTGGTGCTGGTATAAATTGGATAACCTGCTTGGAGTTAACAAAGATCAAAATGCACAAGCTGTGATGTCAGTATTTGCAATATTCGACCATGACAAGTGGCCGGAATGACAGAAAGCAACTTGAACTATTGTACAGCAACAAGGAGCTAAAGGGCCTCACTGAATGGTTCAGAGAGAAGCGCTTGTTCAATATGGATGTCAAGTTCCCTGGAACTTGGAAGAAATCCCTGGGAAATGGAGACACTTGAAAGGGCGAGTGTCTAATGATCTTCATGGAAAGTCCTACCTGGACCTGTACCAAACACTGCTTCTGAAGCAACCCTACAGAGATGAGATGCAAAACATTCTTCATCTTGTTCAGATTTCTTCTTGTTCTGTCAATCCGCTCTGCCAGCTGCAAAATATCCTTCAGTCCCCAAAAGAGAATAAAATAAGATCTCTGCAGCAGTCTCACATCCTCACGCCTTTCAGACCTGATCTTCATTTTAAAAGAAGGCTCACAGCTTCAGCAGTATGATCCATCATCAGCTGTGGAGAGGTGGCTGAAGTCAAGAGGCAAGAGAAAATCATTTGCTAAAAAATGGTAGAATAAATCCATATGCAACCTAAAGAATAATTCAGACATATGTACAGATAATGTACTTTTTTTTCAGTTGCATTGTTCATGTGTAACCCTTTTCACCATAGGCTCGTAGTGAGGCAAGTACATTATACAGCAACATATAAAGTATTAAACCCTCTTAACTCTAATGCTTGGTAAAAATGGTGAAAGAGACATACCATTGTATAATAAACCTGTCTAGGAACACTATGATTCTCACTCTCTCTACAAATCAATGAGTGACTGGAATAATCTTGGTTTTAAAACCTATTAAATATTACCACAGAAAATTCCTGGTCTACACAGATACAGGGTATGTGATGAAACAAACAACAAAAACGCAATAGCTCAGTTTTCTCTTTTTTTGTATTATGCAAAAATCCCATAACATTTTAACAAATATGAAAATAAACAGGAACAAGTTATTTGGCGCGCTTACTGTAGAGTGAAAAAGCAACAATACCTCCTCCTTGCGTGGAGTGAAAGACCCAGATCCTACCACGTCTGTCACTCTCTCTCTAGTCAGGCGACTCCGTCTGCAGCGGCACAGCAAGGGTTAAGCAGCTTTGTCCGGCCAGCACCGACAGCCAAACAGTCCCCAGAGAAAGATAACACCTGCGTCAGCCGGCGACACTCTTCCTCCCGATGTGGTCTCTTTTCGTCCAGCAGGCGAAAGGTGTCTCTGCGATCCCTCCAACGACGGTGTCACAGTACCGCAAAGCCACGAGCTAACTTAGCTAGAGAAGCTAACAAGTCTAAGCTCGCTCCACAATACAAAATACACACCTCCGGTGGTAGTTCACAGTCCCACAGTCACAATCAGAAAGCAAGGTGACGAGGCGCAGAGGAAGCACCGGGAAACAAAATCAAAACAGCCAACGGCATGGCGCACCAGAAAGTCCGGTGGACGTTGGAGATGGATTTGGTTAAAAACAAACTATCGCCACTGCATCCTCTTTGTCTGCCATGATTGTTTACTCTGAAGTCACGTTTGATCTCGAGGGATTTTATGAGATTTTCCGTCTGACCTGGGAATGCTCGGGAGTCAAATTGGTTCGTGTGTGATGTGTTGATTTTGCCGTGTGGCTGCGCACCACACACGGTACGACCAAAACTGTTAGACCCGTGATTTTTTATCGCCGTGTGTTTGGAAAATCGTCCGACAATTTTAAAATCTTCCCATTTGAACCAGGCTTAAGGACTAGAGCAAACAGCCGGTTTTGGACTACACGACATTCCTCCGGAGTTGCTGACGTCAGCATATCCCATTATTTACATAAACCCCTCCTCCGAGAATACTTAAGCGGGGCGAGGCCATTTTATATTGCTGCTTTGGAGAGGAGTTGTCGCAATGCCGTCGAAACGCTGCTGTTATTTTCATCCGGATTGCAGGTCCACTTTGTTCAGCCTTCATAGGGATGAGGGAGTTAGGGATCAATGGTTAAAATTTATTTTTAACTTGGTCCCTCATAATTATGACCCAAATCGCTCTCTGTGCTGCACATGTTACGGAAGAAAGCTTTCACAATCTTCACCACCTCAATGCATGATTCGCACATCGGCTTGTTCTGAAAAATGGAGCATTTCCAACTTTAAAAACAGAAGCTTTTGTTTACGGGCCACAACCTGTAAGTATGATTTATTTTTCGTTGATGTGTTTTCCTGCAAGGAAGTAAACAAATGACAATGCTGTTTGGCTCTGCTGGTTTGTTAAATGCTCATTCATACTTAACGTTATCCGACAAACAAAATGTTACAAACTTTTTTTTTAATCTCAACAGCAAACTTGGAATTAGTGTAAATTATACTTTGATTAGAGACACAAGAAAACGCTATGCAGCCGCCACGCAGCTGACATACACCAAAGCACAAACTAGGCTACCGTGCCTGCCGTGGCTACGGGGCGTGACGTTTCCAGAAAATGTGCACTAGACGGTTAGCGAATCACAACACACTGGGCTAGCTAACCAATCTGAGCCCATTGCGTAGTTTTGAGGGACTGGCTTCATAGAACCAGGAAACCATCAGACCGTTTTTACAAGGAGGGGCAGAGCAGTGTAGAATAAAGGTAAAATATATGAAAAATAATGCAATTTTTAAAAAACGAATCATGAACACGATACAGTGCACCCCACAAACTTAATCAAGCCTTCGAATAAATGCGTTTTACCACCCCTTTAAAAGGTGCTCTAAGCGATGTTGGATGACATCACTTCTTGTTGACGTTCGAAGTAATGTCAAACAAAACAGAGGCTAGCTAGACCATCCCACCTCCTCATCCTCCCAGTTTGTTTTTGTTGCCGTTTATGGAGCCTGGGTTGTCTGCAGAGATCACGTTTTTTTACAGTGATTTCAGGGGACTGGCAGCTAGCGGATAGTGAGGAGATGTTTGCTGTATGTGACAAAAAAAATTTTGGCCTAAAAAACACATGACGTCGCTTAGAGCAATTTTAAGGCCAATTTGTACTTCTGCGTCGGGTGCGCACACCTCCTCAAGAATGTAACTACACGTCGCGACGACTCGGACAGGACTGCAAGGCATCGCGTTTCCTCCTACGTATTTCCGCCGTGTTCTTCAGCACCGCCCGCTATATTTAAATTCAGAAGTTCAGTGAAAACTAAGTGAAGAAACATGTAAATGGACCAAGTGACCGAGCGATTGATTGAAGAGGTGTGGAAATATAGCCATCTGTATGCTCTCTTTCAGTCGCGATTGCTTGTAGTAGCCTAAACTCAAAACAACCGCAAGGAATCTAAACACAGTGGAACATTAAAACACTTTAAAACAATCTAAAGTATAAATTAGCCTTTATCCATCACTCTCTTTTTTCTCTCTTTCTCTCTTTATTTTGCACAGTCTCTTCCCCCCCTAAAGCTGAGCTTTTTTTAATTTACTGAAGGCTACAAATTGTATATTAATTATTTACCGTTAACTGAAGCGTCAGTCGCTCTGCTAAAATTTGCGCTCAGCAGCTTCTGTGAACATAGAGCCAACCTACTTTGATTTGATTGGTCATCTCAAATATTCTGACAGTGACGAGCAGTGATAGACCAATGAGGCTCAGATGAACACTCGGCGCCGCTGCGGATTGAAGATGAAGAACGCGCTGAATCTGATTACAACAAGACTGAAGCGAAAATTTGTGTAGCCTACACTTAATCACAAATTTTTAGGGGGGCTAGGCAGAATTTAGAGCCTAGTGACGCCTATGGGTCTCATCTCGTGCGCTTACTTTCCCATGCGCAGCTGCATAGCAAACATTCCTGAGGTAAATAAAGTAAAATAAAAAAAAATACAGTGCATCAGCAGCTATAAAACTTTTCATTTATTAAGATATTCACACAATAGACTATGGAAATGTAACAGTCATCACCCTTACCATTTATAAATACTCTAATTTGTATAATAATAACAACAATATTTATGAATTCTCAAATGCCTACATAAACTAAGAGCCGTTAGAGTTTTTCATTTAAAATCTCTTCCAACGGCTCTGCTCTATGGTTAGTTCAGACTGGTGACGCAGTAGTTCATGACCAGCGTCGGCCAATAGTGAGCCTACGTGTGACGTAGCTCTACGCAATCATACTAATTTAACTGACTAGAGGCCCATAGAGAAGGAAATGAATAGTTGAAATAAAGTCATTATTTTTGTTTGTTTTTGCGCACAAAAAGTATTCTCGTCGCCTGATTAACTTAAGATGTATTTTTACGATGTCTTTAATAACTTTTCGGGGCTGGCAAGTTTCAATCCCTGAAGAAGCCTATGGACTAGTATGGAGGAGTGATCCAGCTCTCAGATTTCATCAAAGATTTCTTAATTCGTGTTCCGAAGATGAACAAAGGTCTTACGGAGTTGGAACAACATGAGGGTGAGTAAATACTGACAGAATTTTCATTCATGGGTGAACTATCCCATTAATGAATTTATCTTTATAAATGTTTTTAAAAAATCTTCCTGGGGGGGGCATGCACCCGGATCCCCCTAGAGGTACCGAGCTCCACCCACAAAAATACTGTGGGAAACCCAGAAGGCTATGTGATGATCTACAAAAAATACTAATTTAATTATCTTATTGTTAAAATACATGATCAGGATTTTATAAAGCACTACTTTAGGGCTGTTACCAGTAAAATAAAATCCATATCAACAACATCTTTCTTCGCACTGCACATGTGAGACGTGCAGAAGCAGGACATTTACACTGCAATTACAATTGCATAAATAATGTTATGAGATTGTTTTAAATATAACATTTTGAATATAGAAATATTAAATGATGGAAACAATGAAATGATACGTTTAAATATTAAACTGAAACCGCCAGTAGGTGGCGACAAGTCGCTGTCTTAATGAATGAGTTCAAACAATCGTTTATTCAGCCAATTCGTGATTCATGTTCAGTTCACTTAGTTTTTTCATAGCCAAAAGATAATAATTTGTGGGAACGTCATCCGTATGAGATCCTATGTTGAACAACATATTTTTGTTAATTGCGCAAACAACCTGCTTGACCATAGCAACCTGGCACTGATAGGCCTATAATAATATTTATTTATAATTAAGAAAGTGCGGAATTAAGAAATTATTATATTAAAATTTTGCCTATTGTATTTCACGCGATGGTTCTTATACAGCAAACAATCAAATGAAGTTTGCAATAAATTATCAAATAATATGCCTTACAAAACATCTATCCCATCCAACACGATTTTAAATTCATTCACTGCTCGTTTATTTTTATTACATTTTTTTTATTACTAGTGCAATGCCCGTGCAAAATGCCTGTGTTTTTGTGTGTTTTTAGTAATTGTTGGTTTGGTATGTTTGAGTTGCTGGCCTAAACTCTGAGAAAACGATAACGTTAAGTGCACCAGAATAAAATATAATATTCAGAATTAAATAGTGTAGCTGACTTAAAGATTCAGTTAACATCCACAAATGAATAAGCGCGATGATTCAGGGGAGGTTCTGTATAATATTAAGATATTTTTAAACCCCAACCCTCTAATGTGAGAATGTTTATTTTTAAATCACAACCTTCTAAACATCATCTAAACAACTTCAATGTGTGCTTCTTTTACCGAGATATGCGAATAACAGACACACAGACAGACGTTTCTGTAATTTATAGACCCTCTGGGGTCGGCGGTATCGCCGGCGATACCAGCTCACTTTTTTCCTTATCAGTGCAAAAGAGACTGTTGATTTTGATCTTACATATAAGTGCCGTACATCATTACATCCTGTTAAGTGTCTATTTTTTTTTGTGGCTACTCACAATAAAAACAAAGTATTGTGCTTTTCGTCAAATAAAGAAAAATAAACATGATGCGCGTTTTACCTTCTCTCGTCAGTGAGGTCCATTCTGAAACGCGTCCGAAAAATGAACTGTAACTCTGTCAATACTTGTCACAGAGATACCAGAGATTTCTCTTTATGAAGCTGAAATTCTCTTCTTTTAAATGAAGTAATTTATATAAAAAAACAAATATTCTCAGTTTATGTAATCTGTATGAAAAGAGAGATGTCAGTATTTTTCTTTCCAGCTCATTATACCTCATTACGCGTTAATGTGCCACGTCCACGGAGAGCGTGCGGTATTCAAACGCAAATGATCTAAGCCTAACCCTAACCCTAACGCCCACCAGCTGGATTATAAAATCATGTTTAGTAAGTTTCTTACTACCGCTGTGAACACAGCATATCCCCACCCTGTGAGGAATAATACTATCTAATAACCCTGGAAAATGTACCAGAAGTGCTGGTAGTTTCATTTCAAGGAGCAACGGATCCAGCTGATGTAGTAAGTAATTTATTCTTAAGTGCTTTGTTCTAATCACGATATTGAATAGTGTCTATAAACCGCAAAAAGACTGTTTAAATATGAATTGCGTGTCTGTGTGTAGGCTAAATGATGAATGAACGGCACAGGCCCGCGCGCTTTGTTTACTACAGTTATACAGCGCGTGTCTGTGCCGTTCATTCACTCTCGCATCTACATTAGTAAACATGTTATTAAATTTACCAGAACACATCCAAACTATATTGCTATAGCCTACTAAGATGAGTAAAAATAGACTGAAATATGTTGAAATAATATGTCTGTATAAGCAACAAACTGCAAATTAACATGTATATGCTAATATATCATACACAATATGTTACAGACTAAATATGAATGTTTAGACAAGATTATGTGATTAGTTTTGGATAGATTATAAAGTTTTGACTGTATAAAAAGACTACTGTCACATTAAATAGGTAATCTTTTGTTCACCAATTTCTGCTCATGTTAAATATACTATATGATGCTTTGTCAAAAATAAAGTAGGTATATTGAATTATCAACTAAGATGTTATTATAGTGTTTGTTCCAATATTCAAAATAATGAATCCTTACCTTTTTTAATACGTATGAAACGTATAAAATGTATACTTTTTACAAAGAAAGAATACACTTGAAATATTGTTAAAATTGTTGTTGTAATTGTAACCTATTTGTAATTGGTTACAATTTCTAATTGTAAAATATGTATATATAGATAATTTCTTTTGTCCTTGCGTTCTTTTGGACCCTGTGACACTCCTGTGTGAAAGGGCTAATTAATATGCAGCTCATTAGGTATGTGGCACATTATCCGGCCTTTGTCTTCTCAGGTGTGAACACGCCTCCACGCATATTGCCTTTCCAAGCTAAAGGTGTCTTATAAAATTTAAATCAATGTATTGATTTGTGTAAATGATTAGGCAGGATGATTTTCAGATCATTTTGAAGCAAAAACTCTAGGCAACAATGCCCATTAGTCAAAAGTCTTGTAGACACATATTTAGCATGTGTTTTGTGGCCTTATTTCAGACACTTTAAGTTTTAGTTTTTTCAATAACCATGCATAAACAATATTCTCTCAAAAATACAAACATTTACATACATGTTGCTCACATATTACGGTAGCCCCGTTTGTGCTATATAGAGTGAATTTACACCTTTGCCATTAACATTTTTATAAATAACTGAAAAAAGCATAAATGTCAGAGCATGTCAGAACACCTCCAGGACCCAGAAAACCCCTCAGACCCCTTAGGGTTATAGATAGATGTATGTGTGTCTGTGTATAGGCTAGGCTATATTATATTTATATATACTGTATATTATACGTGTGTGTATACGTGTGTGTTTTTAGTAATTGTTGGTTTGGTGTGTTTTGATGTTTTTGTGTGTGTTTTTAGTAATTGGTGGTTTGGTGTGATTTGCATGGTTGAAAACAAATACTGATACTGACATTATGACATACAATAAATATGGAAAATTGAACTACATATATAACTAACTACTGACAACTAACTACTTCTGAATAACTACAATATTCAGAAGTAATCAGTGTAGCTGACTTAATGTTTAGCTGACAGAATGTTTATTTTTAAAACACAATTTTTAAACCACAACCCTCTCTAATGTCAGAATGTTTATTTTCAAACCACAACTTCAATGTGTGCTTCTTTTACCGATATAGTATTTGACGATATCTTTTGCATTTCTAATCCAAACAACGTCAAACTCGGCACTGTACTTACTCGTGTCTGTAGCGAGACGCCTGTCAAGTTTGAAATACATCGGACCAACGGTTCAAGAGAAATGCGATTAACAGACACACAGACAGACAGACGTTCCTGTAATTTATAGATAGATTATTATTATTATTTGTTACATTTTTTATTAATTGTTAAGTAGCCCATTTGCTTTATTTTCCCCTTCATTTCCTGTATCATTTTAACTGATTAACTTTCTGTATATTTTAATATATATTTTAGCCTATATATTTAGTAAATACTGTAAATACCCAAGCAATAAAGTTGTGACTTTATGACTGTATTTCTGTAGATTACACCAATAGTCTATGTGTGACGATAAATGAGGGCCTGTTTTCATTTGTAGCCCTCGTGCCCGTGACAGCATTCAAATGAATAATTTGTATGAATAGGCTATACGTTAAAATAATATTTAAGCTACAAAAAAAGAAAAAATTCTTCATCTCAAACCAAAGTCTTTTAAATCCATTCACTGATATGTAACTTTATTTTGGTTTATTATAGCCTATACAGTACCGGTCAAAAGTTTGGAAACGTTAAGGGTTTTTTGTATTTTTTTAAGGTTTTGTCTCTTAATCTCACCAAGGCTGCATTTATTTATCTGCAAAAATGCAGTAAAAACAGTGATATTGTGAAACGTCATTACAGTTTAAATGAACTGGTTTCTGTTGTAACACTGTAGCCTAATGTATTCCTTTGTTGGCAAAGCTGAATTTTCAGCGTCATTGCTGAAAAACTGAAATATGAAGCAGCACAACTGTGTTTAACATTATTAATAAATGTTTCTTTAGCCCCAAATCAGCATAATGATTTCTGAAGGGTCATGTGACACTGAAGACTGAAGTAGACCTAATGGCTGCAGAAAATTTTGCAAATTATCTCTCTGATCACTTTGCCCGACAGTCATGACTCATGCCAATAAAGCTTTTACTATATGATTTTATTTCTGTAGGCTGACGGGAATTTTAAGGGAAGTTCACTTTACGGGAATTTAACATTTAAAGGCTAGCCTGTACATTTCATTTTATTTTGGTTTAATAGGCAAAATAATAATAAATAAATAAATAAATAAATAAATAAAGACACGATAAGTGAATGGATTTAAAAGGTGAGATGGGATGTAGGGATGGGCGATATGGACTTAAAAATATATCACAATATTTTCTGCCATTTAAGCCTGTTGGGTTGGATAACGATATCAATGACGATATACATATAATACCATATTCACCACTGTTTTTGGCTACAAGTGATAGCTGCATGCAAAGTAAAATGTACCCTTCATCAAATAGCCTCCTATAAAATCCAATTACCATACATAAAATAATTTTTAAAACAGTAAAAATCCAAAACACCATCCCTTGCGAGTTGCATATATACATTTCTTTCTGTAAAAGTGCAGATAATGTGCAACTATACTGAAAAATATCACACAGTTCAAATGATTTATAAGTTTGAAATGTAAAAAAATGAACAACGAATAGTTATAGCAACTAATACTACTACGAATTCTGATACTAATAAAAATTTAAAACGCACTAAGGATTGATGAGCTGCTGGGTTCATGAATATTATCACGTCTGCGTTTGCGCATAAGTTTCTGCTTGGTCATAAAAGATGAATAATTCCAAATGAATTCCATTATTTTTACAAGAAAACACAACAAATAATATCATTTACATGTAGACGTCATGTACACTTCAATTCTGCGTGGTATGTAAGACTTTCTCTGAGTGTGTGAGAAACACTGAGCGCGCTCAGCAAAGTCACAGCAAGTTCTGCGCCTCACACTAGTGTTTACTGCGCGTCAAATACACTTTGTAGGCCTATTCATTGAGATGAACTGATATAGTGGGCTTTACGGATCACTTGACGGAGAGCAAAACTCAAGCGCTCAGTCAGTGTTCGGCGAGATGGGCGGGTGAAAATCTATCCGTGTACTTGTTTAGCGATAAACTTCACCTCAGCTTCACGTCCGCCTTCCGCCATGGGCGTGAGCTGCGAATGGGTCCCGTCATCAACTAGGCTTTATCGATATTATCGTGGGAAGACTAATTCTTATCGTGGGGAAAAATTTTACCGGTATATCGCAAACGATAATATATCGCCCATCCCTAATGGGATGGATAAAATGTTTTCTTGTAGGTCTATATTCTAAGTTCTAACATATTATTTTATAATTTATTGATAACAACAAACTTAATTCGATTGCTTGCTGTATAGGCACCAACGCGATATAATAGGCAAAATGTTAATATAATAATTTCTTACTTGTTCCACCATTTTAAAGGGAGTTCAACTTTGTCAAGTGGGCGAGGGAAGTTCCCCTAAATCTTGATTGAGGATGCGAGTCTACAGCCATTTACACTTCAAGCAGCTCTATATTCGGCAATTCAACTTGATTGTGACATCACAGCAGATCGCAGTTTACTATCATGTATGATATATCAATTATATCCTTATGTTAACAATCAAAGTTTATACTATTTGTAAAGTTTATTCGTTTGTGTAATTTAATTTTTCTCCAAAAGCTCATAAACCTATAGGTTTTTATATATTTTCTACAACAACTTATATGCATATAGAACAGTGGTAAAAAAGGGGTTTAAATAATAAATCAACTCCATGGTGAATTCCAAGTGGTCAAGGGCTTAGTGTGTTATATAAACGAGTTCTGCCAGTAGTGGATACTGGTGCAACAGGTTTTACGCCGGATGCCCCTCTTGACAGTGTCTTTTTATTCAGATTTATTACATTTAATTCTTGTGCATCCTTATGGAAATGTTAGTCTTTTTCAGTTTGGTTTTTTGTATTATTTGGCCTGATTTAATGCCAACTGCATATATTTTGGCACAGGTGTGTATTTTTATTGGAATTTTACTATTTCACCCCCATTTTCTTAAAAAAAAAAAAATCAACAAATTTGTCACTAGGTACCCAAAATAGTACCTCTCAGCACCTTTTGGACAAAAATGTCCCCATTGAAACCCATTAAAAAAGCCATTTTTAATCCCAGGACCATTTAACTAAAATAATGCAATCTTTGTTAAGAGGGTTTCATTCTGTTGGCAAGGCTTCAAAATGTAAATTTGTACTATTTTTTTAACCAGATGGTGCCATTTACTCAGGTTTGGCCTGTAAAGCAGAAGTACTATAGCGCACATTATTCCAGGAAATCCCTATGGGCATTATACTATCTGTAGCTGAATAATCAAAAGATTGAAACGCTTTGATTGATTAAACATGACTAATAAACACACAACTGCCTTATTCTGTGTAAGAAGCCACATTATCTCACAGAAGGATGACAAGTTGTACATAAAAAAAATAAATCGCAGCCTTTGCGATTTCAAAATCGCGATCAGCCAAATAGGTTTAAGTGCGATTACATGGAAATTGCAATTAATTTTGCAGCCCTACTTGTAATATTTGAGAGAAAAACTCTACTGCAAATCTAAAATCCAACCACTGTGTGCACCAGTGGAGTTTTGCTGGCATCTAATGGGGAATATTTGGTACTGCACTCAAACAAAATCTTACTGAAAGCTGATTTTTTTAGATGATATCCTCAAATTTGGAACGCAACTTGTTTAGATTTATGGCTTTGAATTTCTAGCAAATTTAGAGTTCAACATGTTTCATAAAATATAAATTTTACATAAAATATAATTTCATAAATCATTTTCATAAATGTAAACCTATATAACTTTTTTTTGGTCCATTTTTTTGCAACAATAATCTGCCACGGGTGCTCTTTAAAATGAGACCAAACTTAAGACTGTGCTCCCAAGCTTAATTTTTTTGACATGGGCATTTTTGTCCACTATGGACCAATGTGTAACTTTTTTTCATTTTGTACATATACATTTTAATTGTTCTTAACTGAATGTTTGAGTACACCAATTCATACATTTAACTTAAAATTTAATGAAATCTCAATGTGAACAATTTTATTAATATAAACTTATTTTTTTATTTTTAAAACAAGCTAGTTTGTTAACATACTAATTTGTTAACATGTTAACAATATTATGTTATACAGTAGCACTTGCAGCAATATAAAGGTTTTATTTGCTCTCAAATCAAGCTGCATGCACCACCATCATGGTAACTATCCTAAAACCAACATTAACAGAAATTCTTCTAAATTAGCATAACAAAACATTAATCATTACTAAATCACCCACTTAACAATAATCTTGCACAAAAAAAACATTATATTACAATTAATTTTAGCATTTACTCTACCTTTCGAGTGCCATCGGCAAAGCATGCTGGGAAAAAGAAATCCCAGCCGTTTCAGTTAAAGGGACATTGTGTAGGAATTTCTCCCATCTAGCGGTGAAATTGTATTTTGCATTCAGACGAATTGTGCTCTCCAGCGCCTCGCTTTTTCAAATGCGTGTTGCATCTACAGTAGCTGTTGTGTACCAAAAAGCTATGACAGGATGTCTTCTAATAGCACTTAGGAGTTCTCCTTCGGGTGAACAGGTTTGTTATTTCAAACAAACTGCAACTTGACACAACAAACAAACGAATGTTACAGTATGAATAATAACAGTGCAATGCAGCCTTTTAAACTTGCCGGGGAAGTGGCAAGCGCCACACACTGCTCTGCTCCTCTGAAAACTGCTGCTTTCAGTTATGTGACGCTGGCTCTGAACAAAAAAGTGTTGTGGAAACTCGTTGGCGTAGTACTTTTTGACCCTCTCTGCTATTATAGTTTTTCAAGATGGCGGAACGACATGGAAGCCTCCATGGCCCTACCCGTCACATGTATATAAAGATAATAAATTCTTCGTTTACGAGGATAAGTCAGATAATTGGCAGAGGTATTTGTACACCATTGAGGACATATTTATGATAATAAAATACCTAAAAAACTACACAGTCCCTTTAAGATTAAGTTCATCTAAATTAAAAGAAATATTTTCATAAAACTCAAAACAATGAAACAGTTCAGTTTACTTAAAATATATCCATTCTGTTAACTTGAAAGAAAAAGAAAGTGCTAAATACTCATAAAAGTTAATTTGACTGAACTAATTTGTTTAATTTAAGTTTGTCCTACTCAAACCAATTAATTATTTTGAGCGTTAGGGTTTACAGTTAAGGGTTAAGTATCTGCAGAGGACACAGATGTGACAATACATTTAAAAAATACTGTTCATGTCTGGCTTTATTGCTCAGTGCTATTTCAGGGTTTTGATCTTCTCTCAAGTGAGAGAAAACATCTCTGCTATATTTATACTTTTTATCACCTCTAAACTAGACTGATTTACTAAACAGGGCACATTAGCGTGACTGCGCAATTCCAAAAATGTGTCGATGGGAGTGGAAAGTTCTAGGCGTGATCTACAGACGATCCGTAAATTAAAGAACACAGACGAAGCCGGATCATTTCCATAATGACCAACACAATCTACCAGTTAGTGTCTGGTTTAAGACATGGTTTTTGTCCTTTAAATAATGGCTAAAAAAACAGTAAATTGACGAGCACAAACCTTAGTAAATCACGTTGCAGGATTCATTTAAATACTTTCCTCCCATAAATTTTGCTTCTGAAAGGGAAACTCCTACAAATGGATATGCAATAAGGTCAGCAGCAAAATAACTGTGTCCATGCTTTTTCAGCGACAAAAGAGGGTTTGCGCTGGTGCAAGTTGTTAGTAAATCTGGCCCTAAGCATGTTGCATAATGATTGTTTTAAGAATCTCAAAGAATATTTTACTTTTTATGTATTTTTTGCTACTCTTATTATATTTTCTAGTTGAGGTCATTTGTAATGCAAGTAGGGCCCAAATATAAACTCAAGCCCAGGGGCCCCCAGCCCCCTGAGGCCTGCCCTGATTGTATTTATTGTGCTATTGCAATTTGTTCAGTTGTTCTTATTTTATTACTGAGTGTTAGTAGACAATGTTTATTAATAACACTTTTTTTTTCATTTTGTGGTGGGGCAAATGAAAATTTTTGCAAAGTAAAAATCTGAACCAGATTGAAACAGTAGAAAAACTCCTTAGCATTGGGCCTAGTATAGTTTATATAGAGAACATTTAAAAGACCTGCCTCTTTTATTATAATATAAAGTTACAAAATCTGTTATGGGGGGATTTTAAAACTCTGGGCCCACCAGGAATTTCACTAGGCCCACTTTACATCTCAAAGCTGGAGCCAGGCCTGAGAATCTCACCTGCACATAAGCAACTTATTTTCACTTGACTGCTTAGATAGACTCACAACTTGCTCTACCCACACATGTACAGCCAGCGGTGAAATTGTCAGAGACAGAAGCTGTTATCTCTATCCCCGTCGGGGGGGAAAAAATTTCAAATTTACAGTAAGGGAATACTTTGGATGTAGTAAAAACTAACGGTGGTTTTCCTCAAGGATAGATATCCAATTTGCAAAAAAAATGTGGACACAAGTTGCTGCAAAAGGAGAAAACATGCCTCCGTGCCATGTCCTGTTTATAACTTAAAATCCCAATGTAGTCAATAATTGTGTAATATATATATATATATATATATATATATATATATATATATATATATATATATACACACAGTATACAATTCCACCAAATCAGCTTATCTTTGTAAAATGGCACAGCTTTTTAAGTATCTGAATGGATCGGTTAGAAATATATTTCTAAATGATGACAGAAATATATTACTACAATAGAATGTACTTCTCAAAATAATAATAATAAACAGAATACAATTTATCTAAACATTATTTAAGGAATTTCATTGTTTTAATTGAATAAACAGTTGTGCAGCAGTTTAGCAAAAAATTTAATGAATAAAGTTGTTAATTTAAAGCATTAATTAAATTGTTAGATTGATTCATTAATTTCCCACCATATAATATAGATGTCTATTATAATCATAAAAAGTGAAATTAATTTCAATTATCCAATTTGACTATGACACATACTGACTTCTGTATGAGTGGAACCATCCTTGAATTAAAATCGTATGTCAAAAGAAAACTCTCTCCATAATATATGAATACTCTAGTCTAATGTATATTTTATTGTACACAATGGACTGCTGGACATAGACGTGACTATATCTGTAGGTCTACATGAACTAAGTAAATGACATAGTGTGACCCCTCTGAATGTCTAATGAGATGTCCGTCTCCAGGCTTTGTTATGCTGAAAGCTAAGTGTGGAGCTGATGGCTCCGCAGAGGTTAGAGTCGAACCTTCAGCCCTCGTCTGCATCACAAAGACTCCCTAACAAAGTGTCGAATGCTCTCAATTTTGCACCAACTTGTCGCCGAAGCAACCATAAAACTTTCAGATCCTGAATCTGATGGCTTTGTCTCATGTTACACAAGACTTTTTGGAGTTTTTTAATGGCACACGAATATACTAGTATGCTATACACTTCGAACAGAGAGACTATCTTCAAACAAACTCATTACAGATTAAGCAAATCATTTCTAGTAGCGAATACTAACACCGAGAAAGTTCAGTTTAGTAGACCAAAACTTTAAAAGTAAAGTGAAGCAAATAAACACGCGATTATTCAATGAAGGGGATTGCAAAAGCATACATCTTACCTTCACAACTCGTTCATAAAAGCTGTAAGAAATGACGAACGCCTCTCATACCTCAGTCCTGTTGTGTAACGAACAGCGCGCATTCTCCGTCTACATCCATAAACTTCATGCAATGTTTACGATCAAACCGTAGTCGTGCTGGATCCTTCCTGCTTTCGCGTGTTTTAGCCTACTAGCTGTGGATGCAATGATAGGCCTGCTGTAGGAGGAACACACACACCCATTAGCGCTTCATTTCCTACGCGCACGTTGCCCAAACGACGCGAAGAGTGCTTTCAATAGTCTACTCAATGGATACTTTTTCGTTTACTTACTCATCCGTCCTCCAGCCTGACTGTGACCCGTTGTTACAATGTATTCGGTTCCTAAGCAATTGGTTTCCACTGGGTTCCGCGTGAGTGAATAAAGTAATTTTCTTTGGTTTATTATTCGAATAAATAGGTAACGCAAGGATACAGCAGAGCAAATATGAGCAAATAACCTAAGGTGCTGGTCTCTAGTCTAGGCTAATACATTTTAATTGGTTTCTTTGATGTTCTTGGCCCTTTTTTAAACTTGTGAGGCTTTAAAATACATTTGAATAGTTTGTGTCGAAAACAAAGACTGAAATAAACCTCCACAAATGTATATGTCTTATAAAATGCATGTTACCTACCCTGATGTGATTATTCTGACTGTCATCCTTAATTTTTTGCTCATGTTGTAGTTAGCCAGTGTTTCACAACCTCCACAGGCCCATCACTAAGGCTCAAGTACCCCTTATCACCAGGCCTACTACATTTTTTCCCTCATATTATCCTCCTGAGACCCGAGAGTTTGCCTGGTGTGCATTTTATAATTTTTCTTGCTATTTGGTATAAGTAGGACCTAATAAGTATAATAACTAAAATTTGTTGTTGTACAGGAAGTAGTTTTTGCATAAAATGATGTCCTCATGCAAGGACAGTGGGTCTATCTTAACTTTATCCTCCTGAGACCTGAGTTTTGGTTTGGCGTACATTTTAGATTTATTTTAGCTTTTTGGGGTTTATGGCAAGCCGTTTTAACTTTTATTCATTTTCAGGATATGAATTCTTGATATCAACAATTCAAATTTTCACTAGTTAAAATAATAATTATTGATATCAGGAATTAGATTTCTACTAGTAACAATGGCAATTTTTGATATCAGAAATTACATTTCCACTAGTAACAATGCTAATTCTTGATATCCACAATTAAATTTTCACTATAAGTTAAAATTATAATTCTTGATATCAGCAACTGAATTTCAACTAGTAAACATTATAATTCTTGATATCTGTAATTGTATTTTCACTTGTGGAAAGTCTCCATAGGCTTCCATTCAAAATCAAATGTTGATATCAAGAATTGATTTTTTACTAGTTGAAATTCCAATTTCACATATCAGAAATACAATTCTTATAGTAAAAACCTTTATTTTTGATATCAAGAATTCAATTGTCACTAGTTGAAATGTCTATTCTTGATATCAACAATTGAATTGCTACTAGTAGCAATGTTCATTTATGATATCAATATTTCCATTTTCACTAGTGACAATGTTAATTTCTGATTCATGAATGTAATTGTTACTAGTAAGAAAGCCATTTTAGATATCTGAAATTATATTGATATCAGAAAAACATTTTCAGATATCAAAAATTATCATTTTTACTATTAGCATTTAATTGTTGATTTCAAGAATAGACATTTCAACTAGTGACAATTGAATTATTGAAATCAGGAATTCGCATTTTTACTAGTAGCCTAACAATGTAATTATTGATATCAAAAATTATATTTCTACTAGTAAGAAATCAATTCTTGATATCAACAATTCAATTGTTGATATCAATAATTCAATTGTTGATATCAAGAATTCTATTGTTGATTTCAATAATTAAACTGCTGATATCAAAAATGTAATTGTTGTTATCAACAATTGAATTGTTGATATCAACAATTCATATCCTGTGTGTGTGTGTGTGTGTGTGATCGCGATCGAGCAAGAGAGAGTGTGTGTGTGCGCGCGCGATCGCGAGTTAGTGAGCAAGAGAGAGAGAGTGTGTGTGTGTGTGTGTGTGTGTGTGCGAGTGAGTGAGTAAAGTGAGTGTGTGTGTGTGTGTGTGTGTGTGTGTGTCGCGAGCGAGCGACGAGCGAGAGAGAGAGACAGAGAGAGTGTGTGTGTGTGTGTGTGTGTGTATGTATGTGTGTGTCTGTGTGTGTGCGCGTGCGCACGCGCGGAATCGTGAGTGAACTGAAGCCCCGTTGATTGTGTGTGTGTGTGTGTGTGTGTGTGTGCGCGCGCTCGAGTGAGTGAGCCAGTGTGCGTCACGAAGCTCAATTCAACTACAATTTTTTTATTTTTTTTGCTAACATCTTATACAATTTCAACAAAGCTAAGTCCCATTGTCCTCATATGTGGACATCAACTTTAGCAGCATAGTAAATCTTTATTACAATCTTTATATTACAAAAGTTTGTCAAATGTACATGCCATTTTAATCATACAACTCTTCTATGCATAACTTAACAAGAATCAACAATGAAATGTTTTTAGATTTTTTATCTTGTGGGCGTTTTGGTCTGGAGTGGCTCCGTGACATGTGACCTGTGTTCTCCGCCATCTTTAAATTATTTATGTTAAATTTTTTTCTCTTCTGACCCCACCAGATGGCAGTGTAAGTGTCCTCGTTTGTGAAAAACATGTTTCAGTTACACAGAATTAAGTATTATGCTGCACACAACCAAAAATGTGATGTCCTCATATGAGGTCGCAGGTTCTCAGGAGGTTAAAGTTACAAACATTTAACAATATTGAAAACAATATTGTCCAAACTGTGGACTTTTTTAAACACTTCTCTTTAAGATGGGTCCACAAAAAACAGGTATTAAAACAATGGTTTTAATGAGTCATTTAGTTGCCATAATTTCTGTTACATTTGTTTAATAGAAAATAATAATTCTGAAACAGTATACAGTGAGGATGATCCTAAGGTATAGTCCTTCGTGGGAAAAAAATATTTGAAATGCCAGCCTATCCAGGAAAACCCACAATTGAGGTCACTGTATGGTTTGGGGGGGGGATTCTATACTTAATACACTAAAGCATTTTCACGTTTGCAATAACCTCATTCAGTATAATGCATTATCTTCTTGGGGATGTGCTTCAGTACGAAATTAAATTGCTTTTCAGGTATCTAGAGGACTTACTTTCGAGGGTTTATTCTTTTGATTATGGATATTTAGAGCGTAAAAGCAACGTTTCTTTTGGAGAGTGCTGGTAATAACATTGGTTTAAATTCAATTCAGACATTATGTCTTGCAAAAACCTCCCACTTTTGTTTAGTGACAATGTTCCTCCAGGGGCCCGGGGCCCGTTCTTCGTACGTTTAATTAAAACGCCAGAGAACACCTCAAAGTTGCAAAAGCCAGGATAGAGGGCTGGCAAAAAGTAGCAGTCAAATTAAGTTTGTAGTGACCATGTTAGATGTTTTTATAACTTATTACAGTATATATTTTTGTATTTTAATAATTTCTAAATAATTAATAACTTTGTTCATTGTAATGTGAGTCTCCTCCACCCACTACTATGGGAACAATTAAAAGTGAAGTACTAGAATATTCTACATAATGGTAATTTGTACAACTTATTGGCTACTAGTCTCTTTTAAAAATGCACTGTTAATAAATGTTTGCCTGTTTATAAAAGCAACCAAGAAAAAGGCTGAGAAAAAAACAAACAGGTGGTGGTCCTGCACCCCAACGTTATACCCTTGGGTTGAATGTGAACCAACCCATTGTGAAGGGCATCCCTGGGTTCAGCTCTTCCTCAGACCCACAGCAGGGACCAGTAGCCGCAACACCTTCACTGCTGGTAAATGAACTTTAAATGATCTTAGTACACTGTAAAATAATTTGTTGCTGCATTAAGTAGGCCTTTTATACAAATGGCTGTAATACGAATTGCTTTGACTTGTGAAAGTGTACATCTCTGAAACTACATGTAGTTAATGTAAAAAAAATATGTTGACTTTTTATTGTATGACTTTTTCTAACTTTACATCAAAAGGGAAGTACAAAACATTGTAATGCCCATGAGCTTAATATTTATATTTGTCCTTAACACGTTCAAATAATGTGCATAAATGTGAATCTCTGAAAAGTCATGCACAGATCCTGGCCATTTTGCTTCCACATTGTGATATGGAATAGAGTCACACACCATCTAAGAGATTTTAGTCTGTCAACTGCCTTTTTTTAAATATGATATAATAATACTAATCTGGAATATTAAAAATTGCAATAGTAACTTGGCTGCACATTTACATTGTGATTCCTTCTTTCTGTTCACAAAATCCCCTTCATTGAGGCCTTGATGGGAACATGTGTGCAGTCCATAGTTTATGGCACCAATCACATTAGGGAAGCCTGAGGGACATATACTGTAAGTCATATTAATTGGCATGGCCATGATTGCATGATCTTTAAAAATTATAATGTACCTGCGTTGGCAAAAAAAACAAAAACTGCTATACAACCTTGGGTCTAAAGTGGCTTGAAAAAGTAGCTAAAGTGACACGAAAAAAAAACTAAAAACTGCTTGAGCGCCAGGTAAATTCCAACAAATTAATGATGTAAACGACATCCTCACAAGTCATGAGAAAAATTATATCTCTCAAAAAGTACACTACATACAAGACCCGTATCACCTCTTTGGCAACTCTAGCTATTTCTTCGCTGATTTTCACTTTTGTTGTCGCATGTTTTGTCAACGAGCACCCCTACAGCTGTGAGGCGTATATTTCACAACAATGTCGTAAAAAAATTAATTAGCGGCACCCTCCTCCCCCTTTCTACCGCTGCTCATGTGCATTTGTTATTATCGGAGCGGGCCAACTTTATCTTGTGGAGCTATGTCTACTGAGGTGGGTAATCCATCATACACATTGAGGGTGGCGTGTGTGTTTATTACGAATTGCCGTAAAGCAGTTTGTGTTTCTTGCTCGTTCTCGCTTCTCACAAGACTTCCTATTTCCAATTTACCGGGACGTTAATCCTCATGTTGCAAGGTTGGTTTCCCAAATGTTGGGGGGAACGGGGAAAGTCACCATTCTCACCAGAACAGGTTATTAAACCATCCAAATGATTTCTAAACGGTTTTAATAAGTTGATATAGTTGCCGAATGCCCCTTTAAGTGTATCCACATAAAAATGTAATGCATCTCTCTGTAGGCAAGGGCTGGGTTAGCTGGTACCCTCTGATGTCAGAGGCGTTGCAATTGCTTTCTGACGGGTGATATGGATCATGTTAGGAGGGGTCAGGGGGTTTCTCCCCCTGAAAATGTTTAAATTCTGGCTGCTAAACATATGCATTTCAATGCAGTTTGGGAGGGACAGAAATACCTTAACGGAGCTAGCAGCAACCCTCATCTATCTGAGGACTAAGTTAAAGTATCTAT
Source organism: Siphateles boraxobius (assembly GCF_051911475.1). Lineage (NCBI taxonomy): Eukaryota > Metazoa > Chordata > Actinopteri > Cypriniformes > Leuciscidae > Siphateles > Siphateles boraxobius. Next base: position 4,794,816 of record NW_027509197.1, read on the forward strand.
TTTGTAAGTTTATGCAAAAGACAGGCTGATGAAAGAACTGTAAGCTCAAATTCAAAAGCTTTTGAAGTCTACTTCATTAAAGCATGTTTACACACACACTTACTGTACACTTAGGCCTACTACACATTATTTTAAAAACAGTACCATTGCAGTTTTTATGTTATGATTTTAAAGTGGTATGTGACCTAAGAACGCTCTTTCATTAAAGGTACATAAAGGTGCTGAGGTCTGACTTTGTGGTACTCTGAAATTAAGTTATTTTAATATTAATATGATGAAGGACTTTAAAAGAAGTTTGACGGATTTCAGTGCTGAATAAGGTTAACACTACCCTGTTTATTTGAAAATGGTTAATATTTGACAGAAATGTAAAAAAGTAATCAAATCAAATGTAATATGTAACATTACTTTAGTAAAATCATACAATACTGTAGTTACACTGCTCATTATTATATTTTAAATAAGGAACTTGTAAAGAGTACAAATTGTATGGCAGGCAGTAACGTTAGCCACTAGGCTAGCTATCGATAACGTTACACTGACACAACTTAAGTTAATGCTCTGAATTCGCAGCTAATATCAAATCCATAACTTTTTGATCAAGTTAAAATTTCCAGGTCAACAACAAATAATCCCACTACCTTTTAATATCATCTGATAACTAATTAAATGCCGATTTGTTGCTTTGCCCAATTACCACTTCAAGACCATCTGTAAAACATTGCCAGCTCAACGTGCGAGACGAGCGAGTTGCTTGTTACATACACAGCAAAGATTCTAGAGCGCTACGCGCGTAGCAATCTAGATTTGATATACAGTCACCATATTAGGAAAAGGGGGCGGGCTGATGGTGACCGATTTATTACACATCCAGATGAATACATTTGAGTCGTTATAGGCTCTGGTAATTATGGAGCATAATAGGAATAAAGTTGTGACAAAAAAATTATCAGGCAGGAAAAATCTGAGGGGGCACGTGCACTTTGAATGGGCATGACGCCACTGAATCAATGAACAGCATTTATGAAGCTCCATTCTTACAGATCATTAACTAAAAACAAAAGTTGTTTTAGTATTTAGTTACCCTTTAACTAAACTTAAAATTGCACTGCGAGAATTAAAAATAAAAAAAAAATTGATGTAAATTATTGCTGGAGTTCATTTAACTATGTTTTCAGTTAATTTAACAGTTTTTTGTGGATTTTTAAAACTAATTACATGTAACTCCAGGGCTCCAGACTAACTTTTTTCACTAGGAGCACAGTGGCCCCCAACTGAAAATTTTAGGGACACAACCAGAAAATTTAGGGGCACACACCGTAAATCAACATGCTGACCAAATATTCACATTTCTACTAATTTCCACTGTATTACTAATAAAAATCTTTGATAATAGATGCAGAAATTACAATGTGCCTTTCAAATTGTTTCAAGGTAAACCGACAGCACCATTGCTGTCATGTCAGTACAAATAGGAAAAAAATATACCATACATTCAGAATAAAAAAAGTGCTAAGTAACAAAGTGCTTAGTAACCTTTCGGTCATTGCATAGTTACAAACAATACTGCGCTTTCGGCAAACTTCGTTTTCCCCGCAGGTCTGGGGTAGCGACTGCAACATTCGCAGTTCATGGAGTTCGTCTCCTTACAGTAACGTCATGTTACCTCAACAAGCTGAATTCTCGCAGTCAGTCTTCCCTAAAATGGTGAGTTCGGGTCTTTTTCGCCACACAAACCTCTGAATCACCATCCGACTGCATGTGACACAGTAGACTGGCACTGGCACACTAGCCGCAGGTCGGAAGAACGAGTCAACAGTTCGCTTGCTCATTGCTCAGACTCTGGGCATTTCAAGCAAAAATAATATTTGAAGATCGCTGGGTATTATTTGATTATTATTCGAAAATTGCAACCCTCCATCACATGCAAGCACACATGCATGTATAGGCTACACACCAGAGCATGTGAGCAAAGCGGAGCGGTGTGAAGCTTACATATAAGTTAAACAAAAACTAAAACATACTTTTTATATTTATGTTTCATAATATAATGTTTTTATTTATTTATTTCATCTATGTTGATTATATGAAAAGGGAACCGCATGAGATGAGTCAGATAGGAGCATAATATGTCCAATATTTTGGAAAACATTTGGAATGGGTCAGACATGATTTTGACCATTTATTAAGTTTTGTTTTGTAGAAAGCCTTTATTTAAAGTGAATTTCGTTTAGTATAAATTGTATCTTCATTTTAATCAATGTTTCATCAACAAATTGTCTGGATTAATAAATAAGAAGCAAATATAGTAGACGATATAATCAGGGCACGGAGGCGCGGGCGCCTGAACTGGAGCGCGTCTCATAAATCAACCGAAACTCAGCTAATAAGATACTTGCCTCAAAGACCTTAGAAGTATATCTATAGAAAGCTTATAATGTCTACTTTTAAACAAAATAATTAACCCTCTGGGGTACTTGGGTCATTTCTGACCGGAAATTTTTTAATATATATATATTTTTTAAAATCGTAGCTTCATCGGAATGGTACGAAACTTGGTGACTTTTATGGTACTTGATATATGGACACACACAAAAAATTTGCTACATGATTTGAAAATGGTCGTACAAAAATAGTCACACTCGGGACCTTCGGGTCAAAAATGACCGCCATAGGAAATTAATGGGAAATTGGCAAAAATATGAAAATACAGAGTTTTTTTGTGCGTACAATCTACAAATCAGCCACGATGCGGAAAAAAGCACACAACAGTGAAGGGGTGAATCTCCAAAACCTCTAAAAGAGTGCAAAACAGACAAATACACTCTCACACACACATACTTATATATGTAAATAATATGTAAATATAGTTAGAGAAATAAAAAAGTGTTTTAAATATCATCCTTACTATATTTACATATTATGTGTATATCATTTACATATTCAATGAACAGTAACTCTTATTCAAAAGGCAACAGAAATTATGAACAAAAAACTAAAATAACAGCAAAAGTATAATAATTGTAAAAAAAAAATAGAGAAATAATTTTTTTTTTAAATATCATCCTATTTTCCATTGACTGTTTGATAATTATTATACTTCTGCTGTTATTTAATTTTTTTTGTTCATAATTGCTGTTGCCAATTTTGAATAAGAGTTACTATTCATTGAATTGTACAAAAAATAATTTTTAACCAACCAAACAAACAAAAAACTTGACAAAAATAGTCTTTGAGAATCTCTTTGTCATGATTCTGCCATCAGGTCTGTGAGTTCTAGTATTTTGGCAGGATCATGACAGACCCATGTTCTGTGTGCAAGCACATGGCCTTGTGTTTTGGTCATGTGCTTGTGTTGTCTCGTCTCGTTACCCCGCCCCCTTGTTATCCTGATTCTGTCATTAGTGTTTCACCCCTGTCACCTGTTATGTTGATTAGTCTTCCTATTTAATCCCCTTGTGTTTGCTGTCTTGTGTCGGTTCATTGTTATACGTTGATCGTGAGTACCCTGTGTACATCTAGTCATTGTTAGCATCTCTTGAAGTCTTGTTTGTTTTCTTGTTCATTTGTTTCCCAGTTTAGTCTAGTCAGTCTGGTATTCTGTGTTCCATCTGTTTTGCCCCCTCGTGGGTTTTGTTTCCCTGTTTTTGTCATTAAACCGTGTCTTATTTTATACTGTTTGGGTTTATCTCCACATCTCACCGTGACAGAATGAACCGACCCATTCTGAACCCAGCGGACAGTATGTCATCCCCACTAAAACAACAATCAGCTGACCAGGAACTATGGTGGCAGTCAGCTATCAACGACAGCAAGTTGGGCAAGCTTCCTTTCCCTCCCCAGGGAGAGAGGTCCCTGAGAGGATATGCTCAGGCCGTGGAGGCAAAGAGACATTTTTTACCGGAGAGCCTGGTTAACCGTTACCTCATCGCGGGTCTCAAAGTTCCTCCACCTCTGGCGGAACGGGAGAGGCTGGCCCACCGCCCGTTCCAGGACATGGTGGACTGCTTGGTTCGTCGGGAGTCACAGGGTCCCATGGTGTCGTCACCTCCTGCCTGTCTGCCGGTGATCCCGGAGGATCTGAGGTTAGGCTTCGTGAGGCTTGGAGAACAGACTCGTCCCAGTTCGACTCCCGAGGCATCATCAGCTCCGCAAATCAGGAGGAAGAAGAGGAGGAGACCTGCGTCTGCCCAGCCAGAGCCAGTTCACGTCCCGTCTGTCCAGCTAGAGACTGTTCACGCCCCGTCTGTCCAGCTAGAGACTGTTCACGCCCCGTCTGCCTTCCTGAGCTGGGACTATCTGGAGCGTCTGGCTCGGATCTTAGAGAGGCCGGTGTTCGGTGTTTCGGAGCTGAACCCAGTGCCCGTTCCAGAGCCCGCTACGGCAAGCGCTGTTCCGGAGCCCGCTACGGCAAGCGCTGTTCCGGAGCCCGCTACGGCAAGCGCTGTTCCGGAGCCCGCTACGGCAAGCGCTGTTCCGGAGCCCGCTACGGCAAGCGCTGTTCCGGAGCCCGCTACGGCAAGCGCTGTTCCGGAGCCCGCTACGGCAAGCGCTGTTCCGGAGCCCGCTACGGCAAGCGCTGTTCCGGAGCCCGCTACGGCAAGCGCTGTTCCGGAGCCCGCTACGGCAAGCGCTGTTCCGGAGCCCGCTACGGCAAGCGCTGTTCCGGAGCCCGCTACGGCAAGCGCTGTTCCGGAGCCCGCTACGGCAAGCGCTGTTCCGGAGCCCGCTACGGCAAGCGCTGTTCCGGAGCCCGCTACGGCAAGCGCTGTTCCGGAGCCCGCTACGGCAAGCGCTGTTCCGGAGCCCGCTACGGCAAGCGCTGTTCCGGAGCCCGCTACGGCAAGCGCTGTTCCGGAGCCCGCTACGGCAAGCGCTTTTCCGGAGCCCGCTACGGCAAGCGCTGTTCCGGAGCCCGCTACGGCAAGCGCTGTTCCGGAGCCCGCTACGGCAAGCGCTTTTCCGGAGCCCGCTACGGCAAGCGCTGTTCCGGAGCCCGCTACGGCAAGCGCTGTTCCGGAGCCCGCTACGGCAAGCGCTGTTCCGGAGCCCGCTACGGCAAGCGCTGTTCCGGAGCCCGCTACGGCAAGCGCTGTTCCGGAGCCCGCTACGGCAAGCGCTGTTCCGGAGCCCGCTACGGCAAGCGCTGTTCCGGAGCCCGCTACGGCAAGCGCTGTTCCGGAGCCCGCTACGGCAAGCGCTGTTCCGGAGCCCGCTACGGCAAGCGCTGTTCCGGAGCCCGCTACGGCAAGCGCTGTTCCGGAGCCCGCTACGGCAAGCGCTTTTCCGGAGCCCGCTACGGCAAGCGCTGTTCCGGAGCCCGCTACGGCAAGCGCTGTTCCGGAGCCCGCTACGGCAAGCGCTGTTCCGGAGCCCGCTACGGCAAGCGCTGTTCCGGAGCCCGTCGCCGTGAGCGCGGCACCCAGTCCTGTCCCATCACCAACCATGTTCCCCGTCAGAAGTCCCCGGACTGTCTCCTCGTGTGTCCCTGTCTCTACTTCCCCGGACTCCCGTTTGTTTCCCCCGTCATGGTTCAACCTAGGACTGTTTCTACGTCTACTCACACCACTCCACCCAAGTCCGTTCGGGTCCCCCGTCCTAAGCCCACACCCTGTAGTTCCAAGATCACCGTCCCGCCCACCCACCCTGGATTCTCGCTCAAAGACTCTGTTGTCCCTCCGCCTCCCCTTCCTTGTTTATTTTTTCTGATGTTTCACCCCAACCCGGTCATTGTTCACGCTTGTATGCCCCTGTTATTATTTGTCATGTTTTGTTGGGTCTGGTCTATGTCTCTGTCAGTCTTGTCCCGCGTTTAATGTCTCCTTGGGGAGCGTCTGGTAGCCGCTCTTTAAGGAGGGGGTACTGTCATGATTCTGCCATCAGGTCTGTGAGTTCTAGTATTTTGGCAGGATCATGACAGACCCATGTTCTGTGTGCAAGCACATGGCCTTGTGTTTTGGTCATGTGCTTGTGTTGTCTCGTCTCGTTACCCCGCCCCCTTGTTATCCTGATTCTGTCATTAGTGTTTCACCCGTGTCACCTGTTATGTTGATTAGTCTTCCTATTTAATCCCCTTGTGTTTGCCGTCTTGTGTCGGTTCATTGTTATACGTTGATCGTGAGTACCCTGTGTACATCTAGTCATTGTTAGCATCTCTTGAAGTCTTGTTTGTTTTCTTGTTCATTTGTTTCCCAGTTTAGTCTAGTCAGTCTGGTATTCTGTGTTCCATCTGTTTTGCCCCCTCGTGGGTTTTGTTTTCCTGTTTTTGTCATTAAACCGTGTCTTATTTTATACTGTCTGCGTTTGGGTTTATCTCCACATCTCACCGTGAGACTCTTATTATATATTAAAATCCACAACCTGAAAAAAATAGGCAAATATGTTCAAAACAACTAGAATTCAGAAGCCTTTCTACAGAGAGCTGTAAATTGTTCTAGTTGTTACAATATGATATTGCATGATAATTATGCTCACTACTTCCAACAGATGGCACCAATCTGATTTCAAAAAAATATTTCTATAGGCCTAGTCTCTAATTTAACCTGAAATACAGCATTAATAAAAAAAAAAAAAAAAAATATATATATATATACAATATGATATTGCATGATAATTATGCTCACTACTTTTACCAGATGGCACCAATCTGATTTCAAAAAAAATTCTATAGGCGTAGTCTCTAATTTAACCTGAAATACAGCATTAATTTAAAAAAATAAAAAATAAAAATATATATAGCCTATATACATTTTCTATTATATTAAATGGGGAAAATGAGAGCTGTAAATCCATCTAGTGGTTACAATATGATATTGCATGATAATTATGCTCACTACTTCCAACAGATGGCACCAATCTGTTTTCAACATTTTCTTTCTGTAGGCCTAGTCTCAACTTTAACCTGAAATACAGCATTAATTAAAAAAGAATAATAAAAATATATATACATTTTCTATTATATTCAATGGCAAAAAAAATGATCATAATTATTGCATAAATATGAATTATTATCATAGAATTATTTCAAAACACCAAAGAAAAAAAGAAAAAATACTATTGAACAAAAATACATTTTACTTTACTTAAAAAAATAATAATTTGATTTTAGGGGTCCAGTCTGCTTATGTACAGTGGCGTCATGCCCATTCAAAGTGGGTACGTGCCCCCTCAGAATTTTCCTCCCTGATACTTTTTTTGTCACAGCTTTATTCCTATTATGGTCCATAATTACCAGAGCCTATAAGGACTCAAATGTATTCCTCTGGATGTGTTATAAATCTGTCAGCATCAGCCCACCCCTTTTTCCTAATATGGTGTCTGTGTATATCAAATCTAGAGCCTAGCGCTCTAGAATCTTTGCTGTTCAAGCAACTCACTCGTCTCGCACGTTGAGCTGGCAATGTTTTACAGGTCTTGAAGTGGTAACTGGGCAAATCAACAAATCGGCATTGAATTAGTTATCGGATTATATTAATAAGAAGTGGGATTACTAAAGTAATGTTATATATTACATTTGATTTGATTACTTTTTTTACATTTCTGTCAAATATTAACCATTTTCAAATAAACAGGGCAGTGTTAACCTTATTCAGCACTGAAATCTGTCAAACTTCTTTCAAAGTCCTTCATCACATATTAATATAACTTAATTTCAGAACACCACAAAGTCAGACCTCAGCTCCTTTATGTACCTTTAATGTAAGATCTTTCTTAGGTCAAAAGGTTAAAGGCTTAGGTTAAAATCATGTGTAGTAAGCCTAAGTGTACAGTAGCCTAAGTGTGTGTGTAAACATGCTTTAATGAAGTAGACTTCAAAAGCTTTTGAATTTGAGCTTACAGTTCTTTCATCAACCTGTCTTTTACATAAACTTACAAAATAGATACTTTAACTTAGTCCTCAGATAGAGGAGGGTTGCTGCTAGCTCCGTTAAGGTGTTTCTGTCCCTCCCAAACTGCATTGAAATGGTGTTTAGCAGCCAGAATTTAAAAATTTTCCGGGGGAGAAACCCCCTGACCCCTCCTAACATGATCCATATCACCCGTCAGAAAACAATTGCAACGTCTCAGATTCAAAACGAGTTTTCGCCGGCTTACTCGCTTCAGTTCCTTCCGAGTGGAATGATACTTTGATGAGGAGGTTCTGCTCGGAGAAACGCTTCCTCCCACTGTACTGGGACTGGAGAGAGGACAGCGCTGCCTCCACTCAAAGTATCTGTTCGAGTGTATTTGCGTGCGTGTGTGTGTGTGTGTGTGTGTGTGTGTGTGTGTGTGTGTGTGTGTGTGTGTGTGTGTGTCATGGCAATGCATATCCCTCTGTTGACTGCTTTAAAATGCAATGTTTGAGAGATGCTTCTAGTGTTACATCTAATATGTTGTGTAGTCAAGTGTTTTATGGATATTCATAGCATTGCTTCTGTGTAATGTGGTGTAGGCTAGGCTACCTGGTCATATTGCTGTTGGTTATATGTTTAACGTGATGATTACGTGCTGCGCGACTAGAGTTATATATTATATCATAATATATATTATTATAAATATACAAACTTTAGGCTAATAATAATTGTGCTCCCCCATACATGTCATATGCCCCCCTTAAGACTGAGGTCTGGCGACGGGTCTGCCCCCCCCCCCCCCCCCCAGAATTTTGGCTTGCATGATGGCCCTGCTTATGTAGGTTAATTCATATGAAGTGTGCATTCTCTATAGGCGCGTTCACTGCGAAGATGGCGAGTCAGCAACGTTAACTTTATCTTTGCAGTCGACACTGAAATAAAATACTTGTTTAGCCTATTAATAAACAATTAAAATGTTTCATCATGCATAATCATTACTTTTGCCGGTTTTTTGTGGCAAGCTTTATGCGTGCGTTGAGATGCGGAATAGGCAATATATATTACGAAAACGCTCATTATGGTTTAGCATTCTCTCCCATATAGTATACATAACTTCAGTCGTGCACGGGCAGCCCTACTTATTTCACATATGTTAACCAGCGCGTCACACAGGGCGTTCTGAGCGAGCGGCGCGTAATCTTCAGAAATGTGATCTCCGCTCTGGAGGAAATATTAACACTCCGCTCACATGCTCTGGTGTGAGACAATGTGTATCTTCTTCTGTTGTCTGAGAGTTGATTGACAGCTTTTAGGTGCATTATTAGCATCGCCACCCTCTGGTTACATAAACGTGTCACCGCATCAGAACCGAAAACATGAGGATTTTTATAGACCATAATCGCACAACCTATTCGATATTCTATAATAAAATCAACTAATCGAATATTTGAAAATCGTGACTCATCCCTAAATCAGACGCACATACATGGTTGTGATATTTTCTCCATCTCCTTCCCACAGACATTTACACGCGCTCACTATCTCTAGGACCCTCCCCCTCCACACATTAGCCACTTACAGTGGTCTTTCCCTATTCCTCTCACACTCATTGGCCTGCCACACATTCCGGATTCATTGACGCGCCCCTTCCAAATTTAACTGTAAAAAAAAAGTTAAAAAAAGTTTTAAAAAAAAAGGGGGGGGGGGGGATTTACTGGTCGCAAAGAAAAAAACACTGTTCAGAGTTCAGGGCTCCAGACTGCGACCAAATGGTCGCATTTTGCGACCAAAATTTGAGAGTGTGCGACTGAATTTTACATCCAGTGCAACACTCTCAAGTTTTGGTCGCAAAATCGACCATTTGGTTGCAGTCTGGAGCCCTGAACTCGGAACAGTGTTGTTTTTCTGTATCCCATTTAGTGTTATTTTAACACTTTTTAGAGTCAAAGAAGTGTAAAATATCTAACTAGATGGATGGATGTCATGTTAACATATTAACATAATTAAACACATTGGGACAAATATCTTGATGCTGTTATGTTAGGACTAGGACAAAAAAACTGATGATTTTTTCCCATTTTATATGATGTTTAGGTCCCTAAATGTAAGATTATCGGTGGGTGTTCATAGTCTTTTGTGGTTTTGTTTCATTTTCATGTGCAAAACACTTGTAGGTAAGGTGCTGCTCAGTGAGCACGATGAAGAAGAATGATTAATTTATTAATTTAATTTAACAAACCGAACACAGGTGAACTAAATAAGGGAATAAATGAGTAACCATGGTAACCAACTAGAGAGTAATAAGTAACCAAGGAAACTAAAAATGAACACAGGCAAACCAGACCTCCGCAGACAGAGTGAAAATGAAACCAAAATAGCACAAAAGAGATTGTTCAAGACATATGTATTGCATTTAATGTGAACTAACCTACATGAATTTGAGATTATATTTTAAACTAAGAGTAAATGTTCCTTTTTTCAGATTGATAACTCTTTTGGCTGCATCACCTGTCACCACAGCTGCATCTGTGTCATGATCACCTACTATCCCTGAAGAGACTCCATCACCTGTCACCACAGCTGCATCTGTGTCATCATCACCTACCATCTCTGAAGAGGCTCCATCTCCTGTCACCACGGCTGCATCTGTGTCATCATCACCTACCATCTCTGAAGAGGCTCCATCACCTGTCACCACAGCTGCATCTGTGACATCATCACCTACTATCTCTGAAGAGGCTGCATCACCTGTCACCACAGGTGCATCTGTGTCATCATCATCTACCATTTCTGAAGAGGCTGAATCACCTGTCACCACAGCTGCATCTGTGTCATCATCATCTACCATCTCTGAAGAGGCTGCATCACCTGTCACCACAGCTGCATCTGTCATCATCATCTACCATCTCTGAAGAGGATCCATCACCTGTCAACACAGCTGCATCTGTCATCATCACCTACCATTTCTGAAGAGGCTGCATCACCTGTCACCACAGCTGCATCTGTGTCATCATCACCTACTATCCCTGAAGAGGCCCCATCACCTGTCACCACAGCTGCATCTCTGTCATCATCACCTACTATCTCTGAAGAGGCTGCATTAACTGTCACCACAGCTGCATCATAACCTACCATCTCTGAAGAGGCTGCATCACCTGTCACCACAGCTGCATCTGTGTCATCATCACCTACCATCTCTGAAGAGGCTCCATCGCCTGTCCTCACAGCTGCATCTCTGTCATCATCACCCTCTATCTCTGAAGAGGCTGCATCACCTGTCACCACAGCTGCATCTGTGTCATCATCACCTACCATTTCTGAAGAGGCTGCATCACCTGTCACCACAGCTGCATCTGTGTCATCTTCACCTACCATCTCTGAAAAGGCTGCATCACCTGTCACCACGGCTGCATCTGTGTCATCATCACCTACCATCTCTGAAGAGGCTCCATCACCTGTCACCACAGCTGCATCTGTGTCATCATCACCTACTATCTCTGAAGAGGCTGCATCACCTGTCACCAAGTAATGCAAGTAACCGCAGCAACCCCGAACCGCGTTTTCTTTTTTCATAAGGCCACCCTTCGTAGTTCGTACCATGTGTATTGAATGTTAAATAAGTTAATAATGATAACAAGACTGTTTATTATGGTGATTTGTACAGAGGATTTGTGGATTTGGACTTAAGCCTAAACAGACAGTGAATGTGTTCGACTGACCGCGTGCGATTACCTGCGTCTGTCTTTGAAGTCAAGTCATGTATATTCGTGAAAAGGTTGCCGTTTACAAGGAAAGCGAAATATTTGTCGTAGGCTATCATCCTTTTAACGTGTAAGGGTATTTACCATGAATGGCGTCAGCGCTGTCAGCATTACACAGCACGAGGAAGCCGTGGGGGGAAAGCAGCGAGTCACGCATTGAATCAATGCCATTGGTCTCTATTAAGTGAAGCATTGCTTCAGCTTTGCCCAAAAGTGAAGCATTGCTGGCCAGCTGAGCCTTGAAAAGTGGAGCTCAAAGTTAAAAAATAATTAACACCTTTTTTCATTACATCTATCATTTAAGAAATCAGCTTTTTTGAACGTTTTTGTTGAATGAACGGTTTAATGACTCACTCAAAGACACTCCGTTGGCATAACAACTGCGTGCTGAGTGACAGTCTTTCAATGCGCAGAGACGCTGTTTAGTTTCAGTTACATTGGTTACATTGTTTTTGTGTATGCTGACCACATCATAACACGTATTTATATAGCAACAAATAAATATAAGTAAATAAATGGCGGTAAAACCGCATATCGCGCTATTGAGCCACTAAAAATTACCGCAAGGGAAATTCTTTCACCGCTACAGCCCTAACCACAGCTGCATCTGTCGTCATCATCACCTACTATCTCTGAAGAGGCTGCATCACCTGTCACCACAGCTGCATCTTTGTCATCATCACCTACCATCTCTGAAGAGGCTCCATCCCCTGTCACCACAGCTGCATCTCTGTCATCATCACCTACCATCTGTGAAGAGGCTGAATCACCTGTCACCGCAGCTGCATCTGTGTCATCATCACCTACCATCTCTGAAGAGGCTGAATCACCTGTCACCACAGCTGCATCTGTGTCATCATCACCAACCATCTCTGAAGAGGCTGCATCACCTGGGCCCACAGCTGCATCTGTGTCATCATCACCTACCATCTCTGAAGAGGCTGAATCACCTGTTACCACAGCTGCATCTGTGTCATCATCACCTACCATCTCTGAATAGGCTGCATCACCTGGCACCACAGCTGCATCTGTGTCATCATCACCATCTCTGAAGAGGCTGCATTACCTGTCACCACAGCTGCATCTGTGTCATCATCACCATCTCTGAAGAGGCTGCATTACCTGTCACCACAGCTGCATCTGTGTCATCATAACCTACCATCTCTGAAGAGGCTGTATCACCTGTCACCACAGGTGCATCTGTCTAAGACTATGGCACATAGTCTTAGTCCTTAAACATGACAATCTGGGGCTAAGGTCAGGAAGCAGACAAACTGGCTAAACCGATCGTCTGCTAGCTGTCTCACGTCACCGAAGTCAGATAAACCCCATCACATAGAGGCTCTTTCACCTAGATATCATCACATTGTAAGGGGTGTACAGTTAAAGACCCAGAACCAGATATGAAGAATGAAGACCCAGAGTCAGAATTATAAAATATTAAAGAAAATATTTACTGAAGATAGTTTGCAGTTTCATCAGCAGAAGTCAGCTTCAGTACTCGCACAGGAGTTTGTAGGCCGCCCCCCTTACAGTTACAAAGATCACAGCAGTTATACGATTTCCAAGGTCTAAGCTACGTCATTGCTTACAGGATGAATGATTCTCATTGGCTATGAAATAGATAAACACAGTAATTTTCCACACTTAGACTGAAGCATATCTCCATCGATTGTGCAGCTGAAGTTAGGCACGTCATGACCTTCCAGGTCGCAGATTTGGGTTGCTGGGCGCCAGCATGTCCAGAACAACAACTCAGTCAATCTCCAATAATGCCAGTGGTTCCTTAATCTGTAACCAAGAAGACTAACACACACACACCGACACACAGCTTTTCCAAGGTTGGATTTGGCCAGGCTCTCACTATAAACAGGAGAGTCCTCTCAAAACATCAAGATAATGCGTTCTTTCTCTCAAGGATAGCTAAACTTTAGTCTAACTGGAAAGAAAGGCTTTAACAAAGAAATGGCCCCTTAAACAATTGGCTTCAATGACCCCTATATGTTTAAACACATTGAAGACCTTTCTCAAACACAAAACAAGTCCCTATTTCATTTCTGGAAGCTGTGTTAAATAAGCAAGCACTGCATTCAGATATCAAATACAGACATTAAAGAATACATGAAAAGAACATTTCAGTAATCACACTGGTAACTTATATAAATAAAGTAAAATCTCCAGAGAAGTCATTCAATTCATTTGATATTTAGAAGGAAAAATATTGATTAATACCTTAATTATAATCAATCATTACATATAATTGAAGCAGCAGTGGATTCCAATTCACCCCCTTCAGTCCCCCGTTTTAGACCAATGTGGAGTCCTAAACACCACATCAGGTCTATCCATAAAGAGGCTGCTTCAAAATGTTAGGTTTCTGACCCACGCTCCTCTGTCAGGTTAATTTTTATAAAACAAACAATATCTTTTTCCTTCAATGACTTAATATCAATTAAATATCCCACATACTACAATATTGATCTCCAGAACCTTTGGACATAGCTGTCTTTACATGTCTTACACAGCTATTATTCATCTTGGCTAATTTGGTTTCATCATCAAATTAACTGATACAATACAAGTACATATTTAATCATAAATACCAGGATATATGCACTAGTTTTTATAATTTCCAATTCATTTTATAATAAACTAAGAAGAATAGTTAATCCATTCTTTTCACTACTCCCCTTTATAGACCCAAAAGGTTCAAAACACTGGTTGAAAACACAATGGTTGTCTAACTAAAAATAAACAACAAACAAATAAAATATTAATAATTAAGGCCCATAATAATCGATGTAAGCACTTTAAGTCTTTACTGAAATCATCCTTCAGTTTACAGTCACATAGCATGTACCATTTTAATTGTATAACATCTTATACCCTTTTTTGTTTGTTTCAAAAATAGAAATAAAATAAAACAAATTCACATCATCATTTCAGTCATTATTTTACCACTAAAATATAGGATCGTTCCCCATTCTGCTTAATAAAGCTTTTGTTCATTCCTTATCCTTATATCACTTGAATCCCTGTCAATCATACAATGTCTTATTATTTTTATTTTGAAACTCACTTTTCCATACCATTTAAACTTAATTTGACTTCCATACATTCTATCAGAAATTGTATTTTCATAACATACATTTTTTTTTCTACTATATTTCTTCCATCTTGCCCTACATGCCAGTTCCTTCTGCATCCGAGTCTCTCACCACTGTCAGCCTAGTGACACTTAAAGTTCCCTCGTTAGGGAAATCATGGTATTTTATTAATTCTTCAATACTCTTGTTTTCTTATCATTAACTTCAACTTTATTTTTCATTATAACTACTTCTCACAGTATTTGTCTCAGTTCCACTTATCTTTACAGTTTTACAGAAACCAAAATATTATGTTTTTTTATCTGTAGATCCCAGCCCACAGCCATATAGCTGCTTTCTCTTTTTACCTTTATTAAATTGTAGTTTTCTTAGACATCTAATGTCATACATACATTTAATGGATTGAGAAATAAAACCTTTTCTTTTTAGAAGTTATATTCACTCCTCCTTTGTTCGCCCTCCGGCCTTTCAATAAAAATGAGGGAGCTCACTCTGGATAATTTGGATAGTGACTTAGCCAATGTGTCACTTTGTCTCTCTGCCGTCAAGTCTATATATATATTAAAAAAAAAATTCCTACGTTTATCCTTATGATCCCACCTAGTTGTCTATTTAAATTTAGACCCTCAGTTGAATTTAGACAAGAGTTTTACCCCAGAATGGACGGCAATCTTCTTTACAATTCCAATTTATATAAAATACTAATCCAGAGAGTAATTCAGTTCAATATCATAAATGACAAAAGCATTCATAATTACCAATAGCAGACAGAGCTGGAGAACCACTCCAATTAAAGCTCGTCCCATGTTCTGCAATTGTCTTTTCATCAGATTGACTTAGAATTATCAACTTTTTTAAAGTTGGTCATTTCACTTAACCCATCTGTAATGATAAAACACTAATTCCAGAGGTTAATGACACAATATCCTCAAAATCAGGAAATAATAGTACCCCAAACTAACACATACAAGACATAGAGTGCAGTCACCATCACACACACACATATTAGACACATATTTTAACTGTTCATTTTTAATGTTCGCTTTTCATTATATCATCTCTAAAAAGATTTAAATTTTAAGTAAGATTTTAAACTTCACATTTTACTGTAGCTTTTACCTAATTTTACATGGTCTCTTAACCAGTTTCAAAGCATGTCTGTTCATTATTCATTTGATCTTAGAAAAGTCAGCTGGATTTTGGTTCATTATCACTATTTTGCTTCAGCTTGCTCTAGCAGGCCGATAACAGAAAGACAGACACAGTTACCATCCCTGCCTCCACTCAGACAGTCTCTCTCTCTCTAAACAAATAATCTTTTCAACAGCCTCCTAAGACTGTAATTTAGACAAAATGTAATATTAAATTTATTACATTAAACTTTTACCATTCACCTTTGTTATCCAGACTCTTCTCAAATCTACAAAAGCCTGTCTTCATCTTTAGCCACCACCATGCCTAACGACCTTCAGGAGTTAAAACTATGTTATAGACATATTAGCTCAACATTAACTCTTCTATACATTTTACTTGCCCATATGGCAACCAACATCATGTCCCTCATATAATTAAGTTTTGTTACTGTCTCCGCAGCAAATAATGGCAATCAACTCATGGAATCAGCTGGCTCCTGAAAGCCCACTCCCGTTAATCATTTATCTTTAATTTTCTTCTCTTCAGGGTGTCGTCCCCTGGCATAGTTGCAGACTCTTGTCACAATGAAAAACAAGCCATACAATCAATGCGGTTTCTGGTGAGTGGTAGAGGAACTCACATTTCTGGGTCAGACTGCCGTTACATTAATTTTAACCTCACAGCGCATCTCACCTCTCAATGATCTGCTGACCCCGGTGGCCTCCAGTAATCAGCGCTCAACTCTCATACCTTTCTCACAAATAACACCTCCATCCGGAGTTGCCCAATGTTCGTGACCCCCTGCGTTGGGCTGTCCCCTGGCCAGGAAGATCATCCCGTCATTGAGTAGCCACTCGTACACACGTACACACTGGTGACCGCTCTTTCCCAATACAATCAGTTTTCTTCAACAGAACTCAGCTGTTTTCTGGAGCTTAGGAAAGGCACGTTCAAGAGTCACCAGAGCCATTCCGATTGCCTAATAGTGTTCACAGGGAGACAGGTTAATAACAACAGTATTTAATCACTTAAATCCATTAACTATCTTAAAAGCAGCAACCTAGCTACTTAGACTATACTCAGTGAATTTGGATCACAACCGTACATTCAGTGTACTTCATCTGACATTGAATGAGAGAGAGACTCTGAGGCATTCAAGACTGGTACACTGCTCTCTCATATACTTCTAACATCAAACTTTTATCTACCATCTTTTAACTCTATCCCAGCTTAAGGCATCTTTGCCAGAAATTACATGTGTTTTCAAATAAACATAGTTTTACAGTTGTCTTTTGCCCACTTCAGGGAATCTAGACATTACAAATTTCCATTCAGATTGAGTCTCTGTTGCACTGGCTGTTTCAGCCACAGCACACATCAGATTTAGATAAGCGAACTGTTTCATTACAGCCAATAGCAGACTTATCTTTTGAAATCAAAACATCAGCTTCTAGCTCTTTCATGGTCAACTTTTCAAGCTGTTTGTTTAATCAGATGCCTTTCTACACATTTTACATTTAGCAACTGTTAATTCAGTAGCCTACTACTTCTGCTTATTTGTTCTTACATAAAAATAATTATTCTAGTTCTCAATAACGTTTCACATTTCTCAATCTCAATTTTAATTGTCAAGTTCTCAACCATAGTTTAATATTTGACTTTAGTTTTCTCTTGGAGTTTATCAATCTCCAATTAGGATTCACACTATAAGTTTGACGAGGCAAGCACTCTCTGCTTGTGATACTTTTGCAGTTATTGTAAATCATCTGTGAGATTAGTCTCTCTATATCATCTAAAACCTTTTTAAAATGTTTAATTACAACACAATCATCCTTTTAGTTACTTTGATATATTTTGCAACTCACATCTGTTGGAGTCATTAATTTTACATCAACCTGTATTCATCAATTCACTTATAAAAATTACTATTATAGAAATTACTATTATAGATATTTTCTTCAAAAGGATTCACTTTAAGACTTCAATCTTTTGACCTTTTTATCTCTTATTTCTCAGACGAAAAATGTCACTGTCGTCATTTAAACACTGATCTACTTTCAAACCAATATTATTACCAAAAATGTGTTGTCATTTTATCACATTTTAAACACCTTCTCGGTGGGCATTTACAGTTACGTATTAAATGGTCCTGATGACCACCATTAAAACACTCTTGGCTCCAACTTACTGCACACCCTTGAAGCAGTGTGTCCCATACAGGAATGCAAACCGAGCTGATAAGCAGTTCTCTGTATTCTTTTACAGTCCACCAGTGGCTGATTTAATCATAATAGCCCAATCATAATCTTCATCATTATTATTGGCAGAACATTAATTTTCATAAGCTGCAAAATATTCTAAGTTGTTTTCACAAAGTGTCTGTTTAACTTTAGTCACACTTGTCCAAGGAAATGATCTTCGACCCATAATTTAATATACTTGCTTTTTGTAATCATCGTAAGCAATACAAGGCTAAACATTTTAATTTTTCAGTTTCTTTGTTTGTTAGTAGCCAGTCAAGTTGTTGTTTAATTTTCCAAACAGAATCAAAACTTATCAAGACTACCATTTAGCCTAATAATTTCTGCAAATTTCTCTGAAGTGAGGGCTTCAGAGCACAGCTGCTTACAGCGTTCGCTCTTTTCTGTCTCACTATTAGTTTCAGGACTGTTCAGGTTACTGATCAAGTTACTCAGTTTGTCTGCCATATCTTAATAACAGTTCAAACTCACCTGAAGTCATTGCAGAAATGGAGGCGGCGATCTTTGAACAACACAGCTTGGCTTCTCCGTGATGAAACTGCAGAGTATACTCCAAAATCACAGTTACATATACTGGTCCATGCCAATTTGGGTCACAACTTTTTTTTTCTTTTTTTTTTTCTCTCGGGATCGTTCCTGATGTATCCCTGGCAAACAACCCTATTTTTGTTAGTATCCCTAACTGCCTGATTCACTAAATTCGGGGATCCCCTATCTGAGATGGAAGAGATTGAGCAGGTTTACGGTGCCACTGGACCTCCCGTCCAGGGACGTACTCTGCTGGGGTGGTGCTACACCATTAATGCCCAGCGGGGCCCACACAGAGCACGCTTCGCTTGCGCTGTCTGCTGCCGTTACCCTTAACGACGCTCTCAGCGACTTCTTATCCTCTCAGCAGTAGGCCTACAACTTACTCCTTCACTCGCCTCATCGGAGTGAAGGCTACTTACTCCTTCACTCGCCTCATCGGAGTGAAGGCTCTCCCGCTCTCCTTCAAAATCTCTTCCAGTCAGACAGCCCTAACAATTAATAAAAGCTTACTACCTTGTGTGTTGATTTGCCAGAGATGTCACCACGGAATGATTGCCCGCCGCATCCTCCACCAAACTGTAAGGGGTGTGCAGTTAAAGACCCAGAACCAGATATGAAGAATGAAGACCCAGAGTCAGAATTATAAAAAATTAAAGAAAATATTTACTGAAGATAGTTTGCAGTTTCATCAGCAGAAGTCAGCTTCAATACTCGCACAGGAGTTCGTAGGCCGCCCCCCTTACAGTTACAAAGATCACAGCAGTTATACGATTTCCAAGGTCTAAGCTACGTCATTGCTTACAGGATGAATGATTCTCATTGGCTATGAAATAGATACAGTAATTTTCCACACATATACAGATAGACTGAAGCATATCTCCATCGATTATGCAGCTGAAGTTAGGCACGTCATGACCTTCCAGGTCGCAGATTTGGGTTGCTGGGCGCCAGCATGTCCAGAACAACAACTCAGTCAATCTCCAATAATGCCAGTGGTTCCTTAATCTGTAACCAAGAAGACTAACACACACACACCGACACACAGCTTTTCCAAGGTTGGATTTGGCCAGGCTCTCACTATAAACAGGAGAGTCCTCTCAAAACATAAAGATAATGCGTTCTTTCTCTCAAGGATAGCTAAACTTTAGTCTAACTGGAAAGAAAGGCTTTAACAAAGAAATGGCCCCTTAAACGATTGGCTTCAATGACCCCTATATGTTTAAACACATTGAAGACCTTTCTCAAACACAAAACAAGTCCCTATTTCATTTCTGGAAGCTGTGTTAAATAAGCAAGCACTGCATTCAGATATCAAATACAGACATTAAAGAATACATGAAAAGAACATTTCAGTAATCACACTGGTAACTTATATAAATAAAGTAAAATCTCCAGAGAAGTCATTCAATTCATTTGATATTTAGAAGGAAAAATATTGATTAATACCTTAATTATAATCAATCATTACATATACATTGAAGCAGCAGTGGATTCCAATCCACCCCCTTCAACATAAAGACTGTCTGTTCCCCGAATTAGGAAATAAAAAAAACTTCCAAACCCATCTAAGGGTAAACATTTATTTGATGTTCAACAAATAAAAAACAGAAATAATACAAATGAACAAATGATAAAGCTTGGGTTGCTGAATATTTGATCCCTTACTTCAAAAGCACTTATCGTTAATGATATGATCACAGACTATAACTTAGATGTGCTGTGTTTGACAGAAACCTGGCTAAAACCAAACAATTACATTACTTTAAATGAGTGCAGCCCCCAAGATTACGGTTATAAATATGAACCTTGTATAAAAGGCAAAGGTGGAGGTGTTACTGTAATTTATAGTAATATTTTCAGGATTACTAAGAAGTCTAGTTTCAAATATAATTCGTTTGAAGTGTTGGTGCTAAATGTAACAATATCTAGTGTAAAAGCACACTCGTTGAGCAGCCAGAAAAATGGAGCGCAACTGGAAGTGTCATGAAGATGGAAGGAGAACCCAGGCGCAGACAGCAGATGACACTCAAATGATTTATTTTGGACCAAAACAGAAAACAAAACCCACGAGGGGGTAAAACAGGACTGGAGCAGAGTATAACAAGACTAAGACACGATGACAAACAAAGACTCTGACTTGACAGGAAACAAACTCACAATACTGATTAAACAGGTCTTCAGACAATATACTCACAGGGATTAACACGCAAAGTTAGACAATGTACCGACACAGGACCGCAAACACAAGGGGATTAAATAGGGAGACACTAATGACAAGGACAGGTGAAGCTGACTAGACAAGGACAGGTGAAGCTGACTAGACAAGGACAGGTGAAGCTGACTAGACAAGGACAGGTGAAGCTGACTAGACAAGGACAGGTGAAGCTGACTAGACAAGGACAGGTGAAGCTGACTAGACAAGGACAGGTGAAGCTGACTAGACAAGGACAGGTGAAGCTGACTAGACAAGGACAGGTGAAGCTGACTAGACAAGGACAGGTGAAGCTGACTAGACAAGGACAGGTGAAGCTGACTAGACAAGGACAGGTGAAGCTGACTAGACAAGGACAGGTGAAGCTGACTAGACAAGGACAGGTGAAGCTGACTAGACAAGGACAGGTGAAGCTGACTAGACAATAATGACGAGACGAGGATAACAAGGGGGCGGGGTGACGTGACGAGACAACACAAGCACATGGCTCAAAACACAAGACCATGTGCTTGCACACAAAACATGATTCTGTCATGATCCTGCCTCAAGACTAGAGAAAATCAAGGACACGAGGGCAGAATCATGACAGAACCCCCACCTTAAGGAGCGGCTACCAGACGCTCCTCAAGGGGACATCAAACACGGGACATGACAGACTGAGACATCGACACAAACCAACAAAACATGACAAATAACAGTAATGGCAAACACGAAAACACAACAACCGGGTTAGGATGAAACATTAAAAATAAAAAACAAGGAAGAGGTGGTGGAGGAAACACAGAGTTCATGGGGGGTGGTCCAGGGTGAATGGGTGTGCTGGGGGTCTTAGGTCCATGGGATGAGGATGGGGAACGAGGAATCCGGGCTGGCTTGGAGGGGGACACACGAGGGGGAGACTTGGACAAAACAGTACGGGGTTTAGTGGCGACAGGGAAAACAGTCCGGGAACTAGTGGTGACAGGGACAAACGGGGAAACAGTCCGGGGACTAGTGGTAACAGGGACAAACGGGGAAACAGTCCCGGGGCTGGTGGAGACAGGGACGAACGGAGAAACAGTCCGGGGGCTGGTGGAGACAGGGACGAACGGAGAAACAGTCCGGGAATTAGTGGAGACAGACTGGGATACTGCTTCAGTGGTAGCAGCAACAGATTCAGAGACAGAGGGTGAGGAAACGGGACTCCTGACGGCGGACATAGCAGGCGAAGGGGCAGGACTGGGTGCAGCGATCACAGCGGCAGGCTCGGGGGCTGGAGACAAGACAGGACAAACAGGGACTTCGAGGATTTTAGCTAGACAAGACAAATAATCAGAGAGGGTCTTGGCAGCAAGGAAGATGGGCATCTCCTGACGAGCAGAAACCGATTTCAGAACCTCTTTTGCGGCTAGATCGGCCGCAAGTCTCTCAGTAGATTCTGGGACGGCGCTAGCTGGAGCGGGCTCATGGACGGCGCTAGCTGGAGCGGGCTCATGGACGGCGCTTGCTGGAGCGGGCTCATGGACGGCGCTTGCTGGAGCGGGCTCATGGACGGCGCTTGCTGGAGCGGGCTCATGGACGGCGCTTGCTGGAGCGGGCTCATGGACGGCGCTTGCTGGAGCGGGCTCATGGACGACGCTTGAAGTTGCGGGCTCATTGACGGCGCTTGAAGTAGCGGGCTCATTGACGGCGCTTGAAGTAGCGGGCTCTGGGGCAGCGATCGCGGACTCAGGGGGAGACAGAGACGGAGGACAAGAGGCTCCCTTCCTCTCCTTCCTTCTGGGTCGCGGAGCTGAGTCCGTAGCCAGGCTTGAGACCGGTAAGGGGGGCGAAGAGGGAGACGAAGCAGGTGCTGGCGACTCCACCGCAGGCAAGGGGGATTCCGTGGAGGACGACTCAGACGCTGACTCCCACGACAAACGTCTTCCACGCTTTCCACGGGGGCTGACGGACACGGGTGATGGATCGGGAGTCAGGGTGGAAGACGCTTGGTCCTCCTGTGTCACGACGGCTAACATGCGACCCTCAGGGATGACTGGAAGTGTGGCAGGAGGTGAAAAACCAGGGGGACCTGGCTGCTCCTTCCGAGACAAGTAGTCCACCATGTTGCGAAACGGACGGCGGACCAAACTCTCTCGTTCAGCAAGGGGAGGGAGGACTTTGAGACCCGCGACGAGGTAGCGGTTGACCAGGGTCTCCGGCAGGAAGAACCTCCTCTCCTCAACAACCTGGGCGTACCTCTTCAGGGTCAACTCACCCTGGGGAGGGAAAGGAAGCTTGCCATTGGAACTGTCAGAGATAGCCACGCGCCACCACAGTTCCGGGTCAGAAGGCTGAAGATCAGCGGAGAAGGACTGAACGTCTGCTGGGTTCTTTTCTGGTCGGTACATTCTGTCATGAAGATGGAAGGAGAACCCAGGCGCAGACAGCAGATGACACTCAAATGATTTATTTTGGACCAAAACAGAAAACAAAACCCACGAGGGGGTAAAACAGGACTGGAGCAGAGTAGAACAAGACTAAGACACGATGACAAACAAAGACTCTGACTTGACAGGAAACAAACTCACAATACTGATTAAACAGGTCTTCAGACAATATACTCACAGGGATTAACACGCAAAGTTAGACAATGTACCGACACAGGACAGCAAACACAAGGGGATTAAATAGGGAGACACTAATGACAAAGACAGGTGAAGCTGACTAGACAAGGACAGGTGAAACTGACTAGACAATAATGACGAGACGAGGATAACAAGGGGGCGGGGTGACGTGACGAGACAACACAAGCACATGGCTCAAAACACAAGACCATGTGCTTGCACACAAAACATGATTCTGTCATGATCCTGCCTCAAGACTAGAGAAAATCAAGGACACGAGGGCAGAATCATGACAGGAAGAAAACAAAACTAGAGGTATTTCACATTTCATGGAAAGAGAGCATGATTGCATACAGAGAGGCCTTAAAACTGCTAG
The DNA here is from genome assembly GCF_051911475.1 of Siphateles boraxobius. NCBI lineage: Eukaryota > Metazoa > Chordata > Actinopteri > Cypriniformes > Leuciscidae > Siphateles > Siphateles boraxobius. Next base: position 4,818,615 of record NW_027509197.1, read on the forward strand.
ATCTGCTTATTTTTCAACCCTATTAGAAGAAAATAAACGAAACCCATGTATTTATTTGAAACAGTGGCTAAACTAATGAAAAATAAAGCTTCAAACCCAGATGTTTGTAATGCAACCAAGATGGCGCCGCAGATGGCTGCCTCGATGTGGAGCTCTCCAGCTTTCTTTCCCGTGAACTAACAAAATACAGACAGCACGTTACATGTCCCACCAGAGACAGTAAAATACTGGACCAGTGTTACACCACAATAAGGAATGCGTATCACTCCGTTTCACGAGGAGCTTTAGGGCTCTCTGATCACTGTTTGGTTCATCTTATTCCGACCTACAGGCAGAAACTGAAATCAGCAAAACCTGTGGTAAGGACTGTTAAAAGATGGACCAATGAAGCAGAGCAGGATCTACAGGCCTGCTTTGATTGCACTGATTGGACTGTTTTTGAAGCTGCTACCACCGATCTGGATGAGCTCACAGATACTGTAACATCATATATAAGTTTCTGTGAGGATACATGCATTCCTACCAGGACATTCTTATCATTCACAAATGATAAACAATGGTTTACTGGAAAACTCAAACACCTTCGTCATGCCAAAGAGGATGCTTACAGAAGTGGGGATACAATCTTGTATAACCAGGCCAGAAACAGACTGACAAAGGAGATCAGAGTTGCTAAAAGAAGCTACTCTGAAAAACTGAAAAACCAGTTTTCATCCAACGACCCATTATCAGTCTGGAATGGCCTGAGGAACATCACCAACTACAAGTCACCATCCCCCTGATCTGTGGACAATCAACACCTGGCTGACGATTTAAATTCATTTTATTGCAGGTTTGAAAAGCCCTCATTCACACCACACACCGGCTCTAACCTGCACTTCACACATTCACCATCACCTCCTGCACCTCCTGCCATCCAACCTAAGCTTAAGGTCTGTGTGGAGGACGTGAGCCGAGTCTTCAAAAAACAGAAGACTAGGAAAGCCTCAGGCCCAGACGCCATCTCATCTGCTTGTTTAAAAGCCTGTGCTGACCAACTGGCCCCGGTCTTCACACAGATCTTCAATAGATCATTGGAGCAGTGTGAAGTTCCCTGCTGCTTCAAACGCTCCACTACCATTCCGGTCCCCAAAAAACCCAAAATCACTGGACTTAATGACTACAGAGCTGTCGCTCTCACGTCTGTGGTCATGAAGTCGTTAGAAAGACTGGTGTTGGCCCACCTGAAGGACATCACTGGACCCCTGCTGGATCCCTTTCAGTTTGCTTACAGAGCAAACAGGTCTGTGGATGATGCAGTCAACATGGGACTGCATTATATCCTGCAACATCTCGACAGACCTGGGACTTATGCAAGGATCCTCTTTGTGGACTTCAGTTCAGCCTTCAATACCATCATGCCTGATCTTCTCACAGCCAAACTGACCCAGCTCTCCATACCATCCTCGATCTGTCAGTGGATCTCCAGCTTCCTGACGGACCGGCAGCAGCGAGTGAGACTGGGGAAACACACATCCAGGAATCTCACCACCAGCACTGGCGCCCCTCAAGGGTGTGTTCTCTCCCCACTGCTCTTCTCCCTGTACACTAATGACTGCACTTCTAAAGACCCCTCTGTCAAGCTCCTGAAATTTTCCGACGACACCACTGTCATCGGTCTCATCCGTAACGGTGACGAGTCTGCTTACAGACTGGAGGTTGAACAACTGGCTGTCTGGTGAAGTTACAACAACCTTGAGCTGAACACGCTCAAAACAGTGGAGATGATCGTGGACTTCAGGAGGAACAGCTCAGCACTCCCCCCACTCACCATTATGAACAGCACTGTAGAAGCAGTGGAGTCATTCAGGTTCCTGGGCACTACCATCTCTCAGGATCTGAAGTGGGACAATCACATTGACTCCATTGTAAAAAAAGCCCAGCAGAGACTGTACTACCTTCGCCAGCTGAGGAAGTTCAACTTGTCACAGGAGCTGCTGATTCAGTTCTACTCAGCCGTCATCGAGTCTGTCTTATGCACATCCATCACTGTCTGGTTTGGTTCAGCTACCAAATCAGACATCAGGAGACTACAACGGACAGTCCGGACTGCGGAGAGGATCATTGGTGCCCCCTGCCATCCCTCCAGTACCTGTACTCTTCCAGAGTGAGGAAGAGAGCAGGTAAAATCATCACAGACTCCACTCACCCTGGTCACCACCTGTTTGAACGGTTACCGTCAAGACGGAGACTTAGATCACTGGCCACAAGAACATCTCGGCACAGGAACAGTTTCTTCCCACAGGCCATTTCCCTTCTGAACAGTTAACACATGTTGTGGCTTTTTTATCTTCAAACAAACATCATCACTGAGTAAGAGACACTCTGAGTCCAAATTGATAGTTTATAAAGTATTTATTCTCTTGCAAGAGAGATCCTCGTCACCAATACACATCTGTGAGTCAGTGAGGAGAGATAAGGAGAAACAGTGTCTGTCTTTTTTATATCTCATGTTCTCCAAGGCCTTATTCCTGCCCTCCCCTCAGGGAGAGAGGTATACTTTGTCTTTTCTATTCCTCCCTGGCCCTGAGAGGTAAATGCCCCCTTAACCCTTTAGGCTATAAAGTACAAATGCACTCAAGATGACCCCTTGACCATCTGCTTTTCCTTACCTCCACTGACCACCAACCACAGTAAATTATCACACAAGCCCCCCTCTCACTACAAGTGAGAAAACAGATGAGACCATAATTAGGAATCACTGAAAGAAGGGTAATAGATGGAAAATTCCATAACAACTCCTCTCTGTTTATCATACTATGATAACTGATTAATCAAACATTGCAATAATAGTAATAATAAATGCAAATTCAAGTCACATAAAATCACTCTCCTTGAACCTGTGAAGAAAGTTTTAGAATGAAGAAGCATAAGGCTGTTTTTGTGGGGGAAAGGCCCCGTAATATTTTAGCAAGCAAGTAAACAGTTTATCCAAGGCCGGGCTGAATGAATAAGCACTGTTATTGCACTCCCGACCTAGATCGGACCCTCAGTCACCTTAGTATAAACAAGAAATAGTTATAATACAGTAAGAAAACAAAACAGAAAAACTATAATAAAAATCACTCAGTTTCAAACCCTGTCCTTTTACGCCATCTCGTGACGAAAAGGAAACACATTTTCTTTACTCAATTAGCACGTTTCGCTGTAACTTCCGCTACTTGTGTCATCATATTGTTGTTCATCAACATCATCATTCGGATAGGCTGTCATTTTCACCAATTGAACAGAAATTCCAACTTTAACCAGTCTCTGCACTAAGCTAGACACACATTGTATAATACATGGTATACATAACAGAATCAGTACTACTATGACTAATATTGGCAACACAGTCTGAGCTAACCAAAATCCCCAGCCCCCTTTAAAATTCATTATCCAGGTCAGCCAGTTCTCTTCCACTGGTTCAGGCTCCTGCACCGCCTTCCTCATGTGCTCGATCACATTTGTTATGTTGTCACTGTAATCTGGAATATTGAAACAACAAGACACGCCTAACATCTTACAAATGCCCCCCCGTTCTGCCGTAATTAAATCCAAAGCTAATCGATTTTGAATAACTGCCTCTCGTAAATGTCTCATTTCATCATTTATCATGTTTATAGCATTTTCAGTGGCATTTGCTATTGCTAATACAGACCATGCTAAACCATTAACCTTATTAATCGTTACCGTTGTTCCCACCCCCAGGAAAAGAGACCACCCCACATTTGCCCCAGGTGTTGTCCATGGATCAGATAATGTATACCCCGAATAATGTTTTGGCAGAACCCCAGGCAAAATCTTAACATCTCTTTTTTCCCTCGCCCTTGGTGTTTTGTTTGGCAAATACACAGATGTTCCCACATTTATCAACGCTGGATAACAGCACCCTGACCACCCGTGTTTAGGCATTCTGTGAAACGCCCTGTCCCCACATACCCACACAGCTGCTGGTGAAGTCTCATGCAGCTCACCAAATGGACATGTGAAACTAATCTCCTTGCCGTCGAGTGTCGCTGTGCAATTGTTCACTGTTCCGCCCTTTGTGTTGATTCTGACCCTGCAGTCAGACCAGCCTGTCGTGAAAAGTTTCTGCGTGTCTGAACAAACGCACACATCACCTTTCTCGTGTGTTACTCTCAGTGGTGGAATTGCTATATCAGTGTTGTTATATCGTCGAACGTTGTCACAGCTGTCCTCAGGTCGTTTCGTCGATGTCTCTCCTTTCTCCAGTTCAGCTGCTGCTAAAAGCACATCAGTCATTTGTTTTGGAATTAGACACTTTGTTTCATTAGCTGTTGCTATAGTCAGTGGGACGACCTTCCAAGCGTGTGACATCTGCAGACACAGCCAGCAGCTCGTTGATATTTCTAACTCTTCTTTCTGCAGCATAGCCAGAGCACAGGCTTTGTTACCTTGACACTTCATCATGGCTTTCTGCACTTCAGGGTTCCCCTGATCTCGTGTCACTTCTCCGTTCCCCATCCACGCCAGCTCGTCCCTCGCTTCTCGTTCGACCTCAGGTGCTACAAAAGGTTTTAAAGTTGGAACTGCCTCGTTTACAATAATGTCAACTTCTTCGTACCAATCCTTTCCCTCTAAATCTAATCCACAATAGTACTTGCCTTGATCTGTCAGTCTTACTTGTGCTAGCTCGACTGTCATCCCATACCTGTTGTTGCTTAGTCTGTGTTTTGCAAATACTTGAAATCTTTTATCTGTTCCTCCCTTGTAGTTGGAGGCATATGCTTTCACGTCGCTCCACTTACATTGGTGTTCGCAGAAGTAGAAGCCTGCATAGTCTTCGCTGCGCCCCTGACAGCCTGGACAGTTTGTTTGATAGGGGTTGCACCCGAAACTCACATTTGATCCTTCGTGAACTGTCACCGTGCCCCCCTCGAGGCCTCTCACTGGCTCCACCTCTTTGAATGCGCCTCTCCTAGCACGTTGTCGAGCGGTGTCGTTCCGCTCCGTTGTCTCAGTCCTGTTGGTCTGTTCTCCTGTTGGTAATATTTTCAGGCCTGCTGTAAAATGCATTATTATCAAGCAAATTGTCACTGACAACACAGTCATTATGCCTGTAGTCTTAACCAGGCCACACATTCCTGGCACTCTGAATGGGTGCCAGGGTCTGGTACGCTCCATGTTCTCGGTTACTCTGATCTGCTGTATGACCAGAAAGTGTTAAGACAGTTCAGTTCTTGAAAGCACTACCAAGAAAGTCTTATCTGTTCCGTTGGCCACACGGTTTCCAGCTGGATACCGCTTGGCAAAATCAAAGTTGTTTGCTTCCTCCTGTCTCCTCCCTGCTGCTTCAATGCAAAGGTCTGTATCTGCAGGCTCTGTTATGTCTTTTGCATGGCCTTGCTCTTGCGCAGATAACGGTACCTTTTCTTGCTTGTCAATAACTGGACCTTGACGATTATGCTCGTTGAACCCCCTCCTGCGATTGCTCCGCCTCCGCAATGGGCGGCACCTTCCTGCAATGGTTCGCGTGCACCCACGTGGCCCTCTCTGCGACCTTCACTGCCGTGTACGTCACCAGAAGCACCTGGAAAGGCCCAAGCCACCTTTTCGCCTTCCAGCTCTTTCTCCTGTGATCACGAATCACCACGAAATCACCTGGCCTGACCTTGTGCAGAAACGTCTCAGCAACTTTCCCCTGGGCAGCTTTCACCTGCACAGAAATTTGTGATAACAGACAAGACATTTCTTTGCAGTAATTCAACATGTCATTCTCACACACATCCGTGGATGGCAGCCTTTGTTTACCCCCTTCTATGCCCATGAATGGCGGCCTGCCAAACAAAATTTCGAATGGGCTCAGGTTTGTTTTCACTCTTTTCCTCATTCTCATGTACATCAGTACGATTGGTAGGGCCTTAACCCAAGACAGACCCGTCTCTTCGCAACATTTTGCCAATTTGTTCTTGATTGTTTGATTTGATCTCTCTACCACCCCTGCTGACGAGGGAGCGTAACTACAATGTGTTCTCATATCAATGCCCAAGAACTCTCCCACTTGCTTTATTGCAGCATTTACAAAATGTCTGCCATTGTCAGAGCTGATTTTTCTTGGTATCCCCCATCTTGGCACGATTTCGGTTAGCAGGGCCTTTGCCACTGCTGCCGAATCTTGCTGTGATGTCGGGAAAGCCTCCACCCAATTTGACCACATGTCTACCATTACCAGACAGTGTTTCTGTTTCCCACAAGGGGTTAATTCGATGAAATCCATCATCAGATACTTAAACGGACCTGCTGGGGCTGGTTGGGATGCTAAGGGTGTTTTTATCCCTCTTGCCACATTGTGTGTGTTACAAGTGACACACCTTTTGCAAAAATTTTCAGCAAAGGTTGTAAATCCTTTAGTATACCATAAATCTTTCATCTGCATTACCATACTTCCCTTTGACACGTGGTCTAACCCATGTGTTAACTTAGCGTAATGCTGAAAGAAGTGTTTGGGTAAACAAGGAATGCCATCACTCATCCATACACCCCCCTGGAGGCTGCATCCAGACGACCTCCATTTCTGTTTTTCTGCTCCTGTGGAAAAAGTCTGCATGCTTTCTAAACAAGGAGAAATGTCAGGGTTAGGCACAGATACCAAAGTACACGTCGTTTCTTTTGTCTTCTGCGCTGCCGCGGCCTTCGCTGCCGCGTCGGCTCTCGCGTTTCCTGTGGAAATAAAGCTTTTATCGTTAGAGTGCGCTGCGCATTTACAGACTGCAACCTTGTCTGGCAAAAGAATGGCCTCCAAAAGCTTAGAGACCAGTGAAGCGTTCAATATCGGATGTCCATCCGACTTCAAAAAATTCCTGTGCTTCCAAATTGCTCCGAAATCATGTGTAATCCCGAAAGCATAACGCGAGTCTGTGTAAATCGTCACACATTTGTCTGCCATTAATTTACACGCTTCTGTCAGTGCAACCAATTCAGCTGCCTGAGCTGAATAAGTTGACGGCAATTTGCCAGATTTTACAACTTCAAATTCAGTAGTCACCGCAAAACCAACCTTATTCAGGCCTGTTTGTGGATCTTTGGATGCTGATCCATCCACAAAGAGGACATTATCACAATTCTCCAAAGGTGTGTCCAACAGGTCTGGACGTGGAGTACACACCTGCTCCAAAACAGAAAGACAACAGTGATGTTCCTCCCCATCATCTTCTGTTGGCAGAAGTGTGGCAGGATTCAAAGTTGTACATCTCTTCACAGTTATGTTCGGCATATCGAGCAAAATTGTGTGGTATCTCAACCATCTGGCTGAAGATAAGTGTGATGTTCTCTGTTCTTGCAAAATCATGGTAACTGCGTGTGGGACCATCAAAGTCAAATCAGAATACCCCACAAATTCTCTTGAAGCCAGCACAGCCAGCTCAGCAGCCGCCACAGCTCTCAGGCAGAGTGGCAGACCTGCTGCAACTGCATCAAGTTTCGTTGAAAAATATGCTACTGGTCTTAGTCTGTCACCATGGGTTTGCAAGAGCACTGAACTCATAAAGCCGTATTTTTCATCTACCATCTGTATAAATGGCTTGTCAACTGCTGGGAGGCCCAACGCTGGAGCCTGAGCCAGTTGCATTTTCAAAGTTTCAAAAGCTTCCTGTGCTTCTGCTGGCCAATCAATCTTGTCACATGACCTCAGCCCTTTCCCTGCTGTCAGGGCTCTCAAGGGCTTTTCCAACAGTGCATAATTTGGAATAAACGTTCGACAATATGCACACATTCCCAAAAATGACAACAATTGTTTCTTTGTTACTGGTCTTGGTACATCTTTGATCGCTTTAACTCGTTTTTCAGAGAGAGCTTTACTGTTTGGTGTGATCATGTGACCCAAAAAAGTTATTTTCTGCTTCACAAACTGCAGCTTAGCCAGACTGACCTTGTGCCCCTCCCTTTCCAAATGCTTCAGGAGAGACACACTGTCAGCCACACATACAGCCTCATCTCGTGCACAAATCAACAGATCGTCCACATATTGCAACAGCGCCGTTCCGTTTGACAAAATTAATGGTTCGAGGCTTCGTTTGAGCGCCTCATTATAAATAGTTGGGGACTCAGAAAAACCTTGGCACAAACGGGTGAAAGTATACGGTTTGTTATCAAAATCAAACGCAAACCAGAACTGACTTTCTTTTGCCACTGGGACGCTAAAAAACGCGTTGGCCAAATCAACCACAGTGAAGTATGTTGCATCTTGCGGAATCTGTGACAAGATCGTGTACGGGTTCGGTACCCGTGCCGCTCTCGCGATAACAGCTTCATTAACTGAAATCAAATCCTGCACAAACCGCCACTGAACCACGTCATTCTGATTAGCTGTTGCCTTTTTTACTGGGAAAATGGGTGTTCGTACTGGAGAATCATGACACGGGATGATGACTTTCTCTTTCAGGAGAGATTCAAAAACTGGCCGGATCCCTCGCAATGCCTCCTTTTTCAGGGGATATTGCGGTTGACACGGCCTGTAATCAGACTTTGGGGTGATTACCACTGGTTCACAATTTTTAATCAATCCAACATCATACTTGTGTTTCGCCCACAATGCTGAAGGTATTTCTGCCAGGATAGGATGAATATCTGTGGCAGAAATAGCTCCGTTATCATGCTTCTCCATTACACTCTGAACAATAGCAGTCACAGCTCTGTGTACCTCAACCTCAAAATCACATGGCAGCATGAATGCCCCTATACTGTCACTCTTCTGCACCCCGTCTCCCTTTTCAGCCCAATCTGTGGCTGTCATGCACTGTCTCACAAAAGGACCCAAATCTGCCCACTGCTGCGCTTTGCCCTTGGTTACTGATAAGTGAGGCGCCGACATTCCTGTTATCAAATACAACTTCATTTGTTTTTCTGACAGGCAAGCTGAAAGCGCACACACATTCTCATTCCAGAACATTTTATCAAACTTCATTTTCTCATCTTCTGTCTCGTTAAACCACTCTTCCTCAAACTGAGGTTCACGCTCAAAGACAACATGTGACGTGCAATGCAATTTGTCAGGCATCATATTTTCTGTGTTATCTGATACTGTTCGATCTTTTGCCATGTTCAAAATCATTTTTGCCCAATCAGAATCTTTTACCTGCCACTCGTATGCCCATTGTGGCTCAAATTTAGCACAACACATTTGCTGTTCTTCCTCAATAACAATACCCATCGGGCCCGCAGTCAGTTTCAAATTTAATTCACACATTAAATCTCTTGCCAACAATGGAGCCGGACAGGTTGCAGAGCACAAAAACGCATGTTTCAATGCTTTGCCCCCCTCCGTCTCGCATTGTAACGGCACAGTGAAATTTTCTGAAATTTCATGCCCTGACGCTGACGTGCTTTCAAACACCACATTCGTCAATCTTGGTTTGCATGGCAAGTCAAATGGCCTTATTGTGGACCGGGCTGCACCCGAGTCCACGAGAAACTCTATCATTGTACCGTCAACTAACAGTGGATATCTCGGTAGTCTTAAAAATCCTGAACCTTTATACATTCTCAGACATTCAGCAGAAACAGCGTTATTCAAATTTTCATCACTCATACATAAAGGTTTGCTAGCATTTTCTTCGTTGCAAGAAGCATTATGTACATCAGTGTATGTGTGCGTGTTGTGTGTGTGTGTTAAAAAATTTTCACTTCCCTTTCTCGCAGTCGGTTGAATGCCTGTCGCTCGCCCTCCCCTCTCCTGTTCTCCGTTCTTCTGTAGTCAATCCGCCTTCCGCGCCTCCGGACAATCCTTTGCCCAGTGTCCATCGCCCTTGCACACTCTGCACTTCGTGCATCTGATAAAGTCATGTTCGTTGCTTTCGCACAGTCCACATTTCCACTTTCCCTGATACACTTTCTTCTTCTTGTTGGCCCAGTTCTGCCGCGCTGGTGGTGCGCTCGTGCTAGCTTTGATCTGTACAGCAGCCAGCTGCAGCTCTCTGTCCACCTTTACTTTCGCGGCTTTGTCCTTCTTTGTCAGCAGCTGTTCCTCGGCGTGCACAGCGTGCGCTAGGGTGGTTGTTAGCCGCCCGTTCTGCCACTCGATGTAACTTGCTCTCACCGCTTGTGCGATTTCAGGTCTCAGTCCATTCAGTAAACGGCTCCGCAAATGACACTCCCATGTGCCTGGCTGCTCTCCTCTCTCCTCCGGCTCAGACATGCCGCTGTGTTTCTGAAATGTTTCAAAAAGTCTTGCATAATAGTCACGAACAGGCTCTTCTCTCACCTGGCAACAACTGTTGATTTTTTCTGTGTCCACTCGTGGTGGGAAAGCCTTCTTTATTTCTTCGGCGAGTTTGCTCACTGTTGTTCGATACGGTTCGTTGGCATCATTCATCCACTCCCCGTGCGCTTTTCGTCGGTCTTCTTTCGGCATGTGGCTGCTCACTTTGTGCCAGCTCGTGGCTCCCAGTTTCACGGCTAGCAGTCGCTTCAGTTCTTGTGTGGTTGGGCTGAACTCTTGACAGAAAGTGACTAGTTCGTTTGAAAATCTGTCACCTGCATCGTCCGGGTTTGGCAAATGGGCCATTGCTTCTTTCATGTCTGTTACCGTCCACGGTCTATAGACCATCACCGGTCCATCCGGCCCCGCCACCTCAATCATGGGAGCCGTGATGTTAGCTGTTTCATCTCGGATCTGTGATCTTGTGAAGATTTTCTTCGGCTTGGCTCCGCGTTGCTCGTCCGTGTTTTCTGTGATTTCTTCCTTCTCGCCCTGGGTCACGTGACTGGACGCTTGTCCCTCTGCTTGCACTTGTTGCATTGCCTGCGCTGTTTGCATCGCTAGTTGCTGGAATGCCAACGCCATCTGCGCTGTTTGCTGTTTTTGCGCTTCTGCTCGTGCGGCCTCTCTCGCCTCTTGTTCCTCCCGCGCGGCCATCGCTTCAGCTCTTGCTGCCCGGTCATTCTGCTCTTCTTGCGCTTCACGCGCTGCTTCACGCTCTGCTTGTGCTTGTGCCTCTCTCGCTGCTGCTTGTGCCTCGGGTTGCGGTTCGGCTTGTGCTTGCGGCTGGGTCGGTCTCGATGGAGAACAGTCAAGGTCGGGGTCGAACTTCAGTGCAGTCAATCCGGCTCCTGGGAAGTGTGTTTTGTACTCCGGCGGTGCCGGTCTCACCGCAATTTCATGTGGGGAAACACAAACATACTGTGGGTTAGTCGGTTCTGGTGGTGCAGACACACATACAGGCAGACTTTCACACTTTTCATTTTTCCTTCCTGCTAATTCTTTTTGCAGTTGCCTTCTTTCTCTTTTATCTGCTTCCTCAAGCCAGCAATCGACTGTGTCTTCACATTTTTTGCATACATGTTTAACACACTTGCAGCAACAAGATAATTGTTTCTCACTACGCTTTTCCACTGAGTCTCTCACCACTTTCAGCCTCGTGCGGCTCAATGTTCCCCCTTCGGGAAAATCATGATGCTTGATTAATTTCTCAATATCTAACATACATTTCTGACCATAATGTTTTCTCATTTGGTAGTACACCGGTGTATCATATTTCATAATCTTGCTCTGAGATTTCCCCATATTGGCCGCTTTTCTGTTCTCTGTGGATTTCTCTTCAACGCGCGTTTTCTTGATCTGTTAGGCGTCCCCAACAGACCCGATTTTTTCTTTTAACCCAAATCGGTCGGGTTGCACTATTAGTGCCCTCCTAATTATGGTTCACCAAAAAATCTTTTCTGGTTCCCCCCAATTAGCCTCAGCACCTAAAAACAATTTGCTCCGTGGTGGAACAACTGATTTTCAGGTTACCTATCTGTATGAAATCTCTTGATCTGTTACAGATCTCAATTAATCTCAGATAATTTCCTCTCGTATCTGTATGAAACCTCTTGATCTATATATAGATCTCAATTAATCTCAGATTACGTACCACAGAAACAGCCCTCAGCCAATATGGTTCAATTTCACTCTTCCCCCCTTTAAACTGAATTTAATTCGCTTACCCAGAGATGTTGTTCTGTGCCACCTTGAGTTCTTTTGATTCCAGTGGCCGGATCCGGTCCTAACGGCGGAAACGGTCCCTCGTCTCTTAATGTTTTTCTCGAGGTAGGGTTGGAACTTTGTCAGTTCCTAGGTGATCAGCCTCCGTCCGTCCGTCAGTCCCGGAATCACGTCCAAGGATGCCACTATTCTGACACCAAAACTGTTGTGGCTTTTTTATCTTCAAACAAACATCATCACTGAGTAAGAGACACTCTGAGTCCAAATTGATAGTTTATAAAGTATTTATTCTCTTGCAAGAGAGATCCTCGTCACCAATACACATCTGTGAGTCAGTGAGGAGAGATAAGGAGAAACAGTGTCTGTCTTTTTTATATCTCATGTTCTCCAAGGCCTTATTCCTGCCCTCCCCTCAGGGAGAGAGGTATACTTTGTCTTTTCTATTCCTCCCTGGCCCTGAGAGGTAAATGCCCCCTTAACCCTTTAGGCTATAAAGTACAAATGCACTCAAGATGACCCCTTGACCATCTGCTTTTCCTTACCTCCACTGACCACCAACCACAGTAAATTATCACACAAGCCCCCCTCTCACTACAAGTGAGAAAACAGATGAGACCATAATTAGGAATCACTGAAAGAAGGGTAATAGATGGAAAATTCCATAACACACACCTCCCAAGGCATATGCCTTTAAGTGCAATACTCCCACTGTTTAGTGCAATATCCTACAACTCAGGTGATACTTATACTTATATTTAGATTTATTTATTATAATATTCAAACACTGTAAATATGTTCATAATCTGTAAATCTGGAAATGTCTATTCTGACTAAACCTAACTGTGATTCTTTTTATTCTCATATATTTATATTTTTATTCTTTATTCTTATAATTTGTACTATTATGTTTCATGTTTCTTGTTGTATTTGTATAGTCCACTGGAAGCCTCAGCACCAAAACAAAATCCTTGTGTGTGCAAGCACACTTGGCAATAAAGCTCATTCTGATTCTGATTCTGATTCTGATGTTTCCAAGCAGTAAAGCAGTAATGACCTTATGAACTTTTTTACTAAAAAGATTGATAATATCAGGGAGAAAATTATGACTATGCAACCGTCTACTACAGTATCGCATCAGACAATGCAGTGTAAGGAACCTAGCTATATGAAATATTAATAATCAATAATAACTTGTTATGATTAATTATGAATATTTGGGTCAGTTAATTGGATTAACTTGACATGGCTAAATTAATATTACAATCAATTAATCAGTTCGTCCAACGAACTCTTTTGATTATTAATTTATTCTAAGAAAAGGGTTTCTTCCCTGGCCACAGAAGAATAATTATTTCTTAGCATGTACAGCGTTTTGAGCATGTAGCAAGAACAAAAATCGTAAAGGGACTTCGTATTGCAAGCAAATCAGAACCAAATACATAAAGTGCATAAGTTTTATTAACTAAATCATAAACATAAATAAACTAAACACACATATATACAGAAATACAGAAATAGGTTAGTGATAGGATTAAATTGGAAACCGGAAAAAGGAACTATTAGAAGAACCATTAGAATTTCATTGAATTGAATACTTGCATTTGTAGTGGGAACAATTCTTGAAGTTGTTGACAATTGAAGTCGTTGATGGTTCCGGCAGTGTCAAGTGGAAGTTGGTTGAGAGTTCTCTTTCCCCCAGGAACGCATGGCTGGTTTGGTCAAGGCCTGGGGCCCTGTTGAGGCCATGCCGAGCACCCAGGAGAAGTGAGGAAGTCGGAAGAGTGGGTGATTGGAGTCGTTGTTGGTTGGAGTCTTTGTTCCAAAACTCCTGAGATTGTCCTTGGTTCTTTGTGAGAGAGTCTTCTCTCTCCTGCCTAAGCCCATATCTGGTTGGATCGAGGCCTGCTGGGCCCTGGGGCCCCCCGTGGAGGGGATGGGGGTTCCCCAGTATCACCAGAACAGTGTTGCGGCTGGATGAAAGAACTAAGAGAGGGAGGTCACGTGTGGACTGTCTCTAATAAAGGCTGGAAAGGATCCACCCCCAAGGGTTGAACTCAACCAATAAGATCGGTGACATGTCTGAGAGGGAAAGTGGCTCTTAGTTGATTTACGAGTCTTTGTCTCAAGCATGGTTATACCTTCATTAATGCTCAGATAGCTATAACACATTCACACTGCATTCTAGAAGAAGGTGATGTAGATCAAAGTGTGAGTCATTAAATGAGGATTAATTAGGTAGGAGGCATGATACAGGTGAGGTTACATTGATCGTTAGTTGGTGGTATACCAGGGTACATACCATACATAATAGTCACACAGTCACATAGTAGTCACAATAGTCATCACAGTTTTATGCATGTTCATATATAGATCAGTTAGTCTATGATTAATGCAGCAAAGTCTTTTTTAAAAAGGGTTTCTGTGTTCCCATTGTATCTCTCTCTTGTGCATGTGGCCACAATCCTCAGAGGTCGTAAAATCTCCTTATCATGCCCTGTAACATGACACTGTTTCTGCCCTTGTGTTCGTTCATTTGGGCTGTTAGTTTTGGAGTTTCATAAACCTATGTATATAATGAATAATTAGTGTGTGTCTGATTGGTCCATACCCTACAGCAGTGTAGTCTCACTGATGAAAAATTCGATTCATTCATTACTATAGGAGAGGGTGAATTTTACAAACTCGTTAAATCATCTAAATCGACAACATGTATGGTAGACCCTATACTGACTAAACTATTGAAAGAGAGGCTTCCAGAGATCATAGATCCTGTTCTTATCATTAATTCATCTTTGTCATTAGGATACGTACCAAAAACTTTTAAGCTGGCTATGATTAAACCGCTTGTTAAAAAACCTCAACTTGATCCTACAGAATTAGTCAATTACAGGCCGATCTCAAATCTACCTTTTCTGTCAAAGATACTAGAAAAGGCAGTATCTTCACAACTATGTTCCTTTTTAGAAAGAAATGGTATCTGTGAGATACCGTCCTTCAATCAGGATTTAGACTGTATAATAGTACTGAGACAGCTCTCATTAGAGTCACAAATGATTTGCTCTTATCATCCGATCGTGGTTGTATCTCTCTATTAGTGCTACTCGATCTTAGTCCTGCATTTGACACTATCGACCACAACATTCTTTTAAATAGACTCGAAAATTATGTTGGCATTAGTGGAATTGCAGTAGCATGGTTTAAATCATATTTATCTGACCGTTATCAGTTTGTAGCAGTAAATAAAGAGATGTCTTATCAGTCAAAAGTTCAGTATGGTGTACCACAAGGCTCCCTACTAGGACCGTTGCTGTTCACTCTGCACATGCTACCCTTAGGAGATATCATTAGGAAGCATGGCATTAATTTTCACTGTTATGCTGATGATACTCAGCTCTGTATTCCTTCACGCCCTGACGAACCTTACCAATCCACAAAATTAACGGAATGCATAGCTGATATACACTCATCTAAAGGATTATTAGGAACACCATACTAATACTGTATTTGACCCCCTTTCGCCTTCAGAACTGCCTTAATTCTACGTGGCATTGATTCAACAAGGTAATGAAAGCATTCTTTGGAAATGTTGGCCCATATTGATAGGATAGCATCTTGCAGTTGATGGAGATTTGTGGGATGCACATCCAGGGCACAAAGCTCCCGTTCCACCACATCCCAAAGATGCTCTATTGGGTTGAGATCTGGTGACTGTTGGGGCCATTTTAGTACAGTGAACTCATTGTCATGTTCAAGAAACCAATTTGAAATGATTTTAGCTTTGACATGGTGCATTATCCTGCTGGAAGTAGCCATCAGAGGATGGGTACATGGTGGCCATAAAGGGATGGACATGGTCAGAAACAATGCTCAGGTAGGCCGTGGCATTTAAACGATGCCCAATTGGCACTAAGGGGCCTAAAGTGTGCCAAGAAAACATCCCCCACACCATTACACCACGACCACCAGCCTGCACAGTGGTAACAAGGCATGATGGATCCATGTTCTCATTCTATTTACGCCAAATTCTGACTCTACCATCTGAATGTCTCAACAGAAATCGAGACTCATCAGACCAGGCAACATTTTTCCAGTCTTCAACTGTCCAATTTTGGTAAGCTCTTGCAAATTGTAGCCTCTTTTTCCTATTTGTAGTGGAGATGAGTGGTACCCGGTGGGGTCTTCTGCTGTTGTAGCCCATCTGCCTCAAGGTTGTGCGTGTTGTGGTTTCACAAATGCTTTGCTGCATACCTCGGTTGTAACGAGTGGTTATTTAAATCAAAGTTGCTCTTCTATCAGCTTGAATCAGTCGGCCCATTCTCCTCTGACCTCTAGCATCAACAAGGCATTTTCGCCCACAGGACTGCCGCATACTGGATGTTTTTCCTTTTTCACAACATTCTTTGTAAACCCTAGAAATGGTTGTGCGTGAAAATCCCAGTAACTGAGCAGATTGTGAAATACTCAGACTGGCCCGTCTGGCACCAACAACCATGCCACGCTCAAAATTGCTTAAATCACCTTTCTTTCCCATTCTGACATTCAGTTTGGAGTTCAGGAGATTGTCTTGACCAGGACCACACCCCTAAATGCATTGAAGCAACTGCCATGTGATTGGTTGATTAGATAATTGCATTAATGAGAAATTGAACAGGTGTTCCTCATAATCCTTTAGGTGAGTGTATATATATATAGCTTTTAAGCCTTTGTGGACCCTCTGAAGAGAGAAAAAAAAAGTTAAAAGGTCAGATGATAAGGAACTGCTGTCTGGAGGACTTGACTTTTTTTAACATCAGATAGAGTCTATAAGGATATATGTATATATGTAGCTTTTAAGCCATTTGGGCACCCTTTGTCGAGAAAAAAAAAATTCAAAAGGTCCTATGATGTTACGGCATCCAGTCTCCCTGATTCCACCATCTCTCAACCACGAGCGCCCTCCCCTGAGATCTAGTGTGTTGCATACTCTCCCATTAGTATGCATCATTTGCGTTGTGAATACCCGTCACCTGTTCTGTATCATTACTCATTTCCCAGCCTTTATCTGCCTCATTAACTAAGCGTCCTGTGCGAAGTATTGCTTCTCAACGTGTGCATGTACGAGCCGTTTCTGTGAATCCTGTCTACCTTGTTACTGATCCTTGCTATTCTAACCATCTCTGATTGTCTGCAGGCTGCCTCTCGAACCTCTGCCTGATCCGGATTCTGAGTCTAGCCGCCTGCCCAGACCTTTACGCCTGACCCTGTTGTCCTGTCCGCACACCACCAGCTTACGTCTTCCAGCCTGGTTTCCTCTCCGCTGTCAGCACATCCTTATCCAAGAATTTCCTGAGTTTCTTATTGCCTGTCTTGAGTTATTAAAGTTGTTGCACATAGATCTGCCTCAGCCTTCTGATTCGTTACAGATGATAAGGAACTGCTGTCTGGAGGACTTGACTTTTTTAACATCAGAAACAGTCTATAAGGATATATGTATATATGTAGCTTTTAAGCCTTTTGGGGACCCTTTGACGAGAAAAAAAAAGAAAAAAAAGTTCAAAAGGTCTGATGATAAGGAACTGCTGTCTGGCGGACTTGACTTTTTTTTTTACATCAGAAAGAGTCTATAAGGATTTATGTATATGTGTAGCTTTTAAGCCTTTTGGGGACCCTTTGACGAGAAAAAAAAAAGTTCAAAAGGTCCGATGATAAGGAACTGCTGTCTGGCGGACTCGACTTTTTTTTAAACATCAGAAAGAATCTATAAGGATTTCTGGTAACACTTTATTTTGATGGTCCCTTTTGAACATTCTGTTAACTATAAGTAACTTTGCAACTACATGTCAACTAACTCTCATTAGAGTATTAGTGGACTATCTGCTTCATATCTGCAAACTCTTTATTGTGATGGTCCTAGCTTTTAAGCCTTTTGGGGACCCCTTTGACGAGAAAAAAAAAGTTCAAAAGGTCTGATGATAAGGAACTGCTGTCTGGCGGACTTGACTTGACTTTTTTAACATCTGAAAGAGTGTTTAAGGATATATGTATATATGTAGCTTTTAAGCCTTTTGGGGACCCTTTGACGAGGAAAAAAAACAAGTTCAAAAGGTCCGATGATAAGGAACTGCTGTCTGGAGGACTTGACTTTTTTTTCTTTTTTTTACATCAGAAAGAGTCTATAAGGATATATGTATATATGTAGCTTTTAAGCCTTTTGGGGACCCCTTTGACGAGAAAAAAAAAGTTCAAAAGGTCTGATGATAAGGAACTGCTGTCTGGCGGACTTGACTTGACTTTTTTAACATCTGAAAGAGTGTTTAAGGATATATGTATATATGTAGCTTTTAAGCCTTTTGGGGACCCTTTGACGAGAAAAAAAAAGTTCTTTATTGTGATGGTCCTTCAACAGACACTCTACTGACTATAAGTATCTTTGCAACTACATGTCAACTTATTCTAACCTAACCCTACCAGTCTACTAATACTCTACTTATACTCTAATGAGAGTTAGTAGACATGATGGTGCAATGTTACTTATAGACAACAGAATGTGTTAAAGGGACCATCAAAATAAAGTGAAACCGGATTTATGTATATATGTAGCTTTTAAGTCTTTTGGGGACCCTTTGACGAGAAAAAAATAAAGTTCAAAAGGTCCGATGATAAGTAACTGCTGTCTGGCGGACTTGACTTTTCTTTTTTTTAACATCAGAAAGAGTCGATAAGGACATATGTAGCTTTTAAGCCTTTTGGGGACCCTTTGATGAGAAAAAAAAAAGTTAAAAAGGTCTGATGATAAGGAACTGCTGTCTAGCGAACTTTACTTGACTTTTTTTAATATCTGAAAGAGATTATAAGGATATATACATATATGTAGTTTTTGAGCCTTTTGGGGACCCTTTGACGAAGAAAATTATTACTTAAAAATGTCCGATGATAAGGAACTGCTGTCTGGCGGACCTGACTTTTTTTTTTTTTTTTACAACAGAAAGAGTCTATAAGGATATATGTTTATATGTAGCTTTTAATCATTTTGGGGACAATTTGACGAGAAAAAAAAAAAGAAAGTTCAAAAGGTCCATGATAAGGAACTGCAGTCTGGCGGACTTGACTTTTTTTTTTTTTACATCAGAAAGGGTCTATAAGGATATATTTATATATGTAGCTTTTAAGCCTTTTGGGGACCCCTTTGACGAGAAAAAAAAAAGTTCAAAAGGTCTGATGATAAGGAACTGCTGTCTGGCGGACTTGACTTGACTTTTTTAACATCTGAAAGAGTGTTTAAGGATATATGTATATATGTAGCTTTTAAGCCTTTTGGGGACCCTTTGACGAGAAAAAAAAAAAGTTAAAAAGGTCCGATGATAAGGAACTGCTGTCTGGCGGACTTGACTTTTTTTTAAACATCAGAAAGAATCTATAAGGATTTCTGGTAACACTTTATTTTGATGGTCCCTTTTGAACATTCTGTTAACTATGAGTAACTTTGCAACTACATGTCAACTAACTCTCATTAGAGTATTAGTGGACTATCTGCTTCATATCTGCAAACTCTTTATTGTGATGGTCCTAGCTTTTAAGCCTTTTGGGGACCCCTTTGACGAGAAAAAAAAAAGTTCAAAAGGTCTGATGATAAGGAACTGCTGTCTGGCGGACTTGACTTGACTTTTTTAACATCTGATAGAGTGTTTAAGGATATATGTATATATGTAGCTTTTAAGCCTTTTGGGGACCCTTTGACGAGAAAAAAAAAAAGTTCAAAAGGTCCGATGATAAGAAACTGCTGTCTGGTGGACTTGACATTTTTTTTCTTTTTTTTACATCAGAAAGAGTCTATAAGGAGATATGTATATATGTCGCTTTTAAGCCTTTTGGGGACCCTTTGACGAGAAAAAAAAAAAGTTCAAAAGGTCCGATGATAAGTAACTGCTGTCTGGAGGACTTGACTTTTTTTTTTTTTTACATCAGAAAGAGTCTATAAGGATATACATGTAGCTTTTAAGCCTTTTGGGACCATTTGAAAAGAGAAAAAAAAGAAAAAAAAAAGAAAATAAAAGTTCAAAAGGTCCGATGATAAGGAACTGCAGTCTGGCGGACTAGACTTTTTTTTTTTTTTACATCAGAAAGGGTCTATAAGGATGTATGTATATATGTAGCTTTTAAGCCTTTTGGGGACCCTTTGATGAGAAAAAAAAAGTTCAAAAGGTCCGATAATAAGTAACTGCTGTTTGGCGGACTTGACTTTTCTTTTTTTAACATCAGAAAGAGTCTATAAGGACATATGTAGCTTTTAAGCCTTTTGGGGACCCCTTTGACGTGAAAAAAAAAAGTTCAAAAGGTCTGATGATAAGGAACTGCTGTCTGGCGGACTTGACTTTTTTTTCTTTTTTTTTACATCGGAAAGAGTCTATAAAGAGATATGTATATGTGTAGCTTTTAAGCCTTTTGGGGACCCTTTGATGAGAAAAAAAAAGTTAAAAAGGTCTGATGATAAGGAACTGCTGTCTAGCGGACTTTACTTGACTTTTTTTAACATCTGAAAGAGTGTATAAGTATATATGTATATATGTAGCTTTTAAGCCTTTTGGGGACCCATTGACAAAAAAAAAAAAAAAAAGTTCAAAAGGTCCGATGATAAGGAACTGCTCTCTGGCGGACTTGACTTGACTTTTTTTAACACCAGAAAGAGTCTATAAGAATATATATGTATGTAGCTTTTAAGCCTTTTGGGGACCCTTCGAAGAAAAAGAAAAAAAAGTTCAAAAGGTCCGATGATAAGGAACTGCTGTCTGGCAGACTTGACTTTTTTATTAACATCAGAATGAGTGTATAAGGATATATGTATATATGTAGCTTTTAAGCCTTTTGTAGACCCTTTGACGACAAGAAAAAAAAAATTCAAAAGGTCCGATGATAAGGAACAGCTGTCTGGCGGACTTGACTTTTTTTAACATCTGAAAGAGTCTATAAGTATATATATATATATATATATATATATATATATATATATATATTTAGCTTTTAAGCCTTTTGGGGACCCTTTGAAAAGAGAAAAAACAGAAAAAAAAAGTTCAAAAGGTCCGATGATAAGGAACTGCTGTCTAGCGGACTTGACTTGACTTTTTTTTTAACATCTCTAGTGTTTAAGGATATATGTTTATATGTAGCTTTTAAGCATTTTGGGGACCCTTTGATGAGAAAAAAAAAAAGTTCAAAAGGTCCGATGATAAGGCACTGCTGTCTGGAGGACTTGACTTTTTTTTTTTTTTTACATCAGAAAGAGTCTATAAGGAGATATGAAAGCTTTAGCTTAAGTTCTGTCAGGAAGACTCAATCAGCGCGTCATACATTACCTCATTCCTATCCAATCAGGTGTTAACAGTCACAGTATAAAAGATTGGTACTTACACTTGTCTGAGTTCGCAGATGCTGACGCTGCCATCACCTCCATCCTCCCCAACCACCACCAATATGGTACCTTCCCCTCCATCCTCCCCATCACCACCACCAGGATGGTCCCTTCCTTACCTCCAGGGGGTCGGCTGCGCCCCCGCCTTCATCCCAGGTGGGACATGCAGATTCGGCTAACCTCGCTTTGCTCGCTAAGGACGGGGCCTACGCCAAAGAACTTATAAATTTATGCTTGCTGAGCTGTCAATAAATGTATACAGCTTTTCAATTAATCTCCCGAGTCTTTCTGGTAGAAATATATATATTTAGCTTTTAAGCCTTTTGGGGACCCTTTGAAAAGAGAAAAAAAAGGAAAAAAAAGTTC
This sequence comes from Siphateles boraxobius, assembly GCF_051911475.1. NCBI lineage: Eukaryota > Metazoa > Chordata > Actinopteri > Cypriniformes > Leuciscidae > Siphateles > Siphateles boraxobius. The sequence continues at coordinate 4,840,328 of NW_027509197.1, forward strand.
AAAAGGTCTGATGATAAGGAACTGCTGTCTGACGGACTTGACTTGACTTTTTTAACATCTGAAAGAGTCTATAAGGATATATATATATGTCGCTTTTAAGCCTTTTATGAGAAAGAAAAAAAAGTTCAAAAGGTCCGCTGATAAGGAACTGCAGTCTGCCGAACTTGACTTGACTTTTTTTTTTTTTACATCAGAAAGGGTCTATAAGGATATATGTATATATGTAGCTTTTAAGCCTTTTGGGGACCCCTTTGACGAGAAAAAAAATAAAGTACAAAAGGTCTGATGATAAGGAACTGCTGTCTGGCGGACTTGACTTGACTTTTTAACATCTGAAAGAGTGTTTAAGGATATATGTATATATGTAGCTTTTAAGCCTTTTGGGGACCCTTTGACGAGAGAAAAAAAAGTTCAAAAGGTCCGATGATAAGGAACTGCTGTCTGGAGGACTTGACTTTTTTTTCTTTTTTTACATCAGAAAGAGTCTATAAGGAGATATGTATATATGTAGCTTTTAAGCCTTTTGGGAACCCTTTGAAAAGAGAAAAAAACGGAAAAAAAAGTTCAAAAGGTCCGATGATAAGGAACTGCAGTCTGGCGGACTTTTTTTTTTTTTTTACATCAGAAAGGGTCTATAAGGATGTATGTATATATGTAGCTTTTAAACCTTTTGGGGACCCTTTGATGAGAAAAAAAAAGTTCAAAAGGTCCGATAATAAATAACTGCTGTTTGGCGGACTTGACTTTTCTTTTTTTTAACATCAGAAAGAGTCTATACGGACATATGTAGCTTTTAAGCCTTTTGGGGACCTTTTGAAGAAAAAAAAAAAGTTCAAAAGGTCCGATAATAAGTAACTGCTGTTTTGCGGACTTGACTTTTCTTTTTTTTAACATCTGAAAGAGTGTATAAGGATATATGTAGCTTTTAAGCCTTTTGGGGACCCTTTGATGAGAAAAAAAAAGTTCAAAAGGTCTGATGATAAGGAACTGCTGTCTGGCGGACTTGACTTGACTTTTTTTTAACATCTGAAAGAGTGTATAAGGATATATATGTATGTAGCTTTTAAGCCTTTTGGGGACCCTTTAAAGAGAGAAAAAAAAGTTCAAAAGGTCCGATGATAAGGAACTGCTGTCTGGGGGACTTGACTTGACTTTTTTAACATCTGAAAGAGTCTATAAGAATATATATGTATGTAGCTTTTAAGCCTTTTGGGGACCCTTTGATGAGAAAAAAAAAGTTCAAAAGGTCTGATGATAAGTAACTTCTGTTTGGCGGACTTGACTTTTCATTTTTTAACATCAGAAAGAGTCTAAAAGGACATATGTAGCTTTTAAGCCTTTTGGGGACCCTTTGATGAGAAAAAAAAAGTTCAAAAGGTCTGATGATAAGGAACTGCTGTCTAGCGGACTTGACTTGACTTTTTTTTAACATCTGAAAGAGTGTATAAGGATATATATGTATGTAGCTTTTAAGCCTTTTGGGGACCCTTTAAAGAGAAAAAAAAAAGTTCAAAAGGTCCGATGATAAGGAACTGCTGTCTGGGGGACTTGACTTGACTTTTTTAACATCTGAAAGAGTCTATAAGAATATATATGTATGTAGCTTTTAAGCCTTTTGGGGACCCTTTAAAGAGAAAAAAAAAAGTTCAAAAGGTCCGATGATAAGGAACTGCTGTCTGGCAGACTTGACTTGACTTTTTTTTTAACATCAGAAAGAGTGTATAAGGATTTATGTATATATGTAGCTTTTAAGCCTTTTGGGAACCCTTTGACGAGAAAAAAAAAATAGTTCAAAAGGTCCGATGATAAGGAACTGCTATCTGGAGGACTTGACTTTTTTTTTAACATCAGAAAGAGTATATAAGGATATATGTACATATATAGCTTTTAACCCTTTTGGGGACCCTTTGACGAGAAGAAGAATAGCAAATTTCAAAAGGTCCGATGATAAGGAACTGCTGTCTGGCAGACTTGACTTGACTTTTTTTTAACATCTGAAAGAGTGTATAAGGATATATGTAGCTTTTAAGCCTTTTGGGGACCCTTTGATGAGAAAAAAAAAGTTCAAAAGGTCTGATGATAAGGAACTGCTGTCTAGCGGACTTGACTTGACTTTTTTTTAACATCTGAAAGAGTGTATAAGGATATATATGTATGTAGCTTTTAAGCCTTTTGGGGACCCTTTAAAGAGAAAAAAAAAAGTTCAAAAGGTCCGATGATAAGGAACTGCTGTCTGGGGGACTTGACTTGACTTTTTTTACATCTGAAAGAGTCTATAAGAATATATATGTATGTAGCTTTTAAGCCTTTTGGGGACCCTTTAAAGAGAAAAAAAAAAGTTCAAAAGGTCCGATGATAAGGAACTGCTGTCTGGCAGACTTGACTTGACTTTTTTTTTAACATCAGAAAGAGTGTATAAGGATATATGTAAATATGTAGCTTTTAAGCCTTTTGGGAACACTTTGACGAGAAAAAAAAATAGTTCAAAAGGTCCGATGATAAGGAACTGCTATCTGGAGGACTTGACTTGTTTTTTAACATCAGAAAGAGTATATAAGGATATATGTACATATATAGCTTTTAACCCTTTTGGGGACCCTTTGACGAGAAGAAGAATAAAAAATTTCAAAAGGTCCAATGATAAGGAACTGCTGTCTGGCAGACTTGACTTGAATTTTTTTTAACATCTGAAAGAGTGTATAAGGATATATGTAGCTTTTAAGCCTTTTGGGGACCCTTTGATGAGAAAAAAAAAGTTCAAAAGGTCTGATGATAAGGAACTGCTGTCTAGCGGACTTGACTTGACTTTTTTTTAACATCTGAAAGAGTGTATAAGGATATATATGTATGTAGCTTTTAAGCCTTTTGGGGACCCTTTAAAGAGAAAAAAAAAAGTTCAAAAGGTCCGATGATAAGGAACTACTGTCTGGCGGACTTGACTTGACTTTTTTAACATCTGAAAGAGTCTATAAGAATATATATATATGTAGCTTTTAAGCCTTTTGGGGACCCTTTAAAGAGAAAAAAAAAAGTTCAAAAGGTCCGATGATAAGGAACTGCTGTCTGGCAGACTTGACTTGACTTTTTTTTAACATCAGAAAGAGTGTATAAGGATATATGTATATATGTAGCTTTTAAGCCTTTTGGGAACCCTTTGACGAGAAAAAAAAATAGTTCAAAAGGTCCGATGATAAGGAACTGCTATCTGGAGGACTTGACTTTTTTTTTAACATCAGAAAGAGTATATAAGGATATATGTACATATATAGCTTTTAACCCTTTTGGGGACCCTTTGACGAGAAGAAGAATAACAAATTTCAAAAGGTCCGATGATAAGGAACTGCTGTCTGGCAGACTTGACTTGACTTTTTTTTAACATCTGAAAGAGTGTATAAGGATATATGTAGCTTTTAAGCCTTTTGGGGACCCTTTGATGAGAAAAAAAAAGTTCAAAAGGTCTGATGATAAGGAACTGCTGTCTAGCGGACTTGACTTGACTTTTTTTTAACATCTGAAAGAGTGTATAAGGATATATATGTATGTAGCTTTTAAAGGGGGGGTGAAATGCTGTTTCATGCTTAGTGAGTTTTTCACACTGTTAAAGAGTTGGATTCCCATGCTAAACATGGACAAAGTTTCAAAAATGAAGTTGTAAGTTTGATGGAGTAATTCTGTTCCAAAAATACTCCTTCCGGTTTGTCACAAGTTTCGGAAAGTTTTTTTCGAATACGGGCCTGTGTGACGTCAGAGTCGCCGGAATTTCCTTATACGGGTCTTAAGGGCACTTCTCCCGGAAGGGCGCGCACGCATCTGTAGCCTAGTGCGTGCGAGAGTACGCCTATGCCCATCAGAGCGCTGGGCTCGGCTGCGCTGCAATTAAAAAAATGGCACCAAAAAAGTGTGTTTTTGGTTGCCAGGGTAAGACAACATTGCACAAATTTCCAAAGAACCCAGCGTTAAGGGACCTGTGGATGGATTTTGTTTTTCCAGAGCAGCAACGGAGTTGTGCAAGTGTTTTTGTTTGTTCCCTTCATTTCGACAGTAATAGTTTTATAAACAAGGCCCAGTTCAACGCCGGATTTGCAGATCGCCTAATACTCAAAGATGGAGCAGTCCCAACGATAAAGGTTCACGGTCGTGCGTTGGAACCGCAGGAGGTGAGTAAAACTGCTTCAAATGTCTGTGAGTTGTTAACTATCGGCGTGTAAGCACAGAAAGTAAACAACATGATCACATACAGTTAATGTATCTATGGAGCATGCGATGTATGGTGTGTGTTTAAATACATTTGTTTAGCTGGCCACTGTAGGTGTCAGTTTGTTTATTGTAAAAATAAATCATGTCCTCATAAACCAGTCTGTCTGTTTACAACACACAAATGTTGTAAAACTCGCGCATGACATGGTGTTCTAAAAACACTGCGCTCAAGTTCAAATCATTTCTATTTTAAAAAAAACGCTCGAGACCTTATGTTTTTCACCCATTTCACTGCCCATCTCACGTTTTTGTGAGCAAAAACGCGTTCTGTATGAACGAGCCCTTATATTGTTTAAGTTATAAGTTATACCGTTCCAGTAGGCCTACACACCACATAGAGACGTCCTGCTGTAGTCGTTGCTGCTGCTGCTGGTCGTCTTCAATCTCAGCCTCGGGATCTGATTCTGGATCAAAAATGTATGGCTGAATCTGATTGTTAGCCATGGTTTATTTTCGGATGTCACTCACAGCTTCCAGACGCTCTCAACGCAAAAGCTTCGCGTGCTCGTGTCGTGATTATTTAGCTCCGCCCACACGGTACGCCTCCACCCGCTCGGGTTTTTCCGGAAAGACTCGGTACAGCCTATCTTTCTTTTATAAATATAATAAAACTAAAGACTTTTTGGAGATATGAAGGATGCAATTCTACTCTATAGGTTCTCAAGATTAACATGAGATTGAGTGAAACTGAGCATTTCACCCCCCCTTTAAGCCTTTTGGGGACCCTTTAAAGAGAAAAAAAAAGTTCAAAAGGTCCGATGATAAGGAACTGCTGTCTGGGGGACTTGACTTGACTTTTTTAACATCTGAAAGAGTCTATAAGAATATATATGTATGTAGCTTTTAAGCCTTTTGGGAACACTTTGACGAGAAAAAGAAATAGTTCAAAAGGTCCGATGATAAGGAACTGCTATCTGGAGGACTTGACTTGTTTTTTAACATCAGAAAGAGTGTATAAGGATATATGTACATATATAGCTTTTAACCCTTTTGGGGACCCTTTGACGAGAAGAAGAATAAAAAATTTCAAAAGGTCCGATGATAAGGAACTGCTGTCTGGCAGACTTGACTTGACTTTTTTTTAACATCTGAAAGAGTGTATAAGGATATATGTATATATGTAGGTTTTAAGCCTTTTGGGGACCCTTTGACGAGAAAAAAAAGTTAAAAAGGTCCGATGATAAGGAACTGCAATCTAGCGGACTTGACTTAAATTTTTTTTTACATCAGAAAGGGTCTATAAGGATTTATGTATATATGTAGCTTTTAAGCCTTCTGGGGACCCTTTGACGAGAAAAAAAAAAAAGTTCAAAAGGTCCGATGATAAGGAACTGCTGTCTAGCGGACTTGACTTGAATATTTTTCAACATCTGAAAGAGTGTATAAGGATATATGTATATATGTAGCTTTTAAGGCTTTTGGGGACCCTTTGAAAAGAGAAAAAAAAAAAAGTTCAAAAGGTCCGATGATAAGGTACTGCTGTCTGGCGGACTTGACTTGACTTTTTTTAACATCAGAAAGAGTCTATAAGAATATATATGTATGTAGCTTTTAAGCCTTTTGGGGACCCTTTAAAGAGAAAAAAAAAAGTTCAAAAGGTCCGATGATAAGGAACTGCTGTCTGGCAGACTTGACTTGACTTTTTTTTAACATCAGAAAGAGTGTATAAGGATATATGTATATATGTAGCTTTTAAGCCTTTTGGGAACCCTTTGACGAGAAAAAAAAAATAGTTCAAAAGGTCCGATGATAAGGAACTGCTATCTGGAGGACTTGACTTTTTTTTTAAACATCAGAAAGAGTATATTAGAATATATGTACATATATAGCTTTTAAGCCTTTTGGGGACCCTTTGACGAGAAGAAGAAAAAAAAAAGTTCAAATGGTCCGATGATAAGGAACTGCTATCTGGAGGACTTGACTTTTTTTTTTTAAATCAGAAAGAGTATATAAGGATGTATGTACATATATAGCTTTTAAGCCTTTTGGGGACCCTTTGACGAAGAAAAAAAAAAAAGTTCAAAAGGTCCGATAATAAGTAACTGCTGTTTTGCGGACTTGACTTTTCTTTTTTTTAACATCTGAAAGAGTGTATAAGGATATATATGTATGTAGCTTTTAAGCCTTTTGGGGACCCTTTGATGAGAAAAAAAAAGTTCAAAAGGTCCGATGATAAGGAACTGCTGTCTGGCAGACTTGACTTGACTTGTCTGGCAGACTTGACTTTTTTTTTAACATCAGAAAGAGTGTATAAGGATATATGTATATATGTAGCTTTTAAGCCTTTTGGGGACCCTTTGACGAGAAAAAAAAAAGAAAGTTCAAAAGGTCCGATGATAAGGAACTGCAGTCTGGCGGACTTGACTTTTTTTTTTTTTGTACATCAGAAAGGGTCTATAAGGATATATGTATATATGTAACTTTTAAGCCTTTTGGGGACCCCTTTGACGAGAAAAAAAAAGTTAAAAAGGTCTGATGATAAGGAACTGCTGTCTGGCGGACTTGACTTGACTTTTTTAACATCTGAAAGAGTGTTTAAGGATATATGTATATATGAAGCTTTTAAGCCTTTTGGGGACCCTTTGACGAGAAAAAAAAAAGTTCAAAAGGTCCAATGATAAGGAACTGCTGTCTGGAGTACTTGACTTTTTTTTTCTATTTTTTTACATCAGAAAGACTCTATAAGGATATATGTATATATGTAGCTTTTAATCCTTTTGGGGACCCTTTGACGAGAAAAAAAAGAAGAAAGTTCAAAAGGTCCGATGATAAGGAACTGCAGTCTGGCAGACTTGACCTGACTTTTTTTTTAACATCAGAAAGAGTCTATAAGTATATAAGTATATATGTAGCTTTTAATCCTTTTGGGGACCCTTTGACGAGAAAAAAAAAAAGAAAGTTCAAAAGGTCCGATGATAAGGAACTGCAGTCTGGCGGACTTGACTTTTTTTTTTTTGTACATCAGAAAGGGTCTATAAGAATATATATGTATATATGCAGCTTTTAAGCCTTTTGGGGACCCTTTAAAGAGAAGAAAAAAAAAAAGTTCAAAAGGTCCGATGATAAGAAACTGCTGTCTGGCTGACTTGACTTGACTTTTTTTTTAACATAGGAAAGAGTGTATAAGGATATGTGTATATATGTAGCTTTTAAGCCTTTTGGGGACCCTTTGACGAGAAAAAAAAAAGAAAGTTCAAAAGGTCCGATGATAAGGAACTGCAGTCTGGCTGACTTAACTTTTTTTTTTTTTTTTGTACATCAAAAAGGGTCTATAAGGATATATGTATATATGTAACTTTTAAGCCTTTTGGGGACCCCTTTGACGAGAAAAAAAAAAGTTCAAAAGGTCTGATGATAAGGAACTGCTGTCTGGCGGACTTGACTTGACTTTTTTAACATCTGAAAGAGTGTTTAAGGATATATGTATATATGAAGCTTTTAAGCCTTTTGGGGACCTTTTGACGAGAAAAAAAAAAAAGTTCAAAAGGTCCGATGATAAGGAACTGCTGTCTGGAGTACTTGACTTTTTTTTCTTTTTTTTACATCAGAAAGACTCTATAAGGATATATGTATATACGTAGCTTTTAATCCTTTTGGGGACCCTTTGACGAGAAAAAAAAAAGAAAGTTCAAAAGGTCCGATGATAAGGAACTGCAGTCTGGCAGACTTGACCTGACTTTTTTTTAACATCAGAAAGACTCTATAAGGATTTCCCTTTCAGTCGATAACGTCGGACGTAGTCGACGCGACTGAAAAGGGGACTACGTCCTCCGTTCCCTCCTTCAGGGAACGGTGGGTTGCATACGCAACCAGGACGATATGTATATACGTAGCTTTCAATCCTTTTGGGGACCCTTTGACGAGAAAGAAAAAGAAAGTTCAAAAGGTCCGATGATAAGGAACTGCAGTCTGGCGGACTTGACTTTTTTTTTTTTTGTACATCAGAAAGGGTCTATAAGGATATATGTATATATGTAGCTTTTAAGCCTTTTGGGGACCCCTTTGACGATAAAAAAAAAAGTTCAAAAGGTCTGATGATAAGGAACTGCTGTCTGGCGGACTTGACTTGACTTTTTTAACATCTGAAAGAGTGTTCAAGGATATATATGTATGTAGCTTTTAAGCCTTTTGGGGACCCTTTGACGAGAAAAAAAAAAGTTCAAAAGGTCCGATGATAAGGAACTGCTGTCTAGAGTACTTGACTTTTTTTTTTCTTTTTTTTACATCAGAAAGAGTCTATAAGGAGATATGTATATATGTAGCTTTTAAGCCTTTTGGGGACCCTTTGATGAGAAAAAAAAAGTTCAAAAGGTCCGATAATAAATAACTGCTGTTTGGCGGACTTGACTTTTCTTTTTTTTAACATCAGAAAGAGTCTATACGGACATATGTAGCTTCTAAGCCTTTTGGGGACCTTTTGAAGAAAAAAAAAAAAGTTCAAAAGGTCCGATAATAAGTAACTGCTGTTTTGCGGACTTGACTTTTCTTTTTTTTTAAATCTGAAAGAGTGTATAAGGATATATGTAGCTTTTAAGCCTTTTGGGGACCCTTTGATGAGAAAAAAAAAGTTCAAAAGGTCTGATGATAAGGAACTGCTGTTTGGCGGACTTGACTTTTCTTTTTTTTAACATCAGAAAGAGTCTATACGGACATATGTACCTTTTAAGCCTTTTGGGGACCTTTTGAAGAAAAAAAAAAAAGTTCAAAAGGTCCGATAATAAGTAACTGCTGTTTTGCGGACTTGACTTTTCTTTTTTTTTAAATCTGAAAGAGTGTATAAGGATATATGTAGCTTTTAAGCCTTTTGGGGACCCTTTGATGAGAAAAAAAAAGTTCAAAAGGTCTGATGATAAGGAACTGCTGTCTGGCGGACTTGACTTGACTTTTTTTTAACATCTGAAAGAGTGTATAAGGATATATATGTATGTAGCTTTTAAGCCTTTTGGGGACCCTTTAAAGAGAGAAAAAAAAGTTCAAAAGGTCAGATGATAAGGAACTGCTGTCTGGGGGACTTGACTTGACTTTTTTAACATCTGAAAGAGTCTATAAGAATATATATGTATGTAGCTTTCAAGCCTTTTGGGGACCCTTTGATGAGAAAAAAAAAGTTCAAAAGGTCTGATGATAAGTAACTTCTGTTTGGCGGACTTGACTTTTCATTTTTTAACATCAGAAAGAGTCTAAAAGGACATATGTAGCTTTTAAGCCTTTTGGGGACCCTTTGATGAGAAAAAAAAAGTTCAAAAGGTCTGATGATAAGGAACTGCTGTCTAGCGGACTTGACTTGACTTTTTTTTAACATCTGAAAGAGTGTATAAGGATATATATATGTATGTAGCTTTTAAGCCTTTTGGGGACCCTTTAAAGAGAAAAAAAAAGTTCAAAAGGTCCGATAATAAATAACTGCTGTTTGGCGGACTTGACTTTTCTTTTTTTTAACATCAGAAAGAGTCTATACGGACATATGTAGCTTTTAAGCCTTTTGGGGACCTTTTGAAGAAAAAAAAAAAGTTCAAAAGGTCCGATAATAAGTAACTGCTGTTTTGCGGACTTGACTTTTCTTTTTTTTTAAATCTGAAAGAGTGTATAAGGATATATGTAGCTTTTAAGCCTTTTGGGGACCCTTTGATGAGAAAAAAAAAGTTCAAAAGGTCTGATGATAAGGAACTGCTGTCTGGCGGACTTGACTTGACTTTTTTTTAACATCTGAAAGAGTGTATAAGGATATATATGTATGTAGCTTTTAAGCCTTTTGGGGACCCTTTAAAGAGAGAAAATAAAGTTCAAAAGGTCCGATGATAAGGAACTGCTGTCTGGGGGACTTGACTTGACTTTTTTAACATCTGAAAGAGTCTATAAGAATATATATGTATGTAGCTTTTAAGCCTTTTGGGGACCCTTTGATGAGAAAAAAAAAGTTCAAAAGGTCTGATGATAAGTAACTTCTGTTTGGCGGACTTGACTTTTCATTTTTTAACATCAGAAAGAGTCTAAAAGGACATATGTAGCTTTTAAGCCTTTTGGGGACCCTTTGATGAGAAAAAAAAAGTTCAAAAGGTCTGATGATAAGGAACTGCTGTCTAGCGGACTTGACTTGACTTTTTTTTAACATCTGAAAGAGTGTATAAGGATATATATGTATGTAGCTTTTAAGCCTTTTGGGGACCCTTTAAAGAGAAAAAAAAAAGTTCAAAAGGTCCGATGATAAGGAACTGCTGTCTGGGGGACTTGACTTGACTTTTTTAACATCTGAAAGAGTCTATAAGAATATATATGTATGTAGCTTTTAAGCCTTTTGGGGACCCTTTAAAGAGAAAAAAAAAAGTTCAAAAGGTCCGATGATAAGGAACTGCTGTCTGGCAGACTTGACTTGACTTTTTTTTTAACATCAGAAAGAGTGTATAAGGATATATGTATATATGTAGCTTTTAAGCCTTTTGGGAACCCTTTGACGAGAAAAAAAAATAGTTCAAAAGGTCCGATGATAAGGAACTGCTATCTGGAGGACTTGACTTTTTTTTTAACATCAGAAAGAGTATATAAGGATATATGTACATATATAGCTTTTAACCCTTTTGGGGACCCTTTGACGAGAAGAAGAATAAAAAATTTCAAAAGGTCCGATGATAAGGAACTGCTGTCTGGCAGACTTGACTTGACTTTTTTTTAACATCTGAAAGAGTGTATAAGGATATATGTAGCTTTTAAGCCTTTTGGGGACCCTTTGATGAGAAAAAAAAAGTTCAAAAGGTCTGATGATAAGGAACTGCTGTCTAGCGGACTTGACTTGACTTTTTTTTAACATCTGAAAGAGTGTATAAGGATATATATGTATGTAGCTTTTAAGCCTTTTGGGGACCCTTTAAAGAGAAAAAAAAAAGTTCAAAAGGTCCGATGATAAGGAACTGCTGTCTGGGGGACTTGACTTGACTTTTTTAACATCTGAAAGAGTCTATAAGAATATATATATATGTAGCTTTTAAGCCTTTTGGGGACCCTTTAAAGAGAAAAAAAAAAGTTCAAAAGGTCCGATGATAAGGAACTGCTGTCTGGCAGACTTGACTTGACTTTTTTTTTTTAACATCAGAAAGAGTGTATAAGGATATATGTATATATGTAGCTTTTAAGCCTTTTGGGAACCCTTTGACGAGAAAAAAAAATAGTTCAAAAGGTCCGATGATAAGGAACTGCTATCTGGAGGACTTGACTTTTTTTTTAACATCAGAAAGAGTATATAAGGATATATGTACATATATAGCTTTTAACCCTTTTGGGGACCCTTTGACGAGAAGAAGAATAACAAATTTCAAAAGGTCCGATGATAAGGAACTGCTGTCTGGCAGACTTGACTTGACTTTTTTTTAACATCTGAAAGAGTGTATAAGGATATACATAAAAGCTACATATATACATATCTCCTTATAGACTCTTTCTGATGTAAAAAAAAGAAAAAAAAAAGTCAAGTACTCTAGACAGCAGTTCCTTATTATCGGACCTTTTGAACTTTTTTTTTTCTCGTCAAAGGGTCCCCAAAAGGCTTAAAAGCTTCATATATACATATATCCTTGAACACTCTTTCAGATGTTAAAAAAGTCAAGTCAAGTCCGCCAGACAGCAGTTCCTTATCATCAGACCTTTTGAACTTTTTTTTTTATCGTCAAAGGGGTCCCCAAAAGGCTTAAAAGCTACATATATACATATATCCTTATAGACCCTTTCTGATGTACAAAAAAAAAAAAGTCAAGTCCGCCAGACTGCAGTTCCTTATCATCGGACCTTTTGAACTTTCTTTTTCTTTCTCGTCAAAGGGTCCCCAAAAAGATTGAAAGCTACATATATACATATATCCTTATAGAGTCTTTCTGATGTTAAAAAAAAAGTCAGGTCAAGTCTGCCAGACTGCAGTTCCTTATCATCGGACCTTTTGAACTTTCTTTTTTTTTTCTCGTCAAAGGGTCCCCAAAAGGATTAAAAGCTACGTATATACATATATCCTTATAGAGTCTTTCTGATGTAAAAAAAAGAAAAAAAGTCAAGTACTCCAGACAGCAGTTCCTTATCATCGGACCTTTTGAACTTTTTTTTTTTCTCGTCAAAGGGTCCCCAAAAGGCTTAAAAGCTTCATATATACATATATCCTTAAACACTCTTTCAGATGTTAAAAAAGTCAAGTCAAGTCCGCCAGACAGCAGTTCCTTATCATCAGACCTTTTGAACTTTTTTTTTTCTCGTCAAAGGGGTCCCCAAAAGGCTTAAAAGTTACATATATACATATATCCTTATAGACCCTTTTTGATGTACAAAAAAAAAAAAAAAAAAGTCAAGTCAGCCAGACTGCAGTTCCTTATCATCGGACCTTTTGAACTTTCTTTTTTTTTTCTCGTCAAAGGGTCCCCAAAAGGCTTAAAAGCTACATATATACATATATCCTTATACACTCTTTCCTATGTTAAAAAAAGAAGTCAAGTCAAGTCAGCCAGACAGCAGTTCCTTATCATCGGACCTTTTGAACTTTTTTTTTTTCTTCTCTTTAAAGGGTCCCCAAAAGGCTTAAAAGCTGCATATATACATATATATTCTTATAGACCCTTTCTGATGTACAAAAAAAAAAAAAGTCAAGTCCGCCAGACTGCAGTTCCTTATCATCGGACCTTTTGAACTTTCTTTTTTTTTTCTCGTCAAAGGGTCCCCAAAAGGATTAAAAGCTACATATATACTTATATACTTATAGACTCTTTCTGATGTTAAAAAAAAAGTCAGGTCAAGTCTGCCAGACTGCAGTTCCTTATCATCGGACCTTTTGAACTTTCTTCTTTTTTTTCTCGTCAAAGGGTCCCCAAAAGGATTAAAAGCTACATATATACATATATCCTTATAGAGTCTTTCTGATGTAAAAAAAAAGAAAAAAAAAGTCAAGTACTCCAGACAGCAGTTCCTTATCATTGGACCTTTTGAACTTTTTTTTTCTCGTCAAAGGGTCCCCAAAAGGCTTAAAAGCTTCATATATACATATATCCTTAAACACTCTTTCAGATGTTAAAAAAGTCAAGTCAAGTCCGCCAGACAGCAGTTCCTTATCATCAGACCTTTTGAACTTTTTTTTTCTCGTCAAAGGGGTCCCCAAAAGGCTTAAAAGTTACATATATACATATATCCTTATAGACCCTTTCTGATGTACAAAAAAAAAAAAAAGTCAAGTCCGCCAGACTGCAGTTCCTTATCATCGGACCTTTTGAACTTTCTTTTTTTTTCTCGTCAAAGGGTCCCCAAAAGGCTTAAAAGCTACATATATACATATATCCTTATACACTCTTTCTGATGTTAAAAAAAAAGTCAAGTCAAGTCCGCCAAACAGCAGTTACTTATCATCGGACCTTTTGAACTATTTTTTTTCTTTTTCTTCAAAGGGTCCCCAAAAGGCTTAAAAGCTATATATATACATAATCCTTATATACTCTTTCTTTCCGTTTTTTTTAAAATAGAAATGATTTGAACTTGAGCGCAGTGTTTTTAGAACACCATGTCATGCGCGAGTTTTACAACATTTGTGTGTTGTAAACAGAGAGACTGGTTTATGAGGACATGATTTATTTTTACAATAAACAAACTGACACCTACAGTGGCCAGCTAAACAAATGTATTTAAACACACACCATACATCGCATGCTCCATAGAAACATTAACTGTATGTGATCATGTTGTTTACTTTCTGTGCTTACACGCCGATAGTTAACAACTCACAGACATTTGAAGCAGTTTTACTCACCTCCTGCGGTTCCAACGCACGACTGTGAACCTTTATCGTTGGGACTGCTCCATCTTTGAGTATTAGGCGATCTGCAAATCCGGCGTTGAACTGGGCCTTGTTTATAAAACTATTACTGTCGAAATGAAGGGAACAAACAAAAACACTTGCACAACTCCGTTGCTGCTCTGGAAAAACAAAATCCATCCACAGGTCCCTTAACGCTGGGTTCTTTGGAAATTTGTGCAATGTTGTCTTACCCTGGCAACCAAAAACACACTTTTTTGGTGCCATTTTTTTAATTGCAGCGCAGCCGAGCCCAGCGCTCTGATGGGCATAGGCGTACTCTCGCACGCACTAGGCTACAGATGCGCGCGCGCCCTTCCGGGAGAAGTGCCCTTAAGACCCGTATAAGGAAATTCCGGCGACTCTGACGTCACACAGGCCCGTATTCGAAAAAAACTTTCCGAAACTTGTGACAAACCGGAAGGAGTATTTTTGGAACAGAATTACTACATCAAACTTACAACTTCATTTTTGAAACTTTGTCCATGTTTAGCATGGGAATCCAACTCTTTAACAGTGTGAAAAACTCACTAAGCATGAAACAGCATTTCACCCCCCCTTTAAAAGCTACATACATATATATCCTTATACACTCTTTCAGATGTTAAAAAAAGTCAAGTCAAGTCCGCTAGACAGCAGTTCCTTATCATCAGACCTTTTGAACTTTTTTTTTCTCATCAAAGGGTCCCCAAAAGGCTTAAAAGCTACATATATCCTTATACACTCTTTCAGATGTTAAAAAAAAGTCAAGTCAAGTCTGCCAGACAGCAGTTCCTTATCATCGGACCTTTTGAAATTTGTTATAGCTTTTAAGCCTTTTGGGGACCCTTTGACGAGAAAAAAAAAAAAGTTCAAAAGGTCCGATGATAAGGAACTGCTGTCTGAAGGACTTGACTTTTTTTTTTTTTTACATCAGAAAGAGTCTATAAGGATTTATGTATATATGTAGCTTTTAAGCCTTTTGGGGACCCTTTGACGAGAAAAAAAAAAAAGTTCAAAAGGTCCGATGATAAGTGACTGCTGTTTGGCGGACTTAACTTTTCTTTTTATAACATCAGAAAGAGTCTATAAGGACACATGTAGCTTTTAAGCCTTTTGGGGATCCTTTGATGAGAAAAAAAAAAGTTCAAAAGGTCTGATGATAAGGAACTGCTGTCTAGCGGACTTGACTTGAATTTTTTTTAACATCTGAAAGAGTGTATAAGGATATATGTATATATGTAGCTTTTAAGCCTTTTGGGGACCCTTTGACGAAAAAAAAAAAAAAGTTCAAAAGGTCCGATGATAAGGAACTGCTGTCTGGCGGACTTGACTTGAATTTTTTTTAACATCTGAAAGAGTGTATAAGGATATATGTATATATGTAGCTTTTAAGCCTTTTGGGGACCCTTTGACGAAAAAAAAAAAAAAGTTCAAAAGGTCCGATGATAAGGAACTGCTGTCTGGCGGACTTGACTTGACTTTTTTAACATCAGAAAGAGTCTATAAGAATATATATGTATGTAGCTTTTAAGCCTTTTGGGGACCCTTTAAAGAGAAAAAAAAAAAGTTCAAAAGGTCCGATGATAAGGAACTGCTGTCTGGCAGACTTGACTTGACTTTTTTTTTTAACATCAGAAAGAGTGTATAAGGATATATGTATATATGTAGCTTTTAAGCCTTTTGGGAACCCTTTGACGAGAAAAAAAAATAGTTCAAAAGGTCCGATGATAAGGAACTGCTATCTGGAGTACTTGACTTTTTTTTAACATCAGAAAGAGTATATAAAGATATATGTATATATATATAGCTTTTAAGCCTTTTGGGGACCCTTTGAAGAAAAAGAAAAAAAATAGTTCAAAAGGTCCGATGATAAGGAACTGCTGTCTGGCGGACTTGACTTGACTTTTTTAACATCAGAAAGAGTCTATAAGAATATATCTGTATGTAGCTTTTAAGCCTTTTGGGGACCCTTCAACGAGAAGAAAAAAAAAAAAGTTCAAAAGGTCCGATGATAAGGAACTGCTGTCTGGCGGACTTGACTTGACTTTCTTTAACATCTGATAGAGTGTTTAAGGATATATGTATATATGTAGCTTTTAAGCCTTTTGGGGACCCTTTGAAAAGAGAAAAAAAAAGGTCCGATGATAAGGAACTGCTGTCCGGAGGACTTGACTTTTTTTTTTTTTTTTTACATCAGAAAGAGTCTATAAGGAGATATGTATATATGTAGCTTTTAAGCCCGTTGGGGACCCTTTGACGAGAAAAAAAAAAAAGTTCAAAAGGTCCAATGCTAAGGAGCTGCTGTCTGGATTACTTGACTTTTTTTTTTTTACATCAGAAAGAGTCTATAAGGATATATGTATATATGTAGCTTTTAATCCTTTTGGGGACCCTTTGATGAGGAAAAAAAGAAAGTTCAAAAGGTCCGACGATAAGGAACGTCCTGGTTGCGTATGCAACCCACCGTTCCCTGAAGGAGGGAACGGAGGACGTAGTCGATGGTCGACTGAATGGGGATCTCGCTAGAGAGCCTATCCTCTTCGAGTACTATTGAACGAGCCAATGTAATTGGCATGCGTGATTCGCATCACACACTCCGCCCCCGCGGCGCGGGTATAAATACGGAAGTGGATTCACGCACTAGTTGCTTTTCACTGAGGGGCCGAGAGTAACCCGGGGTCAGCGGTGGTCCAGCGGTAGTGGCAAGGGGACTACGTCCTCCGTTCCCTCCTTCAGGGAACGGTGGGTTGCATACGCAACCAGGACGTTCCCTTTCAGTCGATAACGTCAGACGTAGTCGACGGTCAACTGAATGGGGTTAACCTTTGAAAACGCCACTAACGCTGCCAGCTTCCAGTGCCTAAACCAAAGCCTCCTGATGCCCCCGCAAATTTAAGGCGGGGAAGGACAGGGCTTAGGCCAGGGAAGTCACTGCTGTTCCTACAGGACCACTGGGAAAGCGTTCCTCGTACATTGGAAGGAAGGGACGCTGCGGAAGCCACATCCAACCCAGAGGGAGGTAACGTGGAGAATACACATATGAACTGGGCGGAAACCGGGCAGTCTAACATATGGAATGTAACTGGGGTGGCTCCAGCCTAAGACGGGGGGAGACACACCGGACAGTGACGGCAGAGAGACTCTGCCGAGGGAAGACACGGGCTCGCCGCAGGGAGCCGTATCGTGGAAGAATACACATATGGGGTCGCCGTAGGGACCGCAACATATGGACCCAGCCTAACACAGGTTCCACACTGCTTACGAGTGGTAGGCCTAACACCAGACGTTCCGCACGTCCGACGTCGGAGGGGTGTGGAGGAACTCAACAGGGTTCAATTTTAAGGGAACTCAACTGGAGTAGAAAGGCGCACGTATCCAGTCCATAGGAGGGGAATGGCGCAGCAAGTCGACACTTGAACCGGGCTCACGGTGAAACTGGCTTCATGAGAAGGGAGCCCACGGGAAGCAGCGGTTCAACTAGGTGTCGTCCAGCCCCCAACTCTAGAATCTGTTTAGCAAAGCATATCGTCAACGCCCAGGCGGAGCACTTTACACTCATCATAGAGGAGCTCAACACCTAAGTGGACATGTTGCATCTCAGATTTTTACCGAAATGAAGGCAAGCACTAAGTGCAACTTTGCATGGAAACAGCCTTCTCTCTCTGCTGAGTTCCAACAGATATTTGTAGAGCTGGTCTGAGGTCTATGGCTTGCATTCTGTACACGTCCAAGCGAACGGACAGAGAAGCCAGGGCTGGATCTGCCACCTCCAGGGCAGCGCTTGCAGGCTCACCACCTGCTCCTATTACGGGAGAGGTAGGAACCTTGGGCACAATCCGAGCCGGGGTCTCAGCTTGTGAGAGTTAGCCGGCCCAGACTCCAGGCACAATACGTTGACCGAAAGCGAGCAAGTCCCTACCCTCTAGTAGAGACCACTCGAGCAGGAGAACTGATATAACAGAATTTTTAACTCACTGCCTGCAGTGGCTCAGGGGCGGTCTCTGCAGTGCAGTCGCAACAGGGACACGGCCCAAGAGGATAAAGAGGGACGCAAGGATTTACAAGACCTTGCTCCTCAGGAACCTGACGATCAGAACGTGCTTCTGCACACTTCTGCAACACGATGAGCGTCGTTTAAACACCGAGGCAACATCATTTTGAGGGTGAAGGAAAACAGCCTACTCCAACCCATTTTGCAGGAAAGAGAGCACTGAAGTGATCGAAAGCTTTCAGGATCTCCTCTGGAGAGAAGACGCACTCAACGACTAGGTTCCACTTCTAAAGGCGTAAGCACGCTACCCATTTCTAGGGGGTGCTCGCAGAAGTGATGGTAACTATCACATGTACCTGTGATAGCCACCTGAACCTCCGCGTTCAGATGTAAGACCGCCCGGAATCTCCTGAGTGTGATGAACTCACTGAGCTACAGGAGCATTGCTGCTCAACACCTGAGTGTGATGAACTTCACTGAGTTTCAGGAGCATTTCTGCTCAACAAGAAGTGTGATGAATTCACTGACTTGAGCAGGCGCAAGGCGGCCATGAGTCGCAGTCGCTTTTAGAAGGCTCACTGGGGTTAAACGCATTTCTGCGGGCCCCTGGGGCAGCTGAGAGCCAGTGTTTGTCCAAGGGTAGTCCGCTCGGTTTATACAAACACTGGCAGGAAGACGAAACCGGAGGGGCAACTGAGCGGCCCCGGAATGGTCATGACCCAGCTGGACCCAGGGGATGGAGTCTCCACTTGCCCTGGCTATAACTGTCGTGAGGCTCGATGGCGGCACGATTGAGTAGAGCGGGAAGAGTGGAACAAAGCGTCCTCAGAAGCTTCTGACTCCAAGGAGGAGGTGACGGGTGAGTTGTGACATGCAAGGGAAGCTTGCGCAACGGTCGCAATGTCTAACAACTCGATGCACAAATGCCCGTGTAGTCGAGGGTCGCCCAGGCCCCCGTTAAAACACGCCCTTTGTACATGGCCCCTCTGTTGAAGAGGGTTTGGCAGCAGACCGGGATGAACTATAGTCACACAGGGTGAGCTGCTCTGCCACGGTCACCTCGGGACTCGATCGTGAAGCTAGCGCTGAAGCGGTCACATATGGAGGAAGCCAATGGCTGCAACTACCATATACCCCAGGAGCCTCTGTAAGTTCTTTCAGTGGGACCCTTTCTCACTTCAAACACCAGCTGAACACATTCTCATTGGAGAGACGTGTTAGACCGAGTCCATCTCCAAAACTGAAAAAGAGATACTCAGCCCGTGGGCGAGATTACTCTCTTCCAGTTGACCTGAAGACCCAACGGGCTCTGGAGCACTCGAAGGGAAGGACACTGTACTGATACTCCACCCTTACACGCAACCCACAGGATGGCCTGCGGTGCGGAAGGTAGAGATCTGTTTTTAAGCACATGTCTTTCAGGTCGGAGCTGCAGACCAATCTTGGGCCAAGATGGTCACGACCCACCACCTAGTAGCACGAAGAACGAGTTTACAACTGGCCTTCGTACCGGCTGGAGGAGCGGCTATATCAAATCCTTCGCCAGCAGGATAAGATAAGCACGCACAAGTCAGGAGCACTGCTCAACACTCGGTGTGATGAATATCACTGAATTTTCAGGAGAACGTCTGCTCAACACCTAATTTGATGATTATCACTGACTTGAGCGGGGTAGCCGAGCCTGAGGTGGGGCAGCAAAGTAGAGAGAGTGGTGTTAGTGTGCTGTGGAACACTTACCTGTCTCCACTAGCGGCAGGGGGCACGTGAGAAGGCAGATGACCGGGTCCTCGAACGCACCAAGCTGCCTGCTGGCGACCAAGGGGGAGCTGAGGGGTGTAAGGCTATACAGGGTCACACCCGCGAGACTGGCCCTCTTGGGACCCAGGAACAGATGAAATTGCTCTCTCTTTGAAGAGTGGGTACCGCTTGCTCCGCTTTTTTTTTTTTTTTTTAGGGAGCCAGCGGCGGAACAGACACACACACAAACAAAGGCTCCACCCGGCCCTCACCCGGGGGGAGGGAGTGATCGTTGCACTCCAAGAGCATCTCATCCATTCCTGGGCGGCCCGCTCCGGAAAGCATCCACTGTCGCTTGCCACCTGGCTTGGCAGCGCCTGGAGCGGGCTGGGCGTCTCTACTGCGGCCGGCTCCATGCTGAGGCCTGGGTGGAGGCTGCTGCGGAGGGCCAGCAGGAGCGGAGGCCGGGGAACGCCCACGGCGACGAGCAGGCGGAGGAGCTGCCACCGGCGGCGGGTGGAGGCAGCAGCTGGCCACCGGGGCAGGATGTGCCGGATGACCTCCGTCTGCGCTTGAGCGGCAGAGAACTGTTGGATGCAGTTCTCCACCGCGTCGCCGACCAGCCCAACCTGGGAAATTGGGGAGACCAGGAACCGAACCTTGTCCGCATCCGCCATACCAACCAGGCTGAGCCAACGAAGGCGCTACTGGACCACCAAGGTGGACATCGCCAGACCGATAACGCACGCTACGACACTCATGCCCCGGAGGGTGAGGTCGGATGCAGTGCGGTGCAGACCTATGAGCGCACGGTCTGGATTACCCTCGTGCATGCCATGGGTGCCCTAGCCTGCAGCAACGCCATGGCACGCAAGAGGAAGCGGCTTGCCCACAGGCTTTGTAAGCTCTGCCCGTCGGAACGGACGAAAACTCACAGGCCTTGGGGGGAGACGAGGATCCCCCCAAAAGGCAGCGGCCGCCGGACACCGGTGCACCTGTGTCGACAGACCGCTCCAATGGAGGGACACCTCGCAACCCTTCACCGTTCCTCCATCAAGGGTAATGAGGGGGAAAAGCTATTAACGCAGTTTCTCGCAGAGAAAGATGCTGTTCACCACCTGATAAGCTCTCCATGCATTTCGGGAAAGAAAGGCACCGGGGCGGCGAGCTGAGAACCAGCGCGGCCCGCTCCAAGATACCAAACTCCAGATTCCAACCGAGACTAAACGGGACACGTAGGAGGTTCCACTCGAGCCCGGCAGCCTCAGCGGCCCGTTTCAGCATAGCTGATAATTCTGGATCCGGCTCGGGCAACATTGAACTCCCGGAGGGAGACAATGCAGCCGAGTCATCATCTCTAGAAGTCAGCTCACCCTCCGGTGCTGCAATCGGCGTCCTGTCCTCCAGGGGAGCCCCGAGTGAAACCACTGGCCCACCCATTACAGATGGACCAGCAGACAACACAGGAGGCTCCAGTGGTTGCAGTGGAAGGGAGGAGTGAGGAGCCCACAGGGAATGGTTACCGGGCGGGACATCCAACACTATCCTCCGGTAACCCATCCCACACAGCACCCGAGGGTGGGGCATGGTAATGGGGACTCGCTCTCCGCGAACGAAGGTGAGTCTCGCCCTCAACACTGCGACAGTCATGTTCCCACAGTGAAAACATGAGCTGTCCACAAAAGCTGTCTCAGCGTGCTGTAAGCCCAAACACGTGACACAACAGTTGTGACCATCAGAGAGAGACAGGGAACGACCGCACCCAGAAACGCACGGGCGGAATGACATCTTGAAAAAGACGCAAACGCACCCGTGTTGCTCTTTCAGAAAATAGGACCGTCACCAGTGCCGGAGCACACAGTGGAATAACCGCGGCAACACTGAACAGAGAACTGAAACAGTGAAGCACTCACTTTTCCGCCCTCTAACCAGCCATCAACACACACAAACATTTAGAAATTTGTTGCTGTTAAAACAGCAGTTGAGAGCTCAAAGCTCGCGATCACCGCTGCACTCGCGCTGTAGAACACCAGCACTGGGAGAGTCTTCCTGAAGAACACCGACACACTCACTCGTTGTAGACAACAGCACTCTCAGAGACATCAAACGATCGGCTCCGAAGCGAAAGGCAACTAGTGCGTGCATCCACTTCCGTATCTATACCCGCGCCGCGGGGGCGGAGTGTGTGATGCGAATCACGCACGCCAATTACATTGGCTCGTTCAATAGTACTCGAAGAGGATAGGCTCTCTAGCGAGATCCCCATTCAGTCGACCGTCGACTACGTCTGACGTTATCGACTGAAAGGGAACTGCAGTCTGGCGGACTTGACTTTTTTTTTTTTTTTTTTACATCAGAAAGGGTCTATAAGGATATATGTATATATGTAGCTTTTAAGCCTTTTGGGAACCCTTTGACGAGAAAAAAAAATAGTTCAAAAGGTCCGATGATAAGGAACTGCTATCTGGAGGACTTCACTTTTTTTTTAACATCAGAAAGAGAATATAAGGATATATGCACATATATAGCTTTTAAGCCTTTTGGGGATCTTTTGGGGACCCTTTGACGAGAAGAAGAAAAAAAAAGTTCAAAAGGTCCGATGATAAGGAATTGTTGTCTGGAGGACTTGACTTGACTTTTTTTTAACATCTGAAAGAGTCTATATGGAGATGTACAGGTCCTTCTCAAAATATTAGCATTTTGTGATAAAGTTCACTATTTTCCATAATGTAATGATAAACATTAAACTTTCATATATTTTAGATTCATTGCACACCAACTGAAATATTTCAGGTCTTTTATTGTTTTAATACTGATGATTTTGGCATACAGCTCATGAAAACCCAAAATTCCTATCTCAAAAAATTAGCATATCATGAAAAGGGTCTCTAAACGACCTATTAACCTAATCATCTGAATCAACTAATTAACACTAATCACATGCAAAAGATTCCTGAGGCTTTTAAAAACTCCCAGCCTGTTTCATTACTCAAAACCGGGGTGGGTAAGACTGCCGACCTGACTGCTGTCCAGAAGGCCATCATTGACACCCTCAAGCAAGAGGGTAAGACACAGAAAGAAATTTCTGAACAAATAGGCTGTTCCCAGAGTGCTGTATCAAGGCACCTCAGTGGGAAGTCTGTGGGAAGGAAAAAGTGTGGCAAAAAACGCTGCACAATGAGAAGAGGTGACCGGACCCTGAGGAAGATTGTGGAGAAGGACCGATTCCAGACCTTGGGGGACCTGCGGAAGCAGTGGACTGAGTCTGGAGTAGAAACATCCAGAGCCACCGTGCACAGGCGTGTGCAGGAAATGGGCTACAGGTGCCGCATTCCCCAGGTCAAGCCACTTTTGAACCAGAAACAGCGGCAGAAGCGCCTGACCTGGGCTACAGAGAAGCAGCACTGGACTGTTGCTCAGTGGTCCAAAGTACTTTTTTCGGATGAAAGCAAAGTTTGCATGTCATTCGGAAATCAAGGTGCCAGAGTCTGGAGGAAGACTGGGGAGAAGGAAATGCCAAAATGCCTGAAGTTCAGTGTCAAGTACCCACAGTCAGTGATGGTCTGGGGTGCCATGTCAGCTGCTGGTGTTGGTCCACTGTGTTTTATCAAGGGCAGGGTCAATGCAGCTAGCTATCAGGAGATTTTGGAGCACTTCATGCTTCCATCTGCTGAAAAGCTTTATGGAGATGAAGATTTCATTTTTCAGCACGACCTGGCACCTGCTCACAGTGCCAAAACCACTGGTAAATGGTTTACTGACCATGGTATTACTGTGCTCAATTGGCCTGCCAACTCACCTGACCTGAACCCCATAGAGAATTTGTGGGATATTGTGAAGAGAAAGTCGAGAGACGCAAGACCCAACACTCTGGATGAGCTTAAGGCCGCTATCAAAGCATCCTGGGCCTCTATAATACCTCAGCAGTGCCACAGGCTGATTGCCTCCATGCCACGCCGCATTGAAGCAGTCATTTCTGCAAAAGGATTCCCGACCAAGTATTGAGTGCATAACTGAACATAATTATTTGAAGGTTGACTTTTTTTGTATTAAAAACACTTCTTTTATTGGTCGGATGAAATATGCAAATTTTTTGAGATAGGAATTTGGGGTTTTCATGAGCTGTATGCCAAAATCATCAGTATTAAAACAATCAAAGACCTGAAATATTTCAGTTGGTGTGCAATGAATCTAAAATATATGAAAGTTTAATTTGTATCATTACATTATGGAAAATAATGAACTTTATCACAATATGCAAATTTTTTGAGAAGGACCTGTATAAATATGTAGCTTTTAAGCCTTTTGGGGACCCTTTGACGAGAAAAAAGAAAAGTTCAAAAGGTCCGATGATAAGGAACTGCTGTCTAGCGGACTTGACTTGACTTTTTTTTAACATCTGAAAGAGTCTATAAGGATATATATACATTTAGCTTTTAAGCCTTTTGGGGACCCTTTGAAGAGACAAAAAAAAAGTTCAAAAGGTCTGATGATAAGGAACTGCTGAAGCGAACTTGACTTGACTTTTTTTAACATCTGAAAGAGTGTTTAAGGATATAGGTACATATGTAGCTTTTAAGCCTTTTGGGCACCCTTTGACGAGAAAAAAAAAGTTCAAAAGGTCTGATGATAAGGAACTGCTGTCTGGCGGACTTGACTTGACTTTTTTTTAACATCTGAAAGAGTCCATAAGGATATATATATATATATATATATATATATATATATATATATATATAGCTCTTAAGCCTTTTGGGGACCATTTGAAGAGAAGGAAAAAAAAAATTCAAAAGATCCGATGATAAGGAACTGCTGTCTGGCGGACTTGACTTTTTTTAACATCTGAAAGAGTCTATAAGGATATATATATATGGGATATATTATATATATATATATATATATATATATATATATATATATATATATACATATAGCTTTTAAGCCTTTTGGGACCCTTTGACGAGAAAAATAAAAAAAAGTTCAAAAGGTCTGATGATAAGGAACTGCTGTCTGGAGGACTTGACTTTTTTTTTCTACATCAGAAAGAGTATATAAGGATATATATATATATATATATATATATATATATATATATATATATATATATATATATATATATATATATATGTAGCTTTTAAACCTTTCGGGGACCATTTGAAAAAAAAAAGAAGAAAAAAGTTCAAAAGGTCCGATAATAAGGAACTGCTGTCTGGCGGACTTGACTTGACAATTTTTTACCATCTGAAAGAGTCTATAAGGATATATACACTCACCTAAAGGATTATTAGGAACACCATACTAATACTTTGTTTGACCCCCTTTCGCCTTCAGAACTGCCTTAATTCTACGTGGCATTGATTCAACAAGGTGCTAAAAGCATTCAATAGAAATGTTGGCCCATATTGGATTATTAGGAACACCATACTAATACTTTGTTTGACCCCCTTTCGCCTTCAGAACTGCCTTAATTCTACGTGGCATTGATTCAACAAGGTGCTAAAAGCATTCTTTAGAAATGTTGGCCCATATTGATAGCATCTTGCAGTTGATGAAGATTTGTGGGATGCACATCCAGGGCACGAAGCTCCCATTCCACCACATCCCAAAGATGCTCTATTGGCTTTTAAGCCTTCTTGGGACCCTTTGACGAAAAAAAAAAAAAAGTTCAAAAGGTCCGATGATAAGGAACTGCTGTCTGGTGGACTTGACTTTCTTTCTTTTTTTTACATCAGAAAGAGTCTATAAGGATATATGTATATATGTAGATTTTAAGCCTTTTGGGGACCCTTTGACAAGAAAAAAAAAAGTTAGAAAGGTCCGATGATAAGGAACTGCTGTCTGGCAGACATAACTTTTTTCATCAGAAAGATGTAACTTTTAACATTGAAAACTTGAAAACTTGTAACTTTTAACATTGAAAAAAAAGTTCAAAAGGTCCCACATGGACTGCTGTCTGGCGGACTTGACTTGACTTTTTAACATCAGAAAGAGTCTACGAGGACATCATGTAGCTTTTAGACCTTCTGGGGAGCCATTGAGGAGAAAAAAAGTTCAAAAGGTCCTACATGGACTGCTGTCTGGCGGACTTGATGACTTTCTAACATCAGAAAGAGTTAGAAATTTACATCAATACTGACTAAATTAGTAGGGCAATAGCAATAATTAAAATCATGTCGGTTTAAGAGTACGACTTTGGCTACCTTAAAAATTTTTATTAGTTTTATTATAAAAAACGGAATCAGTTTTAGTTATTGAATGCATTACCATGCAACAAAGTGCATATTACTTTTTTAGTGTTATTCTTCCATGCAAAACGCTTTGTGCAATGCACGCTGTTGCAATGAAGTGAAACGCATTAGTTCTGGAATGCATTGCAATGCAACAAAGTGCATGTTACTTTTGAAATGTTATTCTTCCATGCAAAACGCTCGTGCAATGCACGCTGTTGCAATGAAATGAAACGCATTAGTTCTTGAATGCATTGCAATGCAACAAAGTGCATATTACTTTTAAAATGTTAATCTTCCAAGCAAAACGTTCTTGCAATGCAACAGCAAGCTGTTCCAATGGAATAAAACGCACTTGTTTTGGAATGCATTGGAATGCAACAAAGTGTCCGCCGCTGTCCGCCAGACAGCAGTTCCTTATCATCGGACCTTTTAAACTTTTTTTTTTCTCGTCAAAGGGTCCCCAAAAGGCTTAAAAGCTACATATATGTGCAACTCTTTTTGATGTTAAAAAGTCAGGTGAGAGGTTCCCCACAAGATCTAAAATCTACATGATGATGTCCTTACAGACTCTTTCTGATGTTAAAAAGTCAAGTCACGTCCACCAAACAGTAGTCCATATGGGACCTTTTGAACTCTTTTCTGCTCAGAGGGTCCTCAGAAGATCTAAAAGCTACATGACGTCCTTATAGACTCGTTCTGGTGTTTAAAAAGAAAAGTCAAGTCTGCCAGACAGCAGTTCCTTATCATGGGACCTTTTGAACGTTTTTTTTTTCTCGTCAAAGGGTCCCCAAAAGGCTTGAAAGCTACATTTGTACATATATCCTTATATACTCTTTCTTATGTTAAAAAAGTCAAGTCAAGTCCGCCAGACAGCAGTTCCTTATCATCGGACCTTTTGAACTTTTTTTCTTTTTTTTCTCTCTCTTCAAAGGGTCCCCAAAAGACTTAAAAGCTACATATATACATATATCCTTATAATTTCCATTACACGAGAGTAGATGTTAAAACTTCATGCTGATTTGTACTCGGCTTTCGCCAAGATAAGCACCAACTAAGACATAGCTTAACCTATGCTTCTCCATCCATTTACGCTTCTTTCCATATGGTGATGTAAATCTCCTTCTGTCTAGTGTTAACACGCGTCAGCACACACAACGGCTGCAACCACAGTGCGGTCCCCCCATTACAACCGTCTGGATTGAGCTGAGTAGGGGACATCTCTAGGGTCTTCAAGTGGGCACCTTCCATCCTCAGTGTTTCGTCGACTAGCCCACGACACCTCAAGAGGGCTCGACAGTGACTCTGGCGTCCCAAAGTCACCCTCCTCCGTCCCCCACTCAACTCAGCCCAACCCGTTTGACTAAGGCTGTCGAGCCCCACTGGTGCGTTAATATTCAGTTTCAGTGGCAACGGTTCCGTATGGCATACCACCTACCGCAAAACACAATATCTGCCCAACCACCCGTCATTCACGCAATATACACAGGAAAGTAATGACTGTAAATACTATACAACCTATACAAATAAACCAACAGACTCTTCAAGTTTTCAAGAATTCTACGAAACTGTAGCATGACGGCCTGTACACAGCCAGCTAGAATCTTTCGGTCTCAACCACAGCCAGTTGCTGCTCCTTTCTGCTGCTTCAGATTAGTTCTTTACTGTGCGACGCAACTCTTGGCAACTGAATCCGACGTCTCTGAGGAAACGGGTTGTAGAGTGTGCCACAAAACCTCGACAACCCACTTCCACTGGATAAACATGGACTCTTCCATCCTCGCTGTTCTGCTTCAGTGGCCAGATGAGCATACGGCAGTTTCTTCCTCTCATATGCCTCATCTACCGCATCCTCCCATGGCACTGTTAACTCTATCAGTTGAACAATGCGTGCTGATCCAGACCAAAAAACAATATCTGGTCGTAGGTTAGTGGTGGCAATCTCAGGTGGAAAAATAAGCCGTTGATCAAGATCAGCCAGCATCTTCCAGTCCCTAGCAGCTTCCAGTTGTCCTGGGCGAAAATTGGTGTTAGCACCTTTTCTTGGTGGTTGCTCGCCTGGGCGGAGGAATATTGTCTTCTGCATGTAATGTTTTGCTAGAACAGGCGGCAACTTATTGGTCATACTACGCTTGCCTTCCAATGCTAAAGCCAAACATCGCAATACTTTCATAATTTCCCATTATATTGCAATACGCAATATAATGGGAAATGGCCTTTATACATCTCATCCTCTCCTCCTGCTTTCGCACCTCGTTGACTACCAGCTTCCTCCTTCGAGCTCGGCCTGCCTTGTGCCATTTAGGAGGAGCTAAACTGAGCCCAAAACCCCCTCTTCCATGCTGTACCTGTCCCACGATATCCCCAATTTGAAGGTCAGCCTTTGCCTCTATTACAGATTTCTTTGCTGACCACTTTCTACCAGTTTTTACCACAGGGGCTCACACATTTTTCGCGTGACTCTGCTAAAGTCATTTCCAGTCTGACCTTGGCACACTTAAACTCCTCGGTTAAAGCAGAGACTGGCAGCTGCAATACTCTGCTGAGGCAGCGTGGAACTCCCAACCATTTCCTGATGTATGAACTTATTAACGCTTCCAGATTATACACTGTTGTCAAAGAAACCTCGTACACAGTCAGTGGCCACAGCAACCTTGGCAGTAGACCAAACTGAAAGCACCAGAGTTTTAGTTTGCCTGGTAGAGCACAGCTGTTTATGCTCTTCAACCCTTCCACTGCTTGTCGTCTAACTTCTCCCACTCGAACTGTGTCCTTTAGATCCCCATCGTACCATCTCCCAAGACTCTTCACTGCCTTCTCAGAAACTGTTGGTATTGCCTCACCAGTAATGAAGAATGTTTTATCTACTACCTTTCCTTTAACTATCGAGATGCTCCTTGATTTAGAGGGCTTGAATTGCATTCGTGCCCATTCAATATTATCTGTTAACTTCCCCAATAACCGATTACTGCAGGCTACTGTTGTATTGTGCATTTGTAGACTGTTGTTAAAGGAATATGCAATCTGTTGCATTGCAATGAATCATAAGAAATATATCTGTATGTAAAGTTATTATTGTTCAAGAACTCTTTGTCCAGAAATATGTTTAGTAGGTTAAAAAGGGACCTCTTAATGACTGATTTAACATCAGGAGTCTACAAGTTTATATTGTTTAAAACGTTTTGAGGTCCCTTTGACCAAAAATAAGTTAAATAGGTCCAGGTATTGACTACTATATGGCTTATGAAGCAAAAAGTCTATATAGAAAGTTCAAGATCAAGTACTTTTGGACAAGAAATTTGTTCAGTAGTTCAAAAAAGGAAATATGAATGGCTGATTTAACATCAGAAAGAGTATTTTATAAGGAAATTGACCAGAAACAAAGTTCAAAAGTTCCGATATGGACTACTGTCTGGCGGACTTAACATTGGAAAGAGTCTACAAGTTTATATTGTTTAAAACGTTTTGAGGTCTCTTTGACCAAAAACAAGTTCAAATAGGTTTTGAAGCATCAGAAGAATCATAAGAAGTCAATCTGAATGAAAAGTAATTATTGTTCAAGAACTCTTTGTCCAGAAATATGTCCAGTAGGTCAAAAAGGGACCTATATGTGGCTGACATAACATCAGAAAGAGTCTACACAAGATTATTGCATTGAAGAATAACACTTCACAAGTAATACGCACTTTGTTGCATTGCAATGCATTCCAAAACTAATGCGTTTTATTCCATTGGAACAGCTTGCTGTTGCATTGCACTAACGTTTTGCATGGAAGAATAACATTTTACAAGTAACATGCACTTTGTTGCATTGCAATGCATTCCAGAACGAATGCGTTTCATTACATTGCAACAGCGTCCTGTTGCATTGCACAAGCGTTTTGCATGGAAGAATAACATTTTAAAAGTAATACACACTTCTTTGCATTGCAATGCATGCAAGAACTAATGCGTTTTATTCCCTTGAAACAACGTGCTGTTGAATTGCACGAGCGTTTTGCATGGAAGAATAACATTTCAAAAGGAACATGCACTTTGTTGCATTGCAATGCATTCCAGAACTAATGCATTTCATTCCTTTGCAACCGCGTACATTGCACAAGCGTTTTGCATGGAAGAATAACATTTTAAAAGTAATACGCACTTTGTTGCATTGCAATGCATTGAAGAACTAATGCGTTTCATTCCCTTGCAACAGCGTGCTGTTGCATTGCACGAGCGTGTTGCATGGAAGAAAAACATTTTAAAAGTAATACGCACTTTGTTGCATTGCAATGCATTCCAGAACTAATGCGTTTCATTCCCTTGCAACAGCGTGCTGTTGCATTGCATGAGCGTGTTGCATGGAAGAATAAAATTTTACAAGTAACATGCACTTTGTTGCATTGCAATGCATTCCAGAACTAATGCGTTTCATTACATTGCACAAGCGTTTTGCATGGAAGAATAACATTTTAAAAGTAATACACACTTTGTTGCATTGCAATGCATTCAAGAACTAATGTGTTTCATTCCATTACAACAGTGTGCTGTTGCATTGCACAAGCGTTTTGCATGGAAGAATAACTTTTTTTAAAGAAATACGAACTTTGGTGCATTGCAATGCATTCCAGAACTAATGCGTTTCATTTCCTTGAAACAGCGTGCTGTTGCATTGCACGAGCGTGTTGCATGGAAGAATAACAATTTACAAGTAAAATGCACTTTGTTGTATTGCAAGGCATTCCAGAGCTAATGCATTTCATTCCATTACAACAGTGTGCTGTTGCATTGCACAAGCGTTTTGCATGGAAGAATAACTTTTTTTAAAGAAATACGAACTTTGGTGCATTGAAATGCATTGCACGAGCATTTTGCATGGAAGAATAACATTTCAATTGCATTGCAATGCATTCCAGAACTAATGCATTTCATGCCTTTGCAACCTCGTGCACTGCACAAGTGTTTTGCATGGAAGAATAACATTTTAAAAGTAATACGCACTTTGTTGCATTGCAATGCATTCCGGAACTAATGCGTTTGATTCCCTTGCAACAGCGTGCTGTTGCATTGCACGAGCGTGTTGCATGGAAGAATAACATTTTACAAGTAACATGCACTTTGTTGCATTGCAATGCATTCCAGAACTAATGCGTTTCATTCCATTGCAACTTTCCATTGCATTTGCATGAGCGTTTTGCATGGAAGAATAAAATTTTAAAAGTAATATGCATTTTATTGCATTGCAAATCATTCAAGAACTAATGCGTTTCATTCCATTGCAACAGCGTGCTGTTGCACTGCACAAGCATTTTGCATGGAAGAATAACATTTTAAAAGTAATACACACTTTGTTGTATTGCAATGCATTCCAAAACTAATGTGTTTCATTCCCTTGCAACAGAGTGCTGTTGCATTGCACGAGCGTGTTGCGTGGAAGAATAACATTTTACAAGTAACATGCACTTTGTTGAATGTCAATGCATTCCAGAACTAATGCGTTTGATTCCATTGCAACAGCGTGCTGTTGCATTGCACGAGCGTTTTGCATGGAAAAATAACATTTCAAAAGTAACATGCACTTTGTTGCATTGCAATGCATTCCAGAACTAATGCATTTCATTCCTTTGCAACAACGTGCATTGCACAAGCGTTTTGCATGGATGAATAACTTTTTAAAAGTAAAATGCACTCTGTTGCATTGCAATGTATTCAAGAAGTAATGTGTTTCATTCCATTACAACAGTGTGCTGTTGCATTGCAAAAGCGTTTTGCATGGAAGAATAACTTTTTTTTAAAGTAATACGAACTTTGGTGCATTGCAATGCATTCCAGAACTAATGCGTTTCAATACCTTGAAACAGCGTGCTGTTGCATTGCACGAGCGTGTTGCATGGAAGAATAACATTTTACAAGTAAAATGCACTTTGTTGCATTGCAATGCATTCCAGAGCTAATGCGTTTCATTCCATTGCAACAGCGTGCTGTTACATTGCACGAGCGTTTTGCATGGAAGAATAACATTTCAATTGCATTGCAATGCATTCCAGAACTAATGCATTTCATTCCTTTGCAACCGCGTGCATTGCACAAGTGTTTTGGATGGAAGAATAACATTTTACAAGTAAAATGCACTTTGTTGCATTGCAATGCATTCCAGAACTAATGCGTTGCATTCCATTGAAACAGCGTGCATTCCATTGCAACTTTCCATTGCATTTGCATGAGCGTTTTGCATGGAAGAATAACATTTTAAAAGTAATGTGCACTTTATTGCATTGCAATGCATTCAAGAACTAATGCGTTTCATTCCATTGCAACAGCGTGCTGTTGCATTGCACAAGCGTTTTGCATGGAAGAATAACATTTTAAAAGTAATACAAACTTTGTTGCATTGCAATGCATTCAAGAACTAATGTGTT
This sequence comes from Siphateles boraxobius, assembly GCF_051911475.1. Taxonomy (NCBI): domain Eukaryota; kingdom Metazoa; phylum Chordata; class Actinopteri; order Cypriniformes; family Leuciscidae; genus Siphateles; species Siphateles boraxobius. The sequence goes on from NW_027509197.1 coordinate 4,872,734, forward strand.
TCATTCCCTTGCAAAAGCGTGATGTTGCATTGCACGAGCGTTTTGCATGGAAGAATAACATTTCAAAAGTAACATGCACTTTGTTGCATTGCAATGCATTCCAGAACTAATGCATTTCATTCCTTTGCAACAACGTGCATTGCACAAGCGTTTTGCATGGAAGAATAACATTTTATAAGTAATATGCACTTTGTTGCATTCTTCCATGCAAAACGCATGTTGCAATGGAATGAAACGCATTAGTTCTGGAATGCATTGCAATGCAACAAAGGGCATGTTACTTTTGAAATGTTATTCTTCCATGCAAAAAGCTTGTGCAATGCACGCTGTTGCAATGGAATGAAACGCTTTAGTTCTTGAATGCATTGCAATGCAACAAAGTGCATATTACTTTTAAAATGTTATTCTTCCATGCAAAACGCTTGTGCAATGGAATGAAACCCATTAGTTCTGGAATGCATTGCAATTCAATAAAGTGCATATTACTTTTGAAATGTTATTCTTCCATGCAAAACATTTGTGCAATGCAACCACGCTTTTGCAATGGAATAAAACGCATTAGTTCTTGAATGCATTGCAATGCAACAAAATGCATATTACTTTTGAAATGATATTCTTCCATGCAAAACACTTGTTCAATGCAACAGCACGCTTGTGCAATGCAACAGCACGCTGTTGCAATGGAATGAAAGGCATTAGTTCTGGAATGCATTGCAGTGCAACAAAGTGCGTATTACTTTTAAAATGTTATTCTTCCATGCAAAACGCTCGTGCAATGCAACAGCACGCTGTTGCAATTGAATGAAACGCATTAGTTCTGGAATGCATTGCAGTGCAACAAAGTGCGTATTACTTTTAAAATGTTATTCTTCCATGCAAAACGCTCATGCAATGCAACAGCACGCTGTTGCAATGGAATGAAACGCATTAGTTCTGGAATGCATTGCAAGCAACAAAGTGCATATCACTTGTAAAATGTTACTCTTCCATGCAACACGCTTGTGCAATGCAACAGCACGCTGTTGCATTGGAATGAAACGCATTAGTTCTGGAATTGCATTGCAGTGCAACAAAGTGCGTGTTACTTTTAAAATGTTATTCTTCCATGCAAAACGCTCGTGCAATGCAACAGCACGCTGTTGCAATGGAATGAAACGCATTAGTTCTGGAATGCATTGCAGTGCAACAAAGTGCGTATTACTGTTAAAATGTTAATCTTCTACGCAAAACGGTCGTGCAATGCGAAAAGAAAGTCATTCTCTTGTGCACGCTGTTGCAATAGAATGAAACGCATTAGTTCTGGAATGCATTGAAATGCAACAAAGTGCATATCACTTGTAAAATGTTACTCTTCCATTCAACACGCTCGTGCAATGTAACAGCACGCTGTTGCTATAGAAAGAAACACATTAGATCTGGAATGCATTGCAATGCAACAAAGTGCATATCACTTGTAAAATGTTACTCTTCCATGCAACACGCTCGTGCAATGCAACAGCAAGCTGTTCCAATCGAATAAAGCGCATTAGTTTTGGAATGCATTGCAATACAATAAAGTGAATATCACTTTTAAAATGTTATTCTTCCATGCAAAACGCTTGTGCAATGCACGCTGTTGCAATGGAATGAAACGTATTAGTTGTTGAATGCATTGCAAGGCAAGAAAGTGCATATTACTTTTAAAATGTTATTCTTCCAAGCAAAACGTTCGTGCAATGCACGCTGTTGGATTGGAATGAAACCCATTAGTTCTGGAATGCATTGCAATGCAACAAAGTGAGTATTACTTTTAAAATGTTATTCTTCCATGCAAAACGCTCGTGCAATGCAACAGCACGCTGTTGCAATAGAATGAAACGCATTAGTTCTGGAATGCATTGCAATGCAACAAAGTGCATATCACTTGCAATGCAACAAAGTGCATATCACTTGTAAAATGTTACTCTTCATGCAAAACGCTTCTGCAATGCACGCTGTTGGATTGGAATGAAACCCATTAGTTTTGAATGCATTGCAATGCAAGAGTGCATATTACATTTTGAAATGTTATTCTTCCATGGAATGCATCTTCCATGGAATGCACGCTTGTGCAATGCAACAGCATGCTGTTGTAATGGAATGAAACCAATTAGTTCTTGAATGCATTGCAATGCAACAAAGTGTGTATTACTTTTAAAATGTTATTCTTCCATGCAAAACGCTTGTGCAATGCACGCTGTTGCAATGGAATGAAACGCATTAGTTCTGGAATGCTTTGCAATGCATCAAAGTGCGTTTTACTTTTAAAATGTTATTCTTCCATGCAAAACGCCTGTGCAATGCAACAGCACGCTGTTGTAATGGTATGAAACGCAATAGTTCTTGAATGCATTGCAATGCAACAAAGTGGGTATTACTTTTAAAATGTTATTCTTCCATGCAAAACGCTTGTGCAATGCACGCTGTTGCAACGACATGAAACCCATTAGTTTTGAATGCATTGCAATGCAACAAAGTGCATATTACTTTTAAAATGTTATTCTTCCATGCAAAAAGTTTGTGCAATGCACGCTGTTGCAATGGGATGAAACGCATTAGTTCTGGAATGCATTGCAATGCAACAAAGTGCGTATTACTTGTGAAGTGTTATTCTTTAATGCAAAACTCATGTTTTTCAATGCAAAACTCTAGACTCTTTCTGATGTTAAGTCAGCCACACATAGGTCCCTTTTTGACCTACTGGACATATTTCTGGACAAAGAGTTCTTGAACAATAATTACTTTTCATTCAGATTGACTTCTTATGATTCTTCTGATACTTCAAAACCTATTGAACTTGTCTTTGGTCAAAGAGACCTCAAAAAACGTTTTAAACAATATAAACTTGTAGTCTCTCTCTGATGTTAAGTCCGCCATTCAGTAGTATCGGAACTTTTGAACTTTGTTTCTGGTCAATTTCCTTATGATATACTTTTTCTGATGTTAAATCAGCCATTCATAGGTCCTTTTTTGACCTACCGAACAAATTTCTTGTCCAACAGTACTTGATCTTGAACTTTCTATATAGACTTTTTGCTTCATAAGCCATATAGTAGTCCATACCTGACCTATTGAACTTATTTTTGGTCAAAGGGACCTCAAAAAGTTTTAAACAATATAAACTTTGACTCCTGATGTTAAATCAGCCATTCAGAGGTCCCTTTTTAACCTAATAAACCTATTTCTGGACAAATAGTTCCTGAACAATAATAACTTTTCATACAGATATATTTCTTATGATTCATAGCAATGCAACAAAGTGCATATTACTTTTGAAATGTTATTCTTCCATGCAAAACGCTCGTGCAATGCACGCTGTTGCAATGAAATGAAACGCATTAGTTCTTGAATGCATTGCAATGCAACTAAGTGCATGTTACTTGTAAAATGTTATTCTTCCATGCAACACGCTTGTGCAATGCAACAGCACGCTGTTGCAATGGAATGAAACGCCTTAGTTCCTGAATGCATTGTAATGCACCAAAGTGCATATTACTTTTAAAATGTTATTCTTCCATGCAAAACGCTTGTGCAATGCAACTTACACTGAATTGCACATCTCCTCGTTAAACAAAGGAAAAAGTTAGTTATTGCATGCATTGGACAGTGACAGCTTTGTGATATTTTCTCGTGAGTACACAAATTAATGAGCTGTATGCAATGCGAAAAACAATATGCTGTGATTTGTCTTTTCAACAGCTGATGCAATGATTTTCCTTCATAAACAAATTATTATGGTTAGTTTTTTCATTGCACAAAGCAGAAAGTTCGACCTTTTATGCAATGGAATGAAGCAACAATAATGTTATTAAAACAGCAGATTTCTTTGCCCATCTCTTTAATGGACTACGGAATGAGCTAGTTCTTGAATAATGCAATAAAGTGCATATTGCTTATAGGTTATTCTTCGATGCTTTTTGTTCGTATTCTTCGTTACGCTTGATCGTATGTGCAATCCATTGTAAGTAATCATTAGGGCATCAAAATGGGTGGTAGGAGGAGAGCGCTTGGCTTCTGGGATGCGACTACCACCAATCAGAGCATACATGGATGACATGACAACCATGACTACAACGGTAGCCTGCACTAATCGGTTATTGGGGAAGTTAACAGATAATATTGAATGGGCACGAATGCAATTTAAGCCCTCTAAATCAAGGAGCATCTCCATAATTAAAGGCAAGGTAGTAGATAAAACATTCTTCATTAATGGTGAGGCAATACCAACAGTTTCTCAGAAGCCAGTGAAGAGTCTAGGGAGATGGTACGATGGGGATCTAAAGGACACAGTTCGAGTGGGAGAAGTTAGACGACAAGCAGTGGAACGGTTGAAGAGCATAAACAGCTGTGCTCTACCAGGCAAACTGAAACTCTGGTGCTTTCAGTTTGGTCTACTGCCAAGGTTGCTGTGGCCACTGACTGTGTATGAGGTTTCTTTGACAACAGTGGATAAGCTGGAAGCGTTAATAAGTTCATACATCAGGAAATGGTTGGGAGTTCCACGCTGCCTCAGCAGAGTGGGACTTTATAGTAAAGGAGTATTGCAGCTGCCAGTCTCTGCTTTAACCGAGGAGTTTAAGTGTGCCAAGGTCAGACTGGAAATGACTTTAGCAGAGTCACGCGACAAATGTGTAAGGGAGACAGCCCCTGTGGTAAAAACTGGTAGAAAGTGGTCAGCAAAGAAATCTGTAGTAGAGGCAAAGGCTGACCTTCAAATTGGGGATATCGTGGGACAGGTACAGCATGGAAGAGGGGGTTTTGGGCTCAGTTTAGCTCCTCCTAAATGGTACAAGGCAGGCCCAGCCCAAAGGAGGAAGCTGGTAGTCAACGAGGTGCGAAAGCAGGAGGAGAGGATGAGATGTATAAAGGCCATTTCCCAGGCCAAGCAGGGAGAGTGGATGAGATGGGAGAGTGTGGAACAACGCAAAATGGGCTGGCAAGACCTTTGGTCAATGGAAGAGAGTAGGATCAGTTTCCTTATTAGGTCAACATATGATGTCCTCCCATCACCGCAGAACCTAAACCTCTGGGTAGGAGAGGATCCATCTTGTCCTTTGTGTTCATCACCTGCCACATTAAGGCACATTTTGACAGGATGTAAGGTGGGTCTTAGCCAGGGTCGGTTTACTTGGCGCCATGACCAAGTATTGCGATGTTTGGCTTTAGCATTGGAAGGCAAGCGTAGTATGACCAATAAATTGCCGCCTGTTCTAGCAAAACATTACACGCAGAAGACAATATTCCTCCGCCTAGGCGAGCAACCACCAAGAAAAGGTGCTAACACCAATTCTCGCCCAGGACAACTGGAAGCTGCTAGGGACTGGAAGATGCTGGTTGATCTTGATCAACGGCTTATTTTTCCACCTGAGATTGCCACCACTAACCTACGACCAGATATTGTTTTGTGGTCTGGATCAGCACGCATTGTTCAACTGATAGAGTTAACAGTGCCATGGGAGGATGCGGTAGATGAGGCATATGAGAGGAAGAAACTGCGGTATGCTCATCTGGCCACTGAAGCAGAACAGCGAGGATGGAGAGTCCAGGTTTATCCAGTGGAAGTGGGTTGTCGTGGTTTTGTGGCACACTCTACAACCCGGTTCCTCAGAGACGTCGGATTCAGTGGCCAAGAGTTGTGTCGTACAGTAAAGAACTTATCTGAAGCAGCAGAAAGGAGCAGCAACTGGCTGTGGTTGAGACGGAAAGATTCTAGCTGGCTGTGTACAGGCCGCCATGCTACGGTTTCGTAGAATTCATGAAAAATTGAAAGGTCTGTTGGTTTATTTGTATAGGTTGTATAGTATTTACAGTCATTACGTTCCTGTGTATATTGCGTGAATGACGGGTGGTTGGGCAGATATTGTGTTTTGCGGTAGGTGGTATGCCATACGGAACCGTTGCCACTGAAACTGCATATTAACGCACTAGTGGGGCTAGACAGCCTTAGTCAAACGGGTTGGCGCGTATGGTTGGGTTGCGGAGAGATTGTGAGATTGTGGTTAGGTCTCAGCAGCAACTGTTGGTTTATTTGTATAGGTTGTATAGTATTTACAGTCATTACGTTCCTGTGTATATTGCGTGAATGACGGGTGGTTGGGCAGATATTGTGTTTTGTGGTAGGTGGTATGCCATATGGAACCGTTCCCACTGAAACTGCAAATTAACGCACCAGTGGGGCTCGACAGCCTTAGTCAAACGGGTTGGCGCGTATGGTTGGGTTGCGGAGAGATTGTGAGATTGTGGTTAGGTCTCAGCAGCAAGAGGGTTTGCTTATGCCGCCTCCGGCCAGGCCGCGTCTGCTCTAAACTTGATGGGTGTGTTTCAGATCCTGCAAGCCGACCTCCTCCGTGAATGGGATGAGAAGGGCCGGGACCCAGCTGCGGTTACGGATTTGAGAAGCGCGACGGATCTCTCTCTCCGCGCCACCAAAGCCGCAGCCCAAGCCATCGGATGAGCCATGGCCGCGTTAACCGTGACGGAGAGGCACCTCTGGTTAACGCTTGCGGATATGAGGGAAACTGAGCGAGCCACTTTTCTGAACGCGCCGCTTTCCCCCACTGGTCTCTTCGGCCTTGCGGTGAACGGGATTGTTGACCGCTTCTCTGTGGTGCAAAAGACCACGCAGGCCATGAACCTCTTCCTGCCGCGATGCTCGAGTTCCGCCACAGGCCGCTCTCGCGAGAGACAAAGCCAGCCTCCTGTGCGAACCAGCACCCAGCGTCCAGCACAGCCTCAGCCTCAGCCTTCGCAGCGACGTCAGGGCGGCCGCCCTAGATCGCGCTCAGACAGCCGTCACAGACCGCCGCCCCCCAGAGGGCCTCGGCAAAGAATCAAGCTGAAATCCGAGCACGCGAAGCCCTCCTAACAGCGAGAGAGAAACCGCTGCGGCCGGACCGCCGTCAAAGTTCATTTCCCTGTCAGTCCCCTTCGAACAGGCTACTGTAGTGGTTCAACTAGCTGCCAACGAGCCGGTTTATTCACCCTCTCGCCTGCACACAAACGCCGTTTTCACGGCGACCCAGAGAAATCTCAAAAAGAGTATAATGTCTGGTCCGGCTCACGCCGTCAGTGTTTTAAGTGTAGTGAATGTGCCCACGCCCCAGTGTTCACACATAAGCACTCCAAATCCCGTGTCACTCACAGAGCACACTCTCATAAAGCGCAGAAAAGCCGCTTGAGTGTTGAATGTAAGAAATGTGTCCACAGGTCTGTGCCCACTATCTGCGCGCTCTGTTACACGATCAAAGAAGCAGGTTATGAACGTAAGTCTCGTGCCCACCAGAGAGCGCTCACGCTTGCTAACACAAACCTCCCCCCGGGCCCCGCCTGCGCGTTTAAGTGTTATCACAAAACACAGGGCGTTAATAAAGCGCTCCCCATCTATTATGATGGAGGCGTCAGATACAGTTGTGTCTCGTGCCCGCGTGCGCGCCCTCACGCTTACAGAGAGCTCTTCCGCCCAGAGCGCTGCTCGCGCGTCAAAGTATGTTCCCCATCCCTTATGATCGGGACATCTCACATAAGTCGGCCGGTTTCGGCTGTCAGCGAGCGGCCATTGCCCAGAACGGTGCGCGCGCTCTAGGCTCCGGTTCAGTTTCACAAGCCCGCAAATGGCGGCGGTCTGAACCCGGAGGCCATTCGCCCCCTAGCAGCTCACATAGCTGCGTGGGAAACTATCCCAGGGATTTCAGAATGGGTGTTGAGCACAATAAAGCAGGGCTATACACTTCAATTCATTCGCCGTCCCCCACGCTTTCAAGCCCGGACCGCGACGATAGTGAATGCGGAAGTAGCACACCTACTTCACGCAGAAATAGCAAAGCTGCTGTGCAAAGGGGCTATAGAAAAGGTGCCGCCTTCTCTGAGCGAGTCAGGCTTTTACAGCTGATATTTTCTCGTACCCAAGAAGGACGGAGCCTTCAGACCTATCCTAGATCTGAGATATTTGAACAAAGTGCTTGCAAAAAGACCGTTCAAAATGCCGGAAGCCTGCAAAATGGCGGAAGCCTCGCCGAGCCTGGGTGTCTGGCGGCCAGAAAATCAGAGTGACTCAGACCTGCATAACAGCTCTGCAGCCCTGGTTAGTGGCCGACTGGTACCAGCAGGGAGTAATGATGGGAACCATCTCTCATCGGAAGGTCATCTCGACAGACGCGTCCAACTCGGGTTGGCGCGCGCTGTTCGAGGGCAGACCGGCCTTTGGCCAGTGGTCAGACCAGGAGAAGGGTTTTCACATAAACTGTCTGGAAATGATAGCGGTCGAGAACGCGCTGAAGTGCTTCCTCCCGTTCATACAGGACCAGCATGTTCTTGTCCACTCGGACAACACATCTGTGGTATCCTATGTAAACCGTCAGGGCGGTGTCAGATCCAGAAATCTCTGCAATCTGACGGAACGCCTCCTTATTTGGTCACATATGAACCTGCGCTCGGTGAGGGCGGCGCATGTGCCTGGCCATTTGAACGACGGCCCAGACAAACTGTCCAGGGACAATGTTCCCCCAGGGGAATGGTCCCTGCACCCCCAAACGGTCCAGAAACTGTGGCGCCTATTCGGCAGAGCGGAAGTCGACCTGTTTGCGTCAAAAGACAACGCTCAATGCCCGACGTTCTTCTCGAAGGACGAGGAAGCGCTGGCCCAGGTTTGGCCCAGCCTCCCGCTATATGCTTTCCCTCCGGTCTCTCTGTTGCCACAGGTGATCAAGAGAATCAGGGAAACACGCCACTCGGTGCTCCTCATAGCCCCGCGTTGGGAGAATCAGACTTGGTTCCCGGAACTGGCACGGCTGTCACATACAGCTCCGTGGCCGATTCCGGTGAGGGCAGATCTCTTCTCTCAGGCTCGCGGCACGATCTGGCATCACCATCCAGAGCGCTGGTCTCTGCATGCATGGTTGATCAACTGGTACTCGTTGCCCTGCCAGAAGGAGTGATGAACACGATCACGCAGTCTAGAGCCCCTTCCACGAGAAGGCTCTACGCGTCTAAATGGTCGGTGTTCTCTGGATGGTGCACTGACAGAGGTCTGGACCCGCGGACATGCGGGATGGCGCAGCTGCTCACCTTCCTACAAGAGCTGTTGGATAAGGGAAGGTCCCCATCCATGCTCAATGAATACGTGGCGGCCGTGGCAGCGTTCGCGGAATCGACGCAGGGCCAGTCACTGGGAAGACATGAGTTGGTCATCCGCTTCCTTAGAGGAGCTAGAAGGATGAATCCGCCGCGCCCCCCGTCGGTTCCCATGTGGGATCTTTCATTGGTCCTCGAGGCCCTGAAAGCTTTTCCATTTGAACCACTAGACTCCGTGGGGTTGAAATATCTATCACAAAAAAACGTTTTTCTGACTGCACTGTCGTCAGTAAAACGTGTAGGGGATCTGCACGCGCTGTCTGACAGCGCGTCGTGTCTTGAGTTCGGACCAAATGACTCTAAAGTCATCCTCAGACCTAGACATGGTTATGTCCCTAAAGTGATGGGCACTCCATTCAGACCGCAAGTTATTTCGCTGTCAGCTCTCCCAGCATCTGACAGCGAAAGTTATGTGAATCTCCTCTGCCCTGTCAGAGCGCTGAGATTTTACATTACGCGCTCCGCCTCCTTCAGGCGTTCGGAACAGCTTTTCGTTTCGTTTGGTGGGCGCGCCAAGGGGCTCGCCTCCTCGAAACAGAGCCTGTCCAGATGGATAGTGGACGCTATAGCGGCAGCTTACGCGTCAAAAGGTCTGCAATGCCCTCTGGGCATCAGGGCTCATTCCACGAGAGGCGTGGCCTCGTCATGAGGGAATGGTACAGTGGAATTTCTATCCATGACATACATATGTGTAGCGGCGGGCTGGAGCTCCCCGTCTACCTTTGTCAGGTTTTATAACCTAGAAGTTCCTGCCTTGCAGGCTAAACTGTTGTCAGTCTGAAAAAGAGGTGTATTCTGCCCAGATCTCCTGCTCAGATCACTTTCATGACTCAGCTCTCCTGGTTGAGCTGCACTAAGTAGGGTATGTGCCATATGACTATACAGACCGGCGCGCTGCTCTGTATTCCCTATGTGTGCTTATGTACAAGTGATGGCCCGCGTGGCTGGCCACCTTATTTTTTCCACTTATGGGGTTCCCCTCAAGCTCGGGGTCTCATGTGGATGCTTGGCGCGCATGGCGTTGACAAAGTGTTCCCGTAGCGTAAGCTAAACTTACGCAATACGAGAGAACCTCTCGTAAGAGAACGATACTCGGTTACTAACGTAACCTCGGTTCTCTCTAGAGAGGGAACGAGTATTGCGCAAACGGCCGTGCTCGCGCCACGAGCGACTTCGCTTCAGTCGTCGAAAAACCAGAGAATTCAGCCTACAGCCCCTATTTTATACGCTAAGCCACGCCTATCTGGCAGGCTGTGACGCTATAAAGGCGCGGGCGCCCTTCATTGGGCGTGACGTCACGCCGGGCTCACTGGTAGGCTGCAGCAGTTGCCCGCAGGGCAGCCAATGAGCACGCGAGATGGCCTGCTCTAGGTCTGCTAGCTGCTGCACTGCGTTGACAAGGTATACAAAATTAAGGATAATTTTTTGGCTTCAGTATCTCGAGAAGATGAATCTTTCCCGTAGCGTAAGCTAAACTTACGCAATACTCGTTCCCTCTCTAGAGAGAACCGAGGTTACGTTAGTAACCGAGTATCGTTTTTTTATATAATGGAATGAAACAACAAAAAGTTATTAAAACAGCAGATTGCGTTGCCCTTCTCTTTAATACACTACAAACTGAGTTAGTTCTTGAGTGCATTGCAATGCAAAAAAGTGCATATTGCATATTGTGCACAACGCTTTATTTTATGTGCAATGCAATTCAACAGCAGATTGCATTGCAATCTCTTCAATGCACTACAAAATTAGTTCGTTCTTGAATGCATTGCAATTCAATAAAGTGCATATTGCTTATATGTTATTCTAAAGGGACCTCAAAAGGTTTAAAAACGATATATCTTTATAGACACTTTCTTATGTTAAGTCCGCCAGACAGTAGTCCATATTGGACTTTTTGAACTTTTTTCATGGTCAAAGGGTCATCAAAAGGTTTAAAAACTATATATCCTTATAGACCCTTTCTGATGTTAAATCAGCCATATAGGTCCCCTTTTGACCTACTGAACATATTTCTGGACAAAGAGTTCTTGAACAATAATTACTTTTCATTCAGATTGACTTCTTTATGATTATTCTGATGCTTCATAAGCCATATAGAAGTCCATACCTGACCTATTGAACTTATTTTTGGTCAAAGAGACCTCAAAACGTTTTAAACAATATAAACTTGTAGACTCTTTCTGATGTTAAGTCCATATCGGAACTTTTGAACTTTGTTTCTGGTCAATTTCCTTATAATATACTCATTCTGATGTTAAATCAGCCATTCATAGGTCCTTTTTTGACCTACTGAACAAATTTCTTGTCCAAGACTTGACTTGACTTTTTTTTACATAAAAAAAAAAGTTCAAAAGTTCAGATGATAAGGAACTGCTGTCTGGCGGACTTGATCTGATTTTTTAACATCAGAAAGAGTCTACAAGGACATCATGTAGCTTTTAGACCTAGTAGCTTTGGGGACCCTCTGACCAGAAAAAAAGTTCAAAAGGTCCCACATGGACTGCTGTCTGGCAGACTTCACTTTTTAACAGCAGAAAATGTCTGTAAGGACATCATCATGTAGATTTTAAACCTTGTGGGGAACCTCTGACCTGACTTTTTAACATCAAAAAGAGTCTAGAAGGACATCATGTAACTTTTAGACCTTCTGGGGACCCTCTGACCAGAAAAAATGTTCAAAAGGTCCCAGATGGACTGCTGTCTGGCGGACTGGATCTGATTTTTTAACATCAGAAAGAGTCTACAAGGACATCATGTAGCTTTTAGACCGTGCGAGGACACTCAGACCACAAAGGTTCAAAAGATCCCATATGGACCACTGTCTTCCAGATTTGACTGGACTTTTTAGCATCAGAAAGAGTCTACAAGGACATCATGTAGCTTTTAGACCTTCTGGGGACATTCTGACCAGAAAAAAAGTTCCAAAGGTCCCATATGGACTGCTGTTGGCAGACTTGACTTTTTAACAGCAGAAAATGTCTGTAAGGACATCATCATGTAGATTTTAGCCCTAGTGGGGAACCTCTGACCAGACTTTTTAACATCTAAAAGAGTCTGTAAGGACATCATGTAACTTTTAGACCTTCTGGGGACCCTCTGACCAGAAACAAAGTTCAAAAGATCCCATATGGACTACTGTCTTTCGGATTTGACTGGACTTTTTAGCATCAGAAAGAGTCTTTAAGGACATCATGGATCTTTTAGACTTTCTGGGGACCATCTGACCAGAAAAAAGATCAAAAGATCCCAAATGGACTACTGTCTTTCGGATTTGACTGGACTTTTTAATATCAGAAAGAGTCTATAAGGACATCATGGATCTTTTAGACCTTCTGGGGACCCTATGACCAGAAAAAAAGTTCAAAAGGTCCAATATGGACTACTGTCTGGTGGACGTGACTTTTTAACATCAAAAATAGTCTACAAGGACATCATGTAGCTTTTAGACCTTCTGGGGAAACTCTAACCAGAAAAAAAGTTCAAAAGGTCCCACATGGACTGCTGTTGGCGGACCTGACTTTTTAACAGCAGAAAATATCTGTAAGGACATCATCATGTAGATTTTAGACCTTGTGGGGAACCACTAACCTGACTTTTTAACATCAAAAAGAGTCTATAAGGACATCATGTAACTTTTAGACCTTCTGGGGACCCTCTGACCAGAAAAAAAGTTCAAAAGATCCCATATGGACTACTCTCTGGCGGACTTGATCTGACTTTTTAACATCAGAAAGAGTCTATAAGGACATAATGGATCTTTTATACATTCCGGAGACCCACTGACCAGAAAAAAAGTTCAAAAGATCCCATATGGACTACTGTCTTTCGGATGTGACTGGACTTTTCAACATCAGAAAGAGTCTATAAGGACATCATGGATCTTTTAGAAATTCTGGGGACCCTCTGACCAGAAAAAAAGTTCAAAAGATCCCATATGGACTACTGTCTTTCGGATGTGACTGGACTTTTTAACATCAGAAAGAGTCTATAAGGACATCATGGATCTTTTAGACCTTCTGGGGACCCTCTGACCAGAAAAAAAGTCCAAAAGATCCTATATCGACGACTGTCTTTCGGATTTGACTGGACTTTTTAACATCAGAAAGAGTCTATGAGGACATCATGTAGCTTTTGGACCTTCTGGGGACCCTCTGAGCAGAAAAAAAGTTCAAAAGATCCCATATGGACTACTGTCTTTCGGATTTGACTTGACTTTTTAACATCAGAAAGAGTCTATAAGGACATCATGGATCTTTTAGACCTTCTGGGGACCCTCTGACCAGAAAAAAAGTTCAAAAGGTCCCAGATGGACTGCTGTCTGGCGGACTTGATCTGATTTTTTAACATCAGCAAGAGTCTACAAGGACATCATGTAGCTTTTAGACCTTCTGGGGACCCTCTGACCAGAAAAAAACTTCAAAAGATCCCACATGGACTGCTGTCTGGAGGACTTAACTTTTTAACAGCAGAAAATGTCTGCAAGGACATCATCATGTAGATTTTAGACCTTGTGGGGAACCTCTGACCAGACTTTTTAACATCAAAAAGAGTCTATAAGGACATCATGTAACTTTTAGACCTTCTGGGGACCCTCTGACCAGAAAAAAAGTTCAAAAGATCCCATATGGACTGCTGTCTGGCGGACTTGACTTTTTAACAGCAGAAAATGTCTATAAGGACATCATCATGTAGATTTTAGACCTTCTGGGGACCCTCTGACCATAAAAAAAAGTTCAAAAGATCCCATGTGGACTACTGTCTTTTGGATGTGACTGGACTTTTTAATATCAGAAAGTGTCTATAAGGACATCATGGATCTTTTAGACCTTCTGGGGACCCTCTGACCATAAAAAAAGATCAAAAGATCCCAAATGGACTACTGTCTTTCGGATTAGACTGGACTTTTTAACATCAGAAAGAGTCTATAAGGACATCATGGATCTTTTAGACCTTCTGGGGACCCTCTGACCAGAAAAAAAGTTCAAGAGATCCCATATGGACTACAGTCTTTCGGATGTGACTGGACTTTTTAACATCAGAAAGAGTCTATAAGGACATCATGGATCTTTAGAAATTCTGGGGACCCTCTGACCAGAAAAAAATTTCAAAAGATCCCATATGGACTACTGTCTTTAGGATGTGACTGGACTTTTTAACTTCAGAAAGAATCTATAAAGACATCTTGGATCTTTTAGACCTTCTGGGGACCCTCTGACCAGAAAAAAAGTTCAAAAGATCCCATATGGACTACTGTCTTTCGGATTTGACTGGACTTTTTAGCATCAGAAAGAGTCTATAAGGACATCATGGATCATTTAGACCTTCTGGGGACCCTCTGACCAGAAAAAAAGTTAAAAAGATCCCATATGGACTACTGTCTTTCCGATGTGACTGGACTTTTTAACATCAGAAAGAGTCTATAAGGACATCATGGATCTTTTAGACCTACTGGGGACCCTCTGACCAGAAAAAAAGTTCAAAAGATCCTATATCAACGACTGTCTTTCGGATTTGACTGGACTTTTTAACATCAGAAAGAGTCTATGAGGACATCATGTAGCTTTTGGACCTTCTGGGGACCCTCTGAGCAGAAAAAAAGTTCAAAAGATCCCATATGGACTACTGTCTTTCGAATTAGACTGGACTTTTTAACATCAGAAAGAGTCTATAAGGACATCATGGATCTTTTAGACCTTCTGGGGACCCTCTGACCAGAAAAAAAGTTCAAAAGGTCCCATATGGACTACTGTCTGGTGGACGTGACTTTTTAACATCAAAAAGAGTCTACAAGGACATCATGTAGCTTTTAGACCTTCTGGGGACACTCTGACCAGAAAAAAACTTCAAAAGGTCCCACATGGACTGCTGTTGGCGGACTTGACTTTTTAACAGCAGAAAATGTCTGTTTAGACCTTGTGGGGAACCTCTGACCAGACGTTTTAACATCAAAATGAGTCTATAAGGACATCATGTACCTTTTAGACCTTCTGGGGACCCTCTGACCAGAAATAAAGTTCAAAAAGTCCCATATAGACTGCTCTCTGGTGCACTTGATCTGACTTTTTAACATCAGAAACAGTAAAAAAACCATAATGGATCTTTTAGACCTTCTGGGGACCCTCTGACCAGAAAAAAAGTTCAAAAGATCCCATATGGACTACTGTCTTTCGGATTTGACTGTACTTTTTATCACCAGAAAGAGTCTATAAGGACATCATGGATCTTTTAGACCTTCTGGGGACCCTCTGATCAGAAAAAAAGTTCAAAAGATCCCATATGGACTACTGTCGGATTTGACAGGACTTTTTAACATCAAAAAGAGTCTATTAGGACATCATGTAACTTTTAGAACTTCTGGGGACCCTCTGACCAGAAATAAAGTTCATAAGGTCCCCTATGGACTACTCTCTGGCGGACTTGATCTTTTTTTTAACATTAGAAAGAGTCTATAAGGACATCATGGATCTTTTAGACCTTCTGGGGACCCTCTGACCAGAAAAAATGTTCAAAAGATCCCATATGGACTACTGTCGGATTTGACTGGACTATTTAACATCAAAAAAAGTCTATAAGGACATCATGTAACTTTTAGACTTTCTGGGGACCCTATGAGCAGAAAAAAAGTTCAAAAGATCCCATATAGACTTCTTTCTTTCGGATTTGACTGGACTTTTTAACATCAAAAAGAGTCTATGAGGACATCATGTAGCTTCTGGAACTTCTGGGGACCCTCTGAGCAGAAAAAAAGTTCAAAAGATCCCATATGGACTGCTGTCTTTCGGATTTGACTTGACTTTTTAACATCAGAAAGAGTCTATAAGGACATCATGGATCTTTTAGACCTTCTGGGGACCCTCTGACCAGAAAAAAAGTTCAAAAGGTCCCAGATGGACTGCTGTCTGGCAGACTTGATCTGATTTTTTAACATCAGAAAGAGTCTACAATGACATCATGTAGCTTTTAGACCTTCTGGGGACCCTCTGACCAGATAAAAACTTCAAAAGGTCCCACATGGACTGCTGTCTGGAGGACTTAACTTTTTAACAGCAGAAAATGTCTGTAAGGACATCATCATGTAGATTTTAGACCTTGTGGGGAACCTCTGACCAGACTTTTTAACATCAGAAAGAGTCTATAAGGACATCATGTAACTTTTAGACCTTCTGGGGACCCTGTGACCAGAAAAAAGTTCAAAAGATCCCATATGGACTACTGTCTTTTGGATGTGACTGGACTTTTTAATATCAGAAAGTGTCTATAAGGACATCATAGATTTTTTAGACCTTCTGGGGACCCTCTGACCAGAAAAAAAGTTCAAAAGATCCCATATGGACTACTGTCTTTCGGATTTGACTGGACTTTTTAGCATCAGAAAGAGTCTATAAGGACATCATGGATCTTTTAGACCTTCTGAGGACCCTCTGACTAGAAAAAAAGTTCATAAGATCCCAAATGGACTGCTGTCGGATTTGACTGGACTTTTTAACATCAGAAAGAGTCTATAAGGACATCATGGATATTTTAGACCTTCTGGGGACCCTCTGACCAGAAAAAAAGATCAAAAGATCCCAATTGGACTGCTGTCTTTCGGATTTGACTGGACTTTTTAACATCAGAAAGAGTCTATAAGGACATAATGGACCTTTTTGACCTTCCGGGGACCCTCTGACTAGAAAAAAAGATCAAAAGATCCCAAATGGACTACTGTCTTTCGGATTTGACTGGACTTTTTAGCATCAGAAAGAGTCTATAAGGACACCGGATTTGACTGGACTTTTTAACATCAAAAAGAGTCTATAAGGACATCATATAACTTTTAGACCTTCTGGGGACCCTCTGACCAGAAAAAAAGTTCAAAAGATCCCATATGGACTACTGTCTTTCGGATTTGACTGGACTTTTTAGCATCAGAAAGAGTCTATAAGGACATCATGGATCTTTTAGACCTTCTGGGGACCCCTTGACCAGAAAAAAAGTTCAAAAGATCCCATATTGACTACTGTCTTTCGGATGTGACTGGACTTTTTAACATAAGAAAGAGTCTATAAGGACATCATGGATCTTTTAGACCTTCTGGGGACCCTCTGACCAGAAAAAAAGTTCAAAAGGTCCCATATGGACTACTGTCTGGTGGACGTGACTTTTTAACATCAAAAAGAGTCTACAAGGACATCATGTAGCTTTTAGACCTTCTGGGGACACTCTGACCAGAAAAAAACTTCAAAAGGTCCCACATGGACTGCTGTTGGCGGACTTGACTTTTTAACAGCAGAAAATGTCTGTTTAGACCTTGTGGGGAACCTCTGACCAGACGTTTTAACATCAAAATGAGTCTATAAGGACATCATGTACCTTTTAGACCTTCTGGGGACCCTCTGACCAGAAATAAAGTTCAAAAAGTCCCATATAGACTGCTCTCTGGTGCACTTGATCTGACTTTTTAACATCAGAAACAGTAAAAAAACCATAATGGATCTTTTAGACCTTCTGGGGACCCTCTGACCAGAAAAAAAGTTCAAAAGATCCCATATGGACTACTGTCTTTCGGATTTGACTGTACTTTTTATCACCAGAAAGAGTCTATAAGGACATCATGGATCTTTTAGACCTTCTGGGGACCCTCTGATCAGAAAAAAAGTTCAAAAGATCCCATATGGACTACTGTCGGATTTGACAGGACTTTTTAACATCAAAAAGAGTCTATTAGGACATCATGTAACTTTTAGAACTTCTGGGGACCCTCTGACCAGAAATAAAGTTCATAAGGTCCCCTATGGACTACTCTCTGGCGGACTTGATCTTTTTTTTAACATTAGAAAGAGTCTATAAGGACATCATGGATCTTTTAGACCTTCTGGGGACCCTCTGACCAGAAAAAATGTTCAAAAGATCCCATATGGACTACTGTCGGATTTGACTGGACTATTTAACATCAAAAAAAGTCTATAAGGACATCATGTAACTTTTAGACTTTCTGGGGACCCTATGAGCAGAAAAAAAGTTCAAAAGATCCCATATAGACTTCTTTCTTTCGGATTTGACTGGACTTTTTAACATCAAAAAGAGTCTATGAGGACATCATGTAGCTTCTGGAACTTCTGGGGACCCTCTGAGCAGAAAAAAAGTTCAAAAGATCCCATATGGACTGCTGTCTTTCGGATTTGACTTGACTTTTTAACATCAGAAAGAGTCTATAAGGACATCATGGATCTTTTAGACCTTCTGGGGACCCTCTGACCAGAAAAAAAGTTCAAAAGGTCCCAGATGGACTGCTGTCTGGCAGACTTGATCTGATTTTTTAACATCAGAAAGAGTCTACAATGACATCATGTAGCTTTTAGACCTTCTGGGGACCCTCTGACCAGATAAAAACTTCAAAAGGTCCCACATGGACTGCTGTCTGGAGGACTTAACTTTTTAACAGCAGAAAATGTCTGTAAGGACATCATCATGTAGATTTTAGACCTTGTGGGGAACCTCTGACCAGACTTTTTAACATCAGAAAGAGTCTATAAGGACATCATGTAACTTTTAGACCTTCTGGGGACCCTGTGACCAGAAAAAAGTTCAAAAGATCCCATATGGACTACTGTCTTTTGGATGTGACTGGACTTTTTAATATCAGAAAGTGTCTATAAGGACATCATAGATTTTTTAGACCTTCTGGGGACCCTCTGACCAGAAAAAAAGTTCAAAAGATCCCATATGGACTACTGTCTTTCGGATTTGACTGGACTTTTTAGCATCAGAAAGAGTCTATAAGGACATCATGGATCTTTTAGACCTTCTGAGGACCCTCTGACTAGAAAAAAAGTTCATAAGATCCCAAATGGACTGCTGTCGGATTTGACTGGACTTTTTAACATCAGAAAGAGTCTATAAGGACATCATGGATATTTTAGACCTTCTGGGGACCCTCTGACCAGAAAAAAAGATCAAAAGATCCCAATTGGACTGCTGTCTTTCGGATTTGACTGGACTTTTTAACATCAGAAAGAGTCTATAAGGACATAATGGACCTTTTTGACCTTCCGGGGACCCTCTGACTAGAAAAAAAGATCAAAAGATCCCAAATGGACTACTGTCTTTCGGATTTGACTGGACTTTTTAGCATCAGAAAGAGTCTATAAGGACACCGGATTTGACTGGACTTTTTAACATCAAAAAGAGTCTATAAGGACATCATATAACTTTTAGACCTTCTGGGGACCCTCTGACCAGAAAAAAAGTTCAAAAGATCCCATATGGACTACTGTCTTTCGGATTTGACTGGACTTTTTAGCATCAGAAAGAGTCTATAAGGACATCATGGATCTTTTAGACCTTCTGGGGACCCCTTGACCAGAAAAAAAGTTCAAAAGATCCCATATTGACTACTGTCTTTCGGATGTGACTGGACTTTTTAACATAAGAAAGAGTCTATAAGGACATCATGGATCTTTTAGACCTTCTGGGGACCCTCTGACCAGGAAAAAAGTTAAAAAGATCCCATATGGACTACTGTCTTTTGGATGTGACTGGACTTTTTAATATCAGAAAGTGTCTATAAGGACATCATAGATTTTTTAGACCTTCTGGGGACCCTCTGACCAGAAAAAAAGTTCAAAAGATCCCATATGGACTACTGTCTTTCGGATTTGACTGGACTTTTTAGCATCAGAAAGAGTCTATAAGGACATCATGGATCTTTTAGACCTTCTGAGGACCCTCTGACTAGAAAAAAAGTTCAAAAGATCCCATATGGACTACTGTCTTTCGGATTTGACTGGACTTTTTAGCATCAGAAAGAGTCTATAAGGACATCATGGATCTTTTAGACCTTCTGAGGACCCTCTGACTAGAAAAAAAGTTCATAAGATCCCAAATGGACTGCTGTCGGATTTGACTGGACTTTTTAACATCAGAAAGAGTCTATAAGGACATCATGGATATTTTAGACCTTCTGGGGACCCTCTGACCAGAAAAAAAGATCAAAAGATCCCAATTGGACTGCTGTCTTTCGGATTTGACTGGACTTTTTAACATCAGAAAGAGTCTATAAGGACATAATGGACCTTTTTGACCTTCCGGGGACCCTCTGACTAGAAAAAAAGATCAAAAGATCCCAAATGGACTACTGTCTTTCGGATTTGACTGGACTTTTTAGCATCAGAAAGAGTCTATAAGGACACCGGATTTGACTGGACTTTTTAACATCAAAAAGAGTCTATAAGGACATCATATAACTTTTAGACCTTCTGGGGACCCTCTGACCAGAAAAAAAGTTCAAAAGATCCCATATGGACTACTGTCTTTCGGATTTGACTGGACTTTTTAGCATCAGAAAGAGTCTATAAGGACATCATGGATCTTTTAGACCTTCTGGGGACCCCTTGACCAGAAAAAAAGTTCAAAAGATCCCATATTGACTACTGTCTTTCGGATGTGACTGGACTTTTTAACATAAGAAAGAGTCTATAAGGACATCATGGATCTTTTAGACCTTCTGGGGACCCTCTGACCAGGAAAAAAGTTAAAAAGATCCCATATGGACTACTGTCTTTTGGATGTGACTGGACTTTTTAATATCAGAAAGTGTCTATAAGGACATCATAGATTTTTTAGACCTTCTGGGGACCCTCTGACCAGAAAAAAAGTTCAAAAGATCCCATATGGACTACTGTCTTTCGGATTTGACTGGACTTTTTAGCATCAGAAAGAGTCTATAAGGACATCATGGATCTTTTAGACCTTCTGAGGACCCTCTGACTAGAAAAAAAGTTCATAAGATCCCAAATGGACTGCTGTCGGATTTGACTGGACTTTTTAACATCAGAAAGAGTCTATAAGGACATCATGGATATTTTAGACCTTCTGGGGACCCTCTGACCAGAAAAAAAGATCAAAAGATCCCAATTGGACTGCTGTCTTTCGGATTTGACTGGACTTTTTAACATCAGAAAGAGTCTATAAGGACATAATGGACCTTTTTGACCTTCCGGGGACCCTCTGACTAGAAAAAAAGATCAAAAGATCCCAAATGGACTACTGTCTTTCGGATTTGACTGGACTTTTTAGCATCAGAAAGAGTCTATAAGGACACCGGATTTGACTGGACTTTTTAACATCAAAAAGAGTCTATAAGGACATCATATAACTTTTAGACCTTCTGGGGACCCTCTGACCAGAAAAAAAGTTCAAAAGATCCCATATGGACTACTGTCTTTCGGATTTGACTGGACTTTTTAGCATCAGAAAGAGTCTATAAGGACATCATGGATCTTTTAGACCTTCTGGGGACCCTTTGACCAGAAAAAAAGTTCAAAAGATCCCATATTGACTACTGTCTTTCGGATGTGACTGGACTTTTTAACATAAGAAAGAGTCTATAAGGACATCATGGATCTTTTAGACCTTCTGGGGACCCTCTGACCAGGAAAAAAGTTAAAAAGATCCCAAATGGACTACTGTCTTTCGGATTTGACTGGACTTTTTATCATCAGAAAGAGTCTATAAGGACATCATGGATCTTTTAGACCTTCTAGGGACCCTCTGACCAGAAAAAAAGTTCAAAAGATCCCATATGGACTACTGTCGGATTTGACGGGACTTTTTAGCATCAGAAAGAGTCTATAAGGACATCTTGTAACTTTTAGACCTTCTGGGGACCCTATGACCAGAAAAAAAAGTTCAAAAGATCCCATATGGACTACTGTCTTTCGGATTTGACAACTTTTTAACATCAAAAAGAGTCTATAAGGACATCATGGATCTTTTAGACCTTCTGGGGACCCTCTGACCAAAAAAAAAGTTCAAAAGATCCCATATGGACTGCTGTCTGGCGGACTTGATCTGACTTTTTAACATCTGAAAGAGTCTATAAGGACATCATGTAACTTTTAGACCTTCTGGGGACCCTCTGACAAGAAAAAAAGTTCAAAAGATCCCATATAGACTACTGCGTTTCGAATGAGACTGGACTTTTTAACATCAGAAAGAGTCTATAAGGACATAATGGATCTTTTAGACCTTCTGGGGACCCTCTGACCAGAAAAAGTGTTCAAAAAGTCCCAAATGGACTACTCTCTGGCGGACTTGATCTGACTTTTTAACATCAGAAAGAGTCTATAGGGACATCATCGATCTTTTAGACTTTCTCGGGACGATCTGACCAGAAATAAAGTTCAAAAGATCCCATATGGACTACACTTTGGCGGACTTGATTTGACTTTTTAACATCAGAAAGAGTCTATAAGGACATAATGGATCTTTTAGACCTTCTGGGGACCCTCTTACCAGAAAAAAAGTTCAAAAGTTCCAATATTGACTTCTGTCTTTCGGATTTGACTGGACTTTTTAGCATCAGAAAGAGTCTATAAGGATATCATGTAACTTTTAGACCTTCTGGGGACCCTCTGACCAGAAAAAAAGTTCAAAAGATCCCATATGGACTACTGCCTTTCAGATATGGCTGGACTTTTTAACATCAGAAAGAGTCTATAAGGACATCATGGATCTTTTAGACCTTCTGGGGACCCTCTGACCAGAAAAAAAGTTCAAAAAGTCCCATATGGACTACTCTCTGGCGGACTTGATCTGACTTTTTAACATCAGAAAGAGGCTATAAAGACATAATAGATGTTTTAGACTTTTTGGGGACCCTCTGACCAGAAAAAAAGATCAAAAGATCCCAAATGGACTGCTGTCTTTCGGATTTGACTGGACTTTTTAACATCAGAAAGAGTCTATAAGGACATAATGGACCTTTTTGACCTTCCGGGGACCCTCTGACTAGAAAAAAAGATCAAAAGATCCCAAATGGACTACTGTCTTTCGGATTTGACTGGACTTTTTAGCATCAGAAAGAGTCTTCAAGGACACCGGATTTGACTGGACTTTTTAACATCAAAAAGAGTCTATAAGGACATCATATAACTTTTAGACCTTCTGGGGACCCTCTGACCAGAGAAAAAGTTCAAAAGATCCCATATGGACTACTGTCTTTCGGATTTGACTGGACTTTTTAGCATCAGAAAGAGTCTATAAGGACATAATGGATCTTTTAGACCTTCTGGGGACCCTCTGACCAGAAAAAATGTTCAAAAAGTCCCATATGGACTACTCTCTGGCGGACTTGATCTGACTTTTTAACATCAGAAAGAGAATATAAGGACATCATCGATCTTTTAGACTTTCTCGGGACGATCTGACCAGAAATAAAGTTCAAAAGATCCCATATGGACTACACTTTGGCGGACTTGATCTGACTTTTTAACATCAGAAAGAGTCTATAAGGACATAATGGATCTTTTAGACCTTCTGGGGACCCTCTTACCAGAAAAAAAGTTCAAAAGTTCCAATATTGACTTCTGTCTTTCGGATTTGACTGGACTTTTTAGCATCAGAAAGAGTCTATAAGGATATCATGTAACTTTTAGACCTTCTGGGGACCCTCTGACCAGAAAAAAAGTTCAAAAGATCCCATATGGACTACTGCCTTTCAGATATGGCTGGACTTTTTAACATCAGAAAGAGTCTATAAGGACATCATGGATCTTTTAGACCTTCTGGGGACCCTCTGACCAGAAAAAAAGTTCAAAAAGTCCCATATGGACTACTCTCTGGCGGACTTGATCTGACTTTTTAACATCAGAAAGAGGCTATAAAGACATAATAGATGTTTTAGACTTTTTGGGGACCCTCTGACAAGAAAAAAAGTTCAAAACATCCCATATGGGCTACAGTCTTTCGGATTTGACTGGATTTTTTAACATCACAAAGAGTCTATAAGGACATCATGGATTTCTTAGACCTTCTGGGGACCCTCTGACCAGAAAAAAAGTTCAAAAGATCCCATATGGACTACTGTCTTTCGGATTTGACTGGACTTTTTAACATCAAAAAAGAGTCTATAAGGACATCATGTAACTTTTAGACCTTCCGGGGACCCTCTGACCAGAAAAAAAGTTCAAAAGATCCCATATGGATTACTGTCTTTCGGATTTAACTGGACTTTTTAACATCAAAAAGAGTCTATAAGGACATCATTGATCTTTTAGACATTCTGGGGAACCTCTGACCAGAAAAAAGTTCAAAAGATCCCATATGGACTACTGTCTTACGGATTTGACTAGTCTTTTTAACATCAGAAAGAGTCTATAAGGACATAATGGATCTTTTAGACCTTCTGGGGACCTTCTGACCAGAAAAAAAGTTCTAAAAGCGCCATATATACTACTGTCTTTCGGATTTGACTGGACTTTTTAGCATCAGAAAGAGTCTATAAGGACATCATGGATCTTTTAGACCTTCTGAGGACCCTCTGACTAGAAAAAAAGTTCAAAAGATCCCAAATGGACTGCTGTCGGATTTGACTGGACTTTTTAACATCAGAAAGAGTCTATAAGGACATCATGGACCTTTTAGACCTTCCGGGGACCTTCTGACTAGAAAAAAAGATCAAAAGATCCCAAATGGACGACTGTCTTTCGGATTTGACTGGACTTTTTAGCATCAGAAAGAGTCTATAAGGACACCGGATTTGACTGGACTTTTTAACATCAAAAAGAGTCTATAAGGACATCATATAACTTTTAGACCTTCTGGGGACCCTCTGACCAGAAAAAAAGTTCAAAAGATCCCATATGGACTACTGTCTTTCGGATTTGACTGGACTTTTTAGCATCAGAAAGAGTCTATAAGGACATCATGGATCTTTTAGACCTTCTGGGGACCCTTTGACCAGAAAAAAAGTTCAAAAGATCCCATATTGACTACTGTCTTTCGGATGTGACTGGACTTTTTAACATCAGAAAGAGTCTATAAGGACATCATGGATCTTTTAGACCTTCTGGGGACCCTCTGACCAGGAAAAAAGTTAAAAAGATCCCAAATGGACTACTGTCTTTCGGATTTGACTGGACTTTTTATCATCAGAAAGAGTCTATAAGGACATCATGGATCTTTTAGACCTTCTGGGGACCCTCTGACCAGAAAAAAAGTTCAAAAGATCCCATATGGACTACTGTCTTTCGGATTTGACTGGACTTTTTAGCATCAGAAAGAGTCTATAAGGACATCATGGATCTTTTAGACCTTCTGGGGACCCTTTGACCAGAAAAAAAGTTCAAAAGATCCCATATTGACTACTGTCTTTCGGATGTGACTGGACTTTTTAACATCAGAAAGAGTCTATAAGGACATCATGGATCTTTTAGACCTTCTGGGGACCCTTTGACCAGAAAAAAAGTTCAAAAGATCCCATATTGACTACTGTCTTTCGGATGTGACTGGACTTTTTAACATCAGAAAGAGTCTATAAGGACATTGTGGATCTTTTAGACCTTCTGGGGACCCTCTGACCAGAAAAAAAGCTAAAAAGATCCCAAATGGACTACTGTCTTTCGGATTTGACTGGACTTTTTATCATCAGAAAGAGTCTATAAGGACATCATGGATCTTTTAGACCTTCTGGGGACCCTCTGACCAGAAAAAAAGTTCAAAAGATCCCATATGGACTACTGTCGGATTTGACGGGACTTTTTAACATCAAAAAGAGTCTATAAGGACATCTTGTAACTTTTAGACCTTCTGGGGACCCTATGACCAGAAATAAAAGTTCAAAAGATCCCATATGGACTACTGTCTTTCGGACTTGATCTGACTTTTTAACATCAAAAAGAGTCTATAAGGACATCATGGATCTTTTAGACCTTCTGGGGACCCTCTGACCAAAAAAAAAGTTCAAAAGATCCCATATGGACTGCTGTCTGGCGGACTTGATCTGACTTTTTAACATCAGAAAGAGTCTATAAGGACATCATGTAACTTTTAGACCTTCTGGGGACCCTCTGACAAGAAAAAAAGTTCAAAAGATCCCATATAGACTACTGTCTGGCGGACTTGATCTGACTTTTTAACATCAGAAAGAGTCTATAAGGACATCATGTAACTTTTAGACCTTCTGGGGACCCTCTGACAAGAAAAAAAGTTCAAAAGATCCCATATAGACTATTGTCTTTCGGATGTGACTGGACTTTTTAACATCAGAAAGAGTCTATAAGGACATAATGGATCTTTTAGACCTTCTGGGGACCCTCTGACTAGAAAAAATGTTCAAAAAGTCCCATATGGACTACTCTCTGGCGGACTTGATCTGACTTTTTAACATCAGAAAGAGTCTATAAGGACATCATCGATCTTTTAGACTTTCTCGGGACGCTCTGACCAGAAATAAAGTTCAAAAGATCCCATATGGACTACACTTTGGCGGACTTGATCTGACTTTTTAACATCAGAAAGAGTCTATAAGGACATAATGGATCTTTTAGACCTTCTGGGGACCCTCTTACCAGAAAAAAAAAGTTCAAAAGTTCCAATATTGACTTCTGTCTTTCGGATTTGACTGGACTTTTTAGCATCAGAAAGAGTCTATAAGGATATCATGTAACTTTTAGACCTTCTGGGGACCCTCTGACCAGAAAAAAAGTTCAAAAGATCCCATATGGACTACTGCCTTTCAGATATGGCTGGACTTTTTAACATCAGAAAGAGTCTATAAAGACATCATGGATCTTTTAGACCTTCTGGGGACCCTCTGACCAGAAAAAAAGTTCTAAAAGTCCCATATGGACTACTCTCTGGCGGACTTGATCTGACTTTTTAACATCAGAAAGAGTCTATA
This sequence comes from Siphateles boraxobius, assembly GCF_051911475.1. NCBI lineage: Eukaryota > Metazoa > Chordata > Actinopteri > Cypriniformes > Leuciscidae > Siphateles > Siphateles boraxobius. Next base: position 4,899,543 of record NW_027509197.1, read on the forward strand.
AAGACATAATAGATGTTTTAGACTTTTTGGGGACCCTCTGACAAGAAAAAAAGTTCAAAACATCCCATATGGGCTACAGTCTTTCGGATTTGATTGGACTTTTTAACATCACAAAGAGTCTATAAGGACATCATGGATCTTTTAGACCTTCTGGGGACCCTCTGACCAGAAAAAAGGTTCAAAAGGTCCCATATGGACTACTGTCTGGTGGACGTGACTTTTTAACATCAAAAAGAGTCTACAAGGACACCATGTAGCTTTTAGACCTTCTGGGGACACTCTGACCAGAAAAAAAAATCAAAAGGTCCCACATGGATGCTGTTGGCAGACTTGACTTTTTAACAGCAGAAAATGTCTGTAAGGACATCATCATATAGATTTTAGACCTTGTGGGGGAACCTCTGACCAGACTGTTTAACATCAGAAGGAGTCTATAAGGACATAATGGATGTTTTTGACCCTCCGGGGACCCTCTGACCAGAAAAAAAGTTCAAAAGACCCCATATGAATTTCTGTCTTTCGGATTTGAATGGACTTTTTAGCATCAGAAAGAGTCTATAAGGACACCGGATTTGACTGGACTTTTTAACATCAAAAAGAGTCTATAAGGACATCATATAACTTTTAGACCTTCTGGGGACCCTCTGACCAGAAAAAAAGTTCAAAAGATCCCATATGGACTACTGTCATTCGGATTTGACTGGACTTTTTAGCATCAGAAAGAGTCTATAAGGACATCATGGACCTTTTAGACCTTCTGGGGACCCTTTGACCAGAAAAAAAGTTCAAAAGATCCCATATGGACTACTGTCTTTCGGATGTGACTGGACTTTTTAACATCAGAAAGAGTCTATAAGGACATCATGGATCTTTTAGACCTTCTGGGGACCCTCTGACCAGGAAAAAAGTTAAAAAGATCCCAAATGGACTACTGTCTTTCGGATTTGACTGGACTTTTTATCATCAGAAAGAGTCTATAAGGACATCATGGATCTTTTAGACCTTCTAGGGACCCTCTGACCAGAAAAAAAGTACAAAAGATCCCATATAGACTACTGTCGGATTTGACTGGACTTTTTAACATCAAAAAGAGTCTATAAGGACATCATGTAACTTTTAGACCTTCTGGGGACCCTATGACCAGAAAAAAAGTTCAAAAGATCCCATATGGACTGCTGTTTGGCGGACTTGATCTGACTTTTTAACATCAGAAAGAGTCTATAAGGACATCATGTAACTTTTAGACCTTCCGGGGACCTGCTGACAAGAAAAAAAGTTCAAAAGATCCCATATAGACTACTGTCTTTCGAATGTGACTGGACTTTTTAACATCAAAAAGAGTCTACAAGGACATCATGTAACTTTTAGAGCTTCTGGGGACCCTCTGACCAGAAAAAAAGTTCAAAAGATCCCATATGGACTACTGTCTTTCGGATTTGACTGGACTTTTGACATCAAAAAGAGTTTTTAAGGACATCATGTAACTTTTAGACCCTCTGGGGACCCTCTGACAAGAAAAAAAGTTCGAAAGATCCCATATAGACTACTGTCTTTCGGATGTGACTGGACTTTTTAACATCAGAAAGAGTCTATAAGGACATAATGGATCTTTTAGACCTTCTGGGGACCCTCTGACCAGAAAAAATGTTCAAAAAGTCCCATATGGACTACTCTCTGGCGGACTTGATCTGACTTTTTAACATCAGAAAGAGTCTATAAGGACATCATCGATCTTTTAGACTTTCTTTGGGACCCTCTGACCAGAAATAAAGTTCAAAAGATCCCATATGGACTACTGTCTTTCGGATCTGACTGGACTTTCTAACATCAAAAAGAGTCTATAAGGACAAAATGTAACTTTTAGACCTTCTGGGGACCCTCTGACCAGAAAAAAAGTTCAAAAGGTCCCATATGGACTACTCTCTGGCGGACTTGATCTGACTTTTTAACATCAGAAAGAGTCTATAAGGACATCATGGATCTTTTAGACCTTCTGGGGACCCTCTGACCAGAAAAAGAGATCAAAATATCCCAAATGGACCACTGTCTTTCGGATTTGACTGGACCTTTTAACATCAGAAATAGTCTACAAGGACATCATGTAACTTTTAGACCTTCTGGGGACCCTCTGACCAGAATAAAAGTTCAAAAGATCCCATATGGACTACTGTCTTTCGGATTTGACTGGACTTTTTAGCATCAGAAAGAGTCTATAAGGACATGAAGTAGCTTTTAGACCTCTGACCAGAAAAAAAGTTCAAAAGGTCCCACATGGACTGCTGTGGCGGACTTGACTTTTTAACAGCAGAAAATGTCTGAAAGGACATCATCATGTCTATTTTAGACCTTGTGGGGAACCTCTGACCAGACTTTCTAACATCAAAAAGAGTCTATAAGGACATCATGTAACTTTTAGACCTTCTGGGGACCCTCTGACCAGAAAAAAAGTTCAAAAGGTCCCATATGGACTACTCTCTGGCGGATTTGATCTGAATTTTTAACATCAGAAAGAGTCTATAAGGACATAATGGATCTTTTAGACCTTCCGGGGACCCTCTGACCAGAAAAAAAGTTCAAAAGATCCCATATGGACTACTGTCTTTCGGAATTGACTGGACTTTTTAACATCAGGAAGAGTCAATAAGGACATCATGGATCTTTTAGACCTTCTGGGGACCCTCTGAAAAGAAAAAAAGTTCAAAAGGTCCCATATGGACTACTGTCTGGTGGACGTGACTTTTTAACATCAAAAAGACTCTACAAGGACATCATGTAGCTTTTAGACCTTGTGGGGAACCTCTGACCAGACTTTTTAACATCGAAAAGAGTTTATAAGGACATCATGGATCTTTTAGACCTTCTGGGGACCCTCTGACCAGAAAAAAAGTTCAAAAGATCCCATATGGACTACTGTCTTTCGGATTTGACTGGACTTTTTAACATCAGAAAGAGTCTATAAGGACATCATGGATCTTTTAGACCTTCTGGGGACCCTCTGACCAGAAAAAAAGTTCAAAAGATCCCATATGGACTACTGTCTTTCGGATTTGACTGGACTTTTTAACATCAGAAAGAGTCTATAAGGGCATCATGTAACTTTTAGACCTTCTGGGGACCCTCTGACTAGAAAAAAAGTTCAAAAGATCCCATATGGACTGCTATCTGGCGGATTGATCTGACTTTTTAGCATCAGAAAGAGTCTATAAGGACATGATGTAGCTTTTAGACCTTCTGGCGAGTCGACACTCTGACCAGAAAAAAAGTTCAAAAGGTCCCACATGGACTGCTGTTGGCGGATTTGACTTTTTAACAGCAGAAAATGTATGTAAGGACATCATCATACAGATTTTAGACCTTCTGGGGAACCTCTGACCAGACTTTTTAACATCAAAAAGAGTCTATAAGGACATCATGTAACTTTTAGACCTTCTGGGGACCCTCTGACCAGAAAAAAGATCAAAAGGTCCCATATGGACTACTGTCTTTTGGATTAGACTGGACTTTTTAGCATCAGACAGAGTCTATAAGGACATCATGGATCTTTTAGACCTTCTGGGGACCCTCTGACCAGAAAAAAAGTTCAAAAGATCCCATATGGACTACTGTCTTTCGGATTTGACTGGACTTTTTAACATCAGAAAGAGTCTATAAGGACATCATGGATCTTTTAGACCTTCTGGGGACCCTCTGACCAGAAAAAAAGTTCCGAAGATCCCATATGGACTACTGTCTTTCGGATTTGACTGGACTTTTTAGCATCAGAAAGAGTCTATAAGGACATGATGTAGCTTTTAGACCTTCTGGCGACACTCTGACCAGAAAAAAAGTTCAAAAGGTCCCACATGGACTGCTGTTGGCGGATTTGAGTTTTTAACAGCAGAAAATGTCTGTAAGGACATCATCATGTAGATTTTAGACCTTGTGGGGAACCTCTGACCAGACTTTTTAACATCGAAAAGAGTCTATAAGGACATCATGGATCTTTTAGACCTTCTGGGGACCCTCTGACCAGAAAAAAAGTTCAAACAATCCCATTTGGACTACTGTCGGATTTGATTGGACTTTTTAAAATCAAAAATAGGCAATAAGGACATCATGTAACTTTTAGACCTTCTGGGGACCCTATGACCAGAAAAAAAGTTCAAAAGATCCCATATGGACTACTGTCTTTCGGATTTGACTGGACTTTTTAACATCAAAAAGAGTCTATAAAGACATCATGGATCTTTTAGACCTTCTGGGGACCCTCTGACCAGAAAAAAAGTTCAAAAGATCCCATATGGACTACTGTCTTTCGGATTTGACTGGACTTTTTAACATCAGAAAGAGTCTATAAGGACATCATGTAACTTTTAGACCTTCTGGGGACCCTCTGAAAAGAAAAAAAGTTCAAAAGATCCCATATGGACTGCTATCTGGCGGATTGATCTGACTTTTTAACATCAGAATGAGTCTATAAGGACATCATGTAACTTTTAGACCTTCTGGGGACCCTCTGACAAGAAAAAAAGTTCAAAAGATCCCATATACACTACTGTTTTTCGGATGTGACTGGACTTTTTAACATCAGAAAGAGTCTATAAGGACATCATGGATCTTTTAGACCTTCTGGGGACCCTCTAACCAGAAAAAAAGTTCAAAAAGTCCCATATGGACTACTCTCTGGCGGACTTGATCTGACTTTTTAACATCAGAAAGAGTCTATAGGGACATCATGGATCTTTTAGACTTTCTTGGGACCCTCTGACCAGAAAAAAAGTTCAAAAGATCCCATATGGACTACTGTCTTTCGGAATTGACTGAACTTTTTAGCATCAGAAAGAGTCTATAAGGACATGATGTAGCTTTTAGACCTTCTGGCGACACTCTATACAGAAAAAAAGTTCAAAAGGTCCCATATGGACTACTGTTGGCGGACTTGACTTTTTAACAGCAGAAAATGTCTGTAAGGACATCATCATGTAGATTTTAGACCTTGTGGGGAACCTCTGACCAGACTTTTTAACATCAAAAAGAGTCTCTGAGGACATCATGTAACTTTTAGACCTTTTGGGGACCCTCTGACCAGAAAAAAAGTTCAAAAGGTCCCATATGGACTACTCTCCGTCGGATTTGATCTGACTTTTTAACATCAGAAAGAGTCTATGAGGACATAATGGATCTTTTAAACCCTCCGGGGACCCTCTGACCAGAAAAAAAGTTCAAAAGATCCCATATGGACTACTGTCTTTCGGATTTGACTGGACTTTTGAACAACAGAAAGAATCTATAAGGACATCATGGATCTTTTAGACCTTCTGGGGACCCTCTGACCAGAAAAAAAGTTCAAAAGATCCCATATGGACTACTGTCTTTCGGATTTGACTGGACTTTTTAGCATCAGAAAGAGTCTATAAGGACATGATGTAGCTTTTAGACCTTCTGGCGAGTCGACACTCTGACCAGAAAAAAAGTTCAAAAGGTCCCACATGGACTGCTGTTGGCGGATTTGACTTTTTAACAGCAGAAAATGTATGTAAGGACATCATCATACAGATTTTAGACCTTCTGGGGAACCTCTGACCAGACTTTTTAACATCAAAAAGAGTCTATAAGGACATCATGTAACTTTTAGACCTTCTGGGGACCCTCTGACCAGAAAAAAGATCAAAAGGTCCCATATGGACTACTGTCTTTTGGATTAGACTGGACTTTTTAGCATCAGACAGAGTCTATAAGGACATCATGGATCTTTTAGACCTTCTGGGGACCCTCTGACCAGAAAAAAAGTTCAAAAGATCCCATATGGACTACTGTCTTTCGGATTTGACTGGACTTTTTAACATCAGAAAGAGTCTATAAGGACATCATGGATCTTTTAGACCTTCTGGGGACCCTCTGACCAGAAAAAAAGTTCCAAAGATCCCATATGGACTACTGTCTTTCGGATTTGACTGGACTTTTTAGCATCAGAAAGAGTCTATAAGGACATGATGTAGCTTTTAGACCTTCTGGCGACACTCTGACCAGAAAAAAAGTTCAAAAGGTCCCACATGGACTGCTGTTGGCGGATTTGAGTTTTTAACAGCAGAAAATGTCTGTAAGGACATCATCATGTAGATTTTAGACCTTGTGGGGAACCTCTGACCAGACTTTTTAACATCGAAAAGAGTCTATAAGGACATCATGGATCTTTTAGACCTTCTGGGGACCCTCTGACCAGAAAAAAAGTTCAAACAATCCCATTTGGACTACTGTCGGATTTGATTGGACTTTTTAAAATCAAAAATAGGCAATAAGGACATCATGTAACTTTTAGACCTTCTGGGGACCCTATGACCAGAAAAAAAGTTCAAAAGATCCCATATGGACTACTGTCTTTCGGATTTGACTGGACTTTTTAACATCAAAAAGAGTCTATAAAGACATCATGGATCTTTTAGACCTTCTGGGGACCCTCTGACCAGAAAAAAAGTTCAAAAGATCCCATATGGACTACTGTCTTTCGGATTTGACTGGACTTTTTAACATCAGAAAGAGTCTATAAGGACATCATGTAACTTTTAGACCTTCTGGGGACCCTCTGAAAAGAAAAAAAGTTCAAAAGATCCCATATGGACTGCTATCTGGCGGATTGATCTGACTTTTTAACATCAGAATGAGTCTATAAGGACATCATGTAACTTTTAGACCTTCTGGGGACCCTCTGACAAGAAAAAAAGTTCAAAAGATCCCATATACACTACTGTTTTTCGGATGTGACTGGACTTTTTAACATCAGAAAGAGTCTATAAGGACATCATGGATCTTTTAGACCTTCTGGGGACCCTCTAACCAGAAAAAAAGTTCAAAAAGTCCCATATGGACTACTCTCTGGCGGACTTGATCTGACTTTTTAACATCAGAAAGAGTCTATAGGGACATCATGGATCTTTTAGACTTTCTTGGGACCCTCTGACCAGAAAAAAAGTTCAAAAGATCCCATATGGACTACTGTCTTTCGGAATTGACTGAACTTTTTAGCATCAGAAAGAGTCTATAAGGACATGATGTAGCTTTTAGACCTTCTGGCGACACTCTATACAGAAAAAAAGTTCAAAAGGTCCCATATGGACTACTGTTGGCGGACTTGACTTTTTAACAGCAGAAAATGTCTGTAAGGACATCATCATGTAGATTTTAGACCTTGTGGGGAACCTCTGACCAGACTTTTTAACATCAAAAAGAGTCTCTGAGGACATCATGTAACTTTTAGACCTTTTGGGGACCCTCTGACCAGAAAAAAAGTTCAAAAGGTCCCATATGGACTACTCTCTGTCGGATTTGATCAGACTTTTTAACATCAGAAAGAGTCTATGAGGACATAATGGATCTTTTAAACCCTCCGGGGACCCTCTGACCAGAAAAAAAGTTCAAAAGATCCCATATGGACTACTGTCTTTCGGATTTGACTGGACTTTTGAACAACAGAAAGAATCTATAAGGACATCATGGATCTTTTAGACCTTCTGGGGACCCTCTGACCAGAAAAAAAGTTCAAAAGATCCCATATGGACTACTGTCTTTCGGATTTGACTGGACTTTTTAGCATCAGAAAGAGTCTATAAGGACATGATGTAGCTTTTAGACCTTCTGGCGAGTCGACACTCTGACCAGAAAAAAAGTTCAAAAGGTCCCACATGGACTGCTGTTGGCGGATTTGACTTTTTAACAGCAGAAAATGTATGTAAGGACATCATCATGCAGATTTTAGACCTTCTGGGGAACCTCTGACCAGACTTTTTAACATCAAAAAGAGTCTATAAGGACATCATGTAACTTTTAGACCTTCTGGGGACCCTCTGACCAGAAAAAAGATCAAAAGGTCCCATATGGACAACTGTCTTTTGGATTTGACTGGACTTTTTAGCATCAGACAGAGTCTATAAGGACATCATGGATCTTTTAGACCTTCTGGGGACCCTCTGACCAGAAAAAAAGTTCAAAAGATCCCATATGGACTACTGTCTTTCGGATTTGACTGGACTTTTTAACATCAGAAAGAGTCTATAAGGACATCATGGATCTTTTAGACCTTCTGGGGACCCTCTGACCAGAAAAAAAGTTCCAAAGATCCCATATGGACTACTGTCTTTCGGATTTGACTGGACTTTTTAGCATCAGAAAGAGTCTATAAGGACATGATGTAGCTTTTAGACCTTCTGGTGACACTCTGACCAGAAAAAAAGTTCAAAAGGTCCCACATGGACTGCTGTTGGCGGATTTGAGTTTTTAACAGCAGAAAATGTCTGTAAGGACATCATCATGTAGATTTTAGACCTTGTGGGGAACCTCTGACCAGACTTTTTAACATCGAAAAGAGTCTATAAGGACATCATGGATCTTTTAGACCTTCTGGGGACCCTCTGACCAGAAAAAAAGTTCAAACAATCCCATTTGGACTACTGTCGGATTTGATTGGACTTTTTAAAATCAAAAATAGGCAATAAGGACATCATGTAACTTTTAGACCTTCTGGGGACCCTATGACCAGAAAAAAAGTTCAAAAGATCCCATATGGACTACTGTCTTTCGGATTTGACTGGACTTTTTAACATCAAAAAGAGTCTATAAAGACATCATGGATCTTTTAGACCTTCTGGGGACCCTCTGACCAGAAAAAAAGTTCAAAAGATCCCATATGGACTACTGTCTTTCGGATTTGACTGGACTTTTTAACATCAGAAAAAGTCTATAAGGACATCATGTAAATTTTAGACCTTCTGGGGACCCTCTGAAAAGAAAAAAAGTTCAAAAGATCCCATATGGACTGCTATCTGGCGGATTGATCTGACTTTTTAACATCAGAATGAGTCTATAAGGACATCATGTAACTTTTAGACCTTCTGGGGACCCTCTGACAAGAAAAAAAGTTCAAAAGATCCCATATAGACTACTGTTTTTCGGATGTGACTGGACTTTTTAACATCAGAAAGAGTCTATAAGGACATCATGGATCTTTTAGACCTTCTGGGGACCCTCTAACCAGAAAAAAAGTTCAAAAAGTCCCATATGGACTACTCTCTGGCGGACTTGATCTGACTTTTTAACATCAGAAAGAGTCTATAGGGACATCATGGATCTTTTAGACTTTCTGGGGACCCTCTGACCAGAAAAAAAGTTCAAAAGATCCCATATGGACTACTGTCTTTCGGAATTGACTGGACTTTTTAGCATCAGAAAGAGTCTATAAGGACATGATGTAGCTTTTAGACCTTCTGGCGAGTCAACACTCTGACCAGAAAAAAAGTTCAAAAGGTCCCACATGGACTGCTGTTGGCGGATTTGACTTTTTAACAGCAGAAAATGTATGTAAGGACATCATCATGCAGATTTTAGACCTACTGGGGAACCTCTGACCAGACTTTTTAACATCAAAAAGAGTCTATAAGGACATCATGTAACTTTTAGACCTTCTGGGGACCCTCTGACCAGAAAAAAAGATCAAAAGGTCCGATATGGACTACTCTCTGGCGGACTTGATCTGACTTTTTAACATCAGAAAGAGTCTATAAGGACATTATGTAACTTTTAGACCTTCTGGGGACCCTCTGACCAGAAAAAAAGTTCAAAAGATCCCATATGGACTACAGTCTTTCGGATTTGACTGGACTTTTTAGCATCAGAAAGAGTCTATAAGGACACCGGATTTGACTGGACTTTTTAACATCAAAAAGAGTCTATAAGGACATCATATAACTTTTAGACCTTCTGGGGACCCTCTGACCAGAAAAAAAGTTCAAAAGTTCCCATATGGACTACTGTCTTTTGGATTTGACTGGACCTTTTAGCATCTGACAGAGTCTATAAGGACATCATGGATCTTTTAGACCTTCTGGGGATCCTCTGACCAGAAAAAAAGTTCAAAAGATCCCATATGGACTACTGTCTTTCGGATTTGACTGGACTTTTTAACATCAGAAAGAATCTATAAGGACATCATGGATCTTTTAGACCTTCTGGAGACCCTCTGACCAGAAAAAAAGTTCAAAAGATCCGATATGGACTACTGTCTTTTGGATTTGACTGGACTTTTTAGCATAAGAAAGAGTCTATAAGGACATGATGTAGCTTTTAGACCTTCTGGCGACACTGACCAGAAAAACAGTTCAAAAGGTCCCACACGGACTGCTGTTGGCGGATTTGAGTTTTTAACAGCAGAAAATGTCTATAAGGACATCATCATGTAGATTTTAGACCTTGTGGGGAACCTCTGACCAGACTTTTTAACATCGAAAAGAGTCTATAAGGACATCATGGATATTTTAGACCTTCTGGGGACCCTCTGACCAGAAAAAAAGTTCCAAAGATCCCATATGGACTACTGTCTTTCGGATTTGACTGGACTTTTTAACATCAGAAAGAGTCTATAAGGACATCATGTAACTTTTAGACCTTCTGGGGACCCTCTGACCAGAAAAAAAGTTCAAACAATCCCATATGGACTACTGTCGGATTTCACTGGACTTTTTAAAATCAAAAATAGTCTATAAGGACATCATGTAACTTTTAGACCTTCTCGGGACCCTCTGACAAGAAAAAAAGTTCAAAAGATCCCATATGGACTGCTATCTGGCGGATTGATCTGACTTTTTAACATCAGAAAGAGTCTATAAGGACATCATATAACTTTTAGACCTTCTGGGGACCCTCTGACAAGAAAAAAAGTTCAAAAGATCCCATATAGACTACTGTTTTTCGGATGTGACTGGACTTTTTAACATCAGAAAGAGTCTATAAGGACATCATGGATCTTTTAGACCTTCTGGGGACCCTCTGACCAGAAAAAAAGTTCAAAAAGTCCCATATGGACTACTCTCTGGCGGACTTGATCTGACTTTTTAACATCAGAAAGAGTCTATAGGGACATCATGGATCTTTTAGACTTTCTGGGGACCCTCTGACCAGAAAAAAAGTTCAAAAGATCCCATATGGACTACTGTCTTTCGGATTTGACTGGACTTTTTAGCATCAGAAAGAGTCTATAAGGACATGATGTAGCTTTTAGACCTTCTGGCGACACTCTGACCAGAAAAAAAGTTCAAAAGGTCCCACATGGACTGCTGTTGGCGGATTTGACTTTTTAACAGCAGAAAATGTCTGTAAGGACATCATCATGTAGATTTTAGACCTTGTGGGGAACCTCTGACCAGACTTTTTAACATCAAAAAGAGTCTATAAGGACATCCTGTAACTTTTAGACTTTCTGGGGACCCTCTGACCAGAAAAAAAGATCAAAAGGTCCCATATGGACTACTCTCTGGCGGACTTGATCTGACTTTTTAACATCAGAAAGAGTCTACAAGGACATAATGGATCTTTTAGACCTTCCGGAGACCCTCTGACCAGAAAAAAAGTTCAAAAGATCCCATATGGACTACTGTCTTTCGGATTTGACTGTTTTTTTTAGAATCAGAAAGAGTCTATAAGGACACCGGATTTGACTGGACTTTTTAACATCAAAAAGAGTCTATAAGGACATCATATAACTTTTAGACCTTCTGGGGACCCTCTGACCAGAAAAAAAGTTCAAAAAGTCCCATATGGACTACTGTATTTTGGATTTGACTGGACCTTTTAGCATCAGACAGAGTCTATAAGGACATCATGGATCTTTTAGACCCTCTGGGGACCCTCTGACCAGAAAAAAAGTTCAAAAGATCCCATATGGACTACTGTCTTTCGGATTTGACTGGACTTCTTAACATCAGAAAGAGTCTATAAGAACATCATAGATCTTTTAGACCTTCTGGGGACCCTCTGACCAGAAAAAAAGTTCAAAAGATCCCATATGGACTACTGTCTTACGGATTTTACTGGACATTTTAACATCAGAAAGAGTCTATAAGGACATCATGGATCTTTTAGACCTTCTGGGGACCCTCTGACCAGAAAAAAAGTTCAAAAGATCCCATATGGACTACTGTCTGGCGGACTTGATCTGACTTTATAACATCAGAAAGAGTCTATTAGGACATCATGTAACTTTTAGACCTTCTGGGGACCCTCTGACAACAAAAAAAGTTCAAAAGATCCCACATAGTCTACTGTCTTTCGGATGTGACTGAACTTTTTAACATCAGAAAGAGTCTATAAGGACATCATGGATCATTTAGACCTTCAGGGGACCCTCTGACCAGAAATAAAGTTCAAAAAGTCCCATATGGACCTCTGGCGGACTTGATCTGACTTTTTAACATCAGAAAAGGTCTATAGGGACATCATGGATCTTTTAGACTTTCTGGGGACCCTCTGACCAGAAATAAAGTTCAAAAGATCCCATATGAACTACTCTCTTTCGGATTTGACTGGACTTTTTAACATCAAAAAGAATCTATAAGGACATCATGTAGCTTTTAGACCTTCTGGGGACCCTCTGACCAGAAACAAAGTTCAAAAGAACCTATATGGACTACTGTCTTTCGGATTTGACTGGACTTTTTAGCATCAGAAAGAGTCTATAAGGACATGAAGTAGCTTTTAGACCTTCTGGCGACACTCTGACCAGAAAAAAAGTTCAAAAGGTCCCACATGGATTGCTGTGGCGGACTTGACTTTTTAACAGCAGAAAATGTCTGTAAGGACATCATCATGTAGGTTTTGGACCTTTTGGGGAACCTCTGACCAGACTTTTTAACATCAAAAAGAGTCTATAAGGACACCATGTAACTTTTAGACCTTCTGGGGACCCTCTGACCAGAAAAAAAGTTTAAAAGGTCCCATATGGACTACTCTCTGGCGGATTTGATCTGACTTTTTAACATCAGAAAGAGTCTATAAGGACATCATGTAACTTTTAGACCTTCTGGGGACCCTCTGACCAGAAAAAAAGTTTAAAAGGTCCCATATGGACTACTCTCTGGCGGATTTGATCTGACTTTTTAACATTAGAAAGAGTCTATAAGGACATCATGTAACTTTTAGACCTTCTGGGGACCCTCTGAACAGCAAAAAAGGTCAAAAGATCCCATATGGACTACTGTCTTTCGGATGTGGCTGGACTTTTTAAAATCAGAGAGAGTCTAAAAGGACATCATGGATCTTTTAGACCTTCGGGGGACCCTCTGACCAGAAAAAAAGTTCAAAAAGTCCCATATGCACTACTGTCTTTCGGATTTGACTGGACTTTTTAGCATCAGAAAGAGTCTATGAGGACATCATGGATCTTTTAGACCTTCTGGGGACCCTCTGACAGGAAAAATTTCAAAAGATCCCATATGGACTACTGTCTTTCGGATTTGACTGGACTTTTTAACATAAAAAGAGTCTATGAGGACATCATGTAACTTTTAGACCTGGGGACCCTCTGACCAAAAACAAACTTCAAAAGATCCCATATGGACTACTGTCTTTCGGATTTGACTGGACTTTTTAGCATCAGAAAGAGTTTATAAGGACATCATGGATCTTTTAGACTTTTCTGGGGACCCTCTGACCAGAAAAAAATTTCAAAAGATCCCATATGGTCTACTGTCTTTCGGACGTGGCTGGACTTTTTAACATCAGAAAGAGTCTATAAGGACATCATGGATCTTTTAGACCTTCTGGGGACCCTCTGACCAGAAAAAAAGTTCAAAAAGTCCCATATGGACTACTCTCTGTCGGACTTGATCTGACTTTTTAACATCAGAAAGAGTCTATAAGGACATAATGGATCTTTTAGACCTTCTGAGGACCCTCTGACCAGAAATAAATTTCAAAAGATCCCATATGGACTACTGTCTTTTGGATTTGACTGGAATTTTTAGCATCAGAAAGAGTCTATAAGGACACCAGATTTGACTGGACTTTTTAACATCAAAAAGAGTCTATAAGGAAATCATGGATCGTTTAAAACTTCTGTGGACCCTCTGACCAGAAAAAAAGTTCAAAAGATCCCATATGGACTACTGTCTTTCAGATGTGACTGGTCTTTTTAACATCAGAAAGAGTCTATAAGGACATCATGGATATTTTAGACCTTCTGGGGACCCTCTGACCTGTCTTGTTAACATCAGAAAGAGTCTATAAGGACATCATGTAGCTTTTAGACCAACTGGGGACCCTCGTCCAGAAAAAAAGTTCAAAAGGTCCCATATGGACTACTGTCTGTAGGACTTTACTTGACTTTTTAACATCAGAACAAGTCTATAAGGACATCGCGGATCTTTTAGACTTTCTGGAGACCCTCTGACCAGAAAAAAAGTTCAAAAGATCCCATATGGACTACTGTCTTTCGGATTTGACTGAACTTTTTAACATAAAAAGAGTCTATAAGGACATCATGTAACTTTTAGACCTTCTGGGGACCCTCTGACCAGAAAAAAAGTTCAAAAGATCCTATAAGGACGACTATCTTTCGGATTTGACTGGACTTTTTAACATCATAAAGAGTCTATGAGGACATCATGTAGCTTTTATACCTTCTAGGGACCCTCTGAGGAGAAAAAAAGTTCAAAAGATCCCATATGGACTAATGTCTTTCGGATTTGACTGTTCTTTTTAACATCAGAAAGAGTCTATAAGGACATGATCGATCTTTTAGACCTTCTGGGGACCCTCTGACCAAAAAAAAATTTCAAAAGATCCCATATGGACTACTGTCTTTCGGATTTGACAGGACTTTTTAGCATCAGAAAGAGTCTATAAGGAAATCATGGATCGTTTAGACCTTCTGTGGACCCTCTGACCAGAAAAAAAGTTCAAAAGATCCCATATGGACTACTGTCTTTCAGATGTGACTGGTCTTTTTAACATCAGAAAGAGTCTATAAGGACATCATGGATATTTTAGACCTTCTGGGGACCCTCTGACTAAAAAAAAAGTTGAAAAAGTCCCATATGGACTACTCGCTGGCGGACTTGATCTAACTTTTTAACATCAGAAAGAGTCTATGAATACATCATGTAGCTTTTATACCTTCTGGGGACCCTCTGAGCAGAAAAAAAGTTCAAAAGATCCCATATGGACTACTCTGTTTCGGATTTGACTGGACTTTTTAACATCAGAAAGAGTCTATAAGGACATCATGGATCTTTTAGACCTTCTGGGGACCCTCTGACCAGAAAAAAAAGTTCAAAAGATCCCATATGGACTACTGTCTTTCGGATTTGACTGGACTTTTTTAACATCAGAAAGAATCTACAAGGATACATGTATATATTTAGCTTTTAAGCCTTTTGGGGACCCTTTGACGAGAAAAAAAAAGTTAAAAAGGTCCGATGATATGGAAGTGCTGTCTGGAAAACGACTTTTCTTTTTTTTTTACATCAGAACGAGTCTATAATGACATCATGTAGCTTTTAGACCTGCTGGGGAAGCTCTGACCTGACTTGTTAACATCAGAAAGAGTCTATAAGGACATCATGTAGCTTTTAGACCAACTGGGGACCCTCAGACCAGAAAAAAAGTTCAAAAGGTCCCATATGGACTACTGTCTGGCGGACGTGACTTGACTTTTTAACATCAGAAAGAGTCTATGAGGACATCATGTAGTTTTTAGACCTTCTGGAGACCCTCTGGCCAGAAAAAAAGTTCAAAAGGTCCCATATGGACTACTGTCTGGCGGACGTGACTTGACTTTTTAACATCAGAAAGAGTCTGTAAGGACATCCATCATCATGTAGCTTTTAGACCTTGTGGGGACCCTCTCACCGGAAAAAAAGTTCAAAAGATCCACATGAACTACTGTCTTGCGGATTTGACTGGACTTTTTAACATCAGAAAGAGTCTATAAGGACATCATGGATCTTTTAGACCTTCTGGGGACCCTCTGACCAGAAAAAAAGTTCAAAATGTCCCATATGGACTACTGTCTTTTGGATTTGACTGGACTTTTTAACATCAGAAAGAGTCTATAAGGACATCATGGATCTTTTAGACCTTCTGGGGACCCTCTGACCAGAAAAAAAGTTCAAAAGATCCCATAAGTACTACTGTCTTTCGGATTTGACTGGACTTTTTAGCATCAGAAAGAGTCTATAAGGACATCATGGATCTTTTAAACCTTCTGGGGACCCTCTGACCAGAAAAAAGTTCAAAAGATCCCATAAGTACTACTGTCTTTCGGATTTGACTGGACTTTTTAGCATCAGAAAGAGTCTATGAATACATCATGTAGCTTTTATACCTTCTGGGGACCCTCTGAGCAGAAAAAAAGTTCAAAAGATCCCATATGGACGACTGTCTTTCGGATTTGACTGGACTTTTTTTACATCAGAAAGAGTCTATAAGGACATCATGTAACTTTTAGACCTTCTGGGGACCCTATGACCAGAAACAAAGTTCAAAAAGTCCCATATGGACTACTCTCTGGCGGACTTGATCTGACTTTTTAACATCAGAAAGAGTCTAAAAGGACATCATGGATCTTTTAGAATTTCTGGGGAACCTCTGACCAGAAAAAAAGTTCAAAAGATCCCATAAGTACTACTGTCTTTCGGATTTGACTGGACTTTTTAGCATCAGAAAGAGTCTATAAGGACATCATGGATCTTTTAAACCTTCTGGGGACCCTCTGACCAGAAAAAAGTTCAAATGATCCCATATGGACTACTGTCTTTCGGATGTGGCTGGACTTTATAACATCAGAAAGAATCTATAAGGACATAATGGATCTTTTAGACCTTCTGGGGACCCTCTGACCAGAAAAAAGTTCAAAAGGTCCCATGTGGACTACTGTCTTTTGGATTTGACTGGACTTTTTAGCATCAGACAGAGTCTATAAGGACATCATGGATCTTTTAGACCTTCTGGGGACCCTCTGACCAGAAAAAAAGTTCAAAAGATCCCATATGGACTACTGTCTTTCGGATTTGACTGGACTTTTTAACATCAGAAAGAGTCTATAAGGACATCATGGATCTTTTAGAGCTTCTGGGGACCCTCTGACAAGAAAAAAAGTTCAAAAAGTCCCATATGGACTACTCTCTGGCGGACTTGATCTGACTTTTTAACATCAGAAAGAGTCTATAGGGACATCAATGATCTTTTAGACTTTCTGGGGACCCTCTGACCAGAGAAAAAATCAAAAGATCCCATATGGACTACTGTCTTTCGGATTTGACTGGACTTCTTAGCATCAGAAAGAGTCTATAAGGACATGATGTAGCTTTAAGACCTTCTGGCGACTCTCTGACCAGAAAAAAAGGTTCAAAAGGTCCCACATGGACTACTGTTGGCTGACTTGACTTTTTAACAGCAGAAAATGTCTGTAAGGACATCATCATGTAGATTTTAGACCTTGTGGGGAACCTCTTACCAGACTTTTTAACATCAAAAAGTCTCTATAAGGAGATCATGTAACTTTTAGACCTTCTGGGGACCCTCTGACCAGAAAAAAAGTTCAAAAGGTCCCATATGGACTACTCTCTGGCGGACTTGATCTGACTTTTTAACATCAGAAAGAGTCTTTGAGGACATAATGGATCTTTTAAACCTTCCGGGGACCCTCTGACCAGAAAAAAAGTTCAAAAGATTCCATATGGACTACTGTCTTTCGGATTTGACTGGACTTTTTAACATCAGAAAGAGTCTATAAGGACATCATGGATCTTTCAGACCTTCTGGGGACCCTCTGACCAGAAAAAAAGTTCAAAAGATCCCATATGGACTACTGTCTTTCGGATTTGACTGGACTTTTTAGCATCAGAAAGAGTCTATAAGGACATTATGTAGCTTTTAGACCTTCTGGCGAGTCGACACTATGACCAGAAAAAAAGTTCAAAAGGTCCCACATGGACTGCTGTTGGCGGATTTGACTTTTTAACAGCAGAAAATGTCTGTAAGGACATCATCATGTAGATTTTAGACCTTGTGGGGAACCTCTGACCAGACATTTTAACATCAAAAAGAGTCTATAAGGACATCATGTAACTTTTAGACCTTCTGGGGACCCTCTGATCAGAAAAAAAGATCAAAAGGTCCCATATGGACTACTCTCTGGCGGACTTGATCTGACTTTTTAACATCAGAAAGAGTCTATAAGGACATAATGGATCTTTTAGACCTTCCGGGGACCCTCTGACCAGAAAAAAAGTTCAAAAGATCCCATATGGACTACTGTCTTTCGGATTTGACTGGTATTTTTAGAATCAGAAAGAGTCTATAAGGACACCGGATTTGACTGGACTTTTTAACAACAAAAAGAGTCTATAAGGACATTATGTAACTTTTAGACCTTCTGCGGACCCTCTGACCAGAAAAAAAGTTCAAAAGATCCCATATGGACTACTGTCTTTCGGATTTGACTGGACTTTTTAGCATCAGAAAGAGTCTATAAGGACACCGGATTTGACTGGACTTTTTAACATCAAAAAGAGTCTATAAGGACATCATATAACTTTTAGACCTTCTGTTGACCCTCTGACCAGAAAAAAAGTTCAAAAAGTCCCATATGGACTACTGTCTTTTGGATTTGACTGGACATTTTCTAGCATCAGACAGAGTCTATAAGGACATCATGGATCTTTTAGACCTTCTGGGGACCCTCTGACCAGAAAAAAAGTTCAAAAGATCCCATATGGACTACTGTCTTTCGGATTTGACTGGACTTTTTAACATCAGAAAGAGTCTATAAGGACATCATGGATCTTTTAGACCTTCTGGGGACCCTCTGACCAGAAAAAAAGTTCCAAAGATCCCATATGGACTACTGTCTTTCGGATTTGACTGGACTTTTTAGCATCAGAAAGAGTCTATAAGGACATGATGTAGCTTTTAGACCTTCTGGCGACACTCTGACCAGAAAAAAAGTTCAAAAGGTCCCACATGGACTGCTGTTGGCGGATTTGAGTTTTTAACAGCAGAAAATGTCTGTAAGGACATCATCATGTAGATTTTAGACCTTGTGGGGAACCTCTGACCAGACTTTTTAACATCGAAAAGAGTCTATAAGGACATCATGGATCTTTTAGACCTTCTGGGGACCCTCTGACCAGAAAAAAAGTTCAAACAATCCCATTTGGACTACTGTCGGATTTGATTGGACTTTTTAAAATCAAAAATAGGCAATAAGGACATCATGTAACTTTTAGACCTTCTGGGGACCCTATGACCAGAAAAAAAGTTTAAAAGATCCCATATGGACTGCTATCTGGCGGATTGATCTGACTTTTTAACATCAGAATGAGTCTATAAGGACATCATGTAACTTTTAGACCTTCTGGGGACCCTCTGACAAGAAAAAAAGTTCAAAAGATCCCATATAGACTACTGTTTTTCGGATGTGACTGGACTTTTTAACATCAGAAAGAGTCTATAAGGACATCATGGATCTTTTAGACCTTCTGGGGACCCTCTAACCAGAAAAAAAGTTCAAAAAGTCCCACATGGACTACTCTCTGGCGGACTTGATCTGACTTTTTAACATCAGAAAGAGTCTATAGGGACATCATGGATCTTTTAGACTTTCTGGGGACCCTCTGACCAGAAAAAAAGTTCAAAAGATCCCATATGGACTACTGTCTTTCGGAATTGACTGGACTTTTTAGCATCAGAAAGAGTCTATAAGGACATGATGTAGCTTTTAGACCTTCTGGCGACACTCTATACAGAAAAAAAGTTCAAAAGGTCCCATATGGACTACTGTTGGCGGACTTGACTTTTTAACAGCAGAAAATGTCTGTAAGGACATCATCATGTAGATTTTAGACCTTGTGGGGAACCTCTGACCAGACTTTTTAACATCAAAAAGAGTCTCTGAGGACATCATGTAACTTTTAGACCTTTTGGGGACCCTCTGACCAGAAAAAAAGTTCAAAAGGTCCCATATGGACTACTCTCCGTCGGATTTGATCTGACTTTTTAACATCAGAAAGAGTCTATGAGGACATAATGGATCTTTTAAACCCTCCGGGGACCCTCTGACCAGAAAAAAAGTTCAAAAGATCCCATATGGACTACTGTCTTTCGGATTTGACTGGACTTTTTAACAACAGAAAGAATCTATAAGGACATCATGGATCTTTTAGACCTTCTGGGGACCCTCTGACCAGAAAAAAAGTTCAAAAGATCCCATATGGACTACTGTCTTTCGGATTTGACTGGACTTTTTAGCATCAGAAAGAGTCTATAAGGACATGATGTAGCTTTTAGACCTTCTGGCGAGTCGACACTCTGACCAGAAAAAAAGTTCAAAAGGTCCCACATGGACTGCTGTTGGCGGATTTGACTTTTTAACAGCAGAAAATGTATGTAAGGACATCATCATACAGATTTTAGACCTTCTGGGGAACCTCTGACCAGACTTTTTAACATCAAAAAGAGTCTATAAGGACATCATGTAACTTTTAGACCTTCTGGGGACCCTCTGACCAGAAAAAAGATCAAAAGGTCCCATATGGACTACTGTCTTTTGGATTAGACTGGACTTTTTAGCATCAGACAGAGTCTATAAGGACATCATGGATCTTTTAGACCTTCTGGGGACCCTCTGACCAGAAAAAAAGTTCAAAAGATCCCATATGGACTACTGTCTTTCGGATTTGACTGGACTTTTTAACATCAGAAAGAGTCTATAAGGACATCATGGATCTTTTAGACCTTCTGGGGACCCTCTGACCAGAAAAAAAGTTCCGAAGATCCCATATGGACTACTGTCTTTCGGATTTGACTGGACTTTTTAGCATCAGAAAGAGTCTATAAGGACATGATGTAGCTTTTAGACCTTCTGGCGACACTCTGACCAGAAAAAAAGTTCAAAAGGTCCCACATGGACTGCTGTTGGCGGATTTGAGTTTTTAACAGCAGAAAATGTCTGTAAGGACATCATCATGTAGATTTTAGACCTTGTGGGGAACCTCTGACCAGACTTTTTAACATCGAAAAGAGTCTATAAGGACATCATGGATCTTTTAGACCTTCTGGGGACCCTCTGACCAGAAAAAAAGTTCAAACAATCCCATTTGGACTACTGTCGGATTTGATTGGACTTTTTAAAATCAAAAATAGGCAATAAGGACATCATGTAACTTTTAGACCTTCTGGGGACCCTATGACCAGAAAAAAAGTTCAAAAGATCCCATATGGACTACTGTCTTTCGGATTTGACTGGACTTTTTAACATCAAAAAGAGTCTATAAAGACATCATGGATCTTTTAGACCTTCTGGGGACCCTCTGACCAGAAAAAAAGTTCAAAAGATCCCATATGGACTACTGTCTTTCGGATTTGACTGGACTTTTTAACATCAGAAAGAGTCTATAAGGACATCATGTAACTTTTAGACCTTCTGGGGACCCTCTGAAAAGAAAAAAAGTTCAAAAGATCCCATATGGACTGCTATCTGGCGGATTGATCTGACTTTTTAACATCAGAATGAGTCTATAAGGACATCATGTAACTTTTAGACCTTCTGGGGACCCTCTGACAAGAAAAAAAGTTCAAAAGATCCCATATACACTACTGTTTTTCGGATGTGACTGGACTTTTTAACATCAGAAAGAGTCTATAAGGACATCATGGATCTTTTAGACCTTCTGGGGACCCTCTAACCAGAAAAAAAGTTCAAAAAGTCCCATATGGACTACTCTCTGGCGGACTTGATCTGACTTTTTAACATCAGAAAGAGTCTATAGGGACATCATGGATCTTTTAGACTTTCTTGGGACCCTCTGACCAGAAAAAAAGTTCAAAAGATCCCATATGGACTACTGTCTTTCGGAATTGACTGAACTTTTTAGCATCAGAAAGAGTCTATAAGGACATGATGTAGCTTTTAGACCTTCTGGCGACACTCTATACAGAAAAAAAGTTCAAAAGGTCCCATATGGACTACTGTTGGCGGACTTGACTTTTTAACAGCAGAAAATGTCTGTAAGGACATCATCATGTAGATTTTAGACCTTGTGGGGAACCTCTGACCAGACTTTTTAACATCAAAAAGAGTCTCTGAGGACATCATGTAACTTTTAGACCTTTTGGGGACCCTCTGACCAGAAAAAAAGTTCAAAAGGTCCCATATGGACTACTCTCCGTCGGATTTGATCTGACTTTTTAACATCAGAAAGAGTCTATGAGGACATAATGGATCTTTTAAACCCTCCGGGGACCCTCTGACCAGAAAAAAAGTTCAAAAGATCCCATATGGACTACTGTCTTTCGGATTTGACTGGACTTTTGAACAACAGAAAGAATCTATAAGGACATCATGGATCTTTTAGACCTTCTGGGGACCCTCTGACCAGAAAAAAAGTTCAAAAGATCCCATATGGACTACTGTCTTTCGGATTTGACTGGACTTTTTAGCATCAGAAAGAGTCTATAAGGACATGATGTAGCTTTTAGACCTTCTGGCGAGTCGACACTCTGACCAGAAAAAAAGTTCAAAAGGTCCCACATGGACTGCTGTTGGCGGATTTGACTTTTTAACAGCAGAAAATGTATGTAAGGACATCATCATACAGATTTTAGACCTTCTGGGGAACCTCTGACCAGACTTTTTAACATCAAAAAGAGTCTATAAGGACATCATGTAACTTTTAGACCTTCTGGGGACCCTCTGACCAGAAAAAAGATCAAAAGGTCCCATATGGACTACTGTCTTTTGGATTAGACTGGACTTTTTAGCATCAGACAGAGTCTATAAGGACATCATGGATCTTTTAGACCTTCTGGGGACCCTCTGACCAGAAAAAAAGTTCAAAAGATCCCATATGGACTACTGTCTTTCGGATTTGACTGGACTTTTTAACATCAGAAAGAGTCTATAAGGACATCATGGATCTTTTAGACCTTCTGGGGACCCTCTGACCAGAAAAAAAGTTCCAAAGATCCCATATGGACTACTGTCTTTCGGATTTGACTGGACTTTTTAGCATCAGAAAGAGTCTATAAGGACATGATGTAGCTTTTAGACCTTCTGGCGACACTCTGACCAGAAAAAAAGTTCAAAAGGTCCCACATGGACTGCTGTTGGCGGATTTGAGTTTTTAACAGCAGAAAATGTCTGTAAGGACATCATCATGTAGATTTTAGACCTTGTGGGGAACCTCTGACCAGACTTTTTAACATCGAAAAGAGTCTATAAGGACATCATGGATCTTTTAGACCTTCTGGGGACCCTCTGACCAGAAAAAAAGTTCAAACAATCCCATTTGGACTACTGTCGGATTTGATTGGACTTTTTAAAATCAAAAATAGGCAATAAGGACATCATGTAACTTTTAGACCTTCTGGGGACCCTCTGACCAGAAAAAAAGTTCAAAAGATCCCATATGGACTACTGTCTTTCGGATTTGACTGGACTTTTTAACATCAAAAAGAGTCTATAAAGACATCATGGATCTTTTAGACCTTCTGGGGACCCTCTGACCAGAAAAAAAGTTCAAAAGATCCCATATGGACTACTGTCTTTCGGATTTGACTGGACTTTTTAACATCAGAAAGAGTCTATAAGGACATCATGTAACTTTTAGACCTTCTGGGGACCCTCTGAAAAGAAAAAAAGTTCAAAAGATCCCATATGGACTGCTATCTGGCGGATTGATCTGACTTTTTAACATCAGAATGAGTCTATAAGGACATCATGTAACTTTTAGACCTTCTGGGGACCCTCTGACAAGAAAAAAAGTTCAAAAGATCCCATATACACTACTGTTTTTCGGATGTGACTGGACTTTTTAACATCAGAAAGAGTCTATAAGGACATCATGGATCTTTTAGACCTTCTGGGGACCCTCTAACCAGAAAAAAAGTTCAAAAAGTCCCATATGGACTACTCTCTGGCGGACTTGATCTGACTTTTTAACATCAGAAAGAGTCTATAGGGACATCATGGATCTTTTAGACTTTCTTGGGACCCTCTGACCAGAAAAAAAGTTCAAAAGATCCCATATGGACTACTGTCTTTCGGAATTGACTGAACTTTTTAGCATCAGAAAGAGTCTATAAGGACATGATGTAGCTTTTAGACCTTCTGGCGACACTCTATACAGAAAAAAAGTTCAAAAGGTCCCATATGGACTACTGTTGGCGGACTTGACTTTTTAACAGCAGAAAATGTCTGTAAGGACATCATCATGTAGATTTTAGACCTTGTGGGGAACCTCTGACCAGACTTTTTAACATCAAAAAGAGTCTCTGAGGACATCATGTAACTTTTAGACCTTTTGGGGACCCTCTGACCAGAAAAAAAGTTCAAAAGGTCCCATATGGACTACTCTCTGTCGGATTTGATCAGACTTTTTAACATCAGAAAGAGTCTATGAGGACATAATGGATCTTTTAAACCCTCCGGGGACCCTCTGACCAGAAAAAAAGTTCAAAAGATCCCATATGGACTACTGTCTTTCGGATTTGACTGGACTTTTGAACAACAGAAAGAATCTATAAGGACATCATGGATCTTTTAGACCTTCTGGGGACCCTCTGACCAGAAAAAAAGTTCAAAAGATCCCATATGGACTACTGTCTTTCGGATTTGACTGGACTTTTTAGCATCAGAAAGAGTCTATAAGGACATGATGTAGCTTTTAGACCTTCTGGCGAGTCGACACTCTGACCAGAAAAAAAGTTCAAAAGGTCCCACATGGACTGCTGTTGGCGGATTTGACTTTTTAACAGCAGAAAATGTATGTAAGGACATCATCATGCAGATTTTAGACCTTCTGGGGAACCTCTGACCAGACTTTTTAACATCAAAAAGAGTCTATAAGGACATCATGTAACTTTTAGACCTTCTGGGGACCCTCTGACCAGAAAAAAGATCAAAAGGTCCCATATGGACAACTGTCTTTTGGATTTGACTGGACTTTTTAGCATCAGACAGAGTCTATAAGGACATCATGGATCTTTTAGACCTTCTGGGGACCCTCTGACCAGAAAAAAAGTTCAAAAGATCCCATATGGACTACTGTCTTTCGGATTTGACTGGACTTTTTAACATCAGAAAGAGTCTATAAGGACATCATGGATCTTTTAGACCTTCTGGGGACCCTCTGACCAGAAAAAAAGTTCCAAAGATCCCATATGGACTACTGTCTTTCGGATTTGACTGGACTTTTTAGCATCAGAAAGAGTCTATAAGGACATGATGTAGCTTTTAGACCTTCTGGTGACACTCTGACCAGAAAAAAAGTTCAAAAGGTCCCACATGGACTGCTGTTGGCGGATTTGAGTTTTTAACAGCAGAAAATGTCTGTAAGGACATCATCATGTAGATTTTAGACCTTGTGGGGAACCTCTGACCAGACTTTTTAACATCGAAAAGAGTCTATAAGGACATCATGGATCTTTTAGACCTTCTGGGGACCCTCTGACCAGAAAAAAAGTTCAAACAATCCCATTTGGACTACTGTCGGATTTGATTGGACTTTTTAAAATCAAAAATAGGCAATAAGGACATCATGTAACTTTTAGACCTTCTGGGGACCCTATGACCAGAAAAAAAGTTCAAAAGATCCCATATGGACTACTGTCTTTCGGATTTGACTGGACTTTTTAACATCAAAAAGAGTCTATAAAGACATCATGGATCTTTTAGACCTTCTGGGGACCCTCTGACCAGAAAAAAAGTTCAAAAGATCCCATATGGACTACTGTCTTTCGGATTTGACTGGACTTTTTAACATCAGAAAAAGTCTATAAGGACATCATGTAAATTTTAGACCTTCTGGGGACCCTCTGAAAAGAAAAAAAGTTCAAAAGATCCCATATGGACTGCTATCTGGCGGATTGATCTGACTTTTTAACATCAGAATGAGTCTATAAGGACATCATGTAACTTTTAGACCTTCTGGGGACCCTCTGACAAGAAAAAAAGTTCAAAAGATCCCATATAGACTACTGTTTTTCGGATGTGACTGGACTTTTTAACATCAGAAAGAGTCTATAAGGACATCATGGATCTTTTAGACCTTCTGGGGACCCTCTAACCAGAAAAAAAGTTCAAAAAGTCCCATATGGACTACTCTCTGGCGGACTTGATCTGACTTTTTAACATCAGAAAGAGTCTATAGGGACATCATGGATCTTTTAGACTTTCTGGGGACCCTCTGACCAGAAAAAAAGTTCAAAAGATCCCATATGGACTACTGTCTTTCGGAATTGACTGGACTTTTTAGCATCAGAAAGAGTCTATAAGGACATGATGTAGCTTTTAGACCTTCTGGCGAGTCAACACTCTGACCAGAAAAAAAGTTCAAAAGGTCCCACATGGACTGCTGTTGGCGGATTTGACTTTTTAACAGCAGAAAATGTATGTAAGGACATCATCATGCAGATTTTAGACCTACTGGGGAACCTCTGACCAGACTTTTTAACATCAAAAAGAGTCTATAAGGACATCATGTAACTTTTAGACCTTCTGGGGACCCTCTGACCAGAAAAAAAGATCAAAAGGTCCGATATGGACTACTCTCTGGCGGACTTGATCTGACTTTTTAACATCAGAAAGAGTCTATAAGGACATTATGTAACTTTTAGACCTTCTGGGGACCCTCTGACCAGAAAAAAAGTTCAAAAGATCCCATATGGACTACAGTCTTTCGGATTTGACTGGACTTTTTAGCATCAGAAAGAGTCTATAAGGACACCGGATTTGACTGGACTTTTTAACATCAAAAAGAGTCTATAAGGACATCATATAACTTTTAGACCTTCTGGGGACCCTCTGACCAGAAAAAAAGTTCAAAAGTTCCCATATGGACTACTGTCTTTTGGATTTGACTGGACCTTTTAGCATCTGACAGAGTCTATAAGGACATCATGGATCTTTTAGACCTTCTGGGGATCCTCTGACCAGAAAAAAAGTTCAAAAGATCCCATATGGACTACTGTCTTTCGGATTTGACTGGACTTTTTAACATCAGAAAGAATCTATAAGGACATCATGGATCTTTTAGACCTTCTGGAGACCCTCTGACCAGAAAAAAAGTTCAAAAGATCCGATATGGACTACTGTCTTTTGGATTTGACTGGACTTTTTAGCATAAGAAAGAGTCTATAAGGACATGATGTAGCTTTTAGACCTTCTGGCGACACTGACCAGAAAAACAGTTCAAAAGGTCCCACACGGACTGCTGTTGGCAGATTTGAGTTTTTAACAGCAGAAAATGTCTATAAGGACATCATCATGTAGATTTTAGACCTTGTGGGGAACCTCTGACCAGACTTTTTAACATCGAAAAGAGTCTATAAGGACATCATGGATATTTTAGACCTTCTGGGGACCCTCTGACCAGAAAAAAAGTTCCAAAGATCCCATATGGACTACTGTCTTTCGGATTTGACTGGACTTTTTAACATCAGAAAGAGTCTATAAGGACATCATGTAACTTTTAGACCTTCTGGGGACCCTCTGACCAGAAAAAAAGTTCAAACAATCCCATATGGACTACTGTCGGATTTCACTGGACTTTTTAAAATCAAAAATAGTCTATAAGGACATCATGTAACTTTTAGACCTTCTCGGGACCCTCTGACAAGAAAAAAAGTTCAAAAGATCCCATATGGACTGCTATCTGGCGGATTGATCTGACTTTTTAACATCAGAAAGAGTCTATAAGGACATCATATAACTTTTAGACCTTCTGGGGACCCTCTGACAAGAAAAAAAGTTCAAAAGATCCCATATAGACTACTGTTTTTCGGATGTGACTGGACTTTTTAACATCAGAAAGAGTCTATAAGGACATCATGGATCTTTTAGACCTTCTGGGGACCCTCTGACCAGAAAAAAAGTTCAAAAAGTCCCATATGGACTACTCTCTGGCGGACTTGATCTGACTTTTTAACATCAGAAAGAGTCTATAGGGACATCATGGATCTTTTAGACTTTCTGGGGACCCTCTGACCAGAAAAAAAGTTCAAAAGATCCCATATGGACTACTGTCTTTCGGATTTGACTGGACTTTTTAGCATCAGAAAGAGTCTATAAGGACATGATGTAGCTTTTAGACCTTCTGGCGACACTCTGACCAGAAAAAAAGTTCAAAAGGTCCCACATGGACTGCTGTTGGCGGATTTGACTTTTTAACAGCAGAAAATGTCTGTAAGGACATCATCATGTAGATTTTAGACCTTGTGGGGAACCTCTGACCAGACTTTTTAACATCAAAAAGAGTCTCTGAGGACATCATGTAACTTTTAGACCTTTTGGGGACCCTCTGACCAGAAAAAAAGTTCAAAAGGTCCCATATGGACTACTCTCCGTCGGATTTGATCTGACTTTTTAACATCAGAAAGAGTCTATGAGGACATAATGGATCTTTTAAACCCTCCGGGGACCCTCTGACCAGAAAAAAAGTTCAAAAGATCCCATATGGACTACTGTCTTTCGGATTTGACTGGACTTTTGAACAACAGAAAGAATCTATAAGGACATCATGGATCTTTTAGACCTTCTGGGGACCCTCTGACCAGAAAAAAAGTTCAAAAGATCCCATATGGACTACTGTCTTTCGGATTTGACTGGACTTTTTAGCATCAGAAAGAGTCTATAAGGACATGATGTAGCTTTTAGACCTTCTGGCGAGTCGACACTCTGACCAGAAAAAAAGTTCAAAAGGTCCCACATGGACTGCTGTTGGCGGATTTGACTTTTTAACAGCAGAAAATGTATGTAAGGACATCATCATACAGATTTTAGACCTTCTGGGGAACCTCTGACCAGACTTTTTAACATCAAAAAGAGTCTATAAGGACATCATGTAACTTTTAGACCTTCTGGGGACCCTCTGACCAGAAAAAAGATCAAAAGGTCCCATATGGACTACTGTCTTTTGGATTAGACTGGACTTTTTAGCATCAGACAGAGTCTATAAGGACATCATGGATCTTTTAGACCTTCTGGGGACCCTCTGACCAGAAAAAAAGTTCAAAAGATCCCATATGGACTACTGTCTTTCGGATTTGACTGGACTTTTTAACATCAGAAAGAGTCTATAAGGACATCATGGATCTTTTAGACCTTCTGGGGACCCTCTGACCAGAAAAAAAGTTCCAAAGATCCCATATGGACTACTGTCTTTCGGATTTGACTGGACTTTTTAGCATCAGAAAGAGTCTATAAGGACATGATGTAGCTTTTAGACCTTCTGGCGACACTCTGACCAGAAAAAAAGTTCAAAAGGTCCCACATGGACTGCTGTTGGCGGATTTGAGTTTTTAACAGCAGAAAATGTCTGTAAGGACATCATCATGTAGATTTTAGACCTTGTGGGGAACCTCTGACCAGACTTTTTAACATCGAAAAGAGTCTATAAGGACATCATGGATCTTTTAGACCTTCTGGGGACCCTCTGACCAGAAAAAAAGTTCAAACAATCCCATTTGGACTACTGTCGGATTTGATTGGACTTTTTAAAATCAAAAATAGGCAATAAGGACATCATGTAACTTTTAGACCTTCTGGGGACCCTATGACCAGAAAAAAAGTTCAAAAGATCCCATATGGACTACTGTCTTTCGGATTTGACTGGACTTTTTAACATCAAAAAGAGTCTATAAAGACATCATGGATCTTTTAGACCTTCTGGGGACCCTCTGACCAGAAAAAAAGTTCAAAAGATCCCATATGGACTACTGTCTTTCGGATTTGACTGGACTTTTTAACATCAGAAAGAGTCTATAAGGACATCATGTAACTTTTAGACCTTCTGGGGACCCTCTGAAAAGAAAAAAAGTTCAAAAGATCCCATATGGACTGCTATCTGGCGGATTGATCTGACTTTTTAACATCAGAATGAGTCTATAAGGACATCATGTAACTTTTAGACCTTCTGGGGACCCTCTGACAAGAAAAAAAGTTCAAAAGATCCCATATACACTACTGTTTTTCGGATGTGACTGGACTTTTTAACATCAGAAAGAGTCTATAAGGACATCATGGATCTTTTAGACCTTCTGGGGACCCTCTAACCAGAAAAAAAGTTCAAAAAGTCCCATATGGACTACTCTCTGGCGGACTTGATCTGACTTTTTAACATCAGAAAGAGTCTATAGGGACATCATGGATCTTTTAGACTTTCTTGGGACCCTCTGACCAGAAAAAAAGTTCAAAAGATCCCATATGGACTACTGTCTTTCGGAATTGACTGAACTTTTTAGCATCAGAAAGAGTCTATAAGGACATGATGTAGCTTTTAGACCTTCTGGCGACACTCTATACAGAAAAAAAGTTCAAAAGGTCCCATATGGACTACTGTTGGCGGACTTGACTTTTTAACAGCAGAAAATGTCTGTAAGGACATCATCATGTAGATTTTAGACCTTGTGGGGAACCTCTGACCAGACTTTTTAACATCAAAAAGAGTCTCTGAGGACATCATGTAACTTTTAGACCTTTTGGGGACCCTCTGACCAGAAAAAAAGTTCAAAAGGTCCCATATGGACTACTCTCTGTCGGATTTGATCAGACTTTTTAACATCAGAAAGAGTCTATGAGGACATAATGGATCTTTTAAACCCTCCGGGGACCCTCTGACCAGAAAAAAAGTTCAAAAGATCCCATATGGACTACTGTCTTTCGGATTTGACTGGACTTTTGAACAACAGAAAGAATCTATAAGGACATCATGGATCTTTTAGACCTTCTGGGGACCCTCTGACCAGAAAAAAAGTTCAAAAGATCCCATATGGACTACTGTCTTTCGGATTTGACTGGACTTTTTAGCATCAGAAAGAGTCTATAAGGACATGATGTAGCTTTTAGACCTTCTGGCGAGTCGACACTCTGACCAGAAAAAAAGTTCAAAAGGTCCCACATGGACTGCTGTTGGCGGATTTGACTTTTTAACAGCAGAAAATGTATGTAAGGACATCATCATGCAGATTTTAGACCTTCTGGGGAACCTCTGACCAGACTTTTTAACATCAAAAAGAGTCTATAAGGACATCATGTAACTTTTAGACCTTCTGGGGACCCTCTGACCAGAAAAAAGATCAAAAGGTCCCATATGGACAACTGTCTTTTGGATTTGACTGGACTTTTTAGCATCAGACAGAGTCTATAAGGACATCATGGATCTTTTAGACCTTCTGGGGACCCTCTGACCAGAAAAAAAGTTCAAAAGATCCCATATGGACTACTGTCTTTCGGATTTGACTGGACTTTTTAACATCAGAAAGAGTCTATAAGGACATCATGGATCTTTTAGACCTTCTGGGGACCCTCTGACCAGAAAAAAAGTTCCAAAGATCCCATATGGACTACTGTCTTTCGGATTTGACTGGACTTTTTAGCATCAGAAAGAGTCTATAAGGACATGATGTAGCTTTTAGACCTTCTGGTGACACTCTGACCAGAAAAAAAGTTCAAAAGGTCCCACATGGACTGCTGTTGGCGGATTTGAGTTTTTAACAGCAGAAAATGTCTGTAAGGACATCATCATGTAGATTTTAGACCTTGTGGGGAACCTCTGACCAGACTTTTTAACATCGAAAAGAGTCTATAAGGACATCATGGATCTTTTAGACCTTCTGGGGACCCTCTGACCAGAAAAAAAGTTCAAACAATCCCATTTGGACTACTGTCGGATTTGATTGGACTTTTTAAAATCAAAAATAGGCAATAAGGACATCATGTAACTTTTAGACCTTCTGGGGACCCTATGACCAGAAAAAAAGTTCAAAAGATCCCATATGGACTACTGTCTTTCGGATTTGACTGGACTTTTTAACATCAAAAAGAGTCTATAAAGACATCATGGATCTTTTAGACCTTCTGGGGACCCTCTGACCAGAAAAAAAGTTCAAAAGATCCCATATGGACTACTGTCTTTCGGATTTGACTGGACTTTTTAACATCAGAAAAAGTCTATAAGGACATCATGTAAATTTTAGACCTTCTGGGGACCCTCTGAAAAGAAAAAAAGTTCAAAAGATCCCATATGGACTGCTATCTGGCGGATTGATCTGACTTTTTAACATCAGAATGAGTCTATAAGGACATCATGTAACTTTTAGACCTTCTGGGGACCCTCTGACAAGAAAAAAAGTTCAAAAGATCCCATATAGACTACTGTTTTTCGGATGTGACTGGACTTTTTAACATCAGAAAGAGTCTATAAGGACATCATGGATCTTTTAGACCTTCTGGGGACCCTCTAACCAGAAAAAAAGTTCAAAAAGTCCCATATGGACTACTCTCTGGCGGACTTGATCTGACTTTTTAACATCAGAAAGAGTCTATAGGGACATCATGGATCTTTTAGACTTTCTGGGGACCCTCTGACCAGAAAAAAAGTTCAAAAGATCCCATATGGACTACTGTCTTTCGGAATTGACTGGACTTTTTAGCATCAGAAAGAGTCTATAAGGACATGATGTAGCTTTTAGACCTTCTGGCGAGTCAACACTCTGACCAGAAAAAAAGTTCAAAAGGTCCCACATGGACTGCTGTTGGCGGATTTGACTTTTTAACAGCAGAAAATGTATGTAAGGACATCATCATGCAGATTTTAGACCTACTGGGGAACCTCTGACCAGACTTTTTAACATCAAAAAGAGTCTATAAGGACATCATGTAACTTTTAGACCTTCTGGGGACCCTCTGACCAGAAAAAAAGATCAAAAGGTCCGATATGGACTACTCTCTGGCGGACTTGATCTGACTTTTTAACATCAGAAAGAGTCTATAAGGACATTATGTAACTTTTAGACCTTCT
Organism: Siphateles boraxobius; assembly: GCF_051911475.1. Classification (NCBI taxonomy): domain Eukaryota; kingdom Metazoa; phylum Chordata; class Actinopteri; order Cypriniformes; family Leuciscidae; genus Siphateles; species Siphateles boraxobius. The sequence goes on from NW_027509197.1 coordinate 4,932,143, forward strand.
GGGGACCCTCTGACCAGAAAAAAAGTTCAAAAGATCCCATATGGACTACAGTCTTTCGGATTTGACTGGACTTTTTAGCATCAGAAAGAGTCTATAAGGACACCGGATTTGACTGGACTTTTTAACATCAAAAAGAGTCTATAAGGACATCATATAACTTTTAGACCTTCTGGGGACCCTCTGACCAGAAAAAAAGTTCAAAAGTTCCCATATGGACTACTGTCTTTTGGATTTGACTGGACCTTTTAGCATCTGACAGAGTCTATAAGGACATCATGGATCTTTTAGACCTTCTGGGGATCCTCTGACCAGAAAAAAAGTTCAAAAGATCCCATATGGACTACTGTCTTTCGGATTTGACTGGACTTTTTAACATCAGAAAGAATCTATAAGGACATCATGGATCTTTTAGACCTTCTGGAGACCCTCTGACCAGAAAAAAAGTTCAAAAGATCCGATATGGACTACTGTCTTTTGGATTTGACTGGACTTTTTAGCATAAGAAAGAGTCTATAAGGACATGATGTAGCTTTTAGACCTTCTGGCGACACTGACCAGAAAAACAGTTCAAAAGGTCCCACACGGACTGCTGTTGGCAGATTTGAGTTTTTAACAGCAGAAAATGTCTATAAGGACATCATCATGTAGATTTTAGACCTTGTGGGGAACCTCTGACCAGACTTTTTAACATCGAAAAGAGTCTATAAGGACATCATGGATATTTTAGACCTTCTGGGGACCCTCTGACCAGAAAAAAAGTTCCAAAGATCCCATATGGACTACTGTCTTTCGGATTTGACTGGACTTTTTAACATCAGAAAGAGTCTATAAGGACATCATGTAACTTTTAGACCTTCTGGGGACCCTCTGACCAGAAAAAAAGTTCAAACAATCCCATATGGACTACTGTCGGATTTCACTGGACTTTTTAAAATCAAAAATAGTCTATAAGGACATCATGTAACTTTTAGACCTTCTCGGGACCCTCTGACAAGAAAAAAAGTTCAAAAGATCCCATATGGACTGCTATCTGGCGGATTGATCTGACTTTTTAACATCAGAAAGAGTCTATAAGGACATCATATAACTTTTAGACCTTCTGGGGACCCTCTGACAAGAAAAAAAGTTCAAAAGATCCCATATAGACTACTGTTTTTCGGATGTGACTGGACTTTTTAACATCAGAAAGAGTCTATAAGGACATCATGGATCTTTTAGACCTTCTGGGGACCCTCTGACCAGAAAAAAAGTTCAAAAAGTCCCATATGGACTACTCTCTGGCGGACTTGATCTGACTTTTTAACATCAGAAAGAGTCTATAGGGACATCATGGATCTTTTAGACTTTCTGGGGACCCTCTGACCAGAAAAAAAGTTCAAAAGATCCCATATGGACTACTGTCTTTCGGATTTGACTGGACTTTTTAGCATCAGAAAGAGTCTATAAGGACATGATGTAGCTTTTAGACCTTCTGGCGACACTCTGACCAGAAAAAAAGTTCAAAAGGTCCCACATGGACTGCTGTTGGCGGATTTGACTTTTTAACAGCAGAAAATGTCTGTAAGGACATCATCATGTAGATTTTAGACCTTGTGGGGAACCTCTGACCAGACTTTTTAACATCAAAAAGAGTCTATAAGGACATCCTGTAACTTTTAGACTTTCTGGGGACCCTCTGACCAGAAAAAAAGATCAAAAGGTCCCATATGGACTACTCTCTGGCGGACTTGATCTGACTTTTTAACATCAGAAAGAGTCTACAAGGACATAATGGATCTTTTAGACCTTCCGGAGACCCTCTGACCAGAAAAAAAGTTCAAAAGATCCCATATGGACTACTGTCTTTCGGATTTGACTGTTTTTTTTAGAATCAGAAAGAGTCTATAAGGACACCGGATTTGACTGGACTTTTTAACATCAAAAAGAGTCTATAAGGACATCATATAACTTTTAGACCTTCTGGGGACCCTCTGACCAGAAAAAAAGTTCAAAAAGTCCCATATGGACTACTGTATTTTGGATTTGACTGGACCTTTTAGCATCAGACAGAGTCTATAAGGACATCATGGATCTTTTAGACCCTCTGGGGACCCTCTGACCAGAAAAAAAGTTCAAAAGATCCCATATGGACTACTGTCTTTCGGATTTGACTGGACTTTTGAACAACAGAAAGAATCTATAAGGACATCATGGATCTTTTAGACCTTCTGGGGACCCTCTGACCAGAAAAAAAGTTCAAAAGATCCCATATGGACTACTGTCTTTCGGATTTGACTGGACTTTTTAGCATCAGAAAGAGTCTATAAGGACATGATGTAGCTTTTAGACCTTCTGGCGAGTCGACACTCTGACCAGAAAAAAAGTTCAAAAGGTCCCACATGGACTGCTGTTGGCGGATTTGACTTTTTAACAGCAGAAAATGTATGTAAGGACATCATCATACAGATTTTAGACCTTCTGGGGAACCTCTGACCAGACTTTTTAACATCAAAAAGAGTCTATAAGGACATCATGTAACTTTTAGACCTTCTGGGGACCCTCTGACCAGAAAAAAGATCAAAAGGTCCCATATGGACTACTGTCTTTTGGATTAGACTGGACTTTTTAGCATCAGACAGAGTCTATAAGGACATCATGGATCTTTTAGACCTTCTGGGGACCCTCTGACCAGAAAAAAAGTTCAAAAGATCCCATATGGACTACTGTCTTTCGGATTTGACTGGACTTTTTAACATCAGAAAGAGTCTATAAGGACATCATGGATCTTTTAGACCTTCTGGGGACCCTCTGACCAGAAAAAAAGTTCCAAAGATCCCATATGGACTACTGTCTTTCGGATTTGACTGGACTTTTTAGCATCAGAAAGAGTCTATAAGGACATGATGTAGCTTTTAGACCTTCTGGCGACACTCTGACCAGAAAAAAAGTTCAAAAGGTCCCACATGGACTGCTGTTGGCGGATTTGAGTTTTTAACAGCAGAAAATGTCTGTAAGGACATCATCATGTAGATTTTAGACCTTGTGGGGAACCTCTGACCAGACTTTTTAACATCGAAAAGAGTCTATAAGGACATCATGGATCTTTTAGACCTTCTGGGGACCCTCTGACCAGAAAAAAAGTTCAAACAATCCCATTTGGACTACTGTCGGATTTGATTGGACTTTTTAAAATCAAAAATAGGCAATAAGGACATCATGTAACTTTTAGACCTTCTGGGGACCCTATGACCAGAAAAAAAGTTCAAAAGATCCCATATGGACTACTGTCTTTCGGATTTGACTGGACTTTTTAACATCAAAAAGAGTCTATAAAGACATCATGGATCTTTTAGACCTTCTGGGGACCCTCTGACCAGAAAAAAAGTTCAAAAGATCCCATATGGACTACTGTCTTTCGGATTTGACTGGACTTTTTAACATCAGAAAGAGTCTATAAGGACATCATGTAACTTTTAGACCTTCTGGGGACCCTCTGAAAAGAAAAAAAGTTCAAAAGATCCCATATGGACTGCTATCTGGCGGATTGATCTGACTTTTTAACATCAGAATGAGTCTATAAGGACATCATGTAACTTTTAGACCTTCTGGGGACCCTCTGACAAGAAAAAAAGTTCAAAAGATCCCATATACACTACTGTTTTTCGGATGTGACTGGACTTTTTAACATCAGAAAGAGTCTATAAGGACATCATGGATCTTTTAGACCTTCTGGGGACCCTCTAACCAGAAAAAAAGTTCAAAAAGTCCCATATGGACTACTCTCTGGCGGACTTGATCTGACTTTTTAACATCAGAAAGAGTCTATAGGGACATCATGGATCTTTTAGACTTTCTTGGGACCCTCTGACCAGAAAAAAAGTTCAAAAGATCCCATATGGACTACTGTCTTTCGGAATTGACTGAACTTTTTAGCATCAGAAAGAGTCTATAAGGACATGATGTAGCTTTTAGACCTTCTGGCGACACTCTATACAGAAAAAAAGTTCAAAAGGTCCCATATGGACTACTGTTGGCGGACTTGACTTTTTAACAGCAGAAAATGTCTGTAAGGACATCATCATGTAGATTTTAGACCTTGTGGGGAACCTCTGACCAGACTTTTTAACATCAAAAAGAGTCTCTGAGGACATCATGTAACTTTTAGACCTTTTGGGGACCCTCTGACCAGAAAAAAAGTTCAAAAGGTCCCATATGGACTACTCTCTGTCGGATTTGATCAGACTTTTTAACATCAGAAAGAGTCTATGAGGACATAATGGATCTTTTAAACCCTCCGGGGACCCTCTGACCAGAAAAAAAGTTCAAAAGATCCCATATGGACTACTGTCTTTCGGATTTGACTGGACTTTTGAACAACAGAAAGAATCTATAAGGACATCATGGATCTTTTAGACCTTCTGGGGACCCTCTGACCAGAAAAAAAGTTCAAAAGATCCCATATGGACTACTGTCTTTCGGATTTGACTGGACTTTTTAGCATCAGAAAGAGTCTATAAGGACATGATGTAGCTTTTAGACCTTCTGGCGAGTCGACACTCTGACCAGAAAAAAAGTTCAAAAGGTCCCACATGGACTGCTGTTGGCGGATTTGACTTTTTAACAGCAGAAAATGTATGTAAGGACATCATCATGCAGATTTTAGACCTTCTGGGGAACCTCTGACCAGACTTTTTAACATCAAAAAGAGTCTATAAGGACATCATGTAACTTTTAGACCTTCTGGGGACCCTCTGACCAGAAAAAAGATCAAAAGGTCCCATATGGACAACTGTCTTTTGGATTTGACTGGACTTTTTAGCATCAGACAGAGTCTATAAGGACATCATGGATCTTTTAGACCTTCTGGGGACCCTCTGACCAGAAAAAAAGTTCAAAAGATCCCATATGGACTACTGTCTTTCGGATTTGACTGGACTTTTTAACATCAGAAAGAGTCTATAAGGACATCATGGATCTTTTAGACCTTCTGGGGACCCTCTGACCAGAAAAAAAGTTCCAAAGATCCCATATGGACTACTGTCTTTCGGATTTGACTGGACTTTTTAGCATCAGAAAGAGTCTATAAGGACATGATGTAGCTTTTAGACCTTCTGGTGACACTCTGACCAGAAAAAAAGTTCAAAAGGTCCCACATGGACTGCTGTTGGCGGATTTGAGTTTTTAACAGCAGAAAATGTCTGTAAGGACATCATCATGTAGATTTTAGACCTTGTGGGGAACCTCTGACCAGACTTTTTAACATCGAAAAGAGTCTATAAGGACATCATGGATCTTTTAGACCTTCTGGGGACCCTCTGACCAGAAAAAAAGTTCAAACAATCCCATTTGGACTACTGTCGGATTTGATTGGACTTTTTAAAATCAAAAATAGGCAATAAGGACATCATGTAACTTTTAGACCTTCTGGGGACCCTATGACCAGAAAAAAAGTTCAAAAGATCCCATATGGACTACTGTCTTTCGGATTTGACTGGACTTTTTAACATCAAAAAGAGTCTATAAAGACATCATGGATCTTTTAGACCTTCTGGGGACCCTCTGACCAGAAAAAAAGTTCAAAAGATCCCATATGGACTACTGTCTTTCGGATTTGACTGGACTTTTTAACATCAGAAAAAGTCTATAAGGACATCATGTAAATTTTAGACCTTCTGGGGACCCTCTGAAAAGAAAAAAAGTTCAAAAGATCCCATATGGACTGCTATCTGGCGGATTGATCTGACTTTTTAACATCAGAATGAGTCTATAAGGACATCATGTAACTTTTAGACCTTCTGGGGACCCTCTGACAAGAAAAAAAGTTCAAAAGATCCCATATAGACTACTGTTTTTCGGATGTGACTGGACTTTTTAACATCAGAAAGAGTCTATAAGGACATCATGGATCTTTTAGACCTTCTGGGGACCCTCTAACCAGAAAAAAAGTTCAAAAAGTCCCATATGGACTACTCTCTGGCGGACTTGATCTGACTTTTTAACATCAGAAAGAGTCTATAGGGACATCATGGATCTTTTAGACTTTCTGGGGACCCTCTGACCAGAAAAAAAGTTCAAAAGATCCCATATGGACTACTGTCTTTCGGAATTGACTGGACTTTTTAGCATCAGAAAGAGTCTATAAGGACATGATGTAGCTTTTAGACCTTCTGGCGAGTCAACACTCTGACCAGAAAAAAAGTTCAAAAGGTCCCACATGGACTGCTGTTGGCGGATTTGACTTTTTAACAGCAGAAAATGTATGTAAGGACATCATCATGCAGATTTTAGACCTACTGGGGAACCTCTGACCAGACTTTTTAACATCAAAAAGAGTCTATAAGGACATCATGTAACTTTTAGACCTTCTGGGGACCCTCTGACCAGAAAAAAAGATCAAAAGGTCCGATATGGACTACTCTCTGGCGGACTTGATCTGACTTTTTAACATCAGAAAGAGTCTATAAGGACATTATGTAACTTTTAGACCTTCTGGGGACCCTCTGACCAGAAAAAAAGTTCAAAAGATCCCATATGGACTACAGTCTTTCGGATTTGACTGGACTTTTTAGCATCAGAAAGAGTCTATAAGGACACCGGATTTGACTGGACTTTTTAACATCAAAAAGAGTCTATAAGGACATCATATAACTTTTAGACCTTCTGGGGACCCTCTGACCAGAAAAAAAGTTCAAAAGTTCCCATATGGACTACTGTCTTTTGGATTTGACTGGACCTTTTAGCATCTGACAGAGTCTATAAGGACATCATGGATCTTTTAGACCTTCTGGGGATCCTCTGACCAGAAAAAAAGTTCAAAAGATCCCATATGGACTACTGTCTTTCGGATTTGACTGGACTTTTTAACATCAGAAAGAATCTATAAGGACATCATGGATCTTTTAGACCTTCTGGAGACCCTCTGACCAGAAAAAAAGTTCAAAAGATCCGATATGGACTACTGTCTTTTGGATTTGACTGGACTTTTTAGCATAAGAAAGAGTCTATAAGGACATGATGTAGCTTTTAGACCTTCTGGCGACACTGACCAGAAAAACAGTTCAAAAGGTCCCACACGGACTGCTGTTGGCAGATTTGAGTTTTTAACAGCAGAAAATGTCTATAAGGACATCATCATGTAGATTTTAGACCTTGTGGGGAACCTCTGACCAGACTTTTTAACATCGAAAAGAGTCTATAAGGACATCATGGATATTTTAGACCTTCTGGGGACCCTCTGACCAGAAAAAAAGTTCCAAAGATCCCATATGGACTACTGTCTTTCGGATTTGACTGGACTTTTTAACATCAGAAAGAGTCTATAAGGACATCATGTAACTTTTAGACCTTCTGGGGACCCTCTGACCAGAAAAAAAGTTCAAACAATCCCATATGGACTACTGTCGGATTTCACTGGACTTTTTAAAATCAAAAATAGTCTATAAGGACATCATGTAACTTTTAGACCTTCTCGGGACCCTCTGACAAGAAAAAAAGTTCAAAAGATCCCATATGGACTGCTATCTGGCGGATTGATCTGACTTTTTAACATCAGAAAGAGTCTATAAGGACATCATATAACTTTTAGACCTTCTGGGGACCCTCTGACAAGAAAAAAAGTTCAAAAGATCCCATATAGACTACTGTTTTTCGGATGTGACTGGACTTTTTAACATCAGAAAGAGTCTATAAGGACATCATGGATCTTTTAGACCTTCTGGGGACCCTCTGACCAGAAAAAAAGTTCAAAAAGTCCCATATGGACTACTCTCTGGCGGACTTGATCTGACTTTTTAACATCAGAAAGAGTCTATAGGGACATCATGGATCTTTTAGACTTTCTGGGGACCCTCTGACCAGAAAAAAAGTTCAAAAGATCCCATATGGACTACTGTCTTTCGGATTTGACTGGACTTTTTAGCATCAGAAAGAGTCTATAAGGACATGATGTAGCTTTTAGACCTTCTGGCGACACTCTGACCAGAAAAAAAGTTCAAAAGGTCCCACATGGACTGCTGTTGGCGGATTTGACTTTTTAACAGCAGAAAATGTCTGTAAGGACATCATCATGTAGATTTTAGACCTTGTGGGGAACCTCTGACCAGACTTTTTAACATCAAAAAGAGTCTATAAGGACATCCTGTAACTTTTAGACTTTCTGGGGACCCTCTGACCAGAAAAAAAGATCAAAAGGTCCCATATGGACTACTCTCTGGCGGACTTGATCTGACTTTTTAACATCAGAAAGAGTCTACAAGGACATAATGGATCTTTTAGACCTTCCGGAGACCCTCTGACCAGAAAAAAAGTTCAAAAGATCCCATATGGACTACTGTCTTTCGGATTTGACTGTTTTTTTTAGAATCAGAAAGAGTCTATAAGGACACCGGATTTGACTGGACTTTTTAACATCAAAAAGAGTCTATAAGGACATCATATAACTTTTAGACCTTCTGGGGACCCTCTGACCAGAAAAAAAGTTCAAAAAGTCCCATATGGACTACTGTATTTTGGATTTGACTGGACCTTTTAGCATCAGACAGAGTCTATAAGGACATCATGGATCTTTTAGACCCTCTGGGGACCCTCTGACCAGAAAAAAAGTTCAAAAGATCCCATATGGACTACTGTCTTTCGGATTTGACTGGACTTCTTAACATCAGAAAGAGTCTATAAGAACATCATAGATCTTTTAGACCTTCTGGGGACCCTCTGACCAGAAAAAAAGTTCAAAAGATCCCATATGGACTACTGTCTTACGGATTTTACTGGACATTTTAACATCAGAAAGAGTCTATAAGGACATCATGGATCTTTTAGACCTTCTGGGGACCCTCTGACCAGAAAAAAAGTTCAAAAGATCCCATATGGACTACTGTCTGGCGGACTTGATCTGACTTTATAACATCAGAAAGAGTCTATTAGGACATCATGTAACTTTTAGACCTTCTGGGGACCCTCTGACAACAAAAAAAGTTCAAAAGATCCCACATAGTCTACTGTCTTTCGGATGTGACTGAACTTTTTAACATCAGAAAGAGTCTATAAGGACATCATGGATCATTTAGACCTTCAGGGGACCCTCTGACCAGAAATAAAGTTCAAAAAGTCCCATATGGACCTCTGGCGGACTTGATCTGACTTTTTAACATCAGAAAAGGTCTATAGGGACATCATGGATCTTTTAGACTTTCTGGGGACCCTCTGACCAGAAATAAAGTTCAAAAGATCCCATATGAACTACTCTCTTTCGGATTTGACTGGACTTTTTAACATCAAAAAGAATCTATAAGGACATCATGTAGCTTTTAGACCTTCTGGGGACCCTCTGACCAGAAACAAAGTTCAAAAGAACCTATATGGACTACTGTCTTTCGGATTTGACTGGACTTTTTAGCATCAGAAAGAGTCTATAAGGACATGAAGTAGCTTTTAGACCTTCTGGCGACACTCTGACCAGAAAAAAAGTTCAAAAGGTCCCACATGGATTGCTGTGGCGGACTTGACTTTTTAACAGCAGAAAATGTCTGTAAGGACATCATCATGTAGGTTTTGGACCTTTTGGGGAACCTCTGACCAGACTTTTTAACATCAAAAAGAGTCTATAAGGACACCATGTAACTTTTAGACCTTCTGGGGACCCTCTGACCAGAAAAAAAGTTTAAAAGGTCCCATATGGACTACTCTCTGGCGGATTTGATCTGACTTTTTAACATCAGAAAGAGTCTATAAGGACATCATGTAACTTTTAGACCTTCTGGGGACCCTCTGACCAGAAAAAAAGTTTAAAAGGTCCCATATGGACTACTCTCTGGCGGATTTGATCTGACTTTTTAACATTAGAAAGAGTCTATAAGGACATCATGTAACTTTTAGACCTTCTGGGGACCCTCTGAACAGCAAAAAAGGTCAAAAGATCCCATATGGACTACTGTCTTTCGGATGTGGCTGGACTTTTTAAAATCAGAGAGAGTCTAAAAGGACATCATGGATCTTTTAGACCTTCGGGGGACCCTCTGACCAGAAAAAAAGTTCAAAAAGTCCCATATGCACTACTGTCTTTCGGATTTGACTGGACTTTTTAGCATCAGAAAGAGTCTATGAGGACATCATGGATCTTTTAGACCTTCTGGGGACCCTCTGACAGGAAAAATTTCAAAAGATCCCATATGGACTACTGTCTTTCGGATTTGACTGGACTTTTTAACATAAAAAGAGTCTATGAGGACATCATGTAACTTTTAGACCTGGGGACCCTCTGACCAAAAACAAACTTCAAAAGATCCCATATGGACTACTGTCTTTCGGATTTGACTGGACTTTTTAGCATCAGAAAGAGTTTATAAGGACATCATGGATCTTTTAGACTTTTCTGGGGACCCTCTGACCAGAAAAAAATTTCAAAAGATCCCATATGGTCTACTGTCTTTCGGACGTGGCTGGACTTTTTAACATCAGAAAGAGTCTATAAGGACATCATGGATCTTTTAGACCTTCTGGGGACCCTCTGACCAGAAAAAAAGTTCAAAAAGTCCCATATGGACTACTCTCTGTCGGACTTGATCTGACTTTTTAACATCAGAAAGAGTCTATAAGGACATAATGGATCTTTTAGACCTTCTGAGGACCCTCTGACCAGAAATAAATTTCAAAAGATCCCATATGGACTACTGTCTTTTGGATTTGACTGGAATTTTTAGCATCAGAAAGAGTCTATAAGGACACCAGATTTGACTGGACTTTTTAACATCAAAAAGAGTCTATAAGGAAATCATGGATCGTTTAAAACTTCTGTGGACCCTCTGACCAGAAAAAAAGTTCAAAAGATCCCATATGGACTACTGTCTTTCAGATGTGACTGGTCTTTTTAACATCAGAAAGAGTCTATAAGGACATCATGGATATTTTAGACCTTCTGGGGACCCTCTGACCTGTCTTGTTAACATCAGAAAGAGTCTATAAGGACATCATGTAGCTTTTAGACCAACTGGGGACCCTCGTCCAGAAAAAAAGTTCAAAAGGTCCCATATGGACTACTGTCTGTAGGACTTTACTTGACTTTTTAACATCAGAACAAGTCTATAAGGACATCGCGGATCTTTTAGACTTTCTGGAGACCCTCTGACCAGAAAAAAAGTTCAAAAGATCCCATATGGACTACTGTCTTTCGGATTTGACTGAACTTTTTAACATAAAAAGAGTCTATAAGGACATCATGTAACTTTTAGACCTTCTGGGGACCCTCTGACCAGAAAAAAAGTTCAAAAGATCCTATAAGGACGACTATCTTTCGGATTTGACTGGACTTTTTAACATCATAAAGAGTCTATGAGGACATCATGTAGCTTTTATACCTTCTAGGGACCCTCTGAGGAGAAAAAAAGTTCAAAAGATCCCATATGGACTAATGTCTTTCGGATTTGACTGTTCTTTTTAACATCAGAAAGAGTCTATAAGGACATGATCGATCTTTTAGACCTTCTGGGGACCCTCTGACCAAAAAAAAATTTCAAAAGATCCCATATGGACTACTGTCTTTCGGATTTGACAGGACTTTTTAGCATCAGAAAGAGTCTATAAGGAAATCATGGATCGTTTAGACCTTCTGTGGACCCTCTGACCAGAAAAAAAGTTCAAAAGATCCCATATGGACTACTGTCTTTCAGATGTGACTGGTCTTTTTAACATCAGAAAGAGTCTATAAGGACATCATGGATATTTTAGACCTTCTGGGGACCCTCTGACTAAAAAAAAAGTTGAAAAAGTCCCATATGGACTACTCGCTGGCGGACTTGATCTAACTTTTTAACATCAGAAAGAGTCTATGAATACATCATGTAGCTTTTATACCTTCTGGGGACCCTCTGAGCAGAAAAAAAGTTCAAAAGATCCCATATGGACTACTCTGTTTCGGATTTGACTGGACTTTTTAACATCAGAAAGAGTCTATAAGGACATCATGGATCTTTTAGACCTTCTGGGGACCCTCTGACCAGAAAAAAAAGTTCAAAAGATCCCATATGGACTACTGTCTTTCGGATTTGACTGGACTTTTTTAACATCAGAAAGAATCTACAAGGATACATGTATATATTTAGCTTTTAAGCCTTTTGGGGACCCTTTGACGAGAAAAAAAAAGTTAAAAAGGTCCGATGATATGGAAGTGCTGTCTGGAAAACGACTTTTCTTTTTTTTTTACATCAGAACGAGTCTATAATGACATCATGTAGCTTTTAGACCTGCTGGGGAAGCTCTGACCTGACTTGTTAACATCAGAAAGAGTCTATAAGGACATCATGTAGCTTTTAGACCAACTGGGGACCCTCAGACCAGAAAAAAAGTTCAAAAGGTCCCATATGGACTACTGTCTGGCGGACGTGACTTGACTTTTTAACATCAGAAAGAGTCTATGAGGACATCATGTAGTTTTTAGACCTTCTGGAGACCCTCTGGCCAGAAAAAAAGTTCAAAAGGTCCCATATGGACTACTGTCTGGCGGACGTGACTTGACTTTTTAACATCAGAAAGAGTCTGTAAGGACATCCATCATCATGTAGCTTTTAGACCTTGTGGGGACCCTCTCACCGGAAAAAAAGTTCAAAAGATCCACATGAACTACTGTCTTGCGGATTTGACTGGACTTTTTAACATCAGAAAGAGTCTATAAGGACATCATGGATCTTTTAGACCTTCTGGGGACCCTCTGACCAGAAAAAAAGTTCAAAATGTCCCATATGGACTACTGTCTTTTGGATTTGACTGGACTTTTTAACATCAGAAAGAGTCTATAAGGACATCATGGATCTTTTAGACCTTCTGGGGACCCTCTGACCAGAAAAAAAGTTCAAAAGATCCCATAAGTACTACTGTCTTTCGGATTTGACTGGACTTTTTAGCATCAGAAAGAGTCTATAAGGACATCATGGATCTTTTAAACCTTCTGGGGACCCTCTGACCAGAAAAAAGTTCAAAAGATCCCATAAGTACTACTGTCTTTCGGATTTGACTGGACTTTTTAGCATCAGAAAGAGTCTATGAATACATCATGTAGCTTTTATACCTTCTGGGGACCCTCTGAGCAGAAAAAAAGTTCAAAAGATCCCATATGGACGACTGTCTTTCGGATTTGACTGGACTTTTTTTACATCAGAAAGAGTCTATAAGGACATCATGTAACTTTTAGACCTTCTGGGGACCCTATGACCAGAAACAAAGTTCAAAAAGTCCCATATGGACTACTCTCTGGCGGACTTGATCTGACTTTTTAACATCAGAAAGAGTCTAAAAGGACATCATGGATCTTTTAGAATTTCTGGGGAACCTCTGACCAGAAAAAAAGTTCAAAAGATCCCATAAGTACTACTGTCTTTCGGATTTGACTGGACTTTTTAGCATCAGAAAGAGTCTATAAGGACATCATGGATCTTTTAAACCTTCTGGGGACCCTCTGACCAGAAAAAAGTTCAAATGATCCCATATGGACTACTGTCTTTCGGATGTGGCTGGACTTTATAACATCAGAAAGAATCTATAAGGACATAATGGATCTTTTAGACCTTCTGGGGACCCTCTGACCAGAAAAAAGTTCAAAAGGTCCCATGTGGACTACTGTCTTTTGAATTTGACTGGTCCCCAAAGGCTTAAAAGCTACATATATACATATATCCTTAAACACTCTTTCAGATGTTAAAAAAAGTCAAGTCAAGTCCGCCATATAGCATTTCCTTTTCATCGGACCTTTTGAACTTTTTTTTTTTCGTCAAAGGGTCCCCAAAAGGCTTAAAAGCTACATCTATACATATATCCTTAAACACTCTTTCAGATTTTAAAAAGAGCCAAGTCCGCCAGATAGCAGTTCCTTATCATGGGACCTTTTGAACTTTTTTTTTCTCTCTCTTCAAAGGGTCCCCAAAAGGCTTAAAAAATCATCGGACCTTTTGAACTTTTTAAAAATGTTCCGATATGGACTACTCTCTGGTGGACTTCACATCAGAAAGAGTCTCTGATGATATAAACCTATCATTTGAGGACCCTTTTAACAGAAAATAGATCAATAGGTCAGATATGGACTTATATATTGCCTCTTAAGCATCAGAAGTATCATAAGAAATCTATCTGGATGAAAAGTTATTATTGTTCAAGAAAACTTTTTGTCCAGAAATATGTTTAGTAGGTTAAAAAGGGACCTCTGAATGGCTGATTTAACATTAGGAGTCTACAAGTTATTGTTTAAACCTTTTTGAGGTACCTTTGACCAAAAAAAAGTTCAATATTTCAGGTATGGACTTCTGTATGGCTTATGAAGCAAACAGTCTATATAGAAAGGTCAAGATCAAGTACTCTTGGACGAGAAATTTGTTCAGTAGGTCAAAAAAGGACCTATGAATGGCTGATTTAACATCAGAAAGAGTATATTATAAGGAAAGTGACCAGAAAAAAAGTTCAAAAGTTCCGATATGGACTTACTGTCTGGCGGACTTAACTTCAGAAAGAGCCTACAAGTTTATATTGTTTAAAACGTTTTGAGGTCCCTTTGACCAGTCAATCTGAATGAAAAGTAATTATTGTTCAAGAACTCTTTGTCCAGAAATATGTTCAGTAGGTCAAAAAGGGACCTATGTGTGGCTGATTTAACATCGGAAAGAGTCTATGAGGATATAGTTTTTAAACCTCTTGATGACCCTTTGACATGAAAAAAGTTAAAACGGTCCAATATGGACTACTGTCTGGCGGACTTAACATAAGAAAGAGTCTATAAAAATATATAGTTTTGAACCTTTTGAGGATCCTTTAGAATAACATATAAGCAATATGCACACTGTTGAATTGCAAAGCATTCAAGAACTACATTTTGTAGTGCATTGAAGAGATTGCAATGCAATCTGCTGTTTTAAAAAACGTTTTGTTGTTTCATTCCATTCCATAAAAGGACTAACTTATGCACATATGATAAAGCGTTAGAATAGCATTTGAGGACCCTTTTTAACAGAAAATAGATCAATAGGTCAGAAATGGACTTATATATGGCCATTTAAGCATCAGAAGCATCATATGCACTTTTTTTTGCATTGGAATGAATTCAAGAACTAACTCATTCCGTAGTGCATTAAGAGACCTGCAATGGTGCGTGCTGTTGCAATTGCACAAGCGTTTTTCTTGGAAGAATTACATTTTAAAAGTAATATGCCCTTTGTTGCATAGCAATGCATTCCAAAACTAATTCGTTTCATTCCATTGCAACAACGTGCTGTTGCATTGCACAAGCGTTTTGCGTGGAAGAATAACATTTTAGAAGTAATATGCACTTTGTTGCATTGCAATGCATTCAAGAACTAATGCTTTTCATTCCATTGCAGAAGCGTGCTGTTGCAATGCACAAGCGTTTTGCATGGAAGCATAACATTTTAAAAGTAATATGCACTCTGTTGCATTGCAATGCATTCAAGAACTAATTCGTTTCATTCCATTGCAACAGCGTGAATTCCATTGCAACTTTCCATTGCATTGCACAAGCGTTTTGCATGGAAGAATAACATTTTAGAAGTAATATGCACTTTGTTGCATTGCAATGCATTCAAGAACTAATGCGTTTCATTCCATTGCAAAAGCGTGCTGTTGCATTGCACAAGCGTTTTGCATGGAAGAATGACATTTTAAAAGTAATATGCCCTTTGAAGCATAGCAATGCATTGCAAAACTAATTCGTTTCATTCCATTGCAACAGCGTTTTGCATGGAAGAATGACATTTAAAAGTAATATGCCCTTTGTTGCATAGCAATGCATTCCAAAACTAATTCGTTTCATTCCATTGCAACAGCGTGCTTGCATTGCACAAACGTTTTGCATGGAAGAATAACATTTTAAAAGTAATATGCACTTTGTTGCATTGCAATGCATTCAAGAACTACTGCTTTTCATTCTATTACAACAGCGTGCGGTTGCATTGCACAAGCATGGAAGAATAACATTTTAAAAGTAATATGTACTTTGTTGCATTGCAATGCATTCCAAAACTAATTCGTTTCATTCCATTGCAACAGCGTGCTTGCATTGTACAACCGTTTTGCATGGAAGAACAACATTTTAAAAGTAAAATGCCCTTTGTTGCATAGCAATGCATTCCAAAACTAATTCGTTTCATTCCATTGCAACAGCGTGCTTGCATTGCACAAACGTTTTGCATGGAAGAACAACATTTTTAAAGAAAAATGCACTTTGTTGCATTGCAATATATTCAAACTAATGCGTTTCATTCCATTGCAACAGCGTGCGGTTGCATTGCACAAACGTTTTGCATGGAATAATGACATTTTAAAAGTAATATTCCCTTTGTTGCATTCCAAAACTAATTCGTTTCATTCCATTGCAACAGCGTGGTTGCATTGCACAAACGTTTTGCATGGAAGAACAACATTTTAAAAGTAAAATGCACTTTGTTGCATTGCAATGCATTCAAGAAATAATGCGTTTCATTCCATTGCAACAACGTGCTGTTGCATTGTACAAGCGTTTTGCATGGAAAAAAGAATGACATTTTAAAAGTAATATGCCCTTTGTTGCATACCAATGCATTGCAAAACTAATTCTTTTCATTCCATTGCAACAGCGTGCTTGCATTGCACAAACGTTTTGCATGGAAGAACAACATTTTAAAAGTAATATGCACTTTGTTGCATTGCAATGCATTCCAGAACATATGCGTTTCATTCCATTGCAACAGCCTGCTGTTGCATTGCACAAGCATTTTGCATGGAAGAATGACATTTTAAAAGTAGTATGCCCTTTGTTGCATAGTAATGCATTGCAAAACTAATTCGTTTCATTCCATTGCAACAGCGTGCTTGCATTGCACAAACGTTTTGCATGGAAGAACAACATTTTAAAAGTAATATAAACTTTGTTGCATTGCAATATATTCAAGAACTAATGCGTTTCAATCCATTGCAACAGCCTGCGGTTGCATTGCACAAAGTTTTGCATGGAAGAATAACATTTTAAAAGTAATATGAACTTTGTTGCATTGCAATGCATTCCAGAACTAATGCGTTTCATTCCATTGCAACAGCGTGCTGTTGCAATTGCACAAGCGTTTTTATTGGAAGAATTACATTTTAAAAGTAATATGCCCTTTGTTGCATAGCAATGCATTGCAAAACTAATTCGTTTCATTCCATTGCAACAGCGTGCTGTTGCATTGCACAAGCGTTTTGCTTGGAATAATGACATTTTAAAAGTAATATGCCCTTTGTTGCATAGCAATGCATTGCAAAACTAATTGGTTTCATTACATTGCAACAGCGTGCTTGCATTGCACAAACGTTTTGCATGGAAGAACAACATTTTAAAAGTAATATAAACTTTGTTGCTTTGCAATATATTCAAGAACTAATGCGTTTCAATCCATTGCAACAGCCTGCGGTTGCATTGCACAAGCGTTTTTGTTGGAAGAATTACATTTTAAAAGTAATATGCCCTTTGTTGCATAGCAATGCATTCCAAAACTAATTCGTTTCATTCCATTGCAACAGCGTGCTTGCATTGTACAAACGTTTTGCATGGAAGAACAACATTTTAAAAGTAAAATGCCCTTTGTTGCATAGCAATGCATTCCAAAACTAATTCGTTTCATTCCATTGCAACAGCGTGCTTGCATTGCACAAACGTTTTGCATGGAAGAACAACATTTTTAAAGTAAAATGCACTTTGTTGCATTGCAATATATTCAAACTAATGCGTTTCATTCCATTGCAACAGCGTGCGGTTGCATTGCACAAACGTTTTGCATGGAATAATGACATTTTAAAAGTAATATGCCCTTTGTTGCATTCCAAAACTAATTCGTTTCATTCCATTGCAACAGCGTGGTTGCATTGCACAAACGTTTTGCATGGAAGAACAACATTTTAAAAGTAAAATGCACTTTGTTGCATTGCAATGCATTCAAGAAATAATGCGTTTCATTCCATTGCAACAACGTGCTGTTGCATTGTACAAGCGTTTTGCATGGAAAAAAGAATGACATTTTAAAAGTAATATGCCCTTTGTTGCATACCAATGCATTGCAAAACTTATTCTTTTCATTCCATTGCAACAGCGTGCTGTTGCATTGCACAAACGTTTTGCATGGAAGAATAACATTTTAAAAGTAATATGCCCTTTGAAGCATAGCAATGCATTGCAAAACTAATTCGTTTCATTCCATTGCAACAGCGTTTTGCATGGAAGAATGACATTTAAAAGTAATATGCCCTTTGTTGCATAGCAATGCATTCCAAAACTAATTCGTTTCATTCCATTGCAACAGCGTGCTTGCATTGCACAAACGTTTTGCATGGAAGAATAACATTTTAAAAGTAATATGCACTTTGTTGCATTGCAATGCATTCAAGAACTACTGCTTTTCATTCTATTACAACAGCGTGCGGTTGCATTGCACAAGCATGGAAGAATAACATTTTAAAAGTAATATGTACTTTGTTGCATTGCAATGCATTCCAAAACTAATTCGTTTCATTCCATTGCAACAGCGTGCTTGCATTGTACAACCGTTTTGCATGGAAGAACAACATTTTAAAAGTAAAATGCCCTTTGTTGCATAGCAATGCATTCCAAAACTAATTCGTTTCATTCCATTGCAACAGCGTGCTTGCATTGCACAAACGTTTTGCATGGAAGAACAACATTTTTAAAGAAAAATGCACTTTGTTGCATTGCAATATATTCAAACTAATGCGTTTCATTCCATTGCAACAGCGTGCGGTTGCATTGCACAAACGTTTTGCATGGAATAATGACATTTTAAAAGTAATATTCCCTTTGTTGCATTCCAAAACTAATTCGTTTCATTCCATTGCAACAGCGTGGTTGCATTGCACAAACGTTTTGCATGGAAGAACAACATTTTAAAAGTAAAATGCACTTTGTTGCATTGCAATGCATTCAAGAAATAATGCGTTTCATTCCATTGCAACAACGTGCTGTTGCATTGTACAAGCGTTTTGCATGGAAAAAAGAATGACATTTTAAAAGTAATATGCCCTTTGTTGCATACCAATGCATTGCAAAACTAATTCTTTTCATTCCATTGCAACAGCGTGCTTGCATTGCACAAACGTTTTGCATGGAAGAACAACATTTTAAAAGTAATATGCACTTTGTTGCATTGCAATGCATTCCAGAACATATGCGTTTCATTCCATTGCAACAGCCTGCTGTTGCATTGCACAAGCATTTTGCATGGAAGAATGACATTTTAAAAGTAGTATGCCCTTTGTTGCATAGTAATGCATTGCAAAACTAATTCGTTTCATTCCATTGCAACAGCGTGCTTGCATTGCACAAACGTTTTGCATGGAAGAACAACATTTTAAAAGTAATATAAACTTTGTTGCATTGCAATATATTCAAGAACTAATGCGTTTCAATCCATTGCAACAGCCTGCGGTTGCATTGCACAAAGTTTTGCATGGAAGAATAACATTTTAAAAGTAATATGAACTTTGTTGCATTGCAATGCATTCCAGAACTAATGCGTTTCATTCCATTGCAACAGCGTGCTGTTGCAATTGCACAAGCGTTTTTATTGGAAGAATTACATTTTAAAAGTAATATGCCCTTTGTTGCATAGCAATGCATTGCAAAACTAATTCGTTTCATTCCATTGCAACAGCGTGCTGTTGCATTGCACAAGCGTTTTGCTTGGAATAATGACATTTTAAAAGTAATATGCCCTTTGTTGCATAGCAATGCATTGCAAAACTAATTGGTTTCATTACATTGCAACAGCGTGCTTGCATTGCACAAACGTTTTGCATGGAAGAACAACATTTTAAAAGTAATATAAACTTTGTTGCTTTGCAATATATTCAAGAACTAATGCGTTTCAATCCATTGCAACAGCCTGCGGTTGCATTGCACAAGCGTTTTTGTTGGAAGAATTACATTTTAAAAGTAATATGCCCTTTGTTGCATAGCAATGCATTCCAAAACTAATTCGTTTCATTCCATTGCAACAGCGTGCTTGCATTGTACAAACGTTTTGCATGGAAGAACAACATTTTAAAAGTAAAATGCCCTTTGTTGCATAGCAATGCATTCCAAAACTAATTCGTTTCATTCCATTGCAACAGCGTGCTTGCATTGCACAAACGTTTTGCATGGAAGAACAACATTTTTAAAGTAAAATGCACTTTGTTGCATTGCAATATATTCAAACTAATGCGTTTCATTCCATTGCAACAGCGTGCGGTTGCATTGCACAAACGTTTTGCATGGAATAATGACATTTTAAAAGTAATATGCCCTTTGTTGCATTCCAAAACTAATTCGTTTCATTCCATTGCAACAGCGTGGTTGCATTGCACAAACGTTTTGCATGGAAGAACAACATTTTAAAAGTAAAATGCACTTTGTTGCATTGCAATGCATTCAAGAAATAATGCGTTTCATTCCATTGCAACAACGTGCTGTTGCATTGTACAAGCGTTTTGCATGGAAAAAAGAATGACATTTTAAAAGTAATATGCCCTTTGTTGCATACCAATGCATTGCAAAACTTATTCTTTTCATTCCATTGCAACAGCGTGCTGTTGCATTGCACAAACGTTTTGCATGGAAGAATAACATTTTAAAAGCAATATGCACTTTGTTGCATTGCAATGCATTCCAGAACATATGCGTTTCATTCCATTGCAACAGCCTGCTGTTGCATTGCACAAGCGTTTTGCATGGAAGAAAGAATGACATTTTAAAAGTAATATGCCCTTTGTTGCATACCAATGCATTGCAAAACTAATTATTTTCATTCCATTGCAACAGCGTGCTGTTGCATTGCACAAACGTTTTGCATGGAAGAATAACATTTTAAAAGTAATATGCACTTTGTTGCATTTTAATGCATTCAAGAACTAATGCGTTTCATTCTCTTACAACAACGTGCGGTTGCATTCCACAAGCATTTTGCATGGAAGAATGACATTTTAAAAGTAGTATGCCCCTTGTTGCATAGTAATGCATTGCAAAACTAATTCGTTTCATTCCATTGCAACAGCGTGCTTGCATTGCACAAACGTTTTGCATGGAAGAATAACATTTTAAAAGTAATATGAACTTTGTTGCATTGCAATGCATTCCAGAACTAATGCGTTTCATTCCATTGCAACAGCGTGCTGTTGCAATTGCACAAGCGTTTTTATTGGAAGAATTACATTTTAAAAGTAATATGCCCTTTGTTGCATAGCAATGCATTGCAAAACTAATTCGTTTCATTCCATTGCAACAGCGTGCTGTTGCATTGCACAAGCGTTTTGCTTGGAATAATGACATTTTAAAAGTAATATGCCCTTTGTTGCATAGCAATGCATTGCAAAACTAATTGGTTTCATTACATTGCAACAGCGTGCTTTCATTGCACAAACGTTTTGCATGGAAGAACAACATTTTAAAAGTAATATAAACTTTGTTGCTTTGCAATATATTCAAGAACTAATGCGTTTCAATCCATTGCAACAGCCTGCGGTTGCATTGCACAAGCATTTTTGTTGGAAGAATTACATTTTAAAAGTAATATGCCCTTTGTTGCATAGCAATGCATTCCAAAACTAATTCGTTTCATTCCATTGCAACAGCGTGCTTGCATTGTACAAACGTTTTGCATGGAAGAACAACATTTTAAAAGTAAAATGCCCTTTGTTGCATAGCAATGCATTCCAAAACTAATTCGTTTCATTCCATTGCAACAGCGTGCTTGCATTGCACAAACGTTTTGCATGGAAGAACAACATTTTTAAAGTAAAATGCACTTTGTTGCATTGCAATATATTCAAACTAATGCGTTTCATTCCATTGCAACAGCGTGCGGTTGCATTGCACAAACGTTTTGCATGGAATAATGACATTTTAAAAGTAATATGCCCTTTGTTGCATTCCAAAACTAATTAATTTCATTCCATTGCAACAGCGTGGTTGCATTGCACAAACGTTTTGCATGGAAGAACAACATTTTAAAAGTAAAATGCACTTTGTTGCATTGCAATGCATTCAAGAAATAATGCGTTTCATTCCATTGCAACAACGTGCTGTTGCATTGTACAAGCGTTTTGCATGGAAAAAAGAATGACATTTTAAAAGTAATATGCCCTTTGTTGCATACCAATGCATTGCAAAACTAATTCTTTTCATTCCATTGCAACAGCGTGCTGTTGCATTGCACAAACATTTTGCATGGAAGAATAACATTTTAAAAGTAATATGCACTTTGTTGCATTGCAATGCATTCCAGAACATATGCGTTTCATTCCATTGCAACAGCCTGCTGTTGCATTGCACAAGCGTTTTGCATGGAAGAAAGAATGACATTTTAAAAGTAATATGCCCTTTGTTGCATACCAATGCATTGCAAAACTAATTATTTTCATTCCATTGCAACAGCGTGCTGTTGCATTGCACAAACGTTTTGCATGGAAGAATAACATTTTAAAAGTAATATGCACTTTGTTGCATTTTAATGCATTCAAGAACTAATGCGTTTCATTCTCTTACAACAACGTGCGGTTGCATTCCACAAGCATTTTGCATGGAAGAATGACATTTTAAAAGTAGTATGCCCTTTGTTGCATAGTAATGCATTGCAAAACTAATTCGTTTCATTCCATTGCAACAGCGTGCTTGCATTGCACAAACGTTTTGCATGGAAGAACAACATTTTAAAAGTAATATAAACTTTGTTGCATTGCAATATATTCAAGAACTAATGCGTTTCAATCCATTGCAACAGCCTGCGGTTGCATTGCACAAAGTTTTGCATGGAAGAATAACATTTTAAAAGTAATATGAACTTTGTTGCATTGCAATATATTCAAGAACTAATGCGTTTCAATCCATTGCAACAGCCTGCGGTTGCATTGCACAAAGTTTTGCATGGAAGAATAACATTTTAAAAGTAATATGAACTTTGTTGCATTGCAATGCATTCCAGAACTAATGCGTTTCATTCCATTGCAACAGCGTGCTGTTGCAATTGCACAAGCGTTTTTGTTGGAAGAATTACATTTTAAATGTAATATGCCCTTTGTTGCATAGCAATGCATTGCAAAACTAATTCGTTTCATTCCATTGCAACAGCGTGCTGTTGCATTGCACAAGCGTTTTGCATGGAAGAATAACATTTTAAAAGTAATATGAACTTTGTTGCATTGCAATGCATTCCAGAACTAATGCGTTTCATTCTCTTACAACAACGTGCGGTTGCATTCCACAAGCATTTTGCATGGAAGAATGACATTTTAAAAGTAGTATGCCCTTTGTTGCATAGTAATGCATTGCAAAACTAATTCGTTTCATTCCATTGCAACAGCGTGCTTGCATTGCACAAACGTTTTGCATGGAAGAACAACATTTTAAAAGTAATATAAACTTTGTTGCATTGCAATATATTCAAGAACTAATGCGTTTCAATCCATTGCAACAGCCTGCGGTTGCATTGCACAAAGTTTTGCATGGAAGAATAACATTTTAAAAGTAATATGAACTTTGTTGCATTGCAATATATTCAAGAACTAATGCGTTTCAATCCATTGCAACAGCCTGTGGTTGCATTGCACAAAGTTTTGCATGGAAGAATAACATTTTAAAAGTAATATGAACTTTGTTGCATTGCAATGCATTCCAGAACTAATGCGTTTCATTCCATTGCAACAGCGTGCTGTTGCAATTGCACAAGCGTTTTTGTTGGAAGAATTACATTTTAAATGTAATATGCCCTTTGTTGCATAGCAATGCATTGCAAAACTAATTCGTTTCATTCCATTGCAACAGCGTGCTGTTGCATTGCACAAGCGTTTTGCATGGAAGAATAACATTTTAAAAGTAATATGAACTTTGTTGCATTGCAATGCATTCCAGAACTAATGCGTTTCATTCCATTGCAACAGCGTGCTGTTGCAATTGCACAAGCGTTTTGCTTGGAATAATGACATTTTAAAAGTAATATGCCCTTTGTTGCATAGCAATGCATTGCAAAACTAATTCGTTTCATTCCATTGCAACAGCGTGCTTGCATTGCACAAACGTTTTGCATGGAAGAACAACATTTTAAAAGTAATATAAACTTTGTTGCTTTGCAATATATTCAAGAACTAATGCGTTTCAATCCATTGCAACAGCCTGCGGTTGCATTGCACAAAGTTTTGCATGGAAGAATAACATTTTAAAAGTAATATGAACTTTGTTGCATTGCAATGCATTCCAGAACTAATGCGTTTCATTCCATTGCAACAGCGTGCTGTTGCAATTGCACAAGCGTTTTTGTTGGAATAATTACATTTTAAAAGTAATATGCCCTTTGTTGCATAGCAATGCATTCCAAAACTAATTCGTTTCATTCCATTGCAACAGCGTGCTGTTGCATTGCACAAGCGTTTTGCATGGAAGAATAACATTTTAGAAGTAATATGCACTTTGTTGCATTGCAATGCATTCAAGAACTATTGCTTTTCATCCCATTGCAGAAGCGTGCTGTTGCATTGCACAAGGGTTTTGCATGGAAGCATAACATTTTAAAAATAATATGCACTCTGTTGCAATGCAATGCATTCAAGAACTAATGCGTTTCATTCCATTGCAACAGCGTGAATTCCATTGCAACTTTCCATTGCATTGCACAAGCGTTTTGCATGGAAGAATGACATTTTAAAAGTAATATGCCCTTTGTTGCATAGCAATGCATTCCAAAACTAATTCGTTTCCTTCCATTGCAACAGCGTGCTTGCATTGCACAAACGTTTTGCATGGAAGAATAACATTTTAAAAGTAATATGCACTCTGTTGCATTGCAATACATTCAAGAACTAATGCGTTTCATTCCATTGCAACAGCGTGCTGTTGCATTGCACAAGCGTTTTGCATGGAAGAATGACATTTTAAAAGTAATATGCCCTTTGTTGCATAGCAATGCTTTCCAAAACTAATTCGTTTCATTCCATTGCAACAGCGTGCTGTTGCATTGCACAAGCGTTTTGCATGGAAGAATAACATTTTAAAAGTAATATGCACTTTGTTGCATTGCAATGCATTCAAGAACTAATGCGTTTCATTCCATTGCAAAAGCGTGCTGTTGCATTGCACAGGCGTTTTGCATGGAAGAATGACATTTTAAAAGTAATATGCCCTTTGTTGCATAGCAATGCATTCAAGAACTAATGTGTTTCATTCCATTGCAACAGCGTGCTGTTGCAATTGCACAAGCGTTTTGCTTGGAATAATGACATTTTAAAAGTAATATGCCCTTTGTTGCATAGCAATGCATTGCAAAACTAATTCGTTTCATTCCATTGCAACAGCGTGCTTGCATTGCACAAACGTTTTGCATGGAAGAACAACATTTTAAAAGTAATATAAACTTTGTTGCTTTGCAATATATTCAAGAACTAATGCGTTTCAATCCATTGCAACAGCCTGCGGTTGCATTGCACAAAGTTTTGCATGGAAGAATAACATTTTAAAAGTAATATGAACTTTGTTGCATTGCAATGCATTCCAGAACTAATGCGTTTCATTCCATTGCAACAGCGTGCTGTTGCAATTGCACAAGCGTTTTTGTTGGAATAATTACATTTTAAAAGTAATATGCCCTTTGTTGCATAGCAATGCATTCCAAAACTAATTCGTTTCATTCCATTGCAACAGCGTGCTGTTGCATTGCACAAGCGTTTTGCATGGAAGAATAACATTTTAGAAGTAATATGCACTTTGTTGCATTGCAATGCATTCAAGAACTATTGCTTTTCATCCCATTGCAGAAGCGTGCTGTTGCATTGCACAAGGGTTTTGCATGGAAGCATAACATTTTAAAAATAATATGCACTCTGTTGCAATGCAATGCATTCAAGAACTAATGCGTTTCATTCCATTGCAACAGCGTGAATTCCATTGCAACTTTCCATTGCATTGCACAAGCGTTTTGCATGGAAGAATAACATTTTAGAAGTAATATGCACTTTGTTGCATTGCAATGCATTCAAGAACTAATGCGTTTCATTCCATTGCAAAAGCGTGCTGTTGCATTGCACAAGCGTTTTGCATGGAAGAATGACATTTTAAAAGTAATATGCCCTTTGTTGCATAGCAATGCATTGCAAAACTAATTCGTTTCATTCCATTGCAACAGCGTGCTGTTGCATTGCACAAACGTTTTGCATGGAAGAATTACATTTTAAAAGTAATATGCCCTTTGTTGCATAGCAATGCATTCCAAAACTAATTCGTTTCCTTCCATTGCAACAGCGTGCTTGCATTGCACAAACGTTTTGCATGGAAGAATAACATTTTAAAAGTAATATGCACTCTGTTGCATTGCAATACATTCAAGAACTAATGCGTTTCATTCCATTGCAACAGCGTGCTGTTGCATTGCACAAGCGTTTTGCATGGAAGAATGACATTTTAAAAGTAATATGCCCTTTGTTGCATAGCAATGCTTTCCAAAACTAATTCGTTTCATTCCATTGCAACAGCGTGCTGTTGCATTGCACAAGCGTTTTGCATGGAAGAATAACATTTTAAAAGTAATATGCACTTTGTTGCATTGCAATGCATTCAAGAACTAATGCGTTTCATTCCATTGCAAAAGCGTGCTGTTGCATTGCACAGGCGTTTTGCATGGAAGAATGACATTTTAAAAGTAATATGCCCTTTGTTGCATAGCAATGCATTCAAGAACTAATGTGTTTCATTCCATTGCAACAGCGTGCTGTTGCATTGCACAGGCGTTTTGCATGGAAGAATGACATTTTAAAAGTAATATGCCCTTTGTTGCATAGCAATGCATTCAAGAACTAATGTGTTTCATTCCATTGCAACAGCGTGCTGTTGCAATTGCACAAGCGTTTTGCTTGGAATAATGACATTTTAAAAGTAATATGCCCTTTGTTGCATAGCAATGCATTGCAAAACTAATTCGTTTCATTCCATTGCAACAGCGTGCTTGCATTGCACAAACGTTTTGCATGGAAGAACAACATTTTAAAAGTAATATAAACTTTGTTGCTTTGCAATATATTCAAGAACTAATGCGTTTCAATCCATTGCAACAGCCTGCGGTTGCATTGCACAAAGTTTTGCATGGAAGAATAACATTTTAAAAGTAATATGAACTTTGTTGCATTGCAATGCATTCCAGAACTAATGCGTTTCATTCCATTGCAACAGCGTGCTGTTGCAATTGCACAAGCGTTTTTGTTGGAATAATTACATTTTAAAAGTAATATGCCCTTTGTTGCATAGCAATGCATTCCAAAACTAATTCGTTTCATTCCATTGCAACAGCGTGCTGTTGCATTGCACAAGCGTTTTGCATGGAAGAATAACATTTTAGAAGTAATATGCACTTTGTTGCATTGCAATGCATTCAAGAACTATTGCTTTTCATCCCATTGCAGAAGCGTGCTGTTGCATTGCACAAGGGTTTTGCATGGAAGCATAACATTTTAAAAATAATATGCACTCTGTTGCATTGCAATGCATTCAAGAACTAATGCGTTTCATTCCATTGCAACAGCGTGAATTCCATTGCAACTTTCCATTGCATTGCACAAGCGTTTTGCATGGAAGAATAACATTTTAGAAGTAATATGCACTTTGTTGCATTGCAATGCATTCAAGAACTAATGCGTTTCATTCCATTGCAAAAGCGTGCTGTTGCATTGCACAAGCGTTTTGCATGGAAGAATGACATTTTAAAAGTAATATGCCCTTTGTTGCATAGCAATGCATTGCAAAACTAATTCGTTTCATTCCATTGCAACAGCGTGCTGTTGCGTTGCACAAACGTTTTGCATGGAAGAATTACATTTTAAAAGTAATATGCCCTTTGTTGCATAGCAATGCATTCCAAAACTAATTCGTTTCCTTCCATTGCAACAGCGTGCTTGCATTGCACAAACGTTTTGCATGGAAGAATAACATTTTAAAAGTAATATGCACTCTGTTGCATTGCAATACATTCAAGAACTAATGCGTTTCATTCCATTGCAACAGCGTGCTGTTGCATTGCACAAGCGTTTTGCATGGAAGAATGACATTTTAAAAGTAATATGCCCTTTGTTGCATAGCAATGCTTTCCAAAACTAATTCGTTTCATTCCATTGCAACAGCGTGCTGTTGCATTGCACAAGCGTTTTGCATGGAAGAATAACATTTTAAAAGTAATATGCACTTTGTTGCATTGCAATGCATTCAAGAACTAATGCGTTTCATTCCATTGCAAAAGCGTGCTGTTGCATTGCACAGGCGTTTTGCATGGAAGAATGACATTTTAAAAGTAATATGCCCTTTGTTGCATAGCAATGCATTCAAGAACTAATGTGTTTCATTCCATTGCAACAGCGTGCTGTTGCATTGCACAGGCGTTTTGCATGGAAGAATGACATTTTAAAAGTAATATGCCCTTTGTTGCATAGCAATGCATTCAAGAACTAATGTGTTTCATTCCATTGCAACAGCGTGCTGTTGCAATTGCACAAGCGTTTTGCTTGGAATAATGACATTTTAAAAGTAATATGCCCTTTGTTGCATAGCAATGCATTGCAAAACTAATTCGTTTCATTCCATTGCAACAGCGTGCTTGCATTGCACAAACGTTTTGCATGGAAGAACAACATTTTAAAAGTAATATAAACTTTGTTGCTTTGCAATATATTCAAGAACTAATGCGTTTCAATCCATTGCAACAGCCTGCGGTTGCATTGCACAAAGTTTTGCATGGAAGAATAACATTTTAAAAGTAATATGAACTTTGTTGCATTGCAATGCATTCCAGAACTAATGCGTTTCATTCCATTGCAACAGCGTGCTGTTGCAATTGCACAAGCGTTTTTGTTGGAATAATTACATTTTAAAAGTAATATGCCCTTTGTTGCATAGCAATGCATTCCAAAACTAATTCGTTTCATTCCATTGCAACAGCGTGCTGTTGCATTGCACAAGCGTTTTGCATGGAAGAATAACATTTTAGAAGTAATATGCACTTTGTTGCATTGCAATGCATTCAAGAACTATTGCTTTTCATCCCATTGCAGAAGCGTGCTGTTGCATTGCACAAGGGTTTTGCATGGAAGCATAACATTTTAAAAATAATATGCACTCTGTTGCATTGCAATGCATTCAAGAACTAATGCGTTTCATTCCATTGCAACAGCGTGAATTCCATTGCAACTTTCCATTGCATTGCACAAGCGTTTTGCATGGAAGAATAACATTTTAGAAGTAATATGCACTTTGTTGCATTGCAATGCATTCAAGAACTAATGCGTTTCATTCCATTGCAAAAGCGTGCTGTTGCATTGCACAAGCGTTTTGCATGGAAGAATGACATTTTAAAAGTAATATGCCCTTTGTTGCATAGCAATGCATTGCAAAACTAATTCGTTTCATTCCATTGCAACAGCGTGCTGTTGCATTGCAAAAGCGTTTTGCATGGAAGAATAACATTTTAAAAGTAATATGCACTTTGTTGCATTGCAATGCATTCAAGAACTAATGCGTTTCATTCCATTGCAAAAGCGTGCTGTTGCATTGCACAGGCGTTTTGCATGGAAGAATGACATTTTAAAAGTAATATGCCCTTTGTTGCATAGCAATGCATTCAAGAACTAATGTGTTTCATTCCATTGCAACAGCGTGCTGTTGCATTGCACAAGCGTTTTGCATGGAAGAATGACATTTTAAAAGTAATATGCCCTTTGTTGGATAGCAATGCATTGCAAAACTAATTCGTTTCATTCCATTGCAACAGCGTGCTGTTGCATTGCACAAGAGTTTTGCATGGAAGAATGACATTTTAAAAGTAATATGCCCTTTGTTGCATAGCAATGCATTGCAAAACTAATTCGTTTCATTCCATTGCAACAGCGTGCTTGCATTGCAAAAACGTTTTGCATGGAAGAATAACATTTTAAAAGTAATATGCACTATATTGCATTGCAATACATTCAAGAACTAATGCGTTTCATTCCATTGCAACAGCGTGCTGTTGCATTGCACAAGCGTTTTGCATGGAAGAATGACATTTTAAAAGTAATATGCCCTTTGTTGCATAGCAATGCATTCCAAAACTAATTCGTTTCATTCCATTGCAAAAGCGTGCTGTTGCATTGCACAAGCGTTTTGCATGGAAAAATAACATTTTAGAAGTAATATGCACTTTGTTGCATTGCAATGCATTCCAGAACTAATACGTTTCATTCCATTGCAACAGCGTGCTGTTGCATTGCACAAGAGTTTTGCTTGGAATAATGACATTTTAAAAGTAATATGCCCTTAGTTGCATAGCAATGCATTGCAAGACTAATTCGTTTCATTCCATTGCAACAGCGTGCTGTTGCATTGCACAAACGTTTTGCATGGAAGAATGACATTTTAAAAGTAATATGCCCTTTGTTGCATAGCAATGCATTCCAAAACTAATGCGTTTCATTCCATTGCAACAGCGTGCTGTTGCGTTGCACAAACGTTTTGCATGGAAGAATAACATTTTAAAAATAATATGCACTTTGTTCCATTGCAATGCATTCAAGAACTAATGCATTTCATTCTATTACAACAGCGTGCGGTTGCATCGCACAAGCATGGAAGAATAACATTTTAAAAGTAATATGCACTTTGTTGCATTGCAATGCATTCCAGAACTAATGCGTTTCATTCCATTGCAACAGCGTGCTGTTGCATTGCACAAGAGTTTTGCTTGGAATAATGACATTTTAAAAGTAATAAGCCCTTTGTTGCATAGCAATGCATTCCAAAACTAATTCGTTTCATTCCATTGCAACAGCGTGCTTGCATTGCACAAACGTTTTGCATGGAAGAACAACATTTTAAAAGTAAAATGCCCTTTGTTGCATAGCAATGCATTCCAAAACTAATTCGTTTCATTCCATTGCAACAGCGTGCTTGCATTGCACAAACGTTTTGCATGGAAGAACAACATTTTAAAATTAAAATGCACTTTGTTGCATTCCAATATATTCAAGAACTAATGCGTTTCATTCCATTGCAACATCGTGCGGTTGCATTGCACAAACGTTTTGCATGGAATAATGACATTTTAAAAGTAATATGCCCTTTGTTGCATAGCAATGCATTCCAAAACTAATTCGTTTCATTCCATTGCAACAGCGTGCTTGCATTGCACAAACGTTTTGCATGGAAGAACAATATTTTAAAAGTAAAATGCACTTTGTTGCATTGCAATGCATTCAAGAACTAATGCGTTTCA
The DNA here is from genome assembly GCF_051911475.1 of Siphateles boraxobius. Classification (NCBI taxonomy): domain Eukaryota; kingdom Metazoa; phylum Chordata; class Actinopteri; order Cypriniformes; family Leuciscidae; genus Siphateles; species Siphateles boraxobius. The sequence goes on from NW_027509197.1 coordinate 4,963,387, forward strand.
TTCCATTGCAACAGCGTGCTGTTGCATTGCACAAGCGTTTTGCTTGGAAGAATGACATTTTAATGGTAATATGCCCCTTGTAGCATAGTAATGCATTCCAAAACTAATTCGTTTCATTCCATTGCAACAGCGTGCTTGCATTGCACAAACGTTTTGCTTGGAAGAATAACATTTTAAAAGTAATATGCACTTTCTTGCATTGCAATGCATTCCAGAACTAATGCGTTTCATTCCATTGCAACCGCGTGCTGTTGCATTGCACAAGCGTTTTGCATGGAAGAATGACATTTTAAAAGTAATATGCCCTTTGTTGCATTGCAATGCATTCAAGAACTAATGTGTTTCATTCCATTGCAACAGCGTGCTATTGCATTGCACAAGCGTTTTGCATGGAAGAATAACATTTTAAAAATAACAGGCACTTTGTTGCATTGCAATGCAAAAAAACTAAAACTCATTACGGTGTTTATAATAAAACTAACATTTTTTAAGGTAGCCAAAGTCGTAAACCAAAATGATTTTAATTATTGCTATTGCCCTATTAATTTAGTCAATATTGATGTATGTTCACTGATTCTGGCTTCTCTCTTTTCTGTCTCTTTCTTTTCATGTGAAAAGAGTAGGCTACGCATGCTTACATTTATATATATATATATACTTTATTTCTATTAAATTTTCAAAATTATTTATAACATGAAAATGTTAAGAACGCCAACAGAAATATGCGATCTTGTCCATATGGGATCTTTTGAACTTTTTTTCTGGTCAGAGTTTCCCCAGAAGGTCTAAAAGTTACATGATGTCCTTGAAGACTCTTTTTGATGTTAAAAAGTCCAGTCAAATCCGAAAGACAGTAGTCCATATGGATCCTTTTGAATTTTTTTCTGGTCAGAGGGTCCCGAAAAGTCTAAAAGATCCATTATGTCTTTATAGACTCTTTCTGATGCTAAAAAGTCCATTCACTCCGAAAGACAGTAGTCATTAAGGGAATCTTTTGAACTTTCTTTCTGGTCAGAGGGTCCCCAGAAGGTCTAAACGATCCATGATGTCCTTATAGATTCTTTCTGATGTTAAAAAGTCCAGCCACATTCGAAAGACAGTAGTCCATATGGGATCTTTTGACCTTTTTTGCTGGTCAGAGGGTCCCCAGAAGGTCTAAAAGTTACAGGATGTCCTTATAGACTATTTCTGATGCTAAAAAGTCCAGTCAAATCCGAAAGACAGTAGTACATATGGGATCATTTGAACTTTTTTTCTAGTCAGAGTTTCCCCAGAAGGTCTAAAAGCTACAAGATGTCCTTGTAGACTCTTTCTGATGCTAAAAAGTCCAGTCACTCCGAAAGACAGTAGTCATTAAGGGATCTTTTGAACTTTTTTTCTGGTCAGAGGGTCCCCAGAAGGTCTAAACGATCCATGATGTCCTTATAGATTCTTTCTGATGTTAAAAAGTCCAGCCACATTCGAAAGACAGTAGTCCATATGGGATCTTTTGACCTTTTTTGCTGGTCAGAGGGTCCCCAGAAGGTCTAAAAGTTACATGATGTCCTTATAGACTATTTCTGATGCTAAAAAGTCCAGTCAAATCCGAAAGACAGTAGTCTATCTTTTGAACTTTTTCTCTGGTCAGAGGGTCCCCAGAAGGTCTAAAAGATCCATTATGTCCTTATAGACTCTTTCTGATGTAAAAAAGTCAGATCGAATCTGCCAGAGAGTAGTCCATATGGGACCTTTTGAACTTTTTTTCTGGTCAGAGGGTCCCCAGAAGGTCTAAAAGTTACATGATGTCCTTATAGACTCTTTTTGATGTTAAAAAGTCTGGTCAGAGGTTCCCCAAAAGGTCTAAAATCTACATGATGATGTCCTTACAGACATTTTCTGCTTTTAAAAAAGTCAAGTCCGCCACAGCAGTCCATGTGGAACCTTTTGAACTTTTTTTCTGGTCAGAGTGTCGCCAGAAGGTCTAAAAGCTACTTCATGTCCTTATAGACTCTTTCTGATGCTAAAAAGTCCAGTCAAATCCGAAGGACAGTAGTCCATATGGGATCTTTTGAACTTTTTTTCTGGTCAGAGGGTCCCCAGAAGTTCTAAAAGGTATATGATGTCCTTATAGACCCTTTTTGATGTTAAAAAGTCCAGTCAAATCCGATGTCCTTATAGACTCTTTCTGATGCTAAAAAGTCCAGTCAAATCCGAAAGACAGTAGTCCATATGGGATCCTTTGAACTTTTTTTCTGGTCAGAGGGTCCCCGGAAGGTCTAAAAGATCTATTATGTCCTTTTAGACTCTTTCTGATGTTAAAAAGTCAGATCAAGTCCGCCAGAGAGTAGTCCATATGGGACATTTTGATCTTTTTTTCTGGTCAGAGGGTCCCCAGAAGGTCTAAAAGTTACATGATGTCCTTATAGACTCTTTTTGATGATAAAAAGTCTGGTCAGAGGTTCCCCACAAGGTCTAAAATCTACATGATGATGTCCTTACAAACATTTTCTGCTGTTAAAAAGTCAAATCCGCCAACAGCAGTCCATGTGGGACCTTTTGAACTTTTTTTCTGGTCAGAGTGTCGCCAGAAGGTCTAAAGCTACATCATGTCCTTATAGACTCTTTCGGATGCTAAAAAGTCCAGTCAAATCCAAAAGACATTAGTCCATATGGGACTTTTTGAACTTTTTTTCTGGTCAGAGGGTCCCCAGAAGGTCTAAAAGTTATATGATGTCCTTATAGACTCTTTTTTATGTTAAAAAGTCCAGTCAAATCCGGTGTCCTTATAGACTCTTTCTGATTCTAAAAATACCAGTCAAATCTGAAAGACAGTAGTCCATATGGGATCTTTTGAACTTTTTTTCTGGTCAGAGGGTCCCCGGAATGTCTAAAAGATCCATTATGTCCTTATAGACTCTTTCTGATGTTAAAAAGTCAGATCAAGTCCGCCAGAGAGTAGTCCATATGGGACCTTTTGATCTTTTTTTCTGGTCAGAGGGTCCCCAGAAGGTCTAAAAGTTACATGATGTCCTTATAGACTCTTTTTGATGTTAAAAATCCTGGTCAGAGGTTCCCCACAAGGTCTAAAATCTACATGATGATGTCCTTACAGACATTTTCTGCTGTTAAAAAGTCAAATCCGCCAACAGCAGTCCATGTGGGACCTTTTGAACTTTTTTTCTGTTCAGAGTGTCGCCAGAAGGTCTAAAAGCTACATCATGTCCTTATAGACTCTTTCTGATGCTAAAAAGTCCAGTCAAATCCAAAAGACATTAGTCCATATGGGGCTTTTTGAACTTATTTTCTGGTCAGAGGGTCCCCAGAAGGTCTAAAAGTTATATGATGTTCTTATAGACTCTTTTTGATGTTAAAAAGTCCAGTCAAATCCGGTGTCCTTATAGACTCTTTCTGATTCTAAAAATACAAGTCAAATCTGAAAGACAGTAGTCCATATGGGATCTTTTGAACTTTTTTTCTGGTCAGAGGGTCCCCGGAAGGTCTAAAAGATCCATGATGTCCTTATAGACTCTTTCTGATGTTAAAAAGTCAAGTCAAATCCGAAAGACAGTAGTCCATATGGGATCATTTGAACTTTTTTTCTGGTCAGAGGGTCCCCAGAAGATCTAAAAGATCCATGAAGTCCTTATAGACTCTGTATGATGCTAAAAAGGCCAGTCAAATCCAAAAGACAGTAGTCCATATGGGACTTTTTGAACTTTTTTTCTGGTCAGTGGGTCCCCAGAAGGTCTAAAAGTTATATGATGTCCTTATAGACTCTATTTGATGTTAAAAAGTCCATTCAAATCCGGTGTCCTTATAGACTCTTTCTGATGCTAAAAAGTCCAGTCTGATCCGAAAGACAGTAGTCCATTTGGGATCTTTTGAACTTTTTTTCTGGTCAGAGGGTCCCCAGAAGGTCTAAAAGTTACATGATGTCCTTATAGATTCTTTTTGATGTTAAAAAGTCCAGTCCAATCCGAAAGAGAGTAGTTCATATGGGATCTTTTAACTTTATTTCTGGTCAGAGGGTCCCCAGAATGTCTAAAAGATCCATGATGTCCCTATAGACCTTTTCTGATGTTAAAAAGTCAGATCAAGTCCGCCAGAGAGTAGTCCATATGGGACTTTTTGAACTTTTTTTCTGGTCAGAGGGTCCCCAGAAGGTCTAAATGATCCATGATGTCCGTATAGACTCTTTCTGATGTTAAAAAGTCCAGTCACATCCGAAAGACAGTAGTCTATATGGGATCTTTTGAACTTTTTTTCTTGTCAGAGGGTCCCCAGAAGGTCTAAAAGTTACATGATGTCCTTATAGACTCTTTCTGATGTTATAAAGTCAGATCAAGTTCGCCAGACAGCAGTCCATATGGGATCTTTTGAATTTTTTTCTGGTCAGAGGGTCCCCGGAAGGTCTAAAAGATCCATTATGTCCCTATAGACTCTTTCTGATGTTAAAAAGTCAGATCAAGTCCGCCAGAGAGTAGTCCATATGGGATCTTTTGAACATTTTTTCTGCTCAGAGGATCCCCGGAAGGTATAAAAGCTACATGATGTCCTTATAGACTCTTTCTGATGTTATAAAGTCAGATCAAGTTCGCCAGACAGCAGTCCATATGGGATCTTTTGATCTTTTTTTCTGGTCAGAGGGTCCCCAGAAGGTCTAAAAGTTACATGATGTCCTTATAGACTCTTTTTGATGTTAAAAAGTCTGGTTAGAGGTTCCCCACAAGGTCTAAAATCTACATGATGATGTCCTTACAGACATTTTCTGCAGTCAAAACATCAAATCCGCCAACAGCAGTCCATGTGGGACCTTTTGAACTTTTTTTTGTGGTCAGAGTGTCGCCAGAAGGTCTAAAAGCTACATCATGTCCTTATAGACTCTTTTTGATGTTAAAAAGTCAGATCAAGTCCGCCAGAGAGTAGTCCATATGGGATCTTTTGATGTTTTTTTCTTGTCAGAGGGTCCCCAGAAGGTCTAAAAGTTACATGATGTCCTTATAGACTCTTTTTGATGTTAAAAAGTCTTGTCAGAGGTTCCCCACAAGGTCTAAAATCTACATGATGATGTCCTTACAGACATTTTCTGCTTTTAAAAAGTCAAATCCGCCAACAGCAGTCCATGTGGGACCCTTTGAACTTTTTTTCTGGTCAGAGTGTCGCCAGAAGGTCTAAAAGCTATATCATGTCCTTATAGACTCTTTCTGATGCTAAAAAGTCCAGTCAAATCCAAAAGACAGTAGTCCATATGGGACTTTTTGAACTTTTTTTCTGGTCAGAGGGTCCCCAGAAGGTCTAAAAGATCCATGATGTCCTTATAGACTCTTTCTGATGTTAAACAGTCAAGTCAAATCCGTAAGACAGTAGTCCATATGGGATCATTTGAACTTTGTTTCTGGTCAGAGGGTCCCCGGAAGGTTTAAAAGATCCATTATGTCCTCATAGACTCTTTCTGATGTTAAAAAGTCAGATCAAGTCCACCAGAGAGTAGTCCATATGGGACCTTTTGAACTTTTTTTCTGGTCAGAGGGTCCCCAGAAGGTCTAAAAGTTACATGATGTCCTTATTGACTCTTTTTGATGTTAAAAAGTCTGGTCAGAGGTTCCCCACAAGGTCTAAAATCTACATGATGATGTCCTTACAGACTTTTTCTGCTGTTAAAAAGTCAAGTCCGCCAACAGCAGTCCATGTGGGACCTTTTGAACTTTTTTTCTGGTCAGAGTGTCGCCAGAAGGTCTAAAAGCTACATCATGTCCTTATAGACTCTTTCTGATGCTAAAAAGTCCAGTCAAATCCAAAAGACAGTAGTCCATATGGGACTTTTTGAACTTTTTTTCTGGTCAGAGGGTCCCCAGAAGGTCTAAAAGTTATTTGATGTCCTTATAGACTCTTTTTGATGTTAAAAAGTCCAGTCAAATCCGAAAGACAGTAGCCCGTATGGGATCTTTTGAACTTTTTTTCTGGTCAGAGGGTCCTCAGAAGGTCTAAAAGTTACATAATGTCCTTATAGACTCTTTTTGATGTTAAAAAGTCCAGTCAAATCCAGTGTCCTTATAGACTCTTTCTGATGCTAAAAAGTCCAGTCAAATCCGAAAGACAGTAGTCCATATGGGATCTTTTGAACTTTTTTTCTGGTCAGAGGGTCCCCAGAAGGTCTAAAAGTTACATGATGTCCTTATAGACTCTTTTTGATGTTAAAAAGTCTGGTCAGAGGTTCCCCACAAGGTCTAAAATCTACATGATGATGTCCTTACAGACATTTTCTGCTGTTAAAAAGTCAAATCCGCCAACAGCAGTCCATGTGGGACCTTTTGAACTTTTCTTTCTGGTCAGAGTGTCGCCAGAAGGTCTAAAAGCTACATCATGTCCTTATAGACTCTTTTTGATGTTAAAGAGTCAGATCAAGTCCGCCAGAGAGTAGTCCATATGGGACCTTTTGATATTTTTTTCTTGTCAGAGGGTCCCCAGAAGGTCTAAAAGATACATGATGTCCTTATAGACTCTTTTTGATGTTAAAAAGTCTTGTCAGAGGTTCCCCACAAGGTCTGAAATCTACGTGATTATGTCCTTACAGACATTTTCTGCTTTTAAAAAGTCAAATCCGCCAACAGCAGTCCATGTGGGACCTTTTGAACTTTTTTTCTGGTCAGAGTGTCGCCAGAAGGTCTAAAAGCTATATCATGTCCTTATAGACTCTTTTTGTCGTAAAAAGTCAGATCAAGTCCGCCAGAGAGTAGTCCATATGGGATCTTTTGAACTTTTTTTCTGGTCAGAGGGTCCCCAGAAGGTCTAAAAGATCCATGATGTCCTTATAGACTCTTTCTGATGTTAAACAGTCAAGTCAAATCCGTAAGACAGTAGTCCATATGGGATCATTTGAACTTTGTTTCTGGTCAGAGGGTCCCCGGAAGGTTTAAAAGATCCATTATGTCCTCATAGACTCTTTCTGATGTTAAAAAGTCAGATCAAGTCCACCAGAGAGTAGTCCATATGGGACCTTTTGAACTTTTTTTCTGGTCAGAGGGTCCCGAGAAGGTCTAAAAGTTACATGATGTCCTTATAGACTCTTTTTGATGTTAAAAAGTCTTGTCAGAGGTTCCCCACAAGGTCGGAAATCTACATGATTATGTCCTTACAGACATTTTCTGCTTTTAAAAAGTCAAATCCGCCAACAGCAGTCCATGTGGGACCTTTTGAACTTTTTTTCTGGTCAGAGTGTCGCCAGAAGGTCTAAAAGCTATATCATGTCCTTATAGACTCTTTCTGATGCTAAAAAGTCCAGTCAAATCCAAAAGACAGTAGTCCGTATGGGACTTTTTGAACTTTTTTTCTGGTCAGAGGGTCCCCAGAAGGTCTAAAAGTTATATGATGTCCTTATAGACTCTTTTTGTCGTAAAAAGTCAGATCAAGTCCGCCAGAGAGTAGTCCATATGGGATCTTTTGAACTTTTTTTCTGGTCAGAGGGTCCCCAGAAGGTCTAAAAGATCCATGATGTCCTTATAGACTCTTTCTGATGTTAAACAGTCAAGTCAAATCCGTAAGACAGTAGTCCATATGGGATCATTTGAACTTTGTTTCTGGTCAGAGGGTCCCCGGAAGGTTTAAAAGATCCATTATGTCCTCATAGACTCTTTCTGATGTTAAAAAGTCAGATCAAGTCCACCAGAGAGTAGTCCATATGGGACCTTTTGAACTTTTTTTCTGGTCAGAGGGTCCCGAGAAGGTCTAAAAGTTACATGATGTCCTTATAGACTCTTTTTGATGTTAAAAAGTCTGGTCAGAGGTTCCCCACAAGGTCTAAAATCTACATGATGATGTCCTTACAGACTTTTTCTGCTGTTAAAAAGTCAAATCCGCCAACAGCAGTCCATGTGGGACCTTTTGAACTTTTTTTCTGGTCAGAGTGTCGCCAGAAGGTCTAAAAGCTACATCATGTCCTTATAGACTCTTTCTGATGCTAAAAAGTCCAGTCAAATCCAAAAGACAGTAGTCCATATGGGACTTTTTGAACTTTTTTTTCTGGTCAGAGGGTCCCCAGAAGGTCTAAAAGTTATATAATGTCCTTATAGACTCTTTTTGATGTTAAAAAGTCTAGTCAAATCCGAAAGACAGTAGCCCGTATGGGATCTTTTGAACTTTTTTTCTGGTCAGAGGGTCCTCAGAAGGTCTAAAAGATACATAATGTCCTTATAGACTCTTTTTGATGTTAAAAAGTCCAGTCAAATCCAGTGTCCTTATAGACTCTTTCTGATGCTAAAAAGTCCAGTCAAATCCGAAAGACAGTAGTCCATATGGGATCTTTTGAACTTTTTTTCTGGTCAGAGGGTCCCCAGAAGGTCTAAAAGTTACATGATGTCCTTATAGACTCTTTTTGATGTTAAAAAGTCTGGTCAGAGGTTCCCCACAAGGTCTAAAATCTACATGATGATGTCCTTACAGACATTTTCTGCTGTTAAAAAGTCAAATCCGCCAACAGCAGTGCATGTGGGACCTTTTGAACTTTTTTTTCTGGTCAGAGTGTCGCCAGAAGGTCTAAAAGCTACATCATGTCCTTATAGACTCTTTTTGATGTTAAAGAGTCAGATCAAGTCCGCCAGAGAGTAGTCCATATGGGACCTTTTGATATTTTTTTCTTGTCAGAGGGTCCCCAGAAGGTCTAAAAGATACATGATGTCCTTATAGACTCTTTTTGATGTTAAAAAGTCTTGTCAGAGGTTCCCCACAAGGTCTAAAATCTACATGATTATGTCCTTACAGACATTTTCTGCTTTTAAAAAGTCAAATCCGCCAACAGCAGTCCATGTGGGACCTTTTGAACTTTTTTTCTGGTCAGAGTGTCGCCAGAAGGTCTAAAAGCTATATCATGTCCTTATAGACTCTTTCTGATGCTAAAAAGTCCAGTCAAATCCAAAAGACAGTAGTCCATATGGGACTTTTTGAGCTTTTTTTCTGGCCAGAGGGTCCCCAGAAGGTCTAAAAGTTATATGATGTCCTTATAGACTCTTTTTGTCGTAAAAAGTCAGATCAAGTCCGCCAGAGAGTAGTCCATATGGGATCTTTTGAACTTTTTTTCTGGTCAGAGGGTCCCCAGAAGGTCTAAAAGATCCATGATGTCCTTATAGACTCTTTCTGATGTTAAATAGTCAAGTCAAATCCGTAAGACAGTAGTCCATATGGGATCATTTGAACTTTTTTTCTGGTCAGAGGGTCCCCGGAAGGTTTAAAAGATCCATTATGTCCTCATATACTCTTTCTGATGTTAAAAAGTCAGATCAAGTCCACCAGAGAGTAGTCCATATGGGACCTTTTGAACTTTTTTTCTGGTCAGAGGGTCCCCAGAAGGTCTAAAAGTTACATGATGTCCTTATAGACTCTTTTTGATGTTAAAAAGTCTGGCCAGAGGTTCCCCACAAGGTCTAAAATCTACATGATGATGTCCTTACAGACATTTTCTGCTGTTAAAAAGTCAAATACGCCAACAGCAGTCCATGTGGGACCTTTTGAACTTTTTTTTCTGGTCAGAGTGTCGCCAGAAGGTCTAAAAGCTACATCATGTCCTTATAGACTCTTTTTGATGTTAAAGAGTCAGATCAAGTCCGCCAGAGAGTAGTCCATATGGGACCTTTTGAACTTTTTTTCTGGTCAGAGGGTCCCCAGAAGGTCTAAAAGTTACATGATGTCCTTATAGACTCTTTTTGATGTTAAAAAGTCTTGTCAGAGGTTCCCCACAAGGTCTAAAATCTACATGATGATGTCCTTACAGACATTTTCTGCTGTTAAAAAGTCAAATATGCCAACAGCAGTCCATGTGGGACCTTTTGAACTTTTTTTTCTGGTCAGAGTGTCGCCAGAAGGTCTAAAAGCTATATCATGTCCTTATAGACTCTTTCTGATGCTAAAAAGTCCAGTCAAATCCAAAAGACAGTAGTCCATATGGGACTTTTTGAGCTTTTTTTCTGGCCAGAGGGTCCCCAGAAGGTCTAAAAGTTATATGATGTCCTTATAGACTCTTTTTGTCGTAAAAAGTCAGATCAAGTCCGCCAGAGAGTAGTCCATATGGGATCTTTTGAACTTTTTTTCTGGTCAGAGGGTCCCCAGAAGGTCTAAAAGCTATATCATGTCCTTATAGACTCTTTTTGTCGTAAAAAGTCAGATCAAGTCCGCCAGAGAGTAGTCCATATGGGATCTTTTGAACTTTTTTTCTGGTCAGAGGGTCCCCAGAAGGTCTAAAAGATCCATGATGTCCTTATAGACTCTTTCTGATGTTAAAAAGTCAAGTCAAATCCGTAAGACATTAGTCCATATGGGATCATTTGAACTTTTTTTCTGGTCAGAGGGTCCCCAGAAGGTTTAAAAGATCCATTATGTCCTCATAGACTCTTTCTGATGTTAAAAAGTCAGATCAAGTCCACCAGAGAGCAGTCCATATGGGACCTTTTGAACTTTTTTTCTGGTCAGAGGGTCCACAGAAGGTCTAAAAGTTACATGATGATGTCCTTACAGACTTTTTCTGCTGTTAAAAAGTCAAGTCCGCCAACAGCAGTCCATGTGGGACCTTTTGAACTTTTTGTCTGGTCAGAGTGTCGCCAGAAGGTCTAAAAGCTACATCTTGTCCTTATAGACTCTTTTTGATTTTAAAAAGTCTGGTCAGAGGTTCCCCACAAGGTCTAAAATCTACATGATGATGTCCTTACAGACTTTTTCTGCTGTTAAAAAGTCAAGTCCGCCAACAGCAGTCCATGTGGGACCTTTTGAACTTTTTTTCTGGTCAGAGTGTCGCCAGAAGGTCTAAAAGCTACATCATGTCCTTATAGACTCTTTCTGATGCTAAAAAGTCCAGTCAAATCCAAAAGACAGTAGTCCATATGGGACTTTTTGAACTTTTTTTTCTGGTCAGAGGGTCCCCAGAAGGTCTAAAAGTTATATAATGTCCTTATAGACTCTTTTTGATGTTAAAAAGTCTAGTCAAATCCGAAAGACAGTAGCCCGTATGGGATCTTTTGAACTTTTTTTCTGGTCAGAGGGTCCTCAGAAGGTCTAAAAGATACATAATGTCCTTATAGACTCTTTTTGATGTTAAAAAGTCCAGTCAAATCCAGTGTCCTTATAGACTCTTTCTGATGCTAAAAAGTCCAGTCAAATCCGAAAGACAGTAGTCCATATGGGATCTTTTGAACTTTTTTTCTGGTCAGAGGGTCCCCAGAAGGTCTAAAAGTTACATGATGTCCTTATAGACTCTTTTTGATGTTAAAAAGTCTGGTCAGAGGTTCCCCACAAGGTCTAAAATCTACATGATGATGTCCTTACAGACATTTTCTGCTGTTAAAAAGTCAAATCCGCCAACAGCAGTGCATGTGGGACCTTTTGAACTTTTTTTTCTGGTCAGAGTGTCGCCAGAAGGTCTAAAAGCTACATCATGTCCTTATAGACTCTTTTTGATGTTAAAGAGTCAGATCAAGTCCGCCAGAGAGTAGTCCATATGGGACCTTTTGATATTTTTTTCTTGTCAGAGGGTCCCCAGAAGGTCTAAAAGATACATGATGTCCTTATAGACTCTTTTTGATGTTAAAAAGTCTTGTCAGAGGTTCCCCACAAGGTCTAAAATCTACATGATTATGTCCTTACAGACATTTTCTGCTTTTAAAAAGTCAAATCCGCCAACAGCAGTCCATGTGGGACCTTTTGAACTTTTTTTCTGGTCAGAGTGTCGCCAGAAGGTCTAAAAGCTATATCATGTCCTTATAGACTCTTTCTGATGCTAAAAAGTCCAGTCAAATCCAAAAGACAGTAGTCCATATGGGACTTTTTGAGCTTTTTTTCTGGCCAGAGGGTCCCCAGAAGGTCTAAAAGTTATATGATGTCCTTATAGACTCTTTTTGTCGTAAAAAGTCAGATCAAGTCCGCCAGAGAGTAGTCCATATGGGATCTTTTGAACTTTTTTTCTGGTCAGAGGGTCCCCAGAAGGTCTAAAAGATCCATGATGTCCTTATAGACTCTTTCTGATGTTAAATAGTCAAGTCAAATCCGTAAGACAGTAGTCCATATGGGATCATTTGAACTTTTTTTCTGGTCAGAGGGTCCCCGGAAGGTTTAAAAGATCCATTATGTCCTCATATACTCTTTCTGATGTTAAAAAGTCAGATCAAGTCCACCAGAGAGTAGTCCATATGGGACCTTTTGAACTTTTTTTCTGGTCAGAGGGTCCCCAGAAGGTCTAAAAGTTACATGATGTCCTTATAGACTCTTTTTGATGTTAAAAAGTCTGGCCAGAGGTTCCCCACAAGGTCTAAAATCTACATGATGATGTCCTTACAGACATTTTCTGCTGTTAAAAAGTCAAATACGCCAACAGCAGTCCATGTGGGACCTTTTGAACTTTTTTTTCTGGTCAGAGTGTCGCCAGAAGGTCTAAAAGCTACATCATGTCCTTATAGACTCTTTTTGATGTTAAAGAGTCAGATCAAGTCCGCCAGAGAGTAGTCCATATGGGACCTTTTGAACTTTTTTTCTGGTCAGAGGGTCCCCAGAAGGTCTAAAAGTTACATGATGTCCTTATAGACTCTTTTTGATGTTAAAAAGTCTGGCCAGAGGTTCCCCACAAGGTCTAAAATCTACATGATGATGTCCTTACAGACATTTTCTGCTGTTAAAAAGTCAAATATGCCAACAGCAGTCCATGTGGGACCTTTTGAACTTTTTTTTCTGGTCAGAGTGTCGCCAGAAGGTCTAAAAGCTATATCATGTCCTTATAGACTCTTTCTGATGCTAAAAAGTCCAGTCAAATCCAAAAGACAGTAGTCCATATGGGACTTTTTGAGCTTTTTTTCTGGCCAGAGGGTCCCCAGAAGGTCTAAAAGTTATATGATGTCCTTATAGACTCTTTTTGTCGTAAAAAGTCAGATCAAGTCCGCCAGAGAGTAGTCCATATGGGATCTTTTGAACTTTTTTTCTGGTCAGAGGGTCCCCAGAAGGTCTAAAAGCTATATCATGTCCTTATAGACTCTTTTTGTCGTAAAAAGTCAGATCAAGTCCGCCAGAGAGTAGTCCATATGGGATCTTTTGAACTTTTTTTCTGGTCAGAGGGTCCCCAGAAGGTCTAAAAGATCCATGATGTCCTTATAGACTCTTTCTGATGTTAAAAAGTCAAGTCAAATCCGTAAGACATTAGTCCATATGGGATCATTTGAACTTTTTTTCTGGTCAGAGGGTCCCCAGAAGGTTTAAAAGATCCATTATGTCCTCATAGACTCTTTCTGATGTTAAAAAGTCAGATCAAGTCCACCAGAGAGCAGTCCATATGGGACCTTTTGAACTTTTTTTCTGGTCAGAGGGTCCACAGAAGGTCTAAAAGTTACATGATGATGTCCTTACAGACTTTTTCTGCTGTTAAAAAGTCAAGTCCGCCAACAGCAGTCCATGTGGGACCTTTTGAACTTTTTGTCTGGTCAGAGTGTCGCCAGAAGGTCTAAAAGCTACATCTTGTCCTTATAGACTCTTTTTGATTTTAAAAAGTCTGGTCAGAGGTTCCCCACAAGGTCTAAAATCTACATGATGATGTCCTTACAGACTTTTTCTGCTGTTAAAAAGTCAAGTCCGCCAACAGCAGTCCATGTGGGACCTTTTGAACTTTTTGTCTGGTCAGAGTGTCGCCAGAAGGTCTAAAAGCTACATCTTGTCCTTATAGACTCTTTCTGATGCTAAAAAGTCCAGTCAAATCCAAAAGACAGTAGTCCATATGGGACTTTTTGAACTTTTTTTCTGGTCAGAGGGTCCCCAGAAGGTCTAAAAGTTATATGATGTCCTTATAGACTCTTTTTGATGTTAAAAAGTCCAGTCAAATCCGAAAGACAGTAGCCCGTATGGGATCTTTTGAACTTTTTTTCTGGTCAGAGGGTCCTCAGAAGGTCTAAAAGTTACATAGTGTCCTTATAGACTCTTTTTGATGTTAAAAAGTCCAGTCAAATCCAGTGTCCTTATAGACTCTTTCTGATGCTAAAAAGTCAAGTCAAATCCGAAAGACAGTAGTCCATATGGGATCTTTTGAACTTTTTTTCTGGTCAAAGGGTCCCCAGAAGGTCTAAAAGTTACATAATGTCCTTATAGACTCTTTTTGATGTTAAAAAGTCCAGTCAAATCCGGTGTCCTTATAGACTCTTTTTGATGTTAAAAAGTCAGATCAAGTCCGCCAGAGAGTAGTCCATATGGGACCTTTTGATATTTTTCTTGTAAGAGAAGATTTTTCTTCTGGGTCCCCAGAAGGTCTAAAAGATCCATGATGTCCTTATAGACTCTTTCTGATGTTAAACAGTCAAGTCAAATCCGTAAGACAGTAGTCCATATGGGATCATTTGAACTTTTTTTCTGGTCAGAGGGTCCAGAAGGTTTAAAAGATCCATTATGTCCTCATAGACTCTTTCTGATGTTAAAAAGTCAGATCAAGTCCACCAGAGAGTAGTCCATATGGGACCTTTTGAACTTTTTTTCTGGTCAGAGGGTCCCCAGAAGGTCTAAAAGTTACATGATGTCCTTATAGACTCTTTTTGATGTTAAAAAGTCTGGTCAGAGGTTCCCCACAAGGTCTAAAATCTACATGATGATGTCCTTACAGACTTTTTCTGCTGTTAAAAAGTCAAGTCCGCCAACAGCAGTCCATGTGGGACCTTTTGAACTTTTTTTCTGGTCAGAGTGTCGCCAGAAGGTCTAAAAGCTACATCATGTCCTTATAGACTCTTTCTGATGCTAAAAAGTCCAGTCAAATCCAAAAGACAGTAGTCCATATGGGACTTTTTGAACTTTTTTTCTGGTCAGAGGGTCCCCAGAAGGTCTAAAAGTTATATGATGTCCTTATAGACTCTTTTTGATGTAAAAAAGTCCAGTCAAATCCGAAAGACAGTAGCCCGCATGGGATCTTTTGAACTTTTTTTCTGGTCAGAGGGTCCTCAGAAGGTCTAAAAGTTACATAATGTCCTTATAGACTCTTTTTGATGTTAAAAAGTCCAGTCAAATCCAGTGTCCTTATAGACTCTTTCTGATGCTAAAAAGTCCAGTCAAATCCGAAAGACAGTAGTCCATATGGGATCTTTTGAACTTTTTTTCTGGTCAGAGGGTCCCCACAAAGTCTAAAAGATCCATGATGTCCTTATAGACTCTTTTTGATGTTAAAAAGTCCAGTCAAATTCGAAAGACAGTAGTCCATATGGGATCTTTTGAATTTTTATTCTGGTCAGAGGGTCCCCAGAAGGTCTAAAAGATCCATTATATCCTTATAGACTCTTTCTGATGTTAAAAAGTCAGATCATGTCCACCAGAGAGTAGTCCATATGGGACTTTTTGAACTTTTTTTCTGGTCAGAGGGTCCCCAGAAGGTCTAAAAGATCCATGATGTCCTTATAGACTCTTTCTGATGCTAAAAAGTCCAGTCAAATCCGAAAGACAGTAGTCCTTATGGGATCTTTTGAACTTTATTTTGGTCAGAGGGTCCCCAGAAGGTCTAAAAGATCCATGATGTCCTCATAGACTCTTTCTGATGCTAAAAAGTCAAGTCAAATCCGAAAGACAGTAGACCATATGGGATCATTTGAACTTTTTTTCTGGTCAGAGGGTCCCCGGAAGGTTTAAAAGATCCATTATGTCCTCATAGACTCTGTCTGATGTTAAAAAGTCAGATCAAGTCCGCCAGAGAGTAGTCCATATGGGACCTTTTGAACTTTTTTTCTGGTCAGAGGGTCCCCAGAAGGTCTAAAAGTTACATGATGTCCTTATAGACTCTTTTTGATGTTAAAAAGTCCAGTCAAATCCGGTGTCCTTATAGACTCTTTCTGATTCTAAAAATACCAGTCAAATCCGAAAGACAGTAGTCCATATGGGATCTTTTGAACTTTTTTTCTGGTCAGAGGGTCCCCAGAAGGTCTAAAAGTTACATGATGTCCTTATAGACTCTTTTTGATGTTAAAAAGTCTGGTCAGAGGTTCCCCACAAGGTCTAAAATCTACATGATGATGTCCTTACAGACATTTTCTGCTGTTAAAAAGTGAAGTCAGTCAACAGCAGTCCATGTGGAACCTTTTGAACTTTTTTTCTGGTCAGAGTGTCAC
The DNA here is from genome assembly GCF_051911475.1 of Siphateles boraxobius. NCBI lineage: Eukaryota > Metazoa > Chordata > Actinopteri > Cypriniformes > Leuciscidae > Siphateles > Siphateles boraxobius. Next base: position 4,979,460 of record NW_027509197.1, read on the forward strand.
CAGAAGGTCTAAAAGCTACATCATGTCCTTATAGACTCTTTCTGATGCTAAAAAGTCCAGTCAAATCCGAAAGACAGTAATCCATATGGGATCTTTTTATATTTTTTCCTGGTCAGAGCGTCCCCAGAAGGTCTAAAAGGACATCCCGTCTATAAAGTCCCATATGGACTACTCTCTGGCGGACTTGATCTGTCTTCTTAACATCAGAAAGAGTCTATAAGGACATAATGGATCTTTTAGACATTCTGGGGACCCTCTGACCAGAAAAAATGTTCAAAAGATCCCATATGGGCTACTGTCTTGCGGATTTTACTGGACTTTTTAACATCAGAAAGAGTCTACAAGGACAACATAGATCTTTTAGACCTTCTGGGGACCCTCTGACCAGAAAAAAAGTTCAAAAGATTCCCATATGGACTACTGTCTTTCGGAATTGACTTTACTTTTTAACATAGAAAGATTTTACAAGGACATCATGGATCTTTTAGACCTTCTGGGGACCCTCTGACCAGAAAAAATGTTCAAAAGATCCCATATGGGCTACTGTCTTGCGGATTTTACTGGACTTTTTAACATCAGAAAGAGTCTACAAGGACAACATAGATCTTTTAGACCTTCTGGGGACCCTCTGACCAGAAAAAAAGTTCAAAAGATTCCCATATGGACTACTGTCTTTCGGAATTGACTTTACTTTTTAACATAGAAAGATTTTACAAGGACATCATGGATCTTTTAGACCTTCTGGGGACCCTCTGACCAGAAAAAAAGTTCAAATGATCCCATATGGACTACTGTGTTTCGGATGTGGCTGGACTTTTTAACATCAGAAAGAGTCTATGAATACATCATGTAGCTTTTATACCTTCTGGGGACCCTCTGAGCAGAAAAAAAGTTCAAAAGATCCTATATGGACGACTATCTTTCGGATGTGACTGGACTTTCTAACATCAGAAAGAGTCTATGAGGACATCATGTAGCTTTTAGACCTTCTGGGGACCCTCTGACTAAAAAAAAAGTTCAAAAAGTCCCATATGGACTACTCTCTGGCGGACTTGATCTGACTTTTTAACATCAGAAAGAGTCTATAAGGACATAATGGATCTTTTAAACCTTCTGGGGACCCTCTGACCAGAAAAAAAGTTCAAAAGATCCCATATGGACTACTGTCTTTCGGATTTGACTGGACTTTTTAACATCAGAAAGAGTCTACAAGGACATCATGGATCTTTTAGACCTTCTGGGGACCCTCTGACCAGAAAAAAAGTTCAAATGATCCCATATGGACTACTGTGTTTCGGATGTTGCTGGACTTTGTAACATCAGAAAGAGTCTATAAGGACATCTGGGATCTTTTAGACCTTCTGGGGACCCTCTGACTAAAAAAAAAGTTCAAAAAGTCCCATATGGACTACTGTCTTTCGGATTTGACTGGACTTTTTAACATCACAAAGAGTCTATAAGGACATAATGGATCTTTTAGACCTTCTGGGGACCCTCTGACCAGAAAAAAAGTTCAAAATTTCCCATATGGACTACTGTATGGCGGACTTGATCTGACTTTTTAACATCAGAAAGAGTCTGTAAGGACATCATGGAGCTTATAGACCTTCTGGGGACCCTCTGAGCAGAAAAAAAGTTCAAAAGATCCCATATGGACTACTGTCTTTCGGATTTGACTGGACTTTTTAACATCAAAATTAGTTTATAAGGACATCATGTAGCTTTTAGACCTTCTGGGGACCCTCTGACCAGAAAAAAAGTTCAAAAGATCCCATACGGACTACTGTCTTTCGAATTTGACTGGACTTTTTAACATCAGAAAGAGTCTATGAATACATCATGTAGCTTTTATACCTTCTGGGGATCCTCTGAGCAGAAAAAAAGTTCAAAAGATCCTATATGGACGACTATCTTTTGGATTTGACTGGACTTTCTAACATCAGAAAGAGTCTATGAGGACATCATGTAGCTTTTAGACCTTCTGGGGTTCCTCAGAGCAGAAAAAAAGTTCAAAAGATCCCATATGGACAAATGTGTTTCGGATTTGACTGGACTTTTTAACATCAGAAAGAGTCTATAATGACATAATGGATCTTTTAGACCTTCTGGGGACCCTCTGACCAGAAAAAATGTTCAAAAGATCCCATATGGACTCCTATCTTGCGGATTTGACTGGACTTTTTAACATCAGAAAGAGTCTACAAGGACATCATAGATCTTTTAGACCTTCTGGGGACACTCTGACCAGAAAAAAAGTTCAAAAGATCCCATATGGACTACTCTCTGTCGGACTTGATCTGACTTTTTAACATCAGAAAGAGTCTAAAAGGACATCATGGATCTTTTAGAACTTCTGGGGAACCTCTGACCAGAAAAAAAGTTCAAAAGATCCCATATGGACTACTGTCTTTCGGATTTGACTGGACTTTTTAACATCAGAAAGAGTCTACAAGGACATCATGGATCTTTTAGACCTTCTGGGGACCCTCTGACCAGAAAAAAAGTTCAAATGATCCCATATGGACTACTGTGTTTCGGATGTTGCTGGACTTTGTAACATCAGAAAGAGTCTATAAGGACATCTGGGATCTTTTAGACCTTCTGGGGACCCTCTGACTAAAAAAAAAAGTTCAAAAAGTCCCATATGGACTACTGTCTTTCGGATTTGACTGGACTTTTTAACATCACAAAGAGTCTATAAGGACATAATGGATCTTTTAGACCTTCTGGGGACCCTCTGACCAGAAAAAATATTCAAAAGATCCCATATGGACTACTGTCTTTCGGATGTGACTGGACTTTTTGATCATCAGAAAGAGTCTATAAGGACATCATGGATCTTTTAGACCTTCTGGGGACCCTCTGACTAAAAAAAAAGTTCAAAAAGTCCCATATGGACTACTGTCTTTCGGAATTGACTTTACTTTTTAACATAGAAAGATTTTACAAGGACATCATGGATCTTTTAGACCTTCTGGGGACCCTCTGACCAGAAAAAAAGTTCAAATGATCCCATATGGACTACTGTGTTTCGGATGTGGCTGGACTTTTTAACATCAGAAAGAGTCTATGAATACATCATGTAGCTTTTATACCTTCTGGGGACCCTCTGAGCAGAAAAAAAGTTCAAAAGATCCTATATGGACGACTATCTTTCGGATGTGACTGGACTTTCTAACATCAGAAAGAGTCTATGAGGACATCATGTAGCTTTTAGACCTTCTGGGGACCCTCTGACTAAAAAAAAAGTTCAAAAAGTCCCATATGGACTACTCTCTGGCGGACTTGATCTGACTTTTTAACATCAGAAAGAGTCTATAAGGACATAATGGATCTTTTAAACCTTCTGGGGACCCTCTGACCAGAAAAAAAGTTCAAAAGATCCCATATGGACTACTGTCTTTCGGATTTGACTGGACTTTTTAACATCAGAAAGAGTCTACAAGGACATCATGGATCTTTTAGACCTTCTGGGGACCCTCTGACCAGAAAAAAAGTTCAAATGATCCCATATGGACTACTGTGTTTCGGATGTTGCTGGACTTTGTAACATCAGAAAGAGTCTATAAGGACATCTGGGATCTTTTAGACCTTCTGGGGACCCTCTGACTAAAAAAAAAGTTCAAAAAGTCCCATATGGACTACTGTCTTTCGGATTTGACTGGACTTTTTAACATCACAAAGAGTCTATAAGGACATAATGGATCTTTTAGACCTTCTGGGGACCCTCTGACCAGAAAAAAAGTTCAAAATTTCCCATATGGACTACTGTATGGCGGACTTGATCTGACTTTTTAACATCAGAAAGAGTCTGTAAGGACATCATGGAGCTTATAGACCTTCTGGGGACCCTCTGAGCAGAAAAAAAGTTCAAAAGATCCCATATGGACTACTGTCTTTCGGATTTGACTGGACTTTTTAACATCAAAATTAGTTTATAAGGACATCATGTAGCTTTTAGACCTTCTGGGGACCCTCTGACCAGAAAAAAAGTTCAAAAGATCCCATACGGACTACTGTCTTTCGAATTTGACTGGACTTTTTAACATCAGAAAGAGTCTATGAATACATCATGTAGCTTTTATACCTTCTGGGGATCCTCTGAGCAGAAAAAAAGTTCAAAAGATCCTATATGGACGACTATCTTTTGGATTTGACTGGACTTTCTAACATCAGAAAGAGTCTATGAGGACATCATGTAGCTTTTAGACCTTCTGGGGTTCCTCAGAGCAGAAAAAAAGTTCAAAAGATCCCATATGGACAAATGTGTTTCGGATTTGACTGGACTTTTTAACATCAGAAAGAGTCTATAATGACATAATGGATCTTTTAGACCTTCTGGGGACCCTCTGACCAGAAAAAATGTTCAAAAGATCCCATATGGACTCCTATCTTGCGGATTTGACTGGACTTTTTAACATCAGAAAGAGTCTACAAGGACATCATAGATCTTTTAGACCTTCTGGGGACACTCTGACCAGAAAAAAAGTTCAAAAGATCCCATATGGACTACTCTCTGTCGGACTTGATCTGACTTTTTAACATCAGAAAGAGTCTAAAAGGACATCATGGATCTTTTAGAACTTCTGGGGAACCTCTGACCAGAAAAAAAGTTCAAAAGATCCCATATGGACTACTGTCTTTCGGATTTGACTGGACTTTTTAACATCAGAAAGAGTCTACAAGGACATCATGGATCTTTTAGACCTTCTGGGGACCCTCTGACCAGAAAAAAAGTTCAAATGATCCCATATGGACTACTGTGTTTCGGATGTTGCTGGACTTTGTAACATCAGAAAGAGTCTATAAGGACATCTGGGATCTTTTAGACCTTCTGGGGACCCTCTGACTAAAAAAAAAAGTTCAAAAAGTCCCATATGGACTACTGTCTTTCGGATTTGACTGGACTTTTTAACATCACAAAGAGTCTATAAGGACATAATGGATCTTTTAGACCTTCTGGGGACCCTCTGACCAGAAAAAATATTCAAAAGATCCCATATGGACTACTGTCTTTCGGATGTGACTGGACTTTTTGATCATCAGAAAGAGTCTATAAGGACATCATGGATCTTTTAGACCTTCTGGGGACCCTCTGACTAAAAAAAAAGTTCAAAAAGTCCCATATGGACTACTTTCTGGCGGACTTGATCTGACTTTTTAACATCAGAAAGAGTCTGTAAGGACATCATGGAGCTTATAGACCTTCTGGGGACCCTCTGAGCAGAAAAAAAGTTCAAAAGATCCCATATGGACTACTGTCTTTCGGATTTGACTGGACTTTTTAACATCAAAATTAGTTTATAAGGACATCATGTAGCTTTTAGACCTTCTGGGGACCCTCTGACCAGAAAAAAAGTTCAAAAGATCCCATACGGACTACTGTCTTTCGAATTTGACTGGACTTTTTAACATCAGAAAGAGTCTATGAATACATCATGTAGCTTTTATACCTTCCGGGGATCCTCTGAGCAGAAAAAAAGTTCAAAAGATCCTATATGGACGACTATCTTTTGGATTTGACTGGACTTTCTAACATCAGAAAGAGTCTATGAGGACATCATGTAGCTTTTAGACCTTCTGGGGTTCCTCAGAGCAGAAAAAAAGTTCAAAAGATCCCATATGGACAAATGTGTTTCGGATTTGACTGGACTTTTTAACATCAGAAAGAGTCTATAATGACATAATGGATCTTTTAGACCTTCTCGGGACCCTCTGACCAGAAAAAATGTTCAAAAGATCCCATATGGACTACTGTCTTGCGGATTTGACTGGACTTTTTAACATCAGAAAGAGTCTACAAGGACATCATAGATCTTTTAGACCTTCTGGGGACCCTCTGACCAGAAAAAAAGTTCAAAAGATCCCATATGGACTACTCTCTGTCGGACTTGATCTAACTTTTTAACATCAGAAAGAGTCTAAAAGGACATCATGGATCTTTTAGAACTTCTGGGGAACCTCTGACCAGAAAAAAAGTTCAAAAGATCCCATATGGACTACTGTCTTTCGGATTTGACTGGACTTTTTAACATCAGAAAGAGTCTACAAGGACATCATGGATCTTTTAGACCTTCTGGGGACCCTCTGACCAGAAAAAAAGTTCAAATGATCCCATATGGACTACTGTGTTTCGGATGTTGCTGGACTTTGTAACATCAGAAAGAGTCTATAAGGACATCTGGGATCTTTTAGACCTTCTGGGGACCCTCTGACTAAAATAAAGTTCAAAAAGTCCCATATGGACTACTGTCTTTCGGATTTGACTGGACTTTTTAACATCACAAAGAGTCTATAAGGACATAATGGATCTTTTAGACCTTCTGGGGACCCTCTGACCAGAAAAAATGTTCAAAAGATCCCATATGGACTACTGTCTTTCGGATTTGACTGGACTTTTTAACATCAAAAAGTGTTTATAAGGACTTCATGTAACTTTTAGACCTTCTGGGGACCCTCTGACCAGAAAAAAAGTTCAAAAGATCCCATTTGGACTACTGTCTTTCGGATTTGACTGGACTTTTTAGCATCAGAAAGAGTCTATACGGACATCATCATGGATCTTTTAGACCTTGTGGGGACCCTCTGACCAGAAAAAAAGTTCAAAAGATCCCATATGGACTACTGTCTTTCGGATTTGACTGGACTTTTTAACATCAAAAATAGTTTATAAGGACATCATGTAGCTTTTAGACCTTCTGGGGACCCTCTGACCAGAAAAAAAGTTCAAAAGATCCCATACGGACTACTGTCTTTCGAATTTGACTGGACTTTTTAACATCAGAAAGAGTCTATGAATACATCATGTAGCTTTTATACCTTCTGGGGATCCTCTGAGCAGAAAAAAAGTTCAAAAGATCCTATATGGACGACTATCTTTCGGATTTGACTGGACTTTCTAACATCAGAAAGAGTCTATGAGGACATCATGTAGCTTTTAGACCTTCTGGGGTTCCTCAGAGCAGAAAAAAAGTTCAAAAGATCCCATATGAACAAATGTGTTTCGGATTTGACTGGACTTTTTAACATCAGAAAGAGTCTATAATGACATAATGGATCTTTTAGACCTTCTCGGGACCCTCTGACCAGAAAAAATGTTCAAAAGATCCCATATGGACTACTGTCTTGCGGATTTGACTGGACTTTTTAACATCAGAAAGAGTCTACAAGGACATCATAGATCTTTTAGACCTTCTGGGGACCCTCTGACCAGAAAAAAAGTTCAAAAGATCCCATATGGACTACTCTCTGTCGGACTTGATCTGACTTTTTAACATCAGAAAGAGTCTAAAAGGACATCATGGATCTTTTAGAACTTCTGGGGAACCTCTGACCAGAAAAAAAGTTCAAAAGATCCCATATGGACTACTGTCTTTCGGATTTGACTGGACTTTTTAACATCAGAAAGAGTTTACAAGGACATCATGGATCTTTTAGACCTTCTGGGGACCCTCTGACCAGAAAAAAAGTTCAAATGATCCCATATGGACTACTGTGTTTTGGATATTGCTGGACTTTTTAACATCAGAAAGAGTCTATAAGGACATCATGGATCTTTTAGACCTTCTGGGGACCCTCTGACTAAAAAAAAAGTTCAAAAAGTCCCATATGGACTACTGTCTTTCGGATTTGACTGGACTTTTTAGCATCAGAAAGAGTCTATACGGACATCATCATGGATCTTTTAGACCTTGTGGGGACCCTCTGACCAGAAAAAAAGTTCAAAAGATCCCATTAGGACTACTGTCTTTCGGATTTGACTGGACTTTTTAACATCAAAGATAGTTTATAAGGACATCATGTAGCTTTTAGACCTTCTTGGGACCCTCTGACCAGAAAAAAAGTTCACAAGATCCCATGCGGACTACTGTCTTTCGGATTTGACTGGACTTTTTAACATCAGAAAGAGTCTATGAATACATCATGTAGCTTTTATATCTTCTGGGAACCCTCTGAGCAGAAAAAAAGTTCAAAAGATCCCATATGGACTACTGTCTTTCGGATGTGACTGGACTTTTTAACATTAGAAAGAGTCTATAAGGACATCATGGATCTTTTAGACCTTCTGGGGACCCTCTGACTAAAAAAAAAGTTCAAAAAGTCCCATATGGACTACTCTCTGGCGGACTTGATCTGACTTTTTAAGATCAGAAAGAGTCTATAAGGACATAATGGATCTTTTAGACCTTCTGGGGACCCTCTGACCAGAAAAAATGTTCACAAGATCCCATATGGACTACTGGCTTTCGGATTTGACTGGACTTTTTAACATCAAAAAGAGTTTATAAGGACTTCATGTAACTTTTAGACCTTCTGGGGACCCTCTGACCAGAAAAAAACTTCAAAAGATCCCATATGGACTACTGTCTTTCGGATGTCACTGGACTTTTTAACATCAGAAAGAGTCTATAAGGACATCATGGATCTTTTAGACCTTCTGAGGAGCCTCTGACCAGAAAAAAAGTTCAAAAGATCCGATACGGAGTACTGTCTTTCGGATTTGACTGGACTTTTTAACATCAAAAAGAGTCTATAAGGACATCATGTAACTTTTAGACCTTGTGGGGACCCTCTGACCAGAAATAAGGTTGAAAATGTCCCATATGGACTACTGTATGGCGGACTTGATCTGACTTTTTAACATCAGAAAGAGTCTATAAGGACATCATGGATCTTTTTGACATTCTGGGGACCCTCTGACCAGAAAAAAAGTTCAAAATATCCCATATGGACTACTGTATGGCGGACTTGATCTGACTTTTTAACATCAGAAAGAGTCTGTAAGGACATCATGGATCTTATAGACCTTCTGGGGACCCTCTGACCAAAATAAAGTTCAAAAGATCCCATAAGGACTACTGTCTTTCGGATTTGACTGGACTTTTTAGCATCAGAAAGAGTCTATAAGGACATCATGGATCTTTTAGACCTTCTGGGGACCCTCTGACCAGAAAAAAAGTTCAAAAAGTCCCATATGGACTACTCTCTGGTGGACATGATATGACTTTTTAACATCAGAAAGAGTCTATAACTATATAATGGATCTTTAAGACCTTCTGGGGACCCTCTGACCAGAATAAAAATTCAAAAGATCCCATATGGACTACTGTCTTTCGAATTTGACTGGACTTTTTAACATCAAAAAGAGTCTATAAGGACATCATGGATCTTTTAGACTTTGTGGGGACCCTCTGACCAGAAAAAAAGTTCAAAAGATCCCATATGGACTACTGTCTGACGGACTTGACTGGACTTTTTAACTTTAGAAAGAGTCTATATGGACATCATCATGGATCTTTTAGACCTTGTGGGGACCCTCTGACCAGAAAAAAAGTTCAAAAGATCCCATATGGACTACTGTCTTGTGGATTTGACTGGACTTTTTAACATCAGAAATAGCCTATAAGGACATCTAGAATCTTTTAGACCTTCTAGAAACCCACTGACCAGAACATTTTTTCAAAAAGTCCCATATGGACAGTAGTCTGGCGGCTTTACTTGACTTTTTAACATCAGAAATAGTCTATAAGGACATCATGGATCTTTTAGACTTTCTGTGGACCCTCTGACCAGAAAAAAAGTTCAAAAGGTCCCATATGGACTACTGTTGAAGTGGTTTCATTTGTTCTGAAATATAACTTCGCAGAGATCTTTGATGCCATAAATAATATTTTCGAACACCGTTCCGTTCCATAGAACAACGCTCTAACGCTCTGGCCCTCCGGCCCACTGGCCCTGAGTATTTTTGGTTTCAGACTTTATACATACATCTTCTCCCATAGAAGGTAACACACCCTATAGATAGTTTTGGGTAAATATCTCATACCATGTGACTTCTCAGAATAGAATTGACATTCAGGGTCTTTTTACAGAAGGTCTTGTAGCTTTCAAAGTCACCTAGACAGAGTCCTATTAGAGGAAACTCATACAATAAATAATTGTGTCCAAATATATAGCTAAATTACTTAGTTTCTAAATATTAAAATCTTCAACATTGTCTGGCGGACTTGACTTTTTAACATCAGAAAAAGTCTATAAGGACATTATCATGTAGCTTTTAGACCTTCTGGAGTTCCTCTGACCTGACTTTTTTTTAACATCAAAAAGAGTCTGTAAGGGTATACGGTATGTATATATTTAGCTTTTAAGCCTTTTGGGGACCCTTTGACGAGAAAAACAGTTGTTCAAAAGGTCGGATGATAAGGAACTGCTGTGTGGCGGACTTGACTTTTCTTTTTTTTAACATCAGAAAGAGTCTACAAGGATATATGTATATATGTAGCTTTTAAGCCTTTTGGGGACCCTTTGACGAGAAATAAAAAGTTAAAAAGGTCCGATGATAAGGAACTGCTGTCTGGAAAACTTTTTTTTTTTACATCAGAACGAGTCTATAATGACAAAAATGTAGCTTTTAGACCAACTGGGGACCCTCAGACCAGAAAAAAAGTTCAAAAGGTCCCATATGGACTACTGTCTGGAGGACTTTACTTGACTTTTTAACATCAGAACAAGTCTATAAGTACATCACGGATCTTTTAGACCTTGTGGGGACCCTCTGACCAGAAAAAAAGTTCAAAAGATCCACATGAACTACAGTCTTGCGGATTGGACTGGAATTTTTAACATCAGAAAGAGTCTGTAAGGACATCATCATGTAGCTTTTAGACCTTGTGGGGACCCTCGAACCAGAAAAAAAGTTCAAAAGGTCCCATATGGACTACTGTCTGGCGGACGTGACTTGACTTTTTAACATCAGAAAGAGTGTGTAAGGACATCATCATGTAGCTTTTAGACCTTGTGGGGACCCTCTGACCAGAAAAAAAGTTCAAAAGATCCACATGAACTACTGTCTTGCGGATTTGACTGGACTTTTTAACATCAGAAAGAGTCTATAAGGATATAATGGATCTTTTAGACCTTCTGGGGACCCTCTGACCAGAATAAAAATTCAAAAGATCCCATATGGACTACTGTCTTTCGGATTTGACTGGACTTTTTAACATCAGAAAGAGTCTGTAAGGACATCATGGATCTTATAGACCTTCTGGGGACCCTCTGACCAAAAAAAAAGTTCAAAAAATCCCATAAGGACTACTGTCTTTCGGATTTGACTGGACTTTTAGCATCAGAAAGAGTCTATAAGGACATCATGGATCTTCTAGACCTTCTGGGGACCCTCTGACCAGAAAAAAAGTTAAAATGATCCCATATGGACTACTGTCTTTCGGATATGGCTGGACTTTATAACATCGGAAAGAATCTATAAGGACATAATGGATCTTTTAGACCATTTGGGGACCCTCTGACCAGAAAAAAAGTTCAAAAGATCCCATGTGGACTACTGTCTTTCGAATTTGACTGGACTTTTTAACATCAAAAAGAGTCTATAAGGACATCATGTAACTTTTAGACCTTCTGGGGACCCGCTGACCAGAAACAAAGTTCAAAAGATCCCATATGGACTACTGTCTTTCGAATTTGACTGGACTTTTTAACATCAAATGAGTCTATAAGGACATCATGTAACTTTTAGACCTTGTGGGGACCCTCTGACCAGAAACAAAGTTCAAAAAGTCCCATATGGACTACTCTCTGGCGGACTTGATCTGACTTTTTAACATCAGAAAGAGTCTAAAAGGACATCATGGATCTTTTAGAACTTCTGGGGAACCTCTGACCAGAAAAAAAGTTCAAAAGATCCCATGTGGACTACTGTCTTTCGGATACGACTGGAGTTTTTAACATCAGAAAGAGTCTACAAGGACATCATGGATCTTTTAGACCTTCTGGGGACCCTCTGACCAGAAAAAAAGTTCAAATGATCCCATATGGACTACTGTCTTTCAGATATGGCTGGACTTTTTAACATCAGAAAGAGTCTATAAGGACATCATGGATCTTTTAGACCTTCTGGGGACCCTCTGACCAGAAATAAAGTTCAAAATGTCCCATATGGACTACTGTATGGCGGACTTGATCTGACTTTTTAACATCATAAAGAGTCTATAAGGACATCATGGATCTTTTAGACCTTCTGAGGACCCTCTGACCAGAAAAAAAGTTCAAAATATCCCATATGGACTACTGTATGGCGGACTTGATCAGACTTTTTAACATCAGAAAGAGTCTGTAAGGACATCATGGATCTTATAGACCTTCTGGGGACCCTCTGACCAAAAAAAAGTTCAAAAGATCCCATAAGGACTACTGTCTTTCGGATTTGACTGGACTTTTTAGCATCAGAAAGAGTCTATAAGGACATCATGGATCTTTTAGACCTTCTGGGGACCCTCTGACCAGAAAAAAAGTTCAAAAAGTCCCATATGGACTACTCTTTGGTGGACATGATCTGACTTTTTAACATCAGAAAGAGTCTATAAGGATATAATGGATCTTTTAGACCTTCTGGGGACCCTCTGACCAGAATAAAAATTCAAAAGATCCCATATGGACTACTGTCTTTCGGATTTGACTGGACTTTTTAACATCAAAAAGAGTCTATAAGGACATCATGGATCTTTTAGACTTTGTGGGGAACCTCTGACCAGAAAAAAAGTTCAAAAGATCCCATATGGACTACTGTCTGGCGGATTTGACTGGACTTTTTAACATCAGAAATAGCCTATAAGGACATCTAGAATCTTTTAGACCTTATAGGAACCCACTGACCAGAACATTTTTTCAAAAAGTCCCATATGGACAGTAGTCTGGCGGCTTTTCTTGACTTTTTAACATCAGAAAGAGTCTATAAGGTCTATAAGAAAAAAAGTTCAAAAGGTCCCATATGGACTACTGTTGAAGTGGTTTCATTTGTTCTGAAATATAACTTCGCAGAGATCTTTGATGCCATAAATAACATTTTCGAACGCCGTTCCGTTCCATAGAACAACGCTCTAACGCTCTGGCCCTCCGGCCCACTGGCCCTGAGTATTTTTGGTTTCAGACTTTATACATACATCTTCTCCCATAGAAGGTAACACACCTATAGATAGTTTTGGGTAAATATCTCATACCATGTGACTTCTCAGAATAGAATTGACATTCAGGGTCTTTTTACAGAAGGTCTTGTAGCTTTCAAAGTCACCTAGACAGAGTCCTATTAGAGGAAACTCATACAATAAATAATTGTGTCCAAATATATAGCTAAATTACTTAGTTTCTAAATATTAAAATCTTCAACATTGTCTGGCGGACTTGACTTTTTAACATCAGAAAAAGTCTATAAGGACATTATCATGTAGCTTTTAGACCTTCTGGAGTTCCTCTGACCTGACTTTTTTTTAACATCAAAAAGAGTCTGTAAGGGTATACGGTATGTATATATTTAGCTTTTAAGCCTTTTGGGGACCCTTTGACGAGAAAAAAAGTTGTTCAAAAGGTCGGATGATAAGGAACTGCTGTCTGGCGGACTTGACTTTTCTTTTTTTTAACATCAGAAAGAGTCTACAAGGATACATGTATATATTTAGCTTTTAAGCCTTTTGGGGACCCTTTGACGAGAAAAAAAAAGTTAAAAAGGTCCGATGATAAGGAACTGCTGTCTGGAAAACTTTTTTTTTTTTACATCAGAACGAGTCTATTATGACATAATGTAGCTTTTAGACCAACTGGGGACCCTCAGACCAGAAAAAAAGTTCAAAAGGTCCCATATGGACTACTGTCTGGAGGACTTTACTTGACTGTTTAACATCAAAACAAGTCTATAACTACATCACGGATCTTTTAGACCTTGTGGGGACCCTCTGACCAGAAAAAAAGTTCAAAAGATCCACATGAACTACTGTCTTGCGGATTTGACTGGAATTTTTAACATCAGAAAGAGTCTGTAAGGACATCATCATGTAGCTTTTAGACCTTGTGGGGACCCTCGAACCAGAAAAAAAGTTCAAAAGGTCCCACATGGACTACTGTCTGGCGGACGTGACTTGACTTTTTAACATCAGAAAGAGTCTATGAGGACATCATGTAGTTTTTAGACCTTCTGGAGACCCTCTGACCAGAAAAAAAGTTCAAAAGGCCCCATATGGACTACTGTCTGGTGGACGTGACTTGACTTTTTAACATCAGAAAGAGTCTGTAAGTACATCATCATGTAGCTTTTAGTCCTTGTGGGGACCCTCTCACCAGAAAAAAAGTTCAAAAGATCCACATGAACTACACTCTTGCAGATTTGACTGGACTTTTTAACATCAGAAAGAGTCTATAAGGACATCATAAATCTTTTAGACCTTCTGGGGACCCTCTGACCAGAAAAAAAGTTCAAATGATCCCATATGGACTACTGTCTTTCGGATGTGGCTGGACTTTTTAACATCAGAAAGAGTCTATAAGGACATCATGGATCTTTTAGACCTTCTGGGGACCCTTTGACCAGAAAAAAAGTTAAAAAGATCCCATATGGACTACTGTCTTTCGGATTTGACTGGACTTTTTAACATCAAGAATAGTTTATAAGGACATCATGTAGCTTTTAGACCTTCTGGGGACCCTCTGACCAGAAAAAAGTTCAAAAGATCCCATACGGACTACTGTCTTTCGGATTTGACTGGACTTTTTAACATCAGAAAGAGTCTATGAATACATCATGTAGCTTTTATACCTTCTGGGGACCCTCTGAGCAGAAAAAAAGTTCAAAAAGTCCCATATGGACTACTCTCTGGCGGACTTGATCTGACTTTTTAACAATCAGAAAGAATCTATAAGGACATAATGGATCTTTTAGACCTTCTGGGGATCCTCTGACCAGAAAAAAAGTTCAAAAGATCCCATGTGGACTACTGTCTTTCGAATTTGACTGGACTTTTTAACATCAAAAAGAGTCTATAAGGACATCATATAACTTTTAGACCTTCTGGGGACCCTCTGACCAGACACAAAGTTCAAAAGATCCCATATGGACTACTGTCTTTCGAATTTGACTGGACTTTTTAACATCAAAAAGAGTCTATAAGGACATCATGTAACTTTTAGACCTTCTGGGGACCCTATGACAAGAAAAAAAGTTCAAAAGATCCCATAGGGACTACTCTCTGGCGGACTTGATCTGACTTTTTAACATCAGAAAGAGTCTAAAAGGACATCATGGATCTTTTAGAACTTCTGGGGACCCTCTGACTAAAAAAAAAGTTCAAAAAGTCCCATATGGACTATTCTCTGGCGGACTTGATCTGACTTTTTAACCCCAGAAAGAGTCTATGAGGACACAATGGATCTTTTAGACCTTCTGGGGACCCTCTGACCAGAAAAAAAGCTCAGAAGATCCCATATGGACTACTGTCTTTCGGATTTGACTGGACTTTTTAACATCAGAAAGAGTCTACAAGGACATCATGGATCTTTTAGACCTTGTGGGGCCCCTTTGAGCAGAAAAAAAGTTCAAATGATCCCATATGGACTACTGTCTTTCGGATGTGGCTGGACTTTTTAACATCAAAAAGAGTCTATAAGGACATCATGGATCTTTTAGACCTTCTGGGGACGCTTTGACCAGAAAAAAAGTTCAAACAATCCCATAAGGACTACTGTCTTTCGGATTTGACTGGACTTTTTAACATCAAAAATAGTTTATAAGGACATCATGTAGCTTTTAGACCATCTGGGGACCCTCTGACCAGAAAAAAAGTTCAAAAAGTCCCATATGGACTACTCTCTGGCGGACTTGATCTGACCTTTTAACATCAGAAAGAGTCTATAAGGACATAATGGATCTTTTAGACCTTCTGGGGACCCTCTGACCAGAAAAAAAGTTCAAATGATCCCATATGGACTACTGTCTTTCAGATGTGGCTGGACTTTATAACTTCAGAAAGAATCTATAAGGACATAATGGATCTTTTAGACCTTCTGGGGACCCTCTGACCAGAAAAAAAGTTCAAAAGATCCCATGTGGACTACTGTCTTTCGAATTTGACAGGACTTTTTAACATCAAAAAGAGTCTATAAGGACATCATGTAACTTTTAGACCTTCTGTGGACCCTCTGACCAGAAAAAAAGTTCAAAAGATCCCATATGGACTACTGTCTTTCGGATATGACTGGACTTTTTAACATCAAAAAGAGTCTATAAGGACATCATGTAACTTTTAGACCTTCTGTGGACCCTCTGACCAGAAAAAAAGTTCAAAAGATCCCATATGGACTACTGTCTTTCTGATATGACTGGACTTTTTAACATCAAAAAGAGTCTATAAGGACATCATTTAACTTTTAGACCTTCTGTGGACCCTCTGACCAGAAAAAAAGTTCAAAAGATCCCATATGGACTACTGTCTTTCGGATATGGCTGGACTTTTTAACATCAGGAAGAGTCTATAAGGACCTCATGGATCTTTTAGACCGTCTGGGGACCCTTTGACCAGAAAAAAAGTTCAAATGATCCCATATGGACTACTGTCTTTCGGATTTGGCTGGACTTTTTAACATCAGAAAGAGTCAATAAGGACCTCATGGATCTTTTAGACCTTCTGGGGACCCTTTGACCAGAAAAAAAGTTCTAAAGATCCCATATGGACTACTGTCTTTCGGATTTGACTGGACTTTTTAACATCAAAAATAGTTTATAAGGACATCATGTAGCTTTTAGACCTTCTGGGGACCCTCTGACCAGAAAAAAAGTTCAAAAGATCCCATACGGACTACTGTCTTTCGGATTTGACTGGACTTTTTAACATCAGAAAGAGTCTATGAATACATCATGTAGCTTTTATACCTTCTGGGGACCCTCTGACCAGAAAAAAAGTTCAAGAAATCCTATATGGACGACTATCTTTCGGATTTGACTGGACTTTCTAACATCAGAAAGAGTCTATGAGGATATCATGTAGCTTTTAGACCTTCTGGGGACCCTCTGAGCAGAAAAAAAGTTCAAAAGATCCCATATGGACTAATGTCTTTCGGATTTGACTGGACTTTTTAACATCAAAAAGAGTCTATAAGGACATCATGGATCTTTTAGACCTTCTGGGGACCCTCTGACCAGAAAAAAAGTTCAAAAGATCCCATATGGACTACTGTCTTTCGGATTTGACTGGACTTTTTAGCATCAGAAAGAGTCTATAAGGACATCATGGATCTTTTAGACCTTCTGAGGACCCTCTGACCAGAAAAAAAGTTCAAAAGATCCCATACGGACTACTGTCTTTCGGATTTGACTGGACTTTTTAGCATCAGAAAGAGTCTATAAGGACATCATGGATCTTTTAGACCTTCTGAAGACCCTCTGACCAGAAAAAAAGTTCAAAAGATCGCATACGGACTACTGTCTTTCGGATTTGACTGGACTTTTTAGCATCAGAAAGAGTCTATAAGGACATCATGGATCTTTTAGACCTTCTGGGGACCCTCTGACCAGAAAAAAAGTTCAAAATTTCCCATATGGACTACTGTATGGCGGACTTGATCTGACTTTTTAACATCAGAAAGAGTCTGTAAGGACATCATGTAACTTTTAGACCTTCTGGGGACCCTCTGACCAGAAACAAAGTTCAAAAAGTCCCATATGGACTACTCTCTGGCGGACTTGATCTGACTTTTTAACATCAGAAAGAGTCTAAAATTACATCATGGATCTTTTAGACCTTCTGGGGACCCTCTGACCAGAAAAAAAGTTCAAATGATCCCTTATGGACTACTGTCCCTCGGATGTGGCTGGACTTTTTAACATCAGAAAGAGTCAATAAAGACATCATGGATCTTTTAGACCTTCTGGGGACCCTTTGACCAGAAAAAAAGTTCAAAAGATCCCATAAGGACTACTGTCTTTCGGATTTGACTGGACTTTTTAACATCAAAAATAGTTTATAAGGACATCATGTAGCTTTTAGACCTTCTGGGGACCCTCTGACTAAAAAAAAAGTTCAAAAAGTCCCATATGGACTACTCTCTGGCGGACTTGATCTGACTTTTTAATATCAGAAAGAGTCTATAAGGACATCATAAATCTTTTAGACCTTCTGGGGACCCTCTGACCAGAAAAAAAGTTCAAATGATCCCATATGGACTACTGTCTTTCAGATGTGGCTGGACTTTATAACTTCAGAAAGAATCTATAAGGACATAATGGATCTTTTAGACCTTTTGGGGACCCTCTGACCAGAAAAAAAGTTCAAAAGATCCCATGTGGACTACTGTCTTTCGAATTTGACTGGACTTTTTAACATTAAAAAGAGTCTACAAGGACATCATGGATCTTTTAGACCTTCTGGGGACCCTCTGACCAGAAAGTAAGTTCAAATGATCCCATATGGACTACTGTCTTTCAGATATGGCTCGACTTTTTAACATCAGAAAGAGTCTATAAGGACATCATGGATCTTTTAGACCTTCTGGGGACCCTCTGACCAGAAATAAAGTTCAAAATGTCCCAGATGGACTACTGTATGGCGGACTTGATCTGACTTTTTAACATCATAAAGAGTCTATAAGGACATCATGGATCTTTTAGACCTTCTGGGGACCCTCTGACCAGAAAAAAAGTTCAAAATATCCCATATGGACTACTGTATGGCGGACTTGATCTGACTTTTTAACATCAGAAAGAGTCTGTAAGGACATCATGGATCTTATAGACCTTCTGGGGACCCTCTGACCAAAAAAAAGTTCAAAAGATCCCATAAGGACTACTGTCTTTCGGATTTGACTGGACTTTTTAGCATCAGAAAGAGTCTATAAGGACATCATGGATCTTTTAGACCTTCTGGGGACCCTCTGACCAGAAAAAAAGTTCAAAAAGTCCCATATGGACTACTCTCTGGTGGACATGATCTGACTTTTTAACATCAGAAAGAGTCTATAAGGATATAATGGATCTTTTAGACCTTCTGGGGACCCTCTGACCAGAATAAAAATTCAAAAGATCCCATATGGACTACTGTCTTTCGGATTTGACTGGACTTTTTAACATCAAAAAGAGTCTATAAGGACATCATGGATCTTTTAGACTTTGTGGGGAACCTCTGACCAGAAAAAAAGTTCAAAAGATCCCATATGGACTACTGTCTGGCGGATTTGACTGGACTTTTTAACATCAGAAATAGCCTATAAGGACATCTAGAATCTTTTAGACCTTATAGGAACCCACTGACCAGAACATTTTTTCAAAAAGTCCCATATGGACAGTAGTCTGGCGGCTTTTCTTGACTTTTTAACATCAGAAAGAGTCTATAAGGTCTATAAGAAAAAAAGTTCAAAAGGTCCCATATGGACTACTGTTGAAGTGGTTTCATTTGTTCTGAAATATAACTTCGCAGAGATCTTTGATGCCATAAATAATATTTTCGAACGCCGTTCCGTTCCATAGAACAACGCTCTAACGCTCTGGCCCTCCGGCCCACTGGCCCTGAGTATTTTTGGTTTCAGACTTTATACATACATCTTCTCCCATAGAAGGTAACACACCCTATAGATAGTTTTGGGTAAATATCTCATACCATGTGACTTCTCAGAATAGAATTGACATTCAGGGTCTTTTTACAGAAGGTCTTGTAGCTTTCAAAGTCACCTAGACAGAGTCCTATTAGAGGAAACTCATACAATAAATAATTGTGTCCAAATATATAGCTAAATTACTTAGTTTCTAAATATTAAAATCTTCAACATTGTCTGGCGGACTTGACTTTTTAACATCAGAAAAAGTCTATAAGGACATTATCATGTAGCTTTTAGACCTTCTGGAGTTCCTCTGACCTGACTTTTTTTTAACATCAAAAAGAGTCTGTAAGGGTATACGGTATGTATATATTTAGCTTTTAAGCCTTTTGGGGACCCTTTGACGAGAAAAAAAGTTGTTCAAAAGGTCGGATGATAAGGAACTGCTGTCTGGCGGACTTGACTTTTCTTTTTTTTAACATCAGAAAGAGTCTACAAGGATACATGTATATATTTAGCTTTTAAGCCTTTTGGGGACCCTTTGACGAGAAAAAAAAAGTTAAAAAGGTCCGATGATAAGGAACTGCTGTCTGGAAAACTTTTTTTTTTTTACATCAGAACGAGTCTATAATGACATAATGTAGCTTTTAGACCAACTGGGGACCCTCAGACCAGAAAAAAAGTTCAAAAGGTCCCATATGGACTACTGTCTGGAGGACTTTACTTGACTGTTTAACATCAAAACAAGTCTATAACTACATCACGGATCTTTTAGACCTTGTGGGGACCCTCTGACCAGAAAAAAAGTTCAAAAGATCCACATGAACTACTGTCTTGCGGATTTGACTGGAATTTTTAACATAAGAAAGAGTCTGTAAGGACATCATCATCAGTGTTGGGAGTAACGCGTTACAAAAGTAATGCATTACAGTAACATATTACTTTTTGCTGTAACGCAGTAGTGTAAGGCATTACTTATCAATTTTCAGTAATATTTTACTCGGTACATGTTCAGTAAGGCTTGCGTTACAACAGACTTTTAGTTTTAATTGTTAAACAAACAACAACAAAAAACAGCAAGACCGCGAGACATTAACGAATGAAAAATGCAAGTAGGCTAAATTACCTGTTCGTGGTCAGTCAATAGCCGCGTGTAGTGTCCAAGTCTGTAAATAAAGACTAAATGGCAGCGTCTGATATATTTGTATGGCGATTTATATTTTACAGGAGTGCCGTGAGGTATGATTTCGGCCTCTGTGCTCGCGCTGGCCAGTGGAAAAGCGGCTAATGGTGAAGATGGCATGAAGAAGACTATACATTCGCGAGATGGACGTATGCGCATTAGGCTATTCGTTCTGTGTTTTCTTTCTAAACAGTTAGGCTATGTTTATGTGGTATTTTTTCATGTTTTCATCACACAATCATGTTTTTGATGCGGTGGTGACGCGTTCATGTAAGGGCGGCGGCGCTGCCGATAAAGCACCGAAAACATGTCACAAAGAATCGGCAAAAGCAATGATTATGAATATGTCAAATATAGCAAGGAGACATTTTAATTGTTTATTAATAAAGTCAAGATGAAGTTGACGATGCTGCCTCGCGATCTTCGCAGTAGTGAATGCACCAGAGAGAAATGCACATTTCATTTCATAAGCAGAGAGCAGTCTGTTTTCTTTCGTTTTGAATTGTTCTGTTTACAAGTAGACATTTCAATATAGATATATTTTTCAAGTCCGTGAATAGGCTACCTTATATGCTGAGTTTCGGTTCATTTATGAGACGCGCTCCAGTTCACGCGCTTAAATCCAGGCAATTGGTTGACGAAACATTGATTAAAATTAAGATACAATTAATACAAAACGAAATTCACTTTAAAGAAAGGCTTTGTGTGTGTAAGGTATCTGTGAAAGTTTTAAAGTAGTCTTTTAGTGCCGCTTCAGAGCGGTCGCGTCCATAACGGAGAACTGTCACGTCTGTAACATTGTTTTTTCCTCTTAAATGCGAACACGAAAAATAAAATAAAATGAATATTTTATGTTCTGTGGAGAGCCAACCCTTCTTCATCCGATTTGCGCAGTGTAATTCACAGAATTACAAAAAAATAAAATAAATAAAAATCGTTGCCTCCTAAAAGTTAAAGATTTTTTTCGTCTCGCATGACTGTCTATTTCCCTAATATTAAATATAAAACGCATGTGTAGACTGATATTTTTCTAATGTCTGGACTCCTTTCATGGAGGAGCCTATGGATAAACAGACGTTTCAATATTTTGGTATTAATGCATTTTCTGAGAATTTATATTTCAAGTTTTGACTGCAAATGTCATGTCCATAACGCTGGAATTCCCAAATTTTAAATAATTTATCCTCAACTAGTTTTGTGGTGTAGGTCTACGTATTTTACAATGTTAAGTTAACTTCAGATAATGCTAATAGTAATTTCAAGATGTGGTAGCATTGGATCTGGACGGTATGGATAACGCTGGGAGTTGGAAGGGGTGTGTCGCGATTCTGCAGGTTCGTGGATCTGAGTGTCGCGATTTGGGTTTCATATCGCATATCCTTACAGCCTAGTCATTTTAGAATGTTACGTTTTACTCCTGTATAGTTATTTTGGTGAAAGTAACTCAAAAGTAATACAGGAGTAATGTAACGCATTACAATTCTGAGACAGTAATATTGTAAGGTAATGAATTACTTTTAAATAACAGTAACAAGTAATATATAATGTATTACAGTTTGGGAGTAACTTGCACAACACTGATCATCATGTAGCTTTTAGACCTTGTGGGGACCCTCGAACCAGAAAAAAAGTTCAAAAGGTCCCACATGGACTACTGTCTGGCGGACGTGACTTGACTTTTTAACATCAGAAAGAGTCTATGAGGACATCATGTAGTTTTTAGACCTTCTGGAGACCCTCTGACCAGAAAAAAAGTTCAAAAGGCCCCATATGGACTACTGTCTGGTGGACGTGACTTGACTTTTTAACATCAGAAAGAGTCTGTAAGTACATCATCATGTAGCTTTTAGAGCTTGTGGGGACCCTCTCACCAGAAAAAAAGTTCAAAAGATCCACATGAACTACACTCTTGCGGATTTGACTGGACTTTTTAACATCAGAAAGAGTCTATAAGGACATCATAAATCTTTTAGACCTTCTGGGGACCCTCTGACCAGAAAAAAAGTTCAAATGATCCCATATGGACTACTGTCTTTCGGATGTGGCTGGACTTTTTAACATCAGAAAGAGTCTATAAGGACATCATGGATCTTTTAGACCTTCTGGGGACCCTTTGACCAGAAAAAAAGTTAAAAAGATCCCATATGGACTACTGTCTTTCGGATTTGACTGGACTTTTTAACATCAAGAATAGTTTATAAGGACATCATGTAGCTTTTAGACCTTCTGGGGACCCTCTGACCAGAAAAAAGTTCAAAAGATCCCATACGGACTACTGTCTTTCGGATTTGACTGGACTTTTTAACATCAGAAAGAGTCTATGAATACATCATGTAGCTTTTATACCTTCTGGGGACCCTCTGAGCAGAAAAAAAGTTCAAAAAGTCCCATATGGACTACTCTCTGGCGGACTTGATCTGACTTTTTAACAATCAGAAAGAATCTATAAGGACATAATGGATCTTTTAGACCTTCTGGGGATCCTCTGACCAGAAAAAAAGTTCAAAAGATCCCATGTGGACTACTGTCTTTCGAATTTGACTGGACTTTTTAACATCAAAAAGAGTCTATAAGGACATCATATAACTTTTAGACCTTCTGGGGACCCTCTGACCAGACACAAAGTTCAAAAGATCCCATATGGACTACTGTCTTTCGAATTTGACTGGACTTTTTAACATCAAAAAGAGTCTATAAGGACATCATGTAACTTTTAGACCTTCTGGGGACCCTATGACAAGAAAAAAAGTTCAAAAGATCCCATAGGGACTACTCTCTGGCGGACTTGATCTGACTTTTTAACATCAGAAAGAGTCTAAAAGGACATCATGGATCTTTTAGAACTTCTGGGGACCCTCTGACTAAAAAAAAAATTCAAAAAGTCCCATATGGACTACTCTCTGGCGGACTTGATCTGACTTTTTAACCCCAGAAAGAGTCTATGAGGACACAATGGATCTTTTAGACCTTCTGGGGACCCTCTGACCAGAAAAAAAGCTCAGAAGATCCCATAAGGACTACTGTCTTTCGGATTTGACTGGACTTTTTAACATCAGAAAGAGTCTACAAGGACATCATGGATCTTTTAGACCTTGTGGGGCCCCTTTGAGCAGAAAAAAAGTTCAAATGATCCCATATGGACTACTGTCTTTCGGATGTGGCTGGACTTTTTAACATCAAAAAGAGTCTATAAGGACATCATGGATCTTTTAGACCTTCTGGGGACGCTTTGACCAGAAAAAAAGTTCAAACAATCCCATATGGACTACTGTCTTTCGGATTTGACTGGACTTTTTAACATCAAAAATAGTTTATAAGGACATCATGTAGCTTTTAGACCATCTGGGGACCCTCTGACTAAAAAAAAAGTTCAAAAAGTCCCATATGGACTACTCTCTGGCGGACTTGATCTGACCTTTTAACATCAGAAAGAGTCTATAAGGACATAATGGATCTTTTAGACCTTCTGGGGACCCTCTGACCAGAAAAAAAGTTCAAATGATCCCATATGGACTACTGTCTTTCAGATGTGGCTGGACTTTATAACTTCAGAAAGAATCTATAAGGACATAATGGATCTTTTAGACCTTCTGGGGACCCTCTGACCAGAAAAAAAGTTCAAAAGATCCCATGTGGACTACTGTCTTTCGAATTTGACAGGACTTTTTAACATCAAAAAGAGTCTATAAGGACATCATGTAACTTTTAGACCTTCTGTGGACCCTCTGACCAGAAAAAAAGTTCAAAAGATCCCATATGGACTACTGTCTTTCGGATATGACTGGACTTTTTAACATCAAAAAGAGTCTATAAGGACATCATGTAACTTTTAGACCTTCTGTGGACCCTCTGACCAGAAAAAAAGTTCAAAAGATCCCATATGGTTTACTGTCTTTCTGATATGACTGGACTTTTTAACATCAAAAAGAGTCTATAAGGAAATCATTTAACTTTTAGACCTTCTGTGGACCCTCTGACCAGAAAAAAAGTTCAAAAGATCCCATATGGACTACTGTCTTTCGGATATGGCTGGACTTTTTAACATCAGGAAGAGTCTATAAGGACATCATGGATCTTTTAGACCGTCTGGGGACCCTTTGACCAGAAAAAAAGTTCAAATGATCCCATATGGACTACTGTCTTTCGGATTTGGCTGGACTTTTTAACATCAGAAAGAGTCAATAAGGACCTCATGGATCTTTTAGACCTTCTGGGGACCCTTTGACCAGAAAAAAAGTTCTAAAGATCCCATATGGACTACTGTCTTTCGGATTTGACTGGACTTTTTAACATCAAAAATAGTTTATAAGGACATCATGTAGCTTTTAGACCTTCTGGGGACCCTCTGACCAGAAAAAAAGTTCAAAAGATCCCATACGGACTACTGTCTTTCGGATTTGACTGGACTTTTTAACATCAGAAAGAGTCTGATTACATCATGTAGCTTTTATACCTTCTGGGGACCCTCTGACCAGAAAAAAAGTTCAAGAAATCCTATATGGACGACTATCTTTCGGATTTGACTGGACTTTCTAACATCAGAAAGAGTCTATGAGGATATCATGTAGCTTTTAGACCTTCTGGGGACCCTCTGAGCAGAAAAAAAGTTCAAAAGATCCCATATGGACTAATGTCTTTCGGATTTGACTGGACTTTTTAACATCAAAAAGAGTCTATAAGGACATCATGGATCTTTTAGACCTTCTGGGGACCCTCTGACCAGAAAAAAAGTTCAAAAGATCCCATATGGACTACTGTCTTTCGGATTTGACTGGACTTTTTAGCATCAGAAAGAGTCTATAAGGACATCATGGATCTTTTAGACCTTCTGAGGACCCTCTGACCAGAAAAAAAGTTCAAAAGATCCCATACGGACTACTGTCTTTCGGATTTGACTGGACTTTTTAGCATCAGAAAGAGTCTATAAGGACATAATGGATCTTTTAGACTTTCTGAAGACCCTCTGACCAGAAAAAAAGTTCAAAAGATCGCATACGGACTACTGTCTTTCGGATTTGACTGGACTTTTTAGCATCAGAAAGAGTCTATAAGGACATCATGGATCTTTTAGACCTTCTGGGGACCCTCTGACCAGAAAAAAAGTTCAAAATTTCCCATATGGACTACTGTATGGCGGACTTGATCTGACTTTTTAACATCAGAAAGAGTCTGTAAGGACATCATGTAACTTTTAGACCTTCTGGGGACCCTCTGACCAGAAACAAAGTTCAAAAAGTCCCATATGGACTACTCTCTGGCGGACTTGATCTGACTTTTTAACATCAGAAAGAGTCTAAAATTACATCATGGATCTTTTAGACCTTCTGGGGACCCTCTGACCAGAAAAAAAGTTCAAATGATCCCTTATGGACTACTGTCCCTCGGATGTGGCTGGACTTTTTAACATCAGAAAGAGTCAATAAAGACATCATGGATCTTTTAGACCTTCTGGGGACCCTTTGACCAGAAAAAAAGTTCAAAAGATCCCATAAGGACTACTGTCTTTCGGATTTGACTGGACTTTTTAACATCAAAAATAGTTTATAAGGACATCATGTAGCTTTTAGACCTTCTGGGGACCCTCTGACTAAAAAAAAAGTTCAAAAAGTCCCATATGGACTACTCTCTGGCGGACTTGATCTGACTTTTTAATATCAGAAAGAGTCTATAAGGACATAATGGATCTTTTAGACCTTCTGGGGACCCTCTGACCAGAAAAAAAGTTCAAATGATCCCATATGGACTACTGTCTTTCAGATGTGGCTGGACTTTATAACTTCAGAAAGAATCTATAAGGACATAATGGATCTTTTAGACCTTCTGGGGACCCTCTGACCAGAAAAAAAGTTCAAAAGATCCCATGTGGACTACTGTCTTTCGAATTTGACTGGACTTTTTAACATTAAAAAGAGTCTACAAGGACATCATGGATCTTTTAGACCTTCTGGGGACCCTCTGACCAGAAAAAAAGTTCAAATGATCCCATATTGACTACTGTCTTTCAGATATGGCTCGACTTTTTAACATCAGAAAGAGTCTATAAGGACATCATGGATCTTTTAGACCTTCTGGGGACCCTCTGACCAGAAATAAAGTTCAAAATGTCCCAGATGGACTACTGTATGGCGGACTTGATCTGACTTTTTAACATCATAAAGAGTCTATAAGGACATCATGGATCTTTTAGACCTTCTGGGGACCCTCTGACCAGAAAAAAAGTTCAAAATATCCCATATGGACTACTGTATGGCGGACTTGATCTGACTTTTTAACATCAGAAAGAGTCTGTAAGGACATCATGGATCTTATAGACCTTCTGGGGACCCTCTGACCAAAAAAAAGTTCAAAAGATCCCATAAGGACTACTGTCTTTCGGATTTGACTGGACTTTTTAGCATCAGAAAGAGTCTATAAGGACATCATGGATCTTTTAGACCTTCTGGGGACCCTCTGACCAGAAAAAAAGTTCAAAAAGTCCCATATGGACTACTCTCTGGTGGACATGATCTGACTTTTTAACATCAGAAAGAGTCTATAAGGATATAATGGATCTTTTAGACCTTCTGGGGACCCTCTGACCAGAATAAAAATTCAAAAGATCCCATATGGACTACTGTCTTTCGGATTTGACTGGACTTTTTAACATCAAAAAGAGTCTATAAGGACATCATGGATCTTTTAGACTTTGTGGGGAACCTCTGACCAGAAAAAAAGTTCAAAAGATCCCATATGGACTACTGTCTGGCGGATTTGACTGGACTTTTTAACATCAGAAATAGCCTATAAGGACATCTAGAATCTTTTAGACCTTATAGGAACCCACTGACCAGAACATTTTTTCAAAAAGTCCCATATGGACAGTAGTCTGGCGGCTTTTCTTGACTTTTTAACATCAGAAAGAGTCTATAAGGTCTATAAGAAAAAAAGTTCAAAAGGTCCCATATGGACTACTGTTGAAGTGGTTTCATTTGTTCTGAAATATAACTTCGCAGAGATCTTTGATGCCATAAATAATATTTTCGAACGCCGTTCCGTTCCATAGAACAACGCTCTAACGCTCTGGCCCTCCGGCCCACTGGCCCTGAGTATTTTTGGTTTCAGACTTTATACATACATCTTCTCCCATAGAAGGTAACACACCCTATAGATAGTTTTGGGTAAATATCTCATACCATGTGACTTCTCAGAATAGAATTGACATTCAGGGTCTTTTTACAGAAGGTCTTGTAGCTTTCAAAGTCACCTAGACAGAGTCCTATTAGAGGAAACTCATACAATAAATAATTGTGTCCAAATATATAGCTAAATTACTTAGTTTCTAAATATTAAAATCTTCAACATTGTCTGGCGGGCTTGACTTTTTAACATCAGAAAAAGTCTATAAGGACATTATCATGTAGCTTTTAGACCTTCTGGAGTTCCTCTGACCTGACTTTTTTTTAACATCAAAAAGAGTCTGTAAGGGTATACGGTATGTATATATTTAGCTTTTAAGCCTTTTGGGGACCCTTTGACGAGAAAAAAAGTTGTTCAAAAGGTCGGATGATAAGGAACTGCTGTCTGGCGGACTTGACTTTTCTTTTTTTTAACATCAGAAAGAGTCTACAAGGATACATGTATATATGTAGCTTTTAAGCCTTTTGGGGACCCTTTGACGAGAAAAAAAAAGTTAAAAAGGTCCGATGATAAGGAACTGCTGTCTGGAAAACTTTTTTTTTTTTACATCAGAACGAGTCTATAATGACATAATGTAGCTTTTAGACCAACTGGGGACCCTCAGACCAGAAAAAAAGTTCAAAAGGTCCCATATGGACTACTGTCTGGAGGACTTTACTTGACTGTTTAACATCAAAACGTCTCAGGTTACGACTGTAACCTATGTTCCCTGAGAACAGGGAACGAGACAATACGTCAACAACGTTATGGGGAACGCCTCAGGCGTGACAGGTGTCTGAAATCACTATCAAATCACGTCAATCATATTGACCGGCGACAGCCCGTGAATCATTAGCGTGAATGATTAACGTGCGACCTGGAAGTATAAAGGGGCGCCTTGCAAACATGACACATCACCTTATCGTCTGAAGGGACTGTACGGTAGGCAAGCCCCGAGGCATGGCAGGGAGACGTATTGTCTCGTTCCCTGTTCTCAGGAAACATAGGTTACAGTCGTAACCTGAGACGTTCCCTTTCGAAGGGAACTCAACAATACGTCAACGACGTTATGGGGAACGATATACCAACGCCGCCATGCTAAGGGGAGTGCATGCCAAGTGGCAGTGACAACTGTCAGAACCAGCAACTTCAAATGAAACGCTAGAACCACTCACCCTCAGGTCACACTGGGCTGTCAGTGACAGCATTCCCTACGGTCATAGCCCAAGCTACAGCCTCACAGAAAAACCTTCATAAACATGGTTAAATGAAAGGTCTACCTGGGCCGGCTCCGGGCCTGGAACCTCAGCTTCCAATTAGAAGGGGTCCCTTCTAGGGAATGTGGCTAGGGAACCCAAGGGAACCCCAGCCAGTCACTATTCAGGGGAACGTACTCACCCCGAAATGCCACCAGGACGGCCTGACCTGGCGCCAGTACATAGACACTTAGTCTGGCCAAATCCTGTCTGTCTGAAGACAGAGCCTCTGGACAAATGCCTTAAGTAAGGCTTCCAACCCGAGGGACTGCGAAGCTGGCAGAGAACCACTCGGCCCGGATCTCAGAGACGGGATATCCCGGAGAGTATGACTCAGCATAGTGCTTTTCAACCCTTGCTAGCGAGGGGAGTTCTCTACTCGATCCATGGATCAACCCAGTGTCTGTGTTTCAAAACACTGAGGAGGCCTGTGAAGGCCTAAGGGCTGATCTAACTGGGAGGCCTCACGAGAGGCCTACGACCGTCTGACCAGACTCAGGAAGCCGCATGCTCATAGAGACCCTCGGTGAGGGGAGCACAAGGTCTGCCTGGTAGGCAAACCAGGCTGTAGGCAGAAAAGGTTCCGGGGGGGAACCAATAGCAGAGAATGAACACTTTAGCGAGCCAGGGCGCAAGCTCGCCTTCAGCAGCTGCCTATTAAGGCTAGCTGAAACTGATAGCAAGTGACCACTAGCTTCATAAACCCAGCACCACTAGGGAACGTTACAGGTAGGCCCGGAGAGGCCTACTACCTGATAGCCAACGTAAGTGGGAATTACCCTCAGGGAGGCCCGTGAGGCCTACTACCTGATAACCACAGTATGTGGGGTGCTCACCTTCAGGGAGGCCCAGAGAGGCCTACTACCTGATAACCACAGTATGTGAGATGCTCACCTTCAGAGAGGCCAAGAGAGGCCTACTACCTGATAACCACAGTACGTGGGAACTCACCTTCAGGGAGGCCCGGTGAGGCCTGCTACCTTACAACCACAGTATGTGGGGAGCTCACCTTCAGGGAGGCCTGGTGAGGCCTACTACCTGGTAACCACTATCTGTGGGAACTCACCTTCAGGGAGGCCTGGTGAGGCCTACTACCTGACCGTACTCATTCAAGGAGGCCTGGAGGAGCCTACTACCTGATAATCACAGCATGTGGGAACTCACCTTCAGGGAGGCCTGGTGAGGCCTACTACCTGACAGCCACAATATTTGGGAGCTCACATTCAGGGAGGCCCAGAGAGGCCTACTACCTGATAACCACAGTATGTGAGATGCTCACCTACAGAGAGGCCCAGAGAGGCCTACTATCTGATAACCACAGTACGTGGGAACTCACCTTCAGGGAGGCCCGGTGAGGCCTGCTACCTTACAACCACAGTATGTGGGGAGCTCATCTTCAGGGAGGCCTGGTGAGGCCTACTACCTGGTCACCACTATCTGTGGGAACTCACCTTCAGGGAGGCCTGGTGAGGCCTACTACCTGACCGTTCTCATTCAAGGAGGCCTGGAGGAGCCTACTACCTGATAATCACAGTATGTGGGAACTCACCTTCAGGGAGGCCTGGTGAGGCCTACTACCTGACAGCCAAAATATTTGGGAGCCCACATCCAGGGAGGCCCAGAGCGGCCTACTACCTGACAGCCACAATATTTGGGAGCTCACATTCAGGGAGGCCCAGAGAGGCCTACTACCTGATAGCCAACGTAAGTGGGAATTCGCCTTCAGGGCGGCCGGGTGAGGCCTACTACCTGATAACCATCTTAAGTGGGAATTCACCTTCAGGGAGGCCTGAGTGGCCTACTACCTGATAACCACGGGTAGCTTTGAGCCCTGAGTCCGGGTGAAAGTATAAGGTGGCCTGCTAAGGCCAGCCAGCTGGGGACTCGCCTATCAGGGAGGCCTGGTCGGGCCTACTAGCTAATAGCAAGTCATATTCTGCCATAAAGTACACAGTTGGAAACCATACTACACAGCATAATTTACTAATGGGCTTCCAGTAGCGCTATAAGGTATGTCCCACAATGTTGGGACTCACCTCCGAGGAGGCCTGTTTAAGGCCTACTACCCATCAGTGAGTCAACTGCCCGAACCACCAAGGCCAACCACGTAAAGTGAGCTGGCCTACAGTGCCCTCTGGGGGGCTGTCCAATCAAGGAGGCCTGCTGAGGCCTACTACCTAATGGCGCAGCCTTCGTTGGCAGAAAAACTGTTTACACAGCGCCTACAGCATCCTGGTGCCTAATCACATTGCCCATGGCAGTGTACTCCGCAAGAAAGCTAGCACCCTTAAAACAAGGGGAGTACAACATACGCCACTCTGCCTCAACGGAGGCCCCAATTAGTTAGGGGCCTACCATCTATGCATGGGCGTCAGCTCAGGGCAATGCTCTGGCTTCAGGGGAGCGTACTTCGACCAAAGAAGAAGTGAAGCTTACTTCATACTCGACCCGAGCCATAGTGGTGCGAGGTAGGATAAAACAGAACTGGGAGTGAAGTGCTCAGACCTACCCTGTATCACAGGGGAATACTCACACCTCACCCTGAGGTTACCAGGGTGCGGGCCTGCCAGCGGCTCTAGGGGTGACAGAAATGTATCTGTGCCCGCCCTAGGGGAGTGGGGCTTGAATGAAAGCCAACCACCTACGACCTAGCGCTCGAGCAGTAGCTCAGCGAGGTGAGTGAAGCCTAAACTGGCGGCCTAAATCCGTAGGCCAGTTCTGCATGGCAGGGACGGGCAGGAAACCCAGTCTTCTTCGTGAAGCGAAAGACGGCCTAACCCTGCTCAATAAAGACATATATACCACGGAGGCCTGTTTGAGACCTACCATGTCCTTACAAACCATCCTCTGCACCACGCTGCATTACTTTAGTCACCCCAGAATGCAGAGAAGGGGGCGGGCCTTGGCCTAACGACTACCACGGGAGGAGGCTGTTTATACAGGGATGCTAGAAACCAACATTCACACAGTGAAGGGTCAGAGGAAGAAATGCTAAAAATTTTAGCAGAGCGCCTCTATTATCCCTGGCACAGCCTAGGCCAGCTACAGAGGCGGCCCTGGTGAGGGCCAGCCTGCAAGCATAGATCTATCTGAGGGCTCGGAGGAGCCACAGCCTTACTAAAGAATATAGTCTGTATTATTCCATACAAAGGGCTGCAGAATCGCTCAGCCTAATGAAAACCCAAACAGAGCTCAAGGGGCGACATACTCAGGAAGAAGTCAAACGGACCCGTGGGCCGGACATAAGATCTATCTGAAGCTCTAGCGTCAGTCAACACTCTAAGTAAAACAATTTAAAGAGAGAGACCAACCACTCTACCCTGAGGTGGCTAGCAGCCCGAAGGCTAACACAGTTACCGTTCTGGCCACCTAACGGGGAACTTCAGGGCCCTGATAATCCAATAAAGTTCTCTTACCTTATTACCTTGACATGACCCCATGACTCTATACAGGGAACGAGGTCTGTAAAGAGAAATATGTTATTTTTAATCACAAAAAATACTCTTTGAAAAGACCAGCAGCTCACCTGCGGCGTGCAAAGTGAAGACTCGCCAGATAGTTCTTTACAACCCTGGGATCCGCCACTTTACATGCCTGAAAGGGGCGTTTCCACTAACCAAGCCTAGGTGGGCCATCAGAACATAGTTCTCATCATAGGCCCATCCCCAGGCCTGATGTTATGAACGCCTGGGGGTCAGAAGAGAGATGGCAGATTTCGTGACCCTCCGGGGAGGTTATCCATTACCGACGCTTAGTGCGTTTGCGCTGGATAACCTCCCTCAAATCTCTTCTGTTGCGGGAGTCACGCCTTCTCTGCGACCTGCTCCTCAAGGGAGGGGGCGCACGAGAGGCGACACTGGCTCGCTGACCCTGCCTACGGTCCTCAGACCGTGAAGGGCCAGGCCCTCCCGCTTGCCGGGGTACGGACGCGGATCTCAGCGGTATACAAGTTTTAAACGCTGCTGAGCGCGCCTTCGCCTCCCTGAACTTCCCCACCACCGCCTCTACGGAGGTGCCGAAGAGTTCGGAAGGCGAAACCGGCGAATCGAGGAGAAAGGCTTTTTCTTTCTCCCCGATGTCGGCTAGATTTAACCACAGATGCCTCTCCGTGGCCACCATCGCCGCCATCGACCGTCCGATCGCGGCAGCGGTTTGCTTGGTGGCCCGGAGAGCCAGATCTGTGGTGTCGCGCAGCTCAGCCACCGCCTCAGGGGACATCCCTGCCCCCTGGTCGAGATCCCCCAGCAGGTCGGCCTGGTACGCCTGTAATACTGCCATGGTGTGCAGTGCAGCACCGGCCTGACCTGCTGCCGTGTATGCTCTGCCATTCAAACGAGCCGTTGTTTTCAGCGGTTTGGATGGCAGGGTTGGAGCTTTCAATGTCGCTGCCCGCCCAGATACGAGATAGTTCGCGAACGTCTCGTCAATGGGCGGCATTGACACTTACCCATGCTCTCTGATCCCCTCGACATCAGCGAAACTGGCCCGCTGATGTCGGTGAATACGGGCAGAGTATGGGCTCTTCCATGCCCTCTCGATCTCCGTGTGAAGATCAGGAAGGAATGGAAGGCTCACCTGAGCTGGTGGTGTATGGCCGGGGAGAAACCGATCGTCGAGCCTACCGCGAGCGATCTCTCCTCTAGCGCCCTGCCAAGGCAGCTGCAGCCTATTGACAGCGCGCTCCATCACATCCACCAGCTCTGCATACACGGGGCAGGATGGCTGAGGATGTTCAGGATCTACCTGATCATAAACCTCCTCAGCCATCTCCTGCGCGTCCTGAAGAGCATCAACTGCAGGTACAGTCGGTGAGTAATCTTCCCCATCGACCTGCAGTTCGCCCTCGTCAGCCATCGAATCATCTGAGAGGTTAACAACCCTCTCGAGGCGATCGACGAGCTCCATCTGGGAGCCCCATGATGTAAGTCGCCGCTCGGCCTCGGCACGAGCGGGACCCGCGCCGTGAGGTCCAGACGCTGAACCCCCTTCACTCGAGAAGAGGGCCAGACGAGAGCGGAGCGTTTTAAGAGAAAAAAGCTCGCAGTTAGCACAGAGGGCTCCCTCGAGAACCTCCCGTGCGTGCTCTTCACCCAAGCAAAAAACGCACAGCTCGTGTGTGTCGGCCGGTGTCAGAAACCTCGGACACGGGTCGGCACACTTACGAAAACAATCTGCCTTAGCTGTGCGTTTCATCTTTCTCTTACCTTCGTATACTTGAATAGCGCTTCAAACAAACAGTCCCTGAAGACGATGAGATGGTTTGTCATGTTTGCAAGGCGCCCCTTTATACTTCCAGGTCGCACGTTAATCATTCACGCTAATGATTCACGGGCTGTCGCCGGTCAATATGATTGACGTGATTTGATAGTGATTTCAGACACCTGTCACGCCTGAGGAGTTCCCCATAACGTCGTTGACGTATTGTTGAGTTCCCTTCGAAAGGGAACAAGTCTATAAGTACATCACGGATCTTTTAGACCTCGTGGGGACCCTCTGACCAGAAAAAAGTTCAAAAGATCCACATGAACTACTGTCTTGCGGATTTGACTGGAATTTTTAACATCAGAAAGAGTCTGTAAGGACATCATCATGTAGCTTTTAGACCTTCTGGGGACCCTCGAACCAGAAAAAAAGTTCAAAAGGTCCCACATGGACTACTGTCTGGCGGACGTGACTTGACTTTTTAACATCAGAAAGAGCCTATGAGGACATCATGTAGTTTTTAGACCTTCTGGAGACCATCTGACCAGAAAAAAAGTTCAAAAGGCCCCATATGGACTACTGTCTGGTGGACGTGACTTGACTTTTTAACATCAGAAAGAGTCTGTAAGTACATCATCATGTAGCTTTTAGACCTTGTGGGGACCCTCTCACCAGAAAAAAAGTTCAAAAGATCCACATGAACTACACTCTTGCGGATTTGACTGGACTTTTTAACATCAGAAAGAGTCTATAAGGACATCATAAATCTTTTAGACCTTCTGGGGACCCTCTGACCAGAAAAAAAGTTCAAATGATCCCATATGGACTACTGTCTTTCGGATGTGGCTGGACTTTTTAACATCAGAAAGAGTCTATAAGGACATCATGGATCTTTTAGACCTTCTGGGGACCCTTTGACCAGAAAAAAAGTTAAAAAGATCCCATATGGACTACTGTCTTTCGGATTTGACTGGACTTTTTAACAACAAGAATAGTTTATAAGGACATCATGTAGCTTTTAGACCTTCTGGGGACCCTCTGACCAGAAAAAAAGTTCGAAAGATCCCATACGGACTACTGTCTTTCGGATTTGACTGGACTTTTTAACATCAGAAAGAGTCTATGAATACATCATGTAGCTTTTAGACCTTCTGGGGACCCTCTGAGCAGAAAAAAAGTTCAAAAAGTCCCATATGGACTACTCTCTGGCGGACTTGATCTGACTTTTTAACAATCAGAAAGAGTCTAAAAGGACATCATGGATCTTTTAGAACTTCTGGGGAACCTCTGACCAGAAAAAAAGTTCAAAAGATCCCATAAGGACTACTGTCTTTCGGATTTGACTGGACTTTTTAGCATCAGAAAAAGTCTATAAGGACATCATGGATCTTTTAGACCTTCTGGGGACCCTCTGACAAGAAAAAAAGTTCAAATGATCCCATAGGACTACTGTCTTTCGGATGTGGCTGGACTTTATAACATCAGAAAGAATCTATAAGGACATAATGGATCTTTTAGACCTTCTGGGGATCCTCTGACCAGAAAAAAAGTTCAAAAGATCCCATGTGGACTACTGTCTTTCGAATTTGACTGGACTTTTTAACATCAAAAAGAGTCTATAAGGACATCATATAACTTTTAGACCTTCTGGGGACCCTCTGACCAGACACAAAGTTCAAAAGATCCCATATGGACTACTGTCTTTCGAATTTGACTGGACTTTTTAACATCAAAAAGAGTCTATAAGGACATCATGTAACTTTTAGACCTTCTGGGGACCCTATGACAAGAAAAAAAGTTCAAAAGATCCCATATGGACTACTCTCTGGCGGACTTGATCTGACTTTTTAACATCAGAAAGAGTCTAAAAGGACATCATGGATCTTTTAGAACTTCTGGGGACCCTCTGACTAAAAAAAAAGTTCAAAAAGTCCCATATGGACTACTCTCTGGCGGACTTGATCTGACTTTTTAACCCCAGAAAGAGTCTATGAGGACACAATGGATCTTTTAGACCTTCTGGGGACCCTCTGACCAGAAAAAAAGCTCAGAAGATCCCATATGGACTACTGTCTTTCGGATTTGACTGGACTTTTTAACATCAGAAAGAGTCTACAAGGACATCATGGATCTTTTAGACCTTGTGGGAACCCTTTGAGCAGAAAAAAAGTTCAAATGATCCCATATGGACTACTGTCTTTCGGATGTGGCTGGACTTTTTAACATCAAAAAGAGTCTATAAGGACATCATGGATCTTTTAAACCTTCAGGGGACGCTTTGACCAGAAAAAAAGTTCAAACAATCCCATATGGACTACTGTCTTTCGGATTTGACTGGACTTTTTAACATCAAAAATAGTTTATAAGGACATCATGTAGCTTTTAGACCTTCTGGGGACCCTCTGACTAAAAAAAAAAGTTCAAAAAGTCCCATATGGACTACTCTCTGGCGGACTTGATCTGACCTTTTAACATCAGAAAGAGTCTATAAGGACATAATGGATCTTTTAGACCTTCTGGGGACCCTCTGACCAGAAAAAAAGTTCAAATGATCCCATATGGACTACTGTCTTTCAGATGTGGCTGGACTTTATAACTTCAGAAAGAATCTATAAGGACATAATGGATCTTTTAGACCTTCTGGGGACCCTCTGACCAGAAAAAAAGTTCAAAAGATCCCATGTGGACTACTGTCTTTCGAATTTGACAGGACTTTTTAACATCAAAAAGAGTCTATAAGGACATCTTGTAACTTTTAGACCTTCTCTGGACCCTCTGACCAGAAAAAAAGTTCAAAAGATCCCATATGGACTACTGTCTTTCGGATATGACTGGACTTTTTAACATCAAAAAGAGTCTATAAGGACATCATGTAACTTTTAGACCTTCTGTGGACCCTCTGACCAGAAAAAAAGTTCAAAAGATCCCATATGGACTACTGTCTTTCGGATATGACTGGACTTTTTAACATCAAAAAGAGTCTATAAGGACATCATTTAACTTTTAGACCTTCTGTAGACCCTCTGACCAGAAAAAAAGTTCAAAAGATCCCATATGGACTACTGTCTTTCGGATATGGCTGGACTTTTTAACATCAGGGAGAGTCTATAAGGACCTCATGGATCTTTTAGACCGTCTGGGGACCCTTTGACCAGAAAAAAAGTTCAAATGATCCCATATGGACTACTGTCTTTCGGATTTGGCTGGACTTTCTAACATCAGAAAGAGTCAATAAGGACCTCATGGATCTTTTAGACCTTCTGGGGACCATTCGACCAGAAAAAAAGTTCTAAAGATCCCATATGGACTACTGTCTTTCGGATTTGACTGGACTTTTTAACATCAAAAATAGTTTATAAGGACATCATGTAGCTTTTAGACCTTCTGGGGACCCTCTGACCAGAAAAAAAGTTCAAAAGATCCCATACGGACTACTGTCTTTCGGATTTGACTGGACTTTTTAACATCAGAAAGAGTCTATGAATACATCGTGTAGCTTTTATACCTTCTGGGGACCCTCTGACCAGAAAAAAAGTTCTAAAGATCCCATATGGACTACTGTCTTTCGGATTTGACTGGACTTTTTAACATCAGAAAGAGTCTACAAGGACATCATGGATCTTTTAGACCTTGTGGGGCCCCTTTGAGCAGAAAAAAAGTTCAAAAGATCCCATACGGACTACTGTCTTTCGGATTTGACTGGAATTTTTAACATCAGAAAGCGTCTATGAATACATCATGTAGCTTTTATACCTTCTGGGGACCCTCTGACCAGAAAAAAAGTTCAAAAAATCCTATATGGACGACTATCTTTCGGATTTGACTGGACTTTCTAACATCAGAAAGAGTCTTTGAGGATATCATGTAGCTTTTAGACCTTCTGGGGACCCTCTGAGCAGAAAAAAAGTTCAAAAGATCCCATATGGACTAATGTCTTTCGGATTTGACTGGACTTTTTAACATCAAAAAGAGTCTATAAGGACATCATGGATCTTTTAGACCTTCTGGGGACCCTCTGACCAGAAATAAAGTTCAAAAGATCCCATATGGACTACTGTCTTTTGGATTTGACTGGACTTTTTAGCATCAGAAAGAGTCTATAAGGACATCATGGATCTTTTAGACCTTCTGAGGACCCCCTGACCAGAAAAAAAGTTCAAAAGATCCCATACGGACTACTGTCTTTCGGATTTGACTGGACTTTTTAGCATCAGAAAGAGTCTATAAGGACATCATGGATCTTTTAGACCTTCTGAAGACCCTCTGACCAGAAAAAAAGTTCAAAATATCGCATACGGACTACTGTCTTTCGGATTTGACTGGACTTTTTAGCATCAGAAAGAGTCTATAAGGACATCATGGATCTTTTAGACCTTCTGGGGACCCTCTGACCAGAAAAAAAGTTCAAAATGTCCCATATGGACTACTGTATGGCGGACTTGATCTGACTTTTTAACATCAGAAAGAGTCTATAAGGACATCATGGATCTTTTAGACCTTCTGGGGACCCTCTGACCAGAAAAAAAGTTCAAAATTTCCCATATGGACTACTGTATGGCGGACTTGATCTGACTTTTTAACATCCGAAAGAGTCTGTAAGGACATCATGTAACTTTTAGACCTTCTGGGGACCCTCTGACCAGAAACAAAGTTCAAAAAGTCCCATACGGACTACTCTCTGGCGGACTTGATCTGACTTTTTAACATCAGAAAGAGTCTAAAATTACATCATGGATCTTTTAGACCTTCTGGGGACCCTCTGACCAGAAAAAAAGTTCAAATGATCCCATATGGACTACTGTCCCTCGGATGTGGCTGGACTTTTTAACATCAGAAAGAGTCTATAAAGACATCATGGATCTTTTAGACCTTCTGGGGACCCTTTGACCAGAAAAAAAGTTCAAAAGATCCCATAAGGACTACTGTCTTTCGGATTTGACTGGACTTTTTAACATCAAAAATAGTTTATAAGGACATCATGTAGCTTTTAGACCTTCTGGGGACCCTCTGACTAAAAAAAAAGTTCAAAAAGTCCCATATGGACTACTCTCTGGCGGACTTGATCTGACTTTTTAATATCAGAAAGAGTCTATAAGGACATAATGGATCTTTTAGACCTTCTGGGGACCCTCTGACCAGAAAAAAAGTTCAAATGATCCCATATGGACTACTGTCTTTTAGATGTGGCTGGACTTTATAACTTCAGAAAGAATCTATAAGGACATAATGGATCTTTTAGACCTTCTTGGGACCCTCTGACCAGAAAAAAAGTTCAAAAGATCCCATGTGGACTACTGTCTTTCGAATTTGACTGGACTTTTTAACATTAAAAAGAGTCTATAAGGACATCATGGATCTTTTAGACCTTCTGGGGACCCTCTGACCAAAACAAAAGTTCAAAAGATCCCATAAGGACTACTGTCTTTCGGATTTGACTGGACTTTTTAGCATCAGAAAGAGTCCATAAGGATATCATGGATCTTTTAGACCTTCTGGGGACCCTCTGACCAAAAAAAAAGTTCAAAAAATCCCATGTGGACTACTGTCTTTCGAATTTGACTGGACTTTTTAACATCAAAAAGAGTCTATAAGGACATCATGTAACTTTTAGACCTTCTGGGGACCCTATGACAAGAAAAAAAGTTCAAAAGATCCCATATGGACTACTCTCTGGCGGACTTGATCTGACTTTTTAACATCAGAAAGAGTCTAAAAGGACATCATGGATCTTTTAGAACTTCTGGGGACCCTCTGACTAAAAAAAAAGTTCAAAAAGTCCCATATGGACTACTCTCTGGCGGACTTGATCTGACTTTTTAACCCCAGAAAGAGTCTATGAGGACACAATGGATCTTTTAGACCTTCTGGGGACCCTCTGACCAGAAAAAAAGCTCAGAAGATCCCATATGGACTACTGTCTTTCGGATTTGACTGGACTTTTTAACATCAGAAAGAGTCTACAAGGACATCATGGATCTTTTAGACCTTGTGGGGCCCCTTTGAGCAGAAAAAAAGTTCAAATGATCCCATATGGACTACTGTCTTTCGGATGTGGCTGGACTTTTTAACATCAAAAAGAGTCTATAAGGACATCATGGATCTTTTAGACCTTCTGGGGACGCTTTGACCAGAAAAAAAGTTCAAACAATCCCATATGGACTACTGTCTTTCGGATTTGACTGGACTTTTTAACATCAAAAATAGTTTATAAGGACATCATGTAGCTTTTAGACCTTCTGGGGACCCTCTGACTAAAAAAAAAGTTCAAAAAGTCCCATATGGACTACTCTCTGGCGGACTTGATCTGACCTTTTAACATCAGAAAGAGTCTATTAGGACATAATGGATCTTTTAGACCTTCTGGGGACCCTCTGACCAGAAAAAAAGTTCAAAAGATCCCATGTGGACTACTGTCTTTCGAATTTGACAGGACTTTTTAACATCAAAAAGAGTCTATAAGGACATCATGTAACTTTTAGACCTTCTGTGGACCCTCTGACCAGAAAAAAAGTTCAAAAGATCCCATATGGACTACTGTCTTTCGGATATGACTGGACTTTTTAACATCAAAAAGAGTCTATAAGGACATCATGTAACTTTTAGACCTTCTGTGGACCCTCTGACCAGAAAAAAAGTCCAAAAGATCCCATATGGACTACTGTGTTTCGGATATGACTGGACTTTTTAACATCAAAAAGAGTCTATAAGGACATCATTTAACTTTTAGACCTTCTGTGGACCCTCTGACCAGAAAAAAAGTTCAAAAGATCCCATATGGACTACTGTCTTTCA
Source organism: Siphateles boraxobius (assembly GCF_051911475.1). NCBI lineage: Eukaryota > Metazoa > Chordata > Actinopteri > Cypriniformes > Leuciscidae > Siphateles > Siphateles boraxobius. The sequence continues at coordinate 5,020,413 of NW_027509197.1, forward strand.
GATGTGGCTGGACTTTATAACTTCAGAAAGAATCTATAAGGACATAATGGATCTTTTAGACTTTCTGGGGACCCTCTGACCAGAAAAAAAGTTCAAAAGATCCCATGTGGACTACTGTCTTTCGAATTTGACAGGACTTTTTAACATCAAAAAGAGTCTATAAGGACATCATGTAACTTTTAGACCTTCTGTGGACCCTCTGACCAGAAAAAAAGTTCAAAAGATCCCATATGGACTACTGTCTTTCGGATATGACTGGACTTTTTAACATCAAAAAGAGTCTATAAGGACATCATGTAACTTTTAGACCTTCTGTGGACCCTCTGACCAGAAAAAAAGTCCAAAAGATCCCATATGGACTACTGTGTTTCGGATATGACTGGACTTTTTAACATCAAAAAGAGTCTATAAGGACATCATTTAACTTTTAGACCTTCTGTGGACCCTCTGACCAGAAAAAAAGTTCAAAAGATCCCATATGGACTACTGTCTTTCGGATATGGCTGGACTTTTTAACATCAGGAAGAGTCTATAAGGACCTCATGGATCTTTTAGACCGTCTGGGGACCCTTTGACCAGAAAAAAAGTTCAAATGATCCCATATGGACTACTGTCTTTCGGATTTGGCTGGACTTTTTAACATCAGAAAGAGTCAATAAGGACCTCATGGATCTTTTAGACCTTCTGGGGACCCTTTGACCAGAAAAAAAGTTCTAAAGATCCCATATGGACTACTGTCTTTCGGATTTGACTGGACTTTTTAACATCAAAAATAGTTTATAAGGACATCATGTAGCTTTTAGACCTTCTGGGGACCCTCTGACCAGAAAAAAAGTTCAAAAGATCACATACGGACTACTGTCTTTCGGATTTGACTGGAATTTTTAACATCAGAAAGCGTCTATGAATACATCATGTAGCTTTTATACCTTTTAGGGACCCTCTGACCAGAAAAAAAGTTCAAAAAATCCTATATGGACGACTATCTTTCGGATTTGACTGGACTTTCTAACATCAGAAAGAGTCTATGAGGAGCAGAAAAAAAGTTCAAAAGATCCCATATGGACTAATGTCTTTCGGATTTGACTGGACTTTTTAATATCAAAAAGAGTCTATAAGGACATCATGGATATTTTAGACCTTCTGGGGACCCTCTGACCAGAAAAAAAGTTCAAAAGATCCCATATGGACTACTGTCTTTCGGATTTGACTGGACTTTTTAGCATCAGAAAGAGTCTATAAGGACATCATGGATCTTTTAGACCTTCTGAGGACCCCCTGACCAGAAAAAAAGTTCAAAAGATCCCATACGGACTACTGTCTTTCGGATTTGACTGGACTTTTTAGCATCAGAAAGAGTCTATAAGGACATCATGGATCTTTTAGACCTTCTGAAGACCCCCTGACCAGAAAAAAAGTTCAAAAGATCGCATACGGACTACTGTCTTTCGGATTTGACTGGACTTTTTAGCATCAGAAAGAGTCTATAAGGACATCATGGATCTTTTAGACCTTCTGGGGACCCTCTGACCAGAAAAAAAGTTCAAAATGTCCCATATGGACTACTGTATGGCGGACTTGATCTGACTTTTTAACATCAGAAAGAGTCTATAAGGACATCATGGATCTTTTAGACCTTCTGGGGACCCTCTGACCAGAAAAAAAGTTCAAAATTTCCCATATGGACTACTGTATGGCGGACTTGATCTGACTTTTTAACATCAGAAAGAGTCTGTAAGGACATCATGTAACTTTTAGACCTTCTGGGGACCCTCTGACCAGAAACAAAGTTCAAAAAGTCCCATATGGACTACTCTCTGGCGGACTTGATCTGACTTTTTAACATCAGAAAGAGTCTAAAATTACATCATGGATCTTTTAGACCTTCTGGGGACCCTCTGACCAGAAAAAAAGTTCAAATGATCCCATATGGACTACTGTCCCTCGGATGTGGCTGGACATTTTAACATCAGAAAGAGTCTATAAAGACATCATGGATCTTTTAGACCTTCTGGGGACCCTTTGACCAGAAAAAAAGTTCAAAAGATCCCATAAGGACTACTGTCTTTCGGATTTGACTGGACTTTTTAACATCAAAAATAGTTTATAAGGACATCATGTAGCTTTTAGACCTTCTGGGGACCCTCTGACTGAAAAAAAAGTTCAAAAAGTCCCATATGGACTACTCTCTGGCGGACTTGATCTGACTTTTTAATATCAGAAAGAGTCTATAAGGACATAATGGATCTTTTAGACCTTCTGGGGACCCTCTGACCAGAAAAAAAGTTCAAATGATCCCATATGGACTACTGTCTTTCAGATGTGGCTGGACTTTATAACTTCAGAAAGAATCTATAAGGACATAATGGATCTTTTAGACCTTCTGGGGACCCTCTGACCAGAAAAAAAGTTCAAAAGATCCCATGTGGACTACTGTCTTTCGAATTTGACTGGACTTTTTAACATTAAAAAGAGTCTATAAGGACATCATGGATCTTTTAGACCTTCTGGGGACCCTCTGACCAAAACAAAAGTTCAAAAGATCCCATAAGGACTACTGTCTTTCGGATTTGACTGGACTTTTTAGCATCAGAAAGAGTCCATAAGGACATCATGGATCTTTTAGACCTTCTGGGGACCCTCTGACCAAAAAAAAAGTTCAAAAAATCCCATGTGGACTACTGTCTTTCGAATTTGACTGGACTTTTTAACATCAAAAAGAGTCTATAAGGACATCATGTAACTTTTAGACATTCTGGGGACCCTCTGACCAGAAACAAAGTTCAAAAAGTCCCATATGGACTACTCTCTGGCGGACTTGATCTGACTTTTTAACATCAGAAAGAGTCTAAAAGGACATCATGGATCTTTTAGAACTTCTGGGGAACCTCTGACCAGAAAAAAAGTTCAAAAGATCCCATAAGGACTACTGTCTTTCGGATTTGACTGGACTTTTTAGCATCAAAAAGAGTCTATAAGGACATCATGGATCTTTTAGACCTTCTGGGGACCCTCTGACCAGAAAAAAAGTTCAAATGATCCCATATGGACTACTGTCTTTCGGATGTGGCTGGACTTTATAACATCAGAAAGAATCTATAAGGACATAATGGATCTTTTAGACCTTCTGGGGACCCTCTGACCAGAAAAAAAGTTCAAAAGATCCCATGTGGACTACTGTCTTTCGAATTTGACTGGACTTTTTAACATCAAAAAGAGTCTATAAGGACATCATGTATCTTTTAGACCTTCTGGGGACCCTCTGACCAGAAACAAAGTTCAAAAGATCCCATATGGACTACTGTCTTTCGAATTTGACTGGACTTTTTAACATCAAAAAGAGTCTATAAGGACATCATGTAACTTTTAGACCTTCTGGGGACCCTCTGACTAAAAAAAAAGTTCAAAAGTCCCATATGGCCTACTTTCTGGTGGACTAGATCTGACTTTTTAACATAAGCAAGAATCTATAAGGACATAATGGATCTTTTAGACCTTCTGGGGACCCTTTGACCAGAAAAAATGTTCAAAAGATCCCATATGGACTACTGTCTTTCGGATTTGACTGGACTTTTTAACATCAAAAAGTGTTTATAAGGACATCATGTAACTTTTAGACATTCTGGGGACCCTCTGACCAGAAACAAAGTTCAAAAAGACCCATATGGACTACTCTCTGGCGGACTTGATCTGACTTTTTAACATCAGAAAGAGTCTAAAAGGACATCATGGATCTTTTAGAACTTCTGGGGAACCTCTGACCAGAAAAAAAGTTCAAAAGATCCCATAAGGACTACTGTCTTTCGGATTTGACTGGACTTTTTAGCATCAGAAAGAGTCTATAAGGACATCATGGATCTTTTAGACCTTCTGGGGACCCTCTGACCAGAAAAAAAGTTCAAAATGTCCCATATGGACTACTGTATGGATGACTTGATCTGACTTTTTAACATCAGAAGAGTCTATAAGGACATCATGGATCTTTTAGACCTTCTGGGGACCCTCTGACCAGAAATAAAGTTCAAAATTTCCCATATGGACTACTCTCTGGCGGACTTGATCTGACTTTTTAACATCAGAAAGAGTCTATAAGGAAATCATGGATCTTTTAGAACTTCTGGGGAACCTCTGACCAGAAAAAAAGTTCAAAAGATCCCATAAGGACTACTGTCTTTCGAATTTGACTGGACTTTTTAACATCAAAAAGAGTCTATAAGGACATCATGTAACTTTTAGACCATCTGGGGACCCTCTGACCAGAAACAAAGGTCAAAAAGTCCCATATGGACTACTCTCTGGCGGACTTGATCTGACTTTTTAACATCAGAAAGAGTCTAAAAGGACATCATGGATCTTTGAGACCTTCTAGGGACCCTCTGACCAGAAATTTTTTCAAAAGATCCCATGTGGACTACTGTCTTTCGGATTTGACTGGACTTTTTAGCATCAGAAAGAGTCTATAAGGAAATCATGGATCTTTTACACCTTCTGAGGACCATCTGACCAGAAAAAAAGTTCAAAAGATCCCATACGGACTACTGTCTTTCGGATTTGACTGGACTTTTTAGAATCAGAAAGAGTCTATAAGGACATCATGGATCTTTTAGACCTTCTGGGGACCCTCTGACCAGAAAAAAAGTTCAAAAGATCCCATGTGGACTACTGTCTTTCGAATTTGACAGGACTTTTTAACATCAAAAAGAGTCTATAAGGACATCATGTAACTTTTAGACCTTCTGTGGACCCTCTGACCAGAAAAAAAGTTCAAAAGATCCCATATGGACTACTGTCTTTCGGATATGACTGGACTTTTTAACATCAAAAAGAGTCTATAAGGACATCATGTAACTTTTAGACCTTCTGTGGACCCTCTGACCAGAAAAAAAGTCCAAAAGATCCCATATGGACTACTGTGTTTCGGATATGACTGGACTTTTTAACATCAAAAAGAGTCTATAAGGACATCATTTAACTTTTAGACCTTCTGTGGACCCTCTGACCAGAAAAAAAGTTCAAAAGATCCCATATGGACTACTGTCTTTCAGATGTGGCTGGACTTTATAACTTCAGAAAGAATCTATAAGGACATAATGGATCTTTTAGACTTTCTGGGGACCCTCTGACCAGAAAAAAAGTTCAAAAGATCCCATGTGGACTACTGTCTTTCGAATTTGACAGGACTTTTTAACATCAAAAAGAGTCTATAAGGACATCATGTAACTTTTAGACCTTCTGTGGACCCTCTGACCAGAAAAAAAGTTCAAAAGATCCCATATGGACTACTGTCTTTCGGATATGACTGGACTTTTTAACATCAAAAAGAGTCTATAAGGACATCATGTAACTTTTAGACCTTCTGTGGACCCTCTGACCAGAAAAAAAGTCCAAAAGATCCCATATGGACTACTGTGTTTCGGATATGACTGGACTTTTTAACATCAAAAAGAGTCTATAAGGACATCATTTAACTTTTAGACCTTCTGTGGACCCTCTGACCAGAAAAAAAGTTCAAAAGATCCCATATGGACTACTGTCTTTCGGATATGGCTGGACTTTTTAACATCAGGAAGAGTCTATAAGGACCTCATGGATCTTTTAGACCGTCTGGGGACCCTTTGACCAGAAAAAAAGTTCAAATGATCCCATATGGACTACTGTCTTTCGGATTTGGCTGGACTTTTTAACATCAGAAAGAGTCAATAAGGACCTCATGGATCTTTTAGACCTTCTGGGGACCCTTTGACCAGAAAAAAAGTTCTAAAGATCCCATATGGACTACTGTCTTTCGGATTTGACTGGACTTTTTAACATCAAAAATAGTTTATAAGGACATCATGTAGCTTTTAGACCTTCTGGGGACCCTCTGACCAGAAAAAAAGTTCAAAAGATCACATACGGACTACTGTCTTTCGGATTTGACTGGAATTTTTAACATCAGAAAGCGTCTATGAATACATCATGTAGCTTTTATACCTTTTAGGGACCCTCTGACCAGAAAAAAAGTTCAAAAAATCCTATATGGACGACTATCTTTCGGATTTGACTGGACTTTCTAACATCAGAAAGAGTCTATGAGGAGCAGAAAAAAAGTTCAAAAGATCCCATATGGACTAATGTCTTTCGGATTTGACTGGACTTTTTAATATCAAAAAGAGTCTATAAGGACATCATGGATATTTTAGACCTTCTGGGGACCCTCTGACCAGAAAAAAAGTTCAAAAGATCCCATATGGACTACTGTCTTTCGGATTTGACTGGACTTTTTAGCATCAGAAAGAGTCTATAAGGACATCATGGATCTTTTAGACCTTCTGAGGACCCCCTGACCAGAAAAAAAGTTCAAAAGATCCCATACGGACTACTGTCTTTCGGATTTGACTGGACTTTTTAGCATCAGAAAGAGTCTATAAGGACATCATGGATCTTTTAGACCTTCTGAAGACCCCCTGACCAGAAAAAAAGTTCAAAAGATCGCATACGGACTACTGTCTTTCGGATTTGACTGGACTTTTTAGCATCAGAAAGAGTCTATAAGGACATCATGGATCTTTTAGACCTTCTGGGGACCCTCTGACCAGAAAAAAAGTTCAAAATGTCCCATATGGACTACTGTATGGCGGACTTGATCTGACTTTTTAACATCAGAAAGAGTCTATAAGGACATCATGGATCTTTTAGACCTTCTGGGGACCCTCTGACCAGAAAAAAAGTTCAAAATTTCCCATATGGACTACTGTATGGCGGACTTGATCTGACTTTTTAACATCAGAAAGAGTCTGTAAGGACATCATGTAACTTTTAGACCTTCTGGGGACCCTCTGACCAGAAACAAAGTTCAAAAAGTCCCATATGGACTACTCTCTGGCGGACTTGATCTGACTTTTTAACATCAGAAAGAGTCTAAAATTACATCATGGATCTTTTAGACCTTCTGGGGACCCTCTGACCAGAAAAAAAGTTCAAATGATCCCATATGGACTACTGTCCCTCGGATGTGGCTGGACATTTTAACATCAGAAAGAGTCTATAAAGACATCATGGATCTTTTAGACCTTCTGGGGACCCTTTGACCAGAAAAAAAGTTCAAAAGATCCCATAAGGACTACTGTCTTTCGGATTTGACTGGACTTTTTAACATCAAAAATAGTTTATAAGGACATCATGTAGCTTTTAGACCTTCTGGGGACCCTCTGACTGAAAAAAAAGTTCAAAAAGTCCCATATGGACTACTCTCTGGCGGACTTGATCTGACTTTTTAATATCAGAAAGAGTCTATAAGGACATAATGGATCTTTTAGACCTTCTGGGGACCCTCTGACCAGAAAAAAAGTTCAAATGATCCCATATGGACTACTGTCTTTCAGATGTGGCTGGACTTTATAACTTCAGAAAGAATCTATAAGGACATAATGGATCTTTTAGACCTTCTGGGGACCCTCTGACCAGAAAAAAAGTTCAAAAGATCCCATGTGGACTACTGTCTTTCGAATTTGACTGGACTTTTTAACATTAAAAAGAGTCTATAAGGACATCATGGATCTTTTAGACCTTCTGGGGACCCTCTGACCAAAACAAAAGTTCAAAAGATCCCATAAGGACTACTGTCTTTCGGATTTGACTGGACTTTTTAGCATCAGAAAGAGTCCATAAGGACATCATGGATCTTTTAGACCTTCTGGGGACCCTCTGACCAAAAAAAAAGTTCAAAAAATCCCATGTGGACTACTGTCTTTCGAATTTGACTGGACTTTTTAACATCAAAAAGAGTCTATAAGGACATCATGTAACTTTTAGACATTCTGGGGACCCTCTGACCAGAAACAAAGTTCAAAAAGTCCCATATGGACTACTCTCTGGCGGACTTGATCTGACTTTTTAACATCAGAAAGAGTCTAAAAGGACATCATGGATCTTTTAGAACTTCTGGGGAACCTCTGACCAGAAAAAAAGTTCAAAAGATCCCATAAGGACTACTGTCTTTCGGATTTGACTGGACTTTTTAGCATCAAAAAGAGTCTATAAGGACATCATGGATCTTTTAGACCTTCTGGGGACCCTCTGACCAGAAAAAAAGTTCAAATGATCCCATATGGACTACTGTCTTTCGGATGTGGCTGGACTTTATAACATCAGAAAGAATCTATAAGGACATAATGGATCTTTTAGACCTTCTGGGGACCCTCTGACCAGAAAAAAAGTTCAAAAGATCCCATGTGGACTACTGTCTTTCGAATTTGACTGGACTTTTTAACATCAAAAAGAGTCTATAAGGACATCATGTATCTTTTAGACCTTCTGGGGACCCTCTGACCAGAAACAAAGTTCAAAAGATCCCATATGGACTACTGTCTTTCGAATTTGACTGGACTTTTTAACATCAAAAAGAGTCTATAAGGACATCATGTAACTTTTAGACCTTCTGGGGACCCTCTGACTAAAAAAAAAGTTCAAAAGTCCCATATGGCCTACTTTCTGGTGGACTAGATCTGACTTTTTAACATAAGCAAGAATCTATAAGGACATAATGGATCTTTTAGACCTTCTGGGGACCCTTTGACCAGAAAAAATGTTCAAAAGATCCCATATGGACTACTGTCTTTCGGATTTGACTGGACTTTTTAACATCAAAAAGTGTTTATAAGGACATCATGTAACTTTTAGACATTCTGGGGACCCTCTGACCAGAAACAAAGTTCAAAAAGACCCATATGGACTACTCTCTGGCGGACTTGATCTGACTTTTTAACATCAGAAAGAGTCTAAAAGGACATCATGGATCTTTTAGAACTTCTGGGGAACCTCTGACCAGAAAAAAAGTTCAAAAGATCCCATAAGGACTACTGTCTTTCGGATTTGACTGGACTTTTTAGCATCAGAAAGAGTCTATAAGGACATCATGGATCTTTTAGACCTTCTGGGGACCCTCTGACCAGAAAAAAAGTTCAAAATGTCCCATATGGACTACTGTATGGATGACTTGATCTGACTTTTTAACATCAGAAGAGTCTATAAGGACATCATGGATCTTTTAGACCTTCTGGGGACCCTCTGACCAGAAATAAAGTTCAAAATTTCCCATATGGACTACTCTCTGGCGGACTTGATCTGACTTTTTAACATCAGAAAGAGTCTATAAGGAAATCATGGATCTTTTAGAACTTCTGGGGAACCTCTGACCAGAAAAAAAGTTCAAAAGATCCCATAAGGACTACTGTCTTTCGAATTTGACTGGACTTTTTAACATCAAAAAGAGTCTATAAGGACATCATGTAACTTTTAGACCATCTGGGGACCCTCTGACCAGAAACAAAGGTCAAAAAGTCCCATATGGACTACTCTCTGGCGGACTTGATCTGACTTTTTAACATCAGAAAGAGTCTAAAAGGACATCATGGATCTTTGAGACCTTCTAGGGACCCTCTGACCAGAAATTTTTTCAAAAGATCCCATGTGGACTACTGTCTTTCGGATTTGACTGGACTTTTTAGCATCAGAAAGAGTCTATAAGGAAATCATGGATCTTTTACACCTTCTGAGGACCATCTGACCAGAAAAAAAGTTCAAAAGATCCCATACGGACTACTGTCTTTCGGATTTGACTGGACTTTTTAGAATCAGAAAGAGTCTATAAGGACATCATGGATCTTTTAGACCTTCTGGGGACCCTCTGACCAGAAAAAAAGTTCAAAAGATCCCATGTGGACTACTGTCTTTCGAATTTGACAGGACTTTTTAACATCAAAAAGAGTCTATAAGGACATCATGTAACTTTTAGACCTTCTGTGGACCCTCTGACCAGAAAAAAAGTTCAAAAGATCCCATATGGACTACTGTCTTTCGGATATGACTGGACTTTTTAACATCAAAAAGAGTCTATAAGGACATCATGTAACTTTTAGACCTTCTGTGGACCCTCTGACCAGAAAAAAAGTCCAAAAGATCCCATATGGACTACTGTGTTTCGGATATGACTGGACTTTTTAACATCAAAAAGAGTCTATAAGGACATCATTTAACTTTTAGACCTTCTGTGGACCCTCTGACCAGAAAAAAAGTTCAAAAGATCCCATATGGACTACTGTCTTTCAGATGTGGCTGGACTTTATAACTTCAGAAAGAATCTATAAGGACATAATGGATCTTTTAGACTTTCTGGGGACCCTCTGACCAGAAAAAAAGTTCAAAAGATCCCATGTGGACTACTGTCTTTCGAATTTGACAGGACTTTTTAACATCAAAAAGAGTCTATAAGGACATCATGTAACTTTTAGACCTTCTGTGGACCCTCTGACCAGAAAAAAAGTTCAAAAGATCCCATATGGACTACTGTCTTTCGGATATGACTGGACTTTTTAACATCAAAAAGAGTCTATAAGGACATCATGTAACTTTTAGACCTTCTGTGGACCCTCTGACCAGAAAAAAAGTCCAAAAGATCCCATATGGACTACTGTGTTTCGGATATGACTGGACTTTTTAACATCAAAAAGAGTCTATAAGGACATCATTTAACTTTTAGACCTTCTGTGGACCCTCTGACCAGAAAAAAAGTTCAAAAGATCCCATATGGACTACTGTCTTTCGGATATGGCTGGACTTTTTAACATCAGGAAGAGTCTATAAGGACCTCATGGATCTTTTAGACCGTCTGGGGACCCTTTGACCAGAAAAAAAGTTCAAATGATCCCATATGGACTACTGTCTTTCGGATTTGGCTGGACTTTTTAACATCAGAAAGAGTCAATAAGGACCTCATGGATCTTTTAGACCTTCTGGGGACCCTTTGACCAGAAAAAAAGTTCTAAAGATCCCATATGGACTACTGTCTTTCGGATTTGACTGGACTTTTTAACATCAAAAATAGTTTATAAGGACATCATGTAGCTTTTAGACCTTCTGGGGACCCTCTGACCAGAAAAAAAGTTCAAAAGATCACATACGGACTACTGTCTTTCGGATTTGACTGGAATTTTTAACATCAGAAAGCGTCTATGAATACATCATGTAGCTTTTATACCTTTTAGGGACCCTCTGACCAGAAAAAAAGTTCAAAAAATCCTATATGGACGACTATCTTTCGGATTTGACTGGACTTTCTAACATCAGAAAGAGTCTATGAGGAGCAGAAAAAAAGTTCAAAAGATCCCATATGGACTAATGTCTTTCGGATTTGACTGGACTTTTTAATATCAAAAAGAGTCTATAAGGACATCATGGATATTTTAGACCTTCTGGGGACCCTCTGACCAGAAAAAAAGTTCAAAAGATCCCATATGGACTACTGTCTTTCGGATTTGACTGGACTTTTTAGCATCAAAAAGAGTCTATAAGGACATCATGGATCTTTTAGACCTTCTGAGGACCCCCTGACCAGAAAAAAAGTTCAAAAGATCCCATACGGACTACTGTCTTTCGGATTTGACTGGACTTTTTAGCATCAGAAAGAGTCTATAAGGACATCATGGATCTTTTAGACCTTCTGAAGACCCCCTGACCAGAAAAAAAGTTCAAAAGATCGCATACGGACTACTGTCTTTCGGATTTGACTGGACTTTTTAGCATCAGAAAGAGTCTATAAGGACATCATGGATCTTTTAGACCTTCTGGGGACCCTCTGACCAGAAAAAAAGTTCAAAATGTCCCATATGGACTACTGTATGGCGGACTTGATCTGACTTTTTAACATCAGAAAGAGTCTATAAGGACATCATGGATCTTTTAGACCTTCTGGGGACCCTCTGACCAGAAAAAAAGTTAAAAATTTCCCATATGGACTACTGTATGGCGGACTTGATCTGACTTTTTAACATCAGAAAGAGTCTGTAAGGACATCATGTAACTTTTAGACCTTCTGGGGACCCTCTGACCAGAAACAAAGTTCAAAAAGTCCCATATGGACTACTCTCTGGCGGACTTGATCTGACTTTTTAACATCAGAAAGAGTCTAAAATTACATCATGGATCTTTTAGACCTTCTGGGGACCCTCTGACCAGAAAAAAAGTTCAAATGATCCCATATGGACTACTGTCCCTCGGATGTGGCTGGACTTTTTAACATCAGAAAGAGTCTATAAAGACATCATGGATCTTTTAGACCTTCTGGGGACCCTTTGACCAGAAAAAAAGTTCAAAAGATCCCATAAGGACTACTGTCTTTCGGATTTGACTGGACTTTTTAACATCAAAAATAGTTTATAAGGACATCATGTAGCTTTTAGACCTTCTGGGGACCCTCTGACTGAAAAAAAAGTTCAAAAAGTCCCATATGGACTACTCTCTGGCGGACTTGATCTGACTTTTTAATATCAGAAAGAGTCTATAAGGACATAATGGATCTTTTAGACCTTCTGGGGACCCTCTGACCAGAAAAAAAGTTCAAATGATCCCATATGGACTACTGTCTTTCAGATGTGGCTGGACTTTATAACTTCAGAAAGAATCTATAAGGACATAATGGATCTTTTAGACCTTCTGGGGACCCTCTGACCAGAAAAAAAGTTCAAAAGATCCCATGTGGACTACTGTCTTTCGAATTTGACTGGACTTTTTAACATTAAAAAGAGTCTATAAGGACATCATGGATCTTTTAGACCTTCTGGGGACCCTCTGACCAAAACAAAAGTTCAAAAGATCCCATAAGGACTACTGTCTTTCGGATTTGACTGGACTTTTTAGCATCAGAAAGAGTCCATAAGGACATCATGGATCTTTTAGACCTTCTGGGGACCCTCTGACCAAAAAAAAAGTTCAAAAAATCCCATGTGGACTACTGTCTTTCGAATTTGACTGGACTTTTTAACATCAAAAAGAGTCTATAAGGACATCATGTAACTTTTAGACATTCTGGGGACCCTCTGACCAGAAACAAAGTTCAAAAAGTCCCATATGGACTACTCTCTGGCGGACTTGATCTGACTTTTTAACATCAGAAAGAGTCTAAAAGGACATCATGGATCTTTTAGAACTTCTGGGGAACCTCTGACCAGAAAAAAAGTTCAAAAGATCCCATAAGGACTACTGTCTTTCGGATTTGACTGGACTTTTTAGCATCAAAAAGAGTCTATAAGGACATCATGGATCTTTTAGACCTTCTGGGGACCCTCTGACCAGAAAAAAAGTTCAAATGATCCCATATGGACTACTGTCTTTCGGATGTGGCTGGACTTTATAACATCAGAAAGAATCTATAAGGACATAATGGATCTTTTAGACCTTCTGGGGACCCTCTGACCAGAAAAAAAGTTCAAAAGATCCCATGTGGACTACTGTCTTTCGAATTTGACTGGACTTTTTAACATCAAAAAGAGTCTATAAGGACATCATGTATCTTTTAGACCTTCTGGGGACCCTCTGACCAGAAACAAAGTTCAAAAGATCCCATATGGACTACTGTCTTTCGAATTTGACTGGACTTTTTAACATCAAAAAGAGTCTATAAGGACATCATGTAACTTTTAGACCTTCTGGGGACCCTCTGACTAAAAAAAAAGTTCAAAAGTCCCATATGGCCTACTTTCTGGTGGACTAGATCAGACTTTTTAACATAAGCAAGAATCTATAAGGACATAATGGATCTTTTAGACCTTCTGGGGACCCTTTGACCAGAAAAAATGTTCAAAAGATCCCATATGGACTACTGTCTTTCGGATTTGACTGGACTTTTTAACATCAAAAAGTGTTTATAAGGACATCATGTAACTTTTAGACATTCTGGGGACCCTCTGACCAGAAACAAAGTTCAAAAAGACCCATATGGACTACTCTCTGGCGGACTTGATCTGACTTTTTAACATCAGAAAGAGTCTAAAAGGACATCATGGATCTTTTAGAACTTCTGGGGAACCTCTGACCAGAAAAAAAGTTCAAAAGATCCCATAAGGACTACTGTCTTTCGGATTTGACTGGACTTTTTAGCATCAGAAAGAGTCTATAAGGACATCATGGATCTTTTAGACCTTCTGGGGACCCTCTGACCAGAAAAAAAGTTCAAAATGTCCCATATGGACTACTGTATGGATGACTTGATCTGACTTTTTAACATCAGAAGAGTCTATAAGGACATCATGGATCTTTTAGACCTTCTGGGGACCCTCTGACCAGAAATAAAGTTCAAAATTTCCCATATGGACTACTCTCTGGCGGACTTGATCTGACTTTTTAACATCAGAAAGAGTCTATAAGGAAATCATGGATCTTTTAGAACTTCTGGGGAACCTCTGACCAGAAAAAAAGTTCAAAAGATCCCATAAGGACTACTGTCTTTCGAATTTGACTGGACTTTTTAACATCAAAAAGAGTCTATAAGGACATCATGTAACTTTTAGACCATCTGGGGACCCTCTGACCAGAAACAAAGGTCAAAAAGTCCCATATGGACTACTCTCTGGCGGACTTGATCTGACTTTTTAACATCAGAAAGAGTCTAAAAGGACATCATGGATCTTTTAGACCTTCTAGGGACCCTCTGACCAGAAATTTTTTCAAAAGATCCCATGTGGACTACTGTCTTTCGGATTTGACTGGACTTTTTAGCATCAGAAAGAGTCTATAAGGAAATCATGGATCTTTTACACCTTCTGAGGACCATCTGACCAGAAAAAAGTTCAAAAGATCCCATACGGACTACTGTCTTTCGGATTTGACTGGACTTTTTATCATCAGAAAGAGTCTATAAGGACATCATGGATCTTTTAGACCTTCTGGGGACCCTCTGACCAGAAAAAAAGTTCAAAATGTCCCATATGGACTACTGTATGGATGACTTGATCTGACTTTTTAACATCAGAAGAGTCTATAAGGACATCATGGATCTTTTAGACCTTCTGGGGACCCTCTGACCAGAAAAAAAGTTCAAAATTTCCCATATGGACTACTCTCTGGCGGACTTGATCTGACTTTTTAACATCAGAAAGAGTCTATAAGGACATCATGGATCTTTTAGAACTTCTGGGGAACCTCTGACCAGAAAAAAAGTTCAAAAGATCCCATAAGGACTACTGTCTTTCGAATTTGACTGGACTTTTTAACATCAAAAAGAGTCTATAAGGACATCATGTAACTTTTAGACCTTCTGGGGACCCTCTGACCAGAAACAAAGGTCAAAAAGTCCCATATGGACTACTCTCTGGCGGACTTGATCTGACTTTTTAACATCAGAAAGAGTCTAAAAGGACATCATGGATCTTTTAGACCTTCTAGGGACCCTCTGACCAGAATTTTTTTTCAAAAGATCCCATGTGGACTACTGTCTTTCGGATTTTACTGGACTTTTTAGCATCAGAAAGAGTCTATAAGGAAATCATGGATCTTTTACACCTTCTGAGGACCATCTGACCAGAAAAAAAGTTCAAAAGATCCCATACGGACTACTGTCTTTCGGATTTGACTGGACTTTTTAACATCAAAAAGAGTCTATAACTACATCATGTAACTTTTAGACCTTCTGGGGACCCTCTGACCAGAAAAAAAGTTCAGAATGTCCCATATAGACTACTGTATGGCGGACTTGATCTGACTTTTTAACATCAGAAAGAGTCTACAAGGACATCATGGATCTTTTAGACCTTTTGGGGACCCTCTGACCAGAAAAAAAGTTCAAAATGTCCCATATGGACTACTGTATGGTGGACTTGATCTGACTTTTTAACATCAGAAAGAGTCTGTAAGGAAATCATGGATCTTTTAGACCTTCTGGGGACCCTCTGACCAAAACAAAAGTTCAAAAGATCCCATAAGGACTACTGTCTTTCGGATTTGACTGGACTTTTTAGCATCAGAAAGAGTCCATAAGGACATCATGGATCTTTTAGACCTGCTGGGGACCCTCTGACCAGAAAAAAAGTTCAAATGATCCCATATGGACTACTGTCTTTCGGATGTGGCTGGACTTTATAACATCAGAAAGAATCTATAAGGACATAATGGATCTTTTAGACCTTATGGGGACCCTCTGACCAAAAAAAAGTTCAAAAAATCCCATTTGGACTACTGTCTTTCGAATTTGACTGGACTTTTTAACATCAAAAAGAGTCTATAAGGACATCATGTAACTTTTAGACCTTCTGGGGACCCTCTGACCAGAAACAAAGTTCAAAAGATCCCATATGGACTACTGTCTTTCGAATTTGACTGAACTTTTTAACATCAAAAAGAGTCTATAAGGACATCATGTAACTTTTAGACCTTCAGGGGACCCTCTGACCAGAAACAAAGTTCAAAAAGTCCCATATGGACTACTCTCTGGCGGACTTGATCTGACTTTTTAACATCAGAAAGAGTCTAAAAGGACATCATGGATCTTTTAGAACTTCTGGGGAACCTCTGACCAGAAAAAAAGTTCTAAAGATCCCATATGGACTACTGTCTTTCGGATGTGGCTGGACTTTTTAACATCAGAAAGAGTCTATAAGGACCTCATGGATCTTTTAGACCTTCTGGGGACCCTTTGACCAGAAAAAAAGTTCAAAAGATCCCATATGGACTACTGTCTACCTCATGGATCTTTATTCCTTCTGGGGACCCTTTGACCAGAAAAAAAGTTCAAAAGATCCCATATGGACAAGAGTCTTTTCTTTGACCAGAAAAAAAGTTCAAATGATCCCATATGGACTACTGTCTTTCGGATGTGGCTGGACTTTTTAACATCAGAAAGAGTCTATAAGGACCTCATGGATCTTTTAGACCTTCTGGGGACCCTCTGACCAGAAAAAAAGTTCAAATGATCCCCTATGGACTACTGTCTTTCGGATGTGGCTGCACTTTATAACATCAGAAAGAATCTATAAGGACATCATGGATCTTTTAGACCTTCTGGGGACCCTCTGACCAGAAAAAAAGTTCAAAAGATCCCATGTGGACTACTGTCTTTCGAATTTGACTGGACTTTTTAACATCAAAAAGAGTCTAATAGGACATCATGTAACTTTTAGACCTTCTGGGGACCCTCTGACTAAAAAAAAAGTTCAAAAAGTCCCATATGGACTACTCTCTGGCGGACTTGATCTGACTTTTTAACATCAGAAAGAGTCTATAAGGACATAATGGATCTTTTATACCTTCTGGGGACCCTCTGAGCAGAAAAAAAGTTCAAAAAATCCTATATGGATGACTATCTTTCGGATTTGACTGGACTTTCTAACATCAGAAAGAGTCTATGAGGACATCATGTAGCTTTTAGACCTTCTGGGGACCCTCTGACCAGAAAAAAAGTTCAAAGATCCCATATGGACTAATGTCTTTCGGATTTGACTGGACTTTTTAACATCAAAAAGAGTCTATGAGGACATTATGGATCTTTTAGACCTTCTGGGGACCCTCTGACCAGAAAAAAAGTTCAAAAGATCCCATATGGACTACTGTCTTTCGGTTTTGACTGGACTTTTTAGCATCAGAAAGAGTCGATAAGGACATCATGGATCTTTTAGACCTTCTGGGGACCCTCTGACCAGAAAAAAAGTTCAAATGATCCCATATGGACTACTGTCTTTCGGATGTGGCTGGACTTTATAACATCAGAAAGAATCTATAAGGACATAATGGATCTTTTAGACCTTCTGGGGACCCTTTGACCAAATAAAAAGTTCAAAAAATCCCATGTGGACTACTGACTTTCGAATTTGACTGGACTTTTTAACATCAAAAAGAGTCTATAAGGACATCATGTAACTTTTAGACCTTCTGGGGACCCTCTGACCAAAAAAAAAAGTTCAAAAAATCCCATGTGGACTACTGTCTTTCGAATTTGACTGGACTTTTTAACATTAAAAAGAGTCTATAAGGACATCATGTAACTTTTAGACCTTCTGGGGACCCTCTGACCAGAAACAAAGTTCAAAAGATCCCATATGGACTACTGTCTTTCGAATTTGACTGGACTTTTTAACATCAAAAAGAGTCTATAAGGACATCATGTAACTTTTAGACATTCTGGGGACCCTCTGACCAGAAACAAAGTTCAAAAAGTCCCATATGGACTACTCTCTGGCGGACTTGATCTGACTTTTTAACATCAGAAAGAGTCTATAAGGACATAATGGATCTTTTATAATGGATCTTCTGGGGACCCTCTGACCAGAAACAAAGTTCAAAAAGTCCCATATGGACTACTGTCTTTCGGATGTGGCTGGACTTTATAACATCAGAAAGAATCTATAAGGACATAATGGATCTTTTAGACCTTCTGGGGACCCTCTGACCAGAAAAAAAGTTCAAAAGATCCCATAAGGACTACTGTCTTTCGAATTTGACTGGACTTTTTAACATCAAAAAGAGTCTATAAGGACATCATGTAACTTTTAGACCATCTGGGGACCCTCTGACCAGAAACAAAGGTCAAAAAGTCCCATATGGACTACTCTCTGGCGGACTTGATCTGACTTTTAAACATCAGAAAGAGTCTAAAAGGACATCATGGATCTTTTAGACCTTCTAGGGACCCTCTGACCAGAATTTTTTTTCAAAAGATCCCATGTGGACTACTGTCTTTCGGATTTGACTGGACTTTTTATTATCAGAAAGAGTCTATAAGGAAATCATGGATCTTTTACACCTTCTGAGGACCATCTGACCAGAAAAAAAGTTCAAAAGATCCCATACGGACTACTGTCTTTCGGATTTGACTGGACTTTTTAGCATCAGAAAGAGTCTATAAGGACATCATGGATCTTTTAGACCTTCTGGGGACCCTCTGACCAGAAAAAAAGTTCAAAATGTCCCATATGGACTACTGTATGGATGACTTGATCTGACTTTTTAACATCAGAAGAGTCTATAAGGACATCATGGATCTTTTAGACCTTCTGGGGACCCTCTGACCAGAAAAAAAGTTCAAAATTTCCCATATGGACTACTCTCTGGCGGACTTGATCTGACTTTTTAACATCAGAAAGAGTCTATAAGGACATCATGGATCTTTTAGAACTTCTGGGGAACCTCTGACCAGAAAAAACGTTCAAAAGATCCCATAAGGACTACTGTCTTTCGAATTTGACTGGACTTTTTAACATCAAAAAGAGTCTATAAGGACATCATGTAACTTTTAGACCTTCTGGGGACCCTCTGACCAGAAACAAAGGTCAAAAAGTCCCATATGGACTACTCTCTGGCGGACTTGATCTGACTTTTTAACATCACAAAGAGTCTAAAAGGACATCATGGATCTTTTAGACCTTCTAGGGACCCTCTGACCAGAATTTTTTTTCAAAAGATCCCATGTGGACTACTGTCTTTCGGATTTTACTGGACTTTTTAGCATCAGAAAGAGTCTATAAGGAAATCATGGATCTTTTACACCTTCTGAGGACCATCTGACCAGAAAAAAAGTTCAAAAGATCCCATACGGACTACTGTCTTTCGGATTTGACTGGACTTTTTAACATCAAAAAGAGTCTATAACTACATCATGTAACTTTTAGACCTTCTGGGGACCCTCTGACCAGAAAAAAAGTTCAGAATGTCCCATATAGACTACTGTATGGCGGACTTGATCTGACTTTTTAACATCAGAAAGAGTCTGTAAGGAAATCATGGATCTTATAGACCTTCTGGGGACCCTCTGACCAGAAAAAAAGTTCAAAATTTCCCATATGGACTACTCTCTGGCGGACTTGATCTGACTTTTTAACATCAGAAAGAGTCTATAAGGACATCATGGATCTTTTAGAACTTCTGGGGAACCTCTGACCAGAAAAAAAGTTCAAAAGATCCCATAAGGACTACTGTCTTTCGAATTTGACTGGACTTTTTAACATCAAAAAGAGTCTATAAGGACATCATGTAACTTTTAGACCTTCTGGGGACCCTCTGACCAGAAACAAAGTTCAAAAAGTCCCATATGGACTACTCTCTGGCGGACTTGATCTGACTTTTTAACATCAGAAAGAGTCTAAATGGACATCATGGATCTTTTAGACCTTCTAGGGACCCTCTGACCAGAATTTTTTTTCAAAAGATCCCATGTGGACTACTGTCTTTCGGATTTTACTGGACTTTTTAGCATCAGAAAGAGTCTATAAGGAAATCATGGATCTTTTACACCTTCTGAGGACCATCTGACCAGAAAAAAAGTTCAAAAGATCCCATACGGACTACTGTCTTTCGGATTTGACTGGACTTTTTAACATCAAAAAGAGTCTATAACTACATCATGTAACTTTTAGACCTTCTGGGGACCCTCTGACCAGAAAAAAAGTTCAGAATGTCCCATATAGACTACTGTATGGCGGACTTGATCTGACTTTTTAACATCAGAAAGAGTCTGTAAGGAAATCATGGATCTTATAGACCTTCTGGGGACCCTCTGACCAAAACAAAAGTTCAAAAGATCCCATAAGGACTACTGTCTTTCGGATTTGACTGGACTTTTTAGCATCAGAAAGAGTCCATAAGGACATCATGGATCTTTTAGACCTGCTGGGGACCCTCTGACCAGAAAAAAAGTTCAAATGATCCCATATGGACTACTGTCTTTCGGATGTGGCTGGACTTTATAACATCAGAAAGAATCTATAAGGACATAATGGATCTTTTAGACCTTATGGGGACCCTCTGACCAAAAAAAAGTTCAAAAAATCCCATTTGGACTACTGTCTTTCGAATTTGACTGGACTTTTTAACATCAAAAAGAGTCTATAAGGACATCATGTAACTTTTAGACCTTCTGGGGACCCTCTGACCAGAAACAAAGTTCAAAAGATCCCATATGGACTACTGTCTTTCGAATTTGACTGAACTTTTTAACATCAAAAAGAGTCTATAAGGACATCATGTAACTTTTAGACCTTCAGGGGACCCTCTGACCAGAAACAAAGTTCAAAAAGTCCCATATGGACTACTCTCTGGCGGACTTGATCTGACTTTTTAACATCAAAAAGAGTCCAAAAGGACATCATGGATCTTTTAGAACTTCTGGGGAACCTCTGACCAGAAAAAAAGTTCTAAAGATCCCATATGGACTACTGTCTTTCGGATGTGGCTGGACTTTTTAACATCAGAAAGAGTCTATAAGGACCTCATGGATCTTTTAGACCTTCTGGGGACCCTTTGACCAGAAAAAAAGTTCAAAAGATCCCATATGGACTACTGTCTACCTCATGGATCTTTATTCCTTCTGGGGACCCTTTGACCAGAAAAAAAGTTCAAAAGATCCCATATGGACAAGAGTCTTTTCTTTGACCAGAAAAAAAGTTCAAATGATCCCATATGGACTACTGTCTTTCGGATGTGGCTGGACTTTTTAACATCAGAAAGAGTCTATAAGGACCTCATGGATCTTTTAGACCTTCTGGGGACCCTCTGACCAGAAAAAAAGTTCAAATGATCCCCTATGGACTACTGTCTTTCGGATGTGGCTGCACTTTATAACATCAGAAAGAATCTATAAGGACATCATGGATCTTTTAGACCTTCTGGGGACCCTCTGACCAGAAAAAAAGTTCAAAAGATCCCATGTGGACTACTGTCTTTCGAATTTGACTGGACTTTTTAACATCAAAAAGAGTCTAATAGGACATCATGTAACTTTTAGACCTTCTGGGGACCCTCTGACTAAAAAAAAAGTTCAAAAAGTCCCATATGGACTACTCTCTGGCGGACTTGATCTGACTTTTTAACATCAGAAAGAGTCTATAAGGACATAATGGATCTTTTATACCTTCTGGGGACCCTCTGAGCAGAAAAAAAGTTCAAAAAATCCTATATGGATGACTATCTTTCGGATTTGACTGGACTTTCTAACATCAGAAAGAGTCTATGAGGACATCATGTAGCTTTTAGACCTTCTGGGGACCCTCTGAGCAGAAAAAAAGTTCAAAGATCCCATATGGACTACTATCTTTCGGATTTGACTGGACTTTTTAACATTAGAAAGAGACTACAAGGACATCATGGATCTTTTTGACCTTCTGGGGACCCTCTGACCAGAAAAAAAGTTCAAATGATCCCATATGGACTACTGTCTTTCGGATTTGACTGGACTTGTAACATAAAAAGAGTCTATAAGGACATCATGTAACTTTTAGACCTGGGTACCCTCTGACCAAAAACAAACTTCAAAAGATCCCATATGGACTACTGTCTTTCGGATGTGGCTGGACTTTTTGACATCAGAAAGAGTCTATAAGGACATCATGGATCTTTTAGACCTTCTGGGGACCCTCTGACCAAAAAAAAGTTCAAAAAGTCCCATATGGACTATTCTCTTGCGGATTTGACTGGACTTTTTAACATCAAAAAGAGTCTATAAGGACATCACGGATCTTTTATACCTTCTGGGGACCCTCTGACCAGAAAAAAAGTTCAAAAAGTCCCATATGGACTACTCTCTGCCGGACTTGATCTGACTTTTTAACATGAGAAAGAGTCTATAAGGACATAATGGATCTTTTAGATGTTCTGGGGACCCTTTGACCAGGAAAAAAGTTCAAAAGATCCCATAAGGACTACTGTCTTTCGGATTTGACTGGACTTTTTAACATCAAAAAGAGTCTATAAGGACACATCATGTAACTTTTAGACCTTCTGGGGACCCTCTGACCAGAAACAAAGTTCAAAAGATCCCAAATGGACTACTGTCTTTCGAATTTGACTGGACATTTTAGCATAAGAAAGAGTCTATAAGGACATCATGTAGCTTTTATACCTTCTGGGGACCCACTGAGCAGGAAAAAAGTTCAAAAGGTCCCATATGGACTACTGTCTGGTGTACTTGACTTTTTAACATCAAAAAGTGTCTACAAGGACATCTTGTAGCTTATAGACCTTCTGGGGACACTCTGACCAGAAAAAAAGTTCAAAAGTTCCAAAATGGACTGCTGTTGGCGGACTTGACTATTTAACAGCAGAAAATGTATGTAAGCACATCATCATGTAGATTTTAGACCTTCTGGGGACCCTCTGACCAGAAAAAAAGTTCAAAAGATCCCATATGGACTACTGTCTTTCGGATTTGACTGGACTTTTTAACATTAGAAAGAGTCTACAAGGACATCATGGATCTTTTTGACCTTCTGGGGACCCTCTGACCAGAAAAAAAAGTTCAAATAATCCCATATGGACTACTGTCTTTCGGATGTGGAATGACTTTTTAACATCAGAAAGAGTCTATAAGGACATCATGGATCTTTTAGACCTTCTGGGGACCCTCTGACCAGAAAAAAAGTTCAAAAGATCCCATATGGACTACTGTCTTTCGGATTTGACAGGACTTTTTAGCATCAGAAAGAGTCTATAAGGAAATCATGGATCGTTTAGACCTTCTGGGGACCCTCTGACCAGAAAAAAAGTTCAAAAGATCCCATATGGACGACTATCTTTCGGATTTGACTGGACTTGTAACATAAAAAGAGTCTATAAGGACATCATGTAACTTTTAGACCTGGGTACCCTCTGACCAAAAACAAACTTCAAAAGATCCCACATGGACTACTGTCTTTCGGATTTGACTGGACTTTTTAGCCTCAGAAAGAGTCTATAATTACATCATGGATCTTTTAGACCTTCTGGGGACCCTCTGAACAGAAAAAAAGTTCAAAAGATCCCATATCGACTACTGTCTTTCGGATGTGGCTGGACTTTTTAACATCGGAAAGAGTCTATAATGACATCATGGATCTTTTAGACCTTCTGGGGACCCTCTGACCAGAAAAAAAGTTCAAAAAGTCCCATATGGACTACTCTCTGATGGATTTGACTGGACTTTTTAACATCAAAAAGAGTCTATAAGGACATCATGTAACTTTCAGACCTTCTGGGGACCCTCTGACCAGAAACAAAGTTCAAAAGATCCCAAATGGACTACTGTCTTTCGGATTTGACTGGACTTTTTAGCATCAGAAAGAGTCTATAAGGACATCATGGATCTTTAATACTTTCTGGGGACCCTTTGAGCAGGAAAAAAGTTCAAAAGGTCCCATATGGACTACTGTCTGGTGGACGTGACTTTTTAACTTCAAAAAGAGTCTACAAGGACATCTTGTAGCTTTTAGACCTTCTGGCGACACTCTGACCAGAAAAAAAGTTCAAAAGGTCCCACAAGGACTGCTGTTGGCGAACTTGATTTTTTAACAGCAGAAAATGTCTGTATGGACATCATCATGTAGATTTTAGACCTTGTGGGGAACCTCTGACCAGACTTTTTAACATCAAAAAGAGACAATAAGGACATCATGTAACTTTTAGACCTTCTGGGGACCCTCTGACCAGAAAAAAAGTTCAAAAGGTCCCATATGGACTACTCTCTGGCGGACTTGATCTGACTTTTTAACATCAGAAAGAGTCTATAAGGACATAATGGATCTTTTAGACCTTCTGGGGACCCTCTGACAGGAAAAAATTCAAAAGATCCCATATGGACTACTGTCTTTCGGATTTGACTGGACTTTTTAATATAAAAAGAGTCTATAAGGACATCATGTAACTTTTAGACCTGGGTACCCTCTGACCAAAAACAAAGTTCAAAAGATCCCATATGGACTACTGTCTTTCGGATTTGACTGGACTTTTTAGCATCAGAAAGAGTCTATAAGGACATCATGGATCTTTTAGACCTTCTGGGGACCCTCTGAACAGAAAAAAAGTTCAAAAAGTCCCAAATGGACTACTCTCTGAAGGATTTGACTGGACTTTTTAACATCAAAAAGTGTCTATAAGGACATCATGGATCTTTTATACCTTCTGGGGACCCTCTGACCAGAAACAAAGTTCAAAAGATCCCAAATGGACTACTGTCTTTCAAAATTGACTGGACATTTTAGCATAAGAAAGAGTCTATAAGGACATCATGTAGCTTTTATACCTTCTGGGGACCCACTGAGCAGGAAAAAAGTTCAAAAGGTCCCATATGGACTAATGTCGTGTGTACTTGACTTTTTAACATCAAAAAGTGTCTACAAGGACATCTTGTAGCTTTTAGACCTTCTGGGGACACTCTGACCAGAAAAAAAGTTCAATGGTTCCAAAATGGACTGCTGTTGGCGGACTTGACTATTTAACAGCAGAAAATGTCTGTAAGCACATCATCATGTAGATTTTAGACCTTCTGGGGACCCTCTGATCAGAAAAAAAGTTCAAAAGATCCCATATGGACTACTGTCTTTCGGATTTGACTGGACTTTTTAGCATCAGAAAGAGTCTATAAGGACATCATGTAACTTTTAGACCTTCTGGGGACCCTCTGACCAGAAAAAAAGATCAAAAGATCCCATATGGACTACTGTCTTTCGGATGTGTCTGGACTTTTTAACATCAGAAAGAGTCTATAAGGACATCATGGATCTTTTAGACCTTCTGGGGACCCTCTGACCAGAAAAAAAGTTCAAAAAGTCCCATATGGACTACACTCTGGCGGACTTGATCTGACTTTTTAACATCAGAAAGAGTCTATAAGGACATAATGGATCTTTTAGACCTTCCGGGGACCCTCTGACCAGAAAAAAAGTTCAAAAGGTCCCATATGGACTACTCTCTGGCGGACTTGATCTGACTTTTTAGCATCAGAAAGAGTCTATGAGGACATAATGGATCTTTTAAACCTTCCGGGGACCCTCTGACCAGAAAAAAACATTCAAAAGATCCCATATGGACTACTGTCTTTCGGATTTGGCTGGACTTTTTAACATCAGAAAGAGTCTATAAGGACATGATGTAGCTTTTAGACCTTCTGGCGAAACTCTGACCAGAAAAAAAGTTCAAAAACTCCCACATGGACTGCTGTTGGCGGACTTGAATTTTAACAGCAGAAAATGTCTGTAAGGACATCATCATGTAGATTTTAGGCCTTGTGGGGAACCTCTGACCAGACTTTTTAACATCAAAAAGAGTCTATAAGGACATCATGTAACTTTGAGACCTTCTGGGGACCCGCTGACCAGAAAAAAAGTTCAAAAAGTCCCATTTGGATTACTGTCTTTCGGATTTGATTGGAGTTTTTAGCATCAGAAAGAGTCTATAAGGACATCATGTAACTTTTAGACCTTCTGGGGACCCTCTGAGCAGAAAAAAGGTTCAAAAGATCCTATATGGACGACTATCTTTCGGATTTGACTGGACTTTCTTACATCAGAAAGAGTCTATGAGGACATCATGTAGCTTTTAGACCTTCTGGGGACCCTCTGAGCAGAAAAAAGTTCAAAAGATCCCATATGGACTACTGTCTTTCGGATGTGACTGGACTTTTTAACATCAGAAAGAGTCTATAAGGACATCATGGATCTTATAGACCTTCTGGGGACCCTATGACCAGAAAATTTTTTCAAAAGATCCCATATGGACTACTGTCTTTCGGATTTGACTGGACTTTTTAACATCAAAAAGAGTTTATAAGGACTTCATGTAACTTTTAGACCTTCTGGGGACCCTCTGACCAGAAAAAAAGTTCAAAAGACCCCATATGGACTACTGTCTTTCGGATGTGACTGGATTTTTAACATCAGAAAGAGTCTATAAGGACATCTTGGATCTTTTAGACCTTCTGGGGACCCTCTGACTAAAAAAAAAGTTCAAAAGATCCCATACGGACTCTATAAGGACATAATGGATCTTTTAGACCTTCTGGGGACCCTCTGACCAGAAAAAAGTTCAATAGATCCCATAAGGACTACTGTCTTTCGGATTTGACTGGACTTTTTAACATCAAAAAGAGTCTATAAGGACACATCATGTAACTTTTAGACCTTCTGGGGACCCTCTGACCAGAAAAAAAGGTCACAAGATCCCATATGGACTACTGTCTTTCGGATGTGGCTGGACTTTTTAACATCAGAAAGAGGACCATCTTTAACATCTGGGGACCCTCTGACCAGAAACTAAGTTCAAAAGATCCCAAATGCACTACTGTCTATAAGGACATCATGGATCATTTAGACCTTCTGGGGACCCTCTGACCAGAAATAAAGTTGAAAAGATCCCATACGGACTACTGTCTAATGGATTTGACTGGAATTTTTAACATCAGAAAGAGTCTATAAGGACATCATGTAACTTTTAGACCTTCTGGGGACCCTCTGACCAGAAAAAAAGTTCAAACAATCCCATATGGACTACTGTCGGATTTGACTGGACTTTTTAATATCAAAAATAGTCTATAAGGACATCATGTAACTTTTAGGCCTTCTGGGGACCCTCTGACCAGAAAAAAAGTTTAAAAGATCCCGTATGGACTACTGTCTTTCGGATTTGACTGGACTTTTTAACATCAAAAAGAGTCTATAAAGACATCATGGATCTTTTAGACCTTATGGGGACCCTCTGACCAGAAAAAAAGTTTAAAAGATCCCATATGGACTACTGTCTTTCGGATTTGAATGGACTTTTTAGCATCAAAAAGAGTCTATAAGGACATGATGTAGCTTTTAGACCTTCTGGCGACAATCTGACCAGAAAAAAAGTTCAAAAGGTTCCACATGGACTGCTGTTGGCGGACTTGACTTCTTAACAGCAGAAAATTTCTGTAAGGACATCATCATGTAGATTTTAGACCTTGTGGGGAACCTCTGACCAGACTTTTTAACATCAAAAAGAGTCTATAAGGTCATCATGGATCTTTTAGACCTTTCGGGGACCCTCTGACCAGAAAAAAAGTTCAAAAAGTCCCATATGGACTACTCTCTGGCGGACTTGATCTGACTTTTTAACATCAGAAAGAGTATATAAAGACAAAATGGATCTTTTAGACCTTCTGGGGACCCTCTGAAAAGAAAAAAAGTTCAAAAGGTCCCATATGGACTACTGTCTGGTGGACGTGACTTTTTAACATCAAAAAGAGTCTACAAGGACATCTTGTAACTTTTAGACCTTGTGGGGAACCTCTGACCAGACTTTTTAACATCAGAAATAGTCTATAAGGACATCGTGTAAATTTTAGACCTTCCGGGGACCCTCTGACCAGAAAAAAAGTTCAAAAGATCCCATATGGACTACTGTCTTTCGGATTTGACTGGACTTTTTGACATCAAAAAGAGTCTATAAGGACATCATGGATCTTTTAGACCTTCTGGGGACACTCTGACCAGAAATAAAGTTGAAAAGATCCCATATGGACTACTGTCTAATGGATTTGACTGGACTTTTTAACATCAGAAAGAGTCTATAAGGACATCATGGATCTTTTAGACCTTCTGGGGACCCTCTGACCAGAAAAAAAGTTCAAAAGATCCCATATGGACTTCTGTCTGGCGGACTTGATCTGACTTTATAACATCAGAAAGAGTCTATAAGGACATCATGTAACTTTTAGACCTTCTGGGGACCCTCTGACAAGAAAAAAAGTTCAAAAGATCCCATATAGACTACTGTTTTTCGGATGTGACGGGACATTTTAACATCAGAAAGAGTCTATAAGGACATCATGGATCTTTTAGACCTTCTGGGGACCCTGACCAGATAAAACATTCAAAAAGTCCCATATGGACTACTCTCTGGCGGACTTGATCTGACTTTTTAACATCAGAAAGAGTCTATAGGGAATTCATGGATCTTTTAGACTTTCTGGGGACCCTCTGACCAGATATAAAGTTCAAAAGATCCCATATGGACTACTGTCTTTCGGATTTGATTGGACTTTTTAACATCAAAAAGAATCTATAAGGACATCATGCAGCTTTTAGACCTTCTGGGGTACCTCTGACCAGAAACAAAGTTCAAAAGATCCCATATGGACTACTGTCTTTCGGATTTGACTGGACTTTTTAGCATCAGAGAGAGTCTATAAGGACATGATGTAGCTTTTAGACCTTCTGGCAACACTCTGACCAGAAAAAAAGTTCAAAAGTTCCCACATGGACTGCTGTTGGCGGACTTGACTTTTTAACAGCAGAAAATGTCTGTAAGGACATCATCATGTAGATTTTAGACCTTGTAGGAAACCTCTGACCAGACTTTTTAACATCAAAAAGAGTCTATAAGGACATCATGTAACTTTTAGACCTTCTGGGGACCCTCTGACCAGAAAAAAAGTTCGAAAGATCCCATATGGACTACTGTCTTTCGGATTTGACTGGACTTTTTAGCATCAGAAAGAGTCTATAAGGACATCATGTAACTTTTAGACCTTCTGGGGACCCTCTGACCAGAAAAAAAGTTCAAAAAGTCCCATATGGACTATTCTCTGGCGGACTTGATCTGACTTTTTAACATCAGAAAGAGTCTATAAAGACATAATGTATCTTTTAGACTTTCTGGGGACCCTCTGACCAGAAAAAAAGTTCAAAAGATCCCATATGGGCTACTGTCTTTCGGATTTGACTGGACTTTTTAACATCAAAAAGAGTCTATGAGGACATCATGGATCTTTTAGACCTTCTGGGGACCCTCTGAAAAGAAAAAAAGTTCAAAAGGTCCCATATGGACTACTGTCTGGTGGACGTGACTTTTTAACATCAAAAAGAGTCTACAAGGACATCATGTAGCTTTTAGACCTTGTGGGGAACCTCTGACCAGACCTTTTAACATCAGAAAGAGTCTATAATGACATAATGGATCTTTTAGACCTTCTGGGGACCCTCTGACCAGAAAAAAAGTTCAAAAGATCCCATATGGACTACTGTCTTTCGGATTTGACTGGACTTTTTAGCATCAGACAGAGTCTATAAGGACATTATGGATCTTTTAGACCTTCTGGGGACCCTCTGACCAGAAAAAAAGTTCAAACAATCCCATATAGACCACTGTCGGATTTGACTGGACTTTTTAAAATCAAAAATAATCTATAAGGACATGATGTAGCTTTTAGACCTTCTGGCGACACTCTGACCAGAAAAAAAGTTCGAAAGGTCCCACATGGACTGTTGTTGAAGGACTTGACTTTTTAACAGCAGAAAATTCTGTAAGGACATCATCATGTAGATTTTAGACCTTGTGGGGAACCTCTGACCAGACTTTTTGACATCAAAAAGAGTCTATAAGGATATCATGTAACTTTTAGACCTTCTGGGGACCCTCTGACCAGAAAAAAAGTTCAAAAGGTCCCATATGGACTACTCTCTGGCGGACTTGATCCGACTTTTTAACATCAGAAAGAGTCTATGAGGACATAATGGATCTTTTAAACCTTCCGAGGACCCTCTGACCAGAAAAAAAGTTCAAAAGATCCCATATGGACTACTGTCTTTCGGATTTGACTGGACTTTTTAGCATCAGAAAGAGTCTATAAGGACATCATGTAACTTTTAAACCTTTGCGGACCCTCTGACCAGAAAAAAGTTCAAAAGATCCCATATGGACTACTGTCTTTCGGATTTGGCTGGACTTTTTAACATCAGAAAGAGTCTATAAGGACATCATGGATATTTTAGACCTTCTGGGGACCCTCTGACCAGAAAAAAAGTTTAAAAAGTCCCATGTGGACTACTCTCTGGCGGACTTGAACTGACTTTTTAACATCAGAAAAAGTGTATAAAGACATAATGGATCTTTTAGACTTTCTGGGGACCCTCTGACCAGAAAAAAAGTTCAAAAGATCCCATATGGGCTACTGTCTTTCGGATTTGACGGGACTTTTTAACATCAAAAAGAGTCTATAAGGACATCATGGATCTTTTTGACCTTCTGGGGACCCTCTGAAAAGAAAAAAAGTTTGAAAGGTCCCATATGGACTACTGTCTGGTGGACGTGACTTTTTAACATCAAAAAGAGTCTTCAAGGACATCATGTAGCTTTTAGAAATTGTGGGGAACCTCTGACCAGACTTTTTAACATCAGAAAGAGTCTATAAGCACATAATGGATCTTTTAGACCTTCCGGGGACCCTCTGACCAGAAAAAAAGTTCAAAAGATGCCATATGGACTACTGTCTTTCGGATTTGACTGGACTTTTTAGCATCAGAGAGAGTCTATAAAGACATCAGATTTGACTGGACTTTTTAACATCAAAAAGGTTCTATAAGGACATCATATAACTTTTAGACCTTCTGGGGACCCTCTGACCAGAAAAAAAGTTCAAAAGATCCCATATGGACTACTGTCTTTCGGATTTGACTGGACTTTTTAGTATCAGAAAGAGTCTATAAGGACATCATGGATCTTTTAGACCTTCTGGGGACCCTCTGTCCAGAAAAAAAGTTCAAACAATCCCATATGGACTACTGTCGGATTTGATTGGACTTTTTAAAATCAAAAATAGTCTATAAGGACATCATGTAACTTTTAGACCTTCTGGGGACCCTATGACCAGAAAAAAAGTTCAAAAGATCCCATATGGACTACTGTCTTTCGGATTTGACTGGATTTTTTAACATCAGAAAGAGTCTATAAGGACATCATGTAACTTTTAGACCTTCTGGGGACCCTCTGACAAGAAAAAAAGTTCAAAAAATCCCATATGGACTCCTATCTTGTGGATTGATCTGACTTTTTAACATCAGCAAGAGTCTATAAGGACATCCTGTAACTTTTAGACCTTCTGGGGACCCTCTGACAAGAAAAAAAGTTCAAAAGATCCCATATAGACTACTGTTTTTCGGATGTGACTGGACTTTTTAACATCAGAAAGAGTCTATAAGGACACCATGGATCTTTTAGACCTTCTGGGGACCCTCTGACCAGAAAAAAAGTTCAAAAAGTCCCATATGGACTACTCTCTGGCGGACTTGATCTGACTTTTTAACATAAGAAAGAGTCTATAAGGACATCATGGATCCTTTAAAACTTTCTGGGGACCCTCTGACCAGAAATAAAGTTCAAAAGATCCCATATGGACTACTGTCTTTCGGATTTGACTGGACTTTTTAACATCAAAAAAATCTATAAGGGCATCATTTAGCTTTTAGACCTTCTGGGGACCCTCTGACCAGAAACAAAGTTCAAAAGATCCCATATGGACTACTGTCTTTCGGATTTGACTGGACTTTTTAGCATCAGAAAGAGTCTACAAGGACATGATGTAGCTTTTAAACCTTCCGGGGACCATCTGACCAGAAAAAAAGTTCAAAAGATCCCATATGGACTACTGTCTTTAGAATGTGGCTGGACTTTTTAACATCAGAAAGAGTCTATAAGGACATCATGGATATTTTAGACCTTCTGGGGACCCTCTGACCAAAAAAAAAGTTCAAAAAGTCCCATATGGACTACTCTCTGGCGGACTTGATCTGACTTTTTAATATCAGAAAGAGTCTATAAAGACATCATGGATCTTTTAGACTTTCTGTTGACCCTCTGACCAGAAAAAAAGTTCAAAAGATCCCATATGGGCTACTGTCTTTCGGATTTGACTGGACTTTTTAACATCAAAAAGAGTCTATAAGGACATCATGGATTTTTTTGACCTTCTGGGGACCCTCTGAAAAGAAAAAAAGTTCGAAAGGTCCCATATGGACTACTGTCTGGTGGACGTGACTTTTTAACATCAAAAAGAGTCTTCAAGGACATCATGTAGCTTTTAGACCTTGTGGGGAACCTCGGACCAGACTTTTTAACATCAGACAGAGTCTATAAGGACATAATGGATCTTTTAGACCTTCCGGGGACCCTCTGACCAGAAAAAAAGTTCACAAGATCCCATATTGACTACTGTCTTTCGGATTTGACTGGACTTTTTAGCATCAGAGAGAGTCTATAAGGACATCGGATTTGACTGGACTTTTTAACATCAAAAAGGGTCTATAAGGACATCATATAACTTTTAGACCTTCTGGGGACCCTCTGACCAGAAAAAAAGTTCAAAAGATCCCATATGGACTACTGTCTTTCGGATTTGACTGGACTTTTTAGTATCAGAAAGAGTCTATAAGGACATCATGGATCTTTTAGACCTTCTGGGGACCCTCTGACCAGAAAAAAAGTTCAAACAATCCCATATGGACTACTGTCGGATTTGATTGGACTTTTTAAAATCAAAAATAGTCTATAAGGACATCATGTAACTTTTAGACCTTCTGAGGACCCTATGACCAGAAAAAAAGTTCAAAAGATCCCATATGGACTACTGTCTTTCGGATTTGACTGGACTTTTTAACATCAGAGAGCGTCTATAAGGACATCATGTAATTTTTAGACCTTCTGGGGACCCTCTGACAAGAAAAAAAGTTCAAAAGATCCCATATAGACTACTGTTTTTCGGATGTGAATGGACTTTTTAACATCAGAAAGAGTTTATAAGGACATCATGGATCTTTTAGACTTTCTTGGGGACCCTCTGACCAGAAATAAAGTTCAAAAGATCCCATATGGACTACTGTCTTTCGGATTTGACTAGACTTTTTAGCATCAGAAAGAGTCTATAAGGACATGATGTAGCTTTTAGACCTTCTGGCGACACTCTGACCAGAAAAAAAGTTCAAAAGATCCCATATGGACTACTGTCTTTCGGATTTGACTGGACTTTTTAACATCAGAAAGAGTCTATAAGGACATCATGTAACTTTTAGACCTTCTGGGTACCCTCTGACCAGAAAAAAGTTCAAACAATCCCATATGAACTACTGTCGGATTTGATTGGACTTTTTAAAATCAAAAATAGTCTATAAGGACATCATGTAACTTTTAGACCTTCTGGGGACCCTATGACCAGAAAAAAAGTTCAAAAGATCCCATATGGACTGCTATCTGGCGGATTGATCTGACTTTTTAACATCAGAAAGAGTCTATAAGGACATCATGTAACTTTTAGACCTTCTGGGGACCATCTGACAAGAAAAAAAGTTCAAAAGATCCCATATAGACTACTGTTTTTCGGATGTGACTGGACTTTTTAACATCATAAAGAGTCTATAAGGACATCATGGATCTTTTAGACCTTCTGGGGACCCTCTGACCAGAAAAAAGTTCAAAAAGTCCCATATGGACTACTCTCTGGCAGACTTGATCTGACTTTTTAACATCAGAAAGAGTCTATAGGGACATCATGGATCTTTTAGACTTTCTGGGGACCCTCTGACCAGAAAAAAAGTTCAAAAGATCCCATATGGACTACTGTCTTTCGGATTTGACTGGACTTTTTATTATCAGAAAGAGTCTATAAGGACATCATGTAACTTTTAGACCTTCTGGGGACCCTCTGAACAGCAAAAAAGGTCAAAAGATCCCATATGGACTACTGTCTTTCGGATGTGGCTGGACTTTTTAAAATCAGAGAGAGTCTATAAGGACATCATGTAACTTTTAGACCTTCTGGGTACCCTCTGACC
The DNA here is from genome assembly GCF_051911475.1 of Siphateles boraxobius. Classification (NCBI taxonomy): domain Eukaryota; kingdom Metazoa; phylum Chordata; class Actinopteri; order Cypriniformes; family Leuciscidae; genus Siphateles; species Siphateles boraxobius. Next base: position 5,054,528 of record NW_027509197.1, read on the forward strand.
AGAAAAAAAGTTCAAACAATCCCATATGAACTACTGTCGGATTTGATTAGACTTTTTAAAATCAAAAATAGTCTATAAGGACATCATGTAACTTTTAGACCTTCTGGGGACCCTATGACCAGAAAAAAAGTTCAAAAGATCCCATATGGACTGCTATCTGGCGGATTGATCTGACTTTTTAACATCAGAAAGAGTCTATAAGGACATCATGTAACTTTTAGACCTTCTGGGGACCCTCTGACAAGAAAAAAAGTTCAAAAGATCCCATATAGACTACTGTTTTTCGGATGTGACTGGACTTTTTAACATCATAAAGAGTCTATAAGGACATCATGGATCTTTTAGACCTTCTGGGGACCCTCTGACCAGAAAAAAGTTCAAAAAGTCCCATATGGACTACTCTCTGGCAGACTTGATCTGACTTTATAACATCAGAAAGAGTCTATAGGGACATCATGGATCTTTTAGACTTTCTGGGGACCCTCTGACCAGAAAAAAAGTTCAAAAGATCCCATATGGACTTCTGTCTGGCGGACTTGATCTGACTTTATAACATCAGAAAGAGTCCATGAGGACATAATGGATCTTTTAAACCTTCCTGGGACCCTCTGACCAGAAAAAAAGTTTGAAAGATCCCATATGGACTACTGTCTTTCGGATTTGACTGGACTTTTTAGCATCAGAAAGAGTCTATAAGGACATCATGTAACTTTTAGACCTTCTGGGGACCCTCTGACCAGAAAAAAAGTTCAAAATGTTCCATATGGACTACTGTCTTTTGGATTTGACTGGACTTTTTAGCATCAGACAGAGTCTATAAGGACATCATAGATCTTTTAGACCTTCTGGGGACTCTCTGACCAGAAAAAAAGTTCAAAAGATCACATATGGACTACTGTCTTACGGATTTTACTGGACATTTTAACATCAGAAAGAGTCTATAAGGACATCATGTATCTTTTAGACCTTCTGGGGACCCTCTGACCAGAAAAAAAGTTCAAAAGATCCCATATGGACTTCTGTCTGGCGGACTTGATCTGACTTTATAACATCAGAAAGAGTCTATTAGGACATCATGTAACTTTTAGACCTTCTGGGGACCCTCTGACAAGAAAAAAAGTTCAAAAGATCCCATATGGACTGCTATTCGGCGGATTGATCTGACTTTTTAACATCAAAAAGAATCTATAAGGACATCATGTAGCTTTTAGACCTTTTGGGGACCCTCTGACCAGAAACAAAGTTCAAAAGATCCCATATGGACTACTGTCTTTCAGATTTGACTGGACTTTTTAGCATCAGAAAGAGTCTATAAGGACATGATGTAGCTTTTAGACCTTCTGGCGACACTCTGACCAGAAAAAAAGTTCAAAAGGTCCCACATGGACTGCTGTTGGCGGACTTGACTTTTTAACAGCAGAACATGTCTGTAAGGTCATCATCATGTAGATTTTAGACCTTGTGGGGAACCTCTGACCAGACATTTTAACATCAAAAAGAGTCTATAAGGACATCATGTAACTTTTAGACCTTCTGGGGACCCTCTGACCAGAAAAAAAGTTCAAACGGTCCCATATGGACCACTCTCTGGCGGACTTGATCTGACTTTTTAACATCAGAAAGAGTCTATGAGGACATAATGGATCTTTTAAACCTTCCGGGGACCCTCTGACCAGAAAAAAAGTTTGAAAGATCCCATATGGACTACTGTCTTTCGGATTTGACTGGACTTTTTAGCATCAGAAAGAGTCTATAAGGACATCATGTAACTTTTAGACCTTCTGGGGACCCTCTGACCAGAAAAAAAGTTCAAAAAGTCCCATATGGACTACTGTCTTTTGGATTTGACTGGACTTTTTAATATCAGACAGAGTCTATAAGGACATCATGGATCTTTTAGACCTTCTGGGGACCCTGTGACCAGAAAAAAAGTTCAAAAGATCCAATATGGACTACTGTCTTACGGATTTGACTGGACTTTTTAACATCAGAAAGAGTCTATAAGGACATCATGGATCTTTTAGACCTTCTGGGGACCCTCTGACCAGAAACAAAGTTCAAAAGATCCCATATGGACTACTGTCTTTCGGATTTGACTGGACTTTTTGACATCAAAAAGAGTCTATAAGGACATCATGTAACTTTTAGACCTTCTGGGGACCCTCTGACTAGGGATGCACCGATCCGATACTCAGCATCGGTATCGGCTCCGATACTGCCATTTTTGCCGGATCGGGTATCGGTCAGACGAGGCCGATCCAAATCCGATATTGTGCGTCTACTATTCTGTGTTATAGTTAACCCACAAAAGGCACAAATATTTGCCCCACAAAAGGCACAAAAACATTATAAAGCACCATAAAGTGTTCGTGCACTATCTTATAAGTGTTCTGAAGCCATTATGTAGTATAATGTGAGATATAAATTAATATTTAAGTCATTAAATTCAAGATCACGTAAACTTTTTCCCTCTGCTGCGGCTGTCAATCATTCTTCATTCAGCATCAAACAGCGCGTCACGTTCGGGTACGACAGTCAACATGATGAAACTCTCTCCAAGATGATTCAATGTTAATATTATTATACTTGATCTGTAGATAAAGGGTCTATGGTTTCGCATAAAACAACTTTATATTGCTGGACTTTATTGCTGTAACTAAATCATTTTACTTTCTACCGGGTGTCTGTTAGATCACAACACTGGAGTCAGAGCACTATAATTGTTCTTCACGCGCACAGTAACTGATATTTAAAACTGTTAAAAGAAAAGGCTCAATAAACTATTGCATAGAGATAGATACTGTATAATACTCTACGCATCAATATGTATTTCCTTTGTGCTTTGAACTTTTCAATGCGGACTCGACGTGCTGCGCGCTGTGACTCCGTGTTGCTTCAAGCGCATCATTCTGCGCTCGGGATGTGCATAAGCGCTTTGTGCCGCACTGTGTTGGAGCCTTTCATAATCATAATACTTTTGCGCAATGAAGGATTATTAATAGCCTTTCTTGTTCTGTCCTATCTATCATATGTTGCTGCCTCATTAAACAGCTGTGCTACACATTTAAAACATGTCTCAAATTACATAGCCTAGGCTACTATAAAAAATGATCTGTTTGATTTTTGTTATCTTGTTTTTCATGAATGTATTTTACAACAATATAAAGAGCAATGTGTAACGTTTTACAAGATTTAGTGTTACACTTATTGTCTCTTATTTGTTCCCCACTAAATGTTTTTTTTTCACTAAATGTTCAGATTTTATACAATTATTGTGCACTCGTGATATTTCTAGACTAGATTTTACTGCTGAACTATCCACTAATCTAGTTTATAATAGCATTTTTGTCATATATTATGATCATATATTTTTTGGATTTGTTGTTTTTCTTTATAATGAAGTTGTCTGTATTAAGTAGATGGTGTTTAACTCAAAAAAGAATGATTATCAGTTCAACACACAGTTATTGAAATTCTACTTGATTTAAAAAAAAACTGCGCTGGTATCGGATTGGTATCGGTATCGGCCGATACTCAGAATTTTGGGATCGGATCGGATCGGTTTTGAAAAAGCGGTATCGTTGCATCCCTACCTCTGACCAGAAAAAAAGTTCAAAAGGTCCCATATGGACTACTCTCTGGCGGACTTGATCCGACTTTTTAACATCAGAAAGAGTCTATGAGGACATAATGGATCTTTTAAACCTTCCGAGGACCCTCTGACCAGAAAAAAAGTTCAAAAGATTCCATATGGACTACTGTCTTTCGGATTTGACTGGACTTTTTAGCATCAGAAAGAGTCTATAAGGACATCATGTAACTTTTAGACCTTCTTCGGACCCTCTGACCAGAAAAAAAGTTCAAAAGATCCCATATGGACTACTGTCTTTCGGATTTGGCTGGACTTTTTAACATCAGAAAGAGTCTATAAGGACAACATGGATATTTTAGACCTTCTGGGGACCCTCTGAAAAGAAAAAAGTTCGAAAGGTCCCATATGGACTACTGTCTGGTGGACGTGACTTTTTAACATCAAAAAGAGTCTTCAAGGACATCACGTAGCTTTTAGACCTTGTGGGGAACCTCTGACCAGACTTTTTAACATCAGAAAGAGTCTATAAGCACATAATGGATCTTTTAGACCTTCCGGAGACCCTCTGACCAGAAAAAAAGTTCAAAAGATGCCATATGGACTACTGTCTTTCGGATTTGACTGGACTTTTTAGCATCAGAGAGAGTCTATAAGGACACAGATTTGACTGGACTTTTTAACATCAAAAAGGGTCTATAAGGACATCATATAACTTTTAGACCTTCTGGGGACCCTCTGACCAGAAAAAAAGTTCAAAAGATCCCATATGGACTACTGTCTTTCGGAATTGACTGGACTTTTTAGTATCAGAAAGAGTCTATAAGGACATCATGGATCTTTTAGACCTTCTGGGGACCCTCTGACCAGAAAAAAAGTTCAAACAATCCCATATGGACTACTGTCGGATTTGATTGGACTTTTTAAAATCAAAAATAGTCTATAAGGACATCATGTAACTTTTAGACCTTCTGGGGACCCTATGACCAGAAAAAAGTTCAAAAGATCCCATATGGACTACTGTCTTTCGGATTTGACTGGACTTTTTAACATCAGAAAGAGTCTATAAGGACATCATGTAACTTTTAGACCTTCTGGGGACCCTCTGACAAGAAAAAAAGTTCAAAAAATCCCATATGGACTCCTATCTTGTGGATTGATCTGACTTTTTAACATCAGCAAGAGTCTATAAGGACATCCTGTAACTTTTAGACCTTCTGGGGACCCTCTGACAAGAAAAAAAGTTCAAAAGATCCCATATGGACTACTGTCTTTCGGATTTAACTGGACTTTTTAACATCAAAAAAATCTATAAGGACATCATGTAGCTTTTAGACCTTCTGGGGACCCTCTGACCAGAAACAAAGTTCAAAAGATCCCATATGGACTACTGTCTTTCGGATTTGACTGGACTTTTTAGCATCAGAAAGAGTCTATAAGGACATCATGTAACTTTTAGACCTTCTTCGGACCCTCTGACCAGAAAAAAAGTTCAAAAGATCCCATATGGACTACTGTCTTTCGGATTTGGCTGGACTTTTTAACATCAGAAAGAGTCTATAAGGACAACATGGATATTTTAGACCTTCTGGGGACCCTCTGAAAAGAAAAAAGTTCGAAAGGTCCCATATGGACTACTGTCTGGTGGACGTGACTTTTTAACATCAAAAAGAGTCTTCAAGGACATCACGTAGCTTTTAGACCTTGTGGGGAACCTCTGACCAGACTTTTTAACATCAGAAAGAGTCTATAAGCACATAATGGATCTTTTAGACCTTCCGGAGACCCTCTGACCAGAAAAAAAGTTCAAAAGATGCCATATGGACTACTGTCTTTCGGATTTGACTGGACTTTTTAGCATCAGAGAGAGTCTATAAGGACACAGATTTGACTGGACTTTTTAACATCAAAAAGGGTCTATAAGGACATCATATAACTTTTAGACCTTCTGGGGACCCTCTGACCAGAAAAAAAGTTAAAAAGATCCCATATGGACTACTGTCTTTCGGATTTGACTGGACTTTTTAGTATCAGAAAGAGTCTATAAGGACATAATGGATCTTTTAGACCTTCCGGAGACCCTCTGACCAGAAAAAAAGTTCAAAAGATGCCATATGGACTACTGTCTTTCGGATTTGACTGGACTTTTTAGCATCAGAGAGAGTCTATAAGGACACAGATTTGACTGGACTTTTTAACATCAAAAAGGGTCTATAAGGACATCATATAACTTTTAGACCTTCTGGGGACCCTCTGACCAGAAAAAAAGTTAAAAAGATCCCATATGGACTACTGTCTTTCGGATTTGACTGGACTTTTTAGTATCAGAAAGAGTCTATAAGGACATCATGGATCTTTTAGACCTTCTGGGGACCCTCTGACCAGAAAAAAAGTTCAAACAATCCCATATGGACTACTGTCGGATTTGATTGGACTTTTTAAAATCAAAAATAGTCTATAAGGACATCATGTAACTTTTAGACCTTCTGGGGACCCTATGACCAGAAAAAAGTTCAAAAGATCCCATATGGACTACTGTCTTTTGGATTTGACTGGACTTTTTAACATCAGAAAGAGTCTATAAGGACATCATGTAACTTTTAGACCTTCTGGGGACCCTCTGACAAGAAACAAAGTTCAAAAAATCCCATATGGACTCCTATCTTGTGGATTGATCTGACTTTTTAACATCAGCAAGAGTCTATAAGGACATCCTGTAACTTTTAGACCTTCTGGGGACCCTCTGACAAGAAAAAAAGTTCAAAAGATCCCATATAGACTACTGTTTTTCGGATGTGACTGGACTTTTTAACATCAGAAAGAGTCTATAAGGACATCATGGATCTTTTAGACCTTCTGGGGACCCTCTGACCAGAAAAAAAGTTCAAAAAGTCCCATATGGACTACTCTCTGGCGGACTTGATCTGACTTTATAACATAAAAAAGAGTCTATAGGGACATCATGGATCCTTTAAAACTTTCTGGGGACCCTCTGACCAAAAATAAAGTTCAAAAGATCCCAAATGGACTACTGTCTTTCGGATTTGACTGGACTTTTTAACATCAAAAAAATCTATAAGGACATCATGTAGCTTTTAGACCTTCTGGGGACCCTCTGACCAGAAACAAAGTTCAAAAGATCCCATATGGACTACTGTCTTTCGGATTTGACTGGACTTTTTAGCATCAGAAAGAGTCTAAAAGGACATGATGTAGCTTTTAGACCTTCTGGCGACACTCTGACCAGAGAAAAAGTTCAAATGATCTCATATGGACTACTGTCTTTCGGATTTGACTGGACTTTTTAGCATCAGAAAGAGTCTATAAGGACATCATGTAACTTTTAGACCTTCTGGGGACCCTCTGACCAGAAAAAAGTTCAAAAGATCCCATATGGACTACTGTCTTTCGGATATGGCTGGACTTTTTAACATCAGAAAGATTCTATAAGGACATAATGGATCTTTTAGACCTTTCGGGGACCCTCTGACCAGAAAAAAAGTTCAAAAGATCCCATATGGACTACTGTCTTTCGGATTTGACTGGACTTTTTAGCATCAGAAAGAGTCTATAAGGACATCGGATTTGACTGGACTTTTTTAAATCAAAAAGGGTCTATAAGGACATCGGATTTGACTGGACTTTTTAAAATCAAAAAGGGTCTATAAGGACATCGGATTTGACTGGACTTTTTAAAAACAAAAAGGGTCTATAAGGGTCTATATGACCAGACATCATATAACTTTTAGACCTTCTGGGGACCCTCTGACCAGAAAAAAAGTTCAAAAGATCCCATATGGACTACTGTCTTTCGGATTTGACTGGACTTTTTAGCATCAGAAAGAGTCTATAAGGACATTATGGATCTTTTAGACCTTCTGGGGAGCCTCTGACAAGAAAAAAAGTTCAAACAATCCCATATGGACTACTGTCAGATTTGACTGGACTTTTTAAAATCAAAATAGTCTATAAGGACATGATGTAGCTTTTAGACCTTCTGGCGACACCCTGACCAGAAAAAAAGTTCAAAAGGTCCCACATGGACTGCTGTTGGCGGACATGACTTTTTAACAGCAGAAAATGTCTGTAAGGACATCATCATGTAGATTTTAGACCTTGTGGGGAACCTCTGACCAGACTTTTTGACATCAAAAAGAGTCTATAAGGACATCACGTAACTTTTAGACATTCTGGGGACCCTCTGACCAGAAAAAAAGTTCAAAAGGTCCCATATGGACTACTCTCTGGCGGACTTGATCTGACTTTTTAACATCAGAAAGAGTCTATGAGGACATAATGGATCTTTTAAACCTTCCGGGGACCATCTGACCAGAAAAAAAGTTCAAAAGATCCCATATGGACTACTGTCTTTAGGATGTGGCTGGACTTTTTAACATCAGAAAGAGTCTATAAGGACATCATGGATATTTTAGACCTTCTGGGGACCCTCTGACCAAAAAAAAAGTTCAAAAAGTCCCATATGGACTACTCTCTGGCGGACTTGATCTGACTTTTTAAAATCAGAAAGAGTCTATAAAGACATAATGGATCTTTTAGACTTTCTGGGGACCCTCTGACCAGAAAAAAAGTTCAAAAGATCCAATATGGGCTACTGTCTTTCGGATTTGACTGGACTTTTTAACATCAAAAAGAGTCTATAAGGACATCATGGATTTTTTTGACCTTCTGGGGACCCTCTGAAAAGAAAAAAAGTTTGAAAGGTCCCATATGGACTACTGTCTGGTGGACATGATTTTTTAACATCAAAAAGAGTCTTCAAGGACATCATGTAGCTTTTAGACCTTGTGGGGAACCTCTGACCAGACTTTTTAACATCAGACAGAGTCTATAAGGACATAATGGATCTTTTAGACCTTCCGGGGACCCTCTGACCAGAAAAAAAGTTCAAAAGATCCCATATTGACTACTGTCTTTCGGATTTGACTTGACTTGTTAGCATCAGAGAGAGTCTATAAGGACACGGATTTGACTGGACTTTTTAACATCAAAAAGGGTCTATAAGGACATCATATAACTTTTAGACCTTCTGGGGACCCTCTGACCAGAAAAAAAGTTCAAAAGATCCCATATGGACTACTGTCTTTCGGATTTGACTGGACTTTTTAGTATCAGAAAGAGTCTATAAGGACATCATGGATCTTTTAGACCTTCTGGGGACCCTCTGACCAGAAAAAAAGTTCAAACAATCCCATATGGACTACTGTCGGATTTGATTGGACTTTTTAAAATCACAAATAGTCTATAAGGACATCATGTAACTTTTAGACCTTCTGGGGACCCTATGACCAGAAAAAAAGTTCAAAAGATCCCATATGGACTACTGTCTTTCGGATTTGACTGGACTTTTTAACATCAGAGAGCGTCTATAAGGACATCATGTAATTTTTAGACCTTCTGGGGACCCTCTGACAAGAAAAAAAGTTCAAAAACTCCCAAATGGACTGCTATCTGGCGGATTGATCTGACTTTTTAACATCAGAAAGAGTCTATAAGGACATGTAACTTTTAAACCTTCTGGGGACCCTCTTACAAGAAAAAAAGTTCAAAAGATCCCATATAGACTACTGTTTTTCGGATGTGAATGGACTTTTTAACATCAGAAAGAGTTTATAAGGACATCATGGATCTTTTAGACTTTCTTGGGGACCCTCTGACCAGAAATAAAGTTCAAAAGATCCCATATGGACTACTGTCTTTCGGATTTGACTAGACTTTTTAGCATCAGAAAGAGTTTATAAGGACATGATGTAGCTTTTAGACCTTCTGGCGACACTCTGACCAGAAAAAAAGTTCAAAAGATCCCATATGGACTACTGTCTTTCGGATTTGACTGGACTTTTTAACATCAGACAGAGTCTATAAGGACATCATGTAACTTTTAGACCTTCTGGGTACCCTCTGACCAGAAAAAAGTTCAAACAATCCCATATGAACTACTGTCGGATTTGATTGGACTTTTTAAAATCAAAAATAGTCTATAAGGACATCATGTAACTTTTAGACCTTCTGGGGACCCTATGACCAGAAAAAAAGTTCAAAAGATCCCATATGGACTGCTATCTGGCGGATTGATCTGACTTTTTAACATCAGAAAGAGTCTATAAGGACATCATGTAACTTTTAGACCTTCTGGGGACCCTCTGACAAGAAAAAAAGTTCAAAAGATCCCATATAGACTACTGTTTTTCGGATGTGACTGGACTTTTTAACATCATAAAGAGTCTATAAGGACATCATGGATCTTTTAGACCTTCTGGGGACCCTCTGACCAGAAAAAAGTTCAAAAAGTCCCATATGGACTACTCTCTGGCAGACTTGATCTTACTTTTTAACATCAGAAAGAGTCTATAGGGACATCATGGATCTTTTAGACTTTCTGGGGACCCTCTGACCAGAAAAACAGTTCAAAAGATCCCATATGGACTACTGTCTTTCGGATTTGACTGGACTTTTTATTATCAGAAAGAGTCTATAAGGACATCATGTAACTTTTAGACCTTCTGGGGACCCTCTGAACAGCAAAAAAGGTCAAAAGATCCCATATGGACTACTGTCTTTCGGATTTGACTGGACTTTTTATTATCAGAAAGAGTCTATAAGGACATCATGTAACTTTTAGACCTTCTGGGGACCCTCTGAACAGCAAAAAAGGTCAAAAGATCCCATATGGACTACTGTCTTTCGGATGTGGCTGGACTTTTTAAAATCAGAGAGAGTCTATAAGGACATCATGTAACTTTTAGACCTTCTGGATACCCTCTGACCAGAAAAAAAGTTCAAACAATCCCATATGAACTACTGTCGGATTTGATTGGACTTTTTAAAATCAAAAATAGTCTATAAGGACATCATGTAACTTTTAGACCTTCTGGGGACCCTATGACCAGAAAAAAAGTTCAAAAGATCCCATATGGACTGCTATCTGGCGGATTGATCTGACTTTTTAACATCAGAAAGAGTCTATAAGGACATCATGTAACTTTTAGACCTTCTGGGGACCCTCTGACAAGAAAAAAAGTTCAAAAGATCCCATATAGACTACTGTTTTTCGGATGTGACTGGACTTTTTAACATCATAAAGAGTCTATAAGGACATCATGGATCTTTTAGACCTTCTGGGGACCCTCTGACCAGAAAAAAGTTCAAAAAGTCCCATATGGACTACTCTCTGGCAGACTTGATCTGACTTTTTAACATCAGAAAGAGTCTATAGGGACATCATGGATCTTTTAGACTTTCTGGGGACCCTCTGACCAGAATAAAAGTTCAAAAGATCCCATATGGACTACTCTCTGGCGGACTTTATCTGACTTTTTAACATCAGAAAGAGTCCATGAGGACATAATGGATCTTTTAAACCTTCCTGGGACCCTCTGACCAGAAAAAAAGTTTGAAAGATCCCATATGGACTACTGTCTTTCGGATTTGACTGGACTTTTTAGCATCAGAAAGAGTCTATAAGGACATCATAGATCTTTTAGACCTTCTGGGGACCCTCTGACCAGAAAAAAAGTTCAAAAGATCACATATGGAATACTGTCTTACGGATTTTACTGGACATTTTAACATCAGAAAGAGTCTATAAGGACATCATGTATCTTTTAGACCTTCTGGGGACCCTCTGACCAGAAAAAAAGTTCAAAAGATCCCATATGGACTTCTGTCTGGCGGACTTGATCTGACTTTATAACATCAGAAAGAGTCTATTAGGACATCATGTAACTTTTAGACCTTCTGGGGACCCTCTGACAAGAAAAAAAGTTCAAAAGATCCCATATGGACTGCTATTTGGCGGATTGATCTGACTTTTTAACATCAAAAAGAATCTATAAGGACATCATGTAGCTTTTAGACCTTTTGGGGACCCTCTGACCAGAAACAAAGTTCAAAAGATCCCATATGGACTACTGTCTTTCGGATTTGACTGGACTTTTTAGCATCAGAAAGAGTCTATAAGGACATGATGTAGCTTTTAGACCTTCTGGCGACACTCTGACCAGAAAAAAAGTTCAAAAGGTCCCACATGGACTGCTGTTGGCGGACTTGACTTTTTAACAGCAGAAAATGTCTGTAAGGTCATCATCATGTAGATTTTAGACCTTGTGGGGAACCTCTGACCAGACATTTTAACATCAAAAAGAGTCTATAAGGACATCATGTAACTTTTAGACCTTCTGGGGACCCTCTGACCAGAAAAAAAGTTCAAACGGTCCCATATGGACTACTCTCTGGCGGACTTGATCTGACTTTTTAACATCAGAAAGAGTCTATGAGGACATAATGGATCTTTTAAACCTTCCGGGGACCCTCTGACCAGAAAAAAAGTTTGAAAGATCCCATATGGACTACTGTCTTTCGGATTTGACTGGACTTTTTAGCATCAGAAAGAGTCTATAAGGACATCATGTAACTTTTAGACCTTCTGGGGACCCTCTGACCAGAAAAAAAGTTCAAAAAGTCCCATATGGACTACTGTCTTTTGGATTTGACTGGACTTTTTAATATCAGACAGAGTCTATAAGGACATCATGGATCTTTTAGACCTCCTGGGGACCCTGTGACCAGAAAAAAAGTTAAAAAGATCCAATATGGACTACTGTCTTACGGATTTGACTGGACTTTTTAACATCAGAAAGAGTCTATAAGGACATCATGGATCTTTTAGACCTTCTGGGGACCCTCTGACCAGAAACAAAGTTCAAAAGATCCCATATGGACTACTGTCTTTCGGATTTGACTGGACTTTTTGACATCAAAAAGAGTCTATAAGGACATCATGTAACTTTTAGACCTTCTGGGGACCCTCTGACCAGAAAAAAAGTTCAAAAGGTCCCATATGGACTACTCTCTGGCGGACTTGATCCGACTTTTTAACATCAGAAAGAGTCTATGAGGACATAATGGATCTTTTAAACCTTCCGAGGACCCTCTGACCAGAAAAAAAGTTCAAAAGATTCCATATGGACTACTGTCTTTCGGATTTGACTGGACTTTTTAGCATCACAAAGAGTCTATAAGGACATCATGTAACTTTTAGACCTTCTGCGGACCCTCTGACCAGAAAAAAAGTTCAAAAGATCCCATATGGACTACTGTCTCTCGGATTTGGCTGGACTTTTTAACATCAGAAAGAGTCTATAAGGACAACATGGATATTTTAGACCTTCTGGGGACCCTCTGACCAGAAAAAAAGTTCAAAAAGTCCGATGTGGACTACTCTCTGGCGGACTTGAACTGACTTTTTAACATCACAAAAAGTCTATAAAGACATAATGGATCTTTTAGACTTTCTGGGGATCCTCTGACCAGAAAAAAAGTTCAAAAGATCCCATATGGGCTACTGTCTTTCGGATTTGACGGGACTTTTTAACATCAAAAAGAGTCTATAAGGACATCATGGATCTTTTTGACCTTCTGGGGACCCTCTGAAAAGAAAAAAGTTCGAAAGGTCCCATATGGACTACTGTCTGGTGGACGTGACTTTTTAACATCAAAAAGAGTCTTCAAGGACATCACGTAGCTTTTAGACCTTGTGGGGAACCTCTGACCAGACTTTTTAACATCAGAAAGAGTCTATAAGCACATAATGGATCTTTTAGACCTTCCGGAGACCCTGTGACCAGAAAAAAAGTTCAAAAGATGCCATATGGACTACTGTCTTTCGGATTTGACTGGACTTTTTAGCATCAGAGAGAGTCTATAAGGACACAGATTTGACTGGACTTTTTAACATCAAAAAGGGTCTATAAGGACATCATATAACTTTTAGACCTTCTGGGGACCCTCTGACCAGAAAAAAAGTTCAAAAGATCCCATATGGACTACTGTCTTTCAGATTTGACTGGACTTTTTAGTATCAGAAAGAGTCTATAAGGACATCATGGATCTTTTAGACCTTCTGGGGACCCTCTGACCAGAAAAAAAGTTCAAACAATCCCATATGGACTACTGTCGGATTTGATTGGATTTTTTAAAATCAAAAATAGTCTATAAGGACATCATGTAACTTTTAGACCTTCTGGGGACCCTATGACCAGAAAAAAGTTCAAAAGATCCCATATGGACTACTGTCTTTCGGATTTGACTGGACTTTTTAACATCAGAAAGAGTCTATAAGGACATCATGTAACTTTTAGACCTTCTGGGGACCCTCTGACAAGAAAAAAAGTTCAAAAAATCCCATATGGACTCCTATCTTGTGGATTGATCTGACTTTTTAACATCAGCTAGAGTCTATAAGGACATCCTGTAACTTTTAGACCTTCTGGGGACCCTCTGACAAGAAAAAAAGTTCAAAAGATCCCATATAGACTACTGTTTTTCGGATGTGACTGGACTTTTTAACATCAGAAAGAGTCTATAAGGACATCATGGATCTTTTAGACCTTCTGGGGACCCTCTGACCAGAAAAAAAGTTCAAAAAGTCCCATATGGACTACTCTCTGGCGGACTTGATCTGACTTTTTAACATAAGAAAGAGTCTATAGGGACATCATGGATCCTTTAAAACTTTCTGGGGACCCTCTGACCAGAAATAAAGTTCAAAAGATCCCTTATGGACTACTGTCTTTCGGATTTGACTGGACTTTTTAGCATCAGAAAGAGTCTATAAGGACATCATGTAACTTTTAGACCTTCTGCGGACCCTCTGACCAGAAAAAAAGTTCAAAAGATCCCATATGGACTACTGTCTCTCGGATTTGGCTGGACTTTTTAGCATCAGAAAGAGTCTATAAGGACAACATGGATATTTTAGACCTTCTGGGGACCCTCTGACCAGAAAAAAAGTTCAAAAAGTCCGATGTGGACTACTCTCTGGCAGACTTGATCTGACTTTTTAACATCAGAAAGAGTCTATAGGGACATCATGGATCTTTTAGACTTTCTGGGGACCCTCTGACCAGAATAAAAGTTCAAAAGATCCCATATGGACTACTCTCTGGCGGACTTTATCTGACTTTTTAACATCAGAAAGAGTCCATGAGGACATAATGGATCTTTTAAACCTTCCTGGGACCCTCTGACCAGAAAAAAAGTTTGAAAGATCCCATATGGACTACTGTCTTTCGGATTTGACTGGACTTTTTAGCATCAGAAAGAGTCTATAAGGACATCATAGATCTTTTAGACCTTCTGGGGACCCTCTGACCAGAAAAAAAGTTCAAAAGATCACATATGGAATACTGTCTTACGGATTTTACTGGACATTTTAACATCAGAAAGAGTCTATAAGGACATCATGTATCTTTTAGACCTTCTGGGGACCCTCTGACCAGAAAAAAAGTTCAAAAGATCCCATATGGACTTCTGTCTGGCGGACTTGATCTGACTTTATAACATCAGAAAGAGTCTATTAGGACATCATGTAACTTTTAGACCTTCTGGGGACCCTCTGACAAGAAAAAAAGTTCAAAAGATCCCATATGGACTGCTATTTGGCGGATTGATCTGACTTTTTAACATCAAAAAGAATCTATAAGGACATCATGTAGCTTTTAGACCTTTTGGGGACCCTCTGACCAGAAACAAAGTTCAAAAGATCCCATATGGACTACTGTCTTTCGGATTTGACTGGACTTTTTAGCATCAGAAAGAGTCTATAAGGACATGATGTAGCTTTTAGACCTTCTGGCGACACTCTGACCAGAAAAAAAGTTCAAAAGGTCCCACATGGACTGCTGTTGGCGGACTTGACTTTTTAACAGCAGAAAATGTCTGTAAGGTCATCATCATGTAGATTTTAGACCTTGTGGGGAACCTCTGACCAGACATTTTAACATCAAAAAGAGTCTATAAGGACATCATGTAACTTTTAGACCTTCTGGGGACCCTCTGACCAGAAAAAAAGTTCAAACGGTCCCATATGGACTACTCTCTGGCGGACTTGATCTGACTTTTTAACATCAGAAAGAGTCTATGAGGACATAATGGATCTTTTAAACCTTCCGGGGACCCTCTGACCAGAAAAAAAGTTTGAAAGATCCCATATGGACTACTGTCTTTCGGATTTGACTGGACTTTTTAGCATCAGAAAGAGTCTATAAGGACATCATGTAACTTTTAGACCTTCTGGGGACCCTCTGACCAGAAAAAAAGTTCAAAAAGTCCCATATGGACTACTGTCTTTTGGATTTGACTGGACTTTTTAATATCAGACAGAGTCTATAAGGACATCATGGATCTTTTAGACCTCCTGGGGACCCTGTGACCAGAAAAAAAGTTAAAAAGATCCAATATGGACTACTGTCTTACGGATTTGACTGGACTTTTTAACATCAGAAAGAGTCTATAAGGACATCATGGATCTTTTAGACCTTCTGGGGACCCTCTGACCAGAAACAAAGTTCAAAAGATCCCATATGGACTACTGTCTTTCGGATTTGACTGGACTTTTTGACATCAAAAAGAGTCTATAAGGACATCATGTAACTTTTAGACCTTCTGGGGACCCTCTGACCAGAAAAAAAGTTCAAAAGGTCCCATATGGACTACTCTCTGGCGGACTTGATCCGACTTTTTAACATCAGAAAGAGTCTATGAGGACATAATGGATCTTTTAAACCTTCCGAGGACCCTCTGACCAGAAAAAAAGTTCAAAAGATTCCATATGGACTACTGTCTTTCGGATTTGACTGGACTTTTTAGCATCACAAAGAGTCTATAAGGACATCATGTAACTTTTAGACCTTCTGCGGACCCTCTGACCAGAAAAAAAGTTCAAAAGATCCCATATGGACTACTGTCTCTCGGATTTGGCTGGACTTTTTAACATCAGAAAGAGTCTATAAGGACAACATGGATATTTTAGACCTTCTGGGGACCCTCTGACCAGAAAAAAAGTTCAAAAGATCCCATATGGACTACTGTCTTTCAGATTTGACTGGACTTTTTAGTATCAGAAAGAGTCTATAAGGACATCATGGATCTTTTAGACCTTCTGGGGACCCTCTGACCAGAAAAAAAGTTCAAACAATCCCATATGGACTACTGTCGGATTTGATTGGATTTTTTAAAATCAAAAATAGTCTATAAGGACATCATGTAACTTTTAGACCTTCTGGGGACCCTATGACCAGAAAAAAGTTCAAAAGATCCCATATGGACTACTGTCTTTCGGATTTGACTGGACTTTTTAACATCAGAAAGAGTCTATAAGGACATCATGTAACTTTTAGACCTTCTGGGGACCCTCTGACAAGAAAAAAAGTTCAAAAAATCCCATATGGACTCCTATCTTGTGGATTGATCTGACTTTTTAACATCAGCTAGAGTCTATAAGGACATCCTGTAACTTTTAGACCTTCTGGGGACCCTCTGACAAGAAAAAAAGTTCAAAAGATCCCATATAGACTACTGTTTTTCGGATGTGACTGGACTTTTTAACATCAGAAAGAGTCTATAAGGACATCATGGATCTTTTAGACCTTCTGGGGACCCTCTGACCAGAAAAAAAGTTCAAAAAGTCCCATATGGACTACTCTCTGGCGGACTTGATCTGACTTTTTAACATAAGAAAGAGTCTATAGGGACATCATGGATCCTTTAAAACTTTCTGGGGACCCTCTGACCAGAAATAAAGTTCAAAAGATCCCTTATGGACTACTGTCTTTCGGATTTGACTGGACTTTTTAGCATCAGAAAGAGTCTATAAGGACATCATGTAACTTTTAGACCTTCTGCGGACCCTCTGACCAGAAAAAAAGTTCAAAAGATCCCATATGGACTACTGTCTCTCGGATTTGGCTGGACTTTTTAGCATCAGAAAGAGTCTATAAGGACAACATGGATATTTTAGACCTTCTGGGGACCCTCTGACCAGAAAAAAAGTTCAAAAAGTCCGATGTGGACTACTCTCTGGCGGACTTGAACTGACTTTTTAACATCACAAAAAGTCTATAAAGACATAATGGATCTTTTAGACTTTCTGGGGATCCTCTGACCAGAAAAAAAGTTCAAAAGATCCCATATGGGCTACTGTCTTTCGGATTTGACGGGACTTTTTAACATCAAAAAGAGTCTATAAGGACATCATGGATCTTTTTGACCTTCTGGGGACCCTCTGAAAAGAAAAAAGTTCGAAAGGTCCCATATGGACTACTGTCTGGTGGACGTGACTTTTTAACATCAAAAAGAGTCTTCAAGGACATCACGTAGCTTTTAGACCTTGTGGGGAACCTCTGACCAGACTTTTTAACATCAGAAAGAGTCTATAAGCACATAATGGATCTTTTAGACCTTCCGGAGACCCTCTGACCAGAAAAAAAGTTCAAAAGATGCCATATGGACTACTGTCTTTCGGATTTGACTGGACTTTTTTGCATCAGAGAGAGTCTATAAGGACACAGATTTGACTGGACTTTTTAACATCAAAAAGGGTCTATAAGGACATCATATAACTTTTAGACCTTCTGGGGACCCTCTGACCAGAAAAAAAGTTCAAAAGATCCCATATGGACTACTGTCTTTCGGATTTGACTGGACTTTTTAGTATCAGAAAGAGTCTATAAGGACATCATGGATCTTTTAGACCTTCTGGGGACCCTCTGACCAGAAAAAAAGTTCAAACAATCCCATATGGACTACTGTCGGATTTGATTGGACTTTTTAAAATCAAAAATAGTCTATAAGGACATCATGTAACTTTTAGACCTTCTGGGGACCCTATGACCAGAAAAAAGTTCAAAAGATCCCATATGGACTACTGTCTTTCGGATTTGACTGGACTTTTTAACATCAGAAAGAGTCTATAAGGACATCATGTAACTTTTAGACCTTCTGGGGACCCTCTGACAAGAAAAAAAGTTCAAAAAATCCCATATGGACTCCTATCTTGTGGATTGATCTGACTTTTTAACATCAGCTAGAGTCTATAAGGACATCCTGTAACTTTTAGACCTTCTGGGGACCCTCTGACAAGAAAAAAAGTTCAAAAGATCCCATATAGACTACTGTTTTTCGGATGTGACTGGACTTTTTAACATCAGAAAGAGTCTATAAGGACATCATGGATCTTTTAGACCTTCTGGGGACCCTCTGACCAGAAAAAAAGTTCAAAAAGTCCCATATGGACTACTGTCTTTCGGATTTGACTGGACTTTTTAACATCAAAAAAATCTATAAGGACATCATGTAGCTTTTAGACCTTCTGGGGACCCTCTGACCAGAAACAAAGTTCAAAAGATCCCATATGGACTACTGTCTTTCGGATTTGACTGGACTTTTTAGCATCAGAAAGAGTCTAAAAGGACATGATGTAGCTTTTAGACCTTCTGGCGACATTCTGACCAGAGAAAAAGTTCAAATGATCTCATATGGACTACTGTCTTTCGGATTTGACTGGACTTTTTAGCATCAGAAAGAGTCTATAAGGACATCATGTAACTTTTAGACCTTCTGGGGACCCTCTGACCAGAAAAAAAGTTCAAAAGATCCCATATGGACTACTGTCTTTCGGATATGGCTGGACTTTTTAACATCAGAAAGATTCTATAAGGACATAATGGATCTTTTAGACCTTTCGGGGACCCTCTGACCAGAAAAAAAGTTCAAAAGATCCCATATGGACTACTGTCTTTCGGATTTGACTGGACTTTTTAGCATCAGAAAGAGTCTATAAGGACATCGGATTTGACTGGACTTTTTTAAATCAAAAAGGGTCTATAAGGAAATCGGATTTGACTGGACTTTTTAACATCAAAAAGGGTCTATAAGGACATCGGATTTGACTGGACTTTTTAAAAACAAAAAGGGTCTATAAGGGTCTATATGACCAGACATCATATAACTTTTAGACCTTCTGGGGACCCTCTGACCAGAAAAAAAGTTCAAAAGATCCCATATGGACTACTGTCTTTCGGATTTGACTGGACTTTTTAGCATCAGAAAGAGTCTATAAGGACATTATGGATCTTTTAGACCTTCTGGGGACCCTCTGACAAGAAAAAAAGTTCAAACAATCCCATATGGACTACTGTCAGATTTGACTGGACTTTTTAAAATCAAAATAGTCTATAAGGACATGATGTAGCTTTTAGACCTTCTGGCGACACCCTGACCAGAAAAAAAGTTCAAAAGGTCCCACATGGACTGCTGTTGGCGGACATGACTTTTTAACAGCAGAAAATGTCTGTAAGGACATCATCATGTAGATTTTAGACCTTGTGGGGAACCTCTGACCAGACTTTTTGACATCAAAAAGAGTCTATAAGGACATCACGTAACTTTTAGACATTCTGGGGACCCTCTGACCAGAAAAAAAGTTCAAAAGGTCCCATATGGACTACTCTCTGGCGGACTTGATCTGACTTTTTAACATCAGAAAGAGTCTATAAGGACATCATGGATATTTTAGACCTTCTGGGGACCCTCTGACCAAAAAAAAAGTTCAAAAAGTCCCATATGGACTACTCTCTGGCGGACTTGATCCGACTTTTTAACATCAGAAAGAGTCTATGAGGACATAATGGATCTTTTAAACCTTCCGAGGACCCTCTGACCAGAAAAAAAGTTCAAAAGATTCCATATGGACTACTGTCTTTCGGATTTGACTGGACTTTTTAGCATCAGAAAGAGTCTATAAGGACATCATGTAACTTTTAGACCTTCTGCGGACCCTCTGACCAGAAAAAAAGTTCAAAAGATCCCATATGGACTACTGTCTTTCGGATTTGGCTGGACTTTTTAACATCAGAAAGAGTCTATAAGGACAACATGGATATTTTAGACCTTCTGGGGACCCTCTGACCAGAAAAAAAGTTCAAAAAGTCCGATGTGGACTACTCTCTGGCGGACTTGAACTGACTTTTTAACATCACAAAAAGTCTATAAAGACATAATGGATCTTTTAGACTTTCTGGGGACCCTCTGACCAGAAAAAAAGTTCAAAAGATCCCATATGGGCTACTGTCTTTCGGATTTGACGGGACTTTTTAACATCAAAAAGAGCCTATAAGGACATCATGGATCTTTTTGACCTTCTGGGGACCCTCTGAAAAGAAAAAAGTTCGAAAGGTCCCATATGGACTACTGTCTGGTGGACGTGACTTTTTAACATCAAAAAGAGTCTTCAAGGACATCACGTAGCTTTTAGACCTTGTGGGGAACCTCTGACCAGACTTTTTAACATCAGAAAGAGTCTATAAGCACATAATGGATCTTTTAGACCTTCCGGAGACCCTCTGACCAGAAAAAAAGTTCAAAAGATGCCATATGGACTACTGTCTTTCGGATTTGACTGGACTTTTTAGCATCAGAGAGAGTCTATAAGGACACAGATTTGACTGGACTTTTTAACATCAAAAAGGGTCTATAAGGACATCATATAACTTTTAGACCTTCTGGGGACCCTCTGACCAGAAAAAAAGTTCAAAAGATCCCATATGGGCTACTGTCTTTCGGATTTGACGGGACTTTTTAACATCAAAAAGAGCCTATAAGGACATCATGGATCTTTTTGACCTTCTGGGGACCCTCTGAAAAGAAAAAAGTTCGAAAGGTCCCATATGGACTACTGTCTGGTGGACGTGACTTTTTAACATCAAAAAGAGTCTTCAAGGACATCACGTAGCTTTTAGACCTTGTGGGGAACCTCTGACCAGACTTTTTAACATCAGAAAGAGTCTATAAGCACATAATGGATCTTTTAGACCTTCCGGAGACCCTCTGACCAGAAAAAAAGTTCAAAAGATGCCATATGGACTACTGTCTTTCGGATTTGACTGGACTTTTTAGCATCAGAGAGAGTCTATAAGGACACAGATTTGACTGGACTTTTTAACATCAAAAAGGGTCTATAAGGACATCATATAACTTTTAGACCTTCTGGGGACCCTCTGACCAGAAAAAAAGTTCAAAAGATCCCATATGGACTACTGTCTTTCGGATTTTACTGGACTTTTTAGTATCAGAAAGAGTCTCTAAGGACATCATGGATCTTTTAGACCTTCTGGGGACCCTCTGACCAGAAAAAAAGTTCAAACAATCCCATATGGACTACTGTCGGATTTGATTGGACTTTTTAAAATCAGAAAGAGTCTATAAGGACATCATGGATCTTTTAGACCTTCTGGGGACCCTCTGACCAGAAAAAAAGTTCAAAAAGTCCCATATGGACTACTCTCTGGCGGACTTGATCTGACTTTTTAACATAAGAAAGAGTCTATAGGGACATCATGGATCCTTTAAAACTTTCTGGGGACCCTCTGACCAGAAATAAAGTTTGAAAGATCCCTTATGGACTACTGTCTTTCGGATTTAACTGGACTTTTTAACATCAAAAAAATCTATAAGGACATCATGTAGCTTTTAGACCTTCTGGGGACCCTCTGACCAGAAACAAAGTTCAAAAGATCCCATATGGACTACTGTCTTGCGGATTTGACTGGACTTTTTAGCATCAGAAAGAGTCTAAAAGGACATGATGTAGCTTTTAGACCTTCTGGCGACACTCTGACCAGAGAAAAAGTTCAAATGATCTCATATGGACTACTGTCTTTTGGATTTGACTGGACTTTTTAGCATCAGAAAGAGTCTATAAGGACATCATGTAACTTTTAGACCTTCTGGGGACCCTCTGACCAGAAAAAAAGTTCAAAAGATCCCATATGGACTACTGTCTTTCGGATATGGCTGGACTTTTTAACATCAGAAAGATTCTATAAGGACATAATGGATCTTTTAGACCTTTCGGGGACCCTCTGACCAGAAAAAAAGTTCAAAAGATCCCATATGGACTACTGTCTTTCGGATTTGACTGGACTTTTTAGCATCAGAAAGAGTCTATAAGGACATCGGATTTGACTGGACTTTTTAAAATCAAAAAGGGTCTATAAGGACATCGGATTTGACTGGACTTTTTAAAAACAAAAAGGGTCTATAAGGGTCTATATGACCAGACATCATATAACTTTTAGACCTTCTGGGGACCCTCTGACCAGAAAAAAAGTTCAAAAGATCCCATATGGACTACTGTCTTTCGGATTTGACTGGACTTTTTAGCATCAGAAAGAGTCTATAAGGACATTATGGATCTTTTAGACCTTCTGGGGACCCTCTGACCAGAAAAAAAGTTCAAATGATCCCATACGGACTACTGTCTTTCGGATGTGGCTGGACTTTATAACATCAGAAAGAATCTATAAGGACATAATGGATCTTTTAGACCTTCTGGGGACCCTCTGACCAGAAAAAAAGTTCAAAAGATCCCATGTGGACTGCTGGCTTTCGAATTTGACTGGACTTTTTAACATCAAAAAGAGTCTATAAGGACATCATGTAACTTTTAGACCCTCAGGGGACCCTCTGACCAGA
Source organism: Siphateles boraxobius (assembly GCF_051911475.1). Classification (NCBI taxonomy): domain Eukaryota; kingdom Metazoa; phylum Chordata; class Actinopteri; order Cypriniformes; family Leuciscidae; genus Siphateles; species Siphateles boraxobius. Next base: position 5,077,446 of record NW_027509197.1, read on the forward strand.
AACAAAGTTCAAAAAGTCCCATATGGACTACTCTCTGGCGGGCTTGATCTGACTTTTTAACATCAGAAAGAGTCTAAAAGGACATCATGGATCTTTTAGACCTTCTGGGGACCCTCTGACCAGAAAAAAAGTTCAAAAGATCCCATGGGGACTACTGTCTTTCGAATTTGACTGGACTTTTTAACATCAAAAAGAGTCTATTAGGACATCATGTAACTTTTAGACTTTCTGGGGACCCTCTGACTAAAAAAAAAGTTCAAAAAGTCCCATATGGACTACTCCCTGGCGGACTTGATCTGACTTTTTAACATCAGAAAGAGTCTATAAGGACATAATGGATCTTTTAGACCTTCTGGGGACCCTCTGACCAGAAAAAATTTTCAAAAGATCCCATATGGACTACTGTCTTTCGGATTTGACTGGACTTTTTAACATCAAGAAGATTTTATAAGGACTTCATTTAACTTTTAGACCTTCTGAGGACCCTCTGACCAGAGAAAAAGTTCAAAAGATCCCATACGGACTACTGTCTTTCAGATTTGACTGGACTTTTTAACATCAGAAAGAGTCTATGAATACATCATGTAGCTTTTATACCTTCTGGGGACCCTCTGAGCAGAAAAAAAGTTCAAAAAATCCTATATGGATGACTATCTTTCGGATTTGACTGGACTTTCTAACATCAGAAGAGTCTATGAGGACATCATGTAGCTTTTAGACCTTCTGGGGACCCTCTGAGCAGAAAAAAAGTTCAAAGATCCCATATGGTCTAATGTCTTTCGGATTTGACTGGACTTTTTAACATCAAAAAGAGTCTATGAGGACATCATGGATCTTTTAGACCTTCTGGGGACCCTCTGACCAGAAAAAAAAGTTCAAAAGATCCCATATGGACTACTGTCTTTCGGTTTTGACTGGACTTTTTAGCATCGGAAAGAGTCGATAAGGACATCATGGATCTTTTAGACCTTCTGGGGACCCTCTGACCAGAAAAAAATTTCAAAAGATCCCATATGGACTACTGTCTTTCGGATTTGACTGGACTTTTTAACATCAAGAAGATTTTATAAGGACTTCATTTAACTTTTAGACCTTCTGAGGACCCTCTGACCAGAGAAAAAGTTCAAAAGATCCCATACGGACTACTGTCTTTCAGATTTGACTGGACTTTTTAACATCAGAAAGAGTCTATGAATACATCATGTAGCTTTTATACCTTCTGGGGACCCTCTGAGCAGAAAAAAAGTTCAAAAAATCCTATATGGATGACTATCTTTCGGATTTGACTGGACTTTCTAACATCAGAAAGAGTCTATGAGGACATCATGTAGCTTTTAGACCTTCTGGGGACCCTCTGAGCAGAAAAAAAGTTCAAAGATCCCATATGGTCTAATGTCTTTCGGATTTGACTGGACTTTTTAACATCAAAAAGAGTCTATGAGGACATCATGGATCTTTTAGACCTTCTGGGGACCCTCTGACCAGAAAAAAAAGTTCAAAAGATCCCATATGGACTACTGTCTTTCGGTTTTGACTGGACTTTTTAGCATCGGAAAGAGTCGATAAGGACATCATGGATCTTTTAGACCTTCTGGGGACCCTCTGACCAGAAAAAAAGTTCAAATGATCCCATATGGACTACTGTCTTTCGGATGTGGCTGGACTTTATAACATCAGAAAGAATCTATAAGGACATAATGGATCTTTTAGACCTTCTGGGGACCCTTTGACCAAATAAAAAGTTCAAAAAATCCCATGTGGACTACTGACTTTCGAATTTGACTGGACTTTTTAACATCAAAAAGAGTCTATAAGGACATCATGTAACTTTTAGACCTTCTGGGGACCCTCTGACCAAAAAAAAAGTTAAAAAAAATCCCATGTGGACTACTGTCTTTCGAATTTGACTGGACTTTTTAACATTAAAAAGAGTCTATAAGGACATCATGTAACTTTTAGACCTTCTGGGGACCCTCTGACCAGAAACAAAGTTCAAAAAGTCCCATATGGACTACTCTCTGGCGGACTTGATCTGACTTTTTAACATCAGAAAGAGTCTATAAGGACATAATGGATCTTTTAGACCTTCTGGGGACCCTCTGACCAGAAACAAAGTTCAAAAAGTCCCATATGGACTACTGTCTTTCGGATGTGGCTGGACTTTATAACATCAGAAAGAATCTATAAGGACATCATGGATCTTTTAGACCTTCTGGGGACCCTCTGACCAGAAAAAAAGTTCAAAAGATCCCATCATGGATCTTTTAGAACAGGGGTTTTCAAACTTTTTGTGTGTGTGGACCACTATTTGTAATCAAGAATTTTCACGGACCACCTCATAATACACATAATAAAATATATCTACACACAGTCCCTCCTGAATTAATCCGCACCTCTAAATAGGCTTACTAACATTAAAATTATAACTGGTCATCACATCAGTACAACAGCTAATAATATAACAAAATATTTGCCTCTGCCGCTTTCCTCTTCAGAGAACCTGTTGCTATCCACCGATCCATGTTGTGGTTCTAACGGCACTGAACTTGAACGTCACGGCCGAGCACCATTAGCCTATTTTAGTAATCCACAATAACCTGGCAATTTAATTTAAATTTTATATCAATATAGGCCTACATATTCTTTTTAATTTTTTTTTTTTATGGGGATTCCTGGTAAAATGAAGGTAAAAAATATTATTTTACATTTTATTTTGCCTTTCCACGGACCACCTGCAGTACCCTCACGGACCACTAGTGGTCCGCGGACCACAGTTTGGGATCCACTGTTTTAGAACTTCTGGGGAACCTCTGACCAGAAAAAAAGTTCTAAAGATCCCATATGGACTACTGTCTTTCGGATTTGACTGGACTTTTTAACATCAAAAATAGTTTATAAGGACATCATGGATCTTTTAGACCTTCTGGGGACCCTTTGACCAGAAACAAAGTTCAAAAGATCCCATATGGATTACTGTCTTTTCGATGTGGCTGGACTTTTTAACATCAAAAAGAGTCTATAAGGACCTCATGGATCATTTAGACCTTCTGGGGACCCTTTGACCAGAAAAAAAGTTCAAAAGATCCCATATGGACTACTGTCTTTCGGATTTGACTGGACTTTTTAACATCAAAAAGAGTCTATAAGGACATCATGTAACTTTTAGACCTTCTGGGGACCCTCTGACCAGAAAAAAAGTTCAAAAGATCCCATACGGACTACTGTCTTTCGGATTTGACTGGACTTTTTAACATCAGAAAGAGTCTATAAGGACATCATGTAACTTTTAGACCTTCTGGGGACCCTCTGAGAAGAAAAAAAGTTCAAACAATCCCATATGGATTACTCAAATCCGAAAGACATTTGTCATAGACATTAGTCCATATGGGATCTTTTGAACTTTTTTTCTGTTCAGAGGGTCCCCAGAACGTCTAAAAGCTATATGATGTCCTTGTAGACTCTTCCAGACAGTAGTTCCTTATCATCGGACCTTTTGAACTTTTCTTTTGCTCAAAGGATCCAAAAAAAGATTGAAAAATTCTATGTCCTGCTCTATGTCCTCAATAAACTCTTTCTGATGTCAAGACGTCCGCCAGACAGCAGTCCATGTGGGACCTTTTGAACTTTTTTTCTGCCCAGAAGGTCTAAAAGCTACATGATGTCCTCATAGACTCTTTCTGATGTTAAAAAGTCAGGTCAGAGGGTCCCCAGAAGGTCTAAAAGCTACATGATGTCCTTATAATCTCAATCTGATGTAACAAAAAAAATAAAAAATTCAAGTCCTCCAGACAGCAATTCCTTATCGTTCGGACCTTTTGAACTTTTTTTTTTTGTCAAAGGGTCCCCAAAGGCTTAAAAGCTACGTATATACATATATCCTTAAACAATCTTTCAGAAGTTAAAAAAAGTCAAGTCCGCCATATAGCATTTCCTTTTCATCGGACCTTTTGAACTTTTTTTTTTTTTTCGTCAAAGGGTCCCCAAAAGGCTTAAAAGCTACATATATACACATATCCTTAAACACTCTTTCAGATGAAAAGTCGTCAAGTCCGCCATATAGCATTTCCTTTTCATCTGACCTTTTGAACTTTTTTTTTTTTTTCGTCAAAGGGTCCCCAAAAGGCTTAAAAGCTACATATATGCATATATCCTTAAACACTCTTTCAGATGTTCAAAAGAGTCAAGTCCGCCAGATAATAGTTCCTTATCATCGGACCTTTTGAACTTTTTTTTTTCTCTCTTCAAAGTGTCCCCAAAAGGCTTAAAAAATCATGGGACCTTTTGAACTTTTTAAAAAGGTCCTATATGGACTATCTCTGGTGGACTTCACATCAGAAAGAGTCTCTGATGATATAAACCTATCATTTGAGGACCCTTTTAACAGAAAATAGATCAATAGGTCAGATATGAACTTATATATTGCCTCTTAAGCATCAGAAGTATCATAAGAAATCTATCTGGATGAAAAGTTATTATTGTTCAAGAAAACCTTTTGTCCAGAAATATGTTTAGTAGGTTAAAAAGGGACCTCTGAATGGCTGATTTAACATTAGGAGTCTACAAGTTTATATTGTTTAAACCTTTTTGAGGTACCTTTGACCAAAAAAAAGTTCAATAGGTCAGGTATGGACTTCTGTATGGCTTATGAAGCAAACAGTCTATATAGAAAGGTCAAGATCAAGTACTCTTGGACGAGAAATTTGTTTAGTAGGTCAAAAAAGGACCTATGAATGGCTGATTTAACATCAGAAAGAGTATATTATAAGGAAATTGACCAGAACAAAAGTTCAAAGTGTCTGGCGGACTTAAGTTCAGACAGAGCCTACAAGTTTATATTGTTTAAAACGTTTTGAGGTCCCTTTGACCAGTCAATCTGAATGAAAAGTAATTATTGTTCAAGAACTCTTTGTCCAGAAATATGTTCAGTAGGTCAAAAAGGGACCTATGTGTTGCTGATTTAACATCAGAAAGAGTCTATAAGGATACAGTTTTTAAACCTCTTGATGACCCTTTGACATGAAAAAAGTTAAAACGGTACAATATGGACTGCTGTCTGGTGGACTTATAAGAAAGAGTCTATAAAAATATATAGTTTTGAACCTTTTGAGGACCCTTTAGAATAAGAAGAATCAGAAGCATCATATGCACTTTTTTTTGCTTTGCAATGCATTCAAGAACTAACTCATACCGTAGTGCATTAAGAGACCTGCAATGCAATCTGCATTGCATTGCATTGCACTTACAATCAAGCGTAACGAAGAATACGAACAAAAAGCATTGAAGAATAACCTATAAGCAATATGCACTTTATTGCATTACAATGCATTCAAGAACTAGCTCATTCCGTAGTGCATTAAAGAGATGGGCAAAGAAATCTGCGGTTATAATAACATTATTGTTGTTTCATTCCATTGCATAAAAGGTCTAACGTTTTCCTTTGTGCAATGGAAAAAACTAACCATAATCATTTGTGTATGAAGGACAAATCACAGCATATTGTTTTTCGCATTGCATACAGCTCATTAATTTGTGTCCTCAGGAGAAAACATCACAAAGCTGTCGCTTTCCAATGCATAACGAAAAGATGTGCAATTCAGTGTGTGTTGATTGCATAAGCGTTTTGCATGAAAAAATAACATTTAAAAGTAATGTGCACTTTGTTGCATTGCAATACATTCAAGAACGAATGCTTTTGCATTCAATTACAACAGCGTGCATTCCATTGCAACTTTCCATTGCATTGCACGAGCGTTTTGCATGGAAGAATAACATTTTAAAAGTAATATGCACTTTGTTGCATTGCAATGCATTCAAGAACTAATGCGTTTCATTCCATTGCAACAGCGTGCTGTTGCATTGCACAAGCGTTTTGCATGGAAAAATAACATTTTAGAAGTAATACGCACTTTGTTGCATTGCAATGCATTCAAGAACTAATGCTTTTCATTCCATTGCAGAAGCGTGCTGTTGCATTGCACAAGCGTTTTGCATGGAAGCATAACATTTTAAAAGTAATATGCACTCTGTTGCATTGCAATGCATTCCAGAACTAATGCGTTTCATTCCATTGCAACAGCGTGCTTGCATTGCACAAACGTTTTTCATGGAAGAATAACATTTTGAAAGTAATATGCACTTTGTTGCATAGCAATGCATTGCAAAACTAATTAGATTCATTCCATTGCAACAGCGTGCTGTTGCATTGCACAAACGTTTTGCATGGAAGAATAACATTTTAAAAGTAATATGCACTTTGTTCCACTGCAATGCATTCAAAAACGAATGCGTTTCATTCTATTACAACAGCGTGCGGTTGCATTGCACAAGCATTTTGCATGGAAAAATAAAATTTTAAAAGTAATATGCACTTTGTTGCATTGCAATGCATTCCAGAACTAATTCGTTTCATTCCATTGCAACAGCGTGCTTGCATTGCACAAACGTTTTGCATGGAAGAATAACATTTTGAAAGTAATATGCACTTTGTTGCATAGCAATGCATTGCAAAACTAATTAGATTCATTCCATTGCAACAGCGTGCTGTTGCATTGCACAAACGTTTTGCATGGAAGAATAACATTTTAAAAGTAATATGCACTTTGTTCCACTGCAATGCATTCAAAAACGAATGCGTTTCATTCTATTACAACAGCGTGCGGTTGCATTGCACAAGCATTTTGCATGGAAAAATAACATTTTAAAAGTAATATGCACTTTGTTGCATTGCAATGCATTCCAGAACTAATGCGTTTCATTCCATTGCAACAGCGTGCTGTTGCATTGCACAAGCGTTTTGCTTGGAATAATGACATTTTAAAAGTAATATGCACTTTGTTGCATTGCAATGCATTCCAGAACTAATGCGTTTCATTCCATTGCGACAGCGTGCTGTTGCATTGCACAAGCGTTTTGCTTGGAAGAATTACATTTTAAAAGTAATATGCCCTTTGTTGCATAGCAATGCATTGCAAAACTAATTAGTTTCATTCCATTGCAACAGCGTGCTTGCATTGCACAAACGTTTTGCATGGAAGAATAACATTTTAAAAGTAATATGCACTTTGTTGCATTGCAATGCATTCCAGAACTAATGCGTTTCATTCCATTGCGACAGCGTGCTGTTGCATTGCACAAGCGTTTTGCTTGGAAGAATGACATTTTAAAAGTAATATGCCCTTTGTTGCATAGCAATGCATTGCAAAACTAATTAGTTTCATTCCATTGCAACAGCGTGCTTGCATTGCACAAACGTTTTGCATGGAAGAATAACATTTTAAAAGTAATATGCACTTTGTTGCATTGCAATGCATTCAAGAACTAATGCGTTTCATTCCATTGCAACAGCGTGCTGATGCATTGCACAAGCGTTTTGCATGGAAAAATAACATTTTAGAAGTAAAATGCACTCTGTTGCATTGCAATGCATTCAAAACTAATAAGTTTCGTTCCATTGCAACAGCGTGAATTCCATTGCAACTTTCCATTGCATTGCACAAGCGTTTTGCATGGAAGAATAACATTTTAAAAGTAATATGCACTTTGTTCCATTGCAATGCATACACAAACTAATGCGTTTCATTCTATTACAACAGCGTGCGGTTGCATTGCACAAGCATTTTGCATGGAAGGATAACATTTTAAAAGTAATATGCACTTTTTTGCATTGCAATGCATTCCAGAACTAATGTGTTTCATTTCATTGCAACAGCGTGCTGTTGCATTGCACAAGCGCTTTGCTTGGAATAATGACATTTTAAAAGTAATATGCACTTTGTTGCATTGCAATGCATTCCAGAACTAATACGTTTCATTCCATTGCAGCAGCGTGCTGTTGCATTGCACAAGCGTTTTGCTTGGAAGAATGACATTTTAAAAGTAAAATGCCCTTTGTTGCATAGCAATGCATTCCAAAACTAATTCTTTTCATTCCATTGCAACAGCGTGCTTGCATTGTACAAACGTTTTGCATGGAAGAATAACATTTTAAAAGTAATATGCACTTTGTTGAATTGCAATGCATTCAAGAACTAATGCGTTTCATTTCCTTTGCAACAGCGTGCTGTTGCATTGCACAAGCGTTTTGCATGGAAGAATGACATTTTAAAATTAATATGCCCTTTGTTGCATACAAATGCATTGCAAAGCTAATTCGTTTCATTCCATTGCAACAGCGTGCTGTTGCATTGCACAAACGTTTTGCATGGAAGAATAACATTTTAAAAATAATATGCAATTTGTTGCATCGCAATGCATTCAAGAACTAATGCGTTTCATTCTCTTACAACAGCGTGCGGTTGCATTCCACAAGCATTTTGCATGGAAGAATAACATTTTAAAAGTATTATGCACTTTGTTGCATTGCAATACATTCCAGAACTAATGCGTTTCATTCAATTGCAACAGCGTGCTTTTGCATTGCACAAGCGTTTTGCTTGGAATAATGACATTTTAAAAGTAATATGCCCATTGTTGTATAGCAATGAATTCCAAAACTAATTCGTTTCATTCCATTGCAACAACGTGCTTGCATTGCACAAACGTTTTGCATGGAAGAACAACATTTTAAAAGTAATATGTCCTTTGTTGCATTGCAATGCACTCAAGAACTAATGCGTTTCATTCCATTGCAACAGCGTACGGTTGCATTGCACAAACGTTTGGCATGGAAGAATAACATGTTAAAAGTAATATGGACTTTGTTGCATTGCAATGAATTCCAAAACTAATGCGTTTCATTCCATTGCAACAGCGTGCTTTTGCATTGCACAAGCGTTTTGCATGGAAGAATAAAATTTTAAAAGAAATATGCACTCTGTTGCATTGCAATGCATTCAAGAACGTTTCATTCCATTGCAGCAGCGTGCTGTTGCATTGCACAAGCGTTTCGCATGGAAGAATAAAATTTTAAAAGTAATATGCACTCTGTTGCATTGCAATGCATTCAAGAACTAATGCGTTGCATTGCACAAGCGTTTTGCATGGAAGAATAACATTTTAAAAGTGACAGGCACTTTGTTGCATTGCAATGCAAAAAAACTGAAACTCATTACGGTGTTTATAATAAAACTAATAACATTTTTTAAGGTAGCCAAAGTCGTAAACCAAAATGATTTTAATTATTGCTATTGCCCTACTAATTTAGTCAATATTGATATGTGTTCACTGATTCTGGCTTCGCTCTTTTCTGTCTCTTTATTTTCATGTGAAAAGAGTAGGCTACGCATGCTTACATTTATATATATATATATATATATATATATATATATATACTTTATTTCTATTAAATTTTCAAAATTATTTATGCATGTGTCACATGATGATGTTAAGACCGCCAACAGAAATATGCGATCTTGTCCATATGGGATCTTTTGAACTTTTTTTCTGGTCAGAGTTTCCCCAGAAGGTCTAAAAGCTACAAGGTGTCCTTGTAGACTCTTTCTGATGCTAAAAAGTCCAGTCAAATCCGAAAGACAGTAGTCCATATGGGACCTTTTGAACTCTTTTTCTTGTGAGAGGGTCCCCAGAAAGTCTAAAAGATCCATTATGTCTTTATAGACTCTTTCTGATGCTAAAAAGTCCATTCAATCCGAAACACAGTAGTCATTAAGGAATCTTTTGAACTTTTTTTCTGGCCAGAGGGTCCCCAGAAGGTCTAAAAGATCCATGATGTCCTTATAGACTCTTTCTGATGTTAAAAAGTCCAGTCAAATCCGGTGTCCTTATAGACTCTTTCTGATGCTAAAAAGTCCAGTCAAATCCGAAAGACAGCAGTCCATGTGGGACCTTTTGAACTTTTTTTCTGGTCAGAGTGACGCCAGAAGGTCTTAAAGCTACTTCATGTCCTTATAGACTCTTTCTGATGCTAAAAAGTCCAGTCAAATCCGAAAGACAGTAGTCCATTTGGGTTCTTTTGAACTTTGTTTCTGGTCAGAGGGTCCCCAGAAGGTCTCAAAGTTACATGATGTCCTTACAGACATTTTCTGCTGTTAAAAAGTCAAGTCCGCCAACAGCAGTCCGTGTGGGAGTTTTTGAACTTTGTTTCTGGTCAGAGGGTCCCCAGAAGGTCTAAAAGTTACATGATGTCCTTATAGACTCTATTTGATGCTAAAAAGTCCAGTCAAATCCGAAAGACAGTAGTCCATATGGGACCTTTTGAACTTTTTTTCTGGTCAGAGGGTCCCCAGAAGGTCTCAAAGTTACATGATGTCCTTATAGACTCTTTTTGATGTTAAAAAGTCTGGTCAGAGGTTCCCCACAAGGTCTAAAATCTACATGATGATGTCCTTACAGACAATTTCTGCTGTTAAAAAGTCAAGTCCGCCAACAGCAGTCCATGTGGGAGTTTTTGAACTTTTTTTCTGGTCAGAGTGTCGCCAGAAGGTCTAAAAGCTACATCATGTCCTTATAGACTCTTTCTGATGCTAAAAAGTCCTGTCAAATCCGAAAGACAGTAGTCCATATGGGATCTTTTGAACTTTGTTTCTGGTCAGAGGGTCCCCAGAAGGTCTAAAAGCTACATGATGTCCTTATAGACTCTTTCTGATGTTAAAAAGTCAGATCAAGTCTGCCAGAGAGTAGTCCATATGGGACTTTTTGAACTTTTTTTCTTGTCAGAGGGTCCCCAGAAGGTCTAAAAGTTACATGGTGTCCTTATAGACTCTTTTTGATGTTAAAAAGTCCAGTCAAATCCGAAAGACAGTAGTCCATATGGGATCTTTGAACTTTTTTTCTGGTCAGACGGTCCCCCGAAGGTCTAAAAGATCCATGATGTCCTTATATACTCTTTTTGATGTTAAAAAGTCCAGTCAAATCCGGTGTCCTTATAGACTCTTTCTGATTCTAAAAATACCAGTCAAATCCGAAAGACAGTAGTCCATATGGGATCTTTTGAACTTTTTTTCTGGTCAGAGGGTCCCCGGGAGGTCTAAAAGATCCATTATGTCCTTATAGACTCTTTCTGATGTTAAAAAGTCAGATCAAGTCCGCCAGAGAGTAGTCCAAATGGAACCTTTTGATCTTTTTTTCTGGTCAGAGGGTCTCCAGAAGGTCTAAAAGTTACATGATGTCCTTATAGACTCTTTTTGATGTTAAAAAGTCTGGTCAGAGGTTCCCCACAAGGTCTAAAATCTACATGACGATGTCCTTACAGACATTTTCTGCTGTTAAGAAGTCAAGTCCGCCAAAAGCAGTCCATGTGGGAGCTTTTGAACTTTTTTTCTGGTCAGAGTGTCGCCAGAAGGTCTAAAAGCTACATCATGTCCTTATAGACTCTGTCTGATGCTAAAAAGTCCAGTCAAATTCCAAAAGACAGTAGTTCATATGGGACTTTTTAAACTTTTTTTCTGGTCAGAGGGTCCCCAGAAGGTCTAAAAGTTTTATGATGTCCTTATAGACTCTTTTTGATGTTAAAAAGTCCAGTCAAATCCGGTGTCCTTATAGACTCTTTCTGATGCTAAAAAGTCCAGTCAAATCCGAAAGACAGCAGTCCATGTGGGACCTTTTGAACTTTTTTTCTGGTCAGAGTGACGCCAGAAGGTCTTAAAGCTACTTCATGTCCTTATAGACTCTTTCTGATGCTAAAAAGTCCAGTCAAATCCGAAAGACAGTAGTCCATTTGGGTTCTTTTGAACTTTGTTTCTGGTCAGAGGGTCCCCAGAAGGTCTCAAAGTTACATGATGTCCTTACAGACATTTTCTGCTGTTAAAAAGTCAAGTCCGCCAACAGCAGTCCATGTGGGAGTTTTTGAACTTTGTTTCTGGTCAGAGGGTCCCCAGAAGGTCTAAAAGTTACATGATGTCCTTATAGACTCTATTTGATGCTAAAAAGTCCAGTCAAATCCGAAAGACAGTAGTCCATATGGGACCTTTTGAACTTTTTTTCTGGTCAGAGGGTCCCCAGAAGGTCTCAAAGTTACATGATGTCCTTATAGACTCTTTTTGATGTTAAAAAGTCTGGTCAGAGGTTCCCCACAAGGTCTAAAATCTACATGATGATGTCCTTACAGACAATTTCTGCTGTTAAAAAGTCAAGTCCGCCAACAGCAGTCCATGTGGGAGTTTTTGAACTTTTTTTCTGGTCAGAGTGTCGCCAGAAGGTCTAAAAGCTACATCATGTCCTTATAGACTCTTTCTGATGCTAAAAAGTCCTGTCAAATCCGAAAGACAGTAGTCCATATGGGATCTTTTGAACTTTGTTTCTGGTCAGAGGGTCCCCAGAAGGTCTAAAAGCTACATGATGTCCTTATAGACTCTTTCTGATGTTAAAAAGTCAGATCAAGTCTGCCAGAGAGTAGTCCATATGGGACTTTTTGAACTTTTTTTCTTGTCAGAGGGTCCCCAGAAGGTCTAAAAGTTACATGGTGTCCTTATAGACTCTTTTTGATGTTAAAAAGTCCAGTCAAATCCGAAAGACAGTAGTCCATATGGGATCTTTGAACTTTTTTTCTGGTCAGACGGTCCCCCGAAGGTCTAAAAGATCCATGATGTCCTTATAGACTCTTTTTGATGTTAAAAAGTCCAGTCAAATCCGGTGTCCTTATAGACTCTTTCTGATTCTAAAAATACCAGTCAAATCCGAAAGACAGTAGTCCATATGGGATCTTTTGAACTTTTTTTCTGGTCAGAGGGTCCCCGGGAGGTCTAAAAGATCCATTATGTCCTTATAGACTATTTCTGATGTTAAAAAGTCAGATCAAGTCCGCCAGAGAGTAGTCCAAATGGAACCTTTTGATCTTTTTTTCTGGTCAGAGGGTCTCCAGAAGGTCTAAAAGTTACATGATGTCCTTATAGACTCTTTTTGATGTTAAAAAGTCTGGTCAGAGGTTCCCCACAAGGTCTAAAATCTACATGACGATGTCCTTACAGACATTTTCTGCTGTTAAGAAGTCAAGTCCGCCAAAAGCAGTCCATGTGGGAGCTTTTGAACTTTTTTTCTGGTCAGAGTGTCGCCAGAAGGTCTAAAAGCTACATCATGTCCTTATAGACTCTGTCTGATGCTAAAAAGTCCAGTCAAATTCCAAAAGACAGTAGTTCATATGGGACTTTTTAAACTTTTTTTCTGGTCAGAGGGTCCCCAGAAGGTCTAAAAGTTTTATGATGTCCTTATAGACTCTTTTTGATGTTAAAAAGTCCAGTCAAATCCGGTGTCCTTATAGACTCTTTCTGATGCTAAAAAGTCCAGTCAAATCCGAAAGACAGCAGTCCATGTGGGACCTTTTGAACTTTTTTTCTGGTCAGAGTGACGCCAGAAGGTCTTAAAGCTACTTCATGTCCTTATAGACTCTTTCTGATGCTAAAAAGTCCAGTCAAATCCGAAAGACAGTAGTCCATTTGGGTTATTTTGAACTTTGTTTCTGGTCAGAGGGTCCCCAGAAGGTCTCAAAGTTACATGATGTCCTTACAGACATTTTCTGCTGTTAAAAAGTCAAGTCCGCCAACAGCAGTCCATGTGGGAGTTTTTGAACTTTGTTTCTGGTCAGAGGGTCCCCAGAAGGTCTAAAAGTTACATGATGTCCTTATAGACTCTATTTGATGCTAAAAAGTCCAGTCAAATCCGAAAGACAGTAGTCCATATGGGACCTTTTGAACTTTTTTTCTGGTCAGAGGGTCCCCAGAAGGTCTCAAAGTTACATGATGTCCTTATAGACTCTTTTTGATGTTAAAAAGTCTGGTCAGAGGTTCCCCACAAGGTCTAAAATCTACATGATGATGTCCTTACAGACAATTTCTGCTGTTAAAAAGTCAAGTCCGCCAACAGCAGTCCATGTGGGAGTTTTTGAACTTTTTTTCTGGTCAGAGTGTCGCCAGAAGGTCTAAAAGCTACATCATGTCCTTATAGACTCTTTCTGATGCTAAAAAGTCCTGTCAAATCCGAAAGACAGTAGTCCATATGGGATCTTTTGAACTTTGTTTCTGGTCAGAGGGTCCCCAGAAGGTCTAAAAGCTACATGATGTCCGTATACACTCTTTCTGATGTTAAAAAGTCAGATCAAGTCTGCCAGAGAGTAGTCCATATGGGACTTTTTGAACTTTTTTTCTTGTCAGAGGGTCCCCAGAAGGTCTAAAAGTTACATGGTGTCCTTATAGACTCTTTTTGATGTTAAAAAGTCCAGTCAAATCCGAAAGACAGTAGTCCATATGGGATCTTTGAACTTTTTTTCTGGTCAGACGGTCCCCCGAAGGTCTAAAAGATCCATGATGTCCTTATAGACTCTTTTTGATGTTAAAAAGTCCAGTCAAATCCGAAAGACAGTAGTCCATATGGGATCTTTGAACTTTTTTTCTGGTCAGACGGTCCCCCGAAGGTCTAAAAGATCCATGATGTCCTTATAGACTCTTTTTGATGTTAAAAAGTCCAGTCAAATCCGGTGTCCTTATAGACTCTTTCTGATTCTAAAAATACCAGTCAAATCCGAAAGACAGTAGTCCATATGGGATCTTTTGAACTTTTTTTCTGGTCAGAGGGTCCCCGGGAGGTCTAAAAGATCCATTATGTCCTTATAGACTATTTCTGATGTTAAAAAGTCAGATCAAGTCCGCCAGAGAGTAGTCCAAATGGAACCTTTTGATCTTTTTTTCTGGTCAGAGGGTCTCCAGAAGGTCTAAAAGTTACATGATGTCCTTATAGACTCTTTTTGATGTTAAAAAGTCTGGTCAGAGGTTCCCCACAAGGTCTAAAATCTACATGACGATGTCCTTACAGACATTTTCTGCTGTTAAGAAGTCAAGTCCGCCAAAAGCAGTCCATGTGGGAGCTTTTGAACTTTTTTTCTGGTCAGAGTGTCGCCAGAAGGTCTAAAAGCTACATCATGTCCTTATAGACTCTGTCTGATGCTAAAAAGTCCAGTCAAATTCCAAAAGACAGTAGTTCATATGGGACTTTTTAAACTTTTTTTCTGGTCAGAGGGTCCCCAGAAGGTCTAAAAGTTTTATGATGTCCTTATAGACTCTTTTTGATGTTAAAAAGTCCAGTCAAATCCGGTGTCCTTATAGACTCTTTCTGATGCTAAAAAGTCCAGTCAAATCCGAAAGACAGCAGTCCATGTGGGACCTTTTGAACTTTTTTTCTGGTCAGAGTGACGCCAGAAGGTCTTAAAGCTACTTCATGTCCTTATAGACTCTTTCTGATGCTAAAAAGTCCAGTCAAATCCGAAAGACAGTAGTCCATTTGGGTTATTTTGAACTTTGTTTCTGGTCAGAGGGTCCCCAGAAGGTCTCAAAGTTACATGATGTCCTTACAGACATTTTCTGCTGTTAAAAAGTCAAGTCCGCCAACAGCAGTCCATGTGGGAGTTTTTGAACTTTGTTTCTGGTCAGAGGGTCCCCAGAAGGTCTAAAAGTTACATGATGTCCTTATAGACTCTATTTGATGCTAAAAAGTCCAGTCAAATCCGAAAGACAGTAGTCCATATGGGACCTTTTGAACTTTTTTTCTGGTCAGAGGGTCCCCAGAAGGTCTCAAAGTTACATGATGTCCTTATAGACTCTTTTTGATGTTAAAAAGTCTGGTCAGAGGTTCCCCACAAGGTCTAAAATCTACATGATGATGTCCTTACAGACAATTTCTGCTGTTAAAAAGTCAAGTCCGCCAACAGCAGTCCATGTGGGAGTTTTTGAACTTTTTTTCTGGTCAGAGTGTCGCCAGAAGGTCTAAAAGCTACATCATGTCCTTATAGACTCTTTCTGATGCTAAAAAGTCCTGTCAAATCCGAAAGACAGTAGTCCATATGGGATCTTTTGAACTTTGTTTCTGGTCAGAGGGTCCCCAGAAGGTCTAAAAGCTACATGATGTCCGTATACACTCTTTCTGATGTTAAAAAGTCAGATCAAGTCTGCCAGAGAGTAGTCCATATGGGACTTTTTGAACTTTTTTTCTTGTCAGAGGGTCCCCAGAAGGTCTAAAAGTTACATGGTGTCCTTATAGACTCTTTTTGATGTTAAAAAGTCCAGTCAAATCCGAAAGACAGTAGTCCATATGGGATCTTTGAACTTTTTTTCTGGTCAGACGGTCCCCCGAAGGTCTAAAAGATCCATGATGTCCTTATAGACTCTTTTTGATGTTAAAAAGTCCAGTCAAATCCGAAAGACAGTAGTCCATATGGGATCTTTGAACTTTTTTTCTGGTCAGACGGTCCCCCGAAGGTCTAAAAGATCCATGATGTCCTTATAGACTCTTTTTGATGTTAAAAAGTCCAGTCAAATCCGGTGTCCTTATAGACTCTTTCTGATTCTAAAAATACCAGTCAAATCCGAAAGACAGTAGTCCATATGGGATCTTTTGAACTTTTTTTCTGGTCAGAGGGTCCCCGGGAGGTCTAAAAGATCCATTATGTCCTTATAGACTCTTTCTGATGTTAAAAAGTCAGATCAAGTCCGCCAGAGAGTAGTCCAAATGGAACCTTTTGATCTTTTTTTCTGGTCAGAGGGTCTCCAGAAGGTCTAAAAGTTACATGATGTCCTTATAGACTCTTTTTGATGTTAAAAAGTCTGGTCAGAGGTTCCCCACAAGGTCTAAAATCTACATGACGATGTCCTTACAGATATTTTCTGCTGTTAAGAAGTCAAGTCCGCCAAAAGCAGTCCATGTGGGAGCTTTTGAACTTTTTTTCTGGTCAGAGTGTCGCCAGAAGGGCTAAAAGCTACATCATGTCCTTATAGACTCTGTCTGATGCTAAAAAGTTCAGTCAAATTCCAAAAGACAGTAGTTCATATGGGACTTTATAAACTTTTTTTCTGGTCAGAGGGTCCCCAGAAGGTCTAAAAGTTTTATGATGTCCTTATAGACTCTTTTTGATGTTAAAAAGTCCAGTCAAATCCGGTGTCTTTATAAACTCTTTCTGATGTTAAAAAGTACAGTCAAATCCGAAAGACAGTAGTCCATATGGGACCTTTTGAACTTTCTTTCTGGTCAGAGGGTCCCCAGAAGGTCTCAAAGTTACATGATGTCCTTATAGACTATTTTTGATGTTAAAAAGTCTGGTCAGAGGTTCCCCAGAAGGTCTTAAATCTACATGATGATGTCCTTACAGACATTTTCTGCTGTTAAAAAGTCAAGTCCGCCAACAGCAGTCCATGTGGGAGTTTTTGAACTTTTTTTCTGGTCAGAGGGTCCCCAGAAGGTCTAAAAGTTACATGATGTCCTTATAGAGTCTTTCTGATGCTAAAAAGTACAGTCAAATCCGAAAGACAGTAGTCCATATGGGACCTTTTGAACTTTTTTTCTGGTCAGAGGGTCCCCAGAAGGTCTCAAAGTTACATGATGTCCTTATAGACTATTTTTTATGTTAAAAAGTCTGGTCAGAGGTTCCCCACAAGGTCTTAAATCTACATGATGATGTCCTTACAGACATTTTCTGCTGTTAAAAAGTCAAGTCCGCCAACAGCAGTCCATGTGGGAGTTTTTGAACTTTTTTTCTGGTCAGAGTGTCACCAGAAGGTCTAAAAGCTACATCATGTCCTTATAGACTCTTTCTGATGCTAAAAAGTCCAGTCAAATCCGAAAGACGTTAGTCCATATGGGATCTTTTGAACTTTGTTTCTGGTCAGAGGGTCCCCAGAAGGTCTAAAAGTTACATGATGTCCTCATAGACTCTTTCTGATGCTAAAAAGTCCAATCAAATCCGAAAGACAGTAATCCATATGGGACTTTTTGAACTTTTTTTCTGGTCAGCGGGTCCCCAGAAGGTCTCAAAGTTACATGATGTGCTTATAGACTCTTTTTGATGTTAAAAAGTCTGGTCAGAGGTTCCCCACAAGGTCTAAAATCTACATGATGATGTCCTTACAGACATTTTCTGCTGTTAAAAAGTCAAGTCCGCCAACAGCAGTCCATGTGGGAGTTTTTGAACTTTTTTTCTGGTCAGAGTGTCGCCAGAAGGTCTAAAAGCTACATCATGTCCTTATAGACTCTATCTGATGCTAAAAAGTCCAGTCAAATTCCAAAAGACAGTAGTCCATATGGGATCTTTTGAACTTTGTTTCTGGTCAGAGGGTCCCCAGAAGGTCTAAAAGCTACATGATGTCCTTATAGACTCTTTCTGATGTTAAAAAGTCAGATCAAGTCTGCCAGAGAGTAGTCCATATGGGACTTTTTGAACTTTTTTTCTGGTCAGAGGGTCCCCAGAAGGTCTAAAATATCCATGATGTCCTAGTAGACTCTTTCTGATGTTAAAAAGTCCAGTCAAATCCGAAAGACAGTAGTCCATATGGGATCTTTGAACTTTTTTTCTGGTCAGAGGGTCCCCCGAAGGTCTAAAAGATCCATGATGTCCTTATAGACTCTTTTTGATGTTAAAAAGTCCAGTCAAATCCGAAAGACAGCAGTCCATATGGGATCTTTTGAACTTTTTTATTGGTCATAGGGTCCCCAGAAGGTCTAAAAGTTACATGATGTCCGTATAGATTATTTTTGATTTTAAAAAGTCCAGTCAAATCCGTCAGTAGTCCATATGGGATTGTTTGAACTTTTTTTCTGGTCAAAGGGTCCCCAGAAGGTCTAAAAGATCCATGATGTCCTTAGAGGCTCTTTCTGATGCTAAAAAGTCCAGTCAAATCCGAAAGACAGTAGTCCATTTGGGTTCTTTTGAACTTTGTTTTCTGGTCAGAGGGTCCCCAGAAGGTCTCAAAGTTACATGATGTCCTTACAGACATTTTCTGCTGTTAAAAAGTCAAGTCCGCCAACAGCAGTCCATGTGGGAGTTTTTGAACTTTGTTTCTGGTCAGAGGGTCCCCAGAAGGTCTAAAAGTTACATGATGTCCTTATAGACTCTTTTTGATGCTAAAAAGTCCAGTCAAATCCGAAAGACAGTAGTCCATATGGGACCTTTTGAACTTTTTTTCTGGTCAGAGGGTCCCCAGAAGGTCTCAAAGTTACATGATGTCCTTATAGACTCTTTTTGATGTTAAAAAGTCTGGTCAGAGGGTCCCCACAAGGTCTAAAATCTACATGATGATGTCCTTACAGACATTTTCTGCTGTTAAAAAGTCAAGTCCGCCAACAGCAGTCCATGTGGGAGTTTTTGAACTTTTTTTCTGGTCAGAGGGTCCCCAGAAGGTCTAAAAGTTACATGATGTCCTTATAGAGTCTTTCTGATGCTAAAAAGTACAGTCAAATCCGAAAGACAGTAGTCCATATGGGACCTTTTGAACTTTTTTTCTGGTCAGAGGGTCCCCAGAAGGTCTCAAAGTTACATGATGTCCTTATAGACTATTTTTTATGTTAAAAAGTCTGGTCAGAGGTTCCCCACAAGGTCTTAAATCTACATGATGATGTCCTTACAGACATTTTCTGCTGTTAAAAAGTCAAGTCCGCCAACAGCAGTCCATGTGGGAGTTTTTGAACTTTTTTTCTGGTCAGAGTGTCACCAGAAGGTCTAAAAGCTACATCATGTCCTTATAGACTCTTTCTGATGCTAAAAAGTCCAGTCAAATCCGAAAGACGTTAGTCCATATGGGATCTTTTGAACTTTTTTTCTGGTCAGAGGGTCCCCAGAAGGTCTAAAAGTTACATGATGTCCTCATAGACTCTTTCTGATGCTAAAAAGTCCAATCAAATCCGAAAGACAGTAATCCATATGGGACTTTTTGAACTTTTTTTCTGGTCAGCGGGTCCCCAGAAGGTCTCAAAGTTACATGATGTGCTTATAGACTCTTTTTGATGTTAAAAAGTCTGGTCAGAGGTTCCCCACAAGGTCTAAAATCTACATGATGATGTCCTTACAGACATTTTCTGCTGTTAAAAAGTCAAGTCCGCCAACAGCAGTCCATGTGGGAGTTTTTGAACTTTTTTTCTGGTCAGAGTGTCGCCAGAAGGTCTAAAAGCTACATCATGTCCTTATAGACTCTATCTGATGCTAAAAAGTCCAGTCAAATTCCAAAAGACAGTAGTCCATATGGGATCTTTTGAACTTTGTTTCTGGTCAGAGGGTCCCCAGAAGGTCTAAAAGCTACATGATGTCCTTATAGACTCTTTCTGATGTTAAAAAGTCAGATCAAGTCTGCCAGAGAGTAGTCCATATGGGACTTTTTGAACTTTTTTTCTGGTCAGAGGGTCCCCAGAAGGTCTAAAATATCCATGATGTCCTAGTAGACTCTTTCTGATGTTAAAAAGTCCAGTCAAATCCGAAAGACAGTAGTCCATATGGGATCTTTGAACTTTTTTTCTGGTCAGAGGGTCCCCCGAAGGTCTAAAAGATCCATGATGTCCTTATAGACTCTTTTTGATGTTAAAAAGTCCAGTCAAATCCGAAAGACAGCAGTCCATATGGGATCTTTTGAACTTTTTTATTGGTCATAGGGTCCCCAGAAGGTCTAAAAGTTACATGATGTCCGTATAGATTATTTTTGATTTTAAAAAGTCCAGTCAAATCCGTCAGTAGTCCATATGGGATTGTTTGAACTTTTTTTCTGGTCAAAGGGTCCCCAGAAAGTCTAAAAGATCCATGATGTCCTTAGAGGCTCTTTCTGATGCTAAAAAGTCCAGTCAAATCCGAAAGACAGTAGTCCATTTGGGTTCTTTTGAACTTTGTTTTCTGGTCAGAGGGTCCCCAGAAGGTCTCAAAGTTACATGATGTCCTTACAGACATTTTCTGCTGTTAAAAAGTCAAGTCCGCCAACAGCAGTCCATGTGGGAGTTTTTGAACTTTGTTTCTGGTCAGAGGGTCCCCAGAAGGTCTAAAAGTTACATGATGTCCTTATAGACTCTTTTTGATGCTAAAAAGTCCAGTCAAATCCGAAAGACAGTAGTCCATATGGGACCTTTTGAACTTTTTTTCTGGTCAGAGGGTCCCCAGAAGGTCTCAAAGTTACATGATGTCCTTATAGACTCTTTTTGATGTTAAAAAGTCTGGTCAGAGGGTCCCCACAAGGTCTAAAATCTACATGATGATGTCCTTACAGACATTTTCTGCTGTTAAAAAGTCAAGTCCGCCAACAGCAGTCCATGTGGGAGTTTTTGAACTTTTTTTCTGGTCAGAGGGTCCCCAGAAGGTCTAAAAGCTACATGATGTCCTTATAGACTCTTTCTGATGTTAAAAAGTCAGATCAAGTCTGCCAGAGAGTAGTCCATATGGGACTTTTTGAACTTTTTTTCTGGTCAGAGGGTCCCCAGAAGGTCTAAAATATCCATGATGTCCTAGTAGACTCTTTCTGATGTTAAAAAGTCCAGTCAAATCCGAAAGACAGTATTCCACATGGGATCTTTTGAACTTTTTTTCTGGTCAGAGGGTCCCCAGAAAGTCTAAAAGATCCATGATGTCCCTATAGACTCTTTTTGATGTTAAAAAGTCAGATCAAGTCTGCCAGAGTGTAGTCCATATGGGACTTTTTGAACTTTTTTTCTTGTCAGAGGATCCCCAGAAGGTCTAAAAGTTACATGATGTCCTCATAGACTCTTTCTGATGTTAAAAAGTCCAGTCAAATCCGAAAGACAGTAGTCCATATGGGATCTTTGAACTTTTTTTCTGGTCAGAGGGTCCCCCGAAGGTCTAAAAGACCTTATAGACTCTTTTTGATGTTAAAAAGTCCAGTCAAATCCGAAAGACAGCAGTCCATATGGGATCTTTTGAACTTTTTTATTGGTCATAGGGTCCCCAGAAGGTCTACAAGTTACATGATGTCCGTATAGACTATTTTTGATTTTAAAAAGTCCAGTCAAATCCGTCAGTAGTCCATATGGGATTGTTTGAACTTTTTTTCTGGTCAAAGGGTCCCCAGAAGGTCTAAAAGATCCATGATGTCCTTAGAGGCTCTTTCTGATGCTAAAAAGTCCAGTCAAATCCGAAAGACAGTAGTCCATTTGGGTTCTTTTGAACTTTGTTTCTGGTCAGAGGGTCCCCAGAAGGTCTCAAAGTTACATGATGTCCTTACAGACATTTTCTGCTGTTAAAAAGTCAAGTCCGCCAACAGCAGTCCATGTGGGAGTTTTTGAACTTTGTTTCTGGTCAGAGGGTCCCCAGAAGGTCTAAAAGTTACATGATGTCCTTATAGACTCTTTTTGATGCTAAAAAGTCCAGTCAAATCCGAAAGACAGTAGTCCATATGGGACCTTTTGAACTTTTTTTTCTGGTCAGAGGGTCCCCAGAAGGTCTCAAAGTTACATGATGTCCTTATAGACTCTTTTTGATGTTAAAAAGTCTGGTCAGAGGTTCCCCACTAGGTCTAAAATCTACATGATGATGTCCTTACAGACATTTTCTGCTGTTAAAAAGTCAAGTCCGCCAACAGCAGTCCATGTGGGAGTTTTTGAACTTTTTTTCTGGTCAGAGGGTCCCCAGAAGGTCTAAAAGCTACATGATGTCCTTATAGACTCTTTCTGATGTTAAAAAGTCAGATCAAGTCTGCCAGAGAGTAGTCCATATGGGACTTTTTGAACTTTTTTTCTGGTCAGAGGGTCCCCAGAAGGTCTAAAATATCCATGATGTCCTAGTAGACTCTTTCTGATGTTAAAAAGTCCAGTCAAATCCGAAAGACAGTATTCCACATGGGATCTTTTGAACTTTTTTTCTGGTCAGAGGGTCCCCAGAAAGTCTAAAAGATCCATGATGTCCCTATAGACTCTTTTTGATGTTAAAAAGTCAGATCAAGTCTGCCAGAGTGTAGTCCATATGGGACTTTTTGAACTTTTTTTCTTGTCAGAGGATCCCCAGAAGGTCTAAAAGTTACATGATGTCCTCATAGACTCTTTCTGATGTTAAAAAGTCCAGTCAAATCCGAAAGACAGTAGTCCATATGGGATCTTTGAACTTTTTTTCTGGTCAGAGGGTCCCCCGAAGGTCTAAAAGACCTTATAGACTCTTTTTGATGTTAAAAAGTCCAGTCAAATCCAAAAGACAGCAGTCCATATGGGATCTTTTGAACTTTTTTATTGGTCATAGGGTCCCCAGAAGGTCTACAAGTTACATGATGTCCGTATAGACTATTTTTGATTTTAAAAAGTCCAGTCAAATCCGTCAGTAGTCCATATGGGATTGTTTGAACTTTTTTTCTGGTCAAAGGGTCCCCAGAAGGTCTAAAAGATCCATGATGTCCTTAGAGGCTCTTTCTGATGCTAAAAAGTCCAGTCAAATCCGAAAGACAGTAGTCCATTTGGGTTCTTTTGAACTTTGTTTCTGGTCAGAGGGTCCCCAGAAGGTCTCAAAGTTACATGATGTCCTTACAGACATTTTCTGCTGTTAAAAAGTCAAGTCCGCCAACAGCAGTCCATGTGGGAGTTTTTGAACTTTGTTTCTGGTCAGAGGGTCCCCAGAAGGTCTAAAAGTTACATGATGTCCTTATAGACTCTTTTTGATGCTAAAAAGTCCAGTCAAATCCGAAAGACAGTAGTCCATATGGGACCTTTTGAACTTTTTTTTCTGGTCAGAGGGTCCCCAGAAGGTCTCAAAGTTACATGATGTCCTTATAGACTCTTTTTGATGTTAAAAAGTCTGGTCAGAGGTTCCCCACTAGGTCTAAAATCTACATGATGATGTCCTTACAGACATTTTCTGCTGTTAAAAAGTCAAGTCCGCCAACAGCAGTCCATGTGGGAGTTTTTGAACTTTTTTTCTGGTCAGAGGGTCCCCAGAAGGTCTAAAAGCTACATGATGTCCTTATAGACTCTTTCTGATGTTAAAAAGTCAGATCAAGTCTGCCAGAGAGTAGTCCATATGGGACTTTTTGAACTTTTTTTCTGGTCAGAGGGTCCCCAGAAGGTCTAAAATATCCATGATGTCCTAGTAGACTCTTTCTGATGTTAAAAAGTCCAGTCAAATCCGAAAGACAGTATTCCACATGGGATCTTTTGAACTTTTTTTCTGGTCAGAGGGTCCCCAGAAAGTCTAAAAGATCCATGATGTCCCTATAGACTCTTTTTGATGTTAAAAAGTCAGATCAAGTCTGCCAGAGTGTAGTCCATATGGGACTTTTTGAACTTTTTTTCTTGTCAGAGGATCCCCAGAAGGTCTAAAAGTTACATGATGTCCTCATAGACTCTTTCTGATGTTAAAAAGTCCAGTCAAATCCGAAAGACAGTAGTCCATATGGGATCTTTGAACTTTTTTTCTGGTCAGAGGGTCCCCCGAAGGTCTAAAAGATCCATGATGTCCTTATAGACTCTTTTTGATGTTAAAAAGTCCAGTCAAATCCGAAAGACAGCAGTCCATATGGGATCTTTTGAACTTTTTTATTGGTCATAGGGTCCCCAGAAGGTCTAAAAGTTACATGATGTCGGTATATATTATTTTTGATTTTAAAAAGTCCAGTCAAATCCGTCAGTAGTCCATATGGGATTGTTTGAACTTTTTTTCTGGTCAAAGGGTCCCCAGAAGGTCTAAAAGATCCATGATGTCCTTAGAGGCTCTTTCTGATGCTAAAAAGTCCAGTCAAATCCGAAAGACAGTAGTCCATTTGGGTTCTTTTGAACTTTGTTTCTGGTCAGAGGGTCCCCAGAAGGTCTACAAGTTACATGATGTCCTTACAGACATTTTCTGCTGTTAAAAAGTCAAGTCCGCCAACAGCAGTCCATGTGGGAGTTTTTGAACTTTGTTTCTGGTCAGAGGGTCCCCAGAAGGTCTAAAAGATCCATGATGTCCTTATAGACTCTTTCTGATGTTAAAAAGTCAGATCAAGTCCGCCAGAGAGTAGTCCAAATGGAACCTTTTGATCTTTTTTTCTGGTCAGAGGGTCTCCAGAAGGTCTAAAAGTTACATGATGTCCTTATAGACTCTTTTTGATGTTAAAAAGTCTGGTCAGAGGTTCCCCACAAGGTCTAAAATCTACATGACGATGTCCTTACAGACATTTTCTGCTGTTAAGAAGTCAAGTCCGCCAAAAGCAGTCCATGTGGGAGCTTTTGAACTTTTTTTCTGGTCAGAGTGTCGCCAGAAGGTCTAAAAGCTACATCATGTCCTTATAGACTCTGTCTGATGCTAAAAAGTCCAGTCAAATTCCAAAAGACAGTAGTTCATATGGGACTTTTTAAACTTTTTTTCTGGTCAGAGGGTCCCCAGAAGGTCTAAAAGTTTTATGATGTCCTTATAGACTCTTTTTGATGTTAAAAAGTCCAGTCAAATCCGGTGTCCTTATAGATTCTTTCTGATGCTAAAAAGTCCAGTCAAATCCGAAAGACAGTAGTCCATATGGGATCTTTTGAACTTTTTTTCTGGTCAGAGGGTCCCCGGATGGTCTAAAAGATCCTTTATGTCTTTATAAACTCTTTCTGATGTTAAAAAGTACAGTCAAATCCGAAAGACAGTAGTCCATATGGGACCTTTTGAACTTTCTTTCTGGTCAGAGGGTCCCCAGAAGGTCTCAAAGTTACATGATGTCCTTATAGACTATTTTTGATGTTAAAAAGTCTGGTCAGAGGTTCCCCACAAGGTCTTAAATCTACATGATGATGTCCTTACAGACATTTTCTGCTGTTAAAAAGTCAAGTCCGCCAACAGCAGTCCATGTGGGAGTTTTTGAACTTTTTTTCTGGTCAGAGGGTCCCCAGAAGGTCTAAAAGTTACATGATGTCCTTATAGACTCTTTCTGATGCTAAAAAGTACAGTCAAATCCGAAAGACAGTAGTCCATATGGGACCTTTTGAACTTTTTTTCTGGTCAGAGGGTCCCCAGAAGGTCTCAAAGTTACATGATGTCCTTATAGACTATTTTTGATGTTAAAAAGTCTGGTCAGAGGTTCCCCACAAGGTCTTAAATCTACATGATGATGTCCTTACAGACATTTTCTGCTGTTAAAAAGTCAAGTCCGCCAACAGCAGTCCATGTGGGAGTTTTTGAACTTTTTTTCTGGTCAGAGTGTCACCAGAAGGTCTAAAAGCTACATCATGTCCTTATAGACTCTTTCTGATGCTAAAAAGTCCAGTCAAATCCGAAAGACATTAGTCCATATGGGATCTTTTGAACTTTGTTTCTGGTCAGAGGGTCCCCAGAAGGTCTAAAAGTTACATGATGTCCTCATAGACTCTTTCTGATGCTAAAAAGTCCAATCAAATCCGAAAGACAGTAATCCATATGGGACTTTTTGAACTTTTTTTCTGGTCAGCGGGTCCCCAGAAGGTCTCAAAGTTACATGATGTCCTTATAGACTCTTTTTGATGTTAAAAAGTCTGGTCAGAGGTTCCCCACAAGGTCTAAAATCTACATGATGATGTCCTTACAGACATTTTCTGCTGTTAAAAAGTCAAGTCCACCAACAGCAGTCCATGTGGGAGTTTTTGAACTTTTTTTCTGGTCAGAGTGTCGCCAGAAGGTCTAAAAGCTACATCATGTCCTTATAGACTCTATCTGATGCTAAAAAGTCCAGTCAAATTCCAAAAGACAGTAGTCCATATGGGATCTTTTGAACTTTGTTTCTGGTCAGAGGGTCCCCAGAAGGTCTAAAAGCTACATGATGTCCTTATAGACTCTTTCTGATGTTAAAAAGTCAGATCAAGTCTGCCAGAGAGTAGTCCATATGGGACTTTTTGAACTTTTTTTCTGGTCAGAGGGTCCCCAGAAGGTCTAAAATATCCATGATGTCCTAGTAGACTCTTTCTGATGTTAAAAAGTCCAGTCAAATCCGAAAGACAGTAGTCCATATGGGATCTTTGAACTTTTTTTCTGGTCAGATGGTCCCCCGAAGGTCTAAAAGATCCATGATGTCCTTATAGACTCTTTTTGATGTTAAAAAGTCCAGTCAAATCCGAAAAACAGCAGTCCATATGGGATCTTTTGAACTTTTTTATTGGTCATAGGGTCCCCAGAAGGTCTAAAAGTTACATGATGTCCGTATAGATTATTTTTGATTTTAAAAAGTCCAGTCAAATCCGTCAGTAGTCCATATGGGATTGTTTGAACTTTTTTTCTGGTCAAAGGGTCCCCAGAAGGTCTAAAAGATCCATGATGTCCTTAGAGGCTCTTTCTGATGCTAAAAAGTCCAGTCAAATCCGAAAGACAGTAGTCCATTTGGGTTCTTTTGAACTTTGTTTTCTGGTCAGAGGGTCCCCAGAAGGTCTCAAAGTTACATGATGTCCTTACAGACATTTTCTGCTGTTAAAAAGTCAAGTCCGCCAACAGCAGTCCATGTGGGAGTTTTTGAACTTTGTTTCTGGTCAGAGGGTCCCCAGAAGGTCTAAAAGTTACATGATGTCCTTATAGACTCTTTTTGATGCTAAAAAGTCCAGTCAAATCCGAAAGACAGTAGTCCATATGGGACCTTTTGAACTTTTTTTTCTGGTCAGAGGGTCCCCAGAAGGTCTCAAAGTTACATGATGTCCTTATAGACTCTTTTTGATGTTAAAAAGTCTGGTCAGAGGTTCCCCACTAGGTCTAAAATCTACATGATGATGTCATTACAGACATTTTCTGCTGTTAAAAAGTCAAGTCCGCCAACAGCAGTCCATGTGGGAGTTTTTGAACTTTTTTTCTGGTCAGAGGGTCCCCAGAAGGTCTAAAAGCTACATGATGTCCTTATAGACTCTTTCTGATGTTAAAAAGTCAGATCAAGTCTGCCAGAGAGTAGTCCATATGGGACTTTTTGAACTTTTTTTCTGGTCAGAGGGTCCCCAGAAGGTCTAAAATATCCATGATGTCCTAGTAGACTCTTTCTGATGTTAAAAAGTCCAGTCAAATCCGAAAGACAGTATTCCACATGGGATCTTTTGAACTTTTTTTCTGGTCAGAGGGTCCCCAGAAAGTCTAAAAGATCCATGATGTCCCTATAGACTCTTTTTGATGTTAAAAAGTCAGATCAAGTCTGCCAGAGTGTAGTCCATATGGGACTTTTTGAACTTTTTTTCTGGTCAGAGGGTCCCCAGAAGGTCTAAAATATCCATGATGTCCTAGTAGACTCTTTCTGATGTTAAAAAGTCCAGTCAAATCCGAAAGACAGTAGTCCATATGGGATCTTTGAACTTTTTTTCTGGTCAGAGGGTCCCCCGAAGGTCTAAAAGATCCATGATGTCCTTATAGACTCTTTTTGATGTTAAAAAGTCCAGTCAAATCCGAAAGACAGCAGTCCATATGGGATCTTTTGAACTTTTTTATTGGTCATAGGGTCCCCAGAAGGTCTACAAGTTACATGATGTCCGTATAGACTATTTTTGATTTTAAAAAGTCCAGTCAAATCCGTCAGTAGTCCATATGGGATTGTTTGAACTTTTTTTCTGGTCAAAGGGTCCCCAGAAGGTCTAAAAGATCCATGATGTCCTTAGAGGCTCTTTCTGATGCTAAAAAGTCCAGTCAAATCCGAAAGACAGTAGTCCATTTGGGTTCTTTTGAACTTTGTTTCTGGTCAGAGGGTCCCCAGAAGGTCTCAAAGTTACATGATGTCCTTACAGACATTTTCTGCTGTTAAAAAGTCAAGTCCGCCAACAGCAGTCCATGTGGGAGTTTTTGAACTTTGTTTCTGGTCAGAGGGTCCCCAGAAGGTCTAAAAGTTACATGATGTCCTTATAGACTCTTTTTGATGCTAAAAAGTCCAGTCAAATCCGAAAGACAGTAGTCCATATGGGACCTTTTGAACTTTGTTTCTGGTCAGAGGGTCCCCAGAAGGTCTCAAAGTTACATGATGTCCTTATAGACTCTTTTTGATGTTAAAAAGTTTGGTCAGAGGTTCCCCACAAGGTCTAAAATCTACATGATGATGTCCTTACAGACATTTTCTGCTGTTAAAAAGTCAAGTCCGCCAACAGCAGTCCATGTGGGAGTTTTTGAACTTCTTTTCTGGTCAGAGTGTCGCCAGAAGGTCTAAAAGCTACATCATGTCCTTATAGACTCTTTCTGATGCTAAAAAGTCCTGTCAAATCCGAAAGACAGTAGTCCATATGGGATCTTTTGAACTTTGTTTCTGGTCAGAGGGTCCCCAGAAGGTCTAAAAGCTACATGATGTCCTTATAGACTCTTTCTGATGTTAAAAAGTCAGATCAAGTCTGCCAGAGAGTAGTCCATATGGGACTTTTTGAACTTTTTTTCTTGTCAGAGGGTCCCCAGAAGGTCTAAAAGTTACATGGTGTCCTTATAGACTCTTTTTGATGTTAAAAAGTCCAGTCAAATCCGAAAGACAGTAGTCCATATGGGATCTTTGAACTTTTTTTCTGGTCAGACGGTCCCCCGAAGGTCTAAAAGATCCATGATGTCCTTATAGACTCTTTTTGATGTTAAAAAGTCCAGTCAAATCCGATGTCCTTATAGACTCTTTCTGATTCTAAAAATACCAGTCAAATCCGAAAGACAGTAGTCCATATGGGATCTTTTGAACTTTTTTTCTGGTCAGAGGGTCCCCGGGAGGTCTAAAAGATCCATTATGTCCTTATAGACTCTTTCTGATGTTAAAAAGTCAGATCAAGTCCGCCAGAGAGTAGTCCAAATGGAACCTTTTGATCTTTTTTTCTGGTCAGAGGGTCTCCAGAAGGTCTAAAAGTTACATGATGTCCTTATAGACTCTTTTTGATGTTAAAAAGTCTGGTCAGAGGTTCCCCACAAGGTCTAAAATCTACATGACGATGTCCTTACAGACATTTTCTGCTGTTAAGAGGTCAAGTCCGCCAAAAGCAGTCCATATGGGAGCTTTTGAACTTTTTTTCTGGTCAGAGTGTCACCAGAAGGTCTAAAAGCTACATCATGTCCTTATAGACTCTTTCTGATGCTAAAAAGTCCAGTCAAATCCGAAAGACATTAGTCCATATGGGATCTTTTGAACTTTGTTTCTGGTCAGAGGGTCCCCAGAAGGTCTAAAAGCTACATGATGTCCTTATAGACTCTTTCTGATGTTAAAAAGTCAGATCAAGTCTGCCAGAGAGTAGTCCATATGGGACTTTTTGAACTTTTTTTCTGGTCAGAGGGTCCCCAGAAGGTCTAAAATATCCATGATGTCCTAGTAGACTCTTTCTGATGTTAAAAAGTCCAGTCAAATCCGAATGACAGTAGTCCATATGGGATCTTTGAACTTTTTTTCTGGTCAGAGGGTCCCCCGAAGGTCTAAAAGATCCATGATGTCCTTATAGACTCTTTTTGATGTTAAAAAGTCCAGTCAAATCCGAAAGACAGCAGTCCATATGGGATCTTTTGAACTTTTTTATTGGTCATAGGGTCCCCAGAAGGTCTAAAAGTTACATGATGTCCGTATAGATTATTTTTGATTTTAAAAAGTCCAGTCAAATCCGTCAGTAGTCCATATGGGATTGTTTGAACTTTTTTTCTGGTCAAAGGGTCCCCAGAAGGTCTAAAAGATCCATGATGTCCTTAGAGGCTCTTTCTGATGCTAAAAAGTCCAGTCAAATCCGAAAGACAGTAGTCCATTTGGGTTCTTTTGAACTTTGTTTTCTGGTCAGAGGGTCCCCAGAAGGTCTCAAAGTTACATGATGTCCTTACAGACATTTTCTGCTGTTAAAAAGTCAAGTCCGCCAACAGCAGTCCATGTGGGAGTTTTTGAACTTTGTTTCTGGTCAGAGGGTCCCCAGAAGGTCTAAAAGTTACATGATGTCCTTATAGACTCTTTTTGATGCTAAAAAGTCCAGTCAAATCCGAAAGACAGTAGTCCATATGGGACCTTTTGAACTTTTTTTCTGGTCAGAGGGTCCCCAGAAGGTCTCAAAGTTACATGATGTCCTTATAGACTCTTTTTGATGTTAAAAAGTCTGGTCAGAGGGTCCCCACAAGGTCTAAAATCTACATGATGATGTCCTTACAGACATTTTCTGCTGTTAAAAAGTCAAGTCCGCCAACAGCAGTCCATGTGGGAGTTTTTGAACTTTTTTTCTGGTCAGAGGGTCCCCAGAAGGTCTAAAAGCTACATGATGTCCTTATAGACTCTTTCTGATGTTAAAAAGTCAGATCAAGTCTGCCAGAGAGTAGTCCATATGGGACTTTTTGAACTTTTTTTCTGGTCAGAGGGTCCCCAGAAGGTCTAAAATATCCATGATGTCCTAGTAGACTCTTTCTGATGTTAAAAAGTCCAGTCAAATCCGAAAGACAGTATTCCACATGGGATCTTTTGAACTTTTTTTCTGGTCAGAGGGTCCCCAGAAAGTCTAAAAGATCCATGATGTCCCTATAGACTCTTTTTGATGTTAAAAAGTCAGATCAAGTCTGCCAGAGTGTAGTCCATATGGGACTTTTTGAACTTTTTTCTTGTCAGAGGATCCCCAGAAGGTCTAAAAGTTACATGATGTCCTCATAGACTCTTTCTGATGTTAAAAAGTCCAGTCAAATCCGAAAGACAGTAGTCCATATGGGATCTTTGAACTTTTTTTCTGGTCAGAGGGTCCCCCGAAGGTCTAAAAGACCTTATAGACTCTTTTTGATGTTAAAAAGTCCAGTCAAATCCGAAAGACAGCAGTCCATATGGGATCTTTTGAACTTTTTTATTGGTCATAGGGTCCCCAGAAGGTCTACAAGTTACATGATGTCCGTATAGACTATTTTTGATTTTAAAAAGTCCAGTCAAATCCGTCAGTAGTCCATATGGGATTGTTTGAACTTTTTTTCTGGTCAAAGGGTCCCCAGAAGGTCTAAAAGATCCATGATGTCCTTAGAGGCTCTTTCTGATGCTAAAAAGTCCAGTCAAATCCGAAAGACAGTAGTCCATTTGGGTTCTTTTGAACTTTGTTTCTGGTCAGAGGGTCCCCAGAAGGTCTCAAAGTTACATGATGTCCTTACAGACATTTTCTGCTGTTAAAAAGTCAAGTCCGCCAACAGCAGTCCATGTGGGAGTTTTTGAACTTTGTTTCTGGTCAGAGGGTCCCCAGAAGGTCTAAAAGTTACATGATGTCCTTATAGACTCTTTTTGATGCTAAAAAGTCCAGTCAAATCCGAAAGACAGTAGTCCATATGGGACCTTTTGAACTTTTTTTTCTGGTCAGAGGGTCCCCAGAAGGTCTCAAAGTTACATGATGTCCTTATAGACTCTTTTTGATGTTAAAAAGTCTGGTCAGAGGTTCCCCACTAGGTCTAAAATCTACATGATGATGTCCTTACAGACATTTTCTGCTGTTAAAAAGTCAAGTCCGCCAACAGCAGTCCATGTGGGAGTTTTTGAACTTTTTTTCTGGTCAGAGGGTCCCCAGAAGGTCTAAAAGCTACATGATGTCCTTATAGACTCTTTCTGATGTTAAAAAGTCAGATCAAGTCTGCCAGAGAGTAGTCCATATGGGACTTTTTGAACTTTTTTTCTGGTCAGAGGGTCCCCAGAAGGTCTAAAATATCCATGATGTCCTAGTAGACTCTTTCTGATGTTAAAAAGTCCAGTCAAATCCGAAAGACAGTATTCCACATGGGATCTTTTGAACTTTTTTTCTGGTCAGAGGGTCCCCAGAAAGTCTAAAAGATCCATGATGTCCCTATAGACTCTTTTTGATGTTAAAAAGTCAGATCAAGTCTGCCAGAGTGTAGTCCATATGGGACTTTTTGAACTTTTTTTCTTGTCAGAGGATCCCCAGAAGGTCTAAAAGTTACAGGATGTCCTCATAGACTCTTTCTGATGTTAAAAAGTCCAGTCAAATCCGAAAGACAGTAGTCCATATGGGATCTTTGAACTTTTTTTCTGGTCAGAGGGTCCCCCGAAGGTCTAAAAGATCCATGATGTCCTTATAGACTCTTTTTGATGTTAAAAAGTCCAGTCAAATCCGAAAGACAGCAGTCCATATGGGATCTTTTGAACTTTTTTATTGGTCATAGGGTCCCCAGAAGGTCTACAAGTTACATGATGTCCGTATAGACTATTTTTGATTTTAAAAAGTCCAGTCAAATCCGTCAGTAGTCCATATGGGATTGTTTGAACTTTTTTTCTGGTCAAAGGGTCCCCAGAAGGTCTAAAAGATCCATGATGTCCTTAGAGGCTCTTTCTGATGCTAAAAAGTCCAGTCAAATCCGAAAGACAGTAGTCCATTTGGGTTCTTTTGAACTTTGTTTCTGGTCAGAGGGTCCCCAGAAGGTCTCAAAGTTACATGATGTCCTTACAGACATTTTCTGCTGTTAAAAAGTCAAGTCCGCCAACAGCAGTCCATGTGGGAGTTTTTGAACTTTGTTTCTGGTCAGAGGGTCCCCAGAAGGTCTAAAAGTTACATGATGTCCTTATAGACTCTTTTTGATGCTAAAAAGTCCAGTCAAATCCGAAAGACAGTAGTCCATATGGGACCTTTTGAACTTTGTTTCTGGTCAGAGGGTCCCCAGAAGGTCTCAAAGTTACATGATGTCCTTATAGACTCTTTTTGATGTTAAAAAGTTTGGTCAGAGGTTCCCCACAAGGTCTAAAATCTACATGATGATGTCCTTACAGACATTTTCTGCTGTTAAAAAGTCAAGTCCGCCAACAGCAGTCCATGTGGGAGTTTTTGAACTTCTTTTCTGGTCAGAGTGTCGCCAGAAGGTCTAAAAGCTACATCATGTCCTTATAGACTCTTTCTGATGCTAAAAAGTCCTGTCAAATCCGAAAGACAGTAGTCCATATGGGATCTTTTGAACTTTGTTTCTGGTCAGAGGGTCCCCAGAAGGTCTAAAAGCTACATGATGTCCTTATAGACTCTTTCTGATGTTAAAAAGTCAGATCAAGTCTGCCAGAGAGTAGTCCATATGGGACTTTTTGAACTTTTTTTCTTGTCAGAGGGTCCCCAGAAGGTCTAAAAGTTACATGGTGTCCTTATAGACTCTTTTTGATGTTAAAAAGTCCAGTCAAATCCGAAAGACAGTAGTCCATATGGGATCTTTGAACTTTTTTTCTGGTCAGACGGTCCCCCGAAGGTCTAAAAGATCCATGATGTCCTTATAGACTCTTTTTGATGTTAAAAAGTCCAGTCAAATCCGATGTCCTTATAGACTCTTTCTGATTCTAAAAATACCAGTCAAATCCGAAAGACAGTAGTCCATATGGGATCTTTTGAACTTTTTTTCTGGTCAGAGGGTCCCCGGGAGGTCTAAAAGATCCATTATGTCCTTATAGACTCTTTCTGATGTTAAAAAGTCAGATCAAGTCCGCCAGAGAGTAGTCCAAATGGAACCTTTTGATCTTTTTTTCTGGTCAGAGGGTCTCCAGAAGGTCTAAAAGTTACATGATGTCCTTATAGACTCTTTTTGATGTTAAAAAGTCTGGTCAGAGGTTCCCCACAAGGTCTAAAATCTACATGACGATGTCCTTACAGACATTTTCTGCTGTTAAGAGGTCAAGTCCGCCAAAAGCAGTCCATATGGGAGCTTTTGAACTTTTTTTCTGGTCAGAGTGTCACCAGAAGGTCTAAAAGCTACATCATGTCCTTATAGACTCTTTCTGATGCTAAAAAGTCCAGTCAAATCCGAAAGACATTAGTCCATATGGGATCTTTTGAACTTTGTTTCTGGTCAGAGGGTCCCCAGAAGGTCTAAAAGCTACATGATGTCCTTATAGACTCTTTCTGATGTTAAAAAGTCAGATCAAGTCTGCCAGAGAGTAGTCCATATGGGACTTTTTGAACTTTTTTTCTGGTCAGAGGGTCCCCAGAAGGTCTAAAATATCCATGATGTCCTAGTAGACTCTTTCTGATGTTAAAAAGTCCAGTCAAATCCGAAAGACAGTAGTCCATATGGGATCTTTGAACTTTTTTTCTGGTCAGAGGGTCCCCCGAAGGTCTAAAAGATCCATGATGTCCTTATAGACTCTTTTTGATGTTAAAAAGTCCAGTCAAATCCGAAAGACAGCAGTCCATATGGGATCTTTTGAACTTTTTTATTGGTCATAGGGTCCCCAGAAGGTCTAAAAGTTACATGATGTCCGTATAGATTATTTTTGATTTTAAAAAGTCCAGTCAAATCCGTCAGTAGTCCATATGGGATTGTTTGAACTTTTTTTCTGGTCAAAGGGTCCCCAGAAGGTCTAAAAGATCCATGATGTCCTTAGAGGCTCTTTCTGATGCTAAAAAGTCCAGTCAAATCCGAAAGACAGTAGTCCATTTGGGTTCTTTTGAACTTTGTTTTCTGGTCAGAGGGTCCCCAGAAGGTCTCAAAGTTACATGATGTCCTTACAGACATTTTCTGCTGTTAAAAAGTCAAGTCCGCCAACAGCAGTCCATGTGGGAGTTTTTGAACTTTGTTTCTGGTCAGAGGGTCCCCAGAAGGTCTAAAAGTTACATGATGTCCTTATAGACTCTTTTTGATGCTAAAAAGTCCAGTCAAATCCGAAAGACAGTAGTCCATATGGGACCTTTTGAACTTTTTTTCTGGTCAGAGGGTCCCCAGAAGGTCTCAAAGTTACATGATGTCCTTATAGACTCTTTTTGATGTTAAAAAGTCTGGTCAGAGGGTCCCCACAAGGTCTAAAATCTACATGATGATGTCCTTACAGACATTTTCTGCTGTTAAAAAGTCAAGTCCGCCAACAGCAGTCCATGTGGGAGTTTTTGAACTTTTTTTCTGGTCAGAGGGTCCCCAGAAGGTCTAAAAGCTACATGATGTCCTTATAGACTCTTTCTGATGTTAAAAAGTCAGATCAAGTCTGCCAGAGAGTAGTCCATATGGGACTTTTTGAACTTTTTTTCTGGTCAGAGGGTCCCCAGAAGGTCTAAAATATCCATGATGTCCTAGTAGACTCTTTCTGATGTTAAAAAGTCCAGTCAAATCCGAAAGACAGTATTCCACATGGGATCTTTTGAACTTTTTTTCTGGTCAGAGGGTCCCCAGAAAGTCTAAAAGATCCATGATGTCCCTATAGACTCTTTTTGATGTTAAAAAGTCAGATCAAGTCTGCCAGAGTGTAGTCCATATGGGACTTTTTGAACTTTTTTCTTGTCAGAGGATCCCCAGAAGGTCTAAAAGTTACATGATGTCCTCATAGACTCTTTCTGATGTTAAAAAGTCCAGTCAAATCCGAAAGACAGTAGTCCATATGGGATCTTTGAACTTTTTTTCTGGTCAGAGGGTCCCCCGAAGGTCTAAAAGACCTTATAGACTCTTTTTGATGTTAAAAAGTCCAGTCAAATCCGAAAGACAGCAGTCCATATGGGATCTTTTGAACTTTTTTATTGGTCATAGGGTCCCCAGAAGGTCTACAAGTTACATGATGTCCGTATAGACTATTTTTGATTTTAAAAAGTCCAGTCAAATCCGTCAGTAGTCCATATGGGATTGTTTGAACTTTTTTTCTGGTCAAAGGGTCCCCAGAAGGTCTAAAAGATCCATGATGTCCTTAGAGGCTCTTTCTGATGCTAAAAAGTCCAGTCAAATCCGAAAGACAGTAGTCCATTTGGGTTCTTTTGAACTTTGTTTCTGGTCAGAGGGTCCCCAGAAGGTCTCAAAGTTACATGATGTCCTTACAGACATTTTCTGCTGTTAAAAAGTCAAGTCCGCCAACAGCAGTCCATGTGGGAGTTTTTGAACTTTGTTTCTGGTCAGAGGGTCCCCAGAAGGTCTAAAAGTTACATGATGTCCTTATAGACTCTTTTTGATGCTAAAAAGTCCAGTCAAATCCGAAAGACAGTAGTCCATATGGGACCTTTTGAACTTTTTTTTCTGGTCAGAGGGTCCCCAGAAGGTCTCAAAGTTACATGATGTCCTTATAGACTCTTTTTGATGTTAAAAAGTCTGGTCAGAGGTTCCCCACTAGGTCTAAAATCTACATGATGATGTCCTTACAGACATTTTCTGCTGTTAAAAAGTCAAGTCCGCCAACAGCAGTCCATGTGGGAGTTTTTGAACTTTTTTTCTGGTCAGAGGGTCCCCAGAAGGTCTAAAAGCTACATGATGTCCTTATAGACTCTTTCTGATGTTAAAAAGTCAGATCAAGTCTGCCAGAGAGTAGTCCATATGGGACTTTTTGAACTTTTTTTCTGGTCAGAGGGTCCCCAGAAGGTCTAAAATATCCATGATGTCCTAGTAGACTCTTTCTGATGTTAAAAAGTCCAGTCAAATCCGAAAGACAGTATTCCACATGGGATCTTTTGAACTTTTTTTCTGGTCAGAGGGTCCCCAGAAAGTCTAAAAGATCCATGATGTCCCTATAGACTCTTTTTGATGTTAAAAAGTCAGATCAAGTCTGCCAGAGTGTAGTCCATATGGGACTTTTTGAACTTTTTTTCTTGTCAGAGGATCCCCAGAAGGTCTAAAAGTTACAGGATGTCCTCATAGACTCTTTCTGATGTTAAAAAGTCCAATCAAATCCGAAAGACAGTAGTCCATATGGGATCTTTGAACTTTTTTTCTGGTCAGAGGGTCCCCCGAAGGTCTAAAAGATCCATGATGTCCTTATAGACTCTTTTTGATGTTAAAAAGTCCAGTCAAATCCGAAAGACAGCAGTCCATATGGGATCTTTTGAACTTTTTTATTGGTCATAGGGTCCCCAGAAGGTCTACAAGTTACATGATGTCCGTATAGACTATTTTTGATTTTAAAAAGTCCAGTCAAATCCGTCAGTAGTCCATATGGGATTGTTTGAACTTTTTTTCTGGTCAAAGGGTCCCCAGAAGGTCTAAAAGATCCATGATGTCCTTAGAGGCTCTTTCTGATGCTAAAAAGTCCAGTCAAATCCGAAAGACAGTAGTCCATTTGGGTTCTTTTGAACTTTGTTTCTGGTCAGAGGGTCCCCAGAAGGTCTCAAAGTTACATGATGTCCTTACAGACATTTTCTGCTGTTAAAAAGTCAAGTCCGCCAACAGCAGTCCATGTGGGAGTTTTTGAACTTTGTTTCTGGTCAGAGGGTCCCCAGAAGGTCTAAAAGTTACATGATGTCCTTATAGACTCTTTTTGATGCTAAAAAGTCCAGTCAAATCCGAAAGACAGTAGTCCATATGGGACCTTTTGAACTTTGTTTCTGGTCAGAGGGTCCCCAGAAGGTCTCAAAGTTACATGATGTCCTTATAGACTCTTTTTGATGTTAAAAAGTTTGGTCAGAGGTTCCCCACAAGGTCTAAAATCTACATGATGATGTCCTTACAGACATTTTCTGCTGTTAAAAAGTCAAGTCCGCCAACAGCAGTCCATGTGGGAGTTTTTGAACTTCTTTTCTGGTCAGAGTGTCGCCAGAAGGTCTAAAAGCTACATCATGTCCTTATAGACTCTTTCTGATGCTAAAAAGTCCTGTCAAATCCGAAAGACAGTAGTCCATATGGGATCTTTTGAACTTTGTTTCTGGTCAGAGGGTCCCCAGAAGGTCTAAAAGCTACATGATGTCCTTATAGACTCTTTCTGATGTTAAAAAGTCAGATCAAGTCTGCCAGAGAGTAGTCCATATGGGACTTTTTGAACTTTTTTTCTTGTCAGAGGGTCCCCAGAAGGTCTAAAAGTTACATGGTGTCCTTATAGACTCTTTTTGATGTTAAAAAGTCCAGTCAAATCCGAAAGACAGTAGTCCATATGGGATCTTTGAACTTTTTTTCTGGTCAGACGGTCCCCCGAAGGTCTAAAAGATCCATGATGTCCTTATAGACTCTTTTTGATGTTAAAAAGTCCAGTCAAATCCGATGTCCTTATAGACTCTTTCTGATTCTAAAAATACCAGTCAAATCCGAAAGACAGTAGTCCATATGGGATCTTTTGAACTTTTTTTCTGGTCAGAGGGTCCCCGGGAGGTCTAAAAGATCCATTATGTCCTTATAGACTCTTTCTGATGTTAAAAAGTCAGATCAAGTCCGCCAGAGAGTAGTCCAAATGGAACCTTTTGATCTTTTTTTCTGGTCAGAGGGTCTCCAGAAGGTCTAAAAGTTACATGATGTCCTTATAGACTCTTTTTGATGTTAAAAAGTCTGGTCAGAGGTTCCCCACAAGGTCTAAAATCTACATGACGATGTCCTTACAGACATTTTCTGCTGTTAAGAGGTCAAGTCCGCCAAAAGCAGTCCATATGGGAGCTTTTGAACTTTTTTTCTGGTCAGAGTGTCACCAGAAGGTCTAAAAGCTACATCATGTCCTTATAGACTCTTTCTGATGCTAAAAAGTCCAGTCAAATCCGAAAGACATTAGTCCATATGGGATCTTTTGAACTTTGTTTCTGGTCAGAGGGTCCCCAGAAGGTCTAAAAGCTACATGATGTCCTTATAGACTCTTTCTGATGTTAAAAAGTCAGATCAAGTCTGCCAGAGAGTAGTCCATATGGGACTTTTTGAACTTTTTTTCTGGTCAGAGGGTCCCCAGAAGGTCTAAAATATCCATGATGTCCTAGTAGACTCTTTCTGATGTTAAAAAGTCCAGTCAAATCCGAAAGACAGTATTCCACATGGGATCTTTTGAACTTTTTTTCTGGTCAGAGGGTCCCCAGAAAGTCTAAAAGATCCATGATGTCCCTATAGACTCTTTTTGATGTTAAAAAGTCAGATCAAGTCTGCCAGAGTGTAGTCCATATGGGACTTTTTGAACTTTTTTCTTGTCAGAGGATCCCCAGAAGGTCTAAAAGTTACATGATGTCCTCATAGACTCTTTCTGATGTTAAAAAGTCCAGTCAAATCCGAAAGACAGTAGTCCATATGGGATCTTTGAACTTTTTTTCTGGTCAGAGGGTCCCCCGAAGGTCTAAAAGACCTTATAGACTCTTTTTGATGTTAAAAAGTCCAGTCAAATCCGAAAGACAGCAGTCCATATGGGATCTTTTGAACTTTTTTATTGGTCATAGGGTCCCCAGAAGGTCTACAAGTTACATGATGTCCGTATAGACTATTTTTGATTTTAAAAAGTCCAGTCAAATCCGTCAGTAGTCCATATGGGATTGTTTGAACTTTTTTTCTGGTCAAAGGGTCCCCAGAAGGTCTAAAAGATCCATGATGTCCTTAGAGGCTCTTTCTGATGCTAAAAAGTCCAGTCAAATCCGAAAGACAGTAGTCCATTTGGGTTCTTTTGAACTTTGTTTCTGGTCAGAGGGTCCCCAGAAGGTCTCAAAGTTACATGATGTCCTTACAGACATTTTCTGCTGTTAAAAAGTCAAGTCCGCCAACAGCAGTCCATGTGGGAGTTTTTGAACTTTGTTTCTGGTCAGAGGGTCCCCAGAAGGTCTAAAAGTTACATGATGTCCTTATAGACTCTTTTTGATGCTAAAAAGTCCAGTCAAATCCGAAAGACAGTAGTCCATATGGGACCTTTTGAACTTTGTTTCTGGTCAGAGGGTCCCCAGAAGGTCTCAAAGTTACATGATGTCCTTATAGACTCTTTTTGATGTTAAAAAGTTTGGTCAGAGGTTCCCCACAAGGTCTAAAATCTACATGATGATGTCCTTACAGACATTTTCTGCTGTTAAAAAGTCAAGTCCGCCAACAGCAGTCCATGTGGGAGTTTTTGAACTTCTTTTCTGGTCAGAGTGTCGCCAGAAGGTCTAAAAGCTACATCATGTCCTTATAGACTCTTTCTGATGCTAAAAAGTCCTGTCAAATCCGAAAGACAGTAGTCCATATGGGATCTTTTGAACTTTGTTTCTGGTCAGAGGGTCCCCAGAAGGTCTAAAAGCTACATGATGTCCTTATAGACTCTTTCTGATGTTAAAAAGTCAGATCAAGTCTGCCAGAGAGTAGTCCATATGGGACTTTTTGAACTTTTTTTCTTGTCAGAGGGTCCCCAGAAGGTCTAAAAGTTACATGGTGTCCTTATAGACTCTTTTTGATGTTAAAAAGTCCAGTCAAATCCGAAAGACAGTAGTCCATATGGGATCTTTGAACTTTTTTTCTGGTCAGACGGTCCCCCGAAGGTCTAAAAGATCCATGATGTCCTTATAGACTCTTTTTGATGTTAAAAAGTCCAGTCAAATCCGATGTCCTTATAGACTCTTTCTGATTCTAAAAATACCAGTCAAATCCGAAAGACAGTAGTCCATATGGGATCTTTTGAACTTTTTTTCTGGTCAGAGGGTCCCCGGGAGGTCTAAAAGATCCATTATGTCCTTATAGACTCTTTCTGATGTTAAAAAGTCAGATCAAGTCCGCCAGAGAGTAGTCCAAATGGAACCTTTTGATCTTTTTTTCTGGTCAGAGGGTCTCCAGAAGGTCTAAAAGTTACATGATGTCCTTATAGACTCTTTTTGATGTTAAAAAGTCTGGTCAGAGGTTCCCCACAAGGTCTAAAATCTACATGACGATGTCCTTACAGACATTTTCTGCTGTTAAGAGGTCAAGTCCGCCAAAAGCAGTCCATATGGGAGCTTTTGAACTTTTTTTCTGGTCAGAGTGTCACCAGAAGGTCTAAAAGCTACATCATGTCCTTATAGACTCTTTCTGATGCTAAAAAGTTCAGTCAAATCCGAAAGACATTAGTCCATATGGGATCTTTTGAACTTTGTTTCTGGTCAGAGGGTCCCCAGAAGGTCTAAAAGCTACATGATGTCCTTATAGACTCTTTCTGATGTTAAAAAGTCAGATCAAGTCTGCCAGAGAGTAGTCCATATGGGACTTTTTGAACTTTTTTTCTGGTCAGAGGGTCCCCAGAAGGTCTAAAATATCCATGATGTCCTAGTAGACTCTTTCTGATGTTAAAAAGTCCAGTCAAATCCGAAAGACAGTAGTCCATATGGGATCTTTGAACTTTTTTTCTGGTCAGAGGGTCCCCCGAAGGTCTAAAAGATCCATGATGTCCTTATAGACTCTTTTTGATGTTAAAAAGTCCAGTCAAATCCGAAAGACAGCAGTCCATATGGGATCTTTTGAACTTTTTTATTGGTCATAGGGTCCCCAGAAGGTCTAAAAGTTACATGATGTCCGTATAGATTATTTTTGATTTTAAAAAGTCCAGTCAAATCCGTCAGTAGTCCATATGGGATTGTTTGAACTTTTTTTCTGGTCAAAGGGTCCCCAGAAGGTCTAAAAGATCCATGATGTCCTTAGAGGCTCTTTCTGATGCTAAAAAGTCCAGTCAAATCCGAAAGACAGTAGTCCATTTGGGTTCTTTTGAACTTTGTTTTCTGGTCAGAGGGTCCCCAGAAGGTCTCAAAGTTACATGATGTCCTTACAGACATTTTCTGCTGTTAAAAAGTCAAGTCCGCCAACAGCAGTCCATGTGGGAGTTTTTGAACTTTGTTTCTGGTCAGAGGGTCCCCAGAAGGTCTAAAAGTTACATGATGTCCTTATAGACTCTTTTTGATGCTAAAAAGTCCAGTCAAATCCGAAAGACAGTAGTCCATATGGGACCTTTTGAACTTTTTTTCTGGTCAGAGGGTCCCCAGAAGGTCTCAAAGTTACATGATGTCCTTATAGACTCTTTTTGATGTTAAAAAGTCTGGTCAGAGGGTCCCCACAAGGTCTAAAATCTACATGATGATGTCCTTACAGACATTTTCTGCTGTTAAAAAGTCAAGTCCGCCAACAGCAGTCCATGTGGGAGTTTTTGAACTTTTTTTCTGGTCAGAGGGTCCCCAGAAGGTCTAAAAGCTACATGATGTCCTTATAGACTCTTTCTGATGTTAAAAAGTCAGATCAAGTCTGCCAGAGAGTAGTCCATATGGGACTTTTTGAACTTTTTTTCTGGTCAGAGGGTCCCCAGAAGGTCTAAAATATCCATGATGTCCTAGTAGACTCTTTCTGATGTTAAAAAGTCCAGTCAAATCCGAAAGACAGTATTCCACATGGGATCTTTTGAACTTTTTTTCTGGTCAGAGGGTCCCCAGAAAGTCTAAAAGATCCATGATGTCCCTATAGACTCTTTTTGATGTTAAAAAGTCAGATCAAGTCTGCCAGAGTGTAGTCCATATGGGACTTTTTGAACTTTTTTTCTTGTCAGAGGATCCCCAGAAGGTCTAAAAGTTACAGGATGTCCTCATAGACTCTTTCTGATGTTAAAAAGTCCAGTCAAATCCGAAAGACAGTAGTCCATATGGGATCTTTGAACTTTTTTTCTGGTCAGAGGGTCCCCCGAAGGTCTAAAAGATCCATGATGTCCTTATAGACTCTTTTTGATGTTAAAAAGTCCAGTCAAATCCGAAAGACAGCAGTCCATATGGGATCTTTTGAACTTTTTTATTGGTCATAGGGTCCCCAGAAGGTCTACAAGTTACATGATGTCCGTATAGACTATTTTTGATTTTAAAAAGTCCAGTCAAATCCGTCAGTAGTCCATATGGGATTGTTTGAACTTTTTTTCTGGTCAAAGGGTCCCCAGAAGGTCTAAAAGATCCATGATGTCCTTAGAGGCTCTTTCTGATGCTAAAAAGTCCAGTCAAATCCGAAAGACAGTAGTCCATTTGGGTTCTTTTGAACTTTGTTTCTGGTCAGAGGGTCCCCAGAAGGTCTCAAAGTTACATGATGTCCTTACAGACATTTTCTGCTGTTAAAAAGTCAAGTCCGCCAACAGCAGTCCATGTGGGAGTTTTTGAACTTTGTTTCTGGTCAGAGGGTCCCCAGAAGGTCTAAAAGTTACATGATGTCCTTATAGACTCTTTTTGATGCTAAAAAGTCCAGTCAAATCCGAAAGACAGTAGTCCATATGGGACCTTTTGAACTTTGTTTCTGGTCAGAGGGTCCCCAGAAGGTCTCAAAGTTACATGATGTCCTTATAGACTCTTTTTGATGTTAAAAAGTTTGGTCAGAGGTTCCCCACAAGGTCTAAAATCTACATGATGATGTCCTTACAGACATTTTCTGCTGTTAAAAAGTCAAGTCCGCCAACAGCAGTCCATGTGGGAGTTTTTGAACTTCTTTTCTGGTCAGAGTGTCGCCAGAAGGTCTAAAAGCTACATCATGTCCTTATAGACTCTTTCTGATGCTAAAAAGTCCTGTCAAATCCGAAAGACAGTAGTCCATATGGGATCTTTTGAACTTTGTTTCTGGTCAGAGGGTCCCCAGAAGGTCTAAAAGCTACATGATGTCCTTATAGACTCTTTCTGATGTTAAAAAGTCAGATCAAGTCTGCCAGAGAGTAGTCCATATGGGACTTTTTGAACTTTTTTTCTTGTCAGAGGGTCCCCAGAAGGTCTAAAAGTTACATGGTGTCCTTATAGACTCTTTTTGATGTTAAAAAGTCCAGTCAAATCCGAAAGACAGTAGTCCATATGGGATCTTTGAACTTTTTTTCTGGTCAGACGGTCCCCCGAAGGTCTAAAAGATCCATGATGTCCTTATAGACTCTTTTTGATGTTAAAAAGTCCAGTCAAATCCGATGTCCTTATAGACTCTTTCTGATTCTAAAAATACCAGTCAAATCCGAAAGACAGTAGTCCATATGGGATCTTTTGAACTTTTTTTCTGGTCAGAGGGTCCCCGGGAGGTCTAAAAGATCCATTATGTCCTTATAGACTCTTTCTGATGTTAAAAAGTCAGATCAAGTCCGCCAGAGAGTAGTCCAAATGGAACCTTTTGATCTTTTTTTCTGGTCAGAGGGTCTCCAGAAGGTCTAAAAGTTACATGATGTCCTTATAGACTCTTTTTGATGTTAAAAAGTCTGGTCAGAGGTTCCCCACAAGGTCTAAAATCTACATGACGATGTCCTTACAGACATTTTCTGCTGTTAAGAGGTCAAGTCCGCCAAAAGCAGTCCATATGGGAGCTTTTGAACTTTTTTTCTGGTCAGAGTGTCACCAGAAGGTCTAAAAGCTACATCATGTCCTTATAGACTCTTTCTGATGCTAAAAAGTCCAGTCAAATCCGAAAGACATTAGTCCATATGGGATCTTTTGAACTTTGTTTCTGGTCAGAGGGTCCCCAGAAGGTCTAAAAGCTACATGATGTCCTTATAGACTCTTTCTGATGTTAAAAAGTCAGATCAAGTCTGCCAGAGAGTAGTCCATATGGGACTTTTTGAACTTTTTTTCTGGTCAGAGGGTCCCCAGAAGGTCTAAAATATCCATGATGTCCTAGTAGACTCTTTCTGATGTTAAAAAGTCCAGTCAAATCCGAAAGACAGTAGTCCATATGGGATCTTTGAACTTTTTTTCTGGTCAGAGGGTCCCCCGAAGGTCTAAAAGATCCATGATGTCCTTATAGACTCTTTTTGATGTTAAAAAGTCCAGTCAAATCCGAAAGACAGCAGTCCATATGGGATCTTTTGAACTTTTTTATTGGTCATAGGGTCCCCAGAAGGTCTAAAAGTTAC
Source organism: Siphateles boraxobius (assembly GCF_051911475.1). NCBI lineage: Eukaryota > Metazoa > Chordata > Actinopteri > Cypriniformes > Leuciscidae > Siphateles > Siphateles boraxobius. The sequence continues at coordinate 5,122,361 of NW_027509197.1, forward strand.
ATGATGTCCGTATAGATTATTTTTGATTTTAAAAAGTCCAGTCAAATCCGTCAGTAGTCCATATGGGATTGTTTGAACTTTTTTTCTGGTCAAAGGGTCCCCAGAAGGTCTAAAAGATCCATGATGTCCTTAGAGGCTCTTTCTGATGCTAAAAAGTCCAGTCAAATCCGAAAGACAGTAGTCCATTTGGGTTCTTTTGAACTTTGTTTTCTGGTCAGAGGGTCCCCAGAAGGTCTCAAAGTTACATGATGTCCTTACAGACATTTTCTGCTGTTAAAAAGTCAAGTCCGCCAACAGCAGTCCATGTGGGAGTTTTTGAACTTTGTTTCTGGTCAGAGGGTCCCCAGAAGGTCTAAAAGTTACATGATGTCCTTATAGACTCTTTTTGATGCTAAAAAGTCCAGTCAAATCCGAAAGACAGTAGTCCATATGGGACCTTTTGAACTTTTTTTCTGGTCAGAGGGTCCCCAGAAGGTCTCAAAGTTACATGATGTCCTTATAGACTCTTTTTGATGTTAAAAAGTCTGGTCAGAGGGTCCCCACAAGGTCTAAAATCTACATGATGATGTCCTTACAGACATTTTCTGCTGTTAAAAAGTCAAGTCCGCCAACAGCAGTCCATGTGGGAGTTTTTGAACTTTTTTTCTGGTCAGAGGGTCCCCAGAAGGTCTAAAAGCTACATGATGTCCTTATAGACTCTTTCTGATGTTAAAAAGTCAGATCAAGTCTGCCAGAGAGTAGTCCATATGGGACTTTTTGAACTTTTTTTCTGGTCAGAGGGTCCCCAGAAGGTCTAAAATATCCATGATGTCCTAGTAGACTCTTTCTGATGTTAAAAAGTCCAGTCAAATCCGAAAGACAGTATTCCACATGGGATCTTTTGAACTTTTTTTCTGGTCAGAGGGTCCCCAGAAAGTCTAAAAGATCCATGATGTCCCTATAGACTCTTTTTGATGTTAAAAAGTCAGATCAAGTCTGCCAGAGTGTAGTCCATATGGGACTTTTTGAACTTTTTTTCTTGTCAGAGGATCCCCAGAAGGTCTAAAAGTTACATGATGTCCTCATAGACTCTTTCTGATGTTAAAAAGTCCAGTCAAATCCGAAAGACAGTAGTCCATATGGGATCTTTGAACTTTTTTTCTGGTCAGAGGGTCCCCCGAAGGTCTAAAAGACCTTATAGACTCTTTTTGATGTTAAAAAGTCCAGTCAAATCCGAAAGACAGCAGTCCATATGGGATCTTTTGAACTTTTTTATTGGTCATAGGGTCCCCAGAAGGTCTACAAGTTACATGATGTCCGTATAGACTATTTTTGATTTTAAAAAGTCCAGTCAAATCCGTCAGTAGTCCATATGGGATTGTTTGAACTTTTTTTCTGGTCAAAGGGTCCCCAGAAGGTCTAAAAGATCCATGATGTCCTTAGAGGCTCTTTCTGATGCTAAAAAGTCCAGTCAAATCCGAAAGACAGTAGTCCATTTGGGTTCTTTTGAACTTTGTTTCTGGTCAGAGGGTCCCCAGAAGGTCTCAAAGTTACATGATGTCCTTACAGACATTTTCTGCTGTTAAAAAGTCAAGTCCGCCAACAGCAGTCCATGTGGGAGTTTTTGAACTTTGTTTCTGGTCAGAGGGTCCCCAGAAAGTCTAAAAGTTACATGATGTCCTTATAGACTCTTTTTGATGCTAAAAAGTCCAGTCAAATCCGAAAGACAGTAGTCCATATGGGACCTTTTGAACTTTTTTTTCTGGTCAGAGGGTCCCCAGAAGGTCTCAAAGTTACATGATGTCCTTATAGACTCTTTTTGATGTTAAAAAGTCTGGTCAGAGGTTCCCCACTAGGTCTAAAATCTACATGATGATGTCCTTACAGACATTTTCTGCTGTTAAAAAGTCAAGTCCGCCAACAGCAGTCCATGTGGGAGTTTTTGAACTTTTTTTCTGGTCAGAGGGTCCCCAGAAGGTCTAAAAGCTACATGATGTCCTTATAGACTCTTTCTGATGTTAAAAAGTCAGATCAAGTCTGCCAGAGAGTAGTCCATATGGGACTTTTTGAACTTTTTTTCTGGTCAGAGGGTCCCCAGAAGGTCTAAAATATCCATGATGTCCTAGTAGACTCTTTCTGATGTTAAAAAGTCCAGTCAAATCCGAAAGACAGTATTCCACATGGGATCTTTTGAACTTTTTTTCTGGTCAGAGGGTCCCCAGAAAGTCTAAAAGATCCATGATGTCCCTATAGACTCTTTTTGATGTTAAAAAGTCAGATCAAGTCTGCCAGAGTGTAGTCCATATGGGACTTTTTGAACTTTTTTTCTTGTCAGAGGATCCCCAGAAGGTCTAAAAGTTACATGATGTCCTCATAGACTCTTTCTGATGTTAAAAAGTCCAGTCAAATCCGAAAGACAGTAGTCCATATGGGATCTTTGAACTTTTTTTCTGGTCAGAGGGTCCCCCGAAGGTCTAAAAGACCTTATAGACTCTTTTTGATGTTAAAAAGTCCAGTCAAATCCGAAAGACAGCAGTCCATATGGGATCTTTTGAACTTTTTTATTGGTCATAGGGTCCCCAGAAGGTCTACAAGTTACATGATGTCCGTATAGACTATTTTTGATTTTAAAAAGTCCAGTCAAATCCGTCAGTAGTCCATATGGGATTGTTTGAACTTTTTTTCTGGTCAAAGGGTCCCCAGAAGGTCTAAAAGATCCATGATGTCCTTAGAGGCTCTTTCTGATGCTAAAAAGTCCAGTCAAATCCGAAAGACAGTAGTCCATTTGGGTTCTTTTGAACTTTGTTTCTGGTCAGAGGGTCCCCAGAAGGTCTCAAAGTTACATGATGTCCTTACAGACATTTTCTGCTGTTAAAAAGTCAAGTCCGCCAACAGCAGTCCATGTGGGAGTTTTTGAACTTTGTTTCTGGTCAGAGGGTCCCCAGAAGGTCTAAAAGTTACATGATGTCCTTATAGACTCTTTTTGATGCTAAAAAGTCCAGTCAAATCCGAAAGACAGTAGTCCATATGGGACCTTTTGAACTTTTTTTCTGGTCAGAGGGTCCCCAGAAGGTCTCAAAGTTACATGATGTCCTTATAGACTCTTTTTGATGTTAAAAAGTCTGGTCAGAGGTTCCCCACAAGGTCTAAAATCTACATGATGATGTCCTTACAGACATTTTCTGCTGTTAAAAAGTCAAGTCCGCCAACAGCAGTCCATGTGGGAGTTTTTGAACTTTTTTTCTGGTCAGAGGGTCCCCAGAAGGTCTAAAAGCTACATGATGTCCTTATAGACTCTTTCTGATGTTAAAAAGTCAGATCAAGTCTGCCAGAGAGTAGTCCATATGGGACTTTTTGAACTTTTTTTCTGGTCAGAGGGTCCCCAGAAGGTCTAAAATATCCATGATGTCCTAGTAGACTCTTTCTGATGTTAAAAAGTCCAGTCAAATCCGAAAGACAGTATTCCACATGGGATCTTTTGAACTTTTTTTCTGGTCAGAGGGTCCCCAGAAAGTCTAAAAGATCCATGATGTCCCTATAGACTCTTTTTGATGTTAAAAAGTCAGATCAAGTCTGCCAGAGTGTAGTCCATATGGGACTTTTTGAACTTTTTTTCTTGTCAGAGGATCCCCAGAAGGTCTAAAAGTTACATGATGTCCTCATAGACTCTTTCTGATGTTAAAAAGTCCAGTCAAATCCGAAAGACAGTAGTCCATATGGGATCTTTGAACTTTTTTTCTGGTCAGAGGGTCCCCCGAAGGTCTAAAAGATCCATGATGTCCTTATAGACTCTTTTTGATGTTAAAAAGTCCAGTCAAATCCGAAAGACAGCAGTCCATATGGGATCTTTTGAACTTTTTTATTGGTCATAGGGTCCCCAGAAGGTCTAAAAGTTACATGATGTCGGTATATATTATTTTTGATTTTAAAAAGTCCAGTCAAATCCGTCAGTAGTCCATATGGGATTGTTTGAACTTTTTTTCTGGTCAAAGGGTCCCCAGAAGGTCTAAAAGATCCATGATGTCCTTAGAGGCTCTTTCTGATGCTAAAAAGTCCAGTCAAATCCGAAAGACAGTAGTCCATTTGGGTTCTTTTGAACTTTGTTTCTGGTCAGAGGGTCCCCAGAAGGTCTCAAAGTTACATGATGTCCTTACAGACATTTTCTGCTGTTAAAAAGTCAAGTCCGCCAACAGCAGTCCATGTGGGAGTTTTTGAACTTTGTTTCTGGTCAGAGGGTCCCCAGAAGGTCTAAAAGATCCATGATGTCCTTATAGACTCTTTCTGATGTTAAAAAGTCAGATCAAGTCCGCCAGAGAGTAGTCCAAATGGAACCTTTTGATCTTTTTTTCTGGTCAGAGGGTCTCCAGAAGGTCTAAAAGTTACATGATGTCCTTATAGACTCTTTTTGATGTTAAAAAGTCTGGTCAGAGGTTCCCCACAAGGTCTAAAATCTACATGACGATGTCCTTACAGACATTTTCTGCTGTTAAGAAGTCAAGTCCGCTAAAAGCAGTCCATGTGGGAGCTTTTGAACTTTTTTTCTGGTCAGAGTGTCGCCAGAAGGTCTAAAAGCTACATCATGTCCTTATAGACTCTGTCTGATGCTAAAAAGTCCAGTCAAATTCCAAAAGACAGTAGTTCATATGGGACTTTTTAAACTTTTTTTCTGGTCAGAGGGTCCCCAGAAGGTCTAAAAGTTTTATGATGTCCTTATAGACTCTTTTTGATGTTAAAAAGTCCAGTCAAATCCGGTGTCCTTATAGATTCTTTCTGATGCTAAAAAGTCCAGTCAAATCCGAAAGACAGTAGTCCATATGGGATCTTTTGAACTTTTTTTCTGGTCAGAGGGTCCCCGGATGGTCTAAAAGATCCTTTATGTCTTTATAAACTCTTTCTGATGTTAAAAAGTACAGTCAAATCCGAAAGACAGTAGTCCATATGGGACCTTTTGAACTTTCTTTCTGGTCAGAGGGTCCCCAGAAGGTCTCAAAGTTACATGATGTCCTTATAGACTATTTTTGATGTTAAAAAGTCTGGTCAGAGGTTCCCCACAAGGTCTTAAATCTACATGATGATGTCCTTACAGACATTTTCTGCTGTTAAAAAGTCAAGTCCGCCAACAGCAGTCCATGTGGGAGTTTTTGAACTTTTTTTCTGGTCAGAGGGTCCCCAGAAGGTCTAAAAGTTACATGATGTCCTTATAGACTCTTTCTGATGCTAAAAAGTACAGTCAAATCCGAAAGACAGTAGTCCATATGGGACCTTTTGAACTTTTTTTCTGGTCAGAGGGTCCCCAGAAGGTCTCAAAGTTACATGATGTCCTTATAGACTATTTTTGATGTTAAAAAGTCTGGTCAGAGGTTCCCCACAAGGTCTTAAATCTACATGATGATGTCCTTACAGACATTTTCTGCTGTTAAAAAGTCAAGTCCGCCAACAGCAGTCCATGTGGGAGTTTTTGAACTTTTTTTCTGGTCAGAGTGTCACCAGAAGGTCTAAAAGCTACATCATGTCCTTATAGACTCTTTCTGATGCTAAAAAGTCCAGTCAAATCCGAAAGACATTAGTCCATATGGGATCTTTTGAACTTTGTTTCTGGTCAGAGGGTCCCCAGAAGGTCTAAAAGTTACATGATGTCCTCATAGACTCTTTCTGATGCTAAAAAGTCCAATCAAATCCGAAAGACAGTAATCCATATGGGACTTTTTGAACTTTTTTTCTGGTCAGCGGGTCCCCAGAAGGTCTCAAAGTTACATGATGTCCTTATAGACTCTTTTTGATGTTAAAAAGTCTGGTCAGAGGTTCCCCACAAGGTCTAAAATCTACATGATGATGTCCTTACAGACATTTTCTGCTGTTAAAAAGTCAAGTCCACCAACAGCAGTCCATGTGGGAGTTTTTGAACTTTTTTTCTGGTCAGAGTGTCGCCAGAAGGTCTAAAAGCTACATCATGTCCTTATAGACTCTATCTGATGCTAAAAAGTCCAGTCAAATTCCAAAAGACAGTAGTCCATATGGGATCTTTTGAACTTTGTTTCTGGTCAGAGGGTCCCCAGAAGGTCTAAAAGCTACATGATGTCCTTATAGACTCTTTCTGATGTTAAAAAGTCAGATCAAGTCTGCCAGAGAGTAGTCCATTTGGGACTTTTTGAACTTTTTTTCTGGTCAGAGGGTCCCCAGAAGGTCTAAAATATCCATGATGTCCTAGTAGACTCTTTCTGATGTTAAAAAGTCCAGTCAAATCCGAAAGACAGTAGTCCATATGGGATCTTTGAACTTTTTTTCTGGTCAGATGGTCCCCCGAAGGTCTAAAAGATCCATGATGTCCTTATAGACTCTTTTTGATGTTAAAAAGTCCAGTCAAATCCGAAAAACAGCAGTCCATATGGGATCTTTTGAACTTTTTTATTGGTCATAGGGTCCCCAGAAGGTCTAAAAGTTACATGATGTCCGTATAGATTATTTTTGATTTTAAAAAGTCCAGTCAAATCCGTCAGTAGTCCATATGGGATTGTTTGAACTTTTTTTCTGGTCAAAGGGTCCCCAGAAGGTCTAAAAGATCCATGATGTCCTTAGAGGCTCTTTCTGATGCTAAAAAGTCCAGTCAAATCCGAAAGACAGTAGTCCATTTGGGTTCTTTTGAACTTTGTTTTCTGGTCAGAGGGTCCCCAGAAGGTCTCAAAGTTACATGATGTCCTTACAGACATTTTCTGCTGTTAAAAAGTCAAGTCCGCCAACAGCAGTCCATGTGGGAGTTTTTGAACTTTGTTTCTGGTCAGAGGGTCCCCAGAAGGTCTAAAAGTTACATGATGTCCTTATAGACTCTTTTTGATGCTAAAAAGTCCAGTCAAATCCGAAAGACAGTAGTCCATATGGGACCTTTTGAACTTTTTTTTCTGGTCAGAGGGTCCCCAGAAGGTCTCAAAGTTACATGATGTCCTTATAGACTCTTTTTGATGTTAAAAAGTCTGGTCAGAGGTTCCCCACTAGGTCTAAAATCTACATGATGATGTCATTACAGACATTTTCTGCTGTTAAAAAGTCAAGTCCGCCAACAGCAGTCCATGTGGGAGTTTTTGAACTTTTTTTCTGGTCAGAGGGTCCCCAGAAGGTCTAAAAGCTACATGATGTCCTTATAGACTCTTTCTGATGTTAAAAAGTCAGATCAAGTCTGCCAGAGAGTAGTCCATGTGGGACTTTTTGAACTTTTTTTCTGGTCAGAGGGTCCCCAGAAGGTCTAAAATATCCATGATGTCCTAGTAGACTCTTTCTGATGTTAAAAAGTCCAGTCAAATCCGAAAGACAGTATTCCACATGGGATCTTTTGAACTTTTTTTCTGGTCAGAGGGTCCCCAGAAAGTCTAAAAGATCCATGATGTCCCTATAGACTCTTTTTGATGTTAAAAAGTCAGATCAAGTCTGCCAGAGTGTAGTCCATATGGGACTTTTTGAACTTTTTTTCTTGTCAGAGGATCCCCAGAAGGTCTAAAAGTTACAGGATGTCCTCATAGACTCTTTCTGATGTTAAAAAGTCCAGTCAAATCCGAAAGACAGTAGTCCATATGGGATCTTTGAACTTTTTTTCTGGTCAGAGGGTCCCCCGAAGGTCTAAAAGATCCATGATGTCCTTATAGACTCTTTTTGATGTTAAAAAGTCCAGTCAAATCCGAAAGACAGCAGTCCATATGGGATCTTTTGAACTTTTTTATTGGTCATAGGGTCCCCAGAAGGTCTACAAGTTACATGATGTCCGTATAGACTATTTTTGATTTTAAAAAGTCCAGTCAAATCCGTCAGTAGTCCATATGGGATTGTTTGAACTTTTTTTCTGGTCAAAGGGTCCCCAGAAGGTCTAAAAGATCCATGATGTCCTTAGAGGCTCTTTCTGATGCTAAAAAGTCCAGTCAAATCCGAAAGACAGTAGTCCATTTGGGTTCTTTTGAACTTTGTTTCTGGTCAGAGGGTCCCCAGAAGGTCTCAAAGTTACATGATGTCCTTACAGACATTTTCTGCTGTTAAAAAGTCAAGTCCGCCAACAGCAGTCCATGTGGGAGTTTTTGAACTTTGTTTCTGGTCAGAGGGTCCCCAGAAGGTCTAAAAGTTACATGATGTCCTTATAGACTCTTTTTGATGCTAAAAAGTCCAGTCAAATCCGAAAGACAGTAGTCCATATGGGACCTTTTGAACTTTGTTTCTGGTCAGAGGGTCCCCAGAAGGTCTCAAAGTTACATGATGTCCTTATAGACTCTTTTTGATGTTAAAAAGTTTGGTCAGAGGTTCCCCACAAGGTCTAAAATCTACATGATGATGTCCTTACAGACATTTTCTGCTGTTAAAAAGTCAAGTCCGCCAACAGCAGTCCATGTGGGAGTTTTTGAACTTCTTTTCTGGTCAGAGTGTCGCCAGAAGGTCTAAAAGCTACATCATGTCCTTATAGACTCTTTCTGATGCTAAAAAGTCCTGTCAAATCCGAAAGACAGTAGTCCATATGGGATCTTTTGAACTTTGTTTCTGGTCAGAGGGTCCCCAGAAGGTCTAAAAGCTACATGATGTCCTTATAGACTCTTTCTGATGTTAAAAAGTCAGATCAAGTCTGCCAGAGAGTAGTCCATATGGGACTTTTTGAACTTTTTTTCTTGTCAGAGGGTCCCCAGAAGGTCTAAAAGTTACATGGTGTCCTTATAGACTCTTTTTGATGTTAAAAAGTCCAGTCAAATCCGAAAGACAGTAGTCCATATGGGATCTTTGAACTTTTTTTCTGGTCAGACGGTCCCCCGAAGGTCTAAAAGATCCATGATGTCCTTATAGACTCTTTTTGATGTTAAAAAGTCCAGTCAAATCCGATGTCCTTATAGACACTTTCTGATTCTAAAAATACCAGTCAAATCCGAAAGACAGTAGTCCATATGGGATCTTTTGAACTTTTTTTCTGGTCAGAGGGTCCCCGGGAGGTCTAAAAGATCCATTATGTCCTTATAGACTCTTTCTGATGTTAAAAAGTCAGATCAAGTCCCCCAGAGAGTAGTCCAAATGGAACCTTTTGATCTTTTTTTCTGGTCAGAGGGTCTCCAGAAGGTCTAAAAGTTACATGATGTCCTTATAGACTCTTTTTGATGTTAAAAAGTCTGGTCAGAGGTTCCCCACAAGGTCTAAAATCTACATGACGATGTCCTTACAGACATTTTCTGCTGTTAAGAGGTCAAGTCCGCCAAAAGCAGTCCATATGGGAGCTTTTGAACTTTTTTTCTGGTCAGAGTGTCACCAGAAGGTCTAAAAGCTACATCATGTCCTTATAGACTCTTTCTGATGCTAAAAAGTCCAGTCAAATCCGAAAGACATTAGTCCATATGGGATCTTTTGAACTTTGTTTCTGGTCAGAGGGTCCCCAGAAGGTCTAAAAGTTACATGATGTCCTCATAGACTCTTTCTGATGCTAAAAAGTCCAATCAAATCCGAAAGACAGTAATCCATATGGGACTTTTTGAACTTTTTTTCTGGTCAGCGGGTCCCCAGAAGGTCTCAAAGTTACATGATGTCCTTATAGACTCTTTTTGATGTTAAAAAGTCTGGTCAGAGGTTCCCCACAAGGTCTAAAATCTACATGATGATGTCCTTACAGACATTTTCTGCTGTTAAAAAGTCAAGTCCGCCAACAGCAGTCCATGTGGGAGTTTTTGAACTTTTTTTCTGGTCAGAGTGTCGCCAGAAGGTCTAAAAGCTACATCATGTCCTTATAGACTCTATCTGATGCTAAAAAGTCCAGTCAAATTCCAAAAGACAGTAGTCCATATGGGATCTTTTGAACTTTGTTTCTGGTCAGAGGGTCCCCAGAAGGTCTAAAAGCTACATGATGTCCTTATAGACTCTTTCTGATGTTAAAAAGTCAGATCAAGTCTGCCAGAGAGTAGTCCATATGGGACTTTTTGAACTTTTTTTCTGGTCAGAGGGTCCCCAGAAGGTCTAAAATATCCATGATGTCCTAGTAGACTCTTTCTGATGTTAAAAAGTCCAGTCAAATCCGAAAGACAGTATTCCACATGGGATCTTTTGAACTTTTTTTCTGGTCAGAGGGTCCCCAGAAAGTCTAAAAGATCCATGATGTCCCTATAGACTCTTTCTGATGTTAAAAAGTCAGATCAAGTCCGCCAGAGAGTTGTCCAAATGGAACCTTTTGATCTTTTTTTCTGGTCAGAGGGTCTCCAGAAGGTCTAAAAGTTACATGATGTCCTTATAGACTCTTTTTGATGTTAAAAAGTCTGGTCAGAGGTTCCCCACAAGGTCTAAAATCTACATGACGATGTCCTTACAGACATTTTCTGCTGTTAAGAAGTCAAGTCCGCCAAAAGCAGTCCATGTGGGAGCTTTTGAACTTTTTTTCTGGTCAGAGTGTCGCCAGAAGGTCTAAAAGCTACATGATGTCCTTATAGACTCTGTCTGATGCTAAAAAGTCCAGTCAAATTCCAAAAGACAGTAGTTCATATGGGACTTTTTAAACTTTTTTTCTGGTCAGAGGGTCCCCAGAAGGTCTAAAAGTTTTATGATGTCCTTATAGACTCTTTTTGATGTTAAAAAGTCCAGTCAAATCCGGTGTCCTTATAGATTCTTTCTGATGCTAAAAAGTCTAGTCAAATCCGAAAGACAGTAGTCCATATGGGATCTTTTGAACTTTTTTTCTGGTCAGAGGGTCCTCGGATGGTCTAAAAGATCCTTTATGTCTTTATAAACTCTTTCTGATGTTAAAAAGTCCAGCCACATCCGAAAGACAGTAGTCCATATGGGATCTTTTGAACTTTTTTTCTGGTCAGAGGGTCCCCAGAAGGTCTAAAAGTTACATGATGTCCTTATAGACTCTTTCTGATGCTAAAAAGTACAGTCAAATCCGAAAGACAGTAGTCCATATGGGACCTTTTGAACTTTTTTTCTGGTTAGAGGGTCCCCAGAAGGTCTCAAAGTTACATGATGTCCTTATAGACTATTTTTGATGTTAAAAAGTCTGGTCAGAGGTTCCCCACAAGGTCTTAAATCTACATGATGATGTCCTTACAGACATTTTCTGCTGTTAAAAAGTCAAGTCCGCCAACAGCAGTCCATGTGGGAGTTTTTGAACTTTTTTTCTGGTCAGAGTGTCACCAGAAGGTCTAAAAGCTACATCATGTCCTTATAGACTCTTTCTGATGCTAAAAAGTCCAGTCAAATCCGAAAGACATTAGTCCATATGGGATCTTTTGAACTTTGTTTCTGGTCAGAGGGTCCCCAGAAGGTCTAAAAGTTACATGATGTCCTCATAGACTCTTTCTGATGCTAAAAAGTCCAATCAAATCCGAAAGACAGTAATCCATATGGGACTTTTTGAACTTTTTTTCTGGTCAGCGGGTCCCCAGAAGGTCTCAAAGTTACATGATGTCCTTATAGACTCTTTTTGATGTTAAAAAGTCTGGTCAGAGGTTCCCCACAAGGTCTAAAATCTACATGATGATGTCCTTACAGACATTTTCTGCTGTTAAAAAGTCAAGTCCGCCAACAGCAGTCCATGTGGGAGTTTTTGAACTTTTTTTCTGGTCAGAGTGTCGCCAGAAGGTCTAAAAGCTACATCATGTCCTTATAGACTCTATCTGATGCTAAAAAGTCCAGTCAATTTCCAAAAGACAGTAGTCCTTATGGGATCTTTTGAACTTTGTTTCTGGTCAGAGGGTCCCCAGAAGGTCTAAAAGCTACATGATGTCCTTATAGACTCTTTCTGATGTTAAAAAGTCAGATCAAGTCTGCCAGAGAGTAGTCCATATGGGACTTTTTGAACTTTTTTTCTGGTCAGAGGGTCCCCAGAAGGTCTAAAATATCCATGATGTCCTCATAGACTCTTTCTGATGTTAAAAAGTCCAGTCAAATCCGAAAGACAGTAGTCCATATGGGATCTTTGAACTTTTTTTCTGGTCAGAGGGTCCCCCGAAGGTCTAAAAGATCCATGATGTCCTTATAGACTCTTTTTGATGTTAAAAAGTCCAGTGAAATCCGAAAGACAGCAGTCCATATGGGATCTTTTGAACTTTTTTATTGGTCATAGGGTCCCCAGAAGGTCTAAAAGTTACATGATGTCCGTATAGATTATTTTTGATTTTAAAAAGTCCAGTCAAATCCGTCAGTAGTCCATATGGGATTGTTTGAACTTTTTTTCTGGTCAAAGGGTCCCCAGAAGGTCTAAAAGATCCATGATGTCCTTAGAGACTCTTTCTGATGCTAAAAAGTCCAGTCAAATCCGAAAGACAGTAGTCCATATGGGATCTTTTGAACTTTTTTTCTGGTCAGAGGGTCCCCAGAAGGTCTAACAGTTACATAATGTCCTTATAGACTCTTTTTGATGTTAAAAAGTCCAGACAAATCCGGTGTCCTTTGGGACTCTTTCTGATTCTAAAAATACCAGTCAAATCCGAAAGACAGTGGTCCATATGGGATCTTTTGAACTTTTTTTCTGGTCAGAGGGTCCCCAGAAGGTCTAACAGTTACATGATGTCCTTATAGACTCTTTTTGATGTTAAAAAGTCCAGTCAAATCCGGTGTCCTTATAGACTATTTTTGATTTTAAAAAGTCCATATGGGATCTTTTGAACTTTTTTTCTGGTCAGAGGGTCCCCAGAAGGTCTAAAAGCTACGTGATGTCCTTATAGACTCTTTCTGATGTTAAAAAGTCCAGTCAAATCCGAAAGACAGTAGTCCATATGGGATCTTTGAACTTTTTTTCTGGTCAGAGGGTCCCCCGAAGGTCTAAAAGATCCATGATGTCCTTACAGACTCTTTTTGATGTTAAAAAGTCCAGTCAAATCCGAAAGACAGTAGTCCATATGAAATCTTTTGAACTTTTTTTTTCGTCATAGGGTCCCCAGAAGGTCTAAAAGTTACAAGACCCTCTGACCAGAAAAAAAGTTCAAAAAGTCCCATATGGACTACTCTCTGGCAGACTTGATCTGACTTTTTAACATCAGAAAGAGTCTATAAGGACATCATGGATCTTATAGACCTTCTGGGGACGCTATGACCAGAAAATTTTTTCAAAAGATCCCATATGGACTACTGTCTTTCGGATTTGACTGGACTTTTTAACATCAAAAAGAGTTTATAAGGACTTCATGGATCTTTTAGACCTTCTGGGGACCCTCTGACTAAAAAAAAAGTTCAAAAGATCCCATACGGACTCTATAAGGACATAATGGATCTTTTAGACATTCTGGGGACCCTCTGACCAGAAAAAAGTTCAATAGATCCCATAAGGACTACTGTCTTTCGGATTTGACTGGACTTTTTAACATCAAAAAGAGTCTATAAGGACACATCATGTAACTTTTAGACCTTCTGGGGACCCTCTGACCAGAAAAAAAGTTCACAAGATCCCATATGGACTACTGTCTTTCGGATGTGGCTGGACTTTTTAACATCAGAAAGAGGACCATCTTTAACGTCTGGGGACCCTCTGACCAGAAACAAAGTTCAAAAGATCCCAAATGCACTTCTGTCTATAAGGACATCATGGATCATTTAGACCTTCTGGGGACCCTCTGACCAGAAAAAAAGTTCAAAAAGTCCCATATGGACTACTCTCTCGCGGACTTGATCTGACTTTTTAACATCAGAAAGAGTCTATAAGGAAATAATGGATCTTTTAGACCTTCTAGGGACCCTCTGACCAGAAACAAAGTTCAAAAGATCCCAAATGTACTACTGTCTTTCGGATTTGACTTGACTTTTTAGCATCAAAAAGAGTCTATAAGGACATCATGTAACTTTTAGACCTTCTGGGTACCCTCTGACCAGAAACAAAGTTCAAAAGATCCCAAATGTACTACTGTCTTTCGGATTTGACTTGACTTTTTAGCATCAGAAAGAGTCTATAAGGACATCATGGATCTTTAATACCTTCTGGGGACCCTTTGAGCAGGAAAAAAGTTCAAAATGTCCCATATGGACTACTGTCTGATGGACGTGACTTTTTAAAATCAAAAAGAGTCTACAAGGACATCTTGAAGCTTTTAGACCTTCTGGCGACACTCTGACCAGAAAAAAAGTTCAAAAGGTCCCGTATGTACTGCTATTGGCGGACTTGACTTTTTAACAGCAGAAAATGTCTGTAAGGACATCATCATGTAGATTTTAGACCTTGTGGGGAACCTCTGACCAGACTTTTTAACATCAAAAAGAGTCTATAAGGACATCATGTAACTTTTAGACCTTCTGGGGACCCTCTGACCAGAAAAAAAGTTCAAAAGGTCCCATATGGACTACTGTCTGGCGGACTTGATCTGACTTTTTAACATCAGAAAGAGTTTATAAGGACATAATGGATCTTTTAGACCTTCTGGGGACCCTCTGACAGGAAAAATTTCAAAAGATCCCCTATGGACTACTGTCTTTCGGATTTGACTGGATTTTTAAAATAAAAAGAGTCTATAAGGACATCATGGATCTTTTAGACCTTCTGGGGACCCTCTGACCAGAAAAAAAGTTCAAAAAGTCCCAAATGGACTACTCTCTGAAGGATTTGACTGGACTTTTTAACATCAAAAAGTGTCTATAAGGACATCATGGATCTTTTATACCTTCTGGGGACCCTCTGACCAGGAAAAAAGTTCAAAAGATCCCATAAGGACTACTGTCTTTCGGATTTGACTGGACTTTTTAACATCAAAAAGTGTCTATAAGGACATCATGGATCTTTTATACCTTCTGGGGACCCTCTGACCAGGAAAAAAGTTCAAAAGATCCCATAAGGACTACTGTCTTTCGGATTTGACTGGACTTTTTAACATCAAAAAGAGTCTATAAGGACACATCATGTAACTTTTAGACCTTCTGGGGACCCTCTGACCAGAAAAAAAGTTCAAAAGATCCCAAATGCACTACTGTTTTTCGAATTTGACTGGACATTTTAGAATAAGAAAGAGTCTATAAGGACATCATGGATCTTTTATACCTTCTGGGGACCCACTGAGCAGGAAAAAGGTTCAAAAGGTCCCATATGGACTACTGTCTGGTGTACTTGACTTTTTAACATCAAAAAGTGTCTACAAGGACATCTTGTAGCTTTTAGAACTTCTGGGGACACTCCGACCAGAAAAAAAGTTCAAAAGTTCCAACATAGACTGCTGTTGGCGGACTTGACTATTTCACAGCAGAAAATGTCTGTAAGCACATCATCATGTAGATTTTAGACCTTGTGGGGAACCTCTGACCAGACTTTTTAACATCAAAAAGAGTCTATAAGGACATCATGTAACTTTTAGACCTTCTGGGGACCCTCTGACCAGAAAAAAAGTTCAAAAGGTCCCATATGGACTACTCTCTGGCGGACTTGATCTGACTTTTTAACATCAGAAAGAGTCTATGAGGACATAATGGATCTTTTAAACCTTCCGGGGACCCTCTGACCAGAAAAAACGTTCAAAAGATCCCATATGGACTACTGTCTTTAGGATTTGACTGGACTTTTTAGCATCAGAAAGAGTCTATAAGGACATCATGGATCTTTTAGACCTTCTGGGGACCCTCTGACCAGAAAAAAAGTTCAAAAAGTCCTATATGGACTACTCTGTGGCGGAATTGATCTGACTTTTTAACATCAGAAAGAGTCTATAAGGACATCATGTAACTTTTAGACATTCTGGGGACCCTCTGACCAGAAACAAAGTTCAAAAAGTCCCATATGGACTACTCTCTGGCGGACTTGATCTGACTTTTTAACATCAGAAAGAGTCTAAAAGGACATCATGGATGTTTTAGAACTTCTGGGGAACCTCTGACCAGAAAAAAAGTTCAAAAGATCCCATATGGACTACTGTCTTTCGGATTTGACTGGACTTTTTAACATTAGAAAGAGTCTACAAGGACATCATGGATCTTTTTGACCTTCTGGGGACCCTCTGACCAGAAAAAAAGTTCAAATGATCCCATATGGACTACTGTCTTTCGGATGTGGCATGACTTTTTAACATCAGAAAGAGTCTATAAGGACATCATGGATCTTTTAGACCTTCTGGGGACCCTCTGACCAGAAAAAAAGTTCAAAAGATCCCATATGGACTACTGTCTTTCGGATGTGGCATGACTTTTTAACATCAGAAAGAGTCTATAAGGACATCATGGATCTTTTAGACCTTCTGGGGACCCTCTGACCAGAAAAAAAGTTCAAAAGATCCCATATGGACTACTGTCTTTCGGATTTGACAGGACTTTTTAGCATCAGAAAGAGTCTATAAGGAAATCATGGATCGTTTAGACCTTCTGGGGACCCTCTGACCAGAAAAAAAGTTCAAAAGATCCCATATGGACGACTATCTTTCGGATTTGACTGGACTTGTAACATAAAAAGAGTCTATAAGGACATCATGTAACTTTTAGACCTGGGTACCCTCTGACCAAAAACAAACTTCAAAAGATCCCATATGGACTACTGTCTTTCGGATGTGGCTGGACTTTTTGACATCAGAAAGAGTCTATAAGGACATCATGGATCTTTTAGACCTTCTGGGGACCCTCTGACCAAAAAAAAAGTTCAAAAAGTCCCATATGGACTATTCTCTGGCGGTTTTGACTGGACTTTTTAACATCAAAAAGAGTCTATAAGGACATCACGGATCTTTTATACCTTCTGGGGACCCTCTGACCAGAAAAAAAGTTCAAAAAGTCCCATATGGACTACTCTCTGCCGGACTTGATCTGACTTTTTAACATGAGAAAGAGTCTATAAGGACATAATGGATCTTTTAGATGTTCTGGGGACCCTCTGACCAGGAAAAAAGTTCAAAAGATCCCATAAGGACTACTGTCTTTCGGATTTGACCGGACTTTTTAACATCAAAAAGAGTCTATAAGGACACATCATGTAACTTTTAGACCTTCTGGGGACCCTCTGACCAGAAAAAAAGTTCAAAAGATCCCAAATGGACTACTCTCTTTCGAATTTGACTGGACATTTTAGCATAAGAAAGAGTCTATAAGGACATCATGTAGCTTTTATACCTTCTGGGGACCCACTGAGCAGGAAAAAAGTTCAAAAGGTCCAATATGGACTACTGTCTGGTGTACTTGACTTTTTAACATCAAAAAGTGTCTACAAGGACATCTTGTAGCTTTTAGACCTTCTGGGGACACTCTGACCAGATAAAAAGTTCAAAAATTCCAAAATGGACTGCTGTTGGCGGACTTGACTATTTAACAGCAGAAAATGTCTGTAAGCACATCATCATGTAGATTTTAGACCTTCTGGGGACCCTCTGACCAGAAAAAAAGTTCAAAAGATCCCATATGGACTACTGTCTTTCGGATTTGACTGGACTTTTTAGCATCAGAAAGAGTCTATAAGGACATCATGTAACTTTTAGAACTTCTGGGGACCCTCTGACCAGAAAAAAAGATCAAAAGATCCCATATGGACTACTGTCTTTCGGATGTGTCTGGACTTTTTAACATCAGAAAGAGTCTTTAAGGACATCATGGATCTTTTAGACCTTCTGGGGAACCTCTGACCAGAAAAAAAGTTCAAAAAGTCCCATACGGACTACACTCTGGCGGACTTGATCTCACTTTTTAACATCAGAAAGAGTCTATAAGGACATAATGGATCTTTTAGACCTTCCGGGGACCCTCTGACCAGAAAAAAAGTTCAAAAAGTTCCATATGGACTACTCTCTGGCGGACTTGATCGGACTTTTTAACATCAGAAAGAGTCTAAAAGGACATCATGGATCTTTTAGAACTTCCGGGGACCCTCTGACCAGAAAAAAAATTCAAAAGATCCCATATGGACTACTGTCTTTCGGATTTGACTGGACTTTTTAACATCAAAAAGAGTCTATAAGGACACATCATGTAACTTTTAGACCTTCTGGGGACCCTCTGACCAGAAACAAAGTTCAAAAGATCCCAAATGGACTACTGTCTTTCGAATTTGACTGGACATTTTAGCATTAGAAAGAGTCTATAAGGATATCATGTAGCTTTTATACCTTCTGGGGACCCACCGAGCAGGAAAAAAGTTCAAAAGATCCAATATGGACTACTGTCTGGTGTACTTGACTTTTTAACATCAAAAAGTGTCTACAAGGACATCTTGTAGCTTTTAGACCTTCTGGGGACACTCTGACCAGATAAAAAGTTCAAAAGTTCCAAAATGGACTGCTGTTGGCGGACTTGACTATTTAACAGCAGAAAATGTCTGTAAGCACATCATCATGTAGATTTTAGACCTTCTGGGGACCCTCTGACCAGAAAAAAAGTTCAAAAGATCCCATATGGACTACTGTCTTTCGGATTTGACTGGACTTTTTAGCATCAGAAAGAGTCTATAAGGACATCATGTAACTTTTAGAACTTCTGGGGACCCTCTGACCAGAAAAAAAGATCAAAAGATCCCATATGGACTACTGTCTTTCGGATGTGTCTGGACTTTTTAACATCAGAAAGAGTCTTTAAGGACATCATGGATCTTTTAGACCTTCTGGGGAACCTCTGACCAGAAAAAAAGTTCAAAAAGTCCCATACGGACTACACTCTGGCGGACTTGATCTCACTTTTTAACATCAGAAAGAGTCTATAAGGACATAATGGATCTTTTAGACCTTCCGGGGACCCTCTGACCAGAAAAAAAGTTCAAAAAGTTCCATATGGACTACTCTCTGGCGGACTTGATCGGACTTTTTAACATCAGAAAGAGTCTAAAAGGACATCATGGATCTTTTAGAGCTTCCGGGGACCCTCTGACCAGAAAAAAAATTCAAAAGATCCCATATGGACTACTGTCTTTCGGATTTGACTGGACTTTTTAGCATCAGAAAGAGTCTATAAGGACATCATGGATCTTTTAGACCTTCTGGCGACACTCTGACCAGAAAAAAAGTTCAAAAGGTCCCACATGGACTGCTGTTGGCGGACTTGACTTCTTAATAGCAGAAAATGTCTGTAAGGACATCATCATGTAGATTTTAGACCTTGTGGGGAACCTCTGACCAGACTTTTTAACATCAAAAAGAGTCTATAAAGACATCATGGATCTTTTAGACCTTCTGGGGACCCTCTGACCAGAAAAAAAGTTCAAAAAGTCCCATATGGACTACACTCTGGCGGACTTGATCTGACTTTTTAACATCAGAAAGAGTCTATAAGGACATCATGGATCTTTTAGACCTTCTGGCGACACTCTGACCAGAAAAAAAGTTCAAAAGGTCCCACATGGACTGCTGTTGGCGGACTTGACTTCTTAATAGCAGAAAATGTCTGTAAGGACATCATCATGTAGATTTTAGACCTTGTGGGGAACCTCTGACCAGACTTTTTAACATCAAAAAGAGTCTATAAGGACATCATGTAACTTTTAGACCTTCTGGGGACCCTCTGACCAGAAAAAAAGTTCAAAAGGTCCCATATGGACTACTCTCTGGCGGACTTAATCTGACTTTTTAGCATCAGAAAGAGTCTATGAGGACATAATGGATCTTTTAAACCTTCCGGGGACCCTCTGACCAGAAAAAACATTCAAAAGATCCCATATGGACTACTGTCTTTCGGATGTGGCTGGACTTTTTAACATCAGAAAGAGTCTATAAGGACATCATGGATCTTTTAGACCTTCTGGGGACCCTCTGAAAAGAAAAAAAGTTCAAAAGGTCCCATATGGACTACTGTCTGGTGGACGTGACTTTTTAACATCAAAAAGAGTCTACAAGGACATCTTGTAGCTTTTAGACCTTGTGGGGAACCTCTGACCAGACTTTTTAACATCAGATAGAATCTATAAGGACATAATGGATCTTTTAGACCTTCCGGGGACCCTATGACCAGAAAAAAAGTTCAAAAGATCCCATATGGACTACTGTCTTTCGGATTTGACTGGACTTTTTACCATCATAAAGAGTCTATAAGGACATCGGATTTGACTGGACTTTTTAACATCAAAAAGGGTCTATAAGGACATCATATAACTTTTAGACCTTCTGGGGACCCTCTGACCAGAAAAAAAGTTCAAAATATCCCATATGGACTACTATCTTTCGGATTTGACTGGACTTTTTAGCATCAGAAAGAGTCTATAAGGACATTATGGATCTTTTAAACCTTCTGGGGACCCTCTGACCAGAAAAAAAGTTCAAACTATCCCATATGGACTACTGTCGGATTTGACTGGACTTTTTAAAATCAAAAATAGTCTATAAGGACATGATGTAGCTTTTAGACCTTCTGGCGACACTCTGACCAGAAAAAAAGTTCAAAAGGTCCCACATGGACTGCTGTTGGCGGACTTGACTTTTTAATAGCAGAAAATGTCTGTAAGGACATCATCATGTAGATTTTAGACCTTGTGGGGAACCTCTGACCAGACTTTTTAACATCAAAAAGAGTCAATAAGGACATCATGTAACTTTTAGACCTTCTGGGGACCCTCTGACCAAAAAAAAAGTTCAAAAGGTCCCATATGGACTACTCTCTGGCGGACTTGATCTGACTTTTTAACATCAGAAAGATTCTATAAAGACATAATGGATCTTTTAGACTTTCTGGGGACCCTCTGACCAGAAAAAAAGTTCAAAAGATCCCATACGGACTACTGTCTTTCTGATTTGACTGGACTTTTTAACATCAAAAAGAGTCTATAAGGACATCATGGATCTTTTAGACCTTCTGGGGACCCTCTGAAAAGAAAAAAAGTTCAAAAGGTCCCATATGGACTACTCTCTGGCGGACTTAATCTGACTTTTTAGCATCAGAAAGAGTCTATAAGGACATCATGGATCTTTTAGACCTTCTGGGGACCCTCTGAAAAGAAAAAAAGTTCAAAAGGTCCCATATGGACTACTGTCTGGTGGACGTGACTTTTTAACATCAAAAAGAGTCTACAAGGACATCTTGTAGCTTTTAGACCTTGTGGGGAACCTCTGACCAGACTTTTTAACATCAGATAGAATCTATAAGGACATAATGGATCTTTTAGACCTTCCGGGGACCCTATGACCAGAAAAAAAGTTCAAAAGATCCCATATGGACTACTGTCTTTCGGATTTGACTGGACTTTTTACCATCATAAAGAGTCTATAAGGACATCGGATTTGACTGGACTTTTTAACATCAAAAAGGGTCTATAAGGACATCATATAACTTTTAGACCTTCTGGGGACCCTCTGACCAGAAAAAAAGTTCAAAATATCCCATATGGACTACTATCTTTCGGATTTGACTGGACTTTTTAGCATCAGAAAGAGTCTATAAGGACATTATGGATCTTTTAAACCTTCTGGGGACCCTCTGACCAGAAAAAAAGTTCAAACTATCCCATATGGACTACTGTCGGATTTGACTGGACTTTTTAAAATCAAAAATAGTCTATAAGGACATGATGTAGCTTTTAGACCTTCTGGCGACACTCTGACCAGAAAAAAAGTTCAAAAGGTCCCACATTGACTGCTGTTGGCGGACTTGACTTTTTAATAGCAGAAAATGTCTGTAAGGACATCATCATGTAGATTTTAGACCTTGTGGGGAACCTCTGACCAGACTTTTTAACATCAAAAAGAGTCAATAAGGACATCATGTAACTTTTAGACCTTCTGGGGACCCTCTGACCAAAAAAAAAGTTCAAAAGGTCCCATATGGACTACTCTCTGGCGGACTTGATCTGACTTTTTAACATCAGAAAGATTCTATAAAGACATTATGGATCTTTTAGACTTTCTGGGGACCCTCTGACCAGAAAAAAAGTTCAAAAGATCCCATACGGACTACTGTCTTTCTGATTTGACTGGACTTTTTAACATCAAAAAGAGTCTATAAGGACATCATGGATCTTTTAGACCTTCTGGGGACCCTCTGAAAAGAAAAAAAGTTCAAAAGGTCCCATATGGACTACACTCTGGCGGACTTGATCTGACTTTTTAACATCAGAAAGAGTCTATAAGGACATAATGGATCTTTTAGACCTTCCGGGGACACTCTGACCAGAAAAAAAGTTCAAAAGATCCCATATGGACTACTGTTTTTCGGATTTGACTGGACTTTAGAGCATCAGAATGAGTCTATAAGGACATCGGATTTGACTGGACTTTTTAAAATCAAAAATAGTCTATAAGGACATCATGTAACTTTTAGACCTTCTGGGGACCCTCTGACCAGGAAATAAGTTCAAAAGATCCCATAAGGACTACTGTCTTTCGGATTTGACTGGACATTTTAAAATCAAAAAGAGTCTATAAGGACACATCATGTAACTTTTAGACCTTCCGGGGACCCTCTGACCAGAAAAAAAATTCAAAAGATCCCATATGGACTACTGTCTTTCGGATTTGACTGGACTTTTTAACATCAAAAAGAGTCTATAAGGACACATCATGTAACTTTTAGACCTTCTGGGGACCCTCTGACCAGAAACAAAGTTCAAAAGATCCCAAATGGACTACTGTCTTTCGAATTTGACTGGACATTTTAGCATTAGAAAGAGTCTATAAGGACATCATGTAGCTTTTATACCTTCTGGGGACCCACTGAGCAGGAAAAAAGTTCAAAAGATCCAATATGGACTACTGTCTGGTGTACTTGACTTTTTAACATCAAAAAGTGTCTACAAGGACATCTTGTAGCTTTTAGACCTTCTGGGGACACTCTGACCAGATAAAAAGTTCAAAAGTTCCAAAATGGACTGCTGTTGGCGGACTTGACTATTTAACAGCAGAAAATGTCTGTAAGCACATCATCATGTAGATTTTAGACCTTCTGGGGACCCTCTGACCAGAAAAAAAGTTCAAAAGATCCCATATGGACTACTGTCTTTCGGATTTGACTGGACTTTTTAGCATCAGAAAGAGTCTATAAGGACATCATGTAACTTTTAGAACTTCTGGGGACCCTCTGACCAGAAAAAAAGATCAAAAGATCCCATATGGACTACTGTCTTTCGGATGTGTCTGGACTTTTTAACATCAGAAAGAGTCTTTAAGGACATCATGGATCTTTTAGACCTTCTGGGGAACCTCTGACCAGAAAAAAAGTTCAAAAAGTCCCATACGGACTACACTCTGGCGGACTTGATCTCACTTTTTAACATCAGAAAGAGTCTATAAGGACGTAATGGATCTTTTAGACCTTCCGGGGACCCTCTGACCAGAAAAAAAGTTCAAAAAGTTCCATATGGACTACTCTCTGGCGGACTTGATCGGACTTTTTAACATCAGAAAGAGTCTAAAAGGACATCATGGATCTTTTAGAACTTCCGGGGACCCTCTGACCAGAAAAAAAATTCAAAAGATCCCATATGGACTACTGTCTTTCGGATTTGACTGGACTTTTTAGCATCAGAAAGAGTCTATAAGGACATCATGGATCTTTTAGACCTTCTGGCGACACTCTGACCAGAAAAAAAGTTCAAAAGGTCCCACATGGACTGCTGTTGGCGGACTTGACTTCTTAATAGCAGAAAATGTCTGTAAGGACATCATCATGTAGATTTTAGACCTTGTGGGGAACCTCTGACCAGACTTTTTAACATCAAAAAGAGTCTATAAGGACATCATGGATCTTTTAGACCTTCTGAGGACCCTCTGACCAGAAAAAAAGTTCAAAAAGTCCCATATGGACTACACTCTGGCGGACTTGATCTGACTTTTTAACATCAGAAAGAGTCTATAAGGACATCATGGATCTTTTAGACCTTCTGGCGACACTCTGACCAGAAAAAAAGTTCAAAAGGTCCCACATGGACTGCTGTTGGCGGACTTGATTTCTTAATAGCAGAAAATGTCTGTAAGGACATCATCATGTAGATTTTAGACCTTGTGGGGAACCTCTGACCAGACTTTTTAACATCAAAAAGAGTCTATAAGGACATCATGTAACTTTTAGACCTTCTGGGGACCCTCTGACCAGAAAAAAAGTTCAAAAGGTCCCATATGGACTACTCTCTGGCGGACTTAATCTGACTTTTTAGCATCAGAAAGAGTCTATGAGGACATAATGGATCTTTTAAACCTTCCGGGGACCCTCTGACCAGAAAAAACATTCAAAAGATCCCATATGGACTACTGTCTTTCGGATGTGGCTGGACTTTTTAACATCAGAAAGAGTCTATAAGGACATCATGGATCTTTTAGACCTTCTGGGGACCCTCTGAAAAGAAAAAAAGTTCAAAAGGTCCCATATGGACTACTGTCTGGTGGACGTGACTTTTTAACATCAAAAAGAGTCTACAAGGACATCTTGTAGCTTTTAGACCTTGTGGGGAACCTCTGACCAGACTTTTTAACATCAGATAGAATCTATAAGGACATAATGGATCTTTTAGACCTTCCGGGGACCCTATGACCAGAAAAAAAGTTCAAAAGATCCCATATGGACTACTGTCTTTCGGATTTGACTGGACTTTTTAGCATCATAAAGAGTCTATAAGGACATCGGATTTGACTGGACTTTTTAACATCAAAAAGGGTCTATAAGGACATCATATAACTTTTAGACCTTCTGGGGACCCTCTGACCAGAAAAAAAGTTCAAAATATCCCATATGGACTACTATCTTTCGGATTTGACTGGACTTTTTAGCATCAGAAAGAGTCTATAAGGACATTATGGATCTTTTAAACCTTCTGGGGACCCTCTGACCAGAAAAAAAGTTCAAACTATCCCATATGGACTACTGTCGGATTTGACTGGACTTTTTAAAATCAAAAATAGTCTATAAGGACATGATGTAGCTTTTAGACCTTCTGGCGACACTCTGACCAGAAAAAAAGTTCAAAAGGTCCCACATGGACTGCTGTTGGCGGACTTGACTTTTTAATAGCAGAAAATGTCTGTAAGGACATCATCATGTAGATTTTAGACCTTGTGGGGAACCTCTGACCAGACTTTTTAACATCAAAAAGAGTCAATAAGGACATCATGTAACTTTTAGACCTTCTGGGGACCCTCTGACCAAAAAAAAAGTTCAAAAGGTCCCATATGGACTACTCTCTGGCGGACTTGATCTGACTTTTTAACATCAGAAAGATTCTATAAAGACATAATGGATCTTTTAGACTTTCTGGGGACCCTCTGACCAGAAAAAAAGTTCAAAAGATCCCATACGGACTACTGTCTTTCTGATTTGACTGGACTTTTTAACATCAAAAAGAGTCTATAAGGACATCATGGATCTTTTAGACCTTCTGGGGACCCTCTGAAAAGAAAAAAAGTTCAAAAGGTCCCATATGGACTACACTCTGGCGGACTTGATCTGACTTTTTAACATCAGAAAGAGTCTATAAGGACATAATGGATCTTTTAGACCTTCCGGGGACACTCTGACCAGAAAAAAAGTTCAAAAGATCCCATATGGACTACTGTTTTTCGGATTTGACTGGACTTTAGAGCATCAGAATGAGTCTATAAGGACATCGGATTTGACTGGACTTTTTAAAATCAAAAATAGTCTATAAGGACATCATGTAACTTTTAGACCTTCTGGGGACCCTCTGACCAGGAAATAAGTTCAAAAGATCCCATAAGGACTACTGTCTTTCGGATTTGACTGGACATTTTAAAATCAAAAAGAGTCTATAAGGACACATCATGTAACTTTTAGACCTTCCGGGGACCCTCTGACCAGAAAAAAAATTCAAAAGATCCCATATGGACTACTGTCTTTCGGATTTGACTGGACTTTTTAACATCAAAAAGAGTCTATAAGGACACATCATGTAACTTTTAGACCTTCTGGGGACCCTCTGACCAGAAACAAAGTTCAAAAGATCCCAAATGGACTACTGTCTTTCGAATTTGACTGGACATTTTAGCATTAGAAAGAGTCTATAAGGACATCATGTAGCTTTTATACCTTCTGGGGACCCACTGAGCAGGAAAAAAGTTCAAAAGATCCAATATGGACTACTGTCTGGTGTACTTGACTTTTTAACATCAAAAAGTGTCTACAAGGACATCTTGTAGCTTTTAGACCTTCTGGGGACACTCTGACCAGATAAAAAGTTCAAAAGTTCCAAAATGGACTGCTGTTGGCGGACTTGACTATTTAACAGCAGAAAATGTCTGTAAGCACATCATCATGTAGATTTTAGACCTTCTGGGGACCCTCTGACCAGAAAAAAAGTTCAAAAGATCCCATATGGACTACTGTCTTTCGGATTTGACTGGACTTTTTAGCATCAGAAAGAGTCTATAAGGACATCATGTAACTTTTAGAACTTCTGGGGACCCTCTGACCAGAAAAAAAGATCAAAAGATCCCATATGGACTACTGTCTTTCGGATGTGTCTGGACTTTTTAACATCAGAAAGAGTCTTTAAGGACATCATGGATCTTTTAGACCTTCTGGGGAACCTCTGACCAGAAAAAAAGTTCAAAAAGTCCCATACGGACTACACTCTGGCGGACTTGATCTCACTTTTTAACATCAGAAAGAGTCTATAAGGACATAATGGATCTTTTAGACCTTCCGGGGACCCTCTGACCAGAAAAAAAGTTCAAAAAGTTCCATATGGACTACTCTCTGGCGGACTTGATCGGACTTTTTAACATCAGAAAGAGTCTAAAAGGACATCATGGATCTTTTAGAACTTCCGGGGACCCTCTGACCAGAAAAAAAATTCAAAAGATCCCATATGGACTACTGTCTTTCGGATTTGACTGGACTTTTTAGCATCAGAAAGAGTCTATAAGGACATCGGATTTGACTGGACTTTTTAACATCAAAAAGGGTCTATAAGGACATCATATAACTTTTAGACCCTTTGGGGACCCTCTGACCAGAAAAAAAGTTCAAAAGATCCCATATGGACTACTGTCTTTCGGATTTGACTGGACTTTTTAGCATCAGAAAGAGTCTATAAGGACATCATGGATCTTTTAGACCTTCTGGGGACCCTCTGACCAGAAAAAAAGTTCAAACAATCCCATATGGACTACTGTCGGATTTGACTGGACTTTTTAAAATCAAAAATGGTCTATAAGGACATCATGTAAATTTTAGACCTTCTGGGGACCCTATGACCAGAAAAAAAGTTCAGAAGATCCCATATGGACTACTGTCTTTCGGATTTGACTGGACTTTTTAACATCAAAAAGAGTCTATAACGACATTATGGATCTTTTAGACCTTCTGGGGACACTCTGACCAGAAATAAAGTTGAAAAGATCCCATATGGACTACTGTCTAATGGATTTGACTGGAATTTTTAACATCAGAAAGAGTCTATAAGGACATCATGTAACTTTTAGACCTTCTGGGGACCCTCTGACCAGAAAAAAAGTTCAAACAATCCCATATGGACTACTGTCGGATTTGACTGGACTTTTTAATATCAAAAATAGTCTATAAGGACATCATGTAGCTTTTATACCTTCTGGGGACCCACTGAGCAGGAAAAAAGTTCAAAAGGTCCCATATGGACTACTGTATGGTGTACTTGACTTTTTAACATCAAAAAGTGTCTACAAGGACATCTTGTAGCTTTTAGACCTTCTGGGGACACTCTGACCAGAAAAAAAGTTCAAAAGTTCCAAAATGGACTGCTGTTGGCGGACTTGACTATTTAACAGCAGAAAGTGTCTGTAAGCACATCATCATGTAGATTTTAGACCTTCTGGGGACCCTCTGACCAGAAAAAAAGTTCAAAAGATCCCATATGGACTACTGTCTTTCGGATTTGACTGGACTTTTTAGCATCAGAAAGAGTCTATAAGGACATCATGTAACCTTTAGACCTTCTGGGGACCCTCTGACCAGAAAAAAAGATCAAAAGATCCCACATGTACTACTGTCTTTCGGATGTGTCTGGACTTTTTAACATCAGAAAGAGTCTATAAGGACATCATGGATCTTTTAGACCTTCTGGGGACCCTCTGACCAGAAAAAAAGTTCAAAAAGTCCCATATGGACTACACTCTGGCGGACTTGATCTGACTTTTTAACATCAGAAAGAGTCTATAAGGACATCATGGATCTTTTAGACCTTCTGGCGACACTCTGACCAGAAAAAAAGTTCAAAAGGTCCCACATGGACTGCTGTTGGCGGACTTGACTTCTTAATAGCAGAAAATGTCTGTAAGGACATCATCATGTAGATTTTAGACCTTGTGGGGAACCTCTGACCAGACTTTTTAACATCAAAAAGAGTCTATAAGGACATCATGTAACTTTTAGACCTTCTGGGGACCCTCTGACCAGAAAAAAAGTTCAAAAGGTCCCATATGGACTACTCTCTGGCGGACTTAATCTGACTTTTTAGCATCAGAAAGAGTCTGAGGACATAATGGATCTTTTAAACCTTCCGGGGACCCTCTGACCAGAAAAAACATTCAAAAGATCCCATATGGACTACTGTCTTTCGGATGTGGCTGGACTTTTTAACATCAGAAAGAGTCTATAAGGACATCATGGATCTTTTAGACCTTCTGGGGACCCTCTGAAAAGAAAAAAAGTTCAAAAGGTCCCATATGGACTACTGTCTGGTGGACGTGACTTTTTAACATCAAAAAGAGTCTACAAGGACATCTTGTAGCTTTTAGACCTTGTGGGGAACCTCTGACCAGACTTTTTAACATCAGATAGAATCTATAAGGACATAATGGATCTTTTAGACCTTCCGGGGACCCTATGACCAGAAAAAAAGTTCAAAAGATCCCATATGGACTACTGTCTTTCGGATTTGACTGGACTTTTTAGCATCATAAAGAGTCTATAAGGACATCGGATTTGACTGGACTTTTTAACATCAAAAAGGGTCTATAAGGACATCATATAACTTTTAGACCTTCTGGGGACCCTCTGACCAGAAAAAAAGTTCAAAATATCCCATATGGACTACTATCTTTCGGATTTGACTGGACTTTTTAGCATCAGAAAGAGTCTATAAGGACATTATGGATCTTTTAAACCTTCTGGGGACCCTCTGACCAGAAAAAAAGTTCAAACTATCCCATATGGACTACTGTCGGATTTGACTGGACTTTTTAAAATCAAAAATAGTCTATAAGGACATGATGTAGCTTTTAGACCTTCTGGCGACACTCTGACCAGAAAAAAAGTTCAAAAGGTCCCACATGGACTGCTGTTGGCGGACTTGACTTTTTAATAGCAGAAAATGTCTGTAAGGACATCATCATGTAGATTTTAGACCTTGTGGGGAACCTCTGACCAGACTTTTTAACATCAAAAAGAGTCAATAAGGACATCATGTAACTTTTAGACCTTCTGGGGACCCTCTGACCAGAAAAAAAGTTCAAAAGGTCCCATATGGACTACTCTCTGGCGGACTTGATCTGACTTTTTAACATCAGAAAGATTCTATAAAGACATAATGGATCTTTTAGACTTTCTGGGGACCCTCTGACCAGAAAAAAAGTTCAAAAGATCCCATACGGACTACTGTCTTTCTGATTTGACTGGACTTTTTAACATCAAAAAGAGTCTATAAGGACATCATGGATCTTTTAGACCTTCTGGGGACCCTCTGAAAAGAAAAAAAGTTCAAAAGGTCCCATATGGACTACACTCTGGCGGACTTGATCTGACTTTTTAACATCAGAAAGAGTCTATAAGGACATAATGGATCTTTTAGACCTTCCGGGGACCCTCTGACCAGAAAAAAAGTTCAAAAGATCCCATATGGACTACTGTTTTTCGGATTTGACTGGACTTTAGAGCATCAGAATGAGTCTATAAGGACATCGGATTTGACTGGACTTTTTAAAATCAAAAATAGTCTATAAGGACATCATGTAACTTTTAGACCTTCTGGGGACCCTCTGACCAGGAAATAAGTTCAAAAGATCCCATAAAGACTACTGTCTTTCGGATTTGACTGGACATTTTAAAATCAAAAAGAGTCTATAAGGACACATCATGTAACTTTTAGACCTTCTGGGGACCCTCTGACCAGAAACAAAGTTCAAAAGATCCCAAATGGACTACTGTCTTTCAAATTTGACTGGACATTTTAGCATAAGAAAGAGTCTATAAGGACATCATGTAGCTTTTATACCTTCTGGGGACCCACTGAGCAGGAAAAAAGTTCAAAAGGTCCCACATGGACTAATGTCGTGTGTACTTGACTTTTTAACATCAAAAAGTGTCTACAAGGACATCTTGTAGCTTTTAGACCTTCTGGGGACACTCTGACCAGAAAAAAAGTTCAAAGGTTCCAAAATGGACTGCTGTTGGCGGACTTGACTATTTAACAGCAGAAAATGTCTGTAAGCACATCATCATGTAGATTTTAGACCTTCTGGGGACCCTCTGACCAGAAAAAAAGTTCAAAAGATCCCATATGGACTACTGTCTTTCGGATTTGACTGGACTTTTTAGCATCAGAAAGAGTCTATAAGGACATCATGTAACTTTTAGACCTTCTGGGGACCCTCTGACCAGAAAAAAAGATCAAAAGATCCCATATGGACTACTGTCTTTCGGATGTGTCTGGACTTTTTTACATCGGAAAGAGTCTATAAGGACATCATGGATCTTTTAGACCTTCTGGGGACCCTCTGACCAGAAAAAAAGTTCAAAAAGTCCCATATGGACTACACTCTGGCGGACTTGATCTGACTTTTTAACATCAGAAAGAGTCTATAAGGACATAATGGATCTTTTAGACCTTCCGGGGACCCTCTGACCAGAAAAAAAGTTCAAAAAGTCCCAAATGGACTACTCTCTGGCGGACTTGATCTGACTTTTTAACATCAGAAAGAGTCTAAAAGGATATCATGGATCTTTTAGAACTTCCGGGGACCCTCTGACCAGAAGAAAAGTTCAAAAGATCCCATATGGACTACTGTCTTTCGGATTTGACTGGACTTTTTAGCATCAGAAAGAGTCTATAAAGACATCGGATTTGACTGGACTTTTTAACATCAAAAAGGGTCTATAAGGACATCATATAACTTTTAGACCTTCTGGGGACCCTCTGACCAGAAAAAAAGTTCAAAAAGTCCCATATGGACTACACTCTGGCGGACTTGACTGGACTTTTTAGCATCAGAAAGAGTCAATAAGGACATCATGGATCTTTTAGACCTTCTGGGGACCCTCTGACCAGAAAAAAAGTTCAAAAAATCCCATATGGACTACTGTCGGATTTGACTGGACTTTTTAAAATCAAAAATAGTCTATAAGGACATCATGTAAATTTTAGACCTTCTGGGGACCTTATGACCAGAAAAAAAGTTCAAAAGATCCCATATGGACTACTGTCTTTCGGATTTGACTGGACTTTTTAAGATCAAAAAGAGTCTATAAGGACATCATGGATCTTTTAGACCTTCTGGGGACCCTCTGACCAGAAATAAAGTTGAAAAGATCCCATACGGACTACTGTCTAATGGATTTGACTGGAATTTTTAACATCAGAAAGAGTCTATAAGGACATCATGTAACTTTTAGACCTTCTGGGGACCCTCTGACCAGAAAAAAAGTTCAAACAATCCCATATGGACTACTGTCGGATTTGACTGGACTTTTTAATATCAAAAAAAGTCTATAAGGACATCATGTAACTTTTAGGCCTTCTGGGGACCCTCTGACCAGAAAAAAAGTTAAAAAGATCCCATATGGACTACTGTCTTTCGGATTTGACTGGACTTTTTAACATCAAAAAGAGTCTATAAGGACATCATGGATCTTTTAGACCTTATGGGGACCCTCTGACCAGAAAAAAAGTTCAAAAGATCCCATATGGACTACTGTCTTTCGGATTTGAATGGACTTTTTAGCATCAGAAAGAGTCTATAAGGACATGATGTAGCTTTTAGACCTTCTGGCGACAATCTGACCAGAAAAAAAGTTCAAAAGGTTCCACATGGACTGCTGTTGGCGGACTTGACTTCTTAACAGCAGAAAATTTCTGTAAGGACATCATCATGTAGATTTTAGACCTTGTGGGGAACCTCTGACCAGACTTTTTAACATCAAAAAGAGTCTATAAGGACATCATGTAACTTTTAGACCTTCTGGGGACCCTCTGACCAGAAAAAAAGTTCAAAAGGTCCCATATGGACTACTTTCTGGCGGACTTGATCTGACTTTTTAGCATCAGAAAGAGTCTATGAGGACATAATGGATCTTTTAAACCTTCCGGGGACCCTCTGACCAGAAAAAACATTCAAAAGATCCCATATGGACTACTGTCTTTCGGATGTGGCTGGACTTTTTAACATCAGAAAGAGTCTATAAGGACATCATGGATCTTTTAGACCTTTTGGGGACCCTCTGACCAGAAAAAAAGTTCAAAAAGTCCCATATGGACTACTCTCTGGCGGACTTGATCTGACTTTTTAACATCAGAAAGAGTATATAAAGACATAATGGATCTTTTAGACCTTCTGGGGACCCTCTGAAAAGAAAAAAAGTTCAAAAGGTCCCATATGGACTACTGTCTGGTGGACGTGACTTTTTAACATCAAAAAGAGTCTACAAGGACATCTTGTAACTTTTAGACCTTGTGGGGAACCTCTGACCAGACTTTTTAACATCAGAAATAGTCTATAAGGACATCGTGTAAATTTTAGACCTTCCGGGGACCCTCTGACCAGAAAAAAAGTTCAAAAGATCCCATATGGACTACTGTCTTTCGGATTTGACTGGACTTTTTGACATCAAAAAGAGTCTATAAGGACATCATGGATCTTTTAGACCTTCTGGGGACACTCTGACCAGAAATAAAGTTGAAAAGATCCCATATGGACTACTCTCTAATGGATTTGACTGGACTTTTTAACATCAGAAAGAGTCTATAAGGACATCATGGATCTTTTAGACCTTCTGGGGACCCTCTGACCAGAAAAAAAGTTCAAAAGATCCCATATGGACTTCTGTCTGGCGGACTTGATCTGACTTTATAACATCAGAAAGAGTCTATAAGGACATCATGTAACTTTTAGACCTTCTGGGGACCCTCTGACAAGAAAAAAAGTTCAAAAGATCCCATATAGATTACTGTTTTTCGGATGTGACGGGACATTTTAACATCAGAAAGAGTCTATAAGGACATCATGGATCTTTTAGACCTTCTGGGGACCCTGACCAGAAAAAAAGTTCAAAAAGTCCATTATGGACTACTCTCTGGCGGACTTGATCTGACTTTTTAACATCAGAAAGAGTCTATAGAGAATTCATGGATCTTATAGACTTTCTGGGGACCCTCTGACCAGAAATAAAGTTCAAAAGATCCCATATGGACTACTGTCTTTCGGATTTGATTGGACTTTTTAACATCAAAAAGAATCTATAAGGACATCATGTAGCTTTTAGACCTTCTGGGGTACCTCTGACCAGAAACAAAGTTCAAAAGATCCCATATGGACTACTGTCTTTCGGATTTGACTGGACTTTTTAGCATCAGAGAGAGTCTATAAAGACATGATGTAGCTTTTAGACCTTCTGGCGACACTCTGACCAGAAAAAAAGTTCAAAAGTTCCCACATGGACTGCTGTTGGCGGACTTG
The DNA here is from genome assembly GCF_051911475.1 of Siphateles boraxobius. Classification (NCBI taxonomy): domain Eukaryota; kingdom Metazoa; phylum Chordata; class Actinopteri; order Cypriniformes; family Leuciscidae; genus Siphateles; species Siphateles boraxobius. The sequence goes on from NW_027509197.1 coordinate 5,155,792, forward strand.
ACTTTTTAACAGCAGAAAATGTCTGTAAGGACATCATCATGTAGATTTTAGACCTTGTAGGAAACCTCTGACCAGACTTTTTAACATCAAAAAGAGTCTATAAGGACATCATGTAGCTTTTAGACCTTCTGGGGACCCTCTGACCAGAAAAAAAGTTCGAAAGATCCCATATGGACTACTGTCTTTCGGATTTGACTGGACTTTTTAGCATCAGAAAGAGTCTATATGGACATCATGTAACTTTTAGACCTTCTGGGGACCCTCTGACCAGAAAAAAAGTTCAAAAAGTCCCATATGGACTATTCTCTGTCGGACTTGATCTGACTTTTTAACATCAGAAAGAGTCTATAAGGACATCATGGATCTTTTAGACCTTCTGGGGACCCTCTGACCAGAAAAAAAGTTCAAACAATCCCATATGGACTACTGTCGGATTTGACTGGACTTTTTAAAATCAAAAATAGTCTATAAGGACATCATGTAAATTTTAGACCTTCTGGGGACCTTATGACCAGAAAAAAAGTTCAAAAGATCCCATATGGACTACTGTCTTTCGGATTTGACTGGACTTTTTAAGATCAAAAAGAGTCTATAAGGACATCATGGATCTTTTAGACCTTCTGGGGACCCTCTGACCAGAAATAAAGTTGAAAAGATCCCATACGGACTACTGTCTAATGGATTTGACTGGAATTTTTAACATCAGAAAGAGTCTATAAGGACATCATGTAACTTTTAGACCTTCTGGGGACCCTCTGACCAGAAAAAAAGTTCAAACAATCCCATATGGACTACTGTCGGATTTGACTGGACTTTTTAATATCAAAAATAGTCTATAAGGACATCATGTAACTTTTAGGCCTTCTGGGGACCCTCTGACCAGAAAAAAAGTTAAAAAGATCCCATATGGACTACTGTCTTTCGGATTTGACTGGACTTTTTAACATCAAAAAGAGTCTATAAGGACATCATGGATCTTTTAGACCTTATGGGGACCCTGTGACCAGAAAAAAAGTTCAAAAGATCCCATATGGACTACTGTCTTTCGGATTTGAATGGACTTTTTAGCATCAGAAAGAGTCTATAAGGACATGATGTAGCTTTTAGACCTTCTGGCGACAATCTGACCAGAAAAAAAGTTCAAAAGGTTCCACATGGACTGCTGTTGGCGGACTTGACTTCTTAACAGCAGAAAATTTCTGTAAGGACATCATCATGTAGATTTTAGACCTTGTGGGGAACCTCTGACCAGACTTTTTAACATCAAAAAGAGTCTATAAGGACATCATGTAACTTTTAGACCTTCTGGGGACCCTCTGACCAGAAAAAAAGTTCAAAAGGTCCCATATGGACTACTCTCTGGCGGACTTGATCTGACTTTTTAGCATCAGAAAGAGTCTATGAGGACATAATGGATCTTTTAAACCTTCCGGGGACCCTCTGACCAGAAAAAACATTCAAAAGATCCCATATGGACTACTGTCTTTCGGATGTGGCTGGACTTTTTAACATCAGAAAGAGTCTATAAGGACATCATGGATCTTTTAGACCTTTTGGGGACCCTCTGACCAGAAAAAAAGTTCAAAAAGTCCCATATGGACTACTCTCTGGCGGACTTGATCTGACTTTTTAACATCAGAAAGAGTATATAAAGACATAATGGATCTTTTAGACCTTCTGGGGACCCTCTGAAAAGAAAAAAAGTTCAAAAGGTCCCATATGGACTACTGTCTGGTGGACGTGACTTTTTAACATCAAAAAGAGTCTACAAGGACATCTTGTAACTTTTAGACCTTGTGGGGAACCTCTGACCAGACTTTTTAACATCAGAAATAGTCTATAAGGACATCGTGTAAATTTTAGACCTTCCGGGGACCCTCTGACCAGAAAAAAAGTTCAAAAGATCCCATATGGACTACTGTCTTTCGGATTTGACTGGACTTTTTGACATCAAAAAGAGTCTATAAGGACATCATGGATCTTTTAGACCTTCTGGGGACACTCTGACCAGAAATAAAGTTGAAAAGATCCCATATGGACTACTCTCTAATGGATTTGACTGGACTTTTTAACATCAGAAAGAGTCTATAAGGACATCATGGATCTTTTAGACCTTCTGGGGACCCTCTGACCAGAAAAAAAGTTCAACAGATCCCATATGGACTTCTGTCTGGCGGACTTGATCTGACTTTATAACATCAGAAAGAGTCTATAAGGACATCATGTAACTTTTAGACCTTCTGGGGACCCTCTGACAAGAAAAAAAGTTCAAAAGATCCCATATAGACTACTGTTTTTCGGATGTGACGGGACATTTTAACATCAGAAAGAGTCTATAAGGACATCATGGATCTTTTAGACCTTCTGGGGACCCTGACCAGAAAAAAAGTTCAAAAAGTCCATTATGGACTACTCTCTGGCGGACTTGATCTGACTTTTTAACATCAGAAAGAGTCTATAGAGAATTCATGGATCTTTTAGACCTTCTGGGGACCCTCTGACCAGAAATAAAGTTCAAAAGATCCCACATGGACTACTGTCTTTCGGATTTGATTGGACTTTTTAACATCAAAAAGAATCTATAAGGACATCATGTAGCTTTTAGACCTTCTGGGGTACCTCTGACCAGAAACAAAGTTCAAAAGATCCCATATGGACTACTGTCTTTCGGATTTGACTGGACTTTTTAGCATCAGAGAGAGTCTATAAGGACATGATGTAGCTTTTAGACCTTCTGGCGACACTCTGACCAGAAAAAAAGTTCAAAAAGTCCCATGTGGACTACTCTCTGGCGGACTTGAACTGACTTTTTAACATCAGAAAGAGTCTATATGGACATCATGTAACTTTTAGACCTTCTGGGGACCCTCTGACCAGAAAAAAAGTTCAAAAAGTCCCATATGGACTATTCTCTGTCGGACTTGATCTGACTTTTTAACATCAGAAAGAGTCTATAAAGACATAATGGATCTTTTAGACTTTCTGGGGACCCTCTGACCAGAAAAAAAGTTCAAAAGATCCCATATGGGCTACTGTCTTTCGGATTTGACTGGACTTTTTAACATCAAAAAGAGTCTATGAGGACATCATGGATATTTTAGACCTTCTGGGGACCCTCTGAAAAGAAAAAAAGTTCAAAAGGTCCCATATGGACTACTGTCTGGTTGACGTGACTTTGTAACATCAAAAAGAGTCTACAAGGACATCATGTAGCTTTTAGACCTTGTGGGGAACCTCTGACCAGACCTTTTAACATCAGAAAGAGTCTATAATGACATAATGGATCTTTTAGACCTTCTGGGGACCCTCTGACCAGAAAAAAAGATCAAAAGATCCCATATGGACTACTGTCTTTCGGATGTGTCTGGACTTTTTTACATCGGAAAGAGTCTATAAGGACATCATGGATCTTTTAGACCTTCTGGGGACCCTCTGACCAGAAAAAAAGTTCAAAAAGTCCCATATGGACTACACTCTGGCGGACTTGATCTGACTTTTTAACATCAGAAAGAGTCTATAAGGACATAATGGATCTTTTAGACCTTCCGGGGACCCTCTGACCAGAAAAAAAGTTCAAAAAGTCCCAAATGGACTACTCTCTGGCGGACTTGATCTGACTTTTTAACATCAGAAAGAGTCTAAAAGGATATCATGGATCTTTTAGAACTTCCGGGGACCCTCTGACCAGAAGAAAAGTTCAAAAGATCCCATATGGACTACTGTCTTTCGGATTTGACTGGACTTTTTAGCATCAGAAAGAGTCTATAAAGACATCGGATTTGACTGGACTTTTTAACATCAAAAAGGGTCTATAAGGACATCATATAACTTTTAGACCTTCTGGGGACCCTCTGACCAGAAAAAAAGTTCAAAAAGTCCCATATGGACTACACTCTGGCGGACTTGACTGGACTTTTTAGCATCAGAAAGAGTCAATAAGGACATCATGGATCTTTTAGACCTTCTGGGGACCCTCTGACCAGAAAAAAAGTTCAAAAAATCCCATATGGACTACTGTCGGATTTGACTGGACTTTTTAAAATCAAAAATAGTCTATAAGGACATCATGTAAATTTTAGACCTTCTGGGGACCTTATGACCAGAAAAAAAGTTCAAAAGATCCCATATGGACTACTGTCTTTCGGATTTGACTGGACTTTTTAAGATCAAAAAGAGTCTATAAGGACATCATGGATCTTTTAGACCTTCTGGGGACCCTCTGACCAGAAATAAAGTTGAAAAGATCCCATACGGACTACTGTCTAATGGATTTGACTGGAATTTTTAACATCAGAAAGAGTCTATAAGGACATCATGTAACTTTTAGACCTTCTGGGGACCCTCTGACCAGAAAAAAAGTTCAAACAATCCCATATGGACTACTGTCGGATTTGACTGGACTTTTTAATATCAAAAAAAGTCTATAAGGACATCATGTAACTTTTAGGCCTTCTGGGGACCCTCTGACCAGAAAAAAAGTTAAAAAGATCCCATATGGACTACTGTCTTTCGGATTTGACTGGACTTTTTAACATCAAAAAGAGTCTATAAGGACATCATGGATCTTTTAGACCTTATGGGGACCCTCTGACCAGAAAAAAAGTTCAAAAGATCCCATATGGACTACTGTCTTTCGGATTTGAATGGACTTTTTAGCATCAGAAAGAGTCTATAAGGACATGATGTAGCTTTTAGACCTTCTGGCGACAATCTGACCAGAAAAAAAGTTCAAAAGGTTCCACATGGACTGCTGTTGGCGGACTTGACTTCTTAACAGCAGAAAATTTCTGTAAGGACATCATCATGTAGATTTTAGACCTTGTGGGGAACCTCTGACCAGACTTTTTAACATCAAAAAGAGTCTATAAGGACATCATGTAACTTTTAGACCTTCTGGGGACCCTCTGACCAGAAAAAAAGTTCAAAAGGTCCCATATGGACTACTCTCTGGCGGACTTGATCTGACTTTTTAGCATCAGAAAGAGTCTATGAGGACATAATGGATCTTTTAAACCTTCCGGGGACCCTCTGACCAGAAAAAACATTCAAAAGATCCCATATGGACTACTGTCTTTCGGATGTGGCTGGACTTTTTAACATCAGAAAGAGTCTATAAGGACATCATGGATCTTTTAGACCTTTTGGGGACCCTCTGACCAGAAAAAAAGTTCAAAAAGTCCCATATGGACTACTCTCTGGCGGACTTGATCTGACTTTTTAACATCAGAAAGAGTATATAAAGACATAATGGATCTTTTAGACCTTCTGGGGACCCTCTGAAAAGAAAAAAAGTTCAAAAGGTCCCATATAGACTACTGTCTGGTGGACGTGACTTTTTAACATCAAAAAGAGTCTACAAGGACATCTTGTAACTTTTAGACCTTGTGGGGAACCTCTGACCAGACTTTTTAACATCAGAAATAGTCTATAAGGACATCGTGTAAATTTTAGACCTTCCGGGGACCCTCTGACCAGAAAAAAAGTTCAAAAGATCCCATATGGACTACTGTCTTTCGGATTTGACTGGACTTTTTGACATCAAAAAGAGTCTATAAGGACATCATGGATCTTTTAGACCTTCTGGGGACACTCTGACCAGAAATAAAGTTGAAAAGATCCCATATGGACTACTCTCTAATGGATTTGACTGGACTTTTTAACATCAGAAAGAGTCTATAAGGACATCATGGATCTTTTAGACCTTCTGGGGACCCTCTGACCAGAAAAAAAGTTCAAAAGATCCCATATGGACTTCTGTCTGGCGGACTTGATCTGACTTTATAACATCAGAAAGAGTCTATAAGGACATCATGTAACTTTTAGACCTTCTGGGGACCCTCTGACAAGAAAAAAAGTTCAAAAGATCCCATATAGATTACTGTTTTTCGGATGTGACGGGACATTTTAACATCAGAAAGAGTCTATAAGGACATCATGGATCTTTTAGACCTTCTGGGGACCCTGACCAGAAAAAAAGTTCAAAAAGTCCATTATGGACTACTCTCTGGCGGACTTGATCTGACTTTTTAACATCAGAAAGAGTCTATAGAGAATTCATGGATCTTATAGACTTTCTGGGGACCCTCTGACCAGAAATAAAGTTCAAAAGATCCCATATGGACTACTGTCTTTCGGATTTGATTGGACTTTTTAACATCAAAAAGAATCTATAAGGACATCATGTAGCTTTTAGACCTTCTGGGGTACCTCTGACCAGAAACAAAGTTCAAAAGATCCCATATGGACTACTGTCTTTCGGATTTGACTGGACTTTTTAGCATCAGAGAGAGTCTATAAAGACATGATGTAGCTTTTAGACCTTCTGGCGACACTCTGACCAGAAAAAAAGTTCAAAAGTTCCCACATGGACTGCTGTTGGCGGACTTGACTTTTTAACAGCAGAAAATGTCTGTAAGGACATCATCATGTAGATTTTAGACCTTGTAGGAAACCTCTGACCAGACTTTTTAACATCAAAAAGAGTCTATAAGGACATCATGTAGCTTTTAGACCTTCTGGGGACCCTCTGACCAGAAAAAAAGTTCGAAAGATCCCATATGGACTACTGTCTTTCGGATTTGACTGGACTTTTTAGCATCAGAAAGAGTCTATATGGACATCATGTAACTTTTAGACCTTCTGGGGACCCTCTGACCAGAAAAAAAGTTCAAAAAGTCCCATATGGACTATTCTCTGTCGGACTTGATCTGACTTTTTAACATCAGAAAGAGTCTATAAGGACATCATGGATCTTTTAGACCTTCTGGGGACCCTCTGACCAGAAAAAAAGTTCAAACAATCCCATATGGACTACTGTCGGATTTGACTGGACTTTTTAAAATCAAAAATAGTCTATAAGGACATCATGTAAATTTTAGACCTTCTGGGGACCTTATGACCAGAAAAAAAGTTCAAAAGATCCCATATGGACTACTGTCTTTCGGATTTGACTGGACTTTTTAAGATCAAAAAGAGTCTATAAGGACATCATGGATCTTTTAGACCTTCTGGGGACCCTCTGACCAGAAATAAAGTTGAAAAGATCCCATACGGACTACTGTCTAATGGATTTGACTGGAATTTTTAACATCAGAAAGAGTCTATAAGGACATCATGTAACTTTTAGACCTTCTGGGGACCCTCTGACCAGAAAAAAAGTTCAAACAATCCCATATGGACTACTGTCGGATTTGACTGGACTTTTTAATATCAAAAATAGTCTATAAGGACATCATGTAACTTTTAGGCCTTCTGGGGACCCTCTGACCAGAAAAAAAGTTAAAAAGATCCCATATGGACTACTGTCTTTCGGATTTGACTGGACTTTTTAACATCAAAAAGAGTCTATAAGGACATCATGGATCTTTTAGACCTTATGGGGACCCTGTGACCAGAAAAAAAGTTCAAAAGATCCCATATGGACTACTGTCTTTCGGATTTGAATGGACTTTTTAGCATCAGAAAGAGTCTATAAGGACATGATGTAGCTTTTAGACCTTCTGGCGACAATCTGACCAGAAAAAAAGTTCAAAAGGTTCCACATGGACTGCTGTTGGCGGACTTGACTTCTTAACAGCAGAAAATTTCTGTAAGGACATCATCATGTAGATTTTAGACCTTGTGGGGAACCTCTGACCAGACTTTTTAACATCAAAAAGAGTCTATAAGGACATCATGTAACTTTTAGACCTTCTGGGGACCCTCTGACCAGAAAAAAAGTTCAAAAGGTCCCATATGGACTACTCTCTGGCGGACTTGATCTGACTTTTTAGCATCAGAAAGAGTCTATGAGGACATAATGGATCTTTTAAACCTTCCGGGGACCCTCTGACCAGAAAAAACATTCAAAAGATCCCATATGGACTACTGTCTTTCGGATGTGGCTGGACTTTTTAACATCAGAAAGAGTCTATAAGGACATCATGGATCTTTTAGACCTTTTGGGGACCCTCTGACCAGAAAAAAAGTTCAAAAAGTCCCATATGGACTACTCTCTGGCGGACTTGATCTGACTTTTTAACATCAGAAAGAGTATATAAAGACATAATGGATCTTTTAGACCTTCTGGGGACCCTCTGAAAAGAAAAAAAGTTCAAAAGGTCCCATATGGACTACTGTCTGGTGGACGTGACTTTTTAACATCAAAAAGAGTCTACAAGGACATCTTGTAACTTTTAGACCTTGTGGGGAACCTCTGACCAGACTTTTTAACATCAGAAATAGTCTATAAGGACATCGTGTAAATTTTAGACCTTCCGGGGACCCTCTGACCAGAAAAAAAGTTCAAAAGATCCCATATGGACTACTGTCTTTCGGATTTGACTGGACTTTTTGACATCAAAAAGAGTCTATAAGGACATCATGGATCTTTTAGACCTTCTGGGGACACTCTGACCAGAAATAAAGTTGAAAAGATCCCATATGGACTACTCTCTAATGGATTTGACTGGACTTTTTAACATCAGAAAGAGTCTATAAGGACATCATGGATCTTTTAGACCTTCTGGGGACCCTCTGACCAGAAAAAAAGTTCAACAGATCCCATATGGACTTCTGTCTGGCGGACTTGATCTGACTTTATAACATCAGAAAGAGTCTATAAGGACATCATGTAACTTTTAGACCTTCTGGGGACCCTTTGACAAGAAAAAAAGTTCAAAAGATCCCATATAGACTACTGTTTTTCGGATGTGACGGGACATTTTAACATCAGAAAGAGTCTATAAGGACATCATGGATCTTTTAGACCTTCTGGGGACCCTGACCAGAAAAAAAGTTCAAAAAGTCCATTATGGACTACTCTCTGGCGGACTTGATCTGACTTTTTAACATCAGAAAGAGTCTATAGAGAATTCATGGATCTTTTAGACTTTCTGGGGACCCTCTGACCAGAAATAAAGTTCAAAAGATCCCATATGGACTACTGTCTTTCGGATTTGATTGGACTTTTTAACATCAAAAAGAATCTATAAGGACATCATGTAGCTTTTAGACCTTCTGGGGTACCTCTGACCAGAAACAAAGTTCAAAAGATCCCATATGGACTACTGTCTTTCGGATTTGACTGGACTTTTTAGCATCAGAGAGAGTCTATAAGGACATGATGTAGCTTTTAGACCTTCTGGCGACACTCTGACCAGAAAAAAAGTTCAAAAAGTCCCATGTGGACTACTCTCTGGCGGACTTGAACTGACTTTTTAACATCAGAAAGAGTCTATATGGACATCATGTAACTTTTAGACCTTCTGGGGACCCTCTGACCAGAAAAAAAGTTCAAAAAGTCCCATATGGACTATTCTCTGTCGGACTTGATCTGACTTTTTAACATCAGAAAGAGTCTATAAAGACATAATGGATCTTTTAGACTTTCTGGGGACCCTCTGACCAGAAAAAAAGTTCAAAAGATCCCATATGGGCTACTGTCTTTCGGATTTGACTGGACTTTTTAACATCAAAAAGAGTCTATGAGGACATCATGGATATTTTAGACCTTCTGGGGACCCTCTGAAAAGAAAAAAAGTTCAAAAGGTCCCATATGGACTACTGTCTGGTTGACGTGACTTTGTAACATCAAAAAGAGTCTACAAGGACATCATGTAGCTTTTAGACCTTGTGGGGAACCTCTGACCAGACCTTTTAACATCAGAAAGAGTCTATAATGACATAATGGATCTTTTAGACCTTCTGGGGACCCTCTGACCAGAAAAAAAGTTCAAAAGATCCCATATGGACTACTGTCTTTCGGATTTGACTGGACTTTTTAGCATCAGAAAGAGTCTATAAGGACATCATGTAACTTTTAGACCTTTGCGGACCCTCTGACCAGAAAAAAAGTTCAAAAGATCCCATATGGACTACTGTCTTTCGGATTTGACTGGACTTTTTAACATCAGAAAGAGTCTATAAGGACATCATGTAACTTTTAGACCTTTGCGGACCCTCTGACCAGAAAAAAAGTTCAAAAGATCCCATATGGACTACTGTCTTTCGGATTTGGCTGGACTTTTTAACATCAGAAAGAGTCTATAAGGACATCATGGATATTTTAGACCTTCTGGGGACCCTCTGACCAGAAAAAAAGTTCAAAAAGTCCCATGTGGACTACTCTCTGGCGGACTTGAACTGACTTTTTAACATCAGAAAAAGTGTATAAAGACATAATGGATCTTTTAGACTTTCTAGGGACCCTCTGACCAGAAAAAAGGTTCAAAAGATCCCATATGGGCTACTGTCTTTCGGATTTGACGGGACTTTTTAACATCAAAAAGAGTCTATAAGGACATCATGGATCTTTTTGACCTTCTGGGGACCCTCTGAAAAGAAAAAAAGTTCGAAAGGTCCCATATGGACTACTGTCTGGTGGACGTGACTTTTTAACATTAAAAGAGTCTTCAAGGACATCATGTAGCTTTTAGACCTTGTGGGGAACCTCTGACCAGACTTTTTAACATCAGAAAGAGTCTATAAGCACATAATGGATCTTTTAGACCTTCCGGGGACCCTCTGACCAGAAAAAAAGTTCAAAAGATGCCATATGGACTACTGTCTTTCGGATTTGACTGGACTTTTTAGCATCAGAGAGAGTCTATAAAGACATCAGATTTGACTGGACTTTTTAACATCAAAAAGGGTCTATAAGGACATCATATAACTTTTAGACCTTCTGGGGACCCTCTGACCAGAAAAAAAGTTCAAAAGATCCCATATGGACTACTGTCTTTCGGATTTGACTGGACTTTTTAACATCAGAAAGAGTCTATAAGGACATCATGTAACTTTTAAACCTTCTGGGGACCCTCTGACCAGAAAAAAAGTTCAAAAAGTCCCATATGGACTACTCTCTGGCGGACTTGATCTGACTTTTTAACATAAGAAAGAGTCTATAAGGACATCATGGATCCTTTAAAACTTTCTGGGGACCCTCTGACCAGAAATAAAGTTCAAAAGATCCCATATGGACTACTGTCTTTCGGATTTGACTGGACTTTTTAACATCAAAAAAATCTATAAGGACATCATGTAGCTTTTAGACCTTCTGGGGACCCTCTGACCAGAAACAAAGTTCAAAAGATCCCATATGGACTACTGTCTTTCGGATTTGACTGGACTTTTTAGCATCAGAAAGAGTCTACAAGGACATTATGTAGCTTTTAGACCTTCTGGGGACCCTCTGACAAGAAAAAAAGTTCAAAAACTCCCATATGGACTGCTATCTGGCGGATTGATCTGACTTTTTAACATCAGAAAGAGTCTATAAGGACATGTAACTTTTAAACCTTCTGGGGACCCTCTGACAAGAAAAAAAGTTCAAAAGATCCCATATAGACTACTGTCTTTCGGATGTGAATGGACTTTTTAACATCAGAAAGAGTCTATAAGGACATCATGGATCTTTTAGACTTTCTTGGGGACCCTCTGACCAGAAATAAAGTTTAAAAGATCCCATATGGACTACTTTCTTTCGGATTTGACTGGACTTTTTAACATCAGAAAGAGTCTATAAGGACATCATGTAACTTTTAGACCTTCTGGGTACCCTCTGACCAGAAAAAAAGTTCAAACAATCCCATATGAACTACTGTCGGATTTGATTGGACTTTTTAAAATCAAAAATAGTCTATAAGGACATCATGTAACTTTTAGACCTTCTGGGGACCCTATGACCAGAAAAAAAGTTCAAAAGATCCCATATGGACTGCTATCTGGCGGATTGATCTGACTTTTTAACATCAGAAAGAGTCTATAAGGACATCATGTAACTTTTAGACCTTTTGGGGACCCTCTGACAAGAAAAAAAGTTCAAAAGATCCCATATAGACTACTGTTTTTCGGATGTGACTGGACTTTTTAACATCATAAAGAGTCTATAAGGACATCATGGATCTTTTAGACCTTCTGGGGACCCTCTGACCAGAAAAAAGTTCAAAAAGTCCCATATGGACTACTCTCTGGCGGACTTGATCTGACTTTTTAACATCAGAAAGAGTCTATAGGGACATCATGGATCTTTTAGACTTTCTGGGGACCCTCTGACCAGAAAAAAAGTTCAAAAGATCCCATATGGACTACTCTCTGGCGGACTTTATCTGACTTTTTAACATCAGAAAGAGTCCATGAGGACATAATGGATCTTTTAAACCTTCCTGGGACCCTCTGACCAGAAAAAAAGTTTGGAAGATCCCATATGGACTACTGTCTTTCGGATTTGACTGGACATTTTAGCATCAGAAAGAGTCTATAAGGACATCATGTAACTTTTAGACCTTCTGGGGACCCTCTGACCAGAAAAAAAGTTCAAAAAGTCCCATATGGACTACTGTCTTTTGGATTTGACTGGACTTTTTAGCATCAGACAGAGTCTATAAGGACATCATAGATCTTTTAGACCTTCTGGGGACCCTCTGACCAGAAAAAAAGTTCAAAAGATCACATATGGACTACTGTCTTACGGATTTTACTGGACATTTTAACATCAGAAAGAGTCTATAAGGACATCATGGATCTTTTAGACCTTCTGGGGACCCTCTGACCAGACAAAAAGTTCAAAAGATCCCATATGGACTTCTGTCTGGCGGACTTGATCTGACTTTATAACATCAGAAAGAGTCTATTAGGACATCATGTAACTTTTAGACCTTCTGGGGACCCTCTGACAAGAAAAAAAGTTCAAAAGATCCCATATGGACTGCTATTTGGCGGATTGATCTGACTTTTTAACATCAAAAAGAATCTATAAGGACATCATGTAGCTTTTAGACCTTTTGGGGACCCTCTGACCAGAAACAAAGTTCAAAAGATCCCATATGGACTACTGTCTTTCGGATTTGACTGGACTTTTTAGCATCAGAAAGAGTCTATAAGGACATGATGGATCTTTTAGACCTTCTGGGGACCCTCTGACCAGAAAAAAAGTTCAAAAGATCCCATATGGACTACTGTCTTTCGGATTTGACTGGACTTTTTAACATCAAAAAGAGTCTATAAGGACATCATGTAACTTTTAGACCTTCTTGGGACCCTCTGACCAGAAACAAAGTTCAAAAGATCCCATATGGTCTACTGTCTGGCGGACTTGACTGGACTTTTTAACTTCAGAAAGAGTCTATACGGACATCATCATGGATCTTTTAGACCTTGTGGGGACCCTCTGACCAGAAAAAAAGTTCAAAAGATCCCATATGGACTACTGTCTTGCGGATTTGACTGGACTTTTTAACATCAGAAAGAGCCTATAAGGACATCAAGAATCTTTTAGACCTTCTAGGAACCCTCTGACCAGAACATTTTTTCAAAAAGTCCCATATGGACAGGTCTGGCGGCCTTACTTGACTTTTTACCATCAGAAAGAGTCTATGAGGACATCATGGATATTTTAGACTTTCTGTGGACCCTCTGACCAGAAAAAAAGTTCAAAAGGTCCCATATGGACTACTGTTGAAGTGGTTTCATTTGTTCTGAAATATAACTTCGCAGAGATCTTTGATGCCATAAATAATATTTTCGAACGCCGTTCCGTTCCATAGAACAACGCTCTAACGCTCTGGCCCTCCGGCCCACTGGCCCTGAGTATTTTTGGGTTCAGACTTTATACATACATCTTCTCCCATAGAAGGTAACACACCCTTTAGATAGTTTTGGGTAAATATCTCATACCATGTGACTTCTCAGAATAGAATTGACATTCAGGGTCTTTTTACAGAAGGTCTTGTAGCTTTCAAAGTCACCTAGACAGAGTCCTATTAGAGGAAACTCATACAATAAATAATTGTGTCCAAATATATAGCTAAATTACTTAGTTTCTAAATAATAAAATCTTCAACATTGTCTGGCGGACTTGACTTTTTAACATCAGAAAGAGTCTATAAGGACATTATCATGTAGCTTTTAGACCTTCTGGAGTTCCTCTGACCTGACTTTTTTTTAACATCAAAAAGAGTCTGTAAGGGTATACGGTATGTATATATTTAGCTTTTAAGCCTTTTGGGGACCCTTTGACGAGAAAAAGAGTTGTTCAAAAGGTCAGATGATAAGGAACTGCTGTCTGGCGGACTTGACTTTTCTTTTTTTTTAACATCAGAAAGAGTCTACAAGGATACATGTATATATGTAGCTTTTAAGCCTTTTGGGGACCCTTTGACAAGAAAAAAAAAAAGTTAAAAAGGTCCGATGATAAGGAACTGCTGTCTGGAAAACTTGACTTTTCTTTTTTTTTTTTACATCAGAACGAGTCTATAATGACATCATGTAGCTTTTAGACCTTCTGGGGAAGCTCTGACCTGACTTGTTAACATCAGAAAGAGTCTATAAGGACATCATGTAGCTTTTAGACCAACTGGGGACCCTCAGACCAGAAAAAAAGTTCAAAAGGTCCCATATGGACTACTGTCTGGAGGACTTTACTTGACTTTTTAACATCAGAACAAGTCTATAAGGACATCACGGATATTTTAGACCTTCTGGGGACCCTCTGACCAGAAAAAAAGTTCAAAAGGTCCCATATGGAGTACTGTCTGGCGGAAGTGACTTGACTTTTTAACATCAAAAAGAGTCTGTAAGGACATCATCATGTAGCTTTTAGACCTTGTGGGGACCCTCTGACCAGAAAAAAAGTTCAAAAGATCCACATGAACTACTGTCTTGTGGATTTGACTGGAATTTTTAACATCAAAAAGAGTCTATAAGGACATCATGTAACTTTTAGACCTTCTGGGGACCCTCTGACCAGAACAAAAGTTCAAAAAGTCCCATATGGACAACTCTCTGGCAGACTTGATCTGACTTTTTAACATCAGAAAGAGTCTATAAGGACATCATGTAGCTTTTAGACCAACTGGGGACCCTCAGACCAGAAAAAAAGTTCAAAAGGTCCCATATGGACTACTGTCTGGAGGACTTTACTTGACTTTTTAACATCAGAACAAGTCTATAAGGACATCACGGATATTTTAGACCTTCTGGGGACCCTCTGACCAGAAAAAAAGTTCAAAAGGTCCCATATGGAGTACTGTCTGGCGGAAGTGACTTGACTTTTTAACATCAAAAAGAGTCTGTAAGGACATCATCATGTAGCTTTTAGACCTTGTGGGGACCCTCTGACCAGAAAAAAAGTTCAAAAGATCCACATGAACTACTGTCTTGTGGATTTGACTGGAATTTTTAACATCAAAAAGAGTCTATAAGGACATCATGTAACTTTTAGACCTTCTGGGGACCCTCTGACCAGAACAAAAGTTCAAAAAGTCCCATATGGACAACTCTCTGGCAGACTTGATCTGACTTTTTAACATCAGAAAGAGTCAAAAAGGACATCATGGAACTTTTAGACCTTCTGGGGACCCTCTGACCAGAAAAAAAGTTCAAAAAGTCCTATATGGACTACTCTCTGGCGGACTTGATCTGACTTTTTAACATCAGAAAGAGTCTATAAGGACATAATGGATCTTTTAGACCTTCTAGGGACCCTCTGAACAGAAAAAAAGTTCAAAAGATCCCATCTGGACTACTGTCTTTCGGATTCGACTGGACTTTTTAACATCAAAAAGAGTCTATAAGGACATCATGTAACTTTTAGACCTTCTGGGGACCCTCTGACCAGAAAAAAAGTTCAAAAGATCCCAAATGGACTACTGTCTTTCGGATTTGACTGGACTTCTTAGCATCAGAAAGAGTCTATAAGGACATCATGGATCTTTAATACCTTCTGGGGACCCTTTGAGCAGGAAAAAAGTTCAAAAGGTCCCATATGGACTACTGTCTTTTGGATTTGACTGGACTTTTTAACATCAAAAAGAGTCTATAAGGACATCATGTAACTTTTAGACCTTTTGGGGAACCTCTGACAAGAAAAAAAGTTCAAAAGATCGCATATGGACTAATGTCTTTCGGATTTGACTGGACTTTTTAACATCAAAAAGAGTCTATAAGGACATCATGTAACTTTTAGACCTTCTGGGGACCCTCTGACCAGAAACAAAGTTCAAAAGATCCCATATGGTCTACTGTCTGGCGGACTTGACTGGACTTTTTAACTTCAGAAAGAGTCTATACGGACATCATCATGGATCTTTTAGACCTTCTGGGGACCCTCTGACCAGAACAAAAGTTCAAAAAGTCCCATATGGACAACTCTCTGGCAGACTTGATCTGACTTTTTAACATCAGAAAAAGTCAAAAAGGACATCATGGAACTTTTAGACCTTCTGGGGACCCTCTGACCAGAAAAAAAGTTCAAAAAGTCCCATATGGACTACTCTCTGGCGGACTTGATCTGACTTTTTAACATCAGAAAGAGTCTATAAGGACATAATGGATCTTTTAGACCTTCTAGGGACCCTCTGAACAGAAAAAAAGTTCAAAAGATCCCATCTGGACTACTGTCTTTCGGATTCGACTGGACTTTTTAACATCAAAAAGAGTCTATAAGGACATCATGTAACTTTTAGACCTTCTGGGGACCCTCTGACCAGAAAAAAAGTTCAAAAGATCCCAAATGGACTACTGTCTTTCGGATTTGACTGGACTTCTTAGCATCAGAAAGAGTCTATAAGGACCACATGGATCTTTAATACCTTCTGGGGACCCTTTGAGCAGGAAAAAAGTTCAAAAGGTCCCATATGGACTACTGTCTTTTGGATTTGACTGGACTTTTTAACATCAAAAAGAGTCTATAAGGACATCATGTAACTTTTAGACCTTTTGGGGAACCTCTGACCAGAAAAAAAGTTCAAAAGATCGCATATGGACTAATGTCTTTCGGATTTGACTGGACTTTTTAACATCAAAAAGAGTCTATAAGGACATCATGTAACTTTTAGACCTTCTGGGGACCCTCTGACCAGAAACAAAGTTCAAAAGATCCCATATGGTCTACTGTCTGGCGGACTTGACTGGACTTTTTAACTTCAGAAAGAGTCTATACGGACATCATCATGGATCTTTTAGACCTTGTGGGGACCCTCTGACCAGAAAAAAAGTTCAAAAGATCCCATATGGACTACTGTCTTGCGGATTTGACTGGACTTTTTAACATCAGAAAGAGCCTATAAGGACATCATGTAACTTTTAGACCTTCTGGGGACCCTCTGACCAGAACAAAAGTTCAAAAAGTCCCATATGGACAACTCTCTGGCAGACTTGATCTGACTTTTTAACATCAGAAAGAGTCTATAAGAACATCATGGATCTTTTGGACCTTCTGGGGACCCTCTGACCAGAAAAAAAGTTCAAAAGATCCCATATGGACTACTGTCTTTCACATTTGACTGGACTTTTTAACATCAAAAAGTGTCTATAAGGACATCATGTAACTTTTAGACCTTCTGGGGACCTTCTGACCAGAATAAAAGTTCAAAAGATCCCATCTGACCAGAAAAAAAGTTCAAAAGATCCCATATGGTCTACTCTCTGGCGGACTTGATCTGACTTTTTAACATCAGAAAGAGTCTATAAGGACATAATAGATCTTTTAAACCTCCTGGGGACCCTCTGACCAGAAAAAAAGTTCAAAAGATCCCATACGGACTACTATCTTTCGCATTTGACTGGACTTTTTAACATCAAAAAGAGTCTATAAGGACATCATGTAACTTTTAGACCTTCTGGGGACCCTCTGACCAGAAAAAAAGTTCAAAAGATCCCATATGGACGACTATCTTTCGAATTTGACTGGACTTTTTAACATCAGAAAGAGTCTATAAGGACATCATGGATCATTTAGACCTTCTGGGGAAACTCTGACCAGAAATAAAGCTCAAAAGATCCCATATGGACAAGATCGCATATTTCTGTTGGCGGTCTTAACATCATCATGTGACACATGTATAAATAATTTTGTTAGTTGTTAATTAGTTCTTGAATACATTGCAATGGAACAAAGTGCATATTACTTTTAAAATGTTATTCTTCCATGCAAAATGCTTGTGCAATGCAACCGCACGCTGTTGCAATAGAATGAAACGCATTAGTTCTTGATGGTATTGCAATGCAACAAAGTGTATATTACTTTTAAAATGTTATTCTTCCATGCAAAACGTTTGTGCAATGCAAGCACGCTGTTGCAATGGAATGAAACGAATTAGTTTTGGAATGCATTGCTATGCAACAAAGGGCATATTACTTCTAAAATGTCATTCTTCCAAGCAAAACGCTTGTGCAATGCAACAGCACGCTGTTGCAATAGATTGAAACGCATTAGTTCTGGAATGCATTGCAATGCAACAAAGTGCATATTACTTTTAAAATGTTATTCTTCTATGCAAAACGTTTGTGCAATGCAACAGCACGCTGTTGCAATGGAATGAAACGCATTAGTTCTTGAATGCATTTTAATGCAACAAAGTGCATATTACTTTTAAAATGTTATTCTTCCATGCAAAACGTTTGTGCAATGCAAGCACGCTGTTGCAATGGAATTAAACGAATTAGTTTTGGAATGCATTGCAATGCAACAAAGTGCATATTACTTTTAAAATGTTATTTTTCCATGCAAAACGCTCGTGCAATGCAATGGAAAGTTGCAATTGAATGCACGCTGTTGCAATGGAATGAAACGCATTAGTTCTTGAATGCATTGCAATGCAACAAAGTGCATATTACTTCTAAAATGATATTATTCCATGCAAAACGCTTGTGCAATGTAACAGCACGTTGTTGCAATGGAATGAAACGCATTAGTTCTTGAGTGCATTGCAATGCAACAAAGTGCATATTACTTTTAAAATGTTGTTCTTCCATGCAAAACGTTTGTGCAATGCAAGCACGCTGTTGCAATGGAATGAAACAAATTACTTTTGGAATTCATTGCTATGCAACAAAGGGCATATTACTTTTAAAATGTCATTATTCCAAGCAAAACGCTTGTGCAATGCAAAAGCACGCTGTTGCAATGGAATGAAACGCATTAGTTCTGGAATGCATTGCAATGCAACAAAGTGCATATTACTTTTAAAATGTTATTCTTCCATGCAAAATGCTTGTGGAATGCAACCGCACGCTGTTGTAAGAGAATGAAACGCATTAGTTCTTGAATGCATTGCAATGCAACAAAGTGCATATTACTTTTAAAATGTCATTATTCCAAGCAAAACGCTTGTGCAATGCAACAACACGCTGTTGCAATGGAATGAAACGCATTAGTTCTGGAATGCATTGCAATGCAACAAAGTGAATATTACTTTTAAAATGTTATTCTTCCATGCAAAATGCTTGTGCAATGCAACCGCACGCTGTTGTAATAGAATGAAACGCATTAGTTCTTGAATGCATTGCAATGGAACAAAGTGCATATTACTTTTAAAATGTTATTCTTCCATGCAAAATGCTTGTGCAATGAAACCGCACGCTGTTGCAATAGAATGAAACGCATTAGTTCTTGATTGTATTGCAATGCAACAAAGTGTATATTACTTTTAAAATGTTATTCTTCCATGCAAAACGTTTGTGCAATGCAAGCACGCTGTTGCAATGGAATGAAACGAATTAGTTTTGGAATACATTGCTATGCAACAAATGGCATATTACTTCTAAAATGTCATTCTTCCAAGCAAAACGCTTGTGCAATGCAACAGCACGCTGTTGCAATGGATTGAAACGCATTAGTTCTGGAATGCATTGCAATGCAACAAAGTGCATATTACTTTTAAAATGTTATTCTTCCATGCAAAACGTTTGTGCAATGCAACAGCACGCTGTTGCAATGGAATGGAACTAATTAGTTTTGCAATGCATTGCTATGCAACAAAGGGCATATTACTTTTAAAATGTCATTCTTCCATGCAAAACGCTTGTGCAATGCAACAGCACCCTGTTGCAATGGAATGAAACGCATTAGTTCTTGAATGCATTTTAATGCAACAAAGTGCATATTACTTTTAAAATGTTATTCTTCCATGCAAAACGTTTGTGAAATGCAAGCACGCTGTTGCAATGGAATTAAACGAATTAGTTATGGAATGCATTGCAATGCAACAAAGTGCATATTACTTTTAAAATGTTATTCTTCCATGCAAAACGCTCGTGCAATGCAATGGAAAGTTGCAATTGAATGCACGCTGTTGCAATGGAATGAAACGCATTAGTTCTTGAATGCATTGCAATGCAACAAAGTGCATATTACTTCTAAACTGTTATTCTTCCATGCAAAACGCTTGTGCAATGCAATGGAAAGTTGCAATGGAATTCACGCTGTTGCAATGGAATGAAACGTATTAGTTCTTGAATGCATTGCAATGCAACAAAGTGCATATTACTTCTAGAATGGTATTATTCCATGCAAAACGCTTGTGCAATGTAACAGCACGCTGTTGCAATGGAATGAAACCGATTAGTTCTTGAATGCATTGCAATGCAACAAAGTGCATATTACTTTTAAAATGCTATTCTTCCATGCAAAACGCTCGTGCAATGCAATTGAAAGTTGCAATGGAATGCAAGCTGTTGCAATTGAATGCAAAAGCAATAGTTCATGAATGCATTGCAATGCAACAAAGTGCACATTACTTTTAAATGTTATTTTTTCATGCAAAACGCTTATGCAATCAACACACACTGAATTGCATATCTCTTCGTTAAACAAGGGAAATAGTTAGTTATTGTATGCATTGGAAAGCGACAGCTTTGTGATGTTTTCTCCTGAGGACACAAATTAATGAGCTGTATGCAATGCGAAAAACAATATGCTGTGATTTGTCCTTCATACACAAATGATTATGGTTAGTTTTTTCATTGCACAAAGGAAAACGTTAGACCTTTTATGCAATGGAATGAAACAACAATAATGTTGTTAAAACAGCAGATTTCTTTGCCCATCTCTTTAATGCACTACTGAATGAGCTAGTTCTTGAATGCATTGTAATGCAATAAATTGCATATTGCTTATAGGTTATTCTTCGATACTTTTCGTTCGTATTCATCGTTACGCTTGATTGTATGTGCAATGCAATGCAATGCAGATTAGTTCTTGAATGCATTGCAAAGCAAAAAAAAGTGCATCAGATGCTTCTGATGCTTAAATGGCCATATATACATCCATATCTGACCTATTGATCTATTTTCTGTTAAAAAGGGTCCTCAAATGCTATTCTTACGCTTTATCATATGTGCATAAGTTAGTCCTTTTATGGAATGGAATGAAACAACAAAACGTTTTTTAAAACAGCAGATTGCATTGCAATCTCTTCAATGCACTACAAAATGAGTTGGTTCTTGAATGCTTTGCAATTCAACAGTGTGCATATTGCTTATATGTTATTCTAAAGGGTCATCAAAAGGTTCAAAACTATATATTTTTATAGACTCTTTCTTATAAGTCCGCCAGACAGTAGTCCATATTGGACCGTTTGAACTTTTTTCATGTCAAAGGGTCATCAAGAGGTTTAAAAACTATATCCTTATAGACTCTTTCTGATGTTAAATCAGCCACACATAGGTCCCTTTTTGACCTACTGAACATATTTCTGGACAAAGAGTTCTTGAACAATAATTACTTTTCATTCAGATTGACTGGTCAAAGGGACCTCAAAACGTTTTAAACAATATAAACTTGTAGGCTCTTTCTGAAGTTAAGTCCGCCAGACAGTAAGTCCATATCGGAACTTTTGAACTTTTGTTCTGGTCAATTTCCTTATAATATACTCTTTCTGATGTTAAATCAGCCATTCATAGGTCCTTTTTTGACCTACTGAACAAATTTCTCGTCCAAGAGTACTTGATCTTGACCTTTCTATATAGACTGTTTGCTTCATAAGCCATACAGAAGTCCATCCCTGACCTATTGAACTTTTTTTTGGTCAAAGGTACCTCAAAAAGGTTTAAACAATATAAACTTGTAGACTCCTAATGTTAAATCAGCCATTCAGAGGTCCCTTTTTAACCTACTAAAGTCTGTAAGGATTTGACTGGACTTTTTAGTATCAGAAAGAGTCTATCAGGACATCATGGATTTTTTGGACCTTCTGGGGACCCTCTGAGCAGAAAAAAAGATCAAAAGATCCCATATGGACTAATGTCTTTCGGATTTGACTGGACTTTTTAACATCAAAAAGAGTCTATAAGGAGATCATGTAACTTTTAGACCTGGGGACCCTCTGACCAAAAACAAACTTCAAAAGATCCCATATGGACTACTGTCTTTCGGATTTGACTGGACTTTTTAGCATCAGAAAGAGTCTATAAGGACATCATGGATCTTTTAGACCTTCTGGGGACCCTCTGACCAGAAAAAAAGTTCAAAAGATCCCATATGGACTACTCTCTGGCGGACTTGATCTGACTTTTTAACATAAAAAGAGTCTATAAGGACATCATGTAACTTTTAGACCTTCTGGGGACCCTCTGACCAGAAAAAAAAGTTCAAAAGGTTCCATATGGACTACTCTCTGGCGGACTTGATCTGACTTTTTAACATAAGAAAGAGTCTATAGGGACATCATGGATCTTTTAGACCTTCTGGGGACCCTCTGACCAGAAATAAAGTTCAAAAGATCCCATTTGGACTACTGTCTTTCGGATTTGACTGGACTTTTTAACATAAAAAGAGTCTATAAGGACATCGTTTAACTTTTAGACCTTCTGGGGACCCTCTGACCAAAAATAAACTTCAAAAGATCCCATATGGACTACTGTCTTTCGGATTTGACTGGACTTTTTAGCATCAGAGAGAGTCTATAAGGACATCATGGATCTTTTAGACCTTCTGGGGACCCTCTGACCAGAAAAAAAGTTCAAAAGATCCCATATGGACTACTGTCTTTCGGATGTGGCTGGACTTTTTAACATCAGAAAGAGTCTATAAGGACATCATGGATCTTTTAGACCTTCTGGGGACCCTCTGACCAGAAAAAAAGTTCAAAAAGTCCCATATGGACTACTCTCTGGTGGACATGCTCTGACTTTTTAACATCAGAAAGAGTCTATAAGGATATAATGGATCTTTTAGACCTTCTGGGGACCCTCTGACCAGAATAAAAATTCAAAAGATCCCATATGGACTACTGTCTTCAGGATTTGACTAGACTTTTTAGCATCAGAAAGAGTCTATAAGGACATCATAGATCTTTTAGACCTTCTGGGGACCCTCTGACCAGAAAAAAAGTTCAAAAGATCCCATATGGACTACTGTCTTTCGGATTTGACTGGACTTTATAACATCACAAAGTGTTTATAAGGACCTCATGTAACTTTTAGACCTTCTGGGGACCCTCTGACCCGAAAAAAAGTTCAAAAGATCCCATATGGACTTCTGTCTTTCGGATTTGACTGGACTTTTTAACATCAGAAAGAGTCTATAAGGACATCATGGATCTTTTAGACCTTCTGGGGACCCTCTGACCAGAAACAAAGTTCAAAAGATCCCATATGGACTACGGTCTTTCGGATGTGGCTGGACTTTTTAACATCAGAAAGAGTCTGTAAGGACATCATGGATCTTTAAGACCTTCTTGGGACCCTCTGACCAGAAAAAAAGTTCAAAAGATCCCATATGGATAACTGTCTTTCGGATTTGACTGGACTTTTTAGTATCAGAAAGAGTCTATCAGGACATCATGGATTTTTTGGACCTTCTGGGGACCCTCTGAGCAGAAAAAAAGTTCAAAAGATCCCATATGGACTAATGTCTTTCGGATTTGACTGGACTTTTTAACATCAAAAAGAGTCTATAAGGAGATCATGTAACTTTTAGACCTGGGGACCCTCTGACCAAAAACAAACTTCAAAAGATCCCATATGGACTACTGTCTTTCGGATTTGACTGGACTTTTTAGCATCAGAAAGAGTCTATAAGGACATCATGGATCTTTTAGACCTTCTGGGGACCCTCTGACCAGAAAAAAAGTTCAAAAGATCCCATATGGACTACTCTTTGGCGGACTTGATCTGACTTTTTAACATCAGAAAGAGTCTATAAGGACATAATAGATCTTTTAGACCTTCTGGGGACCCTCTGACCAGAAAAAATGTTCAAAAGATCCCATATGAACTACTGTCTTTTGTATTTGACTGGACATTTTAACATCAAAAAGAGTTTATAAGGACTTCATGTAACTTTTAGACCTTCTGGGGACCCTCTGACCAGAAAAAAAGTTCGAAAGATCCCATATGGACTACTGTCTTTCGGATTTGACTGGACTTTTTAACATAAAAAGAGTCTATAAGGACATCATGTAACTTTTAGACCTTCTGGGGACCCTCTGACTAAAAACAAACTTCAAAAGATCCCATATGGACTACTGTCTTTCGGATTTGACTGGACTTTTTAACATCAAAAAGAGTTTATAAGGACTTCATGTAACTTTTAGACCTTCTGGGGACCCTCTGTCCAGAAAAAAAGTTCGAAAGATCCCATATGGACTACTGTCTTTTGGATTTGACTGGACTTTTTAACATAAAAAGAGTCTATAAGGACATCATGTAACTTTTAGACCTTCTGGGGACCCTCTGACTAAAAACAAACTTCAAAAGATCCCATATGGACTACTGTCTTTCGGATTTGACTGGACTTTTTAACATCAGAAAGAGTCTATAAGGACATCATGGATCGTTTAGACCTTCTGGGGACCCTCTGACCAGAAAAAAAGTTTAAAAAGTCCCATATGGACTACTCTCTGGTGGACATGATCTGACTTTTTAACATCAGAAAGAGTCTATAAGGATATAATGGATCTTTTAGACCTTTTGGGGACCCTCTGACCAGAATAAAAATTCAAAAGATCCCATATGGACTACTGTCTTTCCGATTTGACTAGACTTTTTAGCATCAGAAAGAGTCTATAAGGACATCATGGATCTTTTAGACCTTCTGGGGACCCTCTGACCAGAAAAAAAGTTCAAAAGATCCCATATGGACTACTTTCTTTTGGATGTGGCTGGACTTTTTAACATCAAAAAGTGTTTATAAGGACTTCATGTAACTTTTAGACCTTCTGGAGACCCTCTGACCAGAAAAAAAGTGCAAAAGATCCCATATGGACTACTGTCTTTTGGATGTGGCTGGACTTTTTAACATTAGAAAGAGTCTGTAAGGACATTATGGATCTTTAAGACCTTCTGGGGACCCTCTGACCAGAAAAAAAGTTTAAAAAGTCCCATATGGACTACTCTCTGGTGGACATGATCTGACTTTTTAACATCAGAAAGAGTCTATAAGGATATAATGGATCTTTTAGACCTTTTGGGGACCCTCTGACCAGAATAAAAATTCAAAAGATCCCATATGGACTACTGTCTTTCCGATTTGACTAGACTTTTTAACATCAAAAAGTGTTTATAAGGACTTCATGTAACTTTTAGACCTTCTGGAGACCCTCTGAACAGAAAAAAAGTTCAAAAGATCCCATATGGACTACTGTCTTTTGGATGTGGCTGGACTTTTTAACATTAGAAAGAGTCTGTAAGGACATTATGGATCTTTAAGACCTTCTGGGGACCCTCTGACCAGAAAAAAAGTTTAAAAAGTCCCATATGGACTACTCTCTGGTGGACATGATCTGACTTTTTAACATCAGAAAGAGTCTATAAGGATATAATGGATCTTTTAGACCTTTTGGGGACCCTCTGACCAGAATAAAAATTCAAAAGATCCCATATGGACTACTGTCTTTCCGATTTGACTAGACTTTTTAGCATCAGAAAGAGTCTATAAGGACATAATGGATCTTTTAGACCTTCTGGGGACCCTCTGACCAGAAAAAAAGTTCAAAAGATCCCATATGGACTACTGTCTTTTGGATGTGGCTGGACTTTTTAACATCAAAAAGTGTTTATAAGGACTTCATGTAACTTTTAGACCTTCTGGAGACCCTCTGACCAGAAAAAAAGTTCAAAAGATCCCATATGGACTACTGTCTTTCGGATGTGACTGGACATTTTAACATCAGAAAGAGTCTATAAGGACATCATGGATCTTTTAGACCTTCTGGGGACCCTCTGACTAAAAAAAAAGTTCAAAAAGTCCCATATGGACAACTTTCTGGCGGACTTGATCTGACTTTTTAACATCAGAAAGAGTGTATACGGTCATAATGGATCTTTTAGACCTTCTGGGGACCCTCTGACCAGAAAAAAAGTTCTAAAGATCCCATATGGACTACTGTCTTTTGGATGTGGCTGGACTTTTTAACATCAAAAAGTGTTTATAAGGACTTCATGTAACTTTTAGACCTTCTGGAGACCCTCTGACCAGAAAAAAAGTTCAAAAGATCCCATATGGACTACTGTCTTTCGGATGTGGCTGGACTTTTTAACATCAAAAAGAGTCTGTAAGGACATTATGGATCTTTAAGACCTTCTTGGGACCCTCTGACCAGAAAAAAAGTTCAAAAGATCCCATGTGGAGTACTGTCTTTCGAATTTGACTGGACTTTTTAACATCAAAAAGAGACTATAAGGACATCATGTAACTTTTAGACCTTCTGGGGACCCTCTGACCAGAAGAAAAGTTCAAAAGATCCCATATGGACTACTGTCTTTCGAATTTGACTGGACTTTTTAACTAAAAAAAGAGTCTATAAGGACATCATGTAACTTTTAGACCTTCTGGGGACCCTCTGACCAGAAACAAAGTTCAAAAAGTCCCATATGGACTACTCTCTGGCGGACTTGATCTGACTTTTTAACATCAGAAAGAGTCTAAAAGGACATCATGGATCTTTTAGAACTTCTGGGGAAACTCTGACCAGAAAAAAAGTTCAAATGATCCCATATGGACTACTGTCTTTCGGATGTGGCTGGACTTTTTAATATCAGAAATAGTCTATAAGGACATCATGGATCTTTTAGACCTTCTGGGGACCCTCTGACCAGAAAAAAAGTTCAAAAGGTCCCATATGGACTACTGTCTTTCGGATTTGACTGGACTTTTTAGCATCAGAAAGAGTCTATAAGGACATCATGGATCTTTTATACCTTCTGGGGACCCTCTAAGCAGGAAAAAAGTTCAAAAGATCCCATATGGACTATTGTCTTTCGGATTTGACTGGACTTTTTAGCACCAGAAAGAGTTTTTAAGGACATCATTGATCTTTTAGACTTTCTGGGGACCCTCTAAGCAGGAAAAACAGTTGAAAAGGTCCCATATGGACTACTGTCTGGTGGACGTGACTTTTTAACATCAAAAAGAGTCTACAAGGACATCTTGTAGCTTTTAGACCTTCTGGGGACACTATGACCAGAAAAAAAGTTCAAAAGGTCCCACATGGACTGTTGTTGGCGGACTTGACTTTTTAACAGCAGAAAATGTCTGTATGGACATCATCATGAAGATTTTAGACCTTGTGGGGAACCTCTGACCAGACTTTTTAACATCAAAAAGAGTCTATAAGGACATCATGTAACTTTTAGACCTTCTGGGGACCCTCTGACCAGAAAAAAAGTTTAAAAGATCCCATATGGACTACTGTCTTTCGGATGTGGCTGGACTTTTTAACATCAGAAAGAGTCTATAGGGACATCATTGATCTTTTAGACTTTCTGGAGACCCTCTGACCAGAAATAAAGTTCAAAAGATCCCATATGGACTACTGTCTTTCGGATTTGACTGAACTTTTTAACATAAAAAGAGTCTATAAGGACATCATGTAACTATTAGACCTTCTGGGGACCCTCTGACCAGAAAAAAAGTTCAAAAGATCCCATATGGACTACTGTCTTTCGGATGTGGCTGGACTTTTTAACATCAGAAAGAGTCTATAAGGACATCATGGATCTTTTGGACCTTCTGGGGACCCTCTGACCAGATAAAAAGTTCAAAAAGTCCCATATGGGCTACTCTCTGGTGGACTTGATCTGACTGTTTAACATCAGAAAGAGTCTATAAGGACATAATGGATCTTTTAGACCTTCTGGGGACCCTCTGACCAGAAAAAAAGTTCAAAAGATCCCATATGGACTACTGTCTTTTGGATTTGACTGGACTTTTTAACATCAGAAAGAGTCTATAAGGACATCATGGATCTTTTAGACCTTCTGGGGACCCTTTGACCAGAAAAAAAGTTCAAAAGATCCCATATGGACTACTGTCTTTCGGATTTGACTGGACTTTTTAACATCAAAAATTGTTTATAAGGACATCATGCAGCTTTTAGACCTTCTGGGGACCCTATGACCAGAAAAAAAGTTCAAAAGATCCCATATGGACTACTGTCTTTCGGATTTGACAGGACTTTTTAGCATCAGAAAGAGTCTATAAGGAAATCATGGATCGTTTAGACCTTCTGTGGACCCTCTGACCGGAAAAAAAGTTCAAAAGATCCCATATGGACTAATGTCTTTAGGATTTGACTGGACTTTTTAACATCAGAAAGAGTCTATAAGGACGTCATGGATATTTTAGACCTTCTGGGGACCCTCTAACTAGAAAAAAAGTTCAAAAAGTCCAATATTGACTACTCTCTGGCGGACTTGATCTGACTTTTTAACATCAGAAAGAGTCTATGAATACATCATGTAGCTTTTATACCTTCTGGGGACCCTCTGAGCAGAAAAAAAGTTCAAAAGATCCCATATGGACTAATGTCTTTCGGATTTGACTGGACTTTTTAACATCAGAAAGAGTCTATAAGGACTTCATGGATATTTTAGACCTTCTGGGGACCCTCTGACCAGAAAAAAAGTTCAAAAGGTCCCATATGGACTACTCTCTGGCGGACTTGATCTGACTTTTTAACATCAGAAAGAGTCTATAAGGACACAATGGATCTTTAAGACCTTCTGGGGACCCTCTGACAGGAAAAATTTCAAAAGATCCCATATGGACTACTGTCTTTCGGATTTGACTGGACTTTTTAACATAAAAAGAGTCTATAAGGACATCATGTAACTTTTAGACCTGGGGACCCTCTGACCAAAAACAAACTTCAAAAGATCCCATATGGACTACTGTCTTTCGGATTTGACTGGACTTTTTAGCATCAGAAAGAGTCTATAAGGACATCATGGATCTTTTAGACCTTCTGGGGACCCTCTGACCAGAAAAAAAGTTCAAAAGATCCCATATGGACTACTCTCTGGCGGACTTGATCTGACTTTTTAACATAAAAAGAGTCTATAAGGACATCATGTAACTTTTAGACCTGGGGACCCTCTGACCAAAAACAAACTTCAAAAGATCCCATATGGACTACTGTCTTTCGGATTTGACTGAACTTTTTAACATAAAAAGAGTCTATAAGGACATCATGTAACTATTAGACCTTCTGGGGACCCTCTGACCAGAAAAAAAGTTCAAAAGATCCCATATGGACTACTGTCTTTCGGATGTGGCTGGACTTTTTAACATCAGAAAGAGTCTATAAGGACATCATGGATCTTTTAGACCTTCTGGGGACCCTCCGACCAGAAAAAAAGTTCAAAAAGTCCCATATGGACTACTCTCTGGTGGACTTGATCTGACTTGTTAGCATCAGAAAGAGTCTATAAGGAAATCATGGATCGTTTAGACCTTCTGGGGACCCTCTGACCAGAAAAAAAGTTCAAGAGATCCCATATGGACTACTGTCTTTCGGATTTGAATGGACTTTTTAACATCAAAAAGAGTCTATAAGGACATCATGTTACTTTTAGACCTTCTGGGGACCCTGTGACCAGAAAAAAAGTTCAAAAGATCCTATATGGACGACTATCTTTCGGATTTGACTGGACTTTTTAACATCAGAAAGAGTCTATAAGGACATCATGGATCTTTTAGACCTTCTGGGGACCCTCTGACCAGAAAAAAAGTTCAAAAGATCCAATATGGAGTACTGTCTTTCGAATTTGACTGGACTTTTTAACATCAGAAAGAGTCTATGAATACATCATGTAGCTTTTTTACCTTCTGGGGACCATCTGAGCAGAAAAAAAGTTCAAAAGATCTCATATGGACTAATTGTCTTTCGGATTTGACTGGACTTTTTAACATCAGAAAGAGTCTATAAGGACATCATGGATATTTTAAACCTTCTGGGGACCCTCTGACTAGAAAAAAAGTTCAAAAAGTCCAATATTGACTACTCTCTGGTGGACTTGATCTGACTGTTTAACATCAGAAAGAGTCTATAAGGACATAATGGATCTTTTAGACCTTCTGGGGACCCTCTGACCAGAAAAAAAGTTCAAAAGATCCCATATGGACTACTGTCTTTCGGATTTGACTGGACTTTTTAACATCAGAAAGAGTCTATAAGGACATCATGGATTTTTTAGACCTTCTGGGGACCCTTTGACCAGAAAAAAAGTTCAAAAGATCCCATATGGACTACTGTCTTTCGGATTTGACTGGACTTTTTAACATCAAAAATAGTTTATAAGGACATCATGCAGCTTTTAGACCTTCTGGGGACCCTATGACCAGAAAAAAAGTTCAAAAGATCCCATATGGACTACTGTCTTTCGGACTTGACAGGACTTTTTAGCATCAGAAAGAGTCTATAAGGAAATCATGGATCGTTTAGACCTTCTGTGGACCCTCTGACCAGAAAAAAAGTTCAAAAAGTCCAATATTGACTACTCTCTGGCGGACTTGATCTGACTTTTTAACATCAGAAAGAGTCTATGAATACATCATGTAGCTTTTATACCTTCTGGGGACCCTCTGACCAGAAAAAAAGTTCAAAAGATCCCATATGGACTACTGTCTTTTGGAATTTGACTGGACTTTTTAACATCAGAAAGAGTCTATAAGGACATCATGGATCTTTTAGACCTTCTGGGGACCCTTTGACCAGAAAAAAAGTTCAAAAGATCCCATATGGACTACTGTCTTTCAGATTTGACTGGACTTTTTAACATCAAAAATTGTTTATAAGGACATCATGCAGCTTTTAGACCTTCTGGGGACCCTCTGACCAGAAAAAAAAGTTCAAAAGGTTCCATATGGACTACTCTCTGGCGGACTTGATCTGACTTTTTAACATAAGAAAGAGTCTATAGGGACATCATGGATCTTTTAGACCTTCTGGGGACCCTCTGACCAGAAATAAAGTTCAAAAGATCCCATTTGGACTACTGTCTTTCGGATTTGACTGGACTTTTTAACATAAAAAGAGTCTATAAGGACATCGTTTAACTTTTAGACCTTCTGGGGACCCTCTGACCAAAAATAAACTTCAAAAGATCCCATATGGACTACTGTCTTTCGGATTTGACTGGACTTTTTAGCATCAGAGAGAGTCTATAAGGACATCATGGATCTTTTAGACCTTCTGGGGACCCTCTGACCAGAAAAAAAGTTCAAAAGATCCCATATGGACTACTGTCTTTCGGATGTGGCTGGACTTTTTAACATCAGAAAGAGTCTATAAGGACATCATGGATCTTTTAGACCTTCTGGGGACCCTCTGACCAGAAAAAAAGTTCAAAAAGTCCCATATGGACTACTCTCTGGTGGACATGCTCTGACTTTTTAACATCAGAAAGAGTCTATAAGGATATAATGGATCTTTTAGACCTTCTGGGGACCCTCTGACCAGAATAAAAATTCAAAAGATCCCATATGGACTACTGTCTTCAGGATTTGACTAGACTTTTTAGCATCAGAAAGAGTCTATAAGGACATCATAGATCTTTTAGACCTTCTGGGGACCCTCTGACCAGAAAAAAAGTTCAAAAGATCCCATATGGACTACTGTCTTTCGGATTTGACTGGACTTTATAACATCACAAAGTGTTTATAAGGACCTCATGTAACTTTTAGACCTTCTGGGGACCCTCTGACCCGAAAAAAAGTTCAAAAGATCCCATATGGACTTCTGTCTTTCGGATTTGACTGGACTTTTTAACATCAGAAAGAGTCTATAAGGACATCATGGATCTTTTAGACCTTCTGGGGACCCTCTGACCAGAAACAAAGTTCAAAAGATCCCATATGGACTACGGTCTTTCGGATGTGGCTGGACTTTTTAACATCAGAAAGAGTCTGTAAGGACATCATGGATCTTTAAGACCTTCTTGGGACCCTCTGACCAGAAAAAAAGTTCAAAAGATCCCATATGGATAACTGTCTTTCGGATTTGACTGGACTTTTTAGTATCAGAAAGAGTCTATCAGGACATCATGGATTTTTTGGACCTTCTGGGGACCCTCTGAGCAGAAAAAAAGTTCAAAAGATCCCATATGGACTAATGTCTTTCGGATTTGACTGGACTTTTTAACATCAAAAAGAGTCTATAAGGAGATCATGTAACTTTTAGACCTGGGGACCCTCTGACCAAAAACAAACTTCAAAAGATCCCATATGGACTACTGTCTTTCGGATTTGACTGGACTTTTTAGCATCAGAAAGAGTCTATAAGGACATCATGGATCTTTTAGACCTTCTGGGGACCCTCTGACCAGAAAAAAAGTTCAAAAGATCCCATATGGACTACTCTTTGGCGGACTTGATCTGACTTTTTAACATCAGAAAGAGTCTATAAGGACATAATAGATCTTTTAGACCTTCTGGGGACCCTCTGACCAGAAAAAATGTTCAAAAGATCCCATATGAACTACTGTCTTTTGTATTTGACTGGACATTTTAACATCAAAAAGAGTTTATAAGGACTTCATGTAACTTTTAGACCTTCTGGGGACCCTCTGACCAGAAAAAAAGTTCGAAAGATCCCATATGGACTACTGTCTTTCGGATTTGACTGGACTTTTTAACATAAAAAGAGTCTATAAGGACATCATGTAACTTTTAGACCTTCTGGGGACCCTCTGACTAAAAACAAACTTCAAAAGATCCCATATGGACTACTGTCTTTCGGATTTGACTGGACTTTTTAACATCAAAAAGAGTTTATAAGGACTTCATGTAACTTTTAGACCTTCTGGGGACCCTCTGTCCAGAAAAAAAGTTCGAAAGATCCCATATGGACTACTGTCTTTTGGATTTGACTGGACTTTTTAACATAAAAAGAGTCTATAAGGACATCATGTAACTTTTAGACCTTCTGGGGACCCTCTGACTAAAAACAAACTTCAAAAGATCCCATATGGACTACTGTCTTTCGGATTTGACTGGACTTTTTAACATCAGAAAGAGTCTATAAGGACATCATGGATCGTTTAGACCTTCTGGGGACCCTCTGACCAGAAAAAAAGTTTAAAAAGTCCCATATGGACTACTCTCTGGTGGACATGATCTGACTTTTTAACATCAGAAAGAGTCTATAAGGATATAATGGATCTTTTAGACCTTTTGGGGACCCTCTGACCAGAATAAAAATTCAAAAGATCCCATATGGACTACTGTCTTTCCGATTTGACTAGACTTTTTAGCATCAGAAAGAGTCTATAAGGACATCATGGATCTTTTAGACCTTCTGGGGACCCTCTGACCAGAAAAAAAGTTCAAAAGAT
This sequence comes from Siphateles boraxobius, assembly GCF_051911475.1. Taxonomy (NCBI): domain Eukaryota; kingdom Metazoa; phylum Chordata; class Actinopteri; order Cypriniformes; family Leuciscidae; genus Siphateles; species Siphateles boraxobius. Next base: position 5,189,104 of record NW_027509197.1, read on the forward strand.
CCCATATGGACTACTTTCTTTTGGATGTGGCTGGACTTTTTAACATCAAAAAGTGTTTATAAGGACTTCATGTAACTTTTAGACCTTCTGGAGACCCTCTGACCAGAAAAAAAGTGCAAAAGATCCCATATGGACTACTGTCTTTTGGATGTGGCTGGACTTTTTAACATTAGAAAGAGTCTGTAAGGACATTATGGATCTTTAAGACCTTCTGGGGACCCTCTGACCAGAAAAAAAGTTTAAAAAGTCCCATATGGACTACTCTCTGGTGGACATGATCTGACTTTTTAACATCAGAAAGAGTCTATAAGGATATAATGGATCTTTTAGACCTTTTGGGGACCCTCTGACCAGAATAAAAATTCAAAAGATCCCATATGGACTACTGTCTTTCCGATTTGACTAGACTTTTTAACATCAAAAAGTGTTTATAAGGACTTCATGTAACTTTTAGACCTTCTGGAGACCCTCTGAACAGAAAAAAAGTTCAAAAGATCCCATATGGACTACTGTCTTTTGGATGTGGCTGGACTTTTTAACATTAGAAAGAGTCTGTAAGGACATTATGGATCTTTAAGACCTTCTGGGGACCCTCTGACCAGAAAAAAAGTTTAAAAAGTCCCATATGGACTACTCTCTGGTGGACATGATCTGACTTTTTAACATCAGAAAGAGTCTATAAGGATATAATGGATCTTTTAGACCTTTTGGGGACCCTCTGACCAGAATAAAAATTCAAAAGATCCCATATGGACTACTGTCTTTCCGATTTGACTAGACTTTTTAGCATCAGAAAGAGTCTATAAGGACATAATGGATCTTTTAGACCTTCTGGGGACCCTCTGACCAGAAAAAAAGTTCAAAAGATCCCATATGGACTACTGTCTTTTGGATGTGGCTGGACTTTTTAACATCAAAAAGTGTTTATAAGGACTTCATGTAACTTTTAGACCTTCTGGAGACCCTCTGACCAGAAAAAAAGTTCAAAAGATCCCATATGGACTACTGTCTTTCGGATGTGACTGGACATTTTAACATCAGAAAGAGTCTATAAGGACATCATGGATCTTTTAGACCTTCTGGGGACCCTCTGACTAAAAAAAAAGTTCAAAAAGTCCCATATGGACAACTTCCTGGCGGACTTGATCTGACTTTTTAACATCAGAAAGAGTGTATACGGTCATAATGGATCTTTTAGACCTTCTGGGGACCCTCTGACCAGAAAAAAAGTTCTAAAGATCCCATATGGACTACTGTCTTTTGGATGTGGCTGGACTTTTTAACATCAAAAAGTGTTTATAAGGACTTCATGTAACTTTTAGACCTTCTGGAGACCCTCTGACCAGAAAAAAAGTTCAAAAGATCCCATATGGACTACTGTCTTTCGGATGTGGCTGGACTTTTTAACATCAAAAAGAGTCTGTAAGGACATTATGGATCTTTAAGACCTTCTTGGGACCCTCTGACCAGAAAAAAAGTTCAAAAGATCCCATGTGGAGTACTGTCTTTCGAATTTGACTGGACTTTTTAACATCAAAAAGAGACTATAAGGACATCATGTAACTTTTAGACCTTCTGGGGACCCTCTGACCAGAAGAAAAGTTCAAAAGATCCCATATGGACTACTGTCTTTCGAATTTGACTGGACTTTTTAACTAAAAAAAGAGTCTATAAGGACATCATGTAACTTTTAGACCTTCTGGGGACCCTCTGACCAGAAACAAAGTTCAAAAAGTCCCATATGGACTACTCTCTGGCGGACTTGATCTGACTTTTTAACATCAGAAAGAGTCTAAAAGGACATCATGGATCTTTTAGAACTTCTGGGGAAACTCTGACCAGAAAAAAAGTTCAAATGATCCCATATGGACTACTGTCTTTCGGATGTGGCTGGACTTTTTAATATCAGAAATAGTCTATAAGGACATCATGGATCTTTTAGACCTTCTGGGGACCCTCTGACCAGAAAAAAAGTTCAAAAGGTCCCATATGGACTACTGTCTTTCGGATTTGACTGGACTTTTTAGCATCAGAAAGAGTCTATAAGGACATCATGGATCTTTTATACCTTCTGGGGACCCTCTAAGCAGGAAAAAAGTTCAAAAGATCCCATATGGACTATTGTCTTTCGGATTTGACTGGACTTTTTAGCACCAGAAAGAGTTTTTAAGGACATCATTGATCTTTTAGACTTTCTGGGGACCCTCTAAGCAGGAAAAACAGTTGAAAAGGTCCCATATGGACTACTGTCTGGTGGACGTGACTTTTTAACATCAAAAAGAGTCTACAAGGACATCTTGTAGCTTTTAGACCTTCTGGGGACACTATGACCAGAAAAAAAGTTCAAAAGGTCCCACATGGACTGTTGTTGGCGGACTTGACTTTTTAACAGCAGAAAATGTCTGTATGGACATCATCATGAAGATTTTAGACCTTGTGGGGAACCTCTGACCAGACTTTTTAACATCAAAAAGAGTCTATAAGGACATCATGTAACTTTTAGACCTTCTGGGGACCCTCTGACCAGAAAAAAAGTTTAAAAGATCCCATATGGACTACTGTCTTTCGGATGTGGCTGGACTTTTTAACATCAGAAAGAGTCTATAGGGACATCATTGATCTTTTAGACTTTCTGGAGACCCTCTGACCAGAAATAAAGTTCAAAAGATCCCATATGGACTACTGTCTTTCGGATTTGACTGAACTTTTTAACATAAAAAGAGTCTATAAGGACATCATGTAACTATTAGACCTTCTGGGGACCCTCTGACCAGAAAAAAAGTTCAAAAGATCCCATATGGACTACTGTCTTTCGGATGTGGCTGGACTTTTTAACATCAGAAAGAGTCTATAAGGACATCATGGATCTTTTGGACCTTCTGGGGACCCTCTGACCAGATAAAAAGTTCAAAAAGTCCCATATGGGCTACTCTCTGGTGGACTTGATCTGACTGTTTAACATCAGAAAGAGTCTATAAGGACATAATGGATCTTTTAGACCTTCTGGGGACCCTCTGACCAGAAAAAAAGTTCAAAAGATCCCATATGGACTACTGTCTTTTGGATTTGACTGGACTTTTTAACATCAGAAAGAGTCTATAAGGACATCATGGATCTTTTAGACCTTCTGGGGACCCTTTGACCAGAAAAAAAGTTCAAAAGATCCCATATGGACTACTGTCTTTCGGATTTGACTGGACTTTTTAACATCAAAAATTGTTTATAAGGACATCATGCAGCTTTTAGACCTTCTGGGGACCCTATGACCAGAAAAAAAGTTCAAAAGATCCCATATGGACTACTGTCTTTCGGATTTGACAGGACTTTTTAGCATCAGAAAGAGTCTATAAGGAAATCATGGATCGTTTAGACCTTCTGTGGACCCTCTGACCGGAAAAAAAGTTCAAAAGATCCCATATGGACTAATGTCTTTAGGATTTGACTGGACTTTTTAACATCAGAAAGAGTCTATAAGGACGTCATGGATATTTTAGACCTTCTGGGGACCCTCTAACTAGAAAAAAAGTTCAAAAAGTCCAATATTGACTACTCTCTGGCGGACTTGATCTGACTTTTTAACATCAGAAAGAGTCTATGAATACATCATGTAGCTTTTATACCTTCTGGGGACCCTCTGAGCAGAAAAAAAGTTCAAAAGATCCCATATGGACTAATGTCTTTCGGATTTGACTGGACTTTTTAACATCAGAAAGAGTCTATAAGGACTTCATGGATATTTTAGACCTTCTGGGGACCCTCTGACCAGAAAAAAAGTTCAAAAGGTCCCATATGGACTACTCTCTGGCGGACTTGATCTGACTTTTTAACATCAGAAAGAGTCTATAAGGACACAATGGATCTTTAAGACCTTCTGGGGACCCTCTGACAGGAAAAATTTCAAAAGATCCCATATGGACTACTGTCTTTCGGATTTGACTGGACTTTTTAACATAAAAAGAGTCTATAAGGACATCATGTAACTTTTAGACCTGGGGACCCTCTGACCAAAAACAAACTTCAAAAGATCCCATATGGACTACTGTCTTTCGGATTTGACTGGACTTTTTAGCATCAGAAAGAGTCTATAAGGACATCATGGATCTTTTAGACCTTCTGGGGACCCTCTGACCAGAAAAAAAGTTCAAAAGATCCCATATGGACTACTCTCTGGCGGACTTGATCTGACTTTTTAACATAAAAAGAGTCTATAAGGACATCATGTAACTTTTAGACCTGGGGACCCTCTGACCAAAAACAAACTTCAAAAGATCCCATATGGACTACTGTCTTTCGGATTTGACTGAACTTTTTAACATAAAAAGAGTCTATAAGGACATCATGTAACTATTAGACCTTCTGGGGACCCTCTGACCAGAAAAAAAGTTCAAAAGATCCCATATGGACTACTGTCTTTCGGATGTGGCTGGACTTTTTAACATCAGAAAGAGTCTATAAGGACATCATGGATCTTTTAGACCTTCTGGGGACCCTCCGACCAGAAAAAAAGTTCAAAAAGTCCCATATGGACTACTCTCTGGTGGACTTGATCTGACTTGTTAGCATCAGAAAGAGTCTATAAGGAAATCATGGATCGTTTAGACCTTCTGGGGACCCTCTGACCAGAAAAAAAGTTCAAGAGATCCCATATGGACTACTGTCTTTCGGATTTGAATGGACTTTTTAACATCAAAAAGAGTCTATAAGGACATCATGTTACTTTTAGACCTTCTGGGGACCCTGTGACCAGAAAAAAAGTTCAAAAGATCCTATATGGACGACTATCTTTCGGATTTGACTGGACTTTTTAACATCAGAAAGAGTCTATAAGGACATCATGGATCTTTTAGACCTTCTGGGGACCCTCTGACCAGAAAAAAAGTTCAAAAGATCCAATATGGAGTACTGTCTTTCGAATTTGACTGGACTTTTTAACATCAGAAAGAGTCTATGAATACATCATGTAGCTTTTTTACCTTCTGGGGACCATCTGAGCAGAAAAAAAGTTCAAAAGATCTCATATGGACTAATTGTCTTTCGGATTTGACTGGACTTTTTAACATCAGAAAGAGTCTATAAGGACATCATGGATATTTTAAACCTTCTGGGGACCCTCTGACTAGAAAAAAAGTTCAAAAAGTCCAATATTGACTACTCTCTGGTGGACTTGATCTGACTGTTTAACATCAGAAAGAGTCTATAAGGACATAATGGATCTTTTAGACCTTCTGGGGACCCTCTGACCAGAAAAAAAGTTCAAAAGATCCCATATGGACTACTGTCTTTCGGATTTGACTGGACTTTTTAACATCAGAAAGAGTCTATAAGGACATCATGGATTTTTTAGACCTTCTGGGGACCCTTTGACCAGAAAAAAAGTTCAAAAGATCCCATATGGACTACTGTCTTTCGGATTTGACTGGACTTTTTAACATCAAAAATAGTTTATAAGGACATCATGCAGCTTTTAGACCTTCTGGGGACCCTATGACCAGAAAAAAAGTTCAAAAGATCCCATATGGACTACTGTCTTTCGGACTTGACAGGACTTTTTAGCATCAGAAAGAGTCTATAAGGAAATCATGGATCGTTTAGACCTTCTGTGGACCCTCTGACCAGAAAAAAAGTTCAAAAAGTCCAATATTGACTACTCTCTGGCGGACTTGATCTGACTTTTTAACATCAGAAAGAGTCTATGAATACATCATGTAGCTTTTATACCTTCTGGGGACCCTCTGACCAGAAAAAAAGTTCAAAAGATCCCATATGGACTACTGTCTTTTGGAATTTGACTGGACTTTTTAACATCAGAAAGAGTCTATAAGGACATCATGGATCTTTTAGACCTTCTGGGGACCCTTTGACCAGAAAAAAAGTTCAAAAGATCCCATATGGACTACTGTCTTTCAGATTTGACTGGACTTTTTAACATCAAAAATTGTTTATAAGGACATCATGCAGCTTTTAGACCTTCTGGGGACCCTATGACCAGAAAAAAAGTTCAAAAGATCCCATATGGACTACTGTCTTTCGGATTTGACAGGACTTTTTAGCATCAGAAAGAGTCTATAAGGAAATCATGGATCGTTTAGACCTTCTGTGGACCCTCTGACCGGAAAAAAAGTTCAAAAGATCCCATATGGACTAATGTCTTTAGGATTTGACTGGACTTTTTAACATCAGAAAGAGTCTATAAGGACGTCATGGATATTTTAGACCTTCTGGGGACCCTCTAACTAGAAAAAAAGTTCAAAAAGTCCAATATTGACTACTCTCTGGCGGACTTGATCTGACTTTTTAACATCAGAAAGAGTCTATGAATACATCATGTAGCTTTTATACCTTCTGGGGACCCTCTGAGCAGAAAAAAAGTTCAAAAGATCCCATATGGACTAATGTCTTTCGGATTTGACTGGACTTTTTAACATCAGAAAGAGTCTATAAGGACTTCATGGATATTTTAGACCTTCTGGGGACCCTCTGACCAGAAAAAAAGTTCAAAAGGTCCCATATGGACTACTCTCTGGCGGACTTGATCTGACTTTTTAACATCAGAAAGAGTCTATAAGGACACAATGGATCTTTAAGACCTTCTGGGGACCCTCTGACAGGAAAAATTTCAAAAGATCCCATATGGACTACTGTCTTTCGGATTTGACTGGACTTTTTAGCATCAGAAAGAGTCTATAAGGACATCATGGATCTTTTAGACCTTCTGGGGACCCTCTGACCAGAAAAAAAGTTCAAAAGATCCCATATGGACTACTCTCTGGCGGACTTGATCTGACTTTTTAACATAAAAAGAGTCTATAAGGACATCATGTAACTTTTAGACCTGGGGACCCTCTGACCAAAAACAAACTTCAAAAGATCCCATATGGACTACTGTCTTTCGGATTTGACTGAACTTTTTAACATAAAAAGAGTCTATAAGGACATCATGTAACTATTAGACCTTCTGGGGACCCTCTGACCAGAAAAAAAGTTCAAAAGATCCCATATGGACTACTGTCTTTCGGATGTGGCTGGACTTTTTAACATCAGAAAGAGTCTATAAGGACATCATGGATCTTTTAGACCTTCTGGGGACCCTCCGACCAGAAAAAAAGTTCAAAAAGTCCCATATGGACTACTCTCTGGTGGACTTGATCTGACTTGTTAGCATCAGAAAGAGTCTATAAGGAAATCATGGATCGTTTAGACCTTCTGGGGACCCTCTGACCAGAAAAAAAGTTCAAGAGATCCCATATGGACTACTGTCTTTCGGATTTGAATGGACTTTTTAACATCAAAAAGAGTCTATAAGGACATCATGTTACTTTTAGACCTTCTGGGGACCCTGTGACCAGAAAAAAAGTTCAAAAGATCCTATATGGACGACTATCTTTCGGATTTGACTGGACTTTTTAACATCAGAAAGAGTCTATAAGGACATCATGGATCTTTTAGACCTTCTGGGGACCCTCTGACCAGAAAAAAAGTTCAAAAGATCCAATATGGAGTACTGTCTTTCGAATTTGACTGGACTTTTTAACATCAGAAAGAGTCTATGAATACATCATGTAGCTTTTTTACCTTCTGGGGACCATCTGAGCAGAAAAAAAGTTCAAAAGATCTCATATGGACTAATTGTCTTTCGGATTTGACTGGACTTTTTAACATCAGAAAGAGTCTATAAGGACATCATGGATATTTTAAACCTTCTGGGGACCCTCTGACTAGAAAAAAAGTTCAAAAAGTCCAATATTGACTACTCTCTGGTGGACTTGATCTGACTGTTTAACATCAGAAAGAGTCTATAAGGACATAATGGATCTTTTAGACCTTCTGGGGACCCTCTGACCAGAAAAAAAGTTCAAAAGATCCCATATGGACTACTGTCTTTCGGATTTGACTGGACTTTTTAACATCAGAAAGAGTCTATAAGGACATCATGGATTTTTTAGACCTTCTGGGGACCCTTTGACCAGAAAAAAAGTTCTAAAGATCCCATATGGACTACTGTCTTTCGGATTTGACTGGACTTTTTAACATCAAAAATAGTTTATAAGGACATCATGCAGCTTTTAGACCTTCTGGGGACCCTATGACCAGAAAAAAAGTTCAAAAGATCCCATATGGACTACTGTCTTTCGGACTTGACAGGACTTTTTAGCATCAGAAAGAGTCTATAAGGAAATCATGGATCGTTTAGACCTTCTGTGGACCCTCTGACCAGAAAAAAAGTTCAAAAAGTCCAATATTGACTACTCTCTGGCGGACTTGATCTGACTTTTTAACATCAGAAAGAGTCTATGAATACATCATGTAGCTTTTATACCTTCTGGGGACCCTCTGACCAGAAAAAAAGTTCAAAAGATCCCATATGGACTACTGTCTTTTGGAATTTGACTGGACTTTTTAACATCAGAAAGAGTCTATAAGGACATCATGGATCTTTTAGACCTTCTGGGGACCCTTTGACCAGAAAAAAAGTTCAAAAGATCCCATATGGACTACTGTCTTTCGGATTTGACTGGACTTTTTAACATCAAAAATTGTTTATAAGGACATCATGCAGCTTTTAGACCTTCTGGGGACCCTATGACCAGAAAAAAAGTTCAAAAGATCCCATATGGACTACTGTCTTTCGGATTTGACAGGACTTTTTAGCATCAGAAAGAGTCTATAAGGAAATCATGGATCGTTTAGACCTTCTGTGGACCCTCTGACCGGAAAAAAAGTTCAAAAGATCCCATATGGACTAATGTCTTTAGGATTTGACTGGACTTTTTAACATCAGAAAGAGTCTATAAGGACGTCATGGATATTTTAGACCTTCTGGGGACCCTCTAACTAGAAAAAAAGTTCAAAAAGTCCAATATTGACTACTCTCTGGCGGACTTGATCTGACTTTTTAACATCAGAAAGAGTCTATGAATACATCATGTAGCTTTTATACCTTCTGGGGACCCTCTGAGCAGAAAAAAAGTTCAAAAGATCCCATATGGACTAATGTCTTTCGGATTTGACTGGACTTTTTAACATCAGAAAGAGTCTATAAGGACTTCATGGATATTTTAGACCTTCTGGGGACCCTCTGACCAGAAAAAAAGTTCAAAAGGTCCCATATGGACTACTCTCTGGCGGACTTGATCTGACTTTTTAACATCAGAAAGAGTCTATAAGGACACAATGGATCTTTAAGACCTTCTGGGGACCCTCTGACAGGAAAAATTTCAAAAGATCCCATATGGACTACTGTCTTTCGGATTTGACTGGACTTTTTAACATAAAAAGAGTCTATAAGGACATCATGTAACTTTTAGACCTGGGGACCCTCTGACCAAAAACAAACTTCAAAAGATCCCATATGGACTACTGTCTTTCGGATTTGACTGGACTTTTTAGCATCAGAAAGAGTCTATAAGGACATCATGGATCTTTTAGACCTTCTGGGGACCCTCTGACCAGAAAAAAAGTTCAAAAGATCCCATATGGACTACTCTCTGGCGGACTTGATCTGACTTTTTAACATAAAAAGAGTCTATAAGGACATCATGTAACTTTTAGACCTGGGGACCCTCTGACCAAAAACAAACTTCAAAAGATCCCATATGGACTACTGTCTTTCGGATTTGACTGAACTTTTTAACATAAAAAGAGTCTATAAGGACATCATGTAACTATTAGACCTTCTGGGGACCCTCTGACCAGAAAAAAAGTTCAAAAGATCCCATATGGACTACTGTCTTTCGGATGTGGCTGGACTTTTTAACATCAGAAAGAGTCTATAAGGACATCATGGATCTTTTAGACCTTCTGGGGACCCTCCGACCAGAAAAAAAGTTCAAAAAGTCCCATATGGACTACTCTCTGGTGGACTTGATCTGACTTGTTAGCATCAGAAAGAGTCTATAAGGAAATCATGGATCGTTTAGACCTTCTGGGGACCCTCTGACCAGAAAAAAAGTTCAAGAGATCCCATATGGACTACTGTCTTTCGGATTTGAATGGACTTTTTAACATCAAAAAGAGTCTATAAGGACATCATGTTACTTTTAGACCTTCTGGGGACCCTGTGACCAGAAAAAAAGTTCAAAAGATCCTATATGGACGACTATCTTTCGGATTTGACTGGACTTTTTAACATCAGAAAGAGTCTATAAGGACATCATGGATCTTTTAGACCTTCTGGGGACCCTCTGACCAGAAAAAAAGTTCAAAAGATCCAATATGGAGTACTGTCTTTCGAATTTGACTGGACTTTTTAACATCAGAAAGAGTCTATGAATACATCATGTAGCTTTTTTACCTTCTGGGGACCATCTGAGCAGAAAAAAAGTTCAAAAGATCTCATATGGACTAATTGTCTTTCGGATTTGACTGGACTTTTTAACATCAGAAAGAGTCTATAAGGACATCATGGATATTTTAAACCTTCTGGGGACCCTCTGACTAGAAAAAAAGTTCAAAAAGTCCAATATTGACTACTCTCTGGTGGACTTGATCTGACTGTTTAACATCAGAAAGAGTCTATAAGGACATAATGGATCTTTTAGACCTTCTGGGGACCCTCTGACCAGAAAAAAAGTTCAAAAGATCCCATATGGACTACTGTCTTTCGGATTTGACTGGACTTTTTAACATCAGAAAGAGTCTATAAGGACATCATGGATTTTTTAGACCTTCTGGAGACCCTTTGACCAGAAAAAAAGTTCAAAAGATCCCATATGGACTACTGTCTTTCGGATTTGACTGGACTTTTTAACATCAAAAATAGTTTATAAGGACATCATGCAGCTTTTAGACCTTCTGGGGACCCTATGACCAGAAAAAAAGTTCAAAAGATCCCATATGGACTACTGTCTTTCGGACTTGACAGGACTTTTTAGCATCAGAAAGAGTCTATAAGGAAATCATGGATCGTTTAGACCTTCTGTGGACCCTCTGACCAGAAAAAAAGTTCAAAAAGTCCAATATTGACTACTCTCTGGCGGACTTGATCTGACTTTTTAACATCAGAAAGAGTCTATGAATACATCATGTAGCTTTTATACCTTCTGGGGACCCTCTGACCAGAAAAAAAGATCAAAAGGTCCCATATGGACTACTCTCTGGCGGACTTGATCTGACTTTTTAACATCAGAAAGAGTCTATAAGGACACAATGGATCTTTAAGACCTTCTGGGGACCCTCTGACCAGAAAAAAAGTTCAAAAGATCCCATATGGACTACTGTCTTTCGGATTTGACTGGACTTTTTAACATCAAAAATAGTTTATAAGGACATCATGCAGCTTTTAGACCTTCTGGGGACCCTATGACCAGAAAAAAAGTTCAAAAGATCCCATATGGACTACTGTCTTTCGGATTTGACAGGACTTTTTAGCATCAGAAAGAGTCTATAAGGAAATCATGGATCGTTTAGACCTTCTGTGGACCCTCTGACCGGAAAAAAAGTTCAAAAGATCCCATATGGACTAATGTCGTTAGGATTTGACTGGACTTTTTAACATCAGAAAGAGTCTATAAGGACGTCATGGATATTTTAGACCTTCTGGGGACCCTCTAACTAGAAAAAAAGTTCAAAAAGTCCAATATTGACTACTCTCTGGCGGACTTGATCTGACTTTTTAACATCAGAAAGAGTCTATGAATACATCATGTAGCTTTTATACCTTCTGGGGACCCTCTGACCAGAAAAAAAGTTCAAAAGGTCCCATATGGACAACTCTCTGGCGGACTTGATCTGACTTTTTAACATCAGAAAGAGTCTATAAGGACACAATGGATCTTTAAGACCTTCTGGGGACCCTCTGACAGGAAAAATTTCAAAAGATCCCATATGGACTACTGTCTTTCGGATTTGACTGGACTTTTTAACATAAAAAGAGTCTATAAGGACATCATGTAACTTTTAGACCTGGGGACCCTCTGACCAAAAACAAACTTCAAAAGATACCATATGGACTACTGTCTTTCGGATTTGACTGGACTTTTTAGCATCAGAAAGAGTCTATAAGGACATCATGGATCTTTTAGACCTTCTGGGGACCCTCTGACCAGAAAAAAAGTTCAAAAGATCCCATATGGACTAATGTCGTTAGGATTTGACTGGACTTTTTAACATCAGAAAGAGTCTATAAGGACGTCATGGATATTTTAGACCTTCTGGGGACCCTCTAACTAGAAAAAAAGTTCAAAAAGTCCAATATTGACTACTCTCTGGCGGACTTGATCTGACTTTTTAACATCAGAAAGAGTCTATGAATACATCATGTAGCTTTTATACCTTCTGGGGACCCTCTGAGCAGAAAAAAAGTTCAAAAGATCCCATATGGACTAATGTCTTTCGGATTTGACTGGACTTTTTAACATCAGAAAGAGTCTATAAGGACTTCATGGATATTTTAGACCTTCTGGGGACCCTCTGACCAGAAAAAAAGTTCAAAAGGTCCCATATGGACTACTCTCTGGCGGACTTGATCTGACTTTTTAACATCAGAAAGAGTCTATAAGGACACAATGGATCTTTAAGACCTTCTGGGGACCCTCTGACAGGAAAAATTTCAAAAGATCCCATATGGACTACTGTCTTTCGGATTTGACTGGACTTTTTAACATAAAAAGAGTCTATAAGGACATCATGTAACTTTTAGACCTGGGGACCCTCTGACCAAAAACAAACTTCAAAAGATCCCATATGGACTACTGTCTTTCGGATTTGACTGGACTTTTTAGCATCAGAAAGAGTCTATAAGGACATCATGGATCTTTTAGACCTTCTGGGGACCCTCTGACCAGAAAAAAAGTTCAAAAGATCCCATATGGACTACTCTCTGGCGGACTTGATCTGACTTTTTAACATAAAAAGAGTCTATAAGGACATCATGTAACTTTTAGACCTGGGGACCCTCTGACCAAAAACAAACTTCAAAAGATCCCATATGGACTACTGTCTTTCGGATTTGACTGAACTTTTTAACATAAAAAGAGTCTATAAGGACATCATGCAACTATTAGACCTTCTGGGGACCCTCTGACCAGAAAAAAAGTTCAAAAGATCCCATATGGACTACTGTCTTTCGGATGTGGCTGGACTTTTTAACATCAGAAAGAGTCTATAAGGACATCATGGATCTTTTAGACCTTCTGGGGACCCTCCGACCAGAAAAAAAGTTCAAAAAGTCCCATATGGACTACTCTCTGGTGGACTTGATCTGACTTGTTAGCATCAGAAAGAGTCTATAAGGAAATCATGGATCGTTTAGACCTTCTGGGGACCCTCTGACCAGAAAAAAAGTTCAAGAGATCCCATATGGACTACTGTCTTTCGGATTTGAATGGACTTTTTAACATCAAAAAGAGTCTATAAGGACATCATGTTACTTTTAGACCTTCTGGGGACCCTGTGACCAGAAAAAAAGTTCAAAAGATCCTATATGGACGACTATCTTTCGGATTTGACTGGACTTTTTAACATCAGAAAGAGTCTATAAGGACATCATGGATCTTTTAGACCTTCTGGGGACCCTCTGACCAGAAAAAAAGTTCAAAAGATCCAATATGGAGTACTGTCTTTCGAATTTGACTGGACTTTTTAACATCAGAAAGAGTCTATGAATACATCATGTAGCTTTTTTACCTTCTGGGGACCATCTGAGCAGAAAAAAAGTTCAAAAGATCTCATATGGACTAATTGTCTTTCGGATTTGACTGGACTTTTTAACATCAGAAAGAGTCTATAAGGACATCATGGATATTTTAAACCTCCTGGGGACCCTCTGACTAGAAAAAAAGTTCAAAAAGTCCAATATTGACTACTCTCTGGTGGACTTGATCTGACTGTTTAACATCAGAAAGAGTCTATAAGGACATAATGGATCTTTTAGACCTTCTGGGGACCCTCTGACCAGAAAAAAAGTTCAAAAGATCCCATATGGACTACTGTCTTTCGGATTTGACTGGACTTTTTAACATCAGAAAGAGTCTATAAGGACATCATGGATTTTTTAGACCTTCTGGGGACCCTTTGACCAGAAAAAAAGTTCAAAAGATCCCATATGGACTACTGTCTTTCGGATTTGACTGGACTTTTTAACATCAAAAATAGTTTATAAGGACATCATGCAGCTTTTAGACCTTCTGGGGACCCTATGACCAGAAAAAAAGTTCAAAAGATCCCATATGGACTACTGTCTTTCGGACTTGACAGGACTTTTTAGCATCAGAAAGAGTCTATAAGGAAATCATGGATCGTTTAGACCTTCTGTGGACCCTCTGACCAGAAAAAAAGTTCAAAAAGTCCAATATTGACTACTCTCTGGCGGACTTGATCTGACTTTTTAACATCAGAAAGAGTCTATGAATACATCATGTAGCTTTTATACCTTCTGGGGACCCTCTGACCAGAAAAAAAGTTCAAAAGATCCCATATGGACTACTGTCTTTTGGAATTTGACTGGACTTTTTAACATCAGAAAGAGTCTATAAGGACATCATGGATCTTTTAGACCTTCTGGGGACCCTTTGACCAGAAAAAAAGTTCAAAAGATCCCATATGGACTACTGTCTTTCAGATTTGACTGGACTTTTTAACATCAAAAATTGTTTATAAGGACATCATGCAGCTTTTAGACCTTCTGGGGACCCTATGACCAGAAAAAAAGTTCAAAAGATCCCATATGGACTACTGTCTTTCGGATTTGACAGGACTTTTTAGCATCAGAAAGAGTCTATAAGGAAATCATGGATCGTTTAGACCTTCTGTGGACCCTCTGACCGGAAAAAAAGTTCAAAAGATCCCATATGGACTAATGTCTTTAGGATTTGACTGGACTTTTTAACATCAGAAAGAGTCTATAAGGACGTCATGGATATTTTAGACCTTCTGGGGACCCTCTAACTAGAAAAAAAGTTCAAAAAGTCCAATATTGACTACTCTCTGGCGGACTTGATCTGACTTTTTAACATCAGAAAGAGTCTATGAATACATCATGTAGCTTTTATACCTTCTGGGGACCCTCTGAGCAGAAAAAAAGTTCAAAAGATCCCATATGGACTAATGTCTTTCGGATTTGACTGGACTTTTTAACATCAGAAAGAGTCTATAAGGACTTCATGGATATTTTAGACCTTCTGGGGACCCTCTGACCAGAAAAAAAGTTCAAAAGGTCCCATATGGACTACTCTCTGGCGGACTTGATCTGACTTTTTAACATCAGAAAGAGTCTATAAGGACACAATGGATCTTTAAGACCTTCTGGGGACCCTCTGACAGGAAAAATTTCAAAAGATCCCATATGGACTACTGTCTTTCGGATTTGACTGGACTTTTTAGCATCAGAAAGAGTCTATAAGGACATCATGGATCTTTTAGACCTTCTGGGGACCCTCTGACCAGAAAAAAAAGTTCAAAAGATCCCATATGGACTACTCTCTGGCGGACTTGATCTGACTTTTTAACATAAAAAGAGTCTATAAGGACATCATGTAACTTTTAGACCTGGGGACCCTCTGACCAAAAACAAACTTCAAAAGATCCCATATGGACTACTGTCTTTCGGATTTGACTGAACTTTTTAACATAAAAAGAGTCTATAAGGACATCATGTAACTATTAGACCTTCTGGGGACCCTCTGACCAGAAAAAAAGTTCAAAAGATCCCATATGGACTACTGTCTTTCGGATGTGGCTGGACTTTTTAACATCAGAAAGAGTCTATAAGGACATCATGGATCTTTTAGACCTTCTGGGGACCCTCCGACCAGAAAAAAAGTTCAAAAAGTCCCATATGGACTACTCTCTGGTGGACTTGATCTGACTTGTTAGCATCAGAAAGAGTCTATAAGGAAATCATGGATCGTTTAGACCTTCTGGGGACCCTCTGACCAGAAAAAAAGTTCAAGAGATCCCATATGGACTACTGTCTTTCGGATTTGAATGGACTTTTTAACATCAAAAAGAGTCTATAAGGACATCATGTTACTTTTAGACCTTCTGGGGACCCTGTGACCAGAAAAAAAGTTCAAAAGATCCTATATGGACGACTATCTTTCGGATTTGACTGGACTTTTTAACATCAGAAAGAGTCTATAAGGACATCATGGATCTTTTAGACCTTCTGGGGACCCTCTGACCAGAAAAAAAGTTCAAAAGATCCAATATGGAGTACTGTCTTTCGAATTTGACTGGACTTTTTAACATCAGAAAGAGTCTATGAATACATCATGTAGCTTTTTTACCTTCTGGGGACCATCTGAGCAGAAAAAAAGTTCAAAAGATCTCATATGGACTAATTGTCTTTCGGATTTGACTGGACTTTTTAACATCAGAAAGAGTCTATAAGGACATCATGGATATTTTAAACCTTCTGGGGACCCTCTGACTAGAAAAAAAGTTCAAAAAGTCCAATATTGACTACTCTCTGGTGGACTTGATCTGACTGTTTAACATCAGAAAGAGTCTATAAGGACATAATGGATCTTTTAGACCTTCTGGGGACCCTCTGACCAGAAAAAAAGTTCAAAAGATCCCATATGGACTACTGTCTTTCGGATTTGACTGGACTTTTTAACATCAGAAAGAGTCTATAAGGACATCATGGATTTTTTAGACCTTCTGGGGACCCTTTGACCAGAAAAAAAGTTCTAAAGATCCCATATGGACTACTGTCTTTCGGATTTGACTGGACTTTTTAACATCAAAAATAGTTTATAAGGACATCATGCAGCTTTTAGACCTTCTGGGGACCCTATGACCAGAAAAAAAGTTCAAAAGATCCCATATGGACTACTGTCTTTCGGACTTGACAGGACTTTTTAGCATCAGAAAGAGTCTATAAGGAAATCATGGATCGTTTAGACCTTCTGTGGACCCTCTGACCAGAAAAAAAGTTCAAAAAGTCCAATATTGACTACTCTCTGGCGGACTTGATCTGACTTTTTAACATCAGAAAGAGTCTATGAATACATCATGTAGCTTTTATACCTTCTGGGGACCCTCTGACCAGAAAAAAAGTTCAAAAGATCCCATATGGACTACTGTCTTTTGGAATTTGACTGGACTTTTTAACATCAGAAAGAGTCTATAAGGACATCATGGATCTTTTAGACCTTCTGGGGACCCTTTGACCAGAAAAAAAGTTCAAAAGATCCCATATGGACTACTGTCTTTCGGATTTGACTGGACTTTTTAACATCAAAAATTGTTTATAAGGACATCATGCAGCTTTTAGACCTTCTGGGGACCCTATGACCAGAAAAAAAGTTCAAAAGATCCCATATGGACTACTGTCTTTCGGATTTGACAGGACTTTTTAGCATCAGAAAGAGTCTATAAGGAAATCATGGATCGTTTAGACCTTCTGTGGACCCTCTGACCGGAAAAAAAGTTCAAAAGATCCCATATGGACTAATGTCTTTAGGATTTGACTGGACTTTTTAACATCAGAAAGAGTCTATAAGGACGTCATGGATATTTTAGACCTTCTGGGGACCCTCTAACTAGAAAAAAAGTTCAAAAAGTCCAATATTGACTACTCTCTGGCGGACTTGATCTGACTTTTTAACATCAGAAAGAGTCTATGAATACATCATGTAGCTTTTATACCTTCTGGGGACCCTCTGAGCAGAAAAAAAGTTCAAAAGATCCCATATGGACTAATGTCTTTCGGATTTGACTGGACTTTTTAACATCAGAAAGAGTCTATAAGGACTTCATGGATATTTTAGACCTTCTGGGGACCCTCTGACCAGAAAAAAAGTTCAAAAGGTCCCATATGGACTACTCTCTGGCGGACTTGATCTGACTTTTTAACATCAGAAAGAGTCTATAAGGACACAATGGATCTTTAAGACCTTCTGGGGACCCTCTGACAGGAAAAATTTCAAAAGATCCCATATGGACTACTGTCTTTCGGATTTGACTGGACTTTTTAACATAAAAAGAGTCTATAAGGACATCATGTAACTTTTAGACCTGGGGACCCTCTGACCAAAAACAAACTTCAAAAGATCCCATATGGACTACTGTCTTTCGGATTTGACTGGACTTTTTAGCATCAGAAAGAGTCTATAAGGACATCATGGATCTTTTAGACCTTCTGGGGACCCTCTGACCAGAAAAAAAGTTCAAAAGATCCCATATGGACTACTCTCTGGCGGACTTGATCTGACTTTTTAACATAAAAAGAGTCTATAAGGACATCATGTAACTTTTAGACCTGGGGACCCTCTGACCAAAAACAAACTTCAAAAGATCCCATATGGACTACTGTCTTTCGGATTTGACTGAACTTTTTAACATAAAAAGAGTCTATAAGGACATCATGTAACTATTAGACCTTCTGGGGACCCTCTGACCAGAAAAAAAGTTCAAAAGATCCCATATGGACTACTGTCTTTCGGATGTGGCTGGACTTTTTAACATCAGAAAGAGTCTATAAGGACATCATGGATCTTTTAGACCTTCTGGGGACCCTCCGACCAGAAAAAAAGTTCAAAAAGTCCCATATGGACTACTCTCTGGTGGACTTGATCTGACTTGTTAGCATCAGAAAGAGTCTATAAGGAAATCATGGATCGTTTAGACCTTCTGGGGACCCTCTGACCAGAAAAAAAGTTCAAGAGATCCCATATGGACTACTGTCTTTCGGATTTGAATGGACTTTTTAACATCAAAAAGAGTCTATAAGGACATCATGTTACTTTTAGACCTTCTGGGGACCCTGTGACCAGAAAAAAAGTTCAAAAGATCCTATATGGACGACTATCTTTCGGATTTGACTGGACTTTTTAACATCAGAAAGAGTCTATAAGGACATCATGGATCTTTTAGACCTTCTGGGGACCCTCTGACCAGAAAAAAAGTTCAAAAGATCCAATATGGAGTACTGTCTTTCGAATTTGACTGGACTTTTTAACATCAGAAAGAGTCTATGAATACATCATGTAGCTTTTTTACCTTCTGGGGACCATCTGAGCAGAAAAAAAGTTCAAAAGATCTCATATGGACTAATTGTCTTTCGGATTTGACTGGACTTTTTAACATCAGAAAGAGTCTATAAGGACATCATGGATATTTTAAACCTTCTGGGGACCCTCTGACTAGAAAAAAAGTTCAAAAAGTCCAATATTGACTACTCTCTGGTGGACTTGATCTGACTGTTTAACATCAGAAAGAGTCTATAAGGACATAATGGATCTTTTAGACCTTCTGGGGACCCTCTGACCAGAAAAAAAGTTCAAAAGATCCCATATGGACTACTGTCTTTCGGATTTGACTGGACTTTTTAACATCAGAAAGAGTCTATAAGGACATCATGGATTTTTTAGACCTTCTGGAGACCCTTTGACCAGAAAAAAAGTTCAAAAGATCCCATATGGACTACTGTCTTTCGGATTTGACTGGACTTTTTAACATCAAAAATAGTTTATAAGGACATCATGCAGCTTTTAGACCTTCTGGGGACCCTATGACCAGAAAAAAAGTTCAAAAGATCCCATATGGACTACTGTCTTTCGGACTTGACAGGACTTTTTAGCATCAGAAAGAGTCTATAAGGAAATCATGGATCGTTTAGACCTTCTGTGGACCCTCTGACCAGAAAAAAAGTTCAAAAAGTCCAATATTGACTACTCTCTGGCGGACTTGATCTGACTTTTTAACATCAGAAAGAGTCTATGAATACATCATGTAGCTTTTATACCTTCTGGGGACCCTCTGACCAGAAAAAAAGATCAAAAGGTCCCATATGGACTACTCTCTGGCGGACTTGATCTGACTTTTTAACATCAGAAAGAGTCTATAAGGACACAATGGATCTTTAAGACCTTCTGGGGACCCTCTGACCAGAAAAAAAGTTCAAAAGATCCCATATGGACTACTGTCTTTCGGATTTGACTGGACTTTTTAACATCAAAAATAGTTTATAAGGACATCATGCAGCTTTTAGACCTTCTGGGGACCCTATGACCAGAAAAAAAGTTCAAAAGATCCCATATGGACTACTGTCTTTCGGATTTGACAGGACTTTTTAGCATCAGAAAGAGTCTATAAGGAAATCATGGATCGTTTAGACCTTCTGTGGACCCTCTGACCGGAAAAAAAGTTCAAAAGATCCCATATGGACTAATGTCGTTAGGATTTGACTGGACTTTTTAACATCAGAAAGAGTCTATAAGGACGTCATGGATATTTTAGACCTTCTGGGGACCCTCTAACTAGAAAAAAAGTTCAAAAAGTCCAATATTGACTACTCTCTGGCGGACTTGATCTGACTTTTTAACATCAGAAAGAGTCTATGAATACATCATGTAGCTTTTATACCTTCTGGGGACCCTCTGACCAGAAAAAAAGTTCAAAAGGTCCCATATGGACAACTCTCTGGCGGACTTGATCTGACTTTTTAACATCAGAAAGAGTCTATAAGGACACAATGGATCTTTAAGACCTTCTGGGGACCCTCTGACAGGAAAAATTTCAAAAGATCCCATATGGACTACTGTCTTTCGGATTTGACTGGACTTTTTAACATAAAAAGAGTCTATAAGGACATCATGTAACTTTTAGACCTGGGGACCCTCTGACCAAAAACAAACTTCAAAAGATACCATATGGACTACTGTCTTTCGGATTTGACTGGACTTTTTAGCATCAGAAAGAGTCTATAAGGACATCATGGATCTTTTAGACCTTCTGGGGACCCTCTGACCAGAAAAAAAGTTCAAAAGATCCCATATGGACTAATGTCGTTAGGATTTGACTGGACTTTTTAACATCAGAAAGAGTCTATAAGGACGTCATGGATATTTTAGACCTTCTGGGGACCCTCTAACTAGAAAAAAAGTTCAAAAAGTCCAATATTGACTACTCTCTGGCGGACTTGATCTGACTTTTTAACATCAGAAAGAGTCTATGAATACATCATGTAGCTTTTATACCTTCTGGGGACCCTCTGAGCAGAAAAAAAGTTCAAAAGATCCCATATGGACTAATGTCTTTCGGATTTGACTGGACTTTTTAACATCAGAAAGAGTCTATAAGGACTTCATGGATATTTTAGACCTTCTGGGGACCCTCTGACCAGAAAAAAAGTTCAAAAGGTCCCATATGGACTACTCTCTGGCGGACTTGATCTGACTTTTTAACATCAGAAAGAGTCTATAAGGACACAATGGATCTTTAAGACCTTCTGGGGACCCTCTGACAGGAAAAATTTCAAAAGATCCCATATGGACTACTGTCTTTCGGATTTGACTGGACTTTTTAACATAAAAAGAGTCTATAAGGACATCATGTAACTTTTAGACCTGGGGACCCTCTGACCAAAAACAAACTTCAAAAGATCCCATATGGACTACTGTCTTTCGGATTTGACTGGACTTTTTAGCATCAGAAAGAGTCTATAAGGACATCATGGATCTTTTAGACCTTCTGGGGACCCTCTGACCAGAAAAAAAGTTCAAAAGATCCCATATGGACTACTCTCTGGCGGACTTGATCTGACTTTTTAACATAAAAAGAGTCTATAAGGACATCATGTAACTTTTAGACCTGGGGACCCTCTGACCAAAAACAAACTTCAAAAGATCCCATATGGACTACTGTCTTTCGGATTTGACTGAACTTTTTAACATAAAAAGAGTCTATAAGGACATCATGCAACTATTAGACCTTCTGGGGACCCTCTGACCAGAAAAAAAGTTCAAAAGATCCCATATGGACTACTGTCTTTCGGATGTGGCTGGACTTTTTAACATCAGAAAGAGTCTATAAGGACATCATGGATCTTTTAGACCTTCTGGGGACCCTCCGACCAGAAAAAAAGTTCAAAAAGTCCCATATGGACTACTCTCTGGTGGACTTGATCTGACTTGTTAGCATCAGAAAGAGTCTATAAGGAAATCATGGATCGTTTAGACCTTCTGGGGACCCTCTGACCAGAAAAAAAGTTCAAGAGATCCCATATGGACTACTGTCTTTCGGATTTGAATGGACTTTTTAACATCAAAAAGAGTCTATAAGGACATCATGTTACTTTTAGACCTTCTGGGGACCCTGTGACCAGAAAAAAAGTTCAAAAGATCCTATATGGACGACTATCTTTCGGATTTGACTGGACTTTTTAACATCAGAAAGAGTCTATAAGGACATCATGGATCTTTTAGACCTTCTGGGGACCCTCTGACCAGAAAAAAAGTTCAAAAGATCCAATATGGAGTACTGTCTTTCGAATTTGACTGGACTTTTTAACATCAGAAAGAGTCTATGAATACATCATGTAGCTTTTTTACCTTCTGGGGACCATCTGAGCAGAAAAAAAGTTCAAAAGATCTCATATGGACTAATTGTCTTTCGGATTTGACTGGACTTTTTAACATCAGAAAGAGTCTATAAGGACATCATGGATATTTTAAACCTCCTGGGGACCCTCTGACTAGAAAAAAAGTTCAAAAAGTCCAATATTGACTACTCTCTGGTGGACTTGATCTGACTGTTTAACATCAGAAAGAGTCTATAAGGACATAATGGATCTTTTAGACCTTCTGGGGACCCTCTGACCAGAAAAAAAGTTCAAAAGATCCCATATGGACTACTGTCTTTCGGATTTGACTGGACTTTTTAACATCAGAAAGAGTCTATAAGGACATCATGGATTTTTTAGACCTTCTGGGGACCCTTTGACCAGAAAAAAAGTTCAAAAGATCCCATATGGACTACTGTCTTTCGGATTTGACTGGACTTTTTAACATCAAAAATAGTTTATAAGGACATCATGCAGCTTTTAGACCTTCTGGGGACCCTATGACCAGAAAAAAAGTTCAAAAGATCCCATATGGACTACTGTCTTTCGGACTTGACAGGACTTTTTAGCATCAGAAAGAGTCTATAAGGAAATCATGGATCGTTTAGACCTTCTGTGGACCCTCTGACCAGAAAAAAAGTTCAAAAAGTCCAATATTGACTACTCTCTGGCGGACTTGATCTGACTTTTTAACATCAGAAAGAGTCTATGAATACATCATGTAGCTTTTATACCTTCTGGGGACCCTCTGACCAGAAAAAAAGTTCAAAAGATCCCATATGGACTACTGTCTTTTGGAATTTGACTGGACTTTTTAACATCAGAAAGAGTCTATAAGGACATCATGGATCTTTTAGACCTTCTGGGGACCCTTTGACCAGAAAAAAAGTTCAAAAGATCCCATATGGACTACTGTCTTTCAGATTTGACTGGACTTTTTAACATCAAAAATTGTTTATAAGGACATCATGCAGCTTTTAGACCTTCTGGGGACCCTATGACCAGAAAAAAAGTTCAAAAGATCCCATATGGACTACTGTCTTTCGGATTTGACAGGACTTTTTAGCATCAGAAAGAGTCTATAAGGAAATCATGGATCGTTTAGACCTTCTGTGGACCCTCTGACCGGAAAAAAAGTTCAAAAGATCCCATATGGACTAATGTCTTTAGGATTTGACTGGACTTTTTAACATCAGAAAGAGTCTATAAGGACGTCATGGATATTTTAGACCTTCTGGGGACCCTCTAACTAGAAAAAAAGTTCAAAAAGTCCAATATTGACTACTCTCTGGCGGACTTGATCTGACTTTTTAACATCAGAAAGAGTCTATGAATACATCATGTAGCTTTTATACCTTCTGGGGACCCTCTGAGCAGAAAAAAAGTTCAAAAGATCCCATATGGACTAATGTCTTTCGGATTTGACTGGACTTTTTAACATCAGAAAGAGTCTATAAGGACTTCATGGATATTTTAGACCTTCTGGGGACCCTCTGACCAGAAAAAAAGTTCAAAAGGTCCCATATGGACTACTCTCTGGCGGACTTGATCTGACTTTTTAACATCAGAAAGAGTCTATAAGGACACAATGGATCTTTAAGACCTTCTGGGGACCCTCTGACAGGAAAAATTTCAAAAGATCCCATATGGACTACTGTCTTTCGGATTTGACTGGACTTTTTAGCATCAGAAAGAGTCTATAAGGACATCATGGATCTTTTAGACCTTCTGGGGACCCTCTGACCAGAAAAAAAAGTTCAAAAGATCCCATATGGACTACTCTCTGGCGGACTTGATCTGACTTTTTAACATAAAAAGAGTCTATAAGGACATCATGTAACTTTTAGACCTGGGGACCCTCTGACCAAAAACAAACTTCAAAAGATCCCATATGGACTACTGTCTTTCGGATTTGACTGAACTTTTTAACATAAAAAGAGTCTATAAGGACATCATGTAACTATTAGACCTTCTGGGGACCCTCTGACCAGAAAAAAAGTTCAAAAGATCCCATATGGACTACTGTCTTTCGGATGTGGCTGGACTTTTTAACATCAGAAAGAGTCTATAAGGACATCATGGATCTTTTAGACCTTCTGGGGACCCTCCGACCAGAAAAAAAGTTCAAAAAGTCCCATATGGACTACTCTCTGGTGGACTTGATCTGACTTGTTAGCATCAGAAAGAGTCTATAAGGAAATCATGGATCGTTTAGACCTTCTGGGGACCCTCTGACCAGAAAAAAAGTTCAAGAGATCCCATATGGACTACTGTCTTTCGGATTTGAATGGACTTTTTAACATCAAAAAGAGTCTATAAGGACATCATGTTACTTTTAGACCTTCTGGGGACCCTGTGACCAGAAAAAAAGTTCAAAAGATCCTATATGGACGACTATCTTTCGGATTTGACTGGACTTTTTAACATCAGAAAGAGTCTATAAGGACATCATGGATCTTTTAGACCTTCTGGGGACCCTCTGACCAGAAAAAAAGTTCAAAAGATCCAATATGGAGTACTGTCTTTCGAATTTGACTGGACTTTTTAACATCAGAAAGAGTCTATGAATACATCATGTAGCTTTTTTACCTTCTGGGGACCATCTGAGCAGAAAAAAAGTTCAAAAGATCTCATATGGACTAATTGTCTTTCGGATTTGACTGGACTTTTTAACATCAGAAAGAGTCTATAAGGACATCATGGATATTTTAAACCTTCTGGGGACCCTCTGACTAGAAAAAAAGTTCAAAAAGTCCAATATTGACTACTCTCTGGTGGACTTGATCTGACTGTTTAACATCAGAAAGAGTCTATAAGGACATAATGGATCTTTTAGACCTTCTGGGGACCCTCTGACCAGAAAAAAAGTTCAAAAGATCCCATATGGACTACTGTCTTTCGGATTTGACTGGACTTTTTAACATCAGAAAGAGTCTATAAGGACATCATGGATTTTTTAGACCTTCTGGAGACCCTTTGACCAGAAAAAAAGTTCAAAAGATCCCATATGGACTACTGTCTTTCGGATTTGACTGGACTTTTTAACATCAAAAATAGTTTATAAGGACATCATGCAGCTTTTAGACCTTCTGGGGACCCTATGACCAGAAAAAAAGTTCAAAAGATCCCATATGGACTACTGTCTTTCGGACTTGACAGGACTTTTTAGCATCAGAAAGAGTCTATAAGGAAATCATGGATCGTTTAGACCTTCTGTGGACCCTCTGACCAGAAAAAAAGTTCAAAAAGTCCAATATTGACTACTCTCTGGCGGACTTGATCTGACTTTTTAACATCAGAAAGAGTCTATGAATACATCATGTAGCTTTTATACCTTCTGGGGACCCTCTGACCAGAAAAAAAGATCAAAAGGTCCCATATGGACTACTCTCTGGCGGACTTGATCTGACTTTTTAACATCAGAAAGAGTCTATAAGGACACAATGGATCTTTAAGACCTTCTGGGGACCCTCTGACCAGAAAAAAAGTTCAAAAGATCCCATATGGACTACTGTCTTTCGGATTTGACTGGACTTTTTAACATCAAAAATAGTTTATAAGGACATCATGCAGCTTTTAGACCTTCTGGGGACCCTATGACCAGAAAAAAAGTTCAAAAGATCCCATATGGACTACTGTCTTTCGGATTTGACAGGACTTTTTAGCATCAGAAAGAGTCTATAAGGAAATCATGGATCGTTTAGACCTTCTGTGGACCCTCTGACCGGAAAAAAAGTTCAAAAGATCCCATATGGACTAATGTCGTTAGGATTTGACTGGACTTTTTAACATCAGAAAGAGTCTATAAGGACGTCATGGATATTTTAGACCTTCTGGGGACCCTCTAACTAGAAAAAAAGTTCAAAAAGTCCAATATTGACTACTCTCTGGCGGACTTGATCTGACTTTTTAACATCAGAAAGAGTCTATGAATACATCATGTAGCTTTTATACCTTCTGGGGACCCTCTGACCAGAAAAAAAGTTCAAAAGGTCCCATATGGACAACTCTCTGGCGGACTTGATCTGACTTTTTAACATCAGAAAGAGTCTATAAGGACACAATGGATCTTTAAGACCTTCTGGGGACCCTCTGACAGGAAAAATTTCAAAAGATCCCATATGGACTACTGTCTTTCGGATTTGACTGGACTTTTTAACATAAAAAGAGTCTATAAGGACATCATGTAACTTTTAGACCTGGGGACCCTCTGACCAAAAACAAACTTCAAAAGATACCATATGGACTACTGTCTTTCGGATTTGACTGGACTTTTTAGCATCAGAAAGAGTCTATAAGGACATCATGGATCTTTTAGACCTTCTGGGGACCCTCTGACCAGAAAAAAAGTTCAAAAGATCCCATATGGACTAATGTCGTTAGGATTTGACTGGACTTTTTAACATCAGAAAGAGTCTATAAGGACGTCATGGATATTTTAGACCTTCTGGGGACCCTCTAACTAGAAAAAAAGTTCAAAAAGTCCAATATTGACTACTCTCTGGCGGACTTGATCTGACTTTTTAACATCAGAAAGAGTCTATGAATACATCATGTAGCTTTTATACCTTCTGGGGACCCTCTGAGCAGAAAAAAAGTTCAAAAGATCCCATATGGACTAATGTCTTTCGGATTTGACTGGACTTTTTAACATCAGAAAGAGTCTATAAGGACTTCATGGATATTTTAGACCTTCTGGGGACCCTCTGACCAGAAAAAAAGTTCAAAAGGTCCCATATGGACTACTCTCTGGCGGACTTGATCTGACTTTTTAACATCAGAAAGAGTCTATAAGGACACAATGGATCTTTAAGACCTTCTGGGGACCCTCTGACAGGAAAAATTTCAAAAGATCCCATATGGACTACTGTCTTTCGGATTTGACTGGACTTTTTAACATAAAAAGAGTCTATAAGGACATCATGTAACTTTTAGACCTTCTGGGGACCCTCTGACCAAAAACAAACTTCAAAAGATCCCATATGGACTACTGTCTTTCGGATTTGACTGGACTTTTTAGCATCAGAAAGAGTCTATAAGGACATCATGGATCTTTTAGACCTTCTGGGGACCCTCTGACCAGAAAAAAAGTTCAAAAGATCCCATATGGACTACTCTCTGGCGGACTTGATCTGACTTTTTAACATAAAAAGAGTCTATAAGGACATCATGTAACTTTTAGACCTGGGGACCCTCTGACCAAAAACAAACTTCAAAAGATCCCATATGGACTACTGTCTTTCGGATTTGACTGAACTTTTTAACATAAAAAGAGTCTATAAGGACATCATGTAACTATTAGACCTTCTGGGGACCCTCTGACCAGAAAAAAAGTTCAAAAGATCCCATATGGACTACTGTCTTTCGGATGTGGCTGGACTTTTTAACATCAGAAAGAGTCTATAAGGACATCATGGATCTTTTAGACCTTCTGGGGACCCTCCGACCAGAAAAAAAGTTCAAAAAGTCCCATATGGACTACTCTCTGGTGGACTTGATCTGACTTGTTAGCATCAGAAAGAGTCTATAAGGAAATCATGGATCGTTTAGACCTTCTGGGGACCCTGTGACCAGAAAAAAAGTTCAAAAGATCCTATATGGACGACTATCTTTCGGATTTGACTGGACTTTTTAACATCAGAAAGAGTCTATAAGGACATCATGGATCTTTTAGACCTTCTGGGGACCCTCTGACCAGAAAAAAAGTTCAAAAGATCCAATATGGAGTACTGTCTTTCGAATTTGACTGGACTTTTTAACATCAGAAAGAGTCTATGAATACATCATGTAGCTTTTTTACCTTCTGGGGACCATCTGAGCAGAAAAAAAGTTCAAAAGATCTCATATGGACTAATTGTCTTTCGGATTTGACTGGACTTTTTAACATCAGAAAGAGTCTATAAGGACATCATGGATATTTTAAACCTTCTGGGGACCCTCTGACTAGAAAAAAAGTTCAAAAAGTCCAATATTGACTACTCTCTGGTGGACTTGATCTGACTTTTTAACATCAGAAAGAGTCTATAAGGACATCATGGATTTTTTAGACCTTCTGGGGACCCTTTGACCAGAAAAAAAGTTCAAAAGATCCCATATGGACTACTGTCTTTCGGATTTGACTGGACTTTTTAACATCAAAAATAGTTTATAAGGACATCATGCAGCTTTTAGACCTTCTGGGGACCCTATGACCAGAAAAAAAGTTCAAAAGATCCCATATGGACTACTGTCTTTCGGACTTGACAGGACTTTTTAGCATCAGAAAGAGTCTATAAGGAAATCATGGATCGTTTAGACCTTCTGTGGACCCTCTGACCAGAAAAAAAGTTCAAAAAGTCCAATATTGACTACTCTCTGGCGGACTTGATCTGACTTTTTAACATCAGAAAGAGTCTATGAATACATCATGTAGCTTTTATACCTTCTGGGGACCCTCTGACCAGAAAAAAAGTTCAAAAGATCCCATATGGACTACTGTCTTTTGGAATTTGACTGGACTTTTTAACATCAGAAAGAGTCTATAAGGACATCATGGATCTTTTAGACCTTCTGGGGACCCTTTGACCAGAAAAAAAGTTCAAAAGATCCCATATGGACTACTGTCTTTCAGATTTGACTGGACTTTTTAACATCAAAAATTGTTTATAAGGACATCATGCAGCTTTTAGACCTTCTGGGGACCCTATGACCAGAAAAAAAGTTCAAAAGATCCCATATGGACTACTGTCTTTCGGATTTGACAGGACTTTTTAGCATCAGAAAGAGTCTATAAGGAAATCATGGATCGTTTAGACCTTCTGTGGACCCTCTGACCGGAAAAAAAGTTCAAAAGATCCCATATGGACTAATGTCTTTAGGATTTGACTGGACTTTTTAACATCAGAAAGAGTCTATAAGGACGTCATGGATATTTTAGACCTTCTGGGGACCCTCTAACTAGAAAAAAAGTTCAAAAAGTCCAATATTGACTACTCTCTGGCGGACTTGATCTGACTTTTTAACATCAGAAAGAGTCTATGAATACATCATGTAGCTTTTATACCTTCTGGGGACCCTCTGAGCAGAAAAAAAGTTCAAAAGATCCCATATGGACTAATGTCTTTCGGATTTGACTGGACTTTTTAACATCAGAAAGAGTCTATAAGGACTTCATGGATATTTTAGACCTTCTGGGGACCCTCTGACCAGAAAAAAAGTTCAAAAGGTCCCATATGGACTACTCTCTGGCGGACTTGATCTGACTTTTTAACATCAGAAAGAGTCTATAAGGACACAATGGATCTTTAAGACCTTCTGGGGACCCTCTGACAGGAAAAATTTCAAAAGATCCCATATGGACTACTGTCTTTCGGATTTGACTGGACTTTTTAGCATCAGAAAGAGTCTATAAGGACATCATGGATCTTTTAGACCTTCTGGGGACCCTCTGACCAGAAAAAAAGTTCAAAAGATCCCATATGGACTACTCTCTGGCGGACTTGATCTGACTTTTTAACATAAAAAGAGTCTATAAGGACATCATGTAACTTTTAGACCTGGGGACCCTCTGACCAAAAACAAACTTCAAAAGATCCCATATGGACTACTGTCTTTCGGATTTGACTGAACTTTTTAACATAAAAAGAGTCTATAAGGACATCATGTAACTATTAGACCTTCTGGGGACCCTCTGACCAGAAAAAAAGTTCAAAAGATCCCATATGGACTACTGTCTTTCGGATGTGGCTGGACTTTTTAACATCAGAAAGAGTCTATAAGGACATCATGGATCTTTTAGACCTTCTGGGGACCCTCCGACCAGAAAAAAAGTTCAAAAAGTCCCATATGGACTACTCTCTGGTGGACTTGATCTGACTTGTTAGCATCAGAAAGAGTCTATAAGGAAATCATGGATCGTTTAGACCTTCTGGGGACCCTCTGACCAGAAAAAAAGTTCAAGAGATCCCATATGGACTACTGTCTTTCGGATTTGAATGGACTTTTTAACATCAAAAAGAGTCTATAAGGACATCATGTTACTTTTAGACCTTCTGGGGACCCTGTGACCAGAAAAAAAGTTCAAAAGATCCTATATGGACGACTATCTTTCGGATTTGACTGGACTTTTTAACATCAGAAAGAGTCTATAAGGACATCATGGATCTTTTAGACCTTCTGGGGACCCTCTGACCAGAAAAAAAGTTCAAAAGATCCAATATGGAGTACTGTCTTTCGAATTTGACTGGACTTTTTAACATCAGAAAGAGTCTATGAATACATCATGTAGCTTTTTTACCTTCTGGGGACCATCTGAGCAGAAAAAAAGTTCAAAAGATCTCATATGGACTAATTGTCTTTCGGATTTGACTGGACTTTTTAACATCAGAAAGAGTCTATAAGGACATCATGGATATTTTAAACCTTCTGGGGACCCTCTGACTAGAAAAAAAGTTCAAAAAGTCCAATATTGACTACTCTCTGGTGGACTTGATCTGACTGTTTAACATCAGAAAGAGTCTATAAGGACATAATGGATCTTTTAGACCTTCTGGGGACCCTCTGACCAGAAAAAAAGTTCAAAAGATCCCATATGGACTACTGTCTTTCGGATTTGACTGGACTTTTTAACATCAGAAAGAGTCTATAAGGACATCATGGATTTTTTAGACCTTCTGGGGACCCTTTGACCAGAAAAAAAGTTCAAAAGATCCCATATGGACTACTGTCTTTCGGATTTGACTGGACTTTTTAACATCAAAAATAGTTTATAAGGACATCATGCAGCTTTTAGACCTTCTGGGGACCCTATGACCAGAAAAAAGTTCAAAAGATCCCATATGGACTACTGTCTTTCGGACTTGACAGGACTTTTTAGCATCAGAAAGAGTCTATAAGGAAATCATGGATCGTTTAGACCTTCTGTGGACCCTCTGACCAGAAAAAAATTTAAAAAAGTCCAATATTGACTACTCTCTGGCGGACTTGATCTGACTTTTTAACATCAGAAAGAGTCTATGAATACATCATGTAGCTTTTATACCTTCTGGGGACCCTCTGACCAGAAAAAAAGTTCAAAAGATCCCATATGGACTACTGTCTTTTGGAATTTGACTGGACTTTTTAACATCAGAAAGAGTCTATAAGGACATCATGGATCTTTTAGACCTTCTGGGGACCCTTTGACCAGAAAAAAAGTTCAAAAGATCCCATATGGACTACTGTCTTTCGGATTTGACTGGACTTTTTAACATCAAAAATTGTTTATAAGGACATCATGCAGCTTTTAGACCTTCTGGGGACCCTATGACCAGAAAAAAAGTTCAAAAGATCCCATATGGACTACTGTCTTTCGGATTTGACAGGACTTTTTAGCATCAGAAAGAGTCTATAAGGAAATCATGGATCGTTTAGACCTTCTGTGGACCCTCTGACCGGAAAAAAAGTTCAAAAGATCCCATATGGACTAATGTCTTTAGGATTTGACTGGACTTTTTAACATCAGAAAGAGTCTATAAGGACGTCATGGATATTTTAGACCTTCTGGGGACCCTCTAACTAGAAAAAAAGTTCAAAAAGTCCAATATTGACTACTCTCTGGCGGACTTGATCTGACTTTTTAACATCAGAAAGAGTCTATGAATACATCATGTAGCTTTTATACCTTCTGGGGACCCTCTGAGCAGAAAAAAAGTTCAAAAGATCCCATATGGACTAATGTCTTTCGGATTTGACTGGACTTTTTAACATCAGAAAGAGTCTATAAGGACTTCATGGATATTTTAGACCTTCTGGGGACCCTCTGACCAGAAAAAAAGTTCAAAAGGTCCCATATGGACTACTCTCTGGCGGACTTGATCTGACTTTTTAACATCAGAAAGAGTCTATAAGGACACAATGGATCTTTAAGACCTTCTGGGGACCCTCTGACAGGAAAAATTTCAAAAGATCCCATATGGACTACTGTCTTTCGGATTTGACTGGACTTTTTAACATAAAAAGAGTCTATAAGGACATCATGTAACTTTTAGACCTGGGGACCCTCTGACCAAAAACAAACTTCAAAAGATCCCATATGGACTACTGTCTTTCGGATTTGACTGGACTTTTTAGCATCAGAAAGAGTCTATAAGGACATCATGGATCTTTTAGACCTTCTGGGGACCCTCTGACCAGAAAAAAAGTTCAAAAGATCCCATATGGACTACTCTCTGGCGGACTTGATCTGACTTTTTAACATAAAAAGAGTCTATAAGGACATCATGTAACTTTTAGACCTGGGGACCCTCTGACCAAAAACAAACTTCAAAAGATCCCATATGGACTACTGTCTTTCGGATTTGACTGAACTTTTTAACATAAAAAGAGTCTATAAGGACATCATGTAACTATTAGACCTTCTGGGGACCCTCTGACCAGAAAAAAAGTTCAAAAGATCCCATATGGACTACTGTCTTTCGGATGTGGCTGGACTTTTTAACATCAGAAAGAGTCTATAAGGACATCATGGATCTTTTAGACCTTCTGGGGACCCTCCGAGCAGAAAAAAAGTTCAAAAAGTCCCATATGGACTACTCTCTGGTGGACTTGATCTGACTTGTTAGCATCAGAAAGAGTCTATAAGGAAATCATGGATCGTTTAGACCTTCTGGGGACCCTCTGACCAGAAAAAAAGTTCAAAAGATCACATATGGACTGCTGTCTGGCGGACTTGATCTTACTTTATAACATCAGAAAGAGTCTATTAGGACATCATGTAACTTTTAGACCTTCTGGGGACCCTCTGACAAGAAAAAAAGTTCAAAAGATCCCCTATGGACTGCTATCTGGCGGATTGATCTGACTTTTTAACATCAGAAAGAGTCTATTAGGACATCATGTAACTTTTAGACCTTCTGGGGACCCTCTGACCAGAAAAAAAGTTCAAAAAGTCCCATATGGACTACTCTCTGGCGGACTTGATTGACTTTTTAACATCAGAAAAGGTCTATAGGGACATCATGGATCTTTTAGACTTTCTGGGGACCCTCTGACCAAAAATAAAGTTCAAAGGATACTATATGAACTAATCTCTATCGGATTTAACTGGACTTTTTAACATCAAAAAGAATCTGTAAGGACATCATGTAGCTTTTAGACCTTCTGGGGACCCTCTGACCAGAAACAAAGTTCAAAAGAACCCATTTGGACTACTGTCTTTCGGATTTGACTGGACTTTTTAGCATCAGAAAGAGTCTATAAGGACATGAAGTAGCTTTTAGACCTTCTGGGGGACCCTCTGACCAGAGAAAAAGTTCAAAAGATCCCATATGGAGGACTACTGTCTTTCGGATTAGACTGGACTTTTTAACATCAAAAAGACTTTATAAGGACTTCATGTAACTTTTAGACCTTCTGGGGACCCTCTGACCAGAAAAAAAGTTCAAAAGATCCCAAATGGACAACTGTCTTTCGGATGTGGCTGGACTTTTTAACATCAGAAAGAGTCTATAAGAACATCATGGATCTTTTGGACCTTCTGGGGACCCTCTGAGCAGAAAAAAAGTTCAAAAGATCCCATATGGACTACTGTCTTTCACATTTGACTGGACTTTTTAACATCAAAAAGTGTCTATAAGGACATCATGTAACTTTTAGACCTTCTGGGGACCTTCTGACCAGAATAAAAGTTCAAAAGATCCCATCTGACCAGAAAAAAAGTTCAAAAGATCCCATATGGTCTACTCTCTGGCGGACTTGATCTGACTTTTTAACATCAGAAAGAGTCTATAAGGACATAATAGATCTTTTAAACCTCCTGGGGACCCTCTGACCAGAAAAAAAGTTCAAAAGATCCCATATGGACTACTGTCTTTCGGATTTGACTGGATTTTTCAACATCAAAAATAGTTTATAAGGACATAATGTAGCTTTTAGACCTTTTGGGGACCCTCTGACCAGAAAAAAAGTTCAAAAGATCCCATACGGACTACTATCTTTCGCATTTGACTGGACTTTTTAACATCAAAAAGAGTCTATAAGGACATCATGTAACTTTTAGACCTTCTGGGGACCCTCTGACCAGAAAAAAAGTTCAAAAGATCCCATATGGACGACTATCTTTCGAATTTGACTGGACTTTTTAACATCAGAAAGAGTCTATAAGGACATCATGGATCATTTAGACCTTCTGGGGAAACTCTGACCAGAAAAAAAGCTCAAAAGATCCCATATGGACAAGATCGCATATTTCTGTTGGCGGTCTTAACATCATCATGTGACACATGTATAAATAATTTTGACAATTTAACAGAAATAAAGTATATATATATAAATGTAAGCATGCGTAGCGTACTCTTTTCACATGAAAAGAGACAGACAGAAAAGAGAGAAGCCAGAATCAGTGAAGATACATCAATATTGACTAAATTAGTAGGGAAATAGCAATATTTAAAATCATTTTGGTTTACGACTTTGGCTACCTTAAAAAATGTTATTAGTTTTATTATAAATACCGTAATGAGTTTTAGTTTTTTTGCATTGCAATGCAACAAAGTGCCTGTTACTTTTAAAATGTTATTCTTCCATGCAAAATGCTTGTGCAATGCAACCGCACGCTGTTGTAATAGATTGAAACGCATTAGTTCTTGAATGCATTGCAATGGAACAAAGTGCATATTACTTTTAAAATGTTATTCTTCCATGCAAAACGTTTGTGCAATGCAAGCACGCTGTTGCAATGGAATGAAACGAATTAGTTTTGGAATGCATTGCTATGCAACAAAGGGCATATTACTTCTAAAATGTCATTCTTCCAAGGAAAACGCTTGTGCAATGCAACAGCACGCTGTAACAATAGATTGAAACGCATTAGTTCTGGAATGCATTGCAATGCAACAAAGTGCATATTACTTTTAAAATGTTATTCTTCCATGCAAAACGTTTGTGCAATGCAACAGCACGCTGTTGCAATGGAATGGAACTAATTAGTTTTGCAATGCATTGCTATGCAACAAAGGGCATATTACTTTTAAAATGTCATTCTTCCATGCAAAACACTTGTGCAATGCAACAGCACGCTGTTGCAATGGAATGAAACGCATTAGTTCTTGAATGCATTTTAATGCAACAAAGTGCATATTACTTTTAAAATGTTATTCTTCCATGCAAAACGTTTGTGCAATGCAAGCACGCTGTTGCAATGGAATTAAACGAATTAGTTTTGGAATGCATTGCAATGCAACAAAGTGCATATTACTTCTAAAATGTTATTTTTCCATGCAAAAACGCTCGTGCAATGCAATGGAAAGTTGCAATTGAATGCACGCTGTTGCAATGGAATGAAACGCATTAGTTCTTGAATGCATTGCAATGCAACAAAGTGCATATTACTTCTAAAATGGTATTATTCCATGCAAAACGCTTGTGCAATGTAACAGCACGTTGTTGCAATGGAATGAAACGCATTAGTTCTTGAGTGCATTGCAATGCAACAAAGTGCATATTACTTTTAAAATGTTGTTCTTCCATGCAAAACGTTTGTGCAATGCAAGCACGCTGTTGCAATGGAATGAAACAAATTACTTTTGGAATTCATTGCTATGCAACAAAGGGCATATTACTTTTAAAATGTCATTATTCCAAGCAAAACGCTTGTGCAATGCAAAAGCACGCTGTTGCAATGGAATGAAACGCATTAGTTCTGGAATGTATTGCAATGCAACAAAGTGCATATTACTTTTAAAATGTTATTCTTCCATGCAAAATGCTTGTGGAATGCAACCGCACGCTGTTGTAAGAGAATGAAACGCATTAGTTCTTGAATGCATTGCAATGCAACAAAGTGCATATTACTTTTAAAATGTCATTATTCCAAGCAAAACGCCTGTGCAATGCAACAACACGCTGTTGCAATGGAATGAAACGCATTAGTTCTGGAATGCATTGCAATGCAACAAAGTGAATATTACTTTTAAAATGTTATTCTTCCATGCAAAATGCTTGTGCAATGCAACCGCACGCTGTTGTAATAGAATGAAACGCATTAGTTCTTGAATGCATTGCAATGGAACAAAGTGCATATTACTTTTAAAATGTTATTCTTCCATGCAAAATGCTTGTGCAATGAAACCGCACGCTGTTGCAATAGAATGAAACGCATTAGTTCTTGATTGTATTGCAATGCAACAAAGTGTATATTACTTTTAAAATGTTATTCTTCCATGCAAAACATTTGTGCAATGCAAGCACGCTGTTGCAATGGAATGAAACGAATTAGTTTTGGAATGCATTGCTATGCAACAAAGGGCATATTACTTCTAAAATGTCATTCTTCCAAGCAAAACGCTTGTGCAATGCAACAGCACGCTGTTGCAATGGATTGAAACGCATTAGTTCTGGAATGCATTGCAATGCAACAAAGTGCATATTACTTTTAAAATGTTATTCTTCCATGTAAAATGTTTGTGCAATGCAACAGCACGCTGTTGCAATGGAATGGAACTAATTAGTTTTGCAATGCATTGCTATGCAACAAAGGGCATATTACTTTTAAAATGTCATTCTTCCATGCAAAACGCTTGTGCAATGCAACAGCACTCTGTTGCAATGGAATGAAACGCATTAGTTCTTGAATGCATTTTAATGCAACAAAGTGCATATTACTTTTAAAATGTTATTCTTCCATGCAAAACGTTTGTGCAATGCAAGCACGCTGTTGCAATGGAATTAAACGAATTAGTTATGGAATGCATTGCAATGCAACAAAGTGCATATTACTTTTAAAATGTTATTCTTCCATGCAAAACGCTCGTGCAATGCAATGGAAAGTTGCAATTGAATGCACGCTGTTGCAATGGAATGAAACGCATTAGTTCTTGAATGCATTGCAATGCAACAAAGTGCATATTACTTCTAAACTGTTATTCTTCCATGCAAAACGCTTGTGCAATGCAATGGAAAGTTGCAATGGAATTCACGCTGTTGCAATGGAATGAAACGTATTAGTTCTTGAATGCATTGCAATGCAACAAAGTGCATATTACTTCTAAAATGGTATTATTCCATGCAAAACGCTTGTGCAATGTAACAGCACGCTGTTGCAATGGAATGAAACCGATTAGTTCTTGAATGCATTGCAATGCAACAAAGTGCATATTACTTTTAAAATGCTATTCTTCCATGCAAAACGCTCGTGCAATGCAATTGAAAGTTGCAATGGAATGTACGCTGTTGCAATTGAATGCAAAAGCAATAGTTCATGAATGCATTGCAATGCAACAAAGTGCACATTACTTTTAAATGTTATTTTTTCATGCAAAACGCTTATGCAATCAAACACACTGAATTGCATATCTCTTCGTTAAACAAGGGAAATAGTTAGTTATTGTATGCATTGGAAAGCGACAGCTTTGTGATGTTTTCTCCTGAGGACACAAATTAATGAGCTGTATGCAATGCGAAAAACAATATGCTGTGATTTGTCCTTCATACACAAATGATTATGGTTAGTTTTTTCATTGCACAAAGGAAAACGTTAGACCTTTTATGCAATGGAAT
This sequence comes from Siphateles boraxobius, assembly GCF_051911475.1. NCBI lineage: Eukaryota > Metazoa > Chordata > Actinopteri > Cypriniformes > Leuciscidae > Siphateles > Siphateles boraxobius. Next base: position 5,226,902 of record NW_027509197.1, read on the forward strand.
GAAACAACAATAATGTTGTTAAAACAGCAGATTTCTTTGCCCATCTCTTTAATGCACTACTGAATGAGCTAGTTCTTGAATGCATTGTAATGCAATAAAGTGCATATTGCTTATAGGTTATTCTTCGATACTTTTCGTTCGTATTCATCGTTACGCTTGATTGTATGTGCAATGCAATGCAATGCAGATTAGTTCTTGAATGCATTGCAAAGCAAAAAAAAGTGCATCAGATGCTTCTGATGCTTAAATGGCCATATACATCCATATCTGACCTATTGATCTATTTTCTGTTAAAAAGGGTCCTCAAATGCTATTCTTACGCTTTATCATATGTGCATAAGTTAGTCCTTTTATGGAATGGAATGAAACAACAAAACGTTTTTTAAAACAGCAGATTGCATTGCAATCTCTTCAATGCACTACAAAATGAGTTGGTTCTTGAATGCTTTGCAATTCAACAGTGTGCATATTGCTTATATGTTATTCTAAAGGGTCATCAAAAGGTTCAAAACTATATATTTTTATAGACTCTTTCTTATAAGTCCGCCAGACAGTAGTCCATATTGGACCGTTTGAACTTTTTTCATGTCAAAGGGTCATCAAGAGGTTTAAAAACTATATCCTTATAGACTCTTTCTGATGTTAAATCAGCCACACTCAGGGTCCCTTTTTGACCTACTGAACATATTTCTGGACAAAGAGTTCTTGAACAATAATTACTTTTCATTCAGTCACTGGTCAAAGGGACCTCAAAACGTTTTAAACAATATAAACTTGTAGGCTCTTTCTGAAGTTAAGTCCGCCAGACAGTAAGTCCATATCGGAACTTTTGAACTTTTGTTCTGGTCAATTTCCTTATAATATACTCTTTCTGATGTTAAATCAGCCATTCATAGGTCCTTTTTTGACCTACTGAACAAATTTCTCGTCCAAGAGTACTTGATCTTGACCTTTCTATATAGACTGTTTGCTTCATAAGCCATACAGAAGTCCATCCCTGACCTATTGAACTTTTGTTTGGTCAAAGGTACCTCAAAAAGGTTTAAACAATATAAACTTGTAGACTCCTAATGTTAAATCAGCCATTCAGAGGTCCCTTTTTAACCTACTAAAGTCTGTAAGGATTTGACTGGACTTTTTAGTATCAGAAAGAGTCTATCAGGACATCATGGATTTTTTGGACCTTCTGGGGACCCTCTGAGCAGAAAAAAAGATCAAAAGATCCCATATGGACTAATGTCTTTCGGATTTGACTGGACTTTTTAACATCAAAAAGAGTCTATAAGGAGATCATGTAACTTTTAGACCTGGGGACCCTCTGACCAAAAACAAACTTCAAAAGATCCCATATGGACTACTGTCTTTCGGATTTGACTGGACTTTTTAGCATCAGAAAGAGTCTATAAGGACATCATGGATCTTTTAGACCTTCTGGGGACCCTCTGACCAGAAAAAAAGTTCAAAAGATCCCATATGGACTACTCTCTGGCGGACTTGATCTGACTTTTTAACATAAAAAGAGTCTATAAGGACATCATGTAACTTTTAGACCTTCTGGGGACCCTCTGACCAGAAAAAAAGTTCAAAAGGTTCCATATGGACTACTCTCTGGCTGACTTGATCTGACTTTTTAACATAAGAAAGAGTCTATAGGGACATCATGGATCTTTTAGACCTTCTGGGGACCCTCTGACCAGAAATAAAGTTCAAAAGATCCCATTTGGACTACTGTCTTTCGGATTTGACTGGACTTTTTAACATAAAAAGAATCTATAAGGACATCGTTTAACTTTTAGACCTTCTGGGGACCCTCTGACCAAAAATAAACTTCAAAAGATCCCATATGGACTACTGTCTTTCGGATTTGACTGGACTTTTTAGCATCAGAGAGAGTCTATAAGGACATCATGGATCTTTTAGACCTTCTGGGGACCCTCTGACCAGAAAAAAAGTTCAAAAGATCCCATATGGACTACTGTCTTTCGGATGTGGCTGGACTTTTTACCATCAGAAAGAGTCTATAAGGACATCATGGATCTTTTAGACCTTCTGGGGACCCTCTGACCAGAAAAAAAGTTCAAAAAGTCCCATATGGACTACTCTCTGGTTGACATGCTCTGACTTTTTAACATCAGAAAGAGTCTATAAGGATATAATGGATCTTTTAGACCTTCTGGGGACCCTCTGACCAGAATAAAAATTCAAAAGATCCCATATGGACTACTGTCTTCAGGATTTGACTAGACTTTTTAGCATCACAAAGTGTTTATAAGGACCTCATGTAACTTTTAGACCTTCTGGGGACCCTCTGACCCGAAAAAAAGTTCAAAAGATCCCATATGGACTTCTGTCTTTCGGATTTGACTGGACTTTTTAACATCAGAAAGAGTCTATAAGGACATCATGGATCTTTTAGACCTTCTGGGGACCCTCTGACCAGAAACAAAGTTCAAAAGATCCCATATGGACTACGGTCTTTCGGATGTGGCTGGACTTTTTAACATCAGAAAGAGTCTGTAAGGACATCATGGATCTTTAAGACCTTCTTGGGACCCTCTGACCAGAAAAAAAGTTCAAAAGATCCCATATGGATAACTGTCTTTCGGATTTGACTGGACTTTTTAGCATCAGAAAGAGTCTATAAGGACATCATGGATCTTTTAGACCTTCTGGGGACCCTCTGACCAGAAAAAAAGTTCAAAAAGTCCCATATGGACTACTCTTTGGCGGACTTGATCTGACTTTTTACCATCAGAAAGAGTCTATAAGGACATCATGGATCTTTTAGACCTTCTGGGGACCCTCTGACCAGAAAAAAAGTTCAAAAAGTCCCATATGGACTACTCTCTGGTTGACATGCTCTGACTTTTTAACATCAGAAAGAGTCTATAAGGACATCATAGATCTTTTAGACCTTCTGGGGACCCTCTGACCAGAAAAAAAGTTCAAAAGATCCCATATGGACTACTCTCTGGTGGACATGCTCTGACTTTTTAACATCAGAAAGAGTCTATAAGGATATAATGGATCTTTTAGACCTTCTGGGGACCCTCTGACCAGAAAAAAAGTTCAAAAGATCCCATATGGACTACTGTCTTTCGGATTTGACTGGACTTTATAACATCACAAAGTGTTTATAAGGACCTCATGTAACTTTTAGACCTTCTGGGGACCCTCTGACCCGAAAAAAAGTTCAAAAGATCCCATATGGACTTCTGTCTTTCGGATTTGACTGGACTTTTTAACATCAGAAAGAGTCTATAAGGACATCATGGATCTTTTAGACCTTCTGGGGACCCTCTGACCAGAAACAAAGTTCAAAAGATCCCATATGGACTACGGTCTTTCGGATGTGGCTGGACTTTTTAACATCAGAAAGAGTCTGTAAGGACATCATGGATCTTTAAGACCTTCTTGGGACCCTCTGACCAGAAAAAAAGTTCAAAAGATCCCATATGGATAACTGTCTTTCGGATTTGACTGGACTTTTTAGCATCAGAAAGAGTCTATAAGGACATCATGGATCTTTTAGACCTTCTGGGGACCCTCTGACCAGAAAAAAAGTTCAAAAAGTCCCATATGGACTACTCTTTGGCGGACTTGATCTGACTTTTTAACATCAGAAAGAGTCTATAAGGACATCATGGATCTTTTAGACCTTCTGGGGACCCTCTGACCAGAAAAAAAGTTCAAAAAGTCCCATATGGACTACTCTCTGGTTGACATGCTCTGACTTTTTAACATCAGAAAGAGTCTATAAGGATATAATGGATCTTTTAGACCTTCTGGGGACCCTCTGACCAGAATAAAAATTCAAAAGATCCCATATGGACTACTGTCTTCAGGATTTGACTAGACTTTTTAGCATCACAAAGTGTTTATAAGGACCTCATGTAACTTTTAGACCTTCTGGGGACCCTCTGACCCGAAAAAAAGTTCAAAAGATCCCATATGGACTTCTGTCTTTCGGATTTGACTGGACTTTTTAACATCAGAAAGAGTCTATAAGGACATCATGGATCTTTTAGACCTTCTGGGGACCCTCTGACCAGAAACAAAGTTCAAAAGATCCCATATGGACTACGGTCTTTCGGATGTGGCTGGACTTTTTAACATCAGAAAGAGTCTGTAAGGACATCATGGATCTTTAAGACCTTCTTGGGACCCTCTGACCAGAAAAAAAGTTCAAAAGATCCCATATGGATAACTGTCTTTCGGATTTGACTGGACTTTTTAGCATCAGAAAGAGTCTATAAGGACATCATGGATCTTTTAGACCTTCTGGGGACCCTCTGACCAGAAAAAAAGTTCAAAAAGTCCCATATGGACTACTCTTTGGCGGACTTGATCTGACTTTTTACCATCAGAAAGAGTCTATAAGGACATCATGGATCTTTTAGACCTTCTGGGGACCCTCTGACCAGAAAAAAAGTTCAAAAAGTCCCATATGGACTACTCTCTGGTTGACATGCTCTGACTTTTTAACATCAGAAAGAGTCTATAAGGACATCATAGATCTTTTAGACCTTCTGGGGACCATCTGACCAGAAAAAAAGTTCAAAAGATCCCATATGGACTACTGTCTTTCGGATTTGACTGGACTTTATAACATCACAAAGTGTTTATAAGGACCTCATGTAACTTTTAGACCTTCTGGGGACCCTCTGACCCGAAAAAAAGTTCAAAAGATCCCATATGGACTTCTGTCTTTCGGATTTGACTGGACTTTTTAACATCAGAAAGAGTCTATAAGGACATCATGGATCTTTTAGACCTTCTGGGGACCCTCTGACCAGAAACAAAGTTCAAAAGATCCCATATGGACTACGGTCTTTCGGATGTGGCTGGACTTTTTAACATCAGAAAGAGTCTGTAAGGACATCATGGATCTTTAAGACCTTCCTGGGACCCTCTGACCAGAAAAAAAGTTCAAAAGATCCCATATGGATAACTGTCTTTCGGATTTGACTGGACTTTTTAGCATCAGAAAGAGTCTATAAGGACATCATGGATCTTTTAGACCTTCTGGGGACCCTCTGACCAGAAAAAAAGTTCAAAAAGTCCCATATGGACTACTCTTTGGCGGACTTGATCTGACTTTTTAACATCAGAAAGAGTCTATAAGGACATAATAGATCTTTTAGACCTTCTGGGGACCCTCTGACCAGAAAAAATGTTCAAAAGATCCCATATGAACTACTGTCTTTTGTATTTGACTGGACATTTTAACATCAAAAAGAGTTTATAAGGACTTCATGTAACTTTTAGACCTTCTGGGGACCCTCTGACCAGAAAAAAAGTTCGAAAGATCCCATATGGACTACTGTCTTTCGGATTTGACTGGACTTTTTAACATAAAAAGAGTCTATAAGGACATCATGTAACTTTTAGACCTTCTGGGGACCCTCTGACTAAAAACAAACTTCAAAAGATCCCATATGGACTACTGTCTTTCGGATTTGACTGGACTTTTTAACATCAAAAAGAGTTTATAAGGACTTCATGTAACTTTTAGACCTTCTGGGGACCCTCTGACCAGAAAAAAAGTTCGAAAGATCCCGTATGGACTACTGTCTTTTGGATTTGACTGGACTTTTTAACATAAAAAGAGTCTATAAGGACATCATGTAACTTTTAGACCTTCTGGGGACCCTCTGACTAAAAACAAACTTCAAAAGATCCCATATGGACTACTGTCTTTCGGATTTGACTGGAGTTTTTAACATCAGAAAGAGTCTATAAGGACATCATGGATCTTTTAGACCTTCTGGGGACCCTCTGACCAGAAAAAAAGTTCAAAAAGTCCCATATGGACTACTCTCTGGTGGACATGCTCTGACTTTTTAACATCAGAAAGAGTCTATAAGGATATAATGGATCTTTTAGACCTTCTGGGGACCCTCTGACCAGAAAAAAAGTTCAAAAGATCCCATATGGACTACTGTCTTTCGGATTTGACTGGACTTTATAACAACACAAAGTGTTTATAAGGACCTCATGTAACTTTTAGACCTTCTGGGGACCCTCTGACCCGAAAAAAAGTTCAAAAGATCCCATATGAACTACTGTCTTTCGGATTTGACTGGACTTTTTAACATCAGAAAGAGTCTATAAGGACATCATGGATCTTTTAGACCTTCTGGGGACCCTCTGACCAGAAACAAAGTTCAAAAGATCCCATATGGACTACGGTCTTTCGGATGTGGCTGGACTTTTTAACATCAGAAAGAGTCTGTAAGGACATCATGGATCTTTAAGACCTTCTTGGGACCCTCTGACCAGAAAAAAGTTCAAAAGATCCCATATGGATAACTGTCTTTCGGATTTGACTGGACTTTTTAGCATCAGAAAGAGTCTATAAGGACATCATGGATCTTTTAGACCTTCTGGGGACCCTCTGACCAGAAAAAAAGTTCAAAAAGTCCCATATGGACTACTCTTTGGCGGACTTGATCTGACTTTTTAACATCAGAAAGAGTCTATAAGGACATAATAGATCTTTTAGACCTTCTGGGGACCCTCTGACCAGAAAAAAAGTTCAAAAGATCCCATATGAACTACTGTCTTTTGTATTTGACTGGACATTTTAACATCAAAAAGAGTTTATAAGGACTTCATGTAACTTTTAGACCTTCTGGGGACCCTCTGACCAGAAAAAAGTTCGAAAGATCCCATATGGACTACTGTCTTTCGGATTTGACTGGACTTTTTAACATAAAAAGAGTCTATAAGGACATCATGTAACTTTTAGACCTTCTGGGGACCCTCTGACTAAAAACAAACTTCAAAAGATCCCATATGGACTACTGTCTTTCGGATTTGACTGGACTTTTTAATATCAAAAAGAGTTTATAAGGACTTCATGTAACTTTTAGACCTTCTGGGGACCCTCTGACCAGAAAAAAAGTTCGAAAGATCCCATATGGACTACTGTCTTTTGGATTTGACTGGACTTTTTAACATAAAAAGAGTCTATAAGGACATCATGTAACTTTTAGACCTTCTGGGGACCCTCTGACTAAAAACAAACTTCAAAAGATCCCATATGGACTACTGTCTTTCGGATTTGACTGGACTTTTTAACATCAGAAAGAGTCTATAAGGACATCATGGATCGTTTAGACCTTCTGGGGACCCTCTGACCAGAAAAAAAGTTTAAAAAGTCCCATATGGACTACTCTCTGGTGGACATGATCTGACTTTTTAACATCAGAAAGAGTCAATAAGGATATAATGGATCTTTTAGACCTTTTGGGGACCCTCTGACCAGAATAAAAATTCAAAAGATCCCATATGGACTACTGTCTTTCCGATTTGACTAGACTTTTTAGCATCAGAAAGAGTCTATAAGGACATCATGGATCTTTTAGACCTTCTGGGGACCCTCTGACCAGAAAAAAAGTTCAAAAGATCCCATATGGACTACTGTCTTTTGGATGTGGCTGGACTTTTTAACATCAAAAAGTGTTTATAAGGACTTAATGTAACTTTTAGACCTTCTGGAGACCCTCTGACCAGAAAAAAAGTGCAAAAGATCCCATATGGACTACTGTCTTTTGGATGTGGCTGGACTTTTTAACATTAGAAAGAGTCTGTAAGGACATTATGGATCTTTAAGACCTTCTGGGGACCCTCTGACCAGAAAAAAAGTTTAAAAAGTCCCATATGGACTACTCTCTGGTGGACATGATCTGACTTTTTAACATCAGAAAGAGTCTATAAGGATATAATGGATCTTTTAGACCTTTTGGGGACCCTCTGACCAGAATAAAAATTCAAAAGATCCCATATGGACTACTGTCTTTCCGATTTGACTAGACTTTTTAACATCAAAAAGTGTTTATAAGGACTTCATGTAACTTTTAGACCTTCTGGAGACCCTCTGACCAGAAAAAAAGTTCAAAAGATCCCATATGGACTACTGTCTTTTGGATGTGGCTGGACTTTTTAACATTAGAAAGAGTCTGTAAGGACATTATGGATCTTTAAGACCTTCTGGGGACCCTCTGACCAGAAAAAAAGTTTAAAAAGTCCCATATGGACTACTCTCTGGTGGACCTGATCTGACTTTTTAACATCAGAAAGAGTCTATAAGGATATAATGGATCTTTTAGACCTTTTGGGGACCCTCTGACCAGAATAAAAATTCAAAAGATCCCATATGGACTACTGTCTTTCCGATTTGACTAGACTTTTTAGCATCAGAAAGAGTCTATAAGGACATCATGGATCTTTTAGACCTTCTGGGGACCCTCTGACCAGAAAAAAAGTTCAAAAGATCCCATATGGACTACTGTCTTTTGGATGTGGCTGGACTTTTTAACATCAAAAAGTGTTTATAAGGACTTCATGTAACTTTTAGACCTTCTGGAGACCCTCTGACCAGAAAAAAAGTTCAAAAGATCCCATATGGACTACTGTCTTTTGGATGTGGCTGGACTTTTTAACATTAGAAAGAGTCTGTAAGGACATTATGGATCTTTAAGACCTTCTTGGGACCCTCTGACCAGAAAAAAAGTTCAAAAGATCCCATATGGACTACTGTCTTTTGGATGTGGCTGGACTTTTTAACATAAAAAGAGTCTATAAGGACATCATGTAACTTTCAGACCTTCTGGGGACCCTCTGACCAGAAACAAAGTTCAAAAAGTCCCATATGGACTACTCTCTGGCGGACTTGATCTGACTTTTTAACATCAGAAAGAGTCTAAAAGGACATCATGGATCTTTTAGAACATCTGGGGAACCTCTGACCAGAAAAAAAGTTCAAAAGATCCCATATGGACTACTGTCTTTCGGATGTGACTGGACATTTTAACATCAGAAAGAGTCTATAAGGACATCATGGATCTTTTAGACCTTCTGGGGACCCTCTGACTAAAAAAAAAGTTCAAAAAGTCCCATATGGACAACTTTCTGGCGGACTTGATCTGACTTTTTAACATCAGAAAGAGTGTACGGTCATAATGGATCTTTTAGACCTTCTGGGGACCCTCTGACCAGAAAAAAAGTTCAAAAGATCCCATATGGACTACTGTCTTTTGGATTTGGCTGGACTTTTTAACATCAAAAAGTGTTTATAAGGACTTCATGTAACTTTTAGACCTTCTGGAGACCCTCTGACCAGAAAAAAAGTTCAAAAGATCCCATATGGACTACTGTCTTTCGGATGTGGCTGGACTTTTTAACATCAAAAAGAGTCTGTAAGGACATTATGGATCTTTAAGACCTTCTTGGGACCCTCTGACCAGAAAAAAAGTTCAAAAGATCCCATGTGGAGTACTGTCTTTCGAATTTGACTGGACTTTTTAACATCAAAAAGAGTCTATAAGGACATCATGTAACTTTTAGACCTTCTGGGGACCCTCTGACCAGAAGAAAAGTTCAAAAGATCCCATATGGACTACTGTCTTTCGAATTTGACTGGACTTTTTAACTAAAAAAAGAGTCTATAAGGACATCATGTAACTTTTAGACCTTCTGGGGACCCTCTGACCAGAAACAAAGTTCAAAAAGTCCCATATGGACTACTCTCTGGAGGACTTGATCTGACTTTTTAACATCAGAAAGAGTCTAAAAGGACATCATGGATCTTTTAGAACTTCTGGGGAAACTCTGACCAGAAAAAAAGTTCAAATGATCCCATATGGACTACTGTCTTTCGGATGTGGCTGGACTTTTTAATATCAGAAATAGTCTATAAGGACATCATGGATCTTTTAGACCTTCTGGGGACCCTCTGACCAGAAAAAAAGTTCAAAAGGTCCCATATGGACTACTCTCTGGAGGACTTGATCTGACTTTTTAACATCAGAAAGAGTCTAAAAGGACATCATGGATCTTTTAGAACTTCTGGGGAAACTCTGACCAGAAAAAAAGTTCAAAAGATCCCATATGGACTATTGTCTTTCGGATTTGACTGGACTTTTTAGCACCAGAAAGAGTTTTTAAGGACATCATTGATCTTTTAGACTTTCTGGGGACCCTCTAAGCAGGAAAAACAGTTGAAAAGGTCCCATATGGACTACTGTCTGGTGGACGTGACTTTTTAACATCAAAAAGAGTCTACAAGGACATCTTGTAGCTTTTAGACCTTCTGGGGACACTATGACCAGAAAAAAAGTTCAAAAGGTCCCACATGGACTGTTGTTGGCGGACTTGACTTTTTAACAGCAGAAAATGTCTGTATGGACATCATCATGAAGATTTTAGACCTTGTGGGGAACCTCTGACCAGACTTTTTAACATCAAAAAGAGTCTATAAGGACATCATGTAACTTTTAGACCTTCTGGGGACCCTCTGACCAGAAAAAAAGTTTAAAAGATCCCATATGGACTACTCTCTGGCGGACTTGATCTGACTTTTTAATATCAGAAAGAGTCTATAAGGACATAATGGATCTTTTAGACCTTCCGGGGACCCTCTGACAGGAAAAAAAGTTCAAAAGATCCTATATGGACTACTGTCTTTCGGATTTGACTGGATTTTTAACATAAAAAGAGTCTATAAGGACATCATGTAACTTTTAGACCTTCTGGGGACCCTCTGACCAAAAACAAACTTCAAAAGATCCAATATGGACTACTGTCTTTCGGATTTGACTGGACTTTTTAGCATCAGAAAGAGTCTATAAGGACATCATGGATCTTTTAGACCTTCTGGGGACCCTCTGACCAGAAAAAAAGTTCAAAAAGTCCCATATGGACTACTCTCTGGCGGACTTGATCTGACTTTTTAACATCAGAAAGAGTCTATAAGGACATCATGGATCTTTTAGACCTTCTAGGGACCCTCTGACCAGAAAAAAAGTTCAAAAGATCCCATATGGACTACTGTCTTTCGGATTTGACTGGACTTTTTAACATCAAAAAGAGTCTATAAGGACATCATGTAACTTTTAGACCTTCTGGGGACCCTCTGACCAGACAAAAAGTTAAAAAGATCCCATATGGACTACTCTCTGGCGGACTTGATCTGACTTTTTAACATCAGAAAGAGTCTATAAGGACATCATGAATCTTTAATACTTTCTGGGGACCCTTTGAGCAGGAAAAAAGTTCAAAAGGTCCCATATGGACTACTGTCTGGTGGACGTGACTTTTTAACATCAAAAAGAGTCTACAAGGACATCTTGTTGCTTTTAGACCTCCTGGCGACACTCTGACCAGAAAAAAAGTTCAAAAGGTCCCACATGGACTGCTGTTGGCGAACTTGATTTTTTAACAGCAGAAAATGTCATGTAGATTTTAGACCTTGTGGGGAACCTCTGACCAGACTTTTTAACATCAAAAAGCGTCTATAAGGACATCATGTAACTTTTAGACCTTCTGGGGACCCTCTGACCAGAAAAAAAGTTCAAAAGGTTCCGTATGGACTACTCTCTGGCGGACTTGATCTGACTTTTTAACATAAGAAAGAGTCTATAGGGACATCATGGATCTTTTAGACCTTCTGGGGACCCTCTGACCAGAAATAAAGTTCAAAAGATCCCATTTGGACTACTGTCTTTCGGATTTGACTGGACTTTTTAACATAAAAAGAGTCTATAAGGACATCGTTTAACTTTTAGACCTTCTGGGGACCCTCTGACCAAAAATAAACTTCAAAAGATCCCATATGGACTACTGTCTTTCGGATTTGACTGGACTTTTTAGCATCAGAGAGAGTCTATAAGGACATCATGGATCTTTTAGACCTTCTGGGGACCCTCTGACCAGAAAAAAAGTTCAAAAGATCCCATATGGACTACTGTCTTTCGGATGTGGCTGGACTTTTTACCATCAGAAAGAGTCTATAAGGACATCATGGATCTTTTAGACCTTCTGGGGACCCTCTGACCAGAAAAAAAGTTCAAAAAGTCCCATATGGACTACTCTCTGGTGGACATGCTCTGACTTTTTAACATCAGAAAGAGTCTATAAGGATATAATGGATCTTTTAGACCTTCTGGGGACCCTCTGACCAGAATAAAAATTCAAAAGATCCCATATGGACTACTGTCTTCAGGATTTGACTAGACTTTTTAGCATCAGAAAGAGTCTATAAGGACATCATAGATCTTTTAGACCTTCTGGGGACCCTCTGACCAGAAAAAAAGTTCAAAAGATCCCATATGGACTACTGTCTTTCGGATTTGACTGGACTTTATAACATCACAAAGTGTTTATAAGGACCTCATGTAACTTTTAGACCTTCTGGGGACCCTCTGACCCGAAAAAAAGTTCAAAAGATCCCATATGGACTTCTGTCTTTCGGATTTGACTGGACTTTTTAACATCAGAAAGAGTCTATAAGGACATCATGGATCTTTTAGACCTTCTGGGGACCCTCTGACCAGAAACAAAGTTCAAAAGATCCCATATGGACTACGGTCTTTCGGATGTGGCTGGACTTTTTAACATCAGAAAGAGTCTGTAAGGACATCATGGATCTTTAAGACCTTCTTGGGACCCTCTGACCAGAAAAAAAGTTCAAAAGATCCCATATGGATAACTGTCTTTCGGATTTGACTGGACTTTTTAGCATCAGAAAGAGTCTATAAGGACATCATGGATCTTTTAGACCTTCTGGGGACCCTCTGACCAGAAAAAAAGTTCAAAAAGTCCCATATGGACTACTCTTTGGCGGACTTGATCTGACTTTTTAACATCAGAAAGAGTCTATAAGGACATAATAGATCTTTTAGACCTTCTGGGGACCCTCTGACTAGAAAAAATGTTCAAAAGATCCCATATGAACTACTGTCTTTTGTATTTGACTGGACATTTTAACATCAAAAAGAGTTTATAAGGACTTCATGTAACTTTTAGACCTTCTGGGGACCCTCTGACCAGAAAAAAAGTTCGAAAGATCCCATATGGACTACTGTCTTTCGGATTTGACTGGACTTTTTAACATAAAAAGAGTCTATAAGGACATCATGTAACTTTTAGACCTTCTGGGGACCCTCTGACTAAAAACAAACTTCAAAAGATCCCATATGGACTACTGTCTTTCGGATTTGACTGGACTTTTTAACATCAAAAAGAGTTTATAAGGACTTCATGTAACTTTTAGACCTTCTGGGGACCCTCTGACCAGAAAAAAAGTTCGAAAGATCCCGTATGGACTACTGTCTTTTGGATTTGACTGGACTTTTTAACATAAAAAGAGTCTATAAGGACATCATGTAACTTTTAGACCTTCTGGGGACCCTCTGACTAAAAATAAACTTCAAAAGATCCCATATGGACTACTGTCTTTCGGATTTGACTGGACTTTTTAACATCAGAAAGAGTCTATAAGGACATCATGGATCTTTTAGACCTTCTGGGGACCCTCTGACCAGAAAAAAAGTTCAAAAAGTCCCATATGGACTACTCTCTGGTGGACATGCTCTGACTTTTTAACATCAGAAAGAGTCTATAAGGATATAATGGATCTTTTAGACCTTCTGGGGACCCTCTGACCAGAAAAAAAGTTCAAAAGATCCCATATGGACTACTGTCTTTCGGATTTGACTGGACTTTATAACAACACAAAGTGTTTATAAGGACCTCATGTAACTTTTAGACCTTCTGGGGACCCTCTGACCCGAAAAAAAGTTCAAAAGATCCCATATGAACTACTGTCTTTCGGATTTGACTGGACTTTTTAACATCAGAAAGAGTCTATAAGGACATCATGGATCTTTTAGACCTTCTGGGGACCCTCTGACCAGAAACAAAGTTCAAAAGATCCCATATGGACTACGGTCTTTCGGATGTGGCTGGACTTTTTAACATCAGAAAGAGTCTGTAAGGACATCATGGATCTTTAAGACCTTCTTGGGACCCTCTGACCAGAAAAAAAGTTCAAAAGATCCCATATGGATAACTGTCTTTCGGATTTGACTGGACTTTTTAGCATCAGAAAGAGTCTATAAGGACATCATGGATCTTTTAGACCTTCTGGGGACCCTCTGACCAGAAAAAAAGTTCAAAAAGTCCCATATGGACTACTCTTTGGCGGACTTGATCTGACTTTTTAACATCAGAAAGAGTCTATAAGGACATAATAGATCTTTTAGACCTTCTGGGGACCCTCTGACCAGAAAAAAAGTTCGAAAGATCCCATATGGACTACTGTCTTTCGGATTTGACTGGACTTTTTAACATAAAAAGAGTCTATAAGGACATCATGTAACTATTAGACCTTCTGGGGACCCTCTGACTAAAAACAAACTTCAAAAGATCCCATATGGACTACTGTCTTTCGGATTTGACTGGACTTTTTAACATCAAAAAGAGTTTATAAGGACTTCATGTAACTTTTAGACCTTCTGGGGACCCTCTGACCAGAAAAAAAGTTCGAAAGATCCCATATGGACTACTGTCTTTTGGATTTGACTGGACTTTTTAACATAAAAAGAGTCTATAAGGACATCATGTAACTTTTAGACCTTCTGGGGACCCTCTGACTAAAAACAAACTTCAAAAGATCCCATATGGACTACTGTCTTTCGGATTTGACTGGACTTTTTAACATCAGAAAGAGTCTATAAGGACATCATGGATCGTTTAGACCTTCTGGGGACCCTCTGACCAGAAAAAAAGTTTAAAAAGTCCCATATGGACTACTCTCTGGTGGACATGATCTGACTTTTTAACATCAGAAAGAGTCTATAAGGATATAATGGATCTTTTAGACCTTTTGGGGACCCTCTGACCAGAATAAAAATTCAAAAGATCCCATATGGACTACTGTCTTTCCGATTTGACTAGACTTTTTAGCATCAGAAAGAGTCTATAAGGACATCATGGATCTTTTAGACCTTCTGGGGACCCTCTGACCAGAAAAAAAGTTCAAAAGATCCCATATGGACTACTGTCTTTTGGATGTGGCTGGACTTTTTAACATCAAAAAGTGTTTATAAGGACTTCATGTAACTTTTAGACCTTCTGGAGACCCTCTGACCAGAAAAAAAGTGCAAAAGATCCCATATGGACTACTGTCTTTTGGATGTGGCTGGACTTTTTAACATTAGAAAGAGTCTGTAAGGACATTATGGATCTTTAAGACCTTCTGGGGACCCTCTGACCAGAAAAAAAGTTTAAAAAGTCCCATATGGACTACTCTCTGGTGGACATGATCTGACTTTTTAACATCAGAAAGAGTCTATAAGGATATAATGGATCTTTTAGACCTTTTGGGGACCCTCTGACCAGAATAAAAATTCAAAAGATCCCATATGGACTACTGTCTTTCCGATTTGACTAGACTTTTTAACATCAAAAAGTGTTTATAAGGACTTCATGTAACTTTTAGACCTTCTGGAGACCCTCTGACCAGAAAAAAAGTTCAAAAGATCCCATATGGACTACTGTCTTTTGGATGTGGCTGGACTTTTTAACATTAGAAAGAGTCTGTAAGGACATTATGGATTTTTAAGACCTTCTGGGGACCCTCTGACCAGAAAAAAAGTTTAAAAAGTCCCATATGGACTACTCTCTGGTGGACCTGATCTGACTTTTTAACATCAGAAAGAGTCTATAAGGATATAATGGATCTTTTAGACCTTTTGGGGACCCTCAGACCAGAATAAAAATTCAAAAGATCCCATATGGACTACTGTCTTTCCGATTTGACTAGACTTTTTAGCATCAGAAAGAGTCTATAAGGACATCATGGATCTTTTAGACCTTCTGGGGACCCTCTGACCAGAAAAAAAGTTCAAAAGATCCCATATGGACTACTGTCTTTTGGATGTGGCTGGACTTTTTAACATCAAAAAGTGTTTATAAGGACTTCATGTAACTTTTAGACCTTCTGGAGACCCTCTGACCAGAAAAAAAGTTCAAAAGATCCCATATGGACTACTGTCTTTTGGATGTGGCTGGACTTTTTAACATTAGAAAGAGTCTGTAAGGACATTATGGATCTTTAAGACCTTCTTGGGACCCTCTGACCAGAAAAAAAGTTCAAAAGATCCCATATGGACTACTGTCTTTTGGATGTGGCTGGACTTTTTAACATAAAAAGAGTCTATAAGGACATCATGTAACTTTCAGACCTTCTGGGGACCCTCTGACCAGAAACAAAGTTCAAAAGATCCCATATGGACTACTGTCTTTCGAATTTGACTGGACTTTTTAACATCAAAAAGAGTCTATAAGGACATCATGTAACTTTTAGACCTTCTGGGGACCCTCTGACCAGAAACAAAGTTCAAAAAGTCCCATATGGACTACTCTCTGGCGGACTTGATCTGACTTTTTAACATCAGAAAGAGTCTAAAAGGACATCATGGATCTTTTAGAACATCTGGGGAACCTCTGACCAGAAAAAAAGTTCAAAAGATCCCATATGGACTACTGTCTTTCGGATGTGACTGGACATTTTAACATCAGAAAGAGTCTATAAGGACATCATGGATCTTTTAGACCTTCTGGGGACCCTCTGACTAAAAAAAAAGTTCAAAAAGTCCCATATGGACAACTTTCTGGCGGACTTGATCTGACTTTTTAACATCAGAAAGAGTGTATACGGTCATAATGGATCTTTTAGACCTTCTAGGGACCCTCTGACCAGAAAAAAAGTTCAAAAGATCCCATATGGACTACTGTCTTTTGGATTTGGCTGGACTTTTTAACATCAAAAAGTGTTTATAAGGACTTCATGTAACTTTTAGACCTTCTGGAGACCCTCTGACCAGAAAAAAAGTTCAAAAGATCCCATATGGACTACTGTCTTTCGGATGTGGCTGGACTTTTTAACATCAAAAAGAGTCTGTAAGGACATTATGGATCTTTAAGACCTTCTTGGGACCCTCTGACCAGAAAAAAAGTTCAAAAGATCCCATGTGGAGTACTGTCTTTCGAATTTGACTGGACTTTTTAACATCAAAAAGAGTCTATAAGGACATCATGTAACTTTTAGACCTTCTGGGGACCCTCTGACCAGAAGAAAAGTTCAAAAGATCCCATATGGACTACTGTCTTTCGAATTTGACTGGACTTTTTAACTAAAAAAAGAGTCTATAAGGACATCATGTAACTTTTAGACCTTCTGGGGACCCTCTGACCAGAAACAAAGTTCAAAAAGTCCCATATGGACTACTCTCTGGAGGACTTGATCTGACTTTTTAACATCAGAAAGAGTCTAAAAGGACATCATGGATCTTTTAGAACTTCTGGGGAAACTCTGACCAGAAAAAAAGTTCAAATGATCCCATATGGACTACTGTCTTTCGGATGTGGCTGGACTTTTTAATATCAGAAATAGTCTATAAGGACATCATGGATCTTTTAGACCTTCTGGGGACCCTCTGACCAGAAAAAAAGTTCAAAAGGTCCCATATGGACTACTGTCTTTCGGATTTGACTGGACTTTTTAGCATCAGAAAGAGTCTATAAGGACATCATGGATCTTTTATACCTTCTGGGGACCCTCTAAGCAGGAAAAAAGTTCAAAAGATCCCATATGGACTATTGTCTTTCGGATTTGACTGGACTTTTTAGCACCAGAAAGAGTTTTTAAGGACATCATTGATCTTTTAGACTTTCTGGGGACCCTCTAAGCAGGAAAAACAGTTGAAAAGGTCCCATATGGACTACTGTCTGGTGGACGTGACTTTTTAACATCAAAAAGAGTCTACAAGGACATCTTGTAGCTTTTAGACCTTCTGGGGACACTATGACCAGAAAAAAAGTTCAAAAGGTCCCACATGGACTGTTGTTGGCGGACTTGACTTTTTAACAGCAGAAAATGTCTGTATGGACATCATCATGAAGATTTTAGACCTTGTGGGGAACCTCTGACCAGACTTTTTAACATCAAAAAGAGTCTATAAGGACATCATGTAACTTTTAGACCTTCTGGGGACCCTCTGACCAGAAAAAAAGTTTAAAAGATCCCATATGGACTACTCTCTGGCGGACTTGATCTGACTTTTTAATATCAGAAAGAGTCTATAAGGACATAATGGATCTTTTAGACCTCCTGGGGACCCTCTGACAGGAAAAAAAGTTCAAAAGATCCTATATGGACTACTGTCTTTCGGATTTGACTGGATTTTTAACATAAAAAGAGTCTATAAGGACGTCATGTAACTTTTAGACCTTCTGGGGACCCTCTGACCAAAAACAAACTTCAAAAGATCCAATATGGACTACTGTCTTTCGGATTTGACTGGACTTTTTAGCATCAGAAAGAGTCTATAAGGACATCATGGATCTTTTAGACCTTCTGGGGACCCTCTGACCAGAAAAAAAGTTCAAAAAGTCCCATATGGAATACTCTCTGGCGGACTTGATCTGACTTTTTAACATCAGAAAGAGTCTATAAGGACATCATGGATCTTTTAGACCTTCTAGGGACCCTCTGACCAGAAAAAAAGTTCAAAAGATCCCATATGGACTACTGTCTTTCGGATTTGACTGGACTTTTTAACATCAAAAAGAGTCTATAAGGACATCATGTAACTTTTAGACCTTCTGGGGACCCTCTGACCAGAAAAAAAGTTAAAAAGATCCCATATGGACTACTCTCTGGCGGACTTGATCTGACTTTTTAACATCAGAAAGAGTCTATAAGGACATCATGAATCTTTAATACTTTCTGGGGACCCTTTGAGCAGGAAAAAAGTTCAAAAGGTCCCATATGGACTACTGTCTAGGTGGACGTGACTTTTTAACATCAAAAAGAGTCTACAAGGACATCTTGTTGCTTTTAGACCTCCTGGCGACACTCTGACCAGAAAAAAAGTTCAAAAGGTCCCACATGGACTGCTGTTGGCGAACTTGATTTTTTAACAGCAGAAAATGTCATGTAGATTTTAGACCTTGTGGGGAACCTCTGACCAGACTTTTTAACATCAAGTAGAGTCTATAAGGACATCATGTAACTTTTAGACCTTCTGGGGACCCTCTGACCAGAAAAAAAGTTCAAAAGGTCCCATATGGACTACTGTCTTTCGGATTTGACTGGATTTTTCAACATCAAAAATAGTTTATAAGGACATCATGTAGGTTTTAGACCTTCTGGGGACCCTCTGACCAGAAAAAAAGTTAAAAAGATCCCATACGGACTACTATCTTTCGCATTTGATTGGACTTTTTAACATCAAAAATAGTCTATAACGACATCATCTAACTTTTACACCTTCTGGGGACCCTCTGACCAGAATTTTTTTTAAAAAGATCCCATATGGACTACTCTCTGGCGGACTTGATCTGACTTTTTAACATCAGAAAGAGTCTATAAGGACATAATGGATCTTTTAGACCTTCTGGGGACCCTCTGACCAGAAAAAAAGTTCAAAAGATCCCATATGGACCTTTCAGATTTGACTGAACTTTTTAACTTCAAAAAGAGTGTATAAGGATCCCATATGGACGACTATCTTTCGAATTTGACTGGACTTTTTAACATCAGAAAGAATCTATGAATACATCATGTAGCTTTTTTACCTTCTGGGGACCATCTGAGCAGAAAAAAGTTCAAAAGATCCCATATGGACTAATGTCTTTCGGATTTGACTGGACTTTTTAACATCAAAAAGAGTCTATAAGGACATCATGTAACTTTTAGACCTTCTGGGGACCCTCTGACCAGAAAAAAAGTTCAATAGATCCCATACGGACTTCTGTCTTTCGGATTTGACTGGACTTTTTAACATCAAAAAGAGTCTTTAAGGACATCATGTAACTTTTGGACCTTCTGGGGACCCTCTGACCAGAAAAAACGTTCAAATGATCCCATCTGGACTTCTGTCTTTCGGATGTGGCTGGACTTTTTAACACCAGAAAGAGTCTATAAGGACATCATGGATCTTTTAGACCTAGTGGGGACCCTCTGACCAGAAAAAAAGTTCAAAAAGTCCCATATGGACTACTCTCTGGTGGACTTTATCTAACTTTTTTAACATCAGAAAGAGTCTATAAGGACATAATGGATTTTTTAGACCTTCTGGGGACCCTCTGACCAGAAAAAAAGTTCAAATGATCCCATCTGGACTTCTGTCTTTCGGATTTGACTGGACTTTTTAACATCAAAAAGAGTCTATAAGGACATCATGTAACTTTTAGACCTTGTGGGGACCCTCTGACCAGAAAAAAAGTTCAAAAGATCCCATATGGACTACTGTCTTTCGGATATGACTGGACTTTTTAGCATCAGAAAGAGTCTGTAAGGAAATCATGGATCTTTTAGACCTTCTGGGGACCCTCTGACCAGAAAAAACGTTCAAATGATTCCATCTTGACTTCTGTCTTTCGGATTTGATTGGACTTTTTAACATCAAAAAGAGTCTTTAAGGACATCATGTAACTTTTAGACCTTCTGGGGACCTTCTGACCAGAAAAAAAGTTCAAAAGATCCCATATGGACTGCTGTCTTTCGGATTTGACTGGACTTTTTTAGCATCAGAAAGAGTCTATAAGGACATCCTGGATCTTTTAGACCTTCTGGGGACCCTCTGACCAGAAAAAAAGTTCAAAAGATCCCATATGGACTACTGTCTTTCGGATTTGACTGGACTTTTTAACATGAAAAAGAGTCTATAAGGACATCATGTAACTTTTAGACCTTCTGGGGACCCTCTGACCAGAAAAAAAGTTCAAAAGATCCCATATGGACGACTATCTTTCGGATTTGACTGGACTTTTTAGCATCAGAAAGAGTCTATAAGGACATCATGTAACTTTTAGACCTTCTGGGGACCCTCTGACCAGAAAAAAAGTTCAAAAGATCCCATCTGGACTACTGTCTTTCGGATTTGACTGGACTTTTTAGCATCAGAAATTGTCTATAAGGGTATCATGGATCTTTTAGACCTTCTGGGGACCCTCTGACCAGAAAAAAAGTTCAAAAGATCCCATATGGACTACTGTCTTTCGGATTTGACTGGACTTTTTCACATCAAAAAGAGTCTATAAGGACATCATGTAACTTTTCGACCTTTTGGGGACCCTCTGAACAGAAAAAAAATTCAAAAGATCCCATACGGACGACTGTCTTTCGGATTTGACTGGACTTTTTAACATCAAAAAGAGTCTATAAGGACATCATGTAACTTTTAGACCTTCTGGGGACCCTCTGACCAGAAAAAAAGTTCAAAAGATCCCATACGGACTTCTGTCTTTCGGATTTGACTGGACTTTTTAACATCAAAAAGAGTCTTTAAGGACATCATGTAACTTTTGGACCTTCTGGGGACCCTCTGACCAGAAAAAACGTTCAAATGATCCCATCTGGACTTCTGTCTTTCGGATGTGGCTGGACTTTTTAACACCAGAAAGAGTCTATAAGGACATCATGGATCTTTTAGACCTAGTGGGGACCCTCTGACCAGAAAAAAAGTTCAAAAAGTCCCATATGGACTACTCTCTGGTGGACTTGATCTAACTTTTTTAACATCAGAAAGAGTCTATAAGGATATAATGGATTTTTTAGACCTTCTGGGGACCCTCTGACCAGAAAAAAAGTTCAAATGATCCCATCTGGACTTCTGTCTTTCGGATTTGACTGGACTTTTTAACATCAAAAAGAGTCTATAAGGACATCATGTAACTTTTAGACCTTGTGGGGACCCTCTGACCAGAAAAAAAGTTCAAAAGATCCCATATGGACTACTTTCTTTCGGATATGACTGGACTTTTTAGCATCAGAAAGAGTCTGTAAGGAAATCATGGATCTTTTAGACCTTCTGGGGACCCTCTGACCAGAAAAAGCGTTCAAATGATTCCATCTTGACTTCTGTCTTTCGGATTTGATTGGACTTTTTAACATCAAAAAGAGTCTTTAAGGACATCATGTAACTTTTAGACCTTCTGGGGACCTTCTGACCAGAAAAAAAGTTCAAAAGATCCCATATGGACTGCTGTCTTTCGGATTTGACTGGACTTTTTTAGCATCAGAAAGAGTCTATAAGGACATCATGGATCCTTTAGACCTTGTGGGGACCCTCTGACCAGAAAAAAAGTTCAAAAGATCCCATATGGACTGCTGTCTTTCGGATTCGACTGGACTTTTTTAGCATCAGAAAGAGTCTATAAGGACATCATGGATCTTTTAGACCTTCTGGGGACCCTCTGACCAGAAAAAAAGTTCAAAAGATCCCATATGGACTACTGTCTTTCGGATTTGACTGGACTTTTTAACATCAAAAAGAGTCTATAAGGACATCATGTAACTTTTAGACCTTCTGGGGACCCTCTGACCAGAAAAAAAGTTCAAAAGATCCCATATGGACGACTATCTTTCGGATTTGACTGGACTTTTTAGCATCAGAAAGAGTCTATAAGGACATCATGTAACTTTTAGACCTTCTAGGGACCCTCTGACCAGAAAAAAAGTTCAAAAGATCCCATCTGGACTACTGTCTTTCGGATTTGACTGGACTTTTTAGTATCAGAAAGAGTCTATAAGGACATCATGTAACTTTTAGACCTTCTGGGGACCCTCTGACCAGAAAAAAAAGTTCAAAAGATCCCATATGGACTACTGTCTTTCGGATTTGACTGGACTTTTTAGCATCAGAAAGAGTCTATAAGGACATCATGGAACTTTTAGACCTTCTGGGGACCCTCTGACTAGAAAAAAAGTTCAAATGATCCCATATGGAATACTGTCTTTCGGATGTGGCTGGACTTTTTAACATCAGAAAGAGTCTATAAAGACATCATGTAACTTTTAGACCTTCTGGGGACCCTCTGACCAGAAAAATTTTCAAAAGATCCCATATGGACGACTGTCTTTCGCATTTGACTGGACTTTTTGACATCAAAAAGAGTCTATAAATACATCATGTAACTTTTAGACCTTCTAGGGACCCTCTGACCAGAAAAAAAGTTCAAAAGGTCCCATATGGACTACTCTCTGGCGGCCTTGATCTGACTTTTTTAACATCAGAAAGAGTCTATAAGGACATCATGTAACTATTAGACCTTCTGGGGAGCCTCTGACCAGAAAAAAAGTTCAAATGATCCCATCTGGACTTCTGTCTTTCGGATGTGGCTGGACTTTTTAACACCAGAAAGAGTCTATAAGGACATCATGGATCTTTTAGACCTAGTGGGGACCCTCTGACCAGAAAAAAAGTTCAAAAAGTCCCATATGGACTACTCTCTGGTGGACTTGATCTAACTTTTTTAACATCAGAAAGAGTCTATAAGGATATAATGGATTTTTTAGACCTTCTGGGGACCCTCTGACCAGAAAAAAAGTTCAAATGATCCCATCTGGACTTCTGTCTTTCGGATTTGACTGGACTTTTTAACATCAAAAAGAGTCTATAAGGACATCATGTAACTTTTAGACCTTGTGGGGACCCTCTGACCAGAAAAAAAGTTCAAAAGATCCCATATGGACTACTTTCTTTCGGATATGACTGGACTTTTTAGCATCAGAAAGAGTCTGTAAGGAAATCATGGATCTTTTAGACCTTCTGGGGAGCCTCTGACCAGAAAAAGCGTTCAAATGATTCCATCTTGACTTCTGTCTTCCGGATTTGATTGGACTTTTTAACATCAAAAAGAGTCTTTAAGGACATCATGTAACTTTTAGACCTTCTGGGGACCTTCTGACCAGAAAAAAAGTTCAAAAGATCCCATATGGACTGCTGTCTTTCGGATTTGACTGGACTTTTTTAGCATCAGAAAGAGTCTATAAGGACATCATGGATCCTTTAGACCTTGTGGGGACCCTCTGACCAGAAAAAAAGTTCAAAAGATCCCATATGGACTGCTGTCTTTCGGATTCGACTGGACTTTTTTAGCATCAGAAAGAGTCTATAAGGACATCATGGATCTTTTAGACCTTCTGGGGACCCTCTGACCAGAAAAAAAGTTCAAAAGATCCCATATGGACTACTGTCTTTCGGATTTGACTGGACTTTTTAACATCAAAAAGAGTCTATAAGGACATCATGTAACTTTTAGACCTTCTGGGGACCCTCTGACCAGAAAAAAAGTTCAAAAGATCCCATATGGACGACTATCTTTCGGATTTGACTGGACTTTTTAGCATCAGAAAGAGTCTATAAGGACATCATGTAACTTTTAGACCTTCTGGGGACCCTCTGACCAGAAAAAAAGTTCAAAAGATCCCATCTGGACTACTGTCTTTCGGATTTGACTGGACTTTTTAGTATCAGAAAGAGTCTATAAGGACATCATGTAACTTTTAGACCTTCTGGGGACCCTCTGACCAGAAAAAAAAGTTCAAAAGATCCCATATGGACTACTGTCTTTCGGATTTGACTGGACTTTTTAGCATCAGAAAGAGTCTATAAGGACATCATGGAACTTTTAGACCTTCTGGGGACCCTCTGACTAGAAAAAAAGTTCAAATGATCCCATATGGAATACTGTCTTTCGGATGTGGCTGGACTTTTTAACATCAGAAAGAGTCTATAAAGACATCATGTAACTTTTAGACCTTCTGGGGACCCTCTGACCAGAAAAATTTTCAAAAGATCCCATATGGACGACTGTCTTTCGCATTTGACTGGACTTTTTGACATCAAAAAGAGTCTATAAATACATCATGTAACTTTTAGACCTTCTAGGGACCCTCTGACCAGAAAAAAAGTTCAAAAGGTCCCATATGGACTACTCTCTGGCGGCCTTGATCTGACTTTTTTAACATCAGAAAGAGTCTATAAGGACATCATGTAACTATTAGACCTTCTGGGGAGCCTCTGACCAGAAAAAAAGTTCAAAAGATCCCATATGGACGACAGTCTTTCGGATTTGACTGGACTTTTTAGCATCAGAAAGAGTCTATAAGGACATCATGTAGCTTTTAGACCTTCTGGGGACCCTCTGAGCAGTAAAAAAGTTCAAAAGGTCCCATATGGACTACTCTCTGGCGGCCTTGATCTGACTTTTTTAACATCAGAACGAGTCTATAAGGACATAATGGATTTTTAGACCTTCTTGGGACCCTCTGACCAGAAAAAAGGTTCAAAAGATCCTATATGGACGACTATCTATCGGATTTGACTGGACTTTTTAACATCAGAAAGAGTCTATAAGGACATCATGTAACTTTTAGACCTTCTGGGGACCCTCTGACCAGAAAAAAGGTTCAAAAGATCCTATATGGAAGACTATCTTTCGGATTTGACTGGACTTTTTAACATCAGAAAGAGTCTATGAGGACATCATGTAGCTTTTATACCTTCTGGGGACCCTCTGAGCAGAAAAAAGGTTCAAAAGATCCCATATTGACTAATGTCTTTCGGATTTGACTGGACTTTTTAACATCAGAAAGAGTCTATAAGGACATCATGGATATTTTAGACCTTCTGGCGACCCTCTGACTAGAAAAAAAGTTCAAAAAGTCTAATATTGACTACTCTCTGGCGGACTTGATCTGACTTTTTAACATCAGAAAGAGTCTATAAGGACATAATGTAACTATTAGACCTTCTGGGGACCCTCTGACCAAAAAAAAGTTCAAAAGATCCCATATGGAAAACTGTCTTTCGGATTTGATTGGACTTTTTAACATCAAAAAGAGTCTTTAAGGACATCATGTAACTTTTAGACCTTCTGGGGACCTTCTGACCAGAAAAAAAGTTCAAAAGATCCCATATGGACTGCTGTCTTTCGGATTTGACTGGACTTTTTTAGCATCAGAAAGAGTCTATAAGGACATCATGGATCCTTTAGACCTTGTGGGGACCCTCTGACCAGAAAAAAAGTTCAAAAGATCCCATATGGACTGCTGTCTTTCGGATTCGACTGGACTTTTTTAGCATCAGAAAGAGTCTATAAGGACATCATGGATCTTTTAGACCTTCTGGGGACCCTCTGACCAGAAAAAAAGTTCAAAAGATCCCATATGGACTACTGTCTTTCGGATTTGACTGGACTTTTTAACATCAAAAAGAGTCTATAAGGACATCATGTAACTTTTAGACCTTCTGGGGACCCTCTGACCAGAAAAAAAGTTCAAAAGATCCCATATGGACGACTATCTTTCGGATTTGACTGGACTTTTTAGCATCAGAAAGAGTCTATAAGGACATCATGTAACTTTTAGACCTTCTGGGGACCCTCTGACCAGAAAAAAAGTTCAAAAGATCCCATCTGGACTACTGTCTTTCGGATTTGACTGGACTTTTTAGTATCAGAAAGAGTCTATAAGGACATCATGTAACTTTTAGACCTTCTGGGGACCCTCTGACCAGAAAAAAAAGTTCAAAAGATCCCATATGGACTACTGTCTTTCGGATTTGACTGGACTTTTTAGCATCAGAAAGAGTCTATAA
Organism: Siphateles boraxobius; assembly: GCF_051911475.1. NCBI lineage: Eukaryota > Metazoa > Chordata > Actinopteri > Cypriniformes > Leuciscidae > Siphateles > Siphateles boraxobius. Next base: position 5,253,139 of record NW_027509197.1, read on the forward strand.
GGACATCATGGAACTTTTAGACCTTCTGGGGACCCTCTGACTAGAAAAAAAGTTCAAATGATCCCATATGGAATACTGTCTTTCGGATGTGGCTGGACTTTTTAACATCAGAAAGAGTCTATAAAGACATCATGTAACTTTTAGACCTTCTGGGGACCCTCTGACCAGAAAAATTTTCAAAAGATCCCATATGGACGACTGTCTTTCGCATTTGACTGGACTTTTTGACATCAAAAAGAGTCTATAAATACATCATGTAACTTTTAGACCTTCTAGGGACCCTCTGACCAGAAAAAAAGTTCAAAAGGTCCCATATGGACTACTCTCTGGCGGCCTTGATCTGACTTTTTTAACATCAGAAAGAGTCTATAAGGACATCATGTAACTATTAGACCTTCTGGGGAGCCTCTGACCAGAAAAAAAGTTCAAAAGATCCCATATGGACGACAGTCTTTCGGATTTGACTGGACTTTTTAGCATCAGAAAGAGTCTATAAGGACATCATGTAGCTTTTAGACCTTCTGGGGACCCTCTGAGCAGTAAAAAAGTTCAAAAGGTCCCATATGGACTACTCTCTGGCGGCCTTGATCTGACTTTTTTAACATCAGAACGAGTCTATAAGGACATAATGGATTTTTAGACCTTCTTGGGACCCTCTGACCAGAAAAAAGGTTCAAAAGATCCTATATGGACGACTATCTATCGGATTTGACTGGACTTTTTAACATCAGAAAGAGTCTATAAGGACATCATGTAACTTTTAGACCTTCTGGGGACCCTCTGACCAGAAAAAAGGTTCAAAAGATCCTATATGGAAGACTATCTTTCGGATTTGACTGGACTTTTTAACATCAGAAAGAGTCTATGAGGACATCATGTAGCTTTTATACCTTCTGGGGACCCTCTGAGCAGAAAAAAGGTTCAAAAGATCCCATATTGACTAATGTCTTTCGGATTTGACTGGACTTTTTAACATCAGAAAGAGTCTATAAGGACATCATGGATATTTTAGACCTTCTGGCGACCCTCTGACTAGAAAAAAAGTTCAAAAAGTCTAATATTGACTACTCTCTGGCGGACTTGATCTGACTTTTTAACATCAGAAAGAGTCTATAAGGACATAATGTAACTATTAGACCTTCTGGGGACCCTCTGACCAAAAAAAAGTTCAAAAGATCCCATATGGAAAACTGTCTTTCGGATTTGACTGGACTTTTTAACATCAAAAAGAGTCTATAAGGACATCATGTAACTTTTAGACCTCCTGGGGACCCTCTGACCAGAAAAAAAGTTTAAAAGATCCCATATGGACTACTGTCTTTAAGATTTGACTGGACTTTTTAGCATCATAAATTGTCTATAAGGACATCATGGATCTTTTAGACCTTCTGGGGACCCTCTGACCAGAAAAAAAGTTCAAAAGATCCCATATGGACTACTGTCTTTCGGATTTGACTGGACCTTTTAACATCAAAAAGAGTCTATAAGGACATCATGTAACTTTTCGACCTTTTGGGGACCCTCTGATCAGAAAAAAAGTTCAAAAGATCCCATACGGACGACTGTCTTTCGGATTTGACTGAACTTTTTAACATCAAAAAGAGTCTATAAGGACATCATGGATCCTTTAGACCTTCTGGGGACCCTCTGACCAGAAAAAAAGTTCAAAAGATCCCATTTGGACGACTGTCTTTCGGATTTGACTGGACTTTTTAACATCAAAAAGAGTCTTTAAGGACATCATGTAACTTTCAGACCTTCTGGGGACCCTCTGACCAGAAAAAACGTTCAAATGATCCCATCTGGACCTCTGTCTTTCGGATGTGGCTGGACTTTTTAACACCAGAAAGAGTCTATAAGGACATCATGGATCTTTTAGACCTTGTGGGGACCCTCTGACCAGAAAAAAAGTTCAAAAAGTCCCATATGGACTACTCTCTGGTGGACTTGATCTAACTTTTTTAACATCAGAAAGAGTCTATAAGGACATAATGGATTTTTTAGACCTTCTGGGGACCCTCTGACCAGAAAAAAAGTTCAAATGATCCCATCTGGTCTTCTGTCTTTCGGATTTGACTGGACTTTTTAACATCAAAAAGAGTCTATAAGGACATCATGTAACTTTTAGACCTTGTGGGGACCCTCTGACCAGAAAAAAAGTTCAAAAGATCAAATATGGACTACTGTCTTTCGGATATTACTGGACTTTTTAGCATCAGAAAGAGTCTGTAAGGAAATCATGGATCTTTTAGACCTTCTGGGGACCTTCTGACCAGAAAAAATGTTCAAAAGATCCCATATGGACTGCTGTCTTTCGGATTTGACTGGACTTTTTTAGCATCAGAAAGAGTCTATAAGGACATCATGGATCCTTTAGACCTTGTGGGGACCCTCTGACCAGAAAAAAAGTTCAAAAGATCCCATATGGACTGCTGTCTTTCGGATTCGACTGGACTTTTTTAGCATCAGAAAGAGTCTATAAGGACATCATGGATCTTTTAGACCTTCTGGGGACCCTCTGACCAGAAAAAAAGTTCAAAAGATCCCATATGGACTACTGTCTTTCGGATTTGACTGGACTTTTTAACATCAAAAAGAGTCTATAAGGACATCATGTAACTTTTCGACCTTCTGGGGACCCTCTGACCAGAAAAAAAGTTCAAAAGATCCCATACGGACGACTGTCTTTCGGATTTGACTGGACTTTTTAACATCAAAAAGAGTCTATAAGGACATCATGTAACTTTTAGACCTTCTGGGGACCCTCTGACCAGAAAAAAAGTTCAAAAGTTCCCATATGGACTACTGTCTTTCGGATATGACTAGACTTTTTAGCATCAGAAAGAGTCTGTAAGGAAATCATGGATCTTTTAGACCTTCTGGGGACCCTCTGACCAGAAAAACGTTCAAATGATCCCATCTGGACTTCTGTCTTTCGGATTTGACTGGACTTTTTAACAATTTTTTTCAGAATCCAGAAAAAAAGTTCAAAAAGTCCCATATTGACTACTCTCTAGTGGACTTGATCTGACTTTTTTAACATCAGAAAGAGTCTATAAGGACATAATGGATTTTTTCGACCTTCTGGGGACCCTCTGACCAGAAAAAAACGTTCAAATGATCCCATCTGGACTTCTATCTTTCGGATTTGACTGGACTTTTTAACATCAAAAATAGTCTATAAGGACATCATGTAACTTTTAGACCTTCTGGGGACCTTCTGACCAGAAAAAAAGTTCAAAAGATCCCATATGGACTGCTGTCTTTCGGATTTGACTGGACTTTTTTAGCATCAGAAAGAGTCTATAAGGACATCATGGATCCTTTAGACCTTGTGGGGACCCTCTGACCAGAAAAAAAGTTCAAAAGATCCCATATGGACCGCTGTCTTTCGGATTCGACTGGACTTTTTTAGCATCAGAAAGAGTCTATAAAAGGACATCATGGATCCTTTAGACCTTGTGGGGACCCTCTGACCAGAAAAAAAGTTCAAAAGATCCCATATGGACTACTGTCTTTTGGATTTGACTGGACTTTTTAACATCAGAAAGTCTATAAGGACATCATGTAACTTTTAGACCTTCTGGGGACCCTCTGGGGACCCTCTGACCAGAAACAAAGTTCAAAAGATCCCATATGGAATACTGTCCTTTGGATTTGACTGGACTTTTTAACATCAGAAAGAGTCTATGAGGACATCATGTAGCTTTTAGACCTTCTGGGGACCCTCTGAGCAGGAAAAAAGTTCAAAAGGTCCCATATGGACTTCTCTCTGGCGCCCTTGATCTGACTTTTTAACATCAGAAAGAGTCTATAAGGACATAATGGATCTTTTAGACCTTCTGGGGACCCTCTTACCAGAAAAAAGTTCAAAAGATCCCATATGGACTACTGTCTTTCGGATTTGACTGGACTTTTTAACATCAAAAAGATTCTATAAGGACATCATGTAACTTTTAGACCTTCTGGGGACCTTCTGACCAGAAACAAAGTTCAAAAGATCCCATATGGACTACTGTCTTTTGGATTTGACTGGACTTTTTAACATCAAAAAGAGTCTATAAGGACATCATGGATCTTTTAGACCTTTTGGGGACCCTCTGATCAGAAAAAAAGTCCAAAAAGTCCCATTTGGACTACTCAATGTCGGACTCGATCTGACTTTTTAACATCAGAAAGAGTCTATAAGGACATAATGGATCTTTTAGACCTTCTGGGGACCCTCTTAACAGAAAAAAAGTTCTAAAGATCCCATATGGACTACTGTCTTTCGGATTTGACTGGACTTTTTAACATCAAAAAGATTCTATAAGGCCATCATGTAACTTTTAGACCTTCTGGGGACCTTCTGACCAGAAACAAAGTTCAAAAGATCCCATATGGACTACTGTCTTTTGGATTTGACTGGACTTTTTAACATCAAAAAGAGTCTATAAGGACATCATGGATCTTTTAGACCTTTTGGGGACCCTCTGATCAGAAAAAAAGTCCAAAAAGTCCCATTTGGACTACTCAATGTCGGACTCGATCTGACTTTTTAACATCAGAAAGAGTCTATAAGGACATAATGGATCTTTTAGACCTTCTGGGGACCCTCTTAACAGAAAAAAAGTTCTAAAGATCCCATATGGACTACTGTCTTTCGGATTTGACTGGACTTTTTAACATCAGAAAGAGTCTATAAGGACAAAATGGATCTTTTAGACCTTCTGGGGACCCTCTGAGTAGGAAAAAAGTTCAAAAGGTCCCACATGGACTGCTGTCTCGCGGAGTTAACTTTATAACATCAAAAAGAGTCTATAAGGACATCATGTAACTTTTAGACCTTCTGGGGACCCTCTGACCAGAAAAAAGTTCAAAAGGTCCCACATGGACTGCTGTCTGGCGGACTTGACTTTTTAACATCAGAAAATGTCTGTAAGGACATCATCATGTATATTTTAGACCTTGTGGGAACCTCTGACCTGACTTTTTAACATCAAAAAGAGTCTATAAAGATATCATGTAACTTTTAGACCTTCTGGGGACCCTCTGACCAGAAAAAAAGTTCCAAAGGTCCCATATGGACTACTGTCAGGTGGACGTGACTTTTTAACATCAAAAAGAGTCTACAAGGACATCATCATGTAGCTTTTAGACCTTCTGGGGTTTCTCTGACCTGACTTTTTAACATCAGAAAGATTCTACAAGGACATCATATAGCTTTTACACCTTTTGGGACCCTCTGACCAGAAAAAAAGTTCAAAAGGTCCCAGAAGGACTGCTGTCTGACGGACTTGATCTGATTTTTTAACATCAGAAAGAGTCTACAAGGACATCATGTAGCTTTTAGACCTTCTGGGGACCCTCTGACCAGAAATAAGGTTCAAAAGGTCCCAAATGGACTGCTGTTTGGCGGACTTGACTTTTTTACAGCAGAAAACGTCTGTAAGGACATCATCATGTAGATCTTAGACCTTGTGGGGAACCTCTGACCTGACTCTTTAACATCAAAAAGAGTCTATAAGGACATGATGTAACTTAAGACTTTCTGGGGACCCTCTGACCAGAAAAAAAGTTCAAAAGATCCCATATGGACTACTGTCTTTCGGATGTGAATGGACTTTTTAACATCAAAAAGAGTCTATAAGGAAATCATGTAACTTTTAGACCTTCTGGGGACCCTCTGACCAGAAAAAAAGTTCAAAAGGTCCCATATGGACTACTGTCTTTCGGATTTGACTGGACTTTTTAACATCAAAAAGATTCTATAAGGACATCATGTAACTTTTAGATCTTCTGGGGACCCTCTGACCAGAAACAAAGTTCAAAAGATCCCATATGGACTACTGTCCTTTGGTTTTGACTGGACTTTTTAGCATCAGAAAGAGTCTATAAGGACATCATGGATCTTTTAGACCTTCTGGGGACCCTCTGACCAGAAAAAAAGTTCAAAGGATCCCATATGGACGACTGTCTTTCGGATTTGACTGGACTTTTTAACATCAAAAAGAGTTTATAAGGACTTCATGTAACTTTTAGACCATCTGGGGACCCTCTGACCAGAAAAAAGTTCAAAAGATCCCATATGGACTACTGTCTTTCGGATTTGCCTGGACTTTTTAGCATCAGACAGAGTCTATAAGGACATCATGGATCTTTTAGACCTTCTGGGGACCCTGTGAACAGAAAAAAGGTTCAAAAGATCCCATCTGGACTACAGTCTTTCGGATTTGACTGGAATGTTTAGCATCAGAAAGAGTCTATAAGGACATCATGGATCTTTTAGACCTTTTGGGGACTCTCTGACCAGAAAAAAAGTTCAAAAAGTCCCATTTGGACGACTGTCTTTCGGATTTGACTGGACTTTTTAGCATCAGACAGAGTCTATAAGGACATCATGGATCTTTTAGACCTTCTGGGGACCCTCTGAACAGAAAAAAGGTTCAAAAGATCCCATTTGGACTACAGTCATTCGGATTTGACTGGAATGTTTAGCATCAGAAAGAGTCTATAAGGACATCATGGATCTTTTAGACCTTTTGGGGACCATCTGACCAGAAAAAAAGTCTGGCGGACTTGACTTTTTAACATCAGAAAATGTCTGTAAGGACATCATCATGTATATTTTAGACCTTGTGGGAACCTCTGACCTGACTTTTTAACATCAAAAAGAGTCTATAAGGATATCATGTAACTTTTAGACCTTCTGGGGACCCTCTGACCAGAAAAAAAGTTCCAAAGGTATGGACTACTGTCAGGTGGACGTGACTTTTTAACATCAAAAAGAGTCTACAAGGACATCATCATGTAGCTTTTAGACCTTCTGGGGTTTCTCTGACCTGACTTTTTAACATCAGAAAGATTCTACAAGGACATCATATAGCTTTTACACCTTCTGGGGACCCTCTGACCAGAAAAAAAGTTCAAAAGGTCCCAGAAGGACAGCTGTCTGACGGACTTGATCTGATTTTTTAATATCAGAAAGAGTCTACAAGGACATCATGTAACTTTTAGACCTTCTGGGGACCCTCTGACCAGAAAAAAAGTTCAAAAGGTCCCATATGGACTACTGTCTTTCGGATTTGACTGGACTTTTTAACATCAAAAAGATTCTATAAGGACATCATGTAACTTTTAGATCTTCTGGGGACCCTCTGACCAGAAACAAAGTTCAAAAGATCCCATATGGACTACTGTCCTTTGGATTTGACTGGACTTTTTAGCATCAGAAAGAGTCTATAAGGACATCATGGATCTTTTAGACCTTCTGGGGACCCTCTGACCAGAAAAAAAGTTCAAAGGATCCCATATGGACGACTGTCTTTCGGATTTGACTGGACTTTTTAACATCAAAAAGAGTTTATAAGGACTTCATGTAACTTTTAGACCATCTGGGGACCCTCTGACCAGAAAAAAGTTCAAAAGATCCCATATGGACTACTGTCTTTCGGATTTGCCTGGACTTTTTAGCATCAGACAGAGTCTATAAGGACATCATGGATCTTTTAGACCTTCTGGGGACCCTGTGAACAGAAAAAAGGTTCAAAAGATCCCATCTGGACTACAGTCTTTCGGATTTGACTGGAATGTTTAGCATCAGAAAGAGTCTATAAGGACATCATGGATCTTTTAGACCTTTTGGGGACTCTCTGACCAGAAAAAAAGTTCAAAAAGTCCCATTTGGACTACTCAATGTCGGACTCGATCTGACTTTTTAACAACAGAAAGAGTCTATAAGGACATCATGGATCTTTTAGACCTTCTGGGGACCCTCTGACCAGAAAAAAAGTTCAAAGGATCCCATATGGACGACTGTCTTTCGGATTTGACCGGACTTTTTAGCATCAGACAGAGTCTATAAGGACATCATGGATCTTTTAGACCTTCTGGGGACCCTCTGAACAGAAAAAAGGTTCAAAAGATCCCATTTGGACTACAGTCTTTCGGATTTGACTGGAATGTTTAGCATCAGAAAGAGTCTATAAGGACATCATGGATCTTTTAGACCTTTTGGGGACCCTCTGACCAGAAAAAAAGTTCAAAAAGTCCCATTTGGACTACTCAATGTCGGACTCGATCTGACTTTTTAACATCAGAAAGAGTCTATAAGGACATCGTGTAACTTTTAGACCTTCTGGGGACCCTCTGACCAGAAAAAAGTTCAAAAGATCCCATATGGACTACTGTCTTTCGGATTTGACTGGACTTTTTAACATCAGAAAGAGTCTATGAGGACATCATGTAGCTTTTAGACCTTCTGGGGACCCTCTGAGCAGGAAAAAAGTTCAAAAGGTCCCATATGGACTTCTCTCTGGCGACCTTAATCAGACTTTTTTTAACATCAGAAAGAGTCTGTAAGGAAATCATGGATCTTTTAGACCTTCTGGGGACCCTCTGACCAGAAAAATCGTTCAAATGATCCCATATGGACTACTGTCTATCGGATGTGGCTGGACTTTTCAACACCAGAAAGAGTCTATAAGGACATCATGGATCTTTTAGACCTTCTGGGGACCCTCTGACCAGAAAAAAAGTTCAAAAAGTCCCATATAGACTACTCTCTGGTGGACTTGATCTGACTTTTTTAACATCAGAAAGTCTATAAGGACATAATGGATCTTTTCGACCTTCTGGGGACCCTCTGACCAGAAACAAAGCTCATAAGATCCCATATGGACTATTGTCTTTCGGATGTGGCTGGACATTTTAACATCAGAAAGAGTCTATAAGGACATAATGGATCTTTTAGACCTTCTGGGGACACTCTGAACAGAAAAAAAGTTCAAAAGATCCCACATGGATGACATCAGAAAGAGTCTATGAGGACATCATTTAGCTTTTAGACCTTCTGGGGACCTTCTGAGCAGGAAAAAAGTTCAAAAGGTCCCATATGGACTTCTCTCTGGCGCCCTTGATCTGACTTTTTTAACATCAGAAAGAGTCTGTAAGGAAATCATGGATCTTTTAGACCTTCTGGGTCTGACCAGAAAAAACGTTCAAATGATCCCATATGGACTACTGTCTTTCGGATGTGGCTGGTCTTTTTAACACCAGAAAGAGTCTATAAGGACATCATGGATCTTTTAGACCTTCGGGGACCCTCTGACCAGAAAAAAAGTTCAAAAGATCCCATGTGGACTACTGTCTTTTGGATGTGGCTGGACTTTTTAACATCAGAGAGAGTCTATAAGGACATCATGGATCTTTTAGACCTTCTGGGGACCCTCTGACCAGAAACAAAGTTCAAAAGATCCCATATGGAATACTCTCGGTCGGACTGTCTTTAGGATTTGACTGGACTTTTTAACATCAGAAAGAGTCTATGAGGTCCCATATGGACTTCTCTCTGGCGATCTTGATCAGACTTTTTTTAACATCAGAAAGAGTCTGTAAGGAAATCATGGATCTTTTAGACCTTCTGGGGACCCTCTGACCAGAAAAAACGTTCAAATGATCCCGTATGGACTACTGTCTTACGGATGTGGCTGGACTTTTTAACATCAGAAAGAGTCTATAAGGACATCATGGATCTTTTAGACCTTCTGGGGACCCTCTGACCAGAAAAAAAGTTCAAAAGGTACCATATGGACTACTGTCTGGCGGACGAGACTTTTTAACATCAGAAAATGTCTGTAAGGACATCATCATGTATATTTTAGACATTGTGGGGAACCTTTTGAAAATTTAATAGAAATAAAGTTTATATATATAAATGTAAGCATGCGTAGCCTACTCTTTTCACATGTAAAGAAAGAGACAAGCCAGTATCAGTGAACGTACATATATATTGACTAAGTTAGTAGGGCAGTAGCAATAATTAAAATCATGTCGGTTTAAGAGTACGACTTTGGCTACCTTAAAAATGTTATTAGTTTTATTATAAATACCGTAATGAATTTTAGTTTTTGAATGCATTGCAATGCAACAAAGTGCCTATTACTTTTACAATGTTATTCTTCCATGCAAAACGCTTGTGCAATGCAACAGCACGTTTTTGCAATGGAATGAAACGCATTAGTTCTTGAATGCATTGCAATGCAACAGAGTGCATATTACTTTTAAAATGTCATTCTTCCATGCAAAACGCTTGTGCAATGCAACAGCACGTTTTTGCAATGGAATGAAACGCATTAGTTCTTGAATGCATTGCAATGCAACAGAGTGCATATTACTTTTAAAATGTCATTCTTCCATGCAAAACGCTTGTGCAAATGCAACCGCACGCTGTTGCAATGGAATGAAATGCATTAGTTCCTTGAATGCATTGCAATGCAACAAAGTGCATTTTACTTTTAAAATGTTATTCTTCCATGCAAAACGCTTGTGCAATGCAAAGCACGCTGTTGCAATGGAATGAAACGAATTAGTTTTGGAATGCATTGCTATGCAACAAAGGGCATATTACTTTTAAAATGTTATTCTTCCATGCAAAACGCTTGTGCAATGCAATGGAAAGTTGCAATGGTATTCACGCTGTTGCAATGGAATGAAACGCATTAGTTCTTGAATGCATTGCAATGCAACAGAGTGCATATTACTTTTAAAATGTTATTCTTCCAGTCAAAACGCTTGTGCAATGCAACACCACGCTGTTGCAATGGAATGAAACGCATTAGTTCTTGAATGCATTGCAATGCAACAGAGTGCATATTACTTTTACAATGTCATTCTTCCATGCAAAACGCTTGTGCAATGCAACACCACGGTGTTGCAATGGAATGAAACGCATTAGTTCTTGAATGCATTGCAATGCAACAGAGTGCATATTACTTTTAAAATGTCATTCTTCCATGCAAATCGCTTGTGCAATGCACCCGCACGCTGTTGCAATGGAATGAAACGCATTAGTTCTTGAATGCATTGCAATGCAACAGAGTGCATATTACTTTTAAAATGTCATTCTTCCATGCAAAACGCTTGTGCAATGCAACAGCACGTTTTTGCAATGGAATGAAACGCATTAGTTCTTGAATGCATTGCAATGCAACAGAGTGCATATTACTTTTAAAATGTCATTCTTCCATGCAAAACGCTTGTGCAAATGCAACCGCACGCTGTTGCAATGGAATAAAAATGCATTAGTTCCTTGAATGCATTGCAATGCAACAAAGTGCATATTACTTTTAAAATGTTATTCTTCCATGCAAAACGTTTGTGCAATGCAAAGCACGCTGTTGCAATGAAATGAAACGAATTAGTTTTGGAATGCATTGCTATGCAACAAAGGGCATATTACTTTTAAAATGTTATTCTTCCATGCAAAACGCTTGTGCAATGCAATGGAAAGTTGCAATGGTATTCACGCTGTTGCAATGGAGTGAAACGCATTAGTTCTTAAATGCATTGCAATGCAACAGAGTGCATATTACTTTTAAAATGTTATTCTTCCATGCAAAACGCTTGTGCAATGCAACACCACGCTGTTGCAATGGAATGAAACGCATTAGTTCTTGAATGCATTGTAATGCAACAGAGTGCATATTACTTTTAAAATGTTATTCTTCCATGCAAAACGCTTGTGCAATGCAACAGCACGTTTTTGCAATGGAATGAAACGCATTAGTTCTTGAATGCATTGCAATGCAACAGAGTGCATATTACTTTTAAAATGTCATTCTTCCATAAAAAAACGCTTGTGCAATGCAACAGCACGTTTTTGCAATGGAATGAAACGCATTAGTTCTTGAATGCATTGCAATGCAACAGAGTGCATATTACTTTTAAAATGTCATTCTTCCATGCAAAACGCTTGTGCAAATGCAACCGCACGCTGTTGCAATGGAATAAAAATGCATTAGTTCCTTGAATGCATTGCAATGCAACAAAGTGCATATTACTTTTAAAATGTTATTCTTCCATGCAAAACGTTTGTGCAATGCAAAGCACGCTGTTGCAATGAAATGAAACGAATTAGTTTTGGAATGCATTGCTATGCAACAAAGGGCATATTACTTTTAAAATGTTATTCTTCCATGCAAAACGCTTGTGCAATGCAATGGAAAGTTGCAATGGTATTCACGCTGTTGCAATGGAGTGAAACGCATTAGTTCTTAAATGCATTGCAATGCAACAGAGTGCATATTACTTTTAAAATGTTATTCTTCCATGCAAAACGCTTGTGCAATGCAACACCACGCTGTTGCAATGGAATGAAACGCATTAGTTCTTGAATGCATTGTAATGCAACAGAGTGCATATTACTTTTAAAATGTTATTCTTCCATGCAAAACGCTTGTGCAATGCAATGGAAAGTTGCAATGGTATTCACGCTGTTGCAATGGAATGAAACGCATTAGTTCTTGAATGCATTGCAATGCAACAGAGTGCATATTACTTTTAAAATGTTATTCTTCCAGTCAAAACGCTTGTGCAATGCAACACCACGCTGTTGCAATGGAATGAAACGCATTAGTTCTTGAATGCATTGCAATGCAACAGAGTGCATATTACTTTTACAATGTCATTCTTCCATGCAAAACGCTTGTGCAATGCAACACCACGCTGTTGCAATGGAATGAAACGCATTAGTTCTTGAATGCATTGCAATGCAACAGAGTGCATATTACTTTTAAAATGTTATTCTTCCATGCAAAACTCTTGTGCAATGCAACACCACGCTGTTGCAATGGAATGAAACGCATTAGTTCTTGAATGCATTGCAATGCAACAGAGTGCATATTACTTTTAAAATGTCATTCTTCCATGCAAATCGCTTGTGCAATGCACCCGCACGCTGTTGCAATGGAATGAATCGCATTAGTTCTTGAATGCATTGCAATGCAACAGAGTGCATATTACTTTTAAAATGTCATTCTTCCATGCAAAACGCTTGTGCAATGCAACAGCACGTTTTTGCAATGGAATGAAACGCATTAGTTCTTGAATGCATTGCAATGCAACAGAGTGCATATTACTTTTAAAATGTCATTCTTCCATGCAAAACGCTTGTGCAAATGCAACCGCACGCTGTTGCAATGGAATAAAAATGCATTAGTTCCTTGAATGCATTGCAATGCAACAAAGTGCATATTACTTTTAAAATGTTATTCTTCCATGCAAAACGTTTGTGCAATGCAAAGCACGCTGTTGCAATGAAATGAAACGAATTAGTTTTGGAATGCATTGCTATGCAACAAAGGGCATATTACTTTTAAAATGTTATTCTTCCATGCAAAACGCTTGTGCAATGCAATGGAAAGTTGCAATGGTATTCACGCTGTTGCAATGGAATGAAACGCATTAGTTCTTAAATGCATTGCAATGCAACAGAGTGCATATTACTTTTAAAATGATGTTCTTCCATGCAAAACGCTTGTGCAATGCAACACCACGCTGTTGCAATGGAATGAAACGCATTAGTTCTTGAATGCATTGTAATGCAACAGAGTGCATATTACTTTTACAATGTCATTCTTCCATGCAAAACGCTTGTGCAATGCAACACCACGCTGTTGCAATGGAATGAAACGCATTAGTTCTTGAATGCATTGCAATGCAACAGAGTGCATATTACTTTTAAAATGTTATTCTTCCATGCAAAACGCTTGTGCAATGCAACACCACGCTGTTGCAATGGAATGAAACGCATTAGTTCTTGAATGCATTGCAATGCAACAGAGTGCATATTACTTTTAAAATGTCATTCTTCCATGCAAATCGCTTGTGCAATGCACCCGCACGCTGTTGCAATGGAATGAAACGCATTAGTTCTTGAATGCATTGCAATGCAACAAAGTGCATATTACTTTTAAAATGTTATTCTTCCATGCAAAACGCTTGTGCAATGCAACCGCACGCTGTTGCAATGGAATGAAACGCATTAGTTCTTGAATGAATTGCAATGCAACAAAGTGCATATTACTTCTAAAATGTTATTCTTCCATGCAAAACGCTTGTGCAATGCAACAGCACGCTGTTGCAATGGAATGAAACGCATTAATTCTTGAATGCATTGCAATGTAACAAAGTGCATATTACTTTTAAAATGTCATTCTTCCATGCAAAACGCTTGTGCAATGCACCCGCACGCTGTTGCAATGGAATGAAACGCATTAGTTCTTGAATGCATTGCAATGCAACAAATTGCACATTACTTTTAAAATGTTATTCTTCCATGCAAAACGCTTGTGCAATGCAATGGAACGTTGCAATGGAATGCACGCTGTTGCATTGGAACGAAACGCATTAGTTCTTGAATGCATTGCAATGCAACAAAGTGCATATTACTTTTAAAATGATATTCTTCCATGCAAAACGCTTGTGCAATCAACACACACTGAATTGCACATCTCTTCGTTAAACAAGATAAATAGTTAGTTATTGTATGCATTGGAAAGCGACAGCTTTGTGATGTTTTCTCGTGAGGAAACAAATTAATGAGCTGTATGCAATGCGAAAAACAATATGTTGTGATTTGTCCTTCATACACAAATGATTATGGTTAGTTTTTTCATTGCACAAAGGAAAACGTTAGACCTTTTATGCAAGGAATGAAACAACAATATTGTTATTAAAACAGCAGATTTCTTTGCCCATCTCTTTAATGCACTACGGAATGAGCTAGTTCTTGAATGCATTGTAATGCAATAAAGTGCATATTGCTTATAGGTTATTCTTCGATGCTTTTCGTTCGTATTCTTCGTTACGCTTGATTGTATGTGCAATGCAATGCAATGCAGATTGCACGCTGTTGCAATGGAATGAAACGCATTAGTTCTTGAATGCATTGCAATGCAACAGAGTGCATATTACTTTTAAAATGTCATTCTTCCATGCAAAACGCTTGTTAAAATGCAAAAGCACGCTGTTGCAATGGAATGAAACGCATTAGTTCTTGAATGCATTGCAATGCAACAGAGTGCATGTTACTTTTAAAATGTCATTCTTCCATGCAAAACGCTTGTGCAATGCAACAGCACACTTTTTCATTGAAATGAAACGCATTACATCTTGAATGCATTGCAATGCAACAGAGTGCATATTACTTTTAAAATGTCATTCTTTCATGCAAAACGCTTCTGCAATGCACCCGCACGCTGTTGCAATGGAATGAAACGCATTAGTTCTTGAATGCATTGCAATGCAACAAAGTGCATATTACTTTTAAAATGTTATTCTTCCATGCAAAACGCTTGTGCAATGCAACCGCACGCTGTTGCAATGGAATGAAACGCATTAGTTCTTGAATGCATTGCAATGCAACAAAGTGCATATTACTTTTAAAATGTTTTTCTTCCATGCAAAACGTTTTTGCAATGCAACAGCACGCTGTTGAAATGGAATGAAACGAATTAGTTTTGGAATGGAATGCTATGCAACAAAGGGCATATTACTTTTAAAATGTTATTCTTCCATGCAAAACGCTTGTGCAATGCAATGGAAAGTTGCAATGGTATACACGCTGTTGCAATGGAATGAAACGCATTAGTTCTGGAATGCATTGCAATGTAACAAAGTGTACATTTTACAAAATGTAACATATTACTTTTAAAATGTCATTCTTCCATGCAAAACGCTTGTGCAATGCACCCGCACGCTGTTGCAATGGAATGAAACGCATTAGTTCTTGAATGCATTGCAATGCAACAAATTGCATATTACTTTTAAAATGTTATTCTTCCATGCAAAACGCTTGTGCAATGCAATGGAACGTTGCAATGGAATGAAACGCATTAGTTCTTGAATGCATTGCAATGCAACAAAGTGCATATTACTTTTAAAATGTTATTCTTCCATGCAAAACGCTTGTGCAATCAACACACACTAAATTGCACATCTCTTCGTTAAACAAGAGAAATAGTTAGTTATTGTATGCATTGGAAAGCGACAGCTTTGTGATGTTTTCTCGTGAGGAAACAAATTAATGAGCTGTATGCAATGCGAAAAATAATATGTTGTGATTTGTCCTTCATACACAAATGATTATGGTTAGTTTTTTCATTGCACAAAGGAAAACTTTAGACCTTTTATGCAAGGAATGAAACAACAATATTGTTATTAAAACAGCAGATTTCTTTGCCCATCTCTTTAATGCACTACGGAATGAGCTAGTTCTTGAATGCATTGTAATGCAATAAAGTGCATATTGCTTATAGGTTATTCTTCGATGCTTTTCGTTCGTATTCTTCGTTACGCTTGATTGTATGTGCAATGCAATGCAGATTGCACGCTGTTGCAATGGAATGAAACGCATTAGTTCTTGAATGCATTGCAATGCAACAGAGTGCATATTACTTTTAAAATGTCATTCTTCCATGCAAAACGCTTGTTAAAATGCAAAAGCACGCTGTTGCAATGGAATGAAACGCATTAGTTCTTGAATGCATTGCAATGCAACAGAGTGCATATTACTTTTAAAATGTTATTCTTCCATGCAAAACGCTTGTGCAATGCAACAGCACACTTTTGCATTGAAATGAAACGCATTTGTTCTTGAATGCATTGCAATGCAACAGAGTGCATATTACTTTTAAAATGTCATTCTTCCATGCAAAACGCTTCTGCAATGCACCCGCACGCTGTTGCAATGGAATGAAACGCATTAGTTCTTGAATGCATTGCAATGCAACAAAGTGCATATTACTTTTAAAATGTTATTCTTCCATGCAAAACGCTTGTGCAATGCAACCGCACGCTGTTGCAATGGAATGAAACGCATTAGTTCTTGAATGCATTGCAATGCAACAAAGTGCATATTACTTTTAAAATGTTTTTCTTCCATGCAAAACGTTTGTGCAATGCAATAGCACGCTGTTGAAATGGAATGAAACGAATTAGTTTTGGAATGGATTGCTATGCAACAAAGGGCATATTACTTTTAAAATGTTATTCTTCCATGCAAAACGCTTGTGCAATGCAATGGAAAGTTGCAATGGTAAACACGCTGTTGCAATGGAATGAAACGCATTAGTTCTTGAATGCATTGCAATGCAACAAAGTGCATATTACTTCTAAAATGTTATTCTTCCATGCAAAACGCTTGTGCAATGCAACAGCACGCTGTTGCAATGGAATGAAACGCATTAGTTCTTAAATGCATTGCAATGCAACAAAGTGCATATTTAATTTTAAAATGTTATTCTTCCATTCAAAACACTTTTTCAATCAACACACACTGAATTGCAGATCTCTTCGTTAAACAAGGGAAATAATAGTTAGTTATTGTATGCATTGGAAAGTGACAGCTTTGTGATGTTTTCTCCTGAGGACACAAATTAATGAGCTGTATGCAATGCGAAAAACAATATGCTGTGATTTGTCCTTCATACACAAATGATTATGGTTAGTTTTTTCATTGCACAAAGGAAAACGTTAGACCTTTTATGCAATGGAATGAAACAACAATAATGCTATTAAAACAGCAGATTTCTTTGCCCATCTCTTTAATGCACTACGGAATGAGCTAGTTCTTGAATACATTGTAATGCAATAAAGTGCATATTGCTTATAGGTTTTTCTTCGATGCTTTTCGTTCGTATTCTTCGTTACGCTTGATTGTATGTGCAATGCAATGCAATGCAGATTGCATTGCAGATCTCTTAATGCACTACGGAATCAGTTAGCACTGCAAAAAAAAGTGCATATGATGCTTCTGATGCTTAAGCGGCTTAAGAGGATGCTTATATATATAAGTCCATATCTGGCCTATTGATCTATTTTCTGTTAGAAAGGGTCCTCAAATGCTATTCTAACGCTTTATCATATGTGCAATGCAACAGCAGTTTTTAGTCCTTTTATGCAATGGAATGAAACAACAAAACGTTTTTTAAAACAGCAGATTGCATTGCAATCTCTTCAATGCACTACAAAATGAGTTAGTTCTTGAATGCATTGCAATTCAACAGAGTGCATATTGCTTATATGTTATTCTAAAGGGTCCTCAAAAGGTTCAAAACTATATATTTTATAGACTCTTTCTTATGTTAAGTCCACCAGACAGTAGTCCATATTGGACCGTTTGAACTTTTTTCATGTCACGATTGTTACATACACCTTGTGATGCACTCTTGGACACATCATCAGTGATAGTACCTGGGGTCATAGGGGGTTTCGGGTCTTTCAACTTCAGACCTCCTCACCCAGGCGACCCGACCGGGAGTGATCAGTTCCCGGCCTGTGTCCAAGAAGCGTTCGCCCACAGTTTGTCCCTCCTGATCCACAGCCATCGTGAGGCTTTTTCCGCAGCCTCTGAAGCTGCACTGATGGCTCTTCTCTTGCGTGCTCCTGTGATTCCCAGGAGGCTGTAGTCCCTGCAGAGTGACTTTCCTGCAAAGCCCCTTCCCCCAACCTCGATGGGCAAGCACTGGGCACGCCACCCCCATCTCCGACACTCCTCCACCAGCTCCGCATATTTCTCCCTTTTCCTTTCACTCGCTTCCTCCATCCTCTCCTCCCAGGGCACTGTTAGCTCCATCAAGATAACCTGTTTCGATGTTACTGAGAACAGAACCATGTCGGGTCTAAGGCTGGTCTCCACGATGTCTCGGGGGAACTTGAGTTGTTTTCCCAGGTCGACCCTTAGCTGCCAGTCATTCGTTGTTCCCAGCAGGCCTGTCTGAACTGTTGGTCGGGAAGGCGGAGGTTCTCCTGCTCTTAAGAATGAAATTTTGCGCCTTGGTGGTTTTAAACGCTTGCTCTGATTGATGGCAGTAGTGATGGACTCCGCAACCACCTTCAGCACCTGGTCATGGCGCCAGCGGTAGCGACCTTCCCCAAGTGCTTTAGGACAGCTACTGAGGATGTGTTCCAGCGATCCTCTTCCCTGGCACAAGGTGCATGCCGGAGTTTCAACCTTGCCCCAACAAAAGAGATTAGATGGACTGTGGGCAGGGTGTCATAGACAGACTGAATGAGAATTTTGATGCGATAGGGATCAGCCCTCCACAGCTCTGCCCATGAAATCTTTCTCTCCATGGCATCTTCCCATCTGGTCCATGCACCCTGTTGCCTCATTCCCACCATCTGACTTGCACGCTGCTCCTCGATCCCAGCCCTCGCTTCTTTTTGGACCAGGTCCCGCCTTTCCTTACCCTTCAGTTTGTTGTAATGGGTTGTTGGAGTACTTCCCAGTCCTGCACGACCAATAGCTACAGGACCCACCAGTTCCTTATGACGCAGTCGTGATTCTGCCTGGTCCACCGCCTCATGTGCCCTCCACTTTCTGCCAGTCCTGACCTCAATACCAGCTTGAGATACTCAAAGGGTCCTCAAAAGGTTCAAAACTATATATTTTATAGACTCTTTCTTATGTTAAGTCCACCAGACAGTAGTCCATATTGGACCGTTTGAACTTTTTTCATGTCAAAAAGTCATCAAAAGGTTTAAAAACTATATATCCTTATAGACTCTTTCTGATGTTAAATCAGCATCCCTTTTTGACCTACTGAACATATTTCTGGACAAAGAGTTCTTACAATGATTACTTTTCATTCAGATTGACTGGTCAAAGGGACCTCAAAACGTTTTAAACAATATACACTTGTAGGCTCTTTCTGAAGTTAAGTCCGCCAGACAGTAAGTCCATTTCGGAACTTTTGAGTTTTTTCTGGTCAATTTCCTTATAATATACTCTTTCTGATGTTAAATCAGCCATTCATAGGTCCTTTTTTGACCTAATGAACAAATTTCTTGTCCAAGAGTACTTGAGATCTTGACCTTTCTATATAGACTGTTTGCTTCATAAGCCATACAGAAGTCCATACCTGACCTATTGAACTTTTTTTTTGATCAAAGGTACCTCAAAAAGGTTTAAACAATATAAACTTGTAGACTCCTAATGTTAAATCAGCCATACAGAGGTCCCTTTTTAACCTACTAAACATATTTCTGGACAAAAAGTTTTCTTGAACAATAATAACTTTTCATCCAGGTAGATTTCTTATGATACTTCTGATGCTTAAGAGGCCATATATAAGTCCATATCAGACCTATTGATCTATTATCTGTTAAAAGGGTCCTCAAATGATAGGTTTATATCATCAGAGACTCTTTCTAATGTGAAGTCCACCAGAGATAGTCCATATAGGACCTTTTTAAAAAGTTCAAAAGGTCCCATGATTTTTTAAGCCTTTTGGGGACACTTTGAAGAGAGAAAAAAAAAAGTTCAAAAGGTCCGATGATAAGGAACTATTATCTGGCGGACTTGACTCTTTTGAACATCTGAAAGAGTGTTTAAGGATATATGCATATATGTAGCTTTTAAGCCTTTTGGGGACCCTTTGACGAAAAAAAAAAAAAAAGTTCAAAAGGTCAGATGAAAAGGAAATGCTATATGGCGGACTTGACGACTTTTCATCTGAAAGAGTGTTTAAGGATATGTGTATATATGTAGCTTTTAAGTCTTTTTTGGGACCAAAAAAAAAAAAAGTTCAAAAGGTCCGATGATAAGGAACTGCTGTCTGGAGGACTTGAATTTTTTTTTTTTTTTTTTTTTACATCAGATTGAGTCTATAAGGACATCATGTAGCTTTTAGACCTTCTGGGGACCCTCTGACCTGACTTTTTAACATCAGAAAGAGTCTATTAGGACATCATGTAGCTTTTAGACCTTCTGGGGAGCCTCTGAGCAGAAAAAAAGTTCAAAAAGTCCCATATGGATCCCTCCATATCCCATCCCTCTGGCGGACTTGATCTGACTTTTTAACATCAGAAAGAGTCTATAAGGACATAATGGATCTTTTAGACCTTCTGGGGACCCTCTGACCAGAATAAAAGTTCAAAAGATCACATATGGACTACTGTCTTTTGGATTTGACTGGACTTTTTAACATCAAAAAGAGTCTATGAGGACATCATGTAACTTTTAGACCTTCTGGGGACACTCTGACCAGAAAAAAAAATTCAAAAGATCCTATATGGACTACTGTCTGGTGGACGTGACTTTTTGACATCAAAAAGAGTCTATAAAGATATAATTTAACTTTTAGACCTTCTGGGGACCCTTTGAGCAGAAAAAAAGTTCAAAAGATCCCATATGGACTACTGTCTGGTGGACGTGACTTTTTAACATCAAAAAGAGTCTATAAAGATATAATTTAACTTTTAGACCTTCTGGGGACCCTCTGACCAGAAAAAAAGTTCAAAAGATACCATATGGACTACTGTTTTTCGGATTTGACTGGACTTTTTAACATCATAAAGAGTCTACAAGGACATCATGGATCTTTAAGACTTTCTGGGGACCCTCCGAGCAGAAAAAAAGTTCAAAAGGTACCATGTGGACTACTGTCTGGTGGACGTGACTTTTTTACAACAGAAAGAGTCTATAAGGACATCATTATGTAGCTTTTAGACCTTCTGGGGTTCCTCTGACCTGACTTTTTAACATCAGAAAGATTCTACAAGGACATCATGTAGCTTTTAGATCTTCTGAGGACCTTCTGACCAGAAAAAAAGTTCAAAAGATCCCATATGGACTATTGTCTTTCGGATTTGACTGGACTTTTTAGCACCAGAAAGAGTCTATAAGGACATCATGGCTCTTTTAGACCTTCTGGGGACCCTCTGACCAGAAAAAAAGTTCAAAAAGTCCTATTTGGACTACTCTCTGGCGGACTTGATCTGAATTTTTAACATCAGAAAGAGTCTATAAGGAGATCATAAAACTTTTAGACCTTCTGGGGACCCTTTGACTATAAAAAAAGTTCCAAAAAGTCCCATATGGACTACTCTCTGGCGGACTTGATCTGACTTTTTAACATCAGAAAGAGTCTATAAGGACATCATGTAACTTTTAGACCTTCTGGGGACCCTTTGACCAGAAAAAAAGTTCAAAAGATCCCATTTGGACTACTGTCTTTCGGATTTGACTGGACTTTTTAGCATCAGAAAGAGTCTATAAGGACATCATGGATCCTTTAGACCTTGTGGGGTCCCCACAAGGTCTAAAGGATCCATGATGTCCTTATAGACTCTTTCTTTGAGCAGAAAAAAAGTTCAAAAGATCCCATATGGACTACTGTTTGGTGGACGTGACTTTTTTACATCAAAAAGAGTCTATAAGGACATCATCATGTAGCTTTTAGACCTTGTGGGTAACCTCTGACGTGACTTTTTAACATCAAAAGGAGTCTATAAGGACATAATTTAACTTTTAGACCTTCTGGGGACCCTCTGACCAGAAAAAAAGTTCAAAAGATCCCATATGGACTACTGTCTTTCGGATTTGACTGGACTTTTTAACATCAGAAAGAGTCTACAAGGACATCATGGATCTTTTAGACTTTCTGGGGACCCTCCGGGCAGAAAAAAGGTCAAAAGGTACCATATGGACTACTGTCTGGCGGACGTGACTTTTTAACATCAGAAAGAGTCTATAAGGACATCATCATGTAGCTTTTAGACCTTCCGGGGTTCCTCTGACCTGATGTTTTAACATCAGAAAGTTTCTACAAGGACATCATGTAGCTTTTAGACCTTCTGAGGACCTTCTGACCAGAAAAAAAGTTCAAAAGATCCCATATGGACTATTGTCTTTCGGATTTGACTGGACTTTTTAGCACCAGAAAGAGTCTATATGGACATCATGGATCTTTTAGACCTTCTGGGGACCCTCTGACCAGAAAAAAAGTTCAAAAAGTCCCATATGGACTACTGTCTGGCGGACTTGATCTGACTTTTTAACATCAGAAAGAGTCTATAAGGACATCATGTAACTTTTAGACCTTCTGGGGACCCTTTGACCAGAAAAAAGTTCAAAAGATCCCATATGGACTACTGTCTTTCGGATGTGACTGGACTTTTTAGCACCAAAAAGAGTCTTTAAGGACATCATTGATCCTTCAGACTTTCTGGGGACCCTCCGAGCAGAAAAAAGTTCAAAAGGTCCCATATGGACTACTGTCTGGCGGACGTGACTTTTTAACATCATAAAGAGTCTATAAGGACATCATCATGTAGCTTTTCGACCTTCTGGGGTTCCTCTGACGTAACTTTTTAACATCAGAAAGATTATACAAGGACATCATGTAGCTTTTAGACCTTCTAGGGACCCTCTGACCAGAAAAAAAGTTCAAAAGGTCCCAGATGGACTGCTGTCTGGCGGACTTGATCTGATTTTTTAACATCAGAAAGAGTCTACGAGGACATCATGTAGCTTTTAGACCTTCTGGGGACCCTCTGACCAAAACAAGTTCAAAAGGTCCAGGACGGACTCGGGTCTGGCGGACTTGACTTTTTAACAGCAGAAAATGTCTGTAAGGACATCATCATGTATATTTTAGACCTTGTGGGGAACCTCTGACCTGACTTTTTAACATCAAAAAGAGTCTATAAGGACATCATGGATCTTATAGACCTTCTGGGGACCCTCTGACCAGAAAAAAAGTTCAAAAAGTCCTATTTGGACTACTCTCTGGCGGACTTGATCTGAATTTTTAACATCAGAAAGAGTCTATAAGGACATCATGTAACTTTTAGACCTTCTGGGGACCCTTTGACCAGAAAAAAAGTTCAAAAGATCCCATATGGACTATTGTGTTTCGGATTTGACTGGACTTTTTAGCACCAGAAAGAGTCTATAAGAACATCATGGATCTTTTAGACCTTCTGGGGACCCTCTGACCAGAATTTTTTTTCCAAAAACTCCCATATTGACTACTCTCTGGCAGACTTGATCTGACTTTTTAACATCAGAAAGAGTCTATAAGGACATCATGTAACTTTTAGACCTTCTGGGGACCCTTTGACCAGAAAAAAAGTTCAAAAGATCCCATTTGGACTACTGTCTTTCGGATTTGACTGGACTTTTTAGCATCAGAAAGAGTCTATAAGGACATCATGGATCTTTTAGACCTTCTGGGGACCCTCTGACCAGAAAACAAGTTCAAAAAGTCCTATTTGGACTACTCTCTGGCGGACTTGATCTGAATTTTTAACATCAGAAAGAGTCTATAAGGAGATCATGTAACTTTTAGACCTTCTGGGGACCCTTTGACCAGAAAAAAAGTTCAAAAGATCCCATATGGACTATTGTCTTTCGGATTTGACTGGACTTTTTAGCACCAGAAAGAGTCTATAAGAACATCATGGATCTTTTAGACCTTCTGCGGACCCTCTGACCAGAAAAAAAGTTCCAAAAAGTCCCATATGGACTACTCTCTGGCGGACTTGATCTGACTTTTTAACATCAGAAAGAGTCTATAAGGACATCATGTAACTTTTAGACCTTCTGGGGACCCTTTGACCAGAAAAAAAGTTCAAAAGATCCCATTTGGACTACAGTCTTTCGGATTTGACTGGACTTTTTAGCATCAGAAAGAGTCTATAAGGACATCATGGATCTTTTAGACCTTCTGGGGACCCTCTGACCAGAAAAAAAGTTCAAAAAGTCCCATATGTACTACTCTCTGGCGGACTTGATCTTTTTTTTAACATCAGAAAGAGTCTATGAGGACAACATGTAGCTTTTAGACCTTCTGGGGACCCTCTGACCAGAAAAAAAGTTAAAAAGGTCCCACATGGACTGCTGTTGGAGGACTTGACTTTTTACCAGCAGAAAATGTCTGTAAGGACATAATCATGTAGATTTTAGACCTTGTGGGGAACCTCTGACCTGACTTTTTAACATCAAAAAGAGTCTATAAGGACATCATGTAACTTTTAGACCTTCCTGGTGACCCTCTGACCAGAAAAAAGTTCAAAAGATCCCATATGGACTACTGTCTTTCGTATGTGACTGGACTTTTTAACATCAGAAAGAGTCTATAAGGACATCATGGATATTTTAGACCTTCTGGGGACCCTCTGTCCAGAAAAAAAGTTCAAAAAGTCCCATATGGACTACTCTCTGGCGGACTTGATCTGACTTTTTAACATCAGAAAGAGTCTATAAGGACATCATGTAACTTTTAGACCTTCTGGGGACCCTTTGACCAGAAAAAAAGTTCAAAAGATCCCATTTGGACTACTGTCTTTCGGATTTGACTGGACTTTTTAGCATCAGGAAGAGTCTATAAGGACATCATGGATCTTTTAGACCTTCTGGGGACCCTCTGACCAGATTTTTTTTCCCAAAAACTCCCATATTGACTACTCTCTGGCAGACTTGATCTGACTTTTTAACATCAGAAAGAGTCTATAAGGACATCATGTAACTTTTAGACCTTCTGGGGACCCTTTGACCAGAAAAAAAGTTCAAAAGATCCCATTTGGACTACTGTCTTTCGGATTTGACTGGACTTTTTAGCATCAGAAAGAGTCTATAAGGACATCATGGATCTTTTAGACCTTCTGGGGACCCTCTGACCAGAAAAAAAGTTCAAAAAGTCCTATTTGGACTACTCTCTGGCGGACTTGATCTGAATTTTTAACATCAGAAAGAGTCTATAAGGAGATCATGTAACTTTTAGACATTCTGGGGACCCTTTGACCAGAAAAAAAGTTCAAAAGATCCCATATGGACTATTGTCTTTCGGATTTGACTGGACTTTTTAGGACCAGAAAGAGTCTATAAGAACATCATGGATCTTTTAGACCTTCTGTGGACCCTCTGACCAGAAAAAAAGTTCCAAAAAGTCCCATATGGACTACTCTCTGGCGGACTTGATCTGACTTTTAACATCAGAAAGAGTCTATAAGGACATCATGTAACTTTTAGACCTTCTGGGGACCCTCTGACCAGAAAAAAAGTTCAAAAGATCCCATTTGGACTACAGTCTTTCGGATTTGACTGGACTTTTTAGCATCAGAAAGAGTCTATAAGGACATCATGGATCTTTTAGACCTTCTGGGGACCCTCTGACCAGAAAAAAAGTTCAAAAAGTCCCATATGTACTACTCTCTGGCGGACTTGATCTTTTTTTTAACATCAGAAAGAGTCTATGAGGACAACATGTAGCTTTTAGACCTTCTGGGGACCCTCTGACCAGAAAAAAAGTTCAAAAGGTCCCACATGGACTGCTGTTGGAGGACTTGACTTTTTACCAGCAGAAAATGTCTATAAGGACATAATCATGTAGATTTTAGACCTTGTGGGGAACCTCTGACCTGACTTTTTAACATCAAAAAGAGTCTATAAGGACATCATGGATCTTTTAGACCTTCTGGGGACCCTCTGACAAGAAAAAAGTTCAAAAGGTCCCACATGGACTGCTGTCTGGCGGACTTGACTTTTTAACATCATAAAATATCTGTAAGGACATCATCATGTATATTTTAGACCTTGTGGGGAACCTCTGACCTGACTTTTTAACATCAAAAAGAGTCTATAAGGACATCATGTAACTTTTAGACCTTCCTGGTGACCCTCTGACCAGAAAAAAGTTCAAAAGATCCCATATGGACTACTGTCTTTCGTATGTGACTGGACTTTTTAACATCAGAAAGAGTCTATAAGGACATCATGGATCTTTTAGACCTTCTGGGGACCCTCTGTCCAGAAAAAAAGTTCAAAAAGTCCCATATGGACTACTCTCTGGCGGACTTGATCTGACTTTTTAACATCAGAAAGAGTCTATAAGGACATCATGTAACTTTTAGACCTTCTGGGGACCCTTTGACCAGAAAAAAAGTTCAAAAGATCCCATTTGGACTACTGTCTTGCGGATTTGACTGGACTTTTTAGCATCAGGAAGAGTCTATAAGGACATCATGGATCTTTTAGACCTTCTGGGGACCCTCTGACCAGAAAAAAAGTTCAAAAAATCCCATATGTACTACTCTCTGGCGGGCTTGATCTTTTTTTAACATCAGAAAGAGTCTATGAGGACATCATGTAGCTTTTAGACCTTCTGGGGACCCTCTGACCAGAAAAAAAGTTCAAAAGGTCCCACATGGACTGCTGTTGGAGTACTTGACTTTTTACCAGCAGAAAATGTCTGTAAGGACATTATCATGTAGAATTTAGACCTTGTGGGGAACCTCTGACCTTACTTTTTAACATCAAAAAGAGTCTATAAGGACATCATGGATCTTTTAGACCTTCTGGGGACCCTCTGACCAGAAAAAAGTTCAAAAGGTCCCACATGGACTGCTGTCTGGCGGACTTGACTTTTTAACATCAGAAAATATCTGTAAGGACATAATTATGTAGAATTTAGACCTTGTGGGGAACCTCTGACCTGACTTTTTAACATCAAAAAGAGTCTATAAGGACATCATGGATCTTTTAGACCTTCTGGGGACCCTCTGACCAGAAAAAAGTACAAAAGGTCCCACATGGACTGCTGTCTGGCGGACTTGACTTTTTAACATCAGAAAATATCTGTAAGGACATCATCATGTAACTTTTAGACCTTCCTGGTGACCCTCTGACCAGAAAAAAAGTTCCAAAAAGTCCCATATGGACTTCTCTCTGGCGGACTTGATCTGACTTTTTAACATCAGAAAGAGTCTATAAGGACATCATGTAACTTACAGACCTTCTGGGGATCCTTTGACCAGAAAAAAAGTTCAAAAGATCCCATATGGACTACTGTCTGGTGGACGTGACTTTTTTACATCAAAAAGAGTCTGTAAGGACCAAATTTAACTTTTAGACCTTCTAGGGACCCTCTGACCAGAAAAAAAATTCAAAAGATCCCATATGGACTACTGTCTTTCGGATTTGACTGGACTTTTTAACATCAGAAAGAGTCTACAAGGACATCATGGATCTTTTAGACTTTCTGGGGACCCTCCGGGCAGAAAAAAGTTCAAAAGGTACCATATGGACTACTGTCTGGCGGAAGTGACTTTTTTACATCAGAAAGAGTCTATAAGGACATCATCATGTAGCTTTTAGACCTTCTGGGGTTCCTCTGACCTGATGTTTTAACATCAGAAAGTTTCTACAAGGACATCATGTAGGTTTTAGACCTTCTGAGGACCTTCTGACCAGAAAAAAAGTTCAAAAGATCCCATATGGACTATTGTCTTTCGGATTTGACTGGACTTTTTAGCATCAGAAAGAGTCTATAAGGACATCATGGATCTTTTAGACCTTCTGGGGACCCTCTCACCAGAAAAAAAGTTCAAAAAGTCCCATATGGACTACTCTCTGGCAGTATTGATCTGACTTTTTAACATCAGAAAGAGTCTATAAGGACATCATGTAACTTTTGGACCTTCTGGGGACCCTTTGACCAGAAAAAAGTTCAAAAGATCCCATATGGACTATTGTCTTTCGGATTTGACTGGACTTTTTAGCACCAGAAAGAGTCTTTAAGGAAATCATTGATCTTTTAGACTTTCTGGGGACCCTCCGAGCAGAAAAAAGTTCAAAAGGTCCCATATGGACTACTGTCTGGCGGACGTGACTTTTTAACATCATAAAGAGTCTATAAGGACATCATCATGTAGCTTTTCGACCTTCTGGGGTTCCTCTAACCTAACTTTTTAACATCAGAAAGATTATACAAGGACATCATGTAGCTTTTAGACCTTCTATGGACCCTCTGACCATAAAAAAAGTTCAAAAGGTCCCAGATGGACTGCTGTCTGGCGGACTTGATCTAATTTTTTAACATCAGAAAGAGTCTACAAGGACATCATGTAGCTTTTAGACCTTCTGGGGACCCTCTGACCCCAAAAAAGTTCAAAAGGTCCCACACTGTCTGGCGGACTTGTTTTTTTAACAGCAGAAAATGTCTGTAAGGACATCATCATGTATATTTTAGACCTTGTGGGGAACCTCTGACCTTACTTTTTAACATCAAAAAGAGTCTATAAGGACATCATGGATCTTATAGACCTTCTTGGGACCCTCTGACCAGAAAAAAAGTTCAAAAAGTCCTATTTGGACTACTCTCTGGCGGACTTGATCTGAATTTTTAACATCAGAAAGAGTCTATAAGGAGATCATGTAACTTTTAGACCTTCTGGGGACACCCTGACCAGAAAAAAAGTTCAAAAAGTCCCATATGGAGAGTAGTCTGGCGGCCTTACTTGACTTTTTAACATCAGAACGAGTCTATAAGGACATCATGGATATTTTAGACTTTCTGTGGACCCTCTGACCAGAAAAAAAGTTCAAAAGGTTCCATATGGACTACTGTCTGGCGGACTTTACTTTTTAACATCAAAAAGAGTCTATAAGGACATCATCATGTAGCTTTTAGACCTTCTGGGGTTCCTCTGACCTGACTTTTTAACATCAAAAAGAGTCTGTAAGGATATACGGTATGTACATATAGCTTTTTTAGCTTTTAAGCCTTTTGGGGACCCTTTGACGAGAAAAAAAAAAGTTCAAAAGGTCCGATGATAAGGAACTGCTGTCTGGCGGACTTGACTTTTTTTTTTTTAACATCAGAAAGAGTCTATAAGGATATATGTAGCTTTTAAGCCTTTTGGTGACCCTTTGACGTGAAAAAACAAAAAAATTCAAAAGGTCCGATGATAAGGAACTTCTGTCTGGCGGACTTGACTTTTCTTTTTTTTTAACATCAGAAAGAGTCTACAAGGATATATGTATATATGTAGCTTTTAAGCCTGTTGGGGACCCTTTGACGAGAAAAAAAAAAGTTCAAAAGGTCCGACGATAAGGAACTTCTGTCTGGAAAACTTGACTTTTCTTTTTTTTTAACATCAGAACGAGTCTATAAGGACATCATGTAGCTTTTAGACCTTCTGGGCACCCTCTGACTTGACTTGTTAACATCAGAAAGAGTCTATAAGGACATCATGTAGCTTTTAGACCTTCTGGGGACCCTCAGACCAGAAAAAAAGTTCAAAAGATCCCATATGGACTACTGTCTTGCGGATTTGACTGGAATTTTTAACATCAGAAAGAGTCTATAAGGACATCAAGAATCTTCTAGACCTTCTGGGGACCCCCTGACCAGAAAAAAAGTTCAAAAAGTCCCATATGGACAGTAGTCTGGCGGCCTTACTTGACTTTTTAACATCACAACGAGTCTATAAGGACATCATGGATATTTTAGACTTTCTGTGGACCCTCTGACCAGAAAAAAAGTTCAAAAGGTCCCATATGGACTACTGTCTGGCGGACTTTACTTTTTAACATCAGAAAGAGTCTATAAGGACATCATCATGTAGCTTTTAGACCTTCTGGGGTTCCTCTGACCTGACTTTTTAATATCAAAAATAGTCTGTAAGGATATACGGTATGTACATATTTAGCTTTTAAGCCTTTTGGGGACCCTTTGACGAGAAAAAAAAAAGTTCAAAAGGTCCGATGATAAGGAACTGCTGTCTGGCGGACTTGATTTTTTTTTTTTTAAACATCAGAAAGAGTCTATAAGGATATATGTAGCTTTTAAGCCTTTTGGGGACCCTTTGAAATGAAAAAACAAAAAATTCAAAAGGTCCGATGATAAGAAACTGCTGTCTGGCGGACTTGACTTTTCTTTTTTTTTAACATCAGAAAGAGTCTACAAGGATATATGTATATATGTAGCTTTTAAGCCTGTTGGGGACCCTTTGACGAGAAAAGAAAAAGTTCAAAAGGTCCGATGATAAGGAACTGCTGTCTGGAAAACTTGACTTTTCTTCTTTTTTTTTTTTTTACATCAGAACGAGTCTATAAGGACATCATGTAGCTTTTAGACCTACTGGGCACCCTCTGACTTGACTTGTTAACATCAGAAAGAGTCTATAAGGACATCATGTAGCTTTTAGACCTTCTGGGGACCCTAAGACCAGAAAAAAAGTTCAAAAGATCCCATATGGACTACTGTCTTGCGGATTTGACTGGACTTTTTAACATCAGAAAGAGTCTGTAAGGACATCATCATGTAGCTTTTAGACCTTGTGGGGACCCTCTGACCAGAAAAAAAGTTCAAAAGATCCCATATGGACTACTGTCTTGCGGATTTGACTGGACTTTTTAACATCAGAAAGAGTCTATAAGGACATCAAGAATCTTCTAGACCTTCTGGGGACCCCATGACCAGAAAAAAGGTTCAAAAAGTCCCATATGGACGGTAGTCTGGCGGCCTTACTTGACTTTTTAACATCAGAACGAGTCTATAAGGACATCATGGATATTTTAGACTTTCTGTGGACCCTCTGACCAGAAAAAAAGTTCAAAAGGTCCCCTATGGACTACTGTCTGGCGGATTTTACTTTTTAACATCAGAAAGAGTCTATAAGGCAGCATCATGTAGCTTTTAGACCTTCTGGGGTTCCTCTGACCTGACTTTTTAACATCAAAAAGAGTCTGTAAGGATATACGGTATGTACATATTTAGCTTTTAAGCCTTTTGGGGACCCTTTGACGAGAAAAAAAAAAAGTTCAAAAGGTCCGATGATAAGGAACTGGTGTCTGGCGGACTTGACTTTTCTTTTTTTTAACATCAGAAAGAGTCTATAAGGATATATGTAGCTTTTAAGCCTTTTGGGGACCCTTTGACGTGAAAAAACAAAAAATTCAAAAGGTCCGATGATAAGGAACTGCTGTCTGGAAAACTTGACTTTTTTTTTTTTTTTTTTACATCAGAATGAGTCTATAAGGACATCATGTAGCTTTTAGACCTTCTGGGCACCCTCTGACTTGACTTGTTAACATCAGAAAGAGTCTATAAGGACATCATGTAGCTTTTAGACCTTCTGGGGACCCTCAGACCAGTAAAAAAGTTCAAAAGGTCCCATATGGACTACTGTCTAGTACAAGACAGTAGTACTAGACAGTAGTCCAACAAGACTATACTTGAGTTTTTAACATCAGAACAAGTCTATAAGGACATCACATATCTTTTAGACCTTCTGGGGACCCTCTGACCAGAAAAAAAGTTCAAAAGGTCCCATATGGACTACTGTCTGGCGGACGTGACTTGACTTTTTAACATCAGAAAGAGTCTGTAAGGACATCATCATGTAGCTTTTAGACCTTGTGGGGACCCTCTGACCAGAAAAAAAGTTCAAAAGATCCACATGAACTACTGTCTTGCGGATTTGACTGGACTTTTTAACATCAGAAAGAGTCTTTAAGGACATCATGGATCTTTTAGACCTTCTGGGGACCCTCTGATCAGAAAAAAAGTTCAAAAAGTCCCATATGGACTACTGTCTGGCGGACTTGATCCAACTTTTTAACATCAGAAAGAGTCTGTAAGGACATCATGGATCTTTTAGACCTTCTGGGGACCCTCGGACCAGAAAAAAAGTTCAAAAAGTCCCATATGGACTACTGTCTGGTGGACTTTACTTGACTTTTTAACATCAGAACAAGTCTATAGGGACATCACGGATCTTTTAGACTTTCTGGGGACCCTATGACCAGAAAAAAAGTTC
Organism: Siphateles boraxobius; assembly: GCF_051911475.1. Lineage (NCBI taxonomy): Eukaryota > Metazoa > Chordata > Actinopteri > Cypriniformes > Leuciscidae > Siphateles > Siphateles boraxobius. The sequence goes on from NW_027509197.1 coordinate 5,285,287, forward strand.
AAAAGGTCCCATATGGACTACTGTCTGGCGGACTTGACTAGACTTTTTAACATCAGAAAGAGTCTATAAGGACATCATGTAGCTTTTAGACCTTCTGGGGTTCCTCTGACCTGACTTTTTAACATCAAAAAGAGTCTGTAAGGATATACGGTATTGTATATATGTAGCTTTTAAGCCTTTTGGGGACCCATTGACGAAAAAAAAAAAAAAGTTCAAAAGGTCCGATGATAAGGGACTGTTGTCTGGCGGACTTGACTTTTCTTTTTTTTTAACATCAAAAGGAGTCCATAAGGACATCTTGTAGCTTTTAGACCTTCTGGAGACCCTCTGACCTGATTTGTTAACATCAGAAAGAGTCTATAAGGACATCATGTAGCTTTTAGACCTTCTGGAGACCCTTTTTTCTCAGAGCAGAAAAAAAGTTCAAAAGGTCCCATATGGACTACTGTCTGGCGGACTTGACTTGACTTTTTAACATCAGAAAGAGTCTATGAGGACATCATATAGCTTTTAGACCTTCTGGGGACCCTGTGAGCAGGAAAAAAGTTCAAAAGGTCCAACATGGACTGCTGTCTGGTGGACCTCTTGACATCAGAAAGAGTCTATTGAGGACATAGAGCTTTTCAACTTTTTTTTGGATCCTTTGAGCAGAAAATAAGTTCAAAAGGCCCGATATGGACTGCTGTCTGGTGGACGACTCGACCCCCGTGAAGAGACTGTATTTTTCCATGTACATTTCTGAAATGCACTTTCTGTAAAGCTGCTTTGAAACAATATGTATTGTAAAAAGCGCTACACAAATACATTTGAATTGAATTGAATTGAACTTCTTGACATCAGAAAGAGTCTATTGAGGACATAGAGCTTTTCAACCTTTTTTTGGACCCTTTGAGCAGATTTTTTTTTAAAAGGCCCGATATGGACTGCTGTCTGGCGGACTTCTTGACATCAGAAAGAGTCTATTGAGGACATAGAGCGTTTCAACCTTTTTTTGGACCCTTTGAGCAGATTTTTTTTTAAAAGGCCCGATATGGACTGCTGTCTTGCGGACTTCTTGACACCAGAAAGAGTCTATTGAGGATATAGAGCTTTTCAACCTTTTTTTGGACCCTTTAAGTAGAATTTTTTTCAAAAGGCCTTTAATATGACGCCTGTGAAGAGACGACTCAACGCCGGCGATATGTTATGCCCTAAATTAATATATGATTAACTAACTGTATTTTTCTATTTACATTTCTGAAATGCCCTTTCTGTAAAGCTGCTTTGAAACAACATGTATTGTAAAAAACGCTACACAAATAAATTTGATTTGAATTGAACTTCTTGACATCAGAAAGAGTTTATTGAGGACATTGAGCTTTTCAACCTTTTTTTGGACCCTTTGAGCAGAAAAAAAGCTCAAAAGGCCCGATATGGACTGCTGTCTGGCGGACTTATTGACATCAGAACGAGTCTATTGAGGACATAGAGCTTTTCAACCTTTTTTTGGACCCTTTGAGCAGAAAAAAAGTTCAAAAGGCCCGATATGGACTGCTGTCTGGTGGACGACTCGACGCCTGTGAAGAGACGGCTCAACGCCGGCGATATGTTATGCCCTAAGTTAATATATGATTAACTAACTGTATTTTTCTATGTACATTTCTGAAATGCACTTTCTGTAAAGCTGCTTTGAAACAATATGTATTGTGAAAAGCGCTACACAAATAAATTTGAATTGAATTGAATTGAATTGAACTTCTTGACATCAGAAAGAGTCTATTGAGGACATAGAGCTTTTCAACCTTTTTTTGGACCCTTTGAGCAGAAAAAAAGTTCAAAAGGCCCGATATGGACTGCCGTCTGGCGGACTTCTTGACATCAGAAAGAGTCTATTGAGGACATAGAGCTTTTCAACCTTTTTTTGGACCCTTTGAGCGGAAAAAAAGTTCAAAAGGCCCGATACGGACTGCCGTCTGGTGGACTTCTTGACATCAGAAAGAGTCTATTGAGGACAGAGCTTTTCAACCTTTTTTTGGACCCTTTGAGCAGAAAAAAAGTTCAAAAGGCCCGATATGGACTGCTGTCTGGTGGACGACTCGACGCCTGTGAAGAGACGACTCAACGCCGGCGATATGTTATGCCCTAAATTAATATATGATTAACTAACTGTATTTTTCCATGTACATTTCTGAAATGCACTTTCTGTAAAGCTGCTTTGAAACAATATGTATTGTGAAAAGCGCTACACAAATAAATTTGAATTGAATTGAATTGAACTTCTTGGCATTAGAAAGAGTCTATTGAGGACATAGAGCTTTTCAAACTTTTTTTGGACCCTTTGAGCAGATTTTTTTTTCAAAAGGCCTGATATGGACTGCTGTCTGGCGGACTTCTTGACATCAGAAAGAGTCTATTGAGGACATAGAGCTTTTCAACCTTCTTTTGGACCCTTTGAGCAGAATTTTTTTTCAAAAGGCCCGATATGGACTGCTGTCTGGCGGACTTTTTGACATCCGAAAGAGTCTATTGAGGACATAGAGCTTTTCAACCTTTTTTTGGACACTTTGAGCAGAAAATAAGTTCAAAAGGACTGCCATCTGGCGGACCTCTTGACATCAGAAAGAATCTATTGAGGACATAGAGCTTTTCAACCTTTTTTGGACCCTTTGAGCAGAAAAAAAGTTCAAAAGGCCCGATATGGACTGCTGTCTGGCGGACTTCTTGACATCAGAAATACTCTATTGAGGACATAGAGCTTTTCAACCTTTTTTTGGACCCTTTGAGCAGAAAAAAAGTTCAAAAGCCCTGATATGGACTGCCGTCTGGCGGACTTCTTGACATCAGAAAGAGTCTATTGAAGACATAGAGCTCTTCAACCTTTTTTTGGACCCTTTGAGCAGAATTTTTTTTCAAAAGGCCCGATATGGACTGCCTTCTGGCGGACTTCTTGACATCAGAAAGTCTATTGAGGACATAGAGCTTTTCAACCTTTTTTTCAAGAGACGACTCAACGCCAGCGATATGTTATGCCCTAAATTAATACATGATTAACTAACTGTATTTTTCTATTTACATTTCTGAAATGCACTTCCTGTAAAGCTGCTTTGAAACAATATGTATTGTGAAAAGTGCTATACAAATAAATTTTGAATTGAATTGAATTGAACCAATTCAAGCAATAAGCAATGACATCAGAAAGATTCTATTGAGGACATATAGCTTTTCAGCCTTTTGGGGGAAACTTTGAGCTGAAAAAAAGTTCAAAAGGCCCGACATGAACTGCCGTCTGGGGGACTTCTTGACATCAGAAAGAGTCTATTAAGGATATATATGCAAATCGGAATAAGTTTGATATAGTATGGGATTTCAATGCGAAAGCATGTGTTATTTTATGTATTTTCCTTTCATTCTTTTCACAGTTCTTGAATTCATTGCAATGCAACAAAGTGCATATTGCTTATATGTTATTCTTAATGCACTACGCTTGATCGTATGTGCAATGCAATGCAACAAGCAGATTGTATTGCAATCTCTTCAATGCACCCCGGATTGAGTTAGTTCTTGAATGCATTGCAATGCAAAAAAGTGAAAATCGCTTATATGTTATTCAAACGCTTTATCATATGTGCAATGCAACAGCAGTTTTTTAAAGCGTTAGTTTTTTAATTGCACAAAGGAATAAGTTAGTCCTTTAATGCAATGGAATGAAACAACAAAACGTTATTAAAACAGCAGATTGCATTGCCCATCTCTTTAATGCACAACAAACAGAGTTAGTTCTTGAGTGCTTTGCAATGCAACAAAGTGCATATTGCTTATTATTCTTCAATGCTCAATGCTTGATCGTATCACAAATGATAATGGTTAGTTTTGTCATTGCACAAAGGAATAAGTTAGACCTTTTATGCAATGGAATGAAACAAATTTTATTAAAACCGCATATTGCATTGTACATAGAATCATCACTTTGTTGCATTGCAATGCACTCAAGAACTAACTCATTCCGAAGTGCATTGAAGTGATTGCAATGCAATCTGCTAATGCAATGCATTGCACATACGATCAAGCGTTGTGCATTGAAGAACAACATATGAGGAATATGCCCTTTGTTGCATAGCAATGCATTCAAGAACTAACTCATTCCGTAGTGCATTAAGAGATGTGCAATGCATTCTGCTGTTGCATTGCATTGCACATACGATCAAGCTTTGTGCATTGAAGAACAACGTATAAGCATGCATTGCATTAGCAGATTGCATTGCAATCTCTTCAATGCACTTCGGAATGAGTTTGTTCTTGAATGCATTGCAATGCAACAAAATGCATATTGCTCAAAGTTATTCTTCCATGCACAACTCTTGTGCATTGCAATGCAACGGCACGCTGCATTGCACATTTCTTCGTTGTACAAAGGAAATAGTTAGTTATCGCATGCATTTGTAAAGCGACAGCTCTGTGATGTTTTCTCGTGAGTACACAAATTAATAAGCTGTATTCATTGCGAAAAACAATGCTGTTAGTCGTCTTTTGCAATGCAATGATTTATCTTCATAAACAAATGATAATGGTTAGTTTTTTAATTGCAATAAGGAATAAGTTTAAAAAAAACCTTTTATGCAATGGAATATAAACTTATAAAAATATAAAATTGCATTGCACATCTCTTCAATCCACTACGAAATGAGTTAGTTCTTAATGCATTGCAATGCAACAAAGTGCATATTGCTTATATGTTATTCTTCAATGCACAACGTTTGATCGTATGTGCAATGCAATGCAACAGCAGATTGTGTTGAACATCTCTTCAACGCACTAGGGAATGGTTCTTTAATGCATTGCAATAATAAAACAAAGTGCATACGACTTTTATGTCATTCTTCAATGCACAACGCTTGATCGTATGTGCAGTGCAATGCAACAGCAGATTGAGTATAGGCTACACATTCATAAATACAGTCGTTTGCTAGGTTAAACGAATTAGGCCGGAGACACACTGGCTGCGTGGCGTAAGCGTCTCAGCTGCGTGGCGTGTCCGTTTTTATTTCGGCTCCCATGTTAACGGGTGCTGATCCACTTGTCCGTGCAACACTTCTGTCGCGCCGCGCTCCGCTTTATTCCTATGGGTGACGTCACGCAACTTTGGTGCGCCCGCAAAGCATTCCGGGAAGGCGGCGCTTCATTTTGAAAAATGTCGCGTGTCAAGAAGCTGGCCGATGCCAATCTTTATGCAAATTAAGTCCGTTGAACGCGAGGCGTCTATCCAATAGAAGTTGAACATATGGAGCGGAGGGATGTCTCTCGCAGGTCCTCTGTTCTGATACGCAAACATTTCCCGCTCGGTCAAAACCACGCCCATAGCGGTAAACTTGAGGAACGCCCATCAACTTACAAATGTGGAGAGGCGTGCGACACCGCACTTCAGACGTGTCGCAAAAGTGGATCTCTACCGTAACAGGTTAGAGCTTGCACACTGCCTGCGTGACACGCGCGTCTCAGGCGCGGCATGAGCCGCGCGGAAAACGCGTGCATGCTAGAAATAGAACCGACGCCTATTTTTCACGCAACACGCAAGCGTGTTGGAAGCGTTTCCAGGCAAAATAGAATAGGAAAAGATGTTTGACTGTTATTTTGTACACAAATACATATTAATAAATTACATTTTTGACAAATTTAGATATAAATATAGGCCTAATTTAAAAATAAATAAATAAATAGGCCTAATTATCAATTTTCAAATATTGCACCTGTTAATACAGAACGACATATTCTGTAGTCTAATAAGCTGTCAATACTGCTGTGCTGACAGTGTCTTTATCAGTAGGCTTTATATTTATGCTTAACACGAAGTATAGGGCTTGCACAACTCTCTCCCATATATGTCGAACAAGGGTGATGCGTGTCAGCAGCGCCGCGTCAGACACGCTTCTGATGTGCAAAGACACAGAAAACGCACGCAGCCGCCAGGCAGCTGACACGCAACAGAAACGCCACGCTCACGCCACGCAGCCAGTGTGTCTCCGGCCTTAGGATTTTTGAACGACGCGTTTGAATGATGGATTCTACTCCGTCTCTTATTAAGATAGAGACTTGCCGCCCCCTACTGGTGGTTTTAAAAAGTAAACGTTTAATTTACTTTTCATATTTCTACATTATTTTTTTACACTTAAAACAATCTCTTAACATTATTTATGCAATTATAATTTGCTATGTATATCCACATGCCATGTCTAGTGTCTGTGTCAATCCAAAAATTAATTTTATTGATATCAACTTCCTTTTATTTTGTCATAATAGCCATACACGGTGTCTTTGCATTCTGATTGAATTTGTTGACTAAATTTAAGAATCCGACATAAATGACGACAAAATTTTAAAAATACAGTTGGCTTTATTAGAGTTTTGATCTTCTCTCAACTGAGTGAGCACATCTGCATATTGTATTATAATGACGATGTAATGGGGACGATGATCCCCATATTTGTAAATATATAATTTTTTGGTAACAAACTGTTGTATAGTTTCAACATTTTAAAATATAGAGCACATGAAAAATACAAGTTCCAGATGCATTGAAAAAAACAGTGTGAATAACAATATCTTAAAATAAACTTAGAGAGTGGCAAACTTTGAAGCAGAGTTCAAGTTTTAATTAGTTGTACAGCTTGAGTAAAGCTTGTTCTCATACACAGATATGGCCTATTTATGAATGAAATTTATGCATTTATTTATCATTTAAACTGATGCAAACAGGGAAATAGAGTAGAAAAGACTTATTATCCTGCCGCACCCTCTAGTGGACAGAATTAAGTATTACGGCCTTCATTTCTCAGATAAACGCAAGGATTTTTTGGGAAAGTCTGACCTGTTAGAAAAGATATAAGTAGGCTAAGTCAGACCAGTCTGAAGGTCTGAGCCGAGTTTGTTGAAGCATTTAAGTTCTAGGCGGAGTCAATGTCTCATAATAATAATAATAATAATAATAATAATAATAATAATAATAATAATAATAATAATAATAATAATAAATAGGCTAATAATAATGTTTAATGGCTCTCTCAAGCCACCATAATAAAGAGGACTCAGAGAAAAATCGACCAATTCAGAATGTATTTTTTTTTATTTTTTTCAATAATTTTATTCCAAACTAATTTCCCTTACTGTGAAGATGCTGATTTATAAGGGACTTGACTAAAGTAGGAAACCTTCTTTACACTAATAACGCAGTTGGACCGAAAGAGAGATGCGCGAACCCAACGTCGCTACAGTTTCAGTTTCGATTAAAATAAATTCGTTTAGGCTTGGCCTTTAACATAGACTGACTGTTGTTTGTAATAAAAGCGGACACTAGGCTATTTTTATAGGCTATGTATATTTTTATTATATGTGGCTAACGTTACTTATTTTTTATTCATTTTGTTTTCTGAATAGCATTAATTTAAGGATTTTAAATAGGCTACAGTAAAGGGAAGTAAAACACACATAGCCTATATGTTATAAATGGTGTTTATAATGTTAATGTTGTATTTTATTTACCGGTCTTTTAGAGGGGGTTCAGTGAAAAAATCGGCAGCTGGCAGCAGGAAGTAGCCGCTAATAACCGGAAGTCGGTGTATGCCACTTTTAGCCGGGCAAATAAATTATTATATCATAATAATTACATATTTTATTATTATTATTATTAATTTATTATAATATTAGTACTTATTTACATAAAATACTTCTATTAGTAATTATTTTATATTATTTTATTAAAATCAAGTTACGAATATCAAAGACATAAAAAACAACAAACAAAAAGCTGCACTTGAAATTATGAATTTGTACATGTATAAATGTAACTTATGAATGAGTATACATGTTTGTTAAATAATGAAATATATCGACCTTTTTCCTGGTTAGTGAATTTACCCATGATTCATTAACAAGAATGGTCTACCAATGGTTTAACAAGATTTACCATGTTTCTTGTGTTAGGGGATAACAGCTTAAAGAACCAGGACCAGATATGATGTAAGAAGACCAAGAGTCGTGAGGTTCAATCAAATAAGTAAAAATTTACTGAAGAATAGTTTGCAGTTTTATCGAGGAGGTTGCAGGCCAGAGACTCTACCGTACACAAAATCTCACACCAGTTAAATCATACCTAAGGGCATGACATCAGTACATACATGTTGGCTACTTCTGATTGGCTATAAACAATTTTACACTTATGGATAGATAGGAGGGTAAGTCGAAATTAATCAAGATAATTGTCATCCAAGTCCAAGACTTGGTCCGGTGATGACCTCGGAGGTCGTAGAATTGCGTCTCGGGGTCTGTTGTTACATGTCATAAGACCTGCACAGAGCATTCAACACACACAAAAGCACAAGGGAATCACAGTTCCTCCAAAGTTGTAGAGGGCCTGAGCACAGATTACCAAAACATACTGAAACATTCCCTCCTCAGAAAGTAGTACAGATAATGTTCACTTTATTCATTAAAGAAATAAACATAAAAGTACAGTTCTGTGAATCCAATCACACAAGTCACGTAGTGTTTGACCCCTGTAACCTGTAGTAACTTGGTCAGCAGAAAACAGACTGATGAGGGTCTTCTACAGACTTGACCTCTTCTATTAGCTTATTAGCAAAGTTAGAAAGAAAGAAAGAATTTGTTAAGTCAAAGATTAGTTAGAAAAAAGAAAGAATAGTTAGATGATTAAGTAGGCTTTTGACTGGAACTGGTGGATTAAACAAATTTTCTCTCTCCAGCAGCTGACACCAATCACTGCAAAACCCTAGATGGGTGTTTTCCGAGTAAAAGCCTTGCATTTCTCCTCGTTTTCCTCTTCCAACATGACCTAAAGGATTCATAAGAAAATTGTGACATTAATATCCAAATTACCTTATTAACAGTAGACATGGATGCAGCCACATGAATGACTATTCTTATTGCATTTTTTCATTAAGCACCAAGCAGTGATCACATTTTCATTCATAATGTATACACCTGGTAAGCAGTTCTTGTAAATTTCATTGCAGTGTCTGCAGGGCTGCTGTGTGTACATCTGGTAATATTTTTGACATGTCACAGACTTCCCTCTCCAATTTGTTACACCTGAATATTTAAATTTGAGGAGCATAAAAATGAGCATGATTAAAAAAAGAGTAATTGAAGACCATGTTGCCATACCATTAAATTTCTCAATTACTATTTTAACCACATTTAAATCAAATGTGTAAAAGAAAGTAAATACATACTGTCAAGCCAGCAGGAGTGTGCCCTCCTCCTAAATGAGTCTGTATCCACCAGACTGGTAATTTTGCATGTAACTGAAAGATCTGCAAAAAGGACAAAAGATGAGGTGAGTTAATCATAACATGAATGAAATCTAAATGGAACAAGACTTTAAAATTTAACTAATTGAATTGAACATACTATGATTATGCAGGTCAGGGGCACGGCACAAGATGTGCTGACACTTAGGGCAATACCAATGGCACCTCTTTTGTTGTCAGGCATTCAAACAAAAGCAAGGAACACAATATTTTTCTAGAAAGACAAGAGAAATTTAATACATTTTAACTTACAACAAACATGTAAAATGCATGTGTGCTTTGTACAATGCTTATGGATGCCATTGTCCTCAAAATATATGGCATGCTTTACATGGTTTGCCTGAAAGTGCTCAGGACTTGACATCTCCCCAGTTGTACAGTAGGTACAACTGCCTGTCACAGAAAAGACGTCATCTTTTCCAAAAGCAAAGAGTACACATGCTGTATATACGAGAAAATAGCATACCTCAAAATAGCAACAAATTCATTCACATATAAAGGTAGAACATTTTAGAAGTCTAATTACATCTTTAACAAGGGCAGGTTTTTGCATGTTCTGCTCAAATTAACTTTAGTTAGTAAGATTTAGGGAAAACATTGGCTTCTTACCTGCCATAATTGATTGCAAGTTAGACAAGTCACAAGAGGTGTAGAACACAGTGTACAAAGTGTTAGAGGTAGAAAGGTAGTTCTTAAAAGAACTGTTTGGTAAAAAAATGCAATAGTAATAAAACAAAAATCAATAAATGGTTGGATATCAGACAATCCGCTGAAAAATGAAATACACAAAAAAAATGCGATATGGTTAGTGTTGCACGTGTATCACCAAGGCTGAGCTTGTCAATAATTCAGCATTACCTTTATTCTAATCAATAGATTATTAAGTTAACAAAAGCTAATATTTAATTGTGATTGTTATAGTAACGTAGTACTTGAAGTTAATAGTAGCCCCTCAGAAACCAGGACCACACGGTGCACAAGCTGCGTTTCTACAAATGATTAAATTAGCCAATTAAACTAGGCACAGATATACTGTCTCTAACATAAAAAGTTAAAATCCAACTTCCAAAACAACAATTATTTATTAATCTGATAATCATTTACGAACTTACCGAACCAAACACCGCGCCACAAGCGCTTATCCTTGAGATATAGACACGCCCCTTTTCAGCGCTGAGCTCGTTGTCTTTTGAGTTCCGGTCTGTATTTTCACAGCGATCTTGTGTAGTTATGAATGAACGACTCGTTTAAACAATTTCCAAGGTAAACTTATTGCTGATTTTTCTTTGTTATGGAGGGATGTGCTGTTTGGTCTCCACGTTAACATGGATTAAAAACAGGAAGAAGTATACCTAATTAATCTGTTGATCATTTTAGGGAAATATCATATTTGTTACCGGGGTGACAAAGCCAGGCGGAACCTTTAATCGTTTCTGAGGGGAGGGATTTCCGGTGTGGGACCCGGAAGATTCCAGTTCCGGAAACTCCGGGCAGAGATGGAGAATTATTAGTAAAAGATTCGAAACAGGTGCGGGAGAGGACGAACGTGATAGCGATTGGGACACGTTGTCAGTTGGGAAGGATAAAAGGATATCTCATCTTCAACTAAGAATAAAAAGGAAAGGGAGAGGCTGCGGGTGCTCGGGCGAATCTGGGGATGAGGAGATGAGAACCGTGGTGGATGAGAGATAAGTGCTGTTGATGTTTGGACTGTGATATGAGAAATCTTTTGGAGGATGTGATACGAATATAAGTGCTGTCGATGTTTGGATTGTGATATGAGAAATCTGTTGGAGGATGTGATGAGACTTCATGATGTGTAAAACTGTCTTTTTGGAGGAAGTTTGAACATCCCACGCTCATCGGAAGAAGTCAAAGAGATTGTAGTGATGTGCAGTGGACTAGATCCCCTGTCTACGCCCTAGTTTGTGAGTAACAAGACTTTGCAGTGTTGTTCATTAATATAATCACGTGTGCGGATTTGTGTGGGTTACAGTGGAACACGAGTGGAAGTGTAATGCAGTGACATTGGGGAAGCGGTCCTGGCTGTGGAGACATCGTCCGCATCTCATCGGATTGAGGCCGATGGAGGAAGCCATCTAGTGGTGAAACTCTCCTTTTCTCCTCTTTAATTTCTACGTGGGATTGTGAAGTACCAGTTATAGGTGTTATACCACCTATAGTATAGTGTTATACCAGCTATAGGAGGAAAGGTGATTCCTCACCTTTCCTCTCTGTCTGCCTGGGCCCTGAGAAGAGAGCCAGCTTTGCTGTTGATTCCTTACTCCTCTCCGTCCATCCTAATCCTGTGAGTAGAGCCAGTTATACTGTTGAATCCTCACCTTTCCTCTCTGTCTGCCTGGGCCCTGAGAAGAGAGCCAGTTTCGCTGTTGATTCCTTACTCATTTCCGTCCATCCGAATCCTGTGGAGAGAGCCGGTTATACTGTTGAATCCTCACCTTTTCTCTCTGTCTGCCTGAGCCCTGAGTAGAGAGCCAGCTTCGCTGTTGATTCTTTACTCCTCTCTGTCCATTCGAATCCTGTGAAGAGGGCCAGCTATACTGTTGAATCCTCACCTGTGCTGTCTGTCTGCTTGAGTCTTGAGAAGAGGGCCAGCTCCGCTGTTGATTCCTTACTCCTCTCTGTCCATCCGAATCCTGTGAAGAGAGCTAGTTATACTGTTGAATCCTCACCTTTTCTCTCTCTCTGTCTGCCTAAGCCCTGAGAAGAGAGCCAGCTTCGCTGTTGATTCTTTACTCCTCTCTGTCCATTCGAATCCTGTGAAGAAGGCCAGCTATACTGTTGAATCCTCACCTGTGCTGTCTGTCTGCTTGAGCCTTGAGAAGAGGGCCAGCTCCGCTGTTGATTCCTTACTCCTCTCTGTCCATCCGAATCCTGTGAAGAGAGCTAGTTATACTGTTGATTCCTCACCTTTCCTCTCTGTTTGCCTGGGCCCTGAGAAGAGAGCCAGCTTCGCTGTTGATTCCTTACTCCTCTCCGTCCATCCAAATCCTGTGAGTAGAGCCAGTTATACTGTTGAATCCTCACCTTTTCTCTCTGTCTGCCTGAGCCCTGAGAAGAGAGCCAGCTTCACTGGTGATTCTTTACTCCTCTCTGTCCATTCACATCTTGTGAAGAGGGCCAGCTATACTGTTGAATCCTCACCTGTGCTGTCTGCCTGCTTGAGCCTTGAGAAGAGAGCCAGCTCCGCTGTTGATTCCTTACTCCTCTCCGTCCATCCGAATCCTGTGAAGAGAGCCAGTTATACTGTTGAATCCTCACCTTTTCTCTCTGTCTGCCTGAACCCTGAGAAGAGAGCCAGCTATACTGCTGAATCTTCACCTTTGTTCTCTGTCTGCCTGAGCCCTGAGAAGAAAGCCAACTCCGCTGTTGATTCCTTACTCCTCTCCGTCCATCTGAATCCTGTGAAGACAGCCGGTTATACTGTTGAATCCTCACCTTTGCTCTCTGTCTGCCTGAGCTCTGAGAAGAGAGCCAGCTATACTGTTGAATCCTCACCCTTGCTCTCTGTCTTCCTGAGCCCTGAGAAGAGAGCCAGCTATACTGTTGAATCCTTACCTTCTCTCGGCCTGCCGGAGTCTGTTTTAGCATAATTTATTCAATAAAGATCCTGTGTTTTTCTAAATTGCTGTTGCCTCTGTGTCCTCTGTGGTGTTGGCTCCTCGCGGTGGTACGTGAGTCGGGGTTGGGAACGGCCGGTCATCTGGCGTTCATCCTCCTCGACCCGTGACAAGTGGCGTAGTCGGCAGGCTTAGGCCACCGTGAGTTGAAGCGGCCACAAGTACACTATGGCAGACGAAGAGGTAGTGGCCGTAAGACCACAAGTCATGCCCGTGTTTATGGGAGCTCCTTGGGCCCAGCGTTATGGAGGACCGGGATCAGAACTACATCTCCAGGACTGGAGGACGCAAACGGAATATCTGGCTGGCCTCCAGGGGCTGAGTGATGCACAGAAGACACAGTTTGTTCTGGGATCCCTGGAGGGAGAAGCAAAGAGGGAAGTTCTAACTGCACCCAGCACTGCACGAGCCACTGCCAAGGCCATTTTTGACTTTTTGGCGGAACTGTATGGGGATACTACCCCCGTGGCCGCCCTCCGGGCTCAGTTTTTCAATTTTCAACAAGGTCCTAGGCAAGCCTTGGGCCTATGCGTTGAAGCTCCGTGAGCAGTTCGTTCGATTGAAAGGACGACCAGATCATGGTCTGGGGGATGGAGATTCCTTATTGCGAGATCAGTTTGTTTTGGGGCTCCGAGACAGGCCCATTCGACAGAGTATAAAGCTCCAGCTCCGCCGAGACCCAGCATTGACTTTTGAGGACCTCCGACAGGAGGCCTTGGCATTGGAGATGGATCAGGGCGAGGCAGCCGACCCACCGGTGTGCATGGCTGTTGGTGGTGCCCCCACTTCTCCAACCGTGGATTGTAAACAGAAGCTGAAGGCGGAGCTGTTGGAGGACGTTAAAGGACAGATGGTTGAACTATCTAAGACCCTTTTGGAAGAACTGCGCCGGGGACAGCCCAGTGGCTGGGACTGATCCTATTCCGAGGGGAGCCGAGAGCCCGGACGGCGTCCTGGACGACCAGCTAATCCGAGATTCCAGTGGGATGATCAGGGCAGGCCCATTTGTAACAGTTGTGGGGAATCTGGACATTACAGCCGTCAGTGTGGCTCCCAACGCAGTTCCCAGGGGGTTTTTTAGTTGCGCCGGCCACTGTGGGTCAAGTGGCCGGGACCCCCTTAAGCGACCCCCTTTCTATGCCTATCCCCCGAGACGACTGGGTCGGACATTGCCCTACCGTGAAGATCCAGGTTAATGGGGTGGAGATTGAATGTTTAGTTGATACTGGTTCGCAAGTTACGTTATTTTCCGAGAGCCTGTCCAGAGAACTCTTTAAGGACCGACGACTTCAGGGGGCGGAGGCCTCGCAACTTATACTGAGAGGAGCAAATGGGCTGGATATTCCTTATACCGGTTATGTGGTCGTGGACATCCATGTTCAAGGGGTCCCCGTAATACAAAAAGGAGTTGTTATCGTTAGAGACCACTGTCTGGGTTCGCATCGAGCGTTGCTCGGCATGAACGTCATTTCGGAATGTTGGGAAGAGCTGTTCCGGAACCGGCCGCCCCAGACCCCTCAGTTCCAGAGCGAAAGGAATGGGAGTGTATTCTGAGCGACTGCCGTAGGATTCAGGCAGCTAATCGCGAAGAGGATCGCGAAAGCATTGGACGAGTAATTTGCCGGCATGGCCTGTCAGTTCCGGCGCAAAGTGAGGCGGTGATTTGGGCCAGGCTGCCTACAGGGTCTTATGGCTCGGATGACTGGGTCTTCCTCGAACCACATTGGGATTGCCAGTCCATCGGAGTGGCCCGAGGGCTGGCTGTGGCCGATCGGGGCCGGGTCTTGGTGCGAGTACGGAACGTTAATCCCTATCCTGTCGTCCTTCGCCGTCATCAGCGCCTGGTCCGAGTCACCGCGGTGCGTTCCCATCAGGTGAGGGAGGAGAGAGACGTTTGTTTCCGCCAAGTGAGCTCTTTGGTAGTGGAAGTGGCTGTTAGACCGGTAGAGCTGAGAAACGATCCCCAGAGAAGTGGAATACCGGACCATGTGGCAGGAGATTCCTTAAAAGGAGAGGGCCTGGAAGAGGAGCATCAACTCCAACTTCGAGACTTCTTGACGAAATGGCAACATGTATTCTCTACTCACGATGAGGACTATGGGTGTACGGGGATTGTTAAACATCAGATTCCCACAGGCGATGCGATACCAAGTAGAGAGCGGTATCGGCCGGTGCCCCGACGCTTTATTCGGAGGTTCGCACCCTGCTGAAGGGGATGCTGGATGGAGAAAAAAATACGGGAGAGTAATTGCCCCAATTGTGATAGTAAGGAAAAAGACCGGTGCCTGGAGATTTTGTGTTGACTATCGGAAGCTGAATGACGTGACGAAGAAGGATGCATTCCCCTTGCCGCGCATTGAGGATTCCCTCACTAGTCTGACTCAGGCAGCTTGGTACTCAACGTTAGATCTGGCCAGTGGGTACTGGCAGGTGCGGGTGGAAGAGAGGGATAGAGAGAAGACTGCACTCCATTTGGGCTCTTTGAGTGGGATCGGATGCCGTTTGGTCAGTGCAACGCCCCTGCAACTTTCCAGAGGCTAATGCAGCGGTGCTTGGGAGGACAGTTAGTTGATTTGACCTTGGTCTACCTCGATGACGTCATAGTATTCTCGTCAGATTTTGCCTCCCATTTACTCCACCTGGAACGTGTGTTCCAGGCTATGGAAAAATATGGACTGAAGTTACGGCCGGATAAATGCCAGCTATTTAGAAGGGAGGTGCAGTTTCTGGGCCATCCGGAGAAAGTGTCTGCTGTCCAGGGCTGGGAGACGCCGAATACTGTCCGGCAAGTAAGGTCTTTCCTACCGACGTTTCATCAAGGGGTTTTCGGGGATTGCCAAGCCCCTGAATCGGCTCCTCGAGGGTACCAGACGCTCCCGGCCCCGGGGATCTCGCTCCGTGAACTGGAACTCCGGTGCGAATCGGCATTCCAAGAACTCAAGCGGGAAATCCTGCAGGCCCCGATCCTGGAGTATGCCGATTTTACTCAGCCATTCATTTTATATACTGACGCAAGTAATGCAGGGTTGTGAGCCGTACTTGCACAACGACAGCAGGGAGTTGAGAGAGTTATTGCATATGCCAGCCGGAGTCTTCATTCAGCCGAGCGGAATGCCTCCAACTACAGTTCTTTCAAAATAGAACTTCTGGCAATGAAGTGGGCGATGACGGAAAAATTCAAAGATTACTTATGGGGAGCGAAGGTGATGGTGGTGACCGACAACAACCCTTTGGTCCATCTACAGACAGGCAGATTGGGAGCGGTGGAGCAGCGTTGGGTGGCCCAGCTGGCCAATTACGTTTACCAGTTTCAATATTGACTTGGCAGAGAGCACACTAATGCGGATGCACTGTCCCGACTCCCTGTGACTAGTGAGAGTGAGCAAACGGTATCCCCTTCTTCTGAGCCGGAGGAAGGATTGTTGGTGGGGGTGGTGGAAGCCCCCGGAATTCGGTTGGATGGAGTGCCCACTGGCTGGGGGTGGGACCCAGGCCGGTGGAAAGAACTACAGCAGAGAGACGTTGATCTGGCGAGGGTGCATGCTTACCTGCAACAGGGTTCCATGCCTGGGATCGAGGAGAGGCGGACTCAAACCGTGGCAGTAAGGAAACTCATGGGGCAGTGGAAGAAACTCAGCTTGAGAGAGGGGGTGATTTGTCGTTCTGTCCAAGAGCCGGTAACCCAGGAGGTGGTATACCAGGTGGTGGTGCCAAAAGAACAGCGTTTGGCCATGCTGAAAGCTTACCACACATACACAGGACATCAAGGACAGGAAAGGACAATATCCCTGTTAAGAAGGTATTTTCACTGGACTGGGATGGAGGCAACGGTCGGGTGTTCGTTCAGAGCTGCCCTAGGTGTGTACTTTTTAAGACAAGGAAGGAGGCAAGAGCCCCCTTGGTCCCTATGCGCCCTAGAGCGCCTCTGCACATCGTGGGGATGGATTTCCTAACGCTGGGTCGGCCCACGGATCGGTACCAGAACATCTTGGTGGCAACTGATCTATTTACTTAGTATGCATGGGCTATTCCTACTTCAGACCAAACAGCCGTTACCACTGCAGGTGTACTCTGGCGAGCCATTATCCAGCCCTTCGGATGCCCCGAGACTCTTCACTCTGATCAGGGCCCGAACTTTGAATCCAGGGTCATACAAGAACTGAGCCGCCTTTATGGGTGTCGGAAGACTCGCACTACGTCGTATCACCCCCAAGGCAACGGGGGGTGCGAGAGGTTCAACCAGACCCTGTTGGGGTTACTCGGGACCTTGGAAGCCGACCAACAGAATCAGTGGGCGGAATGCCTCCCGGCCCTAGTATAAGCCTATAACAACAGTGTGCACAGCACCACAGGCTACGCCCCGGCATTCTTGATGTTTGGGAGACACATTCGCTTACCGGTTGATCTGTTGCTGGGGACCAAGCCTACGGAGGGAGTTCAGAGTACGACGGAGTGGGTGGGTCGTCATCATCGGCAGCTCCATCACGCCTACCCTCGGGTTACGGACCATCTGCTTGAGCCTTGAGAAGAGAGCCAGCTCAGCTGTTGATTCCTTACTCCTCTCCGTCCATCCAAATCCTGTGAAGAGAGCCGGTTATACTGTTGAATCCTCACCTTTTCTCTCTGTCTGCCTGAGCCCTGAGAAGAGAGCCAGCTTCGCTGTTGATTCTTTACTCCTCTCTGTCCATTTGAATCCTGTGAAGAGGGCCAGCTATACTGTTGAATTCTCACCTGTGCTGTCTGTCTGCTTGAGCCTTGAGAAGAGGGCCAGCTCCGCTGTTGATTCCTTACTCCTCTCTGTCCATCCGAATCCTGTGAAGAGAGCTAGTTATACTGTTGATTCCTCACCTTTCCTCTCTGTCTGCCTGGGCCCTGAGAAGAGAGCCAGCTTCGCTGTTGATTCCTTACTCCTCTCCGTCCATCCAAATCCTGTGAGTAGAGCCAGTTATACTGTTGAATCCTCACCTTTTCTCTCTGTCTCCATGAGCCCTGAGAAGAGAGCCAGCTCCGCTGTTGATTCCTTACTCCTCTCTGTCCATCCGAATCCTGTGAAGAGAGCTAGTTATACTGTTGATTCCTCACCTTTCCTCTCTGTCTGCCTGGGCCCTGAGAAGAGAGCCAGCTTCGCTGTTGATTCCTTACTCCTCTCCGTCCATTCGAATCCTGTGAGTAGAGCCAGTTATACTGTTGAATCCTCACCTTTTCTCTCTGTCTGCCTGAGCCCTGAGAAGAGAGCCAGCTTCGCTGTTTATTCTTTACTCCTCTCTGTCCATTCGAATCTTGTGAAGAGGGCCAGCTATACTGTTGAATCCTCACCTTTGCTGTCTGCCTGCTTGAGCCTTGAGAAGAGAGCCAGCTGTTGATTCCTTACTCCTCTCCGTCCATCCAAATCCTGTGAAGAGAGCCAGTTATACTGTTGAATCCTCACTTTTGCTCTCTGTCTGCTTGAGCTCTGAGAAGAGAGCCAGCTATACTATTGTTATAGGCTTGTGAAGAGAGCTAGTTATACTGTTGATTCCTCACCTTTCCTCTCTGTCTGCCTGGGCCCTGAGAAGAGAGCCAGCTTCGCTGTTGATTCCTTACTCCTCTCCGTCCATCCGAATCCTGTGAGTAGAGCCAGTTATACTGTTGAATCCTCACCTTTTCTCTCCGTCTGCCTGAGCCCTGAGAAGAGAGCCAGCTTCGCTGTTTATTCTTTACTCCTCTCTGTCCATTCGAATCTTGTGAAGAGGGCCAGCTATACTGTTGAATCCTCACCTTTGCTGTCTGCCTGCTTGAGCCTTGAGAAGAGAGCCAGCTCCACTGTTGATTCCTTACTCCTCTCTGTCCATCCGAATCCTGTGAATAGAGCTAATTATACTGTTGATTCCTCACCTTTCCTCTCTGTCTGCCTGGGCCCTGAGAAGAGAGCCAGCTTCGCTGTTGATTCCTTACTCCTCTCCGTCCATCCGAATCCTGTGAGTAGAGCCAGTTATACTGTTGAATCCTCACCTTTTCTCTCTGTCTGCCTGAGCCCTGAGAAGAGAGCCAGCTATACTATTGAATCCTCACCTTTGCTCTCTGTCTGCCTGAACCCTGAGAAGAGAGCCAGCTATACAGTTGAATCCTCACTTTTGCTCTCTGTCTGCTTGAGCTCTGAGAAGAGAGCCAGCTATACTATTGAATCCTCACCTTTGCTCTCTGTCTGCCTGAACCCTGAGAAGAGAGCCAGCTATACTGCTGAATCTTCACTTTTGCTCTCTGTCTGCTTGAGCTCTGAGAAGAGAGCCAGCTTCGCTGTTGATTCTTTACTCCTCTCTGTCCATTTGAATCCTGTGAAGAGGGCCAGCTATACTGTTGAATTCTCACCTGTGCTGTCTGTCTGCTTGAGCCTTGAGAAGAGGGCCAGCTCCGCTGTTGATTCCTTACTCCTCTCTGTCCATCCGAATCCTGTGAAGAGAGCTAGTTATACTGTTGATTCCTCACCTTTCCTCTCTGTCTAACTGGGCCCTGAGAAGAGAGCCAGCTTCGCTGTTGATTACTTACTCCTCTCCGTCCATCCGAATCCTGTGAGTAGAGCCAGTTATACTGTTGAATCCTCACCTTTTCTCTCTGTCTGCCTGAGCCCTGAGAAGAGAGCCAGCTCCGCTGTTGATTCCTTACTCCTCTCTGTCCATCCGAATCCTGTGAAGAGAGCTAGTTATACTGTTGATTCCTCACCTTTCCTCTCTGTCTGCCTGGGCCCTGAGAAGAGAGCCAGCTTCGCTGTTGATTCCTTACTCCTCTCCGTCCATCCGAATCCTGTGAGTAGAGCCAGTTATACTGTTGAATCCTCACCTTTTCTCTCTGTCTGCCTGAGCCCTGAGAAGAGAGCCAGCTTCGCTGTTTATTCTTTACTCCTCTCTGTCCATTCGAATCTTGTGAAGAGGGCCAGCTATACTGTTGAATCCTCACCTTTGCTGTCTGCCTGCTTGAGCCTTGAGAAGAGAGCCAGCTGTTGATTCCTTACTCCTCTCCGTCCATCCAAATCCTGTGAAGAGAGCCAGTTATACTGTTGAATCCTCACTTTTGCTCTCTGTCTGCTTGAGCTCTGAGAAGAGAGCCAGCTATACTATTGAATCCTCACGTTTGCTCTCTGTCTGCTTGAGCCTTGAGAAGAGGGCCAGCTCCGCTGTTGATTCCTTACTCCTCTCTGTCCATCCGAATCCTGTGAAGAGAGCTAGTTATACTGTTGATTCCTCACCTTTCCTCTCTGTCTGCCTGGGCCCTGAAAAGAGAGCCAGCTTCGCTGTTGATTCCTTACTCCTCTCCGTCCATCCGAATCCTGTGAGTAGAGCCAGTTATACTGTTGAATCCTCACCTTTTCTCTCTGTCTGCCTGAGCCCTGAGAAGAGAGCCAGCTTCGCTGTTGATTCTTTACTCCTCTCTGTCCATTCGATTCTTGTGAAGAGGGCCAGCTATACGGTTGAATCCTCACCTGTGCTGTCTGCCTGCTTGAGCCTTGAGAAGAGAGCCAGCTCCGCTGTTGATTCCTTACTCCTCTCTGTCCATCCGAATCCTGTGAATAGAGCTAATTATACTGTTGATTCCTCACCTTTCCTCTCTGTCTGCCTGGGCCCTGAGAAGAGAGCCAGCTTCGCTGTTGATTCCTTACTCCTCTCCGTCCATCCGAATCCTGTGAGTAGAGCCAGTTATAGTGTTGAATCCTCACCTTTTCTCTCTGTCTGCCTGAGCCCTGAGAAGAGAGCCAGCTTTGCTGTTGATTCTTTACTCCTCTCTGTCCATTTGAATCTTGTGAAGAGGGCCAGCTATACTGTTGAATCCTCACCTGTGCTGTCTGCCTGCTTGAGCCTTGAGAAGAGAGCCAGCTCCGCTGTTGATTCCTTACTCCTCTCCGTCCATCCGAATCCTGTGAAGAGAGCCAGTTATACTGTTGAATCCTCACTTTTGCTCTCTGTCTGCTTGAGCTCTGAGAAGAGAGCCAGCTATACTATTGAATCCTCACCTTTGCTCTCTGTCTGCCTGAACCCTGAGAAGAGAGCCAGCTATACAGTTGAATCCTCACTTTTGCTCTCTGTCTGCTTGAGCTCTGAGAAGAGAGCCAGCTATACTATTGAATCCTCACCTTTGCTCTCTGTCTGCCTGAACCCTGAGAAGAGAGCCAGCTATACTATTGAATCCTCACGTTTCCTCTCTGTCTGCCTGGGCCCTGAGAAGAGAGCCAGCTTCGCTGTTGATTCCTTACTCCTCTCCGTCCATCCGAATCCTGTGAGTAGAGCCAGTTATACCGTTGAATCCTCACCTTTTCTCTCTGTCTGCCTGAGCCGTGAGAAGAGAGCCAGCTTCGCTGTTGATTCTTTATTCCTCTCTGTCCATCCGAATCCTGTGAAGAGAGCTAGTTATACTGTTGATTCCTCACCTTTCCTCTCTGTCTGCCTGGCCCTGAGAAGAGAGCCAGCTTCGCTGTGGATTCCTTACTCCTCTCCGTCCATCCGAATCCTGTGAGTAGAGCCAGATATACTGTTGAATCCTCACCTTTTCTCTCTGTCTGCCTGAGCCCTGAGAAGAGAGCCAGCTTCGCTGTTGATTCTTTACTCCTCTCTGTTCATTCGAATCTTGTGAAGAGAGCCAGCTATACTGTTGAATCCTCACATGTGCTGTCTGCCTGCTTGAGCCTTGAGAAGAGAGCGAGCTCCGCTGTTGATTCCTTACTCCTCTCCATCCATCCGAATCCTGTGAAGAGAGCTAGTTATACAGTTGAATCCTCACTTTTGTTCTCTGTCTGCTTGAGCTCTGAGAAGAGAGCCAGCTATGCTATTGAATCCTCACCTTTGCTCTCTGTCTGCCTGAACCCTGAGAAGAGAGCCAGCTATACTGCTGAATCTTCACCTTTGTTCTCTGTCTGCCTGAGCCCTGAGAAGAGAGCCAACTCCGCTGTTGATTCCTTACTCCTCTCCGTCCATCTGCATCCTGTGAAGAGAGCCAGTTATACTGTTGAATCCTCACCTCTGCTCTCTGTCTGCCTGAGCTCTGAGAAGAGAGCCAGCTATACTGTTGAATCCTCACCCTTGCTCTCTGCCTGCCTGAGCCCTGAGAAGAAAGCCAGCTATACTGTTGAATCCTTACCTTCTCTCGGCCTGCCGGAGTCTGTTTTAGCATAATTTATTCAATAAAGATCCTGTGTTTTTCTAAATTTCTGTTGCCTCTGTGTCCTCTGTGGTGTTGGCTCCTCGCGGTGGTAGGTGGTAGGTGTTGGCTCCTACGTGAGTCGGGGGTGAGAACGTCCGGTCATCTGGCGTTCATCCTCCTCGACCTGTGATATTCACAAAGCTAAATTTAGTAATTCTATTACTAAATTCTAAACCGGTTCGTGTAGGTTTTGATAGTTTATTTTCCAATTTGAAACGAAATAAGCAGAAATGAGAAACGTTTTTCAAAAAAATGAAATTTCGGCTTGATTTTTCGTTTTTTAGTTCACAGGCAAAAAACTAATAAATGACTTCAAAATTCTTTTTGCACATGTGGGCGTTCATGAGACGCCCCTTTCAGCCAATTGGTCAAGCAAATCTGAGCATCAGTGACTTCATCAGTAATTCCCCATGTATTTTCAACAAAATAATAGTCCTATGGCTCTGCGTACCGCTTCTTAAACTGTACAGGGCTGTGCAACTTAACGCGTTTCACAGGAATATTTGTTTCAGAAATATTAAATATTTAATCTGCACCCAGACGGTTTTATTTAGCTGTGCAGAGTTAAATCTGTGTAGTGCTGCACGGTCCGTGTACGTTTTGATAGATTGTTTTTTCGTTTGAACCACAAAACAAAATAACGAGAAACCACCTTTTTTTCGTTTGTCGTTTCAAACCAAAAACAAAGAAACGGTAAAAAAAGAGCCGTTCTCCCGTTTTTGGTTCTGAATCCAAAAACGAAAAATGACAAAACCAAAATCAAATAACGGTCCGATTTTGTTTTGTTTGAAATTCCTTTTTCCGTTTGAAGATCTACATTAAAACATAGACAGGTTGGCCACGTGACCCGGAAGTAATAGTAAATATGGCCTATCAAAATAAAATCCAAGCTTTTAGAACGGTCATAATATGCAGCACTAGCGTTATACCAGAGTAACATTAAAACATAGACAGGTTGGCCACGTGACCCGGACGTAATAGTAAATATGGCCAATCAAAATAAAAGCCAAGCTTTTAGAACGGTCATAATATGCAGCACTATCGTTATACCAGAGTAACGTTAGAAGAAGAAAAATCAATTAACAAATAGGCTTATATAAACCTGGACCGGAATAAATATGTTAGCAACAGTAGTTTATTACAGCTATTTAATATCATGCCTATCCAGACATCACCAGTCACGTTTAATGAGCGCATTGTTTGGCTCAATACAGTTGGTAATGTAGGTTAACCTAAGAACTTATTGTGCGTGCGTGCGTGAGTTGTTACTGTTAGCGCTATATTATATAATTAAATTTATATTTAATGTGGTTTCCACAGAAATGGACCACTGTTCCCCCTTTCTACCAGCAAATCCCCCAAATCTACTTGGTTTTTGATTTTATTTGCCTAGTTATCATCATCATCATCGTCATCATCATCATCATTCACGCAGCCCAGAGTTAAACCTGCTTCTGTTTTAACCTGATTATAACACTGCATCACTGCTTGCTTCTAGCAGCTCATGACAAACTCGCATCAGAAATGTCCTAATGTAGGCCATCTGGCCGAAAGAATGATTTACCAGTGTGCTAAATACTGTGTGAATCTTTCTTCTCTATACACATTCAAGTTTGTATAACATACAAAACTCCGATAGCAAGTGAGTATCCATACAAGTCTTAAAACTTTATATAGCACATGCTTTCAAAGGCATTGCATGTACAATCAATGGCTGCAGAACATTTGTTAAGCCCTAAGGTAAGAACATTTTACAAGGTCCTCAAAAGAAATTCCAAAAACATAATTATGTTATTACATAATTATTATACAATTACTATATAATTATAATATACAATTATTACATTACTAAAAACAGGCTGTCAACGCTGATTACATCAGCAATAACTGCAACAAAACGTTTCCAGTAACTTTTGAACAGTCCTGCTTATTGGCTTGGACAAATATTTACCCATTCCTCTGTACAGAACAGCTTCAACTCCTGGATGTTGGTGGGTTTCCTCACATGAGCTGCTTCCTCATCCTTCCACAACATTTCAATCATTTTAAGTCAGAACTTTTGACTTGGCCTTTCCAAAAAATTCACTTTATTCTTCTTTAAGGTAGGTAGATATATTTTGTCACAATATAATATATATATAATAGTATAAAGTATAAATTGAGTTTGTAACTCCATTCTGGTACATAGCAGACATTATTAGTCTAATATAGAAGCAATTATAAAAATGGTAAACAGAAATAAACTATAATCAGTGGAGCAGTTGCTCTGCAGTCTGGTGGTGCAGTAGCAGAAAACTTTTATATCTCTTCCCAGAAGGCAGCAGGATGAACAGGCTGTGGCTGGGTGAGTACTGCCCTTTAGTATCCTTTTTGCTCTGCGTAGGCACCTCACCTCACCGACATCACTGATGCTCCAGGGATAGGTACCAGTGATCTAGCCTGGCTCCGCCCTCCTACGCACTTCCGCTCAATTTCATTTTCCTTCAGTACTACGTCTGGGATTGCGCTGTAGACAACGCTGGCGAATATCAAGAAGTTAAAGCTGGAGCAAGAACAATCTTTGCTTAGTTTTGTGTTTATGGCCATCCTTCCACGGGGTTCGAGAAAAGACATATGTCAAGACCAAACGTCAGCGATTGGTTATGGCAGATAGAGTGACTCTGGGCAGATCCAATAGTTTTAGACTTCAATAGAATACCCGCCTACAAGGAAGTTAACGCTTGTCAATGGAGCGGTGCCAGACTCTCTGTACAAATGAAATGTACGAGAGTCTGGTAGAACCAGGCTACCAGTGATCTGCAGAGCCCTCCGGTCCTGGGCCGTGCACATCCCATGGCAGTTTGTAATGTTTCCAGTCAGGTGATCACCATCATTTGCTGATGTAACGTGTCACACTGATGATGTATAATCCTTAAGGCTCTCCTTGGTGACCTCATCTGTCCATACTTTGAATGTCCTTACTTATGATCAGACTTGAAGCACTGTCTTTATATTTCAATGAAAGCTTAAATGTTAACATCAAAATGTTTTAGAATGGCATAAAATTAAGAAATGAGAATGTGTCTGTACACCTAGCCCGTGTCTCTTAATCAGCATAAGCATTAAACTTTTGTTTGCTTACAGTCCCTCTGACTGCATGCTCAATATATCAATTGGACTGTGCAATGACAGATATCACAATAGATGATGGAGAAGTGAACTGTGCATCACTACGCTGACATTAACTTTATCTGAAAAATGTATAAAGTATTCCATAAATATTATCAAAACTTTAGGTGGCCTCATAGTGTGGTCTTGTATCAAATAATGATGGCAGTTGTTAAGTATAGGCTATTCTGCTCATTACCAATATGCCTAGTAATTGCTGACAACAACTAGCCTTTATAATCAATCTGGAATGTAAACAAAACATTTCAAGGTAGCTTACACAATTCAAAGAAGACTATATACTTGTGAATATGAGGTGCTAGAAAAACAAAATTCGTCTGGTGGTATCCAATGATAGACAGCTTTTCAAAACTGCCTCAGTATAATAGCCTACCGCTGTCACGCAATCTCTGCTTCGGAGAAGCGTGGTCGGCCCATGGTCGCGCAGGCAATTATTATTATTTAATAATTGCCTGCCAAAATCATGACCAATACTGTATAGGCTACATTATCAAATATGCCTATAATAAAACAGTAGATCAACATGAAATCACCACAGTGGTAGTCTGTAAGATGTAGAACAAGAATCTGGTGGAGTTTGCTAAAACAATTTGATTTTATTATGTGTTTTTTTAAGTCTACCGAAACCAAGCGCATACACCTTGAGCCTACCACGCAACCTTGTCGTGTAGACGCGCAAAATATTTGTAAGCGCCAAGTATATGTCATACTCTAGATGGCGCGACCGCATAGATGGCGTGACCTTGACCGAATTATAATAGGCCTACTGATTTTGCGCCAACGAGTGGCTGTATCAAAAAAGCGCCAAAGTAGCAGCCTGCACTTTGCATGTAACTCCTGGAAATATGGACTCCAGTCTGTTGCCCTACTTTGAAGTAATTGGTAAAATGTTACATAGTGGCTGTACTGATGAGGACATTAGTAACCATCTGACATTTGAGTGCGGCTTGCAAAGAGGAGCGTCGGTAGCGAATATTCGTCGTTTTTGCAAAGACAATGACTTAAGAAGACCCCGAGTGACGGACAACGAACTGCATGCTGCTGTCTTCAAATCCATAAACCAGGTAGGCTTAACTGCCTCTCCTACTATGAAGTTTCAATTGTGCATGTTTTATTAAAGTTTTGTTTGCTGATGATGAAAGGAGTAGGCTACACACTTCAGTTTTAAGTAGTGCTGGGCGGTTTGACCCTAAATTTATATCACGTTTTTTTTTTTTTTAATTAAGCCGGTTTTCCGGGTGTTCAAAATCAGGTGTACAAAGCATTTTCTACTGGTTGATAGAGGAATTACTTCAATAAATTGACTTAGGATGGTCTATTTTATTGTCATTAGTTAATATTGTAGAATAGAATAGTGCCCAGTTGCCTATAACATAAAATTGTTATTTCTTAACGTTCTAATAACATTCTTATAACCAAGCAAGAACGTTAATACAATGTCTAAAAAAACTGGACGTTTTGAATGTTCCTAAAACATTCAGAAATAACGTTTTTATAACTTAATGGGAACGTTATGAAACGTTCTTATAACCTAAAATTGTTAGCTGGGGAAGAGGAGAGATTCGCGATTGCACTGAACACGTTTTAAGTTCAACTTTAAACGTCGGCAGATCGCTGTGCTGTTCAGACTACACTACTTGCTCTGGAGTCTTGAAGTCGTTGTGCTGTTCACACTACGCGACACTGTGATCTGCAACAGGGGGTTACACACTACACGAGCTGACAACAACTCTGTCACCAGTTAAAGCAACACTATGTAAAATTTTTTACCTTAAAATAATGTTTCCAAAATCTTATCAGTGGTTCATCAAGTCGTAACAGGGTGAAAGGCACTTCTGCCATAGCCTGACGGGGCCTGTGACGCTTTTACTGGCACTATGTAACTTCGGGTTTCGGGTAGAAACCCGACCACAAAAAGAACTACAAAATTCGACTGTTTTACGTCAAGCGCTACAATAGTCATTATTTCGTTTTTTTTTTCGTTTCTGATGTCGCAACACATCATCCTTTCATGAAATCATGTAACATACTCTACCTTGTCTGTGGACATCGTTTATTCTAAAGCCGGTGCTGGATAAACAGCGAGCGTGCGTGCGATGGTAGGCTAAGTTATTTACGACAGCGGCAATGGACAATTTCATTTCCAACCAGTAGGGCGACCAAAGAGGAAAAGTTACTTGGTGTAACTTTAACGACTCTCTATCCGGTCCATCAAAAACCTGTTGTCGCGGAAACACACGCGAGAACAGTGGAAGGAGAAATTAAACCGGAGTTGTCTAGTAACTAGGACAAAAATTGGTTGCGCAATGATCTGTTCAGAACCCCGGGAGAAAAAAATATGGGTGAAAAAGGATGGATAAGCACACGCGGGAAGCAGGGATTGTCTGCTAATAGATCACTGACAGAGCTGCACAATTATAATACATAGCCTATACTATTAATAAATTAGAAAACTTAGCCATTCAATATTTCATTTTCAATTATTTTAATTATCACAATTAAAGTTTTGTTTGCAGTGTTGTAGTCGAAACCAGCTCACTCGAGTCTGAGTCGAGACCATAGAGGGTCGAGTCCGAGTCGAGACCGAGACCATAGAGGGTCGAGTCCGAGTCGAGACCGAGACCAAAGAGAGTCGAGTCCGAGTCGAGACCGAGACCAGAGAGGTTGGATAACCGAGGTTGGGTCCGAAACCAGACCTAAAGATATCTTCAAGAATATGTAAAATATTTGGTGGTAACAATAAAATTGCCACCATACTCAAACAGTAAATCAAATATACCATGGAATCATACACTGTAATGGTAAAAAGGCCTCATAGCGGTGTAAAGGTAATTTTATTAAAATTATGACTTAATTATTACAATCAGTTAGTGCTCTTACACATACTGCACACGAATTCTGTGTGGCTCTTATATGCAAACTGAATTATGGATGATAAGGCAGACATTTTCAATACATAGTTGAGCTAAAGGCCACATCACATCTGACCTGGGTCCTGCTGCATTTGCGCGCCGCGAACGTTACGTCGCGTCAAACGCCGCGTCAAATACGCCTCTATTGCGTCTAGTTAGACGCTTGAACATTCGGTCGAGTTAAATTTTTTTAACTTGAGCGGAAGACATTCGCGGCAAACGCGTCGCCCAATTCGCGTCATTCACAACGCCCGGCGCGAATGATGCGCCTATTCACGTCTTTGCATTGACTTTGTATGTAATCTACTCGCGCAAATAATTAAATTTGCGTTCGATGTGAACACACCATTAGTCTCAAGTCATGCGCAAGTTGCGCACAAGAAAGTCAGCAAGACGTTTCAATCAAACAACAATTTAAAGAAATATTAACATAGCCTACAGTAATAATCATGACATATTTTGAATGGGTCTCGAGTGGACTCGGGAATAAGTCCGAATCCTAATATGTTCGAGTACGAGTCAATTCCGAGTCAAAATGCACACGAGTCCATGACACCGAGTCTCGAGTACACAACACTGTTTATTTGTATTAAAATGAACAAGCACAACATTCAGCATTAATCAAATATTCTTAAAGATTTATTATAATTATTAATAATGTTATTTCAACATAATATCTTGTTATTTCGACATAATAGGCTATGTATTGTCTAAACGCGTAAATAAAAATTATGTTTATTCAGCCAGCGCACATACCTGTATTTTCTTCCTGTTTTCGGTCGAAGTCCACAGTAGTCGATTGTCGAGTTTGCGTTCGGGATCCTTAGTTATCTAGTTACCAATGATCGCGCGGGCGAACTTGACAATTGACTACTGGGCTTCCTTTAAAACCTTAAAATCAAATTGGACAATTTTCAGGCCTTATCTGTGAATGTCAAGAATGCAATTTTATCTATACAAATAATTAATTGGATTATGAGGGTAGCATTATTTTTAAAGTAGTTTTAAAAGTTTACTGTAATTTATAATAAAAACAGCAAACAATTACAATTATTAAGATGCATAAATAAGTGAAGGACTTAAATGTTTAATCGATTATCAAAGTACATCTAATCAAATAATTGTTGCGGCTATACAGCCTTTTAAGCAGCCAGTCAACACTCAGATTACCTCCCCACTACCTGACAACATAAGACGTACTATATATTTTTCAGCTAAAGTTGAGACTGACAGACTCCTGCTGTCAAAGAATTGGGAATATTATATTTTCTTGCAGAGGTGCAGTGATGGAGTATGGGATGTGGGACCAGGTAAGAGTGGACCATGGGAAGGAGTTCTACCTTACTCTTTACATGCAGGAGAAATTGGCCAACCACCGCCACAACACAGAGAGGCCACCATATATGCAAACACCATCAACAAAGGTGAGTGCAGTTGAGCAAAATATGCACACACCCTGATAGTAATTTGTAAGTTTCAATGATTTTAATGTCAGTCTCCCTTTTAATTAATTCCTTATGCTTGTATATATTCGTAATGGAAAGCTAAAGGTTGGTGATAATTGTGTAGTGTTGAAATCAGCTATTGTTGGACAGTATTCTCTGTGTAAAGAATTTAAATAAGTATTTTATATTTTGCTTTGACAGAATCACACTATTGAAAGAATTTGGCCTGAAATCAACAATAGGGTGAACTACCCTTTAAAACTGGCATTGGTCCAACTAGTGGATCAGGAGGTGTTGGATATGGAGGACAGCATGTCCAAATTCTGTGTGTCATCCTTGACATGCCAGTTGGCTCGGCTTGGAGTTGACCGTGTTGTGCAAGCGTGGAATGCCCACAGGATTCCGGGTTTGTGTTGGGGTTTGTCTCAATCAAATTTGAGTCTGATTGCATGTCATCTCAAATTTTGAAAATGCGTTATAAAACGTGTGATGCTTGTTCAAGCCCTTTTTTATTAATGACAATGTCACGCGTTTTGTATACTATTTTAAGAGGTTTTCTGATTAACATATTTTTAAACTTGTTTAATAAAACACTAGGGGAAGCATGATGCAGATCATAAGTGAGTTCTGGGGCCATCATTGAGCTTTGTACTATAACATTAAGTCCTAGGTAATTTTATGCAACATTTATTAAAACACATTTTCATAGTTATTTTGGTCAAGCAAATTCACATTTTACTATGCAAATCCTAAATGTTATGTTGTAGTAAATAACAGAACAATTTGCCTAATAATAACAACAGTCATCCTTATGCAGATTGTTCCCCCTCAGAGGACCACAATGGAAATAAGCCCACGGCTTTTTAGTGTATTTTATCCTCGACAGTTTTTTAAAAATGCGTATGAATTGGTCTTTTGGGCTTGATTGTACTTGTTTTAACTTTATTGTCAAATAAATAAAATAAAATAAAATAAAATAAAATAAAAAATACACATGAAGCAAGATTGTGGGTCAGCTTCTCAAATGCACAGTGGTTATACAAAGTGGGATGCATTTTATTATAAATAAAAAAACGATTTTGTAAAATTCATTGTATAGCTTGAGCAATGTATCCTTTTTATCTTTACTTTTTTTAGGAAAGGGAATCCCCAGTTACTTGGCCAGAGAGGGATGCCCAAAACGTGTATCCACAGACCTTTTGCCAGAGGCATCAGTG
This sequence comes from Siphateles boraxobius, assembly GCF_051911475.1. NCBI lineage: Eukaryota > Metazoa > Chordata > Actinopteri > Cypriniformes > Leuciscidae > Siphateles > Siphateles boraxobius. The sequence continues at coordinate 5,316,137 of NW_027509197.1, forward strand.
GCTGCAGACTGGTATGAGCAAGAGCTGGGATCATTAACAAGAGTATCACAGTTTGGCACCAGCCCCTTTCAGACTGCACAGGACCAGGAAACTGCAGAGAGGGAATTTGCACTGCAATGGCCAGATGTGACTGTAATGTTGGACAATGCTGTCAACAATCAACCAGAATATTTTAAGTCTGGACTCCAAGGCCTGATTGATTTGACCCGAAGACATTGTCAACATTGACATTACTTTAGAGACATCAGTGACTTCCCAGGACATCATGCCTCAGTGGCTTCCATAAACCTGTTGTTTATAATTGTTCTTGTTTTTGCCTTAGCAATATTTTCAGTTCTAACAAATTTGAACACATGACAATTTAACAAGTTCGTTATGGGGTAAGTTAGGTTAAAGTTGTTGTTTTGTGTGGCAGACTAAAGACAGACTGTTGAACTTTGAATAAAAATAATCTTGGTTCAGGTTTGAAATTCATCATCTTTTATTTGTGACCAGATCAAGTAGGCTATTGATATCTACTCCCTTCCTATAGAGGGAGTTTGTTGCAGGCTAACTTCCCTGCATAGTTTCCACGCAGGTGTTATGGGGGTGTTTGGAACTAGGAAGTAGATAAAAGCAGTGCACCGTGTTGATGAGTTGTTTGTTTAGTTGGCCTAGTCAGCGCGCGTCAAGTGCGGCATTTAAAAGTGGGACGAGAGTAATTTATTTATCCGTCGGGCTCATTGCCCTTTGTTCTCAGTCGAGACGCGGGGACGGTAAGCGCCTATTATTGGCGACAGTTTATTTGTCAAGCACGATGCCTTGAACTGACGCAGTTAAGTCACACGCTAACGTCTCTCTTTTGTTCCCAGCGGTGAGCGGGAGCAACGAGAGCTTTTCATTTGCACTGGCAACATATTCCTGTCCGTCGTGGTAAACAGGAACGGTAAGCACCTTGTTTTTAATTGACTGTTGCGTGCAAGTTAGGAAGCTCGGTAATCGAGGACGCATTTTAATGGAGCTATCTTCCTCGTTTTTAGTCTCGTTGGTCACAAACGGAAATCTAGTAGCCGAGCGGGGACCCTTAGCGCAAGGTAGATTGATGTAATTATGTAGCCTAATTTAATGCATTAATGTTGGAAAGACTGTACTATTTGTTGTGCCTTCTCTGCTTAAATGTGGTGAATTACTGCTGTGGGAAAAAACAGATGTTATGTATTTATTCTGTGTGGTATGTTGTGGGTGGGATATTATACAGTGGGAAACACTCTTTTGTAACCCAGGGAAGGACAATACAGATGGAAAGAAACTTGTGCAGTTGGTTTTATGCTATGTGCTTATGGTATGCTTGCGATTTGTTGCAGAAACGGAGTGCTGTGGGGTGTAATTGCCGCTTTCTCCCCCTTTTTGTAATTTTAAGAATTATATGGTACCTCCAAGGTTTATTGTACATGCTGTTTATTTGTTTCGTTTGTTCTTTTCTTTCTTTCTTTTGAAGGGATGGTTGTTGGTCTGTTTGTTTTGTCTGGCAAATGGTATTGTAAACGGTACTATAATACTGCGCAGCACTTGCCCAAAGCTAGCTTTTGGTGTAGAGTTGGTGTGGTTTCATATGCACTATCCAGTTCAGAGCTTGCTGGCTATGCAGTCTAATATCATAGTAAGCCCCCACCCAGGGGCGTTGCTAGTTGTGTAGCTCTACTGGGGCACAGTACTTAGCCTTACTAGTCTCTTTTAAAAAGGCACTGTTAAATAAATGTTCTGTTTATAAAAGCAACCATGAAAAAGCATGAGAAAAAAGAAAGAAAATAAACGATCTTAGTAGCCTACACAGTAAAATATTTTTTGCTGCATTAAATTAAGGCCTAATCCAAATGGCTGGTAGAGTCATTTCAACTGTTAAATCTTGATTAATAATGAATTGCTTTCACCTGCGAAATTGAAAACTTAATGTAGCAAATATTTTGCCATGAGTTATTGATCACATTTATGCAAACCGTTTGTGCTTTTGTTAAAGCCCGGCTCCGATGAGTCGAAAATTAGTGCGTTTCCAACAAATTAATAATGTAAACGACAACCTCACGAGTCCTAACGAAGAAAAAAAAAAGTGCACTAGCGCTGCCCTGGACTTCCCGTGTCAGCTCTGTTTTAGCTCTGTTAACATTAAATAAACCTGCTCGCGAGCAGGTTTAAGATTGCGCACCTGTTGCTATGAGAGCAATCACAGGAAGAGCGTCGAAGAACCAAACTATCCAAGATCATGACAAATTGCCAACAATCAAACCCAGCTAAGTGAGTAAGCGACGTACAAAGAATGGACACTATAGCCATAGGTCCCCAATTTAAAATGAGGCGGAGCGGAGGTGGTAAAATCCTAAGGGGGGTCCGGGGGCATGCCCCACGGGAGAAAATGATGTAGCCTACATTTTAAAGATAATCCAGCCGCCAACCACCCATTCTTTGATTTAGATAGGCTATCTGCATCTGATCATTATATTACAATTTGTCAAATTCTCAGTGTGAATTCTCAAGCATGATAACTAGGCTAACATATCACATTATGTTTAAATATCGTTTAAAATTAACATTTAAATTAAAAGTTCTTTTTTAGGCAAAATTACATTTCCTTTATAACCTTAACAGAGCTTTACTCCCTTCAAACTTAAATTCTTAATGTTTCATTACATCACTTTTTGAAAACACTCTTATCGGAATCATTTTTGTACCTTTTATAAAGGGCATTCCCCCCCTAATTTTATGAAATGTATGCTCTAAATTTCTTTTAAAATTCTTACATTTTACCAATACATTCAATTAAAAAAAAATAAGACACTATAGGCTCTGTAAAAATGAATACATATAGATTTTATTGATATCTAAACAATAAAATGGAGGCAACAGATTACAAGCAATATTATTAATTAAATTTAACAAATTAGAATTGAGTAATAATCAATCCAATTACAGTTTTTCTCGATTGCTTAAACACATTTTCTGGTACTTGAGACACAATGACCACAACATGTAACTCATTCACCAACCCCCTGAACCAATTCTGCTAAACTACAAGCACAATTCCTGCTCTACACTCAAATTGCAGTTCTAAAACACACTTTTTTCAAAACACTACACACAATTCTCTGCTTTTGGCACAATTTTCATGCAGAAAATATCTTGTTTTCACAAGGAACACACTGCCATTCAAATATGCACACTGACTCATCACAAGGGCAAACACCCGTCACACAGTTTTACAATTAGCAATCAGAGCTTTAGCATAAAAGGGCAACAGGTGAGCTCTTCAATGGAGCAATGGATGCCAACATTGGAAACAGAGGCAGAGCCAGAGGAGTGAGAGTAAGAGGAGGAGGACGAGGACGAGGACGAGGACGAGGACGAGGACGAGGACGAGGACGAGGACGAGGACGAGGAAGGCCAAGGACCGTAATCTCTGATGAGATCCGAGCCACTTTGGTTGATCATGTGGTCAACCATGGTCTAACAATGAGGGAGGCTGGGCAAAGAGTGCAGCCAAATCTGAGCAGGTACACTGTAAACTGTAGCATCCATCATCCGGACTTTCCGAAATGAGAATAGGTAAGAAATCTCTCACTAGAAAATTGCAGTACTGCGTATCAATACAGTACTCAATGAGTACAGTAGTACAGTATTGCCTGTGGACTGTTCTGTAGGACTGTAAAAATACTGTAAAGTATGTTTCAAGTATTTAGGAAATGTATTGTATTTACAGTATTTTACTATTTGTTTGGCAGAACTGCAAGATTACCAACACAAGGCGGTCGGGAACGTGTTCTGTCTCCTGAACAGGAAACTGAAGTCATAAACATGGTCCTAGAAAACAACGCCATAACATTACAGCAAATACAAAGAAAAATAATAGAAAACAATGACATATTTCAAAATATTGATAGGGTAAGCTTATCAACACTGGACCGTGTCTTGCGCAGAAATCATCTCAGGATGAAGCAGGTCTACAGGGTGCCATTTGAACGCAATTCAGAAAGAGTCAAAGAATTGCGATATAACTAGTGCAAGTGAGTCCCAGAATTGATGCATACTCTCAACACTGTATACAGTAAATTATACATATTTCAATATTGTAATCATAATGATTGTGCTTCACAATAGTGACCACTCCATGTCTATTTCTGATATTGTCATACTGTGTTTCAGAGAGTCCTTGAGCTAGAGGTGGCTGCAGTGGAGCACCAGTTCATCTTCATTGATGAGGTTGGGTTCAACCTCACAAAAAGACGAAAGAGGGGAAGGAATATCATCGGCCAGCGTGCCATTGTTGAAGTCCCTGGACAGCGCGGAGGGAACATCACAATGTGTGCAGCGATTACCCACCAGGGCGTCATCCATCACCATGCTACCCTTGGCCCCTACAACACCGCCCATCTGATCACATTCCTGGACACCCTACACAACACACTCATTCCACCAGATCAGGTAGATGGCCCAGAGCAGCTCAGGTACGTCGTCATTTGGGACAACGTAAGTTTCCACAGGGCTGCTCTGGTTAGTAACTGGTTCACTGCCCACCCACGCTTTTTAGTTGTTTATCTCCCTCCATATTCTCCATTCCTCAATCCGATTGAGGAATTTTTTTCTGCCTGGAGATGGAAAGTGTATGACCGAAATCCACAAACGTGTATACCTCTTCTCCAAGCTATGGAGGACGCATGCTGATGCTTTTCATGGCTGGAATCGCCATGCTAGGCGATATTTCCCCCGCTGCTTGGCCAGGGAAAACATTGCTTGTGATGTGGATGAGGTGCTGTGGCCAGACCGCAACAGAAGAGAGGATGCAGCATAGTTTTTTTTTTTTTTTACTGTAACTGTGTACAGTAAATTCTTCTGTTGTTTTGTATGTAGTGTATGTGCAACTTTGTGTTGGTTGGGAATGGGATGCACACTCTGTTCATGTTTTTGTGGGAAAAATAAAATATATTTGTTACCATGTATTTGTGTGTTCTGAGTATAAAAACAATATTCTCAAATATTTTACAACACACTTATGTATGTACTGTCTTTAGTAAGTGTAACACTGAAAGAAAAAAGTCATTATGATGAATGGAGAAGAAGTGTTTTCCATTCATCATAGTGTTTTACATTGAGCAAATCAGTGTTCAACAGGTTCTTATAAATGTCTATTCATATGATGGTTTGTGTGTGTCATTTGAAAACAAAATACCATTTTGAGAAGAAATAACATTGTTTTGAATGTAAAGTTTCATTTTGCAGGAGAATTGAGGGGTTTTGCCCATTGTGTGTGTGTTTTTTTAATTGTGTGTAGAGTTCTGAGAATATGAGGCATTCTTTCAGAAAATGTGTGTAAACAATCGAGAAAAACTGTAATTCTTTAAAAGTTAACCATTTAAAATGAGTAAAATTTACAAAATAAATTTTATTGCCAATATTTTGTAAATTTTACTCATTTTAAATGGTTAACTTTTAAGGAATTAATTGGATTAGATATCAATAACTAAATATGGATTAGATCAATAAAATCTATGTATTCATTTTTACAGTGTGTGTAGGCCTACTTTCTTAACTATAATTAATATGTTATAAATAACTGGGCGTGCCTCAACAGCGCAACGTTGTTACCATCCGTATTAGGTGGGGCTATATTATTATCAACGGTCCGTGTACGTTTTGATATTTTGTTTTTTCGTTTGAACCACAAAACAAAATAACGAGAAACCACTTTTTTTTTCGTTTGTCGTTTCAAACCAAAAACAAAGAAACGATAAAAAAGAGCCGTTTTCCCGTTTTTGGTTTCTGAATCAAAAAACGAAAAACGACTAAACCAAATTCAAATAACGGTCTGGGTCAGGGGATCTCTGGATAATCCGTAATTCGTTTGCAATTACAAAACGAAAATACCGTTTTTCTGTTTTTTGTTTCAAAACGAAAAACCAAATAACCGTTTTTGGTGTCAGAATCAAAAAACGAAAAACCAATTAAAAACGGCCCGTTTTTCGTTTCTGGCTATCATTTTTATCATTATTCCTTTTTGAACAAAGAATGAATAGGGTCAGGGATAATCCGTAAATTCGTTTGCAATTACAAAACGAAAATACCGTTTTTCTGTTTTTTGTTTCAAAACGAAAAACCAAATAAGCGTTTTTGGTGTCAAAATCAAAAAACGAAAAACCAATTAAAAACGGTCCGTTTTTCGTTTTTGGCGATCATTTTTATCGTTATTCCTTTTTGAACAAATAATGAAGAGGGTCAGGGGATCTCTGGATAATCCGTAATTCGTTTGCAATTACAAAACGAAAATAGGCCTACCGTTTTTCTGTTTTTTGTTTTCAAAACGAAAAACCAAATAAACTTGGTGTCAGAATCAAAAAACGAAAAAACAATTAAAAACGGTACGTTTTTCGTTTTTGGCGATCATTTTATCGTTATTCCTTTTTGAACAAAGAATGAAGACAGTTCGTTTTTCGTTTATAAACCAAAAACGGAAGTCACGTGGTCTATTCCTTTTTTGGAAGCGAACGTTTTTTAGTACAACTAAAGTAGCACTGGGTGTGAAAAAAACACTTTAGTTAACTGAAATAAAAATAAAAATAAATTAAATAATAACTCTTAATAAAATTAAACATTTGTAAGACCATTGGTGACCTCTGTAGCTTCAGATTAAGACAAGTGAACTCATTTTATATGTACCTTAGGATAGCAGGTAGCCTATTTATTGATAAGTTTCTATTATTTAATTCACATTTTAGTTTTGTAACATATTTATAGCCCTTCTTGCTATGTGGAAGCTCAACCAGCAGAGGTCACTCTACCCCCTTCTGTGTACTTACTCTTTCTATGGCGACAACAGGCAACAAAGGTTTGACCTTTTGACCTTTTGACCTGCCTTCAAACTCCTCTTTCTATGGCACTATAGCTGCTAAAAACTCTCAGCTTCCACCATCTACTGTTGCCCCTTCTGTGTCAAAACAAAACTCTTCCAAAACAAATCTATAAAGTTGTATACTTTTTATTTTCCTTTGCATTTAAAATATTTCATCTACTTAACTAACATAATACGTATATTACACTGGAGAAAAATGCAGCTTGTACTTCTCATTAGTTATGTAGACCTACTTGTATGTGAAACCTAGCATTACTCAGTCAAAAATGATCTCTAGCTCTGGGACTTTCAGATAATTTAGTGCTTTTTTTGGGTTTAATTCTGTTTGATGAACCACCAGGGAAAGGCAGTGCTCTGTACTCTTGGTACTTGTGTAAAGTAAAATAAAAGTGAAGTTAAATCATTTAGTTTTTCTCCCTGGTACTCGTGTCAGGGCCTCCCAGATTTTACCCAATACCTGGAGGATGTGAGCCTGTGCACTGTGTGCAGGGTTTAAGGACTGATGATAGTATAGCAAGACTGGCCCCAGTCACCTACCATCACTCTCTCTTCAAATAAATGCAGGACTGGCAGGACAAAGCAGCACCCACTCCTTCCTCCGGCACCATAAAAGGGCCTTGTTGTCACTTTCAGATTGTTTTACCGTGTGTGCTTTAACCTTACACATTTAACCTTATAATTTATTATCCTCAGGTTAGGTAGAGTAAGTCAAATCTGACCTAAATCATAAGCATTCAAATGGTACTTACAACTTGTTCAGAAGACTTCTCTGTGGTCAGTTCTTGCTCAAGGTTTATTAACAACAATACTGGTAGACAATTGTTTGCAATTAGTATAATAGTTATTTATTAATATTTTAAAAATAAAAGTTAAACCAAAAACTAATAGCAAAGTTACAATATAAAGCAAGGTCTAAATCAAAGGTGTAATCAGCTGGGTTTCTGGCGTCGAGAGATACCGCTCAATCAGCATCTGCCTGTTCAGTCTTCTCATCAGTCTTTTATACTGCCGATGTCAGACTCTCTTCTGCTGTCATCAATTGGAGAGCTGCCAAGTCTTCCATGATCCTTTTAAGGTGTTTCCGACGTAGCCTGCCAGCTCTCTTCTTGGCCCATTTCCTCTTTGCCCTTCTTTTCTTCGTCTGTAAAATACATACCTTATCTACAGCATTACATCTTTCTTAAAAGCTATTTTTATCTAATACATACATGCTCTCTACTCTAACTTACTTAATATAAACATCTGTATCTACTCCTTGTATATGGTTAAATATACATGCATATTATCATAGTAATTGGTATTATTTTTGTACATAATTTTCCAATACATTTTTATGCAGCAATACTACTTGGGTTACATAAAGGTACTACTAAGCAAAACAGACGTTAAACAAGACACTGGTAATTGCATAATCATCATCTTCATGAACAAGATATTTACATCATGGTTTATGGTAAGCCACATCTTTGAATTGTGGCACTACTTTTGTGGAATTGGATATTAAAATAAGTGTGTACTAAGACTAATTGTGACTTTGGTGCTACAAGTGCGGCACCTAGTGTCACTAGTAATGCTTCTGTTGGAAATAGTGGGACGCAAGTGCCAATAAATGGAGTGTAATGGAAACTGTTAAAAAGAGTGACCAGGGCACAAATTAGTGGTTGCTTTTCCTTTATCACCAGCCCAACAAAAAATACTACTATTATGTTTATGGTTAAAATTGAACATTCACCCAAACAAATTTCGTTTTTTTATAGTTGTCACAGGTAGAACTATTCTTTATGATTTTCATTAAGTTATTTATTTAAATGTATTGTTTTTATTCTAGTTCTCCTGGCTGTGCTGTTTATTTAATTTGCTTGAGTGTTTCTTCTTTTGATTCTCCCTCAGTTTTTTTCTTACGTTAGCTGTTTATTGCTTTTATTTGGCTGGTTGTCTCTTGGTTTTGTGTTTGTTTGTCCTTTCTCTGCCTCAAGCCCCCATCCCCGTTCTCTTACTGGTGTTGTCTTTTCTCTGTGGTGTCTGTTGTGTGGTGTTTGAGGCCCCCATCCCCAAATCAATTTATAATTAAATAAATAATAAAACAAAGTAATATATAGTAATACTCTTACTAAATGTAAAATGTTAAATGTGTCTGGCGCAACATCCAGCTCCTCAGGCTGTGGTGCAGCACTAACCATATAGCTGATGGACAGAGAAGGTAATTTTGTACCATGGTTTTGACTCGTAAGGGTTTATGTTCAAGACTAGTGAGATCAAATGTTCAACTATTTAAGGTTATGTCCAAATTTGTAGAGGAAACAGAGGTCAGATATCAAGGAAATGGAGTAAATGCTGAAAGGGCTTGCCACATAGCAGGTGAACTAAACAACCTTCATGGCAAGGGGTCCAGACAAGCCCCCTGCCATGAGTAAAGCAATTAATCAGTTTCCAATATGATGGTTCAAATTTCACTGACTGTATTTATTTTGTAAAAATGTTCTATATAGTAGAGGTTACTAAATTCTCTTTCACCTTGTTTAAATCTATGCTTTCACTGTGCCTGCAAAGTTTTATATACATTTTCTCCATATAGCACTTGGTTAATGTTTTTTACTTCAACAAGTAAAAAAGTAGGTATTCACCTACCTTTGTCTATTTAGTACAGGTCATGGATAAAGCTGCCATCACTGCAGCAATTGGAGACACTTTATTTATATTGTTCATTAGTTCAAGAACGCGCTTCAAATGAGGAGCCAGAGGACATTGGAATTGTCCTTGAATACATCAAGGAATTACAAGATGTGAATAATGTACCATTAGCTGTTGCTATGCTGTTTCGACTGATGTATTCCCTGAACCTCAGTTATCCTGCTGATCTCCACTACACCTTTTGAGGTAGACAAACTGACTTTTATGTAACTGGAAGGAGGTGAACTTTCTAACAAAGCACTCAAAAACAGGCTCTACCATTCCAAGAGTCAGATACTGCGCTGCCAGCTATGGACCACAAGACATCTGAATTGTCCTCAAATGCATCTTTGTTGTTTTAATACAATTTGGAGTGTTATTTAATTTCTCTTGACGACAGTGGTGTTAATGTTTGCTGCTCTGAAATATGTATATATTCCTGTTGATATTCTGTAAAAACTGTTTAAGCAAGGTGACGTGTTTTGTGAATCCATTGCAATTTATGTCAAAATAATCAGTTATGAATTAAATAGCTGGAAGCTCTAGTCCTCACTTTTGTGTGGTTTGAATGATGTTTGTGAGTCCACTTCTGTTGATGCAACAGCAGTGTCTACGTTTTGCTATTTTAATCCTCTGTGAAATCAGTTGAGGCAACTTCACTCCAATCCTGTTTTGGGTCAAATAGAACAAAGGTTTAGTACACAACTCTGACTCTGCCGTTATTGACATTGCAAATCTTTTGTATTTGTAATTGCACACAGTTTAATATGGAATTGATGTCTGCAGTACATTTGAGTTTAATTCCCTTGAGTAACATTAGCATTAATAAATCAATTTGCAGTTACAGTTGAAAACCAGGTACATCATGCAATTACATTTTTATTACAAATTAAATTGGCATTACGGTAACTGAAAAAATCAACATGATTCTTTCAAACAGTCTAATATGAATAAAATATTTTCGAAATATATATATGTGACGGGATAAATATTATAGGTTGAGAGTTCTCTAAATAAATCCTGCAATAATGGGGTTGCGGTTCCTATGGGCGGCGCTGGTGGCGCTATAGGCTACTAGACGGTGGGCCGAACGCGTTTTTCGTGTTGTTGATCGATCTCCATCGATAGAGTATACGCTTCTTTTATGTACGATATTAAGTCATTATATGTAGTCAAATAAAATTTGTTGGCAATTCTGTTTTGATCATATATTTTCACAAACGTATGTTTTGATTGTCAATCTTCTTAGGCAAATCGCGGGACAGCTCTAGTACCTGAACCAATCGGATTGTAGTTTTTAACTCATTAAAAATACTAACCAATCGCAGACGGCCAGACTAGGACCCCGAAATGGGCGGGAGTGACATAGCGGTAATGTTATTGTAGGCCTATATTTATATATCTAACATAAATAAGACACTTTATCTTGAATATGGAGTGTTGTGTGCATGTCACTAGCTGTACATCAACAAACATCATACCCTTTTCATTAACAAGTTGGATCAAGTTTGTACAATGTTCTTTAGAGTGGGTGAATTTAAATTCAAAAGAAAGCCAAATCGTCCAAAAAGCTGTGGAAAAATATAAAATCACAGGCGACCACATTCCAGATGTGCCAATTCATGTTGGTTACCATAGAGAATGCTACATGCAGTATGCTAACAAAAGAAATATTGAGAGAGCCAGCAAGAAGAAAGAAAAGACAGTACAGGAAGTTGAAGGTTTGTAAGGCAGCTTTATAGTGTAGCCTAGTTGTTTGACCTCAAATGTTTGGATAAATCCTGGCATAAATGCTTAGAATCCTTTTTAACCCCAAACGTAAGCTATTGATATTTAAATCTCAGAAATAGTGAAATATATCTGAATACAGATATACCAATATATATATTTTTTAACGTTAATTATACATTTATTCTTATAAAAGTTGAATATGTATTATCTTATCATGACTACCTTTATAACTAAATGCCAATTCAACTATTTGGCTTTAGTAGTATTACAGGCTTTAGTAGTATTACAGGCTTTAGTATTATTACATGGCAGTAATATATATAATGGTAGAACATTTAACAAACAACAATAAATAGATCCCTCCAAAACTATGCACACAAAAAATAAACTCTGCTCATGTAAACCCTGCCAGGCCAGTCCATGGATGTATTAAGAGAAAGGCCAGACATAGCCCTGTGTATTGATAGGCATTTTGCCAAGGTAAACTAATAAAAGGCTTCTATAGACACATTTTTCAACATGAAATGTGCTCCACCAATCAGATGAGCAAAACATTAAAATGGTTTTATGATGAACCGTGAAAAACAAAAGGCATTTTCATTGTTTCAGCAGAATGTGTCAGGGCTTAGTCAGATCAGGTCAAGAAGATGTCTCACAGGAGGGCTGAGGATCTGGGATTACCTGGGGAAACAGATGAGCAGAGTTGTAAACAGTGTAGTAAAATTATTGGTTCACGGTCTAACAAAAGAGGATTTACATTTATGAGGCACTTTAAAAAAAAAGTGTAACTAGATGAGCCCAGATTAAAATGCATACAGTAATCACACCTTGTGTCAATATGAATAATAAAAGCATACCATTAGGGCTCAGCAGTAACTTGAAGTGGTTATCCAACTTGGTATCAGCTTGTAGTTGCTAAAACTCAAAATAAGGTTGACATTTCTAGAAAATTTATGTCATGAGTAATTAATACACTAAACAAAAGGGGAAAAAAAGTTTTATTACAGTAAACAATTATATGTCCTTTGTTTTATTTGACAATTTAAAGAATTTGAATCTCAAGTTTTATCTGCTAATAAGTTGGAAGCATTACTACTACAATCCATGCAGTCATCACATTTTTCTGTTTTTCCCTAATCTTTTCCATTACAATATATTAGATGTAGAAACCTACACCACAAACACAAATGATAATACGCCAACAGAGGTTAGAGTTCTCCGCTCAACCACAACAGAGGTTCCAGGTCATCTAAAAAGAGCACCACATCTCCTTCCAAGGCAGTGCATAATATGCAGAAGTGATAAATATTTCACCCAAAAACATAACCGGAAGAGGGTAAAGGAGAATCTTCAAAAATGTGAAACACTGACAGCTGGTAAGCTGCTTCTTGCAGCGGAGTCACGCAGGGATGAAAATCTGCTACTACAAATACGTGGAATGGACCTTGTTGCTTCAGAAGCAATGTATCATTTCAGATGCTACAGAAACTACACTGTATTTCTGTACAAAACAGATGAACATGACTGCACAGGAAACAGCCAGTTTCAGACTGGATACAAGCATTTCTGTACAACAGTGGTGGAGGAAAGTTTGCTAAGAAAGCGTAAGGTGCTTAAACTATCAAAGTTGAATGCACTGTTCAAGAAATGTGTCCATGAAACAGAAGGAATTGACATCTCCTCTTACAAATCTGGTTCCTTAAAAGTGAGACTAAAAAAGTCATATCCCTTTCTAAAGTTTCAAAAACTATCAAGGCATGACTTTGTCTATGTTGAGGATTTGACACCACATGAAATGGTCCAAGATGAATTTGGCCGGGCTGGATCATCTTTGTCATCAGCATCTTCATCCTCATCATCAGATGAAGACGACACAAAAAAAATTGAAACGGATGACACAGATGAGACCCGCCTCTTGTTCCATGCAGCCATGACACTGAAAGATGCCATAGTTGAAAAGTGCAAGGCAACACCCAAACTCACATGGCCACCAACAGCACAACAACTAACAATGTCAGCTGCATCAAATCTGGTCCCAGATAAGCTATTCAATTTCATTGCATGGACTACAGCCATGACAACAGATCCCTCTACTGACAATGAAAGAGTGAATGTTAGTGAAGAGGAGGCAGAGAAGATTGTGTCAATTGGCCAGGATGTTATTAAGCTAACAATGAAAGGGAGATGGCTTATGCCCAAACATTGTGCATTAGCCATGGCTGTCAGACACATGACAGGATCAGCCCAGCTGATAGGCTTATTGAATGGTCTGGGGCACTGTTCCTCTAACTCTCAGGTACTTGAACATGACACAGCGTTAGCACAGCTACAAATACTACGAGGTGACACTTACATCCCCCAAAACATGCAAGTACAGTTGCAAGCAACTCTAGTTTGGGACAATAATGATTTTGGAGAGGAAACATTGTCTGGTAAGGGGACTACACACAATACAAATGGCATACTAATTCAAAAAATGATTCCATGTAATGAAGCTACCCCTGACCATCAGTGTTTACAGAAAACAAGAAAGAGGTCTCTTGATCCACCCCCTACTAACCTTGAGACATACATCAGAGGGAAGAGAACAGGCCCAGAACATTTTGGAAAAGAAGTGGAACTAAATCGAGACACCCACATCCTTACCAGGAAAGCAGCACAACAATTAGATGGTGCCTACTTCCTGATGAAGACTGCAGTCCATGGCAAAGTCCTTCCTTCCTGGACTGGTTTTAACACAGTGATCCGTGGAGATCTAATTCCACCACCAACCAACATTGGGTACCTTCCAGTGATTGATGCAAGTCCTACAGAAATGGGAACTGTAAAAACCATCCTTAAAAGATCAACAGAAATTGCAGACAGACTCCAACTTCAGGAGATAGTTCTAGTCTTTGACCAAGCCATCTATGCCAAAGCTCAGGAAATACGGTGGAACAGTGAAACATACAAGGAAAGACTTACAATTAGAATGGGGGAGTTTCACACATGTATGGCTTTCCTGTCCTGTATTGGCAAGCGATTTGGAGATGCTGGCTTACAAGACATTCTGATTGAGGCAGATGTTATTGCTGCTGGGTCTGTTGGGGAAGTTATAACAGGTCACCAATATAACAGAAGCATCCGAAGCCACAAGTTGATGTGTGAGGCACTACACAGGTTACGCTGGCAAGCCTACCTTGAAACCCTTTCTCAAGACTGTCGTGAAGCTGCTTTAAAAGTTGCTGCTGACCTCCAAAGTGCCTTTCCTGAAGAAATATGTCAAGTAATTATTGAATCACAGGTGTTCAACACAATCCTTGAAGGCTATGACAAATTCAACAAACAACAAGAAAGCAAGACATACCAGTTTTGGAGTTCCTACATTGAAATGGTAGAGGATCTGCTATCATTCATCAGGGCCACACGAGAGGCAAACTGGGGTCTGCATCTTTCCAGCATCCGGTTCATGCTGCCGTGGTTCTTTTCCTACGACAGAATCAATTACAGTAGATACCTATCAGCATACTGGCAGGAGATGAACATTCTAAACGAAACTCATCCAAGAATCTACACACAGGTACAATCAGGTGACTTTGTGGCACAGAGGCAGCAGGCATATGCCTTTACAGGCACTGCATGTGACCAGGTAATAGAACAGACAGCAAACAGGGACTCAAAGACCAAAGGTGGGCTTACAGGTTTTTCGTTGAACAAAGGTGCAGTCCACAGGTGGACACTGACACAGCACGAGAGAGCAGCCATCACAATGGAGGTCAAGGACATGGCTGGGCAGAACACGTCAACGAGACAGAGAACAGAATTGGATGAGAAAAGAAAGGAACATGATGAAAAAGATGTTCAGAGCATTCTGTCAACCATACATCACATGATGAACCCATTTGATCAAACACTGGAAAAAGACCATCTTTACCATGTTACATCAGGTCAGGTAGCATCAGAAGCCATCTCTGCAGATCTGCTGAATGCAAAGGAAATAGGTGAGAAGGCATTTGTTGAATTCTTTCAACATCGTCTCAACACAGATGAGGTTGAATTTCATGCACCATTGAAAAAAATGAAACTCAAGACATTTAAGGACACAGCTACCTCAAGTGTCACCAAAGTGAGAGGCCGGGAGATAGCCCTCAAAGCAGATAGAGATCTCTTCGCAAGGCTTATTGTGGTTGGAACAGTGAGGAAGATAGACATAGGGGAAATGCTGGTCTATAGTCTGGGGCCCTTGCCTGCAGCAATTGCAAACGTTGATGGCTCGATTGTAAAAACAGACAAAGCCAAATTAATGCACTTTCTAGAAGGGTCAGTAAATCCACCAGCCACAGTTGAAATCCCTGATGGCTCAACCTGGGTGTGTGATGCAATGGCACTAGTACAAGCCATGAAACCTCAAAATACATTCAGAAGATTTGCCAACAATGTACTTATGTACCTGATCAATGCAGCCAAAGCAAGCAAATCAAAAGTTGTGAATTTTGTCCCTGATACGTACAAACAGATGAGCATAAAGAACGCGGAACGAGACAGACGAGCTACAAAAGGATGTCAATTAACTAAAATATATTCAGCTGACCAGAAAACACCAAAACAATGGTCCAAGTTCTTGTCTTGTGGTGACAACAAGGAGCAACTGCAACAGTTTCAAGTAGGATTCCTGCTGGAAAATGTTTGATTGTGTAGATTTCGTTAGAGAGGATTTTATGGTGTGAACTCATGGATGTTGCTGGCTTAGAGGACGCATGTGCTACTCTACAGTCGTGGTAATTTATTTTTAACGAATACTATTGGTAGACGTTAGTCACGTGACGATAGAATTCGTTTTTTGATTGGTTAGATGTATAGTACTCCCTCGCGTTTGCCTAATCCGTTTATTAAACGTAAATTTAGTTTTCAAAAAACTATGATCGACTCGACACTGCCAACAAACGGATACGTGTTCAGAAAAAAATTTAGTTTATGTGAAAAAAGCAGCTACTCTAATGTAGGATTACAAATTTATTTAAATGTTTAATTTAGATTTCCAATACAATAGTATTTTATATTGAGAAAGTTTATAAATGATGAGACCAGGAAATCTCTGCAAATGGTAGGGGTTCCCAGCAGGATATTCCTGACTGTCCCATCTCATTACGAGAAGGCTAGGCTTTTCCTGTTCTCATTGTTTTACGGGGTGAAGAGTCATGCTGAGCAAGTTTGAACATCTGTTATTTTATTACTGAGACCATTTGTCTCATCTCAGTACGAGAAGTCTATGTCTTTCTTGTTCTCGTGTCTCGGAGTTCTCATCTCAGTACGAGAAGTCTATGTCTTTCCTGTTCTCGTGTCTCATGCTGAGCAGGTTCCACAATCTGTATACCTTATTTACATTTGCTTTGTTTTCAGAGAAGTCTCCACCTATATGCAATCCCTCCCCCTTGAAATGGATATAAACTACAATGTAAAGTTCCCTTAGTTAGACTTGATTGAGATGACTACAGCGACGAAATAAAGAACTTATACCTCAACAATCTCCTGGTCTGCAACTCTATCTTTTCTACACTTGAGAAGAAGAAGTTCACAACAGATGGTGCCCTGTGACCCGGATGGAGAAACTGAAACTCAACAAAGAATGAACTTTTGAAACTTCAAAGCTCAAAGATCTCAACAAAGATCTTACTTTCCAGTTCCAGACTGAATCTTTTGAATCCAGAAAGATCTCAACAAAGCTGCCTGAGTTCGCGAACTGAATCTCAACAAAGATCTCAACAAAGCTGACTGTGTTCCAGAACTGAATCTCAACAAAGATCTCAACAAAGCTAACTGAGTTCCAGAACCAAGCTCAACAAAGATCTCTGACTGAGTTTCCAGACGGAATTTTTTCCATACAACAATAATTTGGTGAGTTTCACTCCATTCAAAGAACCGTTGAAAAACCAGTAAAAATTATCCTCTGTGCCGTCAGAGAAAGAGTTATCAGACAGCTGTAGTGTTTGATTACCCAAAGTTATCCTTTAGAAGTTGTATTTTAAAGATGAAAATATATCCTCTGTTCAGGCAGGGACGTTTTTAACATCACATGTTAAAAAGATATCCTCTGTGTCAGGCAGGGAAGATTAGTATTATTTTGCTAATTATTTGTTTTGTTGTTTGTTACCTTGTGGTGTTACCCTCTAAAAAATTTCTTTTAGAGAAGAGAGTTTGATCCTCTGAATAGTCAGGGAAGTTGTTGGTATCCTCTGTGCAGACAGGGAAGATTTTAGCATTCAAGTTAAAATATTGTTAGCCTCTGTGCAAGCAGAGAAGAGGTAGTCTTACAGGCTATTTATTTTGGTTACCCTTTTAAAAGTTTTTCTTTTAGAGAGGAAAGTTTGATCCTCTGTTTCAGGCAGGGAAGAGTTAGCAATACATGCTAGTAATTTTGTTTTATCCTCTAAAAAGTTAGGAAGGTGAAAGATCCTTTCCGTTTCTTTCAGGGAAGATTAGCGTAACGTGCTAATATTTTGTGTTTCATCCTCTGTTTCTGGCAGGGAAGTTAAATGTGATGTGTTGGTAACAAGGAAGGTTTATCAACAGTTTGATCTGTGACATAAGTGTAGACTCTTTTGATCAGAGAAGTTTTAGTGTTTTTGATTGTGTGATAAAGAAATCCACAAAATGGTTAGAACGAATGCTAGGCTGGTTCCAATCTGTGGTCAGATAGTGAATTTAAAACACTGTTAGGAGAACAAATGAACCTAATAGTCACTGAGAAAGTTAGAAAAGAACTAACGCAGAAATATGGGATTCATCCAGACAAAACTTGGTCGGTAGATGAGTGTAAAAAAGTACTAGGAGCAAGTATTCGCAAGAACAATGTGAAAGGCATAATATGTTGCCATAGAGAATTTGGTTTAGCACTAGCTACAGAACAGTCTAAACGCAACTCAGAGCTAGAGAAACAGATTAATGAGCTCCGGGCTAAAGTTTCCTCTTTAACCAAGAAATTGAACCGCAACAAAGATGCAGAAAAAACTGATGGGGAAGAAGTAAGTCAGCCTGATAACATTTACCCTGATTTACGAACGTTCTTTGAAACAGATGTAGCCGTCCAATCAGTCACTGATAAGCCTGTTAATTCAGTTTATGTGTGTGGAGCTAGAAAAAGATCACAGGGAATTGAGGAAAATGAAAGTGTTTCTACCCACCCTTCTGTAGTCCGAATACAAACTGTCGCAAAAGCCCTTGGACCTAAGGATATAGAACGACTCTCTGAGAGTTTACCCTCACCACGTAAACAGTTTTCTGAATTTAGAAGGGCATTGATCAGCAAAATTCGTCTATATGACATGTCGTTAACAGAAGTCACACAGTTAATGTCACAAATTTTAACTGATTCTGAATTCAACAGTTTTGAATCTGCAGTGACTTCTGAACTACAACATGCCAGTAGAGGCGATATGAGAGAAGGTGTTTTGAAAATCCTAAAGACTATCTTAGGACCCAAAATAGACTGGTCTAGAGTTACTAGCTGTGTACAAAAGAAAGAAGAAACGGTAAATGAATATACTGAACGGTTTTGTCAGTCAGCCATAACTTACAGTGGAATAGTGGATGATTCCGAAAGTGTGCTCGATGACAAAGGACCACTAATTCGTATCTGGTCAGATGGCCTTGTAGCCGAATACAGAAGAGCTTTGCCATTCCTAGATCTAACTTGGTCTAACAGAACTCTCAGAAGTAACATTGACAGGTTAGCTGCATGGGAAAGAGATGCTGATGTTAAAACCAAAGTGAGAGTAGCAGCAGCAGCTACATTTAGCACAGCAAAACAAGAAAACAGGTGGTCTAAAAAAGAAGGGAGCTGCCACTATTGTGGAAGATTAGGACATTGGGAGAAAGAGTGTAGGAAGAAATTGCAAGATACAAAAAGAAATGCATTGCATAATTCTGCTCCTTCTCAGCCTGCTTACAACCCGGAAGCAGTTCCGCAAGTGTCCACTGAAACTTTAGGACAGCTTGTTCAGGCTCTTTTAAGAGCACAAAAAAACCAGGAAAAAAACTAATTGTTGGGGCTGTGAGTAGCTACCTTACCCCTGTAATACATCATAATGACACAAGAATTTTTGTGAAAGGTAGCATACAAGAGAAAGAAATTGATTTTTTGCTTGATACAGGTGCAGAAATTACCATAATTCCTACAAAATTGGCTAAAGATTTAGACATTCCGTACAAGAAAACCAAATTTTCTTTAACTGGCGTAATAGGTGAAGATTCTGATTTGTATGAAACCCCGCCCATAGATGTACAATTTGGCCCAAAAACTCTGACTACAAAATTGTTATGTGCTCCATTAAATACAGGTGCAATTTTAGGCATGGATCTCCTGAGACAAATACATCTAACTTTAGACGTGTCCTCAGAATCTGCTAGCATTCAAATTTCCTCAGCACAAGTTTCTACCAATAATGTAATCCCTCCAGAGTATGCTTTCTTACAGAATCATCCAATTTGGGCTAAAGACAAGGATGATTGTGGTTTGTTGACAGGTGTAGAACCAATAAAATTGACGGGGACTCCACCTCCGGTCACCAAACAATATCCGATCAATAAGGAAGCTATAAAGGGGATCAAACCTATTGTAGAAAAGTTGCTGACGCAAGGAGTGCTAGTTAAAACCAACAGTCCCTGTAACTCACCCATTTGGCCCATCAAGAAATCCAATGGGACATGGAGACTTACAATAGACTACAGAGTAGCCAATAAAAATATTGATAAAATCACCCCTCTAGTGGCAGATCCTTCCACAATTTGTAATGGCATACCATTAGAGAGTAAGATTTTTTCAGTAATTGATATGTCTAATGGATTCTTTTCTGTACCGTTGCACTCTGACAGCCAGCCATGGTTAGCTTTCACAGTTGACTATGAGCAATACCAGTGGACACGTTTGCCACAGGGATTTCAAAACTCCCCAACCATATACCATCAGGCTGTCAGACGTGATTTGTGTGACCCAGAATGTCCGGTAAAACAGTCCACTATGATCCAATATGTCGATGATATTTTGATTTCCTCAACAGATCACGAGGTACATCAAACTGAATTGGCATCATTGTTGGACTATTTGCATAAGAAAGGACACAAATGCAGCTTTCACAAAGCTCAAATTGCTAAAAAGCAAGTCACATTTCTGGGTCAAACAATTGGTGCAGGAAATAGATCCATTACACAGGATCGAGCGGCTTCAGTCAAAGCCATACCCCCGCCTACTACCATTAAAACACTCCGATCATTTTTAGGAACAGCAGGTTACTGTAGACCTTGGATTGAAGACTATGCCTCAATTGCACAGCCGCTCTATGACTTGTTGAAAGGCCATGGTAAAGATTCTGATACTGTTTGTATGGAAGAATGTCACCTCAAAGCGTTCAATGATTTGAAGAGAGCACTATGTCAAGCACCAGCATTAGGAATTGCCCAAACTGATAGACCATTTGTGCTTTATGTCCATGAACATTTAAGCTTCATGACTGCATGTCTAATGCAAGATCATGGGGGCAGTTTACGCCCAATTCATTACTATTCTGGTAAACTTGACATAGTAGCTCAAGGTATGGGCCCATGCCTCAGAGCAGTACAGGCAGTGCATCTAGCGCTTCAGGCTTCATCAGGAATGGTGTTAGGACAGTCTGTAAACGTAAGATGTCCGCACGCAGTGTCCGCATTAATGAATCAAGCAAAAGTCACTTCTGTCACTTCCTCTCGCTGGGGAAATTGGTTAGCAACTCTCACAGCCCCGAATATTGTCTTACAGCGTGCACCTGTCACGAATCCGTCCTCATGTATGATGTCTGCTATGACTGAAGTTTTGTTAGAGGATGAAGGAGAAATGACACGCGATTGTGTTACGCTTACATATACACCTATGAGTGAAATAAAAGACTCCCACAGAGAATTCAGAATTTGAGTTGTTTGTTGACGGTTCAGCTCAAGTAATTGAAGGTAACAGACGAGCAGGTTATGCAGTAACGTCCACCACGGAAGTGTTAGCTTCAGGACGTCTTCCAGATCATTTTTCAGCTCAAGCTGCAGAACTAGTAGCCCTAACAAGAGCATGCACGCTAGCTTCAGGATCAGTTGCTAATATCTACACAGATTCCAGATATGCTTTTGGGGTAATTCATGATTGTGGTGTCATTTGGCAAACCAGACAGTTTCTAACTTCTGCTGGATCCCCCATTAAGCATGCTGAATTAGTGAAAGATCTAATGTTTTCCATGAAACTTCCAAAGAAATTAGCAGTGATCAAAGTGAAAGCACATCTCACAACTAATACTACGGAAGCTAAAGGTAATGCTCTTGCTGATATGGCAGCTAAACAGGCTTGTTTCTATGCAACTGTACAAGTGTGTTCAGGTAGTGCAGCACAGAAGACAATTATGCCTCCTGAATCAATAATTGATCTGTACAAAGACGTTCCTCTGTATGAAGCATGGACATGGTTAGACAAAGGAGCCACAGTGGATTCATCTGGTTGCTGGACCAAAGGGGGAAAGTATGTCGCTCCCGAATCACTGCTGCCATATTTGGCTCAACAAATACACAGTTTAGGTCACAGTGGTCCAGCAACGATGAATCACAGGTTCTCAAATCAGTGGTGGAATCCAAAATTCAGAAATGTAGCCACAGAAACAGCCAAGAGGTGTGTTACATGTCAGAAAAATAATGATATACCAGCAGCCACTACACCAGCAGCACATACCCCAGCTCCACCAGGACCATTTCGTCACCTGCAAGTTGATTACATATCATTGCCTCGTTGTAAGGGAAAAACTGATGTTTTGGTAGTAATAGACAAGTTCTCAAGATGGGTAGAAGCTTATCCAACAGGGCGTGCTACAGCTGCACATACTGCTAAATGTCTTGTCACTGATTTCATTCCCAGATGGGGATTACCAGATTGGATTGACTCAGATCAAGGTACACACTTCACAGGACAGATAGTCAAGGAAGTGTCTAGAATGTTGCAGATTAAGTGGAACCTCCACTGCCCCTATAGGCCACAAGCATCAGGACAGGTTGAACGTGCAAACAGAACAATCAAAATCAGGCTAAGCAAAATGCATCAGGAAGGAGTACCATGGGTTGAAGCGTTGCCAGCAGTACTGTGTAGTATGAGAGCATCACCTAACAGAACAGTAGGACTGAGCCCTCATGAGATTATTACTGGACGCCCCATGCAGATGCCAGGTGTGATTGATCTTAGAAATGCTGATGTACACATTACCTCAGATGCCCTGATTGCTTACTGTGAAAACCTAACAAAGGCGGTACAGAGTGCCAGAGGGAGAGTTGAGTCATGTTGGCAGACTTCACCAGAAGGGGGACACACAATCATCCCAGGTCAATGGGTCATGATAAAGTCATTCAGAAATAAGCCATTAGAACCAAAGTGGCATGGGCCACATCAAGTGATGTTGATTACAGCCGCTGCAGTATTGTGTCAGGGAAGGAAAACCTGGACTCATTGTACACACTGTAAGGTTGTTCCCCCACCAACAGGGATAGGTTAGGACACAGAACCAGTGAGGAGCCCCGGGAAGAACCGAATGCAATAGGCTTCGGGGGTTAACCCTGGGGTGAAGACTTCCCTCATAGGCCCTATCCTAGTCCATCCTTACCTCACTGTTCTTTAGGTGTCAAAGGAATTAAGAAATAGGGAGAGATGGAACGACAATAGCAGACCCAGAAAAAGTTTACAACCCTAGTGTTTGAACAAATACTGCTCTACTGCTTAGCAGACTCGGAAAGTTTACAACCCTAGTGTTTGAACAAATACTGCTCTCCTGTCTTTTGTTTTCTTTCTTACTCTGTGCAGATACCACTGATGACTTCCCGAGACCCATACGCACTGACCTCGTCATCTGCGTATGAAGCCACAAGAAAACCTCAAGAAACAACTTGACCCTCTTCCGAGCCAACTATCACAAAAGGATAAAGAAAAGAAAAAGAAAAAAATACACAACGCAGAGACTCACATACGAAACCTTCAGTCATCCATCAACATGATCAAGATTGTCGTACCAGTAACATCACAGACACTCTCGCTTCGCACAAGATAATGATCTTACAGAACAGAGTGGCCTTAGATTACATTCTAGCAACGCAAGGAGGAGCCTGCACCATCATCGGACCTGAGTGCTGCACCGGGTTAATGGATCCAACAGAGAACTTGAACAAAATACAACAAGACATTCTTGATCTTTCAGCAAAATTACACCAGATGACTGAAGTTAATTTTTCATGGTTCGGAAACTTGATTGGGAAACCCTGGCTGTGGATAAAGGAAATAGCAATTCTGCTGTTATTTCTTCTAATAGCATACTATCTATGCGTCCACAGTATCAAGTGTTTCATTCAACAAATGACTCACGCCCCTCACAAAGAAATGACAGTTCCAAACAGAAAAGACTATTACCCTTAAGAACTTCACGGACCCTAAATTTGCATGTTTGTTTCTGTGTCAGC
Source organism: Siphateles boraxobius (assembly GCF_051911475.1). Taxonomy (NCBI): domain Eukaryota; kingdom Metazoa; phylum Chordata; class Actinopteri; order Cypriniformes; family Leuciscidae; genus Siphateles; species Siphateles boraxobius. Next base: position 5,339,895 of record NW_027509197.1, read on the forward strand.
ATGCAATTGCAGAAACAGCAACACAGAAGCATGAGCCTGTAATGATCACAAGTTACAAGAATTTAACTTTTAAGTGTCTAAATTTGTATTTTGTGAGAGTTATTTAGAACTCTCAAAGGGGGAAATGTAGGATTACAAATTTATTTAAATGTTTAATTTAGATTTCCAATACAATAGTATTTTATATTGAGAAAGTTTATAAATGATGAGACCAGGAAATCTCTGCAAATGGTAGGGGTTCCCAGCAGGATATTCCTGACTGTCCCATCTCATTACGAGAAGGCTAGGCTTTTCCTGTTCTCATTGTTTTACGGGGTGAAGAGTCATGCTGAGCAAGTTTGAACACCTGTTATTTTATTACTGAGACCATTTGTCTCATCTCAGTACGAGAAGTCTAGGTCTTTCCTGTTCTCGTGTCTCGGAGTTCTCATCTCAGTACGAGAAGTCTATGTCTTTCCTGTTCTCGTGTCTCATGCTGAGCAGGTTCCACAATCTGTATACCTTATTTACATTTGCTTTGTTTTCAGAGAAGTCTCCACCTATATGCAATCCCTCCCCCTTGAAATGTATATAAACTACAATGTAAAGTTCCCTTAGTTAGACTTGATTGAGATGACTACAGCGACGAAATAAAGAACTTATACCTCAACAATCTCCTGGTCTGCAACTCTATCTTTTCTACACTTGAGAAGAAGAAGTTCACAACACTATCCTCGAGGATCTATCATTTCAAAAACTAAAGCAGATAGCAGCGTTCGGCCCACCGTCTATACGGTGTAAGTGTAATCTGCAGCAGAGTTGAAGAGAACTGCTGTGGGTGAGTCGTTTCTGTGATAGCTCTGCACTAAAAAATAAATAATTTCATCTAGAATGGTTGACAATTACTTGTGGATTGCTCATAATAGACACTGATTGATTTGTAAAGAGTGTTTTCTGTTTATATTTATGAGTATTTTGATCGTTTCATGTCTCTTTGGATGCATTCTATGATTTTCCTAATTGCGTCATTTTTCCATGTGCTTTCTAATGAGGTGAAATGTATTTCGAATAGGTGGAGCTTTGAACAACATTACGATTCACCATCTTCTCTCTTTTACTGCTCTGTGTGCAGGTAAATGTTTTATCATATACTGTTTAATAATTTACCGTTCATGAAGTTGTATTTTTTTGTATTGTTAGGAAATATTTGGTACAAACTGTGTTTTATAATGTACGTAATTCATGGTTTTACTAAAAACACCATATGTTATTTCCATTGAATTCATGCAGTTAAGAGTAATATAAAATCTGGATGATTTAAGCTGTGTAATCAGTGTTATATGATCACAAAACCAAAAAGTTTAAGAAAGACAAGACAACATTGAATTGTTTACAAAATATGTAATTTCTCTGGAGGGACTATTACGTTTCAGATTTGTTTTATTTTTGTTTACTGTTTTAAGTACAATATAATGGGAATGAGTAATGTTTACTGTGATATTGAGTGTAGCAGAGTTGAAGAGAACTGCTGTGGGTGGAGCTTTGAACAACATTACGATTCACTATCTTCTCTCTTTTACTGCTCTGTGTGCAGGAAAATAAAGCCTGATATCATCCACATTTCGTGTGTGTTAATGAAGGGTGGGACAAACCGGGTCGAGAAAACAAAACCCAAAGGTCACATATAGACATGGATATATAACATTACTAAATCCTACACTCAAGATCCAAACATGGTAATGTAATTGTCACTTACAGGTGTGGAATGTCTTGTCAAAATACCATCATAGAATTCTAGACCTCTATAGTTTTCAATATTCAAGATTTTTTGTGTCTGGACCACCACTGTACAATTGCATAGGCTTATAAATGAAAAACACTTCTTTAGGGGAGGCTTCATTTAATGGGTGATTTTCATATGGTTTTACTCATGTTTCATTAACATAACAAAGTAAATATCATTTGAAGTAATACAATCTTCTTTAAAAATGTTGCATGAAGACGTTATATTTAGCAAAACAAAATCTACAAGAGCTAACCCCTCCGTTGATTGTGTTTCGTATACTGTATCAACAACAAAACAGGTAGTCCATGTTTAGGTGGTGTGACAGGATAGCACAGCAGCCATTCTCCGAAAGCCCTCTGTGATGCCTTGGTGATGTGAGAGGGTAGTGGGAAAGGGTGGCACAGCAGTGTCGAATCCTCATTGGCACAGTCATTCAGTCATGCTTTAAGAGATTTCCGGAGAGCAAAGAGATAAAGACATAAGACTCTATTGGATACAACTAAAAAATCTGTGTCAGACAGTTGAAAGATTTGCAGTTGAATTTTATGCACCATATTTTTTGGGTTTCAAAAACAACAGTGTAGCTACAGGAATACCAGAGACTTGACAAAGTCAAATAGAGACTTGAATATCTTTAGGGCTTCCCTGAAGTCATAAATATGACAATCTTTTGGTTTCTTTTTTGACAAATAATCCTAATACCTTTTTCATTAATACATATTTTTTATCCAAAACTACTTATTCCTACAATAACATGAAATATGGACAGATATTTACTTTGACACTGTACTACCAACATATTAATGTAAGTGGGAAGAAAGACAACTGTATAGTTCAATATAGGCTGGGTCATGAAAAAAAGAGATACAACATATTGTCCCACAAATTGAAGTAAGAAAATCATGATCTAACCATGACAAAAATCTAATTGTAGTCAGTCACTTTGTTTTTGCCATACTTGGTAACCATTTTATAAAAGCAAAAGCTCAGTTCAAGCAGGATTATGTGTCTATTATATCACAGTTAAGGAGGTTGTCAGCCCAACATGAACAGTGCCCCTTAAGTATGATATAATAAGTGTATACTGAAGCCTGAAGTGAGCTATTGCTTAGATATTAAGATGCTTCAATACCAGGACTCTAGCTGATCATGTTTCTATCAATAAGAGAACAATCGGCCTTTGTTTTTTAGTGAGCATCTTTATACCATTTGTTCGTTCAACCATCCGACTGCTGTTTCCTGTTTCTATGGTAATGTTTACTGTACTGTCTGCATGCAACAGGAAAAACATACATGATTATTTTGAGTAGGGACAACAAAAAAAGGACCATTTCATGCATATGTGTGTTGAACCGGATTTATGAAATCAGTCACTACAAGAACATTTCCCAAGTCCATTTTCGTAACCTACACCTCTAGATAGAGAAAGTGTATTGAATTAATCACAAATGGTAAGTCCGAACTTATAGAAAATTGCTGGCATGTACGTGCAATTATGACACAGGATGGATCCTGTTGTAAACTTCTTCCTTCTTCAGTGTAGAAAAACTCAGAAGCGAAAACCAGGAGACTTATTTAAGCAGGATTCTTTATTCGCTGTAGTCTGCTTCGTACCCAAATCAAATCAAGTCTAACTAAGGCAGTATACATTTAGTTCATATACCCTTTCAGGGGGAGGAGTTACATAAAGGTGGAAACAAAAGCATGTAAATGAGGCATCTGGGTTAAGGAATGTGCCCTAGACTGAGAGTGTTACCAATCCTAATCCAATCAGCATAACAGTGTAATGTAAATATCCTAATCCAATCAGCCAGACTCTTCACCGATACCTTCACATTATCTTAATGGCCAGGCAGTGCATGACAAAAGACAAAAGGTGATAGTCTCAGTGTTCTGACCAATTTAACTTACAATAGAGAGCTGGACAGACAGGAACAGGCAGGTTTGTGACATCATTTACCTTAGATACAAAATTCACACTAATAAACTTTCTCAGTTTCTATGCTATTGTATTGGAAGCTCAATTATACATTTAAATAAAATTTGTAATCCTACAATCCTAATCCTACACATACCTGTCAGATGCTGATTCAGATTCTGACCGTTCTCAAGAGTGGAAAAAAACTTAGCATGGGAGTTGTAAAGAATGACACAAGTTGGGACCATCTTAGTAGCTCATTATGCTCAGGCACTTATGCTCAAACGCACTAACACCCCGAAGAAATGTGTTTGCGTGCTGTGGAAAAAAAATATGATAAATCCTCAAATACCTGAAACTGAATGGCTATTCCATGCGTCAACAAAACGCTGAAGTCCAATATTGGCAATCTGACATGACAGGTTTGACAAGCAGAAACGCACAGTGTTGTCTTCCATGTTTAGCCTCTCCTGATTCACGAGATTGATGATTGCCGTCTTTAGAGGATAAGTCACACGGTTGTTGACCTCAGGCCACACACGTTCAATTCTGTGGTTCTGAAATAAATAGTGAAAAAAGATATAAAATAGTTACATAATATACACTCTGTGAGTACTACTGAGGTTGATATTGACTACCAGCTATATACAGTGTGTTAGCCTCGAAAACCCAGCTGTATTCTAACATCGATTTAACTCTCCTCATTAGCTAGGCTCCTTACATGCTTACTAATTATTTTTTTTGAGTTGGGTTTACGACATTGACAGTATTGTGTTGGACAGATGTGTGTAGCTGTGTTCATGATGGAGTGGAAGAGAGAGCGAGAGATTGAGGGACAAGCGAGAAGATGTGCTGCGCAAATGCGCTACGCCGCTCTGCATTTAAATACGATTTAAAAAAGGCCTGGGGAAAAAAAGACAATCAATATGTGGTGGTCAGCGTTGATATCGTGGTGGGCCGCCACAAATAAATGAACATATGGGAAATACTGACATGCATTTTGATCTATTTTGTGATTTCCATTATTTATCCATAGCCGCTTATCAGACTGTGAAGGTTGAAAGTTGAAATGGGCAGATTTGTCCAACTTGACCAAAACAGCACTATTTAAAACTTTATTAATGATCACACCAGCCATTGTTGCATTGTAACATCTGGAACCAGTCCAGCAAGCATTCCTTTCGGATATTTCTACAGTCCAATGATTTGAACATATCTGAGTATGATATTAATTTAGCTTTCAATCCATTTAGAATTGGCATATGTGATGTCAAAATGAAGGCAAGAAATACAGTTTGATGTATAGATGGTTTCATCAGACGCGTTGCCATGGTGATGCCAGGGCCGGCTCTGTAAATCTGGGGGCCCTAAGCAGGAACATTTTGGGGCCCTGCCTTGCAGTAAATAATGGAGTATTGCCACCGCAAACCAGCAACTTACAATCTATCCCTAATCTAACAAATCTTCAATAAAGTTGTTGCATATAGCCTACTACAGGTGTTGCTGAGTCTATATCTTTGAACTCCTTTTCCCTTTTCCACAATTTAAAAAGAGGGAGAAGTTGGACCAGTAATTTCTTTGCTTCCTTCTAAAGTGATTTAAACATATTCTTCTTTTTTCTGCACCCGATGGATAGACGAGTCGAGGCAGATGGCCGCCCACCCTGAGCCATGGTTCTGCTCGAGGTTTCTGCCTCTTAAAAGGAAGTTTTTCCTTGCCTGTGTCGCCTAGTGCTTGCTCTTGGTTGGAAATTGTTGGGTTTCTGTAAATAACATCACAGAGTACGGTCTAGACCTGCTCTTTTATGAAAAGCGCTGTGAGATAACTGTTGTTGTGATTTGGCGATATATAAATAAAATTGAATTGAATTGAAAAAAATTGAATTGCATCCTGAGTCAATGATAAACTCTTGGGTACCCACTTTTGTTCTGGAAAACTCAGACAGTTTATGTAGCCTTTTAGGGGGTATAGAGGGAACGTGGGATAGAGAAAGAAAGAGGAGCGACAGGAAACTCACACAAAGCAAGGATGAGTCTCCGTGCCTGATGCACTGTGCCTTAAAAAGCTGAAGACCCTTCGGTAAGTCACGCCCCCTTAGTTACAGTTGCTAAGGCCGACAAACTGTCCAATGTGTGGGAGTTTTATCATGGCTTGCCACAATCTATTAAGTTACTGCACTCCCTGGATAAATATTGGCTAATGTTTGGAAAAAGCATCACAGAAAGAAGCAGAAGGTTGTATTCAGGCTGACTCAAAACAGACTGAAAAGACGTGAAAAAACAAAGATGGAAGCTAAAGCCCGTCTCTATTCACTATTACAATCATTACAAAGTGTAAAAGTCGGGTTATATAACGTCACATTCAGTAGGAAGTTAGCTAGCGTTAGCTAACTAACATTACATTATGGAAAAACCCACAGGGTATATTTTTCTGGATTTATTTTAGGTTTTTGAAAGGGAATAAATTGTACTTCTCCTTTCAACCTCTCTGGGTAGCGACTGTAATTACTACAAGTGCCCCAGGAACAGTGTTTGAACCATATCTTGGAAAAATACAAGAAAAAGCTAGAAAACGACTCCTTTTGCATTAAAGTCAGTAGAGCACAGCTATGAAAGAATTGTACCTCAGTTCGATCATTGGAGCAAAAACGCTAAATTGGTAGCACAGGACAGAGAGCAGCACCATAGAACACACACAAGACAATATGGCCATAACAACTGAAGGCTAAATTAGACTAACATTACTTCGGGTGCCTACTAACACACATAAACAGCCATGCAAAGACACACACACACACAATAACAACAACAACATGGTGTACACGCATGCATACGGTACGTAACTTAACGTTATAAAAATAACAAGGCGGGAAGGAAGCGTGTAACGTTACTACAGTCACTAGTAGGAACTGTAATATTGTAAGGGATCTACTGGAGGCAAGTTGTAGCAAGAACCCAAGTGCAGTATTTATTTATAAACATAACAAGATTTAAACATAAAACAAAAGCATGACGTGGCATGAAACAAAACCGTGGACAAAGACTTACACAACAGTGGTTACAGGAAACAATACTTGACAAAGACACATGGCAAACATGAGGGCTTAAATACACAGACTAATGACAAGACAAGGGACACCTGTGAACAATGAACAGACGATCAACCAATGACAAGAAATGACAGGATCACATGACAAACAGGGAATCACATGACAGACATGGAACATGACATGAACAAACCAAACCGTGACAGAGACAAGACCAAATCGTGACAAATATCTTGTACAATGACCATGAAATTGAAGTAATTTAAACAACACAGCATCAAACATTTGTGGGTTTCATGTTAAGTTAGTGTTAAGTTACATGTCAAGTAACATTAACTTACAACAGTAAGTCCATTTTATCTAACAGTAGCCTATGTCTAACATACAACATAGTGGTAACACTTTAAAATACTGTTTCTAACTTACTGCATAACTAATGGGGAATTATTGAAGAACTAATAGGTAATTCTTCATTAACTACTTCTTCACAGCTGTTAACTAAGTAAGATATGTCAACTAATCAGTATGTAATAGAATTTTATGATTGTGTTAAGTAACAGTTAGTAAATCAATAACTAAAGAATTCTGTCATACCTCCTGGAGAACTACTACTAATTATCTACTAATTAAGGTTCAAGAAAAATAACTAAGAAGTAACAAATGAACAGTCATAGAAAAGTACATTGAGTTGTGACCTTTCTTATTAACTAATGTTATTAATAGAAGTAGCAATTTTAACAAATACATATAATGTTAAAGTTAAATGTTTGCCTGTGTGGTTTTGTGAGTGTGTTCTGTAAGAAATCAACTTCAGAAAGGAACCATACACAAGTGCTTTGCCATAACTAAACTCAGATTAGTTTTATATTGTATACAGTACTGTGTGTCTGTTTTCCTCAGCATAGAACACCATTGAGTAGAGTCATGTAATTAAGGCACCGACTGGGGGAAACTGAAAATATAGGGAACTTATTAGTAATTAATAAATAATTATTAGATAATTCTTCAGGAATTAGGCAACTGATAACCTGAAACAGTGTTCTAAAGTGAAAATATAAGGAAATTAATTGTTAATTAATAAATAATTATTAGATAATTCTTCAGGAATTACTTAGAACCTGGAACAGTATTCTAAAGTAAAAATATATGGAACCTATTAATAATTAAAAAAGAATTATCAAATAATTATCCAGAAATTAGGCAACTGATAACCTGAAACAGTATTCTAAAGTGAAAATATGGGGAACCCATTAATAATTAATACAGAATTACCACATACTTCTGACTCAAATCAAACAAAAAAAAAACCCACTATGAATGTAATGTACATTATGATAAGTTTTGCTAATGAAATAAAAAGTTATTTGCAAATCAATATATCCTATAGGTAAATGTATGCACTTATCTTTCATATTAGAGCTGAAGAATGACTAAAACTTTTTACTTTTAAAGTACTTTAAAAATTAATTAACTTTGTACTTTTACTAAGGTAATTTTGAAAATGGCCTAATTATAATTTTACTGGAGTAATGTTTTATTGGGGTATCTGTACGTTTACTCAAGTACTTGATTTGTGTACTTCATCACCACTCCACTGCTAAAATAAAACGGAATATTGTAGTAACTACTGTGTATGACTGTTCATTAGTAGTTACTTCATAGTTATTTTTCTTGAACCATAATTAATAGTAGTTCTTCAGGAGGTAGTTCTGGTTCTAGGTGTATTTCTGTGAAATGGCCATGGCCATGTGGAGATGGGCATCGTCACCTAGGAAACAATTTGAATAAGCGCGCGCACACTTGATGGACACCAATTTCGCGTCGTTCTCTGCCTATGATTGGCTCATCTAAACCAAAACCTAAATTTTAACCAACCCTGATCAACGGAGGCCGAAACTTTGTCAGGAAAAAAACTATAAAAAGACTGTATTGCGCGCCTTTTCCACCGAAATTCAAAATGTTCCATCAGGAGAGAGTGACCCTTTGGCGTAGCAATAAAACAGTTAACATTCGGCATGTTGATCTCTCTGTGAGCAATATTGCCGGTATATTCAAGGTTTGTACAACTTTTATTTCTTAAAAACTTTACTGTATTGGGGTGCAGCTGGAAGCATGTTTTTCGCTTGCCTGGATAAAATGTAAAGTAGGCCTATCTAAAGAGTAATTAAATCTGAAAACTTTAACAATGTAACTTTGAAGATTGACTCTATGACTGAGTGGCAATATTTAAACAGGACTCGACATAAACACCCGCCAAATGCGAGTGGATCTCTGCGGTGGCGGGTCACTCCCACCAGCAGTTTGGCGGGCTGAAAAATTGTGGTCATATGAAAATGCAACAAATGAATTCCAATGTGCCTCCACTGTACTCTTCTCGCATTATACTAGCCTCATTGAATTACGCTAAGTTTTTGTTCTAAGCCTTTTCTGATTATGTGTGTATTGGCATGAACCCACCAAACATTGAAACTATCTTGTCTGTAGCCTATACTATTACTCTAATGAAGACTATAACTACTACTACTACTACTAATGTTTAGTTAGATTTTATTGCTCCCTGCATCCTGGGCACTTGGTCTGCAGTTTTTGGTGTGCTTTCTAAAACATTTGTGTGTATTAAGCATACATTCTTTAACAAGCTCTATTCTTCCTATTGCCTACTTCATATGCCTACTTAATATAACACTGCACCCGGCATATCATGACCAATCACAGGAAATGTTTAATAGCCTACATTTTGTACCAAAGTTCAGATCATATCCCCAAAGTTTACCTGCCAGCTGATTCAAAATCCTTATATGTTACGACTCAGCAATTGTCTGGGAAACATACTGTGATGCTGATTGAGCGGTATCTCTCGACGCCAGAAACCCAGCTGATTACACCTTTGATTTAGATCTTGCTTTATATTGTAACTTTGCTATTAGTTTTTGGTTTAACTTTTATTTTTTAAATATTAATAAATAACTATTATACTAATTGCAAACAATTGTCTACCAGTATTGTTGTTAATAAACCTTGAGCAAGAACTGACCACAGAGAAGTCTTCTGAACAAGTTGTAAGTACCATTTGAATGCTTATGATTTAGGTCAGATTTGACTTACTCTACCTAACCTGAGGATAATAAATTATAAGGTTAAAGGTATAAGGTTAAAGCACACACCGTAAAACAATCTGAAAGTGACAACAAGGCCCTTTTATGGTGCCGGAGGAAGGAGTGGTGTGCTGCTTTGTCCTGCCAGTCCAGCATTTATTTGAAGAGAGAGTGATGGTAGGTGACTGGGGCCAGTCTTGCTATACTATCATCAGTCCTTAAACCCTGCACACAGTGCACAGGCTCACATCCTCCAGGTATTGGGTAAAATCTGGGAGGCCCTGACACGAGTACCAGGGAGAAAAACTAAATGATTTAACTTCACTTTTATTTTACTTTACACAAGTACCAAGAGTACAGAGCACTGCCTTTCCCTGGTGGTTCATCAAACAGAATTAAACCCAAAAAAAGCACTAAATGGTCTGAAAGTCCCAGAGCTAGAGATCATTTTTGACTGAGTAATGCTAGGTTTCACATACAAGTAGGTCTACATAACTAATGAGAAGTACAAGCTGCATTTTTCTCCAGTGTAATATATTATTATGTTAGTTAAGTAGATGAAATATTTTAAATGCAAAGGAAAATAAAAAGTATACAACTTTATAGATTTGTTTTGGAAGAGTTTTGTTCACCTCGCTAACTATAGTTACTTTTATTTTGAAAGTGTGACCGGTTACTTTCGCTTCCAAAAAAGGAATAGACCACGTGACTTCCGTTTTTGGTTTATAAACGAAAAACGAACTCTCTTCATTCTTTGTTCAAAAAGGAATAACGATAAAATGATCGCCAAAAACGAAAAACGTACCGTTTTTAATTGTTTTTTCGTTTTTTGATTCTGACACCAAAAACGTTTATTTGGTTTTTCGTTTTGAAAACAAAAAACAGAAAAACGGTATTTTCGTTTTGTAATTGCAAACGAATTACGGATTATCCAGAGATCCCCTGACCCTCTTCATTATTTGTTCAAAAAGGAATAACGATAAAATTGATCGCCAAAAACGAAAAACGGGCCGTTTTTAATTGGTTTTTCGTTTTTTGATTTTGACACCAAAAACGGTTATTTGGTTTTTCGTTTTGAAACAAAAAACAGAAAAATGGTATTTTCGTTTTGTGATTGCAAACGAATTACGGATTATCCCTGACCCTATTCATTCTTTGTTCAAAAAGGAATAAAGATAAAAATGATAGCCAAAAACGAAAAACGGCTAATGGTTTTTAATTGGTTTTTCGTTTTTTGATTCTGACACCAAAAACGGTTATTTGTTTTTTCGTTTTGAAACAAAAAACAGAAAAACGGTATTTTCGTTTTGTAATTGCAAACGAATTACGGATTATCCAGAGATCCCCTGACCGGGTAGCCTACCGATGATGGTAAATTAAATGCGAAAGGGTTAAATAAAAATGAACACGAAAAATTAAATAAAAATGAATATATTTTTTGTTCTGTGGAGAGCCAACCATTCTTCATCCGGTGGGTAGTAGCCTATTGCTTTTGGTTTGCGCATTGTAAATCACAGAATAACTAAAAAATATTTTGCCACCTAAAAGTTAAAGATTTTTTTGTCATGTCCGTATAACATGCTATTAACAATACGCATACTCATATTAAATATAAAACGCATTTGCCTCATATTAAATATTAAAAAAATATATATATATATAAATCATGTGTAGAATGATATTTTTTAATTTCTGGACTCCTTCATTAATGAGTAGCCTAATAAAGTAATTAAAATAAATGTTTTGTTTTATTTGCACTACAAATTTGTATAGGCTATATTTGTTATTTATTTTTTGTATAGTTGTGGCCTGTTGAGGGGCAATAAATATCATAAGTTCCAAAACATCCATTGTGTTATTTGGGCTATCTTAAGCTTTTTCCTCTATTGTGTTATTTGGGCTATCTTAAGCTTTTTCCTCCGCTATCGTCCTGTCAATCATCTCGCTGTCTCACTCTCGCGGCTATGATTAGTTACATTTAATTTACCATCATCAGTAGGCTACCCACCACCATCAGCAGTTTTGCATTACAGTATTTGCAATGACCACCCCTTGTCCAAAACTGAGCGTATTGTCAATAAGAGTTATTATGACTGTTGCGTATTTACACTTGACAGAACATTGGTCTGTGCTTCACGCGCTCTGCGCGGTCTGTGCAGCACTACACAGATTTAACTCTGCACAGCTAAATAAAACCGTCTGGGTGCAGATTAATATTTAATATTTCTGAAATAAATATTTCTGTGAAACGCGTTAAGTTGCACAGCCCTGTACAGTTTAAGAAGCGGTACGCAGAGCCATAGGACTATTATTTTGTTTGAAAGACCTTGGGAATTACTGATGACGTCACATGCTCAGATTTGCTTGACCAATCGGCTGAAAGGGGCGTCTCATGACCGCCGCCCACGTGTGCAAAACAGATTTTGAAGTCATTTATCCGTTTTTTGACCTTTTAATGTAGATCTTCAAACGGAGAAATGAAAAAAGGAATTTCAAAAAAACAAAATCGGACCGTTATTTGAATTTGGTTTAGTCGTTTTTCGATTCAGAAACCAAAAAACGGGAAAACGGCTCTTTTTTAAACCCTCTGGGGTCCTTCATTTCAGGGTCACACTCAGGGTCTTCGGGACCAAATGGTCCTGAAGGGTTTGATTCATATTTATTAAAAGAAAATCATATATTTTTTTAACTTGTTTTTTATAATATTTTTTCTTTTCTTTTTTGGTGTTTTGAGATAATTTAAGATTTATAATTAATATTTATGCAATAAATATGACCCATTTCCCCCCCATTGAATATAATAGAAAATAAAAAAATAAAAAAATATTTTTTTTAATTTTTTTTAAAGCTGTATTTCATTTTAGAGTCAAGCCTAGACCTCATAAAAGCAATTTTTGAAATTAGATGGATGCCATCTGGTGGACAAACTGAGCATTTTAAAAATGCAAAACCCATATGTAATCTGAATTTATTCGTTTGTTTATGTTTAAAAGTGTGTGTGTGTGTGTGTGTTTGTGTGTGTGTTTGTGTGTGTGTGTGTGTGTGTGTGGATGTGTCTGTTTTGCACTCTTGATGTTTTATAGATTCACTTTGACTAGTAATAAATTACTTAAAGATATCTACATATGTATTTTTGGATATCTTTAAAAACGATGAATTAATGATATCTCCAATTTGATTATGACTAGGAAGAACCCAGTTAGAGATATCTCAAATTATAATTTGCACTAGTGACGATTAAATTAGAGATATCTCTAATTGAATTGCCACTAGTGCAAATTATAATTTGAGATATCTCTAATTAGAAATCCAGCGTAAATAAATTTTTTACAGATAGGCCTGTGTCTATTTACAATTTCTACTAGTCAAAACTCATTTGTAGATATCTGAAAATATTTTCCAACTGAAGTCAATGGAAGAATATGACTAGTCATAAAAGCATTGTAGATATCTGTAATGCATATTAACATTGCAGATATCTTCAATGCATATTCTGACTAGTCACAATCACATTGTAGATATCTTAATTGCAATTACAACGAGTCAAAATTGCAGAAGAGATATCTGGAACTGGAATTATGACTAGTCAAAACTGATTTATGACTAGTACGGGAAGGAGTATTTAATGTTAAAACGGCTTGCCATACGCACCACAGACGCGTGACACTAACGTGTGACAGCACAGATGCAACTTCATTAAACTATATGCGACGTTGCCACCAGCCATTTTGTAGTATACAGTTTTTGTATCCATTTAAAAAAAAACAACAACGACTATTTGCCACCACAATAAATTAATATCTCACCCTTGTGTTTTTTCTTATCTTTCTTATCAATCATTGTTAACTTTTTTCTTTCATTTTCTTGTGTTCTGATGACATTGAATATATCATTGATACAAATTGTGTATTGTATACAAAGTTGTGTATATCATTAATGTCATCTCTGAATTGTTTACAAACATAATAAAACATTTAAAAAAACATCAAAGTCACAATTTTATGTAGGATTATTAACAACAACAACTTATAAGTAGAACAGATAAATTAATGAATTATAATCTATAAACATAATATTCTGGAATGTGTCATTCTGAGTTTTAACTTTTGATGGTGGTAAGAATGCGAATACACAACATGAAACTATTCACAATGTTGTTTTCAGGAGAAGGTGACAAGAAATTATTTTAATAGCCTATTATTTTCAAGAAATTAACAATGACAAAATATAAGACAGGAAAATAGTCTTTTAATCACAAAATGCAAAACAATGTAGGCTCATTTTCAAATATTTTAACTAGGGCTGTCAGTACTGATTTTTTTATTTATATATATTTTTGGTAACTAAGATCGATCTAAGTGAACAATATACTTTAGTATGACTTAAATGCATATAACAAATAAGGGACTTAAATAATTGGTTCAAATAAAGTTTATTTTTATACACTAAAACTACATCACACTCAATCTCACAAACCAAACACACTGCCATGCCCACATACACATCAAATGCTCTAACTTCAAAAATATAACTGGTAATATTTGTAATTTATTAGTAGTAGCCTATAGGCCATGAAATTATGCTATATTGTTGAATTATAGATATCAGGGACAACTTGAAGTTCTAGCCTCCCATCTTTAATTTTTTAACTGGCATGATGTTTATTTTTGGGTCTATTCTGTAGATTAAAATTGTGCTTTTATCATTTACTTTGTGTACCCAACTGTCATTTATCAATTTAAAAAAATTGACCAACACCAAGCTACCTGTTTTATTTACATCAATGTTTTCCCCATATTTGATGCTGCCATAAATGTTTTGTTTTTCAACGGTTAACCATTTTAAAAACACAGCTTGAGAGGCAGTTTAATTGAGTGGTGGTGCTGCAAATTCAAGAACCAATCAAAAGCATCAGAACAGCAACAACTTTACTAAAAAACTGTGGCTGGAAACGCCAAAGGAAGACAATGTGCACATGAAATACACACAAAGGGAGCTTTATATTATGAGCATTAACAATAAGCTATGCAGAGTGGGAAATTACGTTTGTATCATTTTATAATACTATGCTGGTTTCTCTTTGTGTAGCATCCCGTTGGAAAATGAAGAACTTCACTGAGGGTCTTAAGATATTTAATTTGCTGTCTTGTACTTGAACAACAATGTAATTGCTAAAAAAATGTGCAGACATAAGGCAACATAGTATGTAATAACTCCTTTAGGATTACATTGAGTAGTAACGCATTAGCATGATCAAAATAATCCAAATCATTGTGCAGAAATATACATTTAAGTACATTGTTGCCAATACAATAACCAAATAAAGGCATAGCCTTAACAAATAGCCTACAGTTAACATAATATCTCATTATTTCGACATAATACAGTATGTCCGCGTATTTAAAAGATTTGCATTTGTAAATCCGGTGACACGTGTGCATTAATTTTTATTAATAAGTCAGTGTCGGCTGCAAAGATGAAGTTGACGATCTCCATCTCCGTAGTCGCGTATAGAGAGAAACACACATAATGGATTACATAATCAGAGAGTAGCCTATTTCTTTTTGTTTTGAATTGTTTCGTTTAAAGACATTTCAAGCACTCTATAGATATATTTCTCATGTCTGTGAGACATACGCTGAGTTTCGGTTAATTTATATTGAGATGCGCAACAGTTTACGTGCAATGCAAGTGACCGCACCCGCGCCTCCATGCCATTATTTATATTGTCTGCTATATTTGCTTCTTATTTATTAAATACAGGCAATTGGTTGATGGAAAAATGTATTAAAATTAAGATACAATTTATACATAACGAAATTCACTTTAAAGAAAAGCTTTCTAAAAAACAAAATTAATGAAGTGGTCAAAACAATGTCTGACCCACTTCATGTCTCCCGCTATATTTCGAATCCTATTTTACTCATGCTGTTCACTTTTCATAATCAACATATATGGGGGAAAAAATAACATTATAATATTTTAACAAATATGAAACTAAATGCGCTTATTTAATGGCGACAACACGTATAGTATATGGGCATTGTCACAAATCAGAATGACACAAACAGGTAAAGTTAACAAGAGGTTTATTTGCATGCACTCGGGGACAGATACGGCAGGTGAGTAGCAGGTTTGAAGTCAGATGAATATGTGGATGGTAGCGTTATGGTTGATTAAGTCTCTTCTCGGATGCAGGTAGTAGACGATCTGGTCGAAGGGTGATGGAGGACTTGCTGAAGAAGGACCGGACTGGAGAAGAGTACTGGATCGAGGTAGCAGACGGGTAAGTATCACAGCAGGTAGGTAAACAGCAGGTTAGAGGGGATTCTTGGTAGAGAGTCAGGTTTGTCGTGTGGATAGACGAGACCAGACAACTGGGAAGGTGAACTGGTGTGCCTTTTGAGCAGTGGGTGAAGTGAATGTGGATTGCAGACAGGTGGTGATGACAGGTGCGGATGATTAGAATTCGGGTGAGGCTGAACGAGTGGGCGTAGTGTAGAAGTCTGGTGCTGAAACTGATGTATCCGTGACAGTACCCCCCCCTCCACGGCCAGCTCCTGATGGCGGAAGGGTCCGACGTCGGGGACGACCACGACCTCTAGGCGCAGGACGATTGGGATGTTCAGAGTGGAACTCCTTTAGGAGAGTGCGGTCCAGAATATCCTCTCGGTGAACCCAGCACCTTTCTTCAGGACCGAATCCCTCCCAATCAACAAGGTATTCCAGGTGGCCGCCCCACGTCGGGAGTCTAGGATGTCGTGGCCCCGGTAGATGTTTTCGTCCTCAGGGTCCACGGGAGGAGGAGGAGGTACGTTCTCAGAACCAGACCCTGGGGAAGAAGGAGTGAGAGGATTAGTGTAGGGTTTGAGTAGGGACAAGTGAAATGAAGGTGAGATACGGTAGTGAGCAGGGAGTGACAACCGGTAGGTGACCTCGTTGATCTGCCTCTGTATGGCGAACGGACAGATATAGCTGGGACTCAGCTTACGACAGGGCTGTCGGAGACGGATGTCCCTGGTGGAGAGCCAGACCATTTGTCCCGGTTGGTATAGGGGCGTAGCAGATCGTCTTGCGCTGGCCTGGCGCTTGTGTCTCTGAACAGCCCTTTGCAGATGGACATGTGCTGAGTCCCAGACCCTCTCGCTCACCTGGAACCAGTGGTGGACTGCTGGAACGTCGGAAGGCTCTCCTGACCAGGGAAACAGGGGCGGCTGGAAGCCGAGTATGCACTGGAAGGACGTGAGTCCTGTGGTGGATTGCTGGAGAGAGTTTTGTGCATACTCGGCCCAGGGAAGGTAACGGCTCCAGCAGTCCTGATGATCGTGACAATATGACCGCAGGTATCTCCCGATATCCTGTATTTTCCGCTCAGTCTGGCCGTTGGACTGTGGATGGTAACCAGAGGTTAAACTGACTGAAACCCCCAAGAGGTTGAAGAAGGCCTTCCAGACACGGGAAATGAACTGAGGTCCACGGTCGGACACAATGTCTTCAGGTATGCCGAAGTGACAGAGTATTTGATTTGTAGAGTGACTCAGCGGTTTCGAAGGCAGTGGGTAGACCAGGCAGAGAGATGAGTTTACAGGCTTTGGAGAATCGATCAATTACAACCAGGATCCATGTATAGGAATCTGAAGAAGGTAAGTCGGTTACGAAGTCCACACCGAGATGAGACAAAGGCCTTGTGGGCACTGGAAGTGGTACTAGTTTTCCCTCCGGTAGGTGACGAGGAGCCTTGGCCATGGCACAGACTGAGCAGCCCCTTACGTACCGGGAGACATCCTGGGTCATATCGGGCCACAAGTAGCGTTGTTGGATGAGCGAGAGGGTTTGTTGGCTGCCTGGGTGTCCAGAGCCCGGAGATGTATGGACTGAGTCCATGAGGGGGAACGTAGGTCCGTCCCTCAGGACCTCCCGGCGGAGCAGGTTCTGATCGTGTAGCATCGGCGATGTGGTCATCAAGGCTCCACTGTATGGGACTGACAACCAAGGCTGGAGGGAGAATGGGTTCCGGGTTGAAGGTGATGGTATCAGGTTGGTATAGGCGGGAAAGAGAGTCGGCCTTGATGTTCTTGTCTCCTGGGCGGTAGGTAACCTTGAAATTGAATCGGGTGAAGAATAGTGACCAGCGGGCTTGACGGGTGTTGAGTCTCTTTGCATTTCGGAGGTATTCTAGACTGCGGTGATCAGTGATGACGTCGAATGGATGTTTTGCTACCTCCAGCCAGTGTCTCCACTCCTCCAGGGCGAGTTTAATAGCCAGCAGTTCTCGGTTGCCGATGTCATAGTTCTGCTCCGCCGGGGACAGCTTTTTGGAGAAGAAGGCACATGGATGGAGTCGGAGTGGTGTCCCCTGCCGCTGTGAGAGAACCGCTCCTACCCCGGTGGTGGAGGCGTCCACATCGACGAGAAACGGTAGATCAGGATTAGGATGGACTAGGGTAGGAGCAGAACTGAAAGAGGCTTTGAGCTTCTCGAAGGCGAGGGTGGCTTCAGTGGTCCAGGACAGGGACTTGGCCCCTTTCTTTAGAAGTGAAGTGATAGGTGCACTGACTTGACTTAATCCTTTGATGAAACGGCGATAAAAGTTGAAGCCCAGGAATCGTTGTAACCCTTTAATGTTGGTGGGTTGTGGCCAGTTGGAGACAGCTTCCACCTTTCTCTGGTCCATGGTGATGCCGTGTGGAGTGATCACATAACCAAGGAAGTGGATGGTTTCCTGATGAAACTCACACTTCTCTTACTTCAGGTAGAGTTGATGATCTCATAGACGCTGGAGAACAGACTGGAAATGGTGGTGGTGCTCGGATAGGTTGGCTGAGTATATGAGAATATCATCGATGTAGATGATGACGAATTGATGTAGGTAGTCACGGAATATCTCGGTCATGCACCCTTGGAAGACCGCGGGAGCGTTGGACAGTCCGAAGGGCATAACCCTATATTCATAGTGGCCTGCTGGGGTTATGAACGCCATCTTCCGCTCACAACCTTTTCTGATTCAAATTAAATTGTAGGCACTGCGAAGGTCAAGTTTTGTGAAGACCCGAGCACCACGGAGTTGTTCCAAAGCGGCTGGGACCAGAGGAAGGGGATAACGGAATTTGACCGTGGAATTGTTGAGTGTCCGGTAATCAATACAGGGGTGCAAGCCTCCGTCCTTTTTCCCAACGGAGAAGAAGCTGGATGCGGCAGGGGACGTGGATGGCCGGATGTAATCTTGACGGAGTGCCTCCTCGATGTACTCCTCCATGGCCTTCTGCTCCGGGATGGACAGTGGATAAATTTTACCACGCGGGAGCACCACCCCAGGCAGCAGGTCGATCGCACAGTCCCATGGCCGATGAGGTGGAAGCTTGGTCGCCAGTTGTTTGTCGAAGAAATCCTGGAACGCCCGGTAAGGGACTGGTACCTCAGGGAGTTTGTCGGTAGGCGGACTTTCGATAGAAGTGGAGCCAATGGAGATATCAGGAGCCGAAGTGGATGATGAACGAGGAAACTTCTTGACGGAGTGCAGGCAGCGATTGAAGCAGTCATCTCCCCATTGCAATATCTCACCTGAGGACCAGTGGATGTTGGGAGAGTTAAGTTCCAGCCATGGGCGTCCCAGGATGATCTCTGCAGTAGAGCCCTCCAGCACCAGAAACTGAATGTCCTCCTCATGTAGACAGCCGATCTTCATGGAAACGAGGGGACTGCTATGACTGATCCGCCCACGACCGAGTGGTTTCCCCAGGATGGATTGTACATGGAGAGTTTGAGGAATGGGTTTCTTACAGGTCTGAAGTCTTTGCAGAGTTGATAGGGAAATGAAGTTGGCCTACGGAACCGGAATCAACTAGCGCTTGCGCTGGAAGAGATCGTTGTTGGTAAGTGAGGATAACTGGAGTGTATTTCATTGGTGAAATGGAACAGTGGAGACGGACTGTAATCACCGCCGGTCGTGGGGGACGAACAGGGCAGGAAATGAGTTGATGACCGGAGGATCCACAGTACAGACACAAACTGCTGGTGATGCGACGTTGGCATTCAGCGACAGACAGATGGGTGGAACTGACGTCCATGGGTTCTGGTGCTGAAGGGCTGAGCGTAGACGCAGGACGAGGAGGAGGCAGTGCAGGGCTGTCGAGCTGGCAGGCAGTGCGGCGTTGATCCACGCGAATGGAGCGCTGGATGAGACTCTCAAGCCCGATGACATCGTCATAAATGGCCAGCTGTAAATGAATCTCCGGATTTAATCCATGGCGGTAAGCTGTTACAAGCGCCGACTCATTCCATCCGCTTGCGGCCGCCAGGCTGCAAAACTGTAAGGCATATGATGAAACAACAGATTTACCTTGTCTTAACCGGAACAGTTGATCCTGCACTGAGAGAGTGTTGGTGGCTTGGGAAAACACTTCCCGGAAGTGTCCTGTGAAGGTGGAGAAAGATCGCGTAACGGGGCCGTAATCCTCCCATAGAGCATGTGGCCAGGGAAGGGCTCGACCAGTGAGGAGGGAAATGACAAACGCCACTTTAGCTCTTTCGGTGGGGAATTGAGATGGATTCATTTCCATAAACAGCTCGCTTGGTATTGTAGTGTTACAAATGTATTAAATAGTTCTGGGTTCCAATACAATAGTATATACACTGAGAAAGCTTAGTAGACAGAATTTAGCATTTGAAGTATAAATGATGATATCAGAATTATCAGTAAGAGATTCATTGCCAGTCCTGATCTCTCTATTGTAAGTCAAGCAATTCAGGTGTCGGACATTAGCTTTTGTCTGTATGCACTTCCTGGCCATTAAGATGGGTGATACAGTCGGGCAGATTACTGAAACTCTCACCTTTTGTTCTAATGGCTCTCGGAGCCACTGTCCCAGTCGGTGAAGAGTCTGGCTGATTGGATTACATTACATTTACATTTACATTTATTCATTTAGCAGACGCTTTTATCCAAAGCGACTTACAAATGAGAAACAATAAAAGCAGTTAAACTAACAGTAGGGCAACAATACGCAAGTGCTATAACCCCTCTCAGTTTAACTTTAGTGCAATTTTTTTTTTTTATAGAATAGAAGAGAAGAGAAGAGAAAGTGTTAGTACTACTGAATCAAGTGCTGTCGAAAAAGATACGTCTTCAGCAGTTTCTTGAAAGTGGCTACTGACTCAGAAGCTCTGGTTGAGTTAGGCAGATCATTCCACCAACAGGGAACAGTCATGGTAAAGGTCCGAGAAAGAGATTTTGTGCCTCTTTGAGATGGTACCACAAGACGACATTCGCTAGCATAGCGCAAGTTTCTGGATGGCACGTAAAGTTTCTGGATGGCACGTAAAGATGGCACGGATTAGGATATTTACATTTGAATCACCCTGTTATGCTGACGAGATTAGGGCTGTGGAACTTCCGGTAAAGTGCTGATTCCTGTACTTCACATTTACATGCTTTGTTCAGATATTCCCCCCTTTTATGTAAATCCCTCCCCCTTTGGAAGGATAAAACACTGTGTTTTTAGATATTGAGTTAGTCTTGGGTAAGATTTTGGACGAAGCAGACTACAGAAAATAAACAATCCTGCTTAAAAGATCCAAATGTCTCCTGGTCTTCGCTTCTGAGTTTTCTACACTTAAAGATGAACAAGGTTTACAACAGTATGGAGTCAGGTTTGTCGTGTGTATAGACGAGACCAGACAACTGGGAAGGTGAACTGGTGTGCCTTTTGAGCAGTGGGTGAAGTGAATGTGGATTGCAGACAGGTGGTGATGACAGGTGCGGATGATTAGAATTCGGGTGAGGCTGAACGAGTGGGCTGAGTGTAGAAGTCTGGCGCTGAAACTGGTGTATCCATGACAGGCATACAGACTCTTTACTTGTACAAATTGCTGCACATTCATTGAATTCTGAATTTTGCACACATAAGTTGAAAGGCATTTGTTTGTGAATAGTAAAACATATCTGCAACATTTATCAAGTTCACGGATAGTTGTGCGTGCATTTATTAATCATTATGATACTAAAATCATAATAAGTATAGGCTATTATATAAACACACACAAAAAAAAAAAATCAGATGAGCCCAGAATGTTTAATTAAACGTTAAGGATTTTCCTCCCATAGAAAACTGTTATAAGGCTTAATGTATAGAATGTCCCCTTATTATGTCAAAATAACAATTTACTATGTCGAAATAACGAGATATTGTGTAGAAATAACAGATATTATGTCGAAATAACGAATTATTATGCCGAAATAACAGGTATTTTGTCGAATAACGAGATGATATTTCGAAATAACGGCTTATTATGCTGAAATAACAGATATTATGTTGAATAACGACTTATTATGTCGAAATAATGAGATATAATGTTGAAATAACGAATCATTCTGTTGAAATAACGAGATATTATTTTGAAATAATCCAGAAATTATTTTTGGGGCTGCTATCGGTGTGCGTTGGTCTTTCTTGGGGGTGCTGAAGCACTCCGAGTCCCTCCCTAGCGCCGCCCATATCAAACATTGAATACACTTATAGTTATTAGCACCAGTGGCCCTTTTTGGGAAATAAGTTAACTAATTACTGTAAAAGCATAGCTTATAACAAGTACATCTACTAATGCAAACTTTGAAATGTTTTAACCCTTTATGACCTGCCATAGAACAATTCCACCAGAGTATATCTTTGTATTTTTACATGCTGTGCTGTCATTCTTTTGAGCATTTTCATATGCCATACATCAAAATAATCCTTACTCTCCCAATTTGAAGGATATGTTTGTAATAAATCAATAGTAACTAGATAAATATCTCAAAAGTGCAATAAACAAAAAGAAAAACTATTTTAAAAATGTTTTCAACATATTTTATTCAATACAAAAAATGGAGAAATGTCAACCTCAAACTTGTCGATGTGAAAAACGTGAATAAAACAATTTAAAACTATACAGAATTGATTTGAACTGTTTACATAAATTAGTTTTTAAGATACACTCATTTTTACACTCATTCAAAAAAAAGGGGGGAAAAATGCCATGTAAAATATTCAATTACATTTGTGGTCAAACAGATAACATTTTGCTTTTGAATATTGATTGAACATTGAATTGGTTAAAATATAAAATAAATAGACCCTGTCAGAACAATTAATAATAAAATAATTATAAAATAAATAAATAAACTGTACTTTATCAGACCTAAACAACATACAGATAGGCACCCCTACATAAACACAGGCAACTCTAGCTGTGATAATTCTTGTGACAGTTCCTGTCTAGAATAACGCAGAGGGGCACTTGGGATGCCTCACACATGAACAGAGTGCATTTCCCACACAGCCTGCATTTATTGCGCCCCTGTGTGGCTTTTTTTGAGCCAACTGTACCAGAAATGGCAACAGGTAAGTGCTGGTATCTCTCCCGTGCTGGTTGTAAGGACACCCCACACAGCTCCGCTGACAACTGTTCTTGGAAGGCCTGGTGTGTCATTGGCTGCTCCTCCTTGCTGCTACACAGTAGCTTGTGCAGCAAGTAGCTGTTAGTGACAGCAATGTCAATGAAATGGTGCAGTACAGTGATGTACCACTTCCTGCTTTTCTTCCACGAGGAATAGTAGCCAATCAACTGATCTGACAGGTCAACTCCCCCCATGAAGCGATTGTAGTCTTTCACAGCCTGAGGAATTGGAACATCCAACTTCCTGTACTCACTGCTTGATTTGCACACTCTTTTCACTGTGTCTCCCAAGTATGCAGTGTTTAGAGTAGTGCACACACTCACCTCTCGTGTGTCCATCCACTTTGTGAAAAGAAGCGATCCCTGTCTGATCCACCTTATTGATCCCCGTGGAGATTTCTTTGACAGTGCATTCACTTTGGTGTATGGGACACCAATTCTTGTCCCTGATGGTTCCACAGGCTCCAAATCCCAGGTCGTAAAGGTGCTGAAAGAGAACTGGGCTGGTATAAAAATTATCACAGTAAATGTGATATCCAGATCCCAAGAACTCCTTCCTGACCAGCGACATCACAGCATCAAATGAAAGTCCCTTCCACTTGCAACATTGGACTTCCCTGTGTAGATATTGAAATCCACTGTGTAGCCTACAATCACACAAAACAAAAAGTTTTATTCCCCACTTTGTTGGCTTATTTTTGATGTACTGTTTCAGGCTGATTCTGGCTTTGGTGGCTACCATGCGCTCATCCACGGAAAGGTTTCTGTCAGGGTGGTAGACAGCTTTGCAGGCGACGCGCAAACTGTCATATAGAGGCCGTATTACCACGGGACCTTTGGCTCCGACTTCTGTAGCCTCTGGTGTTAGCCCTCCGACCATAACCTCTCCCTCTGCAAACTGGCACGGATGGCTCAGAGGTGCAGGGTGGCTCCAATGGCTCTCCAACATTTTCAACACTACAACAAAAAAGGTAAGTAAAACGGTAAGTAAGTTAGATGTTTTTGTATAGAAATGTAATATAGAATATAGCAATATAGAACTGACTAAATGAGTAAATGGTGCGTCATAAGCTCAAGTTCATTCTATGTTTGTTTTGTTTATTCTCTAACTCAAAAGCAAAGTATATTTCGTAAATATATACTTATATGTCCTGGGACGGATCTATTCCGTCACGAAAGTCGGCTTCGTCCCCACTTGAAACGGAATCTGGAGCCGATGAGCAGATGGAGAGTTCATCGTCATCGGACGCAAATAGTATTTCCAAAACCTCCGCGTCCGTGCACTTTCGTTTAGACATAACGACATAACGTTGCGTGCGCGAGCGTTTGTGTGTGTATGTGTGTGTGTGTGAATGTGCTTGTATTTGTGAGTGTCTAAAGGAGAAAGAAATGCTAAAATGAATCAATGGTAAAAAGAAATAACGATAAGAAGGAACATATGGCAAATGGGAGTCGCCGGCGCTCCCGTCGGTCTTAGAGGGTTAAAGGCGACATAAATGGGGACGATGTGTGTATCAGGCGTCTTGTGTGTATCAGGTGTCTTATTAGGCGACGTACAGAGGGACAGCATTATGGAACGCCTAAAGTGTCAAATTTCGCCACTAACCAAACGCATTTCATTCACAAAACGCCGGTGTTTACGGCGTTTAAGACGAAAAGACGCCGCAAAATACGGCGTTCTGTTGTACAAACGTCGCAAATTACGGCGTTAACAAAGCAAAATCGCTGTCATTATCGCGTTTTTTTTTATCCAGCCAATGATGCCGTTTCTGACGCCGCAGGCTATCCATAGTGCGCCGTTATCTGCGGCTTTCTGTCTGACAAAGACGGCGTAGAAAGCGGCGTTTTGTATAATATTATAATCAGCCCCACCCTTTTCATTAAAGTTCAGCCCATCTAATGAAGTAGATGGAAAGACATATAGTAGATTGTCAATCTGAATGGCGATCGTCTTAAGGCTTCTGTTTTTCTAATGTTGTTAGGACTAGTGTTTGGACTGTAATCGTGTCATATTTTTATTTCTTCATTGAAAATATCCCCAGTGTATCCCCTCTTTTCCTTTGTCATATATTGGTATATAGTATGATTTTATACATTAGATTACATTAGATACATTAGATTACCGAGCAATCTTACTACCTTCAGTAGGGCATTGGTCTGCGTGCATGGAGAGCAGTGTCGTTTTGCTCTTAGTGAAAGGGGTTCGACTCCAAGGTCCGACCGTATTTTTATCTCCGCTTCGTTTCTTTTGTATTGGTCTGTTGGTGTATGTCTTTTCAATTTTGGAAGACTACCCAATAGCTGACAACTGATTGAGTAGCAGGCTGTAGGCTACTTATTACGGAAATGACAGCAGCAACTGTTTTGAGTCCGCGTACAGTGGCTGCTGTGGGTCCCTTTATTGCTGATTATAATGATTTAGATGGGCCTAGGTAGATGCTTCACGATATAGTCCATTTCGCTTTTTAAGATCTTTTAGCAGTTCACAGGTACACAGGTAGAGCCTTCCTAAACGATCTAATTATTAAAACAAGAGATGACGCCAGCCCAAGCGAGGACCACCGCTGCTCTTGACCATCATACAAGACTGTAATATATTTCACATATAAATTATTTATTATCACACTGCCATTGCCTTAAAATAGGCCTTTATCACAGTGCTCGTGTCGTCACTTCCAATGGCGGATGGTAGCGTAAAGCGACTTCCGGTTTAGTCTGTAGCAATGGCGGCGCGAAGGTTTTCAATATCACTACGGGATCTTCCCCATATCACCGACGTTTACGCAATTGTGGAAAATCATTCACAAACGAAAATATCCAAACTTGAGAAGGGATATAAATTCTTCTACGAACACTACATCTTCAATTATGAAGGTAAGTTTAATTTGAACGTTTGTTTATTCGCTCGAAGTAGCTAACATGCTACCTAACTTAGCTGGCTGAACCATTAAGTTATTGTCTTTTATTAAATCCGTAACGTATTAAACTTACAAATACGAAATGATAAAACAATTAAAAAATGATTTTTATTTTGATGTGTTATGGTGTTGTGATTATAATGCTGTTTTTGTGCAATAGTATCTGATGTTGTAGATAGTGAGGTGATTATCAGGGCACAGTGTTACCGGTCCATGAAGAAAAGTGCCACACTCTCTTCAGGTTACCTGTTCAGGATGAACTATAGTTAGGTCCAGTTCGAGGACACAAATTTGTTTGTGTTTATAGTTGCTACGGTTGTAGCGTGTTAGACTGCGGTTGCAGTTTGTTTGAAAAGGTGTTCAAATGAAAAATGTTAGACTGCTGTTGCAGTCAATTTATGTTAATGTTTCATTTGTATTCTAATTTTAAACCTTATATAATGTTATATTTATTTAGATTTCATTTAAAGTCGACGAGAATCCTCCTGTCATCAGTACTTTCTGCTGTTCCTGTGTGGCTGGGAAAGAGCTATGCAACCATTTGGTTGGCTTGCTGTTTCAGAGTGCACACTACAGCATGATGAAACTTAAGACGGTACCACCCACTATACCCAGCACAAGCACTCTACAGACTTGGCACAGGCCCAGGACTCGGGTATAGTAAACAGCTATTAACTATTTAATGCATGAATTATGACAACCTCATACAATATTTTTTTCCTATGTGTTTTCAATGCTCCAAGGACATGAAGAAAACAGTTTTGACTTTCTGACAGCAGAAACATAATTTACATAATTTTTTACTTTTTACAGGGAATCCATCCTAAAGCAGTGGATCGATTACTTGTGAGGAAGCCAAAAACCTCTAGCAGAAGTGGTATTAAGTCCACTCTTTACAGGGCCTACACAGGTGATTACATTTATATAATTTTATGTCTAGCAAAAAGATGTACAAATTAAAGTGCTTTGAAAAGTATTTCAAATTTTTTTTTGCTTTGTTTTTAGGTCCTATGCCCAATAATTTGGTGCTCTCTTCTGTGGAGTCTTTAAAAAGTGTCAGGCCTCAGCCACTTATCTGCAAGGTTCGGCATGGCTTGTAAGAGATGAATCTTGTGGAGTCTAAGTTTGGCCTGGTACCCAAAGGTTCTTTGCTGTCCTATCAGTGCCCTGCTCAGTCATCAAGGGATGCTGTCAAACATGCAGAAGCCCCTCCTTTCCCTAAGCTTCCTCTGGATGGGTACAAATTTGAAGGAAGATTTCAATTTGTCCCGTATTTCCATGATATGTTGTTCTTAGAAAGCTTGGCAGTCACTCAAGAATTAAGCACAATAATTGAAAAAGACACACGGGATAAGTCACAGTCTGCTCTATGGAACCAAATGCGTACACAACGCATCACATCGAGTAGATTCCATGAGGTGTGTCATGTCATAGGAGAGTCGACCAGCCAGGCACTAGCTGCCCGAATCATCAAAGGGGTTCGTCAGACTTCTGTAATGAAGCGTGGACTGGATCTTGAGCCTGAAGTTCTATTTCAGTACTCTGGTACGATGAATGTGAATGTTCCCTTTCAGTCGATAACGTCAGACGTAGTCGACGTCGACTGAATTGGGATCTCGCTAGAGAGCCTATCCTCTTCGAGTACTATTGAACGAGCCAATGTAATTGGCGTGCGTGATTCGCATCACACACTCCGCCCCCGCGGCGCGGGTATAAATACGGAAGTGGATGCACGCACTAGTTGCCTTTCGCTTCGGAGCCGATCGTTTGATGTCTCTGAGAGTGCTGTTGTCTACAACGAGCGAGTGTGTCGGTGTTCTTCAGGAAGACTCTCCCAGTGCTGGTGTTCTACAGCGCGAGTGCAGCGGTGATCGCGAGCTTTGAGCTCTCAACTGCTGTTTTAACAGCAACAAATTTCTAAATGTTTGTGTGTGTTGATGGCTGGTTAGAGGGCGGAAAAGTGAGTGCTTCACTGTTTCAGTTCTCTGTTCAGTGTTGCCGCGGTCATTCCCCTGTGTGCTCCGGCACTGGTGACGGTCCTATTTTCTGAAAGAGCAACACGGGTAGGTTTGTGTCTTTTTCAAGATGTCATTCCGCCCGTGCGTTTCTGGGTGCGGTCGTTCCCTGTCTCTCTCTGATGGTCACAACTGTTGTGTCAAGTGTTTGGGCTTACAGCACGCTGAGACAGCTTTTGTGTACAGCTCATGTTTTCACTGTGGGAACATGACTGTCGCAGTGGACTGGAGGATAGTGTTGGATGTCCCGCCCGGTAACCATTCCCTGTGGGCTCCTCGCTCCTCCCTTCCACTGCAACCACTGGAGCCTCCCGTGTTGTCTGCTGGTCCATCTGTAATGGGTGGGCCAGCGGTTTCACTCTGGGCTCCCCTGGAGGACAGGACGCCGATTGCAGCATCGGAGGGTGAGCTGACTTCTAGAGATGATGACTCGGCTGCATTGTCTCCCTCCGGGAGTTCAATGTTGCCCGAGCCGGATCCAGAATTATCAGCTATGCTGAAACGGGCCGCCGAGGCTGCCGGGCTCGAGTGGAACCTCCACCGTGTCTCGTTCAGTCTCGGTTGGAATCTGGAGTTTGGTGTCTTCCAAACCAGCGCGGCCCGCCCCAGTGCCTTTCTTTCCCGAAATGCATGGAGAGCTTATCAGGTGGTGAACAGCATCTTTCTCTGCCAGAAACTGCCTGAATAGCTTTTCCCCCTCATTACCCTTGATGGAGGAACGGTGAAGGGTTGCGAGGTGTCCCTCCATTGGAGCGGTCTGTCGACACAGGTGCACCTGTGTCCGGCGGCCGCTGCCTTTTGGGGGGATCCTCGTCTCCCCCTAAGACCTGTGAGTTTTCGTCCGTTCCGACGGGCAGAGCTTACAAAGCCTGTGGGCAAGCCGCTTCCTCTTGCGTGCCATGGCGTTGCTGCAGGCTAGGTCACCCATGGCATGCACGAGGGTAATCCAGACCGTGCGCTCATAGGTGAGACCCGCAACGCATCCGACCTCACCCTCCGGGGCACGAGTGTCGTAGCGTGCGTGATAGGTCTGGCGGTGTCCACCTTGGTGGTCCAGTAGCGCCTTCGTTGGCTCAGCCTGGTTGGTATTGCGGATGCGGACAAGGTTCGGTTCCTGGTCTCCCCAATTTCCCAGGTTGGGCTTGTCGGCGACGCAGTGGAGAACTGCATCCAACAGTTCTCTGCCGCTCAAGCGCAGACGGACGTCATCCGGCACATCCTGCCCCGGTGGCCAGCTGCTGCCTCCACCCGCCGCCGGTGGCAGCTCCTCCGCCTGCTCGTCGGCGTGGGCTTTCCCCGGCCGCCGCTCCTGCCGGCCCTGCGCAGCAGCCTCCACCCAGGCCTCAGCATGGAGCCGGCCGCAGTAGAGACGCCCAGCCCGCTCCAGGCGCTGCCAAGCCAGGTGGCAAGCGACAGCGAAAGCATTCCGGAGCGGGCTGCCCAGGAATGGATGAGATGCTCTTGGAGTGGCACGATCACTCCCTCCCCCCGGGTGAGGGCCGGGTGGAGCCTTTGTTTGTGTGTGTGTCTGTTCCGCCGCTGGCTCCCAAAAAAAAAAAAGAAAAGCGGAGCAAGCGGCAGCCACACTTCAAAGAGAGAGCAATTTAATCTGTTCCTGGGTCCCAAGAGGGCCAGTCTGACGGGTGTGACCCTTTATAGCCTTACACCCCTCAGCTCCCCCTTGGTCGCCAGCAGGCAGCTTGGTGCGTTCGAGGACCCGGTCATCCGCCTTCTCACGTGCCCCCTGCCGCTAGTGGAGACAGGTAAGTGTTGCACAGCACACTAACACCACTCTCTCTACTTTGTTGCCCCACCTCAGGCTCGGCTACCCCGCTCAAGTCAGTGATGATCATCACATTAGGTGTTGAGCAGACGTGCTCCTGAAAATTCTGTGATATTCATCACACCGAGTGTTGAGCAGTGCTCCTGACTTGTGCGTGCTTATCTTATCCTGCTGGCGAAGGATTTGATATAGCCGCTCCTCCAGCTGGTACGAGGGCCAGTTGTAAACTCGTTCTTCGTGCTACTAGGTGGTGGGTCGTGACCATCTTGGCCCAAGATTGGTCTGCAGCTCCGACCTGAAAGACATGTGCTTCAGATCTCTACCTTCCGCACCACAGGCCATCCTGTGTGTTGCGTGTAAGGGTAGAGTATCAGTACAGTGTCCTTCTCTTCGAGTGCTCCAGAGCCCGTTGGGTCTTCAGGTCAACTGGAAGAGAGTAATCTCGCCCACGGGCTGAGTATGTCTTTTTCAGTTTTGGAGATGGACTCGGTCTAACACGTCTCTCCAATGAGAATGTGTTCAGCTGGTGTTTGAAGTGAGAAAGGGTCCCACTGAAAGAACTTTCAGAGGCTCCTGGGGTATATGGTAGTTGCAGCCATTGGCTTCCTCCATATGTGACCGCTTCAGCGCTAGCTTCATGATCGAGTCCCGAGGTGACCGTGGAAGAGCAGCTCACCCTGTATGACGATAGTTCATCCCGGTCTGCTGCCAAACCCTCTTCAACAGAGGGGCCATGTACAAAGGGCGTGTTTTAACGGGGGCCTGGGCGACCCTCGACTACACGGGCATTCGTGCCTCGAGTTGTTAGACACTGCGACCGTTGCGCAAGCTTCCCCTGCATGTCACAACTCACCCGTCACCTCCTCCTTGGACTCAGAAGCTTCTGAGGACGCTTTGTTCCACTCTTCCCGCTCTACTCAATCGTGTCCGCCATCGGGCCTCACGACAGTTATAGCCAGGGCAAGTGGAGACTCCATCCCCTGGGTCCAGCTGGGTCATGACCATTCCGGGGCCGCTCAGTTGCCCCTCCGGTTTCGTCTTCCTGCCAGTGTTTGTATAAACCGAGCGGACTACCCTTGGACAAACACTGGCTCTCAGCTGCCCCAGGGGCCCGCAGAAATGCGTTTAACCCCAGTGAGCCTACTAAAAGCGACTGCGACTCATGGTCGCCTTGCGCCTGCTCAAGTCAGTGAATTCATCACTCTTCATGTTGAGCAGAAATGCTCCTGAAACTCAGTGAAGTTCTTCACACTCAGGTGTTGAGCAGCAAGGCTCCTGTAGCTCAGTGAGTTCATCACACTCAGGTGTTGAGCAGAAATGCTCCTGTAGCTCAGTGAATTCATCACACGCAGTGCTGAGCAGAAATGCTCCTGTTGCTCAGTGAAGTTCTTCGCACTCAAGCGTTGAGCAGAAATGCTCCTGTAGCTCAGTGAGTTTATCACACTCAGGTGTTGAGCAGGAATGCTCCTGAAGCTCAGTGAACTTATCACACTCAAGTGCTGAGCAGAAAATGCTCCTGAAGCCCAGTGATCTTCACATGTTGTGTTGAGCAATGCTCCTGTCTTTTTGCGCCAATCGCTTGCACCTACGTGCCAAGCCAGGAGAGGAACAGGTCTTCATAGTTGCCCCTTATTGGCCCAACTAGACCTGGTTCCCATCGACAGCCTTCTTGACTTCCCCTGAAAACTCTTTCAGGGACTGGGCACGATGGCACCCGCGTTCTTCCCCCGGAGATTCCGGGCGGTCTTACATCTGAACGCGGAGGTTCAGGTGGCTATCACAGGGACATGTGATAGTTACCATCACTTCTGCGAGCACCCCCTAGAAATGGGTAGCGAGCTTACGCCTTTAGAAGTGGAACCTAGTCGTTGAGTGCGTCTTCTCTCCAGAGGAGATCCTGAAAGCTTTCGATCACTTCAGTGCTCTCTTTCCTGCAAAATGGGTTGGAGTAGGCTGTTTTCCTTCACCCTCAAAATGATGTTGCCTCGGTGTTAAAACGACGCTCATCGTGTTGCAGAAGTGTGCAGAAGCACGTTCTGATCGTCAGGTTCCTGAGGAGCAAGGTCTTGTAAATCCTTGCGTCCCTCTTTATCCTCTTGGGCCTTGTCCCTGGTGCGACTGCACTGCAGAGACCGCCCCTGAACCACTGCAGGCAGTGAGTTAAAAATTCTGTTATATCAGTTCTCCTGCTCGCGTGGTCTCTACTAGAGGGTAGGGACTTGCTGTCTTTCGGTCAACGTATTGTGCCTGGAGTCTAGGCCAGCTAACTCTCACAAGCTGAGACCCCGGCTCGGATTGTGCCCAAGGTTCCTACCTCTCCCGTAATAGGAGCAGGTGGTGAGTCTGCAAGCGCTGCCCTGGAGGAGGCAGATCCAGCCCTGGCTTCTCTGTCCGTTCGCTTGGACGTGTACAGAACGCAAGCCATAGACCTCAGACCAGCTCTACAAATATCTGTTGGAATTCAGCAGAGAGGGAAGGCTGTTTCCATGCAAAGTTGCACTTAGTGCTTGCCTTCATTTTGGTAAAAATCCGAGATGCAACATGTCCACTTAGGTGTTGAGCTCCTCTATGATGAGTGTAAAGTGCTCCGCCTGGGCGTTGACGATATGCTTTGCTAAACAGATTCTAGAGTTGGGGGCTGGACGACACTTAGTTGAACCGCTGCTTCCCGTGGGCTCCCTTCTCATGAAGCCAGTTTCACCGTGAGCCTGGTTCAAGTGTCGGCTTGCTGCGCCATTCCCCTCCTAAGGACTGGATACGTGCGCCTTTCTACTCCAGTTGAGTTCCCTTAAAATTGAACCCTGTGAGTTCCTCCACACCCCTCCGACGTCGGACGTGCGGAACGTCTGGTGTTAGGCCTACCACTCGTAAGCAGTGTGGAACCTCTGTTAGGCTGGGTCCATATGTTGCGGTCCCTACGGCGACCCCATATGTGTATTCTTCCACGATAAGCCACCCCAGTGACATTCCATATGTTAGACTGCCTGGTTTCCGCCCAGTTCATATGTGTATTCTCCACGTTACCTCCCTCTGGGTTGGATGTGGCTCCGCAGCGTCCCTTCCTTCCAATGTACGGGAACGCTTTCCCAGTGGTCTTGTAGGAACAGCAGTGACTTCCCAGGCCTAAGCCCTGTCCTTCCCCGCCTTAAATTTGCGGGGGCATCAGGAGGCTTTTGTTTAGGCACTGGAAGGTGGCAGCTTTAGTGGCGTTTTCAAAGGTTATCCCAATTCAGTCGACGTCGACTACGTCTGACGTTATCGACTGAAAGTGAACGTCCTGGTTGCGTATGCAACCCACCGTTCCCTGAAGGAGGGAACAGAGGACGTAGTCCCCTTGCCACTACCGCTGGACCACCGCTGACCCCGGGTTACTCTCGGCTCCTCAGCGAAAAAGCAACTAGTGTGTGCATCCACTTCCGTATTTATACCCGCGCCGCGGGGGGGGGGCGGAGTGTGTGATGCGAATCACGCACGCCAATTACATTGGCTCGTTCAATAGTACTCGAAGAGGATAGGCTCTCTAGCGAGATCCCAATTCAGTCGACGTCGACTACGTCCTCCGTTCCCTCCTTCAGGGAACGGTGGGTTGCATACTCAACCAGGACGTTTTACAGTGTGGGTTTGTTGTACATCCTGATGCGCCACACCTTGGCACAAGCCCTGATGGCACAGTCTATGACCCTACTGAGAACCCACCCTTTGGACTTGCAGAGGTAAAATGCCCTGACGTTGATGACATTTCTCAGGTGACACACACAAAATTTGTCAACGGTCAAGCAAAGCTAAAGGAAAGCCAAAAATACTACTGGCAAGTTCAGGGACAGCTTGCAGTAGCAGGACTGAGTTGGTGTGATTTTATAACAAATACCAAAACAGATATAACCATTCAGCGCATCTGGAGAGATGAGAGTTTAATTGTCTTGATGAGGGACAAAGTACACATTTTTTTCTTTAATGCATACATAAATGCGTTTTCTAACTCTAGGAGTTGTTAAACTAATACTGGTGTTGATTAATTGTTTGTTTGTTTTTTGTTAAAGGAATAGGTCAACCAAAAATGAAATGTATGCAATTTACTCACCCTAGCGCCATCCTAGATGTACATAATGCACTTTCTCTCCTTCTCTCATATATCTGCGTATGTACATATGTGTGTGTATATATATATATATATATATATATATATACTATATATACATACTAACTCTTAAGAGTGCTGATGTGCTTAAACTAGTGCTGATGTTGATTTTGTTTTCTGTTACGTGAATAGTTTACCCAAAAATTATATGTATGCAACAAATTATGGCATACATTCCATTTTTGGGTAAACAACTATTAAAGATTCTTCAAATGTCTATTTTGGTTAAGTATCTTTTTGTCTTAAATTTTTTATATTGCCTATTCATAAGTTCACTGTAAATTGTCAATGAAAAAATGAGAAATTGTAACTTAACTTTTTAATTGTCACAATGCAGTCAATACTTGTAAATATCACTGTAGTCAATACTTGTACATATCAATGCAATTTTTAAGTTTGCAACTTTTAGGCTAATTTACTAAAAAAAATGTTGCAACATTAAATGCAAGTTTTCACAATTCAATATTTTTGTACAAATTAAACACTAAACTTAAAGTTATGAAATAACAGACATTTGATTGATGTCAACTTAAATCATGTTTCTTTTCTGTATATACATTTTATACAACAGCATCATTTACATCAAGTGGGCCTTGGTAATTAGCCATTAAACAGCAGTTTGCCCATATTTGGTTCACTGTGCCTGTCAGTGTGAGCGGAATGGTAGAGTCCCAGATGTGGTTTTCTTTAATTCGTCGAATTACTCTTTCCACCACAATCCTTAGACGGGCTATTGATTGTGTACGTTTCGTCTCCTCTTTTGTAAATTGGACTGCTCTTTTGAATGGAGGGATAACAAGTCTGGCTCCCACATTTTCAAGCAGTGGCTCTATGGTAAAGCCTTTATCTGCCATACAACAGTCTCCAGGCTCGAGCAGTTCTAAAAGTCCAGACTGTTTTGTTATCTACATGTCTGAGATGGATCCAGTGAACAGCTGTGACACAAAGGTTACGGCCCCACATGGAGCAACACCAACCAAACCTTTGAAGGTAGCGTAGTTTTTGTAATGTGAAAACATCTCTGACTGTAGTGTAAGTGCTGTAGGATTTTCACATCTGATATCAGTACAGTCCAAAATAACACGGACATCTGGGCAGTACTCCTTAAATCTTGTTGGCATGGTTGCTCTGACTTGCTCTTTGGTCATCCAAATATGCAAAGACCCCAAAACAAGGTACAGAAAATTTGCCCAAGTTATGATAACTCGACTGACCGTTGTCGTACTCACATTAAATATATCTGCCAAGACCTTCTCTCGTAGACCTGCAGACACGCGACAGCAATAAAGAAAAAACTCATCAATAAGCTGAAGCCTTCTGTTAGGACTTGGTCCTGGAACCGTCTCTAGACCATGTCTCTGTGCCTTAGACCAATACACAAGGTTCGATGCTGATGGTTCTATTGATGCCCAGAAAATCCGGAAAATCTTCTCTGAGGGAAAGCGCGTGTAAAAACGGAAGTCGTCATCCGAGAGACATAGTCTATTTATTTGAATGCGGGAGACAGTCAAAGCTCGCACTTCAGCCTCCAGCTCTCTAATTCTCTCTGCTGCGGCATCCAAAAGACCTGGGGCCTCATTTATAAACGTTGCGTACGCACAAAAGAAGGCGTACGCCGCTCTCTACGCAATAATTGGTATTTATGAAAAGCAAACTTGACGGGAAAATGTGCGTCCTTCACGCAAGCTCTGACCCAGGCGTACGCACAGAAACAGGTGAAATGAGAAATGGCGACACCGTCGGCAGATGGAAGAAACACGTGAAAGTGTGTGAAACTGTAGACCGTTGTGTAAAATAAATGGCAATACTGCCTCTCATAAATAACACGAAGACTTCACAAAGCAAGTCTTACAATTAACAGCCTACACGAACACCCGTTTGATCGATCTGCAACAGAAATGCAAATTAACACATATTTGCAAAAAGAAAAGTGAAATATGTTCTGCAATAATATTGGCATGTTATACAATTCATCCTCATAAATAAGATGGTAAACAGAACAAAATAATGTACAAAACTGATATTCTCGCCAATGTGTCCGTCTGGCGGAGCAGAGATAGATGCAATCAGATAGTCAGTCAGATAGATAGATAATTATGGATGGATGGATGGATGGATGGATGGATTATTTGTCCACTGGGGAAAGTTGTTTTCATAGTAAAAATTTCTTCATCAGCTACGGAATCATGGTATTCATGCATATGCCTTTAGTTTGTTTTATTTGAGATAAAATAACTTATGACGTATGTCTCAACCATTCAGAAAGCTGCTAGAAATTACATTTGCGCTGAACTATTTCCAATTTCCAAGTAGATTATAACCCACGTCTGTAGCTTGTCAGACGCAATTAAATGGATTGAAATAAAATGCCCCATCACAATGCGTAACGACGCACAATGGCTGATCTTGCGCTCTTAGAAGATGTGGA
The DNA here is from genome assembly GCF_051911475.1 of Siphateles boraxobius. Taxonomy (NCBI): domain Eukaryota; kingdom Metazoa; phylum Chordata; class Actinopteri; order Cypriniformes; family Leuciscidae; genus Siphateles; species Siphateles boraxobius. The sequence continues at coordinate 5,376,435 of NW_027509197.1, forward strand.
AAATGGAAGGATTCGGAGTGAACGCATCTTCAGACAGCAAGAAGACTTGCTGGCAAATGAGGCAAATATCCGACCATTTCTTTTTTATTTCGGCCACAGTGCGAGGTTGTGAGGCTACAGAATTTACGGCGTCTGCAACCTTTTGCCACTCAAAGTGCCTTTTTGGCATTAGTAATGCCCACTCTGTGCCCTCCAAACAACATTTTTCTCCTCTTTTCCACCTCGCCAACGATAACTTCTACTTCACATTGAGTGAAGTTACGTTTTTTTGATTTCCTCTCTGTGTTTGCCATGATTTCGCAATCGATGAATATTAACTTGTGGGCGTTTCACGGACTATTTATGGGCAACTATGGGCGTGACATGAAGCCGCAAAAGCTGCGCTACATTTAGAATTGATTGGGATTTATTAAGGAAAAAATGCGTAGGATGTGCGTGCGCACGGTTTTATAAATCCGAATATTTCTGTGCGTACGCACGTCCTATGTTTCATCCGTACGCCACTTCTGACGCAAAACCTACGCAAAGTTTTATAAATGAGGCCCCTGGACACGGAGGTGTTGAGTAGTCATGGTCTGTGGGTGCGACCGGACCATAATAGACTACAGGCTGTTCGTCACTGATCTCTGGTTCACTGCAATGTTGGCGCTTTAACGTTACCTTATCTAGCACATCGGATCGTTTTTGGCGAACACTCCCCCAGTTGTTCCATTCGAACCTGGACGGCATAACTCCACGTTTCAAGCGTTTACGATCGGCTGTTGACGAGTAGTCAGATTCTGTGAAGTGTTTCCCGCATACGTACGTACTCCCCTTTAAAACTGCAAAACTTTTGCCTTCATCCCGACGAATAGCATGAATCCACAATATCTTCGCTTTTTCGTCGTTTGGAAAAGAATGGAAACTGAGATACGGCTGTTTAGTAGAACTATTAGAACATTTAGGAACGCAACAACAATTCCTCGCTGTGCTCGCCGCCATTGCTACAGACTAAACCGGAAGTCGCTTTACGCTACTATCCGCCATTGGAAGTGACGACACGAGCACTGTGATAAAGGCCTATCGACATTAATATTTATTAACAGTGAATAATGTATTTTCTACTACCCTGTTCATTCTGATGACATATAATATAACGATTATTTATGTAATTAACGATTAACGATTTTCTGTCTGATTATTCTTTTCTGTATGATCAGAAATTAGGGAGTAAGTCGCCGGCGCCTCCATGTCATGCAGTAAGCGCACTCCACAATGGTGGAATATGTTGGAATAGATGATTTAATATGAATGATGTGCGTCAAAATCGTGTGGTTATTTGTGATAATCCTAGCCCTTTATTATTATTAAATAATAAATTATTAAACGGACATTGTGACTTACTGACTGTGACTGTATTATGACTGACATTTGATGAATTGCTTTGTTCCTTTTTTCTACGTTTTGGACAAAAGTGTCTTCTAAATATGTAGCCTAAAATGTAATAATAATAATAATAATTATTATTATTATTGTTATTATTATTTTTTGTGTGTATAACTATAAACGAGTTCACTTAAGACATTAATATGTTTATCATAAAATAATTTATGAATCCTTTATTTTTTAAGCAAAAATTATGCAAAAAATGTAGGCCTATTTTATCCAAAACTGTAAAAGGTTAGGTTATAGCCTATAAAAATAATGCATTGATAAATAATTTAATGACAAACATATATATTTGTAAATATTAGTGTCTTAAAAGAGCAAAATTTAGGCTACAGATCTGTGGATGTTCAGGGTTAGTTAACTAAAACTAAAACTATTAAAAAACATTTATGCTAATGACGTAAACCGGAAATAAAGGAAAATATAAGTATTAGTTGAAAAACTTAAACTAAACGAAAATTAGAAATGTTTACTTTCATCAACAAATTGGATTCATTTAGGTTTTTTTCCCCTGCGACCTTCAACCGACGCAATCATCTCCATTCATTAACCGACAATATTATGTTAAATTAAAATTTACAAGTGTCTGTGACCCATTAAAAACACACAAACATTTTTTCCCCAGGGGTTTAGTTTTAGCCTGCATGCACAAATATCTGCATAAAGAACAAAATCATCATCGTATGCACTGTAGCACTTCTGTGAACAAGAAAAAAACAGGATAAAATCATATAAAAGGAATAAATAGCCTATCTATACACAACATTTATTTTGGTTCATGGTGAAAATGATCGCTTTTGAGAAGCAAGTTCATGGAAAGGAAAGCTGTTTGTTGTGAGTGTAGGCTATACACAAAAAATAATAAACCATTCACAGATTCCCATGATCCTTGGCTATAATGATCTGTGCTGAATTGGTCTGGTCTGACTCAGTTCATCATTGATTGGGAGAGAACAGTTCAAACTCACTGGCTGTGTAAAACAGTGGGCGTGGCTCATTATACTATTAGCAAAACTTAAAGGAGCGCTTTGCATGCACAAAAAAAAAACGCTGTGGAATACAGCATAATTGACGTACAACGGCGTAAGAAACGCGCGAAATACGGTTTAAAACGCTGTATTTGACGGCGTTTGGCTGTAAACGCGATTAATCTATAGCGTAATTCTTACCCTCTTGGCTTGCCATAATCAGACGCCTGACCAGGCGTTTATGAACACTTTGGCTTGCCATAGTCACCGGCCTTACGCCCGTTTCACACATACTCCGTTTGCAGTGCGTATGCGGTGCGTGTTGCGGTGCGTATGCGGTACAGGAGCAGCACACGCTATAGTGCTTTCACATATGCTGTGTTTGCAGTGCGCATCCGCTGTTTCCTTTCATACACAGATCCGCCGGTTCTGTGTGGCACACAATCAAAAATGGGTAAGTAATTTTGATTTTAAATCCAACCGTTAACTTTGACATTGTTTAAGACATTGAAACAGTATGAAAATTCATTTTAATCATTGTGATTCTTTGTTTTACGTGTAGTTCGAGTTGTTGACAGAAGAAAAGCTATCGCGCTATATCTGTTGCTAAGAAGGAGAAGAACGAGACGCATTTGGGTTCACTCAGTCAACAGAGGCAGGAGACAGTTTGGTGCTTATTACCATCTTGTCTCAGAACGTTCCGGGTTACTTGACTGTAACCCTGTTCCCTGAAAAAGCGGAACGAGATGCTGCGCTGCTTAGCGCATTGGGAACGTCTTTAATCGTGACCCGCTGTGAATATAGTGTGTAAACACGTCGATAGAATCGACCGGAAGTAATATAGCCTCGGTCGGTGACGTCATCGTCGGGCGCCCGCGTGCACTCGCGCACACTCGCGTGCACCCGCGAGGCTATAAATAGATGAGCCGCAGGTGCATCGTCAGGATATTTTGTCTGAAGAGCAGTCCTGGGACATCATCAGCACGGCAAAGTAGCGCAGCATCTCGTTCCGCTTTTTCAGGGAACAGGGTTACAGTCAAGTAACCCGGAACGTTCCCTTTCAAAGCTACAATCAATGCTGCGCTGCTTAGCGCATTGGGAACGAGAATACCCACGCCACCGTGCTTGAAGGTGTCTGGACTCCTTACGGTTGTGTAGGTGTGCTCACAAGAACGCAAGAAAGCCCTAGACATTAGCTTGTGATGTCGACTCAAGGACATGAGAGCCCGGAGTGGCATGAACATCTAAACTATAAAACCTTATGAATGTGTGCGGAGAGGACCAGCCTGCCGCATCACAAACATGCTGTAAGGGGGCACCCCTTGCCAAAGCAGTAGAGGAGGCGACTCCTCTGGTGGAGTGAGCCCTTAGACCCGTTGGCGAAGCTTGGCCGCGCGCCTCATAGGCAAGAGCAATAGCATCCCTGACCCAATGTGACATGGTCTGTTTAGTAGCGGCAGCACCCCTGTTACTGCCCCCATAACAAACAAATAGTTGCTCTGACTTACGCCACTGGCTAGTACGGTGAACATAGGCCTGAAGAGCACGGACTGGACACAGTCTGTGAGATCTCTCCTGCTCCAGCGTTGTGAACGGTGGAGGGCAGAAGGCCTCAAGAGTGACCGGACGTACAGCTGAAAACGGTACTTTAGGCAGGTAATCAGGATGAGGATGCAAAATCACTTTCACCATTCCTGGGGCAAAGTCTAAGCAGGATGGCGATATTGACAGAGCCTGCATATCCCCGATTCTTTTTAGAGAGGTTATAGCCATAAGAAAAAACATCTTTAGGGTCAGAAGTTTGTCAGACGCTGACTCTAGAGGTTCGAAGGGGGTCTCAACCAGACCCTCTAGGACTATAGCTAAGTCCCATGAAGGGATCTTGGTTCTTACGGGAGGCCTCAGTCGTCTGGCCCCACGAATGAAGCGAGCGAGCAAAGGATGTCTCCCAAGTGGCACCCCGTCAACCAAGGCGTGGCAAGCCGAAAGAGCGGCCACATAAACCCTGAGAGTGGTGGGGCATGTGCCTGTTGATAATTTTTCCTGCAGGAAATCCAGAACTGAAGCAATCTGGCAGTTGACCGGATCTGCATTATGTAAAACACACCACCTTTCAAAAACACCCCATTTGTTGGCATAACTCTTTCTAGTGGAGGAAGCCCTAGCACTTAGAATAGTCTCAATAACGGCAGGCGAAAGCCCAGTGTCCCTCAGTTGGTACCCATCAGGGGCCAAACATGAAGGTTCCACAGGTCGGGCCTGGGATGGAATATTGTGCCCTCTGCCTGGGACAGAAGGTCCCTCCTCTCCGGAATCGCCCATGGCGAGCCGTTGAGGAGAGATATTATCTCCGAGAACCACATTCTGTTCGGCCAACGCGGCGCTATCAATAAGAGGCAAGACCCTTGCTGGCGAACTCTGGCTAGAACTCCCGGGAGCAGAGCCACTGGAGGAAACGCATACAGGCGCATTTTGGGCCATGTGTGCGCCATCGCATCCAGACCCAGGGGGGCTGGGTGACTCAGAGAGAAGTAGAGGGGACATTGCGCTGTCTGATGGGAGGCGAAGAGGTCCACTTCCGCTTTGTAAAATCTGGTCCAGATCTGATCGACTACTTCTGGGTGGAGTTTCCATTCCCCCGTCAGCAGTTTCTGTCTGGACAGTAAATCTGCTCCCACATTCTGGTGCCCAGGGATGTACACTGCCCTGAGTGACAAAAACTTCTCCTGGGCAAGAGGAAAATCTGCGTCGCTATTTTGTTCAGATTGCGTGAGCGCAGACCTCCCTGGTGATTTACATAAGAAACTGCAGCTGTGTTGTCCACCCGCACTAGGCCATGAAAGCCTCTCAACTGAGGGAGAAAGTATTTCAGGGCCAGAAATACAGCCATCAGCTCGAGGTAGTTGATATGCCAATCGAGCTGATGACCCTCCCATTCCCCTTGAGCTGGACGACCACTTAAGACCGCTCCCCAGCCCAACAGGGAGGCGTCTGTCGTTAGCAATCTGCGACGACAAGGCGCCCCTAGAGTGGGACCCAAGGCGAGGAACCGGGGTCTGAGCCACAGAGATAGTGTACGAAGCCCGCGGCGCGTCATTTTTATTTGCCTTTGAGGATTGGCCCTTGGATGAAATCCCCTGGCTTTTAGCCACAACTGAAAGGGTCTCATGTGCAATAGTCCCAAAGGAATCACCGTGGATGCTGAAGCCATGTAACCTAACATCTTTTGGTACTGACGAACAGTACGATCTTGACCTAGCCTGACTTTGCTCATAGTTAACCGAATGGTCTCGATTCGAGCGGGGGACAATTGTGCCCGCATCGTAATCGAATCCCAAACAATTCGAGATAAGTCGTTCTCTGGGCAGGACAAATAACACTTTTCTTGGTGTTGAGTCTCAACCCTAGAGAAACTAGATGAGCCAACACGATGTCTCTGTGTTGAAGCACCATCTCTTGCGATTGTGCTAGTATTAACCAATCGTCGATGTAATTCAAAATGCGAATACCCTGGAGTCGCAATAGAGCCAGTGCTGCATCCATGCATTTTGTGTACGTGCGGGGTGATAAGGCTAGGCCGAATGGAAGAACCCGAAATTGGTATGCTTCGCCCTGAAAGCGAACCTCAGGAACTTCCTGTGTTGTGGCAATATTTGTATGTGAAAATATGCGTCCTTCAGATCGATCGTGACGAACCAATCGTGATGTTGAATTTGCGACACGACCGTCTTGACGGTTAACATCTTGAACTTGAGCGCTTTGACTGTACGGTTTAAGCCTCGAAGATCTAAGATTGGACGCAAACCCCCGTCCTTTTTGGGGACCAGGAAGTATCTGCTGTAATAGCCTGACTCCCTCTCTGGCAGAGGAACATGTTCTATGGCCTCTTTGCTCAGAAGAGTTTGTAGCTCTTGTGATAGTACATGCATCAGCTCCGGTCTTACGGAAGTGGAGACCACGCCGTTGAAACGCGGAGGACGATGAATAAATTGGATTCTGTATCCTATTTGTACTATGCTTAATACCCAAGCAGAAATGCCTGGCAGAAGTTGCCACGCTGCCAGATTCTCTGATAGTGGTATCAGTTTTAATACTTCCTCTTGAGGGGATGTTAGATGTTCCGTGCCCTGGATGAAAGCAGGGAGCAACGGAACATCTAACATTTCGCTGGAAACCGCTGCCCCCCGAAGCACCAAAGGTGGCGGGGATGGAGAGGTTTTGTGAGGGTAACGAGAAGGGGCGGTCAGATATAATACGCGCCCCGTCCCGCGGGGGGCTACCCCCACCAGACTGGGCGCCAGACCATCAGGACTTCTTCTTTCTGTTGATGATAGTCCTGAGGTCTGGCTTGGGAGGTTGCTGAGCCTGACGAGCCTGTCTCCAGTTCTTACTAGGAGGAGCACGGCTCGCCACGCTCTGCTTTTTAACCTCCCTAGGTTTTGAAGGACCAGGGAGAGGTTGGGTGGCCGATGGCCCCTCCCCTTGAGTGCGGCGAGGAAGGAACTGAAAAAACGCCTCCTCATGCTTCTTGACCTCCCTGAACCTGGTTACTACTGAGTTGACCGAGTCGCCAAAGAGGCCAGAGGGAGAAACTGGAGAGTCAAGAAGAAAGACACGATCTTTATCTTTGATGCCTGTGAGGTTGAGCCACAGATGCCTCTCCGTGCTTACTAAAGCGGACATAGAACGGCCGATGGCACGGGCCGTTTGCTTAGTGGCACGAAGAGACAGATCTGTGGCTCGGCGCAGTTCAGAAAACGCTTCCTCGTCTATCGTTGTACCCGCACTCAAGTCCTTCAAGAGGTCAGCCTGGTATGCCTGTAACACAGCCATTGTGTGCAGCGCAGCACCAGCCTGACCTGCAGCTTGGTAAGCTTTACCCACAAGCGAAGATGTTATTCTACACGGCTTTGAGGGGAGGGTAGGTTTTTTAAGCGAAGATGCAGACCCAGGCGAGAGATAGCTGGCGAGCGTCTCTTCAACCTGGGGCATCTCCGCATACCCTCGCGCCTTTGCACCCACGATAGTCGAAAAAGTCAACGTCGAAGGCACGAAGACACGAGAGGTATTTGGTTTTCTCCATGATTTAGATAGCTCATCATGGAGGTCCTCGAAGAAGGGGAGAGACTGATGTTGAGGTCCCTCCCCCCTGCCACCGGACAAAAACCTATCCTCAAGCTTACTGCGTTTGGGGGTCTCTTGTTCACGAGGCCAGTCAAGCTGCAATCTGGCCACCGCGCGAGTAACCACCTCGAGAAGCTCCTCGACAGATTTATCGTCGTGCGAGGAACGCTCAGAAGTTGGCTGCTCGAAGTCCGTAGACCCAAGAGATTCATTATCGTCCCCCGCGTGAGCCGAAGAAGCACCGGGATGCGCTTCGGGATCACGCGAGGGAACGAGTGGATCTGGTGAACAAGCAAGCGAAAGGGACGGACCCGTCTCTTGCTCGTCAGCCAAATCCATTCGGGAGCCCTATGATGATATGCGGTTGCGGACTGAAAGTAGCCAAGACGAGCGCGAAGCATTTTAACAGTGAACAGCTCACAATGCTCGCACTCCCCTGACTCCAATGCAGCGGCTGCATGCTCCTCCCCCAAACACACAAAGCAGTAAGCGTGTGTATCCAGTTCTGACATGGGTCGAGAACATGGAGGGACACAGCGCTTAGCTTGCTGACTCATTTCTCTTTTTGCTTTTTAAACTCTTTAAATGACGTTAAGAGATGAGAAAGAGTGAAAATTCTGCACACTGTCAGGTATAAAGCTAAATAACTCCTAACAAAGATCTGTAGCAGAGAGAAAATAGATGCTTGCACACCAACACAGAGAGGTCTCTGAAGACAAAAGACCTGACAATGCACCTGCGGCTCATCTATTTATAGCCTCGCGGGTGCACGCGAGTGTGCGCGAGTGCACGCGGGCGCGCGACGATGACGTCACCGACCGAGGCTATATTACTTCCGGTCGATTCTATCGACGTGTTTACACACTATATTCACAGCGGGTCACGATTAAAGACGTTCCCAATGCGCTAAGAAGCGCAGCATCGATTGTAGCTTTTGAAAGGGAACTTCGACTTTACAGTGACCGGCACCTAAAGTACTTTCGGATGAGTGCAGAACAGATGGATAATGTTCTTTCTCTGGTTGGAGCAGACATCACAAGGCAAACCACAACTTATCGTGCGTCCATCGAACCCAAGCAGAGGCTTGCTGTTACACTGAGGTCAGGACAGAAAGTACACATTAATTACATGTATAATTATTTTTTAAATTATTTTATTATTCACATTTACAAAATACAACAAAAGTGAAAATTTCTATAGTGTACTTATTAAAAAAAGTATTTTCAAATATATAATATATATTATATAAAGAAAAACATATTCAAATATTTCGATTAAGTACAACATACAGACATTACAACTCAGGCATGCATATGGGGAAACTTTGTACATATTAGTAAAAGAACTTAAACACTTTAGACCTTAAAAAGAACATTCAAGTAATAACTTATTGGCATAATTTAAATGAACAAATATTGCAAACCTAATAATAATTAACAATAAACATATAAGTCTAGTGTACAACTAAAAACTTTAAACAACTAAGGGAACTGATGATAATCAGGAGATGAGTCCTGTTCTGATCCATGCTGATGGTAGGATGTAGTTGGGGGAGGTGTCATATGGTGGGGGTGATGGGTCTGGACTTCATGGCAGGAGGTGTTGGGGTGGATTGGCTGAAATCCTGTTGTTTGTGGGGGCTGGGTACGTGAGAACACGGGGCCGGCTTGTGTGGCTTGATGTCGTTGATTTTCGTCTTCTAATTCCACATTTGCAAGGTAGTTGAGGATATGGATTTGTGCCCTATTTTGGTTTCTTGGATGAAGCCTGTTTAGTTTAGGCACTAAACTGAGGGCAAAATAGTACATCTCATCCTCCTGTCTTGGTACATGAGGTGGAGCTGTAGTTGTAGGTTGAGTGATGATATCAAGAAGCTGTTCTGTTGGACTTGGTGATGCAACTCTTCTCCTTTTTTGTCTCTGTCGACCTTCATTCATTATTGCCTGCACTCTGGGATGGGCAGGGGTGTCAGCTATTTGTGTTGATAATGGAGGAGTAGAGGTGGCTGGGGGTGGTGTGGGGGTTGAAGATATTTGATTTTCCAACGCAGGTGTTGCAGGCCGTTGTAAAACTGTAAGGGGACTGTATGGTCTGCTTAGCTGGCATATCTCTGGATCCACATCCTCCTCAGCCAAACTCATATCCACTGGTTCATCCTCTAGCTGCAAAGTTGTTTTTGAACTGAAATAATAGCAGATGCTATTAATGTACATTTACAATGTAATATAATTACATCAAATTAGTTATGTATTTTGAAAACATACAGTATAACAGTATTAAAAAAATAGTAATACAGATTTCTTTAGACAATTGTTGTTTCCCCTAATTCATTGAGTTATTTTGTCAACATTACGAACATACTAACCTTCTGGCCTGCATATGTGGCAATAGGAAAGACATCACTCGTTCATATTTCCAATCCTTGACAGTGCCACCAGCAGAACCACTAGGCATTTTCTTTTGCTTTTTACTCCTTACAAAGGCATCTCTCAGTAGTCTCCATCTCCGCTTGCATTCAGTCACTGAAAAAAAGTGCATATATATTTTAATACATTATTGTTTCTTTTGTTCACAGATTCCTTGGCACAGGGGAGAGTTTCAGCAGCCTAGCCTTCCAATATAGGCTTGGGATAAGTACCGTGGCTGAATCGGTCCACATGACATGCAGAGCTATTGAGAGGCAAATTATGGCGTCCCAGTTCCCTAAACCAACTGAGGAAATGTGGAAAAATATTGCCACCAAATTTTGGGAGAAATGGAATTTTCCAAATCGTTTAGGTGCAATTGATGGAAAACATGTCACCTTAGTGTCACCAGCAAATTCTGGGAGCTTGTATTTTAATTACAAGGGTACATTCTCTATTGTTCTCTTAGCGCTGGCTGATGCTGAATACCGATTTACTTTTCTACAAGTGGGTGACTTTGGTAGAACAAGTGATGGAGGAGTATATAGTGGTTCAGCACTTGGAAGAGCGATGGAGGCTAGAAAGCTGTCTGTGCCTGCAGACTGCCCTTTGCCAGGGTCTGGGGCACAAGGTCCGATGCCATACACCATGGTGGGAGATGCTGCATTTCCCCTGAAAACATATATGATGAGGCCATTTCCTGGGAAACAAATTCCACAATGGCGCAGAATGTTTAATTACAGATTGTCTCGGGCACGGATGGTTATTGAGTGTGCCTTTGGCATTCTGTCATCCAGATGGAGAGTGCTCCACACAAAGATGAATGTGAAGCCGTCAAATGCTGATTCTGTGGTCACTGCAGCCTGCATCCTCCACAACTACCTCCTGAATCCTTCAGAGAACCAAAGGTGGCTGGAGGAGTCAGAAGAAAGAGGGGAAGTGCTACCATGTGTGAGAAATATGGGTGGCAACAGGGGATGCAGGGAAGCCTATGACGTACGTGAGAGGCTTTGCACATTTTTCAACTCCCCAGAAGGCCGAGTGTCCTGGCAAGAACAGATGATCTAAGATCTTTATTAACCTTCTCCAAGGACCTGAAAACACCACTGTTTTAAATTGTTAAGTAGTTTTTGAGTTGTAAATAGTTTTTTTTGTTGAGAAAATAAAACCTGTCGTAAATTGGATAAAGTAAAAAGCGAATAAATATAATTTAACCACTTCTTACCTCAGTTTTTCTGTAATGAAAGAAGATCCAGGTTTAATTAAAAAATATATAATAAAGGTATAATTTGTATTCGATATCTTTAAATTAGAATGTAAATTTATAAATACAGAATATATAAAAGCATATCTAAATATATATTATCAGACATGTCAATAAACAGCTGTTCTTGCAATTTGCCTTTGTAATTAAAAGATTAAGCTTGTTAACATGTATCAATGCAGATATTATAATAGCCTATATTAATTATTGTTAGTACATGTCACTTATCTACACCAAAACAAGTGTTTTTCCAAAGGCTGGCTGTAGCACCAAAAGTTTTTACATTTTGATTTATAATTACATACTTAAAATTATAACTATATAATTATAACAAACTTAAATTACACTGCTTAACTTCTGTATATTAAAAAATTTAAATATATAATAAGATTTACTTAGGAATTCAGGCATAGGCTACAACTACATATTCAGATGTTCATTTATATATTCAGACTTTCTATATTTCCTGTTCAGACCTTCATACATTAAATTTAATAATTCAATAAATTCGCATGACATGAAGATGAAAGGTAACGACCAACAAAATAGATAAAAAGGGCAACAAAGTACAGTATTCAGTTTAAATATACAACATACAGCAATAATATCTTTGTATTCTCAGTCAACTAAAGCAAGTTTAAATAGCCTACATAGGCCTATGTAAACATCGCACTTGAAACAAACATTTTAAAACTTACCATCGACACCAATAGCCGAGGAAATTGCTTCCCATGGCTTTTCCTTGGCATTCAAATCTTTGTACAGCATATTCTGCGGGTCATAAAGAATGATGTGTTTTTCCACCTCCACGATGAGACGAGTGTCATCCATGTCACCTTTTTGAGTAGGCTACTTTTCTGTCCACCAGCCTATCACGTGATTGCCTGCTGTGATGCGAGTGTTCCCCCCTCCCCCTCCCCAAAATATATATCATGTATTTTTTTGAGGGGAAAAAAATCATATATGATGGCATTTTGCAACTTTTGGGACTATAATCATACTTTTTTGTTTTTCTTGACCCTGTAATTTAGTAACTGTAGAACACATTAACTGTAATTATGCGTATATGATTAAATTAATACAGATTCTTGTCAATCTATGTCTATTTTAATGTGAACAATGCGCTGCCACTTTAATTGAGTGCGGTGCAGCACAGCAAAAATAGACTCGGTGCGGAAACGATCTCTGCACTGCTGTATACGCACCGCACCTGCAACGGCGTGCAGTGTGAAAGCTCTAACCTGTTAACATGGGTGCGTAAAAAAATATGCACCGCATACACACTGCAAACGGAGTATGTGTGAAACGGGCATTACCCGGTAGAACGGACCATAGACATCATATAGATAGACGCCCTATCGACCGCTAATGCCTATTGGCGCGGACGAGCCGTGGGGCCGCCATCTTAAACCGGTCAACCGCTCCGCTCAGTGTAATCTGTTTGGCAGGTGCAATGAGCTGTCAGCGCATTTAATTAATCATATCTCACTGAATACCGAACAGATTTTCACGCGGGTTTTTTTGCTGCAAAGGTCATACAACCAATAGTACGGTAATGTTAAATGTTAAATATTACTTGTGAAACGTAATCCCCTAGTGATGGTCCGCCGATTTGAGCAGGAATATGCTGCACAGTGCACTGGCATCTACTGCTGCTATGCAACGCAAATTAGTCCGGTGGCGTAGTGAAAATACCGTTACCGAGATGATAAAAGCACCAAATTTTGCATGGTGTTTCCTTAGGGTCTATAGTGTAATTTTGGCCTAGGAGCCCTCGGATTTTTTTTTTGGTAACATGTCATATTAGAAGTATATCATTATCAATGAAATATGCTTAAAAACACAGCGATTTTCAAGTTCCTGCACAAGATAAAGTATTCAAATGAATCCCAAAGTTAACATTTTATATGTTTATTTATGTTTATGAACTTTTACATAACAAAAGCTTCAATACATGTTAAAGTATTATCAATATGGTCTTTATTGGCCTTGTAATTGATAATTATGAATCATTACAGTTGCATTTGCAAAGAGGTGAGCAGTCTAGACTTGCTTTGCCACATTTGCAGGTGGAACAATCCCCCTTACAGCAACATTTGATAAGTTCTCTGCAGGCTGTGGGGACTTCTGGAAGTGTCTTCCAAATTGGTTCCCAAGACCCTGATTCCTTGGTCCATCCATAGTCCCTTGGAGAAGGAATACCTTGCTGTGAGAGTGTGCTGGTCGCCCAGATTCCAGTCTGATAAACTGCCCGTCTGATGTGCTGCAGTAGAGTATCTTGGGTGGGTGGCAGTTTCTCCATTGTCCTACTCCCATGGCAGAAGAGTTCTTTCCTCTTCTGGACAATGGAGCTTGAAGAACTGGACTTGTCATACAAGATGACAGTCAGTCTCTCAAGCTTTTGGAACTGCCATGAAGCAGCATCTAATTTTTGGAATGGATTTCTGGCAAGGGAAGCAAATACTTCAGTGGCTTCATCATAGGCATGCCAGGCCTGCCAAACTGACTTCTTACCCTTCCCAGTGAAAGCAGATGTTGTATCACACCCTGAATAGGCATGGAACATCAACAGTGCTTGAGACTTGTCCTTACCCAGACTTTCACATATGCTATTGACATGGTAAAATCTGTACTTTTTGCCCATGCCAAAAGCCACCCAGATGTCAGTCAAAGGTTGAATCACCAGTAAATCATGGAATAAACCTGCAAGAATCACAATGACATCAGTGTCCACAGTACGCACATGGACAGTTTTTGCTCCTTGCTCCAGGGCATGCTGTATATGAACCACAATCCGGGTGTCTGCCTCTTCATGATTGCAACTGCTCATGGTACTGCTGGAACCAAATGAAGATACAGCTTGCCCTGATGTGATATACAGAGATTTGTCTGGGGGCCAGTTGAACTCTTCAGTCTTAGACCACACCTTGACCCCTCTTTTGACGCGTGGACTCCTTCAAACTGTCCGAGATGTATGCATCCCATACAATATCCAACATTTGTGTATCCTGTAGCTGCCTCTGCAGGTAAGGGATGAAAACGTTACTTGCATATTCATTAAATGTGTTCACTGTATTAGTAGACAGACTGTGGACAATGACCGCTCCATCCAAGATTTTGCAGTCAAAGCATGAGGGTGGCTGTGATTGCCCAGGGAGCTCAAGGCATTGAAGTAAGTCAGACTTTGTGCCTGGCAGGTGAATCTTTCCAAAGTCAGAGAGGGAAGGAGGGAAGGACTGTACTTCATGTGCAAAGAATTCATCCAAAAATCACTCTCACGACTTTGCATTGCAATATACAGCTGACCAAATAGTGTCACGTTGTTCTGGAGCATTTTAATCTTCTTCCCATGTGTAGATAATGTCTTGCGTCGAGTTTGCTTGAAGAGTTGCAACGAATTCCTTTTGATTGGATCATGGATGGATTGGCTGCGATCAGTAAGCACCTTTGTGACAAACTGTTGATATTGTTTCTTGCCTGTGTCTTCTAAGATGAACACTGTTTTAGCCACAGATTCATCTGCACAGTTACGGCTGTCAAGAGTGACTAGATCTTTAAAATCATCCAAGAAAGGGTTGCCCATTCTTTTAATAGTTTCAGACAGGTTGGCTACATGTCTCTGAAATGTCTTCTGTGTGGAAAGACACTGTTCATGATGCTGGAAGTTCTTAGGATTATCTATGTCATTTTCAGGAAGAAAGTCCTCTTCAAATTCTTTCAGCAATCTTCCCAACTCTGGTCCACAGATCATCCATCGTCTGAAAGCATTTGGGTTTTCTGTGAGACCAACTGCACCACCGCAACCTTTCACAATCTTATTCTCTTGTTCATGAGCTTGGTCGAAAGGTATTGCAGAGAACTTGTTGTATGTCTTTGAGAGAACCCAGTGTGAATGCTTTTCAAACTCATCCTTGATGGTACTGGGCAAAGACTTCATATCCCTGATGTGGACAGACACCCATCTTGCATATTTTGTATGGTCCAAGGCAAAAAATAGAGGGATGAGTTCTTCTAAAACTTCTACATATAGAAGGAAGTTCTTCTCTCTGTGAGCTCTGACAAAAATGAGAATGAGGGTTTCATATCTTAGTATTGGATCCCAATACATGAAAGTTGGACTCTTCTTCAGCATGTCATATCTCCAAGTGATAAAGGTATCTTCATCTTTGGAGCCAGCAATAAGCCTAAAAGCTTCCTGCTGCAGATTGTGAAGTGACAGTAGAGTGACTTGGTGGGCATGCCTGGTGCGAGTTAGGTGTGCTGCTTTCAGAAATGAGTCAGCCTTTCCAGAAGATGCTACTTCTGCTTCAGTGAGTGCTGTTGTCCAACCAGAGCAATCTAAGAGGTCGCCAAGTGTATTCCAGAGGGGCCATTTCTGTGTGCAATCCACCTAGCATAACTACATGAACTCTTTCACCATGTGTGTCTGGCCATTTCCATTGCACTAACTTTGCCAGAGCGAAAAGAGGCTGGTCAAATGTAGTAACTGGGATTTGTCCAGGATTAAGAAATTCAATAGCTTGTCTAAGAACATTCATGCCATGTTTAATCATGGCTGGAGTGGCAGATTTATCATAAAACAGAGGAAGGAGTGCACATTTTGCTGGGGGGTCTTCCACCAATGGTTGCATAGAAGCATGATATGCAGACCATGCAACTGCATCATCACTGTCTAGTTCTCTCTTCTCTAGAACTGGCAGTGCATGATTGACCCACCTGTTTTCCTCTTCTCTAGCATTATCCAATAAACCCATAGCTGTAACTACATTACACTCTGGCACTGAAACAGAAGTATTTTTCAGAGCTACAGCGGGGACAGTGGCAAAAGTGTCAGGAAGAGCTTTATTTATATTTTCAAAAGGTGGTATCATAATGGGTGGTCTCTGTACACCACAGTCATCCTTAGTTGGAAACTGAAACATGCTGATTCCAGTACCATGAAAGGAGCCTACAGAAGTGGTTGAACTTGGGTCAAGGTTATTAAGGGCACCAACTGTGAAGAGCCCTTTCCGGAGACAAGCTGGAACCACAACACCATCAACTTCAAAGCGTTCACATGTGGCTTTAGCAAGCCAGTCTTCAATTTGAATAACTCTGTCATATGAAATGCTAATACCCATTTGGTTTAATTGCTGGACCAGTTGCTTGCTTCTGGTTTGTACATGTACATTAAGGCCTATGTAAATAGGGAGTGGTGGTTCACGTTCAAGGCTGTGTCTGGTCATCCTAGCAGTGGGTGTTGCCCTTGTTGTGGAAATTTTAATAGTCATTGATCCCAAACAGGTATCATAAGAGAAAGAACCTATTCAATGTATAAAAGTATATGTGTGTACGTGCTTGTGCGTGACTTTTCAGGAACATATGGGACAGGACCTCTGACCTTAGGGACGGTCAGTTTTGGCCAGTTTATTTCAGTACCACTGTCTTTAAGTAGAAACTGAACAGCAGTAAGGACCTTATCTGAGTGGGTGAAAGGTACAGCGGGTGAGGAGGAACCTTGAAAACAGTATAAAGGCTGTCTCATATCTTCCTGTTGTGTGTCACTCTCTTGCACAGCGTACCTTCTGTGTACTAGACTGAACCTATTCTTGCAAGAATAAATACTTTTCTTTTTATTAATTTGACTCTGAGTGTCTCTTACGCAGTGAAGATGTTTAACAGAATTATTGCCACAACAATTTTGGTGTCAGAGTGGGGTTCCTTGGAAGTGCCTTCTGGATCTGAGAGCGGACGGTGTTTGGCCACCTGGACTGAGCAGTTCCAGCTCTACCTCGTAAGCTTGAGAGAGAGGGGCCGACCGCTATCGGGTCCGGGAGGGGCTCCACTGGAATCAAAAGAAAGCGAACCCGTGGCAACCAACATATCTCTGGTAAGAGACGTCTAAAATATTTTCTTTTGGGGAAAAGTATTTTGTTTCAGGGTATGAAATGTGAGTGAACCATATTGGCTGAGGGCTGTTTCTGTGGTACGTAATCTGAGATTAATTGAGATCTATATATAGATCAAGAGGTTTCAAACAGATACGAGAGAAAATTATCTGAGATTAATTGAGGTCTGTAACAGATCAAGAGATTTCAAACAGATAGGTAACCTGAAAATTAGTTGTTCCACGACGGAGCAAATTGTTTTTAGGTACTGAGGCTAATTAGGGGGAACCAGAACAGTTTTTGGTAAACCTTAATTAGGAGGGCACTAATAGTGCAACCCGACCGATTTGGGTTAAAAGAAAAAATCGGGTCTGTTGGGGATGCCTAACAGATCAGGAAAACGCGCGTTGAAGAGAAATCCACAGAGAACAGAGAAGCAGCCAATATGGGGAAGTCCCAAGGTAAGCATGCAAATTTGATACACCGGTTTTTCTATCAAATGAGAAAATTATGGGGGAAAATTTATGTTTTAGATATTGAAAAAACTGAGAAAATACCATTATTTCCCAAGGGAGGGAACACTGAGCACAACTAGACTGAAAGTAGTGCGAGAATCAGTTGAACAGGGCAGTGAGAAACAAAAAAGGTTGTTATGGCTGTGTTCAACATGTGTAAGCAATGTGGACAAACAATGGATTGTTGTCTTAAAGGGGCAGATAAAAAAAGTTGAACTGCCAGGAGAAATAAAGTTTTTACTTCTTCATCCAGTAAATGGAAGCATGACATTAGATGTCTGAGAACTTAAATTTACATGATAAGGATTGAAGTAGCAAGCAGCTATAAGGCTGTCTGTGTGAAATAGAGGGAACTGTAAGTGAGAGACTTGATGGAAGAGGGAAGTGAAAAACAAAAAGGTTGGTGTGTGAGATATGTGTGTGGGGATTGTTAGCAAACAATCATGTACTGGTTAGATAATGAAGGAACTGGCATGTAGAGAAAAGAAAGAATTAGCATGTAGAACAGAGGATAGAGAAGGAACTGGACATGTAGGGAAAGATTGAGAAGGAATATAGTAGAAAACTATATGTGATGAAAATAAAATGTCTGACAGAATTTATGGAAGTCAAATTAACTGTTTAAATGGTATGAAAAATGAGTTTCAGAATAAAAATAGGCATTGAGTATGATTAACGGGGATTAATGTGATATAAAGATAAGGAATGTTTCATTAAGCAAAATGGGGAAAAATTCTATATTTTAATGGTAAAATAATGATTGAAATTAGGTTTAGTTTTAGTTTGATAACCATTGTGTTTTGAACCTAGGGTCCAGCTATGCTGGGGGTACAGCAACAGGGTTTGATTATTCAGCCCGGTTCCCGGATGTTAGATATGTACTTGTTCTGTAATTAGGGTTGTTGATGATAATACCAAATTAGTAAAATGTAAAGACTACTTTGACCAAAAAATCTGGAAATCAATAATGTATAATGTTGGATATTTGTTGATATTAAGTAATTGAAGCAAAAGATATTGTCTGTTTTATAAATGAAATTATGGGTCGGGGATAATTTCCCTGGACAAGTATGACTAAAGTTAAACGAAAACTTTGTGAAAACAACTTAGAATATTTTGAGCATTTCGATGCAGCTTATTAAAATTAATGTGCGCCCAATGATAATGATGAAGATTATGATTTGTCTATTGTGATTAAATCCGCCACTGGTGGACTGTAAAAGAATACAGAGAACTGCTTAATCAGTGGCTCTGTTTACATTCCTGAATGGGACACACACTGCTTCAAGGGTGTGCAGTAAGTTGGAGCCGTTTGCAAGCTCACAGTGATCAAACTATAGTCAAGGACAGGTGTCTGATGCTGTAGTTGAGGCTGACACATGAACCCACTAGATGACAGAAAGTGTTTTAATTGTGGTCAGCAGGACCATCTAACATGTAACTGTAAATGCCCACCGAGAAGGTGTAATAAACAAAGTGTAATTAAGTTATATAAATTTCTGGTGTTAATGTGGGCTTGAAAGTAGATCAGTGTTTAATATGATGATATTAACATTTTCGTCTGAGAAGGAACAAGAGATAAAAACAAGGTCAAAGGATTGAACTCTTAAAGTGAATCCTTTTGAAGAAAAGATCTATAATAGTAATTTTTATAAGTGAATTGATGAATAAAGGTTGAGGTAAAATTACAGATAATGACTCCAACAAATGTGATAAAATATATAAAAGTAACTAAAAGGATGATTGTGTGTTAGTTAAACATTTTAAAAAAGGGTTTAGGTTATATAGAGAGACTAATCTCATGGAAAATGATAACTGCAAAAGATGTATGTGTATCAAAATGTATCATAAGCAGAGTGTGATAGCCTCGTAAAGGTTAGTGTGAATCCCGATTGGAGATTGATAAACTCCTAGGAAAAATTTAAGTCAAATATTAAGCTATGGTAATTGAGATTGAGAAATGTGAAAAGTTATTGAGAACTAGAATAATTATTTTTATGTAAGAACAAATAAGCAGAAGTAGTAGGCTACTGAATTAACAGTTGCTAAATGTAAAATGTGTTGAAAGGCATCTGAGTAAACAAACAGCTTGAAAAGTTGACCATGAAAGAGCTAGAAGCTGATGTTTTGCTTTCAAAAGATAAGTCTGCTATTGGCTGTAATGAAACAGTTCGCTTATCTAAATCTGATGTGTGCTGTGGCTGAAACAGCCAGTGCGACAGAGACTCAATCTGAGTGGAAATTTGTAATGTCTAGATTCCCTGACGTGGGCAAAGGACAACTGTAAAACTATGTTTATTTGAAAACTCATGTAATTTCTGGCAAAGATTACTTAAGCTGGGATAGAGTTAAAAGATGGTAGATAAAGTCTGATGTTAAAAGTTGACGAAAATGCAGTGTACCAGTCTTGAATGCCTCAGAGTCTCTCTCATTCAATGTCAGCTAAAAGCTGTTATCTGAGCCTGTGTCATAAGTGATAATAAGCTATTTATAGTAAAGCACAGTGTTTCAGTTGAAAACCATAGACACAGAGATGTTAAAATAAATCATTACCATTCAGAGGGCAATTTGTATTTAAATGTTAAAAATGTTAAAAGTAAAACTGAATGACTTTAAAGAAGTCTTTAAAATAATGCAGACCTTAAACGATAGAGGTGACATTTTGATTAGCGTATTTCAGGACCAGTAACAACTTTGTCTCATTTAGTCTCCACCATTCAGGACCGATGGCTCCGGCTACAGATGAAGTACACTGAATGTACGGTTGTGATCTAAATTCACTGAGTATAGTCTAAGTAGCTAAGTTGGTGCTTTTAAGATAGTTAATGGATTTAAGTGATTAAATACTGTTGTTATTAACCTGTCTCCCTGTGAACACTAGGCAATCGGAATGGCTCTGGTGACTCTTGAACGTGCCTTTCCTAAGCTCCAGAAAACAGCTGAGTTCTGTTGAAGAAAACTGATTGTATTGGGAAAGAGCGGTCACCAGTGTGTACGTGTGTACGAGTGGCTACTCAATGACGGGATGATCTTCCTGGCCAGGGGACAGCCCAACGCAGGGGGTCACGAACATTGGGCACCTCCGGATGGAGGTGTTATTTGTGAGAAAGGTATGAGAGTTGAGCGCTGATTACTGGAGGCCACCGGGGTCAGCAGAGCATTGAGAGGTGAGATGGGCTGTGAGAAGTTACGGCAGTCTGACCCAGAAATGTGAGTTCCTCTATACCACTCACCAGAAACCGCATTGATTGTATGGCTTGTTTTTCATTGTGACAAGTGTCTGCAACTATGCCAGGGGACGACACCCTGAAGAGAAGAAAATTAAAGATAAATGATTAACGGGAGTGGGCTTTCAAAAGCCAGCTGATTCCATGAGGTGATTGCCATTATTTGCTGCGGAGACAGTAACAAAACTTAATTATATGAGGGACATGATGTTGGTTGCCATATGGGCAAGTAAAATGTATAGAAGAGTTAATTTTGAGCTAATATGTTTATAACATAGTTTTAACTCCTGAAGGTCGTTAGGCATGGTGGTGGCTAAAGATGAAGACAGGCTTTTGTAGATTTGAGAAGAGTCTGGATAACAAAGGTGAATGGTAAAAGGTTAATGTAATAAATTTAATATTATATTTTGTCTAAATTACAGTCTAAGGAGGCTGTTGAAAATATTATTTGTTTAGAGAGAGAGAGACTGTCTGAGTGGAGGCAGGGATGGTAACTGTGTCTGTCTTTCTGTTATCGGCCTGCTAGAGCAAGCTGAAGCAAAATAGTGATAATGAACCAAAATCCAGCTGACTTTTCTAAAATCAAATGAATAATGAACAGACATGCTTTGAAACTGATTAAGAGACCATGTAAAATTAGGTAAAAGCTACAGTAAAATGTGAAGTTTAAAATCTTAATTAAAATGTAAATCTTTTTAGAGATGATATAATGAAAAGCGAACATTAAAAATGAACAGTTAAAATATGTGTCTAATATGAGTGTGTGTGATGGTGACTGCACTCTATGTCTTGTATGTGTCTGAATAGTGTGTATATTGTGTCATTAACCTCTGGAATGAGGGTTTTATCATTACAGATGGGTTAAGGCAAATGACAAGTTTTAAGGAAGCTAATAGTTTTGAGTCAATCTGATGACAAGATGATGCAGAAAATGGGACGAGCTTTAAATGGATTAGTTATCCAGCTCTGTCTGCTACTGGTAATTATGAATCAATCTATGGATTAAAAGCATTTATGTAAATTGGATTTGTGAAGTTGTAGAGAGATGTCCATCATGGGTTGAGATAAACTAAAATGTTATAGATTTGCAGGCAATAACAAAGTGACATATTGGCTAAGTCAATATCAAATTATCCAGAGAGTCCTTCACATTTATGAATATTGTGAACAAAAGGGGGAAAATGTTGTTTGACTGACATTGACCAAGTCTGTACAGCACGACCTGACCTGACAGAAACAATTGAAACAGAATTTTCAGAAACAATGTTTGTAGATGACGGGATTAAGAGACCAAACAACAGGCCTGAAAAGCAGGATACACTGTAAGACTGAGGGCCGTTGCCCTCCAAATACTCTGATAAGAAGATGTGTTTGTGGCTTTAAGTCATATTTTTGTGTTGGGTATGGACCAATCAGACACATACTATTTATTCATTATATACAAAGGTTTATGAAACTCCTCACACAGCCCAAATGAACAAACACAAGTGAAAGAAACAGTGTCATGTTACAGGGCATGATAAGGAGATTTTACGACCTCCGAGGAATGTGGCCACATACTCAAGAGAGAGACTATGAAACAGAAACCCTCTTTAAAACAGACTTTGCTGCGTTAATCATAGACTAACTGATCTATAAATGAACATGCATAAAACTGTGAAAGAAACAGTGTAAATGGTTTACTGTCTCGTGTACTATTAGGTATATATTATGGTATGTATCCTGGTATACAACCAACTAACGATCAATGTAACCTCACCTGTATAATGCCTCCTACCTAAATAATCCTCATTTAATGACTCACACTTTGATGTACATCACCTTCTTCTAGAATGCAGTGTGGATGTGTTATAGCTATTTTAGCATTAATGAAGGTATAATCATATTATGGGACAAAGATCCGTAAATCAACTAAGAGCCACTTTCCCTCTCAGACATGTCCCCTTTCTGATTGGTCGAGTTCAACCCTTAGGGGAGGATCTTCTCCAGGCCTTATTAGAGACAGTCCACATGTGACCTCCCTCTCTTAGTTTTTTCATCCAGCCGCAACACTGTTCTGGTGAGACTGGGGAGCCCCCTCCCCCTCCACGGGGGCCCCAGGGCCCAGCAGGCCTCGATTCCAACCAGATCCGGCCTCATGGAAAAGAGAGAAGACTCTCTCACAAAGAACCAAGGACAATCTCAGGAGTTTCGGAACAAAGACTCCAATCAACAAAGACTCCAACCAACAACGACTCCAATCACCCATCCTTCCGACTTCCTCACTTCTCCTGGGTGCTCGGCGTGGCCTCAACAGAGTCCCAGGCCTTCACCAAACCAGTCATGCGTTCCTGGAGAAAGAGAACGCTCAACCAACTTCCACTTGACACTGCCGGAACCATCAACGACTCCAATTTTCAACAACTTCAAGTATTGTTCCCATTACAAATGCAAGTACTCAATTCAATGAAATGTGAAAATGAAATTCTGATGGTTCTTCTCATAGACCCTCTTCCGGTTTCCAATTTCATCCTATCACTAACCTATTTATGTATTCATGTGTGTATGTTGTTTAGTTTATTTATATTCATATAAATATCTATATTTAGTTAATAAAACTTGTACATAATATGTATTTGGTTCTGTTTTGTTTGCAATACAAGTCACTTTACGATCACGGTTTTTGCTACTGGCTCAAAGTACTGTACAGGCGAAGAAATAATTATTCTTCGGTGGCCATGGAAGATAGCCTTTATTAGAATAAATTAATAATCAAAATAGTTCGTTGGAAGAACTGATTAATTGATTGTAATATTAATTCAGCCACATCAAGTTAATCCAATTAACTGACCCAAATATTTATAATTAATAATAACAAGATATTATTGATTATTAATATTTCCAAAAAGCTGAGTTCCTTACATAATGGTGGAGAATTTTAAGGCATCGTATTAAACATTGTATGCAAGCAGACAGTAATCAATCATATGTTGTCCCATAAGTTTTATTAACATCTCATACATGCACGTACAAGTTTCTGAGTAAATCAGCAAAACTATAGCTTGAATATGCCTTCCTACGAATGGCAGAAAGTTCACAAATGCTATAATGCATATTTAAATCGTACGATAAGAAACTCCTGATATTAGCGAAGAAAGCCTAATTTCAGATATAAATCGAGCATAAGCCTACTCTGACAAAGAAATCTCAGATTAGCCGCGCGCATAAATGGTACCAGAACTAATTAACCTGATATGGACGAAGAAATCTCCATTTTCAGCATTTTTGAATGTGATCTGAGCGATGTTCCTCAATCACCGATTAAGGCCTTATTATGCGTTACGTCATTGTATTCATATTAAACCGCTGAAGCGCTCATATGAAACAATCGCGTCGAATTAGTGGTAAAAATTCTAGCTTAGCTAACTAGTAATTTGCCATTGTCTGTGAAAGAACGGTGCTGTTTTGATTTGTTAAAAAGAGTCACTCACACGCAACGTCGTGTCTAAGCGAGAGACTCAGTGCAAACTGTCAGCACAGCTCGATCGCTGCTCCGAACGATCTGTGTTGTTGGTTGGCATTGCGTCCGGAACGCGAGCAGGCGCTCCTATCTAGTTTTTCTGACAACAGCACCAATCTCACAGACCCTCGTGTAAACAAGCGACGGTTGTAGCCAATAGCTCCCTCAATCCTAACTTACACGCATGACTTACAAGTAAAACCCTCTACCTCGAGTGATAGTTTTAGCACCGCCTAAAAACTTAGACACGTTAGAGCGTAAAGTGTAACCTTAAACCAAAGACTATAGATTTTGCGTGATTTGAACTGAGTGATTTGAACACGAGTAATGAGAGTCAAAACTGAGTCACAAATGACTCTTTGTTTGAAGCGCCCTCGCTGGCGACCCCTGCTGGTCAAAACAGTGGAAGTGTAGCGGAAACTCAAATCAACGGAACACCTTTTACAAACCAACCTTTTGCAAAGGTTTTATCAAAAGGTGTAATCAGGTAATGGCAATCCGAGAGCTACATAATATCGTTTAATATGAGGTGTCTTTCAAGGCATAATATCTTAGTAAACCGTAGGGCTCGTTTTATGAAAGCTTGACTTGAAAGTCAATCAGACCCTTTATCAAATGCGTCATTAAATGTGTACGAATCTATAAAGTGATACGAGATCACATAGAGACCAGATACACAATGGTTCACGAACCGTTGAAATTTAAAACAATTTCGAAACAGCTATGACGCGTAACGAAGCCCAGTTTAATAAAATCACGTGACCTTAGCAGTGATACACTCCGAATGATTTGAGACGAATGATTCACCCTGGTGTCAGAGCTTCACGAAGCACGTCTCATAAGAGGGTTAAACCACCCTCTTCTCTCTCTCTTTCTCTCTCTCGACCCCTTCCTCTTGGTTTCACTTTCAGATTGAGACCCAGATACTTTGGGTTTTTATTTGTGTTTCTTTTATTTTTACTTAAATCTACCCCTATTTTATTTTGTGTATTTACACCTGTTGAGCCTGAATAGTCCTATTCAGTTAAATTGAATTTAATTAAATTGGGAATTTAATTAAATCAATTTGCTTAGTCAAGTTCCCCTCTAGTTACCAGAGCTATGAGAACACACAATGTTTACATACATTTTTTTATTTTTTTTTATTTTATTTCAATTTAGTTATTTACGTTTGTTTCAGCCTGAATTCTTATATTCAGCTAAAGAAAAAAAGAAGGGCTTAACTAAATTTGAAATTTAATTAAATTACTTGATACGCTTCCCTTTCCTTTTAGTTTTCTTAGAGCTATAAGGACGTTCTAACTTTACCTTTACCTTATTTTAGATCACTAGTCACTATCCTCATCTTCTCTCTCTCTATAGGATTACAATATCTAGCGACTGTTGTGTCCATAGCGAGTTACACAGGTCATTAATATCCTACTTCCTGTCTGTGTTTTACCCATCCTCACTCCTTAGCACCAAGCTAAGTACATGAAGTACGGCTAAACACAAACGCACAGTAGGCCCCAGACAGAACTGGAAACACTTCCCATTGTTTCTTCTTCTTTTGGACCTTGAGATGTCTGATGTGTCCCTGGTAGCTTAGTCTAACAGCAGCATAACCCATAAGTGACTCCTGTTTACCTATGTCTCCTAGCTAAACCTAAATAGGTAAAACACTCCTTTCTTCCTCTTCTTTTCTGGTTTCATCCCATTGTTTTATTTTGGTTTTGCTCTATCTGTTACTCTCGTAGCACAACATGTGAGAAGAACCATCAGCATTTTTGAGTAATAGGTTATGACATGTAAGAGCCCAGTCATCAGTCGATGCTGCTTAAAGCACGTCAACTAAGATACTCAAAACTTTTTTTTTTGTTGTTGTGTGTGCTCACCAACACTAAATTTTAGCTGCTCCACATAGCCATTCTCCCACACATATAGCTCACCACCTCTGTAGAAACTTGCATTTGCCTTTGCCATTTCTCTCTCGTGTTCCCACAAGTGTTCCAGTAGGCCTCAGACACCCAGCCCTGCCACCAGGACCACCTGAAGACCCGGCAGAGCAGTGTCATGGACATCCTTCAGCCTGAAGCAGGCAACGACCTGCCACGGCAGAGGAAGGAACAGTTAGGCAACAATGAAAGCAGACGTCTGACACCCAGCCTGAGCCACCAACAGCTGACCAGCATTATCTTCTCCTTGGCCATGCTCCCGCAGGCCTCAAACAGGAGGTAAATGAACTAACGCTGCCAGCCACAGGACTCCACAGAGAACGAACCCTGCTCAACGGGAGAAGGCACAGGACAGATGCAAGGACCCTGACAGAGCAGAGCAACTGAAAGAGATCATCAGTTTTCAGGCGGACGACAGCTCTGAGCACCTGCAAACCGACGGGTAAAGAACCGTTTCACTCAAAGAACTTAAAGAAATGGTTGAACTCAAAGAGAGCTAAAGCCATCAATGTGCAGCGGAAGTCCGAACACTGACTTAGCGATGCTGTAACATTATTGACGCACTCCATGTGGTCCAAAGAGAGCTGCAACAGTCCAACCCACTGCAAATGGACCACACAAGAAAGATGGACCCTGCTGACCTTCACATGAGCAGCGTAAGCTTCCCCAGCCCTGCACAAAGGGGGGGGAGGAGCCAAAGCCCTCGGCTTAACACTTCACCAGACAGTGTCCTGAGAGCCCCTGCAGCTGCAGGAGGAAAAGGTAACTCAGACAATCCCTGAAATGGCACATGAAGTGACACTCAACAATCTCAAGTGAAAGGTCAGAGACATCCCTGCCAATCCACGAGACATTGATTTTCACCTGCAGTCTGCACCTGCAGCCGGTGTGGCACACCGAGACAGACTCCATCTGATCTAGACACATCCAGCCCAGCTGGGCCCTGCCCAAACACCAAGCAGGACAGACCTAGAAGGGCCTGTGCTACCACCACCGACTCCGAACGAGTTTTCTGTGGAACTTACAACGAACCTGTGACGGAGGAGGACACCAGCTTCAAGAAACTTTTCCTCCAAAACCAGTTAGTCACCATATTTTCACCTGCCCCCACGCAATGCCCACTCAACGATGCGTGACCTGATGCAGAAGGCCTCTAACACAGAAGGCCTCCCCAGAAAAGGTTCCTAAGACCCCATTGATTCTGAACTGCAAAGCCAGAAGGCACACAGCATGAAAACAATGCAAGACTCTAATAAAAAGTCCCTGGTCAACATAGGACATAAAACTTTAAAGTAGATGAAAATGTGTGCTCAAAGAGCAGCAAGACTCTGCATTAGTAAAAGTAGAATTTTACTGATATAAAGAAAATCTTGAATGGACGTGTAAGCCTCACCTGCCAACAGACTATGCACGACTCTTTTGAAACAAACATTTGCTACATGCTGGTTGAATTGGCACTGCTACACATTAGTTTCCATGACAATGAAGGGTTACAGGAAACACTAGCTCCAAATAGGGCATACCTTGACGCCATAGTGTAGGAAAACCAACTGAGTTTTAAACTACTGTTAACCTACAGGCGTGCATTTGACCATTGCGGTCCAACTGGAACACAACATGCGATACGCATTTTGATCACTGGTTGCTGGCTTGTCTAAATGCAGATAAAACGATAGCGGGAATTGACATCTCTACTGTAAGTGAAAGAGTCTTAGATTTCCAACTGGTATCAGTAAGTTCAGCATTAAAGCGTAAGTCTGTTTGACAAAGGAATCTCATCTCAGCAGCTTGTAAACTGTACCGCTTTCTATCCTGCTTTGGTTAAAGAAATCCAAATTGCAGTATTGCTAAACCTGTTTCTGACAAAGAAAGCTCAGGACAGTGTTATATATACGTAGACCTGGGTGATGCTCCCCTTTCTACAATGTAAAGGCCTTACAAATTATTGTTAGATTGATGTAATTCACCTACATTTTTAGCTGCATCCACAAGCAGAGAGCTACCTAGTGATCAAAACTGTTCACTCGCTGAAAAGTCAGCATTTATGCATGAGAGGGACGTAACTATATAGGCTTAGACAAGCTTTGACTTACAGCAAATCTATTTCCTTACTCTGTAAACAAATAGAATAAGTTGTGTAAAGTAAAGAGAAGAGTTCCATGCGTAAAATTAGCAAATGCCAAAACACATTAGCATTTTACTGAATGTAACATCAAGTTCTTGAAATACTTATAGTATAGGCGCCCCCTTTTAAACCGTTTAAACATTTATAACTCAGAAAAATGTGTAGACATTCTTCAGGTACTGTTGAATTGTTCTGACATGCACTGGTTCCCATGACAACGGCTTGTCACAGGAAGTGCTAACTCGTGACGTCATTTTGTAAACAAACCAGCCTAGGTGGCTAAGCTAACTTAACCTAGCGTCCATCCAGCTTAGGCTAAGCTAAGCTAACCTAGCATCCATTCCAGCTTAGGCTAAGCTACATAATAACTTCTACAGTTAGCGGTTAGCATCATTTACTTGAAGCCTTAATTACAGCTTTTATGTATACAGCGCAAAGTATTCTAAAATACTTTCTTTAACCCCATTTAGGGTTTCTAATTTTTCTCTTTCCTTACTTTCAATTCTTCTCAGCTGAATTTCACCTTCACTAGTTTAGGCATAGTCCTTGCTGAGCGCTGTAGGCTAAATTTGCAGATGCCCTGTCAATTAAACCCAAGTTTAATTACATGTAAGCTGTGTAGCTAGAGAAGAATTCTTATAGTTATGAGAATTTTCATCAGCATGTTGACTAAACCTTTGGAGGGACACACACGGTGTGGTCTTAAACACGCAACAGCTGTGACCCACTATGGAGTGTTGGTCCAGGCAAATCTAAAGGTTAGTCACTAGTGCTATTGATTACTCTCAATTTCAGATCATTCCGGCTGTTTTGATCACTTACTTAAGTCCTTTTTATTTTTATTTTACTTCGATAATAATAGCAGTCAGCTATTCACTTGTCTATACTGTCATGTATATGATTTATTTCCATTTCTTCTCTTGTTCAAATGTGGTTCCATTTCCCATAGGGCCCAGAAAGGAACCAGAGACACCTTTATTTGTGATTTTGTTTATTTTCAACAAGTGCACTAATTTTTATGACCCTGCAACACAAGTAACTTCAACGATTACTAGGGCATAACTATAGTCCTGAGGATTGATAATAAGCATAATTTGAATAGGAAAGCTGTCCTTTTTCCTCCTATTCTTCACTTCGTCAAGCCGTAGTGAACCACCAGTTAAGTCCAGAGAAATATTTTAGTCATAAGAACCATCTTAAGTCATTTATTTCATCTCGGCTATGCCCTTTCCAGGAAATACTCTCAGAACCACACAAGTCTTAGCCTCCTAACATTCACAGCTAAGATGATAAGGATACAATACACACTTCACTAGCTAGCTACACATGAAATACCTAGCTTTATGCTACATATCTAGCGAACCCATTAAACCGTGGCTCTGAACTTTCTAGGGTCATGCATTAGTCTCTCACCACAGGTGTGCCAAAATGTTGCAGATCCTCTGCTTAACCTGACCTTAACCGGTTAGGAGAACGAAAAGACTGACAAGCCATCGCGAGGAACACTGTTCCACCCATGGCTGCTGACATCCGACGGCACCGGAGCCAACGGAACTGCACCATGAGAGAAGAGGACAAACGACCCATGACCCAAGCCAGAGTTACAGCCACACCGGGGTGATCAAGATTCTCATCTCCTTACCCCACCTTATGGGTATAAAACAGAAGGTAAACAACCTCACATAATAGATCACAGCGTCCCACAAGGAGCGGACCTGTGCCCAAAGCCTTACAGACCAGCTAGACACTGAGGTTCGAACCAGATTCAATGCAGCTGGACTGAGCATGCACAGGACCAGCACAGAACTGTCACCATGGCAACAACCCAGGTACCAGCCAAGCCCCTTGGAGAAGCCATGGAGGACAGCACCCTCAACCTGCAAACACCACAGGAAGACCACGGCTGTCAACGACAGCATCCTCTTCCATACCCTTCACACAGCTGTCAATCTGAGGCTCCGCAAGGACAGCTGGACGCACCTGCCTCAGAGTTACTGGAGCCGCTGACACACGCAAAATAGCTCCCTGCACAGGACTCACCCGAGGAGTCCTGTAAGGTACAAGCTTCCGACTCCTTGCCCACCCCAGCTTAGGCAAGCTTGCGTCGGCACCACCATAAGGACAGAACAACACTTCAATCCTTCAGACCTCTCGTGACTGAGAGGCTAACAACCACCTTCTGACCTCCGGCCACCAGCACCATGTCAGCTTGAAAACCTCTCTATGCTACATAGAGGCCTAACCACTTCCTGCAACCACAAGGAAACACCTGCTGCAGAGACCTGGACTTGGCTACTGTCCACATCACCAGCCGTGGAACGACCACCGCTCCAGAAGACACGAGCAACCAGAGGCCACCATGGCCTTCCAGCCTTCTATGACAAGTGTGTGTCCGATCTCTCTGCACTTCCAACTTCGCTCGTGGTTGTCCTTGAGGGGGGACAACAACGATCGAGAGGGGGGATCTGTAGGGTATGGACCAATCAGACACATACTATTTATTCATTATATACAAAGGTTTATGAAACTCCTCACACAGCCCAAATGAACAAACACAAGTGAAAGAAACAGTGTCATGTTACAGGGCATGATAAGGAGATTTTACGACCTCCGAGGAATGTGGCCACATACTCAAGAGAGAGACTATGAAACAGAAACCCTCTTTAAAACAGACTTTGCTGCGTTAATCATAGACTAACTGATCTATAAATGAACATGCATAAAACTGTGAAAGAAACAGTGTAAATGGTTTACTGTCTCGTGTACTATTAGGTATATATTATGGTATGTATCCTGGTATACAACCAACTAACGATCAATGTAACCTCACCTGTATAATGCCTCCTACCTAAATAATCCTCATTTAATGACTCACACTTTGATGTACATCACCTTCTTCTAGAATGCAGTGTGGATGTGTTATAGCTATTTTAGCATTAATGAAGGTATAATCATATTATGGGACAAAGATCCATAAATCAACTAAGAGCCACTTTCCCTCTCAGACATGTCCCCTTTCTGATTGGTCGAGTTCAACCCTTAGGGGAGGATCTTCTCCAGGCCTTATTAGAGACAGTCCACATGTGACCTCCCTCTCTTAGTTTTTTCATCCAGCCGCAACACTGTTCTGGTGAGACTGGGGAGCCCCCTCCCCCTCCACGGGGGCCCCAGGGCCCAGCAGGCCTCGATTCCAACCAGATCCGGCCTCATGGAAAAGAGAGAAGACTCTCTCACAAAGAACCAAGGACAATCTCAGGAGTTTTGGAACAAAGACTCCAACCAACATAGACTCCAACCAACAACGACTCCAATCACCCATCCTTCCGACTTCCTCACTTCTCCTGGGTGCTCGGCGTGGCCTCAACAGAGTCCCAGGCCTTCACCAAACCAGTCATGCGTTCCTGGAGAAAGAGAACGCTCAACCAACTTCCACTTGACACTGCCGGAACCATCAACGACTCCAATTTTCAACAACTTCAAGAATTGTTCCCATTACAAATGCAAGTATTCAATTCAATGAAATGTGAAAATGAAATTCTGATGGTTCTTCTCATAGACCCTCTTCCGGTTTCCAATTTCATCCTATCACTAACCTATTTATGTATTCATGTGTGTATGTTGTTTAGTTTATTTATATTCATATAAATATCTATATTTAGTTAATAAAACTTGTACATAATATGTATTTGGTTCTGTTTTGTTTGCAATACAAGTCACTTTACGATCACGGTTTTTGCTACTGGCTCAAAGTACTGTACAGGCAAAGAAATAATTATTCTTCGGTGGCCATGGAAGATACCCTTTATTAGAATAAATTAATAATCAAAATAGTTCGTTGGAAGAACTGATTAATTGATTGTAATATTAATTCAGCCACATCAAGTTAATCCAATTAACTGACCCAAATATTTATAATTAATAATAACAAGATATTATTGATTATTAATATTTCCAAAAAGCTGAGTTCCTTACATAAGTTTCAGAGGCAGAGAAAGATGTCTGGAGGAATTTTGGCTTTGGGACAACATTTGGGTTAGTGTTGATGGCAAACTTTATCCAAACACCATTATGTTAGATTGATGCACGAGATGATTCATGCATCAAAAGGGGGGATGGTAACAATTTTGATAACAATTGACAAAATTTGGTTTATTAAGGGACGGTATATGTTGGGAGGACAAGGGGCTTAATAGGGTAAAAGCCTGGCAAGAAGCCATTCTTCTCCCTAACAAAATTGCTGTCTGTAAGTGTGCCGCACACGCTGATAACAAAATTGCAGGACTGTTTCAACAGGAGACGCCAGGGCAGATGCAGCAGCGAAGGCCGTGGCAGCACAGCAGACAAAAGAAACTACGTGTACTTTACTATCTGAAAATAACCTCGACATTTGTTTTTCTTTACAGAGCATGCAGACTTTTGATGCAGGGCAGAATGTGCCCAATAAAATAATGGTTATGGATGAATTTGACAAACTATCCTGGCCTAGATTGTTATTGTGGCAGAAAGAAACAAGGCCACACCTGCGCAGCGCATAACTTAAGATTTTCCTTTTGCAGAATGTCAGGAAGGATTGCAGAAAACAGAACTAATTCTGTTCCAAATGTATAAATATTGTGTTGTGGACATGAGCAAAGTGGGTTGAATGTTTTTCAGGGTAAAAGGACCCCGAGTGCTATTAAGTGAGGAAGAAATTATTTAGTGATAAGATGATTTGTAAAATGAGAAGAAACAGAGTTGAATTGGACAAGTGTTGAGAATAAACTTGAAATTCTTAATGCATATCATCAGCAAGGTGAACAAATGGTGAAAATTCCACAGGTCACACCAATAGGCACGAGCGGCAAGACAAGCGGTCACTAACAAAATACTTAAGGTCTCCATTCACAGGTGAAAGCAGGCAAGAAATGGTTCCCTCCAGTGGGGGTGCGGTCGTGATTTAAGGGAAAACCTTATAAGGATCAGAAAATGGTTGGAGAGTGTGACACCTGGGTCCAAGCCTCTCACCTTAGACAACACCAACAGGCCTCAACCATCATATAGAGCACAAAGTGAGGGGTCAAAGGCTCATGCTAGTAACAGCCTCCCTCACCGGCGATGGAAGACTACGGCAACGACTCGCAAAGAGTCACGCTGGTGAAGACGGAATGTCCATGGGGCAAACGAGATGACCAACACACCTGGAGGAAGATGCACCAACTAATGGTTTGAGTTTAGCAAAAGAATCTGGTTTTGTGATGATTTTGATGATTTTATTTGATTGAATCAAAATATGGCTAGATCAAATGATTTGATTGGTTAAAGATTCATTAGAAAATATTTCAGGTAAATTATAGGGATTATTATTGAAGAAACTTGATGATTAGGCTTTCCATTAAGGGTAAGAAAGGCCGATCATGGGAGAATATGTATGGTAATAAGCTAAAAGATGGTCCGTATTTGAAATATTAGAGTTAATTTTGAACAACTACATTGGTTAAAAGAATGGATAAAAAATATAAAACCTTTTCTGGATAGATTTTATTAAATATGGTGTTAAATAGAGCTTACTAAGTAAAACCATTGGCTGAATCGAGTTAAAAGTTAAGAAAACATGGTTAGGAAAATGGAGGTGATGTATGGAAATGGGCGTGGACTGATGATAAATGGATAAGATTGGTTAATCTTTGGGGGGTTGGGGGTACTGTACAACCAATTTCAGCGATAGGATTATCAATATTGTTATGTTTACCATGCATTATAATGTGTTTCCAGCTCAGTACAGAGACTGGTTAAAGCTGGGAGTCTGTTCAATTGGATGAACAAAATATGATGATACAAGTAGTGGGAGCTACTGTGACATGTGTTAAAGTGTATGTTTCCTTTTCTTTTTCTTTCTTTCTATGAATGTTTTTGATATGAACAGAAGGTTAAAAGCTGTGGTTATCCGCTATGTGATGACGTACAAGGAGAGGGGTCGAAATGAGGGATTTTATTCTACTTTTATTTCTTCGTATTTCTTAGCCTGTTGAAATGCCATGTGGGTTTCAAGATGTGTAATGATAACCAGGGTGTTAAATTGATGTGTTTCCTACTTAAACTATACACTATTTCTTGTTTATACTGAGGTGACTGAGGGTCCGACCTAGGTCGGGAGTGCAATAACAGTGCTTATTCATTCAGCCCGGCCGCAGATAAAGTCTTTACTTGCTTGCTAATACTTAAGGGACTATCCCCACAAAAACAGCCTAAGCTTTTTACTTTTCCAAATGTTATTTCACAAATGTTTAAGAGAGTGGTCAGTTATGTGAAAACCAGAGATGAAGAGTATAAGTGTGATGAAATGACTTAAAATTTTTTCTATTATTTTTATTATTATGATTGGGTAATCTGAATGATAAAAAGGGGGGAATCGTTGTGGAAATTTTAATAGTCATTGATCCCAAACAGGTATTATAAGAGAAAGAACCTATTCAATGTATAAAAGTATATGTGTGTACGTGCTTGTGCGTGACTTTTCAGGAACATATGGGACAGGACCTCTGACCTTAGGGACGGTCAGTTTTGGCCAGTTTATTTCAGTACCAGTTTGTGTCTTTAAGTAGAAACTGAACAGCAGTAAGGACCTTATCTGAGTGGGTGAAAGGTACAGCGGGTGAGGAGGAACCTTGAAAACAGTATAAAGGCTGTCTCATATCTTCCTGTTGTGTGTCACTCTCTTGCACAGCGTAACTTCTGTGTACTAGACTGAACCTATTCTTGCAAGAATAAATACTTTTCTTTTTATTAATTTGACTCTGAGTGTCTCTTACGCAGTGATGATGTTTAACAGAATTTTTGCCACCACACCCTTTTCTTTGTGTTATAAAGAATGCCTTGTCCCATTGTGAGGCAAGCCTGAGACTCACATTTCTCTTGATCTTTCAAGTTGGAGCCATTCATTATCATCGAGATAAGAGACTTTAAGCTTGAAGGAAGTGAGGTTTCTTGACATCTTTCTGGGAAGGAGCCAGTGAATTTGAAGCCTGTATGGTTGAATATGTCTATTCTAATAATCGTCGCAGCTTTTGCCAGGATGAGAGCGTCTTCATCAAAATCTCTCTTCCTCAGAGATGATTTGATGATTCCTTCATCAAATTGTTCTTGTGCATCTGGAAAGCATTGAAGCAAATGATTTTTCAATCTGGTTTTGTTGACTTGCTTACTGACACCCAGTTCCTGAAGTTGATTTACATACAAAGAGTGGAGCTCAGATAGCATAAAGAGAAGGACTTGGCTTTCCCCGTCCAGATTCAACAGCATTCCGCATGTTCTTCTTTTTCGCTTTCATAAGCTTTGAATTGTTAAACTTTAGGTGGCAAGATTTGTGCCAAGAAGCAGAAGGTGAAGCAAAATTGGTAGCAGTTTCATCATTCCCAAAATAGAGTTTAGTTGGAAGATTGTCAATCGCTCTGAATTGCTCGACATTAGCAAGAAATTATCTATAGGCATGAGATTTATCACCACTTGTCCCAGGTGTCTGCAAAGTACATCTCAGGGGTTCAGATGTGTCTTTCTGGCAAATAATACATAGAGCCCAGTTCATCTCCATTTTGAAGTTTCAGAAACTAATGTTATGTAAGCATAAAAGTTATTATTATACCGTTATTTAGAATGTGTCACTTTATGGTTTCCATGGTGACGCTCCATTGCTTGTCACGTGACACACCGCAGCAACAACAGAGAATGAATGATGATCTGCTTTTATGTCATTTTTCCTTTTTTATTCAAAATATTCACACATTTGTTAGATATGGCATGAAATATCTGATATTCCTATTGTCAAATATATGCAAGTGGAAGTGTTTTGTTGTTTAAACACCTTTATAACGATCGCGTTAGTTGAGCTGTATGCGCGATGGGCGTCGTCATCTGGTTTGTGCCACAGACGCAGCTCAGAGAATCGGATCTGTTGGATTTTACAACACGTGAATTCATCCACTTCACCCGAAATACATAAAAGTAAGTGGCTGGTGAACTGGGAGACGAATAGAGTAAACTTTAAAGTCACTTACACAATGTGTATCTGATATGAATAAAACATTTCTAATTATGGGAAGGATTATTATTGCCTCTTCCTTTGACATCAGTGTTTATTTTACAAACTCTAAATGTATTGTTTTTTTTAGTACTTAAATGTCTGAAACCTAAAATAAACATTATGTGGTTGAAAACACTGAAAAGTTGTGATATATGACAGCTCTGAGCGCGCCTGTCTCTGGCTCAGCGCCAGCCAACGCTCGAAAGCACATTTGAATTTAGCAGTGCATGCACTGACCGTTCTAATCACACCGGTGCAGTACGTGCGAAAGGGTTAATGTGATGTGATGCAGTCTAACATAAAACTAATGACCAAACTATGAACTTAGTAGAATAGCTATGAATGACCTAGTTGAATTGAAAAATAAAAGAGAAAACCAAGATCTCTTAACATTTAAGCATTTTTGGTGCCTTTTTTAATAATTCTGCCTATATTATACAGGGCTTTTTGATTTTTTTTTTAGGTATAAGGTGTCTTGGCACTCTTTTTTTACATTTATAATTTGGAAGATCTACTGGCCTGAGCAAAAATTAACAAAAGGAAGCTTATTCAGTGGTCTTAAAAGGCCATCCTGAAAGTTTTACTTGAGATGAAAAAAAAAAAAAAAAAAAACGTTTTTCATGAATAATGTTTTTTAAGTGATTTGACACTAAATTTCAATATTTCAGCTGGGCTCCTAGGCTGAAATCATTCAGGAGGTCCTAAAGAATCTTCATGTAAAATTTGGTGCTTTTATCACCTCGGTAACGGTATTATTTAATATGTGCACTACCCAACTGGACTAAATAGGAGTATGACCGGTTTAAGATGGCGGCCGCATTTCTTGCGCCACAGCGGCCAATAGGGCATCTATGATATCTATGGAACGGACGCTTGGTTGGGTGGTTCTGTTGTGGAATTGGCCAATAGGAAAGAGGAAACCAGTTTCCGTGGTTACACTGAATACACAAGTAACAGTTTTTGCAACAGAACCATTATTAAGGTAATTAATGTTTTAATATGCCTTTATTCTGTGTTAGGGATTTTAGAGGTTTGCTGTTTGAAGATATTGTCTTCTTTTGATTAGTTTTGAAGTATCTCTGCGAAGGTCTGCAAATATTTTAAGATGTTTAATTAGATCTAAGTTACGTAATTTATATGTAGGATATGTCTAACCTGAGTGACTTTACACCGTAGACCTTCATAAGATTAACGTTAACTGTACATTACGGTTAGACTGTATGTATAAAGCTCCCCAAAGAAAACATTTCGCCATTGTAAATTATATTTAGCAAAAGTCACACATTTTGAACCGCTTTCTTACGCTAATCCCATGCCTCCGTTGCTAATTCCAAAACGTAATTTTACAGTTATTAACGGAGGTTTGAGCCACTGACAGCAGACTAATGCAGGGGACACACACTTACGACTTGCTGAAATCTGACGGTTTCCATCGACTGCAGCAGATTTTAAACACAGACTGAACGCGCTGAACACGCGTTTGGGCATGATCAGTCATCAAATTACATTCATAATCGGCCTTAGAGTAAGTGTGTCCCCGCCCGGCTTTATGCCGTTATTAATGCAGTTATTAGAGAGAGAGAGAGAGAGAGAGAGAGAGAGAGAGAGAGAGAGAGAGAGAGAGAGAGAGCGAGAGAGAGAGAGAGAGAGAAATGTTGCAATAATGAGATAGAAAAGCATTTGCGTCAATATTTATTTATTTATTCAATTCGTATCAATTAATTCGTTCATTATTTTTTTCTATTGACATTAGATTAGCTTAAATGAAACACAAAGCTGTTTTAACAAGTAGGCCAATCAATAATTATTTATTTGTTATATTATCTGCAATAATTACGAAAATCTGTGCAGCTATGGCAAGCAGTTTTAACTTTTTCTTTTACTTTCATTTTCAGGATATGAATTCTTTATATCAACAATTCAATTTTCACTAGTTTAAATTTTAGTTATTGATATCAGGAATTAGATTTCTACTAGTAACAATGACAATTTTTGATATCAGAAATTACATTTCCACTAGTAACTGACTATTTCAACTATAAAAATTATAATTCTTGATATCTGTAATTGTATTTTCACTAGTGAAATGTCACCATAGGCTGCCATTCAAAATCAATTGTTGATATAAAGAATTGATTTCTTACTAGTTGAAATTCCAATTTCACATATCAGAAATACAATTCTTACTAGTAAAAACCTTTATTTTTGATATCAAGACTTCAATTGTCACTAGTTGAAATGTCTATTCTTGATATCAACAATTGAATTGCTACTAGAAACAATGTTCATTTTTGATATCAATAATTTCATTTTCACTAGTGACAATGTTAATTTCAGATATCATGAATGTAATTGTTACTAGTAAGAAAGCTATTTTAGATATCTGAAATTATATTGATATCAGAAATACATTTTCAGATATAAAAAATTAACATTTTTACTGGTAGCAATTCAATTGTTGATATCAAGAATATACATTTCAACAAGTGACAATTGAATTATTGATATCAGGAATTCAAATTTTTAGTAGTAACAATGTAATTATTGATATCAAAAATTATATTTCTACTAGTAAGAAATCAATTCTTGATATCAACAATTGATTTTGAATGGCCTATGGAAAGCCCTTCGAGCATTTATTCGATATCCTACTAGTACGCATTTATTTCATCTCACTAGTAAGACTTTTGTTCAAACTTGTTCGACAAAATGGCGAACTAGTAGACCAAAAGTCTCAACTAGTTGGCTTTTTGACGAACTAGTGGCCATCTGGACCGAACTAGTAAAGCACAAAGGCGTACTAGTTAACTAGTGAGCAGCAAAACCTTTAACATGTTAACTAGTCAAACATAAATTTGGCTTACTAGTTAGTGGACGGCAATTTTCTGCACTAGTTAACTAGGGAGCATTTTTGCTCTCACTAGTTAACTAGTAAAGCCCAAAATGTCCACTAGATAACTAGTTGACACGTGTTGGAACTTACTAGTTAACTAGTAAGACAAAAATGGTCATGCTAGTTAACTAGTACGAGCTAAAATGTCTACTAGTTAACTAGTTGACGCTTTTTTAGACCTTACTAGTTAACTAGTAAAAACATTTTAAACCTTACTAGTTAACTAGTGAAAGCCAAAATGCCCACTAGTTAACTAGTGACACTCAAAATGTCTACTAGTAGTACTAGTGAAAGCAAAAATGCTGACTAGTTAACTAGTTGCACAAAATGCTAATAAGGGGGTGGTTAGCGTGCATATTTTAAACCTTCCTATTGGCTGTCCAGCAAGAATTCCCTCCTGCCAAAATTTAACCCTTTAAAGCCTGATTAACTTTTAA
Organism: Siphateles boraxobius; assembly: GCF_051911475.1. Taxonomy (NCBI): domain Eukaryota; kingdom Metazoa; phylum Chordata; class Actinopteri; order Cypriniformes; family Leuciscidae; genus Siphateles; species Siphateles boraxobius. Next base: position 5,416,177 of record NW_027509197.1, read on the forward strand.
GTTTGTTAACTGCCAGCTCATTGATTAATATCTATGCAGAAAAAAGTGTGAAACCCGTGTACTGTCAGATGAATCTTTAATCTTGCTTGATTTATTTTACTTTTTTGCCTTTTTAACAATGAAACACCAAGGGTTCTCTTACGAGAGGTTCTCTCGTATTGCGTGAGTTTAGCTTACGCTACGGGAAAGATTCATCTTCTCGAGATACTGAAGCCAAAAAATTATCCTTAATTTTGTATACCTTGTCAACGCAGTGCCGCAGCTAGCAGACCTAGAGCAGGCCATCTCGCGTGCTCATTGGCTGCCCTGCGGGCAACTGCTGCAGCCTACCAGTGAGCCCGGCGTGACGTCACGCCCAATGAAGGGCGCCCGCGCCTTTATAGCGTCACAGCCCGCCAGATAGGTGTGGCTTAGCGTATAAAATAGGGGCTGTAGGCTGAATTCCCAGATTTTTCGACTCTTCAGCGAGCTCTTCGCACCGCTGGATTTGAGAGAAGCCACCGCCGCCGTCGAACAGCGAACAGCCAGCCTAGGACAGCGCTGAGGAAGCCGGCCGTCTTCGCCACCTTCAGCCATCCGTGCGAGCTACGCTATCCGGCGACGTATCCTTTTTTGCTTATTATTCTAAAAGAGCAGCGAGCGTCCTTTTAAAGATGCCTCGCACTTCCTGTGGCTCGTGTAAAGCCCCGCTCAGCGCCGAAGACCGCCACCTGATCTGCGCTCTCTGCCTGGGCCTGGAACACGCAGAGCTCGCCCTCGCGTCCGGGGGCTGCGAGCTCTGTGAGGAGCTTCCGCTGTCGACCCTGCGGGCTCGACTCGAAGCTTTCAACACCACAGCAGTCACTCCGCCCCCTGTGGGACCACGCAGAAAGAAGCGCCGTTCCCTGAGACAGCCGGAACCGGTGGCCACAGCGACGCGCTCGCCGGAGAACCTCCCTCGAGCCTCGCTCTTGCCTTCCCCACCTCTCCTCACCGACGCGCAGCTGCCGCTTGCGAGCCTCACTGCCGTCGCTTCGGAGGATGAGTCCGAGGGACACGTCACAAGAGACTGCTGCTCTATCCTGGCATCAGGCAGCGAGGAATGGTCGCTTCACTCCGCCTCCTCGTCAAATCAGGAATCCACACGTACCCGCGCTGGACCTGATGCGGAACTTATGCGCCTGCTGACGCAAGCTGTTGACCGTCTCGGGCTCGAGTGGTCACTGCCGAAGGAACCCGCGCCGAACAGGCTCGACGGCTGCTTCCTTCAAAGTCGCCGCCGCGCAGTTTCAGAAACTAGGCCCGCTCCATTCCTGCCGGAACATCATGCGGAGCTGCCGAAGTCATGGAATACACCGTTTTCTGCTAGACTTCAGTCACAGGCCTCCGCGTCGCTCTCCCGAGTGGACGGCGCCGCCAAGAAAGGGTACACAGCGATTCCCCCTGTGGAAGAGGCGGTCGCAGCGCACCTTTGCCCGCCCTCCGCGAGATGGCGGTCACGGTCAGCCCTCCCGTCTAAAGCCTGCAGAGCCACTTCCGCCTTGGTCGGCCGCGCTTATGCCGCCTCCGGCCAGGCCGCGTCTGCTCTACACTCGATGGCTGTGCTTCAGATCCTGCAAGCCGACCTCCTCTGTGAATGGGATGAGAAGGGCCGGGACCCAGCTGCGGTTACGGATTTGAGAAGCGCGACGGATCTCTCTCTCCGCGCCACCAAAGCCGCAGCCCAAGCCATCGGACGAGCCATGGCCGCGTTGACCGTGACGGAGAGGCACCTCTGGTTAACGCTTGCGGATATGAGGGAAACTGAGCGAGCCACCTTTCTGAACGCGCCGCTTTCCCCCACTGGTCTTTTCGGCCCAGCGGTGAACGGGATTGTTGACCGCTTCTCTGTGGTACAAAAGACCACGCAGGCCATGAACCTCTTCCTGCCGCGACGCTCGAGTTCTGCCACAGGCCGCTCTCGCGAGAGACAAAGCCAGCCTCCTGTGCAAACCAGCACCCAGCGTCCAGCACAGCCTCAGCCTCAGCCTTCGCAGCGACGTCAGGGCGGCCGCCCTAGATCGCGCTCAGACAGCCGTCACAGACCGCCGCCCCCCAGAGGGCCTCGGCAAAGAATCACGCTGAAGTCCGAGCACGCGAAGCCCTCCTAACAGCGAGAGAGAAAAGACGCGCGTGTCCCGCTGCGGCCGGACCGCCGTCAAAGTTCATTTCCCTGTCAGTCCCCTTCGAACAGGCTACTGCAGTGGTTCAACTAGCAGCCAACGAGCCGGTTTATTCACCCTCTCGCCTACACACAAACGCCGTTTTCACGGCGACCCAGAGAAATCTCAAAAAGAGTATAATGTCTGGTCCGGCTCACGCCGTCAGTGTTTTAAGTGTAGTGAATGTGCCCACGCCCCAGTGTTCACCCCTACACATAAGCACCCCAAATCCCGTGTCACTCACAGAGCACACTCTCATAAAGCGCAGAAAAGCCGCTCGAGTGTTGAATGTAAGAAATGTGTCCACAGGTCTGTGCCCACTATCTGCCCGCTCTGTTACACGATCAAAGAAGCAGGTTATGAACGTAAGTCTCGTGCCCGCCAGAGAGCGCTCACGCTTGCTAACACAAACCTCCCCCCGGGCCCCGCCTGCGCGTTTAAGTGTTATCACAAAACACAGGGCGTTAATAAAGCGCTCCCCATCTATTATGATCGAGGCGTCAGATACAGTTGTAAGTCTCGTGCCCGCGTGCGCGCGCTCACGCTTACAGAGAGCTCTTCCGCCCAGAGCGCTGCTCGCGCGTCAAAGTGTGGTAAAAGTATGTTCCCCATCCCTTATGATCGGGACATCTCACATAAGTCAGCCGGTTTCGGCTGTCAGCGAGCGGCCATTGCCCAGAACCGAGAGCGCGCGCGCCACGCTCTCGGCTCCGGTTCAGTTTCACAAGCCCGCAAATGGCGGCGGTCTGAATCCGGAGGCCATTCGCCCCCTAGCGGCTCACATAGCTGCGTGGGAAACTATCCCAGGGATTTCAGAATGGGTGTTGAGCACAATAAAGCAGGGCTATACACTTCAATTCATTCGCCGTCCCCCGCGCTTTCAAGCCCGGACCGCGGCGATAGTGAATGCGGAAGTAGCACACCTACTTCACGCAGAAATAGCAAAGCTGCTGTGCAAAGGGGCTATAGAAAAGGTACCGCCTTCTCTGAGCGAGTCAGGCTTTTACAGCCGATATTTTCTCGTACCCAAAAAGGACAGAGCCTTCAGACCTATCCTATATCTGAGATATTTGAACAAAGTGCTTGCAAAAAGACCGTTCAAAATGCTTACGACCAGGAAAATCCTCGCGCATGTTCGCCCGAGGGACTGGTTTATTTCTCTAGATCTGAAGGATGCCTATTTTCAGATTCAGATAGTACCCCGTCACAGGCAATTTTTGAGATTCGCCTTCGACGGTCATGCATATCAATACACCGTCCTGCCGTTCGGCCTGTCCCTGGCACCCCGTACATTTACAAAGTGCATGGACGCGGCGCTCGCCCCCCTGAGAAGTCAGGGGCTGCGCATAATGAACTATCTGGACGATTGGCTGATATTGGCACAGTCAGAGACAGAACTACTATCTCACAGAACAGTGCTTCTCAGTCATCTGGAAAGCTTGGGTCTCACGGTCAACTGGACCAAGAGCTCATTACTGCCCAGCCAGTCAATTTCCTTTTTAGGAATAGAACTGGACTCGGTGACCATGACGGCTCGTTTATCGACACAGCGTGCGCGCCGTGTTCGCCACCTAGCCAGCTTTCTCCCTTTGAAAACATTTCAAAGGATGTTGGGCTGTATGGCATCAGCTGCAGCGGTGCTCCAGCTGGGCCTACTGCGCATGCGCCCGCTCCAACGCTGGTTGAACGCTCGCGCGCCTCGCCGAGCCTGGGTGTCTGGCGGCCACAAAATCAGAGTGACTCAGACCTGCATAACAGCTCTGCAGCCCTGGTTAGTGGCCGACTGGTACCAGCAGGGAGTAATGATGGGAACCATCTCTTATCGGAAGGTCATCTCGACAGACGCGTCCAACTCGGGTTGGGGCGCGCTGTTCGAGGGCAGACCGGCCTTTGGCCAGTGGTCAGACCAGGAGAAGGGTTTTCACATAAACTGTCTGGAAATGATAGCGGTCGAGAACGCGCTGAAGTGCTTCCTCCCGTTCATACAGGATCAGCATTTTCTTGTCCGCTCGGACAACACATCTGTGGTATCCTATGTAAACCGTCAGGGCGGGGTCAGATCCAGAAATCTCTGCAATCTGACGGAACGCCTCCTTATTTGGTCACAGATGAACCTGCGCTCGCTGAGGGCGGCGCATGTGCCTGGCCATTTGAACGACGGCCCAGACAAACTGTCCAGGGATAATGTTCCCCCAGGGGAATGGTCCCTGCACCCCCAAAGGGTCCAGAAACTGTGGCGCCTATTCGGCAGAGCGGAAGTCGACCTGTTTGCGTCAAAAGACAACGCTCAATGCCCGACGTTCTTCTCGAAGGACGAGGACGCGCTGGCCCAGGTTTGGCCCAGCCTCCCGCTATATGCTTTCCCTCCGGTCTCTCTGTTGCCACAGGTGATCAAGAGGATCAGGGAAACGCGCCACTCGGTGCTCCTCATAGCCTCACGTTGGGAGAATCAGACTTGGTTCCCGGAACTGGCACGGCTGTCACATACAGCTCCGTGGCCGATTCCGGTGAGGGCAGATCTCCTCTCTCAGGCTCGCGGCACGATCTGGCATCCCCATCCAGAGCGCTGGTCTCTGCATGCATGGTTGATCAACGGGTACTCGTTGCCCTGCCAGAAGGAGTGATGAACACGATCACGCAGTCTAGAGCCCCTTCCACGAGAAGGCTCTACGCGTCTAAATGGTCGGTGTTCTCTAGATGGTGCACCGACAGAGGTCTGGACCCGCGGACATGCGGGGTGGCGCAGCTGCTCACCTTCCTACAAGAGCTGTTGGATAAGGGAAGGTCCCCATCCACGCTCAAAGTATACGTGGCGGCCGTGGCAGCGTTCGCGGAATCGACGCACGGCCAGTCACTGGGAAGACATGAGTTGGTCATCCGCTTCCTTAGAGGAGCTAGAAGGATGAATCCGCCGCGCCCGCCGTCGGTTCCCATGTGGGATCTTTCATTGGTCCTCGAGGCCCTGAAAGCTTTTCCATTTGAACCACTAGACTCCGTGGGGTTGAAATATCTATCACTAAAAACCGTTTTTCTGACTGCACTGTCGTCAGTAAAACGTGTAGGGGATCTGCACGCGCTGTCTATGAGCGCGTCATGTCTTGAGTTCGGACCAAATGACTCTAAAGTCATCCTCAGACCTAGACATGGTTATGTCCCTAAAGTGATGGGCATTCCATTCAGAGCGCAAGTTATTTCGCTGTCAGCTCTCCCAGCATCTGACAGCGAAAGTGATGTGAATCTCCTCTGCCCTGTCAGAGCGCTGAGATTTTACATTACGCGCTCCGCCTCCTTCAGGCGTTCGGAACAGCTTTTCGTTTCGTTTGGTGGGCGCGCCAAGGGGCTCGCCTCCTCGAAACAGAGCCTGTCCAGATGGATAGTGGACGCTATAGCGGCAGCTTACGCGTCAAAAGGTCTGCAATGCCCTCTGGGCATCAGGGCTCATTCCACGAGAGGCGTGGCCTCGTCGTGGGCATGGTCCAGTGGAATTTCTATCCATGACATATGTGTAGCGGCGGGCTGGAGCTCCCCGTCTACCTTTGTCAGGTTTTATAACCTAGAAGTTCCTGCCTTGCAGGCTAAACTGTTGTCAGTCTGAAAAAGAGGTGTATTCTGCCCAGATCTCCTGCTCAGATCACTTTCATGACTCAGCTCTCCTGGTTGAGCTGCACTAAGTAGGGTATGTGCCATATGACTATACAGACCGGCGCGCTGCTCTGTATTCCCTATGTGTGCTTATGTACAAGTGATGGCCCGCGTGGCTGGCCACCTTATTTTTTCCACTTATGGGGTTCCCCTCAAGCTCGGGGTCTCATGTGGATGCTTGGCGCGCACGGCGTTGACAAAGTGTTCCCGTAGCGTAAGCTAAACTTACGCAATACGAGAGAACCTCTCGTAAGAGAACGATACTCGGTTACTAACGTAACCTCGGTTCTCTCTAGAGAGGGAACGAGTATTGCGTAACCGGCCGTGCTCGCGCCACGAGCGACTTCGCTTCAGTCGTCGAAAAACCAGAGAATTCAGCCTACAGCCCCTATTTTATACGCTAAGCCACGCCTATCTGGCGGGCTGTGACGCTATAAAGGCGCGGGTGCCCTTCATTGGGCGTGACGTCACGCAGGGCTCACTGGTAGGCTGCAGCAGTTGCCCGCAGGGCAGCCAATGAGCATGTGAGATGGCCTGCTCTAGGTCTGCTAGCTGCTGCACTGCGTTGACAAGGTATACAAAATTAAGTATAATTTTTTGGCTTCAGTATCTCGAGAAGATGAATCTTTCCCGTAGCGTAAGCTAAACTTACGCAATACTCGTTCCCTCTCTAGAGAGAACCGTTAGTAACCGTTAGTAACCGAGTTACGTTAGTAACCGAGTATCGTTTTCTATGTTTTTTTCCCTTTTGTATTGTTGGTGAGTAAAACAGAGACGCAGGTTCTCTGCTCCATGGAGTAGGCTATACTGTATATATAGGCTACTGTAAATATTCTCTCTCTCTCTCTCTCTCTCTCTCTCTCTCTACATATATATATATACACAAAAATTTTCCCTGCACGCCTGACAGCAGTGAAGGTAACGCTCCAGTCCTCAGCTGTGTGGGATCACTTTAAACTGAGTGATGACAGCAGTAGTGTGGAAGTTATGGTGTTTATTAAATACGACCACATTACCCCTGTTTTATCTTCATTACACTGGCTCCCAGTATGTTTTAGAATTTACATTAAATTTTTATTGATCACTTTTAAAGCTCTTCAAAGCCTCTCACCTTGTTATATTTCTGACCTTTTACTCCCATACACACCACATACCTTGAGATCCTCGGGCAGAGGTGTGCTGTCTGTTCCAGAGTCTCGACTAAAAACTAAAGAGGACAAAGCGATTGCAGTCGGGGCCCTAAGGCTCTGGAATAGCCTGCCCGAGGAAATCAGGTTGGCTGAGTCAGTGAACTCTTTTAAGTCCCTTCTGAAAAAATACTTTTATAGGAGAGCCTTTCCCGATTTTGTCTGACTTTATTTTATCCCATTTTATTTTATTCTATTTTATATATTTTATATTTATCTTAAACGTGTCTCTTACGTGTTTTTTTGCTTTTATCATGGTCTATTGTTTTTGTTTTTTATAGTTTTTTTACACTTGTTAAAGTACTTTGTTTGTGTCTTTGTTTAGTGACTTGTTTTTGAAAAGTGCTCTACAAAAAAAGATTATTATTATTATTATTATTTCTATTAATATTATTAATAATTTTGCAATTGCTTCATTTCATTACAGATCAAAACAGTCAAATTTCCTACATTTTAAAATTAACAATTAGGCCTAGGCCTAAACTGCAGGCTACCACAAACAAACAATAACATAAACACATTTAAATAATTATATTATATATAAACGTTCTGCAGTATTGAGTGTGGGATCATCTACCTGAATAATGAAGTCGAGGTTAAAGTGCTGCATCATGGTTGATAATTGAATGTGGTACTCAACATCCATCTATCTATTTATTTAGTTTTTAATTAAATTTCAGTGACATGCTATTCCTTTATTTCCCCAAAATGTAGATTATTTGTAATGTATATGATTTGTACTATATTAATGAAAAATATCAATAAAATAGGAATGCAAATGTAAACTGTTTTGCAAATGCAAGTCTTCTATACAAAGATTAATGTCACATTCACTTTAGTTTTTCAGTATGTGTGCATTGAGTTGCTGTACATGTAATATACCAAAGTGCATTCAATCAATTGCTATTTCATAATAATACAAAACAAAATAGCTTAACACACCTTCTGTTACAATTCATAGCTGGCCCCTTAAAGGGTTAGTTCACCCAAAAATGAAAATTATGTCATTAATGACTCACCCTCATGTCGTTCCAAGCCCGTAAGACCTCCGTTCATCTTCGGAACACAGTTTAAGATATTTTAGATTCAGTCCGAGAGCTTTTTGTCCCTCCATTGAAAATCTATGTACGGTATACTGTCCTTGTCCAGAAAGGCAATAAAGACATCATCAAAGCAGTCCATGTGACCTCAGTGGGTTAGTTAGAATTTTTTGAAGCATCGAAAATACATTTTGTTCCAAAAATAACAAAAACGACGACTTTATTCAGCATTGTATTCTCTTCCGGTTCTGTTGTCAATCCGCGTTCATGAGTCCGCTGACGTAAGACGAGCTGACGTGTTATCTGGTGCGCCCGAGCTTCGTTTACAGTCTGAGGGAGACAAAACAATCTTTGCAAACATGTCTAAGGATTTCGACACTGGGGAAGACTTGCATTTTTTTTTAACCAGACATATTTATTTGAACCCGAATACACGGACGCACCAGATAACACGTCAGCAGCGTCTTACGTCAGCAGCGTCACTGGCCTCGTGAACGCGGATAAACCTTTAAGTAACCCTTTAAGGCTCTCCAGCACACAGTTTGAACATTGACCAATCAAAATCCTTGTCCCGCCTTCTCCATTTGCATGCGGCCCACTAGTAGTACTAGTAGTACTAGCGGACCGCATGAAGCACTTTACATGTTAACTAGTAGAGCTAATATGTCCACTAGTTAACAAGTTGATGCATTTTGGACCTTACTAGTCAACTAGTAAGGCGAGAAACGTTGCACTAGTAGCACTAGTTGACGCATGTTTTTTAACCTTACTAGTTAACTAGTAAGGCCAAAAATGTTTTACAAGTTAACTAGTAAGAGCTAAAACATCCACTAGTTAACTAGTGGAGGCCCTTTTAGCCTTACTAGTTAACTAGATACACACATATTGTAGTACTAGTTAACTCATGTGGTCCCAAAAGCGTAACTAGTTAACTAGTAAGGCTGATTTTGTTCTTACTAGTTAACAAGTAGAAGGAATTTTGTCTTACTAGTTCAGTGCAAAGCCGAACTAGTAAGGACTTTGACCGAACTAGTTCAAAATTTTTAACTAGTTAACTAGTGAAGTGCTGTAACTGTCATACATGTTGACTAGTAAAATTGTATTGCTTCACTAGTTAACTAGTCGTGCGCAGTCGTCGACTAGTGCGTATTTTTGTCGAACTAGTTCGGTCAAGTCGTCCACTAGTTCGAAAAATTTCATTTTATTGATATTTTTCATTAATATAATACTAATCATATACATTCCAAATAATCTACATTTTGGGGAAATAAAGGAATAGCATGTCACTGAAATTTAATTAAAAACTAAATAAATAGATAGATGGATGTTGAGTACCACATTAAATTATCAACCATGATGCAGCACTTTAACCTCGACTTCATTATTCAGGTAGATGATCCCACACTCAATACTGCACAACGTTTATATATAATTATTTAAATGTGTTCATTATGTTATTGTTTGTTTGTGGTAGCCTGCAGTTTAGGCCTAGGCCTAATTGTTAATTTTAAAATGTAGAAAATTTGACTGTTTTGATCTGTAATGAAATGAAGCAATTGCTAAATTATTAATAATATTAATAGAATAATAATAATAATAATAATAATAATAATAATAATAATAATAATAATAATCTTTATTCGTAGAGCACTTTTCAAAAACAAGTCACTAAACAAAGACACAAAAACAAAGTACTTTAACAAGTGTAAAAAAACAAACAATAAAACACAAAAACAATAGACCTTACATGATAAAAGCAAGAAAACACGTAAGAGACACGTTTAATATAAATATAAAATATATAAAATAGAATAAAATAAAATGGGATAAAATAAAGTCAGACAAAATCGGGAAAGGCTCTCCTATAAAAGCAGGCTATTCCAGAGCCTTAGGGCCCCGACTGCAAACGCCTTGTCCTCTTTGGTTTTTAGTCGACAATCAGGAACAGACAGCACACCTCTGCCCGAGGATCTCAAGGTATGTGGTGTGTATGGGAGTAAAAGGTCAGAAATATAACAAGGTGAGAGGCTATGAAGAGCTTTAAAAGTGATCAATACAATTTTAAAGTAAATTCTAAAACATACTGGGAGCCAGTGTAATGAAGCTAAAACAGGGGTTATGTGGTCGTATTTAATAAACACCATAACTTCCACACTACTGCTGTCATCACTCAGTTTAAAGTGATCCCACAGAGCTGAGGACTGGAGCGTTACCTTCACTGTTGTCAGGCGTGCAGGGAAAATGTTTGTGTATATATATATATATATATATGTAGAGAGAGAGAGAGAGAGAGAGAGAGAGAGAGAGAGAGAGAGAGAGAGAGAGAGAGAGAGAATATTTACAGTAGCCTTATATATACAGTATAGCCTACTCCATGGAGCAGAGAATCTGCGTCTCTGTTTTACTCACCAACAATACAAAAGGGAAAAAAACATAGAAAACCCTTGGTGTTTCATTGTTAAAAAGGCAAAAAAGTAAAATAAATCAAGCAAGATTAAAGATTCGTCGGACAGGACACGGGTTTCACACTTTTTTCTGCATAGATATTAATCAATGAGCCGGCAGTTAACAAAATTAAAAGTTAATCAGGCTTTAAAGGGTTAAATTTTGGCAGGAGGGAATTCTTGCTGGAAAGCCAATAGGAAGGTTTAAAATATGCACGCTACCACCCCCTTATTAGCATTTTGCTTTCACTAGTACTACTAGTAGACATTTTGAGTGTCACTAGTTAACTAGTGGGCATTTTGGCTTTCACTAGTTAACTAGTAAGGTTTAAAATGTTTTTACTAGTTAACTAGTAAGGTCTAAAAAAGCGTCAACTAGTTAACTAGTAGACATTTTAGCTCGTACTAGTTAACTAGCATGACCATTTTTGTCTTACTAGTTAACTAGTAAGTTCCAACACGTGTCAACTAGTTATCTAGTGGACATTTTGGGCTTTACTAGTTAACTAGTGAGAGCCAAAATGCTCCCTAGTTAACTAGTGCAGAAAATTGCCGTCCACTAACTAGTAAGCCGAATTTATGTTTGACTAGTTAACATGTTAAAGGTTTTGCTGCTCACTAGTTAACTAGTACGCCTTTGTGCTTTACTAGTTCGGTCCAGATGGCCACTAGTTCGTCAAAAAGCCAACTAGTTGAGACTTTTGGTCTACTAGTTCGCCATTTTGTCGAACAAGTTTGAACAAAAGTCTTACTAGTGAGATGAAATAAATGCGTACTTGTAGGATATCGAATAAATGCTCGAAGGGCTTTCCATAGGCCATTCAAAATCAATTGTTGATATCAAGAATTGATTTCTTACTAGTAGAAATATAATTTTTGATATCAATAATTACATTGTTACTACTAAAAATTTGAATTCCTGATATTCCTGGTATTTACAGTAGCCTATATATATACAGTATAGCCTACTCCATGGAGCAGAGAACCTGCGTTTCTGTTTTACTCACCAACAATACAAAAGGAAAAAAAAATTTTGAAAAACCTTGGTGTTTCATTGTTAAAAAGACAAAAAGTAAAATAAATCAAGCAAGACTAAAGATTAATCTGACAGTACACAGGTTTCACACTTTTTTCTGCATAGATATTAATCAATGAGCTGGCAGTTAACAAAATTAAAAGTTAATCTGGCTTTAAAGGGTTCAATTTTGGCAAGAGGGAATTCTTGCTGGACAGCCAATAGGAAGGTTTAAAATATGCCCGCTACCACCCCCTTATTAGCATTTTGTGCAACTAGTTAACTAGTCAGCATTTTTGCTTTCACTAGTACTACTAGTAGACATTTTGAGTGTCACTAGTTAACTAGTAAGGTTTAAAATGTTTTTACTAGTTAACTAGTAAGGTCTAAAAAAAGCATCAACTAGTTAACTAGTAGACATTTTAGCTCGTACTAGTTAACTAGTATGACAATTTTTGTCTTACTAGTTAAATATTAAGTTCCAACGCGTGTCAACTAGTTATCTAGTGGACATTTTGGGCTTTACTAGTTAACTAGTGAGAGCCAAAATGCTCACTAGTTAACTAGTGCAGAAAATTGCCGTCCACTAGTTAACTAGTAAGCCGAATTTATGTTTGACTAGTTAACATGTTAAAGGTTTTGCTGCTCACTAGTTAACTAGTACGCCTTTGTGCTTTAATAGTTCGGTCCAGATGGCCACTAGTTCGTCAAAAAGCCAACTAGTTGAGACTTTTGGTCTACTAGTTCGCCATTTTGTCGAACTAGTTTGAACAAAAGTCTTACTAGTAAGATGAAATAAATGCGTACTAGTAGGATATCAAATAAACGCTCAAAGGGCTTTCCATAAATGGCAGCCTATGGTGACATTTCACTAGTGAAAATACAATTACAGATATCAAGAATTCAATTGTTGATATCAAGAATCCAATTGTTGATATCAATAATTCAATTGTTGATATCAACAATTCAATTGTTGATACCAAAAATGTAATTGTTGATATCAAGAATTCATATCCTGGAAGGAAATTAATAAAAGTTAAAACGGCATGCCATAGTATATGTGTAAATCCACCGCTAGGTGTGGCCGTAAATTTGCCAGCATTGACAATTTAAAGGTGTTGTTGATGTTTGCAGTGCAATATCTGTCATTGTTTTAGGCTCAGTTTAGTTAAATGTTGTTACAATTCAGTTCAATTACTGTATGAATGCTGTAAAGTCCATCAATTGACCCTTCGCAGGGAGCTTGATTGACAGGTGATCTGACCAATCATACTTCGCCATCCGCCATTTTGTCCGACAAAGCAGTCAGGAGAGTTATGCCTGGCTCACACTACAGGAGTTTTAAAATCCTAACCGATTTTGAAATCTGGTTGCACCACACACTTAAGGAGAATCTTTGCAGATTTTCTTCCCTCAAATCTTAAACATGCTCACACTACAAGATTTGAAAATCATGGCGCATCACACACTACAAAATGTTAATAAGATTATCATGCCAGATATGATTCCACCATGATCACGTGATCTCACGCAACAGATCGGAAGCGGAAAAGTGGATGTAAACTAAATATCTGTCCTTCAGATCAAGTCATATTTGAAAAATATGCCGTGACCAACGAAAGCGAAATCTTTAAAAAAAAAAAAAATCATCCTTTTAACATTTAAGGATATTTCTAATGAATGGCGTCATCTCTATGAGGTGACGTGTCAGCTTCAGCGTTGCCTTGCCCATATATAACTAACTGTTATATAACAATGATCTAACAAGCTTGTGTCAGGTTTATGTTCTGTTATACTATGTGGACCCTTATTTTGACACTGTATCTTCTGTTTACTCCACTTTCTTTTGTTTCGGTTTCATTACATGTACTAGTCTTCGTGCCTGCCGACAACAGTGTAACACTTTTATTTAGCAATAAATAAATAAATAAAGATAATAAATAAAGATAATACCGCATATCCTTTTTTACAGTCTATGTGCATATCACGCTGAGTCACTCACAATTACCTCATTCCTTCACCACGACAGCCCTACTTGTTTCTTATTGGCTATTGTGACAGTACTGACGTAATCACAATCTTGCTAATCCCGATAAATATCAAACATGTTTGATATGATCGGGGTGAGCCCGATTTGTGTGAGAGCAGATCGGGAGGTGCAAGATTCGATCTGTGAACGCCTCACATTACCAGATAATCTGCGCCGAACATCGGAACCGATCGAGGTCCTCGACAAGATATTTTCTCCGATTCTCGGGAGGGGGAAATCGGGCATAAATCGGCCTAAAACTCCTGTAGTGTGAGTCAGGCATTAGTAGATTAACATGGGAGGATTTTAACTTGAAAAACTGAATATACTGACGCCTTTCCGCGGTTAAAACAACATTCCTTCTTATGTTCATTCATGTTTATTTGATGCTCTAAATGAACTAGAAGGAAGAGATGATCGGTTCACGAGCAGCTTTAACTGAGGCTCTACAGCGATCTGTCACGACACATTAAAGAGCCACAAAACGGTATTTATTGTTTAAATTTCTTTTTAAAAATGAGCAAATTTGAAAGGTGAGTCTCTGTTTAATATGTTTTAATATCAAAAGTAACCGAAAAGTAACCTGGTCTGCCCTGTCTGTCAGCGTATTGTCAGTTTCCTCTCTGATCCGCGATGCATTTTTCACTGCGTGAGAACATGGTGTGTGCGTGAGAGCGACGTAGCTTGTCGGACATAGCGACAGTAACTAAGGGGGGCGGGTCTTTGCGAAGGGTCAATTATGAAACAATTTACATTCAGCTATAAGCAGCTCTACAGAATTGTCATTATTCAGCTATTCAGTGTTGATTTAATGCAGAAAAACTAAATCGGTTCAATTGCATGATAATATAAATACTATTAATATACGATAATATTACTGAATATTAATTGTCTTTTAAGCCTGTTATATTTATATGCATCACATTTTTTACATTTATACAAAGTTCAACATTTGGTATCATATTTAATGTTAAATCTTTTTCTCCTGAATTATTCACAGATGTGTAGCAGAGATTGTTGTACTTTCTTCACAAACCACTGCTCTGAAGACACAGGTAGGGCAGATGTGATCAGACTTTCAAGGTGCATTGTGTAATATTTCTGAGGATCTATTGACAGAAATGCAATATAAGATCCATAACTATGTTTTCAGTGGTGTATAAACACCTTGCATAATGAACCGTTATTTTTTTATTACCTTAGAATGAGACATTTATATGTACATACACCGCGGGTTCCCTTACATTGAAATGCGCCGACATGTTTCTACAGTAGCCCTAAACGGACAAATGCGTTTCGTGCAAGGAAGCAAGCTTAGTTCAGCGAATAAAACACTGACACAATGATGAACAAGTAACAATAATATTCGCAATAACATAGTTTTACTGAATAATTAAGTAAACATAATTTCTTAATTGATCCTTGTAAAGAAACCTCATTGCTGAACTGGCTACTCTCTGCTGTCTCAGACGATGACATATTTTCCTATTGGCCATTGTAACTTTTGTTTGTTGCAATACGTAACCTCACCACTAGATGTCGCTAAAAATCAAACACTGCACCATTAAAGGGTACATTCACCAAAAAATGTCATTCTTTCATTAATTACTCACCCTCATGTTGGCCAGGTTAGCAGTTTGAGCATGTCAAGTGTACATGCTTGAGCTTCCATTTGCCACAACTTATGTGTGAGTTGATGAATAAAATTTTTTATATGTGAATAAAAGCCTAAATTCAATCAAAAAGATCTTTATTTGTCATCAGATAATGAACACAATTGAAGATCTTACGTGTTTGGAACAACATGAGGGGGAGTAATTAATGACAGAATTTTTCATTTTTGAGTGAACTATCCCTTTAAAGTCGCAATCAAAATTGATGGATTTTTTATAAATGATTTTTCCATCATTGTTTATTTTTAATGTATGTGCCCTCATAATCAAAATACCCCTCCCGGCGTGTTCCTCACAATTTTAATAAAACGTCTATTTGTCCCAGTTTTTGGGGCAAGTGTGTTCACATAGAGCTTTTCATGGGCCAATGTAAATAAATCTAGGTTTAAATTCAAAGAGACAACATAGACGTCATGAGCTGACGTTTTATTGTTATCCAAATTGAGGCGATGTGAACATTATTCAGTGCTAAACGCTCTCATGTAATGTATGTTTCATTCATATTCGTAGCCGGAGAACACCCTTACACAGAACACCCTTACAGTGGCCTCGTCGTGGGCATGGTCCATCGGAATTTCCATTCAAGACATTTGTGAGGCGGCAGGCTGGGCTTCTCCGTCCACATTTGTTAGGTTTCATAACCTGGAAGTTCCCGCCTTGCAGGCTAGACTTCTGTCAGTGTGAGCGGTGTGTATATCCTGCCCAGATTATCATGCGCAGACTACTTTCACGCGATGTTAGCTCTCCTGGTTGAGCTGCACTATACGGTGATTAGTTATATGGACCGGCGACGCCGCTCTGTATACCCTGTCTGTGCTTATAACATGTGCCGGCCCGCATTGCTGGCCACCCGTTTCCCACTTATCTATGTTCCCTGGGAATCCCTGGGACTCATGAAGTGGATGCTGGGCGTGCACGGCATTGACAATGGGTTCCCGTAGCGTAAGCAACTTACGTAATATGAGAGAACCTCTCGTAAGAGAACGTACTCGGTTACATACGTAACCTCGGTTCTCTCTAGAAGAGGGAACGAGTATTGGTTAACCTGACCGTGCAGGCGCCACGAGCGATTTTCGCTTCAGCTGATGAAACCAGTGATGCAACCTTCGAGTCTGACTTCTATACGCTAAACCACCCCCCCCATTCTGGCGGGCTGTGACGCGTAGAGGGCGCGATGTCATGCGCGAGGCTCAGTGGTAGGCTGCAGCAGTTGCCGCAAGGCAGCCTATGAGCACGCTAGATAGCCTGCTCTAGGTCTGCTGGCTTCTGCACTGCGTTGACAATAAATGCAAAATTAAGGATAATTTTTGGCTTCAATATCTCGAGAAAAGATGACTTTACCCATAGCGTAACCAACTTACACAATACTCGTTCCCTCTTCTAGAGAGAACCGAGGTTACATATGTAACCGAGTACGTTTTAAAGCATTGGAATGTACAAAGGAAAAGCACAACGAAATGAACGTGTTGAAGTTTGCTGTACTTTATATAGGCCTACACGAAGTGAATGCCTGCAATCATTCAGTCATTAACGAAATAACCAAAAAAAAACGTTCAAAAAACTTTAAGAAATGCACAATTTTATTTGAAGTTTGGTCTGAAAATATATTTACCTTGAAATAACCCATTAAACCTGCTGAGAAACGAGGAGTGAACCTCTCAGTGAACTAAAATAAGCTGAGCAGTTCCACGCGCATGCCCGGGAAACTCATGAATATTTATGTTGGCTCCGCCCACTGCCTCTACAGATGCACAAGTCTCTTTTGCTCCACATTTAATGAGATATATGGTGCAAAAGGGAGAGCGCGTGAAACTTGTCACTAGAAAGCGAAAAACAGTGTTTGAGACTCGTCGCAGCAGATTCAAGCAGCTGTAGTTATGTACTTGTGTTTGTGCTAGAAAAATATACAAGATATTTGTGAGAAAATATTCTACAAGTGTGCAACTCTCATTGCATGAATTCACAAACTGATTTGCGGATGAGCAAAATTTCTCTGTGACCACATTTTTTGCTGCGGGTGTTTAAATGCGTTTTGCACCATATTCACTGCAGCAACTGTAGCAAGAATGCGAGCGCACGAGTTTATTAATTTGTGATTTGTAGAATAGGATTTGTGCACCTGCAATGAAAAATTTGAGAAGGTGTAACTGTTGTGTTGTGTTTGTGGGAGAGAAAAAAAGTCTACAAGTTTGCAACTCTTAAAACATTTCTCTATGTAACTTCAAATTTACTGATACACATGTGTGGTTATTCTCTACAACTACAAATTTCACTGTCACAGGCGTTCAGTTGTTTTGCACCAAAAATACCTTCATATAGTAAGTTGCACAATCACTATCGTATTCAGATCCTAGTGCTCACAGGTGACCCAGGTTCAAATGTGACCCGCGGTCATTTCCCGATCCATATCTTTCTCCTGTCCCTCTTCACTGTCCTTTCTGAATAAAGGTAAAAGGCTCAAAATATTCAAAAAAAAATTGTGTAATGACAGCACACTTTATTGGATAACAACAACCAACAAAAGACAAATAGAAGATGTTATACAATAACCATATACCAGAGGTGGAAAGTAACAAATTACATTTACTCGCATTACGTAATTGAGTCGTTTTTTTTGTGTACTTCTGCTTTAAGTAGTTTTTAAAAGCTGTAATTTTACTTTTACTTAAGTATGTTTTGTTTGAAGAATTGTACTTTGCTACATTTGAAATCATATCCGTTACTGAGTACAAAATAATAATTAAAGGGAGAAAAAAAAATTCACACTCCGGAAACTAGGCCTACTGCATTGATTGAAGGGCGGGAGAACAAATGCGCAAAAAAGGTGACGCAGACCCAGCTGAAGCTGTAAGTGAAGCGCCCTTGAATTCTTAAGCGAATTATGGCCAGTATGGAAATACTTTGCATGAAGAAAAAAGTGTGGTTTTCCTCGAGGATAGATATACAATTTGCAAAAAATGTGGACACAAAGTGGCTGCAAAAAGATTATATAATCTAAATGACTATAATATAATATATATTTAAAATATAATAACCTATATACAATATTAAATATATATTTTAAAAAAAATTATGCATACATAAAAAAGTGTACTGTTAAGTAAGTTAGTTAGTTCTCCCAAAAATTCTGTCATAATTTACTCACCCTCATGTCGTTTCCAACCTGTCAGACCTTCGTTCATCTTCGGAACACAAATTAAGAAATTTTTGATGAAATCCAAGAGCTTTCTGAGTTCTGACCCCCCTACCATAGACAGCAATGCATTTCAAGGCCCAGAAAGGCAGTAAAGACATGGTTAAAATAGTTCATGTGACTACAGTGGTCCAAACTTAGTGTTATGAAGTGACGAGAATACAATGTGTGCAAACCCCTTCTTCTCTTCCGTGTCAGTCTCCAAAGCTGTTCACGTGAGCACCAAGGAATCAAACTCATAGAGGTCAAATGGATTCAAACTCATAGAGGTCTTTAGAATTGTGTGGAAAAACAGTATGTCCCGCTTTAAATATCTCAGCAAACTCATAGAAAACAAACAAAACAATCCAATGTTTTTATTTAGTACAAGTCAAGTCACCTTTGTTTATACAGGTATAGTGTTTTTTTACAATACAGATTGTTTCAAAGCAGCATTACAGTGATAACAGGAAAATAATGCAACAAGTGGCTAGATTAACAAATAAACACACATCACCTGAACTGAATATTCCAACACAGTTTAGTAGTATTGATTTTATGCAAGTTACGAGCTGCAAGTGTTTTTTTAACAATTTCTTCTTTTCTGTGTCACTCTCTAACACTGTTCACGTTGTAAACACAGTGCAGCACTTCCAGGTTCTAGGTCAGAATGCCAGCTCTGTAGGCCGCTTCCTGCGTCAGCACCACACGCACACACATTTGATTGTTTTGTTTGTTTTCTATGAGTTTGCTGAGATATTTAAAGCAGGTCATACTGTTTTTCCACACAATTCTAAAGACCTCTACGAGTTTGATTCCATTTGCGCTCTAGGTTAGGAGTTTCTCACTCAAGAGTGAGAGTAATACTTTTCTCTCTAACCTTTTTTAATCTGATGGGTACAACAGTTTCTAATGTACTAGAAGATGTGCCCATACTGCTAGTCTTTTCATCAAGTTAATTTGTGTGATTAGGTACACTGAGCAGCTGAGACAGATCAGCTTATTTGTGAATCTATCTTTAGTGGTTGGGATAACTGTGCTACCTGGCCGATAACGCAGAGTGATATGGCAAATGTCAGCAGTAGCCTACTTAGAATACACATTATGATCAGTGACATCCACTGGTCATCACTTTGTGGTAGAATATCTATATCATATATAAGAAAAATTAAAACGTGTTAATTAGACAAAGGTCAGAAAAAAACCTGGTATTACACTTGAATTTTTTTTTGGCTATGGCTATGGCTATATAATTATGGCTAAGCCCCTGCCTGTCACTCACATGAGGCTGCAGCAATAGCAAACGACAACAATCCAATCAATTCCCGCCCCAACATTTTTTCTTGTTAAAGAAGCGTTGCACTCAAATATACATCACGATAGAGAGGAAAAGACTAGAGCAACATCCGTTTCATGCTGATTTTAACATTTTATTCAGAAAATGATCTGTAAGCCTTACCATCTGTCATTCATTCCCCATAGCAACTATGAGGTGTAGGGTTGGGTATCGGATGGGTTTTATCCGATACCAGTACCTACTCGGTATTTTTTAAACGGTTCCGGTGCTTAAACGGTTCTTGAAACGGTACTTAAGAAAACGAAACCGCACACACTTTGTCAAAAAATAATACCCTTTTATTTACAGGGCCAAACTGGACACAAATTTAACTTAAATCTTTAAACAATATAAATACAAGTAACATATGGTGATAATAAATAAACCAATATAAAATAAAAATTCACATTTACATGATATCAAATAAAACAATATTGTATCAAACAATGTAATAATACTGGAGATTAATAGAGATTACTACCAGGGTAATCTAATCTCGACATGGCTACAGGTTCCCATGTTTTGTCTGCTTGAACCAGTCATGTAAGTTATCTGGTCATTGTACTAGTTACGGCAGCGCTTAGCTTGGCGAGTTTGGTATTTCGTTCCCACTGCGTCATAGCTACGCAGCGTTGAGTGAACCTTTGAAAGAGAACATCTCTGGTTACTGGTGTAACCTATGTTCTCTGAAAAGGGAACGAGACGCTGCGTTCGCTGCCAAGCTCCTCGAGCTGCCGACAAGCTTCCTTTTTCGCCTGAGAAATCTGAGGAGCAGATGGTGTGCGCGCTACTATAATATGAGGCGGCGCCCGCACCATGAGCCAATGGATTGGCGTGATTCTTTATGGGCTTCAGACAATCGGCACACCCAGAGGGCGTTCTGACGCGTAATTTTACACGTGAAATGCAGCCAAACCTTGGAGCATTTTGTCTTCGGCATCTTCATTAATCCCCTCGCTATCAGCAGACGTTCCAGGAGTCTCCCGCATATTGATAACGGCTCCCTGATGCTCGCAAATTAGTTAAAATCTCCCGGAATCTAGAGTGAGCGAGCAAGAGGTGCAAATAAGTGTGTCAATTATGAGACTGATTACACCTCTGCTGCCTGCAAAATCACTTCTCTACAGACATTCATGAATCCTACAGTTTAGTTTTGTTCTGTGCACAGACTATAAATATAAATTCAGATATAAACTATGAGCTGATTAATTGATTACAATTTACTAATTAATTACATATGCAATATTTTGTTTATTGTATGTTTTTGAATCACCTAGAAAAGTTGGCTCGAAGAATACAAGTGGGACTGGGAGACTCACAATGCAAACTGATCCAATATGAGCAAATGCAGGCCATGCTAGAGGCAAAACGCCTCTCCTCTCAGCTCTCTCAACAGAAGGTATTGAATGTGTTTTGCTTTTTTGATTGCATACCTGTGTTAATTTCTATGATCCCAAATAGATCAATAATAGAAATGCAATTATAAATGAATGATAAAGCTTTCATGGATTGTGATGTTTCATCATCCTTTATGAGAGTTGTTAAAGTTTCAAGGGGTTTCAAAGACCAGGGGCCGTATGTATAAAGCTACTCAGGGTAAAATTTTAGTCTTAAGTGTCAAATATCTAAGAATGATGTAATTTTACCCTTATTCCTACACTTAAGAATAAGTTTGATTCATAAAGGTTCCTAAGTGTTAAAGGGACATTGTGTAGGAATTTCTCCCATCTAGGGGTGAAATTGTATTTTGCATTCAAACGAATTGTGCTCTCCAGCGCCTCGCTTTTTCAAATGCGTGTTGCATCTATGGTAGCTGTTACAGTATGTGCCAAAAAGCTACGACAGGATGTCTTCTAATAGCACTTTGTCGAGTTTTCCTTCGGGTGAACAGGTTTGTTATTTCAAACAAACTGCAACTTGACACAACGATCAAACGAATGTTACAGTATGAATAATAACAGTGCAATGCAGCCTTTTAAACTTGCCGGCGGCAATGACAAGCGCCTATCACTGCTCTGCTCCTCCGTTTCTGCTGCTTTCAGTTACGTGCCGCTGGCTCTAAACGAAAACGCGTTGTGGAAACGCGTTGGCCTAGTACTTTTTGACCCTCTCTTCTATTATAGTTCCCTTTAAGGAACGTCGAGCTGCGTGAAACGCTGCGGGAACGCCTCTTGCGTTGTGCGTCATGAAGCACGTATGGAATCAGCCCAATGGCGAGACGGAACGTCACGAGTGACGTCATCTACCAGGAAACTATAAAACACACCCCTGAACACAATGGCGACAGCTTCTGTTGTCTTCAGCAAGCGCTCTGTGTGTGAATCTGTCCCTGTGTTTTTGTCTGTTCTTAGTGATTGCTAGGCAGGAGTTTTTCACTTAAAAAACTATATATATATATTCACATATATCAGTATGACGAGCGAGCAGCAATACAGAAAGTGTGTTCCCCCCTGTACTCGTTTTCTCACGGGTGGGGATACACACGATCTGTGTGTTGTTTGTTTGGGAGTGCAGCATGCCCAGTCAGCTCTCGAGGGGGCTGATTGTGAGCATTGCGAGCGTTTTCCATTAAGAACGCTCCGCTCTCGCCGATCACTCTTCGAGGAGAGTTATTCGGTTCGCGCTCCCCACGGCTCGGGTCCCGCTTCTGTCGAGGCAGAGCGGCGGCGCCTGTCGTGGGGATCGCAAATGGATCTGTCAGCGGGGTTTGAGACGGGCTCTGCCTTATCTCAGCCTTTACCTGCCAGTTCCAGTGCCTCAGTTCCGGGTGTGGAAGCACGCATTGCGGTTTCTTCCCCCCAGGCTGAGGCACCAATACTGCAGCTGTCCAGTTCTGAGGAGCTGGATGTTGTCAGTATTGAGACAGGGGATGTTGAGGACTCATCACCTCATTCCCCTGAACACGAGGAGCTTATGGAGGTGCTCACTCGTGCTGTGTCAAAACTAAGCATTGAGTGGCCAGCTGTTAGGCAGGAATATGTTTCTAAAAGCAAGCTTGACAAACGATTTTTGCCTTCCCGCGTTCAGCCTCCATGGCGGTGCCTTCCGTTTCTTCCCGATCTCCACACCGAGGTGTCGAGGTCGTGGAAGAGACCCGCCTCTTATCGTGTGTTTAGCCCCCAGACTTCCTCATATTCTAATATATCGGGGGCTAAGTTATATGGTTATGGGGCGATGCCCAAGGCGGAGGAGACTCTAGCTAGCCATCTTCCTGCTGAGTCTTCCTCATCTCTTAAGGCACCAGCTTTACCCACCAAGCCTCTCAGAAATACTTCGGCTCTGGTGGATAAGGCTTATTCGGCGGCTGGTCAGGCTTCGGGGTGTCTGCACACGATGTCAATATTGCAGGCATACCAAGCCGATCTTTTAAAAGATATGAGTGAGAGTGAGGAGGTCAGCACTGACGTGGTTCGAGAACTGCGTCAGGCTGCAGATTTATCTCTGCGTGCCACCAGGGAATCGGCTAAACTAATGGGCCGTTCTATGGCAGCCCTGGTGGCCGCAGAGAGACACTTGTGGCTTAATCTGTCTGATATGAAGGATAAAGAGAAAGCTTTTCTTTTGGATGCTCCACTTTCTCCATCTGGTTTATTCGGTGACGCGGTAAACACAGTCATAGATAAATTTCAGGAAGAAAAGAAACAAGCTGCAGCTTTTCAAAAATTCCTCCCACTTAAAGTTCATGTCCCAGGGTCTGCTGGGCGAGGGCAGACCAAGCCGTCGACTAGCTCCTCACATAGGGCGCAACAAAGGCAGAGTGTCGCGTCTCGTGGCCCCCCCTTATAAACAGTGGGAACAGACGCGACAGTCTCAGGCGAAGCCTTCTAGTGGTAAGACTGATCTGAGGACAGTCATTATGGCTAGGAAGGCTTCGTCTAATGGTGCGTTCACACCGGACGCAAATAGCGCGTCAGGCACGAGTGATTTCAATGTTAAGTCAATGCAAAGACGCGTTACGCGCGTAAAAAATTCCTGCGGCGCGAATGAGGCGTAGAGCGCGGCGCGGTAGACGCGAATTCGCCTCATTCGCGCGTCAAGTTCGCGCGAATGGCGCGAATTAAGCGTCTGGCGCGTTAAGCGCGTTACGCGCGAATGATTTAGTTAGTGCTATTTGTGCATTCACGCGTTTGACGCGATTTCGCGTCTGCCGCCCGAGTTGAAAAATCTGAACTTCTGCGTCAATTCGCGCCGCGTTAACCAATCAGGAGCCTAGCTGCTTGCTGCTGTCACGTGGTGAAGTATCTGGATGCTTCAATAAATTATTTTGTAATATGACTGTGGTTCTAATGCACAACAAAGCAAATATTTTATCACATAAAACTTGGTTTCAATATATGAGACATTCATTTTGTATTGAATGCTATTTATTCCATATCTAGATTATATGAAATATTATTATAATGTAAAGACAACCAACATACTGCATAAGTTCGTGTCTGGACAGTGTTGTGTGAGAGAGAGAGAAAAATCACAGGACAGATTAATCACTTTTGGAGGCTGGCTCCATTTATCATCAAAACAAAAATAAATGACAGATTAGGTGGATGAGGGCGAGGGTGATCCTCGCTCCAATGCGGGACAACAGGTCATCAAGCTGGGCGCGGGACAGGCGGAAGTACCGCTGAAAGCCGCCGTCATCCAGGCGCAGCTCCTGGAGCGAGCCAATGGTGAAACTCGCCACACTGGGTTCGCCTTCGAAGGGTCTGGTGGACACAAATACGGCGACGATTACCCCTACGCCGCCGTTCTGCTCTCTAGAGCAAATACAGAGCGGTGACTCTCTCGATGAATGCTCGATCAACATAAAAAAGATGGCCGCCAACGGGTTTCGATTCTGACGTAAATTTCGCTTCAAACTTTTGTTTTTACGCGCGTCAGTTTCACTCTTGACACGCGAATTAACACAAAGTGGTCAAGCGTCAAACTAGACGCGGTAGACGCGAATTTGACGCGCTATTCGCATCCGGTGTGAACGCACAGTAAGAAGTCCTGACGCCACTGGTGTCAGGATGCTGAGGGTGGTCCCCACCGTGAGAGGGAGGTGTTCACCGCTTCAGACGGTGCCCGTTCTCTCACGGTGCCCTCAGGGGTCCCTTCTGCCAACCCCGCCTTCGTGTCGGGGCGCAGACGGGCCCAGCGAGCGCTTTCCCGAGGGACGCTCGCCCCCTCTGAGGAGGGGTTTAGAGCAGTCAGACCAGTTGTCCCCTGCTGGTGCGCCGTTACAGGACGCTGTGTCTGCTGCTCAAAATATTCCAGAGGCCAGCCTCGAGAGGCTGGTACCCTTAGTAGATTTTCTGGCAGAGTGGAAAAGTCTTCCAAAAATATCTCAGTGGGTTCTGCATTCGATAGAAAGGGGTTATGCCATTCAGTTCAGATCTCCTCCTCCTCGATTCAACGGGGTGAACAACAAGAGATGACCTTTTCACCTTTCAACAAGAGGTGAAAACGCTCCTTCAAAAGGAGGCTATAGAACGGGTTCCTCCTCCCAGCGAGGAGTCAGGTTATTACAGCCGATATTTCATCGTTCCAAAGAAGGATGGGGGGTTGCGTCCAATTTTAGATCTGCGCCTATTAAATCGTGCTGTAGCCAAGCTCAAATTCAAGATGCTTCTGCTAAAGCAAATCATGTCACAAATCAGGTCCGAGTTCTGGTTTGTCACGATAGATCTGAAGGACGCATACTTCCACATCTCCATCCTTCCGCAACACAGGAAGTTCCTGAGGTTCGCTTTCGGGGGCGAAGCGTACCAATATCGTGTTCTTCCGTTTGGCCTAGCGCTCAATCGCAGAAGCAAGCGGCACGGCATCGAGATGTCGTCCTCGCACACATATCTCCATCACAGATAACATCTTTTCTGGGGGTACTATGGGATTCTGTGGCAATGCGGGCTCGCCTGTCGCCTGCCCGCATCGCTTCGATTCTCTCAGCTGTAAAAAGAGTAAAGCTAGGCCAGTTGCTCAATGTAAAGCAGTTCCAGAGACTGCTGGGTCTGATGGCAGCAGCGTCCAGGGTTATACCCTGCGGCCTGCTGTACATGAGACCATTACAGTTGTGGCTCAGGACCAAGGGGTTCTCCCCGAGGGGAAACCCCCTCCGCGTGATCAAAGTTACACGGAGTTGTCTCCGTGCTCTGATCATGTGGAGGGATCCTTGGTTTCTGTCCCAGGGACCTGTGTTGGGAGCTCTTTGTCGTCGTGTAACGCTAACGACAGATGCTTCCCTCACAGGCTGGGGGGCGATCATGAGTGGTCGCTCAGCCCAGGGTCTGTGGCAGGACCATCATCGATTTTGGCATATAAATTGTCTAGAGATGTTGGCAGGGTTTCAGGCTCTGAAGCACTTCCTGCCAGACCTGAGAGGTCATCATGTTCTTGTCCGGTCCGACAACACATCGGTGGTCTCTTACATAAACCATCAGGGGGGTCTGCGCTCTCGCCCGTTATACAATCTGGCTCGCCGGATCCTTCTATGGTCCCAGGGGAAGCTTCTCTCATTGAGGGCGATTTATCTCCCGGGGTATTTAAATCAGGGAGCGGACATCCTGTCGAGGCAGGAGCCGAGGCCCGGGGAATGGAGACTCCACCCCGAGGTGGTGGAGCTCCTTTGGATGCAGTATGGTCGTGCCGAGGTAGACCTATTTGCGTCCAGGGAGACATCACACTGTCCACTGTGGTTTTCTCTCAGTCATCCAGCCCTGCTGGGGTTGGACGCTATGGTGCAGGCGTGGCCGAGGTCACGCCTGTACGCCTTTCCCCCGATTGCTCTGCTCCCAGGAGTTCTGGAGAGGGTTCGCCGGGACGGGGTCAGTCTATTATTGGTAGCCCCATTTTGGCCGGCCCGAGTATGGTTCACGGACCTAGTGTCTCTTCTAGACGGCTCTCCTCTGGAGATTCCGATCAGGAGGGACCTTCTCTCTCAGGCGAGCGGGTTGATACTTGATACGATTTTCCAGAGTTGTGGAAGCTATGGGCTTGGCCTCTGAGGGGGCCCAGCTCGTAGGGGCTGGTCTCTCAACCGAGGTTGTTGAGACCATCCTTCATTCCAGAGCTCCTTCCACGAGGAGGTTATATGCCTTGAAGTGGAGGCTCTTCACTTCTTGGTGTGGAGAACACCTGTTGGACCCAGTTAACTGCCCAGTGGGTGCAGTGCTTGAGTTCCTGCAGGAGCGTTTCTCCTCAGGGCTATCCCCCTCCACACTAAAGGTGTATGTGGCGGCACTGGCTGCTTACCATGTCCCTTTCAGTGGAGTCTCTCTGGGGAGACACCCATTTATAACTCGCTTTCTTCGTGGTACTTTGAGGCTGAGGCCTGTAGTCCGCATGAGGGTGCCAGCATGGGACTTAGCTATCGCCCTAGAAGGTCTTTCCCTAGCTCCCTTTGAGCCTATTGAAGAAGTTGCTGATAAGTTTATTACTTTGAAGACTATTTTTCTCCTTGCCATTTCTTCTCTTAAGAGAATCGGAGATATTCAGGCTCTCTCGGTTGGTCCTTCGTGTTTGGAGTTTTCACCTGGGATGGTGAAGGCTTTTCTCCACCCCAGGCCAGGTTATGTCCCTAAGGTTCCTACCAATGTGGCCAGACCTATAGTTCTGCAGGCCTTCTGTCCTCCTCCTTTTACATAATCTGATCAGGAAAAACTTAATCTGCTCTGCCCTGTTCGGGCTTTAGATGCTTACGTCCACAGAGCTGCTCTGTGGAGAAAATCAGAACAGCTGTTCGTTTGTTTTGGACCACCTAAGAAGGGGTCCCCAGTGTCTAAGCAGAGGATGAGCAAGTGGGTGGTTGAGGCCATCTCACTTGCCTATGAGTCGGTTGGTCAGCCTTCACCTTTGGCTGTCCGAGCTCACTCTACCAGGAGTATGGCGGCTTCCAAAGCCTTATTGTCAGGAGTCTCCCTCCAGGACGTTTGTGATGCGGCAGGCTGGTCCTCACCGGATACTTTCGTCAGGTTTTATGACCTAGACCTCAGCTCCACCCCTGGGGCGCAGGTGCTTTCGGCTGAATTTAATCTTTGATTCACACAGTCGGTCACTTGCTCTTATGGCGACGTGGGTATTAGCGTTCCCGCAGCGTTTCACGCAGCTACGTATGTAACCCTAGTTCCCTGAAGGAACGAGACGCTGCGTGTCGTTGCCATATTCCTGGCATTCCCTTGATCGACTTGCTTCAGAATTTTTCCAGAAGCTGTCGCCATTGTGTTCAGGGGTGTGCTTTATAGTTTCCTGGTCGATGACGTCCCTCGTGACGTTCCGTCTCACCATTGGGCTGATTCCATACGTGCTTCATGACGCACAACTCAAGAGGCGTTCCCGCAGCGTCTCACGCAGCGTCTCGTTCCTTCAGGGAACTAGTGTTACATACGTAACCCGGTACGTTTTTCAAGATGGCGGAACGAAGCCTCCGTGGACCTACCCGTCACATGTATATAAAAATGGGAAAGAGAATCTGTTTCAAAATTCAAAGTTCAGTTGAAAGATCAACCTGTTACTCAACGTGGCATCTTGTCTACTGTTGCTTCTGTTTATGATCCTCTTGGACTTATTGCACCAGTGGTGTTGAGTGGAAAAGGAATATTGCAGGATGTGTGTAAACGTGGTAGTGGATGGGATGACCCTCTATCGAAGGATCTTGATCTAAGGTGGGAGCGATAGAGACAAGATTTAAACCATCTGCAGAAAAAAGATGTACCGCAAACATATGCACCATCTAGTTTCGGAAAGGGTATTCAAGTTGAATTGAATCACTTCTCTGATGCTAGTGTATGCAGTATGCTTAAGAGAGAACTGGACTATGCTGTTTTCAAGGAGATGTTTTGGACAGATTCGAAAGTAGTATTGGGATATATAATTAATGAGGCACGCCGATTTCATACTTTTGTTGCTAATTGAGTACAAAGAATACACCTCAGTACAACTCCCTAGCAGTGGAAGTATGTTCCAATGGAGGAAAACCCTGCTGATCATGCATCCAGAGGTTTGCCAGCAAAGGTGATACTCACCTCAAACTGGTTCACTGGCCCTAAGTTTTTGTGGGACAAAGAAATGTCTGGACCAGAGGAACATGTTCCTGAACTTCTGCTTGGAGATCCAGAGGTAAAAACATGTTGTACTTTGAATATTGATTGCACAAAAAATCTGAGCTTGATAGATCTTCTGTAAAAGTTTTCTTCTTGGTCAAAAGCAATCAGAGCTGTAGCTCGTCTTTTAAGGAGAGCTAACAAAGACAAATCTAATCATCTCAGTACCGTGTCTGAGCGACAAAAGGCAGAACTTCATATAATCAAATGTCTGCAAGATAGTTCCTACAAGGAATCTGAGAGGGATAAAGAGTGGAAGAAGTATCTCATCTCGCAGTGCATTGTACTCTCTTGACCCCTTTCATGGATAAAGATGGTGTACTCAGGGTAGGAGGTAGACTTTGCTGTTCAACCTTTCCAGACTCCGTAAAACATCCTATAATAATCCCAAGAAATCATCAGATCACAAAAATGGTTGTTGCTCACTTTCACAACGAAGTTGCGCAGCAAGGGAAAGGATTTACTAGAAACTAGATAATATCTAATGGGTTTGGATACTAGGGATCAACAGAATTGTGACATCCTGTATTAGGAGTTGTATTATTTGTAGAAAGCACAGGCTACCTGTTGAAGGACATAGAATGGCTGAACTTCCCAAAGAGAGAGCGGTTCCATCACCTCCGTTTACATACGGGCATGGATTCCTTTGGCCCATTCCTTATCAAGCAGGGCAGAAGTGTTCATAAACGATATGGTTTTCTTTTTACTTGTTTCAGTTCCCGTGCTGTACACATTGAGATGCTTACTCATATGACAGCAGATTCTTTCATCAATGCTCTGCATTGTTTTATTGCCATGAGAGGCACTGTGCAACAGATAAGGTCCGATCAAGGAAGCAATTTCGTGGGAGCAAAAAATGAGTTGAGAGATGCACTTAAAGAAATGGATGTGGAAAGAGTAAAAACCTTCCTATCAGAGAAGCAATGTGACTTCATCATGAATGCACTGCATGCAAGTCATGCTGGCGGTGTGTGGGAACATCAAATTAGGACAGTAAGATCTGTGCTAAACGTTACTCTTGCACTTCATCCGGAAAGGTTAAATGACTCCTCTTTACAAGCTTTTTTGTATGAAGCGATGGCCATTGTGAATAATAGGCCGCTTACTGTTGATTGCCTGACTGATCCTCAAAGTCTAGCACCAATCACTCCAAATCATCTGCTTACGTTAATATCGACTACTGCTTTGCCTCCATCAGAAAATTTCGTCAGGGAGGATGTATTCGCATGGAAAAGATGGAGACATGTAAAGTATTTAGCGGAACAATTTTGGAGTCGCTGGCACAAAGAGTATCTTGTGAATATAGCCGCCCGACAAAAGTGGAACGCGTCAAAGAAAAATCTTCAAGTTGATGATCTTGTTATAGTCAAAGAAGAGGAAATGCCTAGAAACGAATGGAGGCTTGGCAGAATAATGGAAAAATGATTTTTAGCGACGACGGGCTTGTAAGAAGAGCCAAGATTTCTCTAGGCGACCCAAAGATTGATGCAAAAGGTAAGCGTGTTAACAAACCTTCCATAATTGAAAGACCAGTGCAAAAACTCATTTTATTAATGGAGGGATATTAGTTTGTCTTTTTTTTCTCTCATTTGAAAGTTTCTCAATGAGATAAGGAAAGGTTGAGTATCATTTTTAATATTTGTAAACTCATGGTTTAGAATTTTAAAGTTGGTTTAAAGTCAAATTGTATAAAATAAAAAAACAAACATAAAAATAAAAAAGATAAACCCCCCAAAAAATGTGTAAAGATAAAAGGAGAAATAAAGGGAAATTATTAGTGCTTGTATATTTGGTGTGAGATTTGCACTCATAATTTGGTGGGAGTGTTAATAACTTTGTTGTTTGCCTTGAAATATACAAATAATATATTCCTCAAACGATTTATTTATTGTTTATTTTTGTATGGTATTTAATTTTTTATTTTGTTTCATTTGTGTTGTGGTAACAGAGGTCTTTTATTTTGAAATTCACTCACATGAGCGGATATAATGCGCATATGGTCAGAACATTTCAGTATGGAACGAGACCCAGGCATACATGGTTATGGTATCAAAGGTTTACGGTTTGCAAGGAGTTTAAAAGGATTTAGCTCCTGGTTTGAATGGAGAACCAAGGTATGATTAACTTATAGACTTCCTGTTATCTTTATGTCTTTGTTTTGATTTATATTATTTGTATCAAGATTACTTATTGGTTGTTGCTTTGTATAATGTTTAAGTCATTAATTTTACTTTTTTTTTGATGGATGTTTATTTCAAGGTTTATTCATTTTGGTATTTTGTTTTGCTTATGTACAAGCTTTTACGTTGATTCTCAACGAACATGGTGTCCAACGGTGCTATTATCTGTGATAACGGACATTCGAATAAAGTGTGGGAATCATCAGTCAAAGAGTCCAATCTTTCTTGAACCAGGCAGCTACAAACATAAGGTACTGAGAAATATGAGAGAAGTGCAGAGAAACTGTTAAATAGTTTGAGTGTATCCATGGTTCAGCAGAAAACAGAGAGTCAAGAAGTCAGCGAAAGTGCCTTGTTCCAGAGTGGCTTGCACTTACCGATGCAATGTACTGTCAATTATCCATTTTCCGATTTCCCACAGAAACGTGCCGCGAATGTCAGAATCCGAGTGGCGGATGATTTTCACCCGCGGAATCCTGCCGCAAATCCCGCTTATAGCCGAAGTGGAGATCGATGGATCAGTTTGTATGCAGAGCCGAGCCTGCTTGCAGAGCGCCAAGCCGTCAGTTTCAAATAACAAAACTGGCTATTACCACATGCTTCAATGTGTGCTGGAAACAAGCCACAATGCAGCTAGAGATGGATCTCTGTGTTATCCTGATTCGAAAACCGTTGCCACAGATCTAGGCTGAAGACAAGCCACACTGCAGCAGGTCAATTTAGGCTGAAGACCAGGTGGAGTAGACCGAGATCCTCGCGAAAACAAGCAGGTAGGCCTCAGACCAGGTGGAGTAGGCCGAGATCCTCTCGAAAACAAGTAGGTAGGCCTCAGACCAGGTGGAGTAGGCCGAGATCCTCTTGAAAACAAGTAAGTAAGTCTCAGACCAGGTGGGGTAGGCCGAGATCCCTTTCGAAAACAAGTAGGTAGGCCTCAGACCAGTTGGAGTAGGCTGAGATCCTCTTTAAAACAAGCAGGTAGGCCTCAGACCAGGTGGAGTAGGCTGAGATCCTCTCAGAATAGCTGTAGCCAGATAGCATAGGGTTTAGTGTGCGCTGGAAGCAAACCACGATGCAGCTGGAGATAGATGTTGTTGTCTTGCTGTAAATCCTGTTTCAAGAACCCCTGTCACAGATCTAGGCTGAAGACAAGCCACACTGCAGCAGGTCCCTGGGCTGCAGCATGAAGATAGGCCTCAAACCACATAATAGGCCAAGATCTTTTCTTCCTGAAGGAAATGGACCCATCCCCTCTTCCCCCACATTGCCATATTTGACAAAAAACACAACACTTTGTTTTTATTGTGAGTATACACAAAAAAAATAGACACTTAACAGGATCGAATGATGTATAACACTTATATGTAAGATCAAAATCAATAGAGTATTTTGATTCTCTTTTGCACTGATAAGAAAAAAAGTGAGCTGGTATCGCCGCCGATATCGCCGACCCCAGAGGGTTAATTCTGAAAAAACAGAGATTCTAATTATTGGACAAAAAACGTCCTCACATACTAGCCTAGAAAACTGTCTAACCCTTGATAGCTGCACTGTCAAGTCTTCGTCGTCGGTTAGGAACCTAGGTGTGCTCTTTTGATTTCAATCTTTCATTTTAAAGT
Source organism: Siphateles boraxobius (assembly GCF_051911475.1). Taxonomy (NCBI): domain Eukaryota; kingdom Metazoa; phylum Chordata; class Actinopteri; order Cypriniformes; family Leuciscidae; genus Siphateles; species Siphateles boraxobius. Next base: position 5,448,768 of record NW_027509197.1, read on the forward strand.
CACATGTCTAGTATTTATAAAACCGCATCTTTATGCTCTCAATGACAAATGCGGAACAGTTAGATAATATTTTCATGACATCAAGGTTAGATTATTGTAATGCTATTATAGGTGGTTGCCCTGCACGCTTAATAAACAAACTTCAGCTGGTCCAAAACGCAGAAGTATGACCATATTAGTCCGGTTCTGTCAACACTGCATTGGCTCCCTATTAAACATCATATACATTTTTAAATATTGCTGATTACTTGCAAAGCACTAAATGGTTTAGCTCCCCAGTACTTGAGCGAGCTCTTAACGCATTATAGTCCGTCACGTCTATTGTAATCTCAAAATTCCAGTCAGTTGATAATACCTAGAATATCAAAATCAACTTTCTGGCGGTAGATCCTTTTCCTATTTAGCACCAAAACTTTGGAACAGTCTTCCTAACATTGTCCCGGAAGCAGACACACTCTGTCAGTTCAAATCTAGACAAAAAACACATCTCTTTGACCTAGCATACACATAACACATTATAGACTACTATAATTCAATGATAGGCTGCATAGATTAGGTCAACCGGAACCGGGAACACTTCCCATAAATCCATAAACCCCTTGCAACCAGGTGTTTAATCCAATTTAGAGCGGCAAAGCGATTATGCGCATCCCATGCACAGAATGATGCACTTGAAGCAACGCGAAGTCACAGCGTGCAGCACTTCGCATTGAAAAGTTCAAAGCACAAAGCTAAGAGATATTTGATGCTTAGTGTATTATAATCTATGCAACAGTTTATTGAGCCTTTTCTTTTAACAGTTTTAAATTTCATTTACAGTCCGCATGAAGAACAATTCATAGAGCTTTCTTCTCCAGTGCTGTAAACTAACAGACACCTGAGAGAAAGGAATATGATTTAGAAAACGCAACAAACTCCAGCAAGATTAAGTCATTTTATACAAACCATAGACCTTTATCTACAAATATGTATATTAATGGAAAGTAATAATGGGAACATTGAACTTGAAGAGAGTGTCATCGTTCTAATGTCATAACCGAACGCAACGCGCTGTTTGAATGCTGAATGGAGAATGACTGAGGAGATGAGTTTCCATTAACTTTAACTTAACGACTCAAATATAAATTTTAACCTCACATTATGCTATCGAATGACTTTAGAAGTCTTGGAATATAGTGCATGAAAATTTTATGGTGCTTTACAATGTTTTTTATGCCTTTAGTGGGGCTTAACATTAACAGAATAGTATTTGTTTGTATTTATTTATATAGCACATTTAAAAACAGCAAACAGGGCTGACCAAAGTGCTGAACAATACACAAGATAAAGAACAAAGACAAACCACACAATCATGACAGAAGCTCACAATGAATTAAAAGCTAAAGAAAAAAAATAGGTTTTAAGAGAGGATTTAAAAACAGTTACAGATTGAGCAGCTCTGATGTAAACCGGAAGGCTGGTCCACAGCCTAGGGCCAGCAACAGCAAAGGCTCTGTCCCCTCTATTTTTTAACCTAGATCTGGGGACAGACAGAAGTCTCTGATCACCAGACCTCAGGTTTCGTGTGGGGTTGTGTGGACAGAGTAGCTCAGACAAATAGCTCGGTGCCAGATTATTTACGGATTTAAAAACAAATAAAAGAATTTTAAACTCGATTCTAAAATGCACAGGTAGCCAATGCAGAGATTTTAAGATAGGTGAAACATGATCAAATTTGCGTTTTCTTTTGAGGAACTTTGCAGCAGCGTTCTGTACTAATTGGAGACGCGCAATAGACTGTTTGGGTATGCCGAAGTAGAGAGAGTTGCAATAGTCCAACCGCGATGTAATGAGCGCATGGATTGCAATCTCTAGTGTTTTCTCAGAAAGGGAGGATTTAATTTTAGAGAGAAGACGTAACTGAAAAAAGCAAGAACTAATCACCGCATTGATTTGTTTTTCAAATTTCAGGTTTTGATCCCAGAGAACACCTAGGTTCTTAATGCAAGATGACTTTGGATCAAGATAGTCCAGATCAATGTTGCTGCTATTATAGTTGTCATGGGTGCCAAAGACTATAACCTCGGTCTTGGATTCATTCATAAATAAGAAGTTTTGAGAAAACCACATTTTTACTTCCTCTATGCATGCAAAAATACATTTTAGTGCAGTATCTTTGTTGCGTTTCAGAGGGAAATAAATTTGTGTATCATCTGCATAGCAGTGAAATGATACGCCATGCTTTCTGAAAATGGAGCCCTGAAATAGTGGAGTTCTGAAATAGTATGCACAATATCGGACCTCACTGAGAAGCTGCAGCCCTGGCGGGAGGTTTTTTGGTGTGGCGGACCACCACGGCAGAATGAATGTAGCAGAAACACTGTAGTCTCTCTGTTTATCTCGAGGTTAACCCTCTGAGGTCTAGGGTGTTTTTGGGGTCCTTGAGATGTTTTAACATGCCCTGACATTTGTGCTTTTTTCAGTTGCTTATAAACATATTAATTGCAAAGGTGTAATTATACTCTATTTAGCACAAACAGGGCTACCATAATATGTGAGCAAGATGTATGTACATGTTTGTATTTTTGAGAGAATATTGTTTTTGCATGGTTATTGAAAAAACTAAAACTTAAAGTGTCTGAAATAAGGCCACACAACACATACTAAATATGTCCACAAGACTTTTGACTAAATGGGTGTTGTTGCCTAGAATTTTTGCTTCAAAATGATCTGAAAATCATCCTGCCTAATCATTTACACAAAACAATACATTGATTTAAATTTTATAAGACACCTTTTGTTTGGAAAGGCAATGTGCGCTGAGGCGTGTTCACACCTGAGAAGACAAAGGCCGGATAATGTGCCAGCTGCATATTAATGAGCCTTTCACACAGCTGTGTCACTGGGTATCAAAGAATGCGACCTCGGACAAAAGAATATATATATATATATATATATATATATATATATATATATATATATATATATATTACAATTAGAAATTGTAACCAATTACTAATAGGTTACAATTACAACAACAGTTACAATTTTTACAATATTTCAAGTATATTCTTTCTTTGTAAAAAGGTATACATTTTATCATAAGTATTAAAAAAGGTAAGGATTCATTGGTTTGAATATTGGAACAAACACTAACATCTTAGTTGATAATTCAATATACCTACTTTATTTTTGACAAAACATCCCATACTATAGTATATTTAACATATGAGCAGAAATTGGCGAACAAAAGCCTATTTAATGTGACAGTAGTCTTTTTCTTACAGTCAAAACTTTATAATCTATGCAAAACAAATCACGAAATCTTGTCTAAACATTCATATTTAGTCTGTAACATCGTGTTTATGATATTATATTAGCATGTTAATTTGCAGTTTGTTGCTTATACAGACATTTTTTTTCAACATATTTCAGTCTATTTTTACTCATCTTAGTAGGATAGCAATATAGTTTGGATGTGTTCATGTACGTTTACTAATGTAGGTGCGAGAGTGAATGAACGGCACAGAAACACGCGCTGTATAACTAGTAAACAACGCGCTCGCGCCTGTGTCGTTCATTCATCATTTAGCCTACACACAGACACGCAATTCATATTTAAACAGTCTTTTTGCAGTTTACAGACATCGCGATTAGAACAAAGAACTTAAAGGAGAACTCCGGGCAATTTTTAAGTTAATCTTGATCGTTAGACCTTTGTGAGTACTGACTATAGAAAAAAAAACGAACCGGATTGGTGCTTGCTACGCGGAGCTGCAACCGCGAATGCCCAGAGCTCCCACCCAGCTAAAACGGCAGCTATGGGGGCATCGACATAAAGAGCGTTTTTGAGCCTCTTAACAGACACAAAATGCAATTAAAATGTCTGTCCAACATGAACAGGGACCCTACATGTGAACAAGATGCGTTTAGCAACTTAGCCATTGTTTCAACTCACCTAAATAGTCTTTTAGACGGCAAGCTGTAGTCTCGCGCTGCAGTCCCGTGCTGTAGCCGGAAAAGGTAAACAATGTCCAGGTGGGAGGAGCGTTGATCATGTGCGACGAGTCTTCGTACATGGAATGGCATTTTTCTTCAAACGGCCCCGCTGTGTTGAGTGTGTGTAGTCATCCTTGTCAAAGTGTTCACTGCAAATGCGGTAATCTTTAGCGCGTAGTACTTCTATGGGAGTTTGCACATCAAGTTGAAATACAACTAGCCACAAACTGCAGAATCTCAAGGTCATGGAAAGGAAGACGATGAAAATTTAAGCTCTTATATTTTCGCATTCTGTTGTCACAATTCGGAAAGGCACAAACACGAACCATTTCTTCTTCACTTGTAAGCAACTCTGATCATAACTCGTCGCACATGATCAACGCTCCTCCCACCTGGACATTGTTTACCTTTTCCGGCTACAGCAAGGGACTGCAGCGCGAGACTACAGCTTGCCGTCTAAAAGACTATTTAGGTGAGTTGAAACAATGGCTAAGTTGCTAAACGCATATTGTTCACATGTAGGGTCCCTGTTCATGTTGGACAGACATTTTAATTGCATTTTGTGTCTGTTAAGAGGTTCAAAAACGCTCTTTATGTCGATGCCCCCATAGCTGCCGTTTTAGCTGGGTGGGAGCTCTGGGCATTCGCGGTCGCAGCTCCGCGTAGCAAGCACCAATCCGGTTCGTTTTTTTTTTTCTATAGTCAGTACTCACAAAGGTCTAACGATCAAGATTAACTTAAAAATTGCCCGGAGTTCTCCTTTAAGAATAAATGACTTACTACATCAGCTGGATCCGTTGCTCCTCGAAATGAAACTACCAGCACTTCTGGTACATTTTCCAGGGTTATTAGTATTATTCCTCACAGTGCAGGGATACGCTGTGTACACAGCGGTAGTAAGATACTTACTAAACTTGATCTGTTTTATAATCCAGCTGGTGGGCGTTGGCATGTTTGAATGGCTTGCCTTAGCTGGAAAGAAAAAGACTGACATCTCTCTTTTCATACAGATTACATAAACTGAGAATATTTGTTTTTTATATAAATTAATCCATTTAAAAGAAGAGAGTTCAAGCTTCATTATGGAAAAACACTCTTGCCTGTATGACAAGTATTCGCGGAATTACAGTTAATTTTCGTACGCGTTTCAGAAGGGACTCACTGACAGAGAGAAGGCAAAACTAGCATCATGTTTATTTTTCTTTATTTGACTAAAAGCACAATACTTTGTTTATATTGTGAGTATACACAAAAAATACACACTTAACAGGATCGAATGATGTATAACACTAACACATAAGATTAAAATCAACAAAGTATTTTGAGTCTCTTTTGCACTGATAAGAAAAAAAGCGAGACTATCGCGCCGGTGCGATAGCAGACCTCAGAGGGTTAACCGCATTCCGCCGGATCCAGGCAGTATCCGGATCTGATGAAGAACCTGCGCCTGGACACGATGACAACGCAGTCCTGAAGTGTCAACTAGTCTCTCCACTGTGAAGGCCTCCTTCCCTCCCTCCTTCCAAACATAAATACGTCATCAACTAGGCTTTATCGTTATTATCGCGGGAAGATTTATTCTTATCGTGAGAAGAATTTTTACCGGTATATCGCAAACGATAATATATTGCCCATCCCTGACACACAAGCAATATAAACATCACAGACACATGCTATTACAGTTGGCTATTACAGCAGGCAAGTTTCCGAATGCCCTAAGTAAAGTTCTGTCATGAAAACTCTCTGGAGATTGGTATGGTAACAGATTGGCATGGTAATGAATATGACAATGTTAATGTATTTGGTCTAGGTGAAATAGATCTGCTACGCTGCAGAGCAAGTAAAGAGACTTGCTAGTGCCAATCCTTTTTTACAGACATTGCTGTGAGCATGTAAGACATGCTGCTGCTGCACATATAACATACATGATTTAACCCCGCAGCAGATCTATACAGGTGGAGCTGAGCAAGCACTAGCATGACGTGAACTGGTTCTGGCATGGCAGGCATAATGGGAACGGGAACAGGCTCTGGCGTAGAGGGTCAGGCATAGTTCGAATTACAGGGGGTACTGGGGGGTACTATACCCCCCAATGAAGACCCAGTACCTCCCAAAGGGACAGAAATATCAGTTTTTGGGGGGTCAGATACTTTTTCTGATATTGTGAAAAAATATAATTAGAGTTACAATGGGCTACAAGTCAACTCCTATTTTCACTGTTGGAACATTTTAATGTAAAGCGATTTCAGACACCTCTATTGTGGACCGTACCATTTTTAACCACGTGACTAGAAGCAACGGAGATAGAGAACGGTTTGCTGCTGACGTGCATGGATAAATGTAAGTTGCTAGCTGACGTCTAGCTTGTTGATTTTACAACCTTCATTTATTAACGTGTTTTGTTCTTTCATTGCTCATGTCACGTCTTCATACATTGAATTACCGGCTACTTACCTGCTACTTACCCATTGAGGCTAGTTAAGTGGACCTTAGTTACCAAGGTTAGTTAGCAAGGTTGGGTAGCAAGATAATTCTCAATTTAAATTAAGCTTTACATTGTGGTGAGGTAAAATCAGGGGCGGAGCTACAAACAACATTATTAGTGTATTAGAGGCGTGGGCGCGATCGAACTGTGTGTGTGTGTGTCAGAGAGAGAGAGAGAGAGAGAGAGAGAGAGAGAGAGAGAGAGAGGCGCGGGCGCGATCGAACTGTGTGTGTGTGAGAGAGAGAGAGAGAGAGAGAGAGAGAGAGAGAGAGAGAGAGAGAGAGAGAGAGAGAGAGAGAGAGAGAGAGAGAGAGAGAGAGAGAGAGAGAGAGAGAGAGAGAGAGAGGCGCGGGCGCGATCGAACTGTGTGTGTGTGTGTGTGTGTGAGAGAGAGAGAGAGAGAGAGAGAGAGAGAGAGGCGCGGTCGCGATCGAACTGTGTGTGTGTGTTTGTCCTATGACTAAATCTGTTCATATTTCCTCAAAACTCACTAGAAGACATCATTTGAGGGGTCTTTTTTTTTTAAAAATCTCCTGGGGTGCAAACCCCCAAGAATTGCTTTTTCACAAAGTACAATTTAATTATAGACAACACCGATTGTTGATAGTGATTACACAGAGAAAGGGTCCACAATTCACAAATTAAGACCCTCACCATCCAAAAACCCAGCTACATCTCTGATTTGACTCCCCCTCCGTGTAATGTAGTATAGAGAACAAAACACATTCAATGAAAACCGTAGCATTTTAAATTATGAATAATGTCCATGGCCCCCTTCCTGAAACCTCATGCCACCCCTTTACCACCCCAGGTGGTAGTATGGTTTTTCATAGTATGCTCCTTAATCACATTAAAGATTGTGTTGATTTGACACTGACTACCATAGACTACAATGGAAAATTGGTTTCTGTTTATACAGTATATGAGAGGGTTGGGTCTTACCTCCAGGTCTTATGAAATCTAAAAATAAACCAAATCAATATTTCATGAAATAGGCAATAGGCTTCTTGAAAAGGTATTACTTTTACTAGTAATTAGAATGGTATTTCAGTGCACTTAACTTCTAACTTTTGGGAGTTGATCAAAACAGTTATTTTTTGGATATATAATAACAATGAGATATTCTGTAGCCTACTGATTATCAGTTTGTCGCATGTTTAGACCTTGTATGTGTGTTGCACAACACATGTTGCACTTGGTGATCACGGTGGGGATTGATATGGTAGTGGACCATGATGGTTATATAAGAAGTGAAGGGGCAGAACACCCCAGTTATGGTGGGGTAATTCGCACTCTGGGGTCAGGGTACTGTGGGATTGCGGGGCCCTTCGTCCGCAAAACCCACAGTAAAAAATGAGCCGCTTGTTTTTCTTAAAATGAAGAAAAAAAACATGATGCACGTTCTGTCTTCTCTCTCAATGTGAAGTTCATTCTGAAACGTGACAGAAAATTATCTGTAACTCAGCCAATACTTGCCACCCACACATGAAAGTAATGTCTTTACAAAGCTTGAAGTCTCCTTTTTTAAATGAAGTAAATCATATAAAAAACAAATATTCTCGGTTTAAGAAATCCGTATGAAAGCAACGACATGTACAGTTTCTCCAGTCCGAGCTCATTAACTTTAATTTGACCACACCCCCACAAGCGCGAGCTGTTCTCATTCAAATGATCCACGTGAAGGAACGCAGAGCTGTTAACGCCCTCATCAGCTCGAAACAAAGAATCACCGACTCCAGTATTTCTCTACTTTTCATCATTTTGGAAGACTGTTTGTGCTGTGGATTTACCTTGGATTTACCTCAGAAGAAGACGTTTTGTCTATGAGAACAATTTCTAAGGTAAGAGACATAATAGTAAGTGTTTTATTGTTGCATAAACTTTACATTGTAGCTACTAAACTGGTGCCAGTTTAAAATGTTATGAAATGAGATACAAGTATCCTAGTATGAGTGTTTATTCAAATATAGTGAATATTTTAATGTTTAGACCTGTGTTTACTGTTAAATACTGTGTTTGTGGATATCTGCTCAAACGTAGATGTATAATGTAACAATAATGTTTCATAGTTTGGAGCGGCTTGATCGCTGCACGCGCTGAGTTTGGGTCTGAGTCACGCTGTGTGTTTGAAAAGCAAAACCACTGTTGCCAACTAATTTTCAGGGAAAGTTACTGAAGGCAGATCGATTTGTTGCTAAAAGTTGCTAAATGGTGTCATTACGTAATCGCAACGCAAAACTACGCCATTATGAAATACGCAGATATTATTTGAAATGCTAATTTAGATTTGTTTGTAAAATATATATATATATATACACATACATACCGCATATGTAAAAGTAATACAAACAATATTTTGTTTTATGATCAGATTTTTTTATTTTTAAATACAGCATTGATATTGAACAATTACATTTTATGTAGGCTATTTTCTTATTAACCAGTGAAACTACACATGAAATGTGTTTAAATTATTTTACCAAAAATGTGAAATGCATGCTACTGCTGCCTGCAGCCTCTGTGCCTGTCTATATAGACCTTATGTAGCCCCGCCCCTGCGTTCATTGTATTTTGTCTTCCGGTTCTCTTACGAGAGTATCTCTTGTACTGCGTAATATCTTACGCTATGGTGAAATCCTCTTTTACGCGAGATATTGAAGCCAAAAATTATCCTTAATTTTGAATCAATGTAAAACGCGTTGCGACAGCATGCAGATATAGGCAAGGCGGCTCGCGTGCCTATTGGCTGACCTGTGGCAACAGCAGCAGCCTATCGAGAGAGGCCCTGCGTGACGTGATACCCATTGGGGGCGTTTCGCGCCCATTTACGTCACGTCCCGCCAGAATAGGCGTGGCCTTGGCCTATAAATACAGCTCAACAGGCTGATACAAACTGATTTTCATCTCTTCAGCGAAGCAATACTGCATCGCTGGATCCGGAGTGAGAAGCCACACCGTCCGAGAAAAAGCCTTCTGCGGGACGAGCCTTCGAGCCTGAAGCCCTGGCATTCACCTCGCCGCCTTCAGCTACCCTTTCCGGCGTTTATATCCTTTCATTGATAAGTGTGTGTGTTTGCCGCTGCGACTCACAGTCTCTCTCTGTCTATATCGCTCTCCTAAAAGCGCGGCGTCTTTTTAAAGATGCAAAGATCCTGCGGCTCGTGCCGAGCCACACTCAGCGACGGGGACTGCCATTTCATATGCGCTTCCTGTCTGGGTGAGGATAACGTGGCTTTCGTGCTCGCTGACGGCGGATGCCCATGGTGACTCTGAGGAATTCGCCTGGCATCCTTCTCAGAGCTTGCTCTTCCGCCCGCTGTAGTGACGCGCCGTAAAAGCGCCGTACTCAGCGGGTCCCCGAGCCTTCTCCAGCCAGTGAAAGCTCGCCGGTTCGCCCGCCAGCTTCACCAGCTTTACTCGAGTCGCTCACGCCGCTTCCACCGTTAATGACGACAAGATAGCTGCATCTGTAGAGAAGGCCAACTGCTCTATCCTGGTGTCGGACAGTGAGGATTGGGTGAGCTCTGTGGACCTCCCCCCTTCTGCCCGCGAGTCGTCAGGAAAACGGGCCAGCATCAAAACCGCGGCTAGCTTTCTTTACATTATAATAATATAATAATATAATATAATTTCTCAGCTCCTCGTAGTCTGAGTGGCTGAAAATGTCAATATTGCAGCAATGAGCCTGTTGTATAACACGCACGCCTGCAAACAAACGCCGACACACACAAAACTGTGATGACGCTCTCTTAAACCGTGGGCATTCGTCACCGGCGAAATGAGGAAAGATTGTGTTTTTAGTCCCGCCGAGGGGCTGTGATCAGCGCGCCCCCCGCCTCGTACACTGCAACACAGTGTTTGTTTCTCAGCACACCGGAGCTCTCCGGCCGCCGCTATGCCGCGGCCAGAGCCCAGAATTCATTCTACCTCTAGCTATTCATGCAGATGCGTGGGCAAAGCTTCCCGGGGTATCAGAATGGGTACTGAACACTATAAATAGAGGCTATTCGCTGCAGTTCGCTCGACGTCCCCACCGTTACACGGCGCGAGTCGAAACTACCGTGAAAAACGAAGTAACTCATTTACTTTGAGCCGAAATAGCGAAACTACTGAGTAAAGGGGTCATAGAACCTTTATCTCAGGCTCTGAGCGAAGGGGTTGTATACAGCAGATATTTTCTGGTACCGAAAAAAGACGGGGGTCTGAGACCCATTCTAGATCTGTGACAGCTGAACAGAGTGCTTGTGAAGTGCCAGTTCAGAATGCTTACAACCAGGAAAATCCTCGCGCAAGTTCGCCAGGAGGACTGGTTTATGTCAATAGATGTGAAAGACGCCTATTTCCAAATACAAATAGAGTCACGTCACAGGTGATTCTTGAGATTCGCCTTCGAGGGCCAGCAATATCAATACACAGTCCTGCCGTTCGGCCTGTCCCTGGCACCCCGTACGTTTACGATGTGCATGGACGCGGCTCTCGCACCCCTGAGACTTCGGGGCATGCGAGTTTTGAACTACTTGGACGATTGGCTCGAGCATCTTGAGAATCTGGGTCTCACAGTCAATTGGGCGAAGAGTTCGCTGTCTCCCAGTCTGAAAATTTATTTTCTGGGAACAGTGCTGGACTCGCTGTCCATGACAGCACGTCTGTCGCAGTGTTAATTTTGTCAGCAAATTTTGATTTAGTTTTAGTCTTAGTCTTTTGACTAAAATGCCATTTAGTTTTAGTCATATTTTAGTCATCTGAATTGTTTTAGTTTTAGTCTAGTTTTAGTCGACGAAATACAATAACATTTTAGTCGACTAAATCTACAGTAGATTTAGTCGACTAAAATATAATGGGTTTAGTTCAATTGTAATGCATTAATTTAGAATTTCTCTAAAATTTCCAAACCCATATACTCCCGGAGAAAACATCTATTAACCTATTAATATGAATGATTTTTAAGTTTGAACATGCAATACAGATACAGATTTAACTGCTGTTACTTAAAAAATATCTTAAAATGAAATAAAACCCATTTTCCTAAAGTACAACACAGTCTTCTTTACAATGAATGATATATTCATTCCTTATAACTACTTACACATCATTCTTTATTCTTTCAAGCAGACATATTTATTTGTATGAATTAAATATAATTAATCCTTATTAAAGCTATTAACAAACAGTGAATGCTTTTCTCTTTTTCTTTTGTTGCTTGATCAAAATTAAGGACACGGACCGCATTAGGTTTATTGCCACTGTCACTTTAAGACGTCGGATCATGTCCAATGACATGCGGATACAATTGCACTGATACACATCCGACACACTCACAGTTTAAGACATAACCAGCATAGTTTACATGAATACTCTCCAAAAAGGAAATTTAGACATACTGTTGTGTATTTCTCCATTCAGACACGAAAGAGAGCTCAATTCAGTAGCCTACTCACGCGCTGTAGGTGTATAGTGCATGACTGCATGCTTCGGGTTAGGTGTGTGCGCAAAGAAAACCGCACCGAATAGAGCTCTTTTTTGCATCGTCACTCTTATTCAGAGATCTATATGTCTGCTCTACTCATTCTCCCAGACGTTCACATTTTTTAACGTTTTATGACCGCGGGGTAGATCACGTTACAGTAGCCTACAAATGTGCGCATCTACCACACACGCAGGACATCAGTTCTGACGGATCGCTTCCCAAATCGTCACTATCTAACATTTTCGTCTAGTTTTTATTCGTTGACGAAAATGTCAATAGATTTTCGTCATAGTCTTTGTCATTCAAAACTAGGTTTTATTTAGTTATCGTCTCGTTTTCGTCTGTGAAAAAATGTCGTTGACGAATAATTTTCGTCGTTATTTTCGTCAACGAAATTAACACTGGTCTGTCGCCGGAGCGCGGACTAGACATTCAGCGCACAGCAAGATCCTTCCGCCGAGGCTCTATAGTCCCGCTCAAAAGGTTTCAGAAAATGCTGGGCCTCATGGCCTCAGCGTCTTCGGTACTCCAGCTGGGTCTGCTTCGCATGCGCCCACTGCAGTTGTGGCTGAAAGCGCGAGTTCCACTCCGGGCATGGACCTCTGGTCTGTTTTCGCCTCAAGGTCGATCTAAATTGCGTCTCAGCTCTGGAATCTTGGAAAGCAACCGACTGGTATCAGTCAGGTGTGAGTCTGGGGACTTCCTCGAGTGTGAAGGTGGTGTCCACGGACGCATCCACCCTGGGATGGGGAGCGCTGTTCGAGGGCAGACTGTTCTTTGGCCAGTTGTCAGAACGGGAAAAGCTTCTACATATAAACTATCCAGAAACGATGGCAGTCAACAACGTGCTACGGCGCTTCTGTCCCCAGATAAAAGGTCACCACGTCTTGGTCAGGTCGGACAACATGTCAGTGGTGGCATACATAAATCACCAGGAGCCAGTTGCACCAACAGGGCTTTACTAAGCCTGGTCCTAACTGCTAAGTAGGTCTTAGTTAAGACCAGTCTTTAGAGTTGACCTAACGTCGGTTGCACCAACCAAACTTAAGCCTAGGCTTAACTACGCCTGGTTTTAGCAATGCGCGTTCCTGTGAATGGCCACGGTTGCCTAGCAGCATGCGTTGCTGGGGTTACGTTGTAAACTATCTTCCGCTGTTTGGTTAACTTGTAGCCATATCAATGGAGGATCAAGAAAAAGGAAAGGACTTTCAGTTAATAATTGAAACTTTCATTTTTAATGTGACAGTTAAGGGGTTAAAATAGTATTCAGTTAATAGAGCTGTACATTCAGCACGTGACAATTCGCTTCATTCGCGGCAGCATTACGTCTGTCTCCTGCACGCGAGAGGTGAGGTAGAAGAACGTTGGTAATAAATGTAAGTTCATTCTTTATGTGCTTAGGAGTGTGCGTAATGTATCGTCTATGATGATATTGTCATCATTGTTTTAACTATGGACGAGGCACTGCGAGCTGACATCACATTTGTCTCTCGTGCTTGTTTTCACTGCGTGATGTGTCACTGCAGTTATAGGTATGTCCCAAAATAAGTTTTTTTGTCTTATATTTATATCATATGTTATTAAAAGGGCCGTTTTCATGTGCACAATTGCAAATGTGATATTTATTTTATACAACAGTTAAATTAACAATGAGTTAACATTGTGAGTTACTTTTTAGACACAATTGTGAATATTGTTTTTTTCCCCTTTATTTTGCTGACGAGAATTTCAAAATGAAACTGTAGCAGAGTCTCCATGCAACAGACAGGAAGATTTTTTGACCGTTTTTAACAAATCATTTTAACGATTCAATGAACAATCACTTGCTTTTAGTGGTTACTATAGAAACATTATCTGTTGGAAAACGGATAGGCCTATTAACGCTAGTATATGCCTAGATTTTGACTTTACGCCTGCTACTAACTAGGCGTAAGATTTACGCCCGGTCTTAGCGAGAAGAGGACTTAAGCCTGGATGGTGCAACAGTCGTAACTATTAGGTCGGACTTAGAATGCTGAGTTAAGACCTACTTACCTTAAGACCAGGCGTAAACCCTGTTGGTGCAACTGGCCCCAGGGCGGCATCAGGTCCCGAAACCTTTACAGGCTGACGGAACGCCTCCTGGGCTCAGCACAACCTGCTTTCACTGAAAGCATCGCATGTGCCTGGTCGCCTGAATCTGGGACCAGACAGACTGCTGTCCAGAAACAATGTTCCAGCAGGAGAATGGTCGCTGCACCCGCAGACGATCCGACTGCTGTGGGAGACATTCGGCAGAAGCGTCCCAAGAAAACGCTAACTGTCCGAACTTTTTCTCCAAGATCAGGGATGCGCTGGCGCACGTATGGCCCCGCTGCCCCCTCTATGCTTTTCCCCCCGTCTCGCTCCTGCCTCAAGTGTTGGAACGAATCAGGGAAAACGGATGCCCAGTGCTGCTCGTGACTCCGCTCTGGATGAACCAGATTTGGTTCCCAGTCCTGATGCGGCTGACCAGCACTGCCCCGTGGCCTATACCGGTGAGGAGAGACCTTCTCTCTCAGGCAAAGGGCTCGATTTGGCATCCTCGTCCGGATGTATGGTCCGTACATGCATGGGCCATCAACGGGTACCCGCTAACCTCCCGGAGGGAGTGTTAAACACGATCACGCAGGCTAGATCCCCGTCTACTAGACGGCTCTATTCCTTGAAATGGTCGGTGTTCTCTGCCTGGTGTCAAGCTCAGGGCTTTTCACCCGTAGACCGCGGGGGTTACGGAAGTGCTCTCCTTCCTTCAGGAGCTGCTGGATAAGGGCAGAACCGCATCCACACTCAAAGTATACGTGGGGGCCATAGCGGCGTTTGCAAAACCGACGTCTGGCCAGTCACTGGGGAAAAACGACCTGGTCGTGCGATTCCTTAGGGGAGCTCGGAGGCTGAATCCTCCCAGACCCCCCCTCAGTCCCTGTGTGGGACCTTTCTACGGTTTTGGAAGCCATGAAAGGTGCCCCATGAATATTATGTCAATGTAAAACAGCTGTTTTCTATGTGAATATATATAGTAAAAAGCGTAATTTATTCCTGTGATCAAAGCTGAATTTTCAGCATCATTACTCCAGTCTTCAGTGTCACATGATCCTTCAGAAGTCAGTATAATATGATGATGTGATGCTCAAGAAACATTTATGATTATTATCAATGTTGAAAACGTCCCGGGTTACGCATGTAACCCTAGTTCCCTGAAGGAACGAGACGCTGCGTGAAACGCTGCAGGAACACCTCTTGTGTTGTGCGTCATGAAGCACGTATGGAATCAGCCCAATGGCGAGACGGAACGTCACGAGTGACGTCATCGACCAGGAAACTATAAAGCACACCCCTGAACACAATGGCGACAGCTTCTGGAAAAAGTCTGAAGCAAGTCGATCAAGGGAATGCAGGGAGTATGGTAACGACACGCAGCGTCTCGTTCCTTCAGGGAACTAGGGTTACATACGTAACCCGGGACGTTCCCATTCAGGAACGTCGAGTCGCGTGAAACGCTGCGGGAACGCTAATACCCACGTCGCCATAAGAGCAAGTGACCGACTGTGTGAATCAAAGATTAAATTCAGCCGAAAGCACCTGCGCCCCAGGGGTGGAGCTGAGGTCTAGGTCATACAACCTGACGAAAGTATGCGGTGAGGACCTGCCTGCCGCATCACAAACGTCCTGGAGGGAGACTTCTGACAATAATGCTTTGGAAGCCGCCATACTCCTGGTAGAGTGAGCTCGGACAGCCAAAGGTGAAGGCTGACCAACCGACTCATAGACAAGTGAGATGGCCTCAACCACCCACTTGCTCATCCTCTGCTTAGACACTGGGGACCCCTTCTTAGGTGGTCCAAAACAAACGAACAGTTGTTCTGATTTTCTCCACAGGGCAGCTCTGTTGACGTAAGCATCTAAAGCCCGAACAGGGCAGAGCAGATTAAGTTTTTCCTGATCAGATGATGTAAAAGGAGGAGGACAGAAGGCCTGCAGAACTATAGGTCTGGCCACATTGGTAGGAACCTTACGGACATAACCTGGCCTGGGGTGGAGAAAAGCCTTCACCATCACAGGTGAAAACTCCAAACACGAAGGAGCAACCGAGAGAGCCTGAATATCTCCGATTCTCTTAAGAGAAGAAATGGCAAGGAGAAAAATAGTCTTCAAAGTAATAAACTTATCAGCAACTTCTTCAATAGGCTCAAAGGGAGCTAGGGAAAGACCTTCTAGGGCGATAGCTAAGTCCCATGCTGGCACCCTCGTGCGGACTAAAGGCCTCAGCCTCAAAGTACCACGAAGAAAGCGAGTTATAAATGGGTGTCTCCCCAGAGAGACTCCACTGAAAGGGACATGGTAAGCAGCAAGTGCCGCCACATACACCTTTAGTGTGGAGGGGGATAGCCCTGAGGAGAAACGCTCCTGCAGGAACTCCAGCACTGCACCCACTGGGCAGTTAACTGGGTCCAACAGGTGTTCTCCACACCAAGAAGTGAAGAGCCTCCACTTCAAGGCATATAACCTCCTCGTGGAAGGAGCTCTGGAATGAAGGATGGTCTCAATAACCTCGGTTGAGAGACCAGCCCCTACGAGCTGGGCCCCCTCAGAGGCCAAGCCCATAGCTTCCACAACTCTGGGCGGGGGTGAAGTATCAACCCGCTCGCCAGAGAAGCAGCACTGGACTGTTGCTCAGTGATCCAAAGTACTTTTTTCAGATGAAAGCAATTTTTGCATGTCATTCGGATATCAAGGTGCCAGAGTCTGGAGGAAGACTGGGGAGAAGGAAATGCCAAAATGCCTGAAGTCCAGTGCTGCTTCTCTGTAGCCCAGGTCAGGCGTGATTGCGCCATGATTGCGGTTTTGAGTAATGAAACAGGCTGGGAATTTTTAAAAGACTCAGGAATCTTTTGCAGGTGTTTAGAGTTAATTAGTTGATTCAGATGATTAGGTTAATAGCTCGTTTAGAGACCCTTATCATGATATGCTAATTTTTTGAGATTTTTGGGTTTTCATGAGCTGTATGCCAAAATCATCAGTATTAAAACAATAAAAGACCTGAAATATTTCAGTTGGTGTGCAATGAATCTAAAATATATGGAAGTTTAATTTTTATCATTACATTATGGAAAATAATGAACTTTATCACAATATGCTAATTTTTTGAGAATGACCTGTATATATGTATATCTATCTATATATATATATATATATGTGTGTGTGTGTGTGTGTCTGTGTGTGTGTGTGTGTGTGTGTGTGTGTGTGTGAGTGAAAAATCTAAAATGTATTCCCAGAATCGTGCAGCCCTACAGTTTGTCTTGATATCAACATGTTTACAGGTGTTTATTTATTTATTTTTTAGAAAGGGACCAGATGCCACTGGATGAGTCCTGCTGACTTCAACATTCACATGAGTCTCTGTACATGAACATGGTAAAATTAAAAGTCAAACACCTTGGACATGACAGGTATGTAGGCTACTATGTTTCAGGAATGGCACAAGGGTGTGTAACTGTTTAAGTCTTTTTCTTTAGATCAGTATGTTTACTAATGTGCTTTCTGTCCTTTGTTGTGAATCTTTGGATTATGTTGTGTTGTAAATAAATCCAGACAATCTAAAAGCCATTCTTTTTTTAATTTCTCCTCATTCTTTGTGCAAGGCTCCTCATAATGATCAGGCCTGATAGCACCTGATAGGGCCATAAGGGGGGGGGGGTCTTTGTCTTTCTCAGGTGTAAAATGCATTCATATTAATGAGAGATCACGCCCCTTCGCATAAAGCTTTCTTACACAAAACACGTCATACAAATTTTAAATCAATATATTGTCTGATCTAAATGAGTATGCAGGATGATTTTCACATAGTTTTGGAGCAAATATTCTTGGCTATGTGATACAATTTTCAAAAGTCTTGTGAAGAAATAATCACTATGGTTTTTATGACCTTATTTCAGTGACATTTGTTTTTTGTTTTTTCACAAACCACGCATAAACATTATTATCTTAAAACTCCAAACTTTTACATACATGCTGCTGACATATTACTGTAGCAGAGTTTGTGCTGAATACAACGTAATAAGACTTTAGCCATGAAAATGTCACAAGTAACAGAAATAAGCACAAATGTCAGAGCATGTCAGAACACCTCCAGGACCCAGAAAACACCTCAGAGGGTTAATTTAACCCGTTACGAAAAATGTCCTTAAGAGCAAAATCATTGAAAATCACCAGTTGAGAAAGTTCACAAAAGACTGCCACATAATCTCTACACATCGATCACCTTGACGGAGGCGAAGCAAAGAAACTTTGGGGTTAATGATTGGTTGTCTAGTATTCTGTAACAGTCCAGTGAAGGTGAGTTGAACTGAACCCATGTTTCTTGAAAACGTGAACAGATAGAAACTAAATAAAAGACTTTACAAAGCATGACTTGGCTTGACTTGAAATTACATGAACATAAAATTACCCTAATTACCCACCCTCATGTCATTTCAAACCCGTAGGACCTTCGTTCATCTTCGGAAGACAAATTAATATATTTTTGATGAAATCTGATGGCTCAGTGGGGGCTCCGTTGACAGCTATTTAATTAACATTTTGAAGGCCCAGAAAGGTAGGAAAGACATAGTTAAAATAGTCCATGTGACTACAGTGGTTAAACCTTAATTTTATGAAGCGACTAGAATGCATTTTGTGTGCCAAAAAAACTAAATAAAAGACTTTATTCAACAATTTCTTCTTTTCTGTATCAGTCTCCGACGTGTGTCCACAAGAGCAGTACGACGCATGCGTGATACATGTCGTCTTATCGTCTGATTAACCAAACTTTCAAGATGTGGCATGACAATATCGAAATCGACGAAGCACACACTCTCCTATTCAGTAGGCATCGCTTGGCACTGATGACATCTACACCACCAGCTCTCCATTGCTCTGTCTTTCAGAAGCTTGTGGTTATGTTGTAGCCTCTTCTATCTCTTTTATTTTGTTCTTTGTATATTCTGGTTTGAATAAGTAAGGTTGTGCAAAAAAATGCAATTTATCCTTTGTGTTGAAAATCTGCAGACATAGTTATTATATGAACTGTTTTATGTTGAGCGTGCTTCTTCCTCTGCTTGTAAACACAGCCCTGCATTTCCAGGTCATAAGTCAGAACGCCAGCTCCTGCATCATCACCACATGCATGTGAGATACAATGGGAACATGAGGGCTAAGTTTAAACACATGGACTAATCAATAAACAAGGAACACCTGAACAGAACAGGTGTGTCCGACATCGGCTGGATGTAACCGATCGGCGAGAGTTGCCACGTTCAGGCAGGGAGGAGCTCAAAAACGGAGACGTGGAGTGAGACACTTTCTGCTTCCCGTAGTGACCGCTCACGTGGTGCATAAACAGTAAATACAATATTTGTCAAATACACAGATGTTTCAGATATGTTTCCATTTAATAATTTATGTAGCTACTGCTTAATACAGCGTCTTTTTGTACAAGAATAAAGTTCAACATAAGCCTAAGCTATTTAAATACCAATGTAATGGGGTCTACGTTTTTATCAGTTTTATTTTGATAAACATGACAATATAATATTGCGACTACACGAACAGAGATTTTACTGTTATAAAAAGGCTGATTTGTGAGCATTAATAGAACTGAAGGCGTTCGAATAAACACGAAACAGTCGTAATCATTGCCATGCGCTGGATTCGGCCAATCGTGTAAGAGCTGTGTCGTCATCAGAGCTCGTGCAGCCGCTTTGGAGAAGCTGTGCAGAATGAATCAGCTGGCTGCTCTTAAATCGCAGAATGGTACTTTGATGCCATTACGTCATAGTCTTGTGGCGTCGTCACTGTCTCAAGTCGGACAAAAGTTCTAACCGGCATGCACTGCTTCAAGTCAGCCGCAGATTGGACTGCTCAACTCTGCATGAAGTCGAACACGCTAATGATAAAAACAAACCAATGACAACATAGGACTCATGACAAGGGCAGGATCGCATGGGACACATGGCAGGATCAAAAGGGGACAAAACCAAGAACATGACAGCAAGTTAGATAAGCAGGTGAGTGTTTAGCAGATGGATCGTTTGGTAGACTTAACTTGGAGAGAATACAGTCTGTGTGTATCTTGCAGGTGCTGTGACGATGATGATGAAGAGAAGGATTCGTAGCAGGTAGTGTTGTCAAAAGACCCGGTACTTCGGTACCAAGTTGGTACTAAAAAACCACCAGCTTTTAAAAAACGTACCAGCTTTTCTTAAGTACTGGTGGTACTGAAGTACCAGGTTAATCCGGTTCTTGATGCGCTGTCCGAAAGATGCACAGTTGCGTCCTCTTCATAAAAACACTCACATGGCGACCGGTGGCGCTACTACTGTGGTGGCTCTGAATCCACTTGTTGACAAGATAGGAGGAAAGAGCCACATATGGAAATATTTTGGATTAGGCTAATGTCATGTTGCCATAAGAGGCCGTTCACATGCAAATTCATGATTTCAAATGTAGGCGTGCGGCAAGTGTGCTCATAATAGAAGCGACGCGGCGCTGCACGCTCGTTTTTCCAGGCACGCCTCTGTTCATGGTTGCATAGCAACGACAGTCGCCACGACAGAGCTTGTGGAAAGAAGGAGAAAGCGGTGCGAACTGCGATCTCTATGATGTCTAGGAAGTATCAGCAAAGAATTAATTGATTTCTAGCCATTGCATTAGTTTTATTACTAGATATATTTATGGAGATAAGAAATAAAAAGCCGCCCTATACAGCTATAATCAGCTGTTCGGCCGAGCTTTTGATGTTGTTACTATAAGGCTGAAGCTGATCAGTTGGCAAAAAACGCGATATGTAAACGGCCTCTAAAGTGGTATCGGGTGCGGTTGTATCAGGGTAGTTTTACGAGAACGAGCACAGTATTGGACCGACACCCGAGCACTGGTATCAGTATCGGTGCATCCCTATTTATGTCCTTAATATCAGTCCGTCAAAAGCAGTTCTTAAATTAACCCCAAGGAGAATAATAGCTACAATATATAACTATTGTTTATTGTTAGGTCATTTCATCTAATGTTATCTAACAAATGGAATCTTATTGTAAAGTGTTTTTAATACTACAGTTTCCATCTTTGTAACCATGATATACACTTTAATATATGTAAATTTAATCTAAATAAGCATTGGTACCGAAATTGGTACCGAGAACCTTGGATTTTTACTGGTATTGGTACCGAATACTGAAATTTTGGCACTGTGACAACACTAGTAGCAGGTAAGTAGTACAGATTGGAGCCAGGTAAGTTGGTAGGTTGGTAACAACAAGAACAGACGATTTGGGGCGTGAAAGGTGACTGCTTAAGTACTGTGTGTGCGTTGCGTTGCCTTGCGTGCAGGTGCGTTGGATTAATTCTCAGGTAAAGCTGATCGAGTGGGTGGATTTGAAGGGTCTGGTGTTGACAAGGGTGTTGCATCCGTGACAGTGATGATGTACGCTAGAAAATCGATGGTGTTGCGGTGGAACTTTTCTCCAGTTTGAGGTAGAGATGGTGTTCTGTCAGCTTCTGGATGACCTTCATCTCGTGGTGGCGATGTTCGGCCAGGTTCCGAAAGTAGATGAGTATATCATCGATGTAGATGATGGCAAAGCGATGGAGGAACTCTCGGAACACCTCATTCATGAACACCTGAAATACGGAGGGTGAGTTGGACAGGCCATACGGCATGGCAAAATATTCATAGTGGCCCACAGGTGTTAAGAAGGAGGTCTTCCACTAATCACCAGGGGCGTGTCTAGAAGGGTGGTACTGGCCCCCCCTGGAATATGACTGGCCTCCCCTGATGCCCCCCTCCAACATCATTGGGCTAGATTTACTGTCAACCTAAAAAATGCCCAACGCCTTTGGCTCAGAGTGCTGTCAATCACTGCTTGACTTGCGATTCGCAAAGCGGAATCACAGGTCCGCAGTAAGAGAGAGAAACACCTTGACACGTCACTGTTTATGGTGTATATACACACTCATTTACAGTATATATTTTGAAATATCGCACCATAATATCGCACCATACGTTAGTCTGATTACTTTCATGTGTGACTGATCAAGCTATTGTATGTCGCCAATAACGTTAGATTAGCTAACGTAACTTCCGCAGACTGAATAGAGAAGACTTGTCAGTGTTATTCCGCGGCAGCGCACACGACCACATAAATATAAAATATATAAATATTATTTTATCTCTTGTTTTAAAGACTAAAGGCACTCATCTTTTTCCAAAAAAGCCATGGCATGGTAAACAATAAACTTTGAAAACGTTTACACACTCACACAGAAACACACACACACACACACACACACACACACACACACACACACACACACACACACACACACACACACACACACACACACACACACACACACACACACACACACACACACTCAATGTTTGTGTTGAGAAAAACGCATGTTAAATGATTAATAATAATCATTAATCATTAATAAATCATCATAATTAATGCCTAGGTGATGATTTTTATTTATTAGAACAAAACTGTGTGGTCCAATCCATGTAAAATACAAAGTGATTTTAAGGCTCTTGTTCAGTGCCACATTTAATACCATCTATATTAGGGCACTGGGCATTGCAAATCTTTTTTAAAGCCTCTCTTCTGATTAGCCTGGTGTTTTCTTAGTGACACATGGCCAGGCCAACCACAGGTAACTAGGGTCATTCATACTGTTGCCTGCTGTGGCTTGGTGTTGTTCACAAGTAAGGCAAATAAAACACCTGTAATGATGAACATTGCTGAGGGAAATGTTATCCAGCTTTATATGTTCGAGCCGAACTCGGACCCCGAATTGGCGACGACAGGAGACAAACAACCACCTCCTCAAACGTGGATGTTTCCGAATATTTTGTCTTTTTTATTTGGGTCTCCAACAGATATTCCATCAAAGCTTGAGGCATTTAGTTAACCTTCATCCACCTGTGTCTAGTTAGTTCTCATACTTCCTGGTTATAGTAAGAACTCTAGCTGCTGCTTTTTGGTCCAGCTGTAGTTTGTTTATTATGCATAAAGGGCAACCACCCAGTAGAGCATTACAATAATTCAGCCTTGAAGTCATGAACACATGAGCTAACTCTTCCCCATTTTTCATTTAGCCCTTTCACACAGAAATCCCGGTAAATTACCGTAAAAATGCCTGAACGACTTAAAATTCAAACGTGCTGTTCACACACCATTCACACATCAGTTCCAAAATACCCGTAAACTTTGTAATGATGTCATTAACCACAAGTGACCTCTAAAGTTGTTGACAAATCTCTTTATCCGCCCGGACGAGGAGAAGCGCTTTAATTTCGGAATCACTCCAATTTGAAGTCATAATTTTATGAATGGCTCAGAGCAGTTGCTCTTTCAATGGCTTCTGATTGGCCCAAATCACTTCTTACATCAGCGCTTTCTGACCTCGTACGTGCAAAATATGGTATGTACTATTCATTGCGCGTTCACATAGCGCATATAAATCGGTAATTTATTGTTAATGTTACAACTTCCCTTACTGGTAAATTGCCAAAACCAATTTACCAGTATATTTGAAAAGGTCCTGTTCACACATATGTTACCAGTAATCTACCAGTAAAGATGGTATGTGTGAAAGGAGCATATGTTATAATTTTGATATATTTTTAAGATGGAAGCGGATTTACAGATGCTAGAAACGTGGCTTTCAAATGAAAGATTGGTATCAAAGAGCACACCCAGGTTGTAACTGACGACGAAGACTTGACAGGACATTCATCAAGATAGTGTTAGATAGTATTCTACGTTATTACGTCCAGAGGTTTTTGGTCCAATAATTAGAATCTCAGTTTTTTTTTCTGAATTAAGTAGTAGGAAATTACTAGTCATCCCATTTTTTTTTATCTCAGCTATGCATTGCGTTAATTTTGTGAATTGGTTAGTTTTGTCGGGGCGCGAAGAAATATAGAGCTGAGTATCATCAACAGTGAAAGCTAATGCCATACTTCCTCTAGATATCTCCCTAGGGTAGCATGTACAGGGTGAAAAGGGTGAAACTCACATTCATGTCTGCCCCATTAGTCACTATATGCTCACTATCAACTCACCCTTTGCAAATACCATTGAATATCTTGTTTGACATTGAATATCTTGTATGAAATATAAGTTTGTGTGTATCTCAGGTGCAGAAGGTATTGGATGCAGCTCAGGTGAACAAGGAAAGGAGTGTTCTGAGACTGCATAGACAAGTGTGGCTCCAAGAGCATCACAGACTCAACAAAGCCAGGTAGCGTACCTGCGAATTCTAAAACTGTATTTTCAAATCTTTGTTTAAAAACACTAGAAGGGGTTTTTGCCTTTAAAACATTTGTTTGTAAAATAAATAACTGGTTCCAGTATCTTAGTCAGTATCCAACCTTGTTCCTGGAGGCACACATTTTGGATGTCTCTCTTATTTGACCCATTCATCCTCTAATAAAGAGCTGTTGAATCAGGTGGGTTTGATCAAGAAGAATGGGAAATGTGCACTCTTGAGGGCTGTTTACACAGTAACGTTTTAAACTAAAAGCGTTTTGGTCAACAACTGTGTTTTGGAAGCCTGAAAATGAAAACTTTTGAAAACTTAAAAATTGTAAAGGTATATTATTATAATATTTGTAATGACCCACCTTGGCTGGGCCCAACTCCATTTCCCTACTTGTTGTCATGCAAGGTACGGTAATCCCTTAGCATAGATAGACGAAGTATTACTATTGTACCCTAGTTCCTTGGAGCACAACATACACTTCACCTTTCAATAAAAGATAGTGAATTATGAAATTTAATTTTTTTTTTTTAACAAATATAATTCATTGCTAATTATTTATGTATGCCTACCTTATTAGGAGAAATCAGATCAAAGTATTCCCATACAGGGGAAGTCTTTCTATTTCTCTCTGGCTCCATTGAAACCACAATCAAAACTATAAAATAACCAAAACTCACCTCTATCACAACCACATATTTTAAGGGTTCAAGGGTTTATATATTTGTCAGAATGTTACACCAAGATTCAAACCGCTTCCTGAACCAGTCAGGTGGAAGCGAGGCTTCGGACGTCATCAATGATGTAATTGATTTAAAGCAGGGGTAGGCAAGTTCGGTCCTAGAGAGCCGCTGTCCTGCAGAGTTTGGTTCCAACACTGAAAAAAACTCACCTGCCTATAGCCTTAGTAATCCTGAAGACATTGATTAGCTTGTTCAGGTGTGTTTGATTAGGGTTTAAACTAAATTCTGCAGGACAGCGGCTCTCTAGGACCGAACTTGCCTACCCCTGATTTAAAGTGATACAAGCCTCGATACGCGCTTCACTGAAAGCTTCCGTGATTTCTCGACACACGCTCCGAAGCCTCGGCATAGAACGTAACATCACTACTGTTCAAAGTGTGCTTGTGTCTACTCCCCATTCATCATTCATTTTTTATATATGATTTATTTATTGGATTTTTCACAACAACAGAGACAAACACTCAATACCAAAAAAAAAAAAAAGTAATTCGCAGACTATCAGAGGCCAAGGGGTAACATGTGAAAAAGGTGTTATATATCGTGGAGATGGCCCCTCTTTGATAAGGATTAATATTTGATATGGTATCTACAATGGTGGAGGGTTCGGATCAAGGGTAACCCCGGAAAATGCTTACGGACAAAGTCCGGGACTTGCAAATATCTGAAAAAGTGAAACCTTGGTAAGTTAAAAACTTGAGTCAATTGTTCAAAAGAAGCAAATGTTCCGTCAATGTAAAAATGTTTAATGGAACTGATCCCGTGGTCCACCCAGGCCACAAAAGCCTTATCAATGCAAGAGGGGGGAAAGAGGGGGTTAAAGTGCACTGGACATAAAAGAGGTGTTGACTGTAAAGTAAAATGGCGTCTGAGTTGACACCAGATCTTAAGACAATTTTTAACAATAACATTACTGGAGTAGGTTAAAGGTGACAATGAGAGAGGAAGACACAGAAGAGACAAAAGCGAAGAGCTGCCACATGCAGCCTCCTCAATCCTCAACCAGGGTGGAGGCTGATCACTGGAACAGCACCAGAATAACATGTTACGAACATTTGCAGCCCAGCAATAAAACAAGAAGTTAGATAGTGCTAAACCCCCCAGCTCCTTAGTTTTTTGTAAAATGCTTTTCCGTATTCTTGGAGTTTTTCCATTCCAAATAAATTGAGAAATACAGCTATCTAAAGAGTGGAAGAAACGCTTTGTAATAAAAACTGGTATGCATTGAAAAAGAGATCGAAATTTAGGCAGAACATTCATTTTAATAAAAATTTTCCTACCCGCAAGAGAAAGAGGCAATAGAGACCAACGATGAAGATCTTCAGTCAGTCGACCCAACAGAGGAGAGAGATTACATTTAAACAGGTCAGAGTAATTCTTGGTTACACAGATGCCCAAATAATTAAATTGATCTAATGATGTCTTAAATGACAATTTTGAAAGAGGCTAAGCTCTGGCTGCAGAATTTATAGGCATGAGTTCACTCTTATGAAGATTCCATTTATACCCTGAAACTGGCCCAAATTCCTTCAGTAAAGCTAAAACTTGGGGTATAGATCTGTCTGGCTCAGAGACGAAAAGTAAAAGGTCGTCAGCATATAAAGACAGTTTGTGCGCAGAGCCCTCTCTTATAATGCCCATCATCTGACTAGACCTTAGGGCCACTGCCAATGGTTCAATAGCGATGGCGAACAATAAGGGGGAAAGTGGAAAGCCCTGCCGAGTACCACGTCCAAGGGGAAAATAATCAGAATAATCATTGTTTGTGCGGACACGAGCCAAAGGAGAAGCATAAAGAAGTTTAATCCACGAGATCAATTTACAGCCAAATCCGAACCTTTTTAATGTATGGAACAAATAAGGCCACTCCACACAGTCAAATGCCTTCTCTGCGTCCATCGAAATAAACAAATCAGGGGTGGAAGATGTTGAGGGAGAGTACAATATATCAAATAGACGCCTGACATTGTGAAAAGAGTGCCTACCCTTGACAAACCCAGTTTGGTCAGTAGAAATGATTGAAGGCAAAACAGCCTCTGGACGCCTTGCCAGCATCTTAGCTAATAATTTAACATCCGCACATAACAAAGAAATAGGCCGATAGTTACTACAGAAAAGGGGATCCTTGCCTTTCTTCAATAAAAGTGAAATGGTGGCCTGTCTTAGAGTAGGAGGGAGTATGCCGCATTGTAAAGATTCGTTAAACATATTTAGCAGTAGTGGGGAAAGTTTATATGAAAACGCCATCAGGCCCTGGACATATCCCACTCTGCATCAAGTATAACACATCTTTAATTTCATTTACTGTAAAAAGCTCATCCATCCTAGATGATGTCTCGGGGTCAATGGAAGGAATGTTTAGGGGCCTAAGAAAACTGTCCAACTGACCCTTTTTCAGATGAACATTCAGAAGTGTATAACAAAGCATAAAAATTCCTGAATTGGTCATTAATAGTTTGAGGGTCAATAGCTCTGCCATTGACAGTATTAATTTGTAAGATATGTTGAGCCGAGGCAGCTTGTCGGATTTGGTGAACCAATGTCTTGCCTGGCTTATCTCCAGACCCATAATAACTATGACGAGACTTAAGTAATGCTTCTATTGCCCCGTCGGCAGCCAAAATATCAAATTCAGACTTTTTAGTAAGCAATTCTTTGATAAGTCCAGGTTCAGGTGCGTCTTCACATCTGGATTGCAGGTCAGCCAATTCCCTAGAGATAGAGATACTCCTTTCAACAGTGAAATTTTTCCGAAAGGCAGAGTAAGAAATAATCTCTCCAAGTAAATAAGCTTTGCATGCCTCCCAAATTTTTGACGCTGACACTTCTGAATTAACATTAGTGGAAATGAAAAGATCAATGCGACTATCAATGGTTTTTTTAAAGTCCGGGTCAGTAAGTAGAAACGAGTTAAAGGGCCATGGGGATCGCGTAAAGGACACACCAGGAAATGAAATATCCACTGTGTTAGTAGCATGGTCTGAAATAACTATAGGACTGTAGAAACAGTTGTTAACAGAGGAGAGCAGCTTGTTGTCAATGAGAAAGAGGTCGATTCAAGTAAAAGTACCATGTACGGGAGAGAAAAAAAGAAAACTGCTTATCACTGTGATTGAAGAAGCGCCATACATCAGAGACTGCATACTGCTCCATAAACAGCTGAATAACTTTGATGATTTAGATGGAGAGAGGGGCTTATTGGATGAGCAATCGAGTGAGGGATCAAGACAGCAATTAAAGTCTCCACCAAGAATAAGGTGACTAGACATTATATCAGGAATTGAAAAAATAATATTTTATAGAAATCCTCATTATCCCAGTTTGGGCCATACACATTAGCTAACGTCAGAGTAGTGCCAAAAAATTTCTCCGTAACAATAATAAAGCGACCATTGGGATCTGATATGACTTTAGAGACAGACAGAGGTACTGACTTATGCACTAAGATTGCAGTCCCACGGGCCTTACTTGAAAATTAAGAATGGTAGAGTTGGCCTACCCACCCTCTACGAAGTTTAAGATGATCAGATGGTTTAAGGTGGGTTTCCTGCAAAAAAGCAATTTTAGTGTTTAAATGTTTCAAGTGATCAATCACTTTATTGCGTTTCACAGGTGAATTTAGCCCCTTCACATTCCAGCTGGTAAACCTCAAACCACCACTAAATGCCAACTTGCCGTTATAATTTAACATGGAAAGGATATGTTAGAGGTGATATAATCCAACAACTCTGCACCCATGACAGATTCCCAGCAGCACAAGAGAGGGTGAAGGAGGTAGCACACAAAATTAAACAAACATACAAATAAATAAATACAAAATAAGTTGCCGTAAAGAACAAAAACAGCAACGAATACAACTCTGATACAACGATCAGCGAGTATTACTACTTCCCTATAGCAATCGCACTGCCCCCACATATAAGTGCAATTAAAGCTAAAGAGTACAAGTCAAACCTTATCAAACATCATGAGTAAAGCACATTGAAAAAAAACAAAGGCCTGGACTTATAAGACCCGGGAGGCCCATGTGAATAGTCAACAGAAAAGATAACAAAACATCATTCACCTTACAGCAGGTGTACGGTGCACGGATGCATGTTGTAAAAAAAAAATATATACAGGACTTAAAAAAAAAAAAAGTGGGTACCGTAACAAAAGACGAAGAATGCGATGAAAGACAGGAAAAAGGTCTGCACCGCCATAGCAGCCTCGGCCGCAGAGATTCTTATAGTGACATCAGAAAGTGTCAATTGGCTTGCTTACGAGTTCGTGTGGGAGTCCTGGTCAATTTGACCAACGAATTTGACAGCATCTGAAGCGGATTGAAGCCACGTTTTATCCCCATTGGGTAGAGTGATGCGCAGTTGGCCGGGTAGAGGAGCGCTGGCTTGTATCCACGCTTTTATAGTCAAGTCAAGTCAAGTCACCTTTATATATATATCGGTTTTTACAATACAAATTGTTTCAAAGCAGCTTTACAGATATAACAGGAAAGTAAAGTTGTAATAGTATTGTTAAATTCAAAATTAAATGTTAAATGTCCCCAACTAAGCAAGCCAAAAGCCAATGGCAAAAAAAAGGAAAAAAGGCGACAGTAGCAAGGAAACAAAACTCCCATCAGGTGACAGAATGGAGAAAAAACCTTGGGAGAACCCAGGCTCAGTCAGGGGGCCAGTCCTCCTTTGGCCAACAAATGAACAGTGTATGATTATGATTTAGGCGGCATAATAGGTCAGAAATCAGATTGGATCAGAACTTTCACAATATTTATCAAGTTCATCTGGTTAGGGGTCGGAGTCATCACGCCGATATGGAGATGAGTTTGTTGTGATGTCAGTGAGGCCTTCACAGTGTTGATGAGGCTGGCACTTGAGGGATGCGTTGTCGTCGTGTCCATGTGATGGTCCTTCCTCAGATCTGGATATGGCCTGGATCCGGCGGTTTGCGGTAAACCTCGGGATAAACAGAGAGACTAATATTAGCGTAGACGCCATCCTTCTTATGATGTACAAAGTACATCAGGATTTATGGGAAGTGTTCCCGGTTCCGGCTGATCTAAACTATGCAGCTTAACATTGTATTATAGCAATCTATAATGTGTTGTGTATGCTAAGCCAAAGAGATGTGTTTTTAGTCTAGATTTGAACTGACAGACTGTGTCTGCTTCCCGGACCATGTTAGGAAGATTGTTCCATGGCTCGGCCATAGGACCTCTGTACTTGGCACGCTGCTTCAAAACGTTGGGGCTGTAGTCGTCAGACAGACGAATCGTATGGCCTTTATAAAACAGGGCACCCCGTTAGCGAACTTGGAATAGGTGGAAACGCAGAATAACAGGCCGCTGCCTTCCTCCCAGAGCCGGCTTAGGAGCGAGGCTCTGGTGCGCGCAATCTAGCTCAGGGGGTGAAGTGAGGACCTCCATGCCAAGAACATCAAAAAATAGTTGAGAAAAGAACGTGGATGGGCGAGGACCTTCAATCGATTCGGGTAAGCCTATAATCCGAATGTTTTGGTGTCTGCTGCGACCCTCCAAATCAGCTACTTTGAGTTTAAGCAGCTCATTATCTTTCTGCAAATCGGAGTAAGCGCCCTCCAGATGCTGAAGTCGTTGGTCAACAGAAGTGGCGTTAACTTCCAGAGAATCAATGCGTTGCCCGTGATCAGTAATGGTGGAATGAATGCTGTCCAGTGTAGATGCAAGAGACTGGAATGAGGATTTAAAATCAACCGAAAGGGCTTCTCTGTGTTCGTCCAGGAATGAGCTATGTACTAATGTCGGCCAAGGAAATGCTAGCCGTTGAAGAGCATTCCTTATCTTTTAGCCTTAGACATGATAGAGTGGACCAGGCACTTACAACCAGTTTATTAAACTTTTTTGACACTATAAATAAAAATATAACGGTTTGACAAGAAAATTAAAAATGAAACGACAGGAGCAGGCTGAGCGCGTGACTACTCTGCACACCTCATAACCGGAAGTCCCATTCATCATTCATCATCATCATCATCTTTACTGCTGTGCTGCCTGCTATTTCACTCCGTTTCCTCATTTATGAAAATAAAGTGTTTTGGATTTTGAATAGGCTACTTACCGGTCTGTCTAGTGTGTGTGTGTGTGTGTGTGTGTGTGTGTGTGTTCCCTGTCAACCCAGTATTGAGCTTCCAGGCCCCTGCATGTCTATATGATTTTTGGGGGAAGGAGAGGTCTAAAATGTGTGGGGCATGGTCTGAGATAATAATTGCTGAATATTCTGTGTATTTAACTAGAGATAAAAATAAGTGTATTTTAAAAAAAGAATCAATATACGAATAAACATGATTAAAAAAGAAAGCTCTTTTACAGTTGGATTGAGGAAGTGCCAGGGGTATATGCACCTCAACTGATCCATTAGAGATGAAAAGGACTTGGACTTTGTATGAGCTGATGACTTGGGCTGTGGACGGTCTAAATTTGAGCTGATCGTGCAATTAAGATCCCCGCCTAATATAAGGTGGTGAGTGTCCAAATTTGAAAGGTGGAAAAAGAGTGTAGTCAAAAGCAGGGTTATCATAATTAGGAGCATAAATGCTAGCTAATATGACGGGTATTTGATACAGAATTCTAGGTAACAATACATAACATCCACCAGAGTTAGAGATTACATTGTGAGACAAACTTTTTCCGTTTGTGTATTAAAATAGAAATGCCTCTAGATTTGCTGTTAAAATTTGAATGAAAACCTTGACCAATCTACGTAGTCTAACCAGATCAATAAAAAAAAAAAAAAACACAAATCTGATGCTCGTCTTTTTGAACATGACGAGAAGCCAGAACATCAATTTAAACTGATCAAACGCATAGAACTGTCAACTCCTAAAACTTAAATATACACCCAAAACAGCTGGCACAACTTGTACAATGTACAGAAAAGCAATGAGATGAAAAAATAAGTAGATAAAGCAAAAAATTACAAATTTGGTAAATTATATGAGTCGCAGAGAACGTACTCGGTTACTAACGTAACCTTGGTTCTCTCTAGAAGAGGGAACGAGTACTGCGTTATATCTTACGCTTTGTGGAAAACCTCTTTTCCACGAGATATTGAAGCCAAAAATGATCCTTAATTTTGAATCAATGTAAAACGCGTTGCAGCAGCATGCAGACATAGGCAAGACGGCTTGCGTGCCTATTGGCTGACCTGCGGCAACAGCAGCAGCCTATCGAGAGAGGCCCTGCGTGACGCCATATCCAATGGGGGTGCTTCGCGCCCACTACGTCACGTCCCGCCGAAATATGCGTGGCCTTGACCTATAAATATAGCTCGCCAGGCTGATACAAACTGGTTTTCATCGCAGAAGCGAACCAGAGCGTGTTGCAGGCACAGCAAGATACGCAGTAATCGTTCTCTATTCTAGAGAGAACCGAGGTTACGTTAGTAACCGAGTACGTTCTCTTACGAGAGGTTCTCTCACACTGCGTAATATCTTATGCTAGGGGAACACAGTGTAAAACGCCATGCATGCTGGGATCCAACACCAAAGTTCCAAGGGCGGGAACCCGGGGCTCATATAGTGCATAATCACCAGGGACTCACAGAGAGTCTGAGAAGAGAGGCTAGAAGCGCATTGCCAATAAGTAGCATCCTACGGGAGCTAACCGCATCAACAGTGTTCCACACAGTCAGGATGAAAATGCTCGGCCTGAACGGGGTAACAGTATGGGTCTTACTCAATGCCCATGGAGTTGTTATATCGATCAGCGAGCGGTGCTCAAACGGTTTCAGCATTCTGAGCCGGAGCAACGGGGCAGACAGTACTGATTTTTAGACTGACAGTAGTTTAGCCTGTAAGGCGGGAACCTCTAGGTTATAAAACCTTATAAATGGGTAATCCCGCTAGACCAAGCCCACGACGAGGCCACGCCTCTTGTTGAGTGCGCTCTGACACCTAAAGGACACTGCAGGTCTTTGGAAGTGTAGGCCAGTGCTATGGCATCGACTATCCACCTGGATAGGCTCTGTTATGATGCGGCTAGTCCCTTAGAACGTCCGCTGAACAAAACAAAGAGCTGCTCAGTCTGTCTGAAAACAGACGAGCGGGATACATAAGCTCTTAATGCCCTGACAGGGCAAAGGAAGCTCGCGTCCTTCTCCTCGTTGTAAACCGGAAGGGCAGACAGGGAAATAACCTGAGCCCTGAACGGTGTGTTGAGGGATTTAGGCACGTATCCATGTCTTGGTTTGAGTGTGACTTTCGAGTCATTTGGCCCAAATACCATACACGTCGCGCTCACTGAGAGCGCTTGTAAATCCCCTATGCGCTTTCACTGAAGCGAGAGCCATAAGAAACACTGACTTGAACGACAAATGTTTCATGTTTGACAAATGGATTGGCTCGAACGGGGCACCTTTCATGGCTTTCAAAACCGTAGAAAGGTCCCACATGGGGACTGAAGGGGTCTGGGAAGATTCAGCCTCTTAGCTCCCATAAGGAAGCGAATGACCAGATCGTTCTTCCCCAGTGACTGGCAGACGCTGGTTTAATAAACGCAGCTATGGCCGCCAAATAAACCTTGAGCGTGGATGGGGTTCTGCCCTTATCCAGTAGCTCTTGAAGGAAGGAGAGAACTTCCGTGTTCAAAAGACCTTGAAATCGTTTCGACTTCTACGTCGCCCGAAGTATTTGCACAGAGGGTCGCGGCAGAATGTTCACACTACTGGGACTGGGAGTGGCATTAAAGTTGTAAACTCGGTCTATGGACTCAGAAACAAAAAAGCATTTTCTATGCGGTGTTTGTCATAGAAACTTGCGTTATCCACAAATGACTCGTTAGAAAATGCGACTCGACACTGCGCGATTTGCACATCTAAATGTTCGTTCCTTGAACAATAAGACTGCTCTACTCTACGACACTATATTGAACAATTCACTGGATTTATTTTGTATCTATGAGACTTGGCACCAACCAAATGACTTCATAAACTTAAATTTGAGTACTCCACCGGGATATACATATATCCAGAGGCCACGACTAAGTGGTAAAGGTGGCGGTTTTGCTGTTATATACAGAGATTAATTATCTCTTATTGAAATTACTATTCCCTGTGTATCATCATTTGAGTGTGTTGCATTTAAATTGAATGGTACTTCTCCTGTTCTTATTGTATTCATTTATCGACCTCCAAAGCCTAATTCCTTGTTTTTTAATGAGCTCTCAGAGCTACTTACATCTGTTAGCTCTGTCTGTCCATCAATGATTCTTATTGGAGACATTAATATCCATGTGGATAATGTTAATAGTAGTCTAACTGTGGAATACATGGAGGTACATGATTGTTTTAACATGACTCAGCATGTAAAATTTCCCACTCACAACAAGGGTCACACACTTGATCTAGTGTGTTCTGTATGGGTGGACAGCAACCAGCTAGACAGCAGTGACCTGTGTATTAGCGATCATAAGCTTCTTACTTTTAACTTAAATGTCCCATCTTTAAGAAATGCTCAAAAGAGGGTCATTAGTTTTAGAAATATCAAGAATATTAATTTTGACAGTCTTTCTTCCATGATATCAGAGTATTTAACAGTTGAAACCGTTGATCACTACAATTTTATTTTGTCATCTGCTTTTGACATGTTAGCCCCTCGCAGAGAACGTGTTGTTTCATTTGTCAAATCATCCCCTTGGTATACCACTGAGCTCAGGGCTCTTAAGGTAAAAAGCAGACAGCTTGAACGGCAATATAAAAAATCAGGTCTAACTGTCCATAAGCTAATGTATGATGATTTTTTACTTCAATATGCTGAACCACTTAAAACAGCAAGAACAGAGTATTATTCGTCTGTCATTGGGGATGGTGCTGCTAATCCAAACAAGATTTTTAAGACGATTAACAAACTTCTTGCACCAAGTAAGCCATCAATTTGTTCTTCTGTGCAGGAGTGTCACAAATTTCTCACGTTTTTTACGGAAATTTTTTTAACCATCTACAAGTCCATCAGTCTGCTACCTTGCTCTGCAATCCCGAGACATATCCAGTCACTCTTCCTAAATCTGCATTCTCCAATTTTACCATAGTCACTATTGATTGTATTTCAAAATTGGTGATGGCTATGAATACTACTACAAGTACCCTTGACCCTATCCCAACATCTGTTCTTAAGGGGTGTCTTTCTTCAATTAGTCCCTTCATCTCTAGCATTGTGAACACCTCTCTTACAACTGGCATTGTTCCAAAAGCCCTAAAGGTTGCAGCTATTACACCAGTCCTTAAAAAGCCTGGATGTGATAAGTCAGACCTATCAAATGTAAGGAACTTAGCTCAGGTTTGGGGAACAAATATTCAACAATTATTAATTTGGAATCAACAGTGATTGAATACGGGCCTGAACTAGATCATCATACATGAAATTCACCCAAATAGGGATTATATAGCTCACGCGTCTGCTTCAGAGATATATAGTTAATTAACACAACGAATTGTAATTAATTAAGTATATAATTCATATGCAGGAGGGCTATATTAATTTTCAGAATACCTTAATAGAGTTACTGCAACTGTTATCCCAACTAATCAGTTCGTCCACCGAGCTGCTTGTTCGATATTCGTTACCAATTCTCAAAAAGGTTTATCCTTAGTATCAGTTTACTAATCAAATTAGTTAACTTTATCAGTATCAGCTCGTAGCTTTAGATCGTACATTAAAGAGGCTTTGTTCCGTGACCAACAAACAGAGACAATCAAGAGTATAATGGGTTTAATAAAAATGAACTAGACAATATAACTACATTTAAAAATGAATATATCGAACAATAAAAACAAAAACAGTAAGAAAGAAAAGTAGAAGACAGGAAAACAAAGATTGTTACCACAGTTGAACCTTAAGAACCAACAAGGAAAATACACACTTTAACGCGCTGGAATCTGGATTGAATTATACTTGCACTGGACCTTTATGTCGCTGGACAAGCCGGCGTGTGTGGGTGTGGATGTCCTCGTAGTTGGTGAGCTGGAAGCGTCCTTTCGGTGTTTCGAGGGCGTGTTTTGCTCGCGGGAAATTCGAAAGTCTTAAAGGTATGCTGTGGAGGAGTCCTTTCACCCGGAGGATATAGGACTTCTATCAAAACGTAAAATGCTGTGTTCGGTCTGCCGACAAGAACTGAGCATCAAATAAAAGACTGAGTTAAACGTAAAATAAAACCGAAGATAAAATAAGGCGACTAGGTCGCAGGACATACACAGGAAGAGTAGCACAAAGAAGAGAGCGAGTTGAGCCGTGTCGCGGTCTTTTAAAATGAAACTAAACGCCCCTTTCTGTGTAAGCACAGTCCAATAGCAACTCACAGATTTTTGGCGCCCGATATTCCCTTTGTCTTAATCTGATGACCTCATTCGCGTGTTTTATGAGGACGAGCGTTTGGCCTTTCACTTACAAAGATGGGAAAAACATAGTAGAATAATATATTTGGCTCGAGCAAGTTGAGCGATTTCGTTTAATACCAATCACTCTGTGTTTGTTACGCCTACAAGGATATATATAAACTCTTAGACCTTTATAGAAGTCCGCAAGGTTCAACTACATAACTAACAGTCCTAGATAGACAGGATACAGTATAAACTTCAAACATACAGGAATACATCATGTTTACATTTCATAATCACTCATTTCTGGGTTTTAATGTTATAGATGCATATATATGTGTGTGTGTGTGTGTGTGTGTGTGTGTTGTCCATTTGCGCATCTGGCATTCCTTCCTCGCTGGGGGGGGGGGGGGGGGGGGGGTTTGGAGATAACGGTCTTCTTGGATGTTGGCTTGCGAACAAATCAGGATCGCGCGAGGATCTCTGTGGGGACTCATTACGCTGTAAAGGTGTCACAAACTAATCTACCCTCCAGACTGGCTGGCGCTAACGGAAGATTTAGAATTGGAAGAGTCATAGGTTGGGGCTTTAGAAACCCTTGTTAACGTGTGTTTATTGTGTTAAGGAATGCTGACTTCATGATTCTGCGCGCATACTTTACACAAACTACAGGCCTATCTCAAATCTCCCCTTTCTCGTCTTGGGTCCTATACTGTTTAGTGTTTATATGCTTCCTTTGGGGCAAATAATTAGGAAATATGGTCTGGGGTATCATTTTTACGCTGATGATACTCTAATTTACATCAGCTCTTAATCTGATCCTACTGTCACCTCCAAAATTCTTTCGGAATGTGTGCAGGAAATGGAAACGTGGATGCATCATCATTTTTTAAAGCTGAATTCCTCTAAGACAGAGATTCTGCTCACTGGCACACTCGCAGCTACTCACAAAGGGAGACATTTTAATTTGACCATGGACTATAGTGCCTTATCTCCATCTTCTTGTCCTCGTAACCTTGGTGTGATTTTTGACGCCCACCTAACACTAGACTCTCAAGGAAAAAAAAATATTACGAAATCTGCATTCCATCACCTAAGAAACATTGCAAGAATTAGGCCCTAATTTACTCTACCAGATGCTGAAAGGCTTATTCATGCATTTGTTACTTCTAGGATTGATTACTGTAATGCACTTTTTGTTGGTTTACCTGTTAAATCAATAAAACGCCTGCAGTACATCCAGAATTCAGCAGCACGGGTGCTGACATACACTTCACCACGTCAGCACATAACAGGTGTGCTTTATAGTTTGCATTGGCTACCTGTTCGGTCACGTATTGCTTTTAAAACAATCACACTAACGTACAAAGCTATGCACGAAATAGCTCCTTCTTATATCTGTGACTTAGTCAGCCTGTACTCGCTTTCTCGTTCCCTTCGGTTTTCTCTGTCGCTTTCTCTGTCGCGGCACCCAGGTTATGGAATGCACTTCCTCTTACTGTTAGAGATGCTCCTACATTAGCTGGTTTCAAGAAGTTGATGACATGGTGATCCCCGTCGCTGAGTGGGGCTCGGCACGAGCCATAGGAACGAGGCATCTTTAAAAAGACGCTTGCTCTTTTAGATAAGAGAGAAAGAGTGTGATTCGCGGCGGCGAACACACACACGGCAGAGTAAAAGGATATATACGCCAGAAAGCGTAGCAGGTACGGCGGCAAGATGAAGGCCAGCGGATTCAGATGCAAAGGCTCGTCCCGCAGAAGCTTTTTCTCAGAGGGCGCGGCTTCTTCTCAGACGGCGCGGCTTCTTCACTCCGGATCCAGCGATGCATGAGCTTCGCCGAATAGATGAAAAATCACTTTGTATCAGCCTATCGAGCTGTATTTATAGGCCCAGGCGTTTTATATTAATTCAAAATTAAGGATAATTTTTTGGCTTCAATATCTCGTGGAAAATAGTTTTTCCCCAACGTAAGATATTACGCAGTACGAGAGAACCTCTCGTAAGAGTACTACTAATTATTCTTGACTAAAGTACGCTTGTAGTTTTAATAAGGATGAATCAATATTTCATTTATAATTTATGCAGTGTGGACTGTTTTATTATCCTATTCAATTTCTTTATATGTCATACCTGTTAGACAGGACAGGTACAGGTAAATATGATATTTATTATGGGTATAAGTGAGGATTGTTTTAAGTTCACTTAAATTAAAAGTTGTTATATTTTTTTTAAGCCTAACAAATTGATGATTCAAGCTTCCCAATCAACACTTTTTGTTGGGCCAGCACTGCCTTAGCCAGATCTTTACCAGCTGGGTTCAATGGCCAGATTGTAATGTCAGAAATGTGCAAGGAGCCAAGGACCAAAGAGCAAAGAGGAAGTTACATTAACAAACTTTACTAATGGATAAAGGGAGAGCAGTAAAAATAGAACCAAACTGGACCTGTTTGGGAATCAACCGGCAGGAGCCTCTGAACATAGCTGACAGGAACTAACTGAGTAAAATAGAGCAGAGCCTGGCGAACAGGACTGTAACAAAGAGAGAATCAGTGACTGAAAAGCTGACCGGACCAGGCAACCAACAGGAAGCAGACTACATAGAAAATCAGCCTCTGAGATTGGCCCTTCAGGGCACTGTCATCACATAAAAAAACAAAACAATAACAAACACAAGACTGGACAAACAACATGATAAAATCGAGGCTGATCAGATGTAACCGGTGGCTCGCAATGCCATGCGTGATGCGAGGCCTGCGACATCAGTTATGAAACACTTTATTCTGCATTGTTTAGATTTGTGGAGTTAGACACGGGACAGCAGGCAGCAGTTTTGCTGGATCTTTTATTCCTGATGTATAAAAGAATGAATAAACAACATCTTTGAGTGAATATGAGTGAGGTGAGCTGTGAGCTGTGTAGGATTTGAGCTGTGTAGGATTTGAGCTGTGTAGGATTTGAGGGCGAACCAAACACAAATTAATCTTCCAGGTGATTTGTTCAAACATAATTCCACACAAAACTCAACATTCAAGACCCCCAAAACATCAGTCTAATCTAGGGCCATAAATGGAGTGGGCTCCAGCCAAGAACTTTATGACCATGAAAGCCCAACTAAAGGAATAACGTTGTCAGTGTTAGATAGTTTGGAAAAGACTGATTGGTTCAGAGATGGCACGGCTCGGAACCCACCAAGATAACGGCAGAGGTTGTGTGAACCCATGACAAATGATTTAAAACAGACCTCCTCCTTTTTAAGGACCTTGGAACGACCCCAGGGTTGAAATCTCTTAAAACCACAGAGACTGAGACTTTACATATAAAATACATAAAATCATCCCAAAACAACTATTGACGGACTTCTAATCAAACATTGTTCAACTACATAATCCTATATTGTATCTACAACCTCTGTAAGTGTCTATTGTGCTTAGATCACATACAAGTCATTTAATTGTTATAACTATTAGATGTTTCAATGAAAGTGTCTTGTTTCCTATCAGAACGATCATATGTTCTTAATTCAGAAGATGGCTTGATTGAAATCTGTGTAAAATGTTTTGTGTTCTTATAATAGGAATCATGTCTAAACTGTACACTTTTGTACTCTGAGCTGGAGAGTAAAGAGATCACAGATAACGCATGATTTACGATGACAGTAAAAAACAGTGCCTAATTGATAAGAGGCTGGACAAACAGCTGAGTTTAAAATCTTAGGATCCGAACAAAGCCAGAGTTTTAGTTGGGTTGAAAGAGTTTGGTTGAGTTGAATTTGTTCGCTAGAGCAGATTTACAGAAGTCATGGAGAAGCCATGACTGGTAACCGGACAGACGAGTAACCATGTAGACGAGCAGACAAAAGAACCCAGATCAAGATCAGAAGAACATGAGTTAAACAGCTTCATTCAAGCCATCTAACTTCTCTTGTTTCACTTTTCTTTCTGTTTCTTAGCTTTATTTTCTTTTCCGTTGAGAGTCTCGATTCTAAGTTAAGTTTTGCTGCAAAGTTTCGTTTAAACGATTCCACTGCGAAGCCCGCTATCCAACTTAAAAAACGTTCCATCCATCCGCCAACACACCACGTGATTGGCCGCCCAAGACATCTATCCAGGCACGAGGAGACCGCCAGCCAATCAACGAACCCGGGAAACACCTTTTTACGCTGACAAAGGAATCCCCAAAGGAACGCAAAGACAAGCAAGTAGCCTCCAGACTCTTAACTGAACTGGTGCTTTGATATAACATTTAATAACCCCGCTTAAGAAACGATAGAAGGGTTAAAGATAATTGTTATGTGCTTACGAATTTATGTCTTAAACTGCTGATCTAAGTTACCTTGCTTATAGTGTTTCACTATAGTTATTTATATCCGTTTTAGAGCTGATAGTTACGGCCCGTTCAAATGTATGGTCCTCCATTAAAAATAACAGTGCATTATGCAGCCTTTTAAACTTGCCGGGGCAGTGACAAGCACCTCTCACTGCTCTGCTCCTCCGTTTCTGCTGCTTTCAGTTACGTGACGCTGGCTCTGAACAAAAACGCATTGTGGAAACGCGTTGGCCTAGTACTTTTTGACCCTCTCTGCTAAGTCAGATAATTGGCAGAGGTATTTGTACACCATTTAGGACATATTTATGAATAAAAATATTGATTTTAGATAATAAAATATCTAAAAAACTACACATAGTCCCTTTAAGATTCCCTATAAATGAATAAAAAAAATGTATTGAGCTAAATTGACCTGTCTGACATTTACTACAGCTGTGCAATTTTTGTTTGGTAGAAGGGCACGCACGGGCAGTTCTCGACGGAGCTGCCTGTGCAAACTGTGAGCGTTTTTCCTTGAGAACGCTCTGCTGGGCGCATGCGCACGCAGCAACCGGCAGGGAAAAGTTTGGCGTTCTCTGTTTTATGTTTCTATTTTTTATTTTTACTTTTTTGAGTCTTCTTTACGGGAATTATATATCTGTTGAGGAGCCTGTGCAAGGATGGATTTATTCTACTTATTTTTCTTCATTTTCCTGTGGACTTTATGGCATGTTTGTGACTCTAATGACTTCGATGGGCAAAGTCACAAAAAGCGAAGGTGGTGTAAAGTTACGCCTGAGGAAACAGCGTCTGTCCCGGATTCCTCTGCCCTCGGTGATCATGGGGAATGTTCAGTCCTTGAGGAATAAAACGGATGAACTTCAGGGGTATGTTCGATTCCAGAAGGATTTTAAAAATTGTGGTATCTTGGCTTTTACTGAGACATGGCTCAATGACCAGGACCCAGACACAGACCTGTACATGTATGGATTCGGAGCACCGTTTCGTTTGGATTGTGATGCTGAGGTGACGGGGGAAAAACAAGGTGGCGGGGTATGTCTGTATATTAACAAACAATACTGCAGTGCTGTGACTGTTCGAGAGCGGATTTACACTTCGAATATCGAACTTTTAACAGTGTCACTTCGTCCGTTTTATCTGCCTCGTGAGTTTTCCACAGGTTTTTATGACTGTGCATATCCATCCAAAGGCAGATGCTGTTTCTGCCGTTAGTACCATTTTTGAGGTGGTACCAAAACTACAGTCGATATCACCGGAAGCGCAGAGTTTGTTATTGGGTGATTTTAATCATGTGTCACTGAAAAAAGCACTTCCACATTATTATCAATTTGTCACCTGCCCAACCAGACGGAGTAAAAAAGATTTGTGCTACGGAACAGTACAAGATGCCTTTAAATCACTTCCGTTGCCTCCTTTGCGTTCTGCTGATCACAATTGCGTGTTTCTATTGCCCACCTACAAGATTGTTTTAAGGAAGGAGAAGGTGCAAACAAAGGATGTAAAGGCTTGGACTGAGGAATCTGTGCTCTGTTTACAAGAGTGTTATGATTGCACGGACTGGAATATGTTTAGAGAAAGCTGTGGTAATGATTTGGATGAACTCACTGATGTGACCTGTTCCTATGCTTTTTGTAGAGATATGATAATTCCTAGTAAGACAGTCAAAATTTACTCAAACAATAAGCCATGGATGACTAAATCTGTTAAATCCAGTATAGAATATAAGAGACGGGTCTTTAAACTAGATGAATCTACTGATTTACATAAACAGGCTGCCACTAGGGGGATGAAAGTAGAAATCCTAAAGGCAAAAAATAATTATAAAGTATGGTTAGAAAATCTGATGGCTGATAATAAATTGGGTTCGGCCTGGTCCAGTATGAAAGCTATATTAGGGTATGGTAGTTCAAAGCACAATAATCATATCATCTTAGATGGATACAATTCGAAATTGGAATGTGCAAATGCCTTGAAT
The DNA here is from genome assembly GCF_051911475.1 of Siphateles boraxobius. NCBI lineage: Eukaryota > Metazoa > Chordata > Actinopteri > Cypriniformes > Leuciscidae > Siphateles > Siphateles boraxobius. Next base: position 5,491,402 of record NW_027509197.1, read on the forward strand.
AGTTTTTATAATCGTTTTAATACATCTGCTTTTAGTGAGGAACGACAGGACTTGCATCACAAGCTTGAGGATAACCAGCATTTTTGTTTAGATCAAAAGCAGGTGGAAAGAGCCTTTTCTTCAGTTAGAGTAAATAAGAGTTATGGGCCTGATACTATCTGTGGCCGGATACTCAAGTTTTGTGCAAAAGAGTTGAGCCCTGGATTTCACTTTATTTTTAATGAGTCTTTGAGAGTACAGCATGTCCCAAAGGTGTGGAAGGATGCAATGATTGTCCCAGTTCTGAAAGTTAGTTGTCCAAAGGTATTAAATGACTTAAGACCAGTGGCTCTTACATCTATTTTAATGAAAATTTTTGAAAGATCTGTGAGATCTGAAATATTAAAGACGACTGAGTGTTTATTAGATCCAATGCAGTTTGCGTATAGATCAAAAAGAGGTGTGGATGATGCAACAGTCACCCTTATACATCTGCTTTTGAAACATTTGGAGGGGAAGGGGTCTCATGCAAGGTTTCAATTTGTAGATGTTTCCTCTACGTTTAATACGATTCAACCTCACATCCTAGTAAGTATACTTTTAGAACAGTTCAAACTGAGTAATAATTTAGTCGAATGGATTTCAGATTTTTTAACTGAGAGAACACAAAGATGAAAATAAAGAACACAATCGCTGCACAGGTTACTTCCTCCACTGGTTCACCACAAGGATGTGTACTTTCTCCACTACTGTTTATTCTCTACACAAATGTGCTGTAGTCATTGGGATAATCGTGTTGTGCTGAAGTACGCAGACGTCACTGTAATCGTCAGTCTGCTTCAGAATAATGAGAATAGTCATGGACCTATTATTAATGAGTTTGTTGAGTGGTATGAGGAGTCTCACCTTCATTTAAATGTACTGAAGACTAAGGATATGGTTATTGATTTTAGAAAGAATGCCTAAATGCATGAAGTCACATCCACTAAGGGTGAAACAGTGGAATGTGTGCAGTCTTACAAATACCTTGGGACAATCATTGATTCAAAGTTGAGTTTCGAAGCAAACTGTGAAACGGTGTGTAAAAAGGGGCATCAATGCCTGTTCTTTTTAAGGAAACTGTGTCGATTTCAAATTGAGAAACCACTGTTGAGTATGTTTTATCGTGCTTTTATTGAATCTGTACTTTCTTTTTCTCTGGTATCTTGGTACGGGAATCTAACTTTAAAGAGTCAGAATTCTATCAACCAGATTGTGAAATGGTCCAGGAGGTTAATTGGAGAAACCCCTATTGAATCCAGCCTCGCTTTATACTAGGCAGGTACAGCGCATGGGTATTTCAATTTTGAGTGACCAGTTGCATCCGCTGTATTATGAGTTCCAGTACTTGCAACCCAATCGACGGTTTAGAGTACTGCGGTGTACAACAAAACTATACAAAAATAGCTTTGTTCCAGTAGTGATTATTCACATGAATAGTATTAAGACACATGAAATGTGTTTTTAGTATTTTGTTGTCTGTTTTTTGTATGATGTAATTGTTTATATGTTTGAAAAATAGCCTAAACTTGTTCTCTGGAACTTAATTTACCTACGGGTATAAATAAAGGAACCTGAACCTCTCGTCTGGCCCACTTCAGTCTGGACTCGTGGTTCGGGTCCTGCTCGTGCTGAGGCAGAGCGGCGATGCACATCATGGGGTTCCCAGATGGAGCTCGCCGATCACCTTGAGAGGGCTCTCAGATGGCTGCGGTTACCTTGGCAGCGCGTTAGTGTTGAGGTCCCTCGCGGAAGGTTTGCTAACAGTATTAAAAAAAATTAAATCATGTAATCATGCACAAACTGTTGACTTGACTTTAAGCACATTATTGAGACCATCTCTGAGGAAAGCTAGGGGACATTTTGATACAGCAAGAGAGAAGACATTGATGAAATGCTTTTGTTTATTTGGCAAAAAAGGAGAATGTGTATTGCTATCTCTACAGGGACTTAAGTGCATTTTTAGCACACAAAGATTAAAATTAACTTGCATTTATCAAACTGTCAACGTCAGTAGCTCTTACAAAATGTTTATCTTTTAAAAGAAAAAGAGAGAAACTCTTAAAGCACTATCTTTTAAATAAATCAAAATATGTTACACATAATTGCCTATAATGAGGCTATAACAATAGCAAAGGCATAACCATAAAGTGAAACATAAGTTCAACCTCAACACAAAAACAGTATCAACAATCCTTCTATTCCCTGAGAGTGAGGATACATTTTTTTTTAACTTGAAAATAAAGTGCAGTATTTGGAAACATATGACTGGAGTTCTTGTCTAAACTTGGTGTCACTGTATTTAAATATCATAGGTAACATGAAATCCAAAATGTTCCCACACACCGGACTTATACGACGCTGGCGCATCCTCCAACTCCGGTTAGCCTTTCTATATACTATATGAGCCATTGAGACTCATTTAAACTAATAAACTCATCTATCTTTGACACTTATCTATCTACACTTAAACTCTTAAACTCATAATAAATCAATAAACTCTAAACTTGAACTCTTAGACTCATTTAAACGTATAAACTCTAAACTCATAAACTCATACACTTATAAACTGATACACTTATAAACTCATGAATTCATACACTTATAGACTCTTAAACTCATAAATTAATAAACTCTGAACTATTACTCATTTAAACTTATAAACTCTAAACTCATAAACTTTGACATTATGAACTCATGAATTCATACACTTATGAACTCTTAAACTCATAAATTAATAGACTCTGAACTCGTACTCTTTTAAACTTATAAACTCTAAGCTCATAAACTCGTACACTTATAAACTCATGAATTCATACACTTATGAACTCATGAATTCATACTCTTATGAACTCTTAAAATCATAAATTAATAAACTCTGAACTCTTACTCATTTAAACTTATAAACTCTAAACTCATAAACTTTGACACTTATGAACTCATGAAATCATACACTTATAAACTCATAAACTTATAAACTCATGAATTCATACACTTATGATTTTTCATGAATTCATACAATTATGAACTTTTAAACTCATAAATAGTTCACCATAGCAACCACACAGAAAACCCTAAAATACCCTAGCAACATCATAGCAACCACCCAGAAAACCCTAGCAACTGCCTAGCAACCACCCAAAATAGCCTAGAACATCCTAGCAACACCATAGCAACCACCCAGAACACCCTAGCAACTTCCTAGCAACCACCCAGAACACCCTAGCAACCACCCAACATACCTTAAAACACCATAGCAACCACCCAGAACACCCTAGCAACTGCCTAGCAACCACCCAAAATACCTTAAAACACCCAAGCAACACCATAGCAACCACCCAAAATAGCATAGAACACCCTAGCAACACCATAGTAACCACCCAGAACACCCTAGCAACTTCCTAGCAACCACCCAGAACACCCTTGCAACCACCCAAAATACCTTAAAACACCATATCAACACCATAGCAACCACCCAGAACACCATAGCAACTGCCTAGCAACCACATAGAACACCCTAGCAACCACCCAAAATACCTTAAAACACCCAAGCAACACCATAGCAACCACCCAAAATACCCTAGAACACCCTAGCAACTGCCTAGCAACCACCCAGAACACCCTGGCAACTGCCTAGCAACCACCCAAAATACCTTAAAAAACCCTAGCAACACCCTAGCAACCACCCAAAATAGCATAGAACACACAAGCAACACCATAGCAACCACCCAGAACACCCTAGCAACCACCCAAAATACCTTAAAACACCCTAGCAACACCATAACAGCCACCCAAAATAGCCTAGAACACCCTAACAACACCATAGCAACCATCCAGAACACCCTAGCAACTGCCTAGCAACCACCTAGAAGTCAAGTCAAGTCATCGTCATTTATATAGCGCTTTCAACAACGTAGATTTTTTCAAAGCAGCTTTACAGAGATAAACATATAATTTAAGGTAACAGTGTCATGATCGGTAAAGGAGAACAGGAAGCAAATGCAGTATTCAACAATTTAATAAGGAACAGTAAACAGGCTCAGGATAGACACGGGTGTGGACAGGTAACGCAGGGACTTCGATGGTCAGAGTGCGGTGAATCCTCGTGCAGTGAAGTGCCAAGACAAGACGAAACGATCCAACACCAAGACGACAATCCACAGGAACACGATGACGGGAAAACCAGGAACAAGACTCAACACCGACACCCAGGACATCAAACAACGATCTGACAAAGGGAATGAGATGACGGTGAGTATTTAAACAGTGAGGGAGATTAACAGCAGCTGGTGATGAATGATGATGATCAGCTGGAGCGGATCAAGGAATGACAACACAATCATCTTGGAAACCTGAAATACGGGGTGAATTCTCCTGTACGCAGGAGGTAAACTAATGCGGACTGCCACCGGACTAATGATCTTGGTGACAGTGAACGGGCCAATAAATTTAGGAGCCAGCTTATTAGATACGGAGCGGAGAGGAATGTTCTTGGTAGAAAGCCACATTTTTTGACCGACGACGTATACGGGAGGCTTCGACCGGTGGCGATCGGCCTTAGCCTTGGTGCGCGCCCCCACTTGGAGTAAAGTCTCACGGGCTTTAGTCCAAGTGTGGTGACACCTCTGGATGAAGGCGTGAGCAGAGGGGGCCGCGACCTCCGATTCCAGACTGGGAAAAATTGGTGGCTGGTAACCTACACTACACTCAAACGGAGAGAGGCCCGTGGCCGACACTGGTAAGGTATTGTGGGCGTACTCCACCATGGACAGTTGTTGGCTCCATGAGGAAGGATTCTTGGATACCAAACATCGTAACACTCTCTCCAGATCTTGGTTGGCTCTCTCGGTCTGACCATTGCTCTGAGGGTGAAACCCTGAAGACAGACTAACCGTCGCCCCCAGTAATTTACAAAATTCTTGCCAAAATTTGGACACAAATTGGGGTCCTCTGTCAGAGACAACGTCCATCGGGAGGCCATGTATGCGAAAGACGTGGTCAACGACTGTCAACACTGTCTCCTTAGCTGAGGGTAATTTGGGTAAGGGAATAAAGTGAGCCGCCTTCGAGAACCGGTCCACCACTGTCAAAACGACAGTGTTACCCTGGGAGGGTGGGAGGGCGGTGATAAAATCTAGAGCGATATGGGACCAGGGTCTCGAAGGGACTGGCAGCGGTTGGAGGAGCCCATCTGGGGGTCGATTGGAAGTCTTACCAGTGGCACAAACCGAGCAAGCCAAAACAAAACTGTGAATGTCACGAGCCATAAGTGGCCACCAGAATCATTGCTTAACTAAAAACTTAGTACGATTAACTCCTGGATGACAAGCTATGTAGGAACAATGGCCCCACCGGATAACGTCTGACCTTAATCTCTCCGGCACAAATAACCGACTCAGTGGACATTCGGGCGGAGGCGTTACCCCTTCTAAGGCCTTCTTGACATTCGATTCGATCTCCCATACAAGTGTGGAAACAAATAGGGTCTCCGGTAAAATGCACTCGGGAGTAGACAGGCGTTCGGAGCGATCAAAAATACGAGACAAAGAATCGGGTTTGATGTTTTTAGAACCCGGGCGGTACGAGAGAGAAAAATCAAAACGACCGAAAAAAAGTGCCCACCGAGCCTGCCTGGAGTTCAATCTTTTGGCGGTTCTGATGTACTCTAAGTTCTTGTGGTCGGTCCAGACGATAAAAGGTACCCGAACCCTCTAACCAATGTCGCTATTCTTCCAACGCTAACTTGACTGCCAACAACTCCCTGTTACCAATGTCGTAATTGCGTTCGGCTGGGGATAAACGGTGAGAAAAAAACGCGCAAGGATGCATCTTATCGTCTGTGGGAGAGCGCTGGGACAGAACTGCTCCTACCCCCACCTCTGACGCATCGACGTCCACCACGAACTGCCGTGAATAGTCAGGGGCAACTAGGATGGGAGCTGAAACAAAGCGGCTCTTGAGGTTAGCAAACACAGCCTTGGCTATGTCTGACCACCTGAACGGAGTTCCGGGGGAGGTCAAGGCAGTCAGAGGCGCCGCTAGCTGGCTGAAGTTGCGAATGAACCGCCGATAGAAATTGGCGAATCCCAGAAACCTCTGTAGGGCCTCACGGGAATCGGGACTTGGCCATTCTACCACAGCCTTAACCTTGTCAGGGTCCACACGCATTCCCTCAGACGAGATGATGTGTCCTAGAAAAGGAACAGACTGTGCATGAAATTCGCATTTCACCGCCTTGACAAAAAGCCCATTCTCTAACAACCTCTGAAGCACTTGTCGTACGTGTTGCACGTGTTCCTGGAGAGACGAGGAAAATATCAATATGTCGTCCAGGTAAACATATATGAATTGATCCATCATGTCTCGCAACACGTCATTGACAAGTGCCTGGAAGACTGCTGGGGAGTTGGACAGCCCGAACGGCATGACCAAATATTCAAAGTGACCCCTGGGGGTATTGAACGCAGTCTTCCATTCATCCCCCTCCCTGATGCGGACCAAATGATAAGCATTACGTAAGTCCAATTTCGTGAAGATGGATGCTCCCTGCAACCTCTCGAAGGCTGAAGACATCAACGGCAAAGGATAAGTATTCTTTACCGTGATGTTATTCAACCCTCGGTAATCAATACAAGGTCGCAGAGATCCATCCTTCTTCCCCACAAAAAAGAACCCCGCCCCCGCTGGTGAAGAGGAAGGCCGGATGAATTTGGTTGCCAGAGAATCAGAAATATATTTCTCCATAGGCTCCCTTTCTGGAATAGAAAGCGAGTATAACTTGCCTTTAGGCGGAGACTTACCTGGCATTAACTCTATAGCACAGTCATAGGGACGATGAGGAGGGAGAGAAGCAGCCCTAGACTTACTGAACACTTCCTTCAGGTCATGATACTCCTCAGGCATGTTAGACAGATCCCCTGCTTCCTCCTGAAACACAAAAACAGGCACAGACGGACACGCAGACACAAGACAAGACTTATGACATTCCTTGCTCCACTCCAGTATAGCCTTGTGCTGCCAGTCCACTCGGGGGTTGTGACGGATGAGCCAGGGGTGACCAAGAACGACAGGTGCCAACGGTGAATCCAGAATATAAAAAAGTCTCGGTGTGATTGCCAGAAGTGATGAGGGTGATATCTTCAGTGGTGAATGAGATGGTGGGAAGTTCTTGGCCATTTAGTGCGTGTACAGCAATCTTCTGAGTGAGTGGTCTGAGTGGAATTTGAAACTTGTGTGCAAACATACTGTCCATGAAATTACCTTCAGCCCCAGAGTCCAGAAGTGCCTGACAATCGTGCTGGTGAGTTGACCATCTTAGTCTTACCGGGAGGAGTGTAGATGTGGATGAGGTCTTCTCGGCGGAGATCCCACCTGATAGTAGCCTCATACTTACTATCGGGCTTGGCCTTTTACCGGGCAGCTGTACGCGAAATGTCCCGAACCTCCACAATATTGGCAAAGGCCCTGGGACCTCCGCCTCTCCCTCTCCTCCCGGGAAAGCCGAGCTCGACCCACCTGCATGGGTTCGTGATCGGAGACGGGGCTGACCACGTCCCTGCCGCTGGACGGTTGTCCCTCAATCCCTCCAGGAGGACGGTCAGATTCCACTCTGCCTCCGACTCGGGAAAGTTGCGCATCCACCCGTAGTGCCAGCTCGATGAGACCGTTTAACGACGTGGGTAGGTCCAGGGCGTAGATCTCTCGTTGGACGCGGTCAGCCAACCCATGCAGGAACATGTCCCACTGCGCCTCCTCGTTCCAATGACATTCGGCCGCCAGGGTTCGGAACTCGATGGAAAAGTCAGAGACTGACCTCTCCCCCTGACGAAGGTTGGCCAGCACCCTGGCGGCCTCTCTCCCCGCGACGGCTCTGTCAAAAACTCGTCTCATCTCTGCGGAGAGAGTTTGGAACGAGGCGCAGCAAGGGTCTTGATTCTCCCACACCGCCGTTCCCCATAACGCCGCCTTTCCGGTCAGTAACGTGATGACAAAAGCCACCTTGGCTTGTTCGCTATGGAACGTTCTGGGCTGTAGAGCGAAATGCATGGAACATCTTGTCAGAAATGCACGACAGTAAGTTGACTCACCCGCATAGGGTTCCGAAACCGGTAGGCGTGGCTCAGATGGCGCGGGGAAATCCGGTGATGTGGGGAGAACGGCTGGTGTGGGCGGCGCAGTGGGAGCACGAAGAAGTTGGACCTGCTGGGTGAGCTCGGACACCTGCGTTACCAAAGCTTGAATCGCACGACCCGTGTCGTTGATGTTCCTCTCGTGAGAGTCCAATCTTATGACGCTGTGGTGGACGAACTCATCCAGCGAGGTAGGTCTCTCTCCTGCTGCTTCCCTGGAACGGTCAGATCGTTCTGTCATGATCGGTAAAGGAGAACAGGAAGCAAATGCAGTATTCAACAATTTAATAAGGAACTGTAAACAGGCTCAGGATAGACACGGGTGTGGACAGGTAACGCAGGGACTTCGATGGTCAGAGTGCGGTGAATCCTCGTGCAGTGAAGTGCCAAGACGAGACGAAACGATCCAACACCAAGACGACAATCCATAGGAACACGATGACGGGAAAACCAGGAACAAGACTCAACACCGACACCCAGGACATCAAACAACGATCTGACAAAGGGAATGAGATGATGGTGAGTATTTAAGCAGTGAGGGAGATTAACAGCAGCTGGTGATGAATGATGATGATCAGCTGGAGCGGATCAAGGAATGACAACACAATCACGCCCACTACACACGTGCTTTCATACCACAACATAAACACGAGACGAGAAGGAAACATTGGATCAGTATACCGTGACAAACAGAGATTGGTTTGGTTTTAAAGTGGTTCTTGAAAAATGTTTTTTCCAGCTAAAGTTAGTTTTGATTGATTCACTTCCGTCTAAATGATTATTTGTTATTAAATTAGGGGCCGCTAAGACGACACCGTTCTCTCTAAACAGACTTTAAACCTGAACCTGTGATAGACGCTGATGGCGTTCACATGCGCATTAAGAATTGATTATATAGTTATATCGTTTTAATATATGTGCGCAGGTTTGTAATTCCTTACAAACCATGCCTAAACAAACTACTTGTCTATAAATTTTGATGCAGAATTTTTATTTTATCTTATCACTTTGGGTAGGTACGCGAACCGAAAAATTCCACAACGCTTTATCTGTAGAGTGGTATAGGGATCCTCCATAGGGAGAGGCTAGTTGGCACTTCAGCACTGCATTGTCATCAGGTCCAGGCGAAAGTCCTTCGTCAGATCTGGAAACGGCCTGGATCAGGCAGGCTGCGGGAAAACCTCGGGATAAACAAAGACACTAAAATTAGCGTAGATGCCATTCTTCTTATGATGTAACGAGTACATCAGGATATGAGGGAAGTGTTCCCAGTTCCGGCTGACCTAATCTAAGCAGCCTAACATTGAATTATAGAAGTCTATAGAGTGTTATGTGAATGCTAGGTCAAAGAGATGTGTTTTTAGTCTAGCTTTGAACTGACAGACTGTGTCTGCTTCCCGGACAATGTTAGGAAGATTGTTCCAAAGTTTTGGTGCTAAATAGGAAAAGGATCTACCACCAGCAGTCGATTTATATATTCTAGGTATAATCAACTGGCCGGAGTTTTGAGATCGCAATAGACGTGAAGGACTATAATGCGTTAAGAGCTCGCTCAAGTACTGGGGAGCTACACCATTTAAGTTCAAGTTCAAGTTCATTTATTTGTATAGCACATTTAAACAGCCGCTTAGACAGACCAAAGTGCTTTACAGAACACACAAATAAGAAAAGTAAAAACAGCAAAAACAACCCCTAAAACACATAAAAAGCAGCAGAGCTACGAAAAGCCTTATCAGAGATTCAAATATAAAATCGTAGAGAAAAAAAAAAAAAAAAAAAAAAAAAAAAGATCAATAAGCTAAAGAAAACAGGTAGGTTTTTACCAAAGACTTAAAGATAGAAAGGGTGGGGGCCGTTCGGATCTCTAGAGGCAGGGTGTTCCACAGACGAGGCCCTGCCACTGCAAAGGCACGCTCCCCTCTACGCTTAAGTCTGACCCGAGGGACAACCAGCAGAGCCTGGTCGTGTGACCTTAGGCTTCTGGACGGAGTATAGGGATGAATGAGTTCGGATAGATAGGCTGGAGCTAAGTTGTGTAAAGATTTAAAAACAAATAGGAGGATTTTAAAATCTATTCTCTGCCGGACTGGCAGCCAGTGCAACGATTTAAGAATCGGAGAGATATGGTCGTATTTGCGACAGTTAAGGATAAGTCTGGCCGCTGCAAGCACATTTAGTGCTTTGTAAGTAATCAGCAATATTTTAAAATTTATACGATGTTTAATAGGGAGCCAATGCAGTGTTGACAGAACCGGGCTAATATGGTCGTACTTCCTTGTTCTGGTAAGAACTCTAGCGGCTGCGTTTTGAACTAGCTGTAGTTTGTTTATTAAGCGTGCAGGGCAACCACCCAGTAGAGCATTACAATAATCTAGCCTTGATGTCATGAACGCATGAACTAGTTGTTCAGCATTTGTCAATGAGAGCATATGACGTAATTTAGATATATTTTTAAGATGGAAAAATGTGGTTTTACAGACACTGGACACGTGACTTTCAAATGAAAGATTGGTATCAAAGAGCACACCCAGGTTCCTAACTGACGACGAAGACTTAACAGAGCAGCCATCAAGTGTTAGACGGTATTCTAGGTTATTACGTGTGGAAGTTTTTTGTCCAATAATTAGAATCTCTGTTTTTTCAGAATTTAGTAGTAGGAAATTACTAGTCATCCAATTTTTGATATCAACTATGCATTCTGATAATTTTGTGAATTGGTGAGTTTCGTTAGGTTTGGAAGAAATATAGAGCTGAGTATCATCAGCATAACAGTGAAAGCTAATTCCATGTTTCCTAATGATATGTCCTAAAGGTAGCATGTACACCCTAGCAACCACCCAAAATAGCCTAGAACACCCTAGCAACCACCCAAAATAGCCTAGAACACCCTAGCAACCACCCAGAACACCCTAGCAACTGTCTAGCAACCACCCAGAACACCCTAGCAACACCATAGCAACATCCCAAAATAGCCTAGAACACCCTAGCAACACCATAGCAACCACCCAGAAAACCTTAGCATCCTCCTATCAACCACCCAGAACACCCTAGCAACCACCCAAAATACCTTAGCATCCACCCAGAACACCTTTGCAACTTACTAGAAACACCCTAGCAACTTTAAAATACTTCAAACTATACTTTAAACTTTAAACTACTTTAAACTTCAAACTAATTCAAACTTTACACTAATTTAAACTTTAAACTAATTTATACTTCAAACTACTTTAAAATTCAAACTAATTTAAACTTTAAACTATTTTAAGCTTTAAACTACTTTAAACTTCAAACTACTTTAAACTAATTTAAACTTTCTGGTCAAAACTTTCACGAGCCAACTTAAAGTTTGTCTCGACAAACTTTTTCTTATATCTCCCACTTGACATTTCTATACGTGACGAGACCTGCAGCACTCCATACTCCACTTTTACTGTAGGCTTGTTCGACATGAACCGGCGCTGCACAGATTGATCGGTTTATGACATCAAAGTACCCCGAGAGTGATTGAAAAGCATACAGAGCCGTTGCTCTCGCGGTACTTTGATGTTATTCATCGATCGGTCTGTGCAGCGCCGGGTTAAGTCGAACAAGCCTCATATGTATGTCCATTGTCCACACATCTCTTATTTCGTGTGAAAAGTAAACACACTGTCTGAGGTCACGGGTACGAGGTTACATTGCGCATGCGTCGAACCGTGCGACGCACACACGCACCGAACCAAGACAAGCGAAGCGAACAGTTCGGATGTTTTTTCATGCACCGTGCCACCGCTATTTGCTATATAAGACATTATAATAATCCTCTTCCTGCATGTGGTGTCCAGTGTCTTGTTCAATTCCGTACCGAAGAGGTACCGTGTTGGTGTAATGTCCAGCAGGGTTTTCACAATCCTAACAGTTAGATCATGTACCGCCTTCCAGAAATGTTATAATTTCCTGCATTCCCAGAAAACATGCATAATTGACCCTTTACATGTTTTACAACGATGACATCTGGGGGATGAGTTAGGAAACATTTTACTTAAGCAGAGCGGAGTAAGGTACATCCTGTGCATGAATTTATAATTTTGCAGTGAGGAAAAAACATTCTGGCATATCGTTTCCCACTGGTCTTTATCAAAAGCACGTCCCATATCCTTCTGCCATATGTTCCTAAGTGGGGTCATGGAAGAGCTATAATGGTCCAACAAAGCACTATAAATTACAGAGATTGCTCCTTTTAATGATGTTGATTTTACCAAAATCTCCTCAAGATTTGTTAGCCCCAAAGACAGGCGTTTTTCCCCTTTTAGGGTGTTTAATAGATGGCGAATTTGTAAGTATGTATAAAAGTCCTGTTTCGGAATTTCATACTCTGACATTAAAACAGCAAAGGACTTGAGTGTATCCCTGTCAAACAATTGTTGGAATTGATGTACACCATTTCCTCTCCACTTTGCGAACAAGGAACCACCAATAGATGGTGGCGGTTTAAGGATAAGGGGGAAAGCCTGGAGATTTTGCCAAAATTCCCACAGAACTTATTTATATCTTGCCAAGCCCGAAGAGTGTTGTAAACTAAATGTGTTTTTTTTATTTGATGTAGTGCATTTATGTTGTTAATAAATGGTAGCAAGGTTGTAGAAATAGGAGTACAAAGTTCTTCTTCTATGTCTATCCAGTGTGCATTATTACGTCGTTGCACCCAGCTAATCAGGCCCTTTGTCTGGGCTGCCCAATAGTACATCTGTAAGTCTGGTAAAGCCAGTCCCCCTTTCTCTTTAGATTTTGTTAAAGTTTTAAAAGCTATTCTCAATCCCTTAAGAAGCCTATGGAGGAGTGATCCAGCTCTCAGATTTAATAAAAAATATCATAATTCGTGTTCCGAAGATGAACGAAGGTCTTACGAGGTTGGAACAACATGAGGGTGAGTAAATACGGACAGAATTTTCGTTTTTGGGTGAACTATCCCTTTAAGTGGTTCAATTCAAACCTGGTCATGTGTAGGCTATTTGGCAGAGATTTTGCGGTAGAATTCCTCAGCCTCTTGTGGGGAGGAAAACATCTGGATCTTCCCATTGTGTAGCACTCTCAGCCTGCACGGTTGGAAGTGAAATCCTCGGAAGGTCCCCATGTCAACAAACAGCTTTTTTACAGCGTTGAACTCACCGTCTTCGTTGGATCGTCTCTGCTGTGAAATCCTGGACGAATGCGAGTTTGGATCCGTCGTGTGTAATGTCCCGTTGTCTTGTGGAGCGTAGGACGAATTCTTTATCCTGATAGTTGAGAAAGCGAAGGAGGACGGCTCGGCTCAAATATTTGAATGTTTAGGCTAATGTTATCTTGACCTTGAAATACATTATTAGTAAAAAAGAGAGACATGTCCAATACTATTGCTAGCTTGCTGTTGACATATTCAAAATAGGTCAACAAAATAAAAGTTGAAATTAGAGATGCACCGATTACAATTGTCTAGGCCGATTCTGATTTCCGATTTTTTGGCCTGCCGTTACCGATTTTTGCCGATTCCGATTTCATATTTCTAACCACTTTACAGCAAACACAAATATTTATTTTCTATATTTTCTATAATAGGACATAGAACATTTTTTGAACAAATTAAATAAAATAGAACTATATAAATTATTACTCCTGTTGTGGGAAATTCACATATCTAAGTGCAGTGTTAGGTATGGAAGAACCATTTTCACTTCCAATATTCAACTAAAAAAAATGTGATATAGGCCTATTTACTTATTTAGGAAGCCAAACTTCTGTATGAAAACAGGTTATAAGTCACACACACACACACACACACACACACACACACACACACACACACACACACACACACACACACACACACACACACACACACACACACACACACACACACACACACACACACAAGCACGCACGCGCGCACACACAGGCCTATTGCAATCACAAGTTTAAATGCATACATTTTCTATAAATATTTTCTATAAATAGTCTTCATTTTCTTTTCTGACATATCCTACTCCAGTTCTTGTTAAAACACACCAGACATGCAAATTCTGTGCATTTTGGGCACTTTTTGGGTGAAATCATATTTATTTTTTCCAACAAAAGTGTGCTTTCCCTTTAATTGAGCGTCAGCAGCGCAGCAAAAATAGACTCTGCGCTTCACTGCTGATCACTCGACGCTCCTGCTCGACGCTCACGTGCTGCTCCTGCTCTCGGTGTGAATGCACTCATTGATTAACATGCACGCCGGAAAAAAAAACGGCGCTGGTCACGCTTGCGGTGTGAAACCGCCGTAATTCACAAGGTTTCAAACATGTGCGTTCCGTGTGCACGTGTGATGCTGCGCGATGTTAATCATGCGGCGCCAGAGTGCATTTGACCAGCATAAAATCGGAATATGTCAGACTGACCGGCTGGTCGCCGATCATGGCCGATCACGTGAAAATCGGCCGATTCCGATCACCAGCCGATCAATCGGTGCATCTCTAGTTGAAATAGAACGTTATTATATATACAAGTATATATGGTCGCTGTCGGGCGGAAACCTTGTATCTCCATATTTCGTCATTTTAAATAAATCAATGCTATCGGTCACCCTTTATATCTGTCAGTGGACTCTTCCCCAGAACAAGCCAGACATACTGCCTACACCAATGCCTACACCAACTTTACTCCACAACACCCTGATTACATGGGTGGTGTGACCAATGCACGACGGCTATTCATCAAGGAGCTGCATGGTCGAGGAGCCTCTCCACCAATAAGCCGGTGTGTGGTGGGCGTTTTGGTGCACTATGGCTGCTGTCGCATCATCCAGGTGGATGCTGCACATTGGTGGTGGATGAGGAGATTCCCCCCTTCCATGTAAAGCACTTTGAGTTCAGACAAAAGTGCTATATAAATGCAACGATAAAAAAAAAGAAAAGAAAAAAACCGCAGCCACCACCTGGCCACAGGAGGACATCAGAAGTAGGGCCAATCGAAGAGTGCACCAGGCCCGCGTGCAAGGAGCACAAACTTGTAGTTGTCATTTTTGAGAAATGTAGGCACTGAGATGGCAATTTAAAATGACGCTGTACCCGTGTGATTTTTTTTGTCAGTTTTTTTTTATTCAGTCCCATTCACCACAGTTTCACTACACTACAGTTTAATTTCAGTGTTATAGGTTATATGTGTATTATGTGTGACAAAGTGGCCAATAAACATATTTCAAGTGTTACAGTAAATGTGTTGATCTAAATACCTGCAAAATTGGTTATTTTAACAAAAAGTTTTCTTTATTCTTTTATCACGCTTGCATAGATGGGTCATTTTTGACCCATGTGTGTAAAATTGATGTATTAACACAAAACCTAGGAAATATTAAAATATGAATTTGTGATCACTGAAAACAAGATATTTTGAATATTCATAAATCATAAATAAATAGATCATAGAATATTAAATGCTGTAATAAAATGATTTAAAAAAAAATGCCAAGCCATGCCTGAAATAACATAGGAAATGAATACGGGTCTTTTTAGAACCATGTTGTGCATTAGAGGGGGTTTGCATAGCTTGTGCATCAAAGGGTTAATCCATACAAAGTCCTAGAAAAAAGTGCCACAGACCCTACCAAATGTAACATCCATGGACATTTATACATAATATGTATATTTAATACACAATCTCTTACCGAAGAGAGATCTTGTTTAGTCCTTGTTATCTTAACAAGATAATTGTTATCTTTGTGTTTGTTTGTGTGTGTGTGTGTGTGTGTGTGTGTGTGTGTGTGTGTGTATGTGTGTGTGTGTGTGTGTGTGTGTGTATATATATATGAACCAGCAGTAATATTATCCAATATTACTCTTGATTTCCATGATCTCAGTGCTGACTAATTACTTGATTAGACTGATTGGAAATATAAATATCAAACACCAGGGTCACCAAGAAAACAGCCCAATCAGGCAACCAAATCCAAAACACAATATATCAAAGCAGAAAACCTCAGGCTACAATTGTGGCCTACTACTATTTAAAAATGCTTATTGTTGCAAACTGTTTCCCATATAGTATCTTTAACTCAGGTGCTCTTCGTTTCCGAGTCACACTTGTTCTCTTCCCGGTCAGAAGTGACCGGACACCTAAAAATGAAACTTTCTCCATCCCAGTAAAACCAATGCAATTTATTTTTGTTCAATAATATTTTTTCTTTTTAATTTTGTATTTTGAGAGAATTTGATGTTACTTATTAATATTTATGCAATATTTATGGCCCATGTTTTGCCATTGAAAAAAATAAAATAATTTTATATATATATATATATATATATATATATATATTTTTTTTTTTTTTTTTTAAAGCAGTATTTTAGGTTAAAATAGAGACTTTGCCTTCAAAAAATGTTTTTTGAAGGCAGATTAGCGCCATCTGGTAAGAGTGTGGAGAGAAAGCATAGAACCATGTCGTTACCACTAGATGGCTCTCTATGGAGAGGCATGTGAATTCCCCAGCTGTTTATGGACACATTTACTTATTATTTGTATAGGTGGATTTGAATATACATTTAAACAATCTCAAAGACTATTTCTTATCAAGTTTTAGATTTTTTTTTTTTTTAAATAGTGATTTAATTCAGGTGCTCTTCGTTTCGGAGTCACACGTGTTATCTTCCCGGTCAGATGTGACCGGACATCTAAAAATGAAACTTTCTCCATCCCAGTGAAACCAATGCAATTTATTTTTGTTCAATAATAGGTTTTCTTTTTAATTTTGTATTTTGAGAGAATTTGATGTTACTTATTATTATTTATGCAATATTTATGGTCCATTTTTGCCATTGAAAATAATACAAAAATATTTTTTCCTAATTTTTTCCTAATATTTTTCCTAATATTTTTACATATTTTTTCAATTATAATATTGTCAATATAAAATTGCAGTATTTCAGATTAACACAGAGACCAGACCTTTTAAATCCAATTTTTGAAGTCAGATTAGCGCCCTCTGTTGAGAGAAAATAACATTAAACATGTCATTTCATGGTGTAACCACTAGATGCCTGTATAGCTCTCTATGGACAGGCATGTGAATTCTCTAGTTGTTTTTGGACACAATTACTTACTTTTAAGATGTGGATTTGAATGTATTTTTTTGAAATTCTCAAATAATACTTTTTGCCATGGTTTATAGAAGAAAGAAAAATTGATGTGAAGTGTACATGTTTTTGCATTATTACTACAGTCAAACCTGAATACAGTGAAAGCATTTTGTTACAGGTAACATTACAATTCAATAATTTTTTTTTAAAAAATAAACAGTAATGCTTTTTCACAGCTTATTATTATTATTATTATTTATATTATTATATGTTATTATTATTATTAAACATTAATTTATTATTATTTTTAAACATTATATTAATTATTATTTTAATACTTTTAATAATAATTATACTATATATTATATTATATATATATTAGTTATAATAATTAATTATCTTATGTTTTTCACTATTGATGTTTTTTTCTGCATTGTGGCCCATTTGTAGAGAATTTGTGTTTGTCAGTTTCCCATTCATTTCCTATGGTCGGTCACAATTCATTGGTGTGTATGTGTATAAAAAGTGTGTTTGTGTGTGTGGGTGAGTGTGTCTGTTTTGTACTCTTGGTGTTTTAGAGTGTCACCCCTTCATTCTTGAACACTTTTTTTCTGCATTGTGGCCGATTTGTAGATTGTACACACAAAAATTCTCAGACTTTTTGTGTTTTTGTCAATTTCTCATTCATTTCCTATGGTCGGTCATTTTTGATCGAAGAGTACAAGTGTGAGTATTTTTTTACTACAACTTAGCCTGATCGGATCATGACCTCAATTTTCTTGTGTGATCACATACCTATTGCCATAAAAGTTACCAAGTTTCGTAACATTCCGATGAAGCTGTGATTTTTAAAAATTCAAAACGAAAAATGTTTAGGTCAGAAATGACCGAAGAGCACCTGAGGCTAAGTCACTTTTCAGAACCTGCTTCGACCATCATGTTAAGATGAAGACACATCTCTTCTGCAAAACAGGCATATTCTAATCTTGCTTAGTGCATGTCTACTGGTCTGGAGTAAATGAAGCCAAACAGATATTTTCAATTCATTCCTATGGGAGCCAAGGTACATGCTCAGTGGGGGAAATGTGGGATTGACAGGATTAATTGGGCAACGGAGCTGAGTCCAAAAGTTGAGAATTGCTTAACTTTATGCAAATGTTAAGCAAAAAACACTGGGTGACATGGAATGACTGTACCGAAATCCATGATTTTTAAATACTTTCTACAGACACATGGTAAAGCAAGTTAGCTCCACCAATTTGAGCAGCACTGAGTGGATTTCTCCCACTGCAGTGGACATGCACTGTGACTCTTGCAACTCGTAATTGGTAACTTCATATCTGGCACTTGAAAATCTCATATAAATTGTAATATTGAAAATCTCATATAAATTGTAATCTCTATAACTGTAATGTTTATTGAATGTTTCAGGCACAAGACTGAGAAAGAATTTCAACATTTTCTTCGTGGAGTTGAACTTGAAGAGGAAGCAGACTTAGATATCCTTTCTCAGTTACAGGAATATGGTAAAGTTCCCTTTGGTTTTGTTGGTATATTGAAACACGTGAAATACTGTTACCTACTTATTCATATTGAAATCACCAGATAAATTTGATAAAAAAGATAAATTACCATATTTATTGCCACATCAGATTGGGTTCACATTGGCTAATGTCCTAGCTAGCCAAACTGGTTTTATCAAACTAGACCAGCCTGACCAGACCTAGGACCAGCATTTTACTTTTCTTATTCAGGATATTTGATATTATTTAACTTGCATTATATTACTTGAAGTGCATGTTTTGTGTGTGTCTAGAATTGGAGCTGGAAAAGGAACGTGAAAAGTTTAGATTAACCACAGCAGAACCTGTTTATCACCTAAAAGATGATCTGCAGTACAGACTGACATCACGCTGCTCTACAGCTAATCACATCAGTGAGCTAGAGGAAGTCTTACCACAGGTACCGAATCACAATTAGCAATACACACATTTTTTATTGAGCATACACATCCATTTTGGACAATGGTCTTAATTAACTGTGTGTGTGTGTGTGTGTGTGTGTGTGTGTGTGTGTGTGTGTGTGTGTGTGTGTGTGTGTGTGTGTGTGTGTGTGTGTGTGTGCTGCACCCAATTTCCTCATAATGTTGTGTGTATTCAGGTTTCTGGCCACTTCCCCTAGATTATGAGTACATCCAGCTGTCCCCAAAATTCAAAAGACTAAATACACATACTAAACATTGTTTTTTTCAATAATGTAAAAAACTGGAACCTTTTTGGTGAGGGTTATGTTTAGGTGTGGGGTTAGGGTTAGGTCAGCATAAAAACCATTACGCCTACGGAAAGTCCTCATAATGATATGTTATCATTGTGTTTGTGTGTGGTCCTGGTAAACCCTACGTTATTTGTCCACGAAGATAGTACTACCAGTAATTTTTGACCTTATGGAAATTATTATTTTATTGTCTCCATGAGGAAAACGCTTATAATTTATAAAGAATTCTGTTTTTTTAAAATGTAAAAATGCTGAAAGTTTTCTGTGATGGATATGTTTACGGGTAGAGTTAGGGTTTATAATATACAGTTTGTACAGTATAAATATCATTATACCTATGGAAAGTATAGCCACCACACGCTCTCCACACTCATCCAGCAAACGCTCACGCATGCGCACGAGAGAGAGAGAGAGAGAGAGAGAGAGAGAGAGACAGAGAGAGAGAGAGAGGTGTGAGAGAGAGAGGAGAGAGATTTTTTTTTAGAATTTAAATGCTCTTTATTACAAATCTACATAAAACAATTCACAAGGTATAAATTAAACGCAGAGGATAAAATTACAGAAAATGTGTAAAAAATAATTAATCTTCAATCATAGAACACAATGCTCCTTTACTACACCATTTTAGTTCAAATGAAATCTTTTCTGCACATACTTTGCATCCAAAACAAATATTTCCTTGGAAAAGGTTTCATTAAAAGCATCAAAAAGATTCCCTAACACATCAAATACGGGCTTTAATCTAGAGCACTCCATAAATGCATGAAAAACAGTCTCTCTTTTAAAACAAAAAGGACCTCAGGATTTAAAACAGAAATAGAAGCATTGACAGCTATTGCTCCATGGAGAACTCTCCATTGTATATCTCCTACCCTCTTTGTTAACGGTGGCTTATACAAAACTCTCCATTCAGGCTTAACATTATCATCCAATTTTAAGAAAGAACGCCATGGTGTATCCATTTTGTCATCTAAAATCTTCTTGTTAAAAACCAAAACACAAGCTTTGTACAAAACTTTCCCTGTAACCAAAATTAAATCCAAACACAAAGACTTTCCAGTTTTTAAAAACAAACCCATACATTCATCTAGTTTGGGAGACAAATATATAGTGGGAAAAGGGTCTTCAGTGTTAGGAGTTTCTACTCCTGTACAATAGTCTGTTAATAGTTGTCTCTCTTCCTTTGAAAGAGCAGACTGCCACTTTGCCATCAGTTGAGCAACTATTCGAGTTGAAACAATTCACAGATGAGATGCTGTTTGCTCAATGTTAGTGAAATTTGGTCCAGCCACATTTAGCAAAAGTCTTAAGGTAGTGATCCTGGATTTGCAAAGGATATTATTTAGTCCAGGAAAACTGCTTCCAACAGCAGAAATATCCAATTGAGCTCCATGTATTATGGGTTCGTTTAGCAACCAGAAAAGTGATTTCGTGCCTGGTGTCCTTTGTTGATTAAAAAAAACTCCATACTTTAAAAAGAAGAGAGACAACTATTAACAGACTATTGTACAGGAGTAGAAACTCATAACACTGAAGACCCTGGCCCCAACCATGTCCTATAAAGGGCGTACTTTAATTATTAATAATTTAATTGCATCCTCTCTCTGGCATAAGTTGGCATGTATAGATCCACCTGTGAAAATGTTGACTGAAATTCAAGCCTTACTGGTGGATTTTTTCTGGGATAAATTAAATTATTAATAATTAAAGTACGCCCTTTATAGGACATGGTTGGGGCCAGCCATTTCCATTTGGCTAATCGACTTTTAATTTTTTCAACAATCCCTTCCCAATTTTTCTGGACAGTATCCTCATCTCCTAAAAAGACTCCCAAGTATTTTAAACCTCCTTTACTCCAAAATAAACCATCAGGAATGCTTAGTTCCTCTCAAGTCCATTTTCCACATATTAAAGCTTCACTTTTGTTCCAGTTTATTTTAGCAGAAGATAAAGCTCTAAAATCTTCAAGTAATTTCTTTAACATCTCTATATCTTTTCGACTATTGATTAATACAATCACATCATCAGCATAAGCGGATAAATGAATGTTAGTTAAAACCAGGTATATTTAAACCAGTCAAATTTGCTCTTATCTGCTGCAATAAGGTTCAATGGCTAATAAATAAAGCATTCCTGATAGCGAACATCCTTGCCTGATACCTCTACCAATCTTAAAAGGAGTGCATAAGCCACCTTTCACTTTCAGCACACTCTCAACATCAGTATACAGAATCTTAACCATTTCCACATAATCTTGGCAGAAACCAAAAGCTGCCAAGGTTTTCCATAGGTAATTATGTTCAACTCTATCAAACGCTTTCTCTTGATCCAGAGAAAGCAACGCACAATCTAAATTAAACAACTTGGAGACCTCTAGAATATCCCGCACTAAAGAAATATTATCAAAAATGGACCTACCAGGTATGCAGTAGCTCTGGTCCGGATGAATAACTTGCTCCATTATCTCTGCCATTCTACTTGCCAAACTTTTTGAGAGCCGTTTGTAATCTGTGCAAAGCAGCGACACAGGGCGCCAGTTCTTAATCTCCGTCAGGTCTCCTTTTTTCGGGAGGAGTGTAAGAACTGCTCTACGGCAGCTCAACGGCAGCCGACCTTCCGACAAGCTTTCATTAAGCACCGTGAGCAAATCCTCCCCCAACACTGCCCAGAAAGACTTATAAAAGTCTACTGGAAGACCATCGATGCCAGGAGCCTTCCCGGACTCCATGCCCAGAAGTGCCTTGTACAACTCCTCTAGGCTCATGGCCTTACGGAGTTTCGCATTGGCATCCTCAGACACCTGTGCCAAGTTTTCAAAGAAAAAACATTGTCAGTGTCAGGCTCCGCAACACATTCACAGCTGTACAGCTTTTCATAAAAACAAACTGCTCTCTTTCTAATATCAATGGGGTCAGATGTTAACATACCAGATTCGGAGCGCAGTGTGCGAATTAATCTTTTCTGTCCATTCTTTTTTTCCAAATTAAAGAAAAATTTTGATGGAGCATCCATGGTTAACATTCTGAAAACGAGACCGAACCAGAGCTCCTTACACCTTAACTGCTTAAAGATCCCCAAGTTGAGTTTTTTTCATTGTAAGAGCTTCCAAAACACCCCCCCCCCCCCAGTTGATTCAGCTAACTCCTGTAATTTGACAATTGATGTCTCCAAATTCTTCATAGATTTAGATAACTGTACAGTAATATTTCGAGTATGCTGTTGACAAAATTGTTTCATTTGAACTTTACCAAAATCCCACCACTGCCTCAATGACTGGAATGTATTCTTAGTAGCTCTAAACGTTTCCCAAAAATATTTGAAAATTTCCTTAAAATTTTATAATTTGGCAAAGAACTGTTAAAATGCTATTAAGCACTATTTGGTCTAATGGAGTTCTAAATAAAGGGACAACACACCATGCTTTGATCAGAAAAACTAACAGGGACAATAAAACATTTGCTAAAAATAACACATTGATGTTTAAAACCATAAAATCTATCCAACTTAGCAAAAGAAAAAAACATTGTCACGGGTATGAGACCAAGTATATTGTCTTAGATAACCAATAACATGTCTCCATATATCGCACAACTCATTTGTTTTAATTACTTGAATAAGTCTATTCCGAGATGGCTCATGGGGCTCTATGTGATTCCTATCAATAGTTTGTTCAGTGCAATTAAAATCTCCTCCCAGAAACAAAAACTCTTCACTGTCACAATTTTGCAAAGTTAAATTAAGAGTATTTAAAAACTGCATTCTCTCAACTCCTGAGGTTATGACATAAACACAAATAAAAACAAAAACATTATTTTCAAATAAAGCTCTAACTTTTACAAGTCTGCCCTTTTATAGAAAATAAAACGTCTCGTTTACGTATGTAACCCTAGTTCCCTG
The DNA here is from genome assembly GCF_051911475.1 of Siphateles boraxobius. Classification (NCBI taxonomy): domain Eukaryota; kingdom Metazoa; phylum Chordata; class Actinopteri; order Cypriniformes; family Leuciscidae; genus Siphateles; species Siphateles boraxobius. The sequence goes on from NW_027509197.1 coordinate 5,514,785, forward strand.
ATAGGGAACGAGACGCTGCGTCAAGCTGTGGGAACGCCTCTGCGTGTGTGCGTCATGAAGCACGTATGGAATCAGTCCAATGGAGAAACGGAACGTCATAGGCGGGTGACGTCATCGACCAGGAAACTATAAAGCATCCCCAAAACACAAGCGCGACAGCTTCTGATAGGCCTGAAGGAAGCGCTAACGGGCATGCTGGGAGATTGGCAAAACGGCGCAGCGTCTCGTTCCCTATCAGGGAACTAGGGTTACATACGTAACCGAGACGTTCCCTTTCAAGGGAACTCGAGCTGCGTCAAGCTGTGGGAACGCCAATACCCACGTCGCCATAGGAGCAAATGACCGTCATGTGGGAACTAGCGCACAGAGGACGAGAGCACCTGCGCCCCAGGAGTGGAACTTAAGTCCAATTCATACAACCTTAACAAATGTATGCGGTTAGGTCCACCCAGCCGCAGCACAAACATCACTTAGCGATACTCCTGACAACAATGCTTTAGAAGCAGCCATACTCCTAGTAGAGTGGGCTCGTACAGCCAAAGGTGAAGGCTGACCAGCCGACTCATAAGCAAGTGAGATGGCCTCAACCACCCACTTGCTCATTCTCTGTTTAGACAAGGGACACCCTTTCCTGGGTGGTCCAAAGCACACAAATAACTGTTCTGATTTCCTCCACAGGGCAGCTCTGTGGACGTAAGCGTCTAACGCCCTAACCGGGCAGAGAAGGTTAAGTTTCTCCTGATCTGATGACACATAAGGAGGAGGATAGAAAGCCTGCAGCACTGTAGGTCTGACAGCATTACTAGGGACCTTAGGGACATAACCTGGTCTAGGGTATAGAAAAGCCTTAACCATACCAGGCGAAAACTCCAGGCACGAGGGTGCAACGGACAGGGCATGCAAATCTCCGATTGTCTTAAGTGAAGAGATTGCAAGCAGAAAAAGAGTTTTATACATGAGAAATTTCTCAGAAACTTCCTCAATAGGTTCAAGGAAAGGCCCTCTAGTACAATGGCCAAATTCCAAGTTGGCACCCTCGTACGAACTGCAGGCCTCAGCCTCAAAGTGCCACGAAGGAAGCGAGTTATAAGTGGGTGTCTCCCAAGAGAAACTCCACTGAAAGGGACATGGTAAGCAGCTAGTGCCGCCACATACACCTTTAGTGTGGAGGGGGATAACCCTGCAGAGAAACGCTCCTGCAGAAACTCCAGCACTGCACCCACTGGGCCGTTAACTGGGTCCTGCCGGTGTTCTGCACACCAAGAAGTGAAAAGTTTCCACTTCAGGGCATATAACTTCCTCGTGGACGGAGCTCTGGAGTGAAGGATGGTCTCAACAACCTCAGTTGAGAGACCAGATTCTATGAGCTGGGCCCCCTCAGAGGCCAAGCCCACAGTTTCCACAACTCTGGATGGGGGTGAAATATCGTACCGCCCTCCTGGGAGAGTAGATCCCTCCTGATCGGAATCTCCAAGGGAGAGCCGTCCAGAAGAGATATTAGGTCCGCGAACCTTACTCGGGCCGGCCAGAACGGGGCTACTAGAAGTAGGCTGACCCCGTCCCGGCGAACCCTCTCCAGAACTCCTGGTAGCAGAGCAACCGGGGGAAAGGCATACAGACGTGACCTCGGCCACGGCTGTACCAGAGCGTCCAACCCCAGAGGGGCTGGCTGACTGATGGAGAACCACAGATGACAGTGCGTTGTCTCCTTGGAAGCGAATAGGTCCACCTCGGCGCGACCGAAACTCAACCAAAGGAGCTCCACCACCTCGGGGTGGAGCCTCCATTCCCCCGGCCTCGGCCCCTGCCTCGACAGGGACTCTGCTACCACATTCAAACAACCAGGAAGATACATAGCTCTCAGAGACCGTAACTTCCCCTGGGACCACAGGTGGATCTGACGGGCCAACTTGTAGAGTGGACGCGACCGCAGGCCCCCCTGATGATTTATATACGAGACCACCGACATGTTGTCTGACTGAACTAACACATGATGACCTCTGAGGTCTGCTAGGAAGTGTTTCAAAGCTTGGAACACCGCCAACATCTCTAGACAATTTATATGCCATGATAGATGATGGTCCTGCCACAGACCTTGGGCTGGACGACCACTCATGAGGGAGGGAAGCATCCTGTGAGGGAAGCATCCGTCGTTAGCGTTACGCGACGACAAAGAGCCCCCAACACAGGCCCTTTGGATAGGAACCAGGTTTCTTTCCAAATGACCAGAGCACGAAGGCAGCGCCGCGTGACTTTGATCGTGCGGAGGGGATTTCCCCTCGGGAAGAATCCCTTGGTCCGGAGCCACCACTGCAGTGGTCTCATGTACAACAGGCCGCAAGGTATAACGTTGGACGCTGCTGCCATCAGACCCAACAGTCTCTGAAACTGTTTTACAGTGAGTAGCTGGCCTAGCTTTACTTGTTTCATAGCTGAAAGAATCGAACCGATGCGGGTCGGAGAAAGTCACGCCCGCATCGAGATCGAATCCCAAACGACACCCAGAAAAGTGGTCTTCTGAGAAGGAGATAATACACTTTTCTTTGCGTTCAGCCTCAACTCCAACTTTCTCATATGAGCGAGAACAATATCTCGATGCTGAACCGCCATCTGCTCTGTCTGAGCTAAAATCAACCAATCGTCGATGTAATTGAGGATACGAATGCCCTGAAACCTCAGGGGCGCTAAAGCTGCATCCATGCATTTCGTGAAAGTGTGGGGAGATAAAGCTAGGCCAAATGGAAGAACCTTGTACTGGTACGCCTCGCCCCCGAAGGCGAACCTCAGGAACTTCCTGTGCTGTGGAAGGATGGAAATATGGAAGTACGCGTCCTTAAGATCTATCATGACAAACCAGTCCTCGGATCTGATTTGTGACACGATCTGCTTGATAGTGAGCATCTTGAATTTTAGCTTCCCTACCGAGCGATTCAACAGGCGCAGATCTAAAATTGGACGCAACCCCCCATCCTTCTTTGGAACGATGAAATATCGGCGGTAAAAATCTGACTCCAACCTGGGAGGAGGAACCCGTTCTATAGCCCCCTTTTGAAGGAGCGCTTTCACCTCTTGTTCCATTACCAGAGCCTGCTCGGGGCCCACCACTGTGGGCAGAACCCCTCTGAATTTTGGTGGACGACACCTGAATTGGATAGTATAACCCTTTTTTACTGTGTTGCAGAACCCACTGAGATATTTTTGGAAGGCTTTTCCACTCTGCCAGAAATACTACTAAGGGTACCAGTCTCTCGAGACTGGCCTCTGGTGTAACATGAGCAGCAAACACAGCGCCCTGTAACGGCGCACCGGCAGGGAACGACTGGCTTAACTGACTTCCTGAAATCTATCTATGACATTATTTACAGAATCACCAAAAAGACCATGAGGAGAGAGCGGAGCGTCCAAAAGAAAAGCTTTGTCTTTTTCTTTCATACCAGAGAGATTTAACCATTGATGCCTCTCTGCGGCCACCAGGGCTGCCATAGTTCGGCCCATTAGCTTGGTCGACTCCTTGGTGGCGCGCAGAGATAAATCTGCAGCCTGATGCAGTTCGCGAACTACATCAGTGCTGACCTCTTGAGTGTCACTCACATCCTTTAATAAGTCAGCCTGGTATGCCTGCAAGATGGATATCGTGTGCAGGCACGCCGAGGCTTGACCGGCCGCTGAATACGCCTTACCCACTAAAGCTGACATACTTCTAAGAGGCTTAGAGGGTAAAAGTGGTGCTTTAAAAGAAGATGCAGCTTCAGCAGAAAGATGACTAGCAAGCGCCTCTTCTGCTTTGGGCATCGCCCCATAACCATGAGATTTAGCCCCCACAATGTTTGAATAAGTGGAAGTTTGAGGCCTAAAACACGATAAGAGACCGGCTTTTTCCACAATCTCGAAACCTCTGTGTGGAGATCAGGGAAGAAGGGCAAGCACCGGCGTGGAGGTTGAGAACGGGAAGGCAAAAATCTTTCATCTAATTTAGATTTTTCTCTAGACTCCTGCCTAACAGCTGGCCACTCGATGCTAAATTTAGAAACAGCACGAGTGAGCATCTCAATAAGCTCCTCACTTTCGGGAGAGCGAGATGGCGAATCATCGACATCTCCCGCATCCAGACTAACAACATCCAGATCCTCAGAACTGGATAGTTGCAGTACTGGGGCCTCAGTTTGGGGGGAAGAAACCGCAGAGCGTGCTTCCGAACCCGAGACTGTGGCACTGGATCTAACAGGTAAGGGCTGAGATAGGGCAGAGCCCGTCTCAAGCCCCGCTGTTAGATCCATCTGCGATCCCCACGAATGACGTCGCCGCTCAGCCTCGGCATAAGCGGGACCCGATCCGCGGGGATTGCGAACCGAACCACTCTCCTCAAAGAGTGATTGGCGGGAGCGGAGCGTTCTAAGAGGCAAACGCTCGCAATGCTCACAATCAGCCCCCTCGAGAGCTGACTGGGCATGCTGCACTCCCAAACAAACAACACATAAGCTGTGTGTATCCCCGCTCGTTAAATAGCGCGAGCAGGGAGGAACACACATCTTAAATTGTTGTTCGCTCGCCATTGTCTCTCAATATAATATATATATATATATATATTTATAGTTTTTTGAAATAGTGAAACTCCTGCTTAGTGACAGACAAAAACACTTGAGACAGATCCACATATAGCGCTTACTGAAGGCAAAGAAGCTGTCGCGTTTGTGTTTTGGGGGTGCTTTATAGTTTCCTGGTCGATGACGTCACCCGCCTATGACGTTCCGTCTCTCCATTGGACTGATTCCATACGTGCTTCATGACGCACACACGCAGAGGCGTTCCCACAGCTTGACGCAGCTCGAGTTCCCTTGAAAGGGAACAGCACTCCTCCGCTGCTAGCAGTGTTGTGACTTAAAATAGAGATGGCATCCCATTCTCTTTCCCAATCTGCAGTATTCTTGGAATCACTATGAGTTTCTTGAAGAAAAATAATGTCTATTTTTTTCTTTTTAGACATTTCATATAACATTACTCTTTTTTTCACACCTCTTGCTCCATTTACATTGACTGAAGCAACACTAACTTCACCCATTGAAAATAAATAACAAAACAGCAAAACCAAACCACTGATTATCATTAAATTAGCTTTTTGCACCAGCATCATTGTTTATTTCAGTATTGAGTTTTCGCACCAGCTTCTTTAATCTGTAAATTTCTTTGTTGGTAAAAAAACCTTCAGGCATCAGACACCTTGTTTTTTCAATAAACTGTTTAAGGTCAGGAAAATATTCGTTCATTGGTACCCCTCTTCTATTTTTTGTTGCTTTAAGAAACAGTTTTATATCTTCCACATCATAATTGCGTCTCACGCATTCACTCTGTGAAAGAGAGACTACAGTCTGATTCACTGCCACTCTCTGTATCTGCCTGGTCTTCGCCTTCACCTATATCTGTTTTCTTTGCAGGTCTCAAGTCACAAGTATTATCACTTTTCCTTCGTTTTAACGGTACCTTAAACAGTGTATGTTCTGCCTCTATGCCAATGCCATCATTCTCGCATAATTGCTCAATCAAAGGCTGTTTTTCTCCTTCGCACTGTGAGATCTCTGACATCTCTGACAAGGTGTTACTGTCCGAACAAGTGACTATTCGAATTTTCAAGTTGAGTCCGTTCTCAAAAGACCCAGTGGACTCCTCATCATCTACCGTTTTGTTCAACGACCCTTTCGTTAAAATTGTCTCAGGATTAATCTGATTTATCCCTTGCAGCTCTGTTGCGCTCGCCTCGGGTTCAGCTCGTTCTGTCGCGATTGCGTCTGGCTCTGTACTGTCAGTTTCAATGGATTGATTTGTCGCAGGTGGCGGGACAGTTACATTTATATTTTGCTCTGTTACTAATGTTTCTCTTTTATCAGGGCAATCACGAATCAAATGTCCCACTTTACTGCAACCAAAACATTTCATTTTCCCTGTTGTTGCAAACACAACATAGTCAAAGTCGTCTATTCGGAATTTAAACGCAAGGTCTAATTCAACGTTGTCTTTCACGATCATGTAGGCGAAACGCCTAAATGATACTATATGTTTTAACAATGGAGATCCACTGCCGATCGGTATTTTGTTTATTGGAGACACCAATTTTCCATGCCGAGAAAGAGATTGTGTTAATAGCTGGTCACTAATAAACGGAGGAACATTCGATAATGTCACCTTTTTAGATGGCATTGATAAAGGGAGAACAGGTGTAAACAAACCATCAATAATGATCCCCCGCTCAACTAACTCATTTGCTTTGTCTACATTATTTAAAAATATAACATAAGCATTGTTCATTTTTGAGGCTGACAAAATGCACTCATGGCCCACAACTTCACCTATCGCTAAACAACAATCCTCCACACTCACAGCAGCCGCCACCTTCACTGCATGACGCCGCGTGAGTGTGTTCAAAACTCGCGAATCCGGGACCGCCATGCTTCCTCAAGTGCAGGTAGCACACGGCCTGGTTCTCTCGTATTGCGTAAGTTTAGCTTACGCTACGGGAAAGATTCATCTTCTCGAGATATTGAAGCCAAAATATTATCCTTAATTTTGTATTCATTGTCAACGCAGTGCAGCAGCTAGCAGACCTAGAGCAGGCCATCTCGCGTGCTCATTGGCTGCCCTGCGGGCAACTGCTGCAGCCTACCAGTGAGCCCGGCGTGACGTCACACCCAATGAAGGGCGCCTGCAGGATCTAATAGAAGCCACCGCCGCCGTCGAACAGCGAACATCCAGCTTAGGACAGCGCTGAGGAAGCCGGCCGTCTTCGCCACCTTCAGCCATCCGTGCGAGCTACGCTATCCGGCGACGTATCCTTTACCTTGCTAACCTATTCTAAAAGAGCAGCGAGTGTCTTTTTAAAGATGCCTCGCGCTTCCTGCGGCTCGTGTAGAGCCCCGCTCAGCGCCGGAGACCGCCACTTGATCTGCGCTCTCTGCCTGGGCCTGGAACATTTTCGTCCGGGGGCTGCGAGCTCTGTGAAGCGCTTCCGCTGTCGACCCTGCCGGCTCGACTCGAAGTCTTCAACACCGCAGCAATCACTCCGCCCTCTGTGGGACCGCGCAGGAAGAAGCGCCGTTCCCTGAGACAGCCGGAACCTGTGGCCACAGCGACACTCTCACCGGAGAACCTCCCTCGAGCCTCGCTTTCGCCTTCCCCGCCCCTCATCACCGACGCGCAGCTGCCGCTCACGAGCCTCACTGCCGTCGCATCTGATGATGAGGCCGAGGGATACGCCACGAGAGACCGCTGCTCCATCCTGGCATCAGACAGCGAGGAAAGGTCGCTCCACTCCGCCTCCTCGTCGATCCAGGAATCCACCCGTACCCGCACTGGAGCTGATACGGAACTGATGCGCCTGCTCACGCAGGCTGTTGACCGTCTCGGGCTCGAGTGGTCGCTGCCGAAGGAACCCGCGCCGTACAGGCTCGACGGCTGTTTCCTTCAAAGTCGCCGCCGTGCAGCTTCAGCAAGCAGGCCCGCTCCATTCCTGCCGGAACTTCACTCGGAGCTGACGAAGTCATGGAATGCACCATTCTCCTCGAAACTTCAGTCCCAGGCCTCCGTGTCGCTCTCCCAAGTGGACGGCGCCGCCGAGAAAGGGTACACGGCTATTCCCTTTGTGGAAGAGGCGGTCGCAGCGCACCTTTGCCCGCCCTCCGCGAGATGGCGGTCACGGTCAGCCCTCCCTTCAAAAGCCTGCAGAGCCACGTCCGCCTTGGTCGGTCGCGCATATGCCGCCTCCGGCCAGGCCGCGTCTGCTCTCCACTCCATGGCTGTGCTACAGATCCTGCAAGCCGACCTCCTCCATGAATGGGATGAGAAGGGCCGGGATCCAGCTGCGGTTACAGACCTGAGAAGTGCAACGGATCTCTCTCTCCGCGCCACTAAAACCGCAGCTAAAACCATTGGACGAGCCATGGCCGCGTTGACTGTAAAAGAGAGGCACCTCTGGTTGACGCTCGCGGATATGAGGGAAACTGAGCGAGCCACCTTCCTGAACGCGCCGCTCTCCCCCACTGGTCTCTTCGGGCCAGCGGTGAACGGGATCGTTGACCGTTTTTCTGAGGTACAGAAGACCACGCAGGCCATGAACCTCTTCCTGCCGCGACGCTCGAGCTACGCTACAGGCCGCTCTCGCTAGAGACAAAGCCAGCCTCCTGTGCGAGCCAGCGTCCAGCACAGCCTCAGCCTTTGCAGCGACGTCAGGGCGGCCGCCCTAGGTCGTGCTCAGACAGCCGTCACAGACCGCCGCCCCCCAGAGGGCCTCGGCAGAAGATCACGCTGAAGTCTGAGCACGCGAAGCCCTCCTAACAAAGAGAGAGAAAAGACGCACGTGTCCCGCTGCGGCCGGACCACCGTCTAAGTTTATTTCCCTGCCAGTCCCCTTCAAACACGCTACTGCAGTGGTTCATTTAGCAGCCAACGAGCCGGTTTGTTCACCCTCTCGCCTGCACACAAACGCCGTTTTCATGGTGAACCAGAGAAATCTAAAAAAGAGCATTATGTCTGGTCCGGCTCACGCCGTCGGTGTTTTAAGTGTAGTGAAAGTGCCCACGCCCCAGTGTTCACCCCTACACACAAGCACTTCGAATCTCGTGTCACTCACAGAGCACACTCTCATAAAGCGCAGAAAAGCCGCTCGAGTGTTGAATGTAAGAAATGTGTCCACAGGTCTGTGCCCACTATCTGCCTGCCCTGTTACACGATCAAAAAAGCAGGTTATTAATGTAAGTCTCGTGCCCGCCAGAGAGCGTTCACGCTTGCTAACACAAACCTCCCCCCAGGCTCCGCCTGCATGTTAAGTGTTATCACAAAACACAGGGCATTAATAAGACGCTCCCCATCCGTTATGATACACTTGTCAAATACACTTGTAAGTCTCGTTCCCGCGCACACGCCCTCACGCTTGCAGGAAGCTTTTCCGCCCGGAGCGCTGCTCGAGCGTCAAAAAGTGAAAAAAGAATGTTCCCCATCCCTTATGATTGGGACATCTCACATAAATCAGCCAGTTTCAGCTTTCAGCGAGCAGCCATTGCCCAGAACCGAGAGCGCACGCTGCGCTTTCGGCTCCGGTTCAGTTTCACAAGCCCGCAAATGGCGGCGATCTGAACCCGGAGCCCATTCGCCCCCTAGCGGCTCACATAGCTGCGTGGGAAACTATCCCAGGGATTTCAGAATGGGTGCTGAGCACAATAAAGCAGGGCTATACACTTCAATTCATTCGCCGTCCCCCGAGCTTTCAAGCCCGGACCGCGACGATAGTGAATGCGAATTTACGAAGTGCATGGACGCCGCGCTCGCCCCCCTGAGAAGTCAGGGGCTGCGAATAATGAACTATCTGGACGATTGGCTGATATCGGCACAGTCAGAGACAGAACTGCTATCTCACCGAACAGTGCTTCTCAGTCACCTGGAAAGCTAGGGTCTCACGGTCAACTGGACCAAGAGCTCATTTCCTTTTTAGGAATAGAACTGGACTCGGTGACCATGAAAGCTCGTTTATCGACACAGCGCGCGCGCCGTGTTCGCCACCTAGCCGCATCTTTCCAGAAGGGCAGCTTTCTGCGTAGAAAACATTTCAAAGGATGTCGGGCTGTATGGCATCAGCTGCAGCAGTGCTTCAGCTGGGCCTACTGCGCATACGCCCGCTCCAACGCTGGTTGAATGTTCGCGCGTCCCGCCGAGCCTGGGTTTCTGGCGGCCAGAAAATCAGAGTGACTCAGACCTGCATAGCAGCTCTGCAGCCCTGGTTAGTAACCAACTGGTACCAGCAGGAAGTGATGATGGGAACCATCTCTTATCGGAAAGTCATTTCGACAGACGCGTCCAACTCGGGTTGGGGCACGCTGTTCGAGGGCAGATCGGTCTTCGGCCAGTGGTGTTTTCACATAAACAAAAAGAGAAGTGTTTTCACATAAACTGTCTGGAAATGATAGCGGTCGAGAACAAGCTGAAACGCTTCCTCCCGTTCATACAGGACCAACATGTTCTTGTCCGCTCGGACAACATGTCTGTGGTATCCTATGTAAACAGTCAGGGCGGTGTCAGATCCAGAAATCTCTGCAATCTGACGGAATGCCTCCTTATTTGGTCTCAGATGCACCTGCGTTCGCTGAGGGCGGCACAGGTGCCTGGCCATTTGAACGACGGCCCAGACAAACTGTCCAGGGACAATGTTCCCCCAGGGGAATGGTCCCTGCACCCCCAAACGGTCCAGAAGCTTTGGCGCCTATTCGGCAGAGCAGAAGTCAACCTATTTGCGTCAAAAGACAACGCTCAATGCCCGACGTTCTTCTCGAAGGACGAGGACGCGCTGGCCCAGGTTTGGCCCAGCCTCCCGCTATATGCTTTCCCTCCGGTCTCTCTGTTACCACAGGTGATCAGGAGAATCAGGGAAACGCGCCACTCGGTGCTCCTCATAGCCCCGCGTTGGGAGAATCAGATTTGGTTCCCGGAACTAGCACGGCTGTCACTTACAGCTCCGTGGCCGATTCCGGTTAGGGCAGATCTCCTCTATCAGGCTCGCGGCGCGATCTGGCATCCCCATCCAGAGCGCTGGTCTCTGCACGCATGGTTGATCAACGGGTAGTCGTTGCCCTGCCAGAAGGAATGATGAACACGATAACGCAGTCTAGAGCTCCTTCCACGAGAAGGCTCTACGCGTCTAAATGGTTGGTGTTCTCCGGATGGTGCACCGACAGATGTCTGGACCCACAGACATGCGGGAGGCGCATCTGCTCACCTTCCTACAAGAGCTGTTGGATAAGGGGAGGTCCCCATCCACACTCAAAGTATACGTGGCGGCCGTGGCAGCGTTCGCAGAATCGACGCACGGCCAGTCACTGGGAAGACATGAGTTGGTCATCCGCTTCCTTAGAGGAGCTAGAAGGATGAACCCGCCGCGCCCCCCGTCGGTTCCTATGTGGGATCTTTCATTGGTCCTCGAGGCCCTGAAAGCCTTTCCATTTGAACCACTAGACTCCGTTGGGTTGAAATATCTATCACTGAAAACCGTCTTTCTGACTGCACTGTCGTCAGTAAAATTTGTGGGGGACCTGCATGCGCTGTCTGTCAGCGCGTCGTGTCTTGTGTTCTGGCCATATGACTCTAAAGTCATCCTCAGACCTACACATGGCTATGTTCCTAAAGTGATGGGCACTCCATTCAGAGCGCAAGTTATTTCGCTGTCAGCTCTGCCAGCATCTGCCAGCGAAAGTGAGGTTAATCTCCTCTGCCCTGTCAGGGCGCTGAGATTTTACATTACGCGCTCCGCCTCCTTCAGGCGTTCAGAACAGCTTTTTGTTTCGTTTGGTGGGCGCACCAAGGGTCTCGCCTCCTCGAAACAGAGCCTGTCCAGATGGATAGTGGACGCTATAGCAGCTGCTTACGCGTCAAAATGTCTGCAATACCCTCTGGGCATCAGGGCTCATTCCACGAGAGGCGTGGCCTCGTCGTGGGCGTGGTCCAGTGGGATTTCTATCCATGACATATGTGTAGCGGCGGGCTGGAGCTCTCCGTCTACCTTTGTCAGGCTTAATAACCTAGAAGTTCCTGCCTTGCAGGCTAAACTTTTGTCAGTTTGAAGGAGAGGTGTATTCTGCCCAGATCTTCCTGCTCAGATCACTCTCACGTGACTCAGCTCTCCTGATTGAGCTGCACTAGTAGGGTATGTGCCATGTGCCTATACAGACCGGCGCGCTGCTCTGTATTCCCTATGTGTGCTTATGTACAAGTGATGGCCCGCGTGGCTGGCCACCTTATTTTTTCCACTTATGGGGTTCCCCTGAAAGTTCGGGGTCTCATGGTGGATGCTTTGCGCGCACGGCATTGACAAAGTGTTCCCGTAGCGTAAGCTAAACTTACGCAATACGAGAGAACCTCTCTTAAGAGAACGATACTCGGTTACTAAACGTAACCTCGGTTCTCTCTAGAGAGGGAACGAGTATTGCGTAACCAGCCGTGCTTGCGCCACGAGCGACTTCGCTTCAGTCGACGAAAAACCAGGGAAGTCAGCCTACAGCGCCCACTTTTATACGCTAAGCCATGCCCATTCCGGCGGGCTGTGACGCTAATGAAGGCGCGGGCGCCCTTCATTGGGCATGACGTCACGCCGGGCTCACTGGTAGGCTGCAGCAGTTGCCCGCAGGGCAACCAATGAGCACGCGAGATGGCCTGCTCTAGGTCTGCTAGCTGCTGCACTGCGTTGACAATGAATACAAAATTAAGGATAATTTTTTGGCTTCAATATCTCGAGAAGATGAATCTTTCCCGTAGCATAAGCTAAACTTACGCAATACTCGTTCCCTCTCTAGAGAGAACCGAGGTTACGTTTAGTAACCGAGTATCGTTTGTATACATTTCATATATAATATACATCATTTGCTAACTTTGATTAACCCTAACTCGTTGCGTTTTAGGTTCTGTCTGTCAGACAGCAGCAACAGGAGGTGATGAACAGACTGCAATGTGAATGTGAATCTCTACAGCAGGACATCTGTGTTAATGAACTCAAGGTCACTTTAGATTTCTCTTATACTATAGGCCTACACACTTTGCACTGATCATTAAAATGTTGGTAACCTGTAATGTTTTTATGTCAGTCTTAGTATTTTACGGTAGCTTTCCACATCTGTTGTCATTTTCTATGTGGCCTCTAAAAAGCTGATTTTAATGTATATATATATATATATATATGAATATATACATGTGTGTGTGTGTGTATATATATATATATATATATATATATATATACTTCAATTTTGAATTTATATACATTAAATTAATTGCCATTAGTAACATGACTACAATTGACTACTTGCTATTTCTAGACGTGTGGCAAAAGGTCAGGGGGAGGGACATTCTTGAGTCCAACAAGATGTCATCAATATTTTTGGTCCGTTTTCCTGAGACAGACAGACTAATTTTTATACACATATATGCTTATATTTCAGGAATGAGCTAGCATATAGAGATATTATTTCAATATTATTTCAAATATTCGATATTATTTCAAAAAAGACATGGACAACTACAAAGTTTTAATTTGGATTTAACTGTGTCTTCAATGATACATCAATCAGTGAGTTTTGTTGTGGAAATGTATACAAAAATGTGTTCAAGTTGTAATTAAATTGTAGTAAAACATTTTATTAGCCTTGTTGGAAGATAAAACTGTTTGTCCTATAGGAGCAGCTACAGTCTGCAGCAATGAGAAGCCATGTAGCATATTTGGAAAAGGTTCCAGAGAAGATCTTCACTGCAGACTGCCTGTACCCTGATGTCAGATCAGATCTTATTCACAGCTTCCACTCTCTCACTGAAAAATATAAACTTAGACTAGCAATAGTGGAGAGCAGACTGCAAGGCCTGGACAGGTAACATTCTTAATTATCATCTCTTTTATAATCTATATGTAGTGGACATGTTAAAATATATGTACAATATGTAAGGAATAATTGACGACAGGCCGTTGAATTATGTAAGGAATAATTGACGACTTACACTACAGTTACCACACCTCGAAACATTGTTCAGATGATGCATTTAAAGACTTTTTGTCAAGTTTTTTGTCATTAACATGCTCATGTACGTAGGACTAATTTCTAGAGTATTTCTAGAGACTATTTTTAGAGTTAGTAACGGAGGTTTGAGCCACTGACAGCAGACTAATGCTGGGAACACACTTACGACTTGCTGAAACATTCTAAGACTGACTGTTTCCATCGACTGCAGCAGATTTTAAACACCGACTGTGAACAGACTGAACGCGCTGAATGCGTTTGGGCATGATTAGGAGCATAAGTTCAAATTACATTCATAACTGGCCTTAAGTGTGACTGGCCATAACTGGCCTTAAGTGTGACCCTGGCTTTATGCAGTTATTAATAAAGTTATTAGAGAGAGAGAGAGAGAGAGAGAGAGAGAGAGAGAGAGAGAGAGAGAGAGAGAGAGAGAGAGAGAGAGATGTGTTGCAATAATAAGACAAAAAAGCATGTGCGCCAATATTATTATTTATTTATTAATTCAATTTGTTTTAATTAATTTGTTCATTCTTTTTTTCTATTAACGACAGTAGACTAGCCTGATAAATTAAACACAAAGCCCTTTTAACAAGTATCTGTCATGACTGAAGACAGGAAGCAACAGCAAGTAAACTCTTGGCGGGGGACTGGCGGATTAATACAAGAATGAAACACAGCCTTAACTTTAGACACGTGAAAGACGGGATGAATCCTCCTGTACGCTGGAGGCGGGTTGAGGCGGACTGCCACCGGACTAATGATCTTGGTGACAGTGAACTGGCCAATGAATTTGGGAGCAAGTTTATTAGAAACGGAGTGGAGAGGAATGTTCTTGGTTGAAAGCCACACTTTTTGACCAGCGATGTATACAGGAGGCTTAGACTGGTGGCGATTGGCTTTAGCCTTGGTACGCGCCCCCACCTGGAGTAGAGTCTCACTGGCTCTAGTCCAAGTGCGGTAACACCTCTGGACGAAGGCGCGAGCGGAGGGGGCCGCGACCTCGGATTCCAGACTGGGAACAATTGGTGGCTGGTAACCCAAACTACACTCAAACGGAGATAGACCCGTGGACGACACTGGTAACGCGTTGTGGGCGTACTCCACCATAGACAGTTGTTGGCTCCATGAGGAAGGATTCTTGGAAACCAAACATCGCAACACCCTCTCCAAATCTTGGTTGGTTCTCTCGGTTTGGCCATTGCTCTGCGGATGAAACCCTGAGGACAGACTGACAGTCGCTCCCAGCCACTTACAAAATTCTCGCCAAAATTTGGACACAAACTGGGGTCCCCCGTCGGAGATCACGTCTACCAGCAGGCCATGTAAGCGAAAGATGCCCAACCGCACACTTCTTTGGGTTGGCTGTCAGCCCAGCCAGTCTCAGCGCTCTCAGCGTGATCTACGACTGTCAACGCTGTCTCCTTAGCTGAGGGTAATTTGGGCTAGGGAATGAAATGGGCCGCCTTCGAGAACCGGTCCACCACAGTCAAAACAACCGTGTTAGGATCGTGAAGGATCAGGGGCTATAAGGATGGGGACTGAAACAAAGCGGCCTTTCAGTTTGGTAAACACAGCCTCGGCTGTGTCCGACCACCTGAACGTAGTCTTGGGGGAGGTCAAGGCAGTCAGAGTTGCGGCTAGTTGGCTGAAGTTGCGAATAAAATGCCGGTAGAAGTTGGCGAACCCCAGAAACCTCTGTAGGGCCTTATGGGAATCTGGACTTGGCCACTCTACCACAGCCTTAACTTTCTCAGGATCCATACGCACTCCCTCAGATGAAATGATGTTCCCTAGGAAAGGAACAGACTGTGCATGAAAAGCGCATTTTTCCGCCTTGACAAAAAGCCCATTCTCTAGCAACCTCTGAAGCACTCGCCGAACATGCTGCACATGCTGCACTACGCCCTGAGAGACCCTGGGATCTCCGCCTTTCCTTCTCCTCCCAGGAAAGCCGAGGTCGCCCTATCTGCATGGGTTAGTGATCGTAGATGGGGCTGACCGCGTCCCCGCCGCTGAATCGTGGACCTTCAGCTCCTCCAGGAATGCGGTTGGGCAAGACTCATCGCTCCATTCGGGACAGTCAAGCGTCGACTCTCAGGGCTAGCTCAATCAATCCATTGAGCGACGTCGGAAGGTCCAGGGCGTAGTTCTCTCTCTGGACGCGGTCAGCCAGCCCATGCAGGAACATGTCTCACTGCGCCTCCTCATTCCATTGACACTCTGCCGCTAAGGTTCTGAACTCAATGGAAAAGTCAGAAACCGATCTCTCTCCCTGACGAAGGTCCGCAAGTATTCTGGGGGGGCCTCTCTGGTGGTGTGGGGGGAACGGCCGGCGTGGGCGGCGCAGTGGAAGCTCGCAGGAGTTGGAATTGCTGGGTGAGGTCAGACACCTGCACCACCAAAGCCTGGACTGCGTGACCCGTATCGTTAAGATTCTGCTCCTGAGAATGCATTCGACGGATTCTGCCGTGGATAAAATCCTCCAGCGATGCAGACGGATTACTCGCTGCTTCCATCACTGGGTCAGATCGTTCTGTCATGACTGAAGATAGGAAGCAATAGCAAGTAAACTCTTTTATTGAAAGGCAAATGTGGAAGTCCCGAAATAAAGGCAGGTGAGCAAGGGATTTTGTTGGTCAACACAGAACAGACGAGATGAAATGCGTAGGTGAAAAGTGGTGACGGATCCAGACACAGAACATAATCCACAGGAAACAACGACCAGGAACAAGAAGCACGAGGCCGAACAGGAACAGGACCAGACACACTGCACGGAAGACTTCAAACAACGATCTGACAAAGGAGATGAGAAAATGGTGAGTATTTAAAGGTGAGGAGATTAACTCCAGCTGGCATCGTGAGTGAGATCAGCTGTGTCGCTGATCAGGCAATGATGGTCAGTCACACCCACTTTATACACCCACACCCACATAACAACATAAACAGGAGACGAGAAGGAAACAATGCATTCATGAACCGTGACAGTATCAAGTATCAATAATTATTTATTTATTATATTATCTGGAATAATTACGAAAACCCGTGCAGCAGGACTATCAATTTATTTATATATTCAGTTTAATTTTCTATTGATTATAGATAGGTAACCATTCTTATTATGAATTGTATCCTGTATTTTCCGTTATTACAGTTAACTACGCGCAGTGATATGGAACGGTAATGCGGTCAAACCTGCCTGGAACCACTTTAGTTTCCCTGAAAATAATTGCACACCTTAGAACGTTCTCAACCAATCAGAATCAAGCATTCAACAGCCCTGTAGTATAATAGTGTTTTTTTTAACCCCACGAGGGGCAATCCATAAGGTGCGTTGTCATACCGTAATGACAAGATTCCAACTTGTAAAAAGCGTTCACGTCCTTGTGAAAAGTTGGTAAGCTCCCAAAAGGACAAAACAGTGGTGCATGCATTTTTCAAGTCAACAGACTGACTTTTAAATAGTTAATCATTGATAATCTTCTCCTCTGCCACACGTCAAATCTTATTTGTTGTTGTGTATATATAATTATGCCACATTAAGATTTGACACCAAGTTTGACATCAAATGCCATTGATTCTCATGTATACAATGACCAATCACGGCATTAGATTAGCTATGGTCGTGGGAAATGACAAATAATCAAAGGGCCCCTATTATGCTATTTTAAAGTTTCCTAATGTTGATGTGGAGTCTCCTACAACATGTTTATGTGCATCAAATGTAAAAAAAACTTTAATTTCCTCATAATATACATTTGCACATCATCACATTTTCAATGACTCTTAAACGACTAGTCAAATGAATCAATCCCTCTAAATCTCTCCTTTCCGCAAGCTACTCTGTTCTGATTGGCCAGACAGCTCAGTCTGTTGTGATTGGTTTACCGTGTACAGCGCGTCGAAAACAAAAACGCCCATAGCAACGTCAGCTCTGCATGTCCTGAGGCTTCCTACACTGTAAACTAAACACAGTAACGAACAATGACGACGATTTGACCATATTAATGCGAGCACAAGTCCGATGATGAAACATTGGAAGAACTAGTTATTCAACCCAAACCTCCATCGCAAGGACGACTTGAGGAGGATGTTTCTCAGTGATACGCTACTCAGTTTGAGGCACATTATAAGATGCAACTGTAATTCCTCACCATCAGCATTAACAAGTGCATGTCCGTCAGTATTTTTCTAATAAATTGTGGTGAATAGGTGGAAACTGTATCAATAACAGTGCATGTATGCAATGTACATTAGCCAAGCTCTAGAGTGAATGATCTGACATAAACGTTGGTAAAACAAATATTTCCTCAAAGTAGTGAGAAAGACAGACAATCTGCATTAATAGAAAGAGTTTTTGGTAATAGTGGCCCACAGCTGATTAGCCGAAGTATTTCAGTAAGACAGTGATAACATGAGTTAGCCAGTTAGCAGGAGACCTACACAATATAAAACTCAAAAATAAGTATTTTGAACACCATCTTCAAGAGCAAGCAGTTTGCAAATCCTGCATTGAACTCTGAGACATGCCGTCTTCTCGACGTGATGCTATCCAGTTTCCACAGTAATCGGCTGCCGGTTCGAGGTTCAAGTTTTCCCTGGTGTCTGTGCGTGCAATACGTGGGCGGGCAATATACTAATGTTTCATCTTGATGTCACAACAAAACGGCTTATGACTCGTTTGAAAAACGATTCATTTAATTGACTCAGAGTCGACTCTTACTTTTGAAAGACAATAACTTAATATACGGTGCACTTTCAGATTTAAAACTTTGCAGGATGTTTTCATTCACTTAGAGCTATATTACACACTACATGAAAGGTCATTTTCAAAAATCCACAATAGGGGCCCTTTAAATTAATGCCTGTTACTCACAAAACCCTCTCAGAAGAATTTGTATATAGTACACCAGTCATATGATATAACGTACTCGGTTACTAACGTAACCTCGGTTCTCTCTAGAAGAGGGAACGAGTACTGCGTAATATCTTATGCTATGGGCAAATCCTCTTTTCCACGAGATATTGAAGCCAAAAAATAATCCTTAATTTTGAATTAATGTAAAACGCGTTGCAGCAGCATGCAGACATAGACAAGACGGCTTGCGTGCCTATTGTCTGACCTGCGGCAACAGCAGCAGCCTATCAAGAGAGGCCCTGCATGACGCCATATCCAATGGGGGCGCCTCGCGCCCACTACGTCACGTCCCGCCGAAATAGGCGTGGCCTTGACCTATAAACATAGCTCGACAAGCTGATACAAACTGTTTTTTCATCGCCGAAGCGAACCAGAGCATGTTGTAAGCACGGCAAGATACGCAGTACTTGTTCCCTCTTCTAGAGAGAACCGAGGTTACGTTAGTAACCGAGTACGTTCTCTTACGAGAGGTTCTCTCGTACTGCGTAATATCTTAAGCTATGGGGAACACAGTGTAAAACGCCGTGCGTACTGGGATCCAACCCCAAAGTCCCAAGGGCAGTAGCCCGGGGCTCATATAGTGCATAATCACCAAGGACTCACAGAGAGTCAGAGAAGAGAGGTTAGAAGCGTCATTCCTTCAAAAAGCATCCTACGGGAGCTAACCATATTAACAGTGTACCACGCAGTCAGGGTGAAAACGTTCAGCCTGAACTGGGTAGCAGTACGGGTGTTTCAATACCCATGGAGTTGTTCTATCGATCAGTGACCGATGCACAAGCAAACTCAGCATTCTGAGCCGGCGCAGCGGGGCAGACAGTGCTGATTTCTAGACCGACAGAAGCTTAGCCTGTAAGGCGGGAACCTCTAGGTTATAAAACCTTATAAATGTAGACGGCAAGGTCCAGCCTGCCGCCGTACAGATATCCTGCAAGGTAATCCCGCTAGACCATGCCCACGACGAGGCCACGCCTCACGTGGAGTGCGCTCTGACACCCAAATGACACTGCAGGCCCTTAGAAGTGTAAGCCAGCGCTATGGCATCGACTATCCACCTGGATAGGCTCTGTTTCGATGCGGCTAGTCCCTTAGACTTGGTCAAACAGACAGAATCGTCACTACCAGCGTCATTGTATTTGCTAGACATCAAACCCGCTAGATTTAAATAGCCAGTAACAGCCACCGCTGTAGCACCTGTTTTAAAACTACTTGCTTGACTTGCTTGAAGAAAAAAAACGTCAAAAAAAGAAATTGCTGAATCATGGTCAGTGGACGAGAAGAGCAGACGTTCCCCGTTGGTTGCCGAGGAGCGGATACTATAACGATCAGTCATAACCCCACCCACTTAGAAGCGGTACTAACTGCAGTGGAAAAGCAACCGAGCTAAAGCGAACCGATCCGTGCTGCGCCGAGCCGAACCGTACTGAGCCGCACCGAGCCGTACCATGCAGTCGAAAAGCGCCAAAAGACCCCCTTCCTTTTTTTGGTACCAGAAAAGATCTGGGATCTGGCCGCAACTTAGTGGCGGCCGGAGAGCTCCGGTGTGCTGTAAAGTAAACACTGTGCTTGCAGCATCTGAGGCGGGGGGCGCGCTGATCACAGTGGGCGGTCTGGCCGCGCTCGGTTTCTCTATGGCAGTTTGCGAAGATAAAATGAGCGGGGTGAACCCCGTGGGTTTTAACATGTCTGTGAGTGAATGTGTGCGCGGGACAGCGGGCACATTTACTGCACTCAAAACGTCTGCCTGAGCTGACTGAATGTGTGTTGGTTTCGTTTATACAGAAACCGCGGGACATGCATAGTGTAGTGTTTGTGGGCACTGGGTTGTGCGCACATTCACTACATGTAATGCACAATCGAAACATGAGTCGCTGGCCGCGCTCGATTTCTCTAAGGCAGTTTGTGGAGAGAGAGCGAGCGGGACAAAACCCTTGGGGTTCAACATGTCTGTGAGAGAATGTGGGCGCGGTACAGCGGGCACATTTACTGCACTGAAAACACCGTCGGCCTGAGCTGACTAAATGTGTTTGTTGGTTTCGTTTACACAGAAAACGTGGGACATGCATTATGTAGTGTTTGTGGGCACTGAGATGTGGGCACATACACTACATGTAATGCACAATCGACATGAGTCGCTGGCCGTGCTCGATTTCTCTATGGCAGTTTGCGTAGAGAGAGCGAGCGGGACAAAACCCCGTGGGGTTCAACCTGTCTGTGAGAGAACGTGGGTGCGGGACAGCTGGCACATTTACTATACAGAAACACTGTCAGCCTGAGCTGACTAAATGTGTGTTGGTTTCGTTTTTACAGAAACCGTGGGACATGCATTGTGTAGCGTTTGTGGGCACTGAGTTGTGGGCACATTCACTAATTGTAATGCACAATTGACATCATCGGCCGTGGCCGGAATACAGAAAATACACTTCATGTGATTTATCTGGGTCGCTGTGAAAACGGCTTTTGTGTGCAGGCAAGCGGGCCGTGGTACCGGCTTGTTTACTTCAGAATACACTGGAACAGTCGCATTTTCTGGAACTGAACGAGCGAAAATGTTTCGGTGCATTTTTTTATTAGACTCATAACACCATCGGCCATTGTCGGTATACCAGAAATTACATTCTTCATGTGATTTATCTTGGTCGCCGTAAAACGGCTTTTGTGTGCAGGCAAGCGGGCCGTGGTACTGGCTTGTTTACTGCAGAATACACTGGAACAGTCGCATTTTCTGGAACTGAACGAGCGAACATTTACGGTGCGACATTGGGACACATTGGTGTCTCACAGTGGATTCGAACCCGGGTCTCTCACACCAGAGGCATGTGTCTTATCCACTGCGCCACCCTGTTAAAATAACATTGGTTTTTTGGTTCATTGGTTTAAAATAACATTAACAATGTTATTTTAAAGTTAAAATAACATTGGTAAATATGAAGTTAAATTGTGAGTAATATTTTAAAATTGAAATTCACAATTACAAAAATAAAAATAATAAACATTATTCTGGTATTATTATTATTATTTATTTCATTGTATTTATTTATTTTACTCTGAGGCAGAAGTAAGCATCCATAATATGGAAGTATTATCTGGGAAGGTTAATTTTTTTCTTTGTGTCTTTTTGTCTCAGGAATTGTGGCTGGAATCCAGCAGATCATGAGTGTTTCCAGCACATAATGAGCCAGTATTCCCCCAGTCTGAGGAACCAACACTCATTTTACATTGACATGCTGCATAGACTGCTTCCACATATAACCCAACAGGAAATGGTCAGTACTCATACATACTGTAAAATAATAATAGTAATGATAAATATTAGTGTTTCTTTTATTTTAGATAAGAATATAGCATTTAAGCAAAAGGTGGGTTTTTAGTTCTCTTTTGAAATCATAAATAGGTGTCCCAGAGGGAGTGGGGAAGATAATTACATACAGTGGAGAAAATAATTATTTGATCCCCTGATGATTTTGTAAGTTTGCCCAAATAACAAAAAAATTAAGGGTCTATCATTTTTATGGTAGATTTATTTTAACGGATAGAGACAGAATATATATATATATATATAAAAAAAACATAATATAAAGGTTATAAATTGATTAGCATTTGATCAAGTAAAATAAGTATTTGAACCCCTACCAACCAGCAAGAATCCTATATAGCGACAATGAGTATTACATTAAATTAGCTCAAATTATATATATATATATAGGGCATTTAATAATTAATCATGAATGATTAATATATTGCACATTACAGTTAAATTATCGAAGCTGAAAATAGATCGATTGTACAGTATATATGAATGATCACCATAATGGGTTATGGTTCGTCATTAATATATCAATAGTCTTATTACAGATCGATTATATGAGATAACCTTAAATGGAATTAATTTAGTTATCGAACAATCTGTTTGTCCAGCAAACGGCCGTAAGATTAACTCATCAACTTCCCAACAAAAGTTATCAGTTCCTATAAACTCCAAGAAATATTAATTTTCTGGCCGTGAACAATAATTTCCCTGTGTTTATAAAATTAAACTACTCAACGTAGTAAATAATAAAGCTTTTTGTAGCTAAAGGATCGAACATTTCATTGACTTTGTAAAAATGAGCATTTTAGACAGAAAGCAATCAAGAATATGGTTTTAATAAAATGAAACTACGGATACAGAATTCTACATTTAAACCCGGGATACATGAATGTACAGTAAACAGTAAAACTAACGAGACAAACGAATAACAACGGGAGTGAGAGAGAGAGAGATTGAGTGAGAGAGAGAGAGAGAGTGAGAGAGAGCGAGGGAGAGAGAGAGAGAGTAAGAGGATGAGGATGAGGATGAGAAAGTGAAACTAACGGTCAGGATGAGAGAGATCACCGGGGTGATCGCAGCATGGCAAAAATCACAGACAACGTCACAAGAAATCACATCAATCAAATCAAATCAATAACCTATACTTGCGTATGGTTCTCTTTGTGTTGCTGAGGAACGCAGAGTCGTATGCGTGTTTGTCCTTCGGCGCTATAGGCTCGTTCTCTCGTGTCTTCCGGGGCGATTAGACTCGCGGGAAGTTTTAAAGGTTCACCGAACGTGAAGTCACCAAGGAAATAGTTCAGAGTTCATCTCCCTCGGGAGGGAGGGGTGAAAATGAGACTGAAACTTAGTAAAGACAGGAAAAACGGAGATGAGAGCTCACACTCCCATCTTCTTCCGTTGAGCGCAGCTTGCGTGTTTCCTTTAAGAGCCGCAGGGATTTCAAGGAGTCCTTTTAAAGTTGAAGTTGCAGGCTGTTCATTTCACTGACCGTAGGAAAGGTCCGAAGACGAAAATAAAGAAAAGACTTAAAGAAAAGAAAATGGAAACGGAGGAAAACTCCCTAACGGGAGTCATGGGTCTTCTCTCTGGAAACGTAAGTGCTCTCTAGTGCTCAGTGAGAAACTTCTGTGTCAGTCTTTTATGGAGAGGAGGGGTTCACGCCTGTTTCGCATATGTGAACCAATTATCTTAGAGTATCTCGAGCGGGAAAAGTTCTTATTTGTCCTGTCAGGATAGTTTATGATGGTATGAAATTTTGTCATTTCTACCCAGAAAGATTGTACACACAGAACAATACATTTTACTGTAATATCCTATGTATGACTTGTTTGGTCAAAACAAGGCGGTCAAACAGGGACCAAGAATGGCCGGAAAGAGTAGAAGAAACATAAAGTTACATTCATATGCAGAATTACACACATTTAATGTTCACTCACATGACTATAAAGCCATAATACCGGCTACCATGACCTAGGAAAGATCAAATTAATGTTTATACATTTCTTAAGTGGGTATACTTATAGAAAATATAAGATTTCAGAGTCTTCCTCTTTCTTTATCAGAATTCAAGTGGGAGCTGTGATTCCCTTGGAATTTCTTTTGGGGGTCATAAAGTTTTATGACCTAGCAAGAGGGAGAGTTACAGAAGATGATCCTGTTAGGTAATCTTTCTTTAGAAATACACTTAAGATTCGAAGTTACAGACCAGTCTCCAATTACATCTATAGAATAAGACAAAACTAATTACATATGCATGCATACAGGAAGGTCAGATACAATTCTGTGTTATATACATTAAGGACATTTCTATCCTCAGTTGCACACAAAGGACGTTTGTGTGCGGGTATGTGTGGCGTGTGTGTGTGGTTATCCTTAGGGTATACTGTTCATCCGTGGTGTGCCCCATGAGGGTTTAGTTCGCAAATGGTTGTCTTCAAGACAAACGGTAGTTTTGTGTGTAAATCCACTTATAAGTCTACGGAGACATAATAATTGATGAGGGGGGGGAAAACTAGCTCGAGACCCTGAATGGATCAGTTCTTATTCTTTGTGACTGAACACAAATTGCAAGCAGTGTAAGGATTTGAGAACAACGGGGATCTTTTCTTGATTTCGCAATGGGTCATAAATGAAGTTAATCAATGACCTGCTGGGCACCATATCACATGATTCGAGGTTTTATGAATTAAACATATATGTGTTCATATTTGTTCAGTAGTGAAAGGAGAACAATCAGGATTCGGTCAGTCGCTACACCTACCTCCCACAGATTGGTTATGTGCCCATGTGAAACACAGATTAGTCCTGTCACTTTAAGAAAGTACTCCTAATGTCAGATCGTAATGTTTATAAAAGACACCTGTCCACAGATCTTCCATTCCAACCTCTCCACCACCATGGACCAAGACAGAGCTGTCAAAGGACATCAGGGACAAGATTGTAGACTTGCACAAGGCTGGAATAGGCTACAAGACCATCAGCAAGTAGCTTGGTGAGGAGGAGACAACTGTTGGTTTAATTGGTTCCATTATTCTGAAATGGAAGAAATACAAAATATCCATCAAGCGCCCTCGGTCTGGAGCTCCATGCAAGATCTCACCTCATGGAGTAAGGATGATCATGAGAAAGGTTAGGGATCAGCCCAGAACTACACGGGAGGAGCTTGTTAATGATCTCAAGGCAGTTG
The DNA here is from genome assembly GCF_051911475.1 of Siphateles boraxobius. Lineage (NCBI taxonomy): Eukaryota > Metazoa > Chordata > Actinopteri > Cypriniformes > Leuciscidae > Siphateles > Siphateles boraxobius. Next base: position 5,539,732 of record NW_027509197.1, read on the forward strand.
GGACACCAGTAACCAAGCAAACCATTGGTAACACACTACTAATGGATTGAAATTTTGCAGCACCCGCACATGTACAAGCCCATCTGAAGTTTACTAATGAACATATAATGATTCAGAGAAGGCTCGGGAAAAAGTGCTGTGGTCAGATGAGACCAAAATTCAGCTCTTTGGCATCAACTCAACTCGTCGTGTTTGGAGGAAGAGAAATGCTGACTACGACCCCAAGAACACCATCCCTACAGTCAAGCACGGAAGTGGAAACATTATGCTCTGGGGCTGTTTGTCCCCGAGAGACAGCCAAAACATTCCCGACAAGTCACCACCTCCGAACCACTCTCGCTTATCCAACACCTCTCTTTTAAAGTCCCTTTTGTGTCCTCCTTCCGCAGGTGAATGCTATCAAAGCAGTCATGTGATCCCCATGATGACACACTACACTATTCCCCCTCTACGACACACTACACTATCCCCCTCTTATCCAGAAGAACTCGTCCTCGAGTCAAGGTGATAATCCTTAGTCCAAACCGGTAACTTCCTCTGTCGTGGCGGGCGAGCAGTCTCTGCTGAAGGAGTTGTGATGTTCTGCGCAGAGCCTCCCCATCATACAATGGCTCAACTGCTAGCTCCGGGCTATACTCCAACCTTGCCCTCGCTAAAGGCACTGATGAACCATGTTGAAGATTTCCCTCCTTTGTTCCCACCGAGCAGGATTGTCCCTCTGCTGATGGTGGTCTCTCAAACATGACAGGGGGTACCCGTTGAGGGGTTGATGGGTCAACTAATCGCTGCAATGGTGGTTGTAACGACTCATCGTTTCCTTCCCGCCTCTCTGAAACAGATCGACAAGCATATGGTTTTAAACGATTGTAATGGACGACCATAGTAGCCCCGCCATCAACTGCCTGTAACTGGTACAACACATCAGACAATCGCTCAATTATTTTAAAGGGGCACTTATAACTTCTCTGCAATTTGAAGCATGCCCCTTTTTTCCGAGCCTTATTTTGAACCCAGACTAGTTCCCCCACTGAATAATACTGTACCTGGGCCCGAAAATCAAAATACTTTTTCTGCTGGGCAGAAGCCTGTAACTGATGTTGCTGTACTGCCCCAACAACAGTGGTCAAAATCCCTGCCATACGTTGCACATATTAACTTGGAGACTCGAAAGCCTCTTCCAAGTTCACATTCAACATAATATCCAGCGGTAACACCATCTCCAACTTTATGAGGGGTAAAGCCAGTAGTGGCATGGACGCGACTACGATACGCCATCATCACATAAGGTCACGCATCCCAATTCTGTTGATTCTTATCCACAAAAATTGATAGCATGGACAGCAAGGTCCTATTAAAACGCTCAATGAGCCCATCTGACCGAGGATGGTAGGGAGAAGTACGCATTTTATTTATCTCCAATAATCTGCACAGTTCCTGAAACAGATTCAAAATTTCTGCCTTGATCAAAATGAAGGCTGCGAGGGACACCATAACGGCAAACCCACTCCTCAACTAAAATCTTAGCAACTGATCGTGCTTCCTGATTTGGCAAAGCAAAAGCTTCTGTCCACTTCGAAAAATAGTCTCCCACTAGGGCTGGGACGGTTACCGCATTACCGCAATACCACGGTCACGTGACTCCAACCGCGGGTCTGAGCTTGTCACTGTCATCACCGCAAAAAATAAAAAAAATAAAATAACCTTGGCCTGCACATGTGTGGACGTTGTGTCTAATGACATGGATTCATTGATTCTAATGACATGGATTATGTCTAATGATATAGTGGCTTACATGGATTCAAGGTTTTCTAAACAAAACTTATCATCAAAAGATGGAGCAAATCCGATCTTTCACGAGTTGAGGAGCGCAATGTTCCATGACGCATAATAACATTCCATTCGTCTTAGAGATGCGCGGATGGGCTATTATTATTTTATCCGCAACCGCATCACAAAACTCATCATCTGTCCACCATCCACCCGCACCAACGTTTTTTGAGCAATTTTCGAAACCGAATCCGTGGCTCTGACTGTTTTAAGGTCTATGAGCAATGCGAGGCGCTGCTGTCGCGAGGCTAGAAAGCTCTTGGCTGTTCTAGAAAGATCCAATGCAGCAAAGATATTTAAAGGCTAAAGTCCCTAGTATATTGGCTATGTTGTATCCCCAGAATATCAGCAGTTCATCAGCAGTGAACTCCATCTCCGATCGGCGCACAGGGATAAATATATATAAGTAAATAGCCTATGACGCACATCGGTAAACCTGACCTTACCTGACTAGGCTACTGTAGACTAAAATGTTATCATTTCGTTTTGAATTTTGATTAAAAGTAGACATTTAGGCCCAGCCTACGCCGAGTTTCGGTTCATTTGAGACGAGCTCCAGTTCACCCGCAAGAGATCGCACCCACGCTTCCACGTCCTCCTTATTATATGTCTGCTATTTGCTTCTTATTTCTTAATTCCAGGCAATTAATTAATGAAACAGTGATTAACATTAAGGTACAATTTATACAAAACGAAATTCAATTTAAAGAAAGGCTTTCTACAAAACAAAACTTAATAAAGTGGTCAAAATCATGTCTGACCCATCTTATGATCCTATCTTACTCATGCTGTTGACTCTTCATATTATCGACATAGATTAAATAAAAAAATAACACTATATTATGTAAACATAAATATGGAGTATAATATTTGTAATTAAGACATGTTGCAATAGGTGTTCTTTCATTTCCAATGTGAACATCATAATGTATTCTCCTGAAAATGATGAATTCAATGCGAATGTATCTGAGAATATTCTTAAATAAGGAAATCTATTCAGTGATTGGTTCATGCCAAATTACTGGCTATTTAAAGCGGTTTACCGCCATACCGCGGAAAAATCTTGCTTTTCAACCGCGGTTAGAAAAAATACCGCCCCAATCCTATCTCCCACAACCAAAATATAACGATTCTCATGGGGAGGTGGCCCCAAATATCCAGAGCCACATGCTCATAAGGATGAGATGTGACAGAAGGATGCATCGGGGCCTGTGGGGTTCGAACTAAAAGTTTCCGTGAACCGCAGTCCAAGCACTCACTACACCACCTCCTCACATCAGCAAACCACCCCGGCCAATAAAACCGATCTTTAGTAGTTTCTTACTTCCCCACGCTCCTCTAATGGCTTACTTAGCAGCTGAAACAATTGTCCCAACTAACCATCCTCCCTCTGCAACTTAACCATATCATCCTCCAGCTCTCCAGGTGGTGGCCCTACACTCGATTTAGCCACTTGTACTAGTTTCACCGGAAAGGTTTCCTCAATCACCAACCCCCCAACCTGGTCTGACACCTGACCCAAAATTACAATCAGGCCCGGCACTCTCAATAAAGCATCCACATAAGCATGTTGTTTACCTGCCCTATGCACGATCTTATATTGGAAACTTGCTAACTGTTCTAGCCAACGGGCCAACTGTTCTTCAATCCCTTGAAAATGATGCAACCACCGCTGGGAATTGTGATCTGTACGCAGCACAAACTCTGCCCCCAAAAGATAATGCTTAAAATGTTTGGTAAATATCACCATACTCAACAATTCCATTTTGGTGGTGGCATACTTGCGTTCTTGTTTTGTCAGGGATTGACTTGCATAGGCCACAACACGTTCCATCCCCCCCTCCGCCTGGGATAGTACAGCACCTATCCCAACATCTGAAGCATCGGTATCCAAGATAAATTGTTTCAAGGGGTCCGGATAAGCCAAAACTGGGGCTGATATAAGACACGACTTAAGTGTTAAAAAAGCTTTTTGACAATCTTCACCCGAGTGAAATCTCTTAACTTTTTCCGTCAATTGCCTAGCAAAAATTTTAGCAAAACTCTTCGTTAAGGGTAGACGTGACTGAATTGTCGTGAGCAGATGAAAGCACTCAGGAGAGGTTGGATGAGTTTGTTCAGACGGGATCTTTTTATTTGTCCCAGTTAAGGTCAATGAAAGGCAATACAGAAAAAAAAGAAAAGAAATACTGTTTAGTAAATAAAGTACATTGACATGAGAGTCAAAAAACAAACAAACAAAAAAATATTCAACAATCAAACTTTTACAGCTGTTGGAAAATTGACCTTAACACAAGTCACTATAATTAGAGCAAAGACAGACTTATGTCCTCTCACCCCCGCTCTTTCTCCTTACAGAATGACAATACTAGACTTTATAGGCCTGAGCTCACCCCTGGAATTGGAACATACCAACACATGATTATGGTGCAGGGGTGGCTTAGATGACAAAGACATAAATGCTTAAAAACAGCTGAAATACTACCTCTATAAAACTAGAAAATTACAGAATATTATTTCTACAGTTTCGGCTAACAGTTGACAAACAACAAGTCATATTTAACAGCTACAAATTAATAACTCAAACTCCGGGTTATTTGCTATTGACCTGGAAGACATAGCGTCATTTAAACCCCACAATCGCGGCAAATTTTCCTTTACACAAACAAACCGGAGACGCCAGTATGACAAAGATGGTATGTCACAGCTATGCTTCTCTTAAACTAAATAAACGGATACATACTGAAAACATGTGTTGCGTGATTATTGTAACTGATTATGACTGTAACGTAAATGACATGATTTTCTTTAAAACAGCAAGATATGTATTGATAGAAGTAGCTATAGCATATAAATCACCGCAGTATTAGCTGTTAAAAGTGTGCACACAAAAGCTACGGGATATATGGGATTTTGTAGTGAAAGGCTAGATTAACCGCTGATTTTTAACAGTATAAAGATTAACATAAGACATTAATGTGTTGACAAACACATACAGGTCACATTTGCACTCAAGTCTTTGTGTACTAGAATAGGCAGCATATCGCTGCCGTGACGATAGCTATGCGCCCCGTCACACTCTTCACAAAACGACGGTAGTAAGAGGCCAGTCCCAAAAAACTACAAACCTCTGTCTGATTCCTAGGAACCGGCCACCCCCTCACCGCCTCCACTTTAGAAGGATCAGCCTTAACACCCTCCGCTGAAATTATATGACCCAAATAGGATACCTGTTTTGAAAATAAATTGCATTTGGAGGGTTTCACCTTCAAATTGGCCTCTTATAAATTCATAAAGACTTGCTCCAAGCAACCCAGATGTTCCTGAAATGTTTTACCAAAAACAATAATATCATCAAGGTATACTGAGCACGTAGTCCACTGAAGGTCTGCCAGAACCAAATCCATCAACCTTTGGAAAGTAGAAGGGGAGTTACACAGGCCATAACTAAGAACGTCCTGGTTGCGTTTGCAACCCACCGTTCCCTGAAGGAGGGAACGGAGGACGTAGTCGACGTCGACTGATTTGGGATCATGCCAGGGAGCCTATCATCTTCGAGTACTATTGAACAAGCCAATGCAATTGGTGTGCGTGATTCGGATCACACACTCCGCCCCCGTGGCGCGGGTATAAATACGGAAGTGGATGCACGCACTAGTTGCTTTTTCGCTGAGGAGCCGAGCGTAACCCGGAGTCAGCGGTGGTCCAGCGGTAGTGGCAAGGGGACTACGTCCTCCGTTCCCTCCTTCAGGGAACGGTGGGTTGCACATGCAACCAGGACGCTCCCTTTCAGTCAATAACTTCGGACGTAGTTGACGTTGACTGAATGGGAATAACCTTTGAAAACGCCACTAAAGCTGCCACCTTCCAGTGCCTAGACAAAAGTCTCCTGATGCCCCCGCAATTTTTAAGGCTTAGGCTTAGGGAAGTCACTGCTGTTCCTACAGGACCACTGGGAAAGCGTTCCCGTACATTGGAACGAAGGGACGCTGCGGAAGCCACATGCTATTCTAATCTAAGCCGGTATCTCAGATTGTGCGAGTTAATTGGGCCGAACTCCAGGCACAATACGTTGAGACCATGCGAGCAGGAGAACTGATATAACAGAATTTTTAACTCACTACCTGCAGTGGCTCAGGGGCGGTCTCTGCAGTGCAGTTGCACCAGAGATAAGGCCCAAGAGGTTAAAGAGGGACGCAAGGATTTACATTACCTTGTTCCTCAGGAACCTGACGATCAGGACGTGCTTCTCCATGCTTCTGCATCATGATGAGCGTCGTTTAACACCGAGGCAACATCATTTTGAGGGTGAAGGAAAACAGCCTACTCCAACCCATCTCGCAGGATAGAGAGCACTGATATGATCGAAAGCTTTCAGGATCTCCTCTGGAGAGAAGACGCACTCAACGACTAGGTACTATTTCTAAAGGTGCAAGCACGCTACCCATTTCTAGGGGGTGCTCGCAGAAGTGATGGTAACTATCACATGTCCCTGTGATAGCCACCTGAACCTCCGCGTTCAGACGTAAGCCCGCCTGGAATCTTCAGGGGTAGAACGCGGGTGCCATCGTGCTCCTTCCCTGAAAAAGTGTTCAGGGGAAGTCAGGAAGGCTGTCGATGGGAACCAGGTATGGTTGGGCCAATAAGGGGCAACTATGAAGACCTGTGCCCGGTTGCATAAAGCACCTTAAGTTTTTCCCTTAAGTATGATGCTTAAGGGGCGATTTCCCCTTACCTAAGAGAATAACTTAAGGGTGTTGCATATAATGTCATAAACCGTTCTCTTAGGAAAGGGAAACATTTAAGTGTTTCACGACAGCGATCCTGGATTCACGTTATAAAAGTCTGTTGTTGCCATAGATACGCAAAACACTAACAATAGCAATTTCACAGTTTCATCAAATAAAGTAAGCTAGGATATCGGAGTGGATAAAGAAAAGAGAAAAAGAAAGCCTAATTGGACAGAGGAGGAGAAATGCATTCTTCTTGACAAATATGATAAAAGAAAAACAATTTTGAAAAGCAAACTGAATCCCAATGTAACTGCTGCAAAAAAACAGAAACAATGGGAAGAAATAACGGAAAAAATCATTGCAAGGAATCTTGATGTGAAGAGGACGGTTCAGGAAGTCCTTAAAAACTACGAAAACATCTCTGTGGTCGCAAAAAAGAGCTGAGCGCTTATAAAAGCTTCTTTGCCAACAAAACAGGTAAGATTTGGCAAGACTACGCTTTTAAGATTGTAACAGTTATGCACCGCACCGTGGTGAAGAGTTTGCTTTATTGCTGTACATTGCGCGTCGATCAAATCGGCATTCTTGCAACAATTTTTCATCGTTAAGATGGTCCAAAGGGTTCTCCCTATCCCTAAAAAATCTTCTTTGCATATAATGATCTTCAGCTGGTAAGCCATAAATTCAGCCATGTCGTCTTATTTTTGTCCGCGTTACTCTTAAGGTTACGATTTCCAAACCTTAAATTATACTTAGGGAAATGACCGTTAAGGGGTTTTATGCAACACTTAACCCTTTTTAAGGGATTATTTAAGTGAAAAAACAGCATTTAAGAGAAATTCTAAGTGTTTATGACGTTACACTTAAAGAAACCCTTAAGTAGCACTTAACGTTTTTTTTCTGCAACACCCTTAGGTTTAAGGGAAACATAAGGGTGAACTTAAGAGGAAATACACTTAAGGTGTTTTATGCAACCGGGCACTGCTCCCTCCTGACTTGGCACCATAGGTGCAAGCGACGGGCGCAAAAAGACAGGAGCACTGCTCAACACAACATGTGAAGATCACTGAGCTTCAGGAGTATTTCTGCTCAGCACTTGAGTGTGATAAATTCACTGAACTTCAGGAGCATTTCTGCTCAACACTTGCGTGTGATAAATTCACTGAGTTACAGGAGCATTTCTGCTCAACATTTAAGTGCAAAGAACTTCGCTGAGCTACAGGAGCCTTTCTGCTCAACACTGGGTGTGAAAGAATTCACTGAGCTTCAGGACCACTGCTGCTCAACACCTGAGTGTGATGAATTCACTGAGCTACAGGAGCATTGGTGCTCAACACCTGAGTGCAAAGAACTTCACTGATTTTCAGGAGTATTTCTGCTCAACATGAAGTGTGATGAATTCACTGACTTCAGCAGGCGCCAAGCGACCATGAGTCGTAGTCGCTTTTAGGAGGCTCACTGGGGAAACGCATTTCTGCAGGCCCCCGGGGCAGCTGAGAGCCAAACAAAGCGTCCTCGGAGGCTTCTGACTCCAAGGAGGAGGTGACGGGTGAGTTGTGACATGCAAGGGATGAATGCACATGTAGTCGAGGGTCGCCCAGGCCCCCGTTAAAAAACGCCCAGGCCCCCTTTATGCATGGCCTCTCAGTTGAAGAGGGTTTGGCAGCAGACCGGGATGACTATAGTCACACAGGGTGAGCTGCTCTGCCACGGTCACCTCGGGACTCAATCATGAAGCTAGTGCTGAAGCGGTCATATATGGAGGAAGCCAATGGCTGCATCTACCATATACCCCAGCAGCCTCTGAAATTTCTTTCAGTGGGACCCTTTCTCACTTCAACACCAGCTGAACACACTCTCATTCCGTGGGCGAGATTACTCTCTCCCAGTTGACCTGAAGACCCAACGAGCTCTGGAGCACTCGAAAGGGAAGGACTCTGTACTGATTCTTCAACCCTCACACGCCAGTGGCGGAACAGACACACACACTCACAAACAAAGACTCCACCCAGCCCTCACCCGGGGGGAGGGAGTGATCGTGCCAACTCCAAGAGCATCTCATCCATCCCTGGGCGGCCTGCTCCGGAATCCTTTTGCTGTCGCTTGCCACCCGGCAAGTTGGGCGTCTCTACTGCGGCTGGCTCCATGGTAAACCCTGGGTTGAGGCTGCTGCGAGCAGGCGGAGGAGCTGCCACCGGCAGCGGGTGGAGGCAGCAGCTGGCCACCAGGACAGGATGTGCTGGATGACCTCCGTCTGCGCTTTGAGCGGCAGAGAACTGTTGGATGCAGTTCTCCGCCGCGTCGCCGACCAGCCCAACCTGGGAAATTGGGGAGACCAGGAAGCGAACCTTGTCCGCATCCACCATATCAACCAGGCTGAGCCAAAGATGGCGCTCCTGCACCACTAAGGTGGACATCGCCAGACCGATCACACACACTACGACACTCATGCCCCGGAGGGCGAGGTCGGATGCAGTGCGGTGCTCACCTATGAGCGCACGGTCTGAATTACCCTCGTGCATGAGTGCCCTGGCCTGACAGACTTGAAGCAACGCCATGGCACGCAAGAGGAAGCGGCTTGCCCACAGGCTTTCTAAGCTCTGCCCGTCGGAACAGACGAAAACTCACAGGCCTTAGGGGGAGACGAGGATACCCCCAAAAGGCAGCGGCCGCTGGACACAGGTGCACCTGTGTCGACAGACCGCTCCATTGGAGGAGCCTTGCAACCCTTCACTGCTCCTCCATCAGGGGTAGTGAGGGGGAAAAATTATTCAGGCAGTTTCTGGCAGGGAAAGGTGCCATCCACAACCTGGTAAGCTCTCCATGCATTTCGGGAAAGAAAGGCATTGGGGCGGCGAGCTGAGGACCAGCGCGGCCCACCCCGAGATACCAAACTCCAGATTCCAACCGAGACTGAACGGGACACGGTGGAGGTTCCACTCGAACCTGGCAGCCTCGGCGGCCCGTTTCAGCATGGCTGACATTTCTGGATCAGGCTTGGGCAATGTTACACTCCCAGAGGGAGATAACAAAGCTATGTCGTCATTTCCAGAGGCCAGCTCCCCCTCCGATGCTGCTATCGACATCTTATCCTCAGGGGGAACCCCCATTGAAACAGCTGATCAGCCCATTACAGAGGGACCAGCATGCTCAACAGGAATTCCATCGGCTGCGGTGTGATGGAGGAGGGAGGAGCCCACAGGGAATGGTTACCGGGCGAGACATCCATCACTATCCTCCGATCACCCATCCCACACGGCACCGGGGGGGTGGGGCATGGTAATGGGGACTTGCGCTTCGCGGACAAAGGCAAGTCTTGATCTCAACACCGCGACAGTCATATTCCCGCAATGAGAACATGAGATGTCCACAAAAGCTGCCCCAGCATGCCTAACACATATATATATATATATATATATATATATATATATATATAAATACATAGCTAAAACACATGATGCAACAATTGTGACCGTCAGAGAGGAAAAGGGAACGACCGCATCCAGAAGCGCACAGGTGGAATGACATCTTGAAAAAAATGCAAACCCACCCGTGTTGCTCTTTCAGAAAATAGGAACCTCACCAGTGCCGGAGCACACAGGGGGATGACCGCGGCAACACTGAACAGAGAACTGAAACAGTGAAGCACTCACTTTTCCACCCTCTAACCAGCCGTTAACACACACAAACATTTAGAATTTGTTGCTGTTAAAACAGCAGTTGAGAGCTCAAAGCTCGCGATCACCACTGCACTCGCGCTGTAGAACACCAGCACTGGGAGAGTCTTCCTGAAGAACACTGACACACTCGCTCGTTGTAAACAACAGCACTCTCAAACGACATCAAACGATCGGCTCCGAAGTGAAAGGCAACCAGTGCGTGTATCTAATTCCGTATTTATATATTTTATGTTTCCTATAATCAATACAGAATCGGAGACTGCCATCTTTTTTCCTAACTGGTACTACTGGAGCTGCCCAAGGGCTACAAGAAGGCTGAATGATGCCATTGTCCAAGATTTGCTTTATATGATCCCTCACTTCTTGTTGTAAATGAAGCGGAACCCGACGAGGGGCCATTTTAAGAGGTTTAGCAGCCCCTGTATCAATCTGATGGCAAATAAGATGTGTCCTACCCAAATCGGTGTCCCCCATACTGAACAGTTGGTTGTAACGCTCTAACACTCGACGAATAGCCTGCATTTGTTCTACATTAAACCCTCTAGAGTCTAACCCAAAATAAGAAATCAAAGCATCAGCAGACCAAAAGCTCTTACCCTCACACCCCTCATCTACTTCCTCTGCACCCTCCCCCACTTCTACATTCGTAGACAATACCCCAATTTGCACATAAAGTGTGAGCTTCCTTGGTTACATTAATAACACAAACTGGCATAACGCCCGCGGTGACTACACACACCACATGTGCCACTAACACATCACAATAGCGAGATAGAGAAGAACCAGACTCCAGCATACCTACTATTTTTCCTGGTGGTGCTCCCTCCACTGACCCCAAAATTATCAATTCACTGCGTTGTGGTATCCTAGTATCACCGCGGACTACAACTGGCATGGAAGGGGCTAAAAAATCAGTTTGCAATTGTACAGATTTTTTTACCCCCTTCAAATAGCAGCATAGTTCCTTCAAATCCAGTTTTGCACTGAATTTGACTAAAAAATCCCTCCCCAATAACACTTCACCGGGGCTAATATCTGCCACTACAAAATCAACCACTACTGTCAGAGAATCAAATTGACAAGTGGTTTTCCATAGGCCTATAACTTCCATTCGATCTCTATTAGCAACCTTCAATTTACCCTTATACTCTACTAAATCAACCCCTCCACTTGTTGCCTCTAGCCAAAACTGTTTGGGTACAATCGATACTTGTGCCTCTGTATCCACCAATAAGCGGGTCTACACCCCCCCAACTTTGCCAAGCACATAAACTCCAACTGTTTATGGCTGGGACTGACTTGTTCCCCCAAACCTAGACGCAACAGAGAGAGGGGCGGGCTCCTGGTCTACCGGGCCCGCCCCCTCCCGTTTCCCGACACATATGGGCAATCCCTCTTAAAGTGACGGGTACACTCACATTCCCAACAAGCTTCAGTATTACCTCGGTTTTGCGGGTCCACTCGCTCAATATCAGTTTTTAACGTCCTTGCATCTCGTCTACTTATAGCCTGATCAACCTGATGACTAGGCAGAGAAAACGAATTCATGGTCACTTGATCTTGTAATATTTTCACAGTACTCTGCAACGTCTTCTTGACGAAGCCCTTCCACCATACCCATTAAAGCTTGAATTTGCCCATCTCTTATTGGCCCAACACTATCATTTACCACAAACTTTTGCATTTGGGAGGGCAGTATTACGTTCCAAACTCCTAATTAATTCAGGTTCGGATTTCAGATTAATAGTCCCCTCCAAAGTGGCTGGTTTCACACTAAGCAGATGAATACGTGTATCAGCACAACCTATATATGCAACGAAATGATCTCGAGCCAGTTAATCCCTCGTGGTATTATCTACTGACGGATATGCCATTGAAATTAAACGCCTCAAAGGATTTCCAAACTCGCGCACGGTTTCATTTGGCTGCCTCTTACGCGAGAAGCTCACCCGATTCCAATCGGTGTTTTCAGAAGGCTCTAAACATCTAACCATTGCTGCCTTCAATTGCCCAAAATTTCGCCGAGCCTCATCTGGCAAGCCACAATAAATATCCCGTGCACGACCTGAAAATAACAAGGACATACATTTTAGCTTTAATACATCATCCCAACCATTAATCTCCGCAGCCATTTCGAACACGTAAAGGTTTCAGGCATAAAAACAGGACAAGGTGCAGCATTTATCTCCCCGGAAGCTTCAGCACCTATCACCGGCATGGCATTACTACCGCTGGCTGCCTCCTGTGGCTCTAACATTTTGACGAACCGTAGGCTATCAAAAAAAGAGTTCAATGATATTTAATAAATTGCCGCAATCAACGCTGATCCCACTGCATGCCACCAGTGTAATAAACCTCATAAACAGCCCTACGGTGGTCAAAAACTTATAGCAGCCAGTCGGTTTGACTTAAAGGGGTTTACACTTTATTTGAAATACAAGATACACTCAGAATCACGGGCACAGGTATGATACGCAGAAAGGGAGAGAGAAACACGGGCAGACCCGCCACCCACATCACTCCATATACACACAGTGAGTTTCACGCTTAACCATCACGCAGTATTTCATACTCAATGTAACATTTAACCTGCACAGCACACGGTGACCAAAAGTAGGGCGTGTTTCTCCAGTCCCCGTTCCCCGAACTCCCTCCCTGTCCCGCTGTCCATTACACAATCAAAACAATCCATACATGCATGAATAAATTAAAAGCACTTCCCTCTCTCCGGGCCAAGAAGACCCATCCATGTGGGGTGAACGGTGCAAGCAACAACCAGTATCTGCAGCCGAGGACGCAAATCCACAGGTCTGGGGCGGCGTTAAAGGTGCCTTGTGTAATATCCGCAAAAAAAATCAATTCATACTCCACATTCCATACCAGATGGGGGCAGTCTACCTCCAGAAAGATAATCGATCTACTCTAGAGTAACAAACGAGAAACGGCATAGTCTCTATGCTCCGCCCCTACCTTCACAACGACCCTAGAGCCATAGCTGAAGCCGAGCCAACTCCTAATAGAGGACGTTTGGAGTCCAGAGGAACGTTGGTTGATGTCAAGTGATTTTTAAATGACATCTTCAAGCTACTCCCCTTCACCAGTGAAGGTCCAATAATTTTTTTAATCAGCGTGCAGAGGTCAATAACATAGCTGGAGAACAAATATGTCAGATTTTCCTCAGGAAAGCAATTTAGTAAAAATAATATAGCTCACGTAGTTCTCATTACACCTTTCAATGTAGCCATCGCTAACTTTAGAACTTATATCGAACAGCCTTCGATACATTTCTATGTTATAACTTCCCGAAAAAACTAAACAAACATATAAAACAAACTTCTAGCGAAATACTAACAGCATCTTACTTACCAATCCAAAAGAAATGTTGCAAGTTCGGAGTCAAACCTCATTTCTTTAATTTCCATTAGCTGTCTCCAACGATGGAAAGCAGTGCCAATGTTAACTCTGGTTCTGCTCCTTTTTTTATCCGATTTTATTTGTGATTCTGAGCGTGTTTTTTTTCCCTGCAGCGGGTAGTGATGGTAAGGGTCTCTTGCCAAGGGCTTCAGCCATTCTTCCGCTCTCTTCCCTGAACTGAACTGTAGTAGTGGGGTGTACTTTCCACACGATTGACATCAGGTTCAAATACGCCCACAAGCCGTGCGACTTATTCGTGTATTGCAGTTTGGCTGGTGTTGCCCGCATACCGCCTCCCATGGCCGAAACTGGTATTATGACATCTGTCGGGCCGGGGCTAGTAATTTAGCATGCTAATTCAGGTTGATATCTCTGCAACACTATAACTTTAATTTTTTTAATGACATCATCGCCCTTATTTCTTCTCATTCTTTTGATCCGTGTAACTCATTTTTTGTATATTTTTAACTCAATTCTGACACATGGCACCTTTAAAGGATAATCAAGTCCGTTCTTCGTCCGCGTCATAGAGTTCTCATGCTCGGAGTCTCAGTAGTAGGTGGACGGTAATCGAGCAGAATTCTGAGGTAATTGGTGACACTACGATAATTCTCCTCCCACTAACTCTCCTTTCTCCATCACAGGCAACTAACTAACTAGCTATCTTCATCTCCGGAGGACCTATTGTCCCAGAGAGACAGCCAAAACATTCCCCACAAGTCACCACCTCCGAACCACTCTCGCTTATCCCACACCTCTGTTTTAAAGTCCCTTTTGTGTCCTCCTTCCGCAGGTGAATGCCATCAAAGCAGTCATGTGATCACCCCATGATGACACACTACAGTAACTTTAATTACTGCAATCTTGGTGCAATGTAGGGGTCAAACCCCAAAAAAATGTTGTTTGTAGCAAGATGAGTATCAGGGATATGTTTAATTTTGTTGTTTTTGTTCATGTGATATGGCTTCAATAAAAATGTGTCCCAAATCCGTTTTTTTAGCTCAAAAAGCTAAAAAAAAGCTAGCTTTTTTAGCTTACTAAATCCGATACAGTTCGGATTTTTTGCAATGCGACCGCAATCTGAACAGTCATATCGTAATTCATGTGACTTTTACGTCACTTCAGAGCAAAAGTTATCACAAATCTGCGCTCATGGGAGTCACTTCAAAAATTGTACATACCCAAAGTTATCAAGACAGTTGCGAAAGGTAGTCAGTAAAGGACAGTTATGTGTCAGAGCTCACAAATATTACAGTGACAGCTCTATATACAAGCAAAATACTAGGGCTCGTATAATAAATGTTAAATTCCGCGGCAGATCACACTAGAAATGAACGCATAATAATTTACAATAATGTTCTCTGTGTTTACTTTCGTATGATAGCGTGCAGCGTGGTGGCTTTTTATCGTTCTTCTGCGCATGTGTCTAAGTTCAGAACCATGATCTGTTTGCACTGGAATCTGAAATTGGTCACATTTAGAAAAAAAAATGTGAACAGCTATACAAAAATTTTTATCTGAGCAATAAATCGGAATTGAGCACTTAGCCTTTGTTTCATGTACATATCCTTTCAGTTTAGCATTATTTGTGACCTTAATTACTCCCTGTCAGTTTCCTTAGTTACCGATTAATCGTTAGCCTTAATACTGCAATATGCTTCTACTGCAGTGGCATATAGCCAACAACATTACAGGGTCTGCAAATGCTGCTCAGAATGCCATGTTCCTCACCAAATGAATGAGAGGGGGTTTTAATCTAAATAAATGGATAGTTGGATTGTAAAATGAGTCAATGTGATTGATCATTTATTAAATTACTTATTTAATCAAATATATTGATTGTCACTATGTCACTAATGCCGCCTCAGATGCGTGCTTGTCAGAATGTGTACTCCTGTTGTGGATGCACTTAAAGAACAGCCGGACAGTGAAAGAGTATGTGGAGGGCTTCCTGGATTTATACAACGATGAGCGCTGGGATGATGTGTAAGGGTCCTCCAATTGAATGGGTGTTGATTGTTATCAGCCGATAATCATTTTATAAAGTTTGATTGGTGGCCTCTATAAAGGGGCGATCAGAAGAGCCAATTAGATGACGCAAAATTACATTTTACATTTTCTATGTACAGCTAAAATTGTTTCACTACATTCACTGGTCTGAAAAAAATATATTGTTCCGTCATTAATGAATAATTAGATAGGAACAAATGAGTAATGCACTATCAACATTCTAGTAACTACTAGTAACTTAAAATAAACTTTTAGTTAGATTAACAAATTAGTAAGTAATAGTGCTTAGTAGAATGTGGTAGTTTACTATTAGCTAATGTGATAGATTTTGACCTGTGCACCTGACTTAGGTTGAACCGGTTGTCCTTGTCACCTGAAAATATTATACTCAGTTGAGTTACCTCTGAACACGCGGGATTGACGCCTAAGCGTAGCTATTCTTCCCGCATTAATAAAAATGCCCAAGAATTAAAGTTACCTGACCATAATCTAAACCCGCCTAAGAGTCTAACAAAGAGTCGAATGACGTCTCGCCCCCTATTGACACTATCACCTGGAAAATAAGGTATTTAGTGTCTAACCTGTAACTTGTTCCCATAACTAACTTGCTGCGCAGCAATACATAACCGACAGACTTCAGACAATGTCTTCAAATGTGCTTTAATCACGGCCCGGAAGAGTTCTCGAAGAGAATCCCACCAGCAAAAGGAATACATCAGGTTTTATAGGATAAAGACAGACACAACAAATAAGATCATTGTGACTGACATTTCACCTTCTATCAATATGATTGGTTCACTTTGTAAAGGATGCCCCCACCTTTTTACCCTCTGTTACTGGCATAAGCAAAATGATCTTGAATCATCAAAAAAATTGAAAGGCTTAAGAGTTCAGTTGAATACTCTATATCATGACATAATACAGAAAGTATATTTTTGATTTTGTGAAATATACAGGTAGGTGGAACACCTGCTAGGCATTGCTGCCGGTCACCCACAGGTCAGCTGCAGGGTCATCAGCCAGGAACCACCATTCACCAAAGTTTCACTCCTTTAAACCTGGAACGTCTCCTGGTGGCGGAGCAGTGACAAGGACGTCTCCCTGTCACCCCCTGCAGCTGATAGGTGTTACCCTCTGCGGCTGTTGTCGGGGTTAGTTGTTCATGCCTTGGTAGACCACACCACTATGTCGGGGCGGAGAGATGTAGCAGTAATCTCAACCGGGAAACAGAGCTGCCTGTCGAGATCAACTCTCATATTCCACTCCTGGTCAGGGGAAAACGGCCTAGATGCTTCTCTTGGCCTGAGGTTTCTTCTACCCCCATCTTCCGTGACAAAGCTGATGTGATTGTGGTTCTCTGCTAGTGGTACCCCTTTGCTGCCCTGTCGACGCCCCTCTATCACCTCGGCTAGCTTTTTCAGAACCTGTTTATGGCGCCATCTGTAGCGTCCCTGGGAGAGTGCGATCTTACAGCCTGACAAGATGTGGTGAAGGTTTCGTGGACAGGGAAGTGTGTCGTATATTGCACGGATGATGAAGCTGAGCCTTGCCTGCAGGATTTTCCACACGTCTGCCCAGGTGATGTTTCGGTTGACAACTCCCTCCCAGGTTGTCCACCTTCCCTGTCGGCCCTGTGACACGGCCTTGATCTTGTAGCGCTCTTCCTCCATGCTTGTCACCTCTGCCACCACCATCTCCTTCCTCTCTTTGTGGTTGGCCTTGGACCAGAACCGTGGTGCTTCTCCCCACCCTAGCCCCTAGCCCCTAGCCCCTAGCCCTTGTCATGATCAGCACTTCAGATTTTTCCATAGACACAATTTTCAAAGAACAGAATGTTTTAGTACATTTTGTTTCAAAGTGTTATAATGTTATAATGTAAAAAAAAATTCTTCTGAAGGATTTGGTAATACTTGAGTCATTACTATTGGGCAACTATTTCCTTTACTTTAAAATTAATTATAAATTATTCATTATTCATGTTAATTATGAACCTGGATATAGTAGTTCTTAGTAGTCCTCTTGGAGGTAGGAAAAAAAATAGTAGTTATTGGTTTGCAAATAGTGATCTACCAAATTCAACTAGCACTTTACTTACTAATTCGTAATCAGAGTTTCTTGTAAGTTAATAGTAGTTACTAGAGTGTTAACTTTGTGTTACTCATTTGTTCCTGTGTAGTTATTAATTTATGATGGAACCAATGCTTAATTTGTAAATTAATAATTGCTGGATCAAAAACAGCAATTAAAAGGCGCTGTGACCGACACTGACCATACAACTTAAGTTTTCCCAGAACATATAATGATGTCACTAAACAGTGACGGCACAACTGTAAGAGCATCGTTGACAAGTTTCTGGACGGCCCTAACTTCATCCAAGTGTCTGTCACGTATAGGTATGTTGAGACCAAACATCATTCAGTTAATCAGAGAAATTCTCTCACCGACGACGTTGTTACATTTTCCTTTACAACGATTTCTGATAATGACTGATCTTAAATATTCTATCTTAGTTATTTTGATCTTTTCCCTCTTTTGATCAGAAACAGCATCAGCTTTACTCGTGGATATGGGGGAAAAAAATTGATAGCCTGTCTTTTTGACATTTTGCCAATATTAACTTTTTAACATCAGGTGTGTCGCCAAACTTTATGCTACTCTCCAAACTTTACACTAGCAGCAGTAAGCACCATCCAATGAGAGTGATTTAGAACTTAAGAAAGCTGATCAAAAATATATTTGCTGAGGGCCAAAAGCAAAATATAACCTCCAAATACATCTACATTAACCTGCACTTTCACTGTCTCGCTCGCTCTTTCTTTCACAGTGCGTGCACACAAGCGTTTTCAATTAATTCCCTATGGAAGTTAAACTTGAGTTGAACTGAAAACTGCAGGATCTGTTTCAAATTAAGCACTGGGATGGAACAGTATTCTAGATGCAGTCTACTGTTTCTAAACTGCCGGATGTGCTTGCTAATTTAAAGAGTTAATAAAACTGCATTAAGCCATGAAAGAGATCCTGTTCTCCAAATGCTTTCTGGGCAAAACAAGCAAAGTATACTTTGGGCTTCTCGTTTGCACCTAAATGGTCAAATACACAGAAATGTCTCAAAATTCCCGGCTTAGTGAGTATTCGCTTCAACATAGTTGTTTATGTCTTAAGTGAACATAAACAGTTGGGAAGTAAATTGCATGTAAAACAATATAGTGGATCCATGCATTCAGTCTTAAAGTGACAGTAACCTTAAAAACCTGCTGCCGCCTGTGTCATTAATGTTAATTTGAAACTGTTACTAAAGCAAAACGGTGAACAATTTGCACCCCCTTGCTCTCATCGAATGATTTAGGGCTGCGTTTTAGCTTCATTTTTTATTTATTTTGGCTTCCAACGATTATGAAAACAAGATGCTGCTTTCCGGTCCTTTCCTTCAAAGTGGTCAACAATTACTCTTTCAGCAATTGTTAAAAGTGCATGCTATCACTATTATCTACACTATTTGATGCTCTTGACTGCAAATGACTGCAATGGATTTTACTATGTGCACTTTTTTGAATCAGTGACTGACAGCTGGAGTTTGACATGAGTTCCAAAATGAGTATGAAAGTCTTTCATATCTCTAAATGTTTTTGGTTCCCCTTCAGGGACTACCGCTGCGTGAAATCGCAGTGGGAACGCCCTCAGCGTGACGCGTCTGAAGCATGAATGAAATCAGTCAATGGAGAGAATGAGCGTACGGCGAGTGACGTCATCGACCAGGAAGCTATAAATATCCCCTGAGTACACAACACGCCAGCTTTTAGTTACTTCAGCAGCTCTGTGTGTGTCTGAATCTGTCGATTGTGTTTGTCTGTTTTGTCAGGAGTTTTCACTATATATATTTTATATAAAAAAACCAATATGAGCGAGCAGTATAAGAAGTGTGTTCCCCCCTGTACTCGAAAAAAAGAAAACACATCACGGGTGGGGATTCACACGAGCTAAGTGTGGCTTGTTTGGGAGTGCAGCAATGCCCAGTCGGCTCTCGAGGGAGTCGATTGTCAGCATTGCGAGCGTTTTCCCTTGAGAACTCTGCGCTCGCGGCGATCGCTCTTCGAGGAGAGTGATTTGCTGCGAGCTCCCCGAGGCTCGGGTCCCGCTTCTGTTGAGGCAGAGCGGCGGCGCTTGTCTTGGGGCTCGCAGATGGATCTCGCTGGCGACGTTGAGACGGGCTCCGCCCTATCTCAGCTATCTCCGACGAGATCTAGTGCCTCTCACCCGGCTCTGGAAGCACGCGCTGCGGCGGTTACTTCTGCCCGGGTGGAGGCACATGATGATGTTGAATTGAGATTTTCCAGTTCTGAAGAGCTGGATGTCGAAAGTTTATTATCAGAGAAAACTAGTTTATCACATTATACTGCAAATGAAGAAGGTTTGATGGATGTATTATCTCGGGCTGTTGAAAAGCTAAAAAAAATAAAAAAAATAACAGTATCGAGTGGCCAGCTGATAGACAGGTTTCTAGAATTAAAAGCAATCTAGATGATAGATTTCTGTCTGCACGACCTCAACCTTCTAGCCGGTGCTTACCGTTCTTCCCAGATCTTCATGCTGAGGTTTCAAAGACCTGGGTTAGACCGGTTTCAAGCAGAATTTACACAAATCAGTCCAACGCTTATGGTAACATTGTTGGTGCTAAATCTGCTGGTTATGTGACGATACTGTAGGCGGAGGAGACGCTTGCGAGCTATCTCTCTCCTGCTTCATCGTCTTCACTTAAAGCACCGGCTCTTCCACCAAAAAATAATTAAATAAATAAATATATATACCTCTGTGCTGGTGGGGAAGGCTTACTCGGTGGCTCGGCAGGCGGCTGCATGTTTGCATACGATGACTTTTATGCAGGCTTTTCAGGCCGACCTGCTCAAAGGAAATCTGAGGGGGGTCCCCGCCGAGAGAGACTTGCGTTCACCTCCCTTAAGGGTGCCCTGTCTCTCCCGGCGCCCTCAGGGGCCCGTCCTACTAACCCTGCCGAAACAGGGCGTAGAAGGGTCTGGCGAGTGCTTTCCCGAGGGACGCTCGCCGCCTCTAAGGAGGGTTCTAGTGTGTTCAGACCAGTCGTTCCCTGCCGGTGCGCCGTTACAGGGCACTGTGTCTGTCACGCAGAATGTTCAACCAGAGCAAAGTCTTTCGTCGAGTTCGTCTTCAAAAAGAGCACAGCAGAAGCGGAGTGTCACGTCTCGTGCCCCCCTGCAGAGAAACTGGAGGGACGAGGCGGGGTGCTCTCCGGCGCGGCCTTCTCGGGGCAGGACTGATCTGAGGACAGTCATTGTCGCCAGAAAGGCCGCGTCGAAAAAGTCCTGACGGGCTGAACGTCAGGACTCTGAGGGTGGTCCCCATCGGGAAAAACTTGAGTTCACCGCACAAAAACACGGTGCCCTGTCTTTCTCGATGCCCTCAGGGGTCTGTTCTACTAACCCTGCCTATACAGGGCGTAGAGAGACTCGGCGAGCGATTTCCCGAGGGACGCTCGCCCCCTCCAAGGAGGGTTGTGGAGTGCTCAGACCAGCTGTTTCCTGCCAGTATGTTACAGGGCGCTGTGTCTGTCACTCGGGATGTTCATCCGGAGGCCAGCCTCGAGAGGCTGGTTCCCTTAGTAGAGTTCCTGGCGGAATGGGTCCCCCACCCAGCAGGGAGTTAGGATACTACTTCATCGAAAAAAAAAAATCCTGACGTGCTGAACGTCAGGGTTCTGAGGGTGGTCCCTATCGTGAAAGACCTGAGTTCACTGCACAAGAACACGGTGCCCTGTCTTTTCCGATGCCCTCAGTGGTCTGCTCTACTAACCCTGCCTTCACAGGGCGTAGAGAGACTCGGCGAGCGATTTCCCGAGGGACGCTCGCCCCCTCCGAGGAGGGTTGTGGAGTGCCCAGACCAGCTGTTCCCTGCCAGTACGTTACAGGGTGCTGTGTCTGTCACTGGGGATGTTCAAATCAGATCCGAGGACTGGTTTGTCATGATAGATCTAAAGGACGTTTACTTCCATGTATCTATCCTCCCTCAACACAGGAAGTTCCTGAGGTTCGCTTTCGGGGGCGAAGCGTACCAATATCGGGTTCTTCCGTTCCGCCTAGCACGGCCTATCACCCCGAACATTCACGAAGTGTACGGATGCTGCTATAGCCCCGCTGAGGTTACAGGGCATCCGCTTTCTGTACTATATAGACAATTGCTTGATTCTAGCTCAATCGGAACAACAGGCGGTTCGGCACCGAGATGTCGTTCTTGCTAATATCAAGTGACTGGGGCTGAGGCTCAACGCCAAAAAGAGTGTTCTTTCTCCATTACAGAGAACCACTTTTCTAGGTGTAGTGTGGGATTCAACGACGATGCAGGCACGATTGTCACCTGCTCGTATTGCTTTGATTCTCGCTGCAGTAGATCAGGTCAAGCTAGGCCAGTCATCCACTGTAAAACAGTTCCAGAGACTGCTAGGTCTCATGGCAGCTGCGTCCAACGTGATACCTCTTGGCCTCTTGCACATGAGACTGTTACAGTGGTGGCTCAGGACCAAGGGATTCTCCCCGAGGGGAAATCCGCTTCGCATGATCGTGAGTTTGCGACGGTGTCATCACGCCCTGATCATGTGGAAAGATCCTTGGTTTCTGTCCCAAGGCCCTGTGTTAGGAGCTCCTTGTCGTCGCGTTATGCTAATGACAGATGCCTCTCTCACGGGTGGGCTCAGGGTCTGTGGGAGGACCATCATCGTCTGTGGCACTTAAACTGCCTAGAGATGTTGGCGGTGTTTCAGGCTCTGAAACACTTCCCCCCAGACCTAAGGGGCCACCATGTTCTTGTCCAGACAGACAACACATCGGTGGTTTCTTATATCAACCATCAGTGGGGTTTGCGTTCTTGCCCGCTTTACAAACTGGCACGTCAGATCCTTCTATGGTCCCAGGGGAAAATTCTTTCTCTGAGAGCTTTTATCTCCCGGGGTATTTAAATCAGGGGGCAGACATCCTGTTAAGACAGGGGCCGAGGCCCGGGGAATGGAGTCTTCACCCCGAGGTGGTGGAACTCCTATGGAAACATTTCGGTCTTGCCGAGGTAGACCTATTTGCTTCTCGAGAAACATCACACTGCCCGCTGTGGTTCTCTCTCAGCCATCCAGCCCCGCTGGGGTTGGATGCGATGGTACATCCGTGGCCGAGGTCACGCTTGTACGCTTTTCCCCCGATCGCTCTGCTCCCAGGAGTTCTGGAGAGGGTTCGCCGGGACGGGCTCAGTCTCCTGCTAATAGCCCCGTTCTGGTCGGCCCGGGTATGGTTTGCGGACCTAGTGTCTCTCCTCAACGGCTCTCCCCTAGAGATACCGATCAGGAGAGATCTGCTCTCTCAGGCGAGTGGGTCGATCCTTCACCCCCGTCTAGAGCTATGGAGGCTGTGGGCTTGGCCTCTGAGGGGGCCCAGCTCATAGATTCTGGTCTCTCGGCTGAGGTCGTTGAGACCATCCTCCGATCCAGAGCTCCCTCCACGAGGAAGTTATATGCCGCGAGGTGGAAACTTTTCACCTCTTGGTGTGGAGAGCGCCAGCAGGACCCAGTTAACTGCCCGGTTGGTACAGTCCTGGATTTCCTGCAGGACCGTCTCTCCACAGGGTTATCCCACTCCACACTGAAGGTGTATGTGGCGGCCTTAGCTGCTTACCACACCCCTTCAAGTGGAGGTTCCCTCGGGAAACACCCGCTTATGTCTCGCTTCCTTCGTGTCACCTTGAGGCTGAGGCCTGCAGTTCGCACAAGGGTACCAGCTTGGGATCTGGCCGTCATCTTAGAAGGTCTCTCCCTTGCTCCTTTCGAGCCCATCGAGGAAGTTTCGGAAAAGTTTCTTACTCTAAAGACTATCCTTCTTCTCGCTATCTCATCTCTAAAAAGAATTGGAGATATTCAAGCACTTTCGGTGGCTCCCTCGTGCCTGGAATTTGCTCCTGGTTGGTTAAGGCCTTTCTCTTTCCGAGACCAGGTTATGTTCCTAAGGTTCCAACTGTTTCAGTTAGACCTATAGTTCTGCAGGTTTTCTGTCCTCTGCCTTTTCTGACGTCAGACCAGGAGAAAATTAATTTGCTGTGCCCAGTTTGGGTTTTGATGCTTACGTCCACAGAGCTGCCCTGTGGAGGAGATCGGAACAAATGTTCGTCTGTTTGGGTCACCTAAGAAAGGGTGTCCTGCATCTAGAAAAAGGATGAGCAAGTGGGTGGTCGAGGCCATCCCACTTGCTTATGGTTCGGCCCATCAGCCTTCACTTTGGCTGTAAGGGCTCATTCCACCCGGAGTATGGCTGCTTCTACAGCTCTTCTTTCAGGAGCTTCTCTTCAGGACGTTTGTGATGCGGCAGGCTGGTCCTCACCGCACACTTTCGTTAGATTTTATTCCCTCGATCTTAGCTCCACTCCCGGGGCTCAGGTTCTCTCGTCGGTTTGTGTCTCCTAATGACACACGACGGGGATTTGGTCGTATGGGGATGTGGGTATTGCGTTCCCACTGCGATTTCACGCAGCGGTAGTCCCTGAAGGGGAATGTCCCGGGTTACGTATGTAACCCTAGTTCCCCGAAGGGACGGACGTTGCGTGTCCTGCCATACTCTCGGCATCCCCTTGGGTCGCTGCTTCAGTAACTTTTAAGCTGGCGTGTTGTGTACTCAGTGGATATTTATAGCTTCCTGGTCGATGACGTCACTCGCCGTACGCTCATTCTCTCCATTCACTGATTTCATTCATGCTTCAGACGCGTCACGCTGAGGGCGTTCCCACTGCGATTTCACGCAGCGTCCGTCCCTTCGGGGAACTAGGGTTACATACGTAACCCGGGACGTTTTCAATGTACACAAGCTCATTTTAATTTGTTTTAACTGATTTGTGTACAGACCTTTTGAAACAGGAGACAATTCCTTTGATCCTTTGAAACATTTTACCAGTTTACCAGTTTACCAGTGACATTGATTATGTAATCATAACTAAAACAATTAACATTTTCTGTTCTCATTTCAGCAGAGGGAGCAAAAGAAATTACAAAGTTAACACATAATTCAATACATCATATGTTTTAACCTTATATTGTTTTTCCTTTGCATCATTAATGTTTTAAATATAGAAATATGCAAGCATGAACAATGCTTTTCTCCAAAACACGGCATGCATACAGACAGCTGGCCTATTCACACTCAACCCCACAAGATCATGCTGATGAACCAGCTTCACCAGCTCCGTTTTGCTTTTGAACAGCACGAATATGCTGGTCCACCAGTTAGACCAGCACTATACTAGCATAAACCAGCCTGGACCAGCAGGGAAGCTTTTTCCATCAAAGTCAAAGACTTATAGTTGCAATCACTGCCAAATGTTTTTTAACTAAGCTGCGGTCTGAATACTTATGTCACAGTGTTTCTTGGATATGCTTGTCAAACAGTTATTGTGATCTGTGGCTGTGTGTTATATTGCAGAGTGCACATGAGCGTTGGAGTGACTGGTATCATTTCAGCATGACACAGAAAAGTCTGCTACTGCGGGGCTGGCAGCGGGATCACTCAGAACTGCTCCTGAGGGCGCTAAGCGTGTTAGAGGACTGCAGGATTTCTCGCATACAGCAGCAAGAACTTCAGAACCAGCGTTCACACCAGCAGAACATCTGCCTCAAGCTCAGAGAAAAGGTTTTTACATTTACCTACATCTTAAGACACTGCCACACTAGGTCTTCTGTTTTTAATAAGTAATACATCACAAATAATACATTTAGAATGTGAAATTATAACATAACTCCACTTCTGTGCAACACTTCAAACCTTCAACCTTTGAGGTTTGTGATCTTTGAAATTCAGTCAAGAGGTCAATCTTTGAAGTTTAGATGAGTCACATGTCTTTTTGTCAGAAATTTGGAGGTCACAATTCACCAAACTCAATGGAATGTGAATCTTCACATGAGCTTATGTTTCCTGTCTTCTGTAAATGGAAGTCAGTGGAGCGCGAAGTTTAGTGTGGCTCTGGCTTTAGTCTTCATGACCTATGAGGAGTGTTTAAGAATCATGTTTGGAAATCATTATTTTTGCAATTCCATTTAGTGGATTAGGAACACACAGAGCATGATTACAGTCTACAGTCTCTTTATAGCTGCCCAACATGTCTACACTTCACTAGTCTGTCTCTCTCTTTGACTCTGTCTCGCTCTTGTCCTCTTTATATCTCAGAACTCTGTGCTTTTACCTAATGAGTAATTTTCAGTCAATACTACAGTGAAGTGTATTGTTGTGTGAGACCACCTTGTATTTTAACCCCCGGTTTCATGTTTGAGCTGTTAGCTCTGAAAGCAACATGCACTGACATATCTTAAAATATGTCACAGCCATTGTTTTGTCTCAAGATGCCCATAAGTAATGTTCTTTTCTAGGGCACATTTATTAAAGCTACTTAAATGTCCTAATGGAGCTAAGACATAATTCCTGGTTTAATCTAAGCCCTGTCTGTGAAACAGGTAAAAAAAAAAAAAAAAAAACAGTTTAAAGGGACACTTCACCCATTTGCTGTATCTTTAGAAACTCAGTCATATTTTTGAATGGTCATGATTTATTCCCTTATTTTCCCCAGAGATGGGAGAAATAAGTATTTAAGTGTTCCACTTCCTGCTTTTTATGATGTAAAAATTGTCATTTTGCGTCATAAAAAGCAGGAAGTCCCATTTCTTTGTATAAGGGTTAAGACTACAAACACTAGCTCATCATTTATTCAGGGGGAGGGGCCCACTCACGCTACAGACCTATTACAGATCAGTGGGTGGGACTTCACTTGCCGAAACTAATAGCAATATCCGCCATCTTGTTTGGAAGCTAAGCTAACAAGCGCTGTGGAGCCAGATGGGAAGTTACGACAATGTTGGAAGGAAATAAACATGACTACTAACACGGTAGCCTAATGAGGGTCTCTACATACAAACCGAAGCACTGAGAACTTTGTAAGTGTACAGACAGTTTGATAATAAAATACTTTATAAAGACAGTACCATCGCGGAGCCATCTTTGGAAAACAGTCTCGACCAGTCGAACCACGAACGCCGTGCTACAAGCTGAACTGTAATCTCACAGTTCAGCTCACTTAGCACGGCGTTAGTGGTTCGACTGGTCGAGGCTGTTTCCCAAAGATGGCTCCTGCCTGTATACGCGATAGTACTGTCTTTATAAAGTATATTATTATTAAACTGTCTGTACACTTACAAAGTTCTCAGTGCTTCGGTTTGTATGTAGAGACCCTCATTAAGCTACCGTGTTAGTGTGGGGCTATTTTGAGCCTTGTTAGTGGTATTAACTAGCGATCTCTTTTTACTTATTAAATGCCCCATATAATAGAGATATTATTTGCCCCATATTATATGCCCCATACTAGCGTTATAAGCTAAACAGTTTTTAGAGATAAAACTCTTTACACTCGATTATCATGAAAACAAATCCCAGAGAACAGTCGACTCTGTACCGATGTGTTATTACACCCCAGGTTCATTTTGCGCCGGAGTTCTCCTTTAAAGGTGTCATGAACTTTATTAAAAAAAATAACAAAAAATTCTCTGAGGTCCACATATAATGTTATCAAGATTTTTACATAAAAAACATCCTAATTTAGAGGTAATAAACTATTTTCTATCATGTTTTGACTTTCTCTTTCGAACAGTCTAAACAATTTTAATGGGCGTGCCACATTCAAGACTTGGAAATAAATGCCCACTGCTATGATTGCGAAACAGTTTTGCATATTAAAATAATTTTCAACATCCCGGCCGTTACACGTGTGAATTGTTTTGAAAATTTCTGATGTTGAAAAATAATTGAGGAATTCAGCCTCAGAATGATTAACACATAAATGCACAATTATCGATGAACTTGATACATGTTGCAGATATGTTTTACTATCCACAACAAAATGCCTTTTTAACTTGTGTATGCAAAATTCAGAATTAAATGAATGTGTAGCAATTTGTCCAAATAGAGAAATTTTTGTGAATGCAAATGTTTTCTTTTGTATTTGTGTATCATAATTTGCGCCTGCAACAAAGAGGTGCATTTGTGGACCAGGTGACGCATGTGCATTCATTGACTCTTTTCTGAGTCGATCTCATTTGATTTATTTGGATTTTGAGACTTTCTTTTCGCGGTTTTCAAGCATTAAACAACCCACACACTAACAACTACAAATGAATAGGCCTGGTTGTAATTTGCACAACTACCCATCGATTTTACAAATTCACAAATGTGCGTTACTACATTTAAACTAATACTTTACAACTTGTGTCTGCAAAATCCAGAATTTCATGAATGTGCAGCATTTACAAATAGAGACATAGTTGTAATTACAAAACCTCGATTTTGGATAATTTGTGCTTGCAACAAGTAAGATGTGCATTTGTGGATCAGGTGACAGGCGTGTATTCATTGACTCGTTTCTCGAGTCGATCATATTTGATTGACTTGAATTTTGAGACTTTCATTTTGCCGGTTTAGCGAATCCACACACAGCTGTCTAAGAAAACCTGCAATAACTAGAAGGCAGTAGCCTGCTAAAACAGACAACAGCACTGTAAACAAGCATTCTTCCCCATATAAAAAGCTTAACGTGCCTTAAGAAAGTGATATTGAAGCACCAAATTTAGCACACAATTTATTAATAAAACTTAGCTTACCTTGTACAGAGAAGCAGAAAAATATGTACTTAAAACACGCAAAGTTTCACATTGAATGTTTCGTTGTTATAAAGAGAACGCTTAACGTAACGTATTAAGACAGTAGGCTAACATTAAAAGACCAAACTTGGCAAGACTATAGGCCTACCTTATTAATAAAGCATACTTTGTACAGGCAAACAGATTAAATCAGATTATGAACACAACACGCGAGGTTAGGCATTTTTCTCCCAAAGAAAACCATCATAACACGCATAACGTGGAATAGTGACATCCCTGGGTGATGAAAATGTGAGTCCGGGCAGGAACAAAGAATTTAAGCATCATTGGTTCCATCCGGACATATTTGCTGAGTGTGATAGAGACCCGAGCAGTCACAAGAGGAATTCACATGAGGCATCTGTTTAAAGGTTTGAAATTTAATACATTAAAGGCAAGGAAGTGCAAAAGGTCCCTACAGTGGATAAGAGCAAAAAATAAAAACAAAGGTTACAATAATAGTCTAAAAACTAGCACTGTTGAGGTACTAAAACTAGCACCAACCTCTGTCACTAAATGTTGGAGACCGAAGTTTCTCATGCTCAAGCAGCATTAACACCTTTGCATTAAGCTCCAAACCACTCTGTTTCCTCTGCCTCACTTCTGATCACCCTTAAATGCATAATCTTCCAGCCTTTAGTTAATTGGAACATACCATTTTCTGTAAAATGAACTCTTGTCTCTCTATACATTTCAGCAAGTTCCCTTAATGATAGTTAAAGTTCCAAAAATGCCCATGATTTAATCACCCTGAAGCCATCCTAGGTGTATATATCCGAAGTTGTATAGAAAATGTCCTGGCTCTTCCAAGCTTTATAATGGGAGTCAATGGGTATATTTTTTTGGAAGTCCATCAAAGCGCATATATCCATGATAAAAGTGCTCGACACAGCTCTGCTGGGTTAATAAAGGCCTTCTGAAGTGAAGCGATTCGTTCTTGTAAGAGAAATATCCATATTTAAACTTTATCGACTAAAATAACTGGCTTCCGGCAGACGGCCGTACGCAAGTTGACACTTGACGATGTATGACGTAGGATGTACGAGTACCGTAAGCTTTGACACCTCTTGCGGCTCAAACAAACAAGCCTGGGCAACCGCTTTAGTCATTAAGTCAAGTTCAAGGGTTCACTTCAGGTCAAGTCACCTTCATTTATATAGCGCTTTTAACAATATGGACTGTTTCAATGTAGTTTTAAAGTGATAATAGGAAATTAAAGTAATAGAGATTGTTTTGGCTTTACAGCAGCTCTAGAGTAAAGTTATTGTACAGCTGAAGTTAGTTTTGATCGATACACTTCCGTTGCAAAGATCATTAGTTCCCTTTCAGTCGATAACGTCAGACGTAGTCGACGTCGACTGAATTGGGACTACGTCCTCCGTTCCCTCCTTCAGGGAACGGTGGGTTGCATACGCAACCAGGACGTTCCCTTTCAGTCGATAACTTCGGACGTAGTCGACGTCGACTGAATTGGGATCACGCTAGGGAGCCTATCATCTTCGATTACTATTGAACGAGCCAATGGAATTTGGCGTGCGTGATTTGCATCACACACTCCGCCCCCGCGGCGCGGGTATAAATACGGAAGTGGATGCACGCACTAGTTGCCTTTCGCTTCGGAGCCGTTCGTCTTTGATGTCTCTGAAGAGTGCTGTTGTGTTCAACGAGCGAGTGTGTCGGTGTTCTTACGGGAAGACCTCTCCAGTGTTGGTGTTCTACAGCGTGGTGCAGCGGTGATCGCGAGCTTCTCAGCTCTCAACTGCTGTTTTAAAATTTCTATTGTTTGTTTGTGTGTTGACGGTTGGTTAGAGGGCGAGAAGTGAGTGCTTCACTGTTAGTTGAAAGACTATTCAGTGTTTGCCGCGGTCATTCCCTGTGTGCTCCGGCACTGGTGACGGTCCCATTTCCTAAAAGAGCAACACGGGTGTGAGTGCGTCTTTTTCAAGATGCCATTCCATCCGTGCGTTTCTGGGTGCGGTCTGGCACTATCCCCCTCTGACGGTCACAAAAGTTGTGTCGCATGTTTGGGCTTACAGCATGCTGAGGCAGCTTTCGTGGATGAGTCATGTTCTCACTGCGGGAACATGACCATCTCGGTGTTGAGATCTAGACTCGCCTTCGTCAAAAGCGTTGGTGCAGTCCCCACCTCTGGGCCCCGCCCTTGTTCTTCCTCTGGGTTACCTTCCCAGAGGAGGACTGGGGCGCCGTCCAAGCTGGGTGATCTGAGGATCACAGTGAGGGGTAATCCGCCCGGCCAGGCCCCGTGGGTCCCTCACTCCTCTTTCACACCGCAACCGGTGGAGCTCCCCATTGGTCCCGCTGGTCCCTCTGTAATGGACAGGCCAGCCGTGTCATTTGGGGCCCCTCCAGGGGATAGGATGTCAATCGCAGCATCGGAGGGGGAGCTGAACTCTGGAGATGATGACTCGGCTACACTGCCTCCCTCCGGAAGACCAGTGTTGCCCGAGCCAGATCCAGAGATGTCAGTTATGCTGAAAAAGGCCGCCGAGGTGGAACCCTCCACCGTGTCCCGAGCCGTCTCGGTTGGATGATTGGTATATCGGGGCGGGCCGTACTGGTTCTCAGTCCGCCGCCCCGGTTCCTTTCTTTCCTGAAGTGCATGAGGAGCTGACGAGGGCATGGATGGCACCTTTCTCTGCCAGAAACCGCCTGAGTAGCTCCTCCCCCCTCACTACCCTTGATGGGGGAGCGGTGAAGGGTTATGAGGCTATCCCTCCAGTGGAGCGGGCCGTTGCGATGCAGTTATGCCCAACGGCGGCCGCTTCCTGGAGGGGTGATCCTCGTCACCCCTCTAAAGCCTGTAAGTTCTCGTCCGCTCTTACGGGCAAGGCTTACAAAGCTTGTGGGCAAGCCGCTTCCTCCTTGCATGCCATGGCGTTGCTCCAGGTCCACCAGGCCCAGGCACTCATGAACATGCACGAGGGTAGTTCGGACCGTGAGCTCATGGGTGAGCTCCGCACTGCAACTGACCTCGCCCTCCGGGCGGCGAAGGTTGCAGCTCGCGCGGTCGGTTTCGGCGATGTCCACACTGGTGGTCCAGGAGCGCCATCTCTGGCTCAACCTGGCCGATATGAGAGAAGCGGACAAGGTTCGGTTCCTGGACTCTCCCATTTCCCAGGTTGGGTTATTCGGCGACGCTGTGGAGAACTTTGCCCAACAGTTCTCTACAGCTCAGAAACAGACGGAGGCCATCCGGCACATCCTGCCTCGGAGGGACGCTGCTGCCTACACCCGCCCACCGAGGTCAAATCCTCCGCCTGCTCGTCGCCGAGGGCGTCCGCCCGCAGCCGCCTCAGCTCCCGCCGGACCATCGCAGCAGCCTTCACCCAGGTTCCGGCGTGGAGCCGGCCGCGGAAGGGGCGCCCAGCCTGCTCCAGGCGCTGCCAAGCCAGGTGGTAAGCATCAGCGCAAAAGAAAACGCTGAACCTGGACGGGCTCTCAGGGATGGAGAAGTTGCTCGTGGAGTTGTCGCCGATCCACTCCCTCCGGCTGGTTGGAGGGCCGGCTGGAGTTTTTTGTTATGTGTGTGTCTGTTCCGCCCCTGGCCCCTATAAAAATGGGGTCAGCGGTACCCACATGTTCAGAAAAAGAGCAAATTTTCTATTCCTGAGTCCCAAGTGGACTAGTCTGGCGGGTGTGACCCTGTATTAGCCTTACATTCCCCAGCTTCCCTTGGTCGCCAGCAGGCAGCTTGGGGCGTTCGAGGACCCGGTCATCCGCCTTCTCACGTCCCCTGCCGCTAGTGGAGACAGGTAAGTGTTGCACTGCACACTAACACCACTATCTCTACTTTGCTGCCCCACCTCAGGCTCGGCTACCCCGCTCAAGTCAGTGATAATCTACCTCCCGCACCGCAGGCCATCCTGTGGGTTGCGTCTAAGGGTGGAGTATCAGTACAGTGTCCTTCCCCTCGAGTGCTCCAGAGCCCGTTGGGTCTTCAGGTCATCTGGAAGAGAGTAATCTCGCCCACGGGCTGAGTATCTCTTTTTCAGTTTTGGGGAGGTACTCGGTCTAACACGTCTCTCCAGTGAGAATGTGTTCAGCTGGTGTTGAAGTGAGAAAGGGTCCCACTGAAAGAACTTTCAGAGGCTCCTGGGGTATATGGTAGTCGCAGCCTTTGGCTTCCTCCATATGTGACCGCTTCAGCGCTAGCTTCACGATCGAGTCCCGAGGTGACCGTGGCAGAGCAGCTCACCCTGTGTGACTATAGTTCATCCCGGTCTGCTGCCAAACCCTCTTCAACAGAGGGGCCATGTACAAAGGGCGTGTTTTAACGGGGGCCTGGGCGACCCCCGACTACATGGGCATTCGTGCCTCGAGTTGTTAGACATTGCGACCGTTGCGCAAGCTTCCCCTGCATGTCACAACTCACCCGTCACCTCCTCCTTGGAGTCAGACGCTTCTGAGGGCGCCTCGTTCCACTCCTCCCGCTTACTCAATCGTGCCGCCATCGAGCCTCACGACAGTTATAGCCAGGGCAAGTGGAGACTCCATCCCCTGGGTCCGGTGGGTCATGACCATTCCGGGGCCGCTCAGTCGCCCCCGGTTTAATTTTTCCGCCAGTGTTTGTGTAAACCGAGCGGACTACCCTTGGACAAACACTGGGTCTCAGCGGCCCCAGGGGCCCGCAGAAATGCATTTAACCCCAGTGAGCCTTCTAAAAGTGACTGCGACTCAGGGTCGCCTTGCGCCTGCTCAAGTCAGTGAAATCATCACTCTTCATGTTGAGCAGAATTGCTCCTGAAACTCAGTCAAGTTCATCGCACTCAGGTGTTGAGCAGCAATGCTCCTGTAGCTCAGTGAGTTCATCACATGTAGCTCAGTGAATTCGTCACACGCAGTGCTGAGCAGAAATGCTGCTGGTGCTCAGTGAAGTGCTTCGCACTCAAGTGTTGAGCAGAGATGCTCCTGAAGCTCAGTGAGTTTATCACACTCAGGTGTTGAGCAGGAATGCTCCTGAAGCTCAGTGAACCTGTCACACTCAAGTGCTGAAAAGAAATGCTCCTGTCGCTCAGTGAAGTTCTTCGCACTCAAGTGTTGAGCAGAAATGCTCCTGAAGCTCGGTGAGTTTATCACACTCAGGTGTTGAGCAGGAATGCTCCTGAAGCTCAGTGAACCTGTCACACCCAAGTGCTGAGCAGAAAATGCTCCAGAAGCCCAGTGATCTTCACATGTTGTGTTGAGCAATGCTCCTGTCTTTTGCGCCCGTCGCTTGCACCTACGTGCCAAGTCAGGAGAGGAACAGGTCTTCATAGTTGCCCCTTATTGGCCAAACTAGACCTGGTTCCCATCAACAGCCTTCCTGACTTCCCCTGAAAACTTTTTCGGGGACGGGGCACGAGGGCACCCGCGTTCTTCCCCCGGAGATTCCGGGCGGTCTTACATCTGAACGCGGAGGTTCAGGTGGCTATCACAAGAACATGTGATAGTTACCATCACTTCGGCGAGCACCCCCTAGAATTGGGTAGCGTGCTTACACCGTTAGAAGTGGAACCTAGTCGTTGAGTGCGTCTTCTCTCCAGAGGAGATCCTAAAAGCTTTCGATCACTTCAGTGCTCTCTTTCCTGCAAAATGGGTTGCAGTAGGCTTTTTTCCTTCACCCTCAAAATGATGTTGCCTCGGTGTTTAAACGACGCTCATCGTGTTGCAGAAGTATGCAGAAGCACGTTCTGATCGTCAGGTTCCTGAGGAGCAAGGTCTTGTAATCCTTGTGTCCCTCTTTATCCTCTTGGGCCTTGTCCCTGGTGCAACTGCACTGCAGAGACCGCCCCTGAGCCACTGCAGGCAGTGAGTTAAAAAATCTGTTATATCAGTTCTCCTGCTCGTGTGGTCTCTACTAGAGGGTAGGGACTTGCTCGCTTTCGGTCAACGTATTGTGCCTGGAGTCTGGGTCGGCTAACTCTCACAAGCTGAGACCCCGGCTCGGATTGTGCCCAAGGTTCCTACCTCTCCCGTAATAGGAGCAGGTGGTGAGCCTGCAAGCGCTGCCCTGGAGGAGGCAGATCCAGCCCTGGCTTCTCTGTCCCTTCGCTTGGATGTGTACAGAATGCAAGTCATAGACCTCAGACCAGCTCTACAAATATCTGTTGGAATTCAGCAGAGAGGGAAGGCTGTTTCCATGCAAAGTTGCACTTAGTGCTTGCCTTCATTTCGGTAAAGATCCGAGATGCAACACGTCCACTTAGGTGTTGAGCTCCTCTGTGATGAGTGTAAAGTGCTCCGCCTGGGCGTTGACGATATGCTTTGCTAAAACAGATTCTAGAGTTGGGGGCTGGAGGACACCTAGTTGAACCGCTGCTTCCTGTGGGCTCCCTTCTCATGAAGCCAGTTTCACCGTGAGCCCGGTTCAAGTGTCGCCTTGCTGCGCCATTTCCCTCCTATGGACTGGATACGTGCGCCTTTCTACTCCAGTTGAGTTCCCTTAAAATTGAACCCTGTTGAGTTCCTCCACACCCCTCCGACGTCGGACGTGCGGAACGTCTGGTGTTAGGCCTACCACTCGTAAGCAGTGTGGAACCTGTGTTAGGCTGGGTCCATATGTTGCGGTCCCTTCGGCGACCCCATATGTGTATTCTTCCACGATACGGCTCCCTGCTGTGAGCCCGTGTCTTCCCTCGGCAGAGTCTCTCTGCCGTCACTGTCCGGTGTGTCTCCCCCCGTCTTAGGCAGGAGCCACCCCAGTGTCATTCCATATGTTAGACTGCCCGGTTTCCGCCCAGTTCATATGTGTATTTTCCACGCTACCTCCCTCTGGGTTGGACGTGGCTTCCGCAGCGTCCCTTCCTTCCAATGTACGGGGAACGCTTTCCCAGTGGTCCTGTAGGAACAGCAGTGACTTCCCTGGCCTAACCCCTGTCCTTCCCTGCCTGGCAGCGTTAGTGGCGTGTTCAAAGGGTGATCCCAATTCAGTCGACGTCGACTACGTCCGACGTTATCGACTGAAAGGGAACGTCCTGGTTGCGTATGCAACCCACCGTTCCCTGAAGGAGGGAACGGAGGACGTAGTCCCCTTGCCACTACCGCTGGACCACCGCTGACCCCGGGTTACTCTCGGCTCCTCAGCGAAAAGCAACTAGTGCGTGCATCCACTTCCGTATTTATACCCGCACCGCGGGGCCGGAGTGTGTGATGCAAATCACGCACGTCAAATTCCATTGGCTCGTTCAATAGTAATCGAAGATGATAGGCTCCCTAGCGTGATCCCAATTCAGTCGACGTCGACTACGTCCGACGTTATCGACTGAAAGGGAACGTCCTGGTTGCGTATGCAACCCACCGTTCCCTGAAGGAGGGAACGGAGGACGTAGTCCCAATTCAGTCGACCTCGACTACGTCCTCCGTTCCCTCCTTCAGGGAACGGTGGGTTGCATACGCAACCAGGACGTTATTAACTTAGGGGCTTGCACGACACCGAAACAGAACAGAAAACCCCTAACGTGCTCCAGCCCGCCCATTCACACAACACACTACCGTGCCTGGTGGCTCGAGAACGCAAACCTTTAAATAGGTTCCAAGATGCAAGCCTTGAAGAAAAAAAAAAAAATTATATATATATATGAACCTGTGCAAACCTGTGAAACCGCAGATGCCGTGCACATGCGTATTACATGTTTAGTCTATAGGTATGCGTGTTTGAATATATATGTGCACAGGCGTGTAGTCTTTCTTTACAAATTGACCTAAACAAATGACTTGTCTGGCCTTAAAAATTTATAATACGGAATTATTTATTGCTTCCCAGTAGCCATGTGAACCGGAACTATTTTGACAGCGTTTTATCTGTACAGAGGTAAAGGGACGGAGAAGAGGGCCTTCACAGGGGAGAGACTAGTTGACACTTTGGGACTGCGTTGTCGTCATGTCCAGGCGCAGGTCCTTTATCAGATCTGTGATCTGTTAACTTCAGAAGGCCTTTATTAACCCGCCAGAGCTGTGTTGAGCACTTTTATCATGGATGGATGCGCTTTGATGGACTTCAAATATATACCCATTGGCTTCCATTATAAAGCTTGGAAGAGCCAGGACATTTTTTAATATGACTCTGATTGTATTCATCTGAAAGAAGAATGTCATATACACCTAGGATGGCTTCAGGGTGAGTAAATCATGGGCTAATTTTCATTTCTGGGTAAATCTCTTCATTTCTGGGTTTTAAACTCTTTGTCAACTATCAATTTAAGACAAAGAGTTTAAAAACAATCAATAAATACAACATGCAGGCAAAAAATTACAAATTTTGTCATTTGCACAACTAATATTTCCTAAATTAGTTTTTGGATCCTCCTCAAAGGTGACAAAGGTTTATATATAATTTTGTCATGTGATGTTACCATGATGGTGATCAGTGTTTGCTTTAGTTGGGCTCTTGCCCCTTGACATTTGAACATTAGTTTTTCTATGGTTGCTGTAGCTGTGTCTTTAAAATACATTTGTTATGGAAAAAAAAGCTGAAAGAAAACGGTATCAGATGACAATGGCCTTTTGTTAATGGTCACAATCATCATCTAGTGGCCTGATTCACTGATCTCATTTATTTTCTAATGTATTTGTATAGGGTGATATTGTATATTGATTATGGTATAACTGTGATTCTACAGTTTTGACAACCAGAAAATATCAAGGATTTTGAAAACAGTTTGTGCTTGAAACATTGCAAACTTCTGTATCAGTCAGTCACACACACAGGCATCAAGAATCAGCATATGAATCTCAACAATGGAGACAATCAAAAGTTGATTGGTACCATTATAGTACAAAAGACCTTCCATGACTCCCAGCACGCATTGCGGCATGAATAAATTATACAGCAGAATTGTCTGGTTATTTTCTTTATTTTTTACTATTTGTTTTTATTTTTACTCTTGGTTTTGTGTTGACTTTTAGTAGCGTGTTTTGTGATGTTCAGATTTGATGTTATCCTTTTTATTGATTGTCACCATTCTTGAGATTCATTTGTTGATTCTTGATGTCTGTGTGTGTCTAAATGATGTCGTAGTTCAAAACGTTTTTGTGAATGATGAGTTTAAAAATCCTTCATAACTTATATAAGGTAATATAAAATTAAGGTGTATTAAAACAACACTTTTTTAAAGTGTTTTAAGTGTATATAAATGAGATCAGTGAATCAGGGCACTAGATGATGATTGTGACCATTATTAGACCACACTTGATCTAATTTTTGTTGGCTTTGTTTTTGCCACAACAAATGTGTCTTAACTTAGTTACTGCAGCCAAAAACAATAAAACATCAAGGGTCATTAGCCCAACTAAAGCAAATACTGATCTCCATAATGGTAACGTCAAATGAAACAAAACAACATATAAACCTCTGTTAATTCTCAATTGGATTTTCTGTAGACGTATCTCTCTCTCTCTTTCTCTTTGGGGTATGTTGTTAGACCTTCAGTTCTGTTGAAGCGAGCCAGTCCAGCATCCTATGATCAAGGTCACTTAAACAACGTTCGCCGTTAGGGGGCCGATATATGGGGCAGCTAGTTAAAATGTGTTCCAGTTGTAGTGGGTCTCCACACTCGCATTGAGGACTATCCCCGATGCCCCACTTTATCATTACTGCCCCGAAGTGTCCCACACCTATCCTCAGGCGGTTGAGGCTTGTCCACTGCTTTCTGGGCAGGTGCTGGCCAAGAACGTCCATAGGAGTCGCTGACTTCCACTGGTCCCTCCATTTCGCCTTGACCCAGGCAACCTTGCAGATGTCGGCTGGTGTAGTGAGGAATAATTGTTGGGGGTGTGTGGCGCATACGCTGTAGTGTCTCCGTGGCGATTTTGTGAAGGAGGTAGGATTCCCAGAAGAACCCGGTAAGAACCCTGTAAGAACCCGCGGCCATCAGGGCCGGGCTGAAGCTGGTACCCGGGCGTGGCACGGGGGCTCGACAGCACCCCCTGGAATGGGATTTGAACTCTTGTTCATATATCAAACATGCTTGCATATAATAATCTGAAACTCGGTACACATATAGATCTCATCGGGCCAAACAACTTTCGTGCTCTATGTTTTACGTCAGCCCAACAGGAAGTCGGCTATTTAGGGTTGTTTGGAAACACACGCTCAGGAATTTGAAACACTTCTCCTAGGGATTGCATCTGATCGTCAGCAAACTTGGTGTACATGAAGTCAAGACATTGAGGATGTAAATTGCGGACGGATTTTTGATATCTCGAACGGTTTGGCCGTGGCAAAGAAACGAATTTATGGCGAGAAAAGAGAAACACAAAGTCT
The DNA here is from genome assembly GCF_051911475.1 of Siphateles boraxobius. Taxonomy (NCBI): domain Eukaryota; kingdom Metazoa; phylum Chordata; class Actinopteri; order Cypriniformes; family Leuciscidae; genus Siphateles; species Siphateles boraxobius. Next base: position 5,578,390 of record NW_027509197.1, read on the forward strand.
TATAACTTCTGGATACATTAACTGATCTTGATGAAACTTCAGCAGTGAGTTCGTGTTAAGAGGCCGATCAGATGGATGTAACTATTGTGAGTCAAAGTTATAGCGCCACCAACTGGCAGTAGGAAGTGTGTTACTTTCTAAATGCTTTTGACAAAAGTGGGGGGTACAAAACTACAGTAATAAAACTCGGTACGTATATTTCTCTCATCAAGCCGGACAACTTTCTAATTTACAGACATTAGCTCCGACCAACAGGAAGTCAGATATGTTGGTTTGAATATGGTCACTTTCTCTTTCTCTCTGTGTCTATGTCTCTGTGCCTGTGTGAGGGGCGAGGGGGAGGGGGGAGGAGGGGGTGCTAGATAAACCATTTCACTGCTGTGTGATTTGCCCTGCATTAAAAAGGAAAGTACATGTCTTAAGCCTTGAAAATATATATATTATTTAATTTTATTTTTTCATTGTTCTAATCAGGTCAGGCAAGTAAAATTCTCTGTCCCCATTGTCCCCATGAATGACCGTGCAGCCGTGCACTTAGTTTGAGTTTAAAATTAGTCCTGCATTAAAAGGATAAAGAAATCTCTAAGGCCTTGTCTTTTTGCATAGCAATTTAAGGATATTTTTAAAATGACAAAATATTCATAGAACATATTTTTTTAAATGTATTGTTTGCTTTAAATAAAATTAATATTGTATGTTTGGTGATTCAAGCTGAATGAATTTAAAATTAATGTGCTATATATATTAGATCAATATATATGTTTTCTTTAAAATTTTAATCAACACTAACTTTATTCTCATCAGAATTATACATATTTGTATAAAATGATACACAAATTAAAAACACACATTTGATTTCTATTTTAATCAATGTAGAATGTGTAACTTAAAAATAAACAAATTAGTGCTCTGTTTGAGGACAAGAAATGAAAACCTATGCAATATGATGAATGTCCTAAAGATGGCACTCACAGACTGTTTTTAAATGGAGTCGGATAAATATTTTTTTGCTTTTAAACTGTGTGTGTGTGTGTGTGTGTGTGTGTGTGTGTGTGCCTTGGTGTCTGTTACAGTGACAAGAGTTTAACCCTGGTTCAAGTTTAAGTGGAAGGCCTTGTCTTTTTGGATATATATATATATATATATATATATATATATATATATATATATATATATATATATATATACATATATATATATATATATATATATATATATATATATATATATATGATATCTTTTTCCAAAATATTCCTATAACCAATATCTTTTAGTTTGCTTTAAATTAAATTATCCTATGACATTAAAAATTATTCTAAATTTAAATTAACTCATATACGTGGCTATTGTGGTTCACAATCATAGGCCATGTCCCAAATGGCACACTTCATATGAATTTTCAGTCTTGTGTAGTTATTTCATGTGTCCGTTAAATCCATGAGACTGTAGGGTGTCTCATTTTTCATTTTAGGTTTTAGAAGGTTTGTCACGCATACTTTATAGTTGATATATGCCCTCGATGCACACTTTTGCAGAGCCCACACGGATGCAAGCTGTACAGCACACAACAGTCAAAGCGGGGTTATGTTTCTGCACGTCGTGCACAATAACCCTAAAGGCACCGGCATGGCGGCTTGTATATATATATATATATATATATATATATATATATATATATATATAACTGCGGGCAGCGATGAAGGGCCAAAGCCGACGGCACCGGGGTTGCGGTGCCACCGGCTTGGGCCCGTAATCGCTGCTCGCAGCTATATTTATTCTTCTTGTTATCATTATTAAGTTGGCTTGTAAGAGCCAACTTACTGAAATCCTATTTAAACTTATTAAGTTGGCTTGTGAAAGCCAACTTACTGAAATCCTATTTAAACTTATTATTCTTCTTCTTTTTCTTAACCAAAATTTTCTGACTCTAACTCCTCCTAGAGTTTTAACTCTACAAACTCCAAACTCGGGTCAGACCTTCAGACTGTTCTGACTCGAGTTGCTATATCTTTTCAGACTTGATTTGACTTTCAGTTTTCTTAAAAATTAATATTAAAAACCATAAAAATCCCATTGACTTTCATTGCAACAGTTCAAATTGAGCCAAGGCTACGGTGGCCCAGTAGAGTACAACACAAAAACACTAAATCTAAACTCCCTGAAGCCCTAGATTCAATTAAACAACCATTCTATATGTACTAATGAACTTATCTATCTATCTATCTATCTATCTATCTATCTATCTATCTATCTATCTATCTATCTATCTATCTATCTATCTAATAATTTTTCTTTCGTTCTAACTAATCTTTTTTCTTTCTAAATAATCTATCTTTCTTTCTTTCTAACTAAACTTTCTTTCTTTCTTTCTTTCTTTCTTTCTTTCTTTCTTTCTTTCTTTCTTTCTTTCTTTCTTTCTTCTTTCTTTCTTTCTTTCTTTCTTTCTTCTCTCTTTCTTTCTTTCTTTCTTTCTTTCTTTCTACTTAATCTATCTTTCTTTCTAACTAAGCTATCTTTCTTTCTCTTTCTTTCTTTCTAACTAATCTTTCTTTCCCTTTCAAGGGAACTTCGAGCTGCGTCAAACGCTGCGGGAACGCCCCTGCGTTGTGCGTCATGAAGCACGTATGGAATCAGCCCAATGGAGAGATGAAACGTCATAGGCGGGTGACGTCATCGACCAGGAAACTATAAAGCACCCCAAAAACACAAGCGCATTAGCTTCTGTGCTTTCAGTCGCGCTACATGTGAATCTGTCCCTGTGTGATATTGTCTGTCTTACATACCCTGCACCACACAAACAATTTATCCCTATATATATATATATTGAGAGATTATGGCGGACGAACAGCAGTTTAGAAAGTGTGTTCCTCCCTGCTCGCGTTATTTAACGAGCGGGGATACATATGATCTTTGTGTTGTTTGTTTGGGAGTTCAGCATGCCCAGTTTGCTCTCGAGGGAGCAGACTGTGAGCATTGCGAGCGTTTGCCGTTAAGGACGCTCCGCTCCCGCCGATCGCTCTTTGAGGAGAGCGGTTCGGTGCGCGCTCCCCGCGGTTCGGGTCCCGCTTCTGCCGAGGCAGAGCGGCGGCGCTTATCGTGGGGATCGCAGATGGATCTCACAGCGGGGTTTGAGACGGGCTCTGCCTTATCTCTCCCTTCACCTGTGAGATCCAGTGCCTCAGTCCCGGGTTCGGAAGCACGCGCTGCGGTTTCTTCCGCTCGGGCTGAGGCACCAATGCTGCAGCTATCCAGTTCTGAGGAACTTGATGTTGTTAGTGTTGAGGGAGATGTGGAGGATTCGCCACCCCACACTCCTGAGAGTGATGAGCTTATGGAGGTGTTAACAAGAGCTGTTGAAAAACTTAATATTGAATGGCCAGTGACTAGACAGGAGTCTGTTTCTAAATCAAAGTTGGATGAGAGATTTTTGCCGTCACGTGTGCAGCCTCCACGCCGGTGCCTGCCGTTTTTCCATGATCTCCACACCGAGGTGTCGAAATCATGGAGAAAACCGGTGTCATATAGAGTGTTTAGTCCCCAGACTTCAACATACGCTAATATTATGGGAGCCAAGGCTCATGGTTATGGTGCTTTGCCTCGTGTGGAAGAGACGCTTGCGAGCCATCTCTCCCCCGAAGCAGCATCATCTTTTAAGGCACCGGCATTACCCACCAAGCCTTTAAGAAACACTTCGGCTTTGGTGGGTAAAGCATATTCGGCAGCAGGTCAGGCTGTGTCATGTCTGCATACTATGTCAATCTTGCAGGCATACCAGGCTGATCTGCTAAGGGACATGAGTGAGAGTGAGGAGGTCAGTACTGACGTAGTTCGCGAACTGCGTCAGGCTGCTGATTTATCCCTGCGTGCCACCAGAGAATCGGCCAAATTAATGGGTCGTTCTATGGCAGCTCTGGTGGCCGCAGAAAGACATTTGTGGTTAAATCAGACTAATATTAAAGAGAGAGAAAAAGCTTTTCTTTTAGATGCTCCTCTTTCTCCCATGGGGTTGTTTGGTGATGCTGTGAATTCAGTTATCGATAAATTCCAAGAAGAAAAGAAACAAACTGCAGCTTTTAAAAAGTTTCTTCCCCTTAAAGTTCATGTCCCTGGGGCTGCTGGGCGGGAGCAGCCCCGGCCGTCTTCGAGCTCATCACATAGAGCGCAGCAGAGGCAGAGTGTCGCGTCTCGTGCTCCCCCTGCTGGACAGTGGGCTCAGCCGCGACACTCTCAGCCGAAGCCTTCTCCCAGTAGAACTGATCTGAGGACAGTTATATTGGCTAAGAAGGCTTCGGCTAAGAAGAAGTCCTGACGCCAAGCCGTTCAGGATGCTGAGGGTGGTCCCCACCGAGGCGGAAAGGTGTCCACCTCTTTTTACGGTGCCCATTCCTCCTCGGTGCCCTCAGGGGCTCGTTCTGCCAACCCCGCCTTTATGCCGGGGCACAGACGATCCCAGCGAGCGCTTTCCCGAGGGACGCTCGCTCCCTCTGAGGAGGGTCTCAGAGCGGTCAGACCAGTTGTTCCCTGCCGGTGCGCCGTTACAGGGCGCTGCGTCTGCTGCTCAAGTTACACCAGAGGCCAGTCTCGAGAGGCTGGTACCCTTAGTAGAATTTCTGGCAGAGTGGAAAAGCCTTCCAAAAATATCTCATTGGGTCCTGCAGACAGTAGAAAAGGGTTATGCTATCCAGTTCAGGTGTCGTCCACCAAAATTCAGAGGGGTTCTGCACACAGTGGTGGGCCCCGAGCAGGCTCTGGTATTGGAACAAGAGGTGAAAACGCTCCTTCAAAAAGAGGCTATAGAACGGGTTCCTCCTCCCAGTTTGGAGTCAGGTTATTACAGCCGATATTTCATCATTCCAAAGAAGGATGGGGGGTTGCGTCCAATTTTAGACCTGCGCATATTGAATCGCTCGGTAGGGAAGCTAAAATTCAAGATGCTCACTATCAAGCAGATCGTGTCTCAAATCAGGTCCGAGGACTGGTTTGTCACGATAGATCTGAAGGACGCATACTTCCATGTGTCCATCCTTCCACAACACAGGAAGTTCCTGAGGTTCGCCTTCGGGGGCGAGGCGTACCAGTACAGGGTTCTTCCGTTTGGCCTAGCTTTATCTCCCCGCACTTTCACGAAATGCATGGATGCAGCACTAGTGCCTCTGAGGCTTCAGGGCATTCGTATTCTCAATTACATCGACGATTGGTTGATTTTAGCTCAGACCGAGCAGATGGCGGTTCGGCATCGAGATGTCGTCCTCGCTCATATCAGAAAGTTGGGGTTGAGGCTGAACGCAAAGAAAAGTGTATTATCTCCTTCCCAGAAGACCACTTTTCTGGGTGTCGTTTGGGATTCGGTATCGATGCGGGCGCGACTCTCTCCGACCCGCATCGCTTCGATTCTCTCAGCTGTGAAACAAGTGAAGCTAGGCCAGCTACTCACTGTCAAGCAGTTTCAGAGACTGTTGGGTCTGATGGCAGCAGCGTCCAACGTTATACCTTGCGGCCTGTTGTACATGAGACCGCTACAGTGGTGGCTCAGGACCAAGGGATTCTCCCCGAGGGGAAATCCGCTCCGCACGTTCAAAGTCACGCGGCGCTGCCTTCGTGCTCTGGTCATGTGGAGAGAAACTTGGTTCCTATCCAAAGGTCCTGTGCTGGGGGCTCTTTGTCGTCGCATAACGCTAACGACGGATGCTTCCCTCACAGGGTGGGGGGCGGTCATGAGTGGTCGCCCAGCCCAAGGTCTGTGGCAGGATCATCATCTTTCGTGGCACATAAATTGTCTAGAGATGTTGGCTGTGTTTCAGGCTCTGAAACACTTCCTAACAGACCTGAGAGGCCATCATGTGTTAGTTCAATCAGACAACACGTCGGTGGTCTCTTATATAAATCATCAGGAGGGCCTGCGGTCTCGCCGGCTTTACAAGTTGGCCCGTCAGATCCTCCTGTGGTCCCAAGGGAAGCTACTATCTCTGAGAGCAATGTATCTCCCTGGGTATTTGAATGTGGTAGCAGACTCCCTGTCGAGGCAGGGGCCGAGGCCAGGGGAATGGAGACTCCACCCCGAGGTGGTGGAGCTCCTTTGGTTGAGTTTCGGTCGCGCCGAGGTGGACCTATTCGCTTCCAAGGAGACCACTCATTGTCATCGGTGGTTCTCCATCACTCTTCCAGCCCCCCTGGGGTTGGATGCTATGGTGCAGCCGTGGCCGAGGTCACGTCTGTACGCCTTTCCCCCGATTGCTCTGTTACCAGGAGTTCTGGAGAGGGTCCGCCGGGACGGGGTCAGTCTACTACTAGTAGCCCCGTTCTGGCCGGCCCGAGTATGGTTTGCGGACCTGATTTCTCTCCTGGACGGTTCTCCTTTGGAGCTCCCGGTCAGGAGGGATCTACTCTCCCAGGCGGGGGGCACGATACTTCACCCCCGCCCAGAATTGTGGAAACTGTGGGCTTGGCCTCTGAGGGGGCCCAGCTCATAGACTCCGGTCTCTCAACCGAGGTTGTTGAGACCATTCTGAACTCCAGAGCTCCATCCATGAGGAAGCTTTATGCCTTGAAGTGGAAACTTTTCACTTCTTGGTGTGGAGAACACCTGCAGGACCCAGTTAACTGCCCAGTGGGTGCAGTGCTGGAATTCCTGCAGGAGCGCTTCTCCACAGGGTTATCCCCCTCCACACTAAAGGTGTATGTGGCGGCACTAGCTGCTTACCACGTCCCTTTCAGTGGAGTTTCTCTTGGGAGACACCCGCTTATAACTCGTTTCCTCCGTGGCACTTTGAGGCTGAGGCCAGCAGTTCGTACGAGGGTGCCGACTTGGGATCTGGCCATTGTATTAGAAGGTCTTTCCCTAGCTCCTTTTGAACCTATCGAAGAAGTTCCCGAGAAGTTTCTCACTTTTAAGACTATCTTTTTGCTTGCTATCTCTTCACTAAAAAGAATCGGAGATTTGCAGGCTCTGTCGGTTTCACCCTCGTGCCTGGAATTTGCACCTGGCATGGTTAAAGCTTTTCAGCATCCTAGACCAGGTTACGTTCCTAAGGTTCCTACTAATATTGTTAGACCTACGGTTCTGCAGGCTTTCTGTCCTCCTCCATTTATGTCATCGGACCAGGAGAAACTTAATTCACTCTGCCCTGTTAGGGCATTAGACGCTTATGTCCACAGAGCTGCCCTGTGGAGGAAATCAGAACAACTTTTTGTATGTTTCGGGCCACCCAGGAAAGGGTGTCCGGCGTCTAAACAGAGAATGAGCAAGTGGGTGGTTGAGGCTATCTCACTTGCTTATGAGTCGGCTGGCCAGCCTTCACCTTTGGTTGTCCGAGCTCACTCTACCAGGAGTATGGCTGCTTCTAAAGCTCTTTTGTCGGGGGTTTCCCTGAGTGATGTTTGTGATGCGGCTGGATGGTCTTCACCGCATACTTTTATTAAGTTCTATGACCTAGACTTAAGCTCTACCCCTGGGGCACAGGTGCTCTCGTCCTCTGTGCGCTAGTCTCACATGACGGTCATTTGGTCCTATGGCGACGTGGGTATTCGCGTTCCCGCAGCGTTTGACGCAGCTCGAAGTTCCCTTGAAAGGGAACGTCTCGGTTAAGTATGTAACCCTAGTTCCCTGATAGGGAACGAGACGCTGCGTCGCTCCGCCATACTCCCGGCACTCCCGTTAGCGCTTCCTTCAAGCCTATCAGAAGCTAATGCGCTTGTGTTTTTGAGGTGCTTTATAGTTTCCTGGTCGATGACGTCACCCGCCTATGACGTTTCATCTCTCCATTGGGCTGATTCCATACGTGCTTCATGACGCACAACGCAGGGGCGTTCCCGCAGCGTTTGACGCAGCGTCTCGTTCCCTATCAGGGAACTAGGTTTACATACGTAACCGAGACGTTTTTCTAACAAATCCATCTTTCTTTCTAACTAATCTTTATTTTTTTCTAACTAATCCATCTTTCTTTCTAACTAATCTATCTATCTTTCTTTCTAACTAATATTTCTTTTTTCTAACAAATCCATCTTTCTTTCTAACTAATCTTTATTTTTTTCTAACTAATCTTTCTATCTTTTTAACTAATCTATCTATCTTTCTTTCTAACTAATCTATCTATCTTTCTTTCTAACTAATCTTTCTTTATTTCTAATCAATCTATCTTTCTTTCTAATTAATCTATCTATCTTTCTAACTAATCCATCTTTCTTTCTTTCTTTCTTTCTTTCTTTCTTTCTTTCTTTTTAACTAATCAATCTTTCTTTCTAACTAATCTATCTATCTTTCTTTCTAACTAATATTTCTTTTTTTCTAACAAATCCATCTTTCTTTCTAACTAATCTTTATTTCTTTCTAACTAATCTTTATTTCTTTCTAACTAATCTATCTTTCTTTGTTTCTAACTAATCTATCTTTCTTTCTTTCTAACTAATCTATCTATCTTTCTTTGTTTCTAACTAATCTATCTATCTTTCTTTCGAACTAATCTTTCTTCCTTTCTAACCAATCTATCTTTCTTTCTTTCTTTCGAACTAATCTATCTTTCTTTCTAACTAATCTATCTTTCGTTCTAACTAATATATCTTTCTTTCTTTCTAACTAATCTATCTTTCTTACTAATCTCTTTCTTTCTTTCTAACTAATCTTTCTTTCTTTCTTTCTTTCTTTCTTTCTTTCTAACTAATCTATCTATCTTTCTTTCTAACTTGTCTATCTTCCTTTATTTCTAACTAACATTTCTTTCTAAATAATCCATCTTTCTTTCTTTCTTTCTTTCTTTCTTTCTTTCTTTCTTTCTTTCTTTCTTTCTTTCTTTCTTTTAACTAATCCATCTTTCTTTCTATCTAATCTATCTATCTTTCTTTCTAACTAATCTTTCTTTTTTCTAACAAATCCATCTTTCTTTCTAACTAATCTTTATTTCTTTCTAACAAATCTTTCTTTCTTTTTAACTAATCTATCTATCTTTCTTTCTAACTAATATATCTTTCTTTCTAACTAATCTTTCTTTCTTTCTTTCTACTTAATCTATCTATCTTTCTTTCTAACTAATCTATCTATCTTTCTTTCTAACTAATCTATCTTTCTTTCTTTCTTTCTTTCTTTCTTTCTTTCTACTTAATCTGTCTTTCTTTCTAACTAAGCTATCTTTCTTTCCTTTCTAACTAATCCATCTTTCTTTCTAACTAATCTATCTATCTTTCTTTCTAACTAATATTTCTTTTTTCTAACAAATCCATCTTTCTTTCTAACTAATCTTTCTTTCTTTCTAACTAATCTTTCTGTCTTTTTAACTAATCTATCTATCTATCTTTCTTTCTTTCTAACTAATCTATCTATCTATCTTTCTTTCTTTCTAACTAATCTTTCTTTGTTTCTAACTAATCTATCTATCTTTCTTTGTTTCTAACTAATCTTTCTTTTTTTCTAACTAATCTATCTTTCTTTCTTTCTAACTAATCTATCTATCTTTCTTTCTAACTAATCTATCTATCTTTCTAACTAATCTATCTATCTTTCTTTCTTTCTAACTAATCTATCTTTCTAACTAATATATCTTTCTTTCTTTCTAACTAATCTATCTTTCTTCCTTTCTAACTAATCTATCTATCTTTCTTTCTAACTAATCTTTCTTTCTTTCTTTCTAACTAATCCATCTTTCTTTCTAACTAATCCATCTTTCTTTCTTTCTAACTAATCTATCTATCTTTCTTTCTAATTAATCTTTCTTTTTTTCTAACAAATCCATCTTTCTTTCTAACTAATCTATCTATCTTTCTTTCTAAATAATCTATCTATCTATCTTTCTTTCTAACTAATCTATCTATCTTTCTTTCTCACTAATCTATCTATCTTTCTTTCTAACTAATCTATCTATCTATCTTTCTTTCTATCTAATCTATCAATCTTTCTTTCTAACTAATCTATCTTTCTTTCTTTCTTTCTAACTAATCTATCTTTCTTTCTAACTAATCTATCTTTTTTTCTTTCTTTCTTTCTTTCTTTCTTTCTAACTAATCTTTCTTTTTTTCTAACAAATCAATCTTTCTTTCTAACTAATCTTTCTTTCTTTCTAACTAATCTTTCTTTCTTTCTAACTAATCTCTCTATCTTTCTTTGTTTCTAACTAATCTTTCTTTCTTTCTTTCTAACTAATCCATCTTTCTAACTAACTAATCTATCTTTCTTTCTTTCTAACTAATCTATCTTTCTTTCTTTCTAACTAATCCATCTTTCTTTCTAACAAATCCATCTTTCTTTCTAACTAATCTTTCTTTCTTTCTAACTAATCTATCTATCTTTCTTTGTTTCTAACTAATCTTTCTTTCTTTCTAACTAATCTTTCTTTCTTTCTAAATAATCTATCTTTCTTTCTAACTAATCTATCTTTCTTTCTAACTAATCTATCTCTCTTTCTTTCTAACTAATCTATCTATCTTTCTTTCTAACTAATCTATGTTTCTTTCTTTCTAACTAATCCATCTTTCTTTCTAACAAATCCATCTTTCTTTCTAACTAATCTTTCTTTCTTTCTAACTAATCTATCTATCTTTCTTTGTTTCTAACTAATCTTTCTTTCTTTCTAACTAATCTTTCTTTCTTTCTAAATAATCTATCTTTCTTTCTAACTAATCTATCTTTCTTTCTAACTAATCTATCTCTCTTTCTTTCTAACTAATCTATCTATCTTTCTTTCTAACTAATCTATGTTTCTTTCTTTCTAACTAATCTATCTATCTATCTTTCTTTCTAACTAATCTTTCTTTCTTTCTAACTAATATTTCTTTCTTTCTAACTAATCTATCTTTCTTTGTAACTAATCTATCTTTCTTTCTTTGTAACTAATCTATCTTTCTTTGTAACTAATCTATCTATCTTTCTTTCTAACTAATCTATATATCTTTCTTTCTAACTAATTTATCTATCTTTCTTTCTTTGTATCTAGTCTATCTATCTTTCTTTCTAACTAATCTATCTTTCTTTCTTTCTAACTAATCTATCTTTCTTTCTAACTAATCTATCTATCTTTCTTTCTTTCTAACTAATCTTTCTTTTTTTCTAACAAATCAATCTATCTTTCTAAATAATCTTTATTTCTTTCTAACTAATCTTTCTTTCTTTCTAACTAATCTATCTATCTTTCTTTGTTTCTAACTAATCTTTCTTTCCATCTTTCTTTCTAATCCATCTTTCTTTCTTTCTTTCTTTCTTTCTTTCTTTCTTTCTTTCTAACTAATCCATCTTTCTTTCTAACTAATCCATTTTTCTTTCTAACTAATCCATCTTTCTTTCTTTCTAACTAATCTTTCTTTCTTTCTAACTAATCTTTCTTTCTTTCTAACTAGTCTATCTTTCTTTCTAACTAATCTATCTTTCTTTCTTTCTTTCTTTCTAACTAATCTTTCTTTCTAACTAATCTTTCTTTTATTGAAACCAATCTTTCTATCTATCTATCTAACTAATCTTTCTTTTCTGTCTAACGTATCATTTTCTTTCTAAGTATTCTTTCTTTCTAACTAATCCATCAATCAAACTTCAAACTATGTTAAACTTCTTCAAACTCTCTGGTCTGGCTTTCTCAAGCCAACTTAAAGTTTGTCTCATCAAACTTTTTTTTCTTCTTCTTCTTCTTCTTCTTCTTCTTCTTCTTCTTCTTCTTCTTCTTCTTCTTCTTCTTCTTCTTCTTCTTCTTCTTCTTCTTCTTCTTCCTCTTCTTCTTCTTCTTCTTCTTCTTCTTTTTCTTAACCAAAATTTTCTGACTCTAACTTCTCCTAGAGTTTTAACTCTACAAACTCCAAACTCGGGTCAGACCTTCAGACTGTTCTGACTCGAGTTGCTATATCTTTTCAGACTGATTTGACTTTCAGTTTTCTTAAAAAATAATATTAAATAACATAAAAATCCCATTGACTTTCATTGCAACAGTTCAAATTGAGCCAAGGCTACGGTGGCCCAGTAGTGTACAACACAAAAACTCAAATCTAAACTCCCTGAAGCCATAGATTCAATTAAACAACCATTCTATATGTACTAATGAACTTATCTATCTATCTATCTATCTATCTATCTATCTATCTATCTATCTATCTATCTATCTATCTATCTATCTATCTATCTATCTATCTATCTATCTATCTATCTATCTATCTATCTATCTATCTATCTATCTAATAATCTTTCTTTCTTTCTAACTAATCTATCTATCTTTCTTTCTTTCTAACTAATTTTTCTTTCTTTCTTTCTTTCTTTCTTTCTTTCTTTCTTTCTTTCTTTCTTTCTTTCTTTCTTTCTTTCTTTCTTTCTTTCTACTTAATCGATCTTTCTTTCTAACTAATCTTTATTTCTTCCTAACTAATCTTTCTTTCTTTGTAACTAATCTATCTATCTTTCTTTCTCACTAATCTATCTATCTTTCTTTCTAACTAACTAATCTTTCTTTCTTTTTTCTTTCTTTCCAACTAATACATCTTTCTTTCTAACTAATCTTTCTTTCTTTCGAACTAATCTTTCTTTCTTTTTAACTAATCTATCTATCTTTCTTTCTAACTAATCTATCTATCTTTCTTTCTAACTAACTAATCTTTATTTCTTTCTAACTAATCTTTCTTTCTTTCTAACTAATCTATCTATCTTTCTTTTTAACTAATCTTTCTTTCTTTCTAACCAATCTATCTTTCTTTCTTTCTAACTAATCTATCTTTCTTTCTAACTAATCTATCTTTCTTTCTTTCAAACTAATCTATCTTTCTTACTAATCTCTTTTTTTCTTTCTAACTAATCTTCCTTTCTTTCTTTCTTTCTTTCTTTCTACTTAATCTATCTATCTTTCTTTCTAACGAATCTATCTATCTTTCTTTCTAACTAATCTATCTTTCTTTCTCTTTCTTTCTTTCTAACTTATCTATCTTCCTTTCTTTCTAACTAATCTTTCTTTCTAACTAATCCAACATTCTTTCTTTCTTTCTGTCATGATCCTGATTCTTTCCTTCTGTTTTCTTTCCTTTGTCTCCCTCTGCTGGTAATACTACATCTCCTCTCTCTCCTTTCTCACGCACTCACCCATCATCTCTTCCCCTCATTACCATCAGCTGTCTCATGATCATCTCACCTACACACCTGTTCTCTATCTTCCCCTTATCTCCACGCTACTTCTAGCTCTCTCTTTCTTGTCTCTTTTGTCGGATTATTGTTTGACCTTTATGCACGCTAGATCGCTGTATATGCAACATCTCAGAAGCTGTATCTCCTCTCCTCTCCTCTCCTCTCCTCTCCTCTCCTCTCCTCTCCTCTCCTCTCCTCTCCTCTCCTCTCCTCTCCTCTCCTCTCCTCTCCTCTCCTCTCCTCTCCTCTCCTCTCCTCTCCTCTCCTCTCCTCTCCTCTCCTCTCCTCTCCTCTCCTCTCCTCTCCTCTCCTCTCCTCTCCTCTCCTCTCCTCTCCTCTCCTGTCCTGTCCTGTCCTGTCTAGTCCTGATTGTAAGAACGACAGTTATCTACTGCTGTGTTTTACCACTTCTGTGCCGTACCCAGCCATCTCCGAGGAGTGTAGCAGAGGGTCCTTCTTCAAGCCCGCTGTCCCGTCTACTGTACTCACGAACCTTCAGGTTCTCCGGCTGAGGTCGTCGATCCTCGTCTGAACAAGCAGCTGTGCGCTGCACAGTTTCTTCAGGGAAAGAGACTGTTTCTGTTTATTCAGCCTGTGAGGCGTTGTCTTATTTTTCATTGACTTTTTCTGTTTATTCAGCCAGTGAGGCGTTGTCTTATTTTTCAGTAAAAGATTTACCTACAATCACTTCTGGACTCCTCTGATCCGTGACACTTTCTTTCTAACTAATCCATCTTTCTTTCTAACTCATCTATCTATCTTTCTTTTTAATTAATCTATCTAGCTTTCTTTTTAATTAATCTATCTATCTTTCTTTCTAACTAATCTATCTATTTTTCTTTCTAACTAATCTATCTATCTTTCTTTCTTTCTAACTAATCTTTCTTTCTTTCTAACTAATCTTTCTTTCTTTCTAACCAATCTATATTTCTTTCTAACTAATCTTTCTTTCTTTCTAACTAGTCTATCTTTCTTTCTAACTAATCTATCTTTCTTTCTTTCTTTCTTTCTTTCTAACTAATCTTTCTTTTATTGAAACCAATCTTTCTATCTATCTAACTAATCTTTATTTTCTGTCTAACGTATCGTTTTCTTTCTAACTATTCGTTTTCTTTCTAACTATTCTTTCTTTCTAACTAATCCATCAATCAAACTTCAAACTATTTAAAACTTCTTCAAACTCTCTGGTCTGGCTTTCTCAAGCCAACTTAAAGTTTGTCTCATCAAACTTTTTTTCTAGCTCTTCTTCCTCTTCTTCTTCTTCTTTTTCTTTTTCTTTTTCTTCTTTTTCTTAACCAAAATTTTCTGACTCTAACTCCTCCTAGAGTTTTAACTCTACAAACTCCAAACTCGGGTCAGACCTTCAGACTGTTCTGACTCGAGTTGCTATATCTTTTCAGACTGATTTGACTTTCAGTTTTCTTAAAAAAAAATATTAAAAAATATAAAAATCCCATTGACTTTCATTGCAACAGTTCAAATTGAGCCAAGGTTACGGTGGCCCAGTAGTGTACAACACAAAAACTCAAATCTAAACTCCCTGAAGCCATAGATTCAATTAAACAACCATTCTATATGTACTAATGAACTTATCTATCAATCTATCTATCTAATAATCTTTCTTTCTTTCTAACTAATCCATCATTCTTTCTTTCTTTCTTACTAATCTATCTTTCTTTCTTTATTTCTAACTAATCTATCATTCTTTCTAACTAATCTATCTTTCTTTCTAACTAATCTATCTATCTTTCTTTCTAACTAATCTATCTTTCTTTCTTTTTAACTAATCTATCTATCTTTCTTTCTAACTAATCTATCTATCTTTCGTTCTAACTAATCAATCTATCTATCTTTCTAACTAATCTATCTATCTTTCTAACTAATCTATCGTTCTTTCTTTCTAACTAATCTATCATTCTTTCTTTCTATCTAATCTATCGTTCTTTCTTTCTAACTAATCTATCGTTCTTTCTTTCTAACTAATCTATCTATCTTTCTTTCTAACTAATATATCTATCTTTCTTTCTAACTAATCTATCTTTCTTTCTTAAGCTTCATTATTTTGTTATAATCCTCAGATGATTTTGACTCCTGATATGCCAATTCAAGGATAGGAAGAACAGTTTGTATCTCTAAAAGTCGCTTCTCTCTTTCCTTTTTGGAAGCAGATTCATTAGAAATAATATGCCCACGTATAACCACTTTTAAAGTCTCCCAGAGAGTAGAATCTGACACCTCCCTGTTATCGTTAAACTCTATAAACTCTTTCAGCTTGGTAGTAATGTATTCTACAAATTTACTATCAGTAAGCAGAGATGGATTAAAACGCCAGGAATAAGACCGCTTAGGAAGAGAGAAGTCAACAGACATGGTCAGGGGACTGTGATCAGATATCAATATACTGTGGTACTTGCTATCAGTAACCTGTGAAATTAACTGAGAATCAACCAAAAAATAATCTATTCTACTATACGATTTGTGGACATGGGAGTAATAAGAATAATCCCTATCAGTAGGGTGTTGAACTCTCCAAATGTCTACCAAATTTCTGCATTTCAGCAGGTTGTTTAAGGCCTGTACAGACGCAATTCCGGGGGGAGGACGAGTGGATAGTCTATCCATGTAAGGGTCTAAATAACAATTCAAATCTCCCCCGATTATTATTTTGGAATTACTCTCATCAGGGAGTAGGTCAAAAACCTTCTTGAAAAAATTAGGGTCGTCAGTGTTTGGACCATAGATGTTTAAGAAAGTCAGCGGGAACGAGTTTATGGTTCCAGATACAATAATATATCTGCCATAAGGATCAGTGGTCATAGAGGAAAGTTTAAATGGAAAGTTTTTCCGAAAAAGAATGGCCACCCCACGAGCGTGGGAAGTGAACGGAGATTGATAGACCTGCGATATCCAACTGCACCTCAATCTACGCTGCTCAGTCGCTTTAATATGGGTCTCCTGTAGAAAAATCACATCTGATGATAATGATTTAAGGTGTCTAAATACTTTTTCTCTTTTTATAGCATGTCCAAGCCCCTTAACGTTCCAAGAGACCAATGTCACGTTTTCCCCCTCAGTCAATGCCCTATCAGAAGACCTTGGCATGTAGGAAAAAAAAAAAGAGTTAAATCCTAGAATGGGCATCCACCTTTGATAACATAACATGACTAGCAGCATCAGAAGAATACATTGTAAAGGACTAAACAAAAAAGTAAAAGACACAGAAGAATAAAGAGACAGCAAATAAAAATATAATAAACAAGTCCAAGCCAAAAAGGATAACAACCCAGAACTTATCCCACCCGCCTTCATGTCAACCCGAACCAGACACAAAATTCCCAGTTCCATCCAGAAAGGAGCTGCCGGGCAGTTATCAAAAAACACCTCAAGGGGGAAAAAAAGAACACCTCACCAAGGCCTCAGATATGTGGATACAGAGAATATATTGCCATAAAAAAATAATAATAATAAAAATAAATAAATAATAAGAAATAAAAATTTTTTTAATTAAATAAAAATAATAATAAAATAATAATAATAATAATAAAAAGGAAAACAAATAAATAAATGGATAAATATAAATAAATAAAATGAATAAGTAAAATTAATTAATTTAAAATAAAAAGGGGGTCAGAATTTCTTCCTTTTTTAAGAAAAAAGAGAAACTAATAGTAATAATTAACTGAAAATGTACACTGAAACTGAGATTGGGCATTCATAAAACCGATACGTGAACAACCCAAATGACAGATAAGGCACGCAATATAACGTTAATCGTAATTGTTACAGTTCAGTACATTGTGCGGTCAATAGCGACTAGCCACCCGCCGTGGGAGCGAACACCACAAGAAAATTGTAATCGACCATTATTAAGTCTACTCTCCGGATTTCTCACCGCACTTTTCCACGAATCGCGCTGCCTTTACCGGATCTTCAAAGACTGTAGGCGGCCTCTCTCCATGCTGGTGAATTTGCAGCCTAGCTGGGTACCGCAATGTAAACTTAATTCCCTTTTTGTGCAGGGCTTGCATTGTGTCCCGAAAGGCGTTCCGTTGAGACATCACCTCGGCGGTATAATCGGGAAAGATCAGCACCCGTCTCCCCTTGTATTCCAGTGGTTGCATTCTCCCACGGCGCAGATTCATCTCATTCTCTTGGAAATGGTGGATGCGCGCCAAGATAGTACGCGGCTTCTCACCAACTGCAGGTTTAGGCTGGAGAGAACGATGCGCTCGATCCACTTTAACTGGGCAAGGGAAATGCTCTTCCCCGAGCAGTTGAGGAATCAGCCTGGAGACAAATTCAGTGGGTTTACCCTCCTCTTCGTCCTCTTGTATCCCCACGATCTTAATATTGTGCCTCCGAGACCGAGCCTCAAGATCCAGAACTTTAGCGCGGAGCTGACTGTTTTGTTTGGACAGCTCTGAATACTTGGTTTCCAACTCGGTTATTCGCGCCTCAAAGTCACTAGTAGCCAACTCTTGGTTAGCCACCCGGGCCTGCAGCTCAGCCTGCGACGTCACAAGCTTCTGGAAATTAAGCTCAAACGCATCAAAACGGGCATTTACTCCACGCAAAATGGACTCGGACATCTCTTTGCAGATCTCCTTACACATAGCGTAAGCAGTGTCCGGTAGTTTCTCAGATTTGCCGGGCGAGTTGCTAGCTTTAGCAGTAGCTGCGGTGACTTGGTCATCAGCGTTCTTAACTTTATTAGAGGCACTCGGCTTCGGCATTTTTAAGTTATAACACGGGTTTACTTTGAAAAAAAAAAGAGTACACACTCTGTAACAGTTCAAAACAAAATAAAACACGGCAAAATAATAACTTTATCGAGGCCTCGGAGAGGAGCCCTGACTAAATGCGTCTATACCTCAAGCATGCCCACTAGCGCCCCCCCCTATCTTTCTTTCTTTCTTTCTAACTAATCTATCTATCTTTCTTTCTAGCTAATCTATCTTTTTTCTTACTAACTAATCTCTTTCTAACTAATCTCTTTTTTCTAACAAATCTGTCTTTCTTTCTTTCTTTCTCACTAATCTATCTTTCTTTCATTCTAACAAATCTATCTTTCTTTCTTTCTAAGTAATCTTTCTTTCTTTCTAACTAATCTGTCTTTCTTTCATTCTAACAAATCTATCTATCTTTCTTTCTAACTAATCTATCTTTTTTCTTTGTAACTAATCTGTCTTTCTTTCATTCTAACAAATCTATCTATCTTTCTTTCTTACTAATCTATCTTTCTTTCTAATTAATCTTTCTTTCTTTCTTTCTAACTAATCTATATTTTTTCTTTCTAACTAATCTATATTTTTTCTTTCTAACTAATCTATCTATCTTTCTAACTAATCTATCTTTTTTCATTCTAACTAATCTATCTATCTTTCTTTCTAACTAATCTATCGTTCTTTCTAACTAATCTATTTTTTTCTTTCTAACTAATCTGTCTTTCTTTCATTCTAACAAATCTATCTGTCTTTCTTTCTAACTAATCTATCTTTCTTTCTTTCTAATTAATCTATCGTTCTTTCTAACTAATCTATCTTTTTTCTTTCTAACTAATCTGTATTTCTTTCATTCTAACAAATCTATCCATCTTTCTTTCTAACTAATCTATCTTTCTTTCTTTCATGCTAATTAATCTTTCTTTCTTTCTAACTAATCTATCTTTTTTCTTTCTAACTAATCTATCCATCTTTCTAACTAATCTATATTTTTTCTTTCTAACTAATCTATATTTTTTCTTTCTAACTAATCTATCTATCTTTCTAACTAATCTATATATATTTTCTTTCTAACTAATCTATCTATCTTTCTTTCTTTCTTACTAATTTTCCTTTCTTTCTAACTAATCTTTCTTTCTTTTAATCTTTCTTTCTTTTTTTCTGACTAATCTATCTTTCTTTCTAACTAATCTATCTTTCTTTCTTTCTTTCTAACCAATCTTTCTTTCTTTCTAACTAATATTTCTTTCTTTCTAACTAATCTATATATCTTTCTTTCTTTCTAACTAATCTATCTATCTTTCTTTCTAACAAATTCATCTTTCTTTCTAAATAATCCTTTCTTTCTTTCTAACTAATCCTTTCTTTCTTTCTTTCTAACAAATCCATCTTTCTTTCTAACTAATCCTTTCTTTCTTTCTAACTAATCTATTTTTCTTTCTATCTAACTAATCTATCTTTCTTTATTTCTAACTAATCTATCTTTTTTCTTTCTAACTAATCTTTCTAACTAATCTATCTTTCCCTTACGAAGGGAACTCAACGATGCGTCCATCGACGCCATGGGAACGCCCCCAGCGTGACTGCGTCTGAAGCATCTATGTCAACTAGTCCAATGGAAAGAATGAGCGTCACGGGCGGGTGACGTCATGACCAGGATATGATAAAATCACATCCGGTGCAAACCGGCATTAGCTTCTGTTGCCTCAGCAAGCGATCTGTGTCAAACTGTCTGTTATATTTACTGTTGTCTGTCTGATATATATATTTATGGAAACTAAACAATTGCACAACTCTGTGTTCTCCCTGCTCGCGCTATTTAACGAGTAGGGACACACACGAGCTTTGTGTGATGTGTTTGGGAGTAGAGCATGCGGTATCAGCCTCCGAGGGGGCTGATTGCCAACATTGTGAGAAGCTTTCGCTTCGCATGCTCCGCTCCCGCCTGTCACTTTTCGAGGAAAGTGGCCGGGCTCGCAATTCTCAGGGTGACAGGTGCCGCGTCTGCCGAGGCAGCGCGGAGAATGCATTCCTGTGGATCGCGAATAGGATCTCTTTACGGGGTTGGAGACGGGTCCGCGGATCTTATCTCCTCCCTTTCCACGAGGGATCCAGTGCTCTCTCGCCGGTCTCGGAAGCCCGCGCTGTGGTCTCTTCCGCCCGGGGAGAGAGAGAAATCAATGCTTCAGTGCTCTACCTCCGAGGAGGTAGATGTGCTGGGCATTGAAAGTGACACAATCATGGGGGAAGTGAATTTGCCATCTCTTTCCCCAGCGTATGAGAAATATATATAGCCTATATATATATATATATGATAGTTTATATATTATATATAAAATAAAGTGAATATATATAAGAAATATATATAAAAAATAATAAGCTGGTGGAAGTGTTTACTAAGGCTGTAGATAAATTAAATATTTATGGCCAGCAGAAATAAGGGGGCACTCGTCCTAAAAATAAAATAAATTAAACGAGTTTTCTTCCCTCTATTTTTCCACCTCCATCACGGGGCCTTCCATTTTTCCCGATCTGCACAGCGAGCTGTCTAGATCATGGAAAAAGCCTTACTCCTCTTGTCTTTTAGCCCCCACATTCATGTATATTCAGATATTTGGGGGTTAAGAGGGTATGGCTATGGGGCAATACCCCGGGTAGAACAGACGCTTGCGAGCTATCTGTCTCCCGGTTCAGTATCGTACCTGAAGGCGTCGGCTTCTCTCACTAAACCATTAAAGAAAACTATTTTTTAATCTAGTGGGAAAAGCATATATGGCAGTGGGTCTAGCATGGGCCTGGTTGCACACCATAGCAGTGCTACAAGCATATCAGGCTGACCTGCTGCGGTATTTGGACAGAAGTGAGGGAGTTTGGCCCGATGGGGTTTGAGAACTCCGTCGGGCCACAGATTTATCTCTCAGGGATGGCAGCCCTTGTGGTCACTGAGAGACACCTCTGGCTCAATTTGATGGGAATCATAGAGAAAGATACAAGATAATCTCTCCCTCGCTATGTCCTACCCCCTGGGGCTGCTGGGCGTGAGCAGCTCCAGCCGTCTAGTTTCTCATACACAACACAGCAGCCAAAGCCTTCAAAGCAGAAGCCGGATCCGAGGACCGTTCTTCACGCTGAGAAGGCTGCGGCTCAAAAGAAAAGGTCTGGCGCCACCGGCGTCAGACCGGTGAGGGCAGCCCCAACCGGGGTGGAATGGTGTACACCTCATTATACGGTGCCCTTTCCATCTCGGTGCCCTCAGGGGACCGTTCTGCCAACCCCGCCACCCTTGGTGCTTCGGGGCGCAGCGGTCTCCAGCGAGCTTCTGGCGCAGCGTCAACTCGACATTGCGTCGGAATGCGCCCTCTGAGGGGGGTTCGAAAACAGTCAGTTCGGGTGGTTCCTGCCAGTATGCTTCAGGTCCCCGAACTGGCTGTCTTTATTACACCAGAGGCCAGCCTCGAGGGGCTGGTTCCCTTGGTAGATTTTCTGGCAGCGCGGAAGCTACTGCCAAATATATCTCTATGGGTCCTGCAGTTAGTAGTAAGAGGCAGATTTGGTTCTCGTCCTCCAGGCTACAACGGGGTGTTGCTCACGTTAGTGCATTCCGAGCAGGCTCTGGTAATGGAGCAAGAGGTAAAGGCCTTGTTAGCAAAGAAAGCTATAGAGCAGGTGTACTCACCCGACATTGCGTCGGGTCTTTACAATCGTTATCTCATTGTTCCAAAAAAGGATGGAGAGCTGCGTCTAGATCACATACTAGATCTTCGTCTGTTGGAGTGTTTGGTGCTGGAACTCAAGTCCAAAATGCTGACACTCAAACAGATCGTGACTCAAATCAGATCCGAGGACTGGTTTGTCACGATAGATCTAAAAGACGCATACTTCCATATCTCCATCCTCCCTCAGCACAGGAGGTTCCTGAGGGTTTCTTTGGGGCAAAGAACACCAGTATCAGGCACTTCCTTTCGGTCTAGCTCTATCACCCCGCACATTCACGAAGCGTGTAGACGCAGCTCTGGCCCCGCCAGGCTGCAGTGCATATGCATTCTGAATTGCATAGATGACTGGCTGATTCTAGCGGAATCAGAACAGTTAGCGGTTCGGCACCGAGGTGTCGTTCTCGCTCCTATGCAGATGTTGGGGTTGAGGCTCAATGCCAAGAAGAGTGTGCTTTCTCCAGTACAGAGAACCACTTTCCTTGGTGTGGTATGGGATTCAGTGACGATGCGGGCCACTCTGTCGCCCGTTCGTGTAGCTGCTCTCCTAACAGCCACAAAAGAGCTGAGGCTAGGCCAGTCACGCACTGTAAAACAGTTAGGGAGACTGTTGGGTCTTGTGACAGCAGCGTCCAACGGGATAACTTTTGGCCTGCTGTACATGAGACCTTTACAGTGGTGGCTCAGGACCAGAGGGTTCTCCCCGAGGGGAAACCCACTTCGTATGATCAAGATCACGCGGCGGTGTCTCCGCACCTTGGTTATATGGAGGAAACACTGGTTCTTAACCCAGGGTCCGGTGTTGGGAGCTCTTTGCCATCGAGTTGTGATCTCGACAGATGCTTCCCTCACCGGCTGGGGAGCGGTATTGGAAGGCCGCTCAGCTCAGGGCTTGTGGAGGAGTCATCATCTCTCTTGGCACATGAATTGCCTAGAGATGGTGGTCGTCTTCAATGCGTTGAGACATCTCCTCCCAGACCTGAGGGGCCATCATGTGTTGTTCTGGAACAGTGACTGTTAGGCCTCAGGGCAGCAGCGTCCAATGTGATACCCTTTGACCTGCTGTACGTGAGACCTTTACAGAGGTGGCTCAGGACCAGAGGGTTCTCCCTGAGGGGAAACCCACTCCTTATGATCAAGATCACGCGGCAGTATCCCCGCGCCTTGGTTATATGGAGGAAACTCTGGTTCTTGACCCACAGACAACACGTTGGTGGCCTCTTATTTTGGTCCCTCAAGAAATTACGCTGTCTGAGGGCAGTGTATATTCCAGGGGGGGCCAGAATATTGGAGCAGACACCCTGTCGAGGCAGGGGCTGAGGCCAGGGGACTCCACCCCGAGGCGGTGGAGCAAATATGGGAGTTTTACGGCCAGGCAGAAGTGGATTTGTTCTCGTCTCAGCATACGACGCACTGTCCACTCTGGTTATCCCTCACTCAACCAGTCCCCTCGGGGCTGGATGCTATGGTGCAGACGTGGCCGAGGCTACGTCTGTACGCATTTCCTTCCGTTGCTCTGCTCCCAGGAGTTCTGGAGTGAATCCGCCAGGATGGAATAAGCCTATTTAGTAGCACCACCCTGGCCGAGCTGAATTTGGTTTGCGGACCTAATTTTTCTCCTCGACGGACCTCCCTTGGAGGTCCCGATCAGGAGAGACCTTCTGTCTCAGGCAGGGGATGCAATATTGCACCCCCGGCAGGGGATTTGGGAACTGTGGGTTTGGCCTCTGAGGGGGCCCAACTCATAGAGAGTGGTCTCTCAACCGAGGTTGTTTAGACCATTCTAAGCTCCAGAGCTCACGCTACGAGGAAACTATATTCACTATTTCGAGAGTTTTTCACTTCTTGGTGTTACCAGCGTCAGTGGGATCCGGTTAACTGTTCAGTAAACACAGTATTCGAGTTTCTGCAAGAACGCTTTGTATCAGGTCTATGTCCTTCCACGCTTAAGGTATAATATGTGTGGCGGCCATTGCGGCTTTCCACGCCCTGGTGGGTAGTACATTTTTGGGTCGAGACCCCCTGATCACTCGTTTCCTTCGTGGCACTTTGAGGCTGAGGCATGCAACTTGCACTAAGGTGCTGGCTTGGGACCTTGCAATAGTTCTAGAAGGCCTATCTGGGGCTCCCTTCGAGCCCTTAGATTTGGTCTCAGAGAAGTTCCTTTCTTTTAAGACTATTTTCTGCTAGCTATTTCGTCCCTATAAGAGTCAGACCTTCAGGCCCTTTCGGTCCCCACCTGCCTTGAGTGCACCGGGATGGCCAAGGCAATCTTACCCGAAACATGGATATGTTCCAAAGGTGCCTACCATTATTCCGAGGCCTATTGTGCTGCAGGTTTCTGTCCTCCCCCATTTTTCGGACCAGGAAAAGCTGAACCTCTTGTGCCAGTGCGAGCACTGGACACTTATGTTCATCGGACTTCTGTGTCGAGAAAATCCAACCTATTGAGCATATAGATAGTCGAGACTATTCTTCTTGCTTGTGAGTCTTCTGGCCAACCATTTGGTGGTCAGGGCTCATTCCACTAGGAGTATGGCTTCTAAGCGTATTATCTGGAGTTCTCTCCAAGACGTTTGTGATGCGGCGGGCTGGTCCTCACCGCTCACATTCATGAGGTTTTACAGCTTGGACCTGGATGCTGCCCCAGGTTCTCAGGTGCTTAGTGCTTAGTTACAACAGACTGACACTCAGGTACTTGGAATTCTGGCGCTTTGGGTATTCTCGTTCCCATGGCGTCGATGGACGCATCGTTGAGTTCCCTTCGTAAGGGAACGTCTCAGGTTACTATTGTAACCATAGTTCCCTGAGAACAGGGAACGAGACGATGCGTCACCCTGCCATACTTCCTGCATCCCTGTGATCGGCTTGCTTCGGCAATTTTCGAAGCTAATGCCGGTTTGCACCGGATGTGCTTTTATCATATCCTGGTCATGACGTCACCCGCCCGTGACGCTCATTCTTTCCATTGGACTAGTTGACATAGATGCTTCAGACGCAGTCACGCTGGGGGCGTTCCCATGGCGTCGATGGACGCATCGTCTCGTTCCCTGTTCTCAGGGAACTATGGTTACAATAGTAACCTGAGACGTTCTTTCTTAACTACTCTATCTTTCTTTCTTTCTTTCTTACTGATCTTTCTTTCAAATTGATCTTTCTGTCTTGCTAACTAATCTTTCTTTCTATCTATCTTTCTTTCTAACTAATCTTTCTTTCTATCTATCTTTCTAACCAATCGTTTTCTTTCTTTCTAACTATTCTTTCTTTCTAACTAATCCATCTATCAAACTTCAAACTACTTTAAACTTATTCAAACTCTCTGGTCCGGCTTTCTCAAGCCAACTTAAAGTTTGTCTCATCAAACTTTTTTTTCTAGTTATTCTTCATCTTATTTTTCTTACCCAAAATTTTCCAACTCTAACTCCTCCTAGAGCTTTAACTCTACAAACTCCAAACTCGGGTCAGACTTTCAGACTGTTCTGACTCGGTGTGCTATATCTTTTCAAACTGATTTGACTTTAGATTTCTTAAAAATTAATATGAAAAATCATAAAAATCCCATTGACTTTCATTGCAACAGTTCAAATTGAGCCAAGATGATGGCCCAGTAGTGCACAACAAATAAACTCAAATCTAAACTCCCTGAAACCCTAGACTCAATTAAACTACCATTCTATATGTACTAATGAACTTATCTATCTATCTATCTATCTATCTATCTATCTATCTATCTATCTATCTATCTATCTATCTATCTATCTATCTATCTATCTATCTATCTATCTATCTATCTATCTATCTATCTATCTGTCTGTCTGTCTATCTGTTACTAAATCTTTCTTTCTAACTAATCTTTTTTCTTTCTTTCTGTCTAATCTTTCTTTCTAACTAATCTTTCTTTCTTTCTTTCTAACTAATATTTTTTCTTTCTTAATAATCTTTCTTTCTTTCTAACTAATCTTTCTTTCTAACTTACCTTTCTTTCTTTCTAACTAATCTTTCTTTCTAACTTACCTTTCTTTCTTTCTAACTAATCTTTCTTTCTTAGTAATCTATCCTTTCTTTGTAACTAATCTTTCTTTCGTTCTCTCTAACTAATCTTTCTTTCTAACTAATCTATATTCTTTCTTTCTAACTAATCTATCCTTTCTTTCTAACTAATGTTTCTTTCTTTCTTTCTTTCTTTCTTTCTTTCTTTCTTTCTAACTAATCTATCCTTTCTTTCTACCTAATCTTTCTTTCTTTCTAACTAATCCATCTTTCTTTCTTTATTTATTTCTTACTTATCTATCTTTCTTTCTTTATTTCTAACTAATCTATCTTTCTTTCTAACTAATCTTTCTTTCTTTCTAACTAATCTATCTATCTTTCTTTGTTTCTAACTAATCTGTCTTTGTTTCTAACTAATCTATCTTTCTTTCTAACTAATCAATCTTTCCTTCTTTCTAACTAATCTATCTTTCTTTCTTTCTAACTAATCCATCTTTCTTTCTAACAAATCCATCTTTCTTTCTAACTAATCTTTCTTTCTTTCTAACTAATCTATCTTTCTTTTTAACTAATCTATCTTTCTTTCTTTCTAACTAATCTATCTATGTTTCTTTCGAACTAATCTATCTATCTTTCTTTCTTTCTAACTAATCTTTCTTTCTTTTTTTCTAACTAATCTTTCTTTTTTTCTAACAAATCAAGCTTTCTTTCTAACTAATCTTTATTTCTTTGCCAACTAATCTATCTTTCTTTATTTCTAACTAATCTATCTTTTTTCTTTCTAACTAATCTTTCTAACTAATCTATCTTTCTTTCTTAACTACTCTATCTTTCTTTCTTTCTTTCTTACTGATCTTTCTTTCAAATCGATCTTTCTGTCTTGCTAACTAATCTTTCTTTCTATCTATCTTTCTTTCTAACTAATCTTTCTTTCTATCTATATTTCTAACCAATCGTTTTCTTTCTTTCTAACTATTCTTTCTTTCTAACTAATCCATCTATCAAACTTCAAACTACTTTAAACTTCAAACTACTTCAAACTTATTCAAACTCTCTGTTCCGGCTTTCTCAAGCCAACTTAAAGTTTGTCTCATCAAACTTTTTTTTCTAGTTATTCTTCTTCTTATTTTTCTTACCCAAAATTTTCCAACTCTAACTCCTCCTAGAGCTTTAACTATACAAACTCCAAACTCGGGTCAGACTTTCAGACTGTTCTGACTCGGTGTGCTATATCTTTTCAAACTGATTTGACTTTAAGATTTCTTAAAAATTAATATGAAAAATCATAAAAATCCCATTGACTTTCATTGCAACAGTTCAAATTGAGCCAAGACTACGGTGGCCCAGTAGTGCACAACAAATAAACTCAAATCTAAACTCCCTGAAACCCTAGACTCAATTAAACTACCATTCTATATGTACTAATGAACTAGATAATGATCTATCTATCTATCTATCTATCTATCTATCTATCTATCTATCTATCTATCTATCTATCTATCTATCTATCTGTTACTAAATCTTTCTTTCTAACTAATCTTTTTTCTTTCTTTCTGTCTAATCTTTCTTTCTAACTAATCTTTCTTTCTTTCTAACTAATCTTTTTTCTTTCTTAATAATCTTTCTTTCTTTCTAACTAATCTTTCTTTCTAACTTACCTTTCTTTCTTTCTAATTTACCTTTCTTTCTAACTAATCTTTCTTTCTTAGTAATCTATCCTTTCTTTGTAACTAATCTTTCTTTCGTTCTTTCTAACTAATCTTTCTTTCTAACTAATCTATTTCTTTCTTTCTAACTAATCTATCCTTTCTTTCTAACTAATGATTTTCTTTCTTTCTTTCTAACTAATCCATCTTTCTTTCTTTCTTTCTTACTAATCTATCTTTCTTTCTTTCTTTATAACTAATCTATCATTCTTTCTAACTAATCTATCTTATTTTCTTTCTTTCTTTCTTTCTGTCTATCTACCTAATCTTTCTTTTCTTAACCAATCTTTCTTTCTAACTAATCTTTCTTTCTTTCTTTCTATTTAATCTTTCTTTCTTTCTTTCTTTCTTTCTATCTAACTAATCTTTCTTTCTTTCTTTCTAACTAATCTATCATTCTTTCTAACATATCTATCTTTATTTTTTTCTAAATAATCCATCTTTCTTTCTTGCTAACTAATCCATATTTCTTTCTTTCTTACAAATCAATCTTTCTTTCTTACTGATCCATCTTTCTTTCTTTCTTTCTTTCTTTCTTTCTTTCTTTCTTTCTTTCTTTCTTTCTTTCTTTCTTTCTTTCTTTCTTTCTTTCTTTCTTTCTTTCTTTCTAACTAATCTAACTTTCTTTCTTTCTAACTAATCTTTCTTTCTTTCTTTCTTTCTTTCTTTCTTTCTTTCTTTCTTTCTTTCTTTCTTTCTTTCTTTCTTTCTTACAAATCCATTTTTCTTTCTACCTTATCCATCTTTCTTTCTTTCTTTCTATCTAATCCTTTCTTTCTTTCTAACTAATCTTTCTTTCTTTCCAACTAATATTTTTCTTCTTTCTTTCTTTCTTTCTTTCTTTCTAACTAATCTTTCTTTCTTTCTTTCTAACTAATCTTTCATACTTGCTAACTAATCTTTCTTTCTTTCTTTCTTTCTTTCTTTCTTTCTTTCTTTCTTTCTTTCTTTCTTTCTTTCTTTCTTTCTTTCTTTCTTTCTAACTAATCTTCTTTCTTTCTAACTAAAATTTCTTTCTTTCTTTCTAAATAATATTTCTATCTTTCTAACTAAACTTTTTTCTTTCTAACTAATCTATCTTTCTTTCTTTCTAATCTATCTCTCTTTCTTTTTAACTAATCTATCTTTTTTCTTTCTAACTAATCTATCTTTCTGTCTTTCTAACTAATCTTTCTTTCTTTCTATTTAATCTTTCTTTCTTTCTTTCAAACCAATCTTTCTTTCTTTCTTTCTTTCTTTCTAACAAATCTTTCTAACTAATCCATCATTCTTTCTTTCTAACTAATCCACCTTTATTTCTTTCTAACTAATCCATCTTTCTTTTTTTCTAAATAATCCATCTTTCTTTCTTTCTTTCTTTCTTTCTAACAAATCCATCTGTCTTTCTTTCTAATCCATCTTTCTTTCTTTATAACTAATATTTCTTTCTTTCTTTCTTTCTTTCTTTCTTTCTTTCTTTCTTTCTTTCTACCTAATCTTTCTTTCTTTCTACCTAATCTTTCTTTCTTTCTACCTAATCTTTCTTTCTTTCTAACCTATCTATCTTTCTTTCTAACCTATGTATCTTTCTTTCTAACTACTCTTTTTTCTTTCTTTCTGACCAATCTTTCTTTCATTCTTTCTTTCTGTCTTTTTCTTTCTAACTAATCTTTTTTTCTTTCTAACCAATCTTTCTTTCTTTCTAACTAATCTTTTTTCTTTCTTTCTGATTAATCTTTTTTGTTTCTAACTAATCTTTCTTTCTTTCTAACGAATCTTTCTTTTCTTTCTTTCTAACTAATCTATCCTTTCTTTCTAACGAATCTTTCTTTTCTTTTTTACTAACTAATCTATCCTTACTTTCTAACTAATCTTTCTTTCGTTCTTTCTAACTAATCTTTCTTTCTAAATAATCTTTCTTTCTTCTTTCTAACTAATCTATCCTTTCTATCTAACTAATCTTTCTTTCTTTCTAACTAATCTATCCTTTCTAACTAATCTTTCTTTCTTTCTTTCTAACTAATCTATCCTTTCTTTCTAACTAATCTTTCTTTCTTTCTAACTAATCTTTCTTTCTAACTAATCTATCTTTCTTTCTTACTAATCTGTCTTTCTATCTAATCAATCTTTCTTTCTTTTAACTAATCTTTCTTTCTTTTTTCTAACTAATGCTTATTTCTTTCTTTCTAATCTTTTTTCTTTTTCTAACTAATCTTTCTTTCTTTCTAACTGATCTTTCTTTCTTTCTAACTGATCTATCTTTTTTCTAACTGATCTTTCTTTCTAACTGATTGTTTTCTTCTTTCTTTCTTTCTTTCTAACCTATCTTTCTTTCTAACTAATCTTTCTTTTTTCTTTCTAACTAATCTTTTTCTTTCTTTCTTTCTTTCTTTCTTTCTTTCTTTCTTTCTTTCTTTCTTTCTTTCTTTCTTTCTTTCTTTCTTTCTTTCTTTCTAACAAATCCATCTGTCTTTCTTTCTAATCCATCTTTCTTTCTTTATAACTAATATTTCTTTCTTTCTTTCTTTCTTTCTTTCTTTCTTTCTTTCTTTCTTTCTACCTAATCTTTCTTTCTTTCTAACCTATCTATCTTTCTTTCTAACCTATCTATCTTTCTTTCTAACTACTCTTTTTTCTTTCTTTCTGACCAATCTTTCTTTCGTTCTTTCTTTCTTTCTTTTTCTTTCTAACTAATCTTTTTTTTCTTTCTAACCAATCTTTTTTCTTTCTAACTAATCTTTTTTCTTTCTTTCTGATTAATCTTTTTTCTTTCTTTCTGATTAATCTTTTTTGTTTCTAACTAATCTTTCTTTCTTTCTAACGAATCTTTCTTTTCTTTCTTTCTAACTAATCTATCCTTTCTTTCTAACGAATCTTTCTTTTCTTTCTTACTAACTAATCTATCCTTTCTTTCTAACTAATCTTTCTTTCGTTCTTTCTAACTAATCTTTCTTTCTAAATAATCTTTCTTTCTTTCTTTCTAACTAATCTATCCTTTCTATCTAACTAATCTTTCTTTCTTTCTTTCTAACTTATCTATCCTTTCTAACTAATCTTTCTTTCTTTCTTTCTAACTGGTCTATCCTTTCTTTCTAACTAATCTTTCTTTCTTTCTAACTAATCTTTCTTTCTAACTAATCTATCTTTCTTTCTTACTAATCTGTCTTTCTATCTAATCAATCTTTCTTTCTTTTAACTAATCTTTCTTTCTTTCTAACTGGTCTATCCTTTCTTTCTAACTAATCTTTCTTTCTTTCTAACTAATCTTTCTTTCTAACTAATCTATCTTTCTTTCTTACTAATCTGTCTTTCTATCTAATCAATCTTTCTTTCTTTTAACTAATCTTTCTTTCTTTTTTCTAACTAATGCTTATTTCTTTCTTTCTAATCTTTTTTCTTTTTCTAACTAATCTTTCTTTCTTTCTAACTGATCTTTCTTTCTAACTGATCTATCTTTTTTCTAACTGATCTTTCTTTCTTTCTAACTGATCTTTTTCTTCTTTCTTTCTTTCTTTCTTTCTTTCTTTCTTTCTTTCTTTCTTTCTTTCTTTCTTTCTTTCTTTCTTTCTTTCTTTCTTTCTTTCTTTCTTTCTTTCTAACCTATCTTTCTTTCTAACTAATCTTTCTTTTTTCTTTCTAACTAATCTTTCTTTTTTCTTTCTAAGTAATCTTTTTCTTTCTTTCTTTCTTTCTTTCTTTCTTTCTTTCTTTCTTTCTAACTAATCTTTTTCTTCTTTCTTTCTTTCTTTCTTTCTTTCTTTCTTTCTTTCTAACTAATCTTTATTTCTTTCTTTCTAACTAATCTTTCATACTTTCTAACTAATCTTTCTTTCTTTCTTTGTTTCTTTTATTCTAACTAATCTTCTTTCTTTCTAACTAAAATTTCTTTCTTTCTTTCTTTCTTTCTTTCTAAATAATCTTTCTTTCTTTCTAACTAAACTTTTTTCTTTCTAAATAATCTTCTTTCTTTCTTTCTAATCTATCTTTCTTTCTTTTTAACTAATCTATCTTTTTTCTTTCTAACTAATCTATCTTTCTGTCTTTCTGACTAATCTTTCTTTCTAACTAATCTATCTTTCTGTCTTTCTAACTAATATTTCTTTCTTTCTATTTAATCTTTCTTTCTTTCTTTCTTTCAAACCAATCTTTCTTTCTTTCTTTCTAACAAATCTTTCTTTCTAACTAATCCATCATTCTTTCTTTCTAACTAATCCACCTTTATTTCTTTCTAACTAATCCATCTTTCTTTCTTTCTAAATAATCCATCTTTCTTTCTTTCTTTCTTTCTTTCTAACAAATCCATCTGTCTTTCTTTCTAATCCATCTTTCTTTCTTTATAACTAATATTTCTTTCTTTCTTTCTTTCTTTCTTTCTTTCTTTCTTTCTTTCTTTCTTTCTTTCTTTCTTTCTTTCTTTCTTTCTTTCTTTCTACCTAATCTTTCTTTCTTTCTACCTAATCTTTCTTTCTTTCTAACCTATCTATCTTTCTTTCTAACCTATCTATCTTTCTTTCTAACTACTCTTTTTTCTTTCTTTCTTTCTTTCTTTCTTTCTTTCTTTCTTTCTTTCATTCTTTCTTTCTTTCTGTCTTTCTTTCTACCCAATCTTTCAATCGGTCTTTCTTACTTTCTAACTAATCTTTCTTTTCTTCTTTCTTTCTTTATAACTAATTGTCTTTCTTTCTGACCAATCTTTCTTTCTTTCTTTCTGACCAATCTTTCTTTCTTTCTTTCTTTCTTTCTTTCTTTCTTTCTTTCTTTCTTTCTTTCTTTCTTTCTTTCTTTCTTTCTTTCTTTCTTTCTTTCTTTCTTTCTTTCTTTCTTTCTTTCTTTCTTTCTTTCTTTCTTTCTTTCTTTCTGTTACATGCAGCTGAAGCAGAGCCAAAAGCAGGATCCACGTGCAACAGTGTTTTATTTAAATAAACTCAAAACTAAACAGACTTGGTAACCAGACTCAGGAACAGGACAGCGTGCATACAGCATTACAACAATACAAGAACTCACAAAGACTGGACTGAAACACAGGGCTAAATACAGGGGCAAACGATCTAAACAGGATAACAAGGGGGCGTGGTTAACGGGAAACACCTGGGAAGACTTAAACAATCAACCAATGACACAACAGACAGGGGAACACAAGGCAAGATCACATGACTAGAACAGGGGATCACATGACAGACAAGAACCAGGGACAAGAAACAAAACCCAAACCGTGACACTTTCTTTCTTTCTTTGTATTTAATCTTTATTTCTTTCTAACTAACTAATCTTTATTTATTTCTAACTAATCTATCTTTCTTTCTTTCTAACTAATCTATCTTTCTTTCTAACTAATATATTTTTCTTTTTCTTACTGATCTATCTTTCTTTCTAACTAATCTATTTTTCTTTCTTTCTTTCTTACTAATCTATCTTTCTTTCTAACTAATATTTCTTTCTAACTAATCTTTCTTTCTAACTGATCCATCTTCCTTTCTTTCTAATTAATCCATCTTTCTTTCTAACTAATTTTCTTTCTTTCTTTCTTTCTTTCTTTCTTTCTTTCTTTCTTTCTTTCTTTCTTTCTTTCTTTCTTTCTTTCTTTCTTTCTTTCTTTCTTTCTTTCTTTCTTTCTTTCTTTCCAACTAATCTCTTTCTTTCTTTCTCTCTTTCTTTCTTACTGATCTATCTTTCTTTCTAACTAATCTTTCTTTCTTTCTTTCTTACTAATCTATCTTTCTTTCTAAATAATCCATCCTTCTTTCTTTCTGACTAATCCATCTTTCTTTCTTTCTTTCTTTCTTTCTTTCTTTCTTTCTTTCTTTCTTTCTTTCTTTCTTTCTTTCTTTCTTTCTTTCTTTCTTTCTTTCTTTCTTTCTTTCTTTCTGACTAATCCATATTTCTTTTTAACTAATCTTTGTTTCTTTCTAACTAATCTATCTTTCTTTCTAACTAATCTTTCTTTCTTACTGATCTTTCTTTCTAACTAATCTTTCTTTCTTTCTTACTGATCTTTCTTTCTTTCTAACTAATCTATCTTTCTTTCTAACTAATCTTTCTTTCTTTCTTACTAATCGATCTATCTATCTATCTATCTATCTTTCTTTCTAACTGATCCATCTTCCTTTCTTTCTAATTAATCCATCTTTCTTTCTAACTAATTATCTTTCTTTCTTTCTTTCTTTCTTTCTTTCTTTCTTTCTAATCTATCTTTCTTTCTAAATAATCCATCCTTCTTTCTTTCTGACTAATCTTTCTTTCTTTCTTTCTTTCTTTCTTTCTTTCTTTCTTTCTTTCTTTCTTTCTTTCTTTCTTTCTTTCTTTCTTTCTTTCTTTCTTTCTTTCTTTCTTTCTGACTAATCCATATTTCTTTTTAACTAATCTTTGTTTCTTTCTAACTAATCTATCTTTCTTTCTAACTAATCTTTCTTTCTTACTGATCTTTCTTTCTAACTAATCTTTCTTTCTTTCTTGCTGATCTTTCTTTCTTTCTAACTAATCTATCTTTCTTTCTAACTAATCTTTCTTTCTTTCTTACTAATCGATCTATCTATCTATCTATCTTTCTTTCTTTATTTCTTACTGATCTATCTTTCTTTCTAACTAATCTTTCTTTCTTTCTTTCTAACTAATCTATCTTTCTTTCTTTCTAACTAATCTTTCTTTCTTTCTTTCTTTCTTTCTTTCTTTCTTATGTTTCTTTCTTTCTTTCTAACTAACTAATCTTTCTTTCTAACCGATCCATCTTTCTTTCTTTCTTTCTTTCTTTCTTTCTTTCTTTCTTTCTTTCTTTCTTTCTTTCTTTCTAACTAATCCATCTTTCTTTCTAACTAATCCATCTTTCTTTCTAACTAATTATCTTTCTTTCTTTCTTTCTAACTAATCTTTCTTTCTTTCTTTCTTACTAATCTTTCTTTCTTTCTACCTAATCTTTCTTTCTTTTTTCTTTCTTTCTTTCCAACTAATCTCTTTCTTTCTTTCTCTCTTTCTTTCTTTCTAACTAATCTTTCTTTCTTTCTTTCTTTCTTTCTTACTAATCTATCATTCTTTCTAAATAATCCATCCTTCTTTCTTTCTGACTAATCCATCTTTCTTTCTTTCTTTCTTTCTTTCTTTCTTTCTTTCTTTCTTTCTTTCTTTCTTTCTTTCTTTCTTTCTTTCTTTCTTTCTTTCTTTCTTTCTTTCTGACTAATCCATATTTCTTTTTAACTAATCTTTGTTTCTTTCTAACTAATCTATCTTTCTTTCTAACTAATCTATCTTTCTTTCTAACTAATCTATCTTTCTTTCTAACTAATCTTTCTTTCTTTCTTTCTTACTGATCTTTCTTTCTAACTAATCTTTCTTTCTTTCTTACTTATCTTTCTTTCTTTCTAACTAATCTATCTTTCTTTCTAACTAATCTTTCTTTCTTTCTTACTAATCGATCTATCTAACTATCTATCTTTCTTTCTTTCTTTCTTTATTTATTTCTTACTGATCTATCTTTCTTTCTAACCAATCTTTCTTTCTTTCTAACTAATCTATCTTTCTTTCTTTCAAACTAATCTTTCTTTCTTTCTTATGTTTCTTTCTTTCTTTCTTTCTAACTAACTAATCTTTCTTTCTAACTGATGAATCTTTCTTTCTTTCTTTCTTTCTTTCTTTCTTTCTTTCTTTCTTTCTAACTAATCCATCTTTCTTTCTTTCTAACTAATTATCTTTCTTTCTTTCTAACTAATCTTTCTTTCTTTCTAACTAATCTTTCTTTCTTTCTAACTAATGTTTCTTTCTTTCTATCTATCTTTCTTTCTTTCTAACTAATCCATATTTCTTTCTTTCTTATGTTTCTTTCTTTCTATCTCTTTCTTTCATTCTTTCTTTCTAACTAATCTTTCTGTCTTTCTATCTTCCTTTCTAACTAATATTTCTTTCTTTCTAGCTAACTCTCCTTCTTTCTACCTAATCTTTCTATTGTTTTCTACCTCATCTTTGTTTCTTTCATCCTTACTAATCTTTTTTCTACTTCATTTCTTCTTTCTAGTCTTTCTCTCTTTCTAACTAATTTTTCTTTTTTTCTTTCTAATTAATCTTTCTTATCTTTCTTCTTTATCTAATCTTTCTTTCATTCTAACTAATCTTTCTTTCTTTCATTCTTTCTAACTAATATTTCTTTTTTTCTAACTAATCTTTCTATCTGTCTAACTAATCTTTCTTTTCTTTCTAACTTATCATTTTCCTTCTTTCTAACTATTCTTTCTTTTTTTCTAACTAATCCATCTATCAAACTTTAAACTACTTTAAACTTCAAACTATTTTAAACTTCATCAAACTCTCTGGTCTCAAACTTTTTTTTCTAGTTATTATTTTACTACCTTTTGGGCACTTTTGGGGCCCTTAACATGCTTGAAAACTCTTGAAACTTTGCACACGGGTCAGAGCCCGCGCCCATCAGGGCCGGGCTGAAGCTGGTACCCGGGCGTGGCAGGGGGGCTCGACAGCGCCCCCTGGAATGGGGTTTGAACACTTGTCCATATATCAAACACGCTTGCATTCTAAGTTTTACGTCAGCCCAACAGGAAGTTGGCTATTTAGGGTTGTTTGGAAACGCACGCTCAGGAATTTGAAACACTTCTCCTAGGGAATTCACCCGATCATCACCAAACTTGGTGTGCATGAACTCAAGACATTGAGGATGAAAAATTGCCAGGGGATTTTTGATATCTCAAACGGTTTGGCCGTGGCGAGGAAACGAATATATTGTGAATAATGGAAACAGAAAGTGTGTTATAACTTCTTTATAGATTAATTGATCTTGATGAAACTTCAGTAGTGTGTTCATTGTTAGAGGCGGATCACATGGATGTGTCTATTGTGAGTCAAAGTTATAGCGCTACCAACTGGCAGCAGGAAGTGTCACTTTCAAAATGCTTTTAAATCACCCTCTTATTTTTACCCGATTTGCGTCAAACTTTATGTGTATAATGTAAACACACGCCAGATGTAGACCTGTGAAAGGATTATTGATATCTTAAATACTGTTGCCATGGCAACGCATCAAACTTTAATATTCTTTTTGGATGCTTTTGAGACTCTTAACATTCTTCAAATTGCATGAAACTCGACAGACACATCTCATTTATTACCTAGTAGACATGTGCAAAGTTTCATAAACGGGCGTGGTACAGGGGCTCAGTAGCGCCACCTTTTGACAAAAGTGGGGGGTTAGTTTTATCTACAGTAACAAAACTCGGTATGTATATTGTACTCTTCAAGCCGGACAACTTTCTAATTTAAAGTCATTAGCTACGGCCGCCTAGCTCCGATAGGCGTGGCGACGAGACGCAGTGTCTCGCTCCCTTCTCGGGGAACAAGGGTTACAGTCGTAACCCGAGACGTTCCCCTTCGAGGGAACTCGCACTGTGTCGTCGTTGTGACGACACTTTGAGGAACGTAATGGCCACTATGCCACACCGAAATCACGCCCGCCCTAGTGTGAGGTTGTGGCCTGGCTTCACTCTGGAGACCTTTGCCAGTATGGACTTCACGCGCGCAGGTGACATCTGTGCCCGCATCGTCGTGGAGTCTCATACAACTCCCAGGAACGTAGTCCTCTGGGAGGGCGTCAACACACTCTTCTTTGTGTTGAGTCTCAACCCCAGGCTCTGGATGTGGGCGTGGACGACATCTAAATGCCGAATCGCCAGCTCTCGTGACTGGGCCAGTATCAGCCAGTCGTCGATGTAGTTGGGCACCCTGACGCCCTCGAGCCTCAGGGGTGCTAGAGCTGCATCCATGCATTTTGTAAAAGTGCAAGGGGAGAGAGCTAGGCCGAACGGAAGAACACTATATTGGTACGCTTCGCCCCCGAAAGCGAACCTCAGGAACTTCCGGTGACATGAAAGGATGGATATATGGAATTATGCCTCCTTCAGATCTATGATGACGAACCAGTCCTCGAACTGGATCTGACTCACGATGGCTGGAATTGTGAGCATCTTGAACCTGAATCTCCGAAGAGAACGATTCAAGTGCCTGAGGTCTATTATTGCAACCCCCCATCCTTCTTGGGAACTATGAAGTACCGGCTGTAGAGCCCGGACTCCCTGTCTGGCAGAGGAACACATTCTATGGCCTCCTTGATCAACAGGGATTGTACTTCCTGTTCCATAACACGAACCTGCTCTGGGCCGACCACAGTCCAGACCACCCCATTGAACTTCGGGGGAGGGGAGCTGAACTGCAGCCTGTAACCCAGCTCTACAGTACGCAGGGCCCACGCAGATATATTCGGAAGGCATGACTATGCGCAGAGATAATCTACCAAGGGAACCAGCCTCTCGAGGCTGGCCTCGGGTGTTAACCGAGACTCGTTCCTGACCCCCTGAAGCGGCTGACCGGCAGGGAGCAGTCAAGAACGATTTTCGGTGTGCGGACCCGTTCGCTGCCCAGCCACAAGTCTTAGTAGAGGTGGCTGGAGCGGTGCGCGTACGCAGGAAAACAGTGAGGCCCGAAGCGTACTGGACGGCGGGAACACAGCACTGATTTCCCGCGAGCTCCGGGATGGAGGCGACCTCGATAGCTCCACCCCGGGGGGGGTCAGCTCTCAGCGGTACAGCCGCGACTAGGACCGCTTGGAGGAAGCCTTCTTTGCCTGAAGGACGGTTCTCAGGTCGACATTAGGCTCAGAAGGCTTACCTCGAGAGCGGCGCCTCCGTTGACAAGCTCCCTCGGGAGGGGCGCTGGCGGCGACACTCTCTCTTTGCACTTGACGGTGCGAGGAGCTGGCAGGCGGCTGAGGCTGCCCTTTTGAGGCAGCCTTTCCCGAGGAGCCAGAGCGGCGAGGGAGGTACTAACGGAAAGCCTCCGACTGCCTTTTCACTTCCTGAAACCTCTCGAACGGGGAATCGAGAAGAAAATGCTTCTCTTTCTGCTTCATCCCCGACAAATTTAACCAAAGATGTCTCGCCACACACACCATACCAGCCATGGAGCGGCCAATGGCACGGGCCGTCTCCTTGGTGATGTGGAGAGACAGGTCGGTGGCTTTCCTCAGCTCCAAGATATCATTAGGAGAGGGACCCTCGCCCTCACCCAGCTCCTTAAGGAGGTCAGCTTGATAGGCCTTCAAGACCGCCATAGTGTGCAGGCAGCTACCAGCCCTCCCAGCCGCGAAATAAGCTCTGCCCACCAGTGAGGATGTAATGCGGCATGGCTTGGTGGGCAGTACCGGGGCCTTAAGGGAGGATACAGCCTCGGGGGAAAGATAGCTCGCGAGAGCCTCCTCCACCCGAGGCATTTTCCCATAGCCGCCGCCCCCAGCACGCTCAGCCGCCCCCAGCACATTAGAGAAATCGAGCACTGGGGGGGTTGGAGAGCCTGGCTGAAAATGGTTTTTCCCATGACTTGCACACCTCATTGTGCAAGTCAGGAAAAAATGGAAGGCCCCGGCGTGGAGGTTGAGACCGGCGCCTATAAAACCGTTCATCCAGCTTACTAGGCGGCTGAATTTCTGGTTCTTCTTGTGGCCAGTCTAAATTTAATTTGGCCACAGCGCGGGTCAAAACATCCACCAGCTCCTCTTGAGCGGGTGCGTGAAGCGGTGGATTAAGCTCAACATCACCCACCCCGATGCTTAACACATCTGATTCATCAGAACCGGATAAATGAAGCATCTGTTCATCCACCTCGCGGGTAGAAACTGCATCGCGGGCTTACACACGGGGCGGGAGAACATCTGAATCTTCAGCCGAGGATCGGGAAGATGCCGAAGCAGTCCTGTGTCCCGCTGAAAGATCCATCTGTGAGCCCCACGATCTGCGGCGTCGCGCTGCCTCGGCAACCACGGGCCCAGAACCGCGAGGCTCGCGAGCCTGGCCGCTTGACTCATCAAACATGGCTAGCCACGAGCGCAAAGCCCTTGGCGTGCAGCACGCTAGAGCGGCTCTCGAGGGAGCCGCTTGTAGCGAGTGTGAGAAGCTGCTGCTCAGGGCTTTGTGCTCGCGGCTGGCCGTCTTTGATGAGTCACGACAACGACGAGTTCCCTCGAAGGGGAACTGGTTCCAAAGCGGCACCAACTCTTTGCTGGACTAGAACCGTTCTTTTACCACGTCATGCTTAGGTCGGGGGCTGGGGGCGGGTTTAGATGTGTTCTAAACATCTTTTCTACTAACCATAATATAGGATCGCAAAGCCAGGAGAAACATTTGCAGAAACACGATGAAGTCCGCCATTGTAATTGTTATGCTCGAAGTTGGCGCAAGCGTTTCTAGTTTTTTTTATTTTTTTATTTTATTGAAAACATTATGTAAGCAAAGAAGAAAACAGTTACAATATAGAACAAATAAATGGAAAGAAAAAAGACACAAGACAGGGGTATATAACTAATCAGAAAAGATTCCATATCAAAGGAAAAGATTAAAAGACTTACATATTTCAATTGTTTTTAAAGCCTTCTTGGTACAGAGATAATCCTAAAGTAATGTTGTACTTGCAAGCGTTTCTAGCTAAGATGTATGGCGACGTACACAGTGACGTAACGACGTCGTTCGCTGGGCGCTCTAGTCAGTGGAAAAACAAACAGGTTCCGAGAAGGTTCGCAAGTTGAACCAACTCCGAACCAACTTTGAACCAGCACCAGTTCCGATCCAGTTCTTTTTTGGTGGAAAAGGGGTATCAGTGGGGAGCGGGGAGGGGCTCTTCGAGTGATAGTTTAGTTTAAACACAAAATCATACATAGGGCCATACTGCCCTCTTGTGTCCAAAATTATATTTATATATACATATATTTGGTATGTGACTGAGGATATTTTCCCGCCGGTAAATCGACGTGTGACACCAGCCAGAGCTTTTAAATACAGATGTCCACATGGACATTGATAATGATGGCGTGTGCAGAGCACGAGGGAATATCTATAGAAGTAGGAATGAACAAAAAAAACGTTCGCTCTGTTCTGCCCGCTCATCGCAGTGGACGGCACCGTTATAAATGCCCGTGCAGCCGTTAGTTTTATTTCAAAATTAGTGCCTTTTCTGGGGCTGATTGCTTGAATTGTGAGTTCAATAGCCTATTATTCTTCATGGAAAACACAACAACAAAAGAGTATAATGACAGATTCGCTTAAATAGGCGCTTTTACACAAAATATCCCTTCATCATCTATTCAGTTTAAATAGCGATAAATTTCGCTCTATTCACGTTTGGTGTAAACACAGCATAATGAGCAGGCTGCGATGTCAAAATTGCAAAGCTGTAGTGTGTGTGTGTGCGCGAGAGAGGCGAGCGGGCGCGATCGAACTGTGTGTCTGTGTGTGTGTGTGTGTGTGTGTGAGTGTGAGTGTGTGTGTGTGAGAGAGAGAGAGAGAGAGAGAGAGATAGAGAGAGAGAGAGAGTGTGTGTGTGTGTGTGTGTGTGTGTGTGTGTGAGAGAGAGAGAGAGAGAGAGAGAGAGGCACGATCAAACTGTGTGTGTGTGTGTGTGTGTGTGTGTGTGTGTGTGTGTGTGTGTGTGTATGTGTGTGTGTGTTTGAGAGAGAGAGAGAGAGAGAGAGAGAGGCGCGGGTGTCGAACTGTTTGTGAGAGAGAGAGAGAGAGAGAGAGAGGCGCAGGCGCGATCGAACGTCCTGGTTGCCCCCCTGAAGGAGGGAACGGAGGACATAGTCGACGGTCGACTGAATGGGGATCTCGCTAGAGAGCCTATCCTCTTCGAGTACTATTAAACAGGCCAATGTAATTGGCGTGCGTGATTCGCATCACATACTCCGCCCCCGCGGTGCGGGTATAAATACGGAAGTGGATGCACGCACTAGTTGCTTTTCGCTGAGGAGCCGAGAGTAACCCGGGGTCAGCGGTGGTCCAGCGGTAGTGGCAATGGGACTGCGTCCTCCGTTCCCTCCTTCAGGGAACGGTGGGTTGCATACGCAACCAGGACGTTCCCTTTCAGTCGATAACGTCAGACGTAGTCAACGGTCGACTGAATGGGGATAACCTTTGAAAACGCCACAAACGCTGCCACCTTCCAGTGCCTAAACCTAAGCCTCATGATGCCCCCGCAAATTTAAGGCGGGGAAGGACAGGGCTTAGGCCAGGGAAGTCACTGCTGTTCCTACAGGACCACTGGGAAAGCGGTCCCCGTACATTGGAAGGAGGGGACGCTGCGGAAGCCATATCCAACCCAGAGGGAGGTAACGTGGAAAATACACATATGAACTGGGCGGAAACCGGGCAGTCTAACATATGGAATTTCACTGGGGTGGCTCCAGCCTAAGACGGGGGTAGA
The DNA here is from genome assembly GCF_051911475.1 of Siphateles boraxobius. Taxonomy (NCBI): domain Eukaryota; kingdom Metazoa; phylum Chordata; class Actinopteri; order Cypriniformes; family Leuciscidae; genus Siphateles; species Siphateles boraxobius. The sequence goes on from NW_027509197.1 coordinate 5,619,809, forward strand.
CACACCGGACAGTGACGGCAGAGAGACTCTGCCGAGGGAAGACACTGGCTCACCGCAGGGAGCCGTATCGTGGAAGATTACACATATGGGGTCGCCGTAGGGACCGCAACATATGGACCCAGCCTAACACAGGTTCCACACTGCTTACGAGTGGTAGGCCTAACACCAGACGTTCCGCACGTCCGACGTCGGAGGTGTGTGGAGGATCTCAACAGGGTTCAATTTTAAGGGAACTCAACTGGAGTAGAAAGGCGCACGTATCCAGTCCATAGGAGGGGAATGGCGCAGCAAGCCGACACTTGAACCGGGCTCACGTTGAAACTGGCTTCATGAGAAGGGAGCCCACGGGAAGCAGCTGTTCAACTAGGTGTCGTCCAGCCCCCAACTCTAGAATCTGTTTTAGCAAAGCATATCGTCAACGCCCAGGCGGAGCACTTTACACTCATCATAGAGGAGCTCAACACCTAAGTGGACATGTTGCATCTCGGATTTTTACCGAAATGAAGGCAAGCACTAGTGCGACTTTGCATGGAAACAGCCTTCCCTCTCTGCTGAATTCCAACAGATATTTGTAGAGCTGGTCTGAGGTCTATGGCTTGCGTTCTGTACACGTCCAAGCGAACGGACAGAGAAGCCAGGGCTGGATCTGCCTCCTCCAGGGCAGCGCTTGCAGGCTCATCCACCGGCAGCCTCGGCTGCCCGTTTCAGCATAGCTGATAATTCTGGATCCGGCTCGGACAACATTGAACTCCCGGTGGGAGACAATGCAGCCGAGTCATCATCTCTAGAAGCATCTCCGATGCTGCAATCGACGTCCTGTCCTCCAGGGGAGCCCCGAGTGAAACCGCTGGCCCACCCATTACAGATGGACCAGCAGACAACACAGGAGGCTCCAGTGGTTGCAGTGGAAGGGAGGAGTGAGGAGCCCACAGGGAATGGTTACCGGGCGGGACATCCAACACTATCCTCCGGTCACCCATCCCACACAGCACCCGTGCAGGGTGGGGCATGGTAATGGGGACTCGCTCTCCGTGTTTAACGAAGGCGAGTCTCGCCCTCAACACTGCAACAGTCATGTTCCCACAGTGAAAACATGAGCTGTCCACAAAAGCTGTCTCAGCGTGCTGTAAGCCCAAACACGTGACACAACAGTTGTGACCATCAGAGAGAGACAGGGAACGACCGCACCCAGAAACGCACGGACGGAATGACATCTTGAAAAAGACGCAAACGCACCCGTGTTGCTCTTTCAGAAAATAGGACCGTCACCAGTGCCGGAGCACACAGGGGAATGACCGCGGCAACACTGAACAGAGAACTGAAACAGTGAAGCACTCACTTTTCCGCCCTCTAACCAGCCATCAACACACACAAACATTTAGAAATTTGTTGCTGTTAAAACAGCAGTTGAGAGCTCAAAGCTCGCGATCACTGCTGCACTCGCGCTGTAGAACACCAGCACTGGGAGAGTCTTCCTGAAGAACACCGACACACTCGCTCGTTGTAGACAACAGCACTCTCAGAGACATCAAACGATCAGCTCCGATGCGAATCACGCACGTCAATTACATTGGCTCGTTCAATAGTACTCGAAGAGGATAGGCTCTCTAGCGAGATCCCCATTCAGTTGACCGTCGACTACGTCTGACGTTATCGACTGAAAGGGAACTGTGTGTGTGTGAGTGAGAGAGAGACGCGGGCGCGATTGAACAGTGGAAGCATAAAAACATACTCCGTCATTTTGTTCATACAGGACATCATTCAAACTGCAAATTGTTTACTTATATTTGTGTACACTCGCAATGAAACACAAAATGCATTTGTCACACTCTAAACTCTTGTCAAACTGTAACCTATAACTGTCACCCAAACAAACACACACACAAACACACACAAACACACACACACACACACACACACAGGGCCGGCCCGAGGCATAAGCGAACTAAGCGGCTGGGCCCCCCAATCGAGTTTAAATTTTTGTTTTTTTTAGATGACTTAAACCACAAGTGACATAAATGAATGAATGAATATGAATGAATGAATAATTCAAGACAAGAAAATTCTGATTTCATGATCAATATACCTGCCAACAATTGTGTCTGCCAGCGTTTAAGTCATGCGCATAATCTAGACCCCGATGAGTGCATAGACAATTCGTGCGCAACTGCGCATAGTCACGGTATCGGTTTAAGTTGGAGAAAATAGCCGCAGGGGAACTTAAAGGTGCAATGTGTAAAAAATTTGAGTATCTATTAACAGAAATGCAATATGACATCCATAACTATGTTGTCAGTGGTGTATAAAGAACTTACTTAATAAACCGTAATGTTTTTATTACCTTAGAATGAGACATTTATATCTACATAACCGCGGGAATCCCCTTCTATGAAGGTCGACATATTGTGACGTCATGTTTCTACCGTAGCCGACAGCGAACAAACAGCGCTACAGAGCGCGTTTCGTCAGAACCTTGAAAGAGAAGCAGCAGAAAGCTAGAAGCTAGCCATAAACACCGTGAGTAGTGACTTTTCCCTTGTCAGTGGTGTAAAATATGTAGTTGGATTGTTTCATGTAACTTAGTTCTTCTCCCTCGCTGTGTTATGGCTTTTCTATGTGGGGATAAATGTGCTGCACATTCGTGAGACAGCTGATTAGTACTCTTGTCATTGACCGTAAAACAGTAACGTTACAGGAATCACCAACCCGTCGATCTTGGAAGCATTTTAAGTCGATTGCGAAGAGTTTTCAAAATCAGAGAAAAAAACCCTATTGTGTGTAGTAAATGGTGTCTAGGGGATGCGGAGGCGCGTGCGCTGTTACAATCATGCCATTTTTGCCGCACGCACCTTTGGGCTCATGCGGACGCGTCGAGTTTAAACAAGGCTTTACGCTTTAACCAGCTCAGCCACAGTAACAGTTCATATTGAGCCAGCTAAACGTTTACTTTCCTGTTAGAAACAATATATAGTTGCATAGTTTCATGTGGTTCTTCTCCCTCGCTGTATTATGGGTTTGCTATGTGGGGGGAAATGTAAAGCCTGTTCCCTTTCGTTGTCACTCCGAGTTACGTCGGATGACGACGAATGGGGTTTCGCTTAGAACACCTATCGACTTCGAGTATTACAAAACGAGCCGATGCCAAAGAAATGCCATGGGTCTGCAGAATTTGCATAGCGTAACTCCGCCCCACCTCGTGGGTATAAAAGGAGGAAGCCAGCAACATGCAGATATGTTTTCGCTTCGGAGCCAAGAGTATTTCTTCACTCCACAGTCATCTCTGACTTCGCTCTACGAGACAAGCTTCTCTCTCCGGTGTTGGTGTGACGGCGATCTGCAGCGAGCTCACAGTGCCTGCTGATCTGTGGAGTGATCTGCCAGTGTGTGTGTGTATCTCCCTGTGCGCTTCAACATCGCGGAGTTTTTTTCTCCTCTCATAAAAGAGCTCGCACGTGGCACGTCTTTTTAAAGACGGCTCGCCCGTGCATTTCTGGTTGCAGCGGACTGGTATCGGACTCTGATGGGCACGAGAGCTGTCTAGTGTGTTTGGGCTTTGATCATGCTTGAACAGCGCTCGTGGGTGACTCATGTTCTCGCTGGGAAGGTGATCATCGCGTCATATATAGGTCGAGACTCGGTGAACTCGCAAGAGTGAGAGTCCCCTCATCCACCCCCTGATCTTCGGCTGGTGGCCAGGGTGACCTGAGGGTTACCGTCTGGAACAAGGCGCCGACTATGTGTCCGCGACCCCAGCCCCCCTCTTCAATGACGGTGCCCGCTAGTGAACTGTTGATTCCCGTGAGTCTACCTTCTGGTGGCCCGCGTGTTTCAGTTGAAGCTACAGAGGAAGATGCCATGTCTGTTGCAGCATCACTAGGTGGGTTTGAGTCTCACCTAGGTGGTCATTCTGTTGGTTCACCTGACCCAGATGCTCATGGACCTGCACGAGGGCGGGACTGACCCAGGGCTCTTCACTGAGCTGCGCGCCGTCACTGACCTTGCTCTCCGAGCGACGAAAGTGGCCGTACGCTCCCTGGGTCAGGTTATGCTCACCATTCTGTGGCTGAACCTGTCTGATGTGCTGGATGTCGCGCGGACCCGTCTTTCCGACATTCCCATATCCCAGGTCGGCCTCTCCGGCGGTACGGTTGAGGGCTTGCCCAACAGCTCTCAGCCGCCCATGAGCAGACTGACGTTGATTCTGTCCCGACGGCCCCGCCGTCCGCTCAGATCCCTCGGTCTGCCCACCGCCGAAGGCGTCCTCCCGCGGCTCCCACCCCGCCCGTTCACCCGGGCCGGCTCTGGGGGCCGCGGGCGGACGCCACAGCCCTCTCCAGCCCCGCCCCCCGCTACACGCCGGGTTAAGCGGCGCTCTTGAGACAGGCTCCTCGGGGATGGAGCAGACTGAGGTTGACTCTGTCCCGACGGCCCCGCCGTCCGCTCAGATCCCTCGGTCTGCCCACCGCTGAGGGCGCCCCCCGCGGCTCCCACCCCGCCCGTTCACCCGGGCCGGCTCTGGAGGCCGCGATCGGATGCCACAGTCCTCTCCAGCCCCGCCCCCCGCTACACGCTGGGTTAAGCGGCGCTCTTGAGATGGGCTCCTCAGAGATGGGACTCAGTTCTTTCCAGGAGTTGGTAGCAGGACCACTCCTTTCCCCGGGCGAGGGCCGGGGAAGAATCCTTATTCTCCAAAGAACTGACTCTCCCGTCTCTGAGCACAGAGAGTTCTCGGACGTCACAGAGCGCCGCCCACAAGCCGTACTCTCCTCGTCCCCCTCTGTCCCAGAGGTGGTTGCCACGGCGTGCCGTCCACGGACCATCTGTCGCCAGACCCCTGGCAGAGCAGGCCCTCGCGGGACGACCAGCCTGGTCCTCCCCTGGCCCCCTCTGCCAGGGCGCGGTTGCTAACTGTGCCCCCACATCGGGCCGCTATGCCGTCCACGTCTGGGCCAGTTACTCCGCTTCGCTGCCCCTCCGGTGGGACGTCTGTGGTTCACATGATCGCGCTGGTTCAGTTCCTGGGAGCCTGGTTAGAGCTTCCCCGTCTGTCCCGCTGGGTCGTGCGAACCATCAGGCTCGGCTATGCAATTCAGTTCGCACGGTCTCCTCCCCGCTTGGGGAGTCTGCTCCACTTTGGTCGGTGGCTATGCCCCCATCATGAGAGCAGAGATTGCCACCCTGCTGGCGAAGGGTGCAATCGAGACTGTCCCTCCAGCCGAGATGAGGTCCGGCTTCTACAGCCCCTACTTCATTGTCCCCAAGAAAACCGGTGGGTTACGGCCAATCCTGGACTTGCGCGTGCTGAACCGCTCCCTTCACAGGATGCCGTTCAAGATGCTCACCGCCAAACGCGTTTTCGAATGCATACGGCCCCAGGATTGGTTTGCAGCGATCGACCTGAAGGACGCCTACTTTCATGTCTCCATTCTTCCTTGACACAGACCGTTCCTTCGGTTTGCTTTCGAGGGGCAGGCATACCAGTACGCGGTTCTCCCTTTCGGGCTAGCCCTGTCTCCTCGCATCTTCACGAAGGTCGTCGAGGCTGCCCTTGTTCCCCTTCGGGAACACGGGGTTCGCATCCTGAGTTATATCGACAACTGGCTGATCCTAGCTCACTCTCGAGTTCAGGTTTGCGAACACAGGGACCTAGTGCTTCGGCACCTAGCGCGTCTGGGCCTTAGGGTCCACTGGGAGAAGAGCAACCTTTGCCCCGTGCAGAGGATCTCTTTTCACGGTATGGACATCGACTCTGTCGCCATGTCCGCGCAGCTTACGAGCGAGCGCGAGCCACTGCTGACTTGCCTGAGACAATTCGAGGGCAGGAGTGCGGTTCCACCGAAACTCTTTCAGAGGCTCCTGGGGCATATGGCATCTGCAGCCGTGGTCACGCCGCTCGGATTGTTTCATATGAGACCGCTTCAGCTTTGGCTTCGCGACCGAGTCCCGAGGTGGGCATGGCAACACGGCACGCTCCGAGTACCAGTTACTCCCACCTGTCGTTAGTTCTTCACCCCGTGGTCGAACCTCAGTTTTCTCAGGGCGGGTGTCCCCCTGGAATGAGCTTCCCGGCATGTTGTTGTCTCAACAGATGCCTCCACCACGGCTCCATCCCCAGTCGGTCCAGCTGATTTGGGACCAGTTCGGGGACGCACAGATAGATCTGTTTGCCTCCCACGACTCGACCCATTGCGCCCAGTTTTATTCCCTGACCGAGGGCACGCTCGGCACGGATGCTCTGGCGCACAGCTGGCCGCAGGGCCGCAAGTATGTGTTTCCCCCAGTGAGCCTTCTTGCGTAGACCTTGCGCAAGGTCAGGGAGGACGAGGAGCAGGTCATTCTGGTCGCGCCGTACTGGCCCGCCCGGACCTGGTTCTCCAAACTAGCCCCCCCCCCCCGACAGCACCTCCCTGGCCGATCCCTCTGAGGAAGAACCTTCTTTCTCAGGGACGGGGCACCCTATGGCACCCTCGTCCCGATCTCTGGAACCTCCACGTGTGGCTCCTCGATGGGACGAGGCAGGTTTGAGTACCCTACCACCAGCGGTGGTGGCTACCATCACTTCCGCTAGGGCGTCGTCCACGAGACACGTCTATGCGTTGAAGTGGAACCTCTTCGGGGTAATTCAGGGTAACACTTGTAAGGGGTGTACAGTTAAAGACCCAGAACCAGATATGAAGAATGAAGACCCAGAGTCAGAATTATAAAAAATTAAAGAAAATATTTACTGAAGATAGTTTGCAGTTTCATCAGCAGAAGTCAGCTTCAATACTCGCACAGGAGTTCGTAGGCCGCCCCGCTTACAGTTACAAAGATCACAGCAGTTATACGATTTCCAAGGTCTAAGCTACGTCATTGCTTACAGGATGAATGATTCTCAATGGCTATGAAATAGATAAACACAGTAATTTTCCACACATATACAGATAGACTGAAGCATATCTCCATCGATTATGCAGCTGAAGTTAGGCACGTCATGACCTTCCAGGTCGCAGACAGTGGCGGTTTTAGGCACGGGCGAACCGGGCAGTTGCCCGGGGCGGCATTTTTTCATGTCACATGGGGGGCGGCACGAGCAGTTAAAAAAAAATCCTCTGCGCCGCGAAGTGGTTTTCTATTATATCATTTCACTGTGTGGGGAATTGGCAAATTGGCGCCCCTACTTGAAGTTGCCGTGTGTGACGCCGGTTTCACACTGCACGCGTTAGCAGTGCGTATTTTTTTCGGCGCCCATGTTAACAGATTAGAGCATTCACACACCGCACGCAGAGGCGGTGCAGCAGCGCGTAGCAGGAGCACTGTATCAGCAATACTCTAATGGAATTAGTGGGCTAAAGTCAGTCACACCACTTCGACTTTCTTCCTAAATAACGCACATTTCATTCATAATATTATAAATACAGGCCTATAGTTATAGCAAATTTTTGTTTTTATGAATTCTGAAAATGGCTTATAAAAAGAAGTAATACAAAACGATTATGTGGGTCACCTCACCAAGGTGAATTGGTTTAGTCTTGACTTCTGGTCGTGACTCGTTACGTGAGTGACAGTGTTGGGGGCGGGGGATGGGAAATCTGTTGATTGTCGAGTGCCAAATAAACAGAGATGGACAGGAAGAGGTCAAAGCCATCAGGTGCACAATTTAGAAAAAAAAAGAAAAGAAGAAGAGGAGAAACGAGCAAAAACTATGTTCTCTCTGTGGTATGATTACGGTAGGCTATCCATGTTGTCATGAATGAAGGGCTAATGTTAATTGTGGGTAACTCGTCTCTTACATTTCTTAGCCTTTTTGCTATGATGATTGTTATGCTTACAACAATAATTAGGTTTTAAGTCAACAAACACGAGATCTAATTTCACCATAATATTGTGCTTTTCAACAAAACTGTTACAAGTTCAGTTATTATTTATTTCCATCAGTTGGGTTAACGTTAGGCCCTGTAATTAGCCAACGGAATTTTCAAATCTGTAGGTAGTTTCAAGTATACTTTTCTTGACCTCATCTACAGTGGTACAATAACATTTTAATGACTAATTCAATTTGTACCTCTGTAGTTGAGGTCAAGAAAAATATTCATGACACAGTTATAATGGCCTCATGATGACAGCCAATGTTCTGTTCTTAGTGCAATAGTGTAATGATTCTCTTTAGTGTTTTCACATTTGTGTGATAAAGTATTTGTGCTATAGAATATGTATTCTATATTTTATTTGTATATTATTCTTAATGTTTTATATTATTGTTGCTCTCTGCTCTTGTTAATGTTTTTATATATCTGATTGTATATATTTTTTGGCACATTTATGTATATAGTGTATATTAAAGTTCTGATAACTTACACTGTCATAGTTTGTGCAGAATTGTGTCCACTGTCCTTTGGCAATGATGGATGTAATGAAGGATTTGTGCAATTGAGAAATATAATGTTCTCTTTAACTTTAGTTGTTATGATAAAATATGACTGTTTGTGGATAATTTTGTGTTTTATTTTTATTTTTTTATTTATTTTTTGTAAGGGGGGTGCTCGAAGGTGGTCTCGCCCAGGGTGTAATTCAATGTAGAACCGCCACTGGTCGCAGATTTGGGTTGCTGGGCGCCAGCATGTCCAGAACAACAACTCAGTCAATCTCCAATAACGCCAGTGGTTCCTTAACCTGTAACCAAGAAGACTAACACACACACCGACACACAGCTTTTCCAAGGTTGGATTTGGCCAGGCTCTCACTATAAACAGGAGAGTCCTCTCAAAACATCAAGATAATGCGTTCTTTCTCTCAAGGATAGCTAAACTTTAGTCTAACTGGAAAGAAAGGCTTTAACAAAGAAATGGCCCCTTAAACTATTGGCTTCAATGACCCCTATATGTTTAAACACATTGAAGACCTTTCTCAAACACAAAACAAGTCCCTATTTCATTTCTGGAGGCTGGGTTAAATAAGCAAGCACTGCATTCAGATATCAAATACAGACATTAAAGAATACATGAAAAGAACATTTCAGTAATCACAATGGTAACTTATATAAATAAAGTAAAATCTCCAGAGAAGTCATTCAACTCATTTGATATTTAGAAGGAAAAATATTGATTAATACCTTAATTATAATCAATCATTACATATACATTGAAGCAGCAGTGGATTCCAATCCACCCCCTTCACACTTTATTTCGATAGTCCACTATCGAATGACTATCGAAATGACTATCGAAATAAAGTGTAACCAAATTCGGTTGTCAGTTAAAATAAGAAAATAACTTTTCTTCAAATTACGAATAAATTACATGGAAAGCTAGCAATTAACGAGCGCTCCCTTAATCACTGAAGCTGTTGGTTAGCACACTTCCAAAAGCTCCCATTTTAATCAATGATTCTGACTAAAATGCACAATAAATCTTTAAATTACAATGTGCCTACTACGCTTTGTTTTTTATGAGAGGATTTGTGAGCATGTAGGACTTATTAAACTGGCACTAAACCGAAATTTTTTCAGTATTTTGAGGGATATTGAGCTGAGTCTCGCAATCAAACGGTAACTTAAACACCTCTGATAGGCCATTATTTTCAACATTATAGCCTGTGCTTGGCTACAATACTCAATGCTGCAAAATCACATTGTAAACAGACACATTTTCAGCAATTAGCACCAGGTTGGGGTGAAGCTGGGGTGATTGACTGCGGCCCTAGCGAGCTTCCCTTATGGAACAAAAATATATTTCCATATATATATGATCAAAATATTATATGGTGTAAATACTGAAAAATATTTGAAATAATATATTGCATTAATATATTGTGTTATATAATACAAAATAATGAATAATACATAATGCCCGTTTTTCATATACATTTTTCATTGAAAAATATATTTGCAATATATTTACTCTGTAAAATGTCACTGGATGAGTGTACTTCGAAAACGTGGAAAAGGAGGTTTTACTCAAAGTTGTAAGCAGCTACACAAAGACACAAGAGAAACCCTTTAAATCCCCACAGAACATTAAACATTAACAGATCTCTCAAGATCTCAGCAGCATTACCAGCTTCACTTATTACTAACCAGATTGAATTTATTTCTGTGATGCGTCTACAGAGTGTGCCGATGAAATTTAACAGAGGTTTATATGTTGATGATTTATTGAAAATAATATAATTTTTCAGTCAGCATGATTGAGATCAGTGTTTGCTTTAGTTGGGCAGTTTGACACTTGAGTTTATAATATTAGTTTTTCTCTGACTGCTCTAACTGTGTTTTAAGAGACTTTCGTTATGGCTAAAAATATCCAAGAAAAATGCTGGGTATGATCTGATATGTATTTATTGATGATGTCATAATCATCATTCGATATAGGCTTGTTCGACTTCATGCAACTCTGCGCAGACCGATCGGCGACCGACTTGAAGCAGTGCATGCCGGTTAGAAATTTTGATTTGAGACAGCGTCGATGCCGCTTGACTGTGACGTATGGCATCAATGTACCGCGAGAGCTATTTGAGAGTAGTGATGGGCGATACTGCAAATTTCTGTATCGATCCGATACCAAGTAAATACAGGGCCAGTATCGCCGATATCGATATCGATACCGATACCGATACTTTTTCATTTTAAAAGCATGCATTTGAACTTGTATGCACTTACAGCAGTGTTTCATGATTTATGAGGTGAATGCATCATTAATATGCTAAATCTGAACACGTTTTCATGACTACTAGGCCTAAATATTTTGTGATCTGTGCTCTCAACTCCCCTTTAATTAGTCAGTGACTTTTACAAAACTACCCAAATTATAGTACTAGCCTACTGTTCAAAAGTTTGGGGTCTGTAAGATTTTAATTTCTCTTAGTAAAAACTGTAATATTACAATTTAACAATTTAACATAGGCTATCTGTTTTCTATGCCATAGTAAACTGTAATTTATTCATGTGATCAAAGCTAAATTTTCGGCATCATTACTCCAGTCATGATGATAATTCATTTTAATATGCTGATTTGCTGCTCAGGAAACATTTCTTATTATTATCAATGTTGAAAACAGTTTCATATTTTGTTGGAAACCATGATACATTTTATGCAGAATTATTTGATGAACAAAGTTGAAAGAACAGCATTTATATGAAGTAGATTTTTTTTTACAGTGTAAAACCCTTGACTGTCACTTTTGATCAATTTAATGTATCGATCCTTGTTGAATAAAAATATTAATTTCATTAAAAAGATCTTACTGACGTCAACATTTTAAACCATTATGTACAGTTTTGGTTTGTTTATTGCGAAATAACTCCCGATTGTTTCTCTGTCATCTAAGCAAGGCTTCGTTTCCCAAACGCACTGGGCCTGTGAGCTCAGCGAAGCACGAGCATCGAACGCTCTCTGTGATTGATTGGTTTCGTCTTGTATACAGATGACTAGGAGAAAAGGTTCTATCCTACACAATTACCCGCTAACATTCCCTTATTTTTCCACTTAGAAGCTTATTTTACGCACTGAATTGCATGCTAAATTAACAAAAAATTACTGGTAAAAAAAACACACATTTGGATCGATATTTTTGTGTGAGGATCGATCCTTTTCGATACCACGTCAGTATCGATACTTCAGGATCGATCCGCCCATCACTATTTGAGAGCATAGACATCATATCTATGTTTGAGAGCAGCCGACCGATTCATTCTGCGGAGCTTATCCAAAGCGGCTCGGCTGCACGAGTTCTGATGACGATACAGCTCTTAAGGCTGATTTATACTTCTGCATCGGACCTACACCGGAGCCTCTACGCTATACACTACGCGTTGGTTTTCATTTATACTTCTGCGTCGTTGTCCGCGTTGACGCACGCAGAGGAAGCATGTGAAACCCGAGGGAGTGGTTTGAGCAGACCAATCACAGCGCTTGCGTCCGCGTAGAATTGATGCGTTGTTAAATTTTTGGAGAGGTGCACGTCAGGGTACGCCGAAGGGTACGGGCGCTACGCGTAGCTACGGCGTAAGTTCGACGCAGAAGTATAAATTGGGCTTTAAGCCTGTTTTTATGCTTCTGCGTCGAATCGACGGCGTACCCCCGCAGACCGCCCTGCGTCGCAGCGAACCCCTCTCCGACCTCTCCGCCGTAGCTCGACGTGCACCTTCAAAAAATTTTAACTACGCGTCGAGGCGACACATACCCCGAAGGCTGTGATTGGTCAGATGCAACGCGATGCAAGCAACCTGACGCAGAACCATAAAACAGCCACGACGCCGTAGGAGTGACGGCGTAACTACGCCGTGGAGTTGACGCAGAAGCATAATGAGGCCTTTACACGGTTGGCCAAATCCAGCGCATAGCAACGATCATGTGTTTCGTGTTTATTCTCACACCTTCAGTTCCACTAATGCTCACAAATCTGTTTTATTTTTTTATAAAAAGTAAAATCTCTTTTCATGTAGTCATGATGTTATATTGTGTCATGTTTATCAAAATAAAACTGATTAAAAAAACGTAGACCCCACTTCATTTATAGTAAAGGCTTATGTTGAACTTTATTCTTGTACAAACAGAAGCTTCCTGTATTAAGCAATAGATAAAGTAGTGAATGAAAATGTCTCTGAAAAATCTGTGTATTTGACAAATATTGCATTTATATTACTTCAGCTGTGATAAAATATGCAAACACAGTGTGAGCATCACTACAGGAAGCAGAAAGTGTCCCACTTCACGTCTCCGTTTTCAGTTCCTCCCCGCGGCAACTCTCGCTGATCTCTTCATCCAACCGCAGCCGAACACACCTTATCTCGGATCACAGATCTCATCCTAAGGTGTATTACAGAAGTTTTGTCAGATCATACAACTTAAAACCCTGTGAAATTAAAAAAGAGATCAAACATTCTTTTAACTTTATGTTAATGTTTTTATTTTTATTTGTTCAATTAAGTTTCTGTTTAATGAATACAATTTAATGCACACCGTCTATCATTGTCCTGACACTTTTTTGTATGCTTTTATAGTAGACACAACTTTGAGTGAAACATCCAATTTAAGGCAATCATTTTCCACGTTTTGTAAGTAGCCTAAAACACTCATTTTACAGTGTAAATATATTGTAAATAATTTTCAATATATGAAGAGCGGCAGTTCCTTATGTATTATTCAATATATTGTAATATCACATTATATTAACGCAATATATTATTTCACATATTTACACCATATAATATATAGATAATAAATATATGGAAATATATTTTTGTTCCGTAAGAGTTATTATGCCTATGCGACAGCCCTGAACAAACCAAGCGAAATCTTTTCACGTACCCCGTAGAACCTGCACAAGTACCCCCTATTGGGAATCATTGATCTTTTGTAACATTTGTAAAATACATCAAACAACAACAACTGGTATGACGTTTTCCTTTATTTTCGATACAGTTCTTAGTTTTTCTGAATTGCTCAAACACATTTCTTGAAACCATCACTCACTTTCTCAAAACCTTAAACACAAAACCAAATTTTCTCTGACTCTTCCAGCAAAATCAAATAATTGCCTCAAAACCATTTTATTTGTGCTCAACATTAAACAATGCTTTCAGATCATACACACAGCGAGTTAATATTTCACTACATAAACACTACAGATCATTCTGTAAACACTACATCAAGAAATGGAGAATGCAGAATCCAAAGCATGCAGTTACAGAAAAAAAATATATTGTAACAAAGTAAACACATTTTGCAATTACGTTAAAAAGTATAGTAATGACAACTTTACTGTAACATGCTTTTCATTTATAGTTTTTTACTGTAACCTTTTTGGCTTAGTGACCCAACTGCAAAAGCTAAAAAGGTTACAGTAAACAATCTCTAAATTAAAAGAATGTTACAGTCACTCAGAAGAGTTGTGCAACTGCAAAATCAAGGTCAGTGAGAGAGATTTTATTTCTGTCAGGACCACTATCGTCAAATACGATTGACAATTAGCATACAGTTAGGATTGGCAGTATGGTTCTGTTCTGGGCAAGAACACCCTGCGCATCCATGCAGCCTAGCAGCAATAAACCCCCCTTAGGGTAAACAGAACAGAACCAACATAAAAGTATTGCACTTATCAGTAATTCAAGATTTTAAAGTACAACATAATTCGAGAATTTATTCTGATTCAAGGGGAATCAGATTACCAAATACTGACTGGATGAGAGGAGGAACTGGGGATGGAGGTCAATGAGCTCCTGAGAAACGCGATAGCTGCTGATAATACTGAAGAAGCTTAAATATGTATTTATTGATAGGCATCGTATTCCTATAGGTAGACGTGGATCAGCTGAGAGTAGGTTGATGCGAGTTTGACTAATGTGACCTGCCAGAACTGACACTATGCTTAATTCTGATTCGGGATCATGTCTTTGTGTTGGGTGCCGAAGGACTCACAATGCCATCTCTGCCGGCAAAGGAAAAAACCCTAAAGCCAGATCCAGCCTTGACCACATTCTCGTCCTCCTCCTCTTCCTCCTCGTCCACCTCCTCTTCCTCATACTCTTCCTCCTCTCCCTCTTAAATTGTTTCCATCCATTGTTGGTATCAACATTCAGGTTTAGGCTATTTAAAATTTGGTTCAGAGAATGGGGTTTTAGTGTTTTAGCAATTCAGAAAAACTGTAATACAGCTTATTTTATACTGTTTTTAACAATTCTTAAAATATTACCTACATTAATATTCGTTGAACAAACATTCATGCCTTTAAATAAACAAAGAAAAAAACGCTTTCAAAGTTTGCGTTCTCAGGCCACCAATACGCCATTGTCATGTAAATGAATGGCCAGAACCAATGTTCCCTCCAAGCTGCGCGCGTGCGCGGCCGCGCACTTCTGATGCTGAGGCCGCGCACTTCCGAAGCCGCGGCCGCGCAGAAAAGATTAAAATGCCACGCAGAGGACTGACGCGAAATGTGTGGGGAAATCCATTTGATTGTAGTTAATGGAGAAATAATTTCAGTGCTCTGGTCAACCGCTATAGAGTGAAAACTGGTGAATGCAGTTTACAGGTTTCATAGAAAGAGAATGATGTGAGCATAGGCGCCGATTTATGTTTTCCTCCGTGTGTGCTCATGGGCGCACGCCCTTTATAAAAAATAAAATAAAAAAAAAAGTAACGTTAGGCCTAGTCAAAAAATGTTTGCATTTCAGAACCCAACGAGAAGCGCAGCGCCGCGTCTACAGTGGCGCCACCAGGGGGTGGCCAGGGGTGGCCGTGGCCACCCCACTGGCCACCCCAATGACCAGTATAAATTTTAGTAGCATCAGTTAGGCTATGCATTTCATAAATAAGTCAAAAATATTCTTTAGTAAAAGAAGACGGGGAATTATGTGTCGTGACGTGCTTTTTAAGTGCCAAATGGTTACAGTATACTGTTACAGCAGCTTTTCGATGTGTCTTTGCCACGTTTTGACAAGCAGGGATGCAAACAGCGCGCTTTTCGGCGCCTCCCGCTTTTTTCACGTCAGTTTGGGTGACAAAGTCATCTGAAGTCATTCCACGGATTAATGTGAGGGACAGAAGTCTACTTTACATCATTAAAGTATACGGAAACTCGTTTTCCCTCCTCTGCGGCTGTCAGTCATTCTCAATTCATATTCAAACAGCGCGCGCGCCTCTTGGATGCACGGTAAAACTCTCTCCAATATGATATATTCACATTATAATGCATGATCTGTAGATAAAAGGCTGTAGATTTGCATAAAATTACTTTATTTTGGTGGAGTTTGTTGCTGCTGTTTTTAAACGACTCACTACCGTGTGCTTGTTGGACTATGAATTGGCATCAAACGCACAATAACTGGAATTTAAAACTTTGAAACAAAGGAACAAATCGCACTAGGATTTGTGCGCTCGACATTTCTTCGCTTTCTGACGTGAACTTTTAAATGCGCACTTATGCAGCGCAGCGCTGAAGTAATGTAGCCTACTATTATTATAAAGTGTTACCCATCATTTCTGCCCCCGCGAATCCCGCGATGCGCATACACGCTGTGTGCGCTCTGTTTTTTCATGTTATCATGGGTTTGCGCACTGGAATATTATTAAAAGCCAATATATTTCGTTATAGCTAGCCTGCTCAATACATTTAAAATAAGCATAATTTAATTGTATATTATTTCTTTGTAGTGTAGGGTATATATGCAACCCTAACCCTTCTTGACATTAATAGCCTATATAAATATAAAATTGCTAAATGTATGATTGCCTGATTGTATTTTATAAGATAACTAATAGTAATTTGTTTTTATTAACATATTTAGATTTTATAAAATCACTGTGCAGATTTTTTCAAGAATTACTTTTTGATGCTAATTTATACACTCATTAAGTTTATTAAAAATTCATAATACATGTATGTAATATTTAAAGGTGTTAACTGTAATCTTACACTGCAAAATAATAACTTAAAAAGGATTAAATTCATCACAATTATGTAAGTATCTGGAAATTTGCCATGGGGCGAGGGCCCTTATATATATCATATCTATATAATATATATCATTATATATAATATAATATATATTAGTAGGGCCCTACTGATATCATTAGTAACATTAAATATAACACAATAAACCAAAGTATATCAGGAGGAGTTTCCTTAAGTCTTTCTGATAGTTTTCTACAGGCCGGTTTACTACAACAGTAGAATAAAATTCTGAAATTATGGTTTATAGTTTTGGTGTGCCACCCCAAGATTTTAAGTGGCCCCATCTGGCCACCCCTATGAAAAATTTCTGGAGGCGCCTCTGCGCGTCTATGACAACTCGAGGCAGCCTATCGCACACCGGACACGCACTTGGCAGTTTATGGCCAGCAATATTGTAATGTTATGTTAAGGACATTATGGAATTAAGATAATGTCTGTAGGCTACCATGTTACGATTGTAGGCTACTGTATAATTAAATACAACCGGGGGTCCGTTAACTGAATGAATTGAGAATATCACCTGAAAATCCGATAACATCAGCAATTTTCATTCAAGCAGCTGATTTCTGTAAATGAATGTAAAATAAATGTATATTGCAGCACAGGTTGAAGTCAGTACATTAACGACGATTTGAGACAAATAATGTAAATTTAATATAAAACTATGTAAATCGCGCTCTCTGGCACGGCAGGATTGTGAACAACAAGGTCCTATATGTTGTGTTCGAATTTTAAAAGACATGGCACTACGCGGCGCTGCGCTGCGCTTCTCGTCCGGTGTGCGACCCCTTTTAGGAAATGGACAGCCGCCGACCGGAACGCACACACCTATTTACTTGATAATAAAGCCGTAAAGTAGGCTATATTTCAACTCAGGACCATAGCTCAGGACAGCGCCACTTCTCACAAATACAGACAGGATTGGAGATCAAAAGTTTAACTGACAAGTAACCGCGATCAGAGGCGTTTTCATCCGAGAAACGCTGTGATTGGTGGATATGATATGGAGCAGGCGACTGACAGCGACATAACCAATCACAGTGTGACAGACGCTTCACATAGCACCAACTGCAATGTTTAATTTTAAATGAATGTAGCCTACTGGCAGTCTGGCACACACGTGGGTGCTCGGTATTTTCCGTGGGTGCTCGAGCCCCGGAGCACCCACGGTATCGGCGCCTATGGATGTGAGCACGTGTGATTGGCAGTGAGTCTTGCGTGCGGACCAAATAGCTCAATTCGAGAGGCAACGAGAAACGCAGACATGTGAAATAAAATCACATAGCGTTTTAAAGAAGAGTGGTTTGATTAAAGTGGTAGAAAAAACTGTTAATGGACACAGAACGATAACAATTACACACCCACCCGCGTGCAAATTCAAAATACATAATTAGTTTAAATCTATGTTTTTGTGTGTTGGGGTTTCAGGCATGGTTAGATTACTATAAAAGAGTTCACATATTCACTTTTTTTGAAAATATTTAGCTATTCTATCTATTTAAATGCTTCAGTTTGTTTTCATATTATAATAATATAATATGTAAACAAATTGAAGCATTTAAACTGATATATTATATCACGTCAAATACTTCAATTCGTTTTGTAATATTATATTATATTAGGCCTATATTTTATTATATTATAAGCCTAAATAAAGAATCTCACGGGCTCATTGCCATTAAAAACTTTGAAACCCCCTGCTAAAGAAAATATTGGAAATTCATAAGAAATAAACAATCATTTAACTTTGATGGTTTAATGCTTCCTGTACACAATTAATTGACTGTACAAAAACACTTTGTTTTTCCCAAACCATCTCAGTGTAACAGCTTACTTTTCTTTCATACTATATTCTATTATTGTAAAGAATTGAACTGTCCTGCAGAAGATTTTGTAAATTATTTTTCATAGGATTTCTTGGTAAAGACTGTGCAGTTAACAGCACTGTGAAAAAAATATCAGGTAACCTAAAATGTGCTTCATTTAGTGACTTCTTAATTAACTGCTTGTTTTTCAAAAATATGATTTAATACCAATAAGTTACATCAAGGGTCAAATAAAATAGAAATGGCACATTCAAGTTAAAAGTTACAACTGAATGTTGAAACCATTGTGTTTCTACGTATCCTGTACAGGTCAGGTATAAAGAATATTTTTGCTCAGGTGGCGAAATATGTACGCCCAATAGAAAAAAGTTTTGCTCAGCAAGAAAAAAAATTAGAGGGAACATTGGCCAGAATGCATTAAAAGTTTATGTTTTCACTTGAAAATGGTGTTGTGTAAACGGTCCCTAAGTTAATAACTAATGATTTTTACAACAAAAATTAATCAATCATAAACTTACTTAAGCTGGACAATGACTTTTTTTTTTTAGAGCTGGTGTACAGCCTAAACAAACTTATTTGCATTAATTTCCTATTATCACAGTAAAGCTGCTTTGAAACATTCTGTAATGTAAAAAGTACTATATAAATGAATGTGATTTGACTAGATGCATCATTTTGTCTGTTGGAAATACATGCTTAGTTTTAATGTTATTTTAAGGTGGGGTAGAATTAAATTATTGAAAATACTCCGCATTTTGTTCGCAGACCCCCTCTGTCACCTCCATGTACCCCCACTTCGGTAACCACTGTCTTAGGATTTGTTGTCAATCAGGGAATCTCATCTCTGGCCCTCAAGGTCCACTTTCCTAAAGTCTTTAGTTCCAACCCTAATGAAATACACCTGAACAAACAAATCAAAGTCTTCAGGATTACTAGAAAGTTGCGTGTAGGTGAGTTTAATTAAGTTTGAAAGTACACTCTGCAGGAAAGTGGATGATGTGAGTGGGCCAGAGTTCAGAACCCCTGCTGAAGATGATAGTCCTCCTCATTTATATAGCGCTTTTAACAATATAGATCAAAGCAGCTTTTTACAGAGATAAACATGTAATTTAAGATAACAGAGATTGGTTTTGTTTTATAGTGGTTCTTGAATAATGTTATTTTCTGCTAAAGTTAATTTTGAATGATTCACTTCCGGCGAAATTGTCATTTGTTATTAAATTAGGGGCCGACAACGTTCTCTCTAAACAGACTTTAAACGCCAACCTGTGATAGACTCTTATGGCGTTCACATGCGCATTAAGAATTGATTCTATAGTGCCTTTGAATATATGTGCGCAGGTTTGTAATTCCCTACAAACCATGCCTAAACAAACTACTTGTATGCCTATAAATTTTGATGCAGAATTTTATTTTACCACTTCAGGTAGGTACGTGAACCGAAAATTCCACAACGCTTTATCTGTAGAGTGGTATAGGGAGCCTCCATAGGGAGAGGTTAGTTGGCACTTCAGCACTGCTTTGTCATCGGGTCCAGGTGAAGGTCCTTCGTCAGATCTGGAAACGGCCTGGATCCGGCAGGCTGCGGGAAAACCTTGGGATAAACAAAGACACTAAAATTAGTGTAGATGCCATTCTTCTTATGATGTAACGGGTACATCAGGATTTAAGGGAGGTGTTCCCAGTTCCGGCTGACCTAATATATGCAGCCTAATATTGAATTATAGAAGTCGATAATGTATTATGTGAATGCTAGGTCAGGAGAGATGTGTTTTTAGTCTAGCTTTGAATTGACAGACTGTGTCTGCTTCCCGGACAATGTTAGGAAGACTGTTCCAAAGTTGTGGTGTTAAATAGGAAAAGGATCTACCGCCAGCAATTGATTTTAATATTCTAGGTACTATCAACTGGCCGAAACTAAACTTAACAGTAATCAAACCAAACTAAACAAAAAACATGACCTCTCAAATGACACACATGTGGAATTTATATGCACAAAGGACTAGTCCATTACACATACACAGGGGATAATACAAACATCACTTAACACAATTTAAATCAATAAAGTAATTCATTTCAGAAATATGAAGAACTGGGTCATAAAAGGAATATACCTAAAGAATTATAATCATCAGAATATACATAAAATTATAATAAACAAACATAGAATTACTCCTGCAACCCCCAGCTAATTAGCAGAATGGATTCGCCCAACCGAACAAAATGGCGGCAACTGACGCCAGCCGATACTTTATTGGAACGGACCTCCACCGGAGCGCAGCATCCCAGACAGCACCAAACCTCCGCTCTTCCCATGCAAGTAACTTAAACTCAAAAGAAATAGACATTAACAATATACCAATAATAACTAGAAAGTGTGCACCCAAACTAGTAATTTATGGTATAAAACAAATTGAAAATAAAACCGTGAAAACAAAACCGTGAAAACAAACCAAATACATGTCCGTCATTATTATGAAATGGGTATGATCTGTAACCAAGGTATCTGAACAAAACACTACAAAAAAAAAAACGTATACACAACCCAGAAAGGAGGCATGTATGCATGTATGTACTCCGTTACCATCCTTTTTGTGTGGCCCCGTCATCGGCCATCACATTCCCCTCCCCTTTTAACAGCAGCATCACCTTTCAACACAATCTCATGTTCAATCAATGTTGTGGCTCCTGGATACTCTGAAAAAAGGTCAGGGGCGCAAAGAGCTCTCACATGTGATTGGCGATCCTTTGGCAAATGATCCAAATGAACATGTTCTGCAACCGTGTTCTCCTCCAGTTCCTCTTCCTCCATCACATGTCGAATCATCAGCACTTGTGAATCTTTCTCAGAACGAGGAATCCACTCCTTCAGCAAATTAATATGCAATACTTTACTAGGCCGGTCCATACCTGATGTGACAATTTCGTACGTGGTGGGTCCAAGTTTCCTTATGAATTCAAACGGGCCTTACCATTTAGCCAACCGTTTACTTTCATTACTGGGGAGCATCACCAGTACCTTCTGACCTGGTTGAAAACTGCGCTCACGAGCAGACCGATCATACCAGGTTTTCTGGCGTGTTTGCGCCTCAGCCAAATGAGATTGGGCCAATGCCGACATCTTCTCCGAACGCTCTCGCATCTACACTACATAGGACACAACATTCATTGGCTCATCCCTTCTCTGGTCCCCTTACCATATCTCCCGAAGAAGAGCCAGAGGGCCTCTTACCTCATGTCCATACACAAGTTCAAAGGGGGGGAAACCAGTAGATGATTGTGGCACCTCTCTATAGGCGAACAGAAGGTAGGGAAGCCATAGGTCCCAGTCTGTTCCCGAGTCACAGACAAACTTGCAAAGCATCTGTTTAAGGGTTTGGTTGAATCTTTCGGTAAGCCCATCAGTTTGGGGGTGATAAGGAGTTGTTCTTAGACTCTTGATGCCAGGCAGTTTGTAAAACTGTTTCACCAGGGTAGACATGAAGTTAGTTCCTTGATCTGTCAAGATCTCACATGGAAACCCAACTCTGGAGAACAATTGCACAAGACAAGTTGCCACATACTTTGCTTTGATAGACTTCAGAGGGAACACTTCTGGATGCCTTGTAGCATAGTCCGTTACAACAATTACAACATAGTCCATCCCATCTGTTACCTGTGCGACTCCTTTCAACAGGTCCGACAACATCCATTCCCAGTCTTTCAATGGGAGTGCCTGCAGTTGGAGAGGAACCCGACAACGGGCCATATGCAGAGACATTTTGACATTCCGGACAACTTCTACAATACTGTGTTACATCTGCCTTCAAGCCGGGCCAATGAAATTGTCTTCTAATCCTAGCGAGGGTTTTACTTTTCCCCAGATGGCCAGCCAAGGGAATTGAATGGCCCAGGACAAGGATAACTTTGCGGACACACTGTGGCACCACCAACTGTGTCACAGACCCAAGCCGACGATAGAGTATCCCCTGCTGAAGATGATAGCTTTCTTTTGTGACGTCACCGTCAATCTCATTCTCTACATCCTCTGGCTTTGCCCTTTCCAGGTAAGGGACAAGACTAGCATCCTCTTGTTTTAACTGAGCAATGTTAGTAGGCAGCTCAAAATCCGGGGGAAAATTCTGAGAAAGAGTCACCTGGCATGTTAGAAGCATTATATGGAATTCTTTCCAACCTTTTCTGTTGACTGTTTTTTTCTGGGCTTTGTAGAGCCCACAGTTTCTACATCATTTTCAAAGAAAGGTTGGGCTCTAAGCATCTGTTCCCCTTCTTCCCCTTTGCTTGCTTTAGCTCGGGTGACGACCATAGTACATGAGTGTACCGGTTGCAACAAGTCCCAGAGCACTGGCAGATCATGACCCAAAACCACAGGAAATGGTAGGTTGTCCGCTACGCCCATATCCAGAATATAAGTTTGTCCTTTCACCTTGATGTACACATCTGCCGTAGAAGCAGCTTTTCATCCCCGTGAACACAGCGAATGGATGTCTTGTCACAAGGATTGATCAAGGCAGGTGCAACAAACTGTCTATGCACCAAAGTCTGGTCGCTGCCAGTGTCAACTAGAGCATGGAGTTCTTTACCGTTTACTTCTACAGTGGTCATGTTTAAGGAAGGACCAGGCTTTACAGGATCTGAATTAGCTCTAGGCACATAACACACTTGGGAGAGCTTGCCAACATTCTTTGGACAAACAGGTTTGGTATGACCCTCTTGGCCACACAAGTAACAAATAGGCACCTTCTTAGGTGATTTAAATTATGTTACTGATTCACATTTTCTTCCTACGGGAGGTTTACCAGAGGAGTGGTACTGGGACGGAGGATAAACATGGGGTTTGCGGAAGTCCCTGCCAACTCCATGGCTGGTTCCTTCCCCGGGCAGCAACGAACACGTCTGCTAATGACGCAGCTTCGGCAGCAGTTTCAGGGCCCTGCTCATGAATCCATACCTGGAGCTCAGGAGAGAGCATTCGGAGATACTGCTCAAGAATAATTATCTCTCCAATTTCCTCAACTGTTTTACCTTTTGGTCGAATCCACTTCCCATACAACTGCTTCAGCCTGGCATACAGCTCTTTGGGACTCTCAGATGATTCAACTTCTAGAAAACGAAACCTTTGTCGATAAGTTTCTGAATTAATGTCGTACTTTCTCAGACAGAACTTGCTCTTTAATCGAGGACTGACCTCTATCATGGTCCACTTGAAGTGCCCTTTCACTCCCTTTAGAAAGTGGCCGGCTAGTGTCAAGGTCACCATCCTGCATATCTCCAGGACCTAAATTCACAGAAAGTGGATCAGGAGTGTTTGAAGTACGAGCTTGCACCTCCATCTGAAGCAGGCCAAATTGATGCTGCAGTGCTTTAAATCGTCGTTCTTGCTCCTTTTGCTCTTGGGCCCTCACAGTCTCTCGAGCATCCATTTGCGCCATGTGTGCTCGGAACAAACTTGTCAGATCTGTAAGCGTTGGCTCCCGACCTCCTGACTCCTTTGCACCAATTTCCTCATCCTCCATGATCTCCACCTCTTCTCCATGTGGTTCCATTAGCACCACTTTGATGGCCCTTTCCTTCCAGGCCGACTCATAGCTCAAAAATAGCTCATAGCTCAATCTATAATAGCACTCTCATCATTGTTTGTTTGTTTCATTTGTAAAGCGTCTTTGAGTTCCTTGAAAAGCGCTATATAAGACTTATTATTATTATTATTATTATTATAAAAAAGGCAGGGAGGGACAAAAGGAAAAAAATAGGAAACCTGCACCCTCTGCTGATCCCACTTCTGACACCATATGTGAGGGACCAAGCAGTCAAGGGCAAAGAATGCAGGATTTCCAAGCATAGGAAATGATTTATTAAATACCAAACAAAGTTACAAATTAAATTACTTGAAAACTGAATGAAATAAAGTCAGGGTCTGGGCCCATAAAAAGGATCAACAGAACCAAACTTAACAGTAATCAAACCAAACTAAACAAAAACATGACCTCTCAAATGACACACATGGGGAACTTATATACACAAAGGACTAGTCTATTACACTTACACAGGGAATAATACAAACATCACTTAACACAATTTAAATAAATAAAGAAATTATTTTCAGAAATATGAAGAAATGGGTCATAAAAGGAATATACCTAAAGAATTATAATCAACAAAATATACATAAAATTATGATAAACAAACATAGAATTGCTCCTGCACCCCCCAGCTAATTAGCAGCATGGATTCGCCTAACCGAACAAAATGGCACCAACTGACGCCAGCCGGTCCTTTATTGGAACGGACCTCCACCGGAGCGCAGAATCCTAGACAGCACCAAACCTCCGCTCTTCCCACGCAAGTAACTTAAACTCAAAAGAAATACACATTAACAATATACCAATAATAACTAGAAAGTGTGCACCCAAACTGGTAATTTATGGTATAAAACAAATTGAAAATAAAACCGTGAAAACAAACCAAATACGTGTCTGTCATTATTATGAAATGGGTATGATCTGTAACCAAGGTATATGCAACAAAACACTACAAAAAAAAATGTGTAAACAACCCAGAAAGGAGGTTGCATTTATGTTTTCCGTTACCGTCCTTTTTGTGTGGCCCCGTCATCAGCCATCATAGACGTGAAGGACTATAATGCGTTAAGAGCTCCATCAAGTACTGCGGAGCTAAACCATTTAGTGCTTTGTAAGTAATCAGCAATATTTTAAAATTTATACGATGTTTAATTGGCAGCCAATGCAGTGTTGACAGAACCGGGCTAATATGGTCATACTTACTGGTTCTGGTAAGAACCCGAGCTGTTGCGTTTTGAACTAGCTGTAGTTTGTTTATTAAGCGTGCAGGGCAACCACCCAGTAGAGCATTACAATAATCTAGCCTTGAGGTCATGAACGCATGAACTAGTTGTTCCGCATTTGTCAATGAGAGCATATGACGTAATTTAGATATATTTTTAAGATGGAAAAATTTGGTTTTACAGATACTAGACACGTGACTTTCAAATGAAAGATTGGTATCAAAGAGCACAACCCGGTTCCTAACCAACGACGAAGATTTAACAGAACAGCCATCAAGTGTTAGACAGTATTATAGGTTATAACGTGTGGAAGTTTTTTGTCAAATAATTAGAATCTCTGTTTTTTCAGAATTTAGTAATAGGAAATTACTATTCATCCAATTTTTTTATATCAACTATGCATTCCGTTAATTTTGTGTTTTTCCGTTAAAAAAAACACCTCTTTAATATTAATTTTGGTGATCTCTGACTGGTGAAGTCGAACATCATTAGTGCCGTCGTGAATAACAATCTTAGAGAATTTAAGATTAGCATTAGCCAGCACTTTTAAATTTGCTTTGATGCCAGGCCTCTGGCTCCCGGCAAACATGTGACTATGGTGGCTGGTGTCTCTGTTTTCACATTCCATGTGATCGAATCACCAATGACCAGGGCACAATCAACAGGAATTCTCAGTGGTTGTCTCACTTAGCGGGGCAAATCAATTTGTTATGGTAATCGGAACGGAAGAGTGGTTTTTTGATCCGTGACTAGAGCGATCCCTCACTGTCACCCATTTGCCTTGTTGCACAGGCAAATAATTCAGCCGGAACCGAATCATGTAAAGAGTTCACTATGCACTATAACCAGAATACCACTCAGTGTTAACACTGTAACACACTACTCTTCATTGTTTTACCATTTTGCACACTCTTTCATATACTATTTTATACATAAATAGATAGGCTATAGTATGCAGTGACCAGTGATCCATGCAAATATTCCATCCATGTGCATATGTGAGTGTTTACAGTTTTTCTTGATTGCTTAAACACTATAACTATTCTTTTGAACTAAAATTTCAAAACCATAATGCCATTTATCAAAAAGCATACCCAGATCCCTAAACTATAAACACTATTCCCCTGTTTTGACATGAGTCAGATTTATTGAACGGTCACTGCTAAACTCTACACACAAATCCCTTCATTTCTCATGGCCTACACCATGTTGTCATTTAGAAAGCAGTAGCATTCAATATTGTTTACTCAAGTCAGCACAGCTTCTGCTCAGTTAGTACACAATTACCCAAATGGAAACACTAAGAGTCAAAATTGATCAAACACCAATCAGAACCTTCAATAGATAGATAAAAGGGCCAGTTCATTCAGTTTTGGAACAATGGATCCAGAAATATATGAAGAAAGAGGTCGAGGACACTGGAGTGGAGGAGGAGGAGGAGGAAGGTCAAGGGCAAGGAGACAAGTCTCGGATGAAATTTGTGCCACTCTAGTTGCCATGGTATGAGGGAGGCTGGGCTACGAGTTAGGCAAAATTTGAGTCACTTCAACGTCGCCTCGATCATAAGAACCTTCCGGGAGGAAAACAGGTAGATGTACTTCAGACTGCTCTGTAACTTTTGAGTGCAGTACACTGTGCTGTTACAACACATACATGTACTGCAGCTGTTGCATTACTGTAATACAAGAAATGCATCAAATTGCCTCACATACAGATAGAGTTTTCTGAATGCTTCCATTTTGTAAAAATGTTGTGTTACAGTTACAGTAATCAGTACTATTTGATTACTGTTCTATTTTTCTAGGACACAGAGACGATGAAATGGAAGAAGCCAGAAATATTTCAGTTGATGCGTGCCAATATAGCCTGTGATGTGGACGAGATTCTCTGGCCTGACCCAGACCAAAGACGGGATGCTGAGGCGAAATAATTTTTAGTGTGTGTGTGTGTGTGTGTGTGTGTTGTACTGTGTGGTACATGAATGAATAAAAATATGCCAATGTATCCATTGGTTGTGTCTTTTGTGTTCATCATGTGAAAAGGTTTGTGAGACGGGGAAACACAAGCAACATAACTTACCAGTTTTGGAAA
The DNA here is from genome assembly GCF_051911475.1 of Siphateles boraxobius. Lineage (NCBI taxonomy): Eukaryota > Metazoa > Chordata > Actinopteri > Cypriniformes > Leuciscidae > Siphateles > Siphateles boraxobius. Next base: position 5,646,959 of record NW_027509197.1, read on the forward strand.
TGTTGTTTTAAAGGGGTCATATAATGCCATTTTTGTACAAGCTAATATGATACTTTAGGGTCTAAATTAAAAGTTTGTAATAATACTTTAATTAAAAATTCTCATTAGTATTGTAAGAAAACACTTATTTTACCTGGTCAAAAACAGCTCTGTTGTCAGCACGCCGTTTAAGTGTATGTGTCTTTAGATGATAATGAGCTTTGCTCACCCCGCCCCTCTGTTCTGTGCGTACACCGCTTGTAACCATAGACTGTAAAAAAATAGCTTGTAACACAATAACGATAACGCGTTGTTCATTATAAACGTGGGATTATGTATTATATTGAGAACGTCGTACATAGAAAACATGCCGTAATTTACCCTGAGTGTAAACCTTAGCCGCATTCATCGTGAAGCTAGCGATTTGCAAAGATTAATATAAATATTAATATAAGGGTTAATAAAAAGTTACACTCACTTCAGTTCTTCTGGAGGTGCAGCAGGAACACGAATAGTTGGTTGGTACTGATCCTTTTTTCAGGAGCAGCTTCTTAGCAAAACCAGCTTTATACTGACCCTCCTCGTTTATAAAGCAGTATGGTGTGTGAAATGATTCGCCCAAACATAAAAGCATTTACGTTGATCGTGGGGAATAGTCCCTTCGAAAACAAACTTAACCACTTCATCTTCAGCGGTTCGGATTTAGGAACATTAAAATGACTGCTGTGTTCCTTTTTGTACCCAAGAATAGAACACCACTTCACTTAGATGCCATTCTGCTCATAGACAGTGCTCCAGCGTACTTTTTGGCACGACACCGGTCCGTGCAGACTATACACAAGCCTACATATAAAGAGATTAGAACAAAATCACTGGATGGATTTTTATCATTATATGATGGTTGTGTACAGGCACTGCCAACACACATTTCAGTACAATCAACTTGTAAAGGTGCATGTACGCATGTACGCATATATGACCCTTTTAAATTTATTGCACCAGTGTGTAAGACTATGTTGTAGTGTGTGTGTTTGTGAGGGCTTGTGTGTGATGTCTGAGGGCAAAGTTTGGTTTTGCAGCAAGAGTGAATGGTTTTGAGTGTAGAGCTTCATTTTGACCTGAAAATGGGATGTTTGGGGAATTGGGTGAGGCATTGTGGACTTGTGTCAAGAAATGTGTTTAAGCAATCGAGAAAAACTGTAAGACTCAGATTTTCTAATTTGAGTGTGTAATTATATTTAAATACCTGTTTCTCTGTGTGAGTTTAGCTCCAGCAGTGGCGCATTCAGCAGGAAGAGGCTGCGGAGTTGGACACTGCTCTTGCTGCTTATTGGCACAAAGAGGAAGAGGAGACATTGAGGAAAGAACAACAGAGAGAAAAAACTAGAAGAGCTCAACTGACACAGCAGGTAGATTTTAATGAAAACTTTAATGACAGTATAATGATATCATCAGTATTTAAAGTCAGCATGAAAACCAAACTATTTCCATAATGTGATTTAATGTGTAGCGAATTAGCTCTATGAAATATTAATGTAAGGAACCTAGCTATATGAAATATTAATAATCAATAATAACTTGTTATGATTAATTATGAATATTTGGGTCAGTTAATTGGATTAACTTGACATGGCTAAATTAATATTACAATCAATTAATCAGTTCGTCCAACAAACTCTTTTGATTATTAATTTATTCTAAGAAAAGGGTATCTTCCCTGGACACAGATGAATAATTATTTCTTAGTATGTACAGCGTTTTGAGCCTGTAGCTAGAACAAAAACTGTAAAGGGACTTCGTATTGCAAGCAAATCAGAACCAAATACATTAAGTGCATAAGTTTTATTAACTAAATCATAAACATAAATAAACTAAACACACATAAATACAGAAATAGGTTAGTGATAGGATTAAATTGGAAACCGGAAAAAGGGACTATGAGAAGAACCATCAGAATTTCATTTTCACATTTCATTGAATTGAATACTTGCATTTGTAGTGGAAACAATTCTTGAAGTTGTTGAAAATTAAGTCGTTGATGGTTCCGGCAGTGTCAAGTGGAAGTTGGTTGAGAGTTCTCTTTCTCCAGGAACGCATGGCTGGTTTGTTCAAGGCCTGAGGCCCTGTTGAGGCCACGCCGAGCACCCAGGAGAAGTGAGGAAGTCGGAAGAGTGGGTGATTGGAGTCGTTGTTGGTTGGAGTCTTTGTTCCAAAACTCCTGAGATTGTCCTTTGTTCTTTGTGAGAGAGTCTTCTCTCTCCTGCCTAAGCCCATATCTGGTTGGATTGAGGCCTGCTGGGCCCTGGGGCCCCCATGGAGGGGGAGGGGGTTCCCAAGTATCACCAGAACAGCGTTGCGGCTGGATGAAAGAACTAAGAGAGGGTGGTCACATGTGGACTGTCTATAATAAAGGCTGGAAAGGATCCACCCCCAAGGGTTGACTCGACCAATAAGAACGGTGACATGTAGAATAAGAATAAGAAGAATAAAGGAAAGCATGAAGTTATATCATTGTTTGAAATTCAGCAGATCAACAGCCTTGAGCAAATCATCAGTTTAGTTCTAACACGTCCTTTAAAAGGTTTAAGGACACTTAATGTATCAAGTAATGAGACTAAGTTTGATACTTGCATGTCTCGCCCATTTGAATTAAACTGTCCTGAAGCAATTTGTTGAGGCTCCAGTTGATCTTTGCTGATGTTGTTTTGATGAGAGAGAGAAACCAGTTGAAGTCAGAGGATCTTTAATGAATTGAAAGACAAGGCCGCAGCCTGGCACAAGCTTGGGGTCCTTAGAAAACCTCTAGTTTAGCATCTTCACATCAGGACTAAGAGACTCAAGGGAGTCAAAAAACAAGAGCTTCCAGGGAGACGAGAGAGTCCAGAGAGATAAGAAAGAGAGAGAGAGCTGATCTTGATCAGTGATTTTTAAAAAGGTCACCTCTGGGGGTGTGTGAGCCAATGAGAAGTTGTTCCTTTGGAGGGAGATTTTACGACTCTTTGTGTTCAGGCAGCACATTTGAAATTGTAATTTCATTGGGTGTTTAAGAAAAGAATCTTCAAGATTCTTATACTACCCATGCGTCACAAAGTTAGCAAAGTGAAATGTAAATTAACAAATGGGGAACGAAGATTGGAGTTTATAGAGACCAAATATGCCACACATATGTGTATGCAAAGTCTGAAACATTAACCCATTAGAGTTTAAAAGAAAACATAGGCCAAAACAACATCAGAAGGAAAATCATGAGATGTGAAAATTAGATACATGTTTATAAATTTCTCAAGTGGTTATATATATAGAATTAAAAGGGTTTATTTCTCCTTCTCAGGATAATTCAGAGGACAGGTGAAACTGACTAGACAATAATGACAAGACGAGGATAACAAGGGGGCGGGGTTACGTAACGAGACACACAAGCACATGGCCCAAGCAAAAGGCCATGTGCTTGTACACAAAACATGGGTCTGTCATGATTCTGCCACAGGACCAGAGAAATCAAAAGACATGATGGCAGAATCATGACAGAACCCCCACCTTAAGGAGAGGCTCCCAGACGCTTCTCAAAGGGAAACTAAACACAAGACAGACCGTGACATGGAAAAAAACCAACAAAACATGGAAAACACTAATTGGTTGGGATGGAACAAAAGAAACAAACATGGCAGGGGAGGTGGAGGAATAACAGAGTTCATGGGGGGTGGTCCAGGGTGGATGGGTGTGCTGGGGTCTTATGTCCACGGGATGAGGGCGGGGGACGAAGAATCCGGGCAGGCTTGGAGGGAGACACACGAGGACGAGACTTGGGCAAAACAGTCCGGGGTTTCGTGGTGACAGGGGGAACAGTCCGGGACTAGTGGCGACAGGGGAAACAGTACGGGGACTAGTGGCGACAGGGACGAACGGGGAAACAGTCTGGGGATGAGACATGACAGAGGAGACAGGGGAAACAAACGAATGACCGGAGACAGCGGGGACTGCTGCAGCAGGTAGTGGAACGGAGACAAGGGGATTATCAATCGGTAGGGGGGCGGGAACAAGAACAGAGCTCCCAGAGGTAGAACCAGAATCAACGCTTTAGAACTCCGATTCGGTGACCGCCATAGGCTCTGAAACTGCGCCCTCGGCGGCAGGCTCGGGTGCAGCGCTCTCGGCGGCAGGCTTGGGGACTGAGGGCAAGACAGGACGGACAGGGACTTCGAGGATCTTGACTAGACATGACAAATAATCAGACAGGGTCCTGGCAGCTATGATGACAGGCATTTCATGTTGTGACGAAACAGACGGCAAAACTGCATCAGCCGCTCGATCGGCCGCGGCTCTCACAGCAGGCTTCACTGCATCAGATCTCGCCCTCTCAACCGCGGGCTCAGGAATCACGCTTCCAGCAGCAGATTCAGGACAAGCGATCACAGATTCCGCCTCAGGAACAGCGGTCACAGCTGCAGACTCAGGAGCAGCGCTTAGCGCTGCAGCCTCCGGAACAGCGCGCTCAGCCGCAGACTCTGAAACAACGCTTATAGTTGTAGCCTCAGGAACAGCTGTCGTGGCTGCAGACTCTAGAACAGCGCTTATTGTTGCAGCCTCAGGAACAGCGGTCGCGGCTGCAGACTCTGGAACAGCGCTTACAGTCGCAGCTTCATTAACAGCACTCGCGGCAGCAGACTCAGGAGAAGATGGCGATGGGAAACAGGAAGCTCCCTTCTTTCTCCTCTTTCTCTTTGGCCGCGGGGCAATGGTCACAGCAGGGCTCGTGATCGGCTGGCCGGGCTCAGCGGAAGACGAAACGGGAACAGGGAAGACCACTTCAGGTTGGGTGAGGTCAGATGACGATGACTCCGAGGGGGAATCCCAAGAAACCCGTCTCCCTCGTTTACCACGGAGGTCAGCGGGTGTGGAAGACGCCTCTGGTGTCGAAACGAGGTAAGCCTGGCTCTCTGGCGTGACCACCGCTAATACGCGACCCTCCGGGATCACGGGCAGCGTGCCGGGTGAAGACGACATGGTGGGAGCCTGCGAATCCTTCCTTGACAAGCAGGCCACCATATCCGGGAACGGGCGGCGAACCAGACTCTCCCGTTCAGCCAGAGAAGGCAGAACGTTTAGGCCCGCGATGAGGTAGCGATTTACTAGAGACTCAGGCAAGAAGAACCGCCTCTCCTCCACGACCTGGGCGTATTTCCTGAGGGTCAACTTACCCTGAGGAGGGAAAGGAAGCTTGCCTTCCAGGCTGTCAGCGATGGCCGACTGCCACCATCGTTCGGGGTCAGACGGCTGCAGAGTAGGGAAAATAGGCGCGCTGTCTGCTGGGTTCTTTCTTGGTCGGTTCATTCTGTTATGTGGATGCAGGAGGTGAACCCAAATGCAGACAGAGTGCGATGAACACAAGGTTTATTGGTAACAAACAAGAAAACAAAACCCACAAGGGGGCAAAATACGGACAGGACAGGGAAACTTAGACTGACAAGACTAGACTATGACTGTACGAAAACAAACTATACTACTACTAAAATGTTTACAACGACACAACCTTCCACAAAGTACTCACAGATAAGATAAGCACGGAGAATGATACACACATTGTTTGACACAATGAACCGACACAGGACAGCAAACACAAGGGGATAAAATAGGGAACACTAATGACGAGGACAGGTGAAACTGACTAGACAATAATGACAAGACGAGGATAACAAGGGGGCGGGGTTACGTAATGAGACAACACAAGCACATGGCCCAAGCAAAAGGCCATGTGCTTGTACACAAAACATGGGTCTGTCATGATTCTGCCACAAGACCAGAGAAATCAAAAGACATGATGTCAAAATCATGACAGTTACACTGATCTTTGTTGGGAGAGTGAGTTTGCCGGACTATTCATTAGATAAAATGAATAATTTGTGTGTGTGTGATTGGTCCAGATGCTACAAATGTAAATAAAAACAGAATTATTGAATACAATTTTTATGAGCCATTTTCTTTCTTTTTTATTAACACTTGTAAATCATTATTACATTATCATTTATCAGAGCACTCTGAAAAACTCAGTGTAGTCCAGTGTGTGCATTAGTAAACTACTTGGGGGAACCCCAAGCCTCTGTCCTCAGCCCATTAGCTTGATAAATGTAATGGGAAAGTAACTTAAGGCCGCGCGACTGTGTTGGGAACCTTAAATGTGTATGGCTTTGCCTTGTTCCTGCTTCCCTTCACTACCTGCAGAGCTATATTTTGTCCCTGATTAATGACGTTTATGAGAAAGAAATAGATTATACCGATCTTCGTACTTTCTCCATTCACACAACACATAAATTCGTCTCTAAATGTCTACATAATTTTAAATCTAAAACTATACAAATGTCTGAAGTCTGTAAAAATTATGGTTCAGCCAAAAATGTTTCTAGTTTAAAACAAATCACATGGCTTTTCCTTCTCTCTCAGATAAATAGGTTCCAGGCAGAAAAGCAGAGGAGAAGAGATGAGCAGAGAAAGAGGGATGTGAAGAGGCTTGCAGAACTGAGGAGAGAGGTAGAAGAACAGATGCAGAGAGATAAAGAAAGGTAAAGTACTTCGGTTGGAGAAACAATTTGACAAAAAAGGCCAAAAAACCAGCAAACCTTTATTACCAGCCTTGCAAACTATACAGCTACAAATACTGTAGACCAGACAAACTATTATCATGGATCATATTATAAGAACAAAGATTTCATACATTTCCACCAAATATACTAACGCATTCTCATCCTTTGGCGTCATATGTGACGCCATATGACAAAACGGCGAAATACTACGCACATGGCACCCTTTATCGTCAATATAACACGCACTGTGATGGGTAGGTTTAGGTGTGAGGTAGGGTCTGCGTCTCATATTCACGCTAAAGGATGCCAGTCAACTTTATGACGCCTTGGGTTCGCGTGTTATATTCACGCTAAAGGGTGCCATGTGCGTAGTATTTCGCCGTTTTGTCATATGGCGTCACATATGCTGCCAAAGGATGAGAACGGGCTCAATATACTATAGGCCTACCTTTCATAATCTTGCCATTAAACAGTACAATTAATGTATGTTTTAACATTTGTTTTAACCATTGTTAGAGCTGAATTCAGTTTATAATTTTCATCACCCAAAAATGTTCATGAAAGCCTCTGCATGGCATGTTTCATATATTAGGTAAATAATACTGTTTATTATTATGTAATTATACTGTTTATAGTATTATGTCAAATAAAAATAAAATTGCATTCTTCATTATGAATATACATGTAAAGAGTTAGCTCAAAGGGAAATATTAATAATTAACTTGTAATGATTAATTATGGATATTTATTAAGGCCGCCTGGTGCGGCCCCGCAGGACAGCAACCTGAAAGTACGAGAGAAGGCCAAGAGAGGGAAGGGGTTGTGGAGGTGCAATTTAAAGCCTTGGAAAGGTCCCACCTCTCCCAATAAGAAGTGGAGTTTCCAAGTGGGAGAATTTGATTTATGGATCTTTTGTTTCAAGCGTGCTCATTTGCATGTGCAGCTGGATTGGTTGCTGATAAAGAAACTATGAAAGATTCTTGTAATACTAATCTGTTGTTATCGACATATCATGTATACAGTCATTTCAATCTTTAAAGTAACAATTTATAGAGACCAAACATGAAATAGGTGAGGTTACATTGACCGTTGGTTCTATCATAAAATACACAGTATCACAATTAAAAATTAATAGAATTAAAAGACACTACACAAAACAGTAAATCATTCACACTTTTTACGGGGTGCAGAAAAAACTTTAATACAGCAAAGTTTGTTTTAAAGTCTGTTTCTGTCTTCTCTGTCTGGACCACGCGATCAGATTTTTAACAGCAATAAAACCAACTTTTCCGATTGTAGTCATGGTAACCAAAGACCCTTCTTGCCCTTGTTGGGGGATGGGACCACAGATCCCAGAGTGAGTTTTAAATATTATTTGTTAACTAAAACAAATATTTGTGTCTGATTTGTCTGTCGTTACATACATATATATTAGGGGTGCTCCGATCAGGATTTTTGGGGCCGATCACCGATCCCCGATTACTGGAAGCTGTATCACCCTATACTGCTACCGATCACCGATTACAGGGTCTATTTGAAGCCTTCTATTTATCATGTAGCATTATTTATTAAACTATATTTAACAACAATGTACATTAAGTATTACAATTAAGAGAAGACAATGTAGCATGAATTGACACCTCTGTATTTATTTGCAAGCAACATGTCCAGCATATTAACTTAGCAGCCTGTGCTTGGTTATTGGGAGCAGCTTAGGGCTTGACAAATACAACTTTCCTGTAGAATATAAAATAAAATAAAAGATGAAAGTCTTTAAATTTAGCTTTAGACTACTTTAAACTAAAAACTGCAACAAAAAAGGCTATACCCAAAATAATGTTTTGAGTCAGTCAGCCAACAGTTTTTCTAATACACTTAAAGGTAGTAAAGTGCAAAGCAACTAAAAATACAAATAACTAACAACGTCGATATCTGTATCTATCTATAACTTTGCTCTTTTCTGGGATGCTTAGTCAGATTTTGTGGGCATTTAGAGAGGAAGAGAGAGGGAGAGTGTGGTAGAGAAAGGGAGAGTGGGGATAGAGATTATTAGAATAATTTCTCTCCCAAAGCTTACCTCTTAAGCATCAATATTTTGGTAAATATATATATTTTTTTGCAAGAACCCTTGCTAAATTATTTTAAACAGATTAAGAAAGCCACCACTACTGGTCAAATGGTCAATTAGTTTGTTTAGATCCAGTGAAGTCGTGTCCTACCACTTTAAGGATCGATATTGTCCCCCACCAATTTTTGTAACATTGAGGCACGGATGTACCTAATACAAATAAATAAAACATCTCCAGTTAACTAGCAGAGCATTCATTTAGGTCGCTATTAAAAGGGTGGTAAAAACACAAAGCTCTGTTTGTGGGGTGCACTGTAACATGTTCATGCTTCGTTTTTTTAAAAATTGCATTATTTTTCATATTTTTTACCTTTATTCTCAGCAGAGCCAAACAGTGTTGTCATTTATTTACTTCCTTGCAGCCATCCAAACAGCTTCCAAACAGCAATATAAAATGGCCTCGCCCCGCTTATTAAGTATTCTCGGAGGAGTGGTTTATGTAAATAATGGGATTTGCTGACGTCAGCAACCCTGGAGGAATGTTGTGTAGTCCAAAACTTGCTGTTTGCTGTAGTCCTTAGAAATTGAATTTTTAAAAACAAAATATCTCCCTTTGCTTTGAACTTTGAGCGCTGTAACTTTGCAGATGTTGTTTATGCTCCAACAGCAACATTACACACTAGCTAAAGTTAAAAAAGTGAAATCGTGTTTTACCACCACTTTAAATAAGAAATCTAGCGCTAAAATGTGTTTGTTTGTTTTTTAACTCAAGTTTGTTACCACTGCTATCAGTGTCATGGATACAGTGTTCTCTTTAGCTCACGCAGTCTTCACTCGGTTCACAGCGCTTCAATCTATCGGCGTTGCGGACTCTAATCATTCCGGTGAAAACGCAAAATAAAATGCACACAAACGTGTCCCTGCTTGATAGACTGTAACCACTGATGAACAAATTCAGTTTTGATGAGAGAAAAAAAACTATACAAGTGCGGATTAGAACCCGTAACCTCTGACACGCTTGGGTCTACCACTAGACCATTTAAGAACTCAAACGTTGTTTGCGGATCGATGGATTTATTTACGGGTTGAGGAGAGAGGCTGCACAGTTTGATAAGCGGGCAGCGGCATGGTACACACATTGCAGATTGATTGCTAATGAATTGTCTTTTTCACACACCTTGTAGAATTGCCAGACAGGTGAATCCATTTTTACCAGGGCATAAAAAATTGTCTCGCGAGTTTTGCGTCATCTGATCACCTTTTCTGGATCGGCCGATAATTGCTTTGGGATGTGAGATCGGCCGATCCAGAAAAGGTTATTTATTATAAAGGTTATTTAGATTATGATCGCCGACCGATCCATCGGAGCACCCTTAATATATATGAATATACATTATTATTAAATATACATATATTCTGTTTTAAACTGTATTTTACTTTTTGCTTTCAATATTTTGAATCTACTAGGAAACTTTGTTGCTTAAATTATGATTATGATTCCTCTAATAACCCCCCCCCCCCCCCCCCCCCCCCAAAAAAAAACTTTTCAAGCCCTTTCAGAGCAAACACAATATTAAGAAATACTGTACGCAGAAAATTGTCAAAATGGTGACAAATGTAATCAGAATATTATCATATAATTGTTTCAGCTGTATCATTGATTGGATATGTTGTACAGGGTGAAGTTCAGGAAAGAACTGTTACAGCAGAAGCTGCAGATGTATGAAATTAAAGAAAAACAAAAACAGAAGGATGATAAGGAGAGAGAGGAGAGACTACAAGCTTTATGCAAGCAGGTACAAGCACATGCATTTTGCACATGTATTTTGCACATGCCCAGAAACTCTTAAAACTCTAATCTAATCTAATGATTTGTATCATCATGTTTGTGAAGCAGTGACAGCTCGTTGTGCGTATTTGTTTGGTTTATAGGTCTCTAAAGTAGCTGAGGCCAATCCAGAGAGGATGATGGGAAACACAGAGGCATGGAGAGTACGTCAACTTCCAGAAGAAGTCTTTGCTTTGCAAAAACCACTGTACCAGCTAAATACATACACAGATAAACAGGTAGCACATGCACACAACACACACAGCACATACTGTACATACCTATCGCACACACACATTCACCTCCCACATACAAACATGAAGCCTTTTATTACACTGAGACCAATAATTCAACCAACGTTTGTGTTGAACCACAAAAAGAATCATGCACATGAAATATAGGCTATTTCCAGAAACATTCGGTGTTTACCTATAATTTATATTTCATATGTTAAATAAATAAAAAAAATCATATATTAAATAAATTATTTTTATTCACTTTTTTCCCAACAAGCCTACTGCGTTTTAGATTATAGGTGGCACTTCCGGTTTGGGGAAGTTGAACTAGTTGAACTTCAGGCCGTTCCAGTGGTACAGCGGTTGTGGCAGAGGGATGTAACGTCTCCATCAGAGCCATAGAGAGAAAGAGTTGCGACACGCTTTGATGTCGCCGCTATGGCTGTCACGTGGTTCATGTAAGCCCCAATAGTTCCAAAACATACGCTGGCTGTCATGTTCTTCTATGGGACAGACAGCAGCGATTACATTATTGAACGGTAAATATAAAATAAAACACACACGCAAGTACTTTTTCAGCTGTTACTGCATTATTGCATTTAGTTAATGTCAGTTTTGCATTTAGATAGGCAGGGTGACAACGAAATACTGTATTAGATAATTTTTAGGGTTTTTTTGGAGGGAAAAGCTTAGTGTTCATGTTCGCATGGGTAGTACCACTGGCTTTAGCGGCTTTCATCTGATGATGGACGTCTCATGATATTTATTTTAGCACAACTGGGCTGTATTAGGCTATTGATCCGTGATCTTGCTTATAAATTCCGATTCAGCCATTAGCCTACCTTCGTGATCACGCAAAGAGGTCTGCAGTGGCGGTCCGTTTAGAATTCCAACCATCATAAAATATAAATAATTACGCTGTGCATGTGCAAATGAATGATTTAGGAGGGAAATGGACTGCTCCCATAACGTAGAAAGCAACGACTATATTTGCAGCAATGTTCGGTAAATATTAACTTCATAAAATGAAACCGGAGAGATAGTTAATGAGTGAATTAACTATGTTCCTAAATACGTAGCTAAATAACTGTTAACGGGATTCATTTCAGTATGGCTAATGCACCCCTTCATCCTACCCTAATCATAGACTAGACCATTCATCAGAAAACAGTACACATGTATATATATTTCAATCACACATAGCTAACTAAGTGTGACAGCGATGTTTGACCAAGGTTGATTCGGTATGCGGTGGAACCCTGTACGTACCGTGAGACATCCTGAGACATCCTGGGCCACCAGTAACGTTCTTGGAGGGGAGTCAAGGTCTGATGGCTACCTGGGTGTCCGGATCCCGGAGAAGTATGCACGGAATCCATGAGGGGTATCCGGAGTCGAGATGGAACGAAGATCTTCCCCTCGGGACCCCCCGGTGGAGCAGGTTCCGACAAGGTGGCCTCAGCGATGAGATCGTTGAGATTCCAGAGAATGGGACTCATTATCAGGGTTGATGGGAGGACTGTTTCGGTGCTTTTCTGAGAGGTTTCCGGTTGGAACATACGAGGCAGTGCGTCGGCTTTGAGGTTCTTGGTTCCAGGGTGATAGGTTACAGAGAAGTTGAAACGAGTGAAGAACAATGCCCACCGGGCCTGGCGTGGATTCAACCTTTTGCCGTCTCGAAGGTATTCTAGGTTACGATGGTCTGTGATTACTTGGAATGGATGGTTTGCTCCTTCCAGCCAACATCTCCACTCCTCCAATGCCAGTTTGATGGCCAATAACTCCCGATTGCCCACATCATAGTTTTGTTCCGCCGGTGTTAACTTGCGTGAGAAGAAGGCGCACGGTCGGAGTTGAAGAGGAGTCCCCTGCCGTTGGGACAGTACAGCTCCAACACCATTGGAAGGAGCGTCGACTTCCACGACGAATGACTTATCTGGGTTCGGATGGCAGAGCATGGGGGCTGAACAGAAGGCTTTCTTTAGGTTCTCGAAGGCTGCAGTGGCTTCTGGAGACCAGGTGAGACGTTTGACCTCCTTCCTTACCATGGATGTGACAGGAGCACAGGTCTTGCTGTAGTCCTTGATAAAGCGACGATAAAAGTTCGCAAAGCCAAGGAATCTCTGTAGTTCTTTCAGAGTCTGAGGTTTGGGCCAGTTGAGGACAGCTTTCACGTTGTTTTGATCCATGGAGATACCCTCTGGCCGAATGACATAACCCAGGAAGTGAATGGTGGTTTCGTGGAATTCGCACTTCTCGAGTTTTAAATATAACTGGTACTCACGAAGACGTGTCAAGACTTGATGTACATGGTTTACGAACTCCTCAAGACTGGTGGAGTAGATGAGGATGTCGTCGATGTAGATTATGACGAATCGGTTGAGGAAGTCACGGAAGATTTCATTCATGAACCCCTGGAAAACTGAAGGTGAGTTGGACAGACCGAAGGGCATGACCCGGTATTCATAGTGGCCTGCAGGGATAATGAAAGCCATCTTCCACTCGTCTCCCTTGCGTACGCGTACCAGGTTATAGGCGCTCCGTAAGTCGAGCTTTGTGAAGATTACCGCAGATCGTAGTTGTTCGAGAGCAGCAGGTACCACCTTTGAGGTTCTTGGTTCCAGGGCGATAGGTTACCGAGAAGTTGAAACGAGTGAAGAACAATGCCCACCGGGCCTGCCGTGGATTCAACCTTTTGGCGTCTCGAAGGTATTCTAGGTTACCTTCAATGGGTTCCCTATTGAACCTATTACCTAGGTTCCCTAGGTAACCTAGGTATTCTAGGTTACCTTCCGATATTACAAATACAAATAATATCGGTATATGATTGTAGATGCATTCAGGACCCGGTAGTCGATACACGGACGAAGACCACCATCCTTCTTTCCGACGAAGAAGAAGCTAGATGCGGCTGTGGACGTAGAGGATTGAATATATCCCTGTCGTAACGCCTCCTCCACATGGCCTTATGCTCAGGAATGGACAAGGGATAAACCTTCCCTAGAGTGGCCCCAGGCAGCAACTCAATGGCGCTATCCCAAGGTCGGTGAGGTGGAAGGGTGGTGGCTCTTTGTTTACTGAACACGTCCTGAAATGCCTGGTATTCCGAGGGAATATTCGGGACCGAATCAGTGACTCCACTCTCAACAGAGGTGGATCCCAGGAAGACTGGAGTGGGGGGCTTAGACGGATTCCTTTTAATGGCTAGAAGGCAGTTTACTTTACAATGTTTGCTCCATTGACATACCTCACCGGTGCCCCAACAGATGACTGGTGAAAGCTGATCAAGCCATGGACGTCCCAGAACGAGGTCTACTGTCGAGTCTTCCAAGACATAAAACGAACACTCCTCACCATGCAAATAGCCCACTGACATATATACCACTGGACTGTAATACTGGATGTTTCCTCTCCCCAAGGGTTTGCCCAGAATAGAGAGGATGCTCAATGGACGAGTTAAACGCCGACGGCGTGCTTGCAGGCGGTTGAGCAGCGATGCGGAAATGAAATTCCCCGCTGCGCTAGAGCCTATAAGGGCTTTTGCTGGAACAGAGTGTTCACGATATTTAAGAATTACAGGAGTTAGTGCCAGATTAGAAACTGAACAGGGTAGATCAATGGTACTCACCGGCGAGCGCGTGGGGCGGACAGGACAGTCCAGGCGATAGTGATTAGCAGCTCCACAGTAGAGACACAGATTATTGTTCCGACGACGATTACACTCGGTGGTGGTAAGATGACCTGCACTGATCTCCATAGGCTCAGGTACGGGGAAGTTCACTGACGGGGAGTGTGGAGTTGGTAATTCAGTGATCTGTAAAGACTCAGGGGCGGATCTAATCCATGGGGAATTTGCATATCATAATTAATAATTGGTAATTAATAATTATTCATACATGTTTGGATCAGATCAGTCTTACATGTTAATAAAACTCCCGATAAGGGATGATATGTCATTTTACCTGCATGCACCTCTGTGTATCCTTGCACTTAACCACAAGTTGATTGCAATTAACTACACGGACCACGTCTTACAAAACAGGCTAAATTAATTAGCTCAATTGTCAGACTAATATTTGTGGGAATCCACAATATCATCTTACTTTATAGGATTTCAGGAAAAGCAATTCTGTGGCCACAAGAATTGGGTTTCCTGCCCTATAAACACATACTCTTTAAAGTATCTTTAATTTGTAAGCTTGTTGCTATAAGATCTTTTGACACTTAAGGGACTTGAAAATGAGCAAAAAGGCAGTACATCAATCAAATGAATATAATGAATTTAATAAGGCAGAACTACTTATGTATTTACTATGGTTACATGGGATATATGTATTTACAAACATAATAAACAACAAAACACGATAAGGCATCGATGAACGAGAAATGCATAGAGACAGAGAGAGAGAGGAAATGTAGAGAGTTGCAGGAATGCAAGAGGGAGTTTAGAAAGACCCGAGGATCTTTCTAAATAGCAAATTCACATAGACAACGGACTTTGAGAGACAACAAGACTTCAACAAATCTTAAAGCGTGATAAAACACGGATACTTGCACAGGTAACTCTTTGCATGGCTTGTGAAGAAGCGTGTGTGTCTCTCGGTCCGGCGCGTCACGTGGTCACGTGCGCGTGTTTCTCCTTCAAAGCGAGCGCGCGCTCGTTTAAAGGTCCCTTGTAGATGGATTTGCTGAAGAGATATGTCACGCGGTTTTCTTTTCACTCGTCGATTGGAATTAAACACGGAGACTTATCTAAGACTGAAAAACACAAACTAGACTAGAAACAAATAAAAGAAAGGCGAAGAGCTCGCCCGGAGGCGAGACGTTACATTATGACACGAGGACAAGAGGGTTTGTTTGTAAGAGAGGGATAAACTGGTATTCAGTCCTTTTGAAGACCTGACGTTTCCGCCTTCTTTTGGAAGAGGGTCCAATCAGGAGCTGTCCCTTTGGAGCGAGATTTTATGACCCTTTGTGTTATAACCAGGCATTAAATCTCTAGTTTCATTGGGTGTTTAAGAGAAGAATCTTCACAATTCTTCTAATACTAATGTGTCACAACGTTTAGCAAAATGTAATGTCAATTAACAAATGGGGAATGAAGATTGGAGTTTATCGAGACCAAACTTGCCACAAATGGATTTGGTTAAACATTAGTTGGCAAAGTTTAAAACATTATCGCATTAGAGTTGTCGAGAACTATAGACCAAACCACAAAAAGGCAACCCATGAAATAGGGAACTTAGATACATTGTTCATACAATTCTCAAGTGGATATATAATAGCATATATATATATGAATACAGGATTCATTTCTCCTCCTTGGTTAGAATTCAGAGAGAGCCACAGTTCTGTGAACATTCCTTTAGGTCGTAAACGCTGTTATCTAAGAACACCAGTGATGTTAGTTTTGGTCTCTTTTCACTCCAAAGATGGGAAACATTGTAAATTATATTTTAGTGGATATTACTGTACGTATTCTGATTGATCACACCGAAAGCATTCTGGAGGTGTCCAGAACTATGTGTACAAGTTATGGGAATAGACAGTTATATTTAAAATGCATAATGAAGGTATTTATAATTCACTTTAAGCTACGATAAAATCATAGTCCTTCCAATGTGACATGGGCAAATGGACACACATAAAAACACATCGAATATATCTGGTTAAATGTCTAAAAAGAGAAGTTTCTTTCTCTTTAGAATCACCTTCTTTGGGACATTCCAGTCGGTCATAAAAATGTCTCGTAACTGGACACCACGCTCTGTCCTGAGCGGGCTTCACTTGTGGGGGATGCGTGTGTGGTTGTGTGTGTGTGTGTATATGTTAATTTACATCCAGGCTTTTTGGGCCTGAAGGCTTTGGGATTTTAGCTAGGATGTATTTAATTATTCAGATTCACCCCTCGCCCAGTCCTTACAGATCGATCTCGGGTTACTGGCCGAAGCGGATCATGGAGGAAAAGTTGTGGTTGACCGGAGACAAGCAGCGCGATGTTGAGCAATAAGGATTGATCGCTGAAATAGTTTCTCAATCTCAATTGAGTCTTCATAAATGGCGAGCTGCAGACAGATGTCGGGATTCAAACCATGTTGATAAGCGGTCATTAGAGCAACTTCATTCCATCCACTGTTTGCGGCGATAGTGCGGAACTGCAGGGCATAGCCTGCCACAGTAGAACGGCCCTGACGTAAACGTAGCAGCAGATCGTGGATGGAAACCGCATTCGAGGTTTGTGCGAAGACAACTTGAAAGTGTTCCAGAAAGCAACTCAACGATTGTAGAGCAGGTGCATTAGAATCCCATAACGCTTGTGCCCAACTCAAAGCGCCACCTGTGAGTAGTGAGATAACAAAGATTATGAATTGAATTGGTGGGCGTGGATCTCCATGTAAAGTCGACACTGCAAAAGGAATCCACTGCATGCCGCGTCTCCCGAATATGAAGAGGGTCGGGCCATGGGGCTACTGGATGCAGGTCGGAGACTCTGTAGTGTGCGACTAAGTTCACCAAGGGTTTCTTGAAGAGTAGTAGGTGGAATGGATGATGCAGCGTCCGCTGCGGAGAGAGGCGAATGTACCGTGGCAGTCGATGCGGTGGCGCCCTGAGTGGTCTCAGCACCGGAATGTAGGACATTATGAGCCGATGAAGCTTGCATAGTGTGGTCCGGTCTTCTGCCACGCTTGTACCGAGGGACGAAGACACAAAGATAGAGTGACAATGTTTATTTAAACAAGCATAAGCAACTTCATAATACTTGAAGGCTTGATATATCCCAGGGAATTCCCAAGTCCCAGAGGATTCCGTGAACAGGAGTGATACAGAAAGAGCTCGACTGGATCAGCTGGATCTTACTGAAGGACACTTGAACTGTCGTAGATCAGTGCAGGAGAAACACAGGAAGCAGATCGTGAGTATCAGGAAACCCAATTCACGGACTCTGCAGAGGAGATATAAACAGGACGTTAGCATGGAGTGAAAACCACTTGAAGTCAGGCAATAACTGGAACCAGGCAACGAACACAAGGAACCAGTGAGTCACAGGCAACGGATAGACGAGACCGGACGCTGAGTGAGAGGAGACTGAAGCTTATGAATGGTGTGCATCAAGGTGAGTAATGATGATGAGCAAGTGGGAGCGATTAGAATTCCGGGGATGATGAGCCAGATGATGAGCGCGCTGAGTTGCGATTGATGGAGTGGTGTCATTGATGATTGAATCCGTGACAACTCTGAGTTACGTAAGTGACTGATGAAATGGGGGTCCCAATTTAATCACTCCACAGCGGTTGTCTTCCAGTACCCTGCGCAAGACTGAGCTCCCTGTCGTGAGACTAGGATGGACGAAGTCAAGTCAAGTCATCCTCATTTATATAGTGCTTTTAACAATGTAGATTGTTTCAAAGCAGCTTTACAGAGATAAACATATAATTTAAGGTAACAGAGATTGGTTTGGTTTTATGGTTCTTGAAAAATGTTTTTTCCAGCTAAAGTTAGTTTTGATTGATTCACTTCTGTCGAAATGATCATTTGTTATTAAATTAGGGGCCGCTAAGACAACACCGTTCTCTCTAAACAGACTCTAAACGTGGACCTGTGATAGACGCTGATGGCGTTCACATGCACATTAAGAATTGATTCTATAGTTATGTGCGTTTGAATATATGTGCGCAGGTTTGTAATTCCTTACAAACCATGCCTAAACAAACTACTTGTCTTGTCTATAAATTTTGATGCAGAATTTTATTTTATCTTATCACTTTGGGTAGGTACGCGAACCGAAAAATTCCACAACGCTTTATCTGTAGAGTGGTATAGGGATCCTCCATAGGGAGAGGCTAGCTGGCACTTCAGCACTGCATTGTCATCAGGTCCAGGCGAAAGTCCTTCGTCAGATCTGGAAACGGCCTGGATCCGGCAGGCTGCGGGAAAACCTTGGGATAAAAAAAGACACTAAAATTAGCGTAGATGCCATTTTTCTTATGATGTAACGAGTACATCAGGATTTAAGGGAAGTGTTCCCAGTTCCGGCTGACCTAATTTAAGCAGCCTAATATTGAATTATAGAAGTCTATAGAGTGTTATGTGAATGCTAGGTCAAAGAGCTGTGTTTTTAGTCTAGCTTTGAACTGACAGACTGTGTCTGCTTCCCGGACAATGTTAGGAAGATTGTTCCAAAGTTTTGGTGCTAAATAGGAAAAGGATCTACCGCCAGCAGTCGATTTAGATATTCTAGGTATTATCAACTGGCCAGAACTTTGAGATCGCAATAGACGTGAAGGACTATAATGCGTTAAGAGCTCGCTCAAGTACTGGGGAGCTAAACCATTTAGTGCTTTGTAAGTAATCAGCAATATTTTAAAATGTATACGATGTTTAATAGGGAACCAATGCAGTGTGTTGACAGAACCGGGCTAATATGGTCGTACTTCCTGGTTCTGGTAAGAACTCTAGCGGCTGCATTTTGAACTAGCTGTAGATTGTTTATTATGCGTGCAGGGCAACCACCCAGTAGAGCATTACAATAATCTAGCCTTGATGTCATGAACGCATGAACTAGTTGTTCCGCATTTGTCAATGAGAGCATATGACGCAATTTATATATATTTTTAAGATGGAAAAATGCGGTTTTACAGACACTAGACACGTGCCTTTCAAATGAAAGATTGGTATCAAAGAGCACACCCAGGTTCCTAACTGACGACGAAGACTTAACAGAGCAGCCATCAAGTGTTAGACGGTATTCTAGGTTATTACGTGTGGAAGTTTTTTGTCCAATAATTAGAATCTCTGTTTTTTCAGAATTTAGTAGTAGGAAATTACTAGTCATCCAATTTTTGATATCAACTATGCATTCCGATAATTTTGTGAATTGGTGAGTTTCGTTAGGTTTGGAAGAAATATAGAGCTGATTATCATCAGCATAACAGTGAAAGCTAATTCCATGTTTCCTAATGATATCTCCTAAAGGTAGCATGTACAGAGTGAACAGCAGCGGTCCTAGTACTGAGCCTTGTGGTACGCCATACTGAACTTGTGATCGATAAGACATCTCTTCATTTACTGCTACAAACTGATAGCGGTCAGATAAATATGATTTAAACCATGCTAATGCAATTCCACTAATGCCAACATACTTTTCTAGTCTATTTAAGAGACTGTTGTGGTCAATGGTGTCAAATGCAGCACTAAGATCAAGTAACACTAATAGAGAGATACAACCACGATCGGATGATAAGAGTAAATCATTTGTGACTCTAATGAGAGCTGTCTCAGTGCTATGGTGCGGTCTAAATTCTGACTGGAAATCCTCGCAGATACCATTTCTTTCAAGAAATTTGAGATCGGCCTGTAATTGACTAATTCTGTAGGATCAAGTTGCATTTTTTTAACAAGCGGTTTAATCATAGCCAGCTTAAAGGTTTTTGGTACGTATCCTAGAGACAAAGACGAATTAATGATGTTAAGAAGAGGATCTATGACTTCTGGAAGCATCTCTTTCAGTAGTTTAGTCGGTATAGGGTCTAACATACATGTTGTCGATTTAGATGAATTAACGAGTTTGCATAATTCTTCCTATCCTATGGCAACAAATGAATCAAATTTTACCTCAGGGAGACTATAATGCACTCCCTGATGTGATGCTGTAGTAGACGGTTGCATAGTTATAATTTTGTCCCTAATATTATCAATCTTATAAGTGAAAAAGTTCATAAAGTCATTACTGCTGTGTCTTGGAAACTTCGGGGCTTGAAGCTTTCTTTTTCGTTAGTGTAGCCACTTTTTCAAATAAATACCTTGGATTATGTTTATTTTCTTTTAATAGGGTTGAAAAATAAGCAGATCTAGCAGCTTTTAAAGCCTCTCTGTAAGCAATCGAGCTCTCCTTCCATGAAATCCGAAATACCTCTAGTTTTGTTTTCTTCCAGTTGCGCTCCATTTTTCTGGCTGCTCTCTTAAGGGCCCGGGTGTGCTCGGTGTACCACGGCGTTGGACTATTTTCTTTAATCTTCTTTAAGCGCAACGGAGCAACTGTGTATAAAGTGCTGGAAAGGAGAGAGTTAAAAGTTTATGTTGCAATATCAAGTTCTTCTAAGCTATCTGGGATGCTGAGACAATGAAACTGATTAGGAAGATTATTGATAAAGCAATCTTTAGTGCCTAGGTCTAACATATTTATAACATGGAGTTGGCTTTGCAGCCTCGGCTAAATGTAATTTACATGAGACTAGATAATGATCTGAGATGTCGTCGCTCTGCTGCAGAACTTCAACAGCATCAACATTGATTCCATGTGATAATATTAGATCTAGAGTATGATTACGAAAATGAGTAGGTCCTAACACGTGTTGTCTAACTCCAATAGAGTTAAGAATGTCTTTAAATGCCAATCCCATTGCATCTTTTCCATTATCTACATGTATATTAAAATCACCAACAGTTAGGACTTTATCTGCAGTCACTACTAATTCTGATAGAAAGTCAGCAAATTCTTTGATAAAATCTTTATGGTGCCCTGGTGGCCTGTATACAGTTGCCAGCAGAATTCTCAAACTTGATTTATTGTTTACATTATATATTTTTACATTAAGCACCAACACTTCAAAAGAAGTATATTCAAAACTAGATTTTTTAGTGGTTTTGAAAATATTACTATAAATTACAGCAACACCTCCTCCTTTGCCTTTCAGGAGAGGTTCATGTTTATAACAGTAATCATGGGGGGTGGACTCATTTAAAGTAATGCAATCGTCTGGTTTTAGCCAGGTTTCTGTCATACACAGCACATCTAGGTTATAATCTGAAATCATATCATTAACTATGATCGCTTTTGAAGTAAGGGATCGAATATTCAGCAACCCAAGCTTTATCGTTTGCTCATCTGTATTATATCTATTTTTTTATTTGTTGAATATCAATTACATTTTTAACCTTAGATCGGTTTGGACGTTTTTTGGATTTCAAAATTCGGGGAACAGACACAGTCTCTATATGATGATATCTAGGTGAAAGAGGCCCAATGTGATGGGATTTATCTGACCTTGGTGACGCGAGGCCGCTAGCAGACGGTCGGTTTAGCCAGTTTGTCTGCTTCCTGACTTGAGCCCCAGATTGTCATGTTTTGTCTCTAAGACTATGAGCCAAATTACTAGAGAGAAGAGCAGCACCATCCCAGGAGGGATGAATACCATATGGTTGAATACCATCTTTTCAACAGGTCAGGTTTGCCCCAAAAACCTTTCCAATTGTCTATGAATTCTATATTATTTTGCGGACACAACTTAGACAGCCAGCCATTGAGTGATGACAATCTGCTAACTATCTCATCACTCCTTCGAACAGGAAGGGGGCCAGAGCAAATTACAGTGCCTGACATCGTACTTGCGAGTTCAAACACCTCTTTAATATTAATTTAATATTAAGTTTGTGGTAAGTTTGATTTGTTGTGGTAATCGGAACGGAAGAGTGCTTTTTTGATCCACGACTAGAGCAATCCCTCACTGTCACCCATCTGCCTGGCTGCACAGGCAATAATTCAGCCGGAACCGAATCATGTAAAGAGTTCACTATGCTAGGCGCATCCAAAATAGTATCTAAAGCTCTAGCACACTTACTATCCTCAATTAAAGTTTGGATGCGTGTTTCTAATTCTGAAATCTTCTCCGTCAGCCTGACTGTTTCCTTGCATTTATCACATATAAACACAGGGCTCTCAAGTTTTATCAAAAGTTTAGAGTGAGATTTAGGGGAGGAGCCACCCAAATATTTGCAGCAGCGGTCCCTCGACCCAACCAAATTCGCTTCAATTTTTGCTAGCAGTTCAATTTTGCCTATTGTTCATAATTGACCAGCACAAATGGAAATTATAACAATTGTTAAATCTGATAAAAAGAAAAATTCATCCAAATAAAATAAAGTTATATTTAAAAAATACAAATTTATTGAAAAATAAAAATAAATTTGACCCCAAACAAGCCAGCTGAACATCAGTGCTCAATGTACATAACATTGTGTCATAACAACTTGCCCTGAGCATGTATGTCAAGACCCAAACCGGTCACCTTTACAGGGGTCATCGGATGCCCATTTTCAACAAGTTGGAATGATTCTTTTGGGTCTTCATGTAAAGTTTGTAACATACTTTGGTTAAAATTTCTCAATGGTTGTGTAAAACAACACCCTTTTTACCTCTTAAAAAACAGCTCTGTTCACAGTGACCCGTTTCGGTGCATGTCTCTTTAAATGATAATGAGCAACAACTTTTTGGCTTTTTGAGGACAAAAAAAAGGTGAATGGATTTTTTTCATTGCATGGTGATTGTGTCCACACACTGCAAAGACACATTTATTTGCAAATTCCATATAAAAGTGTATTTTGCATCCGATGACCCCTTTAAAAGCAGTTGGAGAGTTTTTGAATGCATCAATAATTTAGCACGAATTTGGCTATACTCCTCAACATCAGCTCTCACTGTCTTTGATCACAGGCAAGAGATATCGTCCAGGAGTCGTAAAATCAAAATGCAAAAAAAAATAAAAAAATAAATGAAGATGTCCGCAAACCGCATTCATCAGATCTTGCTCTTTCAACTTCCACTCCGTGTGTGCGCGTGTCTAGTAACGAACGAGCTTGCAGCGGGAACACATAATTTACCCGGAAACAACTAATTCTAATTTCTGATTGGCTGGTAGCTAGCATTTAACTCTGTATAACTCGAGACAGATGCTATGAACTCTGCAGAGAACTTCCCTCCGTTTGCCTTCCGTCCATTAATTGTATAGCGAGACAAGTTCCCTTACTCCTCAGCGTGAGAAATACACGGTGTGGCGTGTGAGCGTGTGAACGGGTTGAAATGCGTGTGTCTCACGCCCAATGCGTGAGACTTGAGAGCCCTGCCTATATTGCCGACGGGGAAGGCTATGCTAAACATGTAACATGAAGTGCAGGTGACAATAACAGGACAAGAGATTACTCACCGTGTTTGTAGACTGATTCTTACTCACCTGGGCTTTTTATGCACTCAGAGGCGCGGGCGCGCGAGAGAAAAATAAATAAATAACTGAGCGCACGGGTGGCGCGTTAACAGGCTAGCGAGTTACTAGCGTGTTGTGCTAACAATAACGGAAGCTAGCGATGTCAGGTTAATCTGAGATGTTGTCTAAGCTGTATTCAGTAGTATAAACAACTAGAAATGGTAGTAAATGATGGTTCAAAACAGAAAGAAATACAAAGCTAATACAAGGCTTAGACGGAGCTTACAGCCTCGAAGCAAACAAAACACAGCAGGCAGCTAGGCAGACAGGAGCAATCGATCAGGATCAGGAACGAAGGACTAGGCTTAACACAGGAATACCAAGGTACACTGGGTGGCATATCACAGGAGGAATATGTTACACAGCGCCTACCCGCAGGGAGGACTTAGAATACACATATTGGCCAAAGGAGAACTGGCCCCCTGACTGAGCCTGGGTTCTCCCAAGGTTGTTTCTCCATTCTGTCACCTGATGGAGTTTTGGTTCCTTGCCATTGTTGCCTTTCTTCGCCTTTTTCGCCATTGGCTTTTGGCTTGCTTAGTTGGGGAATTTTAATTTTATATTTTGACAATATTATTTCAACATTATTTTCCTATTATCTCTATAAAGAGGCTTTGAAAATATCTGTATTGTAAAAGGCGCTATAAAAATAAAGGTGACTTGACTTGACTTGACCCGAGTGCGGGATGCATATATGGAAACTCAGAGGTATCCAGCCCGCAGGATGGAATGGTTTCATGGATGGTTTCAACCTTGAGGCAAGGGAAACCACATGCTCGGACTTAATATGGAAATACACGTGGGGGTTGCCCAACGGGTGAACCATGCACACGGATGCACCTAGCTAATCACGAGGGCTGACCAACCGGGCATCCACTCTGGTGACTGGAGGAACTCGGGGTCTAAGAAGGACTCATCTGAATGAAATAGCGCACATATCCAGTCTGTGGAGTGGAATGGCTCAGCAAGCGATGACACCGAACAGGTCCTACTTACTGGCTTAGTGGAAGCAAGTACATGAGAGGACACTGGCTCTACCCGGAGATTATAGAATCTCGCGAATGTGTTGGGTGTCGGCCCGCCTGCAGCTCTTCCTTTCACACCCACGCGGTGGGGTGGAGTTGCCCTATGCAAATTCCGCAGACCCATGGCATTTCCTTTCCATTGGCTTGTTTTGTAGAACTCGAAGGTCATAGGCTTCTAAGCGAAACCCCCATTTCGTCAGTCACTGACGTAACTCGGAGTGACTGAACGAAAGGGAACATGCACAATATTGTTATCGTGGGCACTTTAAAATACAGTAAATTCCTTATTATGAATTATTATTTTTTTTTAGAATGCATTATTAAGTGTATCTTTTGGTAGCGTGTAATACAGAATGGTAGCATAAGACACAGCTCTGATATCGGCCAAATATAATACCCGAAATCCAAGTACATTAGAAATTGAAAAGGTCAGAGAGACCACGCTAGCGAAGTCGGCTCAAGGGAAGAGGGTGACGTTAAGGAAGATGGGGGTTCGACGGCTGCGCTCAGCTCTATTCGCAAAGTGGTGAGCGAAGCCATGGGCATTATTTTAACAATCTAAGTGCATGGTCTAAAATCTATCATACAACCTGCGCAATGGAGCGCCAAGCGCCCTGCGCCACATCCTGTGCCACGTTGTTTAAATAGCAAATGCACTTGCGCCAATTTGTGCACCCATGAGCGTCCTGGTCTGAAAACAAGGTGTGTTCAGGCGCATTGTTTTCGCATTGCTATTTTGAGGCAACTGAAATAGACTGCTTTTTAAATAAAAAATAAAAAAACTGCGCAGTATTTTTTTTTGTTATTTAAAAAGCGCGTTAGTAATGTGCGCCTATAGGCGGGTGCACAACACACGTACAATCTGCTTATTACACACACAGTTACACAGTTAAAATATGGTGGAATCCGGCAATTTTTTCCGCTTGCAAATTCCGTCATGTAAATAGCGAATCCACCATGGTGCGAGCGCAGTACGGGACAAGATCTTTATGCACACAATATTAATCTTTTACATTTTAATCCTTTTATTTTTAATATTTGTCCAGTTTGTGTGCTGTTGTGCATCCCTGTGTGTGTAACAAGCAGAGTGTACGTGCATTGTGTACCTGCCTATAGGCTCATATTACTAATGCGCCCTTTAAATAACCAAAAAAATACTGCGTCATTGACTTTAGACCGCTTGTACTGCCGTAGCAACATGACGACATACGTTGACAACTGGGTTATGCTCGTTATGCCTAGCAGGAAGCTCACGCTGTTGTTGTTTTGTTCAAACATTATGGACCATGGCAAGCAGACTTTGAGACAAAAAGAGGACTAAAACGAAGATCAGCATCTTTCGAGATGCCGAGAGCTCCACGTCCGCGACTAACTTCGACTTGACAGAGACGCGAGTGCTGCATTTACTTTATAAGACAGACATTCAAAATGATGAAATGTTAGAATTTGATCTGTATGTTATTCTAATGTTGATCTAGCTTAACGTACTTAGTCTCATACAGCCAACACACAACCTAACTAACATCATTCAACACACTCAAATGCCGTTTAGTGTGTGTGGCGAGGGGGGCGTGGTTCAGCGAAGTCTGTAGTGCGAGAGCAACGACAGAGCCGAGCGGTGAGTAAGTAGGTCAAGTGCAAAATGACAAACACCTGTCTCTGATTGCAGTAATTGGCGTAGGAAGACCGCATAAAAGCCGGCTGGTGCAAGAGAGCAGAGAGAGAAGGACTGGGTACTCGTGCACGAGACGTGAGCTGGACGCTGAAAGTGGAAAGAGTGTTACCTGATATAGTGGAAAGAGTGATATTTTAAATAGTGGAAAGAGTAATATATTTATAGTGGAAAGAGTGTTGGTGGGCCGTGTTGCGGGGACCCTGGACATTTTATTGACCGGTGCCCCGTGATGGAGGTGGGGACACTGGTCAGGGTCCCTGACACACCACAGGCTGCCCCCGATCAAGATGGGTTGTACCAAATACCAGTGATTATTGAGGGGGGTACCTATCAGGCTTTAGTGGATTCAGGCTGTAACCTCTATCCATCAAAATCTAATACAACCAGAGGCATTGGATAAGAGCCGCACGGTTAGGGTTTGGTGTGTGCACGGGGAGGTGATGGATTACCCTTTAATGCGAGTCATTATCCAATTTCGGGGCCAAAAGCATAGGGTGGAGGTGGCCGTTTGCCAATACCTCCGGCACCCGTTAATTTTGGGGACCAATTGGCCGGGGTTTAAAACACTATTGGGTTATTTCTGTGCGGGTGCTTCTGGGACAAAAAGGAAGCAGGAGAGGGGAGCGGTCGCTCAGGTTGGAGAGGCTGTGCCGGGGCCCTCGGTACCTGTCCCAGAGGTTCGGAACGGGGTTGAAAGAAGGATTCTTTCAGAGGGTGATGACTTTCCTCTGGAACAGTCCCGAGATGAGACGCTTAAAAATGCGTTTGACCAGGTCCGTACGATCGACGGGCAGCCCCTCCACCCCGACCGACCGCCCTCATATCCTTATTTTGCTATCATAAAAGATAAGTTGTATCGGGTGACCCAAGACACCCAGTCAAAGCAAGATACAACTAAGTTATTAGTTCCAAAGAGCCGTCGGGAAATGCTTTTCCAGGCGGCTCACTGTAATCCGATGGCTGGACATTTAGGGCAGGCAGCTACACTAAATCGTTTAATGACCCGATTTTTCTGGCCGGGCATTCACGAGAACGTGCGCAAGTGGTGCGAGTCTTGTCGTGAATGTCAGTTGGTGAATCCACCGGCCAACCCAAAAGCACCTTTGTGCCCTCTTCCCTTAATGGAGGTCCCCTTCGAAAGAATTGGAATGGACCTCATTGGGCCATTAGAACGATCTGCACGGGGGCATCGCTTTGCATTAGTCCTGGTGGATTATGCAACGCGATACCCAGAAGCAGTGCCGCTTCGCAATATTTCCGCTAAAAGCGTGGCGAGCGCACTGTTTCAATTAATCTCCCGGGTGGGAATCCCGAAAGAGATTCTCACCGATCAAGGCACGGCGTTTATGTCACGCACTATTCGCGAACTGTACGAATTATTGGGCATTAAATCGATTCACACCAGCGTCTATCACCCACAAACAGACGGCTTGGTGGAACGTTTTAATCGCACGTTAAAATCCATGATTCGTAAGTTTGTACGGGAAGACGCCAAAAATTGGGATAAGTGGCTAGAACCCCTCTTGTTCGCTGTACGCGAGGTCCCCCAAGCCTCCACGGGGTTTTCCCCCTTCGAGCTTATCTATGGGCGTCAGCCCCGCGGGGTGCTGGGTGTGCTTAGAGAGGCTTGGAAGGACGGACCTTCGAATAGAAAAAACGAAATTCAGTATGTCTTGGACCTGAGAACAAAACTCCACACTTTGGGGCGGCTCTCTATGGAGAATTTGTTACAGGCTCAGGACAAGCAAAGTCGGCTGTACAACAGGGGGGCTAGACTACGCAAATTTGCACTGGGAGTACTTGTATTGCTCCCCACATCCATCTCTAAATTGCTCGCGAAGTGGCAAGGGCCGTTTGTGGTCACACGGCGAGTCGGGGACCTCGACTATGAGGTTGTCCGATCAGATAGGGACGGGGCACATCAAATTTACCACCTTAACCTCCTTAAAAAATGGAATGAGGCGGAGTCAGTGATGCTGGCGACGGTGGTAAGTGGGGAGGAGGATCTCGGCCCAGAAGCGAGTTCAAAACCCCAATCTCTCGCTCTGGCATTTGCTGGAGACCACCTCTCGCCGTCCCAGATCACTGACATACGTAATTTACAAGCAGAGTTTGCTGATGTGTTCTCGCCCCTACCTGGTCGGACAAATCTCATTCAGCACCACGTTGAGACCGAACCGGGCGTAATAGTACGCAGCCGGCCGTATCGTTTAACTGAACATAAAAAGAAAATAGTTCAGGATGAATTAGAAGCTATGCTGGACATGGGGGTAATAGAAGAATCCAACAGTGACTGGGCAAGCCCGATAGTTTTAGTGCCTAAAACCGACGGCTCCGTCCGGTTCTGTGTGGATTATCGCAAGGTGAATGCTGTGTCGAAATTCGATGCATATCCAATGCCACGGGTTGACGAATTGCTTGATCGGCTCGGTACCGCTCGATTTTATTCGACACTGGATTTGACAAAAGGGTATTGGCAGATCCCCTTATCTCCAATATCTAAAGAAAAAACTGCTTTCACGACGCCGTTTGGATTACACCAATTTGTTACTCTTCCTTTCGGCTTGTTCGGGGCTCCCGCAACCTTCCAGCGCCTGATGGACAGAATTCTCCGGCCGCATACTGCAAATGCTGCTGCTTACTTGGATGATATTATCATCTATAGTAACGACTGGCAGCGGCATATGCAGCATTTGCGAGCTGTCCTCAGGACGCTGCGAGGGGCGGGGCTCACCGCCAACCCAAAGAAGTATGCAATTGGGCGCGTGGAAGTTAGGTATCTGGGCTTCCACTTGGGTCATGGACAGGTGCGTCCCCAAATTGATAAGACCGCAGCAGTTGCGACCTGTCCGAGACCTAAGACCAAAAAGGAGGTTAGACAGTTCCTGGGGCTAGCTGGATATTACAGAAGGTTTGTGCCTAATTATTCGGACCTTGCTAGCCTGCTGATTGATCTGACTAAAAAGGAAGCACCAGATACTGTCCAGTGGGCGGAGCGGTGTCAGCAGGCCTTTACTCAGATAATAGCTGCTCTATGTGGCGGACCGCTCTTACAGGCTCCTAACTTTTCTCTCCCTTTTTCCCTACAGACTGACGCGTCGGACAGGGGGCTGGGCGCAGTCTTGTCCCAGGAGATAGAGGGTGAAGAACGGCCGGTGCTGTACATTAGTCGGAAGCTCTCGAAGAGAGAGACTATGTACAGCACCATTGAAAAGGAAGGTTAAGCCATCAAGTGGGCCGTTCTCACCTTCCGCTACTACCTCCTGGGTCGAGAGTTCACCCTCTGTTCGGACCACGCTCCCCTGCAGTGGCTCCACCGCATGAAGGATACCAGCGCGCGGATCACCCGTTGGTATCTGGCCTTACAGCCTTTTAAGTTCAAGGTGATCCACAGGCCGGGTGCACAGATGGTTGTGGCTGACTTCCTCTCCAGGAGGAGGGGGGAGAGGGGGGAGGCTGCAGGCCGGACGGCTCCCCGGCCTGAGTCGGGCGGTGGGGGTATGTGGCGAGGGGGGCGTGGTTCAGCGAAGTCTGTAGTGCGAGAGCAACGACGGAGCCGAGCGGTGAGTAAGTAGGTCAAGTGCAGAATGCAAACACCTGTCTCTGATTGCAGTAATTGGCGTGGGGAGACCGCATAAAAGCCGGCTGGTGCAAGAGAGCAGAGAGAGAAGGACTGGGTACTCGTGCACGAGACGTGAGCTGGACGCTGAAAGTGGAAAGAGTGTTACCTGATATAGTGGAAAGAGTGATATTTTAAATAGTGGAATGAGTAATATATTTATAGTGGAAAGAGTGTTCTCTGAACTTGAACGTGGTTTATGTTAGAGCGCGCACAGCGCATTTCTTCTGTTTCTCAGCCAAATAAAAGTGTACGAGTCCCAGTCACGCCGACCCCTGTCTTCTTCCATCACACCAACACTGAACCTTCACTACAGTGTGATAGTGTAACTGTTTGAGCAAGTGAAACAGCGCTGCGTTGACTCAAGTTTAATTCGTCTAATAAACTGACCTGTGTGAGTATTAATTCAGCTCTTGCGTGTAGTTCGGGAGAATGAAATGTCCTTATTCTTTTATATCCATGGGTCTCGCGTTGCGTGTGGCGCTGGTACGTGTAGCAATCGCGCCCTGCTTAACACCACAGTAATGATAAAAACATCAATGTATTCATTCATCCATAAAAGATCCATCAGCTTGGTGACAAGATCCATAATTCAGTTTAATGTGTAATATACGTCATCAATATATGCCTTTGTTATTGTGAGAGGTTAGCGACCCCTGGTGGCAAAAAATCCTGCATATTGTTCCTTTAAATATTGATAATTTATTGAAAATAATATATTTTTTCAGTCACCAGATGGAGATCACTATTTGCTTTAGTTGGGCAGTTTGACTCTTGTTTTATAACTCTTATAACATTAGTTTTTCTCTGGCTGCTTTAACTGTGTTTTTAGACACTGTCGTTATGGCCAAAAAGAGCCAAGAGAAATGCTGTATCTGATTTAAAGGGTTTATGTTGTCTGAGTTTTATGGGTCACCATTGTGCTGAAGACAGGCATACTCTTTTGTATGCCTGTGGTTCAGTCCAGGAGAAGACCAAGAAACACTGATGATATGAGGATGTTGCTTTTTATAAAATTCTATTGCAGTCCTCTTGATGTTTTTTATTTTTTTCAGTTGAGTTTCTGTTTAATAAATACAGTTAATGTATGCCATCAGTCATTGTTCTGACACTCTTTTGTAAGTTTTTATTGTAGAAACTTACGACTTTGAGTAAAACATCCAATTTAAGGCAATCATTTTCCATGTTTTCGAAGTATACTCAACTAATTACATTTTACAGTGTAAATATATTGTAAATAAAATTTTCAATACATGAAAAGCGGCAATTCTTTATGTATTATTAAATATATTGTAATATATAACATTATATTAACGTAATATATTATTTCATTTATTTTCAGGAAAGCTTATATCTTTGTAATACTAAAGGAGGGCAAGGATAAGCTAGGCTGCAAATCATATAGGCCAATAAGTGTCCTGAATTCGGATTATAAATTGTTTGCATCAGTTTTAGCGAGAAGTTTGGAAAAGATGATGCTCATAATAAACATAGACCAAACAGGGTTTGTTAGGAATAGGCAAACACATGATAACATTCGGAGATCGCTGTACATGATTTTATAAATAAAAGAAAAAGCAAAGCAATTCTTCTTAGTTTAGATGCCCTGAAGGCTTTTGATTCTGTTGGTTGGGAATTTCTTTATCAAGTTATGGATAGATTTGGGTTTAGTAGAGGATTTATACAATGCATAAAGACATTATACTCCTCTCCGACAGCTAGGATAAAAATCAACGGCAGTCTCTCAATAGTGTTACAACGAGGATACAGACCCATCAGCCTCTCTCTCTTTTTAACTCTCTATTTTTAACCTCTTTATTGAACCATTGGCCAAAACAGTTAGACAGAATAATGGTTTAGATGGAATAATTATAGGGGGAGTAGAATACAAAATCTGTTTGTATGCAGACTGGCGACATTACAAAACCCAGGCTCGGGAGTACCCTTGTTGATGGACGTCTTAAAGATGTCATGTAGCTACTCTGGATATTCACTTAACATTCATAAGACTCAGGCTTTGACACTAAACTTTGTTCCCACACAAGAACGTCCTGATTGCGTATGCAACCTACTGTTCCCTGAAGGAGGGAATGGAGGACGTAGTCGACGTCGACTGAATGGGTATCGCGTCAGAGAGCCAATGTTCTTCGAGTACTATTGAACGAGCCAATGGAATTGGCGTTCGTGATTCGCATCACACACTCCGCCCTGGATGCATGCACAAGTTGCTTTTCCACTGAGGAGCCAAGCGTAACCCGGAGTCAGCAGTGGTCCAGCGATAGTGGCAAGGGGACTACGTCCTCCGTTCCCTCCTTCAGGGAACGGTGGGTTGCATACGCAACCAGGATGTTCCCTTTCAGTCGAGTGGTAGGCCTAACACCAGACATTACGCACGTCCGACGTCGGAGGGATGTAGAGGAACTCAACAGGGTTCAATTTCAGGGAACTCAACTGGAGAAGAAAGGCGCACGTATCCAGTCCATAGGAGGGGAATGACACAGCAAGCCGACCCTTGAATCGGGCTCACGGTGAAACTGGCTTCATGAGAAGGGAGCCCACGGGAAGCAGCGGTTCAACTAGATGTCGCCCAGCCCCCAACTCTAAATCTGTCAGCAAAGCACTCTGTCAACGCCCAGGCGGAGCAAAACACTCATTATAGAGGAGCTCAACACCTAAGTGGACATGAGCATCTCAGAATCTTTCACTGAAATAAAGGCAACCACATTTAGTGGGCCAACTTTGCTTGGAAAAGCCTTCCCTCTGTGCTGAATTCCTAACAGACAAGAGCTGGTCTGTGGATGGACAGAGAAGCCAGGGCTGGGTCTGCCTCCTCTTGGGCAGCGCTTGCAGGCTCACCACCTGATCTTATTACGGGAGGGGTAGAAACCTTGGGCACAATCCAGGCCGGGGTCACAGCTCGTGAGAGTTAGCCGTCCCGAACTCCAGGCATAATACGTTGACCGAAAGCGAGCAAGTCTCTACCCTCTAGTAGAGACCATGCGAGCAGGAGAACTGATTTAACTGAAAACTCACTGCCTACAGTGGCTCAGGGGTGGTCTCTGCAGTGCAGTTGCACCACATATAAGGCCCAAGAGGATAAAGAGGGGCGCAAGGATTTACATTACCTTACTCCCTCAGGAACCTGACGATCAGGACGTGATTCCCACGCTTCTGCATCATAATGAGTGTCAAGAACACCAAGGCAACATCATTTTGAGGGTGAAGGAAAACAGCCTACTCCAACCCATCTTGCAGGAAAGAGACCACTGAAATGATCGAAAGCTTTCAGGATCTCCTCACGAAGAGAAGAGGCACTCAACGACTAGGTTACACTTCTAATGCGTAGGCACACTAACTTTTTCCAGGGGGTGCTTGCAGAAGTGATGGTAACCATCACATGTTCCTGTGATAGACACCTGAACCTCCGCGTTCAGTGTAATACCACCCGGAATCTCCAGGACTAGAAGGCGGGTGCCATCGTGCCCCGTCCCTGAAAAAGTGTTCAGGGGAAGTCAGGAAGGCTGTCGATGGGAACCAGGTCTGGTTGGGCCAATAAGGGGCAACTATGAAGACATGCTCCCTCCTGACTTGGCACCATAGGTGCAAGCGATGGGCGCAAAAAGACAGGAGCACTGCTCAACACTACATGTGTAGAGCACTGAGCTTCAGGAGCATTTCTGCTCAGCACTTGAGTGTGATAAGTTCACTGAGCTTCAGGAGTATTTCTGCTCAACACTTGAGTGTGAAGAACTTCACTGAGCTACAGGATCATTTCTGCTCAACACTGAGTGTGAAAGGATTCACTGACTTGAGCAGGCGCCAGGCAACCATGAGTCGCAGTCACTTTTTAGGAGGCTCACTGGGAAAACGCATTTCTGCGGGCCCCGGGGCAGCTGAGAGCCAGTGTCTGTCCAAGGGTTATCCGCTCAGACAGAAACAATACAACTGGCAGGGAGACAAAACTGGAGAAGCAACTGAGCGGCCCCGGAGTGGTCATGACCCAGCTGGAACCCAGGGGATAGAGTCTCCACTCAGGCTGGCTATAACTGTCATGAGGCTCGTCGACGGCACGATTGAGTTGAGCGGGAAGAGTGGAACAAAGTGTCCTCAGAAGCTTCTGACTCAAAGGAGGAGGTAACGGGTGAGTTGTGCCATGCGAGGGAAGTTCACTTAACGGTCGCCATGTCTAACAACTCGAGAAACAAATGCACGTGCAGTCGGAGGTCGCCCAGGCCCCCGTTAACGCACGCCATTTGTACTCGGCCCCTCAGTCGGTGAGGGTTTGGCAGCAGACTCGGGTGAACTGTAGTCACACAGGTTGAGCTGCTCTGCCACGGTCACCTCGGGTCTTGATCGTGAAGCTAGCGCTGAAGCGGTCTTCATATGGAGGAAGCCAAGTGGCTGCATCTAACCCAGGAGCCTCTGAAAGTTCTTTCAGTGGGACCCTTTCTCACTTCTATACGCACCAGCTGAACACATTCTCATTGGAGAGACGTGTCGGACCGAGTCCACCTCCAAAGCTGAAAAAGAGATGTTCAATCCGTGGGCGAGATTACTCTCTCCCAGTTGACCTGAAGACCCAACGGGCTCAGGAGCACTCTGTAGGGAAGGGAAGGGAAGTCCTTCTGAAGGGAAGGACTCTGTACTGATACTTCAACCCTCACGCGCAACACACAGGATGGCCTGCGGCGCGGAAGTTAGAGATCTGAAGCACGTCATTCAGGTCGGAGATGCAGACCAATCTTGGGCCAAGATGGTCGTGACCCACCACCTAGTAGCACGAAGAATGAGTTTGCAACTGGCCTTCATACCGGCTGGAGGAGCAGCTATATCAAATCCTTCACCAGCAGGATAAGATAAGCGCGCACAAGTCAGGAGCACTGCTCAACACTATGTGTGTTGAATATTACTGGATTTTCAGGAGCACGTCTGCTCAACACCTAATGTGATGATTATCACTAACTTAAGCGGGAAAGCCGAGCCTGAGGTAGGGTAGGAAAGTGGAGAGTGTGGTGTTAGTGTGCTGTACAACACTTACCTCCAGCAGTCTCCACTAGCGGCAGGGGGCGCGTGAGAAGGCGTATGACCGGGTCCTCGAACAGACCAAGCTGCCTGCTGGCGACCAAGGGGGGGCTGAGGGGTGTAAGGCTATACAGGGTCACACCCGCCAGACTGGCCCTCTTGGAACCCAGGAACAGATGAATTTGATCTTTCTTTGAAGTGTGGGTATCGGTTGCTCCGCTTTTTTGGGGGAGCCAGTGGCGGAACAGACACACACACAAACAAAGACTCCACCCGGCCCTCACCCAGGGGGAGGGAGTGACCAACTCCAAGATCATCCTCATCCATCCCTGGGAGCCCGCTCTGGAATGCTTTCGCTGTCGCTTGCCACCTGGCTTGGCAGCGCCTGGAGCGGGCTGGGTGTCCCTACTGCGGCCGGCTCCATGCTGAGGCCTGTAGAAAGGTGCCGTCCACAACCTGATAAGCTCTCCATGCATTTTGGGAAAAAGGCACTGGGACGGCGAGCTGAGAACCAGCACGGCCCGCCCCGAGATACCAAACCTCCAACCGAGACTGAACGGGACACGATGGAGGTTTCACTCGAGTCCGGCAGCCTCAGCGGCCCGTTTCAGCATAGCTGACATTTCTGGATCTGGCTCGGGCAATCTTACACTCCCAGAGGGAGATAACACAGCCGAGTCGTCATTTCCAGAGGCCAGCTCACCCTCCGATGCTGCTATAGACATCTTATCCTCAGGGGAACCCCCATTGAAATAGCTGATCGGTCCATTACAGAGGGACCAGCATGCTTAACAGGAATTCCATCGGCTGTGGTGTGATGGAGTGAGGAGCCCACAGGGAATGGTTACCGGGTGAGACATCCATCACTATCCTCCGATCACCCATTCCACATGGCACCCGGGGGTGGGTCATGTCAATGGGGAGTCACGCTTTGCGGACAAAGGCGATTCTCGATCTCAACACCGCGACAGTCATATTCCCGCAATGAGAACATGAGCCGTCCACAAAGCTGCCTCAGCGTGCTGAACATATAAATATATATATATACATATTTATATACACATAAATATATAGCTCAAACCCGTGATGCAACTATTGTGACAATCAGAAAGGAAAAGGGAACGACCGCATCCAGAAACGCACAGGTGGAATGACATCTTGAAAAAGACGCAAACGCACCCGTGTTGTTCTTTCAGGAAATAGGACCCCTCACCAGTGCCGGACCCCTCACCAGTGCCACACAGGGGAATGACCACGGCAACACTGAACAGTGAACTGAAACAGTGAAGCACTCACTTTTCCGCCCTCTAACCAGCATAAACATTTAGAATTTGTTGCTGTTAAAACAGCGGTTGAGAGCTCAAAGCTCGCGATCACCGCTGCACTCGCACTGTAGAAACCACCAGCACTGGGAGAGTCTTCCCGAAGAACAACAGCACTCTTCAGAGACATCAAATGATCGGCTCCGAAGCGAAAGGCAACTAGTGCGGGCATCCACTTCCGTATTTATACCTGCGCCACGGGGGTGGAGTGTGTGATGCGAATCACGCACGCCAATTCCATTGGCTCGTTCAGTAGTACTCGAAGAACATTGGCTCTCTGAAGCGATCCCCATTCAGTCGACGTTGACTACGTCCGACGTTATCGACTGAAAGGGAACTGGCAAATAGGTATAATTTTAATTGGAATTTATCATATTCAGTATTTTTGGATATATTTAGCAAAGGATTTGTCCTCTTTACATAGTTTAAATTATAACCTATTAAATAGGAAAATCTATAAAGAATTGTACAGATGGGCTTTGCTTCCTCTAGATATGGGCAGCTGGGTAAAATCTATTAGGAGGAATATTTTACCCAAATTAATGTATTTATTTATATGCAAATTATAGCACTGCCAATTTAGAT
The DNA here is from genome assembly GCF_051911475.1 of Siphateles boraxobius. Taxonomy (NCBI): domain Eukaryota; kingdom Metazoa; phylum Chordata; class Actinopteri; order Cypriniformes; family Leuciscidae; genus Siphateles; species Siphateles boraxobius. The sequence goes on from NW_027509197.1 coordinate 5,683,933, forward strand.
CTCTTGTAAACAGTTTAGAGAATGAGACAAACATATCTCTAGATTTATATGGAACGATAGAAGACCCTAGACCCTGCAGCCTGCAACTACCGACAGTGCTCTCCAAACTATGCAGCAAAGGATATAGGAAGGATATAGAATTTGTATTTTTTTTTTTTTTTTTGATGGATACTCCAATACAGTCTGTCCTGGGCTGTGTAGATTGAATGACCGCAGATTGGTTGAGTCTGAAAGTTATCACCAGTTATTTTTATCCACTCTTTCATAAAGCCACAATAATGAAGTGCCAGACTTTAAGTACAATCAAAAAAAGTACAATCAAATCACCTTGATAGTCTTATATCATATGAGAAAAGGCAGCCTTATAAATCAGGTGCACATCGTCAGTCCATTGTAAACGATCTGTAAAAGTACTGGGTTGGCCGGCCTATGATCCACAATTTAATCCAGCTCGTTATGATCACAGGTATAAGACCTGAATCTCTCACGGCATTACTGTCATTTGCAAAATTATATGTAATGGGGATTTGGATAACTTTAAGAACCATGAACTTTGATATCAATCGACAGGACTTTTATAGGTATCTAAAAGTACGGCATTTTTTTGGACGGAGATCAAAAGCTGTAGGCTTAGTAGTAGGCTACTTTTTCTAAACTGACCCAGATTTTTATAGAAGCATGTACAGGTGAAAATAAAAGGAGTAATAGGTAAATTATACAATGCTATCTTCTTAATGAACCGCATACCACAGCGTTAGCAGGCATTAAGCTTTTTTCGGCTAAGGTTGCAGGCTTGCACATTCACTCTCTGACAGTAGATGGCGCTGATGGAACAGCAGAAATGCAGTCGTTTCTGGTAACCCTGTAAACAAAGCAGCTGCGATACTTTGCTTCTGAACAATATTTAAATGTTTCTAACAAGTCAAGTCACCTTTATTTTTATAGCGCTTTTGACAATATAGATTGTTTAAATGCTGCTTTACAGAGATAACAGGAAAATAATTCTGTTATCACTGTAAAGTTTGTTTCTGCTGAACAAAGAAAATGTAGATCTAGAAGTAAAATTAACCATCATCACAGTCCAGCTTAAAGGTGCTATATGTAGCTTTTCTTGTAAAATGAATCCTTTTTTTATTGCCTGTGTGTGAAGGGGTTGTAATCACAAATTACAATGATCCACTTGTCGGGTTTTGCTATTACCTCTGAAGGCCAGTATTCCTATTTCTATGTGAAGGAGTTGGCTTTCATCCCTATTGTGATGCTTTCTCCGGTGTGTTGAAAGTCTCAGTGCGGCCGGTACCATGCGTGTTTGCTCTTGAGTTCGAGCACGCGCACGAGCGCTCTTGTAAAAATTGGTTGCAATCTGAAACATCACTGCTAGAGGCCGCTAAAAACTACACATAGCCCCTTTAACCCTCCTATTATCTTTGGGGTCTATTTGACCCCATTCAATGTTTAATGTCTGTACAAAAAAAAAAAAAAAATTTTTTGCTTCAGATTTAATGACTTTTCCTAATTTAATGGGACAACTCTGTAAACATAAAACTAACCTGCTGATATTTTTTCAATGTCCTGTATACAATTTGTAGCATCGGTGTTCCTTGGGGTCAATTTGACCCCCGGCACTTTTAGCTGTATCAGAATCAGAATCAGAATCAGAATCAGAAAGAGCTTTATTGCCAAGTGTGCTTGCATGCACAAGGAATTTGTTTTGGTACTGAGGCTTCCAGTGGACATATACAAATACAACATGAAACATAATACTACAAATTATAAGAATAAAAAATAAAAATATAAATATATGAGAATAAAACTATCACAGTTGGGTTTAGTCAGAATAGACATTTTCAGATTTACAGATTATGAACCTATTTACAGTGTTTTGAATATTATAAATAAATAAATCTACATATAAGTATCACCTGAGTTGTGGGATATTGCACTAAACAGTGGGAGTATTGCACTTACAGGCATATGCCTTGGGAGGAGTGTTAACTGTTCAGGAGGGAAATGGCCTGTGGGAAGAAACTGTTCCTGTGCCGAGATGTTCTTGTGGCCAGTGATCTGAGTCTCCGTCTTGACGGTAACAGTTCAAACAGGTGGTGTCCAGGGTGAGTGGAGTCTGTGATGATTTTACCTGCTCTCTTCCTCACTCTGGAAGAGTACAGGTCCTGGAGGTTTGGCAGGGGGGCACCAATAATCCTCTCCGCAGTCCGGACTGTCCGTTGTAGTCTCCTGATGTCTGATTTGGTAGCTGAACCAAACCAGACAGTGATGGAAGCGCACAAGACAGACTCAATGACGGCTGAGTAGAACTGAATCAGCAGATCCTGTGGCAGGTTGAACTTCCTCAGCTGGCGAAGGAAGTACAGTCTCTGCTGGGCCTTTTTCACAGTGGAGTCAATGTGATTGTCCCACTTCAGGTCCTGAGAGATGATAGTGCCCAGGAACCTGAATGACTCCAGTGCTTCCACAGTGCTGTTCATGATGGTGAGTGGGGGGAGTGCTGAGCTGTTCCTCCTGAAGTCCACGATCATCTCCACTGTTTTGAGCGTGTTCAGCTCAAGGTTGTTATAACTGCACCAGGCAGCCAGCTGTTCAACCTCCAGTCTGTAAGCAGACTCGCCACCGTTTCGGATGAGACCGATGACAGTGGTGTCGTCTGCAAATTTCAGAAGCTTGACAGTGGGGTCTTTAGAAGTGCAGTCATTAGTGTACAGGGAGAAGAGCAGTGGGGAGAGAACGCACCCTTGGGGAGCGCCAGTGCTGATTGTGAGTGGTAGAAAAGGTTTCTGGTGTGTGTTTCCTAATGTCCAGTAGTTCGTCTTTGGTGAAACTGATAGGAAAAGAATGACTAAACGCAGAACAAACGAACAAAAACAACACAATAGCTGGAGAGCTCCACACCGAGGCAGCCATCCGCGGCGCCATCTTGGATCTTTTAAAACATAAGAAATATTAAAATTTCACACACATTTGTTTTGGTTGTTTTATTGAGGTCACTATAACATGTTATAATTGTATAATGTTCATTATAATTTTACATAAATGTATTCCCCCCGTGCCGTGGGGGAGGGGAAAACATAATTCTCATGGTTTACCAAACAAATGGGAGGAACAAACATTATAAAAGCATGAACAGAAGCCTTCTAAACCATTTCTCTTTGTGCTCTGTGTGCTCTCTATGTTCTCCATCTCTCTCATTTGAAAATGACATCTAAATACCCTTGACACCCTCGTCCTGATCTTTGGAACCCCCACGTGTGGCTCCTTGACGGGATGAGGCAGGTTGAGTATCCTAATACCAGCGGTGGTTATTACCATCACTTCCGCTTAGCATCGTCCACGAGACATGTCTACGCGTTGAACCTGTGGAAGTGGAACCTCTTCATCAACTGGGCTCTTCTCACCAAGAAGACCCCCGGAGATGTTCGATCAGTGTTGTGCTTTCCTTCCTTCAAGAAGGGTTGGAGCGAAGGCTGTGTCCCTCCACCCTGAAAATATACATTGCAGCTATTGCCCCACACCATGTTACAGTGGAAGGTAAGCCCGTAGGAAAGCACAACCTGATCGTCAGGTTCCTGAGGGGAGCAAGGAGACTGAATCCTCCTCGCCCTCCTCTCGTTCCCTCTTGGGACCTCTCAGTGGTTCTAACTGCCCTGCAGAGTGCTCCCTTTGAGCCTTTGCAATCAGTGGAGCTTAAGTTCCTGTCAATGAAGACAGCACTCCTGGTTGCATTGGCCTCCATCAAGAGGGTAGGGGACCTGCACACATTCTCCATTGACGAAGCGTGCCTGGAATTCAGGCCGGCTTACTCTCACGTGATCCTGAGACCCCGGCCTGGATATGTGCCCAAGGTTCCTACCACTCCCTTCTGGGACCAGGTGGTGATCCTGCAAGCGCTGCCCCTGGAGGAGGCAGAGCCAGCCTTGGCACTGCTCTGTCCAGTACGTGCTCTCCGTTCTGTCCAGTACGTGCTCTCTGCGCCTATGTAGACAGAACGCAGTGTTTCAGGACCTCAGACCAGCTCTTTGTCTATTATGGTGGGAAGCTGAAGGGAAAGGCTTTCTCCAAGCAAAGGTTGTCTCACTGGAAAAGATAGTGGACGCCTTTGCTTTGGCATACCAGCAGCAAGGTCGACCTTTCCCCCTTGGTATGACTGCCCACTCCCCTCAGTGTGGCGTCCTCTTGGGCTCTAGCGCATGCCGCCTCGCTAACAGACATCTGCAGAGCTGCAGGCTGGGCGACACCTAACACATTCGCCAGATTCTACTATCTCCGAGTAGAGCCTGTGTCCTCTCGTGTACTCGCTTCAACCAGCTAGTACTGGACCCGCTCAGGTGTCTTCGCTTGCTCCCCATTCCACTCCACGGACTGGAAACGTGCTATATTCTCCTCAGGTGAGCTTCCCCGAAAGCCCCGAGTTCCTCCAGTACGCCGGCGCCAGTGTCTATTGCCTGCACGTCGGCTAGGTGCCTCCCGTGTGCATGGTCCCTCCTCTGAGCAACCCCCACATGTGTATTTCCACTGTAAGCCTCTCTGAGCGTGTGTTTTTGCCTTGGCCAGCCACCTTGCCACCCCTGGGGTTGAAATATTACACCTGCGGCTGGACACCCCAGTGTTCTCCATATGCATCCCTCTGGGTCATATGTGTATTCTCTAACGGAGACGTTACGTCTTCCTGCCACTTCCTGCCACCTGACGTTACGTCTTCCTGCCACTTCCGCTGTACCGCGGCGATCGCCTGAGTTCAGTTTCGGCTCCTCAGCAAAGAAACATATCTGCATGTTGCAGGTGTCCTCCTTTTATACCCACGAGGTAAGGCGGAGATACGCAATGCAAATTCCGGAGACCCATGGCATTTCTTTGGCTCGTTTTGTAATACTCGAAGTCGATAGGCTTTCTAAGCTAAACCCCATTCGTCGTCATCCGACGCAACGTCTCCGTTCCCTACATGCGTTTTTACGTTCTCTTAAAATGTAACTGATCATGTTTACCTAAGTACTCGCCAAGACCAGCATTTTGTCATTATTGTGTGTGTTTAAGCATAAAGCAGCGAAAAATAACTAAATTTAGTATGAGCCCATATATGCGTGCACACTTTTGGTGTGAGCACAAAATCTGCAGGAATGAGTAAAATGATGCAGATGGAGGTCTGCCTATGTCCACCGGGCAAGTCGCCACCCTGGCTCCTCCCTCCTTCGACTCGTGGGACATCGTCCTGGATGTGGTCTTGGTCCTCCTGCTCGCCTCTACTCCCTCCATCTTCTCCGCCTTAGTTTCTCCTGTTGGCATTTTTTTTTTGGTGTTTTCTTTTTTTTTATAAATAAGTATTCTTTGTGTGTGCTTGTCTCACAATAACTCCTATAATTCGCACAAAGCATCATGAGGTGTAGGAAAAATGTGGATAGTGGAATGGTGGACTATTTTACTTTTTTCACTTTAATTTCACAATTTAACTTTTTATTATATAGTCAACAAATTAAAACTTTGATGTCTGTGTCTAATCAGTTAAGAACAAATGTGCTGAAAAGTTAGATACGTGTCTAGTTCAGTCTTGTAACTCCAGAGGGCACAGGCTGAAAGGTTCTTCACATGCAATCTGCAAGCAGTCACATCATTACCGCATGGCACAAGATGATTGGCCTCTGCTGATCTCGCAGCCAGTCATTTATTTACTGCTCAACATTTACAGTAAATAGTCTGGTTCAGTGTTTGTTGCTCAGGGGGAGCAACACCCTGCAGCGCAGTACCCAACCCAACCACACACACACACACACACACACACACACACACACACACACACACACACACACACACACACACACACACACACACACACACACACACACACACACACACACACACACACACACACACACACACACACACACACACACACACACCAAGGCTATACCTGCCATAATCTAATGGTTTGTTTTGTCTCTGTCTCTGTTGGACTAATCAAATCTTCTATTATGTGATTTTGTTTAAAATTCTGTGCATTGTAATTTCATCAGTTTTCACTTCCTGTCATTTTAGTCTAAAGTCCACTTAAATATCCTGTGGAGAGTAGCTAATTTCAATTATAACATTCTTGATTTGAAAGAGCCTATTCTTAAATTCTGTTTGCCCAACCCTGCTTCTGACTTTCAGAACATGGGACATTTTGTTTCTGCCAATAATAATGGTTAACCTGTGATGACATTTTGGGACTCTGGCCTTTACAAAGTTATTGCCCAAGGCCAAACTGTGAAACAGCTTTTTTCAGACTTTTGTTTCATAACATCACATCCTGTAAACATAAAACTGAGATAAGTTACTGACTTTAACCTTGGTCATGTCAAAGCAGATCAACCGGTCAACAGCCACTCCTGTTACAAGAAACATTTAACTATTATAAGAATTATATTTATATTACTTCCCTGACTTTTGCTTGAGCATCTCACTTTGAAGGCTTGATCATGGTGACTTGTATGGATTTGCATTGAATCAACAATTCTATGAATAATTGCCTTTTTTTCTTCTTATTTTGTCTGTCTTTCAGATTGTGTCTGATCCCAGAGTTCGTATTGAACAGGCGCTCAGAACTGCAGGTCTCCATAACACCCCTTATGCAAAACAGATTCTGTCTGAGATACAACCTCCAAAACCACCCAGACGAGACATGGAATCCACTGCCTTCAGAACCTGAACATTAAATAAATCACATATATGTCTACCTAAAACTAATAATTTTAAAATACTAATAAAAACAATAATTCCTAATAATTATGAAAGGTTTTGTTCCACATGTTGGTGACTTTTTGAGCTATGTCATATTTAAATTTTTAATGATTCTCAGCCCCCAAAATTAGATATTCCATTGACAGTCATCCACAATTGGAGAAATTGTGGCACAACAGTGGCACTATCGAAAACAGGGCATCCCTCCAAAATTGATGAGAAGACAAAGAGAAAACTGGTTAAGTTGGTTGTCCAGAGGTCTGCAGCAACATTAAAAAAAAAGTTGCTCCCTGCATGTGAAGATAGTTGTCATTCTATTCTCCATCTGTCTGGACTAAGTAAATATATTGGAATTTTACAATGACATCGACTTTTAAAAAAGGTATTGCCTGTATCACTGCAATTTAAATGTAGCTAGTCTAGTCTGCCTTTCTTTGTCTAATCTTTGGTATCGCTATATGTGTAAAGTATTTTTTAAATGTGAAAATTAATTAGTTAATTAGTTTAATTGATTATAGGGAAAATAGAATAGAATTAGCCGTAGATGCAATACTTGAATTATTATACAATATATATGCTGTATTGTATTGTATTGTATATTTAGAGGTCAAACTGCTTTATTTGATGAACATATTGAATTTAGGCTTTCTTCACATTTATATGTGAATAAAACATAACACATTCATCAACTCACACATCAGTTGTGGCAAACTGAAGCTCAAGCATGTTTGCTTGACATGTGAGAACCAGTGAGGTTCATTCTCGTGTTACACAGCAACATTTGAGCTTCAGCAAGAACTAATGAGGTTCATTCTCGAGCTTCTGCCAGAACCAATGAGGTTTGGTTTTGCACGTCAAGCAGGTTCGTTTAAGCTTCTGTTTATATTTGCTGATCAATGTTTAAATGTGAATAAAAACCTAAATTCGATCGAGTCTCTTCAGATAATTTGGATTAAACAGTTCAATTCATATGAATTTACGATCTCTTTATGAACGTTTTAAAGCATCAAAGTGGAGGTTTCGTAGCTGTCTCTAAAGCTCTCGGATTCTATTACAAAGATCTTCATTTGTGTTCCGAAGATGAAAAAAAATCTTATATTTGGAACAACATGAGGGATGTTCTAATCAAAGAATTTTCATTTTTTGGTAAACTAACCCTTGAAGATAAAATTATTTGTAAATACTACCCCTGTAATGCTTCTGAAAAGGAGAATGCAAAGAAAATATTTGTCAAGGTGTGCCAAGCTCCTGAGTGCTGTAATAAAAATCCAAGGGTGCTTCAACTTTAGTTTAGGCTTATGCAGATTATTATTTTTCTTCTTTTCTGAAAAGTGATTTTGGTGTTCAGTGGCATTGCATTTTTTTACATCACAAAATCCAGCTGTTTACAGTTTTTCTCAATTGCTTAGTCACAATTCTTGGAACAACTCACTATTTTCTCAAATCCTCACACACAATTTTAAAAACACACCCAGCAGTACAAACAGCTAACTTCTGAATCCCAATTCAAACTTTTCCCTCAGACCATACACACAAAATGTCACAAGGTGTGCCAAGCTCCATTTCATGACATATGAAATATATCTAATTAAAATGTCTTTAATGGGAAAATTCGTTAAAAGTTATTGTGTGTGTGTGTGTGTGTGTGTGTGTGTGTGTGTGTGTGTGTGTGTGTGTGTGTGTGTGTGTGTGTGTGTGTGTGTGTGTGTGTGTGTGTGTGTGTGTGTGTGTGTGTGTGTGTGTGTGTGTGTGGACGGGGAGGCCACCTGGGTTTGTCTACAGTGGGAGAAGTTTGTGAGTTGTTCCGGGACACATCACAGAGTCGTAAATGTTTCAGAAACAGTCTCATCTAGGCATTCTCATGCCAATGTCCATAATTTACATTCATTCTAAAAGACTTTGGGTTTTAGGAAGAATGTGCTTCATTTGTGTTCAGAGGGACTGAGTCAATGATTCACCCAGATACCCTACAATTACTTGTAAGGGTGCTTGGTATTCATATTTGTAATTTAGTTGCTAAATAGAAAGTACATTGAAATTTGCTGTGCACGTGCTTTATTGCTGTGCATTTATTAGCTTGTGAAGTTTAGATTTTTGCAGTTGAACATGTTTATCTGTCACTTCTGTAATAATGAGAGCAGTACAATCCTGAGTTTTGTGAGGCATGTGAAATTGCATAGAAATGAGCCTAAATCAGGATTTAGATGTGGTGTACCTGATTGCCCACATATTTTCACTAAAGTCCCACATATACAGAAATCACAGTGAACATCACCGGTCTGCTAAAGAGCATCAGGCACAGATGTGTGATGATAAAACATTTAAATGCCATGTAGACTTTTGTGATGTTCAATGTGGGACCCTAAAACAGCTTTTGTCTCATTTAAAGAGCCATATTCAGTCAGGTCTTGAGAACCGGTGCCCATTTGGTTGCAGCAGGACATTTAAGGTGAGATCTACATTTGCATCACATGTATCACGGACACATAAAATGTGCTCTGTAAACCATCTGTTAGAGCCTGCTATGACCATGGAAACTCCAGTTTCAGATGTCGTGTCTGAGAGCGAGAGCTCAGAGGTTGTAGAGCAAAATTTTCCTGAAGTTGTGGATGAATCTCTTTTTCTAAGAAATGTAACCCTCTTTTATCTTAAACTGCAAGCTAAATTGCTATTACCTGAGTCTACCATTCAAGGCATTTTTGAAGAATTTCAAAACATCCATGACATTGGGCAGTCATATTTCCTTAGCAAACTGAGAGAAAAGCTTGCTTTGCTTGAATTACCAGAGGAAAGGATTGATGATGTGATTGATCAGTTGTCTAGGTAGGATTTGCTGACAGCTTGTAATAGTTGAGTTCTAAGTACAGCACAGAGGAGAAAGGCTACTTTCAAATAAAGATTTCCACTATGTTGAGCCAGTCCCTATTTTGTTAGGAGTCAGTGAAAGAAATGGGAAAGAGTGCTTTGCTCAATATGTCCCAGTTAAGCAGACCATCAGCGCTCTGTTTCAGTGCCAGTCTGTCAGGGATCAATATGAACTGATGCACTCACAAACAGCTGAAACTGATCTGTTTCGGGATGTAAAGGATGGTAAGAATTTTTCTGAAAATTCTCTCTTTCAAACTGATCCATCATCTCTGGGTTTGATCATTTACCAGGATTCATTTGAGGTGGTAAATCCTTTAGGCTCAGCTAGAAAGAAACACAAATTACTGGCAGTTTATCTTACCTTGTCTGATATTTTACCTCACAACAGGTCAAACATAGACCACATGCAACTTGTTCTTTTGTGTATTGAGCAAGATTTTAAGCACTTTGGACCAGCTCATGTTTTTAGATCACTAATTGAAGATCTCAAAGATTTTGAGGAGAATGGTGTTGTTGTGAATGATGGCAAAACTTTGAAAGCTTCTTTGTGCTCCATCGTAGGTGACAACCTGGGATCCCACATGATTGGTGGTTTTGTTGAGAACTTCAGCCGAAGCATACATTTCTGCAGGTATTGCACCATTGAGAGAGACTCATTCCATGCCACACCTTTAGAACCTGCTATGAGGCGAACTGTGCGAGTCTTTTGAGAGAAACATTCAAGAACTTGCTACCATTGGCGATAATGTAGTTGATGGAGTCAAATTTAACTCTCCTTTTAATCAGCTGAATTATGTTCATGTTTGGAAGCCTGGCTTGCCCCCCTGCCTCGCACATGACCTCTTTGAGGGTGTTGTGGCATCTGATCTTAAGTTGTTCATTGATTACTTGGTAAATCAAGAGAAATGCTTTACTTTCACAGAGCTTAATCGCTATATTAAACAGTTTAAGTACACAGGAAATTATGCTGCCAATAAACCAGCTGAGGTTAACTCAGGGAATGAGAAGCTTTGTGGTCAGACTGTTCAGAACTGGTGTTTTCTTAGAGTTTTACCAGTTATTGTTGGACACCGAATTAAGGATCCAGAATCAGAAGTGTCGCAGCTCATTCTACTCCTGAGACAAGTTGTAGACCTAATTTGTGCACCAGCAATACTGGCAGATCAGGTTGCTTATCTGAAAGTGCTCATTGATGAGTACATTAATTCTAGGTGTGTTACTTTCCCTTCTAAGCCTCTCAAGCCTAAACATCACTACTTGTGTCATTACCCAGAGCTTATAAAACAATTTGGACCACTCATTCGCTTATGGACTATGCGGTTTGAGAGCAAACATACCTATTTCAAACAATGTGCTAGAAAATTGCACAACTTCAAAAATGTATGCGCAACACTTGCAGAAAGGCACCAGCTTCTCCAAGCCTATTTAAGTCTTTCTGTGCAAGTTAGGGCTCTGAATTTTATTCTTATGATTTTAACGAAGCAATCAGGGAGTCAGTTGATCATTTTGATTTTCAGCCAGGCAATACATTAGTAGCTACTGAATCACTTTGAAAGGAACAAAGTACAGGAAAGGCATGGTTGTTCTTTTGGCCAGTAATGATGATGGTTTGGAGGTTGGCAGAATTAAACTAATTCTTGTTCACCAGAATTCAGTGGTTTACTTTGTGTCTGAGAAACGACATGCTGTGCAGTTGGTGGATTTGGGTGTATACTGCATAACAGATGAGGACCCAAGAAATGTCTTTGTACTTCAAGATGATCTATTAGATTATTACCCTCTTCCAGGGGTATAACACATGTGGCTTGTCTGTGATTGTGTTACACCACTCTTTTCCATCTTTTTAAGGTATGTCTTATTTAGAGGAAATAAAACTTGCCATCTCCTCTTCGTTACCTGGTCTCTCTGATGAAACGCTTCAAAAGTTTATCCATGGGCTTTCTGCTATTGGTGTTGAGACAAAAGATGACCTCCAGTATGTTAAAGAAGACCACCTCATGGAATTCCTCAGGCCTATACAATGCCGCAAACTACTGAATGCATGAAAAAACGAAGGCATTTATAATTTTATTTAAAATTCATACTAGTTACTTATGTCCATTTGATAAATATTGTAAAATTTTTCATGTTCAAATTTCATTTAATTGGTTATTTGTGTTAGAACAATCCAGCTGCTCGACTCCCCAACACTCATCGCGTCAAGTTCTTTCTGATATATCAAGCCCAGGATCAGAGAGTTCAAGTTCTACACAATCTCGTTCTACTGCTTGCTTTTCAGCATCTTGCGCCTGGGCTGAATCATTTAAGGTGCCTTGGGAAGTCATGCCTTCTGCAATTAAACTTGCCATTGCAAATAAAAAAAGACCATCACCAGCTGACCGAAGGAAGCTAGTTAGAATGTTAGTGGATAACATGCAAAAACATGTGTCAAAAACATGTAAACACATAAAAGACACAGTGTCAGATTATAGTGCAGAATATTGTTAAGCAGTACCCGGAATGCTTTGCTGATGTTCTGTCTGATGGAACAAAAATAGGTAGTGTGTATGCCTCTTTGCTCTTGCAAGTTAAAACCCGTGTTGAACATGTAAACAGAAACAACACATTAGCTCGTCGGAGAAAAGAACGACTACGATCATCTTGTAGAACGATAAGCCAGAGCTCAAGAAGGCTGGCTGGTGGTCAATATGGTTGTGTCAGTTGGCAGCCAGAGGAGTTTCCTGCAGGAGAAAATGATGACACTCTAGAAGAGAAGCGCGAGCAAATGGTACTGCTTCATTCTACTGAAGAATGCTTGGAGGCGATAGAGGAGAACTTCACAAGTTGATGGAGGTCACATATTACCGTCAGCGCCGTGATATAAACACCATTCCACCTCCACCACTGTCTGGACTAAAGAACTCATGGCCTTACCTGTTTTGTCTGAAGGGGATCTTTTTACATTTCCAATTGCTTACTGACATCTCACTTCTACAAAAAATCATGGAGAGCATTGAAGGGAAAGGAAAGAGGATTCTAAGATTTTTTCAAGAAAAGCCAACAAACAATGAGGTGTGTGCTGTTCTGTCAAAGTATCAAGAGGTAAATTCTCTGGTCCTGTGCATCTTGCGACTCTTAATGGCCCATTTTAAAGAGAGAACAGAATCCATTCTAATTGAAACTTATGTAAGTATAACATGTAGATTTTTAATGTCTTAAAGGTTTAATTGTAATGCAAAATTAATTTTTGTTTTTCTTAGGCAGCAGCAACTGCAGCCGACATGGAAAGAGAGGGATTACCGGATTCACCCGCACTGATCATCCAAGGTTTTTTGCTTTACTTTGTGTCTGTGTCTCCATCATACACACTATTCCTTGCTTTCTAGCTCTTGTACATGGATACCTCTTTGTTCTGTACTGTTTTTTTTCTTATCACTTTAATGGCCATTTTAAAAATGCAATTTTGCCACCTCTGTTCCTATATTCTATTTCACAATTCTATTCTCACTCCTATATTCCTTCCATAGTTAGCTCTCTCTGTGCCCTGTTTTTTGTTGTTGTTGTCTCTGAACCATTATCTCTCCTTAGTAACAAAAATCCTTATTAGTAACATTAATCTTAATTATTAATCCATAGTATAGTGTCTTTATTATCTAAAAATAAAAAATTACATCATGATTTACTCACCCACAAGCCATCCTAGGTGAATATAAACTACTTCTTTCAGACAAATACAGTCAGTTATTTAAAGAATGTCCTGGCTCTTCCAAGCTTTATAATGGCTGTGAATGGAGGATAAGATTTTGAAGCCCTAAAAAGGGCATCATCCATCATAAAAGTAATCCAGTAAAAAGTAACTCCAGGGGGTAAATAAAGGCCCTCCGAAGCAATGCGTTTGTGTAAGAAAAATAAACATTGTTAAAGTCGATTTATGCCAAAAGAAAGTAACTCCTGACATGATGTATGACGTAGGAGTAGTGTAAGTTTTAACGCCTCTCGTGGTTCAAACAAATAGAACTCTGTAACAAACTCAAGGTCTTGTCTTATATCGAAATCCTCAAATTTCTCTTTAAAAAAATCTTGTTTTAGACTTCTAATTCGTGTCTGTTTTTTTTTTTTTCTTTATGCTCTATCCTCTGCTCTTCCGTGTTCTTCGTTGCGTCAGGTCAGAGTTCACTCTTTCGCCATAAATATGTTGAAAGCTAGATATTTTAATTTATATGGTTTTAAATATGGATATTTTTCTCACACAAATGCATCGCTTCACTTCAGAAGGCCCGAGCCATGTGGAGTAATTTTATATGCTGCAAATCATGGTAATCTTCACTTTATTTCATTCTTTTCAGACTATCCCTTTAACATGAGCTACCATGAACCATACTTTTACAATACTTATTAATCTATGCCCTGCCGTATTTCTTTTTTTTTTATATATAGGTGAATCCATGACCCCAAGCAACTGGATGTTGTCAGTCGAAAGGGAATTTGTCCTGGGCCCATATTCAGAGGCATTTGTTGAGGGCCTGGCAGCATTGTTTACGACCTATTACAACCCCCTGGAGTCAGCTATCGCGCGGGCGCGATAGTTTTGCTTTTTTTATTATCAGTGCAAAAGAAACTCAAAATACTTTGTTATTTTTATCTTACATATTAAGTGTTGTACATCATTAGATCCTGATAAGTGTCTATTTTTTTGTGGATACTCACAATAAAAACAAAGTGTTGTGCTTTTCGCCAAATAAAGAAAAATAAACATGATGCGTGTTTTGCTTTTACTCTCTGAGTGAAGTCCATTCTGAAACGCGTCCGAAAATTAACTGTAACTTAGGGGTTACTTGTCATACAGGCACGAGTGTTTTTCCATAATGAAGCATGAATTCTCTTCTTTTAAAGGAATTAATTTATAGAAAAAAACAAATATTCTCAGTTAATGTAATCTGTATGAAAAGAGAGAGATGTCAGTATTTTTCTTTCCAGCTCATTATACCTCATTACGCGTTAATGTGCCACGCCCACGGAGAGCGCGGTATTCAAACGCAAATGATCTAAGGCAAGCCATGCAAACATGCCAACGCCCACCAGCTGGATTATAAAACACATCGTGTTTAGTAAGTATCTTACTACAGCTGTGTACACAGCGTATCCTTTCACTGTGAGGAATAATACTATCTAATAGTAATAACCCTAGAAAATGTATCAAAAGTGCTGGTAGTTTCATTTCGAGGAGCAACGGATCCTGCTGATGTAGTAAGTCATTTATTCTTAAGTGCTTTGTTCTAATCGCGATATTGAATAGTGTCTGACTGTAAACCGCAAAAAAAAACTGTTTAAATATGAATTGCTGTCTGTGTGTAGGCTAAATGATGAATGAACAGCACAGACGCGCGCGCTTTGTTTACTACAGTTATACAGAGCGTGTCTGTGCTGTTCATTCACTCTCGCACCTACATTAGTAAACGTTATGTTTACATGAACACATCCAAACTATATTGCTATAGCCTACTAAGATGAGTAAAAATAGACTGAAATATGTTGAAATAAAATGTCTGTATAAGCAACAAACTGCAAATTCACATATCATACATACTATGTTACAGACTAAATATGAATGTTTAGAAAAGATTTTGTGATTAGTTTTGGATGGATTATAAAGTTTTGAGTTAGCCTACTTTATTTATCTCTACAAACTTGTATTTTGGTGGGTTGTAAATTAAAGACATTTGAGCTTCTGTGTGTTTTAATAAACTATTATTATTATTATTAGGCCTACTTGAAGAATACTCTACTGTGCAATAGTAATATATTTCTGTTATATTTTCTTCAAGTTATACGAAACTTTGATTTTGACAGGTTGTAATGAAGACTTTAAAGTTTGTGAGTGTGTATATGATACGAATGAATGACGATAGTTTTATCAAATGAAATGGAAAAATTCTTGTGAAGTGACTCTCATAAAAGCTCTGCAATGAAGTTCAAATGTGTGCATGTCCTCCTCATAGACGCTGAAAACACCACGATTGTCACGCGCGCATCAGTGTGTAGCCTAGTAGAGCACACATTGAGCGCTCATTCACAGAAACACGCAGAACATTCAGAGTTTATTTCAATAGCGGTCTTTTTGAGCTTTAATATTCATGGTCACTTAGTACATATTGAGATTTGATTCATTGTATCATTACTTTTGATTTATTCATTCAAAAATGGCCAAATTGCGTGACGTTCCGCTTTACAGTAGGCTAATTTACATTTGTTGCTGGATTCCACGATTCGATCCGTGTCGCTGCGCAAACACAGACGTCACGGCGGGGTGAATTTATGAATGAAAGTTCTTTCACAAAACGATGTTGATCTTTGACATTTCCTAGTGGGCATACGGAAATCCTTGACATTTTCTAGTTGGTATACGGCGTATACCTGCGTATCACGTAGACTACACCACTGCATGTAGCCGGTACTCGACCACTGACAGAAAAGGCGCCAGTGTCACGCCCGTTGATATACTTCGTTTGCAGTGCGTATGCAGTGCGTATTTTTTCCGCACCCATGTTAACAGGTTCGAGCTTTCACACACCACGCGCATGCGGTCCGTCAATGCACTCCTGGTGCTGTGCGTAGGCCTATACAGCAGTGCAGAGATCGTTCCGAGTCTATTTTTTCTGTGCTGCACGCGGTGAATTAGAGTGACAGCTCATGGATCGTGGTCAAAACACAGATTGACATGAAAATATAATAATCTCACCATAAATGTATTTAATTAAATAAAATGTAGTAATCTAAATGTTTTTTTGGACTTGCAGGCTTGGAGGAGTTCCGTTTTCGCACGCACGCACATACACACACGCATGACTTGTTTTGTTAACAACATTTGTGTTGTTAATAAATAACAATAAGTTTTGTTATAAGTTTTGTTTTTCACTGTAGAAATCTCAAATGTCATGATTTGCCAATGCAAACCGGCACCTTTCTTTTCCCACTTCAAGCACTGGTTTGTTCTAACATTCAAACTAATGAATCCTTACCTTTTTTAATAAGTATGATAAAATGTATACTTTTTACAAAGAAATACACTTGAAATATTGTTAAAATTGTAATTGTTGTTGTGATTGTAACCTATTTGTAATTGGTTACAATTTCTAATTGTAAATTATGTATATATAGATAATTTCTTTTGTCCTTGCATTCTTTGGGATCCTGTGACAAGCCTGTGTGAAAGGCTACCTAATATGCAGCTCATTATGTGGCACATTATCCGGCCTTTGTCTTCTCAGGTGTGAACACGCCTCTACGCATATTGCCTTTCCAAACAAAAGGTGTCTTATAAAATTTAAATCAATGTACTTTTTTGTGTAAATGATTAGGCAGGATGATTTTCAGATCATTTTGAAGCAAAAATTCTAGGCAACAACACTCATTAGTCAAGTCTTGTGGACACATATTTAGTATGTGTTTTGTTGCCTAATTTCAGAAGCTTTAAGTTTTAGTTTTTTCAATAACCACGCATAAACATTATTCTCTAAAAAATACAAACATGTACATACATGTTGCTCAAATATTACGGTAGCCCCGTTTGTGCTATATAGAGTGAATTTACACCTTTGCCATTAACATGTTTATAAATAACTGAAAAAAGCATGTCAGAGCATGTCAGAACACCTCAAGGACCTCAAAAATCCCTTAGACCTCAGAGGGTTAAATCTTGCTTATCCGCTGCTTGCACGCTGAAATTTATTCAGAAGTATTTCAGAGCATAAAATCTTGCTCAGATTTTCTTGACTTTTTTTAGGTTTTCAATTTAGGATTGGACTTCCATTCCAGCAAACATTCACTCTTTTTTCGTTTTAGACTAGTTAAGAATAATCAATTAGCATTCTGGATTCAGTTAGCAAGAGTAGAATGTCAAGAGAGTATCAGTTAAGTATAGCAAAAAACATTACAAATATACAACTACAGCAAATAATCTATTACAAATATACAAATAATTAAAATACTACAATCAATGCAAAACCATATAAACAATAAAAATAAAAGAAATTATAATAACTAAAATAACAGAAAAAATAAATCCATGAAAGATAAATAAAAATAATAATAATAGAATAATAATTTGAATGTCCCAACTTTTTTGGAGCGTGTTGCAGCCATCAAAATCTAAGCTTGTTTATTTATTAAATACAATTAAGTTGGTCAGTGAAAATATTGGAATACTGAAAAAAATTATGAAAAATATTGTACTTCTTTTTTTTCCAGTTAAATAAAGTTGAAAGAGAATTGAAATCAAAGATTCTTGATTTTATTGCATTTTACAAAATGTGGTTGCACTCCAATACAATACAACTCTACCTTATCTTAAATATCTTGAGATCATTTAACAGCTCCATAATCACGGCAGGCTCCCTGTAGACAATGCAGTAGATTCCAGTGCACAATGATTTACATGTTCTATAGGCAAATTTTTAGAAATGCACTTTTTAAAATGCTAAATCTATAAATTTTGCACATAATCCGTATAACAATGATATTGTCATGATGTGGGGTTTGGTGTCTTGTCTTTTCATGTTCAGTGATTCCCTGACCTGTCTTTTACTTCTCCCAGGTGTTTCTCGTTATTCCCGACGCCCCCTTGTTAGCTCGTTTGTCCTTGATTATTTAAGCCCTGTGTTCCTGCCATGTCTTTGTGAGTTGTTGAATGTTTGATGTCAACGTTGGTCGCTTCTGATTCTGAGTCCTGTATTCCAGTCTGAGTCTTCGTCTAAGTTTGTAGTTTGTCTAAATAAAGCCTGTACACTGCGTTTGGATCCAGCCTCCTTCCCGTCCTTCTACCGCACCACATTACCAGCGTTACAGAACAACTCACCATGAAATGGATCCAGCAGTTGTCAGCAACCGGGCTCTGGGAGAATACCTGTCGACGTTATTGCAAGAGGGCCAGTCCGGCCAAAGATACGCGAAGGATTTTCTGTCCATATGCCATCTGGGAGCGCTAGATGATATCCAGCTCATGGGCCTGTTTTGGAACGGGCTGGATTATGAGATCGCCCGATGGATGCCGCGGGACCTTACCAACTGGACTCTTGACCGGTATATCGCTCAGGCTTGTTCCTTGGAAGACCTCTTCTCAATTACAGGCTTGTTCTACTCGACACCTCCCGAGTTCACATTACCCGCGAAGCCCTCGTCGTCGTCTTCGCCGCTGGTCCGGTCCAGCCCTGCCGAGCCCGCTCTTCACTGCAGCGCCGACGAACTCACTCTTCACTGCAGCCCTGACGAACCCGAGCTCCTCGTCAGCCTCGACCAGCCGGTGCTTCACGTCAGCCTCGAAGAACCCGAGCTTCACGTTAGCCCCGACGAGCATGCATTTCACGTGAGCCCCAACGAGCATGCATTTCACGTGAGCCCCGACGAGCATGCATTTCACGTGAGCCCCGACAAGCATGCATTTCACGTGAGCCCCGACGAGCATGCATTTGCGTCAGCCATGACGGACCTGAGTTTAACATCTGCCTTGACGAACCTGAGCTTCACGTGAGCCCAGACGAGCCCGCACTTCCCGTCTGCCCCGCCTAGCCTGCGCCTCATGTGACCCCTGCCGAATCCAGTGAGTCATTTGCCGAGTCAAGTGAATCCAGTGAGTCGAGTGCATCGTTCAGTACATCAAGTGCATCGTCAAGTGCATTGTCCAGTGAGTCAAGTGCATTGTCCAGTGAGTCAAGTGCATCGTCAAGTGAGTCTACTGAGTCAAGTGAGTCTACTGAGTCAAGCCCAGTGAAGCGCCGTCGCAGAAGGAGAAGGAGGACTCGCTCGGCTACTCAGCCTCCAGTGAGCATACCCAGACTTCTCGCCTCGCCCTGCCGGCCCCGCCTGTGCGCCTCGCCCTGCCGGCCCCGCCGCTGCGCCTCGCCCTGCCTGCGCCCTTTAAGCTCCAGGAGGTCTTTCTTAAACCCGTGGATTTCCTCAAGTATTATTTTGGGGGGGGCCAAGGGTCCGGTGAGGAGACCATGAAGGCTGCGCCGCCATGGTCGTCTGCAGGGGCTTCACCACCCTGGCCTTCGCCTCATCCTGCTCCGCCCTGGCCTTCGCCTCATCCTGCTCCGCCCTGGCCTTCGTCTCGTCCTGCTCCGCCCTGGCCTTTGCCCCGTCCTGCTCCGCCCTGGCCTGCTCCGCCCTGGCCTCCGCTTCGTCTTGCTCCGCCCTGGCCTCTGCTTCGTTTTGCTCCGCCCTGGCCTCTGCTTCGTCTTGCTCCGCCCTGGCCTCCGCCTCGTCTTGCTCCGCCCTGGCCGTCTGTTCAGTCAGGTCCGCCCACGCTCCACGGCCCAGGCCCGCCTTGTCTATGCCCAGGGTCCGTTCCCCTGCATGGGCCTGGCCCTCCATCCCTCCCCCAAGACCGCCTGTGCTTCACCACCCTCCTGAACTTTATTGGTTTTTGTTTTTGTTTTGTTGGGCGTCAGGAGCCGCCCTTAAGGGGGGGGGTTATGTCATGATGTGGGGTATGGTGTCTTGTCTTTTCATGTTCAGTGATTCCCTGACCTGTCTTTTACTTCTCCGAGGTGTTTCTCGTTATTCCCGACGCCCCCTTGTTAGCTCGTTTGTCCTTGATTATTAAAGCCCTGTGTTCCTGCCCTGTCTTTGTGAGTGTTTGATGTCAACGTTGGTCGCTTCTGATTCTGAGTCCTGTATTCCAGTCTGAGTCTTTGTCTAAGTTTGTAGTTTGTCTAAATAAAGCCTGTACACTGCGTTTGGATCCAGCCTCCTTCCCGTGCTTCTACCGCACCACATTACCAGCGTTACAGATATAATCTGTACATTTTGTTTATTGTAAACATGGAAGGCTAAATATTTTTATATTTAAATCTCTGATAAAATTAAATATGACCCTAACTCTTCATTAATTGAAATGTAATTTATGAGTTGTCTGACAAATTTTGTATTTTATTGTTTAAGTGTATACTGTTTTTTTTTTGATAATTGGATGTTGTGTGTTTTTTTTCACAGAGGACTTGTGGGCATTAACCCGGAAACTGCATCAAAAGTTGCTGCTGGAAAGCGAGACAAGAAAATGCATGGAATGAACACACATGTATGCACACTGTTACGAAAGCTAATGGACTTTGAATGGCTTGCCATTTAAACATAAGTATTCCAATGGAATTTATACAAGAGACTCTGACCTGAAGTTCATGATTGAGGTTCAAGTATTCTTGCCATTTTTATGGATTTGGCAAATTAAAGGTAGGCACAGTTCAGACCATTTCTTTTGTTGATGACTGAAGTTCAGTCACACTTTAGGGCTATGTCCTCTGTATAGTTGATATTTAACAGATTAGTTCACCTCAAAATGAAAATTTCCTGATAAAAATATATTTTGGAATCTGGTGCTTATGTTAAACAGCCCTTATTGCACAATAATTTTTTTTATATTTATGAAAACCTGTTATTGTGTTTTATTTGACAAAAAGGCTGAAACTTACAGCAAACGTATGTTTACACTAACAGTTGAGATTTTTCACTGCTGTGAAAATGAATTGAATTCCACAGCAAATCCTCTACTGTAAAATGTATAGCAGTACATGTAAGTTCATAGTTGCTCTTGTAATTTCTCTTGCATTCATAAACTTGTAAATTATTTCGACTAATTTTAGAGTTACAGCTGTAAAGACAATTTTACAGGATATACATATATATATACAGCACTGTGCTGTGTTTTTACGGTACAATTGTAGTTAATGTTTTACAGTAATCGGGTAAACTTTTACAGTCTTACTGGCAATTTTGGATGCCAGTAAGGCTGTAAATTTAACAGTACAGTTGCAGTTAATGATTTACAGAACTCTTGTAAATTTTTACAGTCTTACTGGAAACCAAAGTTGCCAGTAAGTTATTGTAAATTTTACAGTAAATTTCTTACAGCAAAATCAAACAATTGCCTCAAAAACATTTTATCTGTGCTCAAAATCAAACAATGCTTTCAGATCATACACACATGTATTATAAACACTGTCTCTTATATCGCGCTTTATAAATGAAGGTGACTTGACTTGACTAGATTATTCTACATAAAAATGGAGAACACAGAATCCAAAGCAAGCAGTTACAGACAAAAAGTATAGTGTAACAAAGTAAACTCATTTTGCAATTACGTAGGCTACAAATATATTAGTAAGTAAGGTGAATAAATTGTAAACTGCACTACAAGTAATAGTATTGTACTGTATATTGTATAGTAGGCCTATCGAATGTGTGTATATTCAGAACTTGCATACTGTGAAAATACAGTGACCCAACTGCAAAGGCAAAAAGGTTACAGTAAAAAACTCTAAATGAAAAGCACGTAACTGTACACTCGGAAGAGTTTTGCAAAATCAAGATCAGTGAGAGATTTTATTCTGCTTTAGGATCATGTCTTCATGAATTTGTCCACATCGTGAGTCATCTCTGCAGGCCAAGGGAAAAACCTTAAAGGCAGATCCAGCCTTGACAACATTCTCCACACTTTGCTCCTTCTCGTTTTCCTCCTCGTCCACCTCCTCTTCCTCATACTCTTCCTCCTCTCCCTCTTGAATTGAATTGTTTCCATCCATTGTTGGTATCAACATTCAGTGCAACATTTTGAGCCAGTACTGAACTCTAAACTGACTTGTATTACAGTACAGGTGGTTTGGTCACATCATTAGAATAAGTGTGAACAATTTTGAGTCGTTGTGTGTAAACGATGTAAACGATGAGAACTATGTTGAAGTTGTTTAACTTTTGTCTGCCTGTGTTTAGTGTTTTGAAACATAAGTGTTAGATGCGTTTTAATGAGTGAGAATGTGTTTTAGAGTTTAGCAAAAAGAGTTAATGAGATTTGCCAACAGTGTTTTAACTACCTGAACTTGTTTAATATTTTACAGAAAGAGTGATTTATTTGACAAATTGGTTTAGGCAATTGAGAATTTGGTTGAGAGAATGGGGTTTAGTGTTTTAGCAATTCAGAAAAACTGTAAGAAATGTTTATTTTCACTACACTTCTGTAAAGAGACCTTGCAGTAGATAAAAAGCACTAGAAAAGAAAAGTTGAAATACCATAAAGACATTCTCTTCCTTACCTAAGCAGTCGTATCTCAGTTCTGCAAAAATACCAAATGTGAGAAGTACTTGGCTACAAATCAATTTGACAATTATGAGTTTGAGGGTGTACAACATGTGCCTACAGGTGAATAAATTGTATACAGCACTGCAAGTAATAGTGCACTGCACTTTTAGTAATATAGTAATAGTGCACTTTTTCATATTATCAGTGTCAAGTGTTACTAAATTACAAATCCACATGACTCATTTCATGAACTTCACATAATTTATGTACTGTATATTGCATATTAGGCCTATCGAATGTGTGTATATTAAGAACTTGCATTCTGTGAACTCTATGCAAAACCCAAAAAGGTTACAGTAAAAAACTCTGAATGAAAAGCATGTAACTGTACACTCAGAAGAGTTTTGCAAATTCAAAATCAAGATCAGTGAGAGATATTTTATTCTGCTTAGTAAAAGTTCTCCCAGTAGCACTGCTACTGTGTACTGTAATTATACTGTATTCTGTGTTTTTACACAGTAGTACAAACCATATACAGGTCCTTCTCAAAAAATTTGCATATTGTGATAAAGTTCATTATTTTCCATAATGTAATGATAAAAATTAAACTTTCATATATTTTAGATTCATTGCACACCAACTGAAATATTTCAGGTCTTTTATTGTTTTAATACTGATGATTTTGGCATACAGCTCATGAAAACCCAAAATTCCTATCTCAAAAAATTAGCATATCATGAAAAGGGTCTCTAAACGAGCTATTAACCTAATCATCTGTTAGTTCAACTAATTAACTCTAAACACCTGCAAAAGATTCCTGAGGCTTTTAAAAACTCCCAGCCTGTTTCATTACTCAAAACCGCAATCATGGATAAGACTGCCGACCTGACTGCTGTCCAGAAGGCCATCATTGACACCCTCAAGCAAGAGGGTAAGACACAGAAAGAAATTTCTGAACAAATAGGCTGTTCCCAGAGTGCTGTATCAAGGTACCTCAGTGGGAAGGAAAAAGTGTGGCAAAAAACGCTGCACAACGAGAAGAGGTGACCAGACCCTGAGGAAGATTGTGGAGAAAGACCTTGGGGGACCTGCGGAAGCAGTGGACTGAGTCTGGAGTAGAAACATCCAGAGCCACCGTTCACAGGCGTGTGCAGGAAATGGGCTACAGGTGCCGCATTCCCCAGGTCAAGCCACTTTTGAACCAGAAACAGCGGCAGAAGCGCCTGACCTGGGCTACAGAGAAGCAGCACTTGACTGTTGCTCAGTGGTCCAAAGTACTTTTTTCGGATGAAAGCAAATTTTGCATGTCATTCGGAAATCAAGGTGCCAGAGTCTGGAGGAAGACTGGGGAGAAGGAAATGCCAAAATGCCTGAAGTCCAGTGTCAAGTACCCACAGTCAGTGATCGTCTGGGGTGCCATGTCAGCTGCTGGTGTTGGTCCACTGTGTTTTATCAAGGGCAGGGTCAATGCAGCTAGCTATCAGGAGATTTTGAGCACTTCATGCTTCCATCTGCTGAAAAGCTTTATGGAGATGAAGATTTCATTTTTCAGCACGACCTGGCACCTGCTCACAGTGCCAAAATCACTGGTAAATGGTTTACTGACCATGGTATTACTGTGCTCAATTGGCCTGCCAACTCTCCTGACCTGAACCCCAGAGAGAATCTGTGGGATATTGTGAAGAGAAAGTTGAGAGACGCAAGACCCAACACTCTGGATGAGCTTAAGGCCGCTATCGAAGCATCCTGGGCCTCCATAACACCTCAGCAGTGCCACAGTCTGATTGCCTCCATGCCACGCCGCATTGAAGCAGTCATTTCTGCAAAAGGATTCCCGACCAAGTATTGAGTGCATATTGCATAACTGAACATAATTATTTAAAGGTTGACTTTTTTTGTATTAAAAACACTTCTTTTAATGGTCGAATAAATTATGCAAATTTTTGGGGAATTTTGGGTTTTCATGAGCTGTGTGCCAAAATCATCAGTATTAAAACAATAAAAGACCTGAAATATTTCAGTTGGTGTGCAATGAATCTAAAATATATGAAAGTTAAATTTTTATCATTACATTATGGAAAATAATGAACTTTATCACAATATGCAAATTTTTTGAGAAGGACCTGTATATGAGCCTGTAGACCTCTTTCTCTTTGTCTCCTACCACTAAGATTAATTTTTCAAAGCACGTTATTTATAATATCCTGAGATTCTGATTGGTGTGTCATTAGTTTTGCTACTTAATGTTTAGCTACTTAATGGATAAATGTGTGCTTTTGTGTGGGGGTTATGTAAATCTTAAGGTTAATGATGTCCCTAGCCTGGGAGAAATGTCATGTAGTCCCTACCAGACATTTGTTGTAGTCCTTAAAAAGCTATTTCTTTAAAAGAAAATATCTCCCTTTGCTTTGAACTTTAAGTGTTGTAAATTTGCAGATGTTGTTTATGCTCAAACAGCAACATGTAATTAAAGTATGTACATACCACTTACTAAAGTTAGAAAAGCGAAATCATAAACAACCACCCCTTTAATACTCGTCTAGAGTAGTTTCAGTGGTTTCATCATTTTCACCCTGGAGATTGAGCCTGTCAGTATGTCCAGGAGCCCGAGCCAGTTTACAAGTAGTCACCTTTATTTTTATAGCGCTTTATACAATAGAAAATGTTTCAAAGCAGCTTCACAATAATAAACAGGACAGGAACAGATTTAATGATATGAACTTCATCAAATATGAGACAACTTCGAATTCAGCTGTAAAGCAGCTGTAGCAAGAGAATAGTGTCATTATTCAACTCAGTACAGTTATACAGTGATAAATAATTCATTGATCCACCTCTCCTCGACCCCTTCATTAGAGAGAGACTATGACCCATAGCACTGGTTTAAAGCATAGCTGTCAACCCTCCCGTTTTTTCCGGGTTTCTCACGTATTTTAGCTCTTTTCCAGCTGTCTTCCCGTTTTAGTATTTTCCCGTAAAATATCCCGTATTTTTACGCTCTGATTGTGTGAGACGTACAAGCTCGGGCAGATTCGGCTTGAAGTTGTTCATTCTCGGATGCGGCGCCGCAATCGCTGTTACAAAAAAAGCCGTGCTGACACAGCAAAGCGAAATGTGGTCTTGCGCACCCAACTGGTCATTTTTGCCGCGCGCACCTTCGCGCTCATGCGGACGCGTCGAGTATAAACCATGGTATAAACAAAGCTTAACCCTAACTCCGTGTCAGCGTGCGCTCTGATCTGTAAAGGGGCACAGACCTCTACCAAATCATCTCCTGCAGCAGCCTCCGAACTTCCGAAGCACCACTAACTCCGCCTCCGTTTCCCTCGTAAGCTGATATTAGTATTTAAACATTCTCTATGATAAAAAATGTAACAAATATTTTAATAACACGATTTTGGCGGTTATAGAGTTCTAATGACGGTGTTCAACTCACTGGCGTAGCCACGGGTGTGCCAGGGTGTGCCGGTGCCACCCACAGCAGCAGCTGGCACACCTAAAATAGATGGAGAATTCTCTTTTAAAGTTTTAATAAAAATGTTTCATAAACTTGGACTATTGTTGTTTACCTAAAATATTTGTACATTTAAAATGTATTTTATTTTTTTAATTATCGTTAAAAAAATATCTGCCGACATTCGCACTGCCAACCAATCCGCAAACAGCCGCAGACTGGTAATACGGTTGTGCTGTTGAGTCTCGCGCCTCATGAGGAGAAATAGAAACAATGAGCGCAGTTCACACAAAGAAACTTAATGAACATAGAGCGGTTAAAAAATTAATGTGGAGTTTTCATATTTATAATATATGATATGATACAGTTAAGCACCACGACTGCTGAATACCATCACGATTGAAAATATGACACTGATTTCATATGACAGTTCAATAAACAAGTAATCAATATCAAGTCACTTAAATTTTAGACACAATATTGACTGTTTTTCTATTTGAGCAGCGAAAATAGTTCCAAACAAACATCCCAAGAACCACAGCGCAGCTCACCGGAACACATAACTGCATTAATGAATGATTCCGCGCTTTGAATGAATCGATTGAGTCAAAGATTCAATGATCCATTAAACAACTACCTCATTCCTTAACGATTCAGCCGTTTGAACGAATCATTTGAATAAATGACCGAATAACTCACTCATTAAGACAGTCACCTGACGCCCCCTACTGGTGGTTTAGTTTCGTGTTTACAAGTTGGCTATAATTCTTTCCAATATCTTTTTTGTATCTTCAAAAAATATTTAAAACAATCTCGTAACATTATTTAATGCAGTTGTAATTTTTCTGTGTAAATTAATTAATTTGATTGGTAACAGCATAGTGTCTAATTTTTTCAATTGAATTTATTGATCAAATCTAAGAATTTAAAATGAAAGATGAAGCATACGTTTAAACCGATTTCTGCATTTTTACTTGGACAAGAGAATGGCTGATTTACTTGTTCGAAGGACAAGCACAAGTAAAGCCTTAATGTTGAACCCTGAGTTATATTTTATATACTGTAGGCCTAGTATTAGGCCTATGTTTATGTGGCAAGCCAGTTTTACACATCAGCCCAGTCTATTCTGTAAAGTTAGTGATAAGCCGGGTCCGAGTTTTTTTTGCACATTAATTTGACAATAAATGTGGCACACCCAATTTTTCTTATGCACACCCAGAGACGCTTTTCTGGCTACGCTAGTGGTTCAACTATAACCGTCGGTCTCACGGTTACGGTCACACCCCTAACACACACACACACACACACACACACACACACACACATACACACACACACACACACACACACACACACACACACACACTGTCTCTCTCTACCTCTCTCTCTCTCTCTCACACACACACACCCACTGTCTCTTTCTCTCTCTCATACACACACACACACACACACACTGTCTCTTTCTCTCTCTCACATATGTAGGCCTATATGTAGTTATAAACTCTTTAGATTGTTAATGATTAGTGCTTTTTTTTTTAAAGTTTGTGGGTAAGAATCGTGTAAAAAAATCCCTTATTTTGGGGATGGATTCCGGGAAATCTCCCTTATTTTCAATGTTCAATGTTGACAGCTATGGTTTAAAGAGCCACATGAGGTTTATGAGCCATTAACCATTAGAAACTTCTAGAGACAAACAATTTTCTCTAGCAACAAGAAATATGCATTTCTAGCATAATCAGTTGCTTTGAGTTTTTCATATTATCAGTATCAAGTGTTACTAAATTACAAATCCACATGACTCATTTCATGAACTTCACATAATTTATTTTGCTTATTTTTACAATAAGCCGATAAGTTTACCACAAATATAATTTAAATCATATAGTAGATTTAATCAAGTCAAGTCATCCTCATTTATATAGCGCTTTTAACAATGTAGATTGTTTCAAAGCAGCTTTACAGAGATAAACATATAATTTAAGGTAACAGAGATTGGTTTGGTTTTATAGTGGTTCTTGAATAATGTTTTTTCCAGCTAAAGTTAGTTTTGATTGATTCACTTCCGTCTAAATGATCATTTGTTATTAAATTAGGGGCAGCTAAGACGACACCGTTCTCTCTAAACAGACTTTAAACGCGAACCTGTGATTTAACTTGTAATAATTTACAAGTTATAATACACACAAATTACTACAACATTAAAAGTGGTGTATTCATTGGTTTTAAATGTTAGGAAGTCAGCTGAGGATGGTTTGAGAATGTGAATGTCACCCTTAAATAACACAAACACACTATAAACAGTATTATTTACACTGTAGATATTAATAACATATTTTTATGAGATGAGTCCGAGACGTTTCTTGATGAAATGAACCACAAGGCGCTGTGGTCTCTGCTGATATTCCAGAAGAGCATCATGAGGTGAAGAAATCTGATCTCCCTCAAACCTGTTCAGCAGAGTCACACACACCACTGCAGCTGCAAAAAAATATCATGCCATTTACCACTTTGAAGTAGTTTTAAGGTAATTTAATGCTGCATATTCAGTGAGGCATACAAAGCAGTACTACAAAGCAGGACTATGTACTATACATAAGCACTATGTACTTAGTTGAAGCAAAGATAGAGAAGTTCTGTTATAAGATCTTAGGCAAAAAGACTGACATACAATAGCTTTGTGTGTGAGGAACACAATCACATGTGATTCACTTAAAAACTTTTCAAAAGCTCTCAAATCATACTTGCAAAGCTCAAAAATGTCTAAAGCTTTGCATGGTTTTCAAACTTGGTCAAAAAGCATTGATTCTAACCCGGGAGTGATGTGCCTAAAGCAGCAGTGTCCGATTCTGTGCCTGAGGGCCACCATCCTGAAAAGTTTAGCTCCAACTTCCAGATAATTCTGTTTTTATAATGTTATTTTTAGAGCTTGACAATACAAATAACCAACCACTTTATCCTAGTATGGAGAAAAGCAACTCGGACAATCTAATTAAAATCTAATTTTGTATTTCATTACATTTGATTTATTGAGTGTCTTTTAAAAGCATGCCAAAAAGGTAGCCAATGTTATTTTAAATAAAAAATTGTTTTGCATACAAGACCATATCTACAACAGAGGCAGCATTGTATGCATTCTATGGTGTTTCCCTCATATCGCATATTACTTCACTAGTCACAAGCAAGTACAACAATTTTAAAAATCTATTTGAATCCCTTTACAAACAGACATATAAAACGCTTGATCGTTAGTTTTCAACGTTGCAATATAGTAAAAAAATAAAATCTATATTAAACATTTTGCTGATGCTTGCTTGATTTGTAAGATTTTAAATGGACATTAAGCCAGTTTATAATGCAGAAGGATAACAGTGGTAGAGCAACTACTAAGAGACTGTGTTGAACTTTTTACATTGGGACGATCAGTCTTTTCAGTTAAACCCATTCTTTATTGGAATACTTTAACAACTGAGTTGAGGGATAGTAGAAATAATGCAACATTTACATATAAATTAAAGATATGGCTAAAAGCAAATAAAACTTGTAATTATGTGTAAATAAATCATCTTTTTATATATACTTCCATTATTATCTTTAGTAGTGTTAATGTATTTGATTTGATATACTGTTTTGAGGTTTGTTAAATTTTTGTGTTTTTTTATCATTACTTAATCATGGAGAAGTTTTTCTTGATTTTAATATATTAACGTATGTTTGATCAATTGTGGATGATTGTGATTGTGATTTTTAATTTTTTTTTAAATGTTAGGTTGCCATTTTAAAATTAGGCAAGGTGGAACGAATGAAAGTTAGCGTGTTGAGCTAAATCTGGCTTATTTAAAGTGTCTGACTGTTGATTGATGAGCACTGTCCCTATTAAAATAATTGATACGATTTGATTTGAGAGAGAAAAAAACAAATTCATACAAATTTAAATTATAAAAAAGATTGTAGCTTTTCAAGTCAAGTTTATTCATATAGTGCTTAATGCAATTTAAATATAGCCAAAAAACTTTTGTTTAGTTGACAATACAGTGTTTAGTGAATTAAGTGCTGCAGTAGTTTCAATTATTGTCCCTTCAATACTTTATAATGATGATTATTTTGTTTATCCCCCTAATAAGCAGCCCAAGGCAACAGACAAAGCGGGTTCTCTGATCCTACATTTTGTAAAAAAGAACAAAGAAACAACATGCAATTTTAACATGCAATGAGATAATCCAATACGTCAATTTATATATCAGCCTTTAGGGGCTTATGGTGGCCTGGTCCTACCAGACTCTCGTACATTTCATTTGTACAGAGAGTCTGCCCGCTCTCCATTGACAAGGCAGGTACTCTGTTGAAGTTTAAAACTATTGGATCTGCCCAGAGCCACTCTGGATCTGCCATAACCAATCGCTAACGTTTGGTCGCTAGCGCACAACCTCAACATCATCGTTCTCAGCCACTCCCTCTGTTCTCTGATGGACCGGTGTTGTGCCGAATTTCGACCCCCTGCCAAATTATTACGCCCCTCGTTGAAGTCAGTACCTGATTGCCTAATCCTAACCCCACCCATAATCCTAACCCCTCCCCCACAACTAATCCTAAACCTACCAATGCTAGGGGGGTAGTTATTTGGCGGGGGTCAAAATTCGGCACAACACCGGTAAAAAATTGACCTGAGAAAACCCACGAATATACCACAAACCCAGACATAGTACTGAAGGAAAATGAAAATTGAGCGGAAGTACTTAGGAGGGCGCGAGCCAGGCCCCTTTAAAAAATTAGCTGCATACCTGCCTACTCTGTTACTCTGTTTTATAGTAGTGATGATGACAACAGACAATGTAAACTTCTGTACCTTTAAGATTGCAAACACGACACATGGCAGCAAAGACAGTGGATTCCATCTCAATGTTCCTGACGCCTGCCTCGTTGGCTTTCCTTAGATATTCGAATTTTTCTTCAGTGGAAAATGAGCACAGGGCTCCATCCAGTCGCCCCTGACCTACAACAGGAAAATGATGTAATTTTATGAAAATAAATATCCTTTATGTGTCTTCAAAAGCACATTAAAGCCCTATTCGTGGGCCCTTTAATTTTTACTTTACAAATTACAGACATGGCCTATTCGCACGGGATTAAGATCTCAGACTGTTTTTAGTTTCTCGTATGTATGGGACTGACGATTAGTGTTGTTTAGCCTGTCTTTCCTCTCCGGTTTCCCTCGGCTTGTTGCGATGGGTGCATTCGCTGGCTGCTCGTCTTTCAGGTATGTGCGAACTGTTTGTGGAAAGCATATTGTTTGTTTTCATTCGGGGGTTTAGGATCGGCTGATTGTTTTGAGTTATGTGCAGTGTCCCTGTAGTCCAGCTGAACAGCGGATTGCATGATTTTTGAGTATACGTGCCTGTCAAAGGACAAACACATTATGTGAACGCATCATCCCCTTCCGGTAAGTGTTGTTGTGCATACAACTAGTTACGAGCTGAAAATGTAACAATTGAGGCATAAATCGTAGTGATGTTTTTCTCTGCATTGGCTTAGGATTTTCCCTCTCGTCCTGCCGATTTGTTTTGCCTGCTGGTGCTATAATCGTTTCTGGCTTTTGCATGTTCTGCTGTTGTTGCTACAGTTCATATTAACAACTTGTTGCTTCCTCGTGCCGTCTGTGAGAAGATCGTGTCACCCCACCGACGAAGGAGATTGTTGCTGTCTGGTTTTACTTCATATATTGAGCTAACGCTACTTTGTGTGCTGCACTTTGGAGGCGGACGCTTAACGTTATTAGTGCTCAAATCGGAGCACGGCCATCTGCTTGTGAGCCCATTGCGGGCATTGAGTTATCTATTTGTTTCCTTTTCGTTATCTGCACCTTTGTATGATATTTGTGATTGTCTGATTGATAGTATTACTATCTGCTCACTATTGTACCATAAATACCATCCAACTGTGGTTTATTGCAGTTAGTGTTTGTCACTAATTGTGTTTTTCTTTTCCTTTTGTGATCTCATTTCAGGTGCTGAGGTTCCATGGGTTGAGGATCTCTTTTGTACCCCTTTTCCACCAAAGCATTTTGAGAGCCGGTTCGGAGCCGGTGCCTACTCGCGAACCGGTTCTTTGTGTTTCGACAGCCAAAGAACCGGTTCTCGGCCAGGAAAACTGGTTCCAAAGCGGCACCAACTCTTTGCTGGACTAGAACCAGAGAACCGTTCTTTTACCACCGTGTCATGCTTACGGCGGGGCTGGAGGCCGGTTTAGATGCCTATCGTTTGACCACGGCGTATTCTTCCGAGTTGCCATAATAATAGTAGTAAGTTTAGTAACTATCTCTGGCTAAACTATTTAAAAAAGGCGGGGTTATTCTAAACATATTTTATGACCGCAAAGCCAGGAGAAACATTTGCAGAAACACGATGTAGTCCACCATTGTAATTATTATGCTTGAAGTTGGCGCGAGCGTTTCTAGCTTTTTTTAAATTTTATTTTTTTATTGAAAACATCATGTAAGCAAAGAAGAAAACAGTCAAAATATAGAACAAATAAACGGAAAGAAAAAAAGACACAAGACAGAGGTACATAACTAATCAGAAATTATTACATATCAAAGGAAAAGATTAAAAGACTTACTTATTTCAATTGTTTTTAAAGCCTTCATGGTACACAAGTTAGAGATAATCCCAAAATAATGTACTTGCTAGCGTTTCTGTATGGCGACGTACACAGTGACGTAACGACGTCGTTCGCTGGGCGCTCTAGTCAGTGGGAAAACAAACCGGTTCGCAAGTTGAACCAACTCCGAACTAACTTTGAACCAGCACCAGTTCCGAACCAGTTCTTTTTTGGTGGAAAAGGGGTATTGGTGGTGGTGTTTTCTCCGAATGTTTGCAGTGACACTTTTGAAATCTTTGGGGTGTTGTGAGTGTGCTTCCGGTGAATTACTTTATGGCGCTTTTCCATTACCAGTACCAGCTCGACTCGACTCGCCTTGGCTCGCCTCGACTCGGCTCGCTTTTCGTTCCGTTTTCCATTGCAGAAAGTATCGCCACAAATAGTACCCGGTCGTCATAGCGACGCCTTTCGTTCCTCGTTGCCCCATCAAGCTCTCGCTGGATCCTCTCTTCGGCAACCAAACAAAGGAATGTCTGCACCTCCTCGTTTGACCACGGCGTATTCTTCCGAGTTGCCATAATAATAGTAGTAAGTTTAGTAACTATCTCTGGCTAAACTATTTAAAAAAGGCGGGGTTATTCTGGATACTCCATCTGGCGCGTGCAATGATGATGCAGTGAATAGTGACGATTCTCTCTGACCAATCAGCAGTCGGCATTGTTTTCACGTCACATTTTAGTATCGCCTTAGCTCGCTTAGAACCTCGCCGGAGGTGGTACGAAAAAAAGTACCCGAAAGCAGGTACAGGTACAACTTTTACACAGTGGAAAACCAAACAAAGGCGAGTCGAGTCGAGCCGAGCCAAGGCGAGCTGGTACTGTGTAGTGGAAAAGCGCCATTAGTGATTCCTCTTCCTGTGGTCTACCTCAGCCCTGCCAGTTTGTGTGTCTTTTCATTTATTTCAATGTGTATGTCCTTGTTTATTTGAATGTGTGTTTGTTACTGAAAACCTTGCCAGTGATGCTCCAAGTCGCCTCTTTTTAAATGTGACTTATTCTGCTGCTTTAAATTTTGTATTAATAAAACTTTTGTACAGTTTACATATCCAAGTCTCTGCCTACCTTTTATTAGGGACATGAACCTGAGTGACCTAAGAATAATAATTCGAGTGTTGTCCATATTTCCAAATTTCTTTACCTGTAATACCAGACTTTCGCCACACTTGTGTGTGAGAGGCCATGCTGTACTGTAAATAGTCACTGTTAAAGCAGTTGTTAGGCAAGTCTGACATTTTAAACTATGGTTATGGGTGGGTTATGATACACTTTAGCTGGTGAACAGATTTGACATAACTACAGTATACTATATTTTAAGCAACTATATTGTATATTTTAGCATGGCTAGAACAATCAACATCCAGGACCGAAACATTCAGTTTTTTTTTTGTATCTGATTTTTACATTTATGCCTTTGGCAGACTCTTTTATCCAAAGCAACTTACATTGCATTCAGTACATTTGAGTTCATTAATTCACTGGGAATCAAACCTAGGATCATCATGTGATGTTAGTGGCATCACTAACAACATGCTCTACTGTTTAATCTACAGGACCAATCCCAGTATGGCTTACTAAATAAAACAAAGTACAAAAACATTGCCTTACCTTCGTAGAAGTCATGTGTGCACATTGTGTTTCCAATAACAGTAGGAATATCTGGAAGCTCTGAGGAATACTGCAGGAGCTCTTGGGCTACATCTTCGTCTAGCTCTGTGCTCCTGATGATAACCTTTCCCAAAACCACCTGCTCAAACTGTGGCCTGAAGAAAGAGTCCACAGCTTTATCTGTGATCACTACGGTCCCTGCAGCCAGACCTGTGTGTTCAAACAAACGGCAAAAATTTACTAGAAAGTAGAAAACCAATATACTTCATGTCCCCTTCCGTTCAGCAGTTTTAAATGTAATGTTCAGAATTGACTGATTCATTTTTGAGTCTTCACAATTGCCATTAAAGTTAAAACTGCTTCCACAGGGTGATGTATTTGTGCTTCATAACTCAATGATACAATAAAGCAGGAAGTGCTCACCAACTCCGCCTGACGTGCCAATTCTAACGATGATGACATCACGACAACGAGCATGATAGAGCATTTTAATGAGCTCATGCAGCATGATGGAGATGGAGGGAACGCCCATGCCATGCTGTCAGAGACAGGAGGAAAATACATCAATTATGATGCAAGTGAAAAAAAAGTGATGCCAGCCCACTACAGTTTATGATTAATGATGATTGATGCTAATGATTACACGTTTCATCCAATAATTAATTGTTGCAAATATATAGCGTATGCATATATCTATCAATAAGTCCGACCACAAGTTCTACACACACACACACGCACGCACGCACACACACACATACGAACACACACAGAGAGAGAGAGAGAGATCATTATTCACTGGCTTTGAGATAAAGGTCAACTACCACTTGATAATATTTATCCTGGATACAGTGAAATGCTCCCACAGTACATTAACCTACATCAAATGATCTTCATAAAAATTGTTCAAATCAATTTATAGGTATGTATATTCATACATACCTGTAAATTGATTTGAACCATTTTTATGAAGATCATGTGATGTAGGTTAATACAGAATTTATAAACTCTCATTCAAATACAAGCCTCATCAGGATTTCAGACACTCACGCTAATGGACAGCACAGGTCCCACTTTATACATGGAATATCGATCCGTTCCCTCACAGATATCTCTGATGTCTGCAGTGTTTCCAGGCAGCTCCAGCTGCTCATGGATGAACTGGGCAAAAGATCTCATCCGATTAGGACTTCCGCCAACACAAACAAACTACAGAAGAGATAACAGAGAGAAAAACATAGCAAAATGAATCACTTTCCAACCAAAAGTAACATTTTGCATTAAAATATCTGATGTTGCTTTTGTTTTCTTCTGTGGACTTTAAGGTTTTTTTCCCTTTCAAGAATTGCTCTTTAATGGTATTACATGTAGCTCAAGAAGTCTTAATCACAAAATTCAGATGCATTATTTCAGCTATTCTAAACTCTTGGTTTAATGGAGAAGAAGATAAGAGATCTAATTCATATTTTCGCCATGCATTTTTGGAATAAAAACCCTTCTGTTATATGCCAGTAATCCTTTATTATCCAATACAATTATCCTCCCTGGTCCTCAAAAGGTGTATTTAATTTCTGTACGTACTTTTCAGGACATTCTAGCAGGACTTTTTTTTTTTCTTACCCTATAATTTGTTCACAACTGTATTAATTGAATCCGGCCCATTGGATAATTGAAAAATAAGCCACACCCTGATAATTATGCTAAATGAAAGTAGTCTCAGGCAACTGATTTTCTGACATAACTGTCCTAACAATATAATTCTGGCTCAAATAAATAAATAAATATTTATTTATTATTTTATTATCCAAATAATAAATGAAAATAAAATCTTCTGGAGATTATCACAAAATCCCTTTGGGAGGGGAATTTACAAGAGGATTTTGATTTTGTGATAATGACAGGCTGAACATACTGTACATCAACCCTTGTAAATAGATCATAATTTTCATCAGTCATCCTTTATACAGTCCTAAAGACTATCTTTCTTCAAGATTATTGCATTTAATTTAACCATAAATCTGCTGTCTAAGGCTAAATTTGAAAATGCCATTATCATTTCAAAACTCTCTCCATCCATCCTAGAATTTTAATGCATTTTCCAAAAGTTGCTTGTCCACACTGAAACTTATGCAGTGAGTTTATCATGTGTAAAACTTAATAGAAGCTCACTTAGATGATACCGAAAACCAGACACAATAATGTTCTCATGCTATTCTCATATCACAATATATTTATTAGCAAAATATCCCACTACTAAATGTTGCTTCCAGGTCGCAATCAATCGCAATTCCATGTATGGTCTAAAACACAATTACCCTCATGTTTTAACGCAGGACGGCAATGTAAAGTTTTTTGTAGGAATTTAATATGAAGATTGAATGAAGTAACATTTATTTTTAACAACATTATGGAAGTAAAAAGCCTAACTAATGTCTGGTCAGGACTTCTGTACACACCTTCACATCCCCAAACATCTGGGGCAGGTCATGGGTCTTGGTGCCCAGGTTTAAGTGGTACAGGATGTCTTCTTCCATGCTGTCCAGGTGAGGGTTTTTCACATACTCCACCTGTCTGTGACACA
The DNA here is from genome assembly GCF_051911475.1 of Siphateles boraxobius. Lineage (NCBI taxonomy): Eukaryota > Metazoa > Chordata > Actinopteri > Cypriniformes > Leuciscidae > Siphateles > Siphateles boraxobius. The sequence goes on from NW_027509197.1 coordinate 5,720,865, forward strand.
TCACATCTGTTATTGCTGTGGACTAAGAGAAGTTAGACTGTTAAACACAAATATTTCATATGTTTCATATGACATTCATGTGTGTAGATAGTGTAAAAAAAGGGCAAAAGTATGGGTACTGTGCTTTACTCAAAAAGTATAAATCTAATTAAAATTAAAGCTGCAAGCAGCATTTAGCGGTGTTCAAGCAGTTAAGGCATTTAAGATTTTTAACCACACAAGCATCAAAAGACATTAAGTTTTTATGTAGCAAGCATTTAACCACTGACATCATAGATGGAATAGACCATGTTTTAGCATGATTTACCATGTTCCAGTATGATTTACTATGAATCTAGCATGATTTACCATAGTTTACCATGATATACCAAGTTCCAATATGATTCACCATGATTTACCCTGTTATAGCATGGTTTACCACAATTGAACACATTCTGGTATGACTTAATATTATTCTAGCATGATTCACCATGTTATAGGATGATTTACCTTGATATACCACATTCTAGAATGATTTATGATGGTTTTGAACATTATGATTTGAACATTATATGATAATAGATGGAAAAGTCCATTTACAGCTAATACAGGCAATTTACCATAGGAAATACATGGTTTTGAAGCTTTTTAACAGTTATAGCGCAACCTATGGTTCTAGGACCAACGGTCTATGAGTTATAAGCAATTTAGTACTTTTGGTTGCTGTAGCGCCACCTATGGGCCAATCGGGGTCATACTCTGATAGGATCTCCCCAAAAGTGTGGCCTACCATCTGGCCGAGTTTCAAGTCTCTAGGCCTTACGGTTTGGGCTGCACGATGCGTTTTAGGGGATTTTTTTTTTTTCAAATAGCAATTACAATAGGTTTTCAGCACTTCGTGCTTGAACACCTAAATACTGAGAAAAATGATTATGAAAAAATTAGTTGGAAATAGAATGAAGTCAAGGACCAAGGAGATTTTCTCAATAAAATATATTTGCAAAGCCACAAGCACATTTTCTCAATATCCTGACTATTTACACATCAGAACTGAACCCAGTATATCCAAAGACCCAAACAAGCCCAAGTCTTTACACATTCATCAACCAGACATTGTCAAAGTTACTTAGCTCATCTTCTCTGATCTGTTAAAGATATGTGCTTTCTGAGTAAATGAAAGTTATCTTACTGAATGTAGCTGCTGTGTTCATTTCCAATGCTGTTCAGTAAAATAGGTGCCATGATTGCAGTTCTCAATAATCTGCAAGAGAGCGGTAAATATAAATTCATTATGTTCATCGATATACAGGTGAAACTCGAAAAATTTGAAAATCGTGCAAAAGTTATAATTTTGATGATTATTGCTTATGAAAACCCCCAAATATAAAATCTCAGAAAATTTGAATATTACATGAAATAAAAAAAAGTTTTTTAAATACAGAAATGTCGGCCCTCTGAAAAGTATAATCATACGTATACAGTTATATATACTAAATATAGTTTCACCTTTTCATTTGAATTACACAAACTTTTGCAGAATATTCCAATTTTTCGAGTTTCACCTGTAGGCTATAGGAAAAAGATTTTTAGATGCAGAATTTATTTCATTTTGTACCTGGCAGCAGTTGTATCTTTCAAGAAAATCCTTTAATCCTTTTGATTTGTTCTACTGCTAACGTTTGCCCTTTACTATGCAGACCTTTGTGTCATCATGACCTTTGTAGAATAAAAATGTGTCTCACTAAGACAGGCTCTTATAGAGAGCTCTGTATTCTCTGATTGGTTATAGAGGGAGGTGTAGCACCTGCTAAATGGTTACTGATCTCCCTTGATGTTAACAAATAGACTTGTGCTCTACAAAGAGATGCAGGACTGCGCCAACATCAACACAGTTTAATAAACAGTCAAATCAGCCAGACAGTCAAAATTTGAAGTGTGTACACGGTTTGATGTGCACGTGTATGTGTTTAGCTTATCTATCTTATATAACTGTAGACTTGGAATTAAGCCTTTTCCCCGTAATAACGAATAATAATCAAATAATAATTTGATTCACGGGACCGGACACCAGTTCACTTGGCAGTTTTCTTGCCAAGAAAAAATCTTTATTCATATATATCAGGAGAGAGAGTTGAGCAGATGTTATAGTCATGTCAGGTCTATGCGTTTCTGTGTTTCTCTTCTCTGCTGTAGTAGGCTACAGTAAGGATTGAGCTTTATACACAATGAGTGACTTTCAACTTCCTTGTAAGGTAGAAAAACACTTTGCATATGTTTAAGAATGGAATGTATACCTAATGCACATGGTACAATCCACTTTTCACATTAAGAAACATCTCAGTGCATACATTAGTGGTATACAAATGGTACATTTGCATCAGTTGAAAAGTTCCTTTTCTTGCAGAACATTTGAAGTATCATCATCATCATCTTTGCTAAGTGAACATTGCATTTTACTCATACCTTTAAGAAAAACACATAATCCTCCCAATCCTTGTGTCTAAAATATGCAATAGTCTACTCGTGCATTTTAAACTTCATAAGATAATACAACTGATTATGAATACTACATAAAGAATAATAATACAGATATAAGAGAAGTTAGACTGTTAAACACAAATATTTCATATGTTACATATAAAACTCATGTGACATTCATGTGTGTAGATAGTGTAAAAAAGGCAAATGTATTAGTACTGTGCTTTACTCAAAAAGTATCAATCTAATTAAAAATACTGAGAAAAATTATTATGAAAAAATTTGTTGGAAATAGAATGAAGTCAAGGACCAAGGAGATTTTCTCAATAAAATATCTTTGCAACAGTGGTGGGCCGTCAGGGCCAGCAAAGCCTTCTCTGCTGGCCTAAACACTATCAGAATCACTGACTTGCACTTTAATACTTCCATGAATGAGTATTTAATTATTCCCAATGGTCCATTCTCTTATAAGCTCATAGCTTTTCTCTTGGTTGCGCTGCTTTCAGTATTGTATATTTATTTTAGCGCTTTTATCCAATTATATTTCAACCATCATGTGTTGCCAGGGTAAACTAAATCTCCCTTGAGGCTTTCAGAATCGACATTGCGGGCGCCTGTAGCTTAAAATGAATGGAAATGAAACCGTTGCTTTAACCAATCAGATAATCAGTCAGATTTAACCAGCCAATCAGATTTCGATTTGACTGGGCTAAGAAAATACACTCAGCTGAAAATTGCATTTTTAAGTTCACTTATCTGTTCTAAAAATCCATTCAAAAATGTGATGACGTCACATAATAGCAGAATGCTAGCGTGTTCCCGCCAACCACGAACCTAACCTGTAAGAAATCGAAAGGACATAAGTACTCGTTCATTCGACTTTTGGTCTATAATCTATATTGAACTTGGGGAATCAACAATAACGTCTACATTGATTCAACGACAAGCCAGGAGAAGGGGATACATTTAGCCGTCTAGCTCCATAGACTCCCATTCATTCTGCACTCGCCCGCGATCACCTCCAGTGGAATTCTAATGGAACTGCAACCAAGATGATATACAACGGGGCTAATAGGAAGTGCCAAGACTCTCCATAGACGGACTCTGAAATACACTAAAACCTACCCTTCGTTTTTCAAATAACCAATCAGAGGAGAGCCCTTCTAGCCAATCAGAGGCGAAAAAGGTGGTACCTTCCCCTACCATCCTGGGGGAAAAAAATTTGCGCACCGGGGCCATCTAGCAGGCGTCGGCATTTTTACGTCCTTTGATTGGGTGGTCAGAGCGCATATAATTACTGGTGGTCAGAGGCTGAGCTAGCCGCATCTGTAGCGAACTGCAGAAACTAAAATAGATTCCTGTAGATTTAATAGTTTTTGAAGCTACAAAGTAATGTTTCTTTCCCTCAGCAGGTTCAATACTACCGGAAAAATCCCTTATTCAGCCTGAGCTTAACGCAGAGTCACGGAACTCTATCGGATAGGCTACAGATAACCTGTAGGCCTACACCAGAGTAGGCTAACTGAAGTCTTTTTGAGGAAAGAAATTAGGATGGATTTTGTGTAAAACATAATCAGTAGTTTTGGTGAGTAGGCTATAATGCTTTTTTGCCCCTGTTTTTTCAGTGTTGAATAGGATTTTCTTAAAAAATTTTCTTGTAAATTTATGATCTAATTTTTTTTCAAACATTCAAACTATTGTAACCCTTGAAGGACAAGACAAGGGAGGCTCCGTTTCTGAACTTATTATCAGAACGCAAGAACAACTGTAGGCTACACTAACGCACAGGCCGAACTCACTCGCTTGTTTAAAGGAAAAAAAAACTAAGTGAAAACACAAGATCACAAAACTTTGTTTACATGGTAAGTGTATATTTACCTCTATCTGCACACTGCACAGGGTTTTGCAACAGCTGTTCAATAGATTACACATCAAGTCAAAGCAAAACAACATAAAACAGTGAACATTTGAAAAGCACACTGTGTACTTTGTCACAATATCTCACTATTTGGACTTGTTTTCTGTTTTGCACCATTAGTCAAGTCAAGTCACCTTTATTTATATAGTGCTTTTTACAATACAGATTGTATCAAAGCAGCTTCACGGTGATAACATCAAAATAACACAACAAAGTTTGTTTCTAGAAGAAAATTGCATCATCGTCCACCTTAAGCAAATATCGTTGAATGTTAAATGTCCCCAACTAAGCAAGAAAAAGCCAAGGCAACAGTGGCAAGGAACCAAAACTCCATCAGGTGACAGAATGGAGAATAAAACCTGGGAAGAACCCAGGCTCAGTCAGGGGGCCAGTTCTCCTCTGGCCAACAAACGAATGGTTATGATTATGCAGCATTATAGGTCAGAAGTTAGTTTGGATTGGAACAATCAGAATATTATCCAGTTCCATCTGGTTGAAAGTCAGAGTCTCGCCGGTATGGAGACAGGTTTGTTGAGGATCAGTGCCGATGGCTGTCGTGTCGATGAGGCCTTCACAGGGCTGATGAGGCTGGTACTTCAGGGATGCTTTTTGGATGCTTTGCTTTCTTCTTATAATGTAATGTAATGAGTACATCGGGTGTTATAGGAAGTGTTCTCGGTTCCGGCTGACCTAATTTATGCAGCCTAATAATCATTTAACTGATTTGAATAATAGGAATGTATACTGTTCTATGTGTATGCCAGATTGAAGAGATGTGTTTTTAATCTAGATTTAAACTGACAGAGTGTGCCTGCTTCCCGGACAATGTTAAGAAGATTATTCCAAAGTTTAGGTGCCAGCATTATCAACTGGCCAGAATTTTGAGATCACAATAGATGTGAAGGACTATAATGCGTTAAGAGCTCGCTCAAGTACTGGGGAGCTAAACCATTTAGTGCTTTGTAAGTAGTCAACAATATTTTAAAATTGATATGATGGGAGGAATAGGAAAAATTTTGGAATAGGAACGGGGCTAATATGGTCATACTTTCTGGTTCTAGTGAGAACTCTAGCTGCTGCGTTTTGGACCAACTGGACTTTGTTTATTATGCGTGCAGGCCTACCACCCAGTAGAGGATTCCAATAATCTAGCCTTGAGGTCATGAACGCATGAACTAACTGTTCCACATTTTTCATTGAAAGCATATGTCGTAATTTAGATATATTTTTAAGATGGAAGAATGCAGTTTTACAGATGCTAGAAACGTGGCTTTCAAATGAAAGATTGGTATCAAACTATACAGATTTGATTTATCATCACTGTCAACTATGTATCAAAAGAAAGAACACAGCCTCTGCTTTAAAAAAAAAAGAAAAAGGAAAATTGTATTCTAGCTTCATACCCTTATGGTGTCCCTTAGTCGGAAGTTGTGCTCTCATTTCACCCATCCATGTGCACACACACAGCAGTGAGAACCAGCCCGTTCTCATCCCAAGGCGTCATATACTGACGCTTATGCCAAAGCGTCTATATCCAACGCAGATATATGGCGCCTGCTAGTGGTCTAACCCTAACACTACCCCAGACCTAAACCTACCCATAACTGAAGCGTGTTATATTGACGCTAAAGGATGCCATGTGCGTCGGATGTAGACGCTTTGGAAAAAGCGTCAGTATATGACGCCTTGGCATGAGAATGCGTTGCGAGAACGCACCCACACATACACACTCAGTTGTGTATAGTGAGAGTGGAAGAGATTACCCTTCTTCAGTAAAGCATTGATTTTATCTTGCTTTTTTGATGACTGATGGTGGAGTGTGCGGACACTCTTGAAATGTCTCGGTTTTATTTGAATGAAATAAAATAATGGGACTTTAAGTGATCAAATGTAACTGTAACAAAGTTCAAGTTCAAGGAAGGAGGCAGACATTAAACACAGCTTTAATCGTAAAATAAACATAAACAACAAAAACAAAAACAAAAGAAGCAGCATAAAAGCATAATAAAAACACTGCACTGTCAAACTTCGGCTACTCCAGATCCAGAATGCTGCAGGAAGAGTGGTCTTTAATGAGCCGAAGAGAGCGCACGTCACACACTCATAATATTGCACAGGTTGCCAATCGCCGCTCGCATCAAATTCAAGGCACTGATGTTTGCCTACAGAACAAGCACTGGCTCTACACCCCTATACATAACTCATTACTGCAGACGTATGTGCCATCCAGTAGCTTGCAATCTGCAAGTGAACTGCACCTTGTGGTACCATCCAAAAGAAGCACAAAATCTCTTTCACAGACCTTAATCCTGACTGCTCCCTGCTGGTGGAATGACCTCAACTCGAGCTGCTGAAGAGAAAGAAACTGCTGAAGACGCATCTTTTTTCGGCAATCCATTTGATCCTGAGACTTACTATTCTATCTATTAAAAAAACAAAAAACACTTGCATATTACTGTCCTTACTGTCCTAGTTTAACTGCTTCTATTGCTCTCCTCATTTGTAAGTCACTTTGGAAAAAGCGTGTGATTGTCTAATTTTAGTTATAAAGGTCAGTCATCCAACAATTTTCATTGAATAGATGTCTCTTTGTTGACATCTACAGTATAAGACATCCCAAACAATATATATATATTCCTCTTATTATTAACCACCTGGTTAGACAACAACTACAAATGTTTCAGTGCACAGTTGTGTAAACACCCTTATGGAACAAAAATATTTTTCATATATTTATGATCAATAAATGTGTAAATAAATTAATGAATAAACTTCTGTGTAAATATACTGAACAATATATTACATAATATATTGCGTTAATATAATGTGTTATATATTACAATATATTGAATAATACTCAAGGAGTTATGCATAAGGAAAAATACACTTTTTATATATTGAAAAATGTATTTACAATATATTTATACTGTAATATGTAATTGAGTGTTTTACTTAGAAAACATGTAAAATGATTGTCTTAAATTAAATGTTTTACTCAAAGTATGGTGTCAGGACAATGTTCGACGGTGTGCATTAAATTGTATTTATTAAACAGAAATTTAACAGAACAAATAAATAAAAAAACATCAACATAAAGTTAATATAAATGAACTTTTGTGACCCATAAAACTCAGACAACAGAAACCCTTTAAACCTCAACAAAACATCTCAGCACATCTCAACAAATCTCAACAAAACAAACAAAACAAAACAACAAAAAAATCTCAACAAAACATTAAACACAGATCTCTCAAGATCTCAGCAGAGGAGAGATAAACAACAGCATTACCAGCTGTCAATCGCAACCGTTGATTATGAACCAGATTGACTTTATTTCTATCATACTACAGAAGTTCTTGAGTATAAATAGAGGTTTAGATGTTGATGATTTATTGAATATAATAACATTTTACAGTCATCATTATGGAGATCAGCGTTTGCTTTATTTGGGCTTTTGACTTTTTAGCTTTTGTGTTTCTCTGTCGGCTGTGTGTTACGATATACGATACAGTCGTAAGACTTTATTTCACAATGGTGGGAACTAGCCAAAATAAATTATATAATAATCTGATAATCTGCTGAATATTTATTGATGATGTTATTGTCGCATTTCACATTCACAAAGCTTTACCACTGATTAAAAATGTGTTAGGTCATAAAATGCATTTAAATATTGTATTATAAACACTGCAAAACTATAACAAAAGACAAAACTTTGTTGTTGTTATAAGATTTTTTATTTAAACACATTGGGTCTCATTCATGAAACATTCGTAAATATACGAGTAAATATGCGAGTGATTTGCGCGTAAAGAGACCTTCCCGAAAACTCTTCTCCTGATTCACAAATACTTCGTAAACGTCAGATGTGATCGTGAAATGTGTGTGTTAATGAATTCCAATCAGTCGTAAATGGGATGCGCGTGCACGTTCATTCTCAATTACCATTAATCCCGCCCATTAAATCCGACTGACAACTATATATGGGCATCATATTATTACATGAATGCGAATGAAAAAGAAAAATTTCTCGGATGCAGAAATTGAAGTTTTATTATCAGAAGTTCATTCAAAACGCCACATTTTATTTTCAAGCGTATATGGTGGCCTATCGGGTCCTAAAAAAAAGGAAGCTTGGCCCCATTACAGATGCAGTCAATGGAGATTCATCTGTTAATCGAACATTCCCAGAAGTGAGAAGAAAATGGTTCGACATTAAGCTTGAGAGCAATAAACGAATTAGTTCACTTCGGAAAAATCGTATTAAAACTGGAGAAGGACCACCATCACAGATGCTATTACTGGCTATCATAATAAGAAAAACCGTATGTAATTACTATATATAATATTTTTTCAAAATGCTGTGTAAATATGTACCAGATTAAGGTGAATAAAAAATGCAGCCTTATTAATGAGCAAAACATTCGGGTATTGTGATGATCGGCAGCTGTAGTGCCCTCGAGAGCCACTGGAGGGCACTCTCTCATTGTGTTATGTTTTTCCCCATGGACTCATTATGTTATTATGTTCAGCTGTGTTTCATTATTGGTTATTGAGTTCCTGATTTAAACCTGTGTTTCTCCTCTGTCCTTTGCGAAGTCTTGTTACACTGTAAGCGTGCATTTCTGAGCGTTATTCCCAGTTCTGTTTCTCCGTGTTTCCCTGGACTCTCGACCTTAGCCTGTATCCTGGACTGTTTGCGAACCTGTGCTGCCTACCTCGACCGACGCCTGTTAACACCACGAGTTATTGGATTGCCCTTGATTATTTGTGTGCCTGGTTCATTTCTGCTTATGTTCCAGTTCTAATAAAGTTCTGCACATGGATCCGACCGCCTCTGTCCGTACGTTACAGAAGACTTCGCCAAACGTGGATCCAGCAGACTTACAGCATCTATCCACCGTGGTCAAGACCCGAGCTTCCATGCTAGCCTCTCATCGTTCTCAGCTGGCGAGACTAACTTCTCTCCTCGAGGAACTAGCAACCTCCGTGCAATCCTGGTCTACGCAGAGCTCAAGCACAACGGCTAATCAAGCCCAAACTACCGCTGCACTGTTCCACCGCAATCCAGTGTGAGTACCGCATCTAACTATCCCAGTCTGTCATTTCCCGAAAAGTTTGATGGCTCACCTGTGGCGTGTGAAGGATTCCGGAGAGAGAGCAAGTGCAAAATGCGGCATCGGCATCTCGAAGCGGCACTTCCGGCGGCATCTCCAGCGGCCATCAGTGTCGCGGCATCTCCAGCGGCCTTTTTAATAGTATAATTTATTAATGATTTAATAGCCTATTTATTTTTACAATACATTCTTAAATGATTATCAAGTGATATGCTAACATTTGTATGTATATGTTTTGTGAAATCCGTTACAAGTAATTTACAAGCGATTAGTATTGATTAGTTAATGATTTAGTTGATGAATTAGTTATGAAACATGACTATAAACAACAGGACAAAGGTGAGACCGATAATAAAACGCAAGGACAAACAGTATAAGTAAATGCTACTAGTAAATGATTTAATAGCCTATTTATTTTTACAATACATTCTTAAATGATTAACAAGTGATATGCTAACATTATGTATGTTTTGTGAATTCGGTTACAAGTAATTTACAAGCGATTAGTAATTGATTAGTTAATGATTTAATTATAAAACATTATTTATTATTTTGTTAATAAATAAACAACAGGACAAAGGTAAGAGAGAGAATAAAACACAAGGACAAACAGTAGATAAGTAAATGCTACATTTTAATGAGCAATTACAAGATGGGACCTTTGGGAACAGCACAATGAACAGGGCGCCATATGGTTAACGTTACATATACAAAATATAAAACATGAATTTGCTCTATGCACAGCTGCCAGCTGCTTCGTTTACTGTTTAGCAGGACTCACTGCTCCTCAAATCTCGCAAAGACTCTGAATTTTCTTTTATCAACAAGTTCAGTCATGAACTTTTCAAAGTCCTGTCTTTTTTTAAAGGCAAACGTAAAAATTTCGGCAGGAGAATTTTCGTTATATACACCCTTGAAATCACGCAGTTTCTGAAGGCTTTTAATTTGCATATCTTCTTGCATGTCAAGGACACTGGGAACCTTAACTGAATCTTCAAATGTTGTGTTGCGGCACCAATCAGCTGCAGCCACGAGGTCTCTCCAAAAAATGCTGTCCTGCAGTAAAAGATCAAACATGGTCAAAGTATTTAGTGAATTATAAAGTAATGCTTCAAAGTTGTATAGCATTTACATTACATCATTAAAAATTGCTCTTTGTAACAAAGAACAAAGTCTATACATAGTTCCCACAGGCCAATTAATGTCACGTGACCTTCCCGGAGACGCCATCTTTGAGGGCATAAGCTGCTCTGTTTACAAAGTTTTACAAGCAAATTTGGAATATTTCTTTCTGTTTATAATATTACGAAAATCATGAAGAGACAAAGTGACAGATTATAAAGAGACTCTATTAACACAAGACAGAGAGAGGTACAATGCGAAAATTTCAGTCATAAATGGTGTGGATTCGTATAACGAAGGAAGCACTGAGCACTGATTATGCAGCTGTGCCTCATACAGTATTATCATGTGTAACGTTAAGTTACCATTATCTGGTATTTTTTACACATGTGAGCAATTCCGAGCCTGGAAATCACTGGAGGCGTACAATCAGTTTGTCGAGGGTTGGGTTGGTGACGTTTGCTCAAGTGCAATCAATGGAAAAGTAGTCATCATAGCGAATGTATGTAGCGTGATGCTAGACTATCTGTCTATTAAAAAGCCATAGCCTGCACAACTTAATCCCTGTTCCCCTTAAAACAGTCATCGGTGCTTTCCGTAATATGCAACACTGTAGAATAGGGTTGGAACAGTAACTTACATGTATTCGTATTGAACCGAAACTGTATCGGCGTCACGGTTCAGTGCATGAATATACACACGGTATACAAATAAATAAAACTCGCGTGCAAATTAATGTAATGTGGAACTACTTTATACGCGGGTTCTTTAGGGACATAATCTGAGATTGGAATGTGTGAGTGTGAGTGAATAAGGCGCGGGCGCGATCGAACAGTGGAAACAATGTTGTTTTTAATACCTCGTCATTATGTTCATACAGGACATCATTCAAACTGCAAAGTGTTAACTTGTTTATCCTCGCCAGCCATAACCTCCGTCGTTGTTCTGACAAAAGCTTAGTCTTCTAACATTCATGAAGTCTAAAGACGGGTATACTGTAAAATCCAAATTTAACTGAACCTCCGGTACGATTTGAACATCCATTGACCCAGCAGGAGATGACCATTTTCACTGTTTATCACGAAATTAACTCGTTTCAGCTTCTTCTTCTAATATTCTGCCCACAACATGCCCACAGAAATGGCGCCGGGTCGGCAAATGCCCGTATGTTTTGACGTCATGTAGGAACTATGGTCGTTTCTCAATATGCGTTCTTGTCTGTACTTGTGTGCTTGTGGACTTGTGAAACGTCATCAGTCGCTGCCCAAGTACTGTCTCAATACACAAGTTTGCATTTTGGCAAGAACGGTTAAAAATCCCGGAAGTGTTCTTGACACGCCCATTTTACCGAGGATGCATCGGTTGGTAACTTGTGTGAACTTGACGGCAGAAATATCCCAGTATTCATTTCGGCATTCAAGGAAGGAGCGGGGAGCAGAAAGGCAGAACAACGAAGTCGTTTTTCTACAATTTCGTATGCTATTTCATCACTAAATTAACTTCTGAGAGCATTTGATGCGAGAAATCTACTGTGTAGATTTCAAATATTGCCATTTTTACGAAAAGTTATGGCGAATCGAAAATATGCTCAAACATTTTCGGTAGTGAAGAATCTCCATACGCGCACGCGGGTGTAGCTAGCGAGCCAACGGGCCAGTCATGCTAAAAACCTGGCTGTTATCATCAATAATTCTTGTTATGTTTGGGTACTGAAGACGACGCTGTGCGGTGGTATTGCGCAATACCAGCAAGAACACATCGCCTCAAACTGTCAGCAGCGTTCTGTGTGCTCGTCACCTCATAAGTTAATTCTTCCAAGAACAACTAGCAAGAGCGTTCTCCCCAAGAACAAAAGTCCGTTCTTTGCATTCTTGGTTTTGAGAAACGGCCTATGTATAACGGCCCTGTCCCAAATGGAACCCTAAGCACTCGCGGTCTTCCTCTGAGTCCGCACTTTTGCGACGTAACGCCGCTTTGAATGTCGGGAAGAAGTTTGCCGTGGAGTCCGCATCAGCGCACTGGCTGCTGTAGATGCCGCTACGAGGCATTGGCTGTTGGAGATGCCGCTATGAGGCACTGGCTGCTGTAGATGCCGCTACGAGGCACTGGCTGCTGGAGATGCCGCTACGAGGCACTGGCTGCTGGAGATGCCGCCAGAGCTACAGCTGGCTGTTGGAGATGCCGCCGCAATTTCAGCTTCTGTATTAACGGAATAACGGTTTATATTTAATAACATTTCAAATTAATATTTAATAAACAGCATTTTCTGAAACATTAAAGTGATAATGACACTTCTTGCTGGAATTCCTTTAGCTCTATCAATACTCAGAACAATTGCAGCTTTCTCTGATGTAATGGAGAATCAGAAACTCAAAACTTTATTTACAAAGGATATGCTTACACACGATATGCTACTTTGTGGTTGCTACATAATGTTATTTAGTTAAAATACAGTTAAAAATAATACTAAAATATTGATTGCTGGAGATGCCGCTGCATCGGAAAGTCCTGGCCGCTGGAAATGCTCCACATGATGGCTGCTGGAGATTTTTATTTATTTATTTTATTTTATTGAATTTTCAAAATCACAGAGTTTGATATCAAGTTCTTGACATTTCTTTTACACATTTTCGGATAAGTATAACATCTGATAAGTAGCCTAAAACATGAGACAAAAATAATTTGGAAAAAAGAGCACGAAAAAAAAGAAGAAAAAAAGATAAAGGGCATCCTTTAACAGAGATACAGATCTTTGGGCTTTTCGATTTTTTAAAACTTTACAGACTCAAAATACATTTTAAAGGCTGCTTTGAAGTTAGCAAAGTTGGGTTTTGAGTTACTCCATTTAGTTTGATGAATATGAAATTTTCCTAATAAAAGAAACAAATCGATAACATAAATATTTCTTGATGGCCGCTGGAGATGCCGCTCACTGATGGCCGCTGGAGATGCCGCTGGAGATGCCGCTGCACTGATGGCCGCTGGAGATGCCACCGGAAGTGCCGCTTCGAGATGCCGATGCCGCATTTTGCGCTAGCCCTTACTGGAGATTCCTTCAGCAGTGCAGCTTATTTATGGATCTTCATCCCCAGTTTTACACATCGGATTATCACCGCGTTTCCTTTATCTGCTCACTGCTCACTGGAAAGGCTCTGGAGTGGGCAGGCATATTCTGGGAACCAGGTCGGATGTCATTCCCTTCGTATGATGTGTTTATCGCCCTATTCAGAAGGGCTTTTGAAATCCCCGCAGAAGAGGATACCGAGGAACTGCTCTTGTCTCTGCGCCGGGGAGGTTTGTATGCGGGGGATTTCTCTCACTCATTCTGCACGCCGCTAAAGCCTCAGCTCGCCAAACCGTTTGATCCTCCCTTGAGGACCGTCAGAAGAGCTTTTAACCATATCGTTCCTGCCAAACCCACACATCGTGTCGGACCCCTGGAGCCCGTATTCCGTACTGGCCCTGTTAAACGTGCTATTCCAGAGACAGATGTGGTTTCGCCGGCCGAACTTGAGTTTGAGCGCGTGTCAGCCGACTCGAAAGAGTCAAGTGAGTCAAGAGCCGAGTCAAGTGAGTCAAGAGCCGAGTCAAGTGAGTCAAGAGCCGAGTCAAGTGAGTCAAGAGCCGAGTCAAGTGAGTCAAGAGCCGAGTCAAGTGCTGAATCAAACCAAGCGAGTGAATCTAGCCAAGTGAAGGTATCTAGCCCAGTGACTCGCCGTCGCAGGAAGAGGACTCGTTCGGCTCGCCAGGCTCCGGTGAGCGTAACCAGACTCCTCGCCCTGCCGGCCCCGCCTCTGCGCCTCGCCCTGCCTGCGCCCTTTAAGCTCCGGGAGGCCTTTCCTAAACCCGTGGATTTCCCCAAGTATTTTTTTGGGGGGGGGGCCAAGGGTCCGGTGAGGAGACCATGAGGGCTGCGCCGCCATGGTCGTCTGCAGGGGCTTCACCACCCTGGCCTTCGCCTCGTCTTGCTCCGCCCTGGCCTCCGCCTCGTCTTGCTCCGCCCTGGCCGCCTGTTCAGTCAGGTCCACCCACGCTCCACGGCCCAGGCCCGCCTTGTCTATGTCCAGGGTCCGTTCCCCTGCATGGGCCTGGCCCTCCATCCCAGCCCCCGTTGACCTCCCCCCGGAGCTCTTAGGAGCGTCTGGAAGCCGCTCATTAGAGGGGGGGTTATGTGACGATCGGCAGCTGTAGTGCCCTCGAGAGCCACTGGAGGGCACTCTCTCATTGTGTTATGTTTTTCCCAATGGACTCATTATGTTATGTTCAGCTGTGTTTCATTATTGGTTATTGAGTTCCTGATTTAAACCTGTGTTTCTCCTCTGTCCTTTGCGAAGTCTTGTTACACTGTAAGCGTGCATTTCTGAGCGTTATTCCCTGTTCTGTTTCTCCGTGTTTCCCTGGACTCTCGACCTTAGCCTGTATCCTGGACAGTTTGCGAACCTGTGCTGCCTACCTCGACCGACGCCTGCAACACCACTCGTTATTGACGAGGCTGAATCCAGCTTCTTATTCGCAGCTTCTTATTGACGCTATCCGTTCCACCTTAAATGACGCGAACTGCCGCGTTTGCTGGCTTCTTATTGACGCTCAACTTAGGGACCGTGTGGTTTTTCTCTTTTTCGCGTTTTTAAAGGGATCGTGTTGTGTCTATATTCAGAATAAAATAATAATACAAATGTTTAAATGCAAATAACACTGATATATCAGCGAAAATGTACTGTAAAAATATAAAGGCACATAAATATAATTAGGCTACATTATTCTTTAATTATTGTACATGTCATCAGCTCAATTTAGGGATCATGTGGTTTTTCACTTATTCACACTTATTAGAGATCCTGTTTGTATTTTTTATGTTTTCATAAAAGAATAATAAACTATTTTGAAAGGTAAATAACAAATAATAATAACACATAAATTACTGTAAAACTATAATTAGGCCAACATTATTCTTTAATGTTGGCAATTAACATCATTTGGATGTATTCAATGCATGTATTTAAAAATAAATAAATATTATTACAAATTATAATTACACAGGGTAACCAGAGATTATGCACCAGCTTGGATCCAGCCTCTTATGAAGACCCAGGTGACCCAGCAACTTTGAATAGATGACACCTACCCATGCAAGGACTCCAGAACATCAAACATGAATGATTATACAAAATTATCATTTTATAAATGCTTTAACATACACATTCATTTTGCTTGTATATATATATATATATATGATATTTTTTAAATACTACAATTTGTGGTATTTTTTAACTGTACTTTACATTTTACATCTCATTAAATCCTATTGTTTTGTAACACAGAAACCTGCATTTTATGTAAAGCTACCTTAAATGATTGTGAAAAGGGTTATACAAATGAATGTATGAATTAAATTGAATTGCATTAAATTGAAAGTGCCATTGCATGGTTACTGTACAATAGAAAGATATGGACCCAATCTGACAATACATAAGAGTTATCACATTGTTGACCTACTGGGTTTCACTGATGCTTTATACCCTGTATCTGTGCTTGAATATATGCATGCACAATTTCAGATGTTTTTACTGTATAAAAAGCCATTGCATTGTTGGCTCAATTGGGGGCTCTATATCTTAGGTGTATTGTGATGGTGCGTAAAAAGTTGCACTGGGGCCTTATACACATTGTCCTTGACTGTCACCATGCACAAAATGAGACATTTTTACTGTCGCATCTTGAAGTTATGCTCCCATGAAGTTGACAGATGTGACTAGTTATGGGGAAGTTGCAGTTTTGGTTTCAATTTCATTTTCTGCCCATTTCGCAGCGTTGTTTCTTGGCCGCCTCAGAGGGTGCGTTAAATTGGACATTGTCCCATTAGAGTAGAGCTACTACTCTGACGAAATCCTCAATTTGAGCAGTTTTTACTGTAGAATTTTTTTTAATGAATTTTTTTAATTTTGCACTTTAGACAGTGCACAATAATCCGCCTAATGCATTTTCTGCCCATTTCGTGGCGCTGTTTCTCGGCCACCTCAGAGGGTGCGTTAAATTTTACAGTGTCCCAATAGACTAGAGCTCCTACTCTGATGAAATCCACAATTTGAGCAGTTTTTACTGTAGAGTTGTTTTTTAATTATTATTTTTAATTTTGTACATTAGACAGTGCACAATAAGCCGCCTAATGCATTTTCTGCCCACTTCGTGGCGCTGTTTCTCGGCCGCCTCAGAGGGTGCGTTAAATTTGACATAGTCCCATTAGAGTAGAGCTACTACTCTAACGAAATCCAAATTTTGAGCAGTTTTTACTGTAGAGTTTTTTTAAATTAATTTTTAAATTTTGCTTTTTACATTGCACAGTAAGCCATACATTTTCTGCCCAGTTTGCGGCGCTGTTTCTCAGCCGCCTCAGAGGGTGCGTTAAATTTGACATTGTCCCATTAGACTAGAGCTCCTACTCTGACGAAATCCACAATTTGAGCAGTTTTTACTGTAGAATTTTTTTTTATGAATGTTTTAATTTTGCACTTTAGACAGTGCACAATAAGCCGCCTAATGCATTTTCTGCCCATTTCGTGGCGCTGTTTCTCGGCCGCCTCAGAGGGTGCGTTAAATTGGACATAGTCCCATTAGAGTAGAGCTACTACTCTAACGAAATCCACATTTTGAGCAGTTTTTACTTTAGAAGTTTTTTTTAATTAATTTTTGAATTTTGCACTTTAGACAGTGCACAATAAGCCGCCTAATGCATTTTCTGCCCATTTCGTGGCGCTGTTTCTCAGCCGCCTCAGAGGGTGCGTTAAATTTGACATTGTCCCATTAGACTAGAGCTCCTACTCTGACGAAATCCACAATTTGAGCAGTTTTTACTGTAGAATCTTTCTTTTATGAATGTTTTAATTTTGCACTTTAGACAGTGCACAATAAGCCGCCTAATGCATTTTCTGCCCATTTCGTGGCGCTGTTTCTCGGCCGCCTCAGAGGGTGCGTTAAATTTGACATAGTCCCATTAGAGTAGAGCTACTACTCTAACGAAATCCAAATTTTGAGCAGTTTTTACTGTAGAGTTTTTTTTTAAATTAATTTTTAAATTTTGCTTTTTACATTGCACAATAAGCCATACATTTTCTGCCCAGTTTGCGGCGCTGTTTCTCGGCCGCCTCAGAGGGTGCGTTAAATTAGACATTGTCCCATTAGACTAGAGCTGCTACTCTGACGAAATCCACAATTTGAGCAGTTTTTACTGTAGAATCTTTTTTTTCTGAATGTTTTAATTTTGCACTTTAGACAGTGCACAATAAGCCGCCTAATGCATTTTCTGCCCATTTCGTGGCGCTGTTTCTCGACCGCCTCAGAGGGTGCGTTAAATTCGTCATTGTCCCATTAGACTACAGCTCCTACTCTAACGAAATCCACAATTTGAGCAGTTTTTACTGTAGAAATTTGTTTTTATGAAGTTTTGAATTTTGTACTTTAGACAGTGCACAATAAGCCGCCTAATGCATTTTCTGCCCATTTCGTGGCGCTGTTTCTCGGCCGCCTCAGAGGGTGCGTTAAATTTGACATTGTCCCATTAGACTAGAGCTCCTACTCTGACGAAATCCACAATTTGAGCAGTTTTTACTGTAGAATGTTTTTTTTATGAATGTTTTAATTTTGCACTTTAGACAGTGCACAATAAGCCGCCTAATGCATTTTCTGCCCATTTCGTGGCGCTGTTTCTCGGCCGCCTCAGAGGGTGCGTTAAATTCGTCATTGTCGTATTAGACTACAGCTCCTACTCTAACGAAATCCACAATTTGAGCAGTTTTTACTGTAGAAATTTGTTTTTATGAAGTTTTGAATTTTGTACTTTAGACAGTGCACAATAAGCCGCCTAATGCATTTCTGCCCATTTCGTGGCGCTGTTTCTCGGCCGCCTCAGAGGGTGCGTTAAATTTGACATTGTCCCATTAGACTAGAGCTCCTACTCTGATGAAATCCTCAATTTGAGCAGTTTTTACTGTAGAAATTTGTTTTTATGAAGTTTTGAATTTTGCACTTTAGACAGTGCACAATAAGCCGCCTAATGCATTTTCTGCCCATTTCGTGGCGCTGTTTCTCGGCCGCCTCAGAGGGTGCGTTAAATTTGACATTGTCCCATTAGACTAGAGCTCCTACTCTGACGAAATCCACCATTTGAGCAGTTTTTACTGTAGAATCTTTTTTTTATGAATGTTTTAATTTTGCACTTTAGACAGTGCACAATAAGCCGCCTAATGCATTTTCTGCCCAGTTCGTGGCGCTGTTTCTCAGCCGCCTCAGAGGGTGCGTTAAATTTGATATTGTCCTATTAGAGTAGAGCTCCTACTCTGACGAAATCCACATTTTGAGCAGTTTTCACTGTAGAAATTTGTTTTTATGAAGTTTTGAATTTTGCACTTTAGACAGTGCACAATAAGCCGCCTAATGCATTTTCTGCCCATTTTACGGCGCTGTTTCTCAGCCGCCTCAGAGGGTGCGTTAAATTGGACATTGTCCCATTAGAGTAGAGCTCCTACTCTAACGAAGACAGTGCACAATAAGCCGCCTAATGCATTTTCTGCCCATTTTACGGCGCTGTTTCTCAGCCGCCTCAGAGGGTGCGTTAAATTGGACATTGTCCCATTAGAGTAGAGCTCCTACTCTAACGAAGACAGTGCACAATAAGCCGCCTAATGCATTTTCTGCCCATTTTGTGGCGCTGCACAATATCATACATTTCTACTGTAGCATTAGGAAGTTATGGACCTATGAAGTTGACAGAAATGACAATACAGTTGGAACAGTCGTTGCATTTATGGCCCAGTTGCCTTTGAGGGTTCATTAAAAGTATCACTGGGGCCTTATACCCAGTGTGCTTGACTGTAGCCGTGCACAATTTCAGACATTGTTACTGTAGAATTTTGAAGTTATAGACCCGTGAATTTAAATGTGTTTCTGTCGCTGTCCATGGTGCTAGAAAACTATAACAATTGGATTTGAAGAACTAAAAATACATTTTGTCCGGCGTTAAACAAAGTAATTAATTTATCTTCATCGATCACTAAGCTTTTTGTGCTTCTCTTTTCCTATATGACAACTACGAAATTTGTTACATGACAATTGAAAGAACCATTGCAGTGTTTCCCCATTCGGAGGCGCTATATATCAAATATATATTTCCTTTTTCCCGTGTCAGGATGATGACATTGAATAGCTTTTTGTAGTAAAGGTTTTTGCAAAATACGAAAATAAATACGGCGACAATTATTAAGTATAGTGTGGCATTTAGCCATGCTTGACGATTCAAAACATGTCTGAACAAGTTTACAGGTAAGCAAACAACTTCCTGCGTCACATTTCAGTGTAGCGAACGTTCCTGAAAGATTGATCAATCATTAAGAAATAAACATTGCCTAGTTATTTAATTAATTACGCTTGGTTATAGCTTTTACTATTGTAGCTTTCATAGTAGGCCTACTTGTTTTCTACACAACGTTTATTGCTTTATAAGTAGGCCTAATCTAAAGTGTTTTTAATCGATTGGCTAGTACAAGTCGATTAGCTAGTCTATGTAAGAAAGAAGATTTACCGCTTAAATAAGGTGTCTGTCAGTAGGTTCTGATGTAGGACTACAGACGTGATTTCACTTTTTGTGCCCATAATTTTTCTCCATAAGATGTTAATTTAAAGCATCACTTGATCATCCAAATAAGTAACAATTACAACAAATAAATAAAATAAAAAAAAACATACACACCCCGGAGGTTCATTCACGGAATACCTCCTTTCGTGATAATGGCAATAGATGCTACAGTCGTCTGTAATGCTCATCCAGAAATGCAACCACCAATGCTTCCTTCATCAGTACTACTGTAACACACACAGAAAATGCATTAGGCGGCCTATTGTGCACTGTCTAAAGTGCAAAATTCAAAACTTCATAAAAACAAATTTCTACAGTAAAAACTGCTCAAATTGTGGATTTCATCAGAGTAGGAGCTCTACTCTAATAGGACAATGTCAAATTTAACGCACCCTCTGAGGTGGCCGAGAAACAGCGCCCCGAAATGGGCAGAAAATGCATTAGGCGGCTTATTGTGCACTGTCTAAAGTGCAAAATTCAAAAATTAATTAAAAAAAACTTCTACAGTAAAAACTGCTCAAAATGTGGATTTCGTTAGAGTAGGAGCTCTACTCTAAATTTGACAATGTCAAATTTAACGCACCCTCTGAGGCAGCCGAGAAACAGCGCCACGAAATGGGCAGAAAATGCATTAGGCGGCTTATTGTGCACTGTCTAAAGTACAATATTAAAAAATTCATAAAAAAAAAACTCTACAGTAAAAACTGCTCAAATTGTGGATTTCATCAGAGTAGTAGTTCTAGTCTAATGGGACACTGTCAAATTTAACGCACCCTCTGAGGCGGCCGAGAAACAGCGCCACGAAATGGGCAGAAATGCATTAGGCGGCTTATTGTGCACTGTCTAAAGTACAAAATTCAAAACTTCATAAAAACAAATTTCTACAGTAAAAACTGCTCAAATTGTGGATTTCATCAGAGTAGGAGCTCTACTCTAATAGGACAATGTCAAATTTAACGCACCCTCTGAGGTGGCCGAGAAACAGCACAACGAAATGGGCAGAAAATGCATTAGGCGGCTTATTGTGCACTGTCTAAAGTGCAAAATTCAAAACTTCATAAAAACAAATTTCTACAGTGAAAACTTCTCAAAATGTGCATTTCGTCAGAGTAGGAGCTCTAGTCTAATGGGACAATGTCAAATTTAACGCACCCTCTGAGGCGGCCGAGAAACAGCGCCACGAAATGGGCAGAAAATGCATTAGGCGGCCTATTGTGCACTGTCTAAAGTGCAAAATTCAAAACTTCATAAAAACAAATTTCTACAGTAAAAACTGCTCAAATTGTGGATTTCGTTAGAGTAGGAGCTGTAGTCTAATGGGACAATGACGAATTTAACGCACCCTCAGAGGCGGCCGAGAAACAGCGCCACGAAATGGGCAGAAAATGCATTAGGCGGCTTATTGTGCACTGTCTAAAGTGCAAAATTCAAAACTTCATAAAAACAAATCTCTACAGTAAAAACTGCTCAAATTGTGGATTTCGTTAGAGTAGGAGCTGTAGTCTAATGGGACAATGACGAATTTAACGCACCCTCAGAGGCGGCCGAGAAACAGCGCCACGAAATGGGCAGAAAATGCATTAGGCGGCTTATTGTGCACTGTCTAAAGTGCAAAATTCAAAACTTCATAAAAACAAATCTCTACAGTAAAAACTGCTCAAATTGTGGATTTCATCAGAGTAGGAGCTCTACTCTAATAGGACAATGTCAAATTTAACGCACCCTCTGAGGTGGCCGAGAAACAGCGCCACGAAATGGGCAGAAAATGCATTAGGCGGCTTATTGTGCACTGTCTAAAGTGCAAAATTCAAAAATTAATTAAAAAAAACTTCTACAGTAAAACTGCTCAAAATGTGGATTTCGTTAGAGTAGGAGCTCTACTCTAATAGGACAATGTCAAATTTAACGCACCCTCTGAGGTGGCCGAGAAACAGCGCCACGAAATGGGCAGAAAATGCATTAGGCGGCTTATTGTGCACTGTCTAAAGTGCAAAATTCAAAAATTAATTAAAAAAAAAACTTCTACAGTAAAAACTGCTCAAAATGTGGATTTCGTTAGAGTAGGAGCTCTACTCTAATAGGACAATGTCAAATTTAACGCACCCTCTGAGGCAGCCGAGAAACAGCGCCACGAAATGGGCAGAAAATGCATTAGGCGGCTTATTGTGCACTGTCTAAAGTACAAAATTAAAAAATTCATAAAAAAAAAACTCTACAGTAAAAACTGCTCAAATTGTGGATTTCATCAGAGTAGTAGTTCTAGTCTAATGGGACACTGTCAAATTTAACGCACCCTCTGAGGCGGCCGAGAAACAGCGCCACGAAATGGGCATAAATGCATTAGGCGGCTTATTGTGCACTGTCTAAAGTACAAAATTCAAAACTTCATAAAAACAAATTTCTACAGTAAAAACTGCTCAAATTGTGGATTTCATCAGAGTAGGAGCTCTACTCTAATGGGACAATGTCAAATTTAACGCACCCTCTGAGGCGTCCGAGAAACAGCGCCACGAAATGGGCAGAAAATGCATTAGGCGCTTATTGTGCACTGTCTAAAGTGCAAAATTCAAAAATTAATTTAAAAAAACTTCTACAGTAAAAACTGCTCAAAATGTGGATTTCGTTAGAGTAGGAGCTCTACTCTAATATGACAATGTCAAATTTAACGCACCCTCTGAGGCAGCCGAGAAACAGCGCCACGAAATGGGCAGAAAATGCATTAGGCGGCTTATTGTGCACTGTCTAAAGTACAAAATTAAAAAATTCATAAAAAAAAAACTCTACAGTAAAAACTGCTCAAATTATGGATTTCATCAGAGTAGTAGTTCTAGTCTAATGGGACACTGTCAAATTTAACGCACCCTCTGAGGCGGCCGAGAAACAGCACAACGAAATGGGCAGAAAATGCATTAGGCGGCTTATTGTGCACTGTCTAAAGTGCAAAATTCAAAACTTCATAAAAACAAATTTCTACAGTAAAAACTGCTCAAATTGAGGATTTCATCAGAGTAGGAGCTCTAGTCTAATGGAACAATGTCAAATTTAACGCACCCTCTGAGGCGGCCGAGAAACAGCGCCACGAAATGGGCAGAAATGCATTAGGCGGCTTATTGTGCACTGTCTAAAGTACAAAATTCAAAACTTCATAAAAACAAATTTCTACAGTAAAAACTGCTCAAATTGTGGATTTCGTTAGAGTAGGAGCTGTAGTCTAATGGGACAATGACGAATTTAACGCACCCTCTGAGGCGGCCGAGAAACAGCGCCACGAAATCGGCAGAAAATGCATTAGGCGGCTTATTGTGCACTGTCTAAAGTGCAAAATTAAAACATTCATTAAAAAAAAGATTCTACAGTAAAAACTGCTCAAATTGTGGATTTCGTCAGAGTAGCAGCTCTAGTCTAATGGGACAATGTCAAATTTAACGCACCCTCTGAGGCGGCCGAGAAACAGCGCCGCAAACTGGGCAGAAAATGTATGGCTTACTGTGCAATGTAAAAAGCAAAATTTAAAAATTAATTTAAAAAAAACTCCACAGTAAAAACTGCTCAAATTTTGGATTTCGTTAGAGTAGTAGCTCTACTCTAATGGGACTATGTCAAATTTAACGCACCCTCTGAGATGGCCGAGAAACAGCGCCACGAAATGGGCAGAAAATGCATTAGGCGGCTTATTGTGCACTGTCTAAAGTGCAAAATTAAAACATTCATAAAAAAAAAAATTCTACAGTAAAAACTGCTCAAGTTGTGGATTTCGTCAGAGTAGGAGCTCTAGTCTAATGGGACAATGTCAAATTTAACGCACCCTCTGAGGCGGCTGAGAAACAGCGCCGCAAACTGGGCAGAAAATGTATGGCTTACTGTGCAATGTAAAAAGCAAAACTTAAAAATTAATTTAAAAAAAAACTCTACAGTAAAAACTGCTCAAAATTTGGATTTCGTTAGAGTAGTCGCTCTACTCTAATGGGACTATGTCAAATTTAACGCACTCTCTGAGGCGGCCGAGAAACAGCGCCACGAAATGGGCAGAAAATGCATTAGGCGGCTTATTGTGCACTGTCTAAAGTACAAAATTAAAAAAATAATAAAAAAAAACTCTACAGTAAAAACTGCTCAAATTGAGGATTTCATCAGAGTAGTAGCTCTAGTCTAATGGGACACTGTCAAATTTAACGCACCCTCTGAGGTGGCCGAGAAACAGCGCCACGAAATGGGCAGAAAATGCATTAGGCGGATTATTGTGCACTGTCTAAAGTGCAAATTTAAAAATATTAATTAAAAAACATTCTACAGTAAAAACTGCTCAAATTGAGGATTTCGTCAGAGTAGTAGCTCTACTCTAATGGGAAAATGTCCAATTTAACGCACCCTCTGAGGCTACCAGAAACAACGCTGCGAAATGGGCAGAAAATGAAATTGAAACCAAAACTGCAACTTCCCCATAACTAGTCACATCTGTCAAATTCATGGGAGCATAACTTCAAGATGCGACAGTAAAAATGTCTCATTTTGTGCATGGTGACAGTCAAGAACAATGTGTATAAGGCCCCAGTGCAACTTTTTACGCACCATCACAATACACCTAAGATATAGAGCCCCCAATTGAGCCAACAATGCACTGGCTTTTTATACAGTAAAACGTGAAATTGTGCATGCATATATTCAAGCAGATACAGGGTATAAAGCATCAGTGAAACCAAATAGGCCAACAATGTGATAACTCTTCTGTATTGTCAAATTAGGTCCATATCTTTCTAATGTACAGTAACCATGCAATGGCACTTTCAAGTCAATGCAATTTAATTCATACAGTCATTTGTAAAACCCTTTTCACAATACATATCATATCAAGGCAAATTTACAGAAAATGCAGGTTTCTGTATTACAAAACCACAATAGGATTTAATGAGATGTAAAATGTAAAGTACAGTTATAAGATAGCTACCACAAATTATAGTACACTCAAAAAATGCTGGGTGGTTTTAACCCATTTTTGGGTCAAATATGGACAAACCCATGCAGCCATTGGGTTACATTTTTAAATGACATTTTTAACCCAATGTTTGAGTTTGTCCATATTTGACCCAAAATAGGGTTAAAACAACCCAGCATTTTTTAGAGTATATTTAAAAAAATACCATATATATATACAAGCAAAATGAATGTGTATGTTAAAGCAATTATAAAATGATAATTTTGTATAATCATTCATGTTTGATGTTCTGGAGTCCTTGCAGGGTTAGGTGTCATCTATTCAAAGTTGCTGGGTCACCTGGGTCTTTATAAGAGGCTGGATCCAAGCTGGTGCATAATCTCTGGTTACCTTGTGAAATTATAATTTGTAATAATATTTATTTATTTTTAAATACATGCATTGAATACATCCAAATGATGTTAATTACAATCATTAAAGAATAATGTTGGCCTAATTATAGTTTTACAGTAATTTATGTGTTATCATTATTTGTTATTTACCTTTCAAAATAGTTTATTATTCTTTTATGAAAACATAAAAAATACAAACAGGATCTCTAATAAGTGTGAATAAGTGAAAAACCACATGATCCCTAAATTGAGCTGATGACATGTACAATAATTAAAGAATAATGTAGCCTAATTATATTTATGTACCTTTATATTTTTACAGACCATTTTCGCTGATATATCAGTGTTATTTGCATTTAAATATTTTTTATTATTATTTTAGTCTGAATATAGACACAAAAGTAACACGATCCCTTAAAAATCGCGAAAAAGAGAAAAACCGCACGGTCCCTAAGTTGAGCGTCAATAAGAAGCCAGCAAACGCGGCAGTTCGCGTCATTTAAGGTGGAACGGATAGCGTCAATAAGAAGCTGCGAATAAGAAACTGGATTCAGCCTCGTGAGTTATTGGATTGCCCTTGATTATTTGTGTGCCTGGTTCATTTCTGCTTATGTTCCAGTTCTAATAAAGTTCTGCACATGGATCCGACCGCCTCTGTCCGTACGTTACAGGTATTAAGCGCATTATTTAAGCATAGCTGGGAGCAGGTGTAGATTTCTTGCGTACCAACTAACATTTGGAAAACATTTTAATGAATCCGAAAATTTATGCCAGAACCACTTTACACACGATTTACACAAAAATTCGTTCTGCTCGTGTTTCATGTATGAGACCCACTATGTTTACAAAAAGTATCTGATTTCTGCAACGACATTTGATCTCTTGTTATAATTTTATGCTCTGTCAAAACTTTTGTGATACACTTTGGGATGATCTGGATATTCAATAATGATTATTAAATCAGCAATAAATACCCATCATATCAAGCATTTCTCTAATATAAGACAATACATTAATGCAATATATTATTTCATCCAAGCATTTCTCTAATATAAGACAATATATTAATGCAATATATTATTTCATATATTTTTCAGTATGTTTACACCGTATATTGATCACAAATATATGGAAATATATTTTTTCGTCCCGTAAGACCGTGATGTTCCTCAAAGTCATGACTGATTTTCCCAGCGCCACATATTCCACTGAGAATACTCATGTTCATGGAAAATATGCTTTTAAAAGAAGTCTAAACAAACTTTAAAAAATAAAATGTTTTTTAGGTTTGAATCAACAGTTGTGTAATTTGTCCACAAGATGGCGTCAGAGGCCTGCGCAGCTCATATTGATATAGTAGTTTAAGATTATGAAGCAGAGACACATGCTTTTTTTATTCACAATCATTTCAGTTGAATCTACCCAACATAGGTGGGATTAGTCATGTAAATAGTGCAATGACTATCAACAGTTGTTGTAGGTGGAATCAGGCCAGTGTATGTGGGTGGACCAAGAGAGCGGTTATGTGGTATAACAGTGCCAGTCTTCCTGGTTGTCCCCATCTGATGAACCGTGTGTTGTCCTGGCTGTAATGTGGACTTTTGGGGGCTACTCTTACCTGAAACATTGCTGACTACTAAAAAGAAAAAGACAATACTGCCCAGGTCTGTGTGTTGAATGAACATAATAGAGCACAATTCAATCGCAGGATTTTTAGGGGCTGAGCTAACAAATTCTTCTGGTTGTGTCTATTTCAGGGGGTTTCGCCTCAACTGTTCCCAGACTGCACAATGGTGGGAACCCTGTGAGGGCAGCTCTGCAGTTGGTTGCTATTTTTAAACACTACATCCACAATCTGTCAAGGCCTGCTCCACAGAGACCTGCCACCAGCAGTCTCTTCAAGCCACGGAATTCAACCCGGGACAACTCTTCAGATGTGATGGAAAACATCTGGGCTAAGCTGCAGACAGGCAAAAGGGATCTTTCTCTCGTTCGGTTATATGTACTTTTGTACTAAAAGAGGTGTCTATAGAAATTACATTTCTAGGGGTTTTAACCTCTGATATTGGTATAATGAGGTTTCTGATGGGTTAAATGGTTGAAAATCTATAGCCTACTCTTACATTGTTACTACAACCAAATCACAAGTTGGAAATCCAGTCCCAGATAGAAATGATCCAGTGATGTTAGTCAGTTTGGCAGGTTCTGGTACCTTTCAGTATTGCTTTGAGAATGCCTTGTAAACTAAACTGAATACCTGAGTTTGAATTGATTGGATTTGTATTAGTTTTTCTCGATTGCACATTTCTTGAAATTATGCATACTTTTCTCAAAACTCTAAACACAAATCCATAATTTCTCACTCATTTCCATAAACTTCCGATTTTCAGGTCAAAATGGCTTTCCACCCAAAACCATGCAATCTTGCTGAAAAAACAAACTTTGCCCACGGAAATGACACAGAAGCCCTCAAAAACACACTTAGTACAACATACTGTTGAGATAAATTCAAAACAATTCTACAAAAACCGTAAATTATGTTGCTTGTGGTTCTCCCCCTCAAAAACCTTTCACATGATGAACACAACAAAAGAGACAACAAATGTATGCATTTGCACATTTATTCTTAATGTACTGTACAGTAAAATTACAACAAAAATGATTTTGCCCCAGCGTCCCGTCTTTGGTCTGAGACAGGCCAGAGAATCTATCAACATTATATATATTATAACATTAACCCAACATTGGCCCTAGCCAGGCATCGGGGGTAAAATCCTCTAGCATGCCTGATCCACCCCTGACACGCATCCAACTGAAATGTCTAGCAGGCTTCTTCCATTCCTGTGTCCTAAAAAAATCAAGTACTGATCCTTAAGTAACACATTTTTTTTACAAAATGGAAGCATTCAGAAACTACATTTACATTTACATTTAATCATTCTTTTATCGAAAGCGACTTACCAAAGCGAGGAGAGCAATAGAAGCAGTTAAACTAACAATAGGACAACATGTAAGTGCTGTGACCCTTCCCAGTTTAGTCTAATGCAGTAAATGTAATAAAAAAAGAGATATAGTAGTGAAAGAGAATAGAAAAGAAAGTTTTCATATTAATGGATCAAGTATTGATGGAAAAGATGCATCTTTAGTTCGTTACTTGAAAATGGCTAAAGACTCAGTTGCTCGGGTTGAGTTAGGGAGGTCATTCCACCAGCAGGGAACAGTCAAGGCTAAGGTCTGTGAAAGTGTTTTTTTGCCTCTTTGAGATGGCACCACACGCAGAACACAAGTTTTTGGATGGCACGTAAGTCTGGAGTAATGAGTTTAGGTATAAGGGAGCAGAGCCAGTGGTTGTTCTGTAGGCAAGCATCAACATCTTAAATTTGATGCGAGCGGCAACTGGCAACTAGTGCAATTTTGTGAGGAGAGGAGAGATGTGTGCTCTCTTCGGTCATTAAAGACCACTCTTGCTGCAGCATTTGGTTGCAGTTGCAGAGATTTGACAGTGCAAGCTGGAAGGCCAGCCAGGAGAGCATTACAAAAATCCATTCTGGATATACAGTAGAACAAGTGCTTGGACTTGGACAAGGAGTTGTGTAGCATGCTCTGATAGGAAGGGCCTGATCAGTAGTTCCTAATGTTGTATAAGGGGGCTTTTACACTGGGCTCGTTTGCTGCGGTCCGAGCCCGGGCGCGATTGTACCCGGCGCCTCCCGCAGCGCTGGTCTGGTTTCACACTCAACCTGATTCTATCGAACTCTGGTGCGTTTGCGTGCATCTTACGTCATTGCAAACGTGCACGGCGCATGATAGAAAACACGACGCGGGTCGTGTTTTCTATTGTGTTTTTTTATTAATTTGGTGCTATTATGCATAGCGGAGTAAACAACGCAGGTTAACTGTGTGTGTGTCGCATAAGATGTCTTTCCGCTGCTTGCAACTGGACTCTTTTGCGGAGACAGTGGATTTCCATTAATTTGTTGCCTTGATTGCACGCACTATGCGCGAATACACTGCAGACTCACTCTTGCTCGTATCCAGGGTAAATCTTCATCCCTTACGTGTGTTTTATTTAACTTAATACATCATAATCAGCTAAAACGCATGCGCAGGATACTTTACTTCCTGAACAGGTGCGCACCCGAGTCCGTGTTGCTTTGACACACACGCGAACCGCAGCACGGTTCGGGAGCGACCAAACTCAGACCACCTCCTCCAGGTAGTCTCGGTTTCGGTACCCCAGTGCGCATCCGGGTCCCATGACAGCGTTCACATTAGCGATTTTGCATGCGAACCGTGCCCCGTTCCGAACTAAACTGCCAGTGTGAAAGCCCCCTAAGGCAAATCTGCAGGACCGGGCAGTTCTAGCAATGTGGTCTGTGAAGTTCAATTGATCATTGTAGTTAATTTGTAGTATGTGGGTGAAGGAAGAAGAAGACATGGTCGGCGAACTTGGGACTCGCACTTTATTTAGAACAATAAAAGAACAAAAGAAAGGTGCACTCGTGCGCTTTCACCGTAGTGTACCACTACAGCATTTAAATACGAAAACACTCTGCCCGCTGTACCAGCTCACGCTGTATGTCTCCAGCTCTCAAGGTTCAGTCAAACGACCACTCTTCCCGTTGCATAAATAACTCAGTCCATTCAGTCAAAAACTCTTTCCAATCCGTTTGTACACTGCGGGTTTCGACTGCGGGGCGCGTGCGAGTCCGAGGAGTCTCTTTCTCTCGCTCTCTCCTTCCTGGCAGCTTATATGAGGTCTCCACGCCAATCACTGCAATCAGACAGAGGTGTTCATTATCTGCGACTTGACCTACTTACTCACCGCACAGCTCGCTGACTCGTCTCTCGCTACAGACTTCGCGAGACCACGCCCCCCTCGCCACAATCGTCAATTACAACTCCATTGCTGCGTCCCAATTCGCCTACTTGTACTACGACCTAAAAGTATGTACTCTTTTTGTGAAGAAAAAGTACATACTTTTGATTGTGTAGCAAAAGAGTAGGCAAGCTTTGGGACATGCAAATGTCTATGGCTTCAACCGATCCAGTCTTAATAGTTGTCTCTTTACAGATTTAACCTCCAAATTAATTTCTTTAAAAACAAAATACCCATCTACATCACTAATTATGGGTGGGGACTTTAATGAGGCTCCTGATTTATGCTATGATAGATTTCCTCCAAAATATGGCATTACTACTGTCAACAAAATAATTAGTGATATGTGTTCCAGTCTCTCTTTGGTAGATATTCATAGATTCTTACATAATGACTCTTCCCCTTCCTTCACCTGGTTTAAATCTGATTTGACACAAAAATCACGTATTGATTTTTGGTTAATATCTGATAATCTGATTTCTTCGGTTAAATCATGTTCTATTTCCAATGCACCCTTAACTGATCATGCAGGTATCGAGTTAGAAATCTCTGACACTAATTCTAACTGTTTTAGGAAACCAGGGTATTGGAAATTGAATAGCTCTTTATTAAACAATTCTGATTATTGTTTGGGTATTAAAGGCATAATTGATTCTTTTAAAAAAAATAGTAATATTTCTAGTACCTTAAACTGGGAACTGTTTAAATATGAGTGTCGAAAGTTCTCCATAAAATTTAGTAAAGATCTTTTAAAGTCAAAAGGATTGCAATTTGAATTTATATTGAAAGAAATTAACCACATTACTTGTCTTCCCAACCCAAATGATGCAGAGAAAGAAAGTTTATACCTATTAAGAGAAAAATTAGACTCCTTTTATATAGAAAAGGCTAAAGGGGCCTTCATTAGATCTAGAGCCAAATGGCTAGAAGCCGGCGAAAAAAACTCTGCATACTTTTTCAATTTGGAAAAAAAACGAGCTGAACTAAAAAAAAATTCCTCTTTGTATATTGATAACACTCTTATATCAGATGATAAAATAATTTCAAAATTTGTTTCAGATTTTTACCAAAAATTATATACATCATCTTTTAATCCTGATTTAAGTGATTTATTTTTTAACAAGATACAGCCTTACATTCCTAGTATAAATATAAACAGCAAAAACCTTTGTGAAGAGGAGATGTCATTGAAAGAATTAGATGATATCATCAAAAAAACACCATTTAACAAAAGCCCAGGACCCGATGGTTTACCGTTTGAGTTTTACAGATGTTTTTGGGAAGAAATTAGAGAGTTTATTTTGAATGTGTTCAATGAATGTGCAGCAAATGGAGAACTTACAGAATCTATGAAACAGGGAGTAATAACACTAGTTCCAAAACCAAATAAAGACGTCTTGCATTTAGATAATTGCCGCCCAATCACACTGCTCAACTCGGACTACAAATTGTTAGCATCTCTATACGCCAATAGGTTAAAACCATTTTTGGAGGAAATCATATCTGTCACACAGTCTGGATTTATGAAAGGAAGAAGTATTTCAAACAATATAAGACTGATCTTAGACCACTTAGATTATTCAGATTTGGTCAATGAGGAAGCTCTTATTTTATTTTTAGATTTTTGTAAGGCTTTCGATACAGTAGAGCACAATTTCATGTATCAAGCTCTTCATTATTTTGGTTTTGGCCCAACTTTTACAAATATGATGCACACACTTTACAAAAATATTTAAAGTAGTGTTTCTTTATCCAATGGTACGTCTGCTCGTTTTGGTATCCAAAGAGGCATTAGACAGGGATGTCCTATTTCCCCATTTTTATTTTTATTAGTAGCCCAAACTTTGAATCTTAACACTCTGCATTGCTCTCAAATCAAAGGTATTGAGATAGGAGATTTCACTTTAACTATTAGTCAACTCGCTGATGACACTTGTTTATTTTTGAAAAACAAAGATCAGGTCCCTGTTATTTTGGAGGCACTTAAATTGTTCTCTGATGCCTCAGGTCTAACTGTGAATCAGGCTAAGAGTGAGATTATGGCTGTACACCAACTTGAAGACTCATATATATCTGGAATAAAGGTTAAACAATTAGTCAGATACTTGGGTATTGTAATTAGTAAATCAGATGCTGAGAGACTAACAGAATTTTTTTTGAAAAGATTACAAAAAACAAGAAAATTTTTTAACTGTTGGCTCCAAAGAAATTTATCTATTCAAGGTCGTGTGTTGATATCAAAGGCTGAAGGCATCTCCAGAATTGTATATCCAGCGTTATCTCTTTATGTAGATTCTAAAATGTGTTCTGCAGTTGATAAAATCTTATTTAAATTTATTTGGAGAGGTAAGACAGAATATATTAAAAGGGAAAACCATAATTAGAAGAAGGACTAAATGCTTTAGACTTTGACACTATCAATAATATATTTAAAATTAATTGGATCAAGCATTGTCTTTGTGATAATAGCCTTCCATGGTTTTTCATTCCCAATTTAATCTTCAAAAAATGTGGTGGTCTTAATTTTCTACTTGCTTGTGATTTTAAATGTACTAAACTCCCAATCAAGTTGTCCAACTTTCATAAACAAGCTTTGAATGCATGGAAATTAGTTTACAAACACAATTTCTCTCCCCATTCCTGTGTTATTTGGAATAATCAATATGTACTATTTAAAAACAAAACCATTTTTTGGAACGATTGGTTTAACAAAGGTTTAATTTTTGTTAAAGATTTGATAAATCAATCAGGTGACCTACTTAATTATAATGAATTTATTAATTATATTGGGACAAATGTATCTTCTAAAGAATACTTTAAACTTATTCGTTGTATCTCCCCGAAACTACTTTATCTTATAAAAAAAGAAAAGATCTATAATCCTGTAACTTCAAGTTTTCTTCCTAGTCTGACTGTTGGGGGCCTTTCTATTCGAGATAAAAAATTTAATAATATATATATCAGAAGAATTTTAACCAAAGAAAAAAGCTCTTCACCTAAGGCAATGGTGAAGTGGAAGCAGGATTACCCAGTGGCGGATGCAGAACGTGACAGATGGGTGGGCCTGGATTAAGTCGAGGTGGGCCTGAATCTAGTGTTTAGTATGCTATATTTATGGAGATGAGAAATAAAAACCGCACTGTACAGCTATGATCAGCTGTTCGGCCGAGCTTTCGAAGTTGTTAATACGGAAAGACCGATGCTGACCGGTTGTTTTTTGTCAAATGACCTTGCGGCACTCTCTGAAAAGTTGAGATGTTTTTCATCTCGCCGCGATATATAGGCGCGCCTGGAAAAACGAGCGCACTGCAGCCTGCACCAAATGCGTATGGCAACTGCAAGCAGTGTTGCCAGATTGGAAATGTCCAATTATCGTACCAGGAGTTCAAAATGACCTATTTGGAAGAACATTATCGTAAACGTGAAGAATACAGCTATTTATCCCAACATGTAGGATGGATTAGATGGAGCAGTGTTGACGTGCGGCCGGGCGACATGTGTGGTGCCTGTGTGTGTGTGTGTGTGTGTGTAGGCTATAGGCTACGTGCTTGCGTGCAGGCAGGTGAGCTTGCAAAATGATTCTGGGTCAGAAAGAGAAGCGGTAGGATGTGTGTTTGGACGAACGACTGAAAACTCTGAAATTATCTTACATTATGGGATTTTTTTCATTTTTGATCGTACATCGTACAGAGGTCAAAATTATCGTACAAATACGATAATTATCGTCCATCTGGCAACACTGATGGCAAGCTAAAGTATTCATAAAGCATGCGGGACGCGCGATTTGCCATAAAAGCGCGCGTTCTTAACGTGCACTTTGTGGTTACGGAAAACGCGCGCCAGAAATTTGAGGTTTTTGCATTAAAATAAATAAATAAATAATGTATGAAACTTTATTGTAAAGTGTTACCGGAATTACAACTGGAAAATTTGCGAGATGTGTCTCGAACGAAGGGATTAAGGGACTGTCCGAGGTGCTGAAATAAACAACAGTGAACTTGAAACCGAGAGTTGTTTTTCTTTTCTTGTTACAAAAACACTTCAGAGGCATAAAACACCTGCAGACAGAAACAATATCATTTAAATAGCAGATCACACGTCGATGACGCACGTTTTGATGCAAAAAACGCGCGTTTCTGACGCGCATTTTCCGTGACCACAAAGCACACGTTAACAACGCGCGCTTTTATGACAAATCGCGAGTCCCTTGGCAGTCGAAACGCATGCGTTTGACGAGTCAATCAGATGCCTGAACATGTCTTTCACGACCGCGTCGCTTCCATTATGAGCGCGTAGGCCTACATCTGAAATAACAAACTTGAGCGCGCAAAAGACGCGATATGTGAACGGGCCCGTCTTTGTCTTTCCAAGACACGGTGTTCATGTGAACAATGAGCCTCGTCCCCTCTCCTTGCAAGGGTGTCAAAGTCTGGACAAAATATGTACAGTGACATGACATAACTGCCAGATTCAAACTGTGCGTTCGCGCGTTGGCTGGCGCTGAGCCAGAGATGGACGCGCTCAGGCTTGTCATATATCATATAAAGTGTTCGTCGGGCCGTAAATGGCCAAACTTAATTCATTATTATTATTATTATTATTATTATTATTATTATTATGCAAATTAAAAATTTCGTTTTTATTAATCTGATTGGGTGGGCCACCTGTCAATCTGGGTGGGCACGTGCCCTGATATAAATAAATATGTAGGCTACTCCCTTATAAAGTTAAAGAAACTCACTTTAAAATAATAAACAGATACTATCCTTGTAATGACTTTATTAGTAAATTTAAAGAAGGGTTTTCACCACTATGCAGTTTCTGTAATGAAGAAAATGAAACTATAATACACTTATTTTTTAGTTGTAATTATACTAATTTACTTTGGTCCCAAGTTTCTTGGTTTCTTTTTGAGTTATTTTATACATTTTGTCACAATAACTGAGGTAATGGTCTTGTTTATAAATTGTAACTCTGATTTATTGGAAATGAATAATATAATTAAACTTCTCATTCTATCTGGAAAATATCATATACATAAAGCAAAATGTATATCCACTATACCAAATGTTAGACTATTTTCCACTGATTTGAAGATGTTTTATGACTCTCTAACTTCAATACAAAACAACCTCAAAGCTCTAAAGACATCAAAACTGTTGAAAAGGATACTCAATGTGTTAGAAAGATGATTGATGTGTGAAATAAGATGCAGAATTGTTTTTTTTTTGTGTGTGTGTGTGTTGTTTATTTGTTTGATTCAAAGATTCAAATGTCTCTGTATTTCCCTTTAACGTTTTCTCAATTAAAAAAAAAAAAAGCTTTGGGACATACTATTACGTCATCTTTAACGGACAGATCTGTCGCGTGCATCCAGTCACCGTAAACTGCCCTGTCAATCATCCTGTCACAGTTAAAATCCTCCATTCAATCGAACTTGATTTCCTACCGTTTCGGAGAGCACGTTCATCTACCAGTCGTGGGTCTTTCATGCGGAGACTCTCCTCATGTGTTTGCAATTTGAATATAATGATGCATTTAAAAGGTAATGGCTAAACATATCTTTACAAAAGTTCACAATGCTGCTGCAGATGCAATATAATGTAGACAACATTGAATAAATACATTTTCGTCAGGTTAGATACTGATAATTAATCACTCAAACCCCTTTATCTAAACCTCTCTACATAACCGCCGGACTCGCGCGCGTCCTCCATGTCTGTAGTTTTTTAACACTTTTCATTCGTGTTTGTAGTTCTAACCGAATCCTCGTCCAGCGCGCGATGGGTTGTGGGCAATATTGGCCGTTAGAGTCATAGATATCATATAGAGACTAGATGCCCTATTGGCCGCTGGGGCGCAAGAAATGCGGCCGCCATATTAAGCAGGTCATACTGCTATTTGCGTTGCATAGCAGCAGTAGATTTCAGAGCACTGTGCAGTATATTCCTGGTCAAATCGGCGGACCATCACTCGGGGATTACTTACACAAGTAAGATTTAACATTTAACATTACCGAACTATTAGTTGTATTTTGTGAACAAAATATTCAATGTGTCCTGTATCGTAGCTACGTGTATGACCTTTGCAGCAAAAAAACCCGCGTGAAAATCAGTTCGGTATTCAGTGAGATATGATTAATTAAATGCGCTGCCAGCTCATTGCACCTGCCAAACAGATTACACTGAGCGGAGCGGGTGACCGGTTTAAGATGGCGGCCCCACGGCTCGCCTGCGCCAATAGGCAGTAGCGGTCGATAGGGCGTCTATCTATATGATGTCTATGGTTAGAGTGCGCATCGATCTGCACTTCGGATTCTGAACGGAAATAGTAGACCATCCGGGTATCTTTGGAACACTCATTTCAACATACTACGATTTGGGATGTACTAATTCTATTTTCGAATACTATTTAGGACGGATAGTATGCAAATTGGGACGCAGCACATGGTTCCTGGCTGACCTTGATGGAGTTATGGATGACGAGTTGTGTTGAAGTGTTGGGTTGGCCGGGAACACAAGCAGCTTTGTCTTCACAAGGTTTAGTTGACGGTGGTAGTCCTTTGTCCAGCAAGAAATGTCTATCAGGCAAGCTGAGATATGAGCAGTTTCCGGCGTATCCTCTGGTTGGAATGAGAGGTAGAGTTGTGTGTCGTCAGCATAATGGAAAAAACATGTTTCTGAATGACAGATCCTAGTGATGACATGTAGATGGAGAAGAGAAGTGGTCCAAGCACTGAGCCCTGAGGAACCCCAGTAGCTAGATGTTGCGACTTAGACACCACACCCCTACATATCTTTTCATAACAGTAGTTTAGTGCAACAGTACATGTATGTGTTGTAACAGCACAGAGTACAGCACTCAAAAGTTAAAGTAGAGAGCAGTCTGAAATACAGCTACCAGTTTTCCTCCCTGAAGGTTCTTATGATCGAGGCGATAGTAAAGCGACTCAAGTTTGGCTGTACTTGTTGCCCAGCCTCCCTAATAGTCATACCATGCTAGGACATGGTCAACTAGAGTGGCACGAATTTCATCTGAGACTCAAGTCAAGTCAAGTCACATTTATTTATATAATGCTTTTTACAATACAGATTGTTTCAAAGCAGCTTTACAGAGATAACAGGAAAATAATGTTGTAATAATATTGTTAAATATAAAATTAAATGTCCCCATCTAAGCAAGCCAAAAGCCAATGGCGACAAAGGCAAAAAAGGCGACAATGTCAAGGAACCAAAATTCCATCGGGTGACACAATGGATCCACTCTCTGGATCCATTGTTCCAAAACTGAATGGTCTGACTCAAGCCCTTTTATTCCTATCTATTGAAGGTTCTGATTGGTGTGTGATTAGTTTTGACACTTAGTGTTTCCTCTTGGGTAATTGTGTGCTAACTGAGCTGAATCTGTGCTGATTTGAGTGTGAACAATAATGAATGCTAGAGCTTTCTGATGGTGTAGGCAATTAGAAATGAAGGGATTTGTGTGTAGGGTTTTGCAGTGACGGTTCAACAAATGTGAGTCATGTATCATGTGTTTATAGTTTTAGGGAAATGATAAACGGTGTTCATGGTTTTGGAAATTTAGTTCAAAAGCCTGGTTATAGAGTTAAAGTAATCGAGAAAAACAGTAAGATAAAGATAAGGCAAAATTGGTATTAGAGAAATAAAAAAGGAAATTGGTATATAAAAAAGGAAAAATTAAAGTTAAACGGCATTTAATGAAATTAAAAATGTAACTGGTAGACATTTAAAATGGCATCTTTCAATACAAATTTTCCATAAACATGGCATCTTTCAATACAAATTTTCCATAAACAATTAAACTAAACACTGTGGTGAATCATGGTCAAATTAAACCTTATGTAAATACTGACTGTACTGAACACAGAGAAATAGGTCCAATCAATTAATTGTGGGCATTTATGTCCATTTATTCCCCATGTAAATATTGTTGGGAGCCAACCTTCCATTTAAACTCATTTATTGAAATTAAATAAACAAATTTTCAAACTCTTGCCCAACCCATACAGTATATACTGTATTTTATGTTTACTATGTTACTATATATACTGCTAGTATGGGCCCAGGATGCATTCAGGTTTTGTAGTTGTTTTCTAATATAGATATTTTACATAAAATATATAAAAAAAATGTATGAATTGTATGAACAGCTGATAGGACTGATTTATAAAGAAAATAAAAATGTTTAACATCCAAAATTATGACTCAATCATCTAAGTTCACAATACTCAATTATCAAAACAAACCACACTGATTATCCAAAGTCATTTATTTATTGCTTTAATTTACACACACACACACAAAAAAGATTACTTGTCATTTATTACACTTAGTAATTAATGAAACACTTCCATATTTTGTTTCAGAACAGATTACATTTAGGCACACAAAAATGAATACAACAAATATTTTCCTCTTTCAGTTCAAACTTCTGACACTGAAGAGGAGGAAAAGAACCCAGAGCTTACTGCATGAAAGACAGACAAAATGCAGAATTTTACATCATAAAGTAATTCAGCTTCCACAATTGTCCTGTACTGAAGAGGAAGATAATGCCTTCCCCTAAACTCCATTAATGCTTTTACTGTAAAATGACAAAAACACCAAAAAGTATAACTGAAGCAGAAGCAGAGTTAGTTACATTGGTGGGCCTTGTCTTCAGAAGTTTAGGAGAACAAAAAGTCCACTAAAACTGTGAGAAAATATCACATTAAATACGACTGAAAAAAAAGTATCATCCACAATCTTGGTAAACGGCATATACTTTAAGGAGAGTGCACTGTTTGCTTTGCAGCCAAAGAATGCATTGATTCTTGCACTCAAAAAAAAACAACAAAAAAAAAAACATGTGGGTCAGAGCTTAAGAAAAACACTTTTTATTATTAGCAGATGTGATCAAGCCAAAAATAAAATGATGCAGCCCACATTCCAGTGGCAATACCACCAACTGTAATTAGCCTCCTTACAAGTTCTATTGCTCATGTAAATGCAGCTTTAAGTAAAGGGACACACTGAAGCGACTTAGCAAAGATCGTACCAGCCAGGGCTTTTTTAGCGCTCCGGTTATTAGCGTTCTTCTATGAGGCCTTCTGAAACAAGCACTCACAAACGGTCTTAACCGGTAATCCTAAATAATCCCAGATGTGAGAACCAAGTCTTCCTGCTGCATGGAGGCATTTCCACATGCATAATTGTTGTCTAGATTTTAGGGGAGATATTTCGAGCATTGGAGATTCCATTATAAATGCAGGCTGTGGACGGTCTTTAGGCCCTATGAAATCAAACGATGAACTGCATGAACAACGAACAACGCAGGAATAATACGCTGCATTACAGTGACACGTTAAAATTGTGGGGAAGTGGTTTTCATGATAACACCTTACTTTAATGTATGAAAAGAATGAAGTAAGCATTGATAAACATGTTTACATATTGATTTACATGTTAAAAAGCAGGATTCAAATGATATTGTTTGGCATTTATCATGAAAATGAATCATTATTTGGCTTATAAATAAGAAAGTGTCCACACTATTACGTCTACAAGGTACTTTCTTTCTCCTGGGGAGGAACAGCTAAATGGCACAAGATTTTAGATCACAAAATTCCTTATCATTGGCAAAAGTCAGATGAGTATTTTTCGAATAAATTACTGTTCAGCACTAGAGAAACAAAATTAGAATAGAACACATCAACCAACCATTCAGTCTTTCCTGACCACCACCCAGTGAAAAAGTGCAATCATACATTTTGTAGCTTTTCAGCCTCTTTCTAGGAGCTCAGCAAAAACCTTTCAGCATCTCCATTTACATAGTTTCACCCAGAGTATGACAATTAAAATGAGTTGAGCAAAGCATGAGGTGAGATTCTCCAAGCAAATCTTCAGCCAATGTCAGCCAGAAGCATCTAGTTGTAATCATAATGGTTTTTATTGTTTTTTTTAATTAAATGCTAATTCTTGTGAGTCCCAAGAATTAGGACGAGCGAACAACGGACTTCCACCCAACCATTAAAAACAGGGAAGCAGTAAAATCTTTAGAACTGCTGATTTGACTATAGAATCAGAAATGACAATGACAGGATCAACATAATTGCACAATGATTACAGGATTGGGGGAGGGTGAAGAATCTAAGAGATGACTGAGCTGATCCCTCCTTATGGTGACGGAACGGACACTTCCAGAAGACGGTTGTTTTTACGCTTGCAGGCGACACTGTTGCCGTTCTTTGGTGTACCATGGATGAATTTTACACACACTTTGTCCTGTTTGAACTGCACTAAGAACCTGAAAGAGAGAGAAAACTTATGCTAGAAGAACGATACTAAGGAAACAAGGTGCATAGAAATGTTGGACACTTACTCATCTGAAATATCGATCTTGATCTGGTTCCTGTCAGCTGAAGCTGCACCGGTGCGATGAAGTTTGGTAATGATCTCAATCAGTCGGTCGCTGCTCAGCAGGAAGTCACCTTTGGCTGCAGACACAGCACCCTAAAGAGAGAGCATGGTCAGTAGTATTCCTGACTGCCTTGTATGAGATGAGTTATTGTACGCAGTACCTCTTTGAGCTTAAGGGCGAAAAAGCCATCGTTCTGTGTGCTCACAGACACACTGCTGAGGTCTAACAAAGGAACGCTGGCCTTCACCTGGCCTGTCTTCTGATCCGCAAGAACCAAACTCTTCTTGGTCAGGAGGAATATTCTTGGAGCTCCCTAAAAAGTAAATCAATAGACTTTAAATGTCAAGTTTAGACAAAAAGAATGAAAATGAGCCCATGATAGCCTTTTAAGGGTTGGTACTTAAAGGTGCCTTGTGTCATGTCCGCCAAAAAATCAATTCATACTCCACATTCCATACCAGATGGGGCAGTATACCTCCAGAAAGTGAGTTGGTCTACTCTAGAGTAACAAACGAGAAACGGCATAGTCTCTATGCTCTGCCCCTACCTTCGCAACGACCCTAGAGCCATAGCCGAAGCCGAGCAAACTCCTAATAGAGGACATCAACCAACGTTCCTCTGGAGTCAAAACGTCAAATGATTTTTAAATATGACATCTTTAAGCTACTCCCCTTCACCTTTACCAGTGAATATGTTCATATTCGTTTTGTTCATATTACATTTTTATTGTTAGTTTGAATACATTAATTTGACAGACAGCATTCGCTGATGTTGACCAAGCTAGCGCCATTCAGAGCTGCCAACTCTCACTAATTCACCGTGAGACACACAATTGACACTTTTCACACGCTCTCAGTCTTGCCACACATCAATTTTGTCACGCAAAGAAAAATCGCAAAGGAAAGAGGACACGGAGACCGACAGACTAGACAGCAGGTTAGCTCTCAGATTCTGTCAATTTTATTAC
This sequence comes from Siphateles boraxobius, assembly GCF_051911475.1. Taxonomy (NCBI): domain Eukaryota; kingdom Metazoa; phylum Chordata; class Actinopteri; order Cypriniformes; family Leuciscidae; genus Siphateles; species Siphateles boraxobius. The sequence continues at coordinate 5,762,697 of NW_027509197.1, forward strand.
GCAATTCAAACAATAAATACCGTTCTGGCGCTTGTAAATGTTACACGACAGATCCCTAGCGCACGTGAACCGATCATCTCTACTAGCTAATAGTAAAAAAACACAAACACTGTTGAAAGATACAGTAGGCTACAACTTACCAAAATGTATTCCTCATACATAATATCAACCAATCATTTTTTTTTAATCAGTGTCTAGAGGTCAATAACATAGCTGGAGAACAAATATGTCAGATTTACCTCAGGAAAGCAATTTAACAAACATAATATAATTAGCTAATGTTACATTTTATCATCAGCTTGGTAGAGATGGGCTCTGGTAGGTAACAGGTGAAAACCGGATCGGATCTGTGGGTAGAGCTAACTATCAAACACATCAGGTTCAAGTACGCCCACAAGCCGTGCGAGTTATCCGTGTATTGCAGTTTGGCTGATGGTTATGTTGCCCGCATACCGCTTCCCATGGCCGAAACTGGTATTATGACATCTGTCGGGCCGTGGCTAGTAATTGAGCATGCTAATTCAAGTTAATATCTCTGGAGCACTATAACTTGTCATTTTTTTAAATGACATCATCGCCCTTATTTCTTCTCATTCTTTTGATGCGTGTAGCTAATTTTTTTTGGATATTTTTACCTCAATTCTTACATATGGCACCTTTTAATGTTGGTTGGTACAGATGTATCTGATGATTTTAGGGAATAAATTATTTCATAGTGAAATTAAGAGGGGAAAATGTACCCAAATTTGACAGTTGACAAGTTTTTAATATAGACATTTACACACACACAAAAAGTGTAACTGACACTTTCTGCAGATGAAAACAGGTAAAAATTATTTTTTTTGTGTGTGTTTTTCATGTAGTCTTTATATTTAATGGAGAAAACAAACCATGGAAGTGTAAAAGGAAAGTCAATGTCAAAGAACAAGTGATATTTTAAAACGTTTTTTAAAAAACACCATACAGTATTCTACAACTCCTTTCCTTTGTCTAAAGGCAAAACATTTCTACATTTGCACAATCATTGAAAATTTGTAGAGTTCATTTTTCAAGATTACTTACTGGTTTTGCGAACGGAACAAACTACACCATTCACTAGCCTCTCTGGATACCTAATATCTAAATTGCATGTACCATAACACCTTTTTACCTTTAATGACTGGTCAAAATTCCAGTCAAAAAAGGGTCTGTATGCCACAGACAGTAAAGTAAGTTTGACTGAAAAATGAAAGATAAAGCTTATCAGCACTGTGATTTGATTGATCAGTCCTGTTATAAGGTTAATTATATTGGCACAGGGCTACTTGTACTCACCTTGCCATTGGCACGGTTGATTTTACTGACAACATCTGCAAGAAGAACTTTATCCTCTGCCAAGCTGTTTAGCTTCTGGTACTTTGGGTTTTTGGTTATCTCCACATAATCTCCTTTGAAAGGCTGCCCCACACTGTAAAGCACAGGACATCTGTTATTGCAATAAATTGCAACACTGTGTAATTTACCTACAGAAAACCCATATCTGTAAAGGAACATAGGTGAACTGTTTTTTTCCTACCTGCTAGGATACAAGGCCTTCTTATCTTTGAAGAGTTCACTAGCTGCAAGCTTCTCCTCATAGGTAGCCTTCTTTTCCACTGTGAACTGGCTGCAGTATTTCTTACACTAATAGAAGGACACCATGAGGATAGATGGTTAGATTACAGGGGAAGTAGGGGTGCTGCAGCACCTGTTTTCACAGGATTGTAAATGCAATGCAAATTTTTGTTAATTTATTTTATTCATTTTTAGCATTTAGTAATTTATTTGTAATAAATTAGTGGGCTATAAAAAAAAAGTGTTATTTATATGGCGAATTATGTTTTTTTAAAATGTACAATCTGAGTCAGACATCATATTTTGACCGTTGCAGTGTGCAAAAATTTGATGTGCAGTCAAATGTCTTGGTGTGTATGCGGTTTAAAGGAATGTTCTCAAATGATACTTATATTGTGCTTTGTGGAGTTGATGCGTTTTATAGACTCTATGTTGTTTCTTATTCAAATGTGGCGAGGCACAGCACCCACAACATCAAACGCTTACCCCATCCCTCTTAGATTATTATTAATTTAAAGTCAGACATGAGTCAGTTCATTTTAGATATACAGAGTTGTACACAGACCCTCCACAGATGGAAAACCCTCCTGAGCTCCTTGTGTGTCCCGTCCAGGAAACCATAGGGCCGAGATGGCCAGCTCTTATCAATCGGGGACATGGAAGGCATCGTCTTCTTCAAGCCAAGGAAGTACTTCTGCATCTGTAGATAAAAACTTACATCAGTGTACCAGGGAGTATTTTCTTTCTTTGAAAAATGATTAAATGGAGAAAATGTAGGAAATCATTTCCTGGGGTGGCACCAACTAGTTTTAAAATGTATTTCTTGGACTGCGTTGGGTCACGTGAAGTCAACTAAATGTGAAAGACAAGACTTAATTTGCAATTGTTCAATACATGGACTCAACAGGCGAAGAATTCCTCTTTCTGCTGTTATTAGCTTGGTTACGGCCAAATATATACATGGAATGAAAGTGGAAGTAATCAGGCAGGAGCACTCCTATGTTCTATGAAAGACTATGTTCTCTATCAAAGAACCATTGGACTTGCCAGAAATAGTAAAGCTAGAGTTAGCTTTACTATTTCTGGCAAGTCCAATGGTTCTTTGATAGAGAACATAGTCTTTATAAAGACCTGATACTACACAGTTTGTGGCAAATCATAAGGCAAACATTGGCCCGCCAACAAGTAAGACTACTTTTGTGGATAACTAGGTGACTGACTAAAGTAGCTGATTTAACCAATACTTTTTGCTACTTACAATTCTCTGGATGGTGAAGTCATAGATCTTCCTGCCAGCATTAGCTCTGAAGAACTTTCTGTATTCCCGACGGACCTGTGAAAAGGTGGGTTTAAATAATCACTTCTTTGTATTGACAGTCTTGTGATGACAGCAGGGATGTCAGGACACTATTAGTTCAGATAAGTGGTGCGTGACAAGCAGGGTCTTAACACCTAAAGAACAGCACACTGGAAAGCAAAGATGAGAGAACGGATGCTGTGAAACCAAGAGAGATTCACAGTCATACTTTTGTACACAACAATCATTTCACAGAACTTGAAAAGTTTGATGTCACCCCTAAAACCCAGACACAAAACAAAACCGGTAATGACAGCAAGTTAAAAAAAACCACACACATAAAAAAACAACAAGTGGAGGCAAAACACAAGAAAGGCCTGTAATGTCTGCAAAAGCCAACAGTATATTAGGAGCAGCATGCAGACAGCAGACAGGACAGGCACACAGCAACAGACAGAAAACATGGCTGTCCTATGGTTGAGCAACTGGGGCAAAGTTTTCATGTCTACTCATTTCCGTCATTGATAAATTCATGCCTTTCTGCTCTGTTATTCAGTTGTCCTCTAACAAGTCCGACTATTGGGATAAAGCCGGCGTAACCAGTAGATATTTTACAAGTGACGGCATGTCAGCAGCTGTGTTTGTATGAAAAAAGTGAGAGCGAGTCCATGATACTGGATGGAATAAAATAAATAACTGTATACAAAATATTGATTTGACTGAGTTTTAATATTTTATTAGCTCACCAAATGCAAAACTTCCACAAAGAAAAAACGTTCCTAGCAAGCGTATAGCACTGCTGACTTCAGTGACCAGGATCTGCGTTATCTGTTTTCAGCGGTCATCACACGGCTCTGCTTTGAGTCGGGGTCCTCATCACTCTGTCGGGGGTTTATTCTGAGATAACAACCGGCTGGATCTACATTATCCCTTACATAACATACCGCTGGATGGCGTGATTGACCAATCAGAATCAATTCCACAGAGCCGTGTAATCACGGTTGCACAGGGATTTTACATCATAGCTGCTACTAAAACAATTATTTCAGCACAACTTAAACACTGTACTGACAAATTAGCATCCAGGACAAGAACTATCCGTTTGATCAATTCCAATATTTCAAAGGACAGCCCATAGACATCGGCAGATGTTTGCGGTACACCCCGAACACCCACTGACCTTGGAACAGCCCCTGACAGAGAATGCAGTATCATCAGGCAGCCTCCGCAGGACTCATGCTAACAGCTATTTTGCCCAGAGGAAGCTTTTCTAAAGCCATGGATTATGAAAACAGATTTGATTCTGCTTTCTGGAGACACATGCAGTATCTAAAGCCTCGTGACATGTTTTTTAGCACTTCATCCTCGCTTATGACATCAGTGACGTGTCACTGACTTAGTTCAGTTCCATAGGTCCATTAGCATCTATGAGGTTAGATTATATTGTTAGTACATAGCAGAGCAGCTGGTTAAGGACACTTAGAGGCTGGTTATGTGCACGCTTCCCACTCATTTCAACGCCTGGCAAGTACTAATACCTTTAGTCCCAACCAGTAGGCCCAAATGACAGCGATGGCGTGCTTACGCCTGGCTTCCTCCTTCAAGCGTTTCAGCTCTCTACGTGCCTGTGAAAGAGGGAGAGGGGCATGAATGCAGAAAGGAGGGAATCAATTGAAAAAAGCAGAGCGCAAAGAAGCAGCATAACACCAGGTCCACGCCACACAGAACTGCACCCCATTACCAGCTGGTAAACACATTCTGTGTTTGCTGTTGGTTAAGACAGATGGACATTGTTGAGGTTTTCCTGTGGAGAGCACATTTCTTTTCATGGGGTTAATTAAACATGAGCGAGAACATGGGGGAAAAAGAGCAATAAAAAAGAAAGCAAGAGTGCAACTGCTCTCTTAAGGCGCACAACCACACAAACACACAATAAAACAAGCCACATCAACCTCAAGAAGGCACTCAGATTAAGTGGGAGAACAGCAGGGTGACCATGCAAAGAGAAGTTCACATGGGATTGTGGATGGGTTGAGATTACTTTTCTCATCTATAAGATAAATTCCATGAGGTTACTCAGGCAATCAGAACATTCCTCTTATAACAAATGAATGACACTGCATGCAAGTACATCAATTGATGTATTAAAGCATTGCAGTTATGACACAACATAGCACTCGTGCACAGTGCAGATGGCTCTAAAACTTGCATATTATAGTTGTTACATTAAATTGATAATTACGGGTTTATCAAAGGTTTTGCAATTCATCAAGTCATATTTCTTTTTTAATAATGGGACGTTTTTGAATTTTTTATATAATATAATTTGGCAGAGTAACTTTCACAGCCCTAAAATATTAGTAAAGTTAGTAAAAAAGTATTGTATTTTCAAAAAACCATACATCTATTATAACAATTATAACTATAGTTAAAACCTGCTACAAAATTTACGGATCCCTGCTGCAGAAATTAAATATTGCGATATATGACCAAACATAAGGTGTCCAGACTCACTCTTAGGGACCGGTTAATAAAATGGTGCATTTGGTAAGGGCAGAGGTCATCCGCCTGCGATGCAAGCCTGCTGCGCGGGAAACAGCCCGCTCTGCAGGGTGACCGTCTGGATGAGCTTTAATCCATCGGCAGTCAGAGAAAAGAAGCTTAAAATATCGCTTTCGGTTCTGTCCCCAATGCAATAGCCGTTGACCATACTCTCTCTGCTCCCATCCTCTGCCATTCTATCTAATTTCTTACAATGAGCTACAATAAAGTACAAGTATGATTCATGCTGTGGGGTCCTGAAAGTATCGGCATGCACAACATATGGGATGGGCTCAGGGAAGATGGGTCATGATCCGGTCCACCTCATGAACACATGAAGGTGTGAGATGGGTTAAGTGGATGACGGGATGCCACACAGATATAGTGGTGAATACCTTAGTTCCTTGCCAGCAGGCCCAAATGACAGACACAGCCTTTTTACTGCAAGCTTCATGCTTTAAGCGCCGCAGTTCTCTTCGAGCCTAACCAGAGTGGTGTTTTTTTGTTTTTTTTAGAAAACGAAGGAAAAGAGGGTGGCAAAGTATTAAAAACAGAAGCTAAAGACACAAGTGTGTTTTAAATCACAAGTTTTGTAAATCAGTAAAATTTTCATTGTATTTGAACTGAAGTAATTTATTTGGACTTGTGATTCTTGCTTATCAGTTGTAAAATTGAAACATTGAAACTCAAATTATTGTAAATAGTTATTATTTATAATAGCGGATATCTGTATCAGCATATATGGCCCACGTCTTTTTTTTATTGCAACAAGTGAGAGACACTGAGAATAACCACATGGCCAGCCAGGACAGACATCACTCACTTTTGAAAAACATATTGCTTGATAACAGCTACTAGAAAGTGCAGAAAACCAAAGTTCTTAAGACCAAAATCAACTCGGAGTTTTCAGTACAGTTTTGAAATCTTCAAAACATGAAAGGAGAAACGCATCACAAGTTCCAAAATGCAAATAAATAAATGAGTGATAAAACATTTGAATATTGTTAAAGGGTTATTAAGGGTTATATTGAAGTTTAAAAAAAGGGTTAGTTTTACATGCAACTTGGATTCATCAGTTCTCATTTTCTGGGTAAAGATGTTTCAACTCAATGTCAGCAAATGAACAATATGTTAGTATTTCCCCATTTTTTCCCACAAGACGTTACCAACAAGATGATAAAACAGTTAGTCACACGCAAACAAAAGGTATGTCATTAACAGTGAGATGAGGCGTGAATGGACAAGACTTAATTTGGCAGGCTTGTTAAATACCTTAGTTCCAAGCCAAGCTACCCAAATGACAGACACGGCGTGTTTATTCCGTGCCTCTTCCTTAAGATGCCGCAGTTCCCAGCGAGCCTGCGGATGTTAGCCGAGGAGGACCACGAGGAAGCAGAGATAGGGTGGCAAAGGTTAAAGTCAGAAATATGACAAGGAAAGAGTGATTGAAAAGAGTAAGTCGCATCAAAAGCAAATTTGGGCTAGAGAGAAAAAAGAAGGCAAGAAGCTCCGGTGTTGAAAATCGAACCCCATAATTTAGCATTTCACCTCCTTATTCATAGAGAAACTGAGTTCAGTACCTGAGTTCCATGCCAGAAGGCTGAAATAGTCGTGACGGCCTGTTCGCACCGCTTCTTGTGTTTCAGTTCACGCAGAAGCTTCCGGGCCTATGAAAAAAGGGCCACCGTTACATAGTGTCACCCGTTGGCTAAATTCACACAGTGAGTATTTGGGATTGACAACCGCATTTATTCACAGGTGTTAATCTCGAAATGTCCCGATCAAAAAGCATCTTACAGTAGCATTTTGAATACTGACTGTTAGCTAGTTAACGTGCAACAGGAATCAAGATCGTCTCATGTTTACTGGTAAGATGACAAGTCTTTTACCAGGAAACAGTGAACAAAGTAATTTCAAAGATGGTGAAGTCCATACAACTGAAAAGGTCATCCATCAAATCTTCATTAACTGACAGCAGTTTTTTTATTTCGGTGGAGAGCGGAGCACTTGAGTTGTGCATAGAACATAAAACTTACGGTAGCAGCTCCAGTAACTGGATCTAAAACCTTCAGATGATACACAGCTCATATCTCCCATCGCTGTAAGTTAACGAAAGCGAAACCACAGACGAAAACCCGCAAAACATAGTAGACATGAGATTGTTCAGCGCAGAGCGTTTCTCTTTTACTGTATGACATGACAAACAACTTGTTGTCCAGTACGGTTTCATTCACACAGTGCAGGTTTTATGGAGAATGCAGTTGTGAGTCCTGAAAATGTATGGGTGTGAGCTTGGAATGCGGTTGTCACTCCCCTAAATAACTGTGTGTAAACTTAACCATATTAAGGACTCAAATACTAGACTGACAACCGTATTCTGCTGTAATGTGAATATTTGCTAAAGGAAAATTACATGCAGTGTACCAGAAACTTACCTTCCATCCACGGATGAATGACTGAACCACTAAGGCAGAGCACCTGATGTTCTGGTACTTCTTTTGTTGCTACAATCAAAAAAACAACCAACAGCAATCTTGAGATAAAAAAAAATCTGCTTCTGATCCCAGTGAAACAAAGAAAACATTGATTGTGTTCAATATGATTCAATGAAAGGTGTAGTAAATGAAGCTCACCGCAAATCTTCGGTACCAGGCGGAGACCACCACCTGGCTCTTCTTCATCAGGAGAAAGTGAGTGCGGCACTTCCAGCCACGGTAGATCTTCTGGATGAGTGCTGCCAAGTCCTCTAGGCACTGCCTTCTCTTTTCTTCCAAGAAGAAAAGCTGAAGAAAAAATATATCAGTATCAAAATAAAGAATAGATTAGAGGCATTTTAGGCAGGCAGGAAAAATCTGATATCTTTGGTATATGTGACTCAAAAGCTTAGTTGTTAATCAGGAAAACAAAATAAAAGACAAAATAAAAAGCAATCCAAAAAAAAAAACAAGAAAATAAAATTAAATCAGATTTTTACAAACCTGACAAAAACCACATAAATATTTTGGAAAAGCAAATGCAAATTTTTTTTTTTTTCCATTAGGGGTGCAATGTGACTAACACCACAGACAGGTGCAGTACTGTCATTTTCTCAAGATAAGCCACATGTTAGTGTGAACAAATTATGTATTCAGCAGTGAATGACAGAGGGGTCCTGAATGAGCAGTTTCAAACAGAACATACTGTATGCATGAACGTATAAAACTTCCTTCATTGCTGATGCATATCAGCACTGCACATGTGCCAAGGAAAAAAAAAAAAACATTCATCATCTTTCATACTCTCAGCTGTTGGCATTGCGCTGATGGCTAGGTCATTACTATAGCAACTGATGTAGATAAACACTGTCTGAATGAACGGATCAGATTTCATCCCTTGCAAAATGACAGCACAGACAGTCAGTCTCAGATTTGAACAAGATCGAAAAAACAGATTTGAAAAAACAAAACAGATTTATCCGCAATGCGAGCAAACCTAAGATATACAGTATATGATCAAATTCTCAAGGATAAGAGGTGATGAGAGAACATTTGTTAGACCACATGATGATCGCCAAGACCAGCATCCTCTAGTATTAAGTAATTATTAACAGTCGACCAAACCTTTCCCACCTTCACACGAAAAAGTAAAAAAAAAAAGATGACTGATTTTGCCATTAGTGGAATTAGAGTAGTTAAAATCACAATTATCTGTCTGTTATCAATTTGTAGCAGTAAATGAAGAGGTATATTAACCACAAGTTCAGTATGGTGTACTGCAAGGCTCAGTACTAGGACCGTTGCTTTTCACCATGTACATGCTACCCTGTTCAGTTTTCACTGTTACGCTAATGATACCCAGCTCCATATTTCTTTGTGGGCTGACGAAACATTCCAATTTACAAAACTAACAGAATGCATAGTTGATACAATTTTGTCATTTCCTACTATTAAATTATTAGGAAAAAAATAGAGGTTTTAATTATTGGATCAAAAACTTTCGCATGTAATAACCTAGAATACTCAAACACTTTGTAGATGTAACATGCTGCTCTGTTACATCTTTGTTGTCAGTTAGGATTGTTAGGATGTTGTCCATCTTTCATTTGAAAGCCACATTTCTAGTATTTGTAAAACATTTTTTCCATCTTTTACACACGCACAGAGAGTATATAAATAATGACATATGGTCTAAATGTCAGATGCAGAAAAGTTAGTTCATGACCTCAAGGCTAGATTATTGTAAAGCTTTACTGGGTGGTTTTCCTGCATGCTTAATAAAAAAAGATTCCAGCTGGTCCAAAATGCAGCAGCTAGTAGGTGGGGCGATATGGCAAAGATATCATATCACGATTGTTTTTCAGAAAAAAAAAAGATCACGATTCTATGATTTTTTTATGTTGGTTTTAGTATTTTGCATGTGACTGAGCAGCACAGCCAAATTAATTTCCCTGTTTTAAAAATGTAGCCTCAAAAGGTAACAAAATCTAAAAGAAAAAAGAATGAAAGACCATTTAGGCCAAAGTAGGGGTGGGGCGAAGATGAAAATATTTATTAAATTTTTTATCTTTATTATTAAAAATAAGGACAAAGATGCACATTACAAATACAATATAATATACAAAATAAATAGAGTGCTTTAATTTTTCACATCGCTTCGGGTGTACACGCTCAGAGAAGCGCATGTCAGAACAAGTGCATGAATAAATTGTTTAACCGGCAAGGCTTTAATACGTATGCAAATAATAAACTTTCGTGATTGTGAATAACTGCAATGTCACATGAGCATAACCCTACCTCTGCGTTAACATGATGTTACTGTTAACACTTCCCTTAAATCCTGATGTACTCGTTACATCATAAGAAGAATGGCATCTACGCTAATTTTAGTGTCTTTGTTTATCCCGAGGTTTTCCCGCAGCCTGCCGGATCCAGGCCGTTTCCAGATCTGACGAAGGACTTTCGCCTGGACCTGATGACAATGCAGTGCTGAAGTGCCAACTAGCCTCTCCCTATGGAGGATCCCTATACCACTCTACAGATAAAGCGTTGTGGATTTTTTTGGTTCGCGTACCTACCCGAAGTGATAAGATAAAATAAAATTCTTTATCAAAATTTATAGATAAGACAAGTAGTTTGTTTAGGCATGGTTTGTAAGGAATCACAAACCTGCGCACATATATTCAAACGCACATAACTATAGAATCAATTCTTAATGCGCATGTGAACGTCATCAGCGTGTATCACAGGTTCGCGTTTAAAGTCTGTTTAGAGAGAACGGTGTCGTCTCAGCGGCCCCTAATTTAATAAACTATCATTTAGACGGAAGTGAATCAATCAAAACTAACTTTAGCTGGAAAAAACATTTTTCAAGAACCACTATAAAACTAAACCAATCTCTGTTACCTTAAATTATATGTTTATCTCTGTAAAGCTGCTTTGAAACAATCTACATTTTTAAAAGCGCTATATAAATGAGGATGACTTGACTTGACTTGACTTAATGTACGTCGAGTTGTACTGTATGATGGGACAGAGGCGCAAGAACTGCAACTGATAGAATGTGCACTGTAACACAATATTTCTTTAAAAGCAGATAATGGAGACATTTTAATCATTCATGATCAAAAATCGTGATATCGCACACCCCTAAGCAAGAGTTCTTGCTAGAACCAGGAAGTATGACCATATTAGCCCAGTTCTGTCCACACTGCATTGGCTCCGTACTCCAATCATGCTAAATACTTATAAAGATCTAAATGGTTTAGCTCCTCAGTACTTGAGCGAGCTCTTAGCGGATTATAGTCCAAAATCTAAATAGACTGCGGACGGTAGATCCTCTTCCTATTTAGTGACCAAACTCTGGAACAGTCTTCCTAGCACTGTTTGAGAGGCAGAGAGACTCTGTCAGTCTAAACCTAGATTAAAACACATCTCATTAAAGGACAAGTTCGGTATTTTACACTTAAAGCCCTGTTTTAAGATCGTTTCTGATGAAATAGAACGGTTAAGATTGAAATTTGGACAAATGCTGCTGTCCCGAGAATTTTCTGTTTCTGTGTTAAAGGTGCCATGTGTCAGAATTGAGTTAAAAATATACAAAAAATGAGTTACACGGATCAAAAGAATGAGAAGAAATAAGGGCGATGATGTCATTAAAAAAATTAAAAGTTATAGTGTTGCAGAGATATCAACCTGAATTAGCATGCTAAATTACTAGCCCCGGCCCGACAGATGTCATAATACCAGTTTCGGCCATGGGAGGCGGTATGCGGGCAACATAACCACCAGCCAAACTGCAATACACGAATAAGTCGCACGGCTTGTGGGCGTACTTGAACCTGATGTCAATCGTGTGGAAAGTACACCCCACTACTACAGTTCAGTTCAGGGAAGAGAGCGGAAGAATGGCTGAAGCCCTTGGCAAGAGACCCTTACCACCACCACAACCACCCGCTGCAGGGAAAAAAACGCGCTCGGGATCTCAAATAAAATCAGATCGAAAAAGGAGCAGAACCAGAGTTAACATTGGCACGGCTTTCCATCGTTGAAAACAACTAAGGGAAATGAAAGAAATGAGGTTCGACTTCGAACTTGCAACATTTCTTTTGGACTGGTAAGCAAGATACTGTTAGTATTTCGCTAGAAGTTTGTTTTATAAGTTTGTTTAGTTTTTTCGGGAAGTTATAACATAGAAATGTATCGAAGACTGTTCTATATAAGTTCTAAAGTTAGCGATGGCTACATTGCAAGGTGTAATGAGAACTACGTGAGCTATATTATGTTTACTAAATTGCTTTCCTGAGGTAACTAAATCTGACATATTTGTTCTCCAGCTATGTTATTGACCTCTGCACGCTGATTAAAAAAATGATTGGTCGGTATTATGTATGAGGAATACATTTTGTTAAGTTGTAGCATACTGTATCTTTCAACAGTGTTCGTGTGTTTTTACTATAAGCTAGTAGAGATGATCGGTTCACGTGCGCTAGGGATCTGTCGTGTAACGTTAACATTTACAAGCGCCAAAACGGTATTTTTTGTTTGAATTGCGTAATAACATTGACAGAATTGGTGACGGTAAATATAAATGTTAACGTTACACGACAGATCCCTAGCGCACGTGAACCGATCATCTCTACTAGCTTATAGTAAAAACACACGAACACTGTTGAAAGATACAGTATGCTACAACTTAACAAAATGTATTCCTCATACATAATACCGACCAATAATCAGCGTGCAGAGGTAAACTTCTAGCGAAGTCCTAATTGTTGGTGATTTTAATATACATGTAGATAATGGAAAAGATGCAATGGGATTGGCATTTAAAGACATTCTTAACTCTATTGAAGTTAGACAACACGTGTCAAGACCTACTCATTGTCGTAATCATACTCTGATTCCATGTGATAATATTAAATCTAATGTTGATGCTGTTGAAATTCTGCAGCAGAGCGACGACATCTCAGATTATTATCTAGTCTCATGTAAATTACATTTAGCCAAGGCTGCAAAGCCAACTCCGTGTTACAAGTATGTTAGACCTATCACTTCTGCCACTAAAGACTGCTTTATCACTAATCTCCCTAATCAGTTTCATCGTCTCAGCATCCCAGATAGCTTAGAAGAAATTGATATTGCAACAGAAACTTTTAACTCTCTCCTTTCAAGGACTTTAGACACAGTTGCTCCGTTGCGCTTAAAGAAGATTAAAGAAAATAGTCCAACGCCGTGGTACAACGAGCACACCCGGGCCCTTAAGAGAGCAGCCAGAAAAATGGAGCACAACTGGAAGAAAACAAAACTAGAGGTATTTTGGATTTCATGGAAGGAGAGCTGGATTGCTTACAGAGAGGCTTTAAAAGCTGTTAGATCTGCTTATTTTTCAACCCTATTAAAAGAAAATAAACATAATCCAAGGTATTTATTTGAAAAAGTGGCTACACTAACAAAAAAGAAAGCTTCAAGCCCAGAAGTTTCCAAGAAACACAGCAGTAATGACTTTGTGAACTTCTTCACTTATAAGATTGATAATATTAGGGACAAAATTATAACTATGCAACCGTCTACTACAGCATCACATCAGGGAGTGCATTATAGTCTCCCTGAGGTAAAATTTGATTCATTTGTTGCCATTGGAGAGGAAGAATTTTGCAAACTCGTTAATTGATCTAAATCGACAACATGTATGTTAGACCCTATACCGACTAAACTACTGAAAGAGATGCTTCCAGAAGTCATTTGATCCTCTTCTTAACATCATTAATTTGTCTTTGTCTCTAGGATACGTACCAAAAACCTTTAAGCTGGCTATGATTAAACCGCTTGTTAAAAAAACGCATCTTGATCCTACAGAATTATTCAATTACAGGCCGATCTCAAATCTACCTTTTCTGTCAAAGATACTAGAAAAGGCAGTATCCTCACAACTGTGTTCCTTTCTTGAAAGAAATGGTATCTGCGAGGATTTCCCGTCAGGATTTAGACCGCACCATAGCACTGAGACAGCTCCCATTAGAGTCACAAATGATTTGCTCTTATCATCCGATCGTGGTTGTATCTCTCTATTAGTGTTACTTGATCTTAGTGCTGCATTTGACACCATTGACCACAACATTCTCTTAAATAGACTAGAAAACTATGTTGGCATTTGTGGAATTGCATTAGCATGGTTTAAATCATATTTATCTGACCGCCATCAGTTTGTAGCAGTAAATGAAGAGATGTCTTATCGATCACAAGTTCAGTATGGCGTACCACAAGGCTCAGTACTAGGACCGCTGCTGTTCACTCTGTACATGCTACCTTTAGGAGATATCATTAGGAAACATGGAATTAGCTTTCACTGTTATGCTGATGATACTCAGCTCTATATTTCTTCCAAACCTGACGAAACTCACCAATTCACAAAATTATCGGAATGCATAGTTGATATCAAAAATTGGATGACTAGTAATTTCCTACTACTACTAAATTCTGAAAAAACAGAGATTCTAATTATTGGACAAAAAACTTCCAAACGTAATAACCTAGAATACCGTCTAACACTTGATGGCTGCTCTGTTAAGTCTTCGTCGTCAGTTAGGAACCTGGGCGTGCTCTTTGATACCAATCTTTCATTTGAAAGTCACGTGTCTAGTGTCTGTAAAACCGCATTTTTCCATCTTAAAAATATATATAAATTACGCCATATGCTCTCATTGACAAATGCGGAACAACTAGTTCATGCGTTCATGACATCGAGGCTAGATTATTGTAATGCTCTACTGGGTGGTTTCCCTGCAAGCTTAATAAACAAACTACAGCTAGTTCAAAACGCAGCCGCTAGAGTTCTTACCAGAACCAGGAAGTACGACCATATTAGCCCGGTTCTGTCAACACTGCATTGGCTCCCTATTAAACATCGTATACATTTTAAAATATTGCAGAATACTTACGAAGCACTAAATGGTTTAGCTCCCCAGTACTTGAGCGAGCTCTTAACGCATTATAGTCCTTCACGTCTATTGCGATCTCAAAACTCCGGCCAGTTGATAATACCTAGAATATCTAAATCGACTGCTGGCGGTAGATCCTTTTCCTATTTAGCACCAAAACTCTGGAACAATCTTCCTAACATTGTCCGGGAAGCAGACACAGTCTGTCAGTTCAAAGCTAGACTAAAAACACATCTCTTTGACCTAGCATTCACATAACACTCTATAGACTTCTATAATTCAATATTAGGCTGCTTAGATTAGGTCAGCCGGAACTGGGAACACTTCCCTTAAATCCTGATGTACTCGTTACATCATAAGAAGAATGGCATCTACGCTAATTTTAGTGTCTTTGTTTATCCCAAGGTTTTCCCGCAGCCTGCCGGATCCAGGCCGTTTCCAGATCTGACGAAGGACTTTCACCTGGACCTGATGACAATGCAGTGCTGAAGTGCCAACTAGCCTCTCCCTATGGAGGATCCCTATACCACTCTACAGATAAAGCGTTGTGGAATTTTTCGGTTCGCGTAAATTAATCAAATTAATGTAATTCAAACTAACAATAAAAATGTAATATGAACAAAACGAATATGAACATTCACTGGTGAAGGGGAGTAGCTTGAAGATGTCATTTAAAAATCACTTGACCTCAACCAACGTTCCTTTGGAGTTAGTTGGCTCGGATTCAGCTATGGCTCTAGGGTCGTTGTGAAGGTAGTGGCGGAGCATAGAGACTATGCTTTCTTGTTTGTTACTCTAGAGTAGATCAATTCACTTTCTGGAGGTAGACTGCCCCCATCTGGTATGGAATGTGGAGTATGAATTTATTTTTTTTGCAGATATTACACAAGGCACCTTTAAAAGATGCTTTTCAACAGGTTTTATCATAGTTTTTGTCCAACTCCATTGACTTAAGTCAGGACAAAAACTACGATAAAACCTGTTGGAAAGCATCTTTTGCAGCGATTTTTGTGTGAGCATATCACTGAAAACCCCAGACCACTCGGTGAGTTTCATGTCTTTGTAAACTAAAGTTTAATGCGTTTTATGAATGATTGTTCCAGTGCCCCTATGAAACCATTGTGTAGGTGGGGGGGTGCTAATACAGAAACCGAAAATTCTCGGGACAGCAGCATTTGTCCAAATTTCAATCTTACCGTTCTATTTCATCAGAAAGGATCTTAAAACAGGGCTTTAAGTGTAAAATACCGAACTATTCCTTTAACCTAGCATACACATAACACGTCCTTTAACCTAGCATACACATAACACACCATCACATTTCTATAAATTCAAATCCATTAAAGGATTATTAGGCTCCATAAAGTAGGTCAAACGAAACCGGGAACACTTCTCACAACATCCAATGCACTTGTTACATCATATGATGAATGGCATCTATGCTAATATTAGTCTACCCGTCTCATCCAGCTCCCAAGGTTACATAGTCAGCCGGATCCAGATGGTGGACCTGCACCTAGACACGACGACAATGCAGCTCTATATGTCAGCAGACGCCAAGCCAACTAGCCAATCCCCTGTGAAGACCTTGTCTAAGTGGAAGCCATCGGCAATGATCCTCAGCCAAGACCACGATAACCAGAAAAGTCCTCTGGACAAACCCTGATGGCCAGCTTCATCTCCATAACGGCGTGATGAATCCGATCTTCAGGCAGAAGGAACTGGATGAAATATTTTGAATGATACTAATCCACATTCTGATCCACGACTAGTGATGCAGCCTGGAATTAAACCAGACCATGTTGCTTTGTTTGGGCAGCGGAGAACTGGTCCCCTGACTGAGCCTGGATTCTCCTAATGTTTTTTCTTCACCATTCAATCACCTGATGGAGATTGAGATCCTTGCCACTGTTGCCTCTGGCTTGCTTAGTTGGGGAAACTTAATATTCAACAATATTATTGATCTGACTGTACTGACACTATTGGATGAGATCTAAACTGAGCTGGACAATAACATCAATGTCATTCTGCAGAACTGCTTCATAGATTAAATTAATTTAATAATGGATGGTCTTTACAAGCAGAACTGAATCAACACTGAACTTGACTTCAACTAAACAAGACACTGTTTTCTTGTAAAGATGCCATACAGCCAAAATGAACTGTTTGCATCATTTAATTATTTTCCTGTTATCACTGCTTTGAAACAATTTGTATTGTATAAAGCGCTATATAAATAAAGGTGACTTGACTTAATTTAAAGCTGCTGGGTTTTTTGAAACAGAAACTGTTGATGTCAGAGCTTAACAGTAAAAACACGAAACAAAACTAGATCGCTCCCATTGTAATCAAAAAATCTTGGTTAAAAAAATTCTCAAAACCAGGAGTAAAGGTGCACCTTTTGACTAGATTTTGTGAGCAAAACAGGTCATTTGTCTGTCAATTGTGTATAATATATATAAAAGCACAGCTCACGCAGAAGCTACTTTCAAATCAAGCAGCTTTATGTTGGTCAACAAAGTAAATTCACTTGAAAATCTTGAACATGAGCTAAATCTGAATGGGGAACCTTTTACCCTAACGTGGAACTCCCGATCATGCAAATTCCTATTGAAATGACCGGATTTGGAAATACAAGTGAGTTTGAGTTTGCAGGTCACTTCATTTTCAAGACCTCGATTTAATGTCTCATCCGAAGGACGGTGCTCTTTGACAGTATAGTGTTCCCTTCACTATACAGGGGCGTTAGGACCCACAAAGCCCACAGGGTGAGCACCCCCTGCTGGCCTCACTAACACCTCTTCCAGCAGCAACCTGGTTTTCTCAGGAGGTCTCCCATCCAGGTACTAACCAGGCTCAACCCTGTTTAGCTTAAGTGGGCAACCAGTCTTGAGCTACAGGGTGATATGGCTGCTGGATAGACTAGACTATTGTCTATATGGCTTCAGTACAGGGTTTTCATTGGCTCCTCTGGAATTTCTCAGCTGAAGTCTCATTTTCCAAACTGCCAAACAGTGGAGGGGGGGCGGGGGGGGGGGGATAAGTGAAACCATGTGTGCGACTGCCTGTTTGCGTTTCTTTCATGAGGGCGATTGCTACTAATTATATGAGAGAAGCCTGAAGGAACATGACTTCCTGTTTGAGAAGCTTTAAAAAACCTTGAGAGATCACACGTATCAATTGTACAAATCCAAGCCTTTTGCCATGTTGGAATTGAGCCAAATTATATATTCTCCTGGCTAGAGCCATCTTCTGTGTAACTGCATCAAAAGAGTAGTAATTCACTCACCGTTCTGGGGTTCCTGATGAAGATCTTCGAACGACCATAGGCAAACTCCTCTGCATGAAGCTGCAGACTTGTCAGGAGAACCTTGACACCCTCCCTGTTAATAAATAGGCCACCAACTGTCAGTCAACCAATCTATTCACAAAAAGCATATACGTGTGGGATCCAAATGTCTGAAACTAAATTGCATCTAAATTCTAACAATTTGAGTAAAAATTTTCCAGAATTTCTTGTATTTGGTATATCTTTTATACTTTTGGAAGATCATTTTTATTTATATTTCAATATAGTTTCAGACTTTGGGACCCCACTATATATTCTGGCACATCACTGAACAGTTTCTGTTAAACAAAAAAAAAAGTCAAATAATGAAGCAAGGAGACAATAAAACAAAGTAAAGGTGCACAGTATGATTTAGCACAGAAACATGCACCATGTTAGAGATAACAAACAGTGTCTGAGTGATCTGAATGAAAAGTAAAACATAGTCTAGCCACAGTCGGTATAGAGATGATGATAACATTCCAATGAAAGATAACATGATAAGATGTGCAAGACCAAATCTCCATGAACACTAGATTCTCCCAACAGACAATTCAGTGAAATGACTCATGCCAGGACAGAATTGGCCCTCATATCTGTCACTTCTGGACACTGTTTGCCATCAGATACAAGTACATTTGAAAGAGGAGATTTAAAACAAGAGACAGCATGTTTACAAATGAATACAAAGGTCATGCAAGTCATGCATGCATCTTCTTAAATCTTAAATGTGATGACAATGTAATGACATCAGCTGAACAGCATGTTCAGAAAAACACCACACACAAAAAAACAAAAACAAAAAAAAACACACCACACAAGACCTATATGACATTCTTGATCAGTGGGGGTCTAACCTGGCAGGGCCCTTCCACTGGGGCCAGGTCTGCTTACAGAGCATCTTGTAGCGCTCCAGGCAAGACTCATAGGCCTGGCGGAAAGCATAACCAGCCCTTCTTACACGTACATTTTCCATCAGACCCAAGTAGCGCACCTGGTGACACACTAGTGAGTCTGTGAAAATGTGGGCTGCTTTCTTGTCATTGGGTTTGATGCACCTAAACAACACAGACATAAATAAACATTCTCAACTTTGAATAGAAAAGCACCAACTATTGGGTGAATCTTCAGAAACCCTTTATTTAACCATATCAGCAAAAACAAAAAAAGATATTTTTGCAGGCTTATTATAGTTAACTAAAAATAAAAACAAATAAATGTTACTGGAAGAAAATAACGTTAACTGAAAGAAATCTAAAATACAAACTTACTTTGAAAAATGTTTTGCAAATAGCACATTTATTTAATTACATTTTTGTTGTACTACCGATAATGCAGTTTAAAAACGTTAATCCTAAAATATGCTTCCCTTTTACACAAAATTGATTCTTGGTTTTGGGATGAAATGTGATCTACATTATATTTTGTGAGATTCACTATACTAGGTGCATATTACCATACTAGGCAAGCAATTTTGGAAAGTGAAAATATATTAGTTCAATTGATCAGGTTCGGATCAATTTACGGTTTTAGAGTCGAGGATCATGGACAGATAATTTTTTGGATCAGCAAGAAAACATTTTTTTTGGGGGGTGGGGGGTAACTTTGCATTTTTTTTTACTTAAAAGCACACCAAGTACTCCGATACCACAGCAAAAATGACTTGCCTAACTAATAAAGTTCAAACATTATTAAAAGCAAAAAAAAAAAAAAAGAACAAATGCACGAATTACAATCATAGATAAATACAATATAACAAAGCTACATATATATTAAGGTCCAACTGTAGTATTCATTTTAGGTACAGAAATGTAATAATTAAATGTATAATAATAGTATAGTGTTCACTGTATACATTTAATATAAATTAATCTCTGTTAAAGCTGTTTTGCTGTTTGATTAACATTAATGACAGACAACAGCAGGTATTTATATTTATAAGACCGAATGCACGGATCCAAAATAATGATACAATTCCGATTCATTTAAGACATAACTGACTGTGCTTACAAGAATACTTGCAGAGATGGTGTTTTGACAAAATTTTGTGTGTATGTGTCCATCCAAGTGCAAGCAGATGCGAAAGATGAAACAATTCGGAGTTTGCGCGCTATCTGAAACACGCCTCTCTCTGTGTGTGCAACCTTCGGGTGTGTGTGGCTGTGCGCACAGATAACAGCGTGCGAGTATGGAATTAAATTCTCTTTTTCCTCTTTTAGCGCTGGAATGGTTTAAAATCTATTGAATGTGTACACTGGTATGACAAAACATGCAAATGTTAAACATTCACAAATGGTGGTTAAACTTGTGAATCACATACATGCCGAACCCTGGAGCCTTGTCTGTACAGATCACGGATCAACTATGATCTGTTTAATCCCTTAAATTAAATGTTTCTAAATAAACTAGATTTTTTTTTATTATTATTTGTTTTAAGCTTACATTGCTGTTTAATTAAAATGATAATCTATAAAAAAGACAATGAAATTTAATGTTCCATTGTGGTTATGTCATAATAACGTCAGTGTCAGAAAGTTTATGATTGTTACCTGATATAGTTGGGGTTCTTGGTCAGCAGGTTCTTCATGAGTGTTCCCACTGAGGCTTTGAACTGGAATCCAGCAGTGGGGGGCCGCTTAAGGTTCACTTTAGCAGGATTTCCCTCAGGAAAGAGAAGCTTCATCAGGCTGTGATTGGCTTTGTACATGGCCTGGGATAAATCTCTGTAGAGGAGGTCATTGTTTTTATCCACAAATCCCTCCGCCCGATACAGCACCTGTGTATACAGAATACTATATTAAATAACTCTTCTTTATACACTTCTCAGTTCTTTACAATGTGCTTTTTTCTAAAAACACACAATGTGGGTTACAATTTTTTTTATCCAAGTAAACTCAGATTTGTGCATGCTGGAACCCTCTGGCTCCTCCCATCTTCATTACTAGTTTTCCTGACTTTGAACAGCAAAAACGTTTTATCTCTATGGTGAACACTCACCAAACTTTGCATGTATAAAGGGCATATTTTAAACTGTGGGCAATATTGGGATGGATGGGATATATGATTGCTTTTGTAGATCTAGATATTAAAATTTAAAACTATCATTGCAACTGTTGTATGTTGGTTTTGACTGTTGTATGTGGGTTATACCAAACAGCTGTTACTTTGGGTGCTTTCACACCTGTAGTTCGGTTCATTTGGTCCGGACTAAGGGCGAAAAATTATACTTTGTATCATTTTCAGGCGTTTTGGTTCCTTTTCACACCACACTGATTGCTCTGGTCCGAATCAGATGATGAGTTGATGAAACAAACCAAAATGCAGTCACATGACATCATTCACATCACTTGTTGGCCAGATGTGTCTTGAACATATTTCCACAACCGCACTTAGATTGAATCAACGTGCGAGAAAATTCCATCAGAACTCCCGTAAAGTAAACAAATAGGAAAATCCGGCAGATATGCGGAGAATTCGTTCACAATGTATGTTCAGAATCAGCACGAGCTTTCGCAAATCCCCCCATAAACAACAAAGTCTAGACGCGATATAAATTCACTGTGCAGTGCGGACAACTTCATTGTTAATGATGAGATTTTAGTGAGAGTGCAGAACGTGGTAAGTGTCATGGCTGAAAGGGAGCGCTATTGACAATCTAAATAATAATTTAGTTTGACTACGGCAACTGGTTTAGTCCAAAAATGAGCAGTTCTTTGGAAGTTGGGTCTGTTCGAGGTCGGATCACGTTCTTACCACAAACAAACCGCTCCAGAGTTCGCTTGAAAGCGTACCGAGACCACCTCTTCGAGGAGGTCTCGGTAGGCTATGCTTGTTTGGTCCGCTTTTGGTGCGCACCCGAGTGTGATTGCTGCTTTCACACCTGCCCAAACGAACCGCACCAAGGGGGAAAACGTACTCGGTTACTAGCGTAACCTCGGTTCTCTCTAGAGAGGGAACGAGTACTGCGTAATATCTTACGCTATGGGGAAAACCTCTTTTCCACAAGATATTGAAGCCAAAAATTATCCTTAATTTTGAATAAATGTAAAACGCTGTGCGGCAGCATGCAGACATAGGCAAGACGGCTCGCGCGCCTATTGGCTGCCCTGCGGCAACAGCAGCAGCCTATCGAGAGAGGCCCTGCGTGACGTGATACCCAATGGGGGCGCTTCGGGGATACCCGAATGGGGATACCCTATGGGGAACACAATGCAATACGCCGTGCGTACTGGGATCTGACACCAAAGTCCCAAGGGCAGTAGCCCGGGGCTCATATAGTGCATAATCACCGTAGACTCACAGAGAGTCAGAGAAGAGAGGCTACAAGCATCATTCCCCATGAAATAGCATCCCACAGGAGCTAGTTATGTTAACAGTGTTTCACGCAGACAAGGGTGTTCAGCCTGAACTGGGTTTAAGTATGGGTTGTTCAACACCAATGGAGCTGTTCTATCGATCAGTGAGCGATGCACAAGCAAAACTCAGTATTCTGCGCCGGCGCAGCGGGGCAGATAGTACTGAATTGTAGACCGACAGCAGCTTGGCCTGTAAGGCGGGAACAGGTTATAAAACCTTATAAATGTAGACGGCGAGGCCCAGCCTGCTGCCATAAAGATATCTTGCAAGGAAATCCAGCTAGACCACGCCCACGACGAGGCCACAATCCACGTGGAGTGCGCTCTGACACCCAAAGGACACTGCAGGCCCTTAGAAGTGTAAGCCAGCGCTATGGCATCGACTATTCATCTGGATAGGCTCTGTTTTGATGCGGCCAGTCCCTTGGAGCGTCCGCCAAACAAAACTAAGAGCTGCTCAGTCTGTCTGAAGACAGACGAGCGGAACACATGCATGTAGGCCAACATGGCCCATGCATGTAGGGACCAATATTTTAAACTGTGGGCAATATTGGGATGGATGGGATATATGATTGCTTTTGTAGATCTAGATATTAAAATTTAAAACTATCATTGCAACTGTTGTATGTTGGTTTTGACTGTTGTATGTGGGTTATACCAAACAGCTGTTACTTTGGGTGCTTTCACACCTGTAGTTCGGTTCATTTGGTCCGGACTAAGGGCGAAAAATTATACTTTGTATCATTTTCAGGCGTTTTGGTTCCTTTTCACACCACACTGATTGCTCTGGTCCGAATCAGATGATGAGTTGATGAAACAAACCAAAATGCAGTCACATGACATCATTCACATCACTTGTTGGCCAGATGTGTCTTGAACATATTTCCACAACCGCACTTAGATTGAATCAACGTGCGAGAAAA
The DNA here is from genome assembly GCF_051911475.1 of Siphateles boraxobius. NCBI lineage: Eukaryota > Metazoa > Chordata > Actinopteri > Cypriniformes > Leuciscidae > Siphateles > Siphateles boraxobius. The sequence goes on from NW_027509197.1 coordinate 5,786,149, forward strand.
TTCCATCAGAACTCCCGTAAAGTAAACAAATAGGAAAATCCGGCAGATATGCGGAGAATTCGTTCACAATGTATGTTCAGAATCAGCACGAGCTTTCGCAAATCCCCCCATAAACAACAAAGTCTAGACGCGATATAAATTCACTGTGCAGTGCGGACAACTTCATTGTTAATGATGAGATTTTAGTGAGAGTGCAGAACGTGGTAAGTGTCATGGCTGAAAGGGAGCGCTATTGACAATCTAAATAATAATTTAGTTTGACTACGGCAACTGGTTTAGTCCAAAAATGCGCAGTTCTTTGGAAGTTGGGTCTGTTCGAGGTCGGATCACGTTCTTACCACAAACAAACCGCTCCAGAGTTCGCTTGAAAGCGTACCGAGACCACCTCTTCGAGGAGGTCTCGGTAGGCTATGCTTGTTTGGTCCGCTTTTGGTGCGCACCCGAGTGTGATTGCTGCTTTCACACCTGCCCAAACGAACCGCACCAAGGGGGAAAACGTACTCGGTTACTAGCGTAACCTCGGTTCTCTCTAGAGAGGGAACGAGTACTGCGTAATATCTTACGCTATGGGGAAAACCTCTTTTCCACAAGATATTGAAGCCAAAAATTATCCTTAATTTTGAATAAATGTAAAACGCTGTGCGGCAGCATGCAGACATAGGCAAGACGGCTCGCGCGCCTATTGGCTGTATAGGCGGCTCGCAGTAGCGCGTTGTCGACCGCCAGCATTTCCACACAGTTTATGTGTAGGAGATTTCCCGTTCTGACCACTGGCCAAAGAACGGTCTGCCCTCGAGCAGCACTCCCCATCCCGAGGTGGAAGCGTCCGTGGACACCACCGTCACACTCGAGGGAGTCCCCAGATTCACGCCTGACTGATACCAGTCGGCTATTTTCCAAGGTTCCAGAGCCAAAACGCATTTCATGTCGACCCTGCCTGGTCGCGCTCGAATTCTCTATGACAGATTGTGGAGAGAGCGCGAGTGGGACAAACCCCATGGGGTTGAGCGTGTCTGTGAGGGAATGTGGGCGCGGGACAGCGGGCACACTCACTGCACTGAAAATACCGTTGGCTTGTGCTGACTGAATGGGTTTCGGTTTCGTTTTTACAGAAACCGAGGGACACGTATCGTGTAGTGTTTGTGGGCACTGTGTCGTGGGCACATTCACTACATTTGTTTTAAAATTTTTTTTTTGCACAATCGACATTTCGATTTTATTTGTGCTAGCCCTGAACTGTGGCGAGCTGTGTCTGTGTGTGGGAATGGGCACTGAGACGTGGGCATTCTTACAACACTCATAACACCATCGGCCGTGGCCGGAATACCAGAAAATACACTCTTTTATACAGGTCTTAGCTGACTGTATGTGCGTTGGTTTCATTTTACAGAAAACATGGCACATGCAGTGTGTAGTGTTTGTGGGCACTGGGTTGTGGGCACATTCTCCACATTTAAGGCGAGACACTACAGGTGAATAGGGTAAAAAATTTAACTTACAGATATCACCATGAAACTTTACCAGTTGATTACTTGCATGAATAGGAGAAAAAAAGTATTGCAAGTTTTCTGTAATTTTATGTTTAAATATGCTAATCAGGCTATATCTAATTAAATATGCACTAATTTGCATATATTTTGAAGTGACGTTTTTTGAAGATGAAAAAAACAAGGTTCAAAATTATTTTTGCATTTTTTTGATATATTCAATGAAAAGACATTTACAGAAGGGATTATGAATATCTCATTTTGTTGCCCTGTAAATCAGAAAATACTGCCAATAGCCTGAAAAAAATGATTTCCGCCCTATTTTTAGGCATAAAATGTCATATAAATCAGGCCAAGAATGATATATCAACAAAACCCTCTGAACAAACCTTCACAATATAGTTAGGAATAGGACTGTAAAGTTCGGTGTATGTAGGTGCTACAGAAGTGGAAAATCGTCACTAGGAGTGTAGGAAAAGAGAAAACGGCCTTTAAAGATTTTTATGGCAAAATTCCACTAATTTCTATTGAAAGCCATGAATTACAGACAAAATATGCTTTAGGTCCATGTAAAATCAATGTATCACACTGTTTAACATCCAAAACTCATCATTGCTTCATCCATCACTGATCATAACATCCAAAACAACACTCAAAACATCAAAACCACACATCAACAGTCCATCACATATGTGAATATGATCTGATTGAGGGACTCACAACCACTTTAGGATCCCACAATTACAGATTTGTTTAGTATTATATAGTAATTATATTATACAAAAACTGAAATGTGTTGTGTAATATAATTGTTTTGTTTAAATAGTGTGTAAAGTATTGTATATATGTGACGCATGTATATAATATCAGAGCGCCTCACGTGACGATTCTGAACGAATCACGTTGTCAGAAATTGGCATCAGCCAATGAGATGCGCATTTCAAGTTAAATCGCCCGTTTTACTTTCACGATTGGTTGCTGATAAACAGGAAATGACCATATTTGGACCATATTTGGACAAAGTTTAGTAAAATAAAGACCTAAATGTGTATTTTGGACTTTTTTTCAGCACAAGTCTGAAAGAAGACATGTTATTAAAGACAAACAGCCCAAAATCTCAAAATTGACCAGTGAAAAAAAAACGATGTTTTTGCCTGCCGTGTCTCGGCTTAATGCACAATTGACATGGGTCGATCTCATATGTGGCGGGCTGTGTTTGTGTGTAGAAATGAACACTGGGCTGTGGGCATTTTTATTACACTCATAACACCATCGGCTGTGGCCGGAATACCAGAAAATACACTGCTTATATGATTTTTCTGGGTCGCCGTGGAAACGGCATTTGTGTGCAGGCAAGCGGGCCATGGTACCGGCTTGTTTACTGCAAAATACACTGGAACAGTCGCATTTTCTTTCAACTGAACGAGCGAAAAGTTTCGGTGCAAGTCTGGCCGCGGCGAGACTAAATTTTATCTGCTGCGAGAGCTGGGATCAAACACGGGTCTCCCGTGCGAAAGCTTTGAGTTTCGCCACTGAGCCACAGGGGGAAACGACAAAAGCTTAAAATAGCTCGAGCAGATAAGAGAGCGTCATCACAGTTTTGTGTGTGTTGGCGTTTGTTTGCAGGCGTGTGTGTTATACAACAGGCTCATTGCTGCAATATTGACATTTTCAGCCGCTCAAACTAAGAGGAGCTGAGAAATGTTTGAGAAATGGAGAATGGTCCGGCCTCGGCTGGACTAAAAATACACTCTTTCCTCATTTCGCCGGTGACGCATGCCCACGGGGGCAGGGTAGCTTTCTTATAACGTAAAGAAAGCTAGCAGCGGTTTTGATGCTGTCCCGTTTCCCTGACGACTCGCGGGCAGAAGGGGGGAGGTCCACAGAGCTCGCCCAATCCTCACTGTCCGACGCCAGGATAGAGCAGCTGGCCTTCTCTACAGATGCAGCTATCTCGTCGTCATTAATGGCGGAAGCGGCGGCGCGCGGCGGCCGGTTTCCGTCAGTGAGCGACTCGATTGAAGCTGGTGAAGCTGGCGGGGGAACCGGAGAGCTTCCACGGCTGGAGAAGGCTCGGGGACCCGCTGAGTACGGCGCTTTGCGGCGCGGCACTACAGCGGGCGGTAGTCTCAGTCACCATGGCAATAGCTGGCCTTCTCTACAGATGCAGCTATCTTGTCGACACTAATGGCAGAAGCGGTGGCGCGCGGCGGCCGCTGTCCGTCAGTGAGCGACTCGATTGAAGCTGGTGAAGCTGGCGGGCGAACCCGCGAGCTTTCACGGGCTGGAGAAGGCTCGGGGACCCGCTGAGTACGGCGCTTTGTGGTGCTGCACTACAGCGGGCGGGAGTGCAGACTCGGAGAAAAAATGCCAGGCAAGTCACCATGGCAATAGTTACACAGGAACGAAGCGTTAGAAAGAGATAAAGAGAGAGAGAGAGTTGTGAGTCGCGACAGCGAACATATTAATATAGAATATTAACGCCGGAAAGCGTAGCAGGTACGGCGGCTTCAGGCGGCGAGGTGCAGGTACGGCGGCTTCAGGCGGCGAGGTGAAGGCCAGCGGCTTCAGGCTCGAAGGCTCGTCCCGCAGAAGGCTTACTATCAGACGGCGTGGATTCTCACTCCGGATCCAGCGATGCAGTAGTGCTTCGCTGAAGAGATGACAATCAGTTTGTATCAGCCTGTCGAGCATATTTATAGGCCAAGGCCACGCCTATTCTGGCGGGACGTGACGAAATGGGCGCAAAGCGCAGGGCCTCTCTCGGTAGGCTGCTGCTGTTGCCACAGGGCAGCCAATAGGTGCGCGAGCCGTCTTGCCTATGTCTGCATGCTGTCGCACAGCGTTTTACATTAATTCAAAATTAAGGATAATTTTTGGCTTTAACATCTCGTGGAAAAGAGGTTTTCCTCATAGCGTAAGATATTACGCAGTACGAGAGATACTCTCGTAAGAGAACGAACTCTAGTGCGATTAAGCCGAACTAAACGAGGCAGGTGTGAAAGCACCCTAAGAAAACCATTTAACCTGCAATGAGTTATGTCAACATTGTCAAATCAGAGATCTTCTCCACAATTTAGCAGAAGAATGCTAAAAAGGTTCAAAATTCATTATATTCACGTCATAAATCATAGGTGGGTCACACAGCATGTGGCAATCATGTCTTCGTTTCAAATACAACATTTTATGTAAAAAGGTATTGTGAGCATGTGATGTATGTTTTCCATGGCCTTGCATGTAAAACTATAAAAAAAAGAGAGTGAGAAATAGGGAAGCTGTTTATGACCTCACCTTTCCAGCATAGTGCTGGATGCGGAAGCAGTTGTGAGGCAGGCTGTGGTCTGTGAGGAATTTGGAGTTTTTGCTCTGTCTGCTCTCAAAATGCTGGTGTTCAGCGCACACCGTGTTCAGCTTGTCCAGGAATGTCTCATCTGTCACTGTGCCTGGCCTCAAACACTCCTCATCCAACATGGCCAAAATCCCAGTCTTGTTCTGAAAACAAATTATGGTTATCACATTAAATAAATCCATACTTTGTAAATTTGTGGGATTTAAACCATGTCTGTAAGCTTTGAGACCATCTTTATGCTAGTCTCCTACTTAAAACTGACAAAAATGAACATTTTATAAACTGTAAATACACGGCAAGTTATTTACCCATTGCGGCTAATACATCGGGTTTCTCATACATTCACAGAAAATGGCTTAATTCCGTGTTGCAAAATAAGGTGTATGCAGTTTCTGCAAGTATTTTTCATGAAGTCTATAATAAAAATATACTTAGGATTACAGTAACAAAGACACATTTGTCTCAGATGGTGGTTTGCAATATTTGTAAAACTGTCAGAAACACTCACATTCTCGATGAGGTCACATATGATGGCGTTGTTGAAATACTCAATGTTGGTCCACTCAATACCCTGTAGGTAAAAATAGTCATCAGTTTTAACTTTCTAAAGAGAAATATTCCTAGAACGCCAACTTAAGCTAAATCCTGTAGTCAACCGTCAAACCTGATTGGTTTAGGAAAGATACAGAGAAGCTTAACTATACTTGAACAGGTAAACAACACATATCCAATAACACAAAGGAGTAACCCTGTCACAAATATTTCTCAACTGTCTAAAAGCAATGATTTGATCTAATTTCAAATTAATGAATGTCTAATTTAAGATAACTAAATGAATAGGTTATTAAAGTGAATGACATTACAACAACAACAATATTACCATTAAGAATTATTAACATTAACATGAATAATAAAATTATTAATATTAATAATAATAATAATAATAATAATAATAATAAATGGCGTTGACATTAAACAAATAAATAAGTACCATGAATTATATGTAAACTATAATTCGGGTATTCTATTATACATTTGGAATGTTTGTTTACAAAGCTTGAAAATAAAATAATGTAGTTCATTGTAGATAAATGACTGAATGAAATGATAAATGAAAAAAAAAAAGCTAAATCAAAAGTTAACTATGCCAATTAATTGCCAACGAAACTGTCATAAACACAACAATGATTTCTATGATGGTATGCAGTTCAGCCATACATTTAAGCCAATACATTGGCTTGATGTCCATGTTGTTATATTTCATGACTCTTTCTTTCTGTTGTTAGAAATGTTTGATAGTCTGGCCAGAGGACTGGTCCCCCGCCTTAGATTTAAACATAAACTCAGAGCCAATCAAGGCCACACTGGATAAACAAACTGGAAAAAAGCTGTGGGCTAATTGGACTGTGTGAAAGCTCCTCAAAATAGGAGGTAGATGCAAGCGGGAGGAGGGTTCAAGAATGGGGAATGTGGAATGTGGATTGGGGCAGACTGGTCCCTAGACCCCTGCATCCCTCCTCAGTCTCCAGAGCAGTGGTATTTTCCCATGCACTCTACTGGAGTGAAGCCAGAGAGTGTAATATCACAGTGCAGGGGTCACAGCAGCGTCAGGGCACATACTCAAGAGTTCTGAAAGCAAACAGAGCTCCAAGCTCTTCAGGGACAATTGTGTTTACCCTGACTAGAGTGAGGGATTGTTTCCGTCCCCACAATCACAGCGCAAAAGGAGAAGGATTGTTGGAAGAAAACAGTAGACAAGCTCTGTTTGGAATAAGACACTAGCTTACGGCATTAATTACTGTGCAATAAACACTGTATACCACCTATTTTATAAAATATTAAGTAAACAGTATGGATGTATCGGGAATTCTGCCTTTGCAAGCAGTATAGGGAAGTAGGAGACGTTCAGGGAACATTCAAACTCAATGTTAACGTAACATTTCATTTCATTATCAGGTTTGTCTGGATGCACCGTAGATTGCCTACAATAACCCACAATCCTACAGTATGTTTTCAGTTCAGCCATTTTAATAAGAGCACTCTGCTCGCTTTGTTTATAACCCATTCAAAATTTGATTTATTTTTCATGGTGCTAGCAGCACACTGCAAAGTTCTGGATTGACTGCCATATTTAAATGCAGGATTGAATCCGGAAATGTGATGTTTGAGAATGATAACCATAGAAACACATATTGATAAGCCCTATTTCCTACAAGTCTTAATGGAAAGATTGTAGCATACCTCACGGACATACTCTTCCTGCTCTTCGCGGAGAGTTAACTCGATGAAGATTTGCTGGAGTTTCTCATTGCAGTAGTTGATAATGAACTGTTCAAAACTGTTGTCCTGCATGAACAGAAGGATAAATGAGAACCAATACAACAAATCATAATTGTGATAATTAAAATACACTGCAATCTACAACACTCTGCAAACCAGCACACCAATACAGCAACATTCACTCAACATTATTTACTAAGCCCCTTCCTCTAGGAACCTCTATAAGCTGAACACAAGCTGGAAAGTTTGATTTTGGATTTTTTATTTTTATGGAGGGGAATGCCGCAAAAATCAAACAACAAAAAAACATCTACCTAAAAAAATCTTTAATTTCCAAAAATCCCTCAAAAAGTTGGCCTCCCAGTGTAGCTGAGCAATAACATTTTAACTATTATTATTACAGCAAACTTAACATTGGTTTGCTACCAAAATGGTACCCTACAATTATTAAACCATTCTTAATTGGCTCTGTGATGGATGGTTTTCGGAAAAAAACGTTCTTAAAGAATTCATAGGAAATTAGTTGTATACCACATCAAAAATAACCCTGAGCAAAGTTTGCTCTTACAAAACAGGTCTTTATAGCTAAGATTAAGCAAAGTACAAGGAGTGACATGGTACAATACATATCAAGGCTGCATAATCTTATCTGCATCTTTTCATTGAGTTGAAGTCTTTAACCTTTTCACCCACAGTAAATATGTAAAAAATGCATTTAGGGTTACAAACACAGGGTTACAAAAACTAACCATTTCCCTTTCTCATGCTAAACCCTTAATCAGTGAATCAACACCACTGTTAAATTAAATAATACATTTGTATGCTCATTTGCTTATGATAAAAGGTTAGGATTGTCCTATTTATCCATGATGCTGGGGCTCAGGAATTAGCAATACTCTTCTTTAGTCAGTTTTTTTTTTTTATCTTCAGAGCAATCCTAGGGCATGTTAGTCTCTGCAACTAAAGCCACTGCAATTATCAGTACCATGGGCCTGGCATTAGGAAAAGCCAAAAAAAAAAAAAATCACTTCCAAAAAGCAGCATATGGCACATATAAAAGCACCAGCTCATTGTTTCACTTGGCAATGCCAGTTTAATCCTGGCACTAGCACATCAGCCTGGAGCTGCAGTGTTCTCAGAGAAACGAGAATTGAAGAAGTAAATCTGTTCAAAGAATAACCTCCACAACTCTTGCATTTTCTGTAGCCCAAAAAGCTCAAAACACTGCAGTTCTCTAGCTGGCTTCAGTGAAGCTTAAAACAATATTTCTCCAAAAAATTGTAATTGTGTCATTATCAAATCACGCTCAAGCTCCAAAAACCCCCCCAAAAAAACCAATATGGGATTGGTACAACTTGATGATAATAAATAATGACAGAATTGTAATTTTTTTTAGCTGAACTGTTCCAATAAGGTCTTCTAAATACACTATAAATTATGCTAATGTTGTAATATCAAGTGTACAGGGTATACAATACTAATAGGAAACACTGTGCTTCAGGGTTCTGCTCTAACAGTGGCTTATGCTGCTGAGGTAAAAGAGCTGAATTAAGACTAGGATTAAGTGCTAAAAATTGCAGCATGCACACTGCCACAGGATTTCCTCCATAGGTCTACTTACTCCATCCTGTCGCCATGGCCACAACAACATAAACAACATTCAGGAGAGAGTGATACAGTCAGACATCAAACACATGGACAATGGACAAATAAAAACCATTGGCTGAAAGATACATTAGAAGGCCCAGACTGAATGTGCAGACATTTTTCACACTCTTTTGGGTGGAAAATTAAGTGCATTTAAACATGGCAATGTATGCTGCTAAAAGTATTAAACAGACTTAATAAAAAATATGGAGTTCAGATTCAGTGTGGGCCAGAATAGTAGTTCTCTGTATTATGTTAAACACTTGTTTGATTTAGTATGACAACAACTAGGGATGCACCGATACTGCACTCATACTCATTAAAATGATCCAATACCAACAACTGATACTCCGCAGTGTGTACAGTACAGTGCTTGTAAACACCTACAACGAAAATAACTGAAGGAAATATCTATTTGTAAGCCAACTAATTTGATTAATATTCTTTTGATTTCTCTGATCAATATTTTTTTAAAATTAAAAATGCAATGAAAATACAGGTATCGGAACTTTGTATAGGTGCATATAGGTAACTGGTATAGGTGCATGCCTAGCAACAACAATAAAGTAATTATAGCCATATTATTAACATAAAAAATAAATTAGGACAATAGCATGGGATGGTGGAGGTGCGCAGTAAGTGTGTCAGCCCAGAAATGCAGCACACTTTTTTAAAATCAACATCCAAAAATTGTGTTTGGTGTATGCGTGTGTTCAAAATGCGTGTGTCTCTTAAAAATTCATGTGTCAAAATCCCAGACCAAATCTCTCACCTCAAAGATTTCAAAACCATAAATATCCAGGACTCCCATAACTTTCTTCGGTTTCTTGGTTTGAGCCTGATCAAAAAAATAAGACAGTGAATTATTAATCATAATTCTAAGGCAAACCCGACTTGGCCATGCACGACATGACCAGGATCTCGTTGTACATACAATACTCTTGTGTCACTAGCTATAAACATATCATATCAAACAGTTCCATGAGCTAACTAACTTGCTCAGCAAACTCTTTCTCACCATGACAGTAGTCCAATAGAAATAGGTCCAATAGGTCACTCAAATTTCCTACGCTGACCAGCTTTCTGTTGCTTGGTTTAAAAGTAACTTCTGTATTAGTTGTATTTAATACTTAACTACAATTTTGACATTAGACAATGGACTGTCTTTTGGGATTAGTTTTCACTGTTATGCCAATGATACTCAGCTCTATATCTCTTCGCGCCCCGACAAAACTTGCCATTTCAAGAAATAAACGGAATACATAACTGATATAAAAATTTGGATGACTGTTTTTTCAGAATTAAGTTGTAGGAAATCACTAGAGTAATAATTGGACCAAAAACCTCTGCACATACTAACAATTAGTTAATGCGTTCATGACATCAAGGCTAGATTATTGTAATGCTCTTATGGGTGGTTGCCCTGCACGTTTATTAAATAAACTAAAGCTGGTAACAGAACCAGGAAGTCTGACCATATTAGCCCGGTTCTGTCAACACTAAATTGGCTCCCTATTAAACATCGTATACATTTTAAAATATTACTGATTACGTACAAAGCATAAATGGTTTACCTCCCCAGTACTTGAGTGAGCTCTTAACGCATTATAGTCCTTCACGTCTATTGCAATCTCAAAATTCTGGCCAGTTGATAATACCTAGAATACCAAAGTCGACTGCTGGGGGTAGATCCTTTTCCTATTTAGCACCTAAACATTGGAACGATCTTCCTAACATTGTCCGGGAAGCAGACACAGTCTGTCAGTTTAAATCTAGACTAAAAACACATCTCTTCAACCTGGCATACACATAGAACACCATACATTCCTATTATTCATATCAGTTAAATGATTATTAGGCTGCATAAATTAGGTCAGCCGGAACCGGGAACACTTCCTATAACACCCGATGTACTCGCTACATCATAAGAAGAATGGCATCTACGCTAATATTAGTCTTCTGCTTATTCCGAAGTTTACTGTAATCACTCGGATCCGGGCCATATCCAGACCAGATGAAGGACCACAAGACACGATCACAACGCATCCCTGAAGTGTCAAAAGAGATTGTGTCAACTAGACTCTCCCCTGTGAAGGCCTCAGACACGACAGCCATCGGCACTGATCCTCAACAAACTCGTCTTCATGCGTGACTCCGATCTTCAACCAGATGGAACTGGATAATATTCTGATTGTTCCAATCCAATCTGACTTCTGACCTGTAATGTTGCCTGAATCATAATCATACACTGTTCGTTCGTTGGCAAGAGGAGAATTATTGCTCTGCCTGAATTGACATCATTATATGAGAACTGAACTGAGCTGGACGATGACATCATGGTTTTCTCCAGAGCGGCTATTTATATATATATATATATATATATAAATTAACTAAATTAATAACTTTTTTACAACAAAAATTAAACATTACTGAACTTACTTAAGCTGGACTGTGACGCTATTTTCTTCAGGAAACAAACTTTGTTGCATTATTTTCCTGTTATCTCTGTAATGCTGCTTTGAAACAATCTGTATTGTAAATGCGCTATAAAAATAAATGTGACTTGACTTTAAACATGACTGCACCTTTACAAGGAACATCAAAGATTCAATGAAAATCCAGAACAACATACCTTAATGCTTTCATTGATTCGGTTCACAAGCCAGCTGAATAGTCGGCTGTAGAGGTTTTTGGCAAGAGCATCACGGGCATAATAGGCCTGAAATGGAGAAGTCTCAAATTATAATCAATGTTCAAAAAGATATTGTTTAATCTTTAGCTCCAACTCGCTCAATGTCTCATGGCTGCATCATGTAACAACACCATTACCACAGTTGAAAAGACGAAAAAAGATCCATGGTCTCATCTTCAGGCTCGGATCCAAATATGCAGAGGTCTATGGTAGTAAAATAATGTCAAATGTTTTTGAAATAAAAAGCCTGTTGAATTGCACTACTTGAAAAACAATAGGCATTGCATTAACCATGCTTGCATTTTAATGCATTGTATTTTTAGGGCTTGCATTTTTAATGGGCTGAAATTCAACATGGTTGAATATTTAAGCTGTGAATATTTCAATTAAAAACATTTCAAACACATTTTCATTATTAAATTCAAAGATCCATTTTCACCCTTCATATTTCATTTCCAACATATTCTAACTGTTTAAAAATACAACCTATAATATTCAACAGGCAATTTTCGGTCCATTTTATTTCGCTTTGCAAATTCGCTTCCACAAATTCAGTGGTTCAAATTCGACAGTAAATTCAACATTGGAACATTCAACATTCAACAGGAACTGCAGGAAAAGCAGTAGATTGCCGAGCATACTCTCCATCTGCTGTTAGTCGACCTCACCAGCAGGGGGTGCAAAAGCGCTTGTTGTTGACGAAGACATTCATTCATAAAATGGAAATGATTATATCTGACAGTATATGCGGAAAAGATGATAAACACACAAAAGCTGTGTTTATGTTTCATTCAATAACTTCATTGTTACTTTCCCTATCTATTCTGCATGTCATCAGCTTTCTCTACCGTGAACAGGATTATAATCGGTTTCCCTCAATACCTCATACTCAAGGATTCCCTTTCCGTTGGGACAAAACGCTTAAAGGGTCACTCCACCCATTTCAACATTAATCTTTATTGAAAGTGGGTTATATATGTAGTCAAATTGTAAAAGAAATTTTGAATTTGGTGCCCTCTTGACCGAGAAAAGACAGAAAATAACTTTGGGGCGCATTTGTATGTAAGACAACAACTCCCACAATGCAGCTCCGCAAGCCACAGCTCCGCAAGCCACTCCCACTAATCCAGAACAGCGCAAACATCAGAGAAATCACTCTTCCGTCTACAAGAAGGCTAGCTGCCAAATGAGTTTGAAATTCATTTCACAAAAAATGTCTAGTTAGTTGGCTGTGGCGAGCAGGACGAGGGCGAGGGACGTGAGAGGACGACGCGAGTGATAATGAATGACACCTGTGCAGCGGTCTCATATCTCTCACGGAGGAGCGGAAGCACAAAAGGAACAGGCCTGATTTTATGTTTTGTTTCTGTTGTGTGTGGCCAGCTCAGCTGGCTTATACTTTTGTTTTGTATTTGTTTATTTTACTATTAAAACGTTCAAATGTTCGCCGGTTCCAGCCTCCTTCTTCCCACAACAACGAACCCCGTTACATTGGCAAACTCATTAGTGAATTACTCGTTTGTATTTCTTTCTATATGGTGAATTATTGCATGATACCTGGATGTTCAGTCAGGCGAAACTAGGATGGTTCACATCACAACACAAACGTCCGTGTGGTCGTCTGATTCAGAGATTTCGTCCAGGAGAAATTGCGATCGTTGAAATTCTCTGCAGCAGACGGACTCTATCTGTGTCCGTAGCGCACAGCGAGAGCACACGCACCAGCAGCCCGCCTCAGCTCGACCCAGTCCGGGCTCCTCGTCCGCGACAGGCAGCCGCCTCCTGATCCTCCATCAGCCTCAGCTGCTCTTCACTATATTGCGGCTCGTAAAGATAGCCACGAACAGCGGATTCGAGCAGCAGAATTTCAAAATCCTCTATTCCATATCATGTTTAGTTTCTTCCGTCATTGTCGTAACTTCCTATATCCACAGCGCTTGTTAGCTTAGCTTATAAACAAGATGGCTGATATTGCTTTCAGTATCTGCAAGTGAAGTCCCACCCACTGATCTGTGATAGCTCTGTTAGCGCATTAGGCACAACCCCCTATGGGCGGGTTTGAAAGGGTGGGAATTTGTGCTTGTAGTCTATACAGAAATCCCCCCTTTTTACACTTCCTCCTACAATGACGTCAAATGACGATTTTAGCGTCATTGTAGGAGGAAGTGAAAAAGGTAAATAGTAGATTTCTCTCGTCTCAGGGGAAAATGAAAGAATGTTGCACGACCATTCAATAGTATGACTGGTTGTCTAACAATGGACCTCTTAATGCAAATGGGTGGAGTGGCCCTTTAAGACATACAGTGATATGAAAGACCAACCTTGCACCTTATTGGGGATGTAGGCTGTAGCCTACTATATAGGCTACAGGCAAGAAGATGGACTCAGATTATAAACTTTACGCGCAAAGTTTCATGCTGAGCGTTTCGTGATATACTGGCATAAAATCAACACTTGATCAATTAATACTAACACTTTCTATTCTATTCCCTCTCTCTCTTTCTCTCTCTCTCTCTCTCTCTCTCTCTCTCTCTCTCTCTCTCTCTCTATATATATATATATATATATATATATATATATATATATATATTGCTTGACATTGGACATTCGCACATTTAGGGACCGTCTCTAAAGTTGCATACAACATTGGCATGCACGTTTCTAACTTCAATAGCAAACTTAAATTTATTTGAATAAATATCAAAAATCCAAAGGGTTCACATTATGCCTGACACTACATGAACACTTTACAGTTGGTTTTATGACTGTAAGTCGTTCTATTCAAATGCTATTGAACTTAGAAACGTGTATACCAAAGTCGTATAATTTTTAGAGACGGTCCCTAAATGTGCGAATGTCCAACATCAAGCCAACTTTATGCCAGTCTATCACTGGGAAACGCTCAGCTGTGCGCGTTATTCTGAGTCCATCTGCTTGCCTGTGAGTTTGGACTTTTACATCAATACTCCATTAAGCTACGTTAAGCGTTGTATATGTCCAGCAGGGGAATCCTGAAGTATTGAGGGAAACCCTAATAGCCTGCATGCAGCACATCGCCACAATATAAAGTTAAGGCAACTAAACAACCAAGAGAAATATCTGTCAACCTCAAAAATTTAACATTGGATCTGTATATCCGCATCGGGGAATAACATTATGATCTCGTTCACGGTAGAGAAATATGCATGTAGGCTACACAGGAAAAGTAACGGTGAAGGCACCGAATTTAACAAAAACAGCCGTCATAATAATCACAAATAAACTTACATTGCTGTAAATGAGTTTTATGAATGAATGACTTGCTCTAATTTTGCTGGTCTTCGTCAACAACAAGAGCTTTTGCACCATCTGATGGTGAGGTCGAAAACAGCACATGGAGAGTATGCTCGGCAATCTTCTGCTTTTCCTGCAGTTCCTGGACGTCAATGTTGATTTTACTGTCGAATTTGAACCACTGAATTTGTAGAAGCGAATTTGCAAAGCGAAATAAAATGGACCGAAAATTGCCTGTTGAATATTATAGGTTGTATTTTTAAACAGTTAGAATATGTTGGAAGTGAAATATGAAGGGTGAATATGGATTATTGAATTTTTAATAATGAAAATGTGTTTGAAATGTTTTTAATTGAAATATTCACAGCTTAAATTTGAATTGAATTTCAGCCCATAAAAATGCAAGCCCTAAAAATACAATGCATTAAAATGCAAGCATGGTTAATGCAATGCCTATTTTTTTTTCAAGTAGTGCAATGCAACAGGCTTTTTATTTCAAAAACATTTGACATTATTTTACTTCCATAGAGGTCTGTCATCTATCAAGTTAACTTTGACCAGAAATGCATTTTAAGTTCATGGATAAACTCTTAACAGCATGATGCTATGCCAAGGACACATCACAAGATGCTAACGGGACCCTCACTCAGATGTAATTACTGCAGTAATCAAGCTTTTGGATTTACATGGATTCCAGCAGCCTTTACTGAGGTTTGGCCGGTAATATTTGTCGACCTCTATTGTGTTGTTGGCTCGACAACATAGTGTTATTGTACAAGGTTAGGTTAAGAGTTTTTGATTTGTTACTGCTTTTTTTCTTCTTCAAATATTTAAATCTATAAAATGTTTGTCCCTCCTAGACAGCTCAATCTGCATCACTCTGTGCTGCTTTGTTATAGCTTACATAGCTTACAGTCAAAAATTGTACATCGGTGGAATTTGATTGTATGTCCATGCAAATCTTTCAAACTATGTTGACCAAACTTGGCACAGACCCACAGGCTATTTGACATAGCATTTTATCTTACTTGTTACTTGTTTTTCCTGTAGTGGACAATCAATCATTCAAACCAAATGAATATGAATATAAATACTTTATTTATTTGTTGTTATTATTATTATTAATTACAATAATAATAATGATAATAATAATAATAATATGTGCTCAAGTATTTAAACTACGCAAGGATAGTGAACGGTTGTGATAGTGATAGTTACTATGTGCCAGGTCAATAAGATGACCTTTCATTCATAAGTGATATAATTTAATGCTAGGTTTAAAAAAATGTTAGTTTGTCGTCATATTTTAGGCTTTCCAATATCTTTTGATCAATGAATTTCTATTACTTTCAGTCATTCAAAATTACAAACATTTCAAGACACTGAGAATATATATAGAATCAACCATTTAAAAGGAGCTCAACCTACAGACAAGGAGTGTGCATGTGCTGACCTGAGCCACGTTGAGCGTGGTGGACACCTTCTCCATCTTGGCCTCCACCGTCCGGAAGCTGAATGCTCTCTCTAGCACAAACTGTTCAATGCCTAGCAGCTCACACATCTCCTTGAGGTCTGGGACAGGAAATGCAAAAGAAACCCAGGCAGATCAGATTAAAGAACTATTTATGGATAGACTAGACAGTGCTTCATTTCATTTAAACAAATTAGGCAATTTTAACCTACGCGTCTTTAATACAGAAAAAAAAAACTCAATTTAGTGTAATAATGTCTTTAAAATGTAAAGCTACAGTCATTCTTATCAAAGGCTTCTCCTAGAGTCTAGAGGTCAAGGTTTAGACTGATACATGTTAAGACCCTTTCAAGCAGTTTAAGCTATAGAGTATTTTAAAAGTGTTTCTTTTTTGATAGGATCTGAACATCAGGTACACCCACCCCACACCCGCTCAATCTGCGTCATTTCAGCCCATTGCTATCAGGTCAAAAGGACAGAGGAAAGCACATTACTGCTAAAGGGTTTAAGCACAGCAGACAAACCAGACGCTGTAGTATGTACCATTTACATACTGGTGTTGACATAAGACTGTGACGTTTAGTCTGGGACGGCCACTGCCCTGGCCATAGGAAACTACAGTACTAGAACAACCAGTGACAAACAACCCTCATATGCAGTGCATTTACAGTATTAGAGTAGTTGACAAATTTGTTTCCCATGTAAATTATATTTAGACTTAAGTATTTAAGTCACACTTAAAAAAGCATGAATGTCACAGCTTTGTATGAAAAATGCTGCTAGAGTTTTTCTTAAAACTAATTTCTAAGAAACTGGTTCCAAAGTCATTTTAGTGACACTTTTATTTGCACTGTTTCCGGGAAAGTAAATATTTTAGGCCAGTAAAAGTGTTAGGATTATTTTAAATGACCTTTTTTGCCTTCATTTGTCCATTTAACAGAGGTAAACGGAATGTTTAATAATTAAAGAGGAATTGTAAAATGGTTTAAGATTAATTCCGGCATATAACAGGACACCTCTGTCACTGATTTAAATATAATATCTACCCTCATCTGACTTTACAATTTTTTTTAATCGTTAGCTTATGCATGCATGCTAAAAGCTGCAAGGGTTATTTGGTTAAGTACCCATGTGGTTGGTGTTGATTAACTATACTATCAACTGCAAGCTATTACTGTAAATATCTCCTAACAGATCAGTAGATGGCAGTAGTGAAGGCCTGTTATATGCAGTACAAGACAACAGTAAATGCTGTTTCACAATTAATACTAATATGATTTTCCATGCAAGCAAATTTTTAAATCATTATGTCTAATACTGATTGTGATGTTTGATCATCCACATATAAAAGTTTCTTGGAAAGTGTACTTTCTTTTACAAATCAGAGTTTAAAAAAAGGTGGGCTTTTAGTTGTACAATATCTAACCAGGTCTCCTAAAAAGCTTTTGGATAGGCAATGCTTTCTGACAGAGCCCAGAACTCACCGTTCTTATCCTTCACTCGACTCTCATCGAACTCGTTGACGCGAGACTCTGGTTTGAACTCTATATTTCCCAGCTTGAGAACGGCAGCCACCAGCTCAAGTATTGACTGAACCTCATCCTCCATGAAGCCCACAATTTGCATTGCATTCTGGGAACACAGAAGAGAAAATAATTTTAATCAATAGTGGTCTGCTGATGGACATTTAACATGGCAGTACATAGTGGTTTCTGTTAAGTGATTGACTGGCCCATGATCACACCACTAATGGACAGCCTGAGGGTGTTGAACAATCTAGAGGAAAAACTAATGACAGAGATTTCCATCACACCACCGGCTGTCAAAGAGAAAAGATTGAGCATTGGAGGTGGTCTTAATAATAAATTGTTTACATTCGACACCTTAAAGGGAAAGAAATAAGAAATTATATTTGAAAGAAAATGAATAATTTTAGGACTAATAATTTCCTTGACAATAAGCAACCCAAACTTCTCATTACTCAATAAATATATATATTTTTTAAATGTAATGCATGTGGATGTTTCACTCATTTATGTGTAATTCATTATTGATTTGATGTTGGGATAAAATATGACCTGAGATTTATCCTAGTATTGTTATACTTTATTGACATTTTACAGTATATTTAGTATTTCACCAACAGAATCATAAGCAGCTTATGATTTCTCATGCTGCTTGTGCTTCAATAGATTGTGTCAATATTTGTTCTTGTGATGCCATAAATTACATTTGAAATGAAATGGAATCGCTGATAATGAACGTGCAAAAGCAGTTCATTAGCAAAGTCAATGGTCTAAAGGCCAGAGATAACAGTGAGTGAGCTGTAAAGGCCTCAAACCTGACGCAGCTCAAAGGGAATGAAAATCTAAATACATTATCCTTACAGAGTGGAGAAACTCTTCATTAATGTTTTCATGTTAATAAGACAGGCATGCCATGTCTCTAAGAATGAAAGTTCTGCTGAGTTTTGTATATTATTTACAGCCTAGCATAAATAGCAACCATCCTCCCTTGTGGAAGTGTTTACTGTCTCCTACACACAAAGCCTTATTTATGCTTAACCTTATAAACTGCAACTGTCTACACTGCAAAAAGCATGTTTCCAATTAATTGGATTTGACTCCCCAGGCAAGGGGTTAAAAGACAAAGCCAGAGGCCCAGCACATGCTGAGTTAGGGTGTTCTGATGTCAGCATTGGAGCTTGGCTTAGACATATTGTTCATCAGAACTGCACTGCATTGTCTGATACAGTGCTGGATTCTGAACAGTTTAATGTGGGCTGCATTGTTTGCTGGGACACAAACACTACAGTGATTCAAATGTAATGTTATGAAACGATGAGAATAATTTTTGTACGCAAAAAAACAAACAAAAATTAAGACTTTATTCAACAATTTCTTCTCTTCTGCGTTCTGACGTGGAACCCGGGAAGCGCTGTACTGTGTTTACAATGCGAATAGTGTAGGCGATCTGACACAGAAGAGAAGAAATAGTTGAATAAAGTCGTTTTATTAATTTTTTTTGTGCACAAAATGTATTCTTGTTGCTAAATCAAACTAAATAACTTGTAGCTATTACTAATCTTTTAAAAATGCACATCATTTGTTATAAATTTGTCTGGGAAATACATTTTTAAATGTTAATAAAACCATGTTTTGTATGTCAGAAACCGAGTATATGTTTAAAAAATAATAATACCATAATAATTTCTGTCCCAGGCCAGCCGAAAATAATCTTATTGTCAAGCCCTACATGACCATCTTCACAAAAAATAAATATGCATGAGAGATGGAAAGAAAAACAGAAGCACTGATTTCTATTTGCAAAAGTCAGCTAAGAGCAGGTGGAATTCCCCCTTAAATGAACCTCCCAGTCTTTAAGTAGTAGAGGCTTGAACGAAGCTCAAATTACATAATGCCACAAGGCAAAGTGTCTTGCTCGGATCAAACTCCACCTCAGTGGGGTAAAGGACGATATTATCCAGTTAAGCTGAGGAGATAAGGTGCTTTGCTAACCTCTCATCATACAGGGTGCCATGGATCATAGTTAATCCAAAGACAGTCTGAACCAATCTCTCACATGCTATAATGTGTTTAGGAACCAGCTACTGTATGATAGACTTGAAAGCAAACTCACTCTGACTGTTCTGAAACTGGCAGCATCGTCCAATCCATTGACTGTTGCCGAATCCAAGCTAAGGTAGTTGTATTTGCTGAAGTCTCTGTCCAGCTTCAGTTTTTCTGAAAGAAAAAATGCAATTATAGTGCCCTTTAAGGCAATTCAGTTCACTTGACAACAATCTTCGATAACTGAGCACTGTTATTTCTCCCAGTTGTTTTCCTATGAGTGGTCCATCTTTCCGTTTTACTGTCTTTGGTTTTGTCAAAGATTTCTGTCTATGTATTAGTCATTTCATAAGACCCAGTTAAAATCAGATTATGTTACATCTATGTGGTTTTCTGTCCAGCTCACCCCTTTGATGCCTGAAATCAAAAGTCTGTTATTGTGTTCTCTTTTATTAAAAATGTCAGACAATGGCATGGTCCAACGTGGTGTGAACCCCAACCCCCGCCCCATATAGTGCATCCAGAACACACATGTAATCAAAATAAAATGCAAGTAGTCTCTTACTAAGCAAGTCATCTGATGCTCCAGAAAGCAGCTGGTAGAAGATGTGGAAATTCCTCTCGCCCCTGGTCTGCTTTACCACACGGGATTTCTCCAAGAGATCTGTGAAAGGGAAATATCAAAACGCAAAACAGTTCATGTGCAACCAGAGATGACAACAGCTGGGGGTGTTATCCCCAAGTAAAACTTAGCTATTGGCAACAGACAATTCTCCAGTAGTTTTAGAGGAAAACAAAGGTGTTTTCCTGTTTACATTAGAATGAATATTTAGGTATCCACGGCGAAGCTTTCATTGTTCATTGTATTTAGATTGAGACAGGAAGTCTCACAGGAGATATTCATCTGTAGGAGGAGGGACATGTCACACCACCCACGCTCCATCCAGATGTTTGTCAAGTAGAAAACAGCAGCATCAGCCCAAAGCCTTGATTATCTTATCAACCACATTTATTAGGTTGATATGAGAGAAGACAAGACATGGAGCATTGTTTATCTGCAACTACAAAACCGGGGCTGAAGGCGTAACTGTTAGTAAGTCAGACCTTTTGTTTCAAACATCAGAAACATCATTAGATTGTCATTTAGGTCTAGTGACACGACACCCCTGTATGTGATGGAGTGAAGTAGAGAAATCACAACAGCCACAATAAGAGAATAGATTGATTCTCTCACATGGATGGTGACGCACTAACCGATCGACTAGTCACTCAAACTGCTGTACTATATACTGTAGGTCACAAACTCTCCTCAAATCAATTAGCTAATTGTGTCAATGGACCGTGTCAACAGTTACAGGAAGTTGCTGTGGTATAACAAACTTTGGTTGATTAATTATCACTCAATGCCAAGTGGTAGCACTTTTGTTTCCATTTAAAGATTTTAAGGTCACTTGTCACAGTGGAAAAATTTGATTTTTGACCAGATAAACGTAGCTATAGTTTAGAAATGAACTGTTATGCCAGCAATTATTTATTAGGTTAGTTTACATAAAAGAAAGGCTAATGATTTCATGTTAAAATCTATATTAATGTATTAGACAAATTACAAATTTTAGGTCCTGCAACTGGTCACCATTCCTCATCATTTCAACAACCCATTAATTTGAGACTATAAATGAACCAATTGCATGAGAAAACCTTGAGCTAAATGAACCACTGGCTTCAACAGTCAAGAGTATGTGTGCCAAACCAACTAGACTGCTGGTCTGGATTTGGATTTGCAGAGAGACAGGCTCAAGGGGATATTACAGTAACCGTTTGCTTGCTATGCTACTACAAAATAAGGACACACTCTGGATGGTTTGTGTGTGTGTGTATGTATAAAATGCACCTCTCTGTGAGCACACTGCTAAAAGCAAGAGTAAAGACAGGGCCACTTGTATACAATACTTAAAGAAACAGATGCCCAGAAATGAAACATCTGTCATCATTTATTCTCCCTCAGACTTTCTTCCAGAAAACAGAGAAATTCTCAAGAATGTTAATGCAGTTCTTTTCCATAAAGCAACAGTTCATGGTAACCACAGCAACCATAAAAGTAGTTTACATTCCATATGTACTACTGTTCAAATGTCTTTTATGCTCACCAAGTATGCATTAACTTGATTAAAAGTACATGAACAAAAACAATTGGTTCTAGTTGTATTTTCACTTCAGCC
This sequence comes from Siphateles boraxobius, assembly GCF_051911475.1. Lineage (NCBI taxonomy): Eukaryota > Metazoa > Chordata > Actinopteri > Cypriniformes > Leuciscidae > Siphateles > Siphateles boraxobius. The sequence goes on from NW_027509197.1 coordinate 5,808,136, forward strand.
TGGTACGGCACGATTACAAGCCATTATAGTCCTATGATTTTCAGCATGGTTGGCTACAGTTTGTAATGTGCTATTTGAGCAAAGTAAACAAGTTAATGATAAAATTAAAAGAAATATCTGATCATCCTCCATAACACCGTCACCATTTACATCTCATACAATCTGTAAACTCTTGTGATACCAAGGCAATGCATTTTTTATTACATTCCAAAAAGCTCTGTTATCAGTCCCATGGTGGAAAAACAAACCATATCCGTGTCTGGCCTGATCGGCATGGAGTGGAATGGTTAAGCAACGAGGACGGTGGAAAAGTGGTTATAGTCACAAACTGTCGCTGCTCAAACATTTTTCCAGCTTTCTTCCTTTTGTATTTAAAAAAAACAAAACAGCATAAAGGCTTGGAACAACATGAGGGTGACTAAATAATGACAGATTTGGGGTGAACTATTCATTTATTCCTCCTTGGGAACGATTACAGGGACACACTACGGTCTCTGCCTTATAATTATACTCACAATTACTGATGACTCCACCAATGGGGTCTCCTTTGAAGTCAAACTCGATATCCATGTACTTCCCCTGTAGAAATAGAAGAAATTGTTAGCACATCCCATAAAATGTGCATGGTGTGTTGATGACATGGTTCTTTTATGTTGTTTAACAGGGCCTTCTAGTGCAGTCAAAATAAGATATGATCAAGTTGTTAAGGTCTAAGAAGTGTGTCCCTCCCCTATGGTGACACTTCAAGGCCTTTAGGACTAATGGAAGGCTTGCTGTGGAGAACCACGTGGCTCTTCAGTGGTTTCTGATGGTAGGAAAAGACGCATGACAACGAGGGCAGTGATCACTGCAAATAGGGCTGAAATTTGAGCCTTCCGTGAGGCAGATGGGAAAAAAAAGACTTTCCCTCTAAGCGTAGTTAATTCTCCAAGCACAGGCCTGTTCAGAACACACGCTGCCAATCATACATAGATTTGCAATGGAGTAATGGACTACTGTGAGAGAAAAGGCTTTTTTTTCTCCGCTGCTGTAATGGTAAAATCAACTTTTTTTTTTGTCTTTCTGTCCCTGTACACGATTTGGGAAAGGAACAGTAAGCCCAGTGTCTCTGGAGCCAGTAAAAATGTTCCCTCTTTATTTATATCCAACAGCACTTCTAAAGGAAACTGGGTTAGAGGCTAATGGATAAACCTGAAAATCCTCTGCCAACACAGGAAGTAAAAGCTGAAAATTACTTTGAGAAAAGTTATAACACAGAGATTGTTGTTGAAGACTGTTGAGACTGTTGAAAAATGATATGATAAAATGGTGCTTGAGATAAATGTTAACATGGCATCTATAGGGCAGCATCCTAACCAGTCCACAACTGTTTGTGCCACATATATAGACTTCCAAAAGAGCTTGGTGATTAGATGTTGCTAAGTATATATAACCTCTGTTAAAAAAAGCGGACTTAATTGTATTGAATGTGTACATGTAGTTTACTTCAAAACTTAAATATTTGAAATTGCACTTGCCATTAATATAATAATGAAATAAAATGCCACTTAAGTGTACTCTGTATACTTTTTGTTAACACTTAAAAACACTTTTAAAAAAGTACACTTTGGAATAATTTCAAAAAAAGTTTTACTTTTTAAATCATTCAAGTTTCAAGTTTAATTTATTTATGAAGCACATTTAAAACAACCTTGGTTGACCATTGGTTGAAATGCTGTACAACATTGCCTACGTGTAATACCAAAATTAAAATAAACATTCACAAAACATTAAAAGATGTTTTCAAAAGACTTTTAAACTCAGACACTTTAGTTGCTGTTCTGATAGAGAGTGGCAGTTTGTTCCATAGCTTGGGGCCAGCTACTGCAAAGGCTCTTTGCATTTTAGTCTGGATCTGGGTACTCGTAGTAGATGACTGGTCTGTAATCTAAGCAATCTGACTGGATTGTGTTCAGTAAACTACTCTGAGAGGTACTGAGGAGCGAGATTGTTTAACGATTTGTATACGAACAACAAAATTTTGAATTCAATACGAAAATGAATAGGTAGCCAGTGCAATGAACATAAAATGGGCATAATGGGGTCCCGTTTGTGCCTGCCCGTGTGCAAACGGGCACCAGCGTTTTGGACCAGTTGAAGTCTATGAATAGATGAGACAGGCAGCCCATGATACAGCGAATTGCAGTAATCAAGCCGTGATGAAATAAAAGCATGAATTACAATCTCAAAACTCTTCCTACTTAGGATGGGTTTGACTTTCGCTAATCTTCTAAAGTGGTAAACGCTGGAACTGACAACATTGACAAATCATTGTTTTAATAATCCTTTGTTGTTCTTTAAAGTACACTTATATTGATGCGTTATGATTATTTTAATTTAGATAACACAATTACAAAATTGTAATGATGTTGCAATTTAGTACAATTATATTTAAATGCATAACATACAAATTTTAATATAAATTTCATTAACCCTTAAACAAGCAATGCACACCACAGAATACATACTCTAATCTCTTGTAACAGGCATGAGAAATACTTTTTCATCCAATTATGTTATCATTATCATATTGGTGTCTGTTTGGAGTATGCGGGTCAAATGATTGGTTCGAATTTTCAGTGGACATTTTGACAGTTTGACCTAAAGCCGTTCATGTCCACCAATGGAGCTGGAAATTCTGACTTTGTAAAAAGTAGGCATATATTAATCGTACCTTTATACAGCAAAAAGTTTAAAAAGTAGGCATATATTAATCTACCTTTATTCAGCAAAAAATGCAAAACAACTGCTGATTTTAAATTTTGAACACTTTACGATGTTGAAAAAGAAAAGTCATATGTTGCTCATGCTGTTATTTACCTGATCCCCTGAGATACGTTGCTAGATTAGGGTAAGAAAATGGAATTATCCACAGCACTCACAACAATGAGTGGTGTCTTAATGTAAACTGGCACCCCTGTACAGGTCATTGCATTGTTACGCATTCTGGGGTGACAGGTGAGGGTGGGAGCAGTCGAAATCTCGTTCCAGGACCAGGGCCCTTAGGGAAGATCCTTATTGGCCGTAGAATCGTGTATGCTTCAATTCTAGGAAAATGTCATACATGCAGTATATTTTGAATATAAAAAAGATTTTGTTGCATAAAATAAATCAGAAATATTGCTGACTTTGTCTTTTTTATGCGGTAATAGGGCAACGCATCCTTGGAAATCCAAACAATATTAAATATTTTAAGAATTAAGTTTCACTTAAATCTAGATATGAAACGTGACAAATGATTTTTTGCTGATCATTTTCCACTCTTGCCTGTTTAAGGTTAAAGTATATTTAAGTTTACAGAAAACTATAATGAAATTATATAAAGATTAACTTAAGTTCTACTTAAGGGGATCCAAAAAATATTCAGCTAAATGCATTTAATATACATTTAAACTAAAGTAAATTTTAACTAAAATGCAATTAACATGCAATTTAGTGTCCGAAAACATTACATTCAGTTCACACTCACTGTATATTCTTAAATATATTTTATTTTATTTTATATCTTGTATATTATTTCGGTAGTAAATGGTGAAACTACCATAGACTGTAACCGACATTTCCCACACCTGAGCAAACATCTTGGATCTATTGTTTGCCGCTATGCATTATGGAATAGCCTTTGACAAAGGATGCACTGCTGCCTTTAAAATCCAAAATGAAACCATTTAGGAGGCATCATAATCATGTAACTGTATTTGTGTTGGGATTTGGGAGTGTGCCTATGATGCCTCAAACTCACTAGGTTTTGAAACAAAGCCACAAAAATAAATGGTTATGTAACACTGATGGTTTCATGTGGGTGATGCAAGAGCCAGTAAGTGTGCTCAAACTAATTTTTGTGCATTTTGACCCATGATCAACAACAACAACAACATTATTGACTCAACACTGGTTTGTTTACCCTGTTATGTATATTAAACAGCACCTCTGTTGAACCACTGAAAGCACACGCTGGACAATTCTGTGTGGTCTGACCTCTGTAAGTACACACTCTATAGCTCAGTGTATGTTTATTTAGTGTGGTCAGGCCGTGATAGACAGCTAAAAAAATGCCAACTGTCAAAGAGCCACAACATCAAACATATTTGCATAAATGGTTGTGTTGAGTGGCATTGTTGAGTGGCATTTCTCTCTTCAGGAAAGAAAATCATAGTAAAACAAGCAGAACAGAGTCAAAGGCATCTGGAGTTGGTTGCCAGAGAGGTTACACAGGGTTCTGTTTGAATCCCGCTGTATGAACAAGCACGAACACCAATCACTCTACTGTTTTTGTGTGTCAGAATAGACATATAGGTCAATAAGAAGAGGAACACAAAGCAAAGTGGTACTGCAAAAGGAGACCGGCGGAAAAACAAAGCAAAACCAAACTCCCAAGAAAAGAATTGATAAGAGAGAACACTTTAGGGGTGGGCTGACAAAGCAATAGAATAATTTGCCCATTGTTTAGATCAATGATCTAAAGTCCATGTTGATCTAATCTAAAGCAAACATGCGCTAAAGGGAGGAGCAGAATCAAAACAGTCGTAAAATATTCTTCCTGGTAGAAGAAATAGATACTCACAAATCGAGACGAGTTGTCATTCCTCACGGTTTTGGCGTTACCAAAAGCTGCAGTGGAAAAAACATGCTATGAGTTAGTCATGCCATATTCATTCAGCACTAAATTTCTACTTTGACTGATGTCATCTGGTGGAAAAATTATCCTGAATCCTCTCAGCTATCTTTCATCATATTCATGAAACATAAAATAATTAGAAGGCTAATAACAGGAACAATTCCACATGTCCATCATCAATTTTGTCCATTATAGAACAGTATGAGTGTATGTGTATTGTAGTTAACTGTGATGGACACTGAATGGAATTTACATTTGGCAGACACTTTAATCTGAAGTGAATTTCATTGCGTTTACGGTTTACATTTTATCAGTTCATGCATTCCCTGGGATTTGAACCCATGGCCTTGGCATTGGCATGCCTGTTTAAGCTTCAAGATGGCACCCCAACAAATTAAAGTATTTTGTGTATTCAGATTAAAAAAACAATGGCTACATTTAGAAAAGCATACTAATATATTACTGCAGTACTGCGTTCAGTATGCAAACGTTCTGCATGCAAGGAACATTCAGATTACCTACAGCAATACCTTTGCAGTATACAAAACAGCACATTGCACAGAATACTGTATCCCACAATGCATCCTTCCATTTCAGTGACAAATAAACTTTGAAATAATTCTCAAATTAGATTAAGTTGATAACTTTGAAAATGGCACAGTGGGACAGTTGGTCCCTGGTCTAGTTGATGAAATATAGATAAGTAGGCCTATAGCAAGAACAAGTGTCTATAACAACAACTTTATAAACTGTACAGAGTCTTTTTAGATTTTGTTTATTTTCTGTGACTTTCTTAGGCCTGGTAAACTTTAAAATTCCCTGAAAGTTATCCATGACCATGGGACTTCTGCATACAAGAACTGCCTCATTTCTTTCAAATCTATTTTGTTTTCCAATGAACCACTATTTGTTTTGCTGCTTTGCAAATAAGTAAACAGTTTCTTTTATTTCAGTTTTTTCTTTTATTTAAGAACATTTTCGAAATTTAAATAACATTTTACCACTATAAAGAACCTTTTGTGCAATGAAAGGGTTCCATGGATGTTAAAGGTTCTTCATAGAACCATAGATCCTAATAACGTTCATTTATTTTTAAGTGTAACATGTCCCTCATTAAATATAATGAATTTTTTTATTTTCCTTCTGAACGCCATCTCCTCATAGTATAACCTACATACACAGAAAGTCTATGGTAGAGAAACATGCAGCAGGAAATGTGCAGGACCCCCAGTGTGGGGCTCATTACTTCCAGCAGCTAAACTCTCCCAGATGTGGGGCTTCACTCTGCTCGGCGTCCTGCTGCCAAGAAGCACTGGGCATTCCTGCTCCATCTCCATCTCATTGCTTATGGGCATTTCCTGTTCATGGCCCCACATAAAAACACAGCTGTCTGATTGCCAACAGGGACCAGGGAGCTTTTGGCCCATTAGTAGGGGTAGGATTATGGGAAAATCCAAATGATATACGTCTCAAATTATCTTGCTTTCAAACTCGCCTTCAAGAATCTGAAAGATCTGCCACTCAGCTTGCCTTTAACTGACCTCCAGAACATCTGATGTATGTTTAAAAGGACAAGGGACCTAAACATCCTAAAGGTGTGACAATTGGTACAAAATCAAAAGAAACGGAAAACTCACCCTCAAGCACAGGATTGGACTGAAGCAGCTGCTCCTTCACTTTGTTCACCTCCTGGCCCTTCCCACACACTGCCGCCACATATGACATCACAAACTTACTGGCCTCTGAAAAACAGACCACAGGAGAATGAGGTCAGAATCAGGGGTCATCTTCGAGACAAGACCTCACCTTCAAAAATCCCCTTTACATCAACTCTGCCCATCCTACAGGGATAAAACGCCTTTCCCATTCAAACTCCCCCATTCCTTTAAAGCAAACCATGAGATCAACTGTTTAAAGAGTCTTCAACATTCCATTGAGCTGGTGCTATTATTTATAAAGAGATGACAGAACAACTCAAATTTAGGGGAATGCTTGGGCATCAATGTCCAGTATGCCTAAAAAACAAAAATAAAATAATATATGGAAGATATAAAAATTATTTAAGTTTGTTAGATATTAAGTCAGATTTATTTCCGTAAATCAGTTGAAAATATCGGTTTAAAACTTATTCACTGATTTGTTTGCATCCTCATTCGAAAATGTCAACGGAAGTCCCAGTGTGCCTTTACAAATATAATAAAATATATGTTGTCAAATATTGCTGCATATTATTAAATTGGTGAATATAAATGAAAATGGTTAAATTTTACTTCCTTTAGTTCATTTCATAAAAAAACAAAAAAAACATGTGAAAATTATTTTCAACTATTTGTTTAAAATTGTTTTAGTTTTTACATGAAATGATTTAAATCTACTTGGCACAATTGGCTGTTTAAGATTTATCTTGTTCAACACTTAATGACTTTCCCATGTCTGGACCTATGAGAGCAGTGACTTACACACAGAAGTGCTGATATGAAATGTTTTCTGAAGGGAAGGACGCCCACTTATGTTTTAGAGATGTACAGTTTTTTTTGGACTCTGCTCAATTCACAGGACTTAGACTATGAAACATTTTGATCAAATCAAATACATAGGAGATAGAGTGATAATCAAGCAGACAGAAAATAACACCATAACTCCTCATTTCATATAGCTTAAGCATGGATCCTGAATATGGAATAGGAGGGTCCAATTTAATTTATTTCTGAGCTGTGGTAGATTTTCATTAGTACAGAAGAACATTTCGAAATTAACAGTCACCTTGACTAACAGTCAATGTTTTTCATCAGCCCTTGCTCTGTAGTATGTAGTGCGTGGATTACCACAATCCCCATTTATCTCATTGCCTTGACTGTTGGACATCCTGGATTTGAATGGTTGGCACAGTAAGATGGTCATTTTAAAACAAGTCCAGTTATGCACTGCTAAACAGCTGTGGTTTTGTAAAATTACAAGATAACTTCTTTCAAACGAACATGACAGAGTTGAGCTGACATTAAAAGAACTCAAGCAAAAGTACAGTCAAAAGAGCACTATACTACACCTGCTAGCCAGATGAACACTTGAAAAAAAACTACAATAAAAGTGTGTATTTTATTTTCCCAATATTATTATTTTCCTCTATATAATATGCATGTTGAGCAAGTCATTAATTCCTCGATCATCTCTATTTTCTGTAATGCAAATTATACTTATTTTAAAGATGGATAGGCAGGCACAACTTTATTTTCAACAATTTTCCATTCTAAACACAAAGAAAAATTATGTGATGTCTCAAAAGGGAGAATATGAGATGGTATCCATATGTAAACACTGAATGGGAGCCAAATTAAGGCGTCAAATACATTTATGATTGGACCATAAATTATAAGGAACACAGCACCTGTTACCCATTTGTAGATCTTGATCCATTTCCCAACACAGGATGAACAGTTTGACACAAGAAGAGTTAGTCCTCTAAACTAATTTAATCCAAGATATTACTTTAGATTGCAGATTAGTCCAACTTGCATAACAATTTTACTGTTGATCTATCCAGAATCTATGACATACAGTTTTCTCTCTACTTATCCCACAAAGACAATGCAATGGAACTACTGTAAAATGTAATAGAAGCAAGCTAGCAACAGTGCATTATGGGTGAATCATCCTTTGACGGCATTGTTAAAGATGAATTGGAGAGAATTTAGGAATGAGTGGATTAAAAGAATGAGCATGAGGGAACAGGAAATGACATCACATGGTTATAAAATCCTATATTAAGAAAGTAATTAGTATCACAATACTGAAAATAATGTAAAGTTAGCAGCATCACTACTGTTATAAAGCTCCAACTCCTCCTAGACTTTTCAAGCTAAAACTACCAAACTCAGACTAGACCTTTAGACTGTTCTTACTTATTGTGTTATGTCTTTTCTAACTGATTTTATCCATCCATCCATCCATCTGACAGTATTGCCTTTAAACCCATTAAATTTTAAGCTATAAAACCACTTCAAACTTAACAAAAATGAAAACCTTTCAAAGCTTTTAAAGCTTCAAGCATTCTGGTCAGGCTTTCTCAAGCCAACTTTAAAGTTTGTCTCAACAAACTTTTTTTATCTAGTTTGTTACTGATTAGCTTGATTCGAGTGTAAGTATTTTCAGTGGTCTTACCCGTCTTTCCTGCCCCGCTCTCTCCAGTGATGAGAATGCACTGGTCTTTATCTTGATCCCGCAGGGACCGGTAGGCCTCATCTGCCAGAGCATAACTGAAAAGAGAGAGAATATTCAGGCTTTAAGAGTAAATTGAAAAGCAAAGCAAAGCTTGCATTTGCAATTAGGCACCTGTCTTCAGTCTTCTGCTGAATCTGTACCATATCAGCAATTACGTCAACCATCAAGACCTATTATTAACATACCAATCCTAAATCGAGAACACTTTTTGATATGCTCCAATAAGAGGACATGCAGTACAAGGTTTAGAGGTGGAAATTGCCAATGATGGCCACACACAAGGGATTCAATATGTTTAAAACCTGGACAACACTAGGACACATTTATTTTCAAATGGATTAGGGTAGTGGATTTTAAGACCCAGATTTTACATCGGACAACAAGTGGCGACACAAGACAGTACCAAAATTGCTATTCAAACATAAGTACACAAAAAATCTTTGCAATTACACTTTGAAATGTATTCATCTTGATAATGTTGCATGCAAATTATAAATTAAATGGCTAAAAATAGTAATCACTGCATCCAATAATTAACTGCACAACACACATTGTGCTCAAGCCATATTAAAAAGTTATTGCATTCATGATTTGGTTAAAGAAATAGTTCACTTAAAAATGAAAATTCTGTCATCATTTTCTCACCCTCAAGTTGTTTCAAACCAGTATGAATTTATTTCTTCTGCTGAACACAAAATATATTTTGATTTTTGAAGAATGTCGATAACTAAACAGTTGATGGAGCCCATTGACTTCCATCGGATTTTCTTTCCTACTATGGAAGTCAATGGGGTGCATCAACTGTCTGACATCCGACATTCTTCAAAAATATCTTCTTTTATGTTTAGCAAAAGAAAGAAATTCATACAGGTTTGAAACTAATTGAGGATGAGTAAATGATGACAGGATTTTAATTTTGGGGTGAACTATTCCCCAAATTTTTATTCTGCTGTGCACAACAACTCTACCACAACAGACCTGTGATCCATGTTTGGTCACAACCCTCCAGCAGTCTGTTGAATGATTTTGCTTTGCATCAAATTTTCTTTTTAATAATGGATGCATCAACAGTTGACAGCACTTGAGAAAATTCCTCAGACCAATTGCATTTGTTTTGTATGATTTCCTGATAGAAAAACAAACAGAAATATATCTTCTTAATTAATATATGCAGTTCGATTAATTCTACATAAATTCCAGGATGGTAAACAAAAGAAAAGTGGGTCATATTCTCCTAAAACCCAGTGAGCTCTGTAGCAGTGACGTAATTGTAGTTTGATAAGGGGAAAAGACAACAGCAGCAGTCTGTCAGTTCACATTTGTATGAGTGGGTTTTTGGCTGCTGTAGACACTAGGCGTAAACACATCCATTACTGACTGACACTCTCCAGACGGATGACCAGCTCTAAATAAATTGGCCTAAAAACAGTGCTAATTTCAACCCATTTTATTCTACCTCCCAGTTTCCTTCCAGACTGTACTTCTCAACAATCATTACTCAGGAATTTTCCAAAACCACCAGTAATAATAGGTCTTATTGTGAGGGAAATGCTGCATGTATTTCCCCTCCTCTAAAGGCTGATTTATACTTCTGCGTCGGACATACGCCGGAGCCTCTACGCCGTAGACTACGCATTGGTTTTAATTTATACTTCTGCGTCGTTGTCCGCGTTGACGCACGCAGAGGGAGCATGTGAAACCCGAGGGAGCGGTTTGAGCAGACCAATCACAGCGCTTGCGTCCGCGTAGAATTGACGCGTAAGTTCGACGCAGAAGTATAAATTGGGCTTAAGTCTAGATTTGTCAGGTTCACAAGTAGCTATAGTGGTATATCATAGTGTACAAAAGCTACAGAGCATTGATAAGGATTTCCAAGTTTGAATGGAATTGATGAAATACTATGCATGTTCTTAATGACCATGACAAAACTGCCTTATCTGATGTGGCATGCCATACATTAAAACATTTGAGAATTTCACTGGATTGCCCTAAAATATCAGGACGTACTCAACTCACAAAAAATGGTAAATAATGCAAGTAAATTAAATGTTAAGATACCATACAAACAACAACCATATTGCAATGCTTTGGCTTCAAAATCTTTCAAGTTGCCCAAATAGACAGCATTTTTAGGCATCGTAGGCTGTTCCAAAAGTGTCCAGGATGATTATGCTGCCTTCTACGATGCTTTAATATAGTCAAATCCAAAAGGCACTGTCATATTAGCAAATTTTGAGGGAAAAGAAGGTACATTTCCTTTATCAATAGTGTAATGATGCATGAAGCACCACTTACTCAGAGGTCGCTTCCAAACAAAGCAGCTTTATATTGGTCATCGCTGCGAATTCATACATTCAAAGCTTAAACATGAATCTGATGCGAAATATAATTGGGGAAACATCTCGTCTCGTGTGAAATTGTGTGGATCCACCTATTGTTTCACTGAATTTTATCTGCATAATTTTGTCGTACAAAGGCAAAAGTGACCACACTATAAGACGGCATGGCATGTAACCTTTGTTGCAGTCTTCAACAAACTCAATAATGAAAAAAAAAAATCAAATATGGTGGGAAAAGCAGGAGATTATAAGCAGGCTCCATTATAAACAATTCAATATCAAAAGTATAGATAACAAATAGTTCTATCGATTATTTTACCCAAGTATTTTTATTCTCGGAAGAACTGCATTGTTAGATTAGCAGCATGGTAAAGCTAAACTCTACTGCAATCAATTGAGAGTCTCCTTTAGGTTTCACATCAATAGTGATATTTGTATGGCACACAAAGTTGCTGCATATGTAGAGTGTTCCAAATCAGTAATGTATAAATTAGAAGTGTTTTTACTTGACTGCAATAACTAACTATTTCATACAAACTCCTATTGGTAGTCACTAGAGGTGTAAATCTTCACTAGCTTCACGATTATATTAGAGTATAAAATTATTCTCAATGCATCCCAATGAATCTTTTCCTAAAATTATTTTATTGATAATATTGACTAAATGAATAATCACAACATAGTTATTTTATCATTGTTGTTAAAAATAAGAACGATGCAAATAACAAACAGTAGAACAAATATAATATAAGAAACAAAATAAATTAAAGCGCTTTCTGGGTCGACATCTCATTCAGTAACATCAGGCAGTTTTGATTTAAATGCTGTTTAATGTTAGATGATCGCATCATTTTACATGTGCATAAACAATGCTTCGATTGATTGTTTATGCTGCTTCTTCGCCTGTTTTGATCCCGACATTCTCTATTCTTGCAGAAGATGCGTAATAGCGCACCATCTACCATCTAACAGTGAAAGCATGGATTACCAGTGAGGTCTTCTGCCGATTTTTGACTCCCTGCCAAATTATTACCCCCACTCCTTGTTGAAACCGCTACCTGAAAACGAAAGTAAAGACGGCAGTCCCTCACGGTCGACTGCCGCCACACATAATAAAACAAAACATTAAATTAAATAGTCCAGGCCTGGCATCACTCGATCTCCACTGTCGTCGCTCCTCCTTTATGCTGCCGCTTCTCCGTGAGCGATGAGAGACCAGTGCACGCCACATCAGCATACATACATATATCAGGTGCATACATCAGATACCCCCCCAACTGTTAAAGTTCACTTAAGAGATAACCAACCGTGTTTACATGAATACTCGCCAAGACAGATATTTTTAAATAATTCGGTGTGCAGGGTTTTTCCTGGCTCAAAATGAGGCGGAGGTGGTAAATTTGTAACACTAGGGGGGTCCGGGGAGAAAATTGTGCACATTTTAAAGTAAATTACGTGCCTGCTAAGTTACTTGTGATAGCTTATTTTATAAAAACGCCAGAAAAATGTTGGACTATTGCCTAAGTCAGGCTGGCTCTATGGATATATTTTAAGTAACTAAGCGTTTTAATTTCACAACAAAGCCAAAGCTTAAGAAAAACACTATCGGTACCTGGCTGTGACAAGTGAAGGCACTTCGATGCTGCGGAAGGAAGGTGCTTCTTGACTTGCGTGCGTCTGTGGTGGTTGTGATGACTGACAGGAGATGTTGAAAAGGGGGAGGGGCAGCGGCTCGTGCGGTTTCGCAGGAATTTACCTTGCTCCGTTGGAGACCAGCAAGTTTAAATGCTTTTTCTGATGCCGTCGAAATTCGCAGAACGGTTTGAGATTGGACACAGGCCGTGAACCCGCAGCGGAACCGTGTCGGTTGAAAAGAGGTATCTAATCATGTGATTCCCTGACTTGAGTTTTGACGGAGTTTTCCCTGAAATTTGACGGAGGCGGCCGCCTCATAATTGTCTATGCAGGAAAAACCCTGTATCTGACCATTTTAGCATGCTGTCTGAGGTGTCTGTGCAGGCGTTTCGGGTGTGTAAGTCAGTGAAAGTAATGCATTGGGATCTTTTTTATGGGTTATTGTGCTTGACATAACCTGCACTTTATTTTCCCTTTTTGTAAAAGCCGAAACAGAAACATCAGACGGAAATACTTTTCTTCCTAAAGGACTTTAATATATAATGAGTAGCCTACTTTATTTACAATAAAAAGCACATTAATATGCATTAAGCCTATTTAATTGCATAAAAAACCCCAGATCTTTTGCTTTTATGCATTGATGCAGAACCGTTCACAACAGCATCGTTATGCATCGTAAAATTATTATATTCCACAGCTTTAGTAGCCAATATCATGTCACTTCTAATTTGGAAACTTCATACAGAACAGACAGAATAGATAAATTACTCCAAATAAATATGAAACTCGTTCACAATGTTCCAACTTCAGTCCACTATCGCTGCAAATGTCGGCCAGCCAAAAAAGCAGCTCACAAGTTTTTGGAATAGAGCCTTCATTTAAATATTATTAAGATAATAAACCAACTCTTAAGTATTAATACTCCAAGCAAAATCTTGAATGGAACAGACTGACACTCCAAAAAATTGCACCGAGAACTAAACCCAAAAATATGGAGTCCATCTCATGCTGGTTTGGGCTCTGGGCGAAGGTCTGGGAGTAGAAAAGTGAAGAGTAGGAGAGCCAGAAATGCCACGGGGCATTACATCAATCCAGAAACGTGCACAGCCTAGAGAGCAGATGTTTAAGCATTGTGAGGTGGCCAAAACGCTCGACATGGCCCAAACATAAGAGAAGCATAATACAATTACCCAAACCCTGACAGAGGAACATGGGAGGGGTCAGGGTCCCATTGAAGGAAATTTGCCAAAGAGGCAGATCTGGACCAACGGGACGCTTTAGGCACTGAAAAACTCTTTAAGTCGAGGCGGGTCAATGTGAACATGAATACCTTAAATCTGAATATGAATGGACCCTTTAGGCTTCCTCAGTCAATCTACCAAGAGCAACAAAAAAAGACAAGCTCTCTTCCAATGACAAAAGGGAGGAGACGTGTGTGCGGTATTTGTCCTGATCCAACTTTGAGCTAAAATTGAGTTTTGGTTTGAATTCAAAGCCCAAGGATCAAGATGTTTCTAAATGTCTTCACACCCCGCCTGGGGCCACACCGTGTGTGGAAAGAGAGGAAATTAAGAGTAAAGTGAGAACATCTGCAGTTAAATTTCTCTGTGTGATTATCACAAGGTTAGGATAGAGGGGTCAGTTTGCTAAGTCTACCCTACAAGAGAGAGATATTTCTAGAGTATACATGCATCACTCTGACTGATATGAGACTTGGTGAGATGCAATCTGTGGGCTTGGAGTATCCACATCCGACCAGGAGATGAATGAGAGCTTCGGGATGAATGAAGGAGGGATGTCCTTTAGCACATGGGCTACAGGAGATTGAACAGTAATTTCAGCTTGGCTTAAGGCCGTGGTAAGGCCCAAATCTGCAACATGAGGCACATGGCAGAAAATAGTAGGTTCCTACCACCGTAGTCCTACATAAAAGGGAAAACTGATCACAAGGACAGGAACACCCAAAATACAGCCGGCATCAATGCAGTTAATGTAAAGAGCTTATCTGTAGAAGTGATTCATTTACACTGTATGATACTGTTAAATCGAAATAACATATTGGTTCTGAATGAAACCACTTAATTCTTTAATATTGAGAAAACTATATTTTTGGTAACAATTGTTTTTTTATTGAAAAATTATTTATTCTAATTATTAAAAAAATTATTCTAATTATTCTGAATGTGCCTCAACCACGTTACAGTTCTTAGTTTATTTTGAGCTTTATTTTGCCAAGTGGACAGACTAATTCAGTTAGTAAGGGAGTCGTTAGATTCAAACCAATAACTATTTAAAATCAAGTTAAAGTCTGATTGTCTGATCTTTTTGACCAATTCACTTCAAAATAACTGACTTATAAAGAGCCATTCATCTACAGAAAGATAGAAAGAAGAATACAGACATTCAAGAAACTTCTTTCAAAAGCGCAAGAAAATAATTTAGTTCTAGTATAAACTTTCTCTGTACAAATAAATCAAACTATTAAACTTATGGTAAAACAAGAAAAAAAGAAAACAAAAATCAGCGGGTTGCCTGAAAATAGCCGTAAAAATATGGTAATTTTTCCATATTTGTGCCTGTATATTTTACAACTTATAATTGATTATATGATTTTATTAGAAATCTTGGAATTGCTCCGTTTATTATTATTATTATTATTATTCTCCGAAATGAATCGCATTTTTGAGGGCCTAAACATGCACGAAAACTCACGAAAATTTGCACACGCGTCAGAACTGGCGAAAATTTACATCTGCTAAATATATGCTAGCAAACACTTAGCTAAGTGCTAAAGCATGCTATTACTAAAATTAAATAGGAATTTGCTGTAACTCAGGCATGGAATGTCAAATCTGCCCCAAACTTCACACGTTTGATAAGAGTCCTGCCCTGAACACATCTATATGAGAATATTCAGTTATAGTAATAGCGCCACATACTGGCAACAGGAAGTGACATGTTTAACACTGTGATGCAGTACTAGCAACATATTAAATATGCCATTGAGTTATAAACATGTTAGAAACATGTTAAAACATGCTAGCAATTCTTAGCTAAGTGCAAAACCATGCTAATGCAATGAAACAGGAAGTTGTTGTTACTCAAGAAGGCAATGTCCAATCTGCCCCAAACTTCACACGTTTGATTAAAGTTATCTCCTAAACACATGTCCATGCTCATATTCAGTTATAGTCATAGCGCCGCCTGCTGGCAACAGGAAGTGACGTTTAAAACTGTTCTGGACTCCTAATAGGTACATGCGAAGATCTTGTTTTTTCGTTGAAGGGCGTGTCCTCGGCGGCCTGACAAATTTCGATGTTTCGCCATGAAACAGGAAGTTGCTGTAACTCAGGCAAACAATGTCCAATCTGCTCCAAACTTCACACGTTTGATAAGAGTTCTGTCCTGAACACATGTCCATGCTCATATTCAGTTACAATCATAGCACCACCTGCTGGCAACAGGATGTGACATGTTTAACACTGTTGTGGACTCCTAATAATATATAAAAAAGTGCCAGCAAGTGTTAAACATGCTAGCAACATACTAGAAACATGCTAGCAAACACTTAGCTAAGTGCTAAAGCATGCTATTACTGCAATTAAATAGGAATTTGCTGTAACTCAAGCATGGAATGTCAAATTTGCCCCAAACTTCACACATTTGATAATAGTATGTCCAATCTGTTCCAAACTTCACACGTTTGATAATAGTATGTCCAATCTGTCCCAAACTTCACACGTTTGATTAGATTCCTGCCCTGAACAAATCTACATGAAAATCTACATGTTTTACAGTGTGATGCAGTACTAGCAACATAGTAAATATGCCATTGAGTTGTAAACATGTTAGAAACATCTTAAAACATGCTATCAATTCTTAGCTAAGTGCTAACGCATACTAATGCAATGAAACAGGAAGTTGTTTTTACTGAAGAAGTGCAATGTCCAATCTGCCCTAAACTTCACACGTTTGACAAGAGTCCTGCCCTGAACATATCTACATGACAATTTTAAGTTAAAGTAATAGTGCCACCTACTGTCAAAAGGAAGTGACATATTTTACACTGTGATGCAGTACTAGCACATATTAAATATGCCATTGAGTTCTAAACATGCTAGAAACATGCTAAAGGATGCTAGCAACACTTATCTGAGTGATAACGCATGCTATTATCCCCATAATAAAGGACATTTTTGTAACTGACTTTGACATACTCCTCCTATATTTACCTACTTAAATGCACATTGCCCACCGTGCTCTGTCTTCCTAAAGCCACCGGGTGGCGGTGGCACGGGTGCGAGGGCCCTTTCAATGCTGTTTGCAGTTTTGATTTTATATGAATTTTTATATATGTGATGTCACAGCGCTTTTTTGGAAAGTTCTTTGACCATTTTTGAAATTTTAATTTACAACTGAATTGTTTTTACTTGCAAAAGCTATAAATTTGACAGTATTTTACAGCAAAACTGCATACAATGCGATATAAGGTAAGGTAAAAAACTCAACTATTTTATAACATGCATACATGCATACAAATAATTAAATAAAACGCCAAATACTCAAGAAATGCCACACAACAACTGGACCATTAAATACATGTTTTTTGTTTTGTTTTTTGGGAAGGATAAAACACTGTAGCCAAATAATGAATTGTGGCTGAGCATGCTGGACACCTCGCTACACTAGAATAGGATATCCATATCTGCTTCTGAATGAGCCACAACGGAAGTAATGTTTTCCAACTTGAGGTGGAATGATCACAGACTACACTGAAACAAACAATGGAGCACAGAAGCCCCGGAGAAGGAAAAGCCCAAACCCCCCCCCCCTCCCCCCCCCCCCCCCTCTTGTTTTATATGGTTGGTCCGGCTCTACATACACATGGAGAAGCTATTGCACAGCCAGAGAGAGTAAACAGCTACAGGACGCTATGCTTTTCCATGAGAGATATGAAATAAGACAATGTGACTTTCAACAGTTCAATAAAAGCATTTTTGTTCTCCAGCCAAAGTCTGAATTTAAAACAATGACAGATATTGGGAATAAGATGGGAGGAGGTCTACTATACATTGAAGACTTTAACCTAACAGTAAAATTGACTTTACAAAATGGATAGTTCAGACTCCTCCAATGTAATATTTCTTTTGGGAAAAAAAAAAAAACTCTAATCTTGCATTTGCTGAGTGTTTTTAACACAAAAGGTACTTGCACATGTTGTGTTGAAACAATAGAGTCCTACACTTGGGATCCTCCTTCAATCATCCCCTTCACACGCTCAGGAAGTAGCAAGTCGATCTTTTTTTAGTCACCCAAAACCGGATGACTTTACTGCTTCCCTCTACTGCACTGACTCAGCCTTCCTGACGTCTGTGCACTGTATGTTCTGTCATGTGTCCTACATCTGTCCTTTGAGAAGATCTATGTATACTTACATTTAGGCCAACCAAGAAAACTGTCTGTGGGAAGTATTTTAAGGGAACATATATACCTTCTTTTGGGAAACAGAAGGCAGCATTACATTCATCCTCAGGCAGATGAATAATCCAGAATGCATTGCAATGAACTCATTGGAAAATAAACTTGACATCTGAATATGCCAACTTCCCTAAAATATAGTATGAAAAGAAAAGTATGTGAAGAGATCAACATGTCCGAATTATTCGTTAAGAATTCATTAAACAGTAGGCGAGAAGTACCTGGACTACATACCACTTCTGAGATTCTGAAGAGAGCATCCGATGGACACCTTACCATCTCATGAGGCCATAGGGGAGAAGTTGTAAATGGCAATGAAGTGGCGCAAGATGACAATGACAAATTGTTAGATGTATTACAACCAAATACTACAAAAATGTATACTATAGAGTAGAGAGGCACTGGGCCCGATACTGCGCTCGTGTAATCGTACTCATTAAAATGCTCCGATACCAACAACCGATACCACACAGTGTATCCGAGTGCTTGAGACAAGGAAACACCGACAACAGAGCAAACAGAGGGCAGAATGGATATATCAGAGAAGGATGTTTATGAAACAAATGTATGGAATTACTAGAATGTTAAACAAATGAAATAATTACGCCTGTTGGAATCAAATGCATGTTGTGGTTTTAATATAATTATAATGGATTATTTTTTCCACAAAAAGTTTAGCAATGAAGGCTAAATAAGTATAGTTGACATTTCTCTGGCTTCTCTGCAATCTTGCTCACAATGCATTCTGGGATTGGTTTCGCAGTAAAGGATGCACGTTTCTGCCATGGATTTTGGCCAAAGCAAACTATCTTGGATGCATTTTGGAACAGCCTTCAAATTGGGAACACATCTATGGTGCCTTAAAATGTTGTCAAGGCAGTAATAAGAAGGCTTTTGTCGATGCACAGGAAACCGATGAACTAAAATGTATTCCATGCAGAATAACAGCGTGCTTTAAAGGCCCAGCACAAACCTTTGTCTGTTCTGATGTCCTGATGCCCCAGAGAGAGAACATCCTCTCTCATTTATTCACCCATACTTGCCAGAGAGAAAATATGGCTTTCCAATATTCAAGGTCGACTACAACCCAAACTAGAAATGGCATTTGCCAATGTATTGGGTGACATGCACACACGTGGTGGACAGGTTGTACAAAGAAAGAATAGTTGAACATGTCACAAAAAAAACAAAAAAAAAACATCACTTGACATGTCTCCATGGGAGGGGAGGGGGATGTGACCCAAGCGTGACCCTGAATGGATGTAGTGCTGTTGGGGAGGCAAACGGTCTCCAACTAGACGACAAACGATGCCATTGAGGCACGAGCTAGCTATGGCCAAGGGGAGGCTGATCCACACGAGCCAAAGCTTGTTTATCCAACCCCGTGGCAGGAAATGAGGGAGAGGGATTGTGAACATGCTGGGAGAGGGGTCACCTTCACATTTTGAGAGCCAAAATAAATAAAATGATATGGTGCAATAGGGCGATTATATAATGATCATAACTTAGCACAGTATAACGTGGCTGACTACCTCAAAGTCTGCTTGCTAAAAATACATTTAAAAAGATGGCTTTTTTTTTGAGTATCATATTTGATACGTCAGGCTTTCATGGCTCGTTTAAGGAATATGTTCAGAGAGCACATTCTCAAGGAAGAAAAAAACCCACCTCAATTTAATTGCAAAAATATGATATTTATATGCCCAAAAAGTAAGATGAAATTCCGATAATATAGATCAATAAGATATTCATAATAGCAGCATATCTACATATAATGCATATAGATATATTAGTTGTCACTCCCAATAATATGTCTTAAGATGTGTTAAAGCGGCACTATGCAGGATTTCTGTTTTTGTCAAACAGCGATCCCTAGAGTCGCTGTAGAGTACTTGTATTTAACGTTACTGTCGTAAACACCACTCACACAGAGCGTATCTGCACTCACGGCCATTGCACTTCATAATAATAAAGTAGCCTACCGCGTTAGGCTTACCTGAGCCTAAATGCCAGATGACACCAATAAAGTGTATCATGTACGTCGCATTATTTCGCAGGGCTCTCAAGTTTTGAAGACAGGCAAGAGTGACATCCAGCCGACAGATAAATTTTTGTCATTGGTTGTTGTGTTAAATCTTACCCAGATACAATAGTGCTATTTTCTGATTGGCTATTGTGTAGCTCTACGAACAACACCAGAGGAGACGCGGCCAGAGTTTTGGCATATTAAATATATTACAAATAGTTTTTCAGCGTGAGAAATACAATGTGTGGTGGGAGAGCGTGACAAAAGACCGAAATGAGTGACTGTCACGCTCAATGCGTGACACTTGAGAGCCCAGATTTCGTAACAATGTCCGTTATGATGTTGATTATTGCAATTTATCATAATAGTTTGCAAATTACGCTCATTTACACTATTTACAACATGTAGGCTTATTTATGTCCTGATAATTATGTGATTATCATGATAATCGCAGGAATCAACTTTAACAGTGAAAGACTGAGCGAGTGGGACTCTTGTCCGGTTCCTCGTGCTGTCAGATTCTCGTTACCTTTTTCTAGACTCTTCCGATCACGCTTTCTTCGTTTTTTTTCGCCATTCTGAAAACGCAGGTCCAATGTTTACTCGTGTCTGACTCCTCGCTCGGTCAGTCTGCCATTTCCTCTTTCTCGGTTCCTCCGACAATGCTTTTCTAGCTTTCTGCTTCTTATATGCCAGCTTTGCCATGGGACGATAGTTGTTCTTATAGCTAGCCGTATCCTGGATGGGGGCGTGTATGCGTGCAGTGCCGTAAAGCAATTTGTTACCTCGCGAGACCTGATATCACACGATACTTCCTAACACTGAGGCCGTCAGCCCGTCGGCCCAAAGTTGCAAGGGTGGTTTTGCGGCTCACAGGCACCAGGGGGGTGCGAGACGACCACCATTCAACACGAAATCAGTAATATAAACATTAGAATGACTCAAAAGCTGTTTGGTTAAGGTAAAAAAGTTACTTAGTTCTGCTTTAAAAAATTACAAACTATCAATCAGATGACAGAAGGCATGTAGTAGATGGTGTTCAACAGGTTTTTCAGCAAAGTTTTGGTTGTTAATAATTTAGAAGCTTTAGAAATTTGTGTATCAAATCTGAGAAAATAAAAATGTTCTTAACCCTTCGGAGTCTTGGGCTATTTTGGCCGTTTTTGAGTACTTTTATTTTTTTAAAATTTTGCAACATAAAAAAATGTTTACCATACCAATGTTTGGTATAATTTTTTTCAGCACAACATCACCTATATGATCAGACAATTAGTTTTTCACTTTGATGTACTCTATCAACATACTGGACCCAAAATCACACAAAAAACACAAAATCCGAATAGAAAAATTATAGCTTTTCTACTACAAAAAACACAAACATGCTCAATGAAGCATTTTAAAAGGTTTAAAATGTAAACACAAGTTGTAAATGTCAACATATACAGGTACAATTCAGATATAATCAACCTATATACAAAAAAAATATGATTTACAAAAAAAAGCGTGTGTAGCCATAGGCTTTTTTTCTTTCTTTTTAGCTCAGCCCCTTTTTAAAAAATGTTGTGCACACAATTATTCAGAGAGCTATATTTAAGGCCTTGCATTCCCAGAGTATGAGGGTTACCAAATAGTGCAAATACAACATAAAAAAATTAAAATTGAGATAAAATTAAACTATATGCAGCAAAAAGCAGGTGTGGCAATAGGCGTTTTTTTATTTTCTTTTTTGCTTAGAAACTCTACAAAACAATTCATGTACAATTACACAGATATCTACATTACAGGGATTTCATTCCTTGAGTAAGAGGGGTTCCTCAATAGTGCAAATATACCATACAATAGCTAAAATGAACACAAAATCAAATTATACATACAACTATTTACAGCAAATATCAGGTGTTTTTTATTTTTATTTTTTATCTGTGCCTCTCCTCAAAACAGTTTAGCTAAATCTACTCCTAAACTACCTAAACTACTCCTAAACTACCTAAACTATCTACACTACTCCTAAACTACTCTCAAAATCTACTCAAACTCTTCCAAAAACTAGCAATAATCTCTCTCTATATATATAACGTATGTCTATCTTTATCAACTCCGTAAATCCTCTGCCTTTCAATTTTGCGTCTTAGCTCAGTTGGCTCCTCCTCCATTCCCTAAAATGTGCAGCCTGAATAGCAGAGTCAGCAGATTCACACATTTTTCTCCGTTTTGTTTTATGACAAAAACCGACGAAGTTATTAGAATAAATGCAACGCCTGTCGCATCCCATCTTGCGTTCTTTTACGAACGCGTCAGTATTTTTTTATATAAAGTTTAAATGATCATATCTCCGTTTCTACTTGGTCTATCAACACAAAACAAAAAGTAAAATAGAATTTCAAGCCAGCACTTTCGACAGAAGTGGACGGCAGCGCTCAACGTGACTTTGTTTTTATGCTTCGACGTCTTAAACTGGTCATGTAACTTGATCACGCCGGTGTGATCGGCGACCCCGAAGAGTTAAAGTTGTTATTGTCATGAAGATTGAAATAAGGTTTGACATTGCAAAACCTAGGTTTTACTTTAAAGAAATTGTTACATTACACAGAAGATGTTGAGATTGTAAATCAAGCAATTGCTTCTCAATGATATGACAGATGGCAACAATTGGCAAGGTACAATTGGTAACAGTAACAGTAATATTTTAAAAGCCATGGCTTAGCGAAGGGGCAATTACTCAATTAAAACAGTAAGCAATTTAACACATGGCTACAGTTTAAAGCTCATTTCAAAAAAGTGCCTGATTCCATGGCTGAAAAAAATAATTAAGGTCAAGTGAAGAGTCAAGATGTGAAGTCGTTGCTACAACCCTGAGAAACCAAGGAAAGTCAAAGCAAGAATGTAAACGATGAGAAAAGCAAACACTGGCTGAAGCCAAGTTCATGACATACCACAGTTCTCGACATGGGACAATTAAAAATTATAAATCCACACAGGGCAAAAGAATGATACTTTAATATTTGGAAAACCGGCACACAGATAAAGTCCTCAATGCAGTAAATGATTAAAATATTTATCTGTTTCATATATTTACATATTAAAAACGGACAACAGCGAATATGAATGCAAAAGCCCATCAAACTCCTTTATGGATTTATATTTTACAATAATTAAATGACTAAACCGGCTGACAAAAGAAATGTACACACTTGTGTGCATTCAGATGCATATCTAGGCCTATTGATGACGGAGGGGGGGCGATTTAGTTATTACACAACCTGAGCCAGAACAAACAGTGTGGAGCCGATATATTCAAACTCTCATACAACTCTCATAAAATCCCATAGAAGGGACTTTCCAGTTGGGAAGTGAGCATTTCCCCTCACTTTATTCCTATGGCCCCATAATTGTCCAAACATTTATTCTTTTTACACTTATACAGCTTTGTATTGTAGGCAGTGAATACTGCTGGGACAGAGGCGGTTAGCTTTGTGTTTCACTGCCAAAGGATGAGGGTGGGTGGCCACAATTACATGAGAAGAGAAGCTTCACACTCTACCAAAGAGCACGTCTGCCAACGCAAAGTCCAGAGTTCATCTCTCTCTGTGCTAAAAGCCACCACTGATAACGACAACCAGGATGACACACTCACTTAAATGTCCATGTGAATGTTGAAAACTATTATCAACACTTGTTATACAATATTACCTGGAAGCATGTGTGGGATGAACAACAATGAACAAGAGTCACTTGCAGCTTATAAAACTGTTCTGAAGTGATAGAGTATAAAACAAATGTGAATAAAACGCAGAAACAGCCTTAAGTCAATTTTCTTTTTCTGTCCTTTGCATTTACCTAAGATCTTACCAAGGTCACATTTTACAATCTAATAAGCAATAATTGTAAAG
Source organism: Siphateles boraxobius (assembly GCF_051911475.1). Taxonomy (NCBI): domain Eukaryota; kingdom Metazoa; phylum Chordata; class Actinopteri; order Cypriniformes; family Leuciscidae; genus Siphateles; species Siphateles boraxobius. The sequence continues at coordinate 5,832,379 of NW_027509197.1, forward strand.
GCAGATTTTGTGACATCACCTATCATTGATGCAAGATATACAACTTAGAACTTTGCTCATGATTGACTGGGCAATCAATAATCGTTCTGATATCTTCACTGCCGCAACAAACTGAAATGGTACCGTACAAACCCAAGCAATTTACATTTCACAGTGTAGGAAGAAAGTAATGGGCTATTTTCTGTCAAACCCTGGATGGTTAAGGGATTCTGGGAAAGCAAACAACTGTAGCGGCTCTGTAAACAGCAAAGGTAGCTGAACATTTCCTTATTGCCTAATGCCTACATCCGTACATAAGCCGCTGAAGAGACAAATTGTGGTACTGTAGGTTGCATTGCACTCCACATGCATTGTCATGCAGACACTATGATAATTGTACCGTATCCATTTTGTGTAAAATAAAATAATCTTAAAACACCTCATTATATATTTTTTAATGCTGCTATGAATCTAATGCACTTTGACTAATGTCTGTTATATGGCCTGAAAAGCAGATTGCACATCTTTTGAACAGTAAATAACTTTTTGCATCATAGTTTCTCTATCTGGTCTGGCAATGGAAAAAAGCTCCAGGTCTTGGCTTGTCAAACACAGCTTAAAGGTGTAAATAACAAATGGGGTTTGATTAGGCTTAACACAGATACCCACTTTTTAAATTATTTTTTTTATAAATGAAAAATTTTCTCCCTTAGGTCAACTTAATTATTTTTTTCCACCAAAGAGTCAACTTAGTCAACAATTTTTCTCAGACTCTTTTACAATTACAAAAAAGCTTTTTGGTTTTTGGTTACTTTTGGTTTACTCTTGTGTTTTACGGGCTCCATCCTTCTGTGCAAAGCTGCATTTCACTGCAACAAATTCATAAAACAATCCACAATTAAATGTGATCAGACTGGAATGATCAGAGATCTTGTAATATATTTCAGTTGCTCATGTCTGCCACTGCGATACTGGGATCTGCATAGTAGTAGGTGCTACACACAGAAAAAGCACAAGGCTTGGTGAACGTTCTAAACTAGAATCTCTCATTAGTTCTTCTCGATTCCTCATATATATACGACCCCTTTAGGCGGCAGTTTCAGCAAGTTTGTGCCAGTCTGGAGTTTAGGCGTGATGAGAGAAGCAGACATCTGGCCCACACCCTGGATGAAACCTGCCTCCTGCTTCCCATATGTGTGTGAGATGTGGCAGTGAGAGACAAAGTCAAATAAAAGAGTCTCCTGCACACACAGCACTCACCAAATTCACACTCCTGCAATTTGTGGGAATGGGGTGATCATGATCTGCTATTGATGATGATGATGATGATGATGACCCCTGATTCCGGGTTGACAATGATGAATCCATCCTGTAATTTCTACATCTCTTTCTCTGCTTGTAAAGATAGTCATGCACAGAGACACACCCTACACTACAGTAGTAAAGGCTAATGTTTTAGTAAACAGGTAATCAACAACATCAAAAATACACAAATTACATGTACACCCTGCCCTGGGCTACAAGTAGGAGTAAAATGCCGAGATAATATTAGCCTAAATTGCGGTTTTCAACCTCAAGGAGGACCAGACCGCCTTAACCAAAAGGTGCAACATGGCACAACCCAAATATGATTCATTCTCAAGGAAACAAGTATTCTAAAATGGACTTTAAAAGCACTAGAAGGAAGAATAGTTCACTAGAAGGAAGAATAGTTCACTAGAAGGAAGAATAGTTCAGCTAAATGGTTCCAAGACAAGAATGTCAATATAAAATTACATTTTCTTTGATATGGCAGTAAGCTTCATTATCCAAACATTTGCTTTTTTCATGATACAGTACTATCACAAGCTGCATTTAAAGTAATTTATTCCAAAATCATCAGGTACACATTCTTGGCGGGTGTGGTTAAGTAATCCCAGTCGTAATTTCAATTGTCTATCCATTCATCTACTTTGGAAATTGCTTGTCTAGGTAGGGGTCCTACGCTTGAATAATGGAGCCAATCCCAGAATCTTGGGGTTGTAGGCACTAGACAGGGAAACACCCTTGATGTAAGGCCAGTCCATTGCAGTGCTTCACCCCCACGATACATTCTCCCTGCAAACAATGCCCTGGTGCTGCTCAATAGGAGAGTGCTGAGAGGTCCCATTACATCATTACACAAAATGTAATACAACCCTTCCCCTGAGACACAGCGGCTCAAATCTGGGCATGACACACTGACCAAAGCCCCCATCTGCAACACCATCTAAGACCCCCATCTTCCAGAAATGAGACGAGGATAACACCTGCCACCAAATTTGTCATGCAGATTACTTAAACAACATTCAAAGCCACACGTGGACACTGATTGGCTTATAGGATTTTTAACGTCAATGTTTAATGTGATGAATACTGGCTAGTGCATCCAGCGCTGTACGACAGTGTGGCTTTGTCCTAAAACCTTTCCCAAATCCAACCTAACTGAAATGGACCTAATAAGCAGGACCAAGACAGAATAATCAGACGTTCGCCCCTTGTTTTCAGTGCAGATTTTCAGGGAAAACTGTGAAATTCACAATTCAGCAAAACTGATTTAAACCTGGTAAAATGTGCCCTGCAGGTGCATGTTCAGTGTAGACTAATACATATGCAAGTGATTTGGAAGGTACTACACAGGCAACAACAAGTGTACATTTACATTTATTCATTTAGCTGACGCTTTTATCAAAAGCGACTTACAATTGCTAGATATGTCAGAGGTCGCACGCCTCTGGAGCAACTAGGGGTTAAGTGTCTTGCTCAGGGACACATTGGTGTCTCACAGTTGATTCGAACCCGGGTCTCTCACACCAAAGGCATGTCTTATCCATTGCGCCATCACCACCCCAAGTGTATCATTCAACAAGCGCAAATTTTCAATATACTTTGTTGTTAGCATGATGCTAAGCTAAATGCCTTAACACATATAAATACACACAAATATTAGGTAAAACTGTCATTAATATTTAGTCAATACTTTGCTTTTCTCCAAACCTACTGTGCATTCATTAACACATGAATATCACTGTAATGCTAGTTATTTTCTCCTCTAATCAAACAAAATTAGGCCTAATGGACTGGAACACAGCTGCAAACTCTCACTGCAGAGAGATGATCAGTATTGGGTAGCAGGTGCAAGCAGAAACACAGGAAACAGAAGACCCCAGAGGGAAGACGAGTGCCACCTAGTCATTACACATGGACAATGACAGTGTTTCAAAGATGTCTGGACAGACAATTGCTTGCCTAAAGCACTTGGCAAATCTCATCCATTTAATTAAGAATGTGCGTGCTTTGGTTAAGGATCAGGTAATGGATCACAAAGCCTGCGGAAAGACTTTATGTCTAAACGTCTGTTCAAAAAAGAGGTCCTCATATCTTTTTTTTGAGGGGGGGGGGGGAGGGGGGGGGCACTAGAATAGGTTTTCATGCTTTATTAAAAAAAAAACCCAATTTTTTTTTAACATTTTATTATTGCAGCACCTCTCTTCCCAGTCTGTCTCAAACGCTCTGTTTAGTTCCTGTTTCAATTAAGCCCCTCCATCCGAAATATGAAATGTGCTCTAATTGGTTAGCTGTCCCAGCGTGTTGTGATAGGTGAACCACTTGATTCAGCATGATTCAGAAATGTCACGCCCCTTACCATAAGCGCAAGTTGTATCTGCTCAGGTGTAAATATTAACGATGATGTCAATTTTGCCATACCAATTCGAGCCTGATTCAAGCCCAGAAAATGTTTACGAACAAGAGGATTGAGCAGGACCTTTGCAAGCATGGATTTTACAGGACGTTTCAGAGTGGTAAGTTGCTACGGATAGGTGAACAGTCTTACAAAAGCAAGAGCCCCGTAGGTAAACACTTCATCAACACTGTAATTCATGCCAGCCCAGTAGTTGCCGATGCAACTTTGTAAAGAAAAACTACACACCTATAGGGTCATTCCGTGTCAACTCAACCAGAGCTCCCCGGCTCAAATGTTTTATTTTGTCAATGTTTTTTTCTGTAGAAAGACAAACATAAATAGTGATTAAAGCCAAAACATTAAATGTCACAGATGTATATTTACTGAGTAATCCACTAAGTCACAAAATGACAATTTGGACCTAAGGGAAGCAAATTAGAAGGGTGTAAAAATGACTTTAGAAAAATGGCAGCATCATTATTTTATTTTTACACAGAGATTGGTAGGTCAATTAGTAAAATCTGTTGACTTAAGCAATCTTTGTTTTATTATATGCCAATGGTGACAGCTCAAATCTGGCAAAAAGCACTTCTTGTGTAGTTTGCATGCTTGTAACTCAGGAAGTATTAAAGATATCTTAATATCCTTTTAGGGCCCTTTCACACCTACCTTGTTTGGTGCGGACTTTCGGACTTTTCAGTTTGGTCCGAATCAAAATTACAGGTGTGAAACCTACCCCGGACCACGGTCCGGACCAAACAGATGAAATTTGGTCTGACGAAAAGATATAGGCCCTGTCCGGATCAAACTGAACAAAGGTTTGGTTCGTTTCTAGTGTGAAAGCATTTCTGTATGGTTCGGACTTTCAGACCTTTTACAGGAAGTTCCGGTGGTTCCCGCATAGCCAAAAAAACAGAAGGTAGCAGGAAAAATGAGCCGTGGTAGCACATGGGGAGAGGAGGAGACGAGGTTATTAATTGAAGTATGGTCTGATGACATAAGAAGTCAACTGGAAAAAACGCACAAAAATTCAGACACTTTCCAAATATAGTTGCAACGATATGCGTCTGTTCATTCATCTTGTCAAAGTTACACGCCGAATTGACAACACGCTGACGTCAGACGCACGTCCATTTACAAACCAATCAATGTCAAGATGCAGCCCACATAGATGATGACGACAGGACGCAAGTATGTCACTTAAAGTTCTTTCTGAAAGTATAAAATGTATCAAAACGTGAACTTTGGTTCGGACCTTGGTCCGGACTTTCAGGTGTGAAAACGCCCATAGATTCTGGTTCTTAAACTTTCCTTTTGGTATCTTCATTTTAAAGGCCCTTGACGGTTAAGTCCCAGAGATATGGACATGTTAATGTGGCTCCATGACTAAACTGGTAAATTGTACACATTTTCAATGGTCAAAAACCAAATGTGGGTCACTTTGCATACAGCTGATACTTTTTTCTCTTAAAAATGAATATCTAAAGAGAAAATAATGCTAAAAATGTTAATTATTATTAATTATTTACTTTAATAAATCTGTTGGAATGAATGATTCAATGACTCCGTCAACAATTCCTTTCACATCACTTTTAGCCAAATATTGGTGTAACGGGGAGTTGCCGGATGCAGCGGAGGAGAGTAGACGTGCGTTCGTGAGCTCTCGGTGGTGGTACCTAGCATCTGCCTTTATCCTGATTTAACCTCTCATCACTTTAATTTGTTCGCAAGAGGCAAAGCCATTAAGAACACTTTTGTATGGCAAGCTACAATCTTCGACATAAAGAGCGAAAAAAAACTACAACTCAAACTTCGCGACAACTCCACTCGGTAATCACAAGAAACATGGCGGACGGGGGAAATGAAACATCCTTCAGCAAACTTCTCGACGCTATTCAAGAAACTAAAGACGACCTCACAAAGCATATTGACAAGAAAACAGCCGACATACAAACAACATTAACAAAAATCGAGTCCTCACTTTTCTCAGATACAGACACGAGTCAGTACAAATGAAGACAATATCAAAGATACGCGCGACCGTGTTGGCGAAATGGAGAAACTGATAACGCATCTCAATGACAAAACTGACGATTTAGAAAACCGCAGCAGGAGGTCTAACATTAGGATAATAAATGTGCCGGAACAAGCAGAGGGTCGTGATACTGTAGGATTTTTAGAAAAGTTTATACCGCAAATCCTGGGTAATGAAAACTTCCCCTCACATGTCACCCTGGAAAGAGCAAACCGCATCAGGAAGAAGTCTGACAGACCGCGGCCCCTCATCGCCAAATTCCTGAACTTCAGAGACAAAGAAAAAGCCCTTCGACTGGCCAGAAGTAAAGGAGAGATGACATACGAAAACAAAAGGATATCGTTTTATCCAGATTACAGCGCAGACCTGCAGCGTAGGAGAGACGAGTTCCGTGACGTGAAGCGGATACTGCGAGAGAAGGAGATGGAATACGCGCTGATTTTCCCAGCTCAGCTTCGCATTAAACATCTGGGAACAGTCAAGTTTTTTTCCACTCCAGCCGAAGTTCAACGCTTTTTGAAAGATCTCCCAAGTGAGTAGCATAAAGCTAACTAAAGTGTCTGCAGTTCATAGTCAACCGTTATAGACACTGATGAGAAGGGTTGTGATTCAAGTTACGACATGATAGCCTAATCCTGTTATATTCAAATGTTCAAAATAATTGGGACCATGGCTGATGAAAAACTGTTGACCCTGCGTGCAGGCTAATGAGCGTGAAATTGTGGTTTACAATATAATGGTAGAATGGGATCACACCTCATTTAACTAACTTATATTTCTGCCTTATATCTAATATTGTAAAATTGCGAACTTTCTCATATAAAAACTGTTATGAGTGGTTAGTTTTTGATTACAGCAGTTGCTGGAACCTCCTCTGTTGTTTAAGAGAGTTACCTACCTAATGTGTTTTTGTTACAGGGGTTTTACTAAGCAGGTTTTTACTTTAATGTTTTGGGGTTTTATATGGTTTCTCACCAAAACTCAAACTTACACACATCCAAATTACTCTCAGGTTCAGATTCAGTCTTTTACTACCTCTAAACTCAATGTAGGAATGTATCCAGACATCCGTAGAGCCGAATATAAAAATACTTATCTTTCTGAGACATCTATATGAAGAACTTATATTATGGGTAAATTAACATGTATATCTTGGAATATAAGAGGGATCAACTCACCAATTAAGAGGAAGAAAATGTTGTGTCAAAGCCGCAGCCCAAGCCATCGGACGAGCCATGGCCGCGTTAACCGTGACGGAGAGGCACCTCTGGTTAACGCTCGCGGATATGAGGGAAACTGAGCGAGCCACCTTTCTAAACGCGCCGCTTTCCCCCACTGGTCTCTTCGGCCCAGCGGTGAACGGGATCGTTGACCGCTTCTCTATGGTGCAAAAGACCAAGCAGGCCATGAACCTCTTCCTGCCGCGACGCTCGAGTTCCGCCACAGGCCGCTCTCGCGAGAGAAAAAGCCAGCCTCCTGTGCGAACCAGCACCCAGCGTCCAGCACAGCCTCAGCATCAGCCTTCGCAGCGACGTCAGGGCGGCCGCCCTAGATCCCGCTCAGACAGCCGTCGCAGACCGCCGCCCCCCAGAGGGCCTCTGCAGAGACTCACGCTGAAGTCTGAGCACGCGAAGCCCTCCTAACAGCGAGAGAGAAAAGACACGCGTGTCCCGCTGCGGCCGGACCGCCGTCAAAGTTCATTTCCCTGTCAGTCCCCATCGAACAGGCTACTGCAGTGGTTCAATTAGCAGCCAACGAGCCGGTTTATTCACCCTCTTGCCTGCACACAAACGCCGTTTTCACGGCGACCCAGAGAATTCTCAAAAAGAGTATAATGTCTGGTCCGGCTCACGCCGTCAGTGTTTTAAGTGTAGTGAATGTGCCCACGCCCCAGTGTTCACCCCTACACATAAGCACTCCAAACCCCGTGTCACTCACAGAGCACACTCTCATAAAGCGCAGAAAAGCCGCTCGAGTGTTGAATGTAAGAAATGTGTCCACAGGTCTGTGCCCACTATCTGCCCGCTCTGTTACACGATCAAAGAAGCAGGTTATGAACGTAAGTATCGTGCCCGCCAGAGAGCGCTCACGCTTGCTAACACAAACCTCCCCCCGGGCCCCGCCTGTGCGTTTAAGTGTTATCACAAAACACAGGGCGTTAATAAAGCGCTCCCCATCTACTATGATCGGGGCGTCAGATACAGTTGTAAGTCTCGTGCCCGCGTGCGCGCGCTCACGCTTACAGAGAGCTCTCCCGCCCAGAGCGCTGCTCGCGCGTCAAAGTGTGGTAAAAGTATGTTCCCCATCCCTTATGATCGGGACATCTCACATAAGTCAGCCGCGCTCTCGGCTCCGGTTCAGTTTCACAAGCCCGCAAATGGCGGCGGTCTGAACCCGGAGGCCATTCGCCCCCTGGCAGCTCACATAGCTGCGTGGGAAACTATCCCAGGGATTTCAGAATGGGTGTTGAGCACAATAAAGCAGGGCTATGCACTTCAATTCATTCGCCGTCCCCCGCGCTTTCAAGCCCGGACCGCGACGACAGTGAATGCGAAGTAGCACACCTACTTCACGCAGAAATAGCAAAGCTGCTGTGCAAAGGGGCTATAGAAAAGGTGCCGCCTTCTCTGAGCGAGTCAGGCTTTTACAGCCGATATTTTCTCGTACCCAAGAAGGACGGAGCCTTCAGACCTATCCTAGATCTGAGATATTTGAACTAAGTGCTTGCAAAAAAAACGTTCAAAATGCTTACGACCAGGAAAATCCTCGCGCACGTTCGCCCGATGGACTGGTTTATCTCTAGATCTGAAGGATGCCTATTTTCAGATTCAGATAGTACCCCGTCACAGGCAATTTTTGAGATTCGCCTTCGACGGTCAGGCATATCAATACACCGTCCTGCCGTTCGGCCTGTCCCTGGCACCCCGTACATTTACAAAGTGCATGGACGCGGCGCTCGCCCCCCTGAGAAGGCAGGGGCTGCGCATAATGAACTATCTGGACGATTGGCTGATATTGGCACAGTCAGAGACAGAACTACTATCTCACAGAACAATGCTTCTCAGTCATCTGGAAAGCTTGGGTCTCACGGTCAACTGGACCAAGAGCTCATTACTGCCCAGCCAGTCAATTTCCTTTTTAGGAATAGAACTGGACTCGGTGACCATGACGGCTCGTTTATCAACACAGCGCGCGCGCCGTGTTCGCCACATAGCCGCATCTTTCCAGAAGGGAAGCTTTCTCCCTTTGAAAACATTTCAAAGGATGTTGGGCTGTATGGCATCAGCTGCAGTGGTGCTCCAGCTGGGCCTACTGCGCATGCGCCCGCTCCAACGCTGGTTGAACGCTCGCTCGCGCGCCTCGCCGAGCCTGGGTGTCTGGCGGCCAGAAAATCAGAGTGACTCAGACCTGCATAACAGCTCTGCAGCCCTGGTTAGTGGCCGACTGGTACCAGCAGGGAGTAATGATGGGAACCATCTCTTATCGGAAGGTCATCTCGACAGACGCGTCCAACTCGGGTTGGGGCGCGCTGTTCGAGGGCAGACCGGCCTTTGGCCAGTGGTCAGACCAGGAGAAGGGTTTTCACATAAACTGTCTGGAAATGATAGCGGTCGAGAACGCGCTGAAGTGCTTCCTCCCGTTCATACAGGGCCAGCATGTTCTTGTCCGCTCGGACAACACATCTGTGGTATCCTATGTAAACCGTCAGGGCGGTGTCAGATCCAGAAATCTCTGCAATCTGGCGGAACGCCTCCTTATTTGGTCACAGACGAACCTGCGCTCGCTGAGGGCGGCGCATGTGCCTGGCCATTTGAACGACGGCCCAGACAGACTGTCCAGGGACAATGTTCCCCAGGGGAATGGTCCATGCACCCCCAAACGGTCCAGAAACTGTGGCGCCTATTCGGCAGAGCGGAAGTCGACCTGTTTCCGTCAAAAGACAACGCCCAGTGCCCGACGTTCTTCTCGAAGGACGAGGACGCGCTGGCCCAGGTTTGGCCCAGCCTCCCGCTATATGCTTTCCCTCCGGTCTCTCTGTTGCCACAGGTGATCAAGAGGATCAGGGAAACGCGCCACTCGGTGCTCCTCATAGCCCCGCGTTGGGAGAATCAGACTTGGTTCCCGGAACTGGCACGGCTGTCACATACAGCTCCGTGGCCGATTCCGGTGAGAGCAGATCTCCTCTCTCAAGCTCGCGGCACGATCTGGCATCCCCATCCAGAGCGCTGGTCTCTGCATGCATGGTTGATCAACGGGTACTCGTTGCCCTGCCAGAAGGAGTGATGAACACGATCACGCAGTCTAGAGCCCCTTCCACGAGAAGGCTCTACGCGTCTAAATGGTCGGTGTTCTCTGGATGGTGCACCGACAGAAGTCTGGACCTGCGGACATGCGGGGTGGCGCATCTGCTCACCTTCCTACAAGTGCTGTTGGATAAGGGAAGATCCCCATCCACGCTCAAAGTATACGTGGCGGCCGTAGCAGCATTCGCGGAATCGACGCACGGCCAGTCACTGGGAAGACATGAGTTGGTCATCCGCTTTCTTAGAGGAGCTAGAAGGATGAATCCGCCGCGCCCCCCGTCGGTTCCCATGTGGGATCTTTCACTGGTCCTCGAGGCCCTGAAAGCTTTTCCATTTGAACCACTAGACTCCGTGGAGTTGAAATATCTATCACTAAAAACCGTTTTTCTGACTGCACTGTCGTCAGTAAAACGTGTAGGGGATCTGCACGCGCTGTCTGTCAGCGCGTCGTGTCTTGAGTTCGGACCAAATGACTCTTAAGTCATCCTCAGACCTAGACATGGTTATGTCCCTAAAGTGATGGGCACTCCATTCAGAGCGCAAGTTATTTCACTGTCAGCTCTCCCAGCATCTGACAGCGAAAGTGATGTGAATCTCCTCTGCCCTGTCAGAGCGCTGAGGTTTTACATTACGCGCTCCGCCTCCTTCAGGCGTTCGGAACAGCTTTTCGTTTCGTTTGGTGGGCGCGCCAAGGGGCTTGCCTCCTCGAAACAGAGCCTGTCCAGATGGATAGTGGACGCTATAGTGGCAGCTTACGCGTCAAAAGGTCTGCAATGCCCTCTGGGCATCAGGGCTCATTCCACGAGAGGCGTGGCCTCGTCGTGGGCATGGTCCAGTGGAATTTCTATCCATGACATGTGTAGCGGCGGGCTGGGGCTCCCCGTCTACCTTTGTCAGGTTTTATAACCTAGAAGTTCCTGCCTTGCAGGCTAAACTATTGTCAGTTTGAAAAAGAGGTGTATTCTGCCCAGATCTCCTGCTCAGATCACGTTCATGACTCAGCTCTCCTGGTTGAGCTGCACTAGTAGGGTATGTGCCATATGACTATACAGACCGGCGCGCTGCTCTGTATTCCCTATGTGTGCTTATGTACAAGTGATGGCCCGCGTGGCTGGCCACCTTATTTTTTCCACTTATGGGGTTTCCCTCAAGCTCGGGGTTCTCATGTGGATGCTTGGCGCGCACGGCGTTGACAAAGTGTTCCCGTAGCGTAGGCTAAACATACGCAATACGAGAGAACCTCTCGTAAGAGAACGATACTCGGTTACTAACGTAACCTCGGTTCTCTCTAGAGAGGGAACGGAGTATTGCGTAACCGGCCGTGCTCGCGCCACGAGCGACTTCGCTTCAGTCGTCGAAAAAAACCAGAGAATTCAGCCTACAGCCCCTATTTTATATGCTAAGCCACGCCTATCTGGCGGGCTGTGACGCTATAAAGGCGCGGGCGCCCCTCATTGGGTGTGGCGTCACGCCGGGTGCAATGGTAGGCTCTAGCAGTTGCCCGCAGGGCAGCCAATGAGCACGCGAGATGGCCTGCTCTAGGTCTGCTAGCTGCTGCACTGCGTTGACAAGTTATACAAAATTAAGGATAATTTTTGGCTTCAGTATCTCGAGAAGATGAATCTTTCCCGTAGCGTAAGCTAAAGTTACGCAATACTCGTTCCCTCTCTAGAGAGAACCGAGGTTACGTTAGTAACCGAGTATCGTTTTTTAATGTTCATGAATGTTCCCAAGAGTTTCTTCAAAGAGCTTAACAAAATGTTAACCCCTTTTATATGGCAAAGAAAAAACCCTAGAGTCAAACTCGTTTCTCTACAGGCTCCATACTCAAGGGGAGGACTCAACTTACCAAGTTTTAGGAATTATTATCTTGCTAAGTACAGATCGATTTGGATCTGGCGGCATGCAGAGAACAATGAGGTTAGATGGGTCCCAATAGAACAACATGAGATGAAGTCTATGCCTTTAAAGGATATTCCATTCATAGGTACAAAAAAATGTTTAGCCACACTCACAAACAACTCAATAATACTGAACATTTGCTGCTTGGCAAGAATCTCACTCACTTATCGATACAAATATTTATTTTCTTAGAAGGGCACCTTTATGGGGTAATCCCAACCTCTCACGCCACATAGCTGACTCAGTGTTGAGGGGATGGAGGGAAAGAGAAATTCAAACAGTTGCTGACTTATACGTTGATGATACATTTGCTAACTTCCAACAACTAAATGAAAAATTTAGCCTTTCCAAAAATAGTTTCAAATTGGGAGACTGGGAGAAATCCAAAGAAACATTTCCATATACCCCAAAAGAAACTCCTCTTGAAACCCACCTATGTAACAAATTACACGGATCAGCAAAAGGAATAATATCTTCTATATACGGTATCATCAATGGAAAGTTACCGGTTTATGATAAAACATCTACTAAAGGGAAATGGGAAAAAGATCTAGACTGGATTTATGAGGAGGCAGATTGGCGTCACCTATTAGAACAAGCACAGACTGTTCTAACCTCCACAAAACACAGGCAAATTCAATTTAATATATTCCATAGGACATACTACACTACCTACAGGTTACATAAAATTGACAGCAGCATTTCCTCCAAATGTCAGAGATGTAAAGTGACTGATGGTGATCTTATACACATGCTATGGAGTTGCCCAATGATAGAAGAATTATGGAAACGTGTCATTGAATTAACCTCAAGGATAATAGGAAGTCAAATTGAACAGGACCCTAAACGATGGATCCTGGGGGACACAAGTTCTATTAATGCGAACTACTACAAGAAATACTTTATCTTACTTGCGAGCACTGCAGTAAAAGATTTTTTTCTGATTAACTGGAAATCTGAAAATTCACCATCAGTAAGACATTGGATTAATGAGCTTATATCTTACTGCACACCGGAAAAGATATTATATAATGTGAGAGGGAAGCATGCAGCCTTTAGAGAAATCTGGGGCCCCTTCATAGACATCCTGCCTTCTCTGGAAACTTCCTCATTGATGCATTTGTTGTGAGTAATGTGTAGATTTACATAGGTATATATGTATACAAATGGGGGTATGTATAAACTATACAGGTCCTTCTCAAAAAATTTGCATATTGTGATCAAGTTCATTATTTTACATAATATAATAATAAAAAATTAAACTTTCATATATTTTAGATTCATTGCACACCAACTGAAATATTTCAGGTCTTTTATTGTTCTAATACTGATGATCTTGGCATACAGCTCTTGAAAACCCAAAATTCCTATCTCAAAAAATTAGCATATTTCATCCGACCAATAAAAGAAGTGTTTTTAATACAAAAAAAGTAATCATCTCCATAAAGCTTTTCAGCGGATGGAAGCATGAAGTGCTCCAAAATCTCCTGATAGATAGCTGCATTGACCCTGCCCTTGATAAAACACAGTGGACCAACACCAGCAGCTGACATGGCACCCCAGACCATCACTGACTGTGGGTACTTGACACTGCACTTCAGGCATTTTGGCATTTCGTTCTCCCCAGTCTTCCTCCAGACTCTGGCACCTTGATTTCCGAATGACATGCAAAATTAGCTTTCATCCGAAAAAAGTACTTTGGACCACTGAGCAACAGTCCAGGTGCTTCTGTCGCTGTTTCTGGTTCAAAAGTGGCTTGACCTGGGGAATGCGGCACCTGTAGCCCATTTCCTGCACACGCCTGTGCACGGTGGCTCTGGATGTTTCTACTCCAGTCTCAGTCCACTGCTTCCGCAGGTCCCCCAAGGTCTGGAATCGGTCCTTCTCCACAATCTTCCTCAGGGTCCGGTCCCCTCTTCTCGTTGTGCAGCGTTTTTTGCCACACTTTTTCCTTCCCACAGGCTTCCCACTGAGGTGCCTTGATACAGCACTCTGGGAACAGCCTATTTGTTCAGAAATTTCTTTCTGTGTCTTACCCTCTTGCTTGAGGGTGTCAATGATGGCCTTCTGGACAGCAGTCAGGTCGGCAGTCTTACCCATGATTGCAGTTTTGAGTAATGAAACAGGCTGGGAGTTTTTAAAAGCCTCAGCAATCTTTTGCAGGTGTTTAGAGTTAATTAGGTGATTCAGATGATTAGATTAATAGCTCGTTTAGAGACCCTTTTCGTGATATGCTAATTTTTTGAGATAGGAATTTGGGATTTTCATGAGCTGTATGCCAAAATCATCCGTATTAAAACAATAAAAGACCTGAAATATTTCAGTTGCAGTGCAATGAATCTAAAATATATGAAAGTTTAATTTTTATCATTACATTATGGAAAATAATGAACTTTATCACAATATGCTAATTTTTTGAGAAGGACCTATATATAGACTGTTTAGATATATATAAATAAAAGCAAACTGAGAACCATATATGGGAAGAGGGTGGGGGGTGGGATGGGTAAAGTTTGTGCAATATTTGTGTTTTTTATTTTCTATTATTTATTTACTTAGCGGTTTTTTTATCTTCTGATGTTTAAAATTTAAAATCATCATCCTTGTAAGGTGTATTTGTAGGGTTATACATGTGTATATTCCTTTTGTTAAATACCACTTTCAATGCATCAATGTGGATCCTTTCTATACACAATTAACATCTGATAAGAGCTTCTGTTAAAAAAAAATATATATAAAAAAATTATTGGTGTAACAATGTAATTGATAAAATCTTTATTTGAAGTGTCAAGTTACTTGAAGGTGATTTACTCTATTTGGATCTCTGCCGTAGACATTAGTATTTATATCCGACCTATATATCCTAACTTTAAACTTCTGTGTACCAGTACTTCTGTGATAATGTGAATTATTGTAACAGAGAAATGATACTGTATGGTTGAGAAGACTGTCCCATACCTACAACGACAACTGCTCAGGACAACGGCAGTGGCAAATGCAGATCTCAATGTTCCACTGTGATCATACTTGTCAAAGGTTTAATAGACATTGAATAATTGTCATTTAAGAATAGGAATACGTGGGTGTCTGAATTGAGATGTTCCTGAGAACACTTTCAGTCCTGAATTATAAAAAAAGCTGTTTAGTAAAGCAATACAGCCAAATGTGCTGAACACATGGGACAACATTCTGCATAAACCTCAGACAGAGTTGTCATAAAGACCATTGAAGGGACAGTTCACCCTCAAAAAAGATGGGAATTCTGAACGCAGACAACCTCATTCACAGTCTGATTCCACTGAATTGCTCTTACCACACTCATATGGCCACTAAGCCAAAGACAGCAGAAAAGTCTTTGGGAGGGAGAGGGGACACCGGGGCTCTTGAACCATGTGTGGTTGCCAGAATGAAGCATTTCACATTCACACTGGGTCATTAACTAAAACTATCTCAACACCAAAGTTCAAGCTCACATTCCAGCGGTCAGATAAGATCCAATGCATAGCATTTCCAAATAAATGATAACACACTATTTATCTCTTCTACCAAACAGTGTATATTGTAATAATAATAATAATAATAAAACATTTATATTTATGCATTTAGCCCTCTTTTATCCAAAGCGACTTACAATAGAGGAGCATAACCAATTGGTCACAGAGTCAACAATATTCTTAGTTTACAATGCCATGTTTACAGGAAACAAGCTAGAGCAGAGGAGAAATGCAGAGAAATATTTCTTTTTTATTATTATTATTATTTTTTTGATTTATACAAAATATAGCACAAATTATGGGTGTAAGGGTTCGAATTACTCCACACATACTGAACCCTTACCCTAAAACCCTGACCCTAAAACCGTGATACAAATCGAACTGTTCAGAAAAAAACTACAGACTACAGACTAGGTCAAATGAAATAAAGAAAATAAGAACAAAAGTAATACCTGTACAAGAGTTGTCTTACGTTTACACATAACCGACTATATGTTTGCTAGGATACTCACCAAGACAGGCAACCTTTGGACATACTTTTATGTGAATGGGTCTGTTCAAGCAAAACACGACGAGAAGGAGAACTGAATTTAGTTTTCACATGCTGTCTGAGGCACATTTATTTCCAAAAAAACATTTGAGATTTGAGATTAACCACGGTGCAAGTGCCGTGGGTGGAGAACGATATGGCTCGCTTTTTTTTTAGAGAGAACAGTTAAAATGTTGGAACAATTATAAATACAGAGTTGGATTTCACAAACTAATTTCTTACCATTCTAAGTCCTGCATCAGTCTTCTCTCTGGGCTGTCAGATTGCCCTGTTATTTAGACCTCTTGTGAGGGCACATAGCTCTTGTTAAGATATAGTGGCAACCAACAGATGTTTGCCACCTCCATTGAGTGTCGTTAAACATGCTACCATCTGTGGTGAGCAAGGTGGTCTCAGACACTTTGTCTCCATGGCTCTGATCACCGGTGAAGCTCAGCTACCAGTTCCAACAAACCCCTAATGCTAAGAAAACCCTTAGAGATAAAACCACAATCAATTGATTGTGATTTACAATTAATTGGTTACCAATAGATTTATTGCAACTGGACACATCCTGTTAAATACAGGTGGGCATATGAGCCCTCAATGCCTCAGGCCCATCTGCACACTCTGTCCTCACACAGAAACCTCACACAATAAACACACTGTAGTTTTACATGATTCAAAATCAGCAATAATATGTGGTCTTAAAACAGCGGAGTCATCTAAACAGAGGCAGGACACAGTTAGAGTCTGTGTGTGCTCGACTTGTGTAAAAGAGATCCAACGAATTACTGCATTTAAAAGCCACATTTAAAAAAAGAAAGAAAAGAAAAACACAGTACTACATTAAACTACTATGTTTAATGTTGAATATAATATATAATGAAACAAAGGGGGACTATTTGTGGGATCCTATAATGCCAAATGTCTTGATTTAACCAGTAAAAAAGGAATGCATTATTTTATGTAGTCGTGACAGATTGCAAGTAGGTTTTATATATATATATACAGTAGATATATATATATATATACACAGTATATATATATATATATATATATATATATATATATATATATATATGGTTATATATTATATTTTCAGCTTCAGAATCATGTATTTTTTCTTTCTGGTGTCACCATTGCAAACTGCATTGGGGACCAGGAACAAGTCTAAGCCCATTCAAGTTCATCCCCCATGTCCATAATTTATTTTGCCTAAATTGTTTTTTAACTTGTTATAATATGTCTTAGATGTAATAATAATAATAATAATAATAATAATAAAACCCTCTTCTTTATTTTGGCTTAAAGTATCGCGATAGTATCGTATCGTAAGCACAGTATCAGAAATCGTATCGAATCATAACGTGTATCATTACACCCCTAACAGTGGATGAAGAGCATTGTATAAAGTATCACTATACCGCAAATACACTAAAAACTGACAATATAAACCACAATTGTCATGAACAGCTGTAAAAATCGATAAAGGTTGCGTGACCTCTTAATGGATAGGAAAAGATTATTAGGGAAGGACAACTTCCAAAGCCTGTCATAGTCTCATCTTACAAAAGATCTACCAAAATAACCCCAAGCAGATGGCCTGACTTAAAGATTAAAATCAAATTATGGAGTCTTTTACAAAGTCCTCACTTAAAGAAAAACCTCACAGTCTTTGAGTAGGACCTAATTAAAGAGACCTTAATCCAAGCCTCTCATCCAAGATAAGAATTATTCTTAGGTCTAAAACATACTGTACACTATGACCATGGTGTCCAGTCCTGCTCGTGGAGGGCCAATGTACTGAAGAGTTTAGCTCCAACTTGCCTGAAAGTTTCTAAGGTTGTATATAAAATTGCTCCCTATACCACTCTACGATATAGTCCACTAAATAAGGGTCCAGTCTGTCTTCTGGAAGGACAATGTCCTAAAGAGTTTAGCTCCATTTTTGCTCCAGCACACTTGCCTGGAAGTTCCACTAATAAGGTCCACTAAATTAGCGAATGAAAACCAGAAGAACTTTGTTGGGTAGTGCAAAAGTGCATGGGTATTCTAGCGGCTAGCCATTAAGTGTACATCGGTTGTATTGAATTATGGGATTGAATGAGAGCACTCGATAGTAGATAATTATAATCTATGCACTATGTGCTTATGCACTATGTACTATGCACTTATACACTATGTACTTAATATGCACTCAACACTTTATATAAACTTCATAAGTCATTCAACATCAGAGTCTGAATGGCCCTCCCGCTCCGCTATGTAATTATAGCTGCAACAGTTGAGTGCAAGAAGTGTCCAACATTCTACATATAATTTTTTCCGTTAATTAAGTGCATCATTCGGGTATTTAAAGTTCACTATTTTAGGGGGGAATTTCAGTGTGAACACACTACTCACTATTTATACTACAAAATGGTATAGAATAGTGTATGAGTACACAACTTGGAACACACCACTTTATTAGTTTGTTCAGGTGTGTATAATTAGGATTGAAGCTAAACTCTGCAGGACAGTGAAAAAAATATTGTGAAAGTTCTGATCCAATCTGACTTCTGACCTATAATGCTTCCAGAATAATAATCATACACTGTTTGTTCGTTGGCCAGAGGTGAACTGCCCCCCCGACTGAGCCTGGGTTCTCCCAAGCTTTTTTTCTCCATCCTGTCACCTGATTGGTTCCTTGCTACTGTCGCCTTTTTCGCCTTTCTTCGCCATTTGCTTTTGGCTTGCTTAGTTGGGGACATTTATATATTTTACATTTGACAATATTATTACAACATTATTTTCCTGTTATCTCTGTAAAGCTGCTTTGAAACAATCTATATTGTAAAAAGCACTATATAAATAAAGGTGACTTGACAGTGGTCCTCCAGGAGCAGGATTGGACACCCCTGCACATCTAATTATGTGTTTATGCCTGAATGATGTTCATGATGCAACTAAGCAGCATGCATTGCATTCATCGTGTTGTTAAACTATCTTCAGTTTTCAAGGTCATTGACTGCAAAAGTTCCCATGAGCAAAGAGGGCTGATTTCAAATTGTACACTTGCAGGGGGTCCTGCACCAGCTGAGCAACTGCCATTGAAATCAATGGGAAAGATAGAACATACCTTTGTTTAAGTATTATACACACCTTTATTCCACAAGTTAAAAGTCTGACTAAATGACACTAGGCTCTTCATAATATTTCTGAAAATTATAAAACAAGCACAGACTTGACAAAAACTCACCCAAAAGCTTGACAGCAGTTTGAGCGCAGGGGCTCTGGGCCATTTCACTACTTCCACTGCCTGACTGCTCTGTTTACAGAGGTGATGATCGAGCCCGGGAGGCCTGTAAACCCAGAGCCATCTAAAAGGTCCGTTTCTCAGGCATGATAGGAAAAGCAGCTGCCCTGGAATGAGCTCAGAGTCTGGCTTCAGATCAGAGGAGCATCGACCCTGACACCACTGTAACGGTGCTAAGACTAAAACATATGAATATGGAAGGAATTAAGACTGAAAGAGAACTCGCATACCATAGAAAATATTTACTTAAAGCAGATCAGATGAACATGATGATCCCAGAAACAGAAGAGAGATCAATTTAGAAACACGAGGAGAGCAAACTATGAACAAACAGGCGAAAGTATCAAAAGATCATAAAGGGAAAAAATATATTTTGGGAAAGAAAATACAGCTGTACACAGCTGTTTATTTGAACTTTCTTTTACAGGGGAGAGTGTATAGAATGGGTAGGAAACAGCCATTCCATTCTCAATGACTCTTGTTTTGAGAGTAAGATCGGGCTATGATGTTTTTCAGGGGGCAAGTGTGCATCTGCCTATCAAACAAAGCAGACTGCTGTGTTTTGATTTGGCAGTCTGGTCAGGCGGCTAGAAGCCCACTAGAGAGACAGATGGTCATTAGCTGGAGCAGGACAGTGAGCTGGAGTAGCCCCTCCCCCGGCAGCAGGGCATGTCTCAGGGGTCGAGTACACTCTGTTTATGCACAACTACTCTGCAAACGCACTTCTGCAAACATGACACCGCTGGGGGACTTTCACATTTTTATTGATAAAAGTGCTTTATAAAATCTGCATGGCTTTTCCAACCCTGTGTATTCATGTCTGAACCGATTTTCTCAAGTTTGTGCTCTACTGACCAGAAAGCCTAGAAGAAACGTTTAAGTGGGCCCTATCATACACCTGGCACAATGCGGCACCAGGCGCAGTGTTTTTTGCATTCGGACATACCCCAAGTGTACTTGCCCCTTGCACTTTAAACCATGCGCTTATATCGTTTAAATAGGACCAAGTGACTCTGATGGACAGTGCTCCCAAAAGATTAGAATCTTTGCTGTAATTTATTGCTAACTGTTCCTAACTTTAGTGCTAAAAACTAAATGTTAAAATAGGAAGAAACAATTGAATTCCCTGCCTACAGCCCGATATGCTGGTATAGGCTACCCTACATAGGACAAGCTGTTTGGAAAATGGATGGAAAAATAATATGAAATATAAACGATAAAATTAAATAAAATAAATTTTGCAAACATCAGTCAATAACCAAAATGGTACTGACATACTGTCTAACCCCAATTGTGTGTAACCTTGCGACACAGAGGTCAATGGATGAGAAGGATTCTGAACTCACATGTGTGGACTGAGCTCATAGAAGTTCCTGTTGCGATACTCCTCCACCTTTTCTGCTGTGTAGATGGGCAGGGACTTGTAGGGGTTCATTGAGATCACCACACTGCCAATGTATGTCTGTGGAGGAAAGTGAAAGAAGCAGTGAACGACTGATCAACAAACAAGAAGAATCAAGCATGAGCATTTTTGAAAATACCTGATATGAGAGTAGAGACAACATAACCAGTAATATATTCAATATACAGTATATAGACTAATTTTGGTACCCAAGTGTTGTCACTGCACAATGTTTATGCACGGGTCAAGCCAGTCGTAATGAAAAAAAAACAGTGCCTATTATGAAAATTATGGTAATGTGAATTTGTACTGTTATTGTTACAACTGTAAAAGTTCACTGTATTTATACTTGTCAAATCTAGTTCATCCCCTGCTGTGAGACACAGACATCAGCAAGCACATTTGCTGGCTCATTCTGTTGTAAGAACAGTGGCGGCAGCAGTGTAGGGGAGTAACGCTACAATATGCCTCCGTCTGCACGATCCAGATGGGAATTCCTGGGTATTGTTCAGACAGGCAGGGGGCCCGCAAGCAACTGAACAAGAGAACACAAACAAAAATGTTTGGAATCCCAGGAAGCATCAACATCACAGGGTGGTCAAAAGTGGCCAGTAATGACAACTGTGTCTGAAGTAGTCCATTTCAGAAGACTTATACAAACATTTAATAATTTATTCCAGCTTCTCTTTCTTTATGTCTTTCTTTCTGTATACACTACAACTAATTTTCAACTTATCACGTTAAAAGCAAATCTCAAATGTCTGAGGGACCTCAGAACAATGTTTATTTCTTTATTTCTTGCTCCGTCTTCAACCTTTCATTACAATGAGTATTGCATAAGGCTTGCAGGTGGAGGATCAGACCTCTCCCATGACAACACAGCCTATTGTCAAAATGTTCACAAGAGGCATAATGAATGCCTAAGATATAAAAAAACAATTGTAAATGGACAGATGAAGTGAAAGTTGAAGAGAAAAAATAAATCAACAAAAGCACAGGCATACACTACCCAATCAAAACAGTTTGGACACGTTGGGACAATTCCAACAACTGAATTTATCTTAAAAATCTTTTTGCAAAACAAAATGAATAGTTTATATTGAAATATACAAATAAAAAAGTAAAACCAATAAGTAACTAAATAAACAAATGGAAATTAGATTACCTACATAGAAGGAAAATCAGTTAACAAATAGTCTGAATACAGTTCAGTTCAAAAAAATCAACCATGACGCGAGAGGGAATCTAGACAGAAGTTGGCAACTTTGAGGAAATAACTAAAATCCAATAAATTAATTTATGTTATTTAATAGTTTTGGTGACATGGAACTTAGTGTATATATTTATATATACAGTATATAAATAAAAATCTTCCTCAGTATTATTAGCTTCAGAGTGATTCTTCTTTCACACAAACAGAAGAGGACTTCATCTCTCATTTCTATGAGGAATATGATAGCATCCTCCCATTCCCAGAGGTATTTAAACACTGACAACAATGGTGACATCGGGGACACTAGAGATGTGACAACTATCGGTGCATTAGAACAGGAGTAGGCCAGTCTAAATTCAATTGACCCTCAAATGCATCTAAATGAGACCTGGTGCACCTATATTTTGGCGGAACGAGCAACTGTGGATTAATAAAGAACATCACTAAAAGACTGAGCTACACAACCACATATCTTTTCCTTTACACTAAATGTGCAAATACCACAAAAAAATATCAATAAATACAAGGACCTTTGTTTCATAACTCCGCTCTTATTGCCTGCTGTATCTAAAACTGGACCCATCATAGCCTCTTTTTACAGGGTATTGATTAGATAAGGAGATAACTCTTTGTTAAGTTAGAATTGGTGAAATGTAAGTGATATGATGGACAGTGATGTAAGCTTCTTGGCATACATAGATGATACCGAGAGTGGAGACACTCCTAGAAACTTCATGAACCATACAATATAAGCTTAAAGGGATAGTTCACCCAAAAAAGAAAATGTCATTCATTACTCACTCTCATGTCGTTCCAAACCCGTAAGACTTTCGCTCATCTTCAGAACACAAATGAAGATCTTTTTGATGAAATCTAAGAGCTTTCGGTCCCTCTGTTGACAGCTACACAACTGACACTTCAATGCTTAAAAAAAGTTCCTAAAGAGATAGGAATGCTAATCCATATGAATTGAGCGGGTTAGCCCAAATTATGATCACTTTTTATGATGAACAGTATGAATTTAGGTTTTTATTCACATATAATTCATTCATCAACTCACACATCAGTTGTGGCAAACGGAAGCTCAAGCATGTCCGCTTGACCTGCGAGAACCAATGAGGTTCTTTCTCGTGTTACACAGCAGTGTTTGAGCTACCGCAAGAGGTTCGTTCTTGCGTATCAAGCAGATTCAGTTGAGCTTCGGTTTCTTCGCTGATCAATGTTTATATGCAAATAAAAGTTCAATCTAAATTAAATCTGTTCATCATATAAAGCAGTTGAGTCTCTTTAGAAAATTTGGACTAAACTGCTCAATTCATATGGATTAGTTTTCTGATCTCTTTATTAACTTTTCGAAGCGTCAAAGTGGTAGATGTGTAGCTGTCCATGGAAAGCTCTCAGATTTCTTCAAAAAGATCTTCATTTGTGTTCCGAAGATGAAAGAAAGTCTTACGGGTTTGGAAAAGACATGAGGGTGAGTAATTAATGACAATATTTTTTGGGTGAACTATCTCTTTAAAGGGAAAAATTCACCCAATTATTCATTAGTATTTACACACCTTCATGTCATTCCAAATTTGTAAGCTGTTATTTTGTCCTGATGAACACAAAAGGAGAGGATTTGATGAATCTTTACCCAGTTCTTTTCCATAGAAAGAGTTAGTAACAAATTGAAAAATAGTGCACAAGTTGTGTGGACCACTTTTATGACACGGTTTTGTCCTTTCTGGAGTTCAGTGAAATGTTGAGCTATACATTCAGCTTGAGAGTGAATAAATAAATGACAGACTTTTAATTTATGGTTGATTTGACTATAACTTGCTAACAAGACAAATAAATTGCACAAAGAACAAATATATTGTGGTGATGATCACGTGACATTGCAGTTCTAAGTCATCATGAAAGTTTTTTTATTTGCATGCATTTTAAAGCCATATCAGATTAAACGTCTGATATAAGCTTTTCTGAGCACTCTTTTGCATCTTATTGAACTTAAACTGTCAAATACACACAAGGTTGTCAAAAACACACACACAAGGTTGTCAAAAACACACAAAGTTCTCAAACACACTCAGTTATGTGTGTGAACGTAAACAGTAGTATATATTAGATTGGTGTATTAAAGGACAAGTTTGGTATGTTACACTTAAAGCCCTGTTTTAAGATCGTTTCTGATGAAATAGAACGGTTAAGATTGAAATTTGGACAAATGCTGCTGTCCCAAGAATTTTCTGTTTCTGTATTAGCACCCCCACACCTACACAACGGTTTCATAGGGGCACTGGAACAATCATTCATAAAATGCATTAAACTTTAGTTTACAAAGACGTGAAACTCACCGAGTGGTCTGGGGTGTTCACTGATTGAACTGATAGGGTACTAACACAGAAACCGACAATTCTCGGGACAGCAGCATTTGTCCAAATTTCAATCTTAACCGTTCTATTTCATCAGAAACGATCTTAAAACAGGGCTTTAAGTTTAAAATACCGAACTTGTCCTTTAAAGTGACAGCAGCTTAATGTACAGTACCTGCTGTTAATGTGAATCAAACAACAAGAGAGGAGATAAACGAGTACAACTCACTCAGAGGAGGAGCTAAAAGCTAATATGGCAAACTCGCGTCACAATGGAGTGCATTCCTAAACAACTAATTTTGAGACACTGTTTCTGATTTATGGAGAATATAACAAATGGATTGGATGGATTTTTGCCATAATATGGTTGTTGCGTACACACACTGAGGACACAATTATGTTAAAAAAACAAAGTAAATTTTGCATAAAAGGTTCCCTTTAAGAATGAAGTGTGCGAGTTACGCTAAAATAATATTGAATGTTAACTAACAGGTTTCCTTAACACTCACAGTATCTGCCACTGGTCAAATAAGAGATAGGCAATTGACTTGAGCCAATACAGAGCAATGCTTTAATAGTGAAACAGAGCATCAGAGCTTGATCATGCCCTAGGAAAAGTAGAAAATCCTCAATTCTTCTTGATATCCATTCACATTGCATATTCTGATTCATTAAACAACTATTTACTTATTTATATTAATTATTACATTTCCCTACCTGAATACTATTCTTAGACCCAACTATTTCTAACTGTTCTATAGTATTTATCTATGTTTTAATTTGTGTATTGTTATTTTTACTGTCCGTTCATTTGTCTTTAATAATGTTTGAACTTTATTAGTTAGGAATTTTTGCTGTGGCATCAAAGTAATCAAGTAATAAATGGGAAGCAAAGTTATATTAGTCTCAGAACTTTTTATACTTTCGATATTAAATTAAAAAACAACTGAACGAATGATACACGGATTCATTACTTACATAGATCTCGTTGTGATCGAACCGCTTCTTTAGATTCTCAATGAAAGTGTCTTCTGACAGGGGCTCAAGGAGGACCATATCGCCCACCCCTATCATATTGTCGAGAAGTGATGTCTTCACCTCCATTTTGGACAGCACCCCCTAGAGAGAAAGTTAGACAATTAAATATCAGAAAACTGTAGGCCATGACTTATACATTACCTCCATTGACCTAGATACATGTCTGTATATAGATTATTTAAAAATACATTAAAAATTGTATTTATACTGAAAAATGGCTTGAATACAACTCTTCAATGATAAACGTTATACATTTTTGATAGCAAAATGCATTTTGATATTTTTGTGGATATTATTGTTCACTAAAACCAAAACCCTTATTACCATTAAACATTAAAAATGTACCTTAATTTAAAATTATTTTTCAAATTAAAAATATAAAAACTAAAAACTAAATGGTAGATCAATTGTTTTAAAATAATGTTGCGGACTGGAGGATTAATCTAAAAATGTAATTGTGGTATAACCAACTTTCTAATGAGGAGCCAACTAGCCATATTAAGTAAATGGAAAAAAAAAAATCTTATTACCAATTAATTCAAAGTTTTTGAATTACCAATTTTGATTGTGTTATTTTTTTAAACTTTTGTCTGACAAATTCTGTCTGGTGTAAAATTACTTGGTTACACCACTAAATTGTGCAAAGGATAAAACCATGTGAAAAAAACATGAATACCAAGACAACATTTAAAAAAATTTTTTGGCATATGCATTTTCAATTGAGTTCAAGATTTTATCCACTTTTTGGACACTATTATTTGTCACTGACCCATCTAACCCAGCATTCTATGCGCGGTCCTTCCACGGTGCATTAATGCTGATGTCTGTTCATATTGATAAAACGTCACCATCAGCTTCTTGCACTTCTAAACTAAAATAATGCTAATAAATTCTGTATTTGCAAAGCAGCATTTGACTGGACTGGCTTGTTCAGTTCAGGACACGAAAAACCCTTGTCCCAGCCAACACTTTATTTAAATTTTTACTTTAAGCAAACCCATCACCGAACATTAAATTGTGATTTCACAGTTAAACTGCAAAGTGCTGCAATTTTTCCCTTCTCTGGTCACTAATCCAGGTGCCAAATCGCATTCAGCACCTTGATACCAGGCTTTACTGAGCCCCTAAACCCCCTATGCACTGTTTAAACAAATGGGCAATGGCAAAGTGTAGTGCTCAGCATAAAGCTCCTCCAATAAGAGCCTACGTTTTCACTCCCAGCGAAAAAAAACAAACAAAGCACCCAGCATCGCCAGTCCTAATCAAACATCAGCAATGAAACAAGTCCAAAATAAAGGGCAGACAGTGTAATACATTGTGGTTTGTTGATAACATAAACAAGTGTCATTTGCATGCAATGTGAGCATGACTAAAAAAGTTTAATGTAAACGAAGGATTAAAAGGTGAAAGCCAACAGCAGATCTTGGACTGATAAGCTTGCCAGTATTTAGTGCAGAATTAGTCATCAAGTTTCAGACTTTGCTGCCCTGGTGTCAGAAATTAAAAAGAGCCCATTAAACTGAAATCAGACTTTGGCTTTTTATCCACTAGTGTACTCATAAATGTTGGCATTACATTTAGCAGATAATGTTAGGTAGAAAAAAAATATTGATCATCTTGCACATCATACAAAGTTTTGCCAAATCAAATGATCTCTCTAGAAAGAAAATGTCCCTCCCCAAATATTGTTTGCAAGAAATTAGCAATATACAGTAAAAAAAAAAAAGTCATGAGCACATTGATATGTGCCACTGCCACCTATCTTCCTATTTGAACATACAGAAATGAAAACTGTGAAATGAAAACTGCGGTTCTATTTTTTTAAATGGGCTTCTTTAAGGTAATTTTTTTCCCAATATAAAATAGTGTGGAGCACATTAATTAAAAAAAGTAATAATTTAGAATTTGAAAAATTACACCTATTAACTAACTAAAACAAATAAATACAAAAGTAACTGCACAGCTGCATAGCCTAAAGCACAAGATATAATATTTTTTCCCCTTAAATAACTCTAAACATTAGCTAAACAATTAACAACACTTGCTTTAGAGGCTGTAAAAAAAAAAAGACATATCTGACATATCTTAAAAATAAAACGCTACGTAGAGTTCAAGTTATGCATTAAATACACATTGATAACATATAATTAAAGCTAATGAAGTTATTCAGATCAGGAAGTGATTTTCTCTTTCTCTCTTGTTTTATTACCATTAATGACACAAGGTTCTCTTATGAGAGGTTCTCTCGTATTGCGTAAGTTTAGCTTACGCTACGGGAAAGATTAATCCTTATTTAATTTAATTTATCCTTAATTTTGTATTCCTTGTCAACGCAGTGCAGCAGCTAGCAGACCTAGAGCAGGCCATCTCGCGTGCTCATTGGCTGCCCTGCGGGAAACTGCTGCAGCCTACCAGTGAGCCCGGCGTGACGTCACGCCCAATGAAGGGCGCCCGCGCCTTCATAGCGTCACAGCCCGCCAGAATGGGCGTGGCTTAGCGTATAACACTAGGGGCTGTAGGCTGACTTCCCTGATTTTCGTCTCTTCAGCGAGCTCTTCGCATCGCTGGATCTGAGAGAAGCCACCACCGCCGTCGAACAGCGGACAGCCAGCTTAGGAGAGCGTTGAGGAAGCCGGCCGTCTTCGCCACCTTCAGCCATCCGTGCGAGCTACGCTATCCGGCGACGTATCCTTTAACTTGCTTAAACCTATTCTAAAAGAGCAGCGAGTGTCTTTTAAGACGCCTCGCACTTCCGGCTTTGAAGCGCTTCCGCTGTCGACCCTGCGGGCTCGACTCGAAGTCTTCAACACCCCCCGCCTCTCCTCACCGACGCTCAGCTGCCGCTCACGAGCCTCACAGCCGTCGCATCTGAGAATGAGGCCGAGGGACACGTACGAGCACGCGGCTAGCTCTCTTTACGTTACAAGAGAGCTACCCCGCCCTCGTGTCCCCGTTCGCGCGTCATGCAGAGCCCTCTCGAGCTCTCTGCATGACCCGGACGGGCATCATCTGTGTTACATGTAGGTCCCGTGCCCACTACTCGTGCGCGCGCCCTCGTACAAACACTGTTCCAGTTCTGCTCGACCACCGAGCACGCGGATAGCTCTCTTTACGTTACAAGAGAGCTACCCCGCCCTCGCGTCCCCGTTCGCGCGTCATGCAGAGCCCTCTCAAGCTCTCTGCATGACCCGGACGGGCTTGCGCGCCGCCGTCGAAATGTCTCGCCATGTCAGTCCCCTTAGATAAGGCTACTGCAGTGGTGTATTTGGCAGCCAACGAGCCGGTAATGCAACCCGCTCGCCTGCACACATCCGCCGTTCTCGCGGCGACCCAGAGAAATCTCAAGTGAGTATAATGTCAGATTAAGAATGTAAGTTACGTGCCCGCTCACGAGCGCTCACGCTTACTAACAGACACATCGCCTCCGAAAAGACGTGCGTGTTTAAGTTTATTCCCTGTCAGTCCCCTTCAAACAGGCTACTACAGTGGTTCAATTAGCAGCCAATGAGCCGGTTTGTTGACCCTCTCGCCTGCACACAAACGCCGTTTTCACTGCGACCCAGAAAAATCTCAAAAAGAGTAAAATGTCTGGTCCGGCTCATGCCGTCGGTGTTGTAAGTGTAATGAAAGTGCCCACACCCCAGTGTTCACCACTACACATAAGCACTCCGAACCTCGCAGAGCACACTCTCATGAAGCGCAGAAAAGCCGCTCGAATGTGGAATGTAAGAAATGTGTCCACAAGTCTGTGCCCACTCTGTTTCACGATCAAGAAAGCAGGTTATGAATGTAGGTCTCGTGCCCGCAAGAGTGCGTTCACGCTTGCTAACACAAACCTCCCCCCGGGCTCCGCCCGCGCATTTAAGTGTTATCACAAAACGCAAGGCATTAATAAAACGCTCCCCATCCATTATGATCGGGGCGTCAAATACACTTGTAAGTCTAGTGCCCGCGCTCACGCTTACAGGAAGCTTTTCCGTCCGGAGCGCTGCTCGCGCGTCAAAGAGTGAAAAAAGGATGTTCCCCATCCCTTATGATTGGGACATCTCACATAAATCAGCCGGTCTCGGCTTTCAGCGAGCAGCCATTGCCCAGAACCGAGAGCGCGCGGCGCGCTTTCGGCTCCGGGTCAGTTTCACAAAAGAAAGCAGGTTATGGATGTAAGTCTCGTGCCCGCCAGAGTGCGTTCACGCTTGCTAACACAAACCTCCCCCCGGGCTCCGACCGCGAGTTTTAAGTGTTATCACAAAACGCAGGGCATTAATAAAACGCTCCCCATTCATTATGATCAGGGCATCAAATACACTTGTAAGTCTCGTGCCCGCGCACACGCGCTCACGCTTACAGGAAGCTTTTCAGCCCGGAGCGCTGCTCGCGCGTCAAAAAAATGACAAGAGACTGTTCCCCATCCCTTATGATTGGGACATCTCACATAAATCAGCCGGTTTCGGCTTTTCAGCGAGCAGCCATTGCCCAGAACCGAGAGCGCGCGCACCGCGCTTTCGGCTCCGGTTCAGTTTCACAAGCCCGCAAATGGCGGCGGTCTGAACCCGGAGCCCATTCGCCCCCTAGCGGCTCACATAGCTGCGTGGGAAACTATCCCAGGGATTTCAGAATGGGTGTTGAGCACAATAAAGCAGGGCTATACACTTCAATTAATTCGCCGGCCCCCGCGCTTTCAAGCCCGGACAGCGACGATAGTGAATGCGGAAGTAGCACACCTACTTCACGCAGAAATAGCAAAGCTGCTGTGCAAAGGGGCTATAGAAAAGGTACCGCCTTCTCTGAGCGAGTCAGGCTTTTACAGCCGATATTTTCTCGTACCCAAGAAGGACGGAGCCTTCAGACCTATCCTAGATCGAAGACATTTGAACTAAGTGCTTGCGAAAAGACCGTTCAAAATGCTTACGACCAGGAAAATCCTCGCGCAAGTTCGCCCGAGGGACTGGTTTATTTCTCTAGATCTGAAGGATGCCTATTTTCAGATTCAGGTAGTACCCCTTCACAGGCAATTTTTGAGATTCACCTTCGACGGTCAGGTATATCATTACACCGTCCTGCCGTTCGGCCTGTCCCTGGCACCCTGTACATTTATAAAAGTGCATGGACGCGGCGCTCGCCCCCTGAAGGGGCTTTCACACAGGACGCGGAATGCGCTGCGCTGGCCGCTGGGTTCAGCGTTGCCCTTCAGATACAACGCGATTTGCGCTGCGCTATGCCAGAACAAGTAGGCGGAGTTTTCAAAAACATTTTAAGCGGGAGTTCTATAAGGTTAGTTATGATTGTTGTTCCTCCTTTCGGTCAGCAGTAAACTATGTATCTGTCCCGTGCTAAGAAGCGAGCGATAGCACTAGTCCTGCTAATGAGAAGAAGAGAGAGAGCAGCAAGGAAGAAGAGGTTGTGGGTGCATGAAACCCTCAGGTTCAGAGAACAGTTTGGGGAATTCAGGCTTGCAAAGGAGCTCCATTTCCACAGCGACCGGTTCCAGGTGTACTTTCGGCTCAGTAGGGAGCAGATTGACAGTTTGCTGGGCAGAGTCGGACCTAGAATCTCAAGGATCCATACAAGCTACAGAGAGCCAATTTCTTCAACAGAGCGTCTGGCAATTTGTCTGAGGTCGGTGATTTATATTAAAATAAAATTTCATTACATTAGTTTCTTAATTGGAGGTGGTTAAAAGTTTTGCTGTTTTAATTGTAGGCTACTGATAGTTATATTTTAATGAACATTATAATTAGGGCTGCAACAACTAATCGATAAAATCGATTATAATCGATTATGAAAATCGTTGTCAACGAATGTCATTATCGATTCGTTGGTCTGGTTACGTCACGGGGATCGTTTACTGGTACGCACACACACGCAAGGTCTCTCTCCCTCAGGCGCTCTGCCGAGCGCGCGCGCTACACGGTTTGGAGCAGTCTCTTCTGTCTTGCATGCGCGCTCTTGCTTGCGCGCTCTAGATTTCGGGAGTTTGAACTAATTCGCGGGCATCAGGGAGCCGCAATCAATATGCGGGAGACTCCCGGGACTTCCGGGATCTTGGGATGTCTGTATTTTGTCTCGAGCATCAGGTTGCGCAATCAGTTCGCTCGCAACGTAAGTGATGGATTAAAATAGCGCTACCGCAGAAATAGGTTAAATTAAAACGGTCTTTACAAAGCGAAGCACTAAATATAAAGGCAGTTAATAACAGCAGCAGTAAAATATTGTTTTTTAGTCACTGTACTCAGTGGTTTTCAGCGAATGCTTGTGCACTAATGCATAATTTCTCCTGTCCTTTACTCAAGCCTGTTAGCTTGCTGGGTAACGTTACCTCCATTCCGTTCTCTTTTTATAGCATTTGTCTACTAAGTTTTAATTGTTTTTCAAACGCGATCTACTGCGGCTCTACGTTCACACAATTGTTTTCAGTCTTTCTATATTTATTTAATCAATTTATCCTTATATTATTCTTTTATATATTATATATAATATATATTATATTCTTTATCCTTATATTCCTTATGTATAATTAATTTTAAATAAAAATTAAATGAATTATATATTTTAGATGTTTTTAGTTTGTTTTTAGTTCAGATATTCACATCTGAACAACATGTCTGTGTAAATTTGTTTTAACAAAAATTGTGTTATGTGCCATCAGCAATTATCATTAAAAACAATGCAAATATTGATATTAGTAAAACTCAATGTGTGGCTTTTGCACTTTTTAAAGTACACTTTTACACATAAATACCCTGATTTACGGTTTTATTTAGTTATAATAATAAAAAAATCTAATTTAATTTCTATCCGATTAATCGATTAATCGAAAAAATAATCGTCCGATTAATCGATTATCAAAATAATTGTTAGTTGCAGCCCTAATTATAATGTCATTAATTTCAGATACCTGGCAACTGGTGACTCCTACACCACCATTGCTTCTAGTTACAGAGTGGGCATCTCCACTGTGGCAGGCATTGTGCCAGAGGTGTCCAAGGCCATTTGGGATAGCCTGGTGGATGAGTTTCTGCCTGAACCAAAGACTGCTGATTGGCAGGAGATCGCCATTGGCTTCAAGGAGAGGTGGAACTTCCCCAACTGTGTGGGTGCAATGGAAGGGAAGCATGTGGTAATCCAGGCACCACATAATTCAGGCTCAGTTCTTTTTTAGAATAAAACATTTATTCAAACATTAAAGCTGACACAAAGGAACAAATTATATATATATTAAAACACACCTGACATGCCAACTTGAATGGAGATATGTCTCCATGACACAGCTTTTCTGCCGATGTCCCTATACGACCTCAAACATGTATCATAGAGCTCCGGAAATTCCGACACACACAGTACTAGCCGTTCATCCATTTTGATTTCCGTGTTTGTTTGGATGTCCCGTTTCTATTGGCCGCGCTGGTAATCGTCACAGAGCGCAGCGGCAAAAGTGAAACTATTTTTAACTTTGACCGCGGCGTGCGCGCGAGCAAGTCAATGGTGCGCACCGCTGCGCTTGGGCTTTGCTCGACGCAGCAACAAAACATCTTCGCGCGGCGCAAGCCATTGAAATGAATGGGTTTCATAGCGCAGCGCAGCGCATTCCGCGTCCTGTGTGAAAGGCCCAGGGCTGCGAATAATGAACTATCTGGACGATTGGCTGATATTGGCACAGTCAGAGACAGAACTGCTATCTCACAGAACAGTGCTTCTCAGTCATCTGGAAAGCTTGGGTCTCACGGTCAACTGGACCAAGAGCTCATTACTGCCCAACCAGTCAATTTCCTTTTTAGGAATAGCACTGGACTCGGTGACCATGACGGCTCGTTTATCGACACAGCGCGCGCGCCGTGGTCACCACCTAGCCGCATCTTTCCAGAAGGGCAGCTTTCTCCCTTTGAAAACATTTCAAAGGATGTTGGGCTGTATGGCATCAGCTGCAGCGGTGCTCCAGCTGGGCCTACTGCGCATGCGCCCGCTCCAACGCTGGTTGAATGCTCGCGTGTCCCGCCGGGTGTCTGGCGGCCAGAAAATCAGAGTGACTCAGGCCTGCATAGCAGCTCTGCAGCCCTGGTTAGTGGCCGACTGGTACCAGAGGGAGTAATGATGGGAACCATCTCTTATCGTAAAGTCATCTCGACAGACGCGTCCAACTCGGGTTGGGGCGCACTGTTCGAGGGCAGACCGGCCTTTGGCCAGTGGTCAGACCAGGAGAAGGGTTTTCACATAAACTGTCTGGAAATGATAGCGGTCGAGAACGCGCTGAAGTGCTTCCTCCCGTTCATACAGGACCAGCATGTTCTTGTCCGCTCGGACAACATGTCTGTGGTATCCTATGTAAACCGTCAGGGCGGTGTCAGATCCAGAAATCTCTGCAATCTGACGGAACGCCTCCTTATTTGGTCTCAGATGCACCTGCGCTCGCTGAGGGCGGCGCATGTGCCTGGCCATTTGAACGACGGCCCAGACAAACTGTCCAGGGACAATGTTCCCCCAGGGGAATGGTCCCTGCACCCTAAACGGTCCAGAAACTGTGGCGCCTATTCGGCAGAGCGGAAGTCGACCTATTTGCGTCAAAAGACAACGCTCAATGCCCGACGGTCTGTTCGAAGGACGAGGACGCGCTGGCCCAGGTTTGGCCCAGCCTCCCGCTATATGCTTTCCCTCCGGTCTCTCTGTTGCCACAGGTGATCAAGAGAATCAGGGAAACGCGCCACTCGGTGCTCCTCATAGCCCCGCGTTGGGAGAATCAGATTTGGTTCCCGGAACTAGCAGGGCTGTCACATACAGCTCCGTGGCCGAATCCGGTGAGGGCAGATCTCCTCTCTCAGGCTCACGGCACGATCTGGCATCCCAATCCAGAGCGCTGGTCTCTGCATGCATGGTTGATCAACGGGTACTCGTTGCCCTGCCAGAAGGAGTGATGAACACGATCCCGCAGTCTAGAGCCCCTTCCACGAGAAGGCTCTACGCGTCTAAATGGTCTGTTTTCTCTGGATGGTGCACCGACAGAGGTCTGGACCCGCGGACATGCGGGGTGGCGCATCTGCTCACCTTCCTACAAGAGCTGTTGGATAAGGGAAGGTCCCCATCCACGCTCAATGTATACATGGCGGCCGTGGCAGAGTTCGCAGAATCGACACACGGCCAGTCATTGGGAAGACACGAGTTGGCCATCCGCTTCCTTAGAGGAGCTAGAAGGATGAATCCGCCGCGCCCCCCGTCGGTTCCCATGTGGGATCTTTCATTGGTCCTCGAGGCCCTGAAAGCTTTTCCATTTAAACCACTAGACACCGTGGGGTTGAAATATCTATCACTGAAAACCGTCTTTCTGACTGCACTGTCGTCAGTAAAACGTGCAGGGGACCTGCATGTGCTGTCTGTCAGCGCGTCGTGTCTAGAGTTCGGACCGAATGACTCTAAAGTCATCCTCAGACCTAGACATGGCTATGTCCCTAAAGTGATGGGCACTCCATTCAGAGCGTAAGTTATTTTGTTGTCAGCTTTCCCAGCATCTGACAGCGAAGGTGATGTGAATCTCCTCTGCCCTGTCAGAGCGCTGAGGTTTTACATTACGCGCTCCGCCTCCTTCAGGCATTCGGAACAGCTTTTTGTTTCGTTTGGTGGGCGCACCAAGGGTCTCGCCTCCTCGAAACAGAGCCTGTCCAGATGGATAGTAGACGCTATAGCGGCCGCTTACGCGTCAAAAGGTCTGCAATGCCCTCTGGGCATCAGGGCTCAATCCACGAGAGGCGTGGCCTCTTCGTGGGCATGGTCCAGTGGAATTTCTATCCATGACATATGTATAGCGGCGGGCTGGAGCTCCCCGTCTACCTTTGTCAGGTTTTATAACCTAGAAGTTCCTGCTTTGCAGGCTAAACTGTTGTCAGTCTGAAGGTGAGGTGTATTTTGCCCAGATCTCCTGCTCAGATCACTCTCACATGACTCAGCTCTCCTGGTTGAGCTGCACTAAGTAGGGTACGTGCCATGTGCCTATACAGACCGGCGCGCTGCTCTGTATTCCCTATGTGTGCTTATGTACAAGTGATGGCCCACGTGGCTGGCCATCTTATTTTTTCCACTTATGGGGTTCCCCTGAAAGCTCGGGGTCTCATGTGGATGCTTGGCGCGCACGGCGTTGACAAAGTGTTCCCGTAGCGTAAGCTAAACTTACGCAATACGAGAGAACCTCTCGTAAGAGAACGATACTCGGTTACTAACGTAACCTCGGTTCTCTCTAGAGAGGGAAGGAGTATTGCGTAACCGGCCGTGCTCGCGACACGAGCGACTTCGCTTCAGTCGACGAAAACCAGGGAAGTCAGCCTACAGCCCCTAGTGTTATACGCTAAGCCACGCCCATTCTGGCGGGCTGTGACGCTATGAAGGCGCGGGCGCCCTTCATTGGGCGTGACGTCACGCCGGGCTCACTGGTAGGCTGCAGCAGTTGCCCGCAGGGCAGCCAATGAGCACGCGAGATGGCCTGCTCTAGGTCTGCTAGCTGCTGCACTGCGTTGACAAGGAATACAAAATTAAGGATAATTTTTTGGCTTCAGTATCTCGAGAAGATGAATCTTTCCCGTAGCGTAAGCTAAACTTACGCAATACTCGTTCCCTCTCTAGAGAGAACCGAGGTTACGTTAGTAACCGAGTATCGTTTATTAGGCTGTGGTCCAAATGCACGGATCTAATACACAGTCACAGACATGCATCCGATAAGAGTTTAGTAGTCATGCGCTGGTTGACAGGTTTTTAATGCACTTCAGGTGTACGCGCTCAGAAAAGCTTATATCAGAACAGTGCACATAAAAAGCCTAACTGGCAAGGCTTTAAAACACATGCAAGTAAAATTTAGTGATTGCAAAGAACTGCAATGTCACATGCGTGTAACCCTACCGCTGCGTTTCTACGTGAATTTATGAAGTGAATGCATGTCAGTTTGTAGATATGTTGGGACGCAGGCACCAGAACTGTAACTGATATAATGTGCACTGTAACACGATACTACGATATTTCTTAAAAAGCAGATCGTGGAGACATTTTAATCGTTCTAAATCTAAAATCGTGATATCGCACACCTCTACTTAGAATAAAATTTTATGAAATATTGTCAATTTTAAATAAGAGATATATAGATCTAAATACAAGAGATATCTTGTTAGATAACAAAAGTATTCTACAGATCATACTTTTCTACCACATTTATGCCATTTTTGCCCATATGGTTCATTTCTGCACTCTAAACACTGACAGAGATTATCAAAGTGCTAAAATCTTATGATGCATGTACTGTATGACCCTGACTGCTAATAAAGTCAGAGTTATCTCAGCCAACTGCTTAGGATAGAACAATGAACCTTTTTAGAATTGTTTTTCTGTTTTGCATTATCTTTGCTGTCAAATAATAGTGGGGGAAACCACTCTCTATGTCTTGCTCGATTTGTGTCTTGGCAACAGCTGTAACCAAGCAGCCGGGGATATAATCAGCTACCTGTGCAAAAGGATAGTGGAAAGGACCACAGACTAAAGGTCATGCACATGGAGAAACCCTGGATGTATCCAGCGGTTCCAGTGTAAAGAGAATAATTCCAGGGCTCGCTCTTGCCACTGCATAGCAACTCCTGGCAAAATCTACAAGTCTAAATGAATACCAACTGCTCTGGAAGGGCAAATTATTGGCCAAAAAACATTCTCCTCAGAAAACCAGTGTTTTTAATTCTTTAATCCATGATCATCAGTGCTTCAAATACTTATTGGTAAAGATTTGGTTTCACATAGACAGACTTTATATGAAAACTTGTTTAAGAATGGCATTAATTTTAATATCTGTTGGTTTATTTTATGTTGCCGGTTTGCCACATGGCACAAATGGACAATTTATACAGTGGACTTTATACAGGAAGAGCACAAAACAGGCCAGGAGGAAACCAGGTAATAAACAGGCACCACCAAATACGTGGTATTAAATCTGCCAGTGATGGGGTGGGTATGTCTCTGATCATAACATTTATTCTAGAAGGAAAGATTACAGTAGGGAGAAACACCAGAATTTAAGTCCCATCAAAAGTGGAAACTTGGAAACGGATGGTTGTTCTACAAAAATTTCCAAAAGTGTGGTGTGATCCTCAGTAAGCATGTGAATGTGTTTTGCCCAGATTCCCAGATTCAGATAGAGCCCTATTAGCCCAGATTCCCCCCAATGACATAACTACATTTAAACAGCACTGGAGTACATGGACCATATAATAAATCCTTCAGAATCAATCTACAGATCAAGAGAGGAAGGATTATATATTTTTTTCTGACAAGGACAGCACATCATGTGGTATTTATTAATTTATTTATTGTAATGGAATTGCTGCAAAGATTTTGGAAAACTATTTTAAAAAAAATGTTTTTTAAACTTTTAAAACACAAAAATTGTGTTTTGTGTTTAAAAACACAATTTTAATCGTTTGAGCCAAAGCATAAAAGCTGAATGAATGAACGAACAAACGAACGATTGATTCTAGGCAACAATGGCTATTTGGTTGAATATTGGTTCTCCTAAGATATATTGTCAAGACGATATTGTGAGAAATATATGTTGCCCGACCCTGATACAAACTACTTCATATTTTCGTTATTGCAAAGGAATTGCTGCTTTAAACAAATGGGCCATGCACTTTCCATACAGTGCATCAGGTCAGACATGTTTTTCTGCTCATAATTGGATGCAGTTGATGTGCATTAGCAAATAAAGGCATCATTGTTGAAGCCAGATTTCGTAATCATCGCATAGAGCTCCCCACAACTCTTTATAAATCCATCAGATTAAGCCGCATAGTATTTTTAGTTACATGACTGCCCTAAAAATGAAGCCACGATGTGCAGCATCAGCATTAGTATTTCACTGGATTGACCGGCTTTCACCTTTCTGAACTGGCCCACACCCAAGACTCTGCAGCTGCCCTAGATTTCTAAGTGCAACACCAATAATGTATAATTTAAAATTCC
Source organism: Siphateles boraxobius (assembly GCF_051911475.1). Taxonomy (NCBI): domain Eukaryota; kingdom Metazoa; phylum Chordata; class Actinopteri; order Cypriniformes; family Leuciscidae; genus Siphateles; species Siphateles boraxobius. The sequence continues at coordinate 5,870,608 of NW_027509197.1, forward strand.
TGGAAGTGAGCCACGTGTGATTTTCCGTACACGGACAAGGCAGAAAGTCCCTCTTTTTAAGCTTTCACCTAAAACAACCACACATGCATACACTAAAACAACTGAGATCAAACAGACCCTCCATTTACATTTTAGAACACATTTAAGTAAAATAGGATGGGATTCAAGCTAAATAGGATTCAGCAATTTCAGTTCAGTTTCAAAACAATCCATGCCCTTTCTAAAGGTAAAAAAATCTGGAAATGCAGAACCAAAACGTTACCCTGACACTTAGTGATGCCAGTAGAACAAGTTAACAACATAATAGGGTTTAATCGAGAACAGGCCGCTGAATAAAGGGCCAGACACATGGCTGGTGATGGCAACTTCAGCTGGGATCCAAATGAAGCGATGGGGCAAAACCATTGTGGCTATTTGTGAGTACATGCAAGCATGCTCAGTGACCTGAAACACTGCAATGCGAGTCTGCACCGTTTCCAGGGTAAACCCTCGAATTGACTTTCCACAATCCCACGGGAGCCAGGCTTGGCAGTCTAGAATGAATCCCTGAATTGCATCTTTTGGACATTTATCATTTAAAATAATAATAGTACTAATAAAACAAAAATTGTGTGTGACAAGCTTATTGCTGGTTCATAACTCCAAGTCTTGCTTCAGCAACTAAAATATTATGAATTTCTGCTTAGCCACCATAAAAGCTCATGTCCAAAATAAGCCGATGAAGACACACGTTTGAAAGTCTCAATCATAAAGTATCATAAATAGGCATATATTTAAAAGCATCAGCATCCTATGAATATGCTTACAATATGAGTGCTTTAAAGGCTACTTTTACAATAGTTTCAATTGAGCATCACATGAAAACATGTCATTATAATTCTTCACGACAAATAACTAACTCCTGATACTATTATGCTTTTCATCCGTGTATCCTCCACTAACTGCTCCCAAAGAGGGATAACTTTGTCCTGTTTTCACATGAGGAAAAGAACCTTAGGTCTAAGTTACTTTCACCCAGTGACAATTAATCTCTCTACAGAGTAAAACCAGAGCTGTTAGCTATAAGACTGAGATAGTGAAGTGACAGAGGTCATTGGATCTCATTCACCAAGCATGCATACGCACAAATTTGTGCGTGAAATGTGCGTACAAACAATTAAGAACAAATCGCGATTCAACAAAAATTTCATAATAAAATTTATTCTAAATATAAGCAAAATTATAGGAACAAAAAACCACACACACACGCAAAAAGCACTTAATCTGTATGGCCTTATAGCTAATCTTATTATGAAGTTATACTATTTCATCCTAACACGAATATAATTATATTGAATTATGTTGCATCAATTGTATTATATAATCCATGTATAAAATTATATAATACATTTATTAAAAAATACAATTTAATTTAATCTTAAATACATAGGCTACCATCATGAAGTTAAAGAGTAAGCGTTATATGTTCGCAGATATAAGCGCATGTACAGCTGGCTAATAAAAGGTTAGAAATGTGGGTCTGTATAAAAGGTGTTTAATGTGAGAACTGTAGAGAATGGCACACTTGGCATTGCTCGATGATCGGCCAAGAGCGCGTCTGCAAACAGCGACAAGTTTTACTTTGAGGAGAACAACACTAACATCTGACTGCAAATTTCAAAATAGCCCAATTGTGCAGGACAACCGTGACCCTGGCAACACTGTCCATGAGGCATGCCTGAGATAGTAGAGCCACCTCAAGTCTGTTGCTCGTATCCTCTCTGCTGAGTGCTGATTCATGAGAAGCTGCTGAACACTTAGCAATATAATTGTGTTCTGGCTGAACTTCCCTTTCAGAGTGCCAATGGCACCAACCAATGGAGAAAAAAACAGACCTGACTTCACTGAAGTATGCTCCACATGGAATAACTTTATATTTTGTGCACACAAAGTTAGTTTTTCAACTGTTCAGACAGGAGAAGAGCTATGCTACGTCTAAATTGCATACCAATATCTTTTAAAAAATTCAATAAATTCCTCCTGGGTTAAAGGTGTCGGAAATGATGAAGAGCAGGGTTCTTCAAATCTGGCCCCTGAAGAGAGATCCTGCAGAGTTTGGATGTGTCTGAAATTGCATGCTATCGGAGTAGGTAGTACATTTGATTAGGAATGAACTTCATGAACATTAAAAAAAAGTGCATTCTATATATAGTATGAATGAAATTGACACTAACTAATTTGTCATGCTGGCTTTATCATGTAATAGTCACTCCACTGCTATTCACAACTTCTCTTCTGTGGCCTCACGGGATAGAAAAGAGTCCATCGAATGCGCACTTCAGAATCTCAGCAGCAGTAGTAGGTCATTTACTTTTCGCCAACTGTTCAGAAAATACTCTTTTCACATACTGTTTTTTGGCTATATAGTACGGGAGTAGGACTATTCATAAAGAGGTTAGCGCCAACCGCTAAAAGCTAATCAAGTCCAATGTGGGTACTCTGTATATGCCTACTTACCTACTAGTAGGTGAAAAACAGTTTGTCCAAATTCATATTCATAAAATATTAGGTGAAAAGTACTTTCACTGATTCTCAGAGTATTTTTCAGTATCTTTTTTCTCCAAAGGTTCTAAGCTAGCAAGCAGCTCCAGCATGAATCACAACATTCAAAGCAAAAATTAACTACTGAAAAATAAAATGACAAAAGGACCAAAAAAATGTACTCAAGTTACAAAGGAAAGAACTGCTTATGCCATGAAACATTGCAAACGATGCCAATCTAAACAATGGTATCCTATAAATCTATTATAAAAAAGTCCTTAATTAAAGAATAGCATATAAATTCTGCAAAATTTTGAGAGAGCAGTAAGACTGACTCGGTTGTAGTGGGCAGTGTTATAGGGGACAATGATTGTGAGCTTACTCATCTGTGAAGAGTTCTCAACCAAACATTTACTGTCCCTTTCTGTAAACTAAACTAAATGTAGAGATCTCGATAAAAAGGGCCATTCCATTAAAGAAAGTGACTCTACTGTATGAAGCCTGAGAGACCTAACCCTCTTGGAAAGTCAACACTCTCTTCAGTCTCTCACATTTGTTGATTGTGGTTTGCAAAGCACCTTTCCAGAGAAGAGCAATGTATTTGTAGGCGTCCAGTGGGTGGACTAATGCATAAGCTCCAAGTGAGGTGAGAGTAAGGTGCAAAGAAATTGCATTACATGCAGTAGGCTACTTGTCATTTCTACAAAGTTTAGTAATGCCAGAGAAAAGACTTTATGTGAACTTGTTTTATGACAAATAAATCTGATTTAGAGAAATACCTGCTGCATTTATCCTATTCACAAGTCAACATTGAGGGAATTACACCGAAAGTTATAAAAAACTAAGGTCAGCCAGAACGTAAAGCCAACGGTTTCCAGTTACACTGATTAAATACATTACACCAAACCCAATATGAGCAGTTTCTTGGCACCAACTCTTGGCCATGAGGGGTTTCCATAGACCATTAACTCAGTTCACCTAGAGTGTACGTTCTGCAGGCAGCAATATGGGGATCTAACATGACATTAGACCATTTAATTTTACAATAACAAATATGTTTTTACTTTTTGTGTGCTTTACATAAAGAAAAAAAACCTTCTCTTTCTCTATTTGATCATCTATCCCATCAATCCTTAAAATAACACTAACAATTACTCCAATAAGGAAGTTTCCACAGTACTAGGCTACTTATTAATGAATCAAACTAAAATCGAAATAGCTTTTAGTGTCAAAGTGCAAATCAAGTTAGATCAAAGGCAAAATAAATCACAACAATTATGTAAGTCTAATGGCTGTATTATCTCAGAAACATAGAAGTAATAGAAAAAACAACAAGAACACAGTGTAAACCTTTTCTGAAGAAAAAGCAAGTGCCTGTTGCTCACTGCCACCACACTAAGATGTTCCGTGGTTTCCAGGGTGTTGCTATGCAGTTGCTAAGATGTTCTGTGTTGCTATATGGTTACTTTGCTCTAAATGGTTGCCAAGATATTGCTATGCAGAATACCTTAGCATGTTGGTATATGGTTGTTAAAGTGCTCTGAGTAGTTGTTGCTTGGGTGTTCTGATTGGGGTTTAGACCATTACCATATGATTAAAATGTTCGGTATGATTGCCAGGGTGTTGCTATGGTGTTCTGAGTGTTTTTAGCATGTTGCTATGCAGTTGATCGGGTGTTCTGAGTGGTTGTTAAGTGATTTGAATTTTAGGGCATTGATGGTTACTACAATCTAGATGGTTTCTAGGGCATTGCTATGTGGTTCTGAGTGTGTTTAGCATGTTGTGACGATTGCTAGGGTGTTCTTGGTGGTTGCCAAGCAGTTGCTGTGTGGTTTCTGTGTCCTGAGTAATTGTTATGTTGATTTGTTTTCTAAGGTGTTCTGGGTGTTTGCTTAGTGATCCACACCACAAGTCTCTACAATATTCTGGTCCATTTAATGCAGGTTTATGGGATTTTATAGTTTGGTATCTGATAGAAAAGTAACATACACCTCTTCCCAGAAATTATTTGAGGTAGCCTATCCTGTAGTCTATCACTCAAGCCCATAACAAGTCCTGAGAAGAATGAGTTACGTTCTGAAGTTTAATACGTTTTTAGGGGTTGAACAAACCTTTAATCCAACATTATACGAGCAATAGTATAGTAATAGTGATGTTTGTCCTGCCACACACCACTAACAAGTGGGGGACATTGGGCTAAAAAGTGGTCTAAGTACAATGGGTTTTGATGAATCCAGCTCAAACTCAGCAGGCTTCAGGCTTCTTTGTCTCTGCCACTTAACTGTAAGACCATTGACTCTGTGTGTGTGTGTGTGTGTGTGTGTGTGTGTGTGTGTGTGTGTGTGTGTGTGTGTGTGTGTGTGTGTGTGTGTGTGTGTGTGTGTGTGTGTGTGCTGCCATATCTACCATCCATGCAAATACTGTTGCGCTCTTTATGGTTTATCATTTAAAAGTCTCAGGTTAAAGCGCAGTTGCTTGGCAATTGACCCAAACATGAAACTTTTTTTATTTTTTATTAATCGAGGCTCTTGTTCCTTCTTCCCTTAACCCCTTCAGATATGTTTTAAGTCTTCAGTTCAATTATCCGGTTTACACTCTGAATAAAACTTCAATCCTGTTTTCTTGAGCATGGATGCTCTGAGAGTTCATGCGGCACGCGGTTTTGTTTAACTTATGACCATGCATTTTGCAACAATAACTAAAGTAAGTTCACCGTGAAACCGTTCAAATTAAAATAAAAAGTATCACCGCTTGCGCCTCTTTCTTATAATTTGACTCAATTACTGAATTAGTAAACGTGCTGCGAATAGAAGCTCAATTAGCAACCCAAAAGATTCATTCGGAATGAAAAAGCAACTTTTAAATGAATGAAAACATAACTTGCCTCAGCTCTTGATTAAAATGTCCCTTTTAATCCACCTTTGAAGGCAAAGCGATATCCCGTTCTAAATAAATTGGGAAAGCTGATTCGCGTGTTGCCTTCCCGGCGCTTTTGTCTGGTGTCCCGTGAGCAGTGTGGGACGCGTCTCTCGTGCAGTGAAACTGACTGAGATAGGCTATTGCCGCTCCATGAGCACGGGGAGTGGTGACTGGAGTCCCACTGTGATAATCACCTTATCCCAGAAAAACGCCCATCTCCTCCAACCCCTTTGAATGAACTGCCACAACTTTCGGTAAGCAAAAAACTAACTGCAACACTGCCATCATGCGTCGTCTTGATTAAAATGCACTCACAATGAACCAGAAACTTGAACTCATTCAACACACACAACCAGTTAGTCAGTTAAAAGTTTGGGAACACCTACTCATTGTTTATTAATCTAATATTTTCTCCATTTTAATTTAACAGTAAATAGTAATAGTAAGCCATTAAATCTATAAAAAAAAGAACATAATGGAAGAACAAATGGAATTGTGCTGCTAATTAGTGATGTAAAATAAATAGATTTTTAAAATGAAAACAAACAAACAAACAACATGTATGCTAGCTGGACACGTGTTGCTGATTTTCCACCATAAAAATAAATACATGCATTTAGTTAATGCACAAATAATATTGAGTTGAGATTTGAGTCAGAAAGTTAACTTTCAGTTTTTCTCAGTCGCTTTGGTGCATTTCTCAGATCAGAAATGAAATTCTCAAAACCACTTGTTTAACCTCCACATCATCTAGTCAACTTGTGAACATCATAAAAGCAATTTCTCATTATTTTGAACAAGTTGCGATTGCTTTGGTACATTCATGCAATTGATTATGTGCAATTGTCTGTGGTTTCATACATTATCAGTTGCTAATACCATGTTGCTCAAAATTTATTAAATAGTTCTCTGTGCAATAGTCTTACCCCTCAAAACATCTAGTCATTAGTTCATCCTAAATGCAGAATGGTTGATCTAGTTGTCATAAACTGTCAAGCATATTTTCTACACATTTCTATTAGACTTTTTGTAAATGTGCCATGAATTGATGAATTGTGCAGGTGAATCTTGACTTTGACTAATGAAGAGAATGATCTCATTGATCAAACAATGAGAAATCAATTCTCTGAAATAGCTCAAACTTGAATCTCATGAACCTTCAATTGGCAAGCATATATACAGTGCTGCATGCAAAAGCAATGTTCTGCCGAAGGGGTCTTTCCTGTGTTTGCCTTTCTAATGTTGTATTTTCGCCTTTGTGCCCCTATTTCTTTTTCTTTTCTATATCACAATACAGTAACATTGTAATGTTTTTGTGTTTTTTGTTGTTGGTCAGACCACTAGTAAAAGTGTAACTGTGAATCCTATCCAGTCTCTTTCAATCAATAACTCACGTACAGTAGTGTGTAAATTAGTACTTTTGAAATGGATATATGACATACAAGAAGCGCAGCTTTGTACATTTCAATTCAGTAACTGTCATCCAAACTGTTGCCATAGTTTACATCAGGTAATACTAACAGAGTGCAGTGTTCTATTGACAACATGACAAGCATTTTGACTATCTCGTTTGTGAACAATGACACAAGGACTTCTCATTCAGATGTCACTGACATGTTCATTGACATAAATAATTATTTTTGAGAGATGAACTAAAGATTTTGAGTAAGTTATAGGCTTTTGCAGGTAATCCAATGTGTGGTGTTGTTTGTGCGAATTGTTTTGAGAATGCACATACTTTGCAAATATTAAGGATGATTTGAGAAATGCGCCAACACAACTGAGAAAAACTTAAGTGAGTCAGTTCAGTAACCGAATAATTCATAAAAGTTTTTATTCACCAATAACGTTGCTCTATGATTGCTGGATGGTTGCCAAGGCGTTGCTATGTGGTTTCTGTGTTCGGACTGAGTAAATGCATACTAGCTAATGACACTTGTTGCTGTTGCTGATTGGGACAATAGTATCCAACTGCAGAGCCGAAGAGCTAGAGGCAGTTTCAGGTCAGCCGCGCCAGGCCAGATCTCTCAGACCGGTAGTTTGTGCGGAGATTATACCCAGATCGCAAATTACATTTGGCTTAGTTGTGGCCCACATCTCCCATATTCTTCTGGCCCATTTACCACATGGAATGACGGCGATGACTCAACCTGATGTGTGGCTGACAATAGCATACATATTCGGGCCTCATCTGGGCCAACTATGTGGCTCAGTTGTGGCATTGGCAAAGGCCATATGTGCCATATCTGGCCCTACACCCATCAAGCCGGTTTTAGTGTGAGTTGTGGCTTGCTGTGTATTGGGCAGATACGGCCCATATGACCTTTGCCGCTGCCAGAACTGAGCCATATGTTCCATAGTTGGCCCAGATGAGGCCTGGATATGTGTGCTATCTGGGTAGCCTCTTTAAGGGTATGGTTAGTAGTGGAGGCGGGTTAGACACAGGGTGCAATCAACTCCCTAGCTTCCTTGGTAGTGAACCAGTATACCGTTTAGCCATGGTGTACACAAATTCGGGCACTGGTAAGGACGGTAAGGACCATGGCTCACTACACATCGGGACACTGATGGCCCTATTTCGGGTGGCATGACAGCGTCCTCATTGTAGGGATAGAGCCTTGTGAATCTCTGAGGCTTTCCCCTGCTTGTGAAAAGAAAGTCTCGGAGTATCGATTACAGGGCCATCTAGTGGTTAATAAAATGTACAAGAGCCGGTACTTGAGATGAAGCTTCACTGGATGATGCTCTCACCTCATCATTGATGTAATATAGTGCACAAATTAAAGCACAATTGTAAAATACAATTATAATTGTAATTAATAATAGTACAATATAATTGTAGGCTACTGCTTAACTCTGTTGTGGGGGCCCAGTAAGCAAGCAATTTATATTTATTTATAACTGAAAGAGTTGTAAATGGCATGTATTTGACATACAGTTATTTGTATAGTAATAGCATTTCATTTATTCAGTTTGAATAGCAGTATACAGGTATGGCATAATGTAACATCAAAGAAGTTTAGGGGGAAAAACACCCATTTGCTTTTTTTCACAAAGGTGGAAGAAAAATAAGAACATAACATTTGGTGAGACCAGGGGTCATGTGGTTATTAAATGTAGGCTACTTTTGTAAATGTGGGAAACTTTAACTTTTTAAAAGAGAAATAAAAGCGGTTAGAGTGTTTGGGTTTACATATTAGCCTACAATACTTCCTCACTGTCTCACTGTCTCTACAGATAAGGCTGGCGTACACAAAAACTGCAATGCCATCAGATTTAAACAGCTTTCCCAATATTCCGGTGGGCTGTTGGAATGTTTAGTCTCTTTTAGGTATCTTGAACTTTTATTTTGACGGGATGATTGGTGCACCATATGTGGGCTGTGAAGTCGCTGTAGCGTGCCACAACAACGGAAACAACTGCACATAGCGCAGATCCTAGTAGAAGTACGTGATATGAGTAGTTTGACATAATTGATGTAAGTATGTCACATTTGTCAATGAAAGAGCAAAGTGGCTGTCGAAAACTGTTAAAATTATTAGCCCCGGACGACTTGCTCGCCCTTAAAGATACAGTAACGAACCGACTGATTGCTGTAGAGAGCATAGAAGGTAAGACTGCTGTGAAGCTAACCATTTCCCAAACGGTTCTGTAAATATCGGCGATGTCTGGTGGCTAGAAAAGTGTTTAGGTAGGCGGCACACTAGATTTTGAGCAATTGTGACATGTTTATTGTGAGCTGTGTATCTGTCAGTCTGTCACAGTCTATTTCCTGATCAACAGAGGCTATTGAAGCCATCATAACTTACTCAAAAGATGCTGAGGAGCTCCTCAAGAGAAAGAAGGTACAGCGGGATGTCATTTTTAAGTATCTTGCCAATGAAGGAGTTCCCATGCCCCCTAATAGTGAGAAACATCAGCTGGTCAGGAGAACCCTTGAGTTTTGGTCGTCTGGTGAGGTAGGCATCGAGACAGATCTTTATACACTGGGTGAATCTCTAAACACAATTTGTCAAAAACATGTTTAGGTGATAGGCTTATGCATCGCAATCAACAGTTTTGTTACCCCTTGAAAAAAGTCTGATTTTTAGGACCTTTGAGGGTTGTTATAGTGTGTTCATATTATTTTTGAATGACGTTTAAGTACATTTTGCCCCAATAATCATTGATAATCTAATTTAAATGACTATTTAAAAAAGTGTTTTTACTTTATAATATAGTTAAAAGTATTTATACATCATGATAGAGCTTAAAATAAAAAAAGTATTATTGAATTACAGTGAAATAAATTATAATATGTTGTAATAATTTATTTATTTGCTTTAAATCATTTTTGGAGGTTGACATCCTGACATGATATGCTTTATTTTTAAAGTACTGTATTCAGCATTTTCTGATTCTATTATTATTAATAGTAGAAGTAGTAGTAGTAATATTTTGCATTTAGATTAAGAAACTATGTGAAATATTTGTACTTTTAAAAGTTTATTTGTTTCTCTGTGGGGCCATTTAAATTAACCAGTGAATGCAAGAAGGTTAAGGTGATTAAAAATGAAAGAATCACAAATGTGATGAAGCAAAGAAGTTATAAAACATTGAAATAATTGTCGATTTTTTTAATGTATATATTTAGGTTATGATTTTTAGCCTTAAATCATAAGGTTGAATAATGGATGCATTATGAGTCAACTACTCTAATACAGTTAAAAATATCTTTATATTACAGAAGGGGTTTATCATCATGAAAACAGCGTTATGCAAGAAATTGTAATCTTCCTTAAACCGATATCATTGCCTTTATACAATATTTGATTGATTGATTGATTGATTGATTGATTGATTGATTAATTGATTGATTTTAGTGTTGTAATGTGGCTTGGACATGTTTTCTTGAGATTCCCCCTACTGGAAATGCCATTGACATGGTTTGTACAAAGTTTGGAAAAAAGTTCACTTCAGAATTAACATTTCCTGATAATTTACTCACCCCCACGTCATCCAAGATGTCCATGTCTTTCTTTCTTCAGTCGAAAAAAATTAAGGTTTTTGAGGAAAACAATCCAGGATTTTTCTCCATATAGTGGACTTCAATGGGAACCAACGGGTTTGAAGGTCAAAATGGCAGTTTCAATGCAGCTTCAAAGGACTCTACACAATCCCAGCCAAGGAATAAGGGTCTTATCTAGCGAAACGATTGGTCATTTTCTAAAAAAATATAATATATATACTTTTTCACCACAGATGCTCGTCTTGCACTAGCTCTGTGATGTGCCATGCATTATGTAATCACGTTGAAAGGTCACGCCGTGACATAGGCGGAAGTACAGACCTAGTGTTTACAAAGAGAATGTGCAAAGTCAAACGCCATTTATAAAATAAATAAATAAAAGGTAAAAGAACGATGTCAGACAATGTTGGAGGAAATTTTCAGGCAAATTTTTTCAGTTATCAAGAAATTTTAATTCTGAAATGACCTAATCCTTTAAGAGATGAATAGTGCTTTAATTTGGGATATCATCCTTGAAAATGCTTGATACCTGTTATGTTACAAGAATAAGGATATTTTTGTGAATCTCTTTGTGTATTTCAGTATTTTTTTAATGAAAGTTCAATAACTCAGCCCAAAGAACACCACTAAAGCTGGGATTCAATAGAAGTTTATGAGCAAATGCTAAACCATAGCTTTCAAGAGGGCAAAGATCGATGTTTATTGAACATTTGGCTTTAAACACATCATTTTTGCTGTGATTGTGTGTCAAAATGATACGTGCAAAGGGCTGGCATCTGATTTAACATTAAACATTGAGCTTTCAAGCACTGTATTTTTTCCACCTGGAATCCCAGCTTATCTATTGATAATTGGATGAGGTCTTAAAAAGGCAGAACTTTGCCATGAGCGGCCAATACAATTAAACCTGTGACATACATAATTGACAGCACTTGCCATTTAAAAAATATTGCTGTACATGGAGTGTTGTAATACCTCTTTCTCTCTGTGTGTTTAGACTTCTCTTCTGAAGTGTTTAGAAGTAAACTTGTGTTCAGAGGTTTGGGGTCGGTAAGCTTTTGGAAGAAGTCTCTTATGCTCAGCAAGGCTGCATTTTTATGATCAAAAAAGCAGTAAAATGTAAATGTTTAAAAAAAAATTGCTTTTCATTTTAATATATTGCAAAAAATGTATTTATTCCTGTGATGACAAAGCTGACTTTCCAGCAGCCATTACTCCAGTCTTCAGTGTCGCATGATCCTTCTAAAATATGCCACATTATGATTTAATATTCCAGTAGCCTAAATCTTTTGTAATAAATCTTTTTGTCCTTGCCGCATAAAAGTATTAATTTCTTTAAAAAAAAAAAAAAATCTTACTGACCCCAAACATTTGTGTAATTAAGTAATTTCACTTAAAAAAAGTAATTTCCACAGCTTCCCAATTTCTTGAAAAGCACCGGCTGCCACTGCTTTAGAAGTGCTTGAATTTCTTTTTTTAAACCTGTATGAACGCTGCATTGAATATCACTTGTGAAGTTAAGGTTTTATAGATTGTATTTTGACCTGGTCCATATTTTAAACAGATCTCAAGGCGTGAGAAGAACACAGTGATTACAGATGAGGTTGGAGATGGTCTGTCAGACCTTGCAGCTTTGGGAAAACAGTTTTGCCAGTGGTTCTACGGCCTTCTGAACTCTCAGAACCCCAGTCAAGGGCCTCCGGTGCAGGACTGGGGTCCTCAGCATTTCTGGCAGGACGTGAGACTGCGACTTCTCTTATGTACGGGAGAGCAGCGTGTAGATGAGTTCAATGGGGCACAGATGGTCAGCCAGCGGCTACATGCTCTAGCAGGAGAGGAACGTCTTTTGTTCTGCCCAAACTTGGAGGGTTATGGGTTAAAGTGTATATCTTCAGCTCATGGACTGGTGGTAGTTGCCGTAGCAGGGACCATCCACCGTGACAATTCCTGCCTTGGGATTTTTGAGCAAGTGTTTGGGCTCATTCGCTCACCAATGGACAACAATCGCTGGAAAATAAAGTATGTATTTATAAAAGTAGAAGCACAAAGTGCCATCACAGAGACACAGTTACCACTTATTACATATGATTCAAAAGAGTTGCTGAGGTTTTGTGATTGAGAGTCAGAGATCCTTGTTAGGACTTTTTTTTTTCGAATAAAGGGATCTTAGTTTGTATTTTTTGTTGACTTAAAGGACAGTTTCCAGTCAGTTTGACCCCTAGCAAACCTCAACTCAATTTATACTAAGATTTCTGTAAAATGTAATATTTCAGTAATTTTATGAAGCTTATTGATCTTGGCCTTACACAATGTTTAATTTATAAACAAAATGTGTATAAAAGAAACAATAATTTTGACTTTTTATTTATAATAGATCATATGTGAAATAAACAAAAATACCACTTTAAGATCGCAGTCTTACTTTTATATCTTGATTTATTGTTTAATATAGAAATCCTAATTTAATTTATATAATAATTTTGTGTGAGGGCAATTTTTAAATTCACATTCAGAATTTCCTTGTTAAATTTGTATTAGGGCCAAAATCAAATATTCAAATTTTAATTGTTTCATGTCATTTTTTAAATTTAATTTAATTTTTATTATTATTATTATTAATTTGTGAATTCTGGTTGGCTAGAATTCAAACTGTCTGGAGTGTTAGAATTGTCTTAAGATTCCACTTAAAATACCTTAAAAAACATTACTGTATTTATAAGTACTTTTATCAATACTTGGATCACTTCCCAGTAAAATATTTGTTTAGAACATCTCTGTGCCTCATGGCTTTCATTTTATTTTATTTATCAAGTTGTGGCTCAAACACACGGACATCTTTATGGAACTTGGGAAGAACTTGTTTTTGTTTTATTACTGTATGTTTCTCCAAATCATTTCCACATAATATTAATATTTTTTTACAGCAGTGAAGTTACATTCACTCATTCCCATATAAAGGCCTCATGATCATCAGCTCTGTTGCTTTATTGCGGAAGAAGCAATAACACTTTTCACTCTTTACTGGAATAAAGTACCTTATGTGGGACTTGAGAGGCTAGAAGCGAGTTCTTTGACTCATCAGTCTCTAATTGGGCAGTAGATGAAGCTGCATTTCTCTCTGGAGGAATATGGAATTGAATATGAGCTGGGCTGGGAGGGGTGTTTACCACAGCAATGTGTGGTTTAAGTGGGGAATGTTATATGTGGGAAATTATTCTTGGCGTTCGCTTCAAAGACTGACGCTTCGATAATATAATTTCTTGAGCTGTTTTTTAATGCCACGGAGTGCCATAGCTGTGGCAAAAGACGGCACCACAACCGTTGATCTTTTTCCTGTTCACCTCCCCGAAAGAAAAATAACAAGCTCCTCGCCTTCTGTCTTTATAGCCGTGGCCTCTTTCTTTTTAATAAGTGGTTTGGCTGAGCTCACAGTTATGACGTGCAGGTTCAAAAATACAGCTCACTGGCGTCTGCGGATCATTGTGACTTCAGATTGTCTTGAACGGAGAAGTGTGTTTCTCATAAAGCCCATGTTAACGTCTTGATGGTAAATCTCTCAGATATGTTTTGGAGTGGTGAACAATGAACTTTTTAATTGGCAAGTCTATTTTTTTGGTTGTTATGTTTAAATTATTGCTTTAAAGGTTAGAAAATAGCACATAACCTCTTTAATGTGTTCAGTTGTTTATAGCCTTTATAGGCGTATTCAAACTGAATGGCTGTGCTATGATTAGAACGTTTCTCTAGACATTAATTCACTTATGAATCTGTTTCATAGTGGAACTAAAGAGAATTTAGAAGTTTGGGCTAAGCTCTTTTGGCATGCTGTATAGAAACCAACTGTTTAAACTTAAACAATAAGCTTTTTTAATTACTGGGACAATTTACGCAATCTAGTTTATCAAAGAGCGCCACAATAAATTGTTTGACCTCTGTAAGATTAACTCAAAGACTACACCTATGACTACACCTACAATCTTATTTGTGAATGACAAGCTATGTCCGTTAAACCGTTGACAAGTATGATTACAGCAAACATTCAGATCTTATTTAGAATTAGTTTACTTCATGACTGCTAAAAAAGTACATTCTATATAGTATAAATGTGTTTAGTGTGAATGTAATCTGGAACGTACTACATCTGCCATGTTGTTATTATCATGTGACCTACCAAACTTCACTAACATTCACAAATTCTCTCCCGTGGCCTTATGGGATAGTAAAGTGTCCATTATATGCACACTTCAGAATCCCAGAATCTCTTTTATGAGTACTGTGAATAGGGCATACTTCTTTAGTCACATATACTGTTTTTGCCTACTATATAGGCAAGTATATGATTTCAGATGCAGGCAGAGTTAATCACCATTTGAATGTAGCTTTACACTTCAATTGATTATATCAATTATTCCAGTAGGTGGCAACAAGTGACTGTTAAAAATGAATTTGCCATCGAGTCATTAGTTAGTTAGTATTAGAGATTCGATCAAAAACGCTGATTCATCCAGTAGGCTAATGAAACAAGTGAAATATACATGTAAAGTGTAACAAAGACACTGTAAAATAAAGTGTTCCCAAATATTGTTTCGTTCATTTAGCTGAAATTTGTATCCTACAGGGACAGTCCCTCTGGTATAGCTGAGCTCCAGAAAATCAGTAATGAGGTGGCTTTGACAGTTACAGATTTAAAAAACAAAAGGCGGGAATAAAGAACTCTAACACAAAGAACCATTTTAGCATATAAAGGGTTCTTCATGATGATAAGGTACACAATAGAACTGTTACTACATGTAAAGAACATAAAGAACCAACTTTTTTTAGAGTGTATTTTGAATCATTTCTTTAATACGATTTTTAATGACATTAATATTTTAATGTTATACATTAATAATAATAATTATCATAATAATAATAAATTACATGTTTTTTAAATAGACTGCAGCAATTAAAATTTTGTCATTGTTGTCTATTCAGAATCTTGAGAGAATCGTGATTTCTATGGAAAAAAAAGAAGAGAAGAGATTTTCAATTGATCCAGATTCGTGCAACTCTAGTATATCAACTCATTACAGTCTTTTCTGGTCTGCTATAGCCTATTTGTCACAAAATCATTGAAATGCCCACATGGGGGCACAATTGCCCCATTATTTGTGTAAAATTCAAGAGGTCAAGCAATTATTTTAGGAAATTAATTTGTTTTATGCAACTCGAATGTTTTATAGTGCTGTTCATGTACCAAAGTGTACATTTTGAACTTCATTGTTGATTGCTTGCTTGTAAATCAATCTCATCCTAAGTGTATTGCAAATACCTAAATTATTACTTTTGGAAACAATTGGATGAAGTATATGAAAAGTGAACATTATTTATTGATGTATTTGACAATGTCCTTAGTAAAAGATGGGTGGGGAAGAAATACAAAAACTCTTTTGAACCAAGTAATCCATCTATTAAACCTTTGACAGGCCAGACAAATCAATTGGTTAATTCAATGAGTTACTGTTTGAAGTGCGAGAGACCCTCATCCATAAGAATTAGAGCTGCAAAGCAAACAGACGGCATTTATAATGCATCAGTGTATTGTGGCGTTTATACATGTGGGAAGGACAGAACCCGAAGACGTGATCAACATTTATCATGACCTCCATTCACTTGTACATTAGTCTGTGGAATGTTGCCTTGAGCAGGGATCAAAACAAACTCCCTATGAAGTGCAGGCGGATTTATTTCAGTAAGAATGAGCTTGTTTTGCTTATGCCATAAAAGAGTAAAGAGACAATCCGAGGAGTTAAATGTCATTATTATATAATATTATTTTGTTATATTATATTAATTATTAGTTACCAAAATAGATTTTTTTGTAGTTATTGATAAACTATGTTTAAATTTCTCATAATTTTAAGAGAACATTTGTTTGATTCTTTAAAAAAATAACAGGTAGTCAACACTACATGCTTAGCAATGTATTTAAAAAAAGAAGAAAAAAGGAATGAGATTTATTTTGTTGTTTTCTCATCATGCTATTGAAAGGGTCCCAATAATATTTCTGTAATGGATAAACTATGCATTAGCATGTTGCATACAAAGCTAAACAAAGTTAATAATAATCAAAACAAAGTTTTA
Organism: Siphateles boraxobius; assembly: GCF_051911475.1. Lineage (NCBI taxonomy): Eukaryota > Metazoa > Chordata > Actinopteri > Cypriniformes > Leuciscidae > Siphateles > Siphateles boraxobius. The sequence goes on from NW_027509197.1 coordinate 5,887,178, forward strand.
CTACAATACACTTAAAATACAACAGATTACAATGTCATGATATTGTATAATTTTATTTGTTGGATATTTTAATTAACTGTTGGAAAGAAGGTTATAAAGTTGATGTTTGAAAAATGTTTTTACATCTTGGTATATTATTAACAAACATGTTTTAATGTTACATAATAGTTTTTCTAACATACGTAATCACTCACTAAAAAAGAAAAAGAAAATGGAATTTGTGTCTTATTTTTTAAAGCACTAATCTTTGTGGAGCGTGCTGTCGATTAACAGTTGATTTCATTGTGCTTTCAGAGAGTTCTCTAAGAGGCTATGCAGAATTTGGGTTCCTCTGGTAATCGATTAACAACGAATAAGTTCACCGAACCCAGTAAAACTGTTGACAAACTAAATGGAAATAATTTTCCATTACAACTCACTTTAATGTTTACAGCACAACACATCAATCCTCTCAGAGCTGAAGGTGGTCTGTCAGAATGTCCTTTTTGAAGTATTGGACAAACTGTAATATGTGTACGAGCAGCGAGCAGCGGGTGTTAAAAAGGCTTGAGCGTGTCTGCTGATGGGGAAATGATCATGTTATCTGGAGTGCCAGCAGACTGTCTGGTTGGCTTTGGCTGCTGTCCTCTGGCTCTTCAGGACATCTGCTGTATCTGTATCTAAACACTGATCTCAGGCCTGCTGCTAGCCTGTGTATATTAATTGCCCTTGCCTCCTTCGCTGTTTGCCACTGATTACTCTCATTAATTTCAATCCCCCCCCCCCCTCTATGGGGAAACTATGTTGTTTCCAGTATGTGTCTGTAGAATTCCTGTTTGAATTATATAAAGGCAAAAGATTTAGTGGTAACACTTTAAGGTTTCATGTTAACATTAGCTACTGTAGTAAACATGAATGAACAATACTTATAGAACAGTTGTTAATCTATTTTCAAAATGCACTTACATATTTTTTTAAATCAAAATTATATTTATATTAACTAACATTAACAAAGATTAATGTTAACACTCTACAGTAAGGTTCATTAGTTAAAATTAGTTAACTACCTTAGTTAACATAAACTAAGAATGAACAATACTTCTTTAGGGTTTCATACGCTATTATTAGTTAGCTACTGTAGTAAACATGAATGAAAATTACTTCTACAACATTTGTTAATCTAATTTCAAAATGTACTTATATATATTTTTTACAATAAAAATTATATTTATATCAACTTATATAACCAAAGATTAATGGTAACACTTTAAAATAAGGTTCATCAGTTAACTATCTTAGTTAACGTAAACTAAGAATGAACAATACTTCTTCAACATTTATTAATCTTAGTGCATATTAATTTCAAGTGTACTAGTACGTTACTAAAATCAAAGGTTGCAAATGTTAACATTAGTTAATGTACTGTGAACTAACATGAACAATCAATGAACAGCTGTATTTTTATTAACATTAACAAAGATGAATAAATTCTGAGACAAATGTATTTCTCATTGTTAGTTCATGTTAGTTAAATGTTAACTAATGAACTGTATTGTAAAGTGTTACCAGATTATTAAACGTTGTAAAAATATATATTGCTTATTGTCAGTTCATGTTAGCTAATGCATTAACTAATATTAACGAAAGGTGCTGAAAGTGTTGCATATTTAGTGCTGATTTTAATGACACACTACAGGTCAAACATTTGGATTTCTTTAAAGTCTCTTATGCTCAAAAGCTGCATTTATTTGATTAAAATACAATAAAGCAGTAATGTTGTGAAATATCATTACAATTTTTAAATCACCTTTTTTCTATTTTTAATAAATTTTATTCCTGTGATGGCAAAGCTGAATTTTCTATGCTGATTTGGTGCTGAATTGAAACATAGCTGCGAAGCTGCTGAAAATTCAGCTTTGCCACCACATGAATAAAATACATATTAAAATTTATTAGGATAGAAAACGGCTATTTTAAATGATATTAATATTTGACAAAATTGCTGTTTTAACTGTATTTCTGATTAAACAAATTCAGCCTTGGTGAGCATGAGACATGAGAAAAAATGAAATTATTCCAAACTTTTGACTGGTAGTGTATTTTCACTCTTATTCACCTCCAGGGATGAATAAACCTCGAAGAGCTTTCTTATTCACCCATTGATAATTGTGGTGATTTTAGTGGTTTAATCCTGCATACGTGTGGCTGTACAGGTCAGGCTATATTACGCTCTCTGAGGTGGTCATCATTAAGTCAAAGCTCATAAAACATTGTTTAAGTCCATGTTTTATGCCTTGCTCGTTGTTTTTCCTAGCAGGCTTTACGCAGCCCAGCTGTGCCGTTCTCCTGCTCTGTGTTTGTCAGCTCAGTCCATGGCCATTCTGGGAAAGTGAGTGTGAAGGAATGATTCATTTTACAGCAGTACTGTTACCGGCCTCATGAGGGTGACACTTCAGGGGTCAATGATTTTTTTTTTTGGCTCTCGGCGGAGAAAAACGCTCCCACCCACTGAAACTCCACTTCCGATCAAGGACCTAATCCAATTAGGGAACAGTATTTTCACGGTGGAATGAAAATGGCAAAAGTTAATTTGCCATCTGAGGTCCATTTTACTGCAGCGCCACTTTTTTCGCAGAAAAAGGAAGTTTTGCTATGATATCCTTTAGTAGTTTATTTACCCCTGGAGGTCTGTATAATTCCTAGGTGGAGGAATTATCCTTTGGCATTCCCATTCATCTCCATGGCAGTTTCTCAGCTGGCATGTGACCTGTCAGATTTACGCAACCTGCCTATTGCGTCTTTACTCACAAATTTCAGGCTTTTTTTTTCAGACAATTTCCTCCACCATAAATGTCATGTAACTAATCACTCTGGAGTTGCAGGAAATTACATCATGACAACACTGATCCACTGATGGCACCACAACAATGTACACAGACCCAAAACAGCAGCAGAGATGGAAAAAGTGTATACACTATTCAAAAGTTTAGGGACAGTAAGATTTTTTTTTAAAATGTTTAAAAACCATTTAATTTTTTAAAATGCTCACCGATGTTAATTTATTTGATCAAAATACAGCACATTGTGAGATATTAGTACAATTTAAAATAACTGTTTTCTGTTTGAATATACTTTAAAATGTAGTTTATTTCTGTGATCAAAGCTGAATTTTCAGGATTATTACTCCAGTCTTCAGTGTCACATGATCCTTCAGAAATCATTTTAATTTGTTGATTTGGTCCTCAAGAAATTTCTCATCACTATCCATGTTGAAAACAGTCATGCTAAATAATATTTTTGTTGAAACTGAGATTTTTTTTTTTTTATGATTAGAAAGTTCAAAACAACAGCCTTTATTTGTTGTAGCATTGTTGTATGGATGTCTCTGCTTTCGATTAATTTAATTCATCCTTGTTGAATAAAAGTATTAATTTCGTTTTTAAAAAGTCTTGTTGAACCCAAACTTTTGATTTATTTTTTATACATTTTTTTTTATAAATGTAATAATAAATATAGCTGCAAGCAGCAATTAAGTGACCAAGCACTATGTAAACATGGCTGGAAAGATCAGACCAACTGCAGCAATGAGCATATTAAGATGATTTTAGGCAAAATGGCTGAAAAATCATACAGTCTCTAGTAATGATTTAATTGTCTATCACTTTTGACCAATAGGTGGCGCTGTGACCAAATTGATGTAGTGTGGTCAGACTAAGGGGACAATAACACATGCAAAATGAGGTGTCAATATGCCAAAGCATTGCATAGATACAGCCAAGAGTCATTTTGGCATCATGCCTCAACTTTGTTTCTGCGGTATACGAAAACGGTTTTGTCTATTGACACGAAATCCATACATTTTTGCCGGCATGGTCTGAAGATGATACGATTAGAAATTTAATTTAATCAAAAGTAATTATAATATTTGGAAAGTCCATTATAACTTTTGACCACAAGATCACTCAAAACTTTTTGAGTCCTGTCAGGTGCCGAAGACACATACCGAGTTTCGTAACGATATGCCAATGTGTTCGTAAAATATAGCATTTTGCGACTAAATTAAAGATGACCGATATTGGAAAAATTGGGTAAATTCTAGTTGACATGCTGCACCGAATTTAAAGAGACCAGTTTTAAGCAAAAATTAAAAAAATTCATATCACCTTACCACTAGATGACACTGCACTTAGGAGGAGTTTGAAAAAGTAGCTTTTTCAAAAAATTCTAAATGGGGGAAAATTTTCCATGATGGAAAATTAAATCATAGGGTGCAACCGAATCGTATTGAGCCAAGGAATCAGAGGATTTGTTTTTGTTGTTTGTTTTGTTCCAATCCCTTACTGTTCAAAAGTTATCAACGGATACAATAGGTGCCTACCCACCTTCGGTGCTTGGCCCCTAATAATAATAATGTAAATGTAAGAGCCCTATCCCATAAAATAAGTATTGACAAAAAAATTAAAAATACTATAATATAAAATAGCCTATCTGCAAACTCCCTCACTGCTAACTAGTAAAATGTAGCGCTTTTTTATTTACCAAAAAAGTCTTCATAGAAATGGAAACTCTGGTCACTTTTGTTGAAGTCAAGCTGCCATTTAGCTTGTTTTGTTCCACTTCATTTAGAACTGAAGGGCAGCATTTCAGATCGCTTTGTGTTTTTGATGGAAGTAATTTGATAAAATCTCCCTGAAAAGATTCATATTGTTCTCATTCCTGAGTTAGGAAAACATGTTCTACTGCCTTTGATCATTTGAAAGGAATGCATGGAAAGTTATGGACACCGAGCTCAGTTTGTTTAGGTCCAGCTGTAAGGTGCGTGTCTCAGCTTGGTCCGGTACTGTCGTTGCTGACATTCAGGAATGTCTCCATTCATCCTCATCTAGCCAGGCCCCAGGTCATCCCCCTTTTTATTTCCCATGGTGCTGCTGTAAACCAAATTCTCAGGCCCAGAGAAGCACTGGAGAGAACTGCAACTGTCAATACATCATCATGAGAGCCAGTTGGCAGCACACACAGCAGAGATCAGCAAGTGTGTGTCAGCAGGTTTTTTTTTTTTCAGCTGATTCAGTCTAGGGTTCAGCAGCCCTCAATACTGTTATGCCATGTACCAAACACACAGAAAATAACTCATGGGTAAACCTTTTTTATTTTTCCCCAGATCACATGGTTATTTTGTGGTATTGAGTTATCTGTTTTTGTTTTTGTTGACACAGCAGTTCACCTGAAAAGGTATCTCATTCCTCAGATATAACTGCAATAGCATTATTATTTTGTGCAGAACAAACAAGGAAAAAGCCACCAACTGTGTTAGAACTTAAGTTTAAAACCCAAATATTTTTTTTTATAATATTTCAAAACACAGGTAACATGTTAAACAGCAATAAGGCACGATAAGCAACAACATGATAAAAGAAATGCCATTACAGTTTTTATTCAAGCGTTTCCATAAATTAGTTGTTAATACAATCCTTACATTCTTGCTAATAATTTTTGACAGTAAGTTTGTATAGATTGTCTCCACCAACAGGAAATAGTTTCAAAAGAAAGAGGGTTGCAAACCAACATACAAATTCGAACAAAGTAGTATATGAGTGAAGATTACTGCAAAAGTCTTTCATAATTCACTCCAGGTTGTCGTCTGAACTTTTTGTTCATCAAACTGTTGTATAAAGGCAGTGTGTGTGTTTGTGTGTGTGTGTGTGTGTGTGTGTGTGTGTGTGTGTGTGTGTGTGTGTGTGTGTGTGTGTGTGTGTGTGTGTGTGTGTGTGTGTGTGTGTGTGTGTGTGTGTGTGTGTGTGTGTGTGTGTGTGTGTGTGTGTGTGTTATGCCCCATCTAGAGTAAAGGATGCAACATGAAAGACTGAAAAATGAAGTGAATTTGGGACAATTGATTCAGGAGCTGAATTGGCCAAAATAACAAACAAAACGTCCTTATTTTTAAACCTCTTTCCTAAACTCTAACCACAAAAGGAAATAAAAATACAATATACAAACCAAACTCCGTTTACAAACAACAGTTTACAATATTTGTACAACCAGGCAAATAAAATTGAAAGGGCAATCCCAAATCAGCATCAGAAAACAGGCAAAGGGGTCAACTATAAATTTCTCAGCTACAAACAATATTTGATTCAAACAAGCAAGCAATACAGTCTCTAATAATCTTAACACATTCAAACTCTCCTAACTCACAAACAAACTCTCTCTGCTCAAAACACAAGATCTTTCACTCTGTAGAGGAAGTGATAATGTACTTTTAAAAGTAGGGCTACTTTGTGCACCTATCAGGACAGTCAGCAGTACGCAGGAACCAATCAGATGACATTCCTAGACAAACGCACACACTCACAAAACAACAGATATAAAAAAACACAAACCATAGGGTCGACTATTTTAAACTATTAAAATAGTTTTTGTTTATTGAAAATAAAATGACGTAAATAAACTGAAATGAAATAAACTGAAGTAAAGTAAAGTAAAGTAAAGTAAAGTGAAGTGAAGTGAAGTGAAGTGAACTGAAGTGAAGTGAAGTGAAAAGAGAATATTTCACGGAAACTTTTAACTTAAACAAAACTAATCCTTGTATTGGCCACTAAATAAAATAAAACAAGGGGTTGAAGTTTAAATGCTAAAATTGCTAAAACTAAAACTGAAATTAAAATAAATTAAAACTAAATAGAAATATTAAAAACTAAAACATAAAAATGACCAAAGCATATTATTTACTAAAATTAAAAGAAAAACTGAAAATATAAAAATGAAAGCTAATTCAAAGTATCAATCAATTCATTTCGCATTTATTTTTATAGCGATTTTCACAATACATATTGTTTCAAAGCAGCTTTACAGAAAATGCATGTTTCTACCTGACAAGAATGATCTGTCAGGTGACTGTGTCCAAGTTATGCATTTCAGAAATATACATATACAAATCAGTTAGCTAATAATGTATTAATTTAATCTAACCAATACTAATGTAATATATGCATTATACTAAAACTGTTTTCAGTTTAGCTCTTTTCTCCCCCTGCCACCAAACGTCTTGCTTCGTTTAAGAGAAAAGGCCCGCCTGTTCAATAATGATCTGATAAAATGAAAAGGCCATTTCTCTTAAATTACAGGAAATTGCAACTTAGCTACTATACTCCTGAATTACACTGTTTAAGAGGGAACCCAGATGAAGAAACACATGTTGCCAGACTTAATGTGTGGCAATGCACTTTTAATAGAGAAATGAGTAAATTTAAGCTTCGCAAAAATACACAATGATTAAAGAGTGAGACGATTAAGGAAATTAGATATTACTTTATCATAATGAAAATGTTTCCAAGGTTTACAGTGACTCGCCCAAGAACGATTTTCATGGTTATGGCTCCTCTCTCTTTTAATGTCAGACTGCATGATTAGAATTGAATGATAATTTAGAGGCAAAATGTTTTACATTAAGCAAATCAGATGATGGCATTGAACGCTGACTTTGGATGTAACCTACTGTATAATGAATCTGAAAGCTGAAGGCACTGCATTTATCTGTGAGAGTTGTACATCAGGGTGGATTACACTGTAATCATAGCTGTCATTTAAATAATCTTTTTTGTTATGGAACTTTTTTCCTCAGATGAAGGTAATTTATCTTCATTTCCCCCTCTCTTTGCTATAATTCCATTTCAAATAGCTTGGAGCGTTTTGTTAACTTTGTGAACTATTCTAGAAAACTGCCTGAAAAGTTGTCTATCAATCATACGTTCAAGTATGAGGACTTTGGCTGTTCGGACACCGTTAGTCAATTCCAGACAGAATTCTATCAGCCTCATTTAAGAAGAGGTTCAAAAACAGCATTGATTTTATTTCAGGAAATACAAACTGGGAACTGTAAAACATTGGTCCGATCTTTCAAGGAGTTTCAAGGTGGACACCGAATGAATCTGGGACTCATCCAGATCATGCTACTAAAACACATAGCCTACCTTTCAAATTTATGGATGTGGCGTTTAAATTTACAACCTGGTTGACAAAGTTATTTATAGCTACTTTAAATCATCATGATATAAAGTCATCTGTTAGTTGGACTATAAATCTAGAGACATTATTAAAGTGAGAGTAAATACAAAATTGGCTTTATTCTTGAATCAGTCTTTCAGGGCACGAGATACTCTTTTATGAAGCCACTGCAAAAAGACGTTTTAATTTGACAACAAACTAAAGTTGTGCATCTACCTGACGTCTCCTATAAGTGCTTTCAAAGAGTGTAAGTGATACAAGATATTTTCTGTAAGCACCTTGCTCTGTTTCCACTCCAAGAGCTCGTAATCTGAATACAAATGAGGTGAACAGTTTAAAGCGCGCCTCAGGTGATGCTTCCTTGAAGGTGGTGAATGATATCCAGACACTGATCCATTGCAGTCAGATCAGTGTACAAATCATTATTCATCCCCCAAAGAATCATATTGACTTTGTGTTTTTTCAGCACTTTTCCTCTACGTTCGTCTTCCCTGGTTATAAATCTTCATATGCCATCGGGCAGGTTGTATCTGGTATTGTTACAAGAGTCTGGCCATGATGTCAGTCACTGTTTGCAGTGTCGTGTTGCAATCACTTCAGTTTGCTGCGGTCAGCCGAGGCACAAACGGCATGTAGTCGGGTCAGTGGTCAAGGACGCAGACGTTCCTATAGGGCAGCTTCTCGGATGCAAAACAGTGTTGTCATGACAATGTTGTGGGAGTCAAATCCATTACAAAGCATGATTTATTAATCCATCCTCTCTCTTAAAAAGTAGGCCACTTGAATGGCCTCTTTATGCGTAGCTAAATTGTATTAACTCAACTTCCTGTTTCTTCCCCCCGCTGTTGCACTCATTACAAAGTGACCAAATTGATGTTTTAATTGCAATTTTTGAGAGGGAAATGAATTAGTACTTTCCCCCCTCCCCCCTTGAGATCGCTATTCCCAGGTGGTGAGTGTTGATTTTTTTTTTAAAACAGCTTTGACCTTCTTTTGGGTTTTGCTGTACTATTCTGGAATATGGTGGTTTGGTGACATGTGTCCAGCTCCTCTGGCAAGAGATTGGCAGTTGTGTTTGAAGCTGCAGTAAATCTGGACATGACTCCACTGTTTTGTCTGGCTGAGAGAAACCGTGCAAATGGCATTATCAAACTCTACTCGGTAGACTTTCGACCGCACACGGTGATGCTGGATCCGGTAAGAGAAGGTTGCCATCTGTTTGTGTGTACTTAAATGGGCGAAGAGAAATGCATATGGCACACATCCTGGCCACAGAGAGCCGAGAGAAATCCTTCATGGGTGAAGGAATTCCTTTGCGATTTTGCACACAGTGGATAAGAAATTACATGAAAAATAGAGCAGAAAATGGGGCTCAGATCCACAAAATGGAGTGTCCGTTTGCATATAATAAAATTACAATGACATTAAAGTAAATATCTCAGTTTATATGTACTTTAATCAATAGTTATCTTGTTTTCTAGTAAAATAGGCTATCTAAACATTGTTAAAACAAGATAAGTATACTTTATAAACGAAACTGTGTAAGATGTGTGAAGACTTAATAAATGTATGAATATAATAAATATTTCCTATTAAATACACTACCGTTAAAAAATTTGGGGTTGGTAAATTTTTGACAGTAAATGTTTTATTAAAAAAAATCCTCTTATACTCAACCAAGGCTGCATTTATTTGATTTAAAAATGCAGTAAAAAAAAGTAATGTTGTGAAATACAGTTTCAAAACAATTTATTCCTGTGATGCAAAGCTGAATTTTCAGTATCATTACTGATTATTTACTGTAATCATTCTAATATGTTGATTCGATGGTCAAGATGAAAACCATGAGAACTTTTTTCAAGATTCTTTGATTAATAGATTTGAAATAGAAATCTTTTTAACACTACTAATGTCTTTACTGTAATTTTTGATCAATTTAATGTATCCTTGCTGAAACTGTTAGGGGCAACGCATTAAAAGTACTGCAAGTTAAATAATCAGATCACTGAAAAAAATGATTCTGACCCCTTGTAAATGTTACGTTTTTATCTGGTTAATTTCACTGATTTTAATGTGTTATTTAATCCTACTTATTTTTTATTAGTAATTTTCAAATTCACTGCCCTTGTTTAAAACAAGTGAATTTTATTCAATTAAAAGTAATTAGAAAAAAATATGTTTAATTTAGAATTGTGGCAACAGATTACAGGCAATATTATTAATTAAATTTAACACATTAGAATTGAGTAATAATTAATCAAAATAATTCCTTAAAAGTTAACCATTTTCAAATGAGTAAACTGAGAGAGACTGATTAGTCGTCTGAGTAAAATGAGCCCGCCCCCTTGACACTGTGATCAGCGCTATGTTCAATACAAAATCCCTTTGCATTTTAAACAAAAATAACAGACAGACGTCAAAGAAGAAGTAATAAGTCTTTATTTTTGTTGCCAACATTGAAGATACCTGATGTTAACAAGCAGAATCACTGAAGGAGAAAACCGTAATTTGGTGTCACCATTATGGAGATTAGTGTTTGTTTTAGTTGGCCTCTGGACCCTTACTCTTTAAAGGTGGGGTATGTGATTTGCAAAACGGCTGGCAGATTTTGAAAATACACAACTCATAAGGTCCTACCTACTTCTCCTCCAACGTTGGCTCTGACTCCACCCATTCGAAAAACATGGATGCGCAATCAAGCACGAGCGAAAACTCAGATGCCCATACATAAATACAATCGCTCACATCAGCTTCCTCCCCAAACAGGTTGTTTAGCTAGCTAGTTCTACAAATGGCTGGGCTATAACGTTAGAACAGCTACAATTCTCGTGTGCATATCGTCAGTAAAGACAGTGCCCTGATTAGTAGTAAAAACTACAAGTTAATCGGCTTCTCACCTGTCAAGCACCTGGTAAGACGTTTGAGTGACGCATTCTCTGTCCAATGATTCTAGACGGTCTTGAAAATGATTGGCTGGAATTTTTCGAGTCCTGCCCGTTCCACAGATGATTAAATTGCTTAATTTTCATTTCAGTGCTTCTAATTTACAGCCAGCAAGTGTGTTAGGAATAGGATTTCAAGTGATTTTGAAAAAAATGGTCAAAAAAGAAAATCACATACCCCACCTTTAACTTTAGAATATTGATTGACTGCTGTAGCTGATTCATTATAGCCAGGTGAACAAATAGAAAAAATAAGCTAATGGTGTTGTTATTTAACAATCATTATTTCACAATCATTTGAACTCAATCACTGAATTATGTTTGAACTGCAGCATGCTTTATAATTATCACCATTGTTAAAAAGTCATAGGCTGATTCTTGAAAAAATTTAGTAAATTTAACTCATAATAATTTAGCTAAACATATGAATATAATTAATCTGAAATTACTTATAAAATATAAGTACAACCAATTTACAAAATATAATACATTCAACTTAAAAAATATATCTGGATTTAGATAATTTTATTTTGTGCAACCCCTTGACATAATAAAATTAAGTAAAGTCAACATAACATTTTTTTTCAGTGTAGTAAATTAATGCATTACTTTTAAATTTACTTTTGATGTTTTTTTTTTTTACTTTTGAGAACATGATGGTTATTGTAGTTCTAGACTAAATGTAAATATGCATTTACTTATTTCACTTGCACAAAAACAGTAAAGTATTCAGGATTCATTCCTCAAAATGAATATAAACAGTGAACTGCAAACTCAGAATATTACACAAACCTGCAATAATTAAATGTTAAATAACACAAATATACTTTAATCTCATGTTATTAACTAATGCCTTTGCTGCTTCGATGATCAGATTCAACCATACCAATAAGCAAAAATAAATTTAGATAAACATCACATTTGTGTTTCATTTTTTGTTTTATTTCTATTGCTGCAATGAGAGTGCTGCACTTTCTTCTCCTGCATCCTATAGGGTGGTGCAGGTATGACATCACTTTGTAGGCCAAAACGTTCCATCGTTACGAAGTCAATGGAGTTTTTTGAATGAGGTTTTGGTTATATGGCTGAAATTAGGGGAATCTTGGTGAAGACAAGCCCAAAACACTTTCTCGTCTTATTCTACGACAAAAAATACATCAATATTACCCCACATTTGTGATTTTTTGAAGCTTTTATGTGTCTTGAAAAAGGCGGTTGCTAATAAGTGGCTAAATGGGACTACAGATCTACTAAGGAGATTAAACGTCAACATGTCAAACAAGTAGGCTCAGTCCGCTTTTACAGCTTCGTTATGCTTATAATTCTGCTCTTATAAACTATACTAACTCAAACGTTCTGGAAAAATGTTTTTTGATAAAAAATGGAAGAGTTGTCTGAGGCTTAGTGATGGTGACGTTGAAATCATTTGGTGTTGTTCATTTATAGCCTGCCTTTTTTCTTCTGGCGACTGCATTTAGGTGTATCTCTCATTAGAGTGTTAGTAGACTATTAGTAGACTGGTAGGGTTAGGGTTAGAATAAGTTGACATGTACAGTAGTTGCAAAGTTACTTAGTAGTCAGTTAGTCAGTGTGTTGGAGGAGGATTACAATAAAGAGTTAGCAGATATTAAGCAGACAGTCTACTCTCTATTGAGAGTTGTTGACATGAAGTTGAAAAGTTACTTATAGTCAACAGAATGTTCAAAATGGACCATCAAAATAAAGTTTTCTAGGTGAGAAAAAGTTATGCAAAACACATTACTTTCCATAAAAAGTAAATAAGTAATGCAATTGGTTATTTTTTTATGGAGAAATGCAATATTGGAAAGCATTACTTTTAAAATAACTTTCCCCAACACTGCCTGCTGAATAAAAGTATCCATTTCTTCAGATTTATTCTTCAAATTATTATTATTATTGCGCATTCGCAAACAAGTTTTTAAAAGTTGAAAAAAAAAGTGAATTTTTTTTCATGTTATTGTTTTTAATGGGGCAGTATGTTGACTCTGTCACAGGCACTCATTGATTAGTTTTATTATCATGGACTTTTAGTTCCCTTTCGAGAGGTCTCTCCTATTGCGTAATGCTTACGCTATGGGAAAACTCCTTTTCTCGAGAAATATTGAAGTCTTTATGTAAAACGCATTGCAGCTGCACAGCATACAGTAATGAGCGAGGCAGCTCGGTCATTGGCTGTGCTGCGGCAACTTGCACGAACCAATGACGGGGCGACTCTGAACCCGCTTCCAATGAGCGTGCTTCGCGTCCACGCGCGTCAGAGCCCGCCAGGATGGGCGTGGCCAAAGGCTATATATTGGGCGCCCCGTCGTCTGAGTTCTTTAGATTTAATCTCCTTCAGCAAAGAACCTTCTCTTCGCTGATCCTCCGGATTGTTGGAGTCTTTCGCCGCCGCCGCCATCGACAAGCCTACAGCAGGACTGCTTCGAGGACGCCGGCGCCTTCAGCCGCCTTCGATCACCCTTCTGCTAAGCCATCCGGCGCGCATCGCTATATCCTTTTTGCAAAGCTAATCAGTGTTCGCCCCCGCGACACTTTTATTCTAAAAGAGCAATTTTCAAGGCGTCAAATGCCTTCCTGCGCTTCGTGTCGAGGCCCTCTCCAAGACTGGGATCGCCACATCATCTGCGCCCGCTGCCTGGGACCGGACCACGCAGAGGCTGCCCTTACTCGAGGCGGATGCCCCGAGTGTGACGCCCTGGGCCTCACCGAGCTGCGCGCTCGCTTCGCCGTCTTCACCGCGAAAGAGCCCACCTCTTCCGTGCTGCCATCTCCTCTGGTCGAGCCGCGAAAGAAAAAACGCCGCTCACAGAGGCTGCCTGAGCACGTGGTTTGCAGTGATGTCACGCCGGGTCAATCCCCGCGTGCTTCACCGCCACCCGAAGATTCCCCGCCGCCAGTCCAGTTCACACAGGCGGACCAACGCCCCTCCAGCGGAGCGATGGGGCTCGTCTCGTTTGGCGCGTCAGGGGATGACGATGACAAGGATGACAGCTTTTCCTGCGATGCTGCATCCGATGACTGGCCGGGCTCGTCTTTCGACCCCGCGCCGTCGACACTAGCGGGCACGAGCGCGGGCTCCAGCATGGACTCAGAGATCGTCCGCGTTCTCTCCAAGGGCGTGGAAGACCTCGGGCTCGATTGGTCTTCCCCGGAAGAACCCGCCCGCAGCCGACTGGACGAGTGGTTCCTGCAGGGGCGCCGACAGGCCCCTCGACAAAGACCCTCCCCCTTCTTCCCGGAAGTTCACGACAAACTCACGAAGTCGTGGAAAGCCCCGCACTCCGCTCGCCTGAAGCCCTCTTTTTCTTTGTCGCTCTCCTCCGTGGACGGCGCAAAAGAAAGAGGCTATGAGGGGACTCCACCCCTCGAGGAGCCCGTGGCCAACCACCTGTGTCCACCCTCCAACGCTGGATGGAAAGCTAAGGCTTCTCATCCCTCGAAGCCTTGCCGGTCCACGTCAGCTCTCGCCGGTCGCGCATACGCCGCCGCCGGCCAAGCTGCATCAGCGCTTCACTCTATGGCTGTCCTACAGGTGTTTCAAGCCAAACTTCTCCGCAGTATGGACGAGTCTGGACCCGAGCCTGAGGCATTTAAGGACCTGCGCAGCGCCACTGACATAGCGCTGCGAGCCACAAAAGCCACCGCCCAATCCATCGGCCGTGCTATGGCTAACCTGACTGTCCTTGAGCGCCATCTGTGGCTGACGCTAACTGATATGAAGGATGCAGATAAGGCGTCTTTCCTCGATGCGCCGATCTCCCAAGACGGCCTGTTTGGACCAGCGGTGAAGGAGTTCGCCGAGCGCTTCACCGAAGCCCGTAAGGACTCACAGGCTATGCGTCACTTCCTGCCTAAGCGATCTAGCTCATCGCAGAGCCGCCAACGGCCGCCTCAACAGCAGCGAGCTAAGACGGCGCCCCCCGTTTCTCAGCCCAAACCTGAAACGGATTTTCGACGCCGCTCGCGCACGGCCAACAGGAAGCAACCGCCCGAGCGACGGGGACCTCGGCCCAGGATTGTGCTGAGCCCAGAGCCTCGTAAGTCCTCCTAGCCACAGGGAGGAAAAGGGAGAGCGCGTGTCTCGCAAAAGCCGGACCGTTCTCTCCAAAACGCCTAAAGCATTACCCAGTTCCCTTACAGGCGGCTGGAAATGTCTATACAGTAGTCAATGTGCCAGCCACACAGCTCGCCCACCTGCAAACAAACGCCGTTTTTACGGCGACACACAGAAATCACATAAAGAGCTATTTTCTGCCTGTGTCATTAAAGGGTCACGTGTCCACACCAAAGTGCGCATTCCCACTTTTCAAAACTGTCAACGCAGTGCCAAATGTTGTCCCAGCTCAGGCTGGACGCCCCATAAATGTAGGTTGTGTGCCAACTGTTACGTATGCACCACTACACACAAGCACTGTTCCCAGAGTTATAAACACTTCCCCAGTAAAAGCGGGAAGTTGTATAAGAGTAGCGCGTGTGCCCGCTGTTATGCACGCACCCCAACTCACAAACACTGTTTATATGGCCAAAAACCCCCCGCCACGAGCAGGAAGTTTTATGAAAGTGGCGCGCGTGCCTACCACAGTATATGCACCCCCACCCATAAGCACTATGCACACAGTGTCAAACATTGCCCCATCTCACTCTGTGAGCATTACAGCGAGCGTGCCTGTAATCTCACACGCACCCCTGCACTCGGCATTCAGCAGAGCTGCTCAGCGCGCGTCCGCGCCGCTGAGAGCTGTAAGCTCGGTGTTAACACAGAACGATTCGCTGACGGGAGCCATACGTCACTACGACACGCCCCCAGCCAACAGTCAGCCCATATCTGTGCGAGCGAAAGCTTGGGAAAATATCCCCGACATGCCGAAGTGGGTTTTGAACATAATAAAACACAGTTACTCGCTTCAATTCGCTCGCAGACCGCCCCGCTTCACAGCGGTGGTAGAGACGAAAGTGAGAAAAGATGTTTCACATGTTCTACGCACCGAGATGCTCAAACTGATAGAAACAGTCCCCCCCTCTATGAGCGAGGCAGGTTTTTACAGCCGCTATTTTCTCGTCCTGAAAAAGGATGGCGGTCTCCGCCCCATTCTAGATCTCAGACATCTGAACAAAGCTTTAATGATTCGTTCGTTCAGAATGATAACTACCAAGCATATCCTCGCGCAAGTTCGCCCGAGGGATTGGTTTCTGTCAGTGGATCTGAAAGACGCTTACTTTCACATTCCAATAGCGCCTCATCACAGGCCGTTTCTGAGATTCGCTTTCGAGGGACAGTCATACCAGTACACAGTACTACCATTCGGCCTGTCACTGGCACCCCGTACATTTACGAAATGTATGGATGCAGCACTTTCCCCCCTGAGACAGCGGGGAGTGCGAATACTGAATTATCTCGACGATTGGCTAATACTAGCACAATCAGAGAGCCAGTTAGTGACACACAGGTCTTGGATTATCAGTCATCTAGAGTGCCTAGGTCTAAAAATCAATTTTGCAAAGAGCATGCTATCCCCCAGCCAGAATATTTCTTTTCTGGGAATAGTGCTAGACTCAGTGCAGATGACGGCGCGCCTCTCATCAGAGCGCGCGCTCACTATCCGGCGCCTTGCAACATCGTTCAGAGCGGGCGCGCGCGCCCCCGTCAAGCGGTTTCAGAGGATGCTCGGTCTCATGGCCTCAGCATCAGCTGTACTCCAACTAGGAATGTTGCACATGCGTCCTCTCCAACGCTGGCTCAAAAGCCGTGTCCCCACTCGTGCGTGGCGCTCGGGCCACTTTTTAATCAGGGCAAATCACGGCTGCATAAAAGCCCTGACGCCCTGGAAAGCTGTCGACTGGTATCAGTCCGGCGTGAGTTTGGGTGTAAACACAAGGAGAAAAATGATCACGACAGATGCCTCCAAAATAGGCTGGGGGGCCGTTTACGAGGGCAGGCCTGTCTCCGGCTTGTGGTCAAACCCGGAGAAGCGCCTACATATCAACTGTCTGGAATTGAAAGCGGTCGCTTTGGCTCTCAGAGCCCTGCTCCCGTACTTGAAGGACGAGCACGTCCTAGTCCGAACGGACAACATGAGGGTAGTCTCGCATATAAATCGTCAGGGTGGACTCAGATCGAGCTCCCTGCACTCGATGGCCAGGGAGCTCCTCCTATGGTCCCAGCGCAACCTGCGCTCGCTGAGAGCAGCGCATGTGCCAGGCGTTCTGAACCAGGGAGCGGACATGCTGTCCAGAGACAAAGTTCTCCCAGGAGAATGGTCTCTCCACCCCCTGACGGTTCAGTGGTTATGGCAAACCTTTGGCAGAGCAGAGGTCAACCTCTTTGCCTCCAAGAAGAATACGCACTGCCCCCTCTTCTTTTCAAAGAGCACGGACGCGCTCGCCCAAGTCTGGCCGAGCCGCCCGCTGTATGCCTTCCCTCCAGTTGCGATGCTACCCCAGGTCATCAGTCGGATCAGGGAGGAGAAATGTGCAGTGCTCCTGGTAGCCCCACTCTGGAAAAACCAGACGTGGTTTCCAGAACTGATGCAGGTGATACAATCTGCCCCATGGCCGATCCCACTGAGGCTAGATCTCCTCAGGCAGGCCAACGGGACGATCCTCCATCCCCGCCCCGATCTGTGGGCCCTCCATGCGTGGCCCCTCAACGGATTCCCGGGAACCTCCCCAGTGGAGTGTTGAGAACCATCACTGAGGCACGAGCGTCCTCTACGAGGCGCTTATATGCCCAGAAATGGAAGGTGTTCAGTGACTGGTGCAAGCCCAGGAACCTGAATCCTGACACATGCGAAGTACCGAGTGTGCTCGTTTTCTTACAAGAGCTGTTGGAGGCAGGCCGCACCCCCTCCACGCTCAAAGTATATGTGGCTGCCATAGCGGCATCACATGAGCCGGTCGAAGGACGCACACTAGGGAAAAACTACCTAGTTGTTCGTTTCCTGAGGGGCGCCAGGAGGATAAATCCCCCACGCCCCCCCTCGGTGCCGATTTGGGACCTGACCACGGTCCTGGACGCACTTAAGCGTGCCCCGTTCGAACCCCTCCGAACTGTGCACCTTAAACAGCTCTCGCTCAAAACTGCTCTCTTGCTGGCTCTCGCCTCGGTCAAGAGAGTGGGCGACCTGCACGCGCTGTCATCAAGCGCTTCCTGCCTGGAGTTTGGACCTAACGACAACAGGGTTGTCCTCAGGCCAAGGCACGGGTATATTCCTAAAGTGCTCTCTACTCCTTTCAGAGCACAGGTGATATCTTTGGCCGCGCTATCGTCCCCAGCAGACGAAAGTGACGCCAATTTACTCTGCCCGGTCAGGGCACTCAGAGTATATTTGGAACGTTCTGCCCCGTTCAGACAGACAGAGCAGTTGTTCGTATGCTTTGGCGGCCGCACTAAGGGTCTGGCTGTATCAAAGCAGAGAATATCGCGCTGGATAGTTGATGCTATAGCACTGGCTTATGAGGCCAAGGGCCTTCAGTGCCCCTTGGGCATCAGAGCTCACTCTACGAGAGGCATGGCCTCCTCGTGGGCGTGGTCGAGTGGGATACCCATTCAAGATATTTGTGCGGCTGCCTGCTGGGCCTCACCGTCCACATTTATCAGGTTTTATAACCTACAGGTCCCCTCATTGCACTCTAACATACTGTCGGTCTAACTATGCATAGGCTGAGGTGTGTACATGCTGAGCATTATCTCCTCCCTCATAAAATCACATCTTTGCATCTGATATGGAGGATTTTTCATACATAACAGTACATAGAAATGTGCTTGTGTGTATATTTGGACGCCCTTTGGGCCATTCCACGTTGTCCCTTTATAAAGCCCGCCTGCGGCTGGCTCGTTGGATAATTACTTCGCTAAAAAAAAAAAAAAAAAAAAAAAGCTCAGGCACCGGCCTCCGGCTTAATAGATGCGAAGTCAGCATGCACGGCGTTTTACATGGCGTTCCCATAGCGTAAGCATTACGCAATAGGAGAGACCTCTCGAAAGGGAACGACTCGGTTACTAACGTAACCTCGGTTCCCTGAGAGGAGGGAACGAGTATTGCGTAATCTGCCGTGCTTGTGCTTGGTCAATTTGCTTCAGTCGATTGAACCTAAAGAACTCAGACGACGGGGCGCCCAATATATAGCCTTTGGCCACGCCCATCCTGGCGGGCTCTGACGCGCGTGGACGCGAAGCACGCTCATTGGAAGCGGGTTCAGAGTCGCCCCGTCATTGGTTCGTGCAAGTTGCCGCAGCACAGCCAATGACCGAGCTGCCTCGCTCATTACTGTATGCTGTGCAGCTGCAATGCGTTTTACATAAAGACTTCAATATTTCTCGAGAAAAGGAGTTTTCCCATAGCGTAAGCATTACGCAATACTCGTTCCCTCCTCTCAGGGAACCGAGGTTACGTTAGTAACCGAGTCGTTTTTCACCAGTTTCCTTTCTTCCTTTTATCAGTTTCCCGCCACTCTTTAGTTGTCATGGTAACAGATGATTAGTTTTCTGTCCAGCTGTGTGTCATTAATTACATTCGTTTGCCTTGCTATTTAGTTGCTGTGTTTGTAACTCTCATTGTCCGGTTACGTTTCTGCATAGCGATTAGTTTTCCTTAATGCTAACATTGGAGGTTGGTTATGTAGCTGTCTTTTTACGTCAATCTTCTTCATTGTGCTCTTTCACACACTATGCTTAGCAAAGCATGACAGACTGATACAGGAATGCCTCCTTTTATATTTTTAAAACTTGTAATGCTAGTCTAATTTGATTAATGTGATATTTCAAGATGATTAAGTAGAACTATTTCTGATAAAGGCCAATGTAACACAGGTTAAATAAAGCTAAATTAATTCATACACAATTTAGTGATCTGTTCCCTTAATAAGAGTCGATAAGAGATGAAAAAAAAAGATTAATATAAATGAATAAATAAGCGAATTCATTCTAGACAAAAGCACGGTGATCAACCAATGAGAGCTCTTTGTCATTTGCGCCATGGGTGTCGACGAGCATGCGCAATGACTGAATTTACTTTCTTTTATTTGATAAATTTTCTATATTGTTTTCTTTCAAGTGAGACCAATTATATTTCTAAATGTAATCTTGTGTCTGTCTATTACTTCTCATGATAACCCGCTGTTTCCTTATCGATACCCAATTCTTCTGACGGAATTCAAATCTTATCTGTATTATAAAACTAAAGTAAAAAGAAAATCTACTAAATTACTGCTAATAATTCAGACAAGTGCTACACCAACATATTCTGATAAAAACAAAAATACAAAACAATATGCAAAACAATTTAACCCAAATCAAAACTCAACTCAGTAATTTACCCATGCACCCATGAAGTACTTTTTATAGATCGGATGCTTCAAGGGCCAAATGCACCATCCGGGCAACTGCCATTGAGATTAAATGTAACAATCACAGACAGCTTTCTCCGAGTGCTATGGATATTGGTTAAAACCAACAATTATTAAGCATATTGCACTTCTTTCAGTGAAAAATGGTAAATGGAGAGAAAGAGAGCGCAGGAGAGAGACAGGTATTGGACATTCGATGTGGAATATGTGTTTGGGAGCTAGCTGTACACTCGGGCAGAAAGGCTAAACACTATTGGCTGTGCTGTCTGACGGGGCATTAATCTACAGCAGGAATGCTGAAGCTCAGTGAAGTGGGAGCCTCTTAACGCCAGGCTCTTGTCACAATGAGAATTAGACTCTGACAACTTCCTCTGCTTGGTTAATTGAGGTGATAGATACTCTTGACATTTATCTAAGCACTGCTGAGCAGATTAAGACATATTTTGTTCTCATGCTTCCCTCATATTAGAAGAGGTCACTTGCTGGGGTCTGTTTAATACGCCTATGCAATTAATAATGCTTTAATTCTGCCCCGTATCGCAGACTGTTTTAAGTTCTCTCTTCAGAGCCAGATAACACCCGCACTCCCTCATCACTCTGTTTGCTTGAAATTAGTCTAATCTCTTTCAAGTTCACCCTCCGAGTGTACGCTCCCTTCGCATGCTTTTTTCGCCTTCGTTCTATGAAAAAGAACTGGCTGGAATAAATAAAAAGATTATTTTCCACAAGGTCTCAGCTGAGGTGCTCATCTATGTAGATTTAATTATTTATGCCATATTCTCACATGATATCTGTTTGATTTTCCCCCCCAATAGTGATCAAGATGGATGTAACCTGGTACTGGGTGAACTCTGTGGAAACCTATTGAGTTGCCTAGTGTGTCTTTTGCAGAGAAGGCAATCCCAAAATGCATTGTTACAAGCAGGGTTGAATAAACCATATGGGTGTCATGGTCACCAGCTAGTCACCACCTCCTCACTACATTTCCCATCATCCTCCCTAGCCCTCACCTGCATGCACTTCTCAATCACAGAGATCACTGTCACCTGCCACCAATCTTCACTGATCATCATCCAGCACTCTTCCCACTGCAGTTCACTATTGTCTGGTCTCATCATTCCCTCAAAAAACACTTACCTGACTCCTTACCTGTACTGTACCTTCCAGAACGACTTGTCTTCAGTTATCTGCTTCCTTCATCCGTCTTCAGTCATCTGCCTTGATCTCCATTTCAGAACCTGCAACAGAGAAGACCATTACTCTTCCAGATATCCATCCTGAACACTAGATCCATCAGCTTCCATCGTTGCGATCACATACTTCTGCAAATAAACCTGTTAATTACTTTACCTGTGTGAATCCTTCTGTTTCATGACAATGGGCATTTGGGCACATGCGCTAAGATTTGCACTTTTTTTTTTCAAATCGGGTGAGCTCACAAGAATTTTTAATTTGCTTGTTTTTAAAATTTCACAGTATAATTAATGTTAAGAGCATGGACAACTCTGGTCCTAGAGGGCCACTGTCCTGCAGAGTTTAGCTCAATCCTGTATCAAACACACCTGCTTGTAATTTTCAAGAAATCTTTTTGACTTTTGTTAGTTTTTTTTCCAGGACTGGAGTTGCACATCCCTGGTTTAGAGAGTTGATGAAGCAGCACTTTGGCTGTGTCCCAATTCTGAGGTTGCATCCTTCGAAGGACTCAGACTTCAAAAGGCTGAATCCTACAAAGGCCACAAAGGTCAGATTCAGTTTTATTAAATGGGACGGTCCAGCCTACAAAGGACTGTTCTTGTCGCCTAGCAAGTATGACAGCTGCGTGACTCACCTGTTATTCAACAAACACGAGGAGTGACTGTGTCAGCCTCAGCCGAATATTATTCAGCAGAATTATCCGTTATTCGTTTTGAAGCCATTAACAGTGCCTTTCCGAAAAAGGTATTTGGCTTCGGTCCGTTTTCTCAAAACATTTCCTGTCATCACTAGCACGCAATTGAATTCTGGGGGAGGCAAGACCGTGACCATCTGTTGCATCCGTTATTTCACGAGAAGTGAAGGACTCATTTGAAGGAGCCTTCGAATTGGGAAGTTGATCCTTCGTCACACGGCAGTGACACAATGGGTGGAGCTAAGGTGCCTGGTTGCTAAAACCAAGCCCGCCTATCTTGACGTCATGCTATATGCTACTGATAGGCAGTACCAAGTGTGTGACCGCACAGGGCCTCACGCTAAAGTGACGGCTGACTTGATGATGTTAAGCCAATAGTTCATGTTTTTGCCCTTCGAAATACTATAATAGTTAAAAGACACATATAAAAGTGTGACTGTGTGTCATGATGCTGTATTATTCTGCTCGTTAAAAATGTATTATGCAGTAACTTACAATAGTGCTCTGAGCATGTGTGTTTGTGACTGATTCATGCACATACATGTCTGTTAGCACGGCATCGCACGTTGAGTTCGTAGAGAGCTTTATTAAGTCCATTTTTAAATCTGATTCTGGCCGCCTCTCAAATGGGTCAAACCATAGATATTACCTAAGAAGTAAATGTGCTAGAAATCCGCGCTCATTCAAGGGTGTGCATGTATTTCATGGAAGGAAAAAGCACTGACACTTGCAGGATTTCATCTGGCGGTATTTTTTATTTAACACTTAAAAGTTAAATAAGCATATAGTCTATCTGTTCGGTGAGAGCAACGGTACCGCAGAACGAGTGTAGCCTCTATATCTATAGAAGTTTTTAAATCTGAAAACTCCAGACTCCAACGAAATTGTCAGACATCCATGATGAGTGCATGTTCACAGAGGAAATTAACTGGAAAACAGTGCTGGTTGTTCTCTCGATACTCGACGTGGGCGTTGGTATAATGGGTGTATTAAATTGTATGAAATAATCCAGAAAAAAGCTCAAACACGGCAGAGATGGTAAGTTCAGCAGCTGGAATTAGCTGAGGTGACCTTACGGCTAACAGCAGACAAACTGCTAATAGTGACAGCTGCGGGAATCCACCTGTCACTCAAGTGGCCACGCCCTTAATTATGCAAAACTTTAAGGCTTAATATAATTTAAACAGATGAGTTATACAAAAATTCCCCCCCTCACAGTTGTCATGAAGGGCAAAATTAGCTATAGACCTATAGTGTAAATTAGTCTATAGACCAAAATCAATTTTTGTACCAGGCTGTAAACGTTTTTTTTTCTGCTGTAAAGTTGGTTATTTTAACATGGGGGATATATGAAATTTGACTCCATTTTGCAGCCTGTCTCTAGTGGCCAGTTGATGAATTGCAGTTTAAGTCACTTCCGTGTTGGCTTCACTAGAGAGACTGGAAGGTTTCCGCTCGGTTTGGACTGATATTATGACTTTTGAAGCCTGACGGACACAGGATTTCACTAGAAATTAGTTTGGACCAGTGTTGTTGTTTTTTTAAATTATTATTTTATCTAAAACTTTATTAAAAATAATATTTTTTATTAATTGAAATAAAGCTGAAATAAACTATGAAGTGTACAGAATATAAATATTAAATCAATCAATCATTTTATTTCTAATGCACGTGTAAAAACACAAGTTGACCAAAGTGCTTTACAGACCATAGACTATAGATGAAAAGCTTGCTCTTAAAAAACTTCAACATTTCTTTTCTAATTGTTTAAGTGCTACAATTAATACAAATAAAATATACTGAAATAAAATGTACATTTAAAATAAATAAAATATTTTAAAAACTAATAACAAATAACAAAACGTTATCTAAAAAAGCCCAGATGAAATTACTAAAATGTAAAATAAATAAAATGAAAACTAAAAATATAAAACTAAATTCTAATTTAAAATATTAGTAAATATTACAATACCATATTAATAATTATAAATGAATACAGGCTTGGGCATTGTACTAAACATATCCCTTTGTGTTCATAGGAAAAGAAAATACTGGTTTGGAGTGACATAAATGGTTGCATAAATGATAAACATTTTGGTGTATTATGCCTGTTCACAGTCAATTTGTTCAGATTTATGTCTCTTCAGTTAAACAGATGGTTATACCTGTAACAGTTGGGTTCACTAATTTTATCATATATCAGAATAGATCAGGCTGATTATTCTCGTAAACCACCATGTTCAGGTTTTCATACTAATAATTATTGTACATTTGCGTTTACTTTTTGAGGTATATAGGCTCCTCACAACTATTATTATCAGGAGTGTTCATATGGCACAATGTGCAGTGTGCTTGGGTGGATTCTTCTGTAAATTGATGATAAAATTGTTTGTTATTGTGTGGTTGTCAGGATACAGGCACAGAGACAGAGGTAAGTGAATTCAAATGTGAGTTTATTTACAGTGAATCAAGTGCAAAGGTGAGTAAGCAAAGTTCAGGTGAAGATCGCTACGTTTAGGGCAGATTCCAGGTGAGCAGATCCTCCTTAAGTTAATTGAATTCAAGCAATCACAGTTCATTAATACTTGTCTTTGTCTTTATCTCTTTCAGATGCAACCACGGGCAAGTAGAACTCAGCGGGAATACCGGACACTCAGATGAATACCAGATCTCGGGAAACATCAGACAGGACTTCTGGAGACAGCGGGACAAGGACACAGAGGTTAGTATTTCACAGGTGAGTATACCTTACTTGGTGGTTTCTGGATGACTCAGAGACTTCGGGAGGCAATGGGTTATGGTCTATTCCTGTTGGAGGCTTGACCAAGACTGAGGCTGTGGTGAGTGTTTTTGTGGAGCTAATGAGTCTGCTGATTGTAAGCAGGTGCAGGTGATAATACTCAGGGGAGAGTAATTGAAGGTGCGCCAAAAAGGATTCTGGGGAATGTTGTGCAGAGATAGACGGTGAACCATGACAGTGGTCTTGTGTGCATGCTGTATTACTCTCTGCTCTGTTTATCCTCGTGTTTTTTTTTTGTCCCCACCCATAATGTTACAGGTGTGTCAGTATTCATTTGTTCATGTTCATAGAAGGCAGCCTGCATGTCATGTTCAGAGATCAAGGAATTCTTTTGGATGAAGTTCAAAGCTCAATGAAAATAAATAAAAGAGTACTTATTACAGAAATTATTCTTTATAGGATTATTTTTAATTGCAAACTGAATATAATGTTTTCAGACAGTTAATTGCATGTTAATTGCAATTAAATAAAAATGTATTATAGATTAAATTCATATAGCTGAACTTTACGGTGTTTTTTAAAACTCACTTAAATAAAACATCTTTATATGTAATTTCATAATTACTCCTATTGTCTGTGGTTAAAGTGTACAGCCGAATGTATTGACAAGAATTTATGTAAACTAATATATAGGCCTACTGTAATTTCTGTCCACCTTTATATTAAGTGGCTTTAAGTACTACTTACATCGAAAAATAAGTTCAACATATAATAAATTAATTACAGCTGTAATTACATGCAGGTATT
The DNA here is from genome assembly GCF_051911475.1 of Siphateles boraxobius. Taxonomy (NCBI): domain Eukaryota; kingdom Metazoa; phylum Chordata; class Actinopteri; order Cypriniformes; family Leuciscidae; genus Siphateles; species Siphateles boraxobius. The sequence continues at coordinate 5,912,904 of NW_027509197.1, forward strand.
TTCAAAATAGAAGTACAATACAAAAACATGTTTATACACAATAAGTCCATTGTATCAAATTATTAATGTCAATGTAAGTACAAGTAAGTACTTAAAGGCACTTAATATAAAGTGGGACCGTAATTTCTATTAAAGCACTATGTTTGTAATTACACGTTTGAATATTTTTAGTTTAAAAATATATTAAAGGTGCAATGTGTAATATTTCTGAGGATCTATTGACAGAAATGCAATATAAGATCCATAACTATGTTTTCAGTGATGTATAAAGACCTTGCATAATGAACCGTTATGTTTTTATTACCTTAGAATGAGACATTTATATCTCCATAACCCCGGGCGCCCCCTTCTATGGAGGTCGACATATTGTGTCGTCATGTTTCTACCTTAGCCGACAGCGAACAAACAGTGCTACAGAACGTGTTTCGTCACTACCTTGAAAAAGAAGTTTTCAGTGGTGTATAAAGACCTTACTTTATGAACCGTCATATTTGTATTACCTTAGAATGAGCAGTTTCTATTTACACACACCGCGGATCCCCTTACATTGAAATGCGCCGACATGTTTCCACAGTAGCCCTAAACGGACAAACGCGTTTCGTTACTATGTTGCTCTTCGTGCAAGGAAGCAAGCTTAGTTCAGTGAATAAAACACTGACACAATGATGAACAAGTAACAATAATATTCGCAATAAGGTATAGTTTTACTGAAAAATTAAGTAAACATAATTTCTTAATTTATCCTTGTAAAGAAACCTCATTGCTGAACTGGCTACTCTCTGCTGTCTCAGACGATGACATATTTTCCTGTCGGCCACCGTAACTGTAACGATCACCAGCTGGAGTGCCCTCCAGAGCCACCAGAGGGCGCTCCACAATAGACTATGATCACTTCCTCACAAACTACATTTCCCATACTCACTGCCTGGACTCATCATCACTGATCACATTCACCTGTACCTCTTTGTCACTGATTGTATTCACCTGTGTCTTGTCATCCTGCTAGTCTCAGTCTATTTATACCAGGTTCATTCATTCACTCACCGCGAAGTCTTGTTGTACTGTGTGTCTGCATTTCCGAGCGTTTTCCCGTGTTTGTTTTTCTGGTTTTGACTTTGGATTGCTCTTGGACTCTGATTATTGCTGCCTGCCCTGACCCTGGACTGTTTCACTGGACTCTGATTCTCTCTGCCTGCCTCGACCCTTTGCTTGTATCTGGTTTGTCTCTGCCTTGTCTCCGTTGCCCTGTTTTGCTGTTGTTGATCCCTGCCTGTTTGACTATTCTATAATAAAGCTGCATTTGGATCTTCACCTCCAAGTCTCGGAGCAGTTCATAACAGAAGACTTCGCCACACCAAGATCCAGCAGCGATGCCAACCATGGATACAGGTATACAAATCATGCGTCTCCGTCAGGGGAATCGGCCGATTGAGAAGTATGTTGAGGAGTTTATTGAACTGGCACATCTCACCTCAATGGACACAGTATGTCTTATGATCTTTTTTCGGGGAGGACTATCTGAACCGCTCAGTTCATTCATGCCCTTGCATGATCCTCACTGGACTTTAGAGCACTATATTAACCTGGCCCTTTTGTTGAGCGACTCATCGTTTACTGTGGGCGTGGTGGAGAAAGAGCTCCGTGAACCCACAGTATCTCCTCCTGCCGAGACCGGGTTCCTTCACATCTTCTCTACTGAACCTGAGGATCCTCGCGACACGCCAGTCAGCGGGTCTGACACTGGATCGGTCTATGGGCGTTCAGGGCTGATGTCCAGCTTGGCAGATTCCCCGCTAAGGTCTGTACGGTCTGCAAGGATCACCGTCCTGCCTGAATCTCGTCCCGCCGAACCAGTCCCAGAGCCTGTCCAGCCAGAGCCTGTCCAGCCAGAGCCTGTCCAGCCTCGCCACGTCTCAGCAGAGCTTCCAGAGCCCCGCCACGTCTCAGCAGAGCTTCCAGAGCCCAGCCACGTCCAGCCAGAGCTTCACGTCAGCCACGTCCAGCCAGAGCTTCACGTCAGCCACGTCCAGCCAGAGCTTCACGTCAGCCACGTCCAGCCAGAGCTTCACGTCAGCCACGTCCAGCCAGAGACGCTTCACATCACTTCTACAGAGCCAGTGTCTACGGACAAGATGGCCGATCCAGAGTCGGTTCACGTCACTTCCTCCGAGCCAGTGTCTACGGACAAGATGGCCGAGCCAGAGACCGTTCACGTCACTTCCTCCGAGCCAGTGTCTACGGACAAGATGGCCGATTCAGAGACCGTTCACGTCACTTCCTCCGAGCCAGTGTCTACGGACAAGATGGCCACCTTCGAGCCAGTGTCTACGGACAAGATGGCCGATCCAGAGTCTGTTCACGTCACTTCCTCCGAGCCAGTGTCTACGGACAAGATGGCCGAACCAGAGACTGTTCACGTCACTTCCTCCGAGCCAGTGTCTACGGACAAGATGGCCGCCTCCAAGCCAGTGTCTACGGACAAGATGGCCGCCTCCGAGCCAGTGTCTACGGACAAGATGGCCGCCTCCGAGCCAGTGTCTACGGACAAGATGGCCGATTCAGAGACTGTTCACGTTACTTCTGCCGAGCCGGAGTCTGTTCCTGTTCCTGAGCCAGAGCCAGAGTCTGTTCCTGTTCCTGAGCCAGAGCCAGAGTCTGTTCCTGTCCCAGTTCCTGAGCCGGTGCCTGTTCCTGCGCCGTGGCCGCCCGAAGGGTCTTCACCGCCGTGGCCGCCCGAGGGGTCTTCACCGCCGTGGCCGCCCGAAGGGTCTTCACCGCCATGGCCACCCGAAGGGTCTTCACCGCCATGGCCACCCGAAGGGTCTTCACCGCCCTGGCCGCCCGAGGGGTCTTCACCGCCCTGGCCGCCCGATGGACTGTCTGCTCCGCCCTGGCCACCCGATGGACTGTCTGCTCCGCCCTGGCCGCCCGATGGACTGTCTGCTCCGCCCTGGCCGCCCGATGGACTGTCTCCTCCGCCCTGGCCGCCCGATGGACTGTCTGCTCCGCCCTGGCTGCCCGATGGACTGTCTGCTCCGCCCTGGCCGCCCGATGGACTGTCTGCTCCGCCCTGGCCTTCCGTCCTGTCGCAGTCTCCAGGTCCTCTTCTGCTCCACGAGCCTGGCCCTCCATCCCGCCTCCGGATCCGCCTCCATGCCACCACCCACCTGGACAGTTTTGGAGCGTCTGGAAGCCGCTCATTGGGGGGGGGGGGCTATGTAACGATCACCAGCTGGAGTGCCCTCCAGAGCCACCAGAGGGCGCTCCACAATAGACTATGATCACTTCCTCACAAACTACATTTCCCATACTCACTGCCTGGACTCATCATCACTGATCACATTCACCTGTACCTCTTTGTCACTGATTGTATTCACCTGTGTCTTGTCATCCTGCTAGTCTCAGTCTATTTATACCAGGTTCATTCATTCACTCACCGCGAAGTCTTGTTGTACTGTGTGTCTGCATTTCCGAGCGTTTTCCCGTGTTTGTTTTTCTGGTTTTGACTTTGGATTGCTCTTGGACTCTGATTATTGCTGCCTGCCCTGACCCTGGACTGTTTCACTGGACTCTGATTCTCTCTGCCTGCCTCGACCCTTTGCTTGTATCTGGTTTGTCTCTGCCTTGTCTCCGTTGCCCTGTTTTGCTGTTGTTGATCCCTGCCTGTTTGACTATTCTATAATAAAGCTGCATTTGGATCTTCACCTCCAAGTCTCGGAGCAGTTCATAACAGTAACTTTTGTTGGTTGTAATTCGTAATCTCACCACTAGATGCCGCTAAAAATCACACACTGCACCTTTAACTTTAATTGTAATATGGGATAACACACTACAGTTAAACTTATAATCAAGTGCATTATATGAACTTAAGTATGTTGGTCAAGACATTAAAATAAGTGTAATTTTTTTTTAAACTCGACCAAAGATTATTAACAAATAATTATTTAAAATGTACTTTTAATTTGACATTATTACAAATTGTACTTTTTAAAAGTGTACTTAAGTGTTCTTAAACAAAATACACTTTTATTTAATTAATTTTATGTTATCTGCGAGTGTCAGCAAGGCTGGAACAAAGCCAGTGTTGACCCCTGTCTTCAGCTTTAGGTTTGGCTGAGCCATGTGGTTTCCTGCTGTTACAGGCTGGTTTCTTCTGGAAGGCAGGTCTGCTTTTAGCAGGGTGTTCTTAGACCTTGCGAGTCTTCACAGAAACCCAGTTGACTTTCATCTCTGCATGACCATTCCTTTACACGGTGGCTTTCTGAGACCGGTGTTTCTCTCCGGCTCCCGGGCTTTGCCACATTGACTTCCACCAAAAGAGTGTGGCTTCCTTTAAACGGCCAATCTGCCATATAATCACTCATTTAGTGATCTGTTTTGTTCTGTTGAAACACTCTTATTAGAGGTTAGAAGAAGAGATGGCTGGGTCAGATTGTTAATGTTGCCTGTCCATGTGCGTGCTGTGGTTCAGCTCTGTTAAATGATATCCTGGAGTGAATGTGCACAGTTATCAGAGTCTGGATCTGAGGGAAGATAATTCACTTATCAGATTGCCTGTGATGAGGGACTGTACACAGCTCATGACACACATCAAAGCACTGCTCTGATCTTGCTCGGGCTGAAGCTGTGGAGGTATATTTCAGTAAACAGACTGGGGTTGAAAGAATTTCTGGTCCCAATTCAGCCCTTGCTGTACTACGGGTGAACTGCAAGCCACCTAGTGTGCAACGTGGAGATAGACTGACTTATTAATCAATGAAGCGTTCAATTCATTATGAGGTCTAAAATCTATAACGCATAATTTTCCTTTTTAGAGATCTAAATGTAGACTGAGACAAGCTCCAAGACGACAAGCTCCAAAATTTACAAAAGTATAGCCCATGTGACTTGTGCACTATATTTCAAGTCTTCCGAATTCATACTGCAGCTTTATGTGAGGAACAGATTGAAAGTCATTATTCACTGAAAATTTTCATGAGAGAAAGAGCAATGTCTGATTCAGAAACTAATCGTTCCGTTTAGTCTGATATTTTCAATTTATTGGTAGATCCAGTTCACTAATCAGAATGAAATTGTTTTCAAGTTCAACTCACTGACTCAATGATCAAAAATTATCAGTGAATATTAGTTGACATTTTGGTCAGTTTCTTCCACAAAACTACCAGAAGACTTCTGAAGACTATCATGATTATATTTCTTATCCAAATAATAACCATGGGGGATTAAAAAAATAAGTATTTGGATACCCTGTATGTGTTATGTTCATTTTATGGTGAAGGATGCCAATAATTCTGGAGCTGATTTAATTTAATTGAATTGCCAGTACAGAAAAACCTTAAAAATAAAAAAATAAAAACAGGACAATTATGCATTTTACTGTTGATTCAGTTCCGATGTAAGATCATCAATTATTAAATTAGTTCATTTCATTTATAAATCAGTTCTCAGTTCAGTTCTCATAACAGTGTCAGATCAATATTATTGTTGAAGACTACAGTATTATCTCAATACATTTTATAATTGAGATAAAAAACATATTTTGTATGTCAATGTTTTTGAAGTGATCTGAAACCTTTGGGGTGGGTATTTTTGTGTTGCTTTATGGCAAAATTACAATCTGTTTTGATCTGTTAATTATTCTGAACTTATTTTAGAAGAATATGTCTAATCAGTAATTAGTCAAATTGAATCATCTAATTATGTTGTGCTGCAAAATCTGTGTTTGACTAATGAAATTCCTCTGTTGTCTGACTGTTTCTCTGAATTGCTGTTCAGGAAATGAGGCCAATGCGATTCAAATTCTAACTCATGAATTAAAAGGAAGCCAAATCAAAAATAAATTCAGATTTTCCCCCCAACCCTATGAGGGATGGAATCTGTAAGAAAGTCAAAATTTTGTTATTCAAACAAAATAAACAATAAATCAACATGACAGCACTGAGGCTACTTGGAAAAAGCGAATCTCGCCTCATCTGATCAGAGCTGAAAATTGTGTTGACTATCATGCAGCTGTCTGAAAACGCATATCCCTTAGCACACTCGCAACACCATGTTCTTATCTTTGATGTGCAATTACCTTCCAGTTGGGTGTTTTACTGTGATGAGTTGCTTGTCTTGCCTTTTTTTCACTGCTGCCATCATTTCCCCATCATGGCCTGCAGCTGCATCATCTACTATTGTCTCTCCCACCTGTGGGACAGTTTATCGAGCGAACCAAAATCCCATATTATTATAATTAACAAGTACCTTTCTCATCTCACCATGGCAAACGCAATGCTTGCATTCCCAAGCCAACTCTTCTGCCACTCATGCATGTCAAGTCATTAATTAAGCTGTCATTCTGTGCAATCGAGGTTCATTCATACCTTCAGAAATTACAGCTTTGGGAGCATGTGCAGAGCTTCTGCAGGTGACCCCACACTCTTGCCTGTTGTGTAGGGGTGGAGGAGACGCATAGGAACAATACCCTCAAGTGTCTGCTGTAAATGGCTCCTCACACTACCCAACAAAACTCATTATCACCATGGTGGGGTGTGAGAGTCTGCTGGATTCTCTGTGACCTGTCAAAACTCTTTATTTGCTGTTAATGACAGATGTGTCTTACATTCTTTGTGTTGGCAGTACCAATTTAGCCATCATTTGCATGTTTGCATTAATGTATATTGCCAGCATGTGTTGTCCCAGATAGCATGCATATCCGGGCCTCTTTTGGGCCAACTATGGCAACTATGGCTCAGTTCTGGCAGCGGCAAAGGTCATCTGGGCCGTATCTGGCCCATACACAGCAAGCCACAACTCACACTAAAATCGGCTTGTGGGCCAGATATGGCCCATATGACCTCAGCCGCTGCCAGAACTGAGCCATAGTTGGCCCAGATAAGGCCAGGATATGTTCAGTGTATGCTATTGCCAGCCACACATCAGCTTCGCCGTCATTCCATTCGGTAAATGGGCAAGAAGAATGTGGGAGATGTGGGCCACAACTGGGCTAGATGTAATTTGTTATTTGGGGTGTATAGTTGACCATTAGTATTAACAGTGTCAGCAGTTGATAACCATTCATCAAAAAATCATTCATCATATACTTTGTGAACAGAAAAAACAACATTCTTAACTGGTACCTACAGTCTTTCTGTATCCTATTTCATTTCAACCTTTGCATCTTTATTTAGTTTCCCTCATGGTAGATGTGGTTATGGTGTAGCATTTGAGAGTAAAACATTGGGTTACATTTACTAAAGAACACCACTGCGTATGAAATAAGTGCCATTCATTTTCAAAAAATGACTTTTATGACTTACTGTTAACACACAACATGGATGACAACCTTGTTTATTGTACTGGAGGTCATGGAATTCCAGCTTGAGCAGCATTGAATTGCATCAAATTTGTTTTGCTTTCAATGACATGTATGTTGACAAGACACTCACTCATTGATTCACACTTAACCATCGAATTTTTGCTTTGTCACTTTTCCCATAACTGAGCAGGAGGGAGGGAGGGTGTGAATGACTGTGTGAGAGAGAAAATGAGTCAGATGTTTATGAGCAGCGAACAGGAATAATCAGGTGAGCTGGAACAAACTTCCATAACAGGCCGATGCTAATTGTGACATTATGATGCTTTTTCATATTTTCAACTTACTTTAGTGTGTAATGTTGCTGTTTGGTCATTATAAAGCATCTGCAAAGTAACAAAGCACAAAGTCAACTCCAGAGGAAGTTATTCTCTATCAGCAAGCACTGTTTCTGAGCTCACTGAAACACCTTGAGTTTTCTTCCGGATGTCACAATATTCCTCACTTAAATATTTCCAGCCCACGGCATATTCAAAATAAAGGGGACACGGCCTGTTAAAGTCGCATTAGTAGTGTGTTGAAACTTGCGGTTATGGTAAGGGGCATGGCATTTCCGAAACATGCTGGAAACGGTTTCGGAAAGAGGAGCTTTAAAGAGACAGGAACTAAACCGGGCATTACTGGAAAGAGAGGTGCTGCAACAATGTCAAATATGTGAAAAAGAATCAGTTCGTTCAAGTTTTTCATTGAGAACCACCATACAAGCAGATACCACAACAAAACCCTTTTCTTCCAACGCCAGTTTCTTCTTAAGAAAAAACAAGATGTTCATAAGACAATATTAGAGAACATACATTTTACAAAAATTGCACCTATGAATTTCATAGAATTTATCTCACGAAATGTATTCTTTCTTTAGAAGATTTTGCGAATTCAGCCGTAAACAACTAATTCCTTACATTACATTTTGTTTTTACCAGCAATACATCCCATTTGTGAAGTTCCAAATTTTCAAAAACCAGTCCGTTGAGCCTGCCAGTAACATTAGGTCATAGGAACACCCACTGCAACCAATAACCAAGTCAAGTCATCACATTTTTTTTATAAAGTGGTTTCAAAGCAGTTTTACAGTGGTAAACAGGAAATTAATGATTCAATGATGCAAGCAGAATTCAATTCTGTAAAGCATCTCTAAAAAGACAATCGTAAACAGCCATTATTCCGTTGAAATTAGTCCAGTGTTGATTTAGTTTGGTTCAATAACTGTGTAAAATTCATCAATTCTGGAATGAGTTCAATTAATTTACAAAGCAGCTCTGTAGAAAATATTGTTGTCATCGTCCAGCTCAGTTCAGCTCTCATCCAGAAGTCGATAAAACTGCTATTAAGTGCCCCCAACTAAGCAAACCACAAGGCGACAGTGGCATTAAACAGAAACTTCATCAGTGACAGAGAATGGAGAAAAAATCCTTGGGAGATAGGCTTAGATGGAGATCCAGTTCTGCTCTGATGACTGAGGGATGGTGAGACTACTTTTTCTTAAGTTTAAATATTCATTAATTTTTTTGTGTTACAATGTGTGGTAAGGCCTGCGTGACTCTTCTAGAAATGTAGTAGGCTTGTCAGCAAAGCAATGTTTACCTCATGTAAATGACATGCCATGCCGCATCAGCAGTCTGACGGCCAGCTGGAGAGAGTGTGTGCGAAGCTGAAGCTCCTGTATCCTCATTGTTCAGTTGTCATGGTGAAAAATAGACACATCCCACTTGCTTCTTGTTTCTCCAAACGAATTCTGTTATTTTCAGGTGTTTCAGTAACCAAGAATTTTGTCTTTTATGTGAACACTCTGAACTTAGAGTATATAAGATGATTTATTAATGCAGTTTCATTTTATTTGGCTGCTACATGATACGGTGCAAAACAAATAGCATGCAAAAACACTTGGAAGCAGTTTGCGGACAGATTTCCCTCTAACTGACACCATAACATAAGTAAGTCATGTGATCGGGAGTCTTGCATAACCAATCTTTGGACTAATAGCACAAGGTCTGGTCCACATTGCAGCTAGCCCCCCCCCCCCCCCCCCCCCCCCAATAAAATATTGTCTGTTTGACATGTAAAGGGGCCAGTCACAGTTCACTTTGTCTTTACATGTTTATCTGTAATAGAGGGAATGCACGTGACGTCACTGTTGCAGTTACTGCAGTTACGCCCACAAGTGGCAAAAAGACTGAGCGGCAGCATTGGTTTTCAGTGTGAATGCTGCGGAAAAACACACAAAACGCGTCTAAAACGGGAAAGAGCTTTGAGACTGACTGTACAACTAGATTTGACAAGAAATATGAGGAATATTTTTACAGGCTACCTGAAGCTACAGAACAGAGAAGCAAATAGATCGCTGCAATTCATAGAAACAACTGGACTCCAGGCAGCAAAAGGTGGATTTGCAGTTATCATTTTTGTGTCAATATGCTGAATTTAGTGGTAAAATCATTCTCTATATATTGTATTGTTATATATTGCAGTGACAACTCATCAATCAAATATTTACCACTGTATATTCTGTATAATTTGACATTTTTAAATAAACACTGACAAAAAACTATACAAGTTTTAAGTCTCTAGAAGATATGATGATATATATAACATTGATAAGTGATCACCTGGATTTAGGCCTGCCTATTTTGTATTTATTTAAAGCATTCACAGGCAAATTTGCTGTATGTATTTCCCTGGTGTCGAAATCAGGCACATATAAATGTCAGGAAACACGATTCCTGGCTGCATTTTAATATCCATGGATCACTGGATCTTTAGTAAGTTGTAAGGAACACTATATTGAGTCCAATCTTTAGTTTAAACTGATAATCGTGTGTTTTACTTGCGTTTTCGCAGTTTCCTCTATTAAATCCAGTCACGCAGCAGCTCTTCTGCCACTCAGTCCGGCTGAGGGGACGTGTTCCGGCGGGAAAGTGACGTTAATGCATTCCCTCTATAGATTTCACCACAACAATAGATATCTTTGAAAAAATAAATCCAATGGTATAACATTCTATTTGAATGGGTTAAAAATGATAGATACTGTGCATAGACAATGTGATCAGGATTGGAAGAAGAGGAGAAGAAGAACAGATGTGAGTAAGTCATGTGTGTGGATTCTGTGAAGAGAGGAAGCAATCAGCACTTCCTCTCTTCCTTCCAGTGTTGAGGAATAACTCACAAAAGTAGTTCCCTTTCGTCCTGGGAACTCCGACGTGTCGTCGGGGGAGTTCCCTGACGAATTGGGATCACGCTAGGGAGACCAATTGCCTTCGAGTGAATTAAAACGAGCCAATGAAAATTGGCATGCAAGATTTGCATTCCGCGACCCGCCTACCAGCGCGGGTATAAAAGGCGGAAGTAAACATTGCGCAATGCTTTTAGCTTCGGAGCCGACCGATTGTGTCCTCTCTGAGTGAGTGAGCTTTAAGATTGTATTTTTCTTACTGCTACGAGTCTGCTGTTTCGGGAGGGGATCTCTCTGTGTTGGTGAGATGGCGTTTCAGCGACCGCGCGGTTCCTGTCTGCCGGCTGCGTCTATATGCTGTTAATTCAAAAGCTGTTTTCACAGCTGGTAAACGGTTGAGTGCACACAGCGGGCTTGCAGTTTCCCCGCTGTGTTGCCGCGTTGGGTCCCTGTGTGCTTCAGCACGATAGAGAGAGTACTTTCTTCCTGAAAGAGCAACACGAGTGAAGATCGCGTCCTTTTCAGGATGACGTTTCACTCGTGTGTTTCTGGATGCGACCGTTCCCTGTCCTTATTTGACGGCCACGTTCATTGTTTCACATGCCTAATCCGTGTGTGAGACTACGTTCGTGGGTGGTTCATGTTCTCTCAGGGGTGCATGACCACGTCGGCACGTTGTTCGTCTCCCCTTTCTCGTAAAGGCTTGAGCCGCTCAGCGTGCCGTGTGCCGTCGAGCGCCGGCTGACAGCGCGGGTTGTCACGGCAACCCAGCGCGCGTCATTCGGCGCTCAAGATGCGTGGTCAAGATCAAGACTCGCGTGCCTCTATGAGGTGAGTCCCTTTGCTTATTTCCCGATCTAGTTTCTCTTCTGGTGCACCAGAGGAGGGCTACTTTGGCGAATAACATTGGTGATCTGAGGGTTTCAGTGAGCACGAACCACTCACTCCTCTAGCGCATCGCAAACATGCTGAGACTGTGTTCGTGGGTGGTTTATGCTTTCTTATGAGAGCATGACCACGTCGGCACGTTGTTCGCCTTGCCTGAAGGCTTGAGCGCCCAGCGTGCCGTGTGTCATCGAAGCGATGGCCACGTTCACTATCTTGCATGCCTGGTTGACGGCCACGATCACTGTTTCACATGCCTAATCAGTGTGTTGAGACTGCGTTCGTGGGTGGTTCATGTTCTCTCAGGAGTGCATGACCACGTCGGCGTGCTGCTCGTCTCCCCTTTCTCGTAAAGGCTTGAGCCGCTCAGCGTGCCGTGTGCCGTCGAGGCTTTCGGATGGGATTCTGGTCCTTCTCATGAGGGACCAAGCATTTCATTCGGGGCCCCAGGGAGGACAGATGTCGATCGCTACATCGGAGAGAGGGCTGTTATACTCTGAAAATGATGCTGAGTTCCTACTATAATGTCGTGTTCTCATGCTGAAGATTCAGACTTAACAGCCACACTTTCCTGGGCTGTTCTAAAGCGCCTGGATGTGTGTGAAGAATTTTGGCAGTATGGAAGCGTTTTGGTGCCAATATGGCAAGCCAAACATGCCTAAATCTGCAGAAGTTTTTCCTCTCTCACTACCACTGCACGTGCGTAGTTCTAACTCGGGGTTGAGCTGTGCTCAGTGACTGACCGTGATTAGTCACAGCGCTGGCCCTCGGTTAGACGATGTCCACACTGGTGGTCCAGAAGCACCTCAAAACCAGCCCGCTCGGAGTTTGTTTTTCCCAAGGGAAGGGAAGCAACCCTGAGAGGAGCGACCCAGAGTATGTGACGATCTGCTCTTTGGGAGTGCGTGTCATCACCACTCCTTCCCCCGGGGGAGGGCCGGGTGGAGAATTTAGTTTCTGTTCCGCCGCTGGTTATCCAGTAATCAGCGGTACCCAAAGTTTGAGCAGTCCACTTCCTCTGAGTCGTTCACGGGCCCCAGCGCTCAGATGGCAGTGAGGGCTACGGCCTTGTCACTCTCGTCTCTCGCTGGGTGAGGGGAAACCAGGACTCGATGCCCCCGGGCCTCGTCCCTCGTTTCCCCTCACGGTCGAGACTGGCAGTATAATAAGACGAGTTTCCTCCGTCCGAGAGGGTCAGAATGGCAGTGCGTGCCGCCCCCGAGCTGCACCACTCCCGTTCCCCTCTCCCCAGCTTGCAGATAGCAGTGACGCAGCCTCAGCTGCGTCGCTCCGGTCTGCAGCTGGGCCCGGAGGCGCAGAGACCAGCATACGAGGAGTCAGGGCCTCGTTCCTCGTCTCTCCCCCTCCCCTCGCCACCGGGCAGTCCGCAGCAGAACGCCCACGAGCCTTCTCTGCCGCCTGCCCCTCGGTGGAAGCAGGTTGGTGTCAGGCGCACCCAGACCCCCGCTCTCGGTCGCTACAACGCCACCAGAGCCGGGTCCCTGTCTTCCACCTCGCTGCCCCTCCGCGGGTACGCGGGTGGTTCGGGTGGGTTCATTGGGACGGTATCTGGAAGCCTGGCTAGAAGCGCTTCCGGGTCCGTCCCGATGGCTCATCCGCACCATCCGGTTCGGCTATGCAATTCAGTTTGCACGCCGGCCTCCCAAGTTCAGGGGCGTACACTTTACCCGTGTGCGGTCGGTGGACGCCCCTGTCTTGCGGAAAGAGATCGATGTCCTGCTGGCGAAGGACGCGATCGAGCCGGTCCCTCCTGCCGAGATGAGGTCCGGGTTTTACAGCCCCTACTTCATTGTACCCAAGAAAGGCGGTGGGTTACGGCCAATCCTGGACCTGCGGGTCTTGAATCGGGCCCTGCACAAACTCCCGTTCAAGATGCTCACGCAGAAGCGCATTTTCGAATGCATCCGTCCCCAGCATTGGTTTGCAGCGATCGACCTGAAGGACGCGTACTTTCACGTCTCGATTCTCCTTCGACACAGACCGTTTCTTCGGTTTGCTTTCGAGGGTCGGGCGTATCAGTACAAAGTCCTACCCTTCGGGCTGGCCCTGTCACCCCGCGTCTTCACGAAAGTCGCGGAGGCGGCCTTTGTTCCCATGAGAGAACAAGGCGTTCGCATCCTCAACTACCTCGACGACTGGCTCATTTTAGCTCACTCGCGAGATGTGTTGTGCGATCACAGGGACATGGTGCTTCGGCACCTCAGCCGGTTGGGGCTTCAGGTCAACTGGGACAAGAGCAAACTCTGCCCCGTGCAGAGGATCTCTTATCTCGGTATGGAGCTGGACTCGGTCGCCCGGACTGCGCGCCTCACGGAGGAACGCATCCAGTCAGTGCTCACCTGCCTCAGGTCTTTTCGAGGCAGGACAGCGGTTCCACTGAAACAATTTCAGAGGCTCCTGGGGCATATGGCAGCCGCAGTAACGCCGCTCGGCCTGTTACATATGAGACCGCTTCAGCGCTGGCTTCACGATCGAGTCCCGAGGTGGGCGTGGCACAGCGGCACGTTCCGGGTCAAAGTGACCCCGCACTGTCGCCAAACCTTCTCCCCGTGGTCGGATCCTGCGTTTCTACGGGCCGGAGTGCCCTTAGTCCAGGTTTCCAGGCATGCTGTGGTTTTCACAGATGCCTCTGCCACCGGATGGGGGGCCACGTACAACGGGCATGCAGTTTCAGGTCTGTGGACGGGGCCTCAACTGCATTGGCATATCAACTGCCTAGAGTTGCAAGCAGTACGCTTAGCCTTGCGTCGCCTCAAAGGGGTTCTCAGACACAAGCACGTACTGGTCCGTACGGACAGCACTGCGACCGTTGCGTACATCAACCATCAAGGTGGTCTACGCTCCTGTCGTATGTCGCGACTCGCCTCCCACCTCCTCCTATGGAGTCAGAAGCATCTGAGGTCGCTTCGTGCCATTCACATTCCAGGGGAGCTCAACCGTGTGGCAGACGAGCTCTCACGGCTGCCTCCCCTGCCAGGAGAATGGCGACTCCATCCCCAGTCGGTCCAGCTGATTTGGAGTGTCTTCGGAGTCGCACAGGTAGACCTGTTTGCCTCTCCGGACACGACCCATTGCCAGTGGTTTTATTCCCTGTCCGTGGGGACCCTCGGCACGGACGCCCTGGCTCACAGCTGGCCCCGGGACCTGCGCAAGTATGCGTTTCCCCCAGTGAGCCTTCTTGCACAGACTCTGTGCAAGGTCAGGGAGGACGAGCAGCAGGTCCTTCTTGTGGCGCCGTATTGGCCCACCAGGACTTGGTTCACCGAATTCATGCTCCTCGCGACAGCCCCTCCTTGGCCGATTCCTCTGAGGAAGGACCTTCTTTCTCAGAGACGGGGCACTCTATGGCACCCGCGTCCAGACCTCTGGAAACTCCATGTCTGGTCCCTGGACGGGACGCGGAGGTTCTAGGTGGTCTGCCACAGGCAGTGGTAGACACCATCACTTCCGCTAGAGCCCCCTCTACGAGGCGCCTCTATGCGTTGAAGTGGAACCTGTTCGTCGATTGGTGTTTCTCCCGTCAGGAGGACCCCCGAACTTGCCCGATCGGAGTCGTGCTTTCCTTCATGCAAGATGGGTTGGAGCGAAGGCTGTCTCCCTCCACCCTCAAAGTGTATGTCGCCGCAATAGCCGCGCATCACGATGCACTGGAAGGTAAGTCATTGGGGAAGCACGACCTGGTCATCAGATTCCTTAAGGGTGCCAGGAGGTTAAATCCACCTCGTGTTTTGCACTCGGTACCCTCTTGGGACCTTGCTCTGGTACTTAGAGCTCTTCAAAGTCCTCCCTTTGAGCCTTTGCTGACGGTAGAGCTTAATATCCTGTCCATTAAGACAGCGCTCCTGTTGGCATTGGCCTCTTTCAAGAGGGTCGGGGATCTGCAGGCTTTTTCGGTCGACGAATCGTGCCTAGAGTTCGGGCCAGGCCTTTCTCACGTTGTGTTGAGACCCCGGCTCGGATATGTGCCCAAGGTTCCTACCACTCCCTTCGTGGACCAGGTAGTGAACCTGCAAGCGCTGCCCCAGGAGGAGGCAGACCCAGCCCTAGCTTTTCTCTGTCCTGTCCGCACCCTGCGGGTTTATATTGACAGAACGCAAAGCTTCAGAACCTCAGATCAGCTCTTTGTCTGTTACGGAGGCCGGCAGAAGGGGAAGGCCGTCTCCAAGCAGAGGTTAGCCCACTGGTTAGTGGATGCTATCACCCGAGCATATGAGTCTCTGGGTGAGCCTTGTCCTCCCAGGTTGCGTGCTCACTCCTCTAGAGGTGCTGCCGCTTCCTGGGCTTTGGCTCAAGGCGCCTCGCTGACAGACATCTGTAGAGCTGCGGGCTGGGCGACACCGAACACGTTCGCTAGGTTCTATAGCCTTCGTGTGGAACCTGTTTCATCCCGAGTTCTGGCTACGGCCAGTGGGTCGAGGGAATAAGTTGTGTCGGCTTGCTACGCCACTCCGCCTCGAACAGCGGATACGTGCTTTCTTGCTCCGTATGGCGCCCTACGTTGGTGAGCCTCGTGAGTTCCTCCTTCACCCCTCCGGTGCTGGGCGTGGCGGACCGCCCGGCGCCAGGTCTGCTACCTCTAGTGAGGAGTTGTTAGTAGACTGGGTGCTCCAGTGATCTCTACTGTGAACCATCATGCCA
Source organism: Siphateles boraxobius (assembly GCF_051911475.1). NCBI lineage: Eukaryota > Metazoa > Chordata > Actinopteri > Cypriniformes > Leuciscidae > Siphateles > Siphateles boraxobius. Next base: position 5,928,971 of record NW_027509197.1, read on the forward strand.
CGTGCAGTTTAGCCGTGTCTTCCCCTTGACGGACTCGTTCGTCATCCCTGTTGAGTGCGCTCCCATTTCCCTTGGATTGGGACCACCTCAGGGACTGCCATATGTTTCACTACCCCATTGGGCTAGTAGATATGTGTATTCCTGGTCAGTCAGGCTGGGCCTTCCGCAGCTTTCCCCCTCTCTTGGGGAACGCTTTCCCAGTGTTATCCAATGTCCACTGTGCGGGTCTTGCGGAACAGCAGTGTGGTTCCCGTGCTAGCTCCCGCAACTTATTTCAAGAAACTGCTGCAGGGTAGCTTAGCCGGGCGCTGGAAGGGGCCAGCACCATGGCGCTTTATTAGGGATCCCAATTCGTCAGGGAACTCCCCCGACGACACGTCGGAGTTCCCAGGACGAAAGGGAACGTCTCGGTTACGTATGTAACCCTCGTTCCCTGAGTACAGGGAACGGAGACGTGTCGTCCCTTCGCCATGTCGCTGTACCTTCGCGGAGGACTGGACACTGTTCGGCTCCTCAGCGAAAAGCATTGCGCAATGTTTACTTCCGCCTTTTATACCCGCGCTGGTAGGCGGGTCGCGGAATGCAAATCTTGCATGCCAATTTTCATTGGCTCGTTTTAATTCACTCGAAGGCAATTGGTCTCCCTAGCGTGATCCCAATTCGTCAGGGAACTCCCCCGACGACACGTCTCCGTTCCCTGTACTCAGGGAACGAGGGTTACATACGTAACCGAGACGTTTTGTACTAGGCACTAGTACTTAGTGCACTGTTCAGTAGTGTGATCAACCTAGACTCATTGGAACTACATTTCTGCAAAACTCCAAAACAATACCCATACAACTCACTGCAGTTTCCACCTGAAATGAACACTTGTGGCAGTAAAACACCAGCAACTTTTATTCCTTTTCACACAAATTATTACTGGAGCAGATAATTATTTATGCGTCGTTTCTTGCACAATGCTATGTTATGACCTCTAAACAGAAACTATAAAAGCCATAAGCCCCATAGCTACTTTTTGTTAATAGCTATACCTACTTTTTAAAAAGTGTAGCTTAACTTTAGCTTAAAGGGATAGTTCACCCAAAAATGAAAATTCTGTCATAATTTACTCACCTTCAAGTTGTTCCAAACCTTTATGAGTGTCTTTCTTCTGTTGAACACGAAAGTAGATGAAGAATGTCGGCAAACAAACAGTATTTCCATTCTATGGAAGTAAGCAGAGGTGGAAAGAGTAATAAAATATTCTACTCAAGTAAAAGTACTACTACTTCAATGAAATTTTACTTAAGTACAAGTAAAAGTACCGGTCTAAAAATCTACTCAAGTAAAAGTAAAAAGTAGCTCATTTAAAATTGAGTAAAAGTTACTGAGTTACTTTTTTAACAGCGGGGGTGGGGTGGGAGACCCTCCCGTGTAGGGTTGTAATGGTATAAGATTTTCACAGTATGGTAACGTCTCAGAAAATATCACGGTTTACAGTTTTAATCAATTGTTAAATAAATAAACTGTATTATTAAATTATGGGTATTATTATTATTATCATCAGTTAAAATGACAGTTAAATTAATGAAAACAGGATTTTTTTTTGGTTGAACAAATGCTTTTATTATAACAAACTTGAAATAATTTGTTTGTTTATTAAAATTTCAATAAAACATGTCTAATCAATTAAATTTGATAATTAATAATGAATTAGATTAACAACTTATTTTTAACATTAATAATTTATTAAAATGTTTAAGAATAATACTGTCCTATGAAATGTATTTTATTCAGAAAATTAATGTTTCTTTTTATTAGGGGTGTAACGATATTCAAACCAAACCGAGGAACCGCGATACAGAACCCACGATTCGAATGGCGATACTCTCATGGCGTACCGAACACGCCCCGCCCTGCAAGCTACCCCGGCCCCGCCCAGCCCGGCTCATTGATTGGACCTGGAATCAGTGTTGCCAAGTCCGCTTATTATAAGCGACTTTGGGCTTGTTTTTCTGTAAAGTCGCTTACAAATATTGGTAGTCGCGGGTCGCGTTTTTTTTTGGGCTTGTTTCTAAAGTGTAGTTGCTTATTTGGGCTTGTTCTCAGCTCGTTGTCAAGCAGATATTTTCTATATGTTATTTAAATGTAGGAGTTTGAGTTTCCCTGTTCCCTCTGTCTCTCCCCTTTCCCTATACACAGAGTTTTTCCCACCCACATCCTTCTTCTAATTAGCTCTGACCCAGATGGCAATGAGTACTAGCCAATCAGAGGCAGAGCAGGGCAATCGTTTTTTTTCTGGTTAGGAAAACGTCAGTGAGTGACGTTTAAATGAAAATACGTGCGAGTCGCGACCGTCGCGACTGATGGTGACTGGACTGTAGGACAGTTTTTATATATAAATTATATTTTAGATATTATAGATATAGATATTATAGTTTAATATTGTTTAACCCTTTAACTGTCACTCCCCTTTTTTTCGCATAGACATGAAAATCACTATTCAAACTTAAATGGTTGTAATTCAAGAATGCTTTGGAATATAGACCTATGGTTGGTCTTGTTTTAAAGAAGACATTTGCCAGATTAATGTTGAAGTGAAGTATTATGAAGTTATGAAAGTGAAACAGAAAAAAAGTTTGAGTTTATGAAAATGAACTATGTAAAAATATAATTATTTATATTTTATATAAAATATATATATTACAAAATATATTTTACTCTAAAACTGCCGGAAAATGTAAGCCAAAAATCTGAAGAAGTTGTGTTCCAAATTTTAGGTTGATATCTCAAAAAATGAGCTTTCAGTAAGATTTTATTTGGCTGCAGTACCAACATTTTTCACTAGATGGACAGCCAAGCTTCATTACAGAAGAAAAATAAACTACCGTGTGCACAGTTTTACAAAACTAGGCACAGTTTACCAATCTGTCCACATGGATGTAAATTGACAATCTGTACCCACAGTTTAAAACTATCTGTCACCACGGATTGTAACAGTAGCGGCAGCGCGGAGTAAACGCGAGTAAACGTGATCATCTCTTCCTCAGTTACAGAATAAACATGAATGGACACCTGAAGGTATGTTGAAAAATACAGTATACTTACTGAAAGGCATCATAACTCGTGTAATCGCTCAATCAGTGTTTCATCAGCGCAAAGATGTCAATAAAACTGCATAGCTTGTCACTAGCATTATATTTACCTCAGCAGGCTAGTGATTAAGTGTCCACAACTTGTTGGTTCCCAGAGAAATTAACTCTTGCACTAAATAAATGCACAATATTATCCTATATATTATATTTTACTTAACCTGTTAATTATATCTTGATTATTTAAAGTACGTTTAAAATATCTTTAATGAAAATGACAGCAACTGTGTAAATTATTATATTTCAATAACAAATTAGAGTAAAGTTAATGCAAAAACTGCCTTATGTTCAGTTTACATATTTTCATACAATGTGTTGGGTGTTGATTATTATATCTAAAAAATAAATAGCATCTAAATTTAGGCTCTGTTGTTAACCTTTAATGTTATAGTAATGTGCGGCTCCCTATACAGCATTAGCAGATTTTTAATCCTTGCAAAACGTTTATTTGTAATTGAATTAATTTAAAGACAAAGACACCATTTTTTCATTAAACCACTGTTTAATTTTTTTTTTTAGCTTTCTAAACCGAACCGAACCGAGACGTCAAAACCGTGGGAAAACCGAACCGTCAGTTTTGTGTATCGTTACACCCCTACTTTTTATGATTTAATCCAAATATATTATCAAAAACGGTGGTAATCAAATGTAAATTTAAACTTGTGTCCTTTTATTTTTTGGGGAAGCGCTGCAAAAACAGATTTACTAAATTAAACCATGGACAAAAAAAAATATTCCTTTAAATAATATTCAAATAAAATGAATTATTATTGTTGTTATTATTATTATTTTGAGAAGTAGGCTACGCTCTACTGTATGCCTACAATAGTAATATATTTCTGTCATAATTTCTCCTAGTAAAACCGAACTTTTATTTTGACGGGTTGTGAAGACCTGTTAAAAGTGTATTTGACAATGGATTTTCTCAAATAAAATTATGAAAATGCTCATTAGGCGTTCTCTGAGAGCAGCTCTGGAAATGTTCATGTATTCATATCCTCAAATTGTTTGTGAGACGCTGAAAACACCATGAACTCTCACGAGTACTTGAGTTTGTAGTAGACAAACGCAGCTCAGCAGAACAAATAGGGTTATATATTTACTTGCAGTATTTTTGTGCTTAGCTTAAATATCCACTGACCATGTCGCGATTGGATTTATTGCACAGTTCTACTTTCCATGTATTCATCCATCCATTATTTTGCATGTTTTACGTGACATCTGCATTAAGTGAATTCCATTTTCATGACTGGATTCCGGGATTCCCTTTGCATCACGTAAATCGGGACATACCTTTATCTGAAGGAGGGATGGTGTCATATCCTCTTTTTGCAGCCACTTTGCGTCCACATTTTTTACAAATTGGATATCTATCCTCGAGGACAACCACGCTTTTTTTCTACTTTTCATACTGGCCATAATTCGCTTGGCGCTTAGCTTTCAGCTTCAGCTGGGCGTCACCTTTTTTGCGCGTTTGTTCTCCCGCCCTTCAATCCATTCAGTAGTTTCCGGAGTGTGTGATTCCCCCCCCCCCCCTTGTATTATTATTTTTTACTCAGTAACGGATATGATTTCAAATGTAGCGAAGTACAATACTTCAAAGAAAACGTACTTAAGTAAAAGTAAAAGTACAGATTTTAAAAACTACTTTAAAAAGTAGAAGTACAAAAAAAAAAACTACTCAATTACGTAACGCGAGTAAATGTAATTCGTTACTTTCCACCTCTGGAAGTAAGTGGGGTCCATCAACTTTTTGGTTACCGACCTTCCTCAAAAAACTTTTTCTGTGTTCAACAGAAGAGAGAAAATACCATGCAGGTTTGGAACAACTTGAGTGTGAGTAAATGGTGACAGGATTTCATTTTTGTGTGAACTATCCCTTTAACTTTCCACAATGACTTCCTTCCCATGAGAGCCATAATGCTCTGAGCAGAGATGGACCATGGCAGACTGCAGTCTTCCCAGATGCTCAGCCATCTATTTTGATGTTCTGCTGGTTTTGTGTATGGTACCAGTTTCCGGCAGGCAAAACATTAATTTGCTCTAACATTTGCCCTTGTGAAAACTATCATGAGATGAGATGTCTTCCGCCACCACTTAAGGCTGATTGTAACATTCCGTAAAATAACTGAGTAATCTGTTACTTTAGCATGGCCACTTACCTGTTTTTTTTCTTGCTAAGTAAGTATTTGCACGCAATCTAGTGATATTTGATCCACCTCAGTGTCAAGTGCTTCCATAGCTTTAAAAATTGAATAGGAGGAAACTCTCGAGTGGCTTTCAGCTGGCAGTTTGATTCAGATTTTATTATCCGCAATGGTTCTATAATAAGCGGGAACTGTCCTTTTGCATTAGGCATGCTTCGCGGCACACTGCATGTTACCCCCCCCCCCCCCCCCCCCCCACACACACACACTCTTAGCTGGAGGAAATGGAAGTTCCCACTGCCAGACTTTCTTCTGGTGAAGCAGAGGTGCATGAAGAGGAGCAGCCAGACAGACTCTGTTGTGATGTCCCAGCATGCACTAGAGGGAACGTGTGCGATAGCAGCAGCACCGGATCAGGTGACCATATGGCACTTGCTAGCTGGGCATCACACAACCACTCATGCGACACCAAATTTTGCATTTTATTGATGGCATTTTGATTGCACAGAGATACAGTGACGAGATCCTGAGGCCCATTGTTGTGCCATTCATCCACGACCATCACCTCATGTTGCAGCATGATAATGCACGGCCCCATGTTGCAAAAATCTGAACACAATTCCTGGAAGCTGAAAACATCCCAGTTCTTGCATGGCCAGCATACTCACCGGACATGTCACCAATTGAGCATGTTTGGGATGCTCTGGATCGGCGTATACGATGGCGTGTTCCAGGTCCTGCCAATATCCAGCAACTTCGCACAGCCATTGAGGAGGAGTGGACCAACATTCCACAGGCCACAATCATCAACCTGCGTGAGGCAAATGGTGGTCAAACCAGCTTACTGGTTTTCGGACCCCGTCCGGACCCCCCAATACAGTAAAACTGCACATTTAAGAGTGGTCTTTTATTGTGGCCAGCCTAAGACATACCTGTCCAATAATCATGCTGTCAAATGAGCATCTTGATATGCCACACCTGTGAGGTGGATGGATTATCTCGGTAAAGGAGAAGTGCTCACTAACACAGATTTTGACAGATTTGTGAACAATATTTGAGAGAAATAGGGCTTTTGTGTACATAGAAAAAGTCTTAGATCTTTGAGTTCAGCTCATGAAAAATGGGCCAAAAACAAAAGTGTTGCGTTTATAATTTTGTTCAGTGTGTGTATATATATATATATATATATATATATATATATATATATGTATATTTCAACGGTATACTATATACACTACTATAAACGTCTACCATATTCTCTCTCTGGCTGCGTGTGTGTCTCGACAATGGATTAATAAAAGAAGTGTACAAATTTCTTGGTTACAGAAACATGGTGTATTTATATTATGAGGTTATTTACTTACAAAAATAGCTCTGAATAAACAACAACTGAGCAGAAGCGCTTGTCGACCTCCGCGAAGAATATGTGTCTGGTGTGAACAGGCAGGCGCCGGATTTTCCGTTCCGCGTCGCTTCAGCGTCCGGTGTGAACCCGGTGTGATATGGATCTTGGTAAATTGTACTGTACCATTCAACATGCCTTATGATATGCATGCATGTTTTTCGAGATATAACTTCTATTAAAGTAAAAATTACTTTAGTAAACAACTAAATAAAAGACTCACGCTTCGCGCCGTCGCTTGAACTGATTTGTCATGTGGCGTTTAAGAGCTTCAAAACTTTTTTTTTTTAAATTTCGTTATAAAATGGACAAAATTTTGTTTTGTTTTTTTTGGATGGGAGGCGCGCTACAAATTATTTTTGGTGTAGGGAAAAAATGTGGACCTAAACCTGGCTTGAACAATGGGTGATTCTAGGGGTCAAATAGCATAGGATCTGCTTTTATGTATTATATAACTGTTTTATTGTATTGTATGTATTATATAATCAGCCATCACCTAATTACATCAGCACCTGCACCTTATCATCAGCACTCCTTATGAAATGACACTTCTCCTGCACTCCCTTGTCTGGTCTCATCGTTCCCTGAAAGAACACTTACCTGATTCCTTACCTGCACGAGACCTTCCAGAACTATTTGTCTTCAGTCATGTGCCTCAATCTCCATCTCCAGAACCTGCAACAGAGAAGACCATTACTCATCCAGATATCCATCCTGAACACAAATCCATCAGTTACTTCCATTGTTGCGATCACATACTTCTGCGAATAAACCTTTTGAATACTTTACCTGTGTGAATCCTTCTGTTTCATGACAGCATTGACTTGCCCTGAATTCAACACAAGACAGATTTTCTTCAAACACAGCATGAGCTGCAGACTGACACGTTTTTCGGCACCCTTTTGATTGACAGGATATAATCGGCCCTAATCATCTACCGATAACGATTATTGGCCGATACATCGGTGCATCTAGTCATAATCCATTTCGGTTTTTGAAGGCTCCATTCTTCAATAACAGCAACTTTGCAAAGTTAAATTACACTGAGAGAGAGAAAAAATAAACAAACAAACAAACAAAACAATCTTTATTGAAATGTGTAGAAAAAACTGTTAAGATGGAAATAATTAGGCACTGTTTAAAAAGTTCCCCTTCTCATTTCTCATAAAATAAAATGTAAAAAAAAAACTAAAATAATTTTATTTCAGCTAGTTGACAAGGCAACACTTCTTATTTATATTTAAAGTAATTGAATAACTATCTGGAAATAACAAAAACACACAACAACTTCAAACTTCAACTAAAATCAAAATGAAAACAGAAAATATAAAAATCAAATTCAAAATATTAACAAAAAAGTACTAAAATAGCACTTATATTGTGTCTTATATTCTATAAGAAATACAGTCAGTTTGTAATAAAAGCATCTATCTTAAGGGATATCCACTCAAAAAATTACAATTCATTACTATTACAATCCTGTCTGACTAATTTTCTCCCAGAAACACAAAAGAAGAAGTTTAGCAGAATGTCCGAGTTGCTCTTGTCATAAAATGAAAGTGATCAGAACCGGTGCTGTCATGCTTAAAGGAGAACTCCGGGCAATTTTTAAGTTAATCTTGATCATTATACCTTTGTGAGTAATGTCTATAGAAAAAAAAAAACGAACCAGACTGGTGCTTGCAACACGGAGCTGTTCCCGCAAATGCCCAGAGCGCCCACTCAGCTAAAACGGCAGTTATGGGGGCATACATAAAGAGTATCTTTGTGCCTTTTAACAGACACAATGCAATTAAAATGTCTGTCCAACATGAACAGGGCCCTTACATGTGAACAAGATGCGTTTAGCAACTTAGCCATTGTCTAAATTCACCTAAATAGTGTTTTAGACGGCTAGCTGTAGTCTCGCGCCGAAGTCCCGTGGGAATTCAGTTGTAGCCGGGAAAAGGTAAATAGCAGTGTGCAGGTGGGAGTATATTATAAATACAAATATAATTGAAGACATAGAAGCTAGTGAAATAATTAAAGTTTTGCAAATAAGACTACAAAAACATATTTCTGCACATCTCTCCTCAAGCCGTGTGTGCCCAAATGGAAGGATAAATAAAGTTTACATTACCTCCACAGTGGTTGCACACGTCTTCGTCCACAGAATGGCTTTTTTCTTCAACCGGTCTCGCTGTGTTGTGTCTGTGTAGTCATCCTTGTCAAAGTGTCCGCTGCAAATGCGGTAATCTTTATGCTTAGTAACCTACTTGTATGGGAGTTTGCACATCAAGTTGAAGTACAGCTAGCACAACCGCAGAATCTCGAGGTCATGGAAAGGAAGACGATGAAAATTTAAGTTCTTGTATTTTCGCATTCTGTTGCCAGAATTCGGAACGGCAAAAACGCGAACCATTTCTTCTTCATTTGTGAGCAACTCCGATCATCACTCTTCACATACTACGCTCCTCCCACGTGCACACTGTATACTTTTTTCCGGCTACAACTGAGTTCCCACGGGACTGCGCGAGACTACAGCTAGCCGTCTAAAACACTATTTAGGTGAATTTAAACAATGGCTAAGTTGCTAAACGCATCTTGTTCACATGTAAGGGCCCTGTTCATGTTGGACAGACATTTTAATTACATTTTGTGTCTGTTATGAGGCACAAAGACACTCTTTATGTATATGCCCCCATAACTGCCGTTTTAGCTGAGTGGGAGCTCTGGGCATTTGCGGGAACAGCTCCGTGTTGCAAGCACCAATCCGGTTAGTTTTTTTTTTTTTTTCTATAGACATTACTCATAAAGGTATAACGATCAAGATTAACTTAAAAATTGCCCGGAGTTCTCCTTTAAAAAAGGAGAAAAAGCTCCATTCAAATATCATAAAAGTAGTCCTGGCACTCTATTCAATGTCTTCTGAAGCTGAACGATAGCTTTGAGCATAGAACACAATGAAATTTCATATAATTTTTGATAGCTCACGATTCACCTTCATACCATGGAAAAGAGCAGCGTGAACATCCTACAATAAATAACTCTTTTGTGTGCCACGGAAGAAAGAAAGACTGAAAATGACGGCAGAATTCCAATGTTTGGGTGAATGTTTCCTATAAAGATTTGCTTCAAAGGAAGAGGGTTTTAATAGCTTGAGTGTTATTAATAGCTGAACTGAATTCATACAAGCATGAAGAAAGGTCTACCTGCATAGGGGAGTAGCCTGAGGCTGATAGATCAAATCTGCAGTGTGGAGGAAATGCCAGCAACTGCAGTCAACTGGGGAAACACAAGGTCAGTTGTCCTTAAACCGGACAAAAATCTACAACCAATAGAGGTGGAGTTTCAAAATATTATCAGCTCAGAATCATGGGTAATGAACACCGGACGATGGCATCTTATAACTCGAAGCATTTGTTGCTGTTCGAGAGCCTCAATACAGTACATTACGAATCCATAGTTCGCTGGCCTCTTTTTGACCCCATCCTCCTCCATGATGGATGTAAGACGTTTTTTTTTTTTTATCATTCCAGCACAACGGTTTAGAATCCGCAATGCCATACGTTCCGGAGATTTAGAAGCTTTTCCTTTGGAGAGAGTGCCAAATCCACCTACAGCTGCTTTAGCAGTGGATGAGTCACTCTTCAGGCCGGGTTATATCATCATAGCGCTCTCTTCATGTGACAATCCGAGCTGTGCCCTCATGATATTTCAGAGTGTCATAAATACATCAATGTGATCCTCCTTGCTTGTTATAAATACACTGGCTTTGTTCGTGTTGGTGCCTGGTTAAGAAATACATTTTCTTTGAGAACCTCAGGCAGGGGTTTAAGCTTCTTATGGCTGCATAACACATTTGACACTTCACTGTTTGCCTTGTTAACTTATTTTTTATTTTTGTAGCTAACGTGGAACATTTTTTAGAATGTCCTGGCAAGATTCTCTCAAAGTTTTGAACAAATGTTCTTCCAGTAATTCTAATAGAATGTCTGTACAGTGTTATCTGGTATTTAATAATGTTTTCAAAACGTTGAACGTTGAAACTGGATGTTTTTGAACATTCAGAGAACGTTCAGAATTAAAGATTTCAACGTTTGCAAAATGTTCTTAGAGTATATTTTCATTAGTTGGGAAGATGAATGCTTTTTAAATGATATTCTACGGTGGCCAAGTAGTGCACAACACAACGACATTTAAAAAGCAAACATAAGTTCACAACACTATGGAAACAAGCCAAAACAGAACGGAAATGCTCCCGACCACTAGGGGGTCTCGGAGCGGGGTAAAGTTAGTTTTCCTTGAGACTGTTCTATAGAGTCGGCAGTATATATCAATACCCCGATTAGTTTTAACAGAATGTATGCATTATATATCAGCATGAAATATTAATTCAAAATCACCTACATGCATTATAGCTGCATATTTATATCTAAGAATGCTTTGACCAAACGGCGCTTGATGCGGGTACGTCTTCCAATTCCAACAAGTGGTTAAAATGTATAATTTGTATTAAGATATGTTTAAATTCCAATGCTTCTATTGGTAAAAATGACTTACTACAGGTGACATTTTGCCAATACTGTTACGGCGTCTAGTGATATCCCCAGTACTCAGTCTCGAGCGCCTTCCCCTGAATACTAATGATGCACACTCCCCGTATGCATCATTGGCGCTCTGATCACCTTCCACCTGTCAGCAATTTACTCTGAGTTCAAGCATATATCTAGCTTGTTATATCGGCGTCCGTTGTGAAGTATTGTCTCACTCCCGTGTCACATGTCTGAGCGTCTTCTAGGAAAACCCTGTTACTCTGATATATTGAACCTTTGCTTTATCTACCTCTCTGATTGTGTGCAGCCCGCCTTGTGAACTCTGCCTGTGACCTGACTCTGATACTCGCCGCCAGCCCTGAACTTCTGCCTGTCTCTGACCTACATGCTTGCTGCCAGCCCTGAACTCACGCATGATTTACATCGATTCTGCCTGCTGCCTTTACTACTGTTTTGAGTTCCTTTATCACTACTTTTACGTTATCAATAAATTGTTGCGCATGGATCTGTCTCCGCCTCCTGAGTTCCAACAAATACATCCCTTCATGTATTACAGGTATTTACAGTTAACAATTAATTTCTGGAAAATATTACTGTAATTTACCAAAAGGTCTTTTTTATGTTTCAAATCTTGTTGTAGGTTCCTTTTGGTAAGACTGACTTACTACAGGTGAAAGTGTGCCAATACCTCCCTAAATGTATGTACAGTAGACAATTTTTTTAAATAAAAAATACTCTAATCCACTAAGAGTTTTTTAGTGTTTTTTTTGTTGTATATGTTCCTGGTGACCAAGTCAAGTCAAGTCAAGTCATCCTCATTTATATAGCGCTATTAACAATGTAGATTGTTTCAAAGCAGCTTTACAGAGATAAACATATAATTTAAGGTAACAGAGATTGGTTTAGTTTTATAGTGGTTCTTGAAAAATGTTTTTTCCAGCTAAAGTTAGTTTTGATTGATTCACTTCCGTCTAAATGATCATTTGTTATTAAATTAGGGGCCGCTAAGACGACATCGTTCTCTCTAAACAGACTTTAAACGTGAACCTGTGATAGACGCTGATGGCGTTCACATGCGCATTAAGAATTGATTCTATGGTTATGTGCGTTTGAATATATGTGCGCAGGTTTGTAATTCCTTACAAACCATGCCTAAACAAACTACTTGTCTTGTCTATAAATTTTGATGCAGAATTTTATTTTATCTTATCACTTTGGGTAGGTACGCGAACCGGAAAATTCCACGACGCTTTATCTGTAGAGTGGTATAGGGATCCTCCATAGGGAGAGGCTAGTTGGCACTTCAGCACTGCATTGTCATCAGGTCCACGCGAAAGTCCTTCGTCAGATCTGGAAACGGCCTGGATCCGGCAGGCTGCGGGAAAACCTCGGAATAAACAAAGACACTAAAATTAGCGCAGATGCCTTTCTTCTTATGATGTAACGAGTACATCAGGATTTAAGGGAAGTGTTCCCAGTTCCGGCTGACCTAATCTAAGCAGCCTAATATTGAATTATAGAAGTCTATAGAGTGTTATGTGAATGCTAGGTCAAAGAGATGTGTTTTTAGTCTAGCTTTGAACTGACAGACTGTGTCTGCTTCCCGGACAATGTTAGGAAGATTGTTCCAAAGTTTTGGTGCTAAATAGGAAAAGGATCTACCGCCAGCAGTCGATTTAGATATTCTAGGTATTATCAACTGGCCAGAACTTTGAGATCGCAATATACGTGAAGGACTATAATGCGTTAAGAGCTCGCTCAAGTACTGGGGAGCTAAACCATTTAGTGCTTTGTAAGTAATCAGCAATATTTTAAAATTTGTATGATGTTTAATAGGGAGCCAATGCAGTGTTGACAGAACCGGGCTAATATGGTCGTACTTCCTGGTTCTGGTAAGAACTCTAGCGGCTGCGTTTTGAACTAGCTGTAGTTTGTTTATTAAGCGTGCAGGGCAACCACCCAGTAGAGCATTACAATAATCTAGCCTTGATGTCATGAATGCATAAACTAGTTGTTCTGCACTTGTCAATGAGAGCATATGACGTAATTTAGATATATTTTTAAGATGGAAAAATGCGGTTTTACAGACACAAGACACATGACTTTCAAATGAAAGATTGGTATCAAAGAGCACACCCAGGTTCCTAACTGACGACGAAGACTTAACAGAGCAGCCATCAAGTGTTATCTAGGTTATTACGTGTGGAAGTTTTTTGTCCAATAATTAGAATCCTTAATATTTAAGGTATTAAGGTATTGATTCTTGTTTCCTTTGTTTTGTGGCTAGTTTCCGTTGCGTTGTGTCTTGTTTCCGTTGTATTGTGTTATGTAGTGTCTTGTTTCCGTTGTGTTGTGTCTTATTTCCGTTGTGTTGTGTCTTGTTTCCGTTGTGTTGTGTTATGTAGTGTCTTGTTTCCGTTGTGTTGTGTCTTATTTCCGTTGTGTTGTGTCTTGTTTCCGTTGTGTTGTGTTGTGTCTTGTTTCCATTATGTTGTGTCTTATTTCCATTGTGTTGTGTCTTTTTTACGTTGTGTTGTGTTGTGTTGTGTCTTGTTTCCGTTTTGTTGTGTCTTATTTCCGTTGTGTTGTGTCTTGTTTCCGTTGTGTTGTGTTGTGGCTTGCTTCCGTTGTGTTGTGTTGTGAAGACGTATAGAGGATGTTGTGTTGTGTTGTGAAGACGTATAGAGGATGTTGTGTTGTGTTGTGGCTTGTTTCCCTTGTGTTGTGTTGTGTTGTGTTGTGTTGTGTTGTGTTGTGAAGATGTATTGATGATGTCTGTGTTGTGTTGTGGCTTGTTTCCGTTGTGTTGTGAAGACGTATTGATGATGTTGTGTTGTGTTGTGGCTTGTTTCCGTTATGATCTTTGCTTTTTAAATTTCATTGTGTTGTGCACGACTGGGTCACCGTAATATTATCATTATGAACTGGTACTTTTGCACAAGACTGGAACTGTATAGATTTCCCCAGAAGTCCCGCAGTGCATGAGCCTCCAAGGTATTCATTTCAAACGGCAAGAAATTACTGCTTTGAAATGCTGAAGGTCAGGGTTGGCTAAAGCAGGCACATCATTTTTAAAATGTATTTGATTCCAAACTACCTCAACTTCACTGCATTATTGAATAATCAATGCTTTATTTAGAGCCCTTCAAATCAAACAAATATTTTGAAACATGCATCAACAAACGGGAGGGTTAACGCCGACCTGTGGAGGAGCTGCAGAAGAAAAAAAGACAGTTTTTAGCCCTCTACTCAGAATGGCAGATCAAGTTTGTATGGCCTTTGTATCCCTCTGAGACTGGATGGCACTTTCATCATGCTGAACATTTCATATGGCCCCACACTACAGGGTAAGTATTAAGCAGTGGCGTGCACAGACCTCCTCAGGGGCAGGGGCCGAAGGACCAAAAAGGGCACAAAAAAAAAAAGAAGAAGAAGAGTTCCTTGTTTTTTTGTTTTTTGTTTCGCATTCTATGAAAAGATGTTGATAGAATTAGAACGCATAACACATCAAACGAAAATAGGGAAATTATTATAATATTACTAAATATTATTTAGAACAGAACTTTTATGAATTTTGAAGCGTATGAACAACCCCACGGTTGCATGACTTCAACGTCACCATCACTAAGCTTCCGACAACTCTTTCAGGATACATTTACATGACAATGATGTACTAAAAACAGAAGTTTCGCAAACAGACAACAACATATTTTTTTAATCAAAAATCCCCTTTCACAAGGATTTGCGAAAATGACTAAAAACGCTGTATATGCATAGCAGGCCAGTAGTTGGCAATGTCACTTTATGAAGAAACACTACACGCGTATAGTCTGAACACGTAATGACTGAATGTCACCGTTTTCAAAATCTTGCACTTTGAAACCAATTAGTGAGTAGATGAGTTTACCTGTTCGGCTAATGACATTTAATGTCCACGACAATCTCTGTAGCCTTTTTTAGCAACTTGTTAGCAACCGCCTTTTACAAGACAAGTGAAAGCTTAAAAAAATATCACAAGAGAGTATAACTGATGTATTTTATAAGAAAAGTGAAAATATCTTGAGCTTGTGCTCGCCACAGACCTGATTTCAAGCATTTAACCAAAACCCCATTCAAAAAACCCATTGACTTCAAGACAGTATAACCAAAAGTGCTAAAATGTTAACTCTTCTATTTCTGGGTTTTGGCCCACAAAATTTTGCATTCTCTTCAAATAGTTGCATCATCATGTACTTTACCAAACAAAACAGTGAGAAGGTAATCAAGAATGTAATTATGAGGAATTCATGTTTAGTTTAGTTGATGTTGTAAATTGTATGTATGTATTATGCATAGTGTTAGCCATCATGAAATCAGTAGCCTATACCACTTTACAATAAGGTTTCATTAAGTTCGTTAAATTTGTTAACATGAACTAATAATGAACTGCCCTTCTACATTTATTAATCTTATTAATTTCAGCATTTACTAAAACATTATTAAAATTAAAGCTTGTATGTTTTAACATTAGATAATGCACTGACTGTGACATAACATGAACAAACAATTAGCCTAACAGGTATATTACTATTAACTAAGATTAACAATGAGCAACACATTTGTTACTGTATTTGTTAGTTCATGTGAGCTAATACATGAATAAATGCCGCAACTTTTACAGTAGCAATGTAGGAACAATGTAACTTTTCCATATTAGATTAACGTTACCTGCTGCTCCTGTAGTTTGAAGGCTCGCGGCGAACTGCTGCGTACGAGGCGCTGCACAGGAAACCTTGCGTGGCTGCACCACTTCATCTCCGCCAAATGCTCCCGCCAAAAAAATGTATATACTATTTTTTTTGTATTATTATTTTAAGTGGCAATAGTGTATAAGTGTATTGTTATTTATTATACTATTTATAATAATAATAATTATTATTATTTAAAATTATCAGAGCGGGGCATAATATATTTTGAGACCAAATGGGCAGGGGCTTGAGCCCCCCCCCCTCCGGCCCCCCTCCCTAATTGTATTTAATTTATTAAATAATACATATTATTATTTATATGCATACAGTATAATAATATAATTTAATTCTGATTTATTCGGAATGTATCCTATCGTCCTTTTTTACTGTAGTTAATTAACACTTTACAGTTCTATGCATTATTATGAGTTAATCCATTAAGTATCATTAACTAAAAATAAATAATAATTACAGCTTTTATTAATATTGGTTTATAAATAAACCATTGTTTATTATCAGTTTGTTTAACATACATATTGTATGATGAGAATTTGAGGAGAAAAATGTCATAACAAAATAAAAATGTCACAACACAAAACTTAATTTTCTTAAAGCAAAATATAATTCCTTAATTCATTCTTTTGATTTGATTAATTTCATTTCGTGGCATAGACACCAGAGCTTCCTCTTTTTTGGCATGCAAAAAAGTTACCTCGTGGGGTATTTCTTTGCAGTGTAGACTTTTCCAGTGTATAATTTATACACATAACTACGTAACTTGCTTCTGCATGCTCGCTACTCCTGCATTTTTTAAAGGGTTGGCATTGAGGGATTTTCTGTCATGCTCTTGCTTTGTTCTGATCACGCAAGGTGCCGCTCTCCTCTTCACATACAGGGACACTCCAGACCTGCTATCACTCTGACACTGAGACAGGGACATGCACATGTGGCACATCTCACACATACAACATAAATGATTACTCTTAAGCTGATGATAATGACTAACCTTTACCTTCTCTAATATACAGCTTTCAGTATTTTTTTAGAAGCAAATAAAAAACATTACATAAACTCTTTTTTTACTTTCCTGGAACTAATTGCTTGCAAGTGAAGAGCAATATCACTTAAGATAATTAATAAAATATTTGAACTGATATGAGATATATTATTTCTATTGAGAATATTTTACACAGAAATATTTTTATATTTTATTTTATATTTTATTTGTATTTGTATTTTATTTGACAACAGATGGAATTTTGAGTCTAATGAAGTTACACACATTTTCTATTTTGAACTTTTCAGCAACCGAAATGTTATCAGTAACATGTTCTAAGGCTGCTTCATCACACAGAGACTAGACAGACTCCTCTCCTCTCTCATCCTGTGATTCAGCACGTCTCCAACTATCCACGCAATGCTGATTTCCACCCTCAGCGCTGTCATTTAAATTCCCTCCCAACATGTGAATTTAGGTCAAGCTGCAGTTTCCTCAGCTATCCCCTCACCCCCTCACAAGACACGGCAACTGCGGTTAAACTAGCGTTTCACACCATTTCATCGAGCAGGGGTGCAGAACGCAAACATAAAAACAACCTGTTTCCTGAGTCCACTTTTGCTGCCCAAAAGCTGTGTGCAGGCCAGCAGAGGCAGACGGCGAGCCAGCCATAGACATGCAGCTCACGTTCTCTCTCTCCGCTCACAGCACTTCCAGCACACAGACCATATGGCTTCATTATAGGGAGTTCAGACTACATGTACATGCGCAGCCCTGAGTTCTGGAGAGAGATTGAGGGGAAGACACAATGTGGGACGCAGAGGGACGACTTGAGCCTTTCAACGTCTGGAGCTGTCAAGTCTCAGCTGCTTCCATTACTAAGATTTACAGTCACACGAGTGGCATTTCAGATCAATGAGTGAGTGAGATGTGTCACGCTGTGATTTTCCAATCAGACCTGCTAAGTGAGATGAACTATTAGGCTATTATGGGGCTATTATGGTCGATATTTACCATAAATGTAGTTGCAGTGGCACTGGTAATGAGGTATTACAAAAGGGTTTATAGTAGGATAACAAACCAAATATTTTGGTGATAATTTGGAAATGATTTTGGAAATATTTTTCAGTGAGTGACAGATTTTTTTAAGAGGACCTTTCAGATAGACATGTGCTGAGAGTAAAAAAAAAGAATTCTGTAGTTTAAACAATTTTACTTTTGAGAGAAATTACTTGAAGGTCTGAGAAACCCTTCAAATGACAAAATCAATTGATTTTGCTTTTAAATTTGACTTTTTTATGACAAAGTTCAGTTCATATCTAATCTCAAAAAATACAATATGAATTAAATTAATGCAGACAATGTCTTGCTCTTCTGTGATGAACATGATGAACAATGTTTTAAGTTTATAAATTTAAAGTAATTTGGTAAAAAAAGAAATATGGGAAATTGTTTCAAAGTAACCCCCTAAATTCTTGGGGGGAAAGGTTTTTTTTTTTTTTTGGGCTAAAGCAGTTTGGCAAAATAATATAAAAATATTTCCAAAATTTTGGTCGGCCAAACTAGTGCAAAAGTGCAAAGTCAGTGTGATATAATCAGCATGCAGGAAGCCATTTTGTTGTCATGTGACAAGAAAATAATAAAGCAGGAAATTATATTACAGTTGAGGTCAGTTCTTTTTAAATATTATAATATGTGATAGATAATTCACACAACAACAATGATAATAATAATAATAATAATAACAATAACAACAGTAATAATATTTTTGACCTTGGCATGGCAAGGCTATAGTTCAGGTTTTCAAATGTTAAATTGTAAAATTAGATTATATTTGTAAAATGCTTTTTATAAAAAATAATAATAATAATAAAAAAAAAACATTAAAATGTATTTAAAAATGATTAAGTATAATGATTTTGGTTGTACACTTATATTCATTAAAAAATGTTAAAATATTTAAATCATTTTACTTGATGGTTAAAAATCATTACATTGACAATGCAAAACTGTTATTTTTTAATGTCATGAAAATTCAACAAAGAAAAAAGTTTGCAATTAATTTTTTAATTAATAATGTCCCTTGATAGCATGTTAGTATAATTTCTGAAGGATCATGTGACACTAAAGACTAGAGCAATGGCTGCAAAATAAAATCAGCTTTACCATCACAAAAATAAGCAACATTTTAAAATATATAAAAATGGAAAAAAAGTTGTAATATGATTCACAATTGAATGTTTTGATGTTTTGATCAAATAGTGAGCATTTGATGGAGCACTTGGTGAGCATGAGAGACTCAGCATCACTTGCTTAAGTTTAATAACTGAAAAGGTTTTTTTTCTTTCTGATTTCTTTGTGATGCAGTGATTTGTGAAGTGGACTGAAGGTCAGTCCGTTGACCCACACTGTGGTTTGCTTCTGCTGCTTCTGGGCTTTGAATCTCACTCAAAGGCTCAAAAACACTAATTCCAAATTCCAGCAGCAGTAAATGGGTGCGAGAGGGGGGTGCGTGAACTACTTGATGGATATTAGTTTCATGTCAGCGGGTGAGATGAGAGGTGATGTGTTCAGAAGCCGCCTTGTGGGCCGAACTCGACCTGAAGCTGTGGATCGAGCCACTGACCTCATCACGCAGCTTATTAACTGATCACACCCAATCACATCTTAATCTGGATGGGCCCGTGAAGCTGTGCCTCTGGGACCAGGTCACCACTGGACCTTCATCACTACAACCACATGGCTTTAGTCTGCTGATTAGGGTCCAAGGGTCCCAGGGTCCAACCGATGCACGTTATCTGCCTCTTTATTGTCTAGGATAATCGTATAAGTGTGCAAAGCATGAAATGCAATCATACAACACGCATGAGAAAACGATAATCTTGAAAATGCACCTGGGTCTCTCAATTAATCTCTTTTATAGTTCATTATAAAACACTAACATCCTTAAACTTTAGATTATATTGAGTTAATCTTGTTGAAGATGTGTAAAGTGTTCAAATATGATTTAATTGCATGTGATACAAGTGTAAATTTACCTTGTGCATGATGTTTTTTAAGTTTTTTTTTATTTCACCTCTGACTTATTGACAGGGAGTCAAGGTTGATTCCGTAATATACAATTATTATGTAAATAGACTTTGAGATTTGTAAGTCCATTCAGAAGCACTCGGGTTGGTGTTAATGGGGTCAGACTGAGTTCAGAGGGCCAGAAAAGTCATCAGACCCCCGATAATCTCTATCCCACCCTCATCCGAACACATAAACTGACAATGTCATGCTCTTAAAATTAGACTTTCATAAGGACACAACAGCTGCATCAAATTAAGTGTTGGTGACTGTGCTTCTGAAAAAAAAAAAAAATCAAATATTTTAAATCTAATATCTAAATTGTCTCTGAATTTTGTCATTAACACTGCCAGTGGTTTACACATATCACTTTTAAACTTTTTATTTGTGTGATTAATTAATAAATTGCACTCAAAAATATATATAATTGATTTTTCATATTTAAGACTATAAGTCCTTGTCTTGGACAAGAGAAAGAAAAAAAAATTGTAAAAAGTTTCCTAATTTCTCAAGTCTTAATGTGATTTTCAATACAAAAAAAAAAAACGAAGAAAAAGAAAGAAGTCTGTTTTAATAATAATAATAATAATAATAATAATAATAATAATAATAATAATAATAATAATTTTAATAATAATAATAAATAAAGAATTTATTGTGATATCTAAATTGTCTCTAAATGTTGTCAATAACACTGCCAGTGGTTTACACATATCAATTTAAAATCTTTTTTATTTGTGTGATTAATTTATAAATTGCACCCAACAGCAAATCACACAAATGTACAGTTTCTACAACCCAGTAACTTTATTTTATTAGTATTCTACTAACTTTTTAATGTACTTATAATTTAATGAACATTTATTTCAGATTCAAATGGACTACTTATGTGAACTCATTCAGCACAAATTATGATGTCCAAAATATAATTGTCTTTAAAGGAAAGATAACAAATACGCGTATTATCATTTTCTGATTTCATCAGTGAGACATTTTCAGTTGCCATTGTGCTCATAAGTGCTTGTTTTCGGGGAATTAAAGCACTGCCACGGGGTCATGCTGTTTTTATTGCACAACAAGACTGGATTTGGAATTGCCCTCTGACCCCTGCAGTCAAACCTGATCAATCCACTCATGCAGGAGTCGTGGGATCAGGACGCCGGCCTCAGCGATCACATCATGTGGGCTGAAAGCACAGATAGTATATTGTCATATCTATCTATCTATCTATCTATCTATCTATCTATCATCAAATGATTATATATATATATATATGTGAAATTTAAAAAATTAGAATATCGTGCAAAATTTTGATGATTATGGCTTACAGCTTATGGAAACCCCAAATTCAAAATCTCAGAAAATTTGAATATTACATGAAAAAAAAAAAGGATTTTAAATACAGAAATGTCGGTCAGAAACTATAGTATGTATATAGTTATATATACTAAATATTTTAGTTTCACCTTTTAATTTGAATTACTGAAATACACAAACCTTTGCACGATATTCTAATTTTTCGAGTTTCACCTGTATATATATGATATATAAATTATAAGTTAAATATTATTAAAAATATTGATATTTATCAATATTACTGCCTAAAAATTGTTTTGTTGTCTTATAACAACAAGATGGTCATTCATTTGATGTTGTTTTGATTTTATCGGTCAGAGCTATAATCACTGAGATTGGGAATTAATTTCAATTAATCTGTTTAAAGTGTAAAAATATGTCTTCTAAATTAAAATTATTTTACAGGGGATATTTGTCTGTTAAAAAGGTAATGTCTGACACTGAATAGTAATAATTTTTAATAATATTTTATTTAGAATTTTTTAATAAGGCAAATAAATAAATATTTAGCTTGTACTTCTTATAATAAGTTGCAACAAAAAAAAAAGAGATAAAAAACCTAACAGAATCGAGTAAGGTGTCTTGTCCTTGGTCTTTACCTCAAAGACTCCCTGTCCTCCGCTGGGTCAGCCTATTAGATTTTTCCAGACTTGTTTCTTTTTTCTTTTCTTTGCCTGATCTGTCACAGCTTGTTGATGGGGTTAACAGTGTGAGAGAAAAGCTATCTTGTTGAGCTTACGTTTCACTTTCATGTCCTCTGAATCCCTTTTTCGTGCTGAGATGTCAAGTAGGGATATGTGAAGACATTCCTCTAATAATTCCTCCAATTTATGGAAGCAGACAGCCTGTGCCAGGACCCCTGTATTGACTGAGTGACAGAGCGCTCTCGCCACTGAAAGACACTCCTGTTTGTTATTCCGGACCCTCCTCATCGGACGGAGAAATGTGGCACTGGGGGCCGGTCAGTTCTCTCTCCTGCAGTCATCTCTGAATGGCTGCCACCAGCACACAATGTGGGCTGTGCCAAGGAGCGGAAAGCAAAGAAGAGGAGGAAAAAGAAACTAGATTAGCCCTGTCTGAAAGGCCACTGGGCGCCTGCCTGCACCGAGCAATTCGTGGCTTGGCTGTGCTTGAAACACAACTGCCAGTTTAATTGCAATGTTAAGACAAACTGCAACTTTTCTTCCTTGATTTCTTTTTTTCCTCACTTGTCCTTCTTCCGCTTCTTCTCATGCTTCAAAGTACTGTTATTGAATTTATTTAAGTGGATAGTCAAAGTGTTTCAGAATAGCAGATAAAATTGCGAATTTTAGAATTGGCTACTTTAAATTAATGTATGAATTTGAATTGATCTGGTCCTGAAACACATGATATTGACGTAAATAATAGAAAGTGAAACTGACTAAATATATTTTTCAAAGAAATTCAACATTCATAAGATTTTTCGTATGAATTTAGTCCATTAGTTTAACACAACAAAAATGGTGAGAACCGAGAATTTTTTTTTTTTAATCTGAGAAAGTGTTTGTCCACTATTTATTACATATAGGCCTACATATTTACATTATCTACATATCAAACATTATTAAAATCATCTAATATTTGTAACTTCCATGCTGTACTTACAGTAATAAAGGATATGGACCAAATGAAAATGATGATGTAATTATTTTTGTTAATAATAAAAGATAACAATCCTGTTATGCTACAACATGCGCTGACTGAAAATGTGAAATGTAAATTTTTTTTTTTTTAAATTGTAAAAAATGTAACTGTACATAGACTTATAGAACATTATACACCACAACACACCGGGTTATTAAACACACAATACACTCAAACACTACACAGATCCATGTATACCTGATTGTCAGTGCCGGCAAACAGACCGTGTTAACATGGCGTTGGTGTATGTGTGTATGTGTGCATGTGTGTATGCGATATGTGATATGTGTGTGTGTACTCAATCCATCCATAGTCACAGGCTTATACTGTGACAATGCCCAACCCTGTTATATCTTATGTTATGTCTTAAATATCTTTTATTTATACCGATCTTTTTGCAATTTGTCAACAGTCACATTTATCTTTCATAATGAATTGTGAATTATTGTTTATTTTCATATTATTTATGTATTCCAACCACACACTACCCAGTGACAGGATTTCTTGTTTTGACTGCAGATGATAACCGAAATACTTTTTTTCAGTACAATCTTATTCAGTGTTTTACTGACATAAATATATTTGTCATCTATAGTTCTGATTATAAAAGAAAAGAAACAAAACACACCAAACAAACAAGCAAACAAACAAACAAACAAACAAACAAACAAACAAACAAACAAACAAACAAACAAACAAACAAACAAACATAAATCAGACTCATATAGCTATTATGGAATAATGTCAATTATAAATAACAATTATATAACTACAATTTTAGCAAAAAGGTATATGTGTGGGCTTTATAATACATTAGCTCGGGCAGGCAGACACCTATGAGATTTATCTTCTTGATGTATGTAAATGTCCTAGAAATTTGTAAACACAGGAGAGCTATTTCATTTCTCTGTACTTTTTTCACCATTTATGACAGAGTAGTCTGTCGTTTAAAAAATACATTTAATTGAGAAATACCGTAATAAGGAGATGTGTCCCTCTCAATGTTTGGGAGGTCCACTACTATGAATAATCTGTCACAGTTTAGTCCCAGTATAATATTATTGTTCCCCCCAAAATATGTATCGTCCCTTTCTTCCGATGAACTCTTTAGATTCCATGCTTTTACAAGACGGAGCTCAGGTCTGTGTTTTGAAAGGCAGTGGTGGAGTGATGTTTTCCACTGATACAGATATCATCTGTGCATTTATTCTGCTCATGGTTTACCCAAGTTCCCATTTTCCCATGAATTTCATTAGAGTGCCACACAGGATCAACAGGTTGTGCTTATTTAGAAATGCAGAAACAACTTCAAGGCAATAAATCCACTCCACTATTGTGGGCTGCTTCAGTCCATCATGGCAGAATGTGACCCTAGTGCTATAAAGTCACACTCACTCACTGCTAGCCTGTGACAGATGAGAATACTGCAAGTCTGTGGGCATGGCCCAGGCATCCATCACCTCGGGCGGCCCGCTCGCCTCCTGATTTACACCTCAGCGCGAGATGGGCGGTCCGGCAAAGGCCAGTCCCAGCTGCTTCATCACCGCCTCCCCCATCAGCGACAGCCCAGAGCTCAAGCTGCCTTCTGCGTCTACTGTGTGAACGCCATCCATCCATTTATACAGAGAGTGGATTGTGCTCTAAACTGCTTATGAATCACAGCTGCTTTGAAGTGCTTTGATCCTTTACTTTACTTTTAAAACACCTCTTCTTTGAGTCGGACGAGCAGCAAGGAATACATCAACTTTTAAATGTGTTTCCTGTGGTCCACACCAACGCTGTGTGTATCACAAAATGGATTTTAACCAGGGGCGTTTTCTCTAAGGAGGCAAGGGAGGCAGTGCCTCCTCACAAATTTAGATGAGAAGATAATCCATATTACAAAATTAAAATGACGCAAATATTACAAAATGTGTCATTAAAAAGTGTATACAGTGTCCTTCAGCGACACGAGCGGCGGGTAAGGTTGTAGAGGAAGGCCGCGTCTCTCTTGCCTCTCCTATATATATAGATAGATAGATATAGATATAAAAATATATACATATAGATATAAAAATATATACAGTAGCATACTTTTTAAAATACTGCTAATTATAGAAATAATGTACTTTAAAAGAATATATAAGTCCAAAATGAATCTAATGTTTCAGGACACTTAATTACATGCTAACTGTAATTAAATGAAAATGTATCATCATTTAAATTTAACTTTAGAGGGCTTTTTTGACCCACTTAAATAGGACTTTATTACATCTTTATACTGTATATATAATTTGGGTAACACTTTATTTTAGTAAATTAGTTGCACATTACTGTTTGCGAATATAGAAAAACGTACAATAGAATAATCAAGAATTTGCATTTGTTTTTCCAGTATTTCTCAAGAAATGATTAGGTTGGATCAATTTCTTCAATAAGCTACAAAGTATTAACCTTTGGATAAAACATCCTGCTTCTTCCTTCTTAAAATG
The DNA here is from genome assembly GCF_051911475.1 of Siphateles boraxobius. Lineage (NCBI taxonomy): Eukaryota > Metazoa > Chordata > Actinopteri > Cypriniformes > Leuciscidae > Siphateles > Siphateles boraxobius. The sequence continues at coordinate 5,954,474 of NW_027509197.1, forward strand.
TGTGCGTTTTTCTTTACTGTCACTCAATATGTGCCAACATCATGAGACAAAAACATTAAATATTATATTGACAAATATACCCTTCACTACAGTGAATTAATCAATTGAGAGAATGCTTTCAGCACTGTCTGTTTAAGAAAATCTGATCAGGTCTGGGGGTGTTGAAAACATATTTTGTGCATTTCAACCTTATTTATAGTGGTAATTCATAAAAATACACATCAATATATTAAATAGAGCAGCCATTTAGTTTATCAATTAACCAGTAAAGCTCATTTGCTACTTGACAGGAACCACTGGAAATAACAGGACCCAAGCGCAGAGATGAGCGGTGAATGGTGATTTCTTGACAATAGGGTGTAACAATGTGTAACAGTTGCACAGTCCAGAGGCAGTCCACCACAGAGGTCTAGACAGGAGACTGAGGAGCCCAGTAACCAGCAGTCAGTGCAGTCTCAGGGCAGGCAGGACAGGACTCGGACACAACAGGGGAGAAACAAGACATGAACAAACCCACTAAAACATTAGTTAAGTACAAGGCAGGGCAAACAATGTAGTTAAAGGGATAGTTCACCCAAAAATGAAAATTCTGTCAGTAATACTCACCCTCATGTAGTTCCAACCCCGTAAGACCTTCCGTTCATCTTCGGAACACGAATTAGGATATTTTTTTATTAAATCTGAGAGCTGGATCACTCCTCCATAGGCTTCTAAGGATTGGAACTTGTTCCCCGAAAAGTTATTAAAGTCATTGTTAAAATAGTCCAAGTGACTACAGTGGCTCGATCTTAAGTTTATCAAGCGACAATAATACTTTTGTGCGCAAAAAAAGCTAAAATAATGCCTTTATTTCAACTATTCATTTCCTTCTCTGTGGACCTCATTTTTGGGAAATTGAAAAACTTTTGTTGAATTAAAACAAGTCCACAACAGGAGAAAGCTAGGCATTAGACAAGCAAAAAACCCAGGCTAAATAATAAATCAAAGAGAAAAACAAAGTAACAGGAACAGAAACTAACTCTTTAAATCTGAGACAGAATCAAACAAAAACTAGAATAGCTCAAGAAAAACTAAAGAAACTAAATAAAGGGAAGTTAATCTAATATACCCCCAAAGCAAAAACTGCAAGGATACAAGAAGCTACAGAGAGCGCTTTGGACAATCACACTTGGATATGACACGATACTTGAGAAAGGTCTTGAACAAGAACACAAAACAACGATCCAACAAAGACAAGCAGCAAGGGAGAACAATATAAAAGGAGTGGAGCAAACGAGAACCAGGTGAACACAATTAGTGAAGGAAGACTGAACAAGGACTAAACAAGGGGGCGTGGTAAGGGGAAACTAGGAGGCAAAACAAGCGGAGCACATGTTCAACATAAACAAAGACAAAGCCATGTGCTCAAGCACAAAACAAACATGGAAACATTAAACAATGATACAAGAGACAAAGCTGCCAGGGCAGAACCCTGACACGACTACTATTAACAATACTAAAATATAAAATAAAAAAAATGTAAAAGTAAAAAATAAAAAATAAAATAATGTAAAAAAAATATAATTAAAAAAAATATATAAAGGTATACATTTCATTACATTTCTCTCTGTACATTTCATGCCAATATATTTTTCTACAGATCTCCATGTTTCAAATAAAAGTATTAAGAGGTGAAAAAAAGGATGAAAAAACTTTTTATAAGGCTTAAAAAAACATCAGGAATCTCGGGAACCCCCTGTGTCGATCTGGGTTCCTTGAGTCAATATATTAAGGCAACAGTCACTAACCTAGGGGTTAAAATTGACCCTGACCTTAAGCTGGACAAACAGGTACGGGCAGTGGTTAAAACAAGTTTTTTCAATTGAGGCAATTGGCCAAAATAAAGTCATTTCTTTCAAAGCGGCATTTTGAGACAGTAATCCACGCCTTTGTTACCAGTCGGTTGGATTACTGTAATGCACTCTATGTGGGGGTCAGTGGGTCCTCTATTGCTCGTCTCCAGATGGTGCAAAACGCTGCTGCACGTCTTTTAACTGGAACACGTAAATACGAGCACATTTCCCCTATTTTATCCTCACTCCATTGGCTGCCTATATATCAAAGGATCCATTTTAAGATTCTTTTATTTGTGTTTAAGGGTCTAAATGGTCTTGCCCCACCTTACATCTCTGAGCTGCTACACCCCTATAGGCCCACCCGTTCTCTCAGGTCAGCTGACCAACTGCTCCTAAGTGTGCCTAAAACAAAGCGCAAGCTAAAAGGTGACCGTGCTTTTGCTGTAGCAGGTCCGAAATTGTGGAACGATCTACCTTTGAACATTAGACAGGCATCATCATTGTCTGTTTTAAGTCTCTTCTTAAAACCTATCTTTATTCTTTTGCCTTTGGTAATTGAAATTTATAATCCAGGTTTGGTTATATTGGTTCATTATATGGCTGTGTATTTGTTTTATTTGTTTTTTGGCTTTTTATGTATTCATGTATTGTTTTTACTGTACAGCACTTTGTGTCCATTTTGGATTTTAAAGTGCTTTAGAAATAAATTTTGATTGATTGATTGTTGTGCAATATACTAAACTCTGCAAAGTATATTATGTCCTTGTAATTACATCCATATTACAGTCAAACTAAATATAGAGCTCACATGAGAAATGAACACTACATTCCTGCATTTAATCCAGGATGCACAAAATATGTAATATGATTATGAAGTGTTCCAGACAGGAATAAGGAAATAAAGAGGTAAATAAAGAGGTAAATTAGTCATAGCAGGGGAGGACTGCTTCACAACGCATGTGACAAGAGCATGCTCACTTACAACAAAGGGAACAGGTTTAAATATAATATCTGTCATCAACCAGACTCGATGCCCATATATAAGTACTGCCCTACAAAGGCAAAAGACCTTAAGTCGCTAGAGTGTGGAACTGAGAAAAATGACTTTAAAGTTTTTTAGTTGTCCAGCCAAATGAATTATAGGTAGGAATCTGAAAATCTGGCAATTTAATGTTTTAGTAATGAAAATTATCTACATAAAAAAATATTGATCTCAAACTTGACCTTTGTCCCCAATTTTGAAGTTACTGTTCTCTGCCTTTGTATTGTCTGCAAAACGTGAGAAGTCATGCCAAGGCAAAGGGCAGTAACTTACACATTATCAATATTTGGTTGCTGATCACCATTAACAAAATCTTTATAGTAACACCAGTATTGTGTTTTATGGTTTGTTTGTGTATATGTTATGTAAGGTTGGTTCTGTAAAGCACTTTGATCAACTTTTTTTGTTTTAAAATGTGCTTTAGAAATAAAACGATTGATTGATTGATAATTTTGGATGATTTACAATTACTCTTAGCCATTATTGCTATCATCTGATTTGGTTGCATCCTGATGGCATTATTAATTAATTAGACATGACTAGGGGAAACTCCATAAGAGCATCAAGCGTGGTGTCAGGTGCGCTGCAGAACAGCTCATCAGAACCAAACTCTGGGAAACTAATATCCAAACAACTATCAAGAACTGTCCATGTTTTTGATTTGGGTGCTGGATCACAATCAATATCGCCATAAGTAACTGAAATGAACAGAACAAATTTACAATGGAGACATGCATGGAAAAATATGGAACATGAACATGAAATATTTGAAGAATATTTGATTAATTAATGTCAATGTTATGAAAATGCCTACCACTGTCCAGAACGATCATTTTTTTTGTTTGTGGTGCATCCGGACCACAAGGAATATCACCACAAGGAACTGAAAGGAATAGAGCAAATTTAATAATACTAAAAATAATAATAACAATAATGATAATAATAAAATAATAATAAGGCATGGAGGGAAATTTGAATAGGAAATAATATTTTATATTCAATACACGTAGGTCCAGCAAACATTTGTTTTTACCAATAGGCTATTTGATTAATCAATGTCTACTTTAACAAAGTATCAGGCATAGGCCTACAAGTTAGTGCAACTGGTTAATCAAGGGTTAAGTTTGGCTCGCTGACTGGTGGATTAATCTCAAATGCGTGGAGTGATTTGAATATTGTTTTTCTGACGTAACTGACTACCAGACAAAAAAGCTATAGCCCGTACATGTGGGTGGATACAGTTTTGCAACCAATTATTATTTATTGCAACGTAAAAGGAATTGCCTTTACATCTAATTGAATGTTAATCGCCTGACTTGTGGATTGATGTGAACGCCAGCTATGGAATAATGCTCATAATGCTTGTGGATTAAACATCTCTGATGACGTTAATTGCCATGGATTTTATCATGTTACAAGAAAAGGTAGGATATGGATTTGCGAGCTGTTTCTATACTGTTTTTATGTGTGATCATACACTAACGTTAACTGCATTCGACTCGCACTCGTGTCGTGCAACTAGTCTGTTGTCTAACGTGACAGTACGTGTCACTGACAGGCTAGCTGGCTCTGAGTGAATTACCATTATGAAAAAAAAACATTTATTTGAGATTATATACGGTTAAATGACTTATTGCTGGTAAGTTATTTAGTCTCTGCTTGTTTACAGTGCTTATATGGAGCAGTTTGGTAGCCTATTCATAACTGACTAACTTTAGCCTTATGCTAGGCTGCTGTTAGCTAGTTAAATTAAGTAAATCGCGATCTTAAGTTTGTCTAATGCACATTTTGTGTTTCACAATTTCTTACCTTCACAATGATGTCTGCGTTTCAAAGCCATCTCAACCATCATTTTCCCTCGAGAGTAATGGGCCATCCTTACGCTATAATAAAACAACCACTCAACAATATTGTTTTACCTACTCTTTTATTCAGGTATTGTGTGTGTCAGAAGTGCTTCAATGACAGTATGACAGTAACACAGGCTACACCGTAACTTAAACGCGGCAAACTTTAATGGACAGTAAAACAAAGGCAGAATACCATAACTCCTGGCCGGCACAGTAACTTCATATTGACGCGCAGCGATACAAAGGCAGAGTGCCGTAACTCAATTTGAGCATTCCAAAACAAAGCCAAACAGCGGTAACTGGTGTTACGGTCTTCTGCCTTGGTTTCTCCTTTGCTTTTTGGAAGTTACTGTTAAGACAACCCATCATTTTTAGAAAAAACAACAGAATTGACGCAAGATACTTATCCACATGATAAAGGGGGTCTTGAATTTGCCAAAAATATCAATAACTCATTTTCGACCTAAAACGAAGTTACGGTCTTTTGCCTTTGCACGGCAGAGTACAAAATTTGAGGTTGAGAAAATGCAAACACTTGAGGCAAATATATCTTCGGAACTTTTCTGTATACTAAACCTACAAAATACTTTCTGTGTACTTTCAGCAAACTTAATATAATAACGTCTGTAAACTCAAGTCAATAATGTTTTAATTGTGAATCCAATTTTTAATTTAATAAGCTTTCGTTTGGCAAGTTAAGCTGAACAATAACATTACATAATAGTGATGCACAACTTTCTTAGTTTGTCTTACTTGAGTTTCAGTATGTTTAAAAAGTAGCTCATACTGAAGGGGTTAAACTGGACCTTTCTTAACTTTTAAAGGTGGGGTATGTGATTTGCAAAACGGCCGGCAGATTTTGAAAATACACAACTCATAAGGTCCTACCTACTTCTCCTCCAACGTTGGCTCTGACTCCACCCATTCGAAAAACATGGACGCGCAATCAAGCATGAGCGAAAACTCAGATGCCCATACATAAATACAATCGCTCACATCAGCTTCCTCCCCAAACACGTTGTTTAGCTAGCTAGTTCTACATATGGCTGGGCTATGACGTTAGAACAGCTACAATTCTCGTGCGCATATCGTCAGTAAAGACAGTTCCCTGATTAGTAGTAAATACTACAAGTTAATCGGCTTCTCACCTGTCAAGCAGGAAAAAAAATACACACCCGCATCTGTTGGTAGTCCTTCCTGGTCCTTCAGTTGCCGCCAACGTTGAAAAGCATCGCCTAGAATGACCCTTGTTTTACACCTTTCTCTTTCGGCAGTTTTGTTCCCAATTGCTCTCTCGAAAATAGATTTCCTTTTCTGTGATGGTTTCTTGTCTGACATTCTCCAAACGGAAGCAACCTTCTCCTTCTCTCTCTCTCTCTCTCCTCCTCTCTCTCTCTCTCTCTCTCTCTCTCTCTCTCTCTCTCTCTCTCTCTCTCTCTCTGTACTGGGGCGACTTGCACTTCCCATGACTGGGTCACGAGCTTTGAGTATGCGCACGAACAGGACACGTGCGCGAGGGGGGTGGGTGGAGGGGGGCATGGTAAGACGTTTGAGTGACGCATTCTCTGTCCAATGATTCTAGACGGTCTTGAAAATGATTGGCTGGAGATTTTCGAGTCCTGCCCGTTCCACAGATGATTAAATTGCTTAATTTTCATTTCAGTGCTTCTAATTTACAGCCAGAAAGTGGGTCAGGAATAGGATTTCAAGTGATTTTGAAAAAAATTGTCAAAAAAGAAAATCACATACCCCACCTTTAAGTATCAGTATTTTCTACATTTGATAGTTCAAATAACTTTTAAAATAAGGGTATCATTGCTTGCAATTGCAATAGCAAGCAGCATTTTATTCATGTTGTAAATATTACAACTCTGACCGAGCATTACAAAGCAGATCTATATCATTAAAGTCCATGCCTAACTACTGCAACCAAACCACACAAGCCAGATTGTTTTCCCACTAAGGGTTAGCAAGACATACCTCAATGTCAACATGTAAGCCGCAAGATTCAAAAACAATTTCCACCCGCAAGCGATTCACATTATGAGCAGCTAGAGTGAGGTTATCTAATATCATGTATCTGCCTTTTACCACTTATTATATGATTCCAAACAGCTACACATCTGCCATATATAGAAGGCCATTTCCAAATGTACACTGTTTGTTTATTGTTATTGCCTCATATAACCACTATGCTGCTTTGTAATATTGATAAATGTGCCTGGCTACAGTGTGTTGTATATTATATTGCAGTTGAATAAAGAGTAATACTTCTCTTGGCAAGACCTAAAGCTATTTATCTCCCTTGTTGCACCTGTACTTTTTTCTCAGAGAGAATTAAACTACTTAAACGTACATTTTACCCATGCTGTCCATGTTTTATTATATTTAAACACACTTAATTCCAAAAATAATATTACTAACAAAGCTTAATACATGACTCTGTTGAGCACTTGATTCTCATTGCTCAATTGTGGCATTCTACAGTCAAATATTTTCTATAATTTCTGAATAATTGACTGGTGTACCAAGTAACAGAGTCTTTGAATCACACCACAATCTCTTCTCACACTAAATAAATAAACAAATCAACTGTGGACCAGCTTAAATAAATACTCTGATTTGTTACTGTCAAATGTATTAGTTGTTTACCCCCTCAAACTATATTTATGGTTAACTTTTGATTTAATGTTAATAAATCCCAAATAACCCCTCAAAGAAAAACAAAACCATTAACAAAAAATAAAACGATTATTTATTGTAAAGACCACACCATACTTAAAGGGACTATGTGTAGTTTTTTATGTATTTTATTATCTAAAATCAATATTTTTATGTCCTCAATGATGTACAAATACCTCTGCCAATTATCTGACTTATCCTCATAAAAGAAAAATGTATTATCTTTATGGGACAGGTAGGTCCACGGAGGCTTCCATGTCGTTCCGCCATCTTGAAAAACTATAATAGCAGAGAGGGTCAAAAAATACTAGGCCAACGCGTTTCCACACCGCGTTTTCATTCAGAGCCAGCGTCACGTAACTGAAAGCAGCAGAAACGGAGGAGCAGAGCAGTGAGAGGCGCTTGTCACTGCCCCGGCAAGTTTAAAAGGCTGCATCGCACTGTTATTATTGATACTGTAACATTCGTTTGTTCATAGTGTCAAGTTGCAGTTTGTTTGAAATAACAGACCTGTTTACCCGAAGGAAAACTCGACGAAGTGCTGTTAGAAGACATACTGTCATAGCCTTTTGGTACATAACAGCTACCGTAGATGAAACACGCATTTTAAAAAGTGAGGCGCTGGTGAGCACAATTCGTTTGAATGCAAACTACAATTTCAGCGCTAGATGGGAGAAACTCCTACACAATGTCCCTTTAATCAATAAGTTACTTAGACATAAATCAAAATGCTAATGTTGGTCAAAAATGTCATCCTTAAACAAAAGCTAAATTAGCTATAATATGTGAGTAGAATTTTCTTGATAAAACTAAAAATACTGAGACAACCACTTTGTTTGTTAATTTTAAGTAAAGACAACTTGAAAGTTATTCTGACGTCTTTTTAAAATATGCATAACATTTTCTGATTTTTTTTAAACATGATTCATGATTAGACCAAAATAAATAAATATTCACTTTGAATAAATGACCCAGTTGTTCACATGTCCATTTATTTAATTAATAATTTGTCATAAGAAGGAAAATGTAAAGTCAGCCAGTCATTTTCACAAAACAAGCCTCTTCAGACTGTCACAACACCCTTATGCTTCATTCCAGAGTCCTATCAGAGTTAATTATGTGATAATGACCAGATGACTTAACATTATTCCTTATATTTACAAGCATCCCCACAATGTAATTACATATGAAGTACATGTTGTTCATTTGTATTATTCAGTAATTACATATTTAATTACATTGTTACTAATATAAAGAATGACATCTTGAATCATACTAGCGTGGGCTGAATATTAAGTAGTAACTCAGCCAGATGAGGTCAGTGCAGCATTAAGGTTCTGTTTTGTTTGACAGGGCGAGTCAAATGAAAGTGTCCAACTTTCAGTGAGGTGCTTGGGTTCATATACAGACTCCAGATGCTGGATTCAGCTACAGGCATTGCATACTTTTATCTTTTTCCTGTCTATTTTTCTCCAGCCAGAACTCGGGGCTGCGGAGACTGTGGACGAATACGAATTTCAATGGGCTTTGTATACAGCAGATCAAAGACTTCGGCTTGATGTCTGCCAGTGCTGAAGTGCCTTTATTGAACAATTCTGCTGCATCATAACTGCTATAAATAGTTCATAGAAAGTAACCCTGCAAAGGTATCAGTGAGGTAGATCTGAAACAGCTCTATTGGTATACAAAGAGCTCAGAGCAGAGGCCTACCCACACATTGTAATATTTTTTTTTCAAAGCTTAAAACAATGATTATTGGAGTGCATTTCACAAGAAAAACTATTTCTGTCTTTCTACTTTTTTCAATCTATAATAATAACTAAAGAAGAAGAAGAAGAAGAAGAAAAAGAAAAGGAAAAGGAAAAGGAAAAGGAAAAGGAAAAGAAAAAGAATCACAACAACTTAATAACATCCATCTATTTTCCAAACCAATTGTCCTTTGTAGGGTTGTGGTGATGCTGGGCCTATTATTATTATTATTATTATTATTATTATTATTATTATTATTATTATTATTATTATTATTAAACATCTAACAACTAAAGTCATAGGTGGCCCCACAGGAAGTAATATGTATTATTGTGTGTACTATTTAAATAAACTCAGACACATCATATATATATATATATATATATATATATATATATATATATATACGGTATATCACACACACACACACACACACACACACACACACACACACACACACACACACACACACACACACACACACACACACACACACACACACACACACACACACACACACACACACACACACACACACACACACACACGCACACAGGCACACGACATATATATATGACATACACACAAACATATATATATATATATATATATACTGTAAAGCCGAAAGCAAATTTTTCCTGTAACTTGAAAACATTTCTTACTTAGGGAAGATATTAGGTACACAATATGTGTGTCATAGTAGCGCACATTTATGTGGGTGTTCGGCATTTTAGTCGAGATGCCATCTAGTCAAGGTGTTTGTGAGATGGCAGTATGTAATCATCAGAGTTTCTAAATGTAGTGTCTGTCTAACACAACCTTTTCTCACTTCCACTGCACCCATCTGGCAGCTTTGAAGAGCCACAGTGTATTACCGCGAGGAATCAGAGCTGGCTGTCATCTCCTTATTTCTGAGTGTGACTGTTCTCTCGGAACAGGCAGCTGGTATCCTGGTATCTGTAGAAGAGATGCGAAATCCAGCAAATACTCACTCAGTGCTCCTAAATTTCATTACCAACGGGTCCACCCTGAGAGCTGACAATCTTGATTATTCAGACAGAATATTCTGGCACGGTTCAGTTGATGACTTTTCATGTATATAGACGGAATGATGATGTCTGACCTCTCCAGAAGTCAGCGTAATTCTCCTTGAGATATCTTGACTAGAGGAACTTGGACTCTGTTTTTGGACTCTGGCAGCTATTGCATTCTCTCTGGTATTAAAATCCAGGATGGATCTGGACAGGATTCAGGAAACAAACCCTGAAATTCTGAGGCTGGAGCCTGCTCTCCACCACACGCAACACTGCCAACATTCCTCCGCTGGATAATCAATATCTGTTCTTTCTCTTGGCATATTGGTATTGCTCATGGTTTGGCCAGACAGAGTCTGTAGAAACTGGAATCAACAAAGACCAAAATACTTCAGATTGATGATCGTGATTGTTTTAGCAACAATCTGACGTTGGTGTCTGCCAAAACCATGCTGGGAGATGATGGAATTTAATATTCCAAGTGTCATGAGCCTACTGTTAGACAAATTTGAAGTCATAAAGTCATAAAAAATAACTTAAAATACCCATAAAGACCAGATTACACATTTACAGTCACTTTTAGGGGGGTCTGTCAAAAAAAAAAATCTAATTTTTATTCATTTCCACAACCAGGCAACTTGGAATAATGTCATACAATATTAAAATATAATAATGCAATCGTTTGTGTGACATTACAAGCTGTGCGTACAACAGCATAAGAGCTACTTAGAAGAAGTGTCATGTTCCCCAGTCGCCCATCTATAACAAACCTGGCAGAATGAGAGCGGCCATATACCTCTATCTGTCAAAATATCTTTCTACTGAATCAGAGACATAAAACTGATGAAGGGATGTTACGAAGACAGAGGGAAACATTTTTCAGGCAATTAACTTGACTTGTTTAGGGCTGCTTCTGCATTCATCGCCAGCCTCGTGTGCTGTTTATCAGAGGAAAACTTTACTGCAGCGAACTTGTGATGGTCCTGATAAAGCAGCATGTTAATTAAAGCTGGATGAAGATACAGTGTTTGTAATCTTGCCAGTTCCCACTCTGCCTGGCACTGTTCAATGCTTCGCGCTGAAAGGATCGCTTAAATCTGACAGTCTCTTGGATTAAACGCAACCTGCTAGGATGAGAGAACAACAAACCAGAGGTGAAATCGGGGGCAAGGAAGAGGATTCATGGGAAGGAACCATAAATATATATAAAGGTCTAAATAATTACAACAGAAGACTGTTAAATATTGACTAATTATGAACACTTTTTACATCAGGGGCTGACAACTCAGAATCTTATCTTATCAGTTTGATTACTATGGTGATTTCAGTTCAGATTACTATCAGAATCTCATTTAGAACTTCTCAGATTTTACCTTAAGTAACTTAAATTTAAACTTAAATGACCATTGGACCCGTTTCAATACAACTAAGGCTCAAACTACCACAAATTACTACAACAATTAATTAATTCCTCAGTAAATATATATATATATATATATATATATATATATATATATATATATATATATATATATATATAAATAAAAGGTTACACTGAGACACTTACAATAGATGTGATTAGGGGCTGATCATTAAACCTTAAAATACCCACTCAACTGTATAGCTAAAACATGAAAACAATATGTGTGTTAACATGATTTTAATATGCAGCGTAATGTTTAACACCTGACCACAGATTTCACAGATCAAATAATACACAGGTTTTAACAGATTAATTAATACACAACCAATTAATGTTTGGGGTCAGTAAGATTTTTTGTTAAATATTTTTGAACGAAGTCTTACAAACGGCTGATAGATGAGGATTCCATGTGGGACAGAGTATTAGAACACATCTTGTGTTAAAGGAGTGGCCTGTTGTAGTGAACATGCTCCGACATGTTATGCATTGACACTTGGGGCCCTATCATACACCCGGCAAAATGCAGTGCCAGGCGCGACGCAAGTGTTTTTTGATAGTTTCAGTCTGACGCAGTTATCATTTTCACGAACTGTGCCATGTTGTTAAAATAGCAAATGCATTTGCGCCCATCTATGCGCCCATGAGCGTGCTGGGCTGAAAACGAGGTGTGTTCAGGCGCATTGTTGACGCGTTGCTATTTTGAGACAACTGAAATAGACTGCGCCATTGACCCACAAAAACCTGGTCTAAAGTCAATGGCAAAGTATTCATTTTGTTATTTAAAGAGCGCGTTAGTAATATGTGCCTATAGGCGGGTCCACAACGCGCGTACACTTTGTCCCATTGATGGTCTTTAACCTCGTGCACGAGCAGATCCGTTTCCTTGATCCGTGATCCGGGGATCCCAAGCAAAGATCCGTTTCCTTGCTTCTTTGTGTTCAGTTTTTCCGCTTGCAAATTCCACCATGTATTTAGCGAATTAAAGGGAATGAGAGATTTGGTAACACTTTATTTCATTAGTCCTCTTTAGACATTCTACTAACTATAAGTAACTTTGCAGCTTCATGTCAACTAACCATCATTAGAGTGTTTGTAGACTGTCTGCTTAATATCTGCTAACTCTTTATTTTGTTGGTCCCCCAACATACATTCTACCGACTATTAATAACTTGGCAACTACAGGTCAACTTATTCTCCTAACCCGAACCCTAACACCTACTGTTAAACCTACCATAACCTAACAGTCTACTGACAGTCTACTACACTCTACTAATACTCTAATGAGAGTTAGTTGACATGTAGTTGAACAGTTACTTATAGTTAGTAGAATGTCTAAAGTGGACTATCGATATAAAGTGTAACCGGAGATTTAGAGGGTACTTGCGCAGTGCGCTTTACACCATTCGCTTAGATTGTTAAAATAGGGCCATTACACTTAAAGTATGTAGCCTATGTGTAAGACCCAAGTTTGATTCTGGCATGAGTCATTTCCTGATATCCCCCCCTCTTACTCCTCATTTCTCTGTTGTTTCTTCACTTTCTTGTCCGACTAACAGCAAAAAATTCCCTTACAAAAATAAGAATGCATCTTGTTTTCTTTGTGGTGGTAATTATCTTCGTCTTAGTTTAATAGACTTTTGACTCAGATGACTCATACAGGAAAGTGTCTTTAAAATAGCGCTGGGAGTCATGCTTCCTCTGAGCTGCTGTTGACGCTGAACTGGTGTGTAATCCTTTTGCTGTTGATTCCTCTGCGGATGGCGGATTAATAAGTGTACTGTATGCAGCGCTTCAGACTGTCAACACACACACACACACACACACACACACACACACACACACACACACACACACACACACACACACACACACACACACACACACACACACACACACACACACAAACACACACACACACTCAGTCTCTTAGACTCTATGGGGACACTACTAAGGGAAAGTCATTAAAATTGGATCAGTTTTAGAAATCGAACAGATACAAGATTTACAATAGTCCTGAGTTTTGACTAAGCCTGTTTTGATTGAGAGTTCTGTTAAATCTGAAAGTATGAGACACATTCTGTGGGAAAGCACAACTTTTTGGTACAGGAAACAATTGAGCCATTATGTAGAATACTCGTTTTATATATTTATAAAATATATAATATATACTTATATAAATATAAGTTTAATTTATATAGCACCTTTCCCAAGCTCAAGGACGCTTCACAGTAACAGTAAAGAACAAACAACAGTTTACACGTAAATGGACAATAGACATTTGCCCAGTCCGTAAAGCAAGATGAGTGATTGCAGTTGCATATCTTATTACATTTGGAATACAAATACACAGAAACAAAAAACACTGTTTACAGACAGCATGGAACGTGAACAGTTGAAGTAAAGATGCAAAAGACTGATGGTACCCAAGTTAACACATACCTGTCAAGTATCCCGTTTTGGCCGGGAAAGTCCCGTATTTAACCCTTCTTTCCCGCCGTCCTCCCGTATTAGTGTTTTCCCGTAAATCTCCCGTATTTTAACCTGCGCTATTAAAAAATAATAATGGCCCGGGCGGATAAAAAAAAAAACATCCCCAATCTGAGCTCTGTCACTAGCCACGCGATAACTGCCAACTGCAGTAGCCTACTACAGGTACTGTGGGTACTGTAGGTGGTAGTTGTCGCGAGGTTAGTGTGTGAGGTCAGATGATGAGTGACAACGCGGGGGGAAAATAGAAAAAAATCGGAGACGGATGGTGGACGCTATGACAGAGACGGAAGGCACTCCTGCCACAAAACCAAAACGCTCATGTAAATACCGCGATCAATGGTACAGCGAATTTATTTTCTGAAGAGGAGCAGGGTAGGGGACAGTCACGCGTTTTGTAACTGCGACTTTAGCATCTTAAAACCTGTTAACCGTTGCCAGTGCGCAGACGCACTGAAGCGTTTTTTTGTTTGTTTAAATAGTTCAAAGTTACTATCAGATTTAATGTTATTACCTTGACAAACTATACATCATTAAGATATAACACTCAAGTTTCAGTATTTGACCACTATTGTATTCTCAGAAACTTGGAAGATGTTTCATACAAAATACATTTCTAATAACTTTACAAAACTTTGTAGCTATTAATAACTATTTTTTCATTATGACAATAATTAATTCTACATTTACAATAAACTGCCAGGTGTCAGCTTTCAAATGAGATCATACTTGTGCTTTTAGTGCAAAGTGTTTATGAACTGTAGGCTATCTGTTTCAGTTTGGGTATGCCATTTCTGAGGATTTTTCAAAAGTGGGGTTGCAGCCTAACAGGTTAAAGAATGCAAAGTCTGCAACAAATTTGAACAACAACTCACTAAAAGAGTAAATAAAAGTTATGTGACATGTAAAGAAAAGCTGTAAAAGAAAAGCAATATGAAATTAAAAGAATGTGTGGAATGAAAATAAAATGTAAATGAGACAAGCAATGTTAAATGAACAGAAAATATGCAAATAAGCCTTTAAAATAAATGCTCTTCATATATACCCTTTTGTGTTTTCATTTAAGCTATAACACTTGTCTGAAAATGTAAGGGATAACGTTACTGGAGCTTGGTTTGGGGTGGTGGGACTGCTCGCGGTGGGCGCCGGAAAATTTCCCTTATTTTCAAATCCAAAACTTGACAGGTATGAGTTAACATTATGACTGTAATACAGAGTTATAAAAAAATAAAAAAATAAAATAAACGTGTCATGACTGATAATACTGTCTAAACAAATGGGATTTGAGTTTTGACTTAAATGCATGCAGCGAGGTTGTTGTCCTAAGAGCCAGGGGAAGAGAGTACCATTGCTTAGGGGCTAAAACGGAAAAAGACCTGCCACCCATAAAATAAATCTCGGCTCACAGAGGAGTTCACAACCAGAGGATCTGAGAGTTAAAGGTGGAATATAAGGAGAAAGTAAGTCAGAAAAATAGGAAGGAGCAAGACCATTTAGTGACTTAAAGGTAGAACGGACAGAGACTGACTGAACAGAAAGGAACTAAATACAAAGGGGAACAATGACTATGTCTACATGCAGCCAATAACGCGTTCAAAACCGGAATATTAGCAATAACCCGGTCTCGCACGGCCATGTAAACACCGGCAAAAACCCGAATATGCTTATATCCAGGATTTTAAAAACCCGGATATGATCCTTGGGGTACCCCTTTTCTAACACGAATTTTTGGTCATGTAAACGCATATCGGCATATCCCCATAGTGATTTGTGTTCTGCGCATGTTCTATTTGCAAGGAAGCTTGGTCTTTTGAGTAGAGGAACTTCTCGTCGCATACAAAATCCCGCGTGCAGTATATCGGAACTAAACATGCCGAGACGCAGCACAGCATACTTTTGGAGCGAGGTCAGTACCAGCCCCAAAGCGCAAACAAAGGCGATCGCTATCTGCCCCGAACTATTCATTATCCGCGTGCTGCTGCTGTTTTTGTTATCTTTGGATAGAGGAAGAAGAATCGGAAATGACGCATATTGCGTCTTAAGGTTGTCCGTACGTCCAGACGCTAACTGTGCGTCGCCGTTTACATCGGGATATTGCAATTCCATGTATACAGGAGTAACTCTCTCTGTTCACGCATGTAAACGGGTTATTCCTAATGTTTCAGAAACCTGAATAGTGACCTTAACCGGACCATAACACGAATATTGGCTGCTTGTAAACATAGTCACTGAAGACAACAGCTGATGACAGTGAGTGATGATGATGATGATTACTGGCAGGTGTGGGTAATGGTGAAGGAGATGCCGGTGTGGGCCAAGGAGGATGCTGGTAACTGTAGTGCAGACGGGGACTCAAACATTACAGAGACGATGACAGTGACAGTGACGATGATCATTAGGTGGTGACTGTGAGAGTTACATAACTTAACATAGTAATAGGGGTGGTGATGGCGCAGTGGATAAGACACATGCCTTTGGTGTGAGAGACCCGGGTTCGAATCCACTGTGAGACACCAATGTGTCCCTGAGCAAGACACTTAACCCCTAGTTGCTCCAGAGGCGTGCGACATGAAATATAGCAATTGTAAGTCGCTTTGGATAAAAGCGTCAGCTAAATGAATAAATGAATCAATGTAATAACAGTAAATTATGCATAATTACAAGCAAATGACCGTCAACCTAATCCTAGCCTAACCCTATAGTAAGACATGTAGTTATGTAATATCATTCAGTACTTAAACACATACAGTAATTACACTGTAACACTGATACCTTAAAATAAAGTGTAACCAATTTAGATTTTAAATTGGAAACTTTTACATTTCCCAGAGACTTTAATCCTAAGTGTCTTATATTGCATTCGAGGTAAATGGGCAAATGGAAATGAAAGGGAGAAGAAATAGGTCAGAAAAAGACTATCAAAAACTAATTCCACAGACCCAGTCCTTACTCTCCACAACATTATTCCTGTTACTATACTGGTTTTGTAAATGTTTTGCTGTTGTCTGGCTAACCCAGACAATGGTGGACGGAATTAGTGTAAGTAGCATTTGCTAACAAGACGGGCTATTTGTACGTAGTGTAAACATTCCATTCCATTCCATTTTTTATTTATTTATGCAAAAATAGTGTAGGGTCACTAGAGATGCGCGGATGGGCTATTATTTCATCCGCAACCGCATCACAAAACTCATCATCCGTCCGCCATCCATCCGCACCAACGTTTTTGACCAACTTTCAAAACCGCACCCGCCCGCCATCCGCTGATACAAGGCGCTGCTGATGACAGCCGCGAGACTAGAAACCGCCCGCCACCCGCCCGAATTTAATTAAAATATTTTTTTCCGTCACGTCATCCGCCCCATCCGTGGTTTATCCGCGGAGTGCGCGGCTATAACCGCCAACCGCGCATCTTTAAGGGTCACATATCTCTGTTGAAGGAATCATTAACAATTTATTTATTGCAATTAGTTATTGATGCATATCAAAGTTGGTCTACATAAAATTAATTTCATTGTCATAAATTTAGACATCATGTGGCATGTGATATATCTCTTATCTCAGAGTAATAGGCATCAATAAGCTATTTGTAAGCTAATTCAGCCAAAAAGTGTGGACATTAAACAGATGCTTTGTTTAAGCGTCCTGACCAATCAAATAGTTAGAGGAAACCTGTTTGAAAATTATATTTTTGCGATTCCAATTAGTGATATTTAACTTAGTTGCACTTAGAAGAACTGGTCCTTTAGCATCTTTAGTGTTGACACCAACATCACTTTCTTTCCTCAAACTGACGTAACTGTGGAGGTCATTGTTTAAAAGTGAGAGGATCTGGTGAGTCAGCAGCTTGTATGTTCACCGCCTGGTCAAAAAGGAGACATGTTAGACAGGCCCTCTGAACTCTGACCACAAGGCCAGACTCTATCTGCTTCTGACTGACAGCTCCTGAATCATCTGGCTCCAGTCAAGGACCGCCACCAAGAATGCAAACCAGGGCTTATCACTGAGAAGATATGTCATTGCCACATGGCAAATGAGTCAGGGCTTCTACTTCTAGTTAACGATAGGAGGGCATTAAAGGGAATTATTTGTTATCTTGACTAGACTGTTTTGTGGGCCAAAGCAAGATGCTGATTCTCATTGTCAGATTTTTCTCATTTGTCTCAGCAATTAATCATCTGAGTGTGTTTCATGTAGTAAACCATGCCATGAGAGGAAGTTATGGGTTTTTGTTCCCTACATTGTAAAAAACCAAACATTCTTCTTTTCTTTCTTTTGTCTTATTTTTCAGTACATATTTCTAAAAATTCTTACATCAAGATACATGTATTTTATTTATGCTAAATGACCTAAGATATTAATTGTTGTTTTCTGCAAAAACATAAACAATAAATAATGAATAAAAAAAATTAAGTGAGTTTTTTGCAGAAAAAAAGACAAAATATCAGCTAATGGGGAAAACATTTTTCTTTTATCCTTTCTGAATTAAGCTTGAATTTCTTACCCCATTGGCAGATATTTTGTTCTTATTTTAAGCATTCACTTAATTTTTATACATTTTTATTCCCTACATTGCAAATATATATATATATATATATATATATATATATATATATATATATATATATATATATATATATATATATATATATATATATATTCTTACTCAGTATTTTTTCTAGTATACATATTTCTAAACCGTCTTAAATTAAGATTCATTTACTTGAGATGCTCAATGATATTAATTAAATATTAATTAGATATTAAATAAAATATTGTTTAAAAAAATATCTGCCTATGGGGTAATTTTTTTAACCCTTTTTGAATTAAGTTTGAATTTTTCTTACCCCATTGGCAGATATTTTTTTCTTATTTTAACCATGAACTCGCTTAATTTTTATACATCTTTTCGAAAATAAGACGTAATAGCTTAAGTAATTTTGCTTCTCAAGAAAATGTTTTTTTTTTTTGTTTTTGTTTTTGCAGTGTAACCAGAATCTCCAGAGTCTCTAGCTGCTGCACGGGGAGTTTGATGAAGTCATGACTATTTATATCTCGCTGTATTACTGGTGCTAAGAGGCTTGTGCATGTTGTACAGTTGGATGGCATTACTGGATCCACAACTCTGTTGAAACCAGCGTAACCAAGTTCTTAACATGAGCCCTCTGAGGGGCTTCTGACCTAGACATGCCATTGGTCAGGCACCACTATCTCCAGTAAAACATGGGTTGCAAGAAGACACCAAATTTTCTGCGACATCTCATCACTCCACTCATGGCAGTGCAATCAAAAATTAATCGTATTTGAAGTTGTAATAGGATTATGTCGTTTCATTTAAAGGACATCTGGAGCAATCAATACATAATACTGAAAGTGTGGAAAGAATCACAGTTCAAAAGGTCAAACTGTAAACTAATATGCAAGAACGGTATCTTTAAAATTAAATCAATAGAATATAATGTGCTAACAATTGCATTTTGCACACTAATTATTGAATAAATGCATTTTTTTTTTCATTTGGATAGATATCTGCATAATGTTCTATAATCCCTGTTTGGATTGGTAACTGTAGTTACTTTAGCATTTACAAGAATTTTTATTGTTGTTCAAATCGGAAATATATGGAAGTTTGTTTCTGCCTCAGAGTAAAAAAAAAACACATTTTGAGATTAAAAGTAACAATTGTGAAACAAAAGTCATAATGACAAGAAGCTGAGTAACTCAATGGGATACAGTATCAAGTCATATATGAGATTTCAAATCCTTTAAAGATATAAACAAAGACTAAATATTACCAAGGCAGTTCACTTGTATTACTAGGGAGAAACCAACTGATATAAGTCAGCTCTATAAATGAAGTCCCACCTAAATAAAAGTCATGAGACAGGAGATGAGACACGTAACAGTTCTTTATTAAAGGGTTGGTGGTGATTGTGAAGATCTGCAGACAGGTGAGTGATGAACATAAGCATTTCAAATGACAGTCACACTTAAAGGAGTAGTCAAATAAGTAATGCACTATTAACACTCTAGTAACTACAATTAACTAACAAGAAAGTCTGATTAATGAATTAGTAAGTAATAGCGCTCAGTTGAATGAGGTGGTTCACTATTAGCTAATCTATAACAACTATTTTTATCAAACCTCCCAGAGGACTACTAAGAACTAAGTACAGGTTCATAATTAATGAGACTAATGCACAATGTATAATTAATTCTAAAGTGAAGATCATGCTAATCCATCAGTCATGACTCAAGTATTAGCAAATCTATCAGAAGGAATTGCCATCCAAAACCTTACAAATACGTAAAAAAAAAGTAATTACTAGGGAGTTATCATGTTTTTCACTTTAGAAAACTGATCCAAATGATTAGTAATTCCTTCTGAAGGATTTGGAAAATACTTGAGTCATTACTAGTGGGTTTCCATGACCTTAACTTTAGTATTAATTATACATAATGCATTATTCATGTTAATTATGAACCTGATTATAGTAATTCTTAGAAGTCCTCTGGGGGGTATGAAAAAAAAAGTTATTAATTAGCTAATGGTAAACTACCACTTTCGACTAAGCACTATTACTTAATAATTCATTAATCAGAATTTCTTGTTAGTTAATAGCAGTTACTAATGTGTCAGTGTTAGTGTTAAAACAGTGTTAATAATGTGTCACTCGTTAGTTCCAGCCCGATCTCACGGCAATTCGTACGAATTTTACGAGGTGGCTAATTCGTACGGATTCATACGACCTCACTCGTACGAATTAGTAAGATTTTTGCTAAATTGTACATATTTTACGAGTTGCCCAATTCGTATGAATTTGTACCAATGGCCTACCCCTGACCCTGCCCCTAAACCTATCCATCATATGGGTTTAGACAAATCGTACAAATTCGTACGAATTGGTCGTGAGATAGCGTTGTTAGTTCCCGTGTAGTTATTCACAACTGAACAGTATATTCTAAAGTGTTACCTGTATTTTTCAAATGTTCTTGTCCAGACATTCTAATTACTTTAGTATTCCAATAATACATTTTTCATACCAGTTCTCGAAGAGCCCATTTTGTTCATTCACTTGAGATGACAGTTAAATGTGATTAAGGGACAAATCAATCTTAAGTACATTTCTATACTGTATTACAGTAGAAATGATACAACAGACTTCACACAGTTCCTATAATCAGGTACAGCAGACAGAACCAGGCTAATGTGTCACAGCAGGGTCTGTTCTGTCATCGTTAAGCGGCGAGACTCCAGGCATCGCCATTGTAAAAGTACTTTCCTATCAATTACCTGCAATGAAGACACAAGGCGGCGTTTTGTAACAATTAGCTTCAGCACTAAGAAGTGCCCGCTGGCAGAGTAAGGAACGAGATTCGCTTGGAGCGTGATTAATTCTCTTCACCTTGCATATCATTTGCATTCGCCTTCGTCCACATCTAACATTACATCTCTGAGTAACTTTGCATTCCTTTGAGACGGTGTTCAGAGTTGCGGTAGCTGTGGTATAACCTCCAGGGTTTATTTGCAGTTGAAGGTGCTCTCAGACCCTCTCATATTCGACTCCCTTTGTGCTCGCAGGCCTGATGAAGGTCTGCCTTTTGAATGTTACATAGTGGCGAAGAGGGTTTGAAGAGCCTTTCAAGGGAACGTTTGAACATCTCACAGAGGAAGCATTAAAGAGCGCTTCGGGACAGAAGAATGTGATATTGTGGATTTTGGCTTTTGGCATTTGGTTCAAAATGAATGAATATATTTGAGATTAAAAATTTTCAAAGGTACCGGCAAGTCTTAGTTGTTAGGCTTAGTGGTGAAAGTGTCCCCGTATAGAAGAAAATAAAAGCTAATGAATAAAATCTGTTTCTCTCTCCATCAATTCAATTTAGGAGGAAAAGAACCAGTTAAAGCAGAACACAGTCAGAACACAGCAAAAAAAAGATTGAATTTATGTTTCTTTCTGCTCGTTCACAATGTTTTCTGTGCATGTAAACTTCTGATTTTCAGCACAGACGAAATAAACTATCAGGACAGAAGGCAGACTGTAAAAATGAGTGGGGGGAAAACAACAGACTTCTAGAAACAGAGCTAAATGAATATTTAAATTCATATGCATGTCGAATAATTTTCAGTATGGAATTGACTGTGAGAAAACTCAATACACAGAGGTAATTAAGAACACCTGAACTGCTTCTTAGTTAGGCAAGTCATGATTTCGTGCATCATTGCATTCCAAAATTTGTCAAATTTATAACATAACTCAAGTACATGTTGTATTGTCCGTGTTGTTGACTATACGCAAACATCACATTGAGTATATCCATGTTTGGTGTTGTACAGGACTGCACACATGTAATTTTTGGTCATGCATTAATGTCTGTACCCACGTAGAGTATGTTATTGCTTCATTTGTGAGATTAGAAACATAGTACAATATCGATATTTTAAGATCACAACGGCACCAAATGGAACTGCAAAATATGGAAAGCCAGATACATTATTAATTTATTTCCTCCCTTAATCTCCTCTTTTAAAATGTTATCTTGAGAAAAATTATTATGAAAAATAAATGATTAAAATGTATTTGCTGTATTCTACTGTATTGTTTTACTGTATACAATAAAACTTCTAAAGTCTTATGAAATTACAAAAAAGTCAATATATAGCCTAATAAAAAGGAATTGAATTGTTGGTTACACCTTATTTTACAGTGACTTTGTTACATGTAACATTTTATGCATAATTACATGCAACCCTACACCTGTTTTCTATGTGTTTAGTTATGTTCTGTGATCTTGTTTCCCCCTGTCTTTGTGATTTTGGTTTAGTCCTGTTAGTTTTTCCCGCTCCTCGTTTGTGTTCAGTTTCTTCACCTGTGTTCAGTTAATTATCCCATTAGTCCCAGTTCTTTTAAGCCCTGTGTTTTCCCTCAGTGTTTGTTGGTCGTCGTCCGTGTATGGTTGTGTCTCTGAATTCCTGGAGTTTGTTATTTTGTTCCTGTATGTTCCTGAAGTTTATTTTGTAAATAAATCAACTACTTTGACGTTCCTGCATCCTCGTCTTCAGCTACCTGCAACGACCCTGACAGAACGACCAACCATAAAGAAAAGAAAAAAGGAAGATGGAGATCTGGAAGCAAGCCTTTGTGGGAACCCGCCAAGCTGTGTTCCGTGGGAACCGTGGAGGTCACAGGGGAGGATATGGGCGATATAGTCCAGTTCCGAGTCCAGTTAAACCAGAACCAGTCATCTGCACAGTCAAGTTTATTTACGAGTTTGATGACTTCACCGATCTCCCTCCTCTCATCGGTCCAGAAGAGCCAGAGCCAGTCTTCGATCAAGAGCCAGAGCCAGAGCCAGTCTTCGAGCAAGAGCCAGAGCGAGTCTTCGAGCAAGAGCCAGAGCCAGTCTTCGAGCAAGAGCCAGAGCCAGTCTTCGAGCAAGAGCCAGAGCCAGTCTTCGAGCAAGAGCCAGAGCCAGTCTTCGAGCAAGAGCCGGAGCGAGTCTCCGAGCAAGAGCCGGAGCGAGTCTCCGAGCAAGAGCCGGAGCCAGTCTCCGAGCAAGAGCCGGAGCCAGTCTCCGAGCAAGAGCCGGAGCCAGTCTCCGAGCAAGAGCCGGAGCCAGTCTCCGAGCAAGAGCCGGAGCCAGTCTCCGAGCAAGAGCCGGAGCCAGTCTCCGAGCAAGAGCCGGAGCCAGTCTCCGAGCAAGAGCCGGAGCCAGTCTCCGAGCAAGAGCCGGAGCCAGTCTCCGAGCAAGAGCCGGAGCCAGTCTCCGAGCAAGAGCCGGAGCCAGTCTCCGAGCAAGAGCCGGAGCCAGTCTCCGAGCAAGAGCCGGAGCCAGTCTCCGAGCAAGAGCCGGAGCCAGTCTCCGAGCAAGAGCCGGAGCCAGTCTCCGAGCAAGAGCCGGAGCCAGTCTCCGAGCAACAGCCGGAGCCAGTCTCCGAGCAAGAGCCGGAGCCAGTCTTCGAGCAAGAGCTCGAATGTTCCCGTTCCTGAGCCAGAGCCGGTATCTGTTCCCGTTCCT
The DNA here is from genome assembly GCF_051911475.1 of Siphateles boraxobius. Lineage (NCBI taxonomy): Eukaryota > Metazoa > Chordata > Actinopteri > Cypriniformes > Leuciscidae > Siphateles > Siphateles boraxobius. The sequence continues at coordinate 5,978,596 of NW_027509197.1, forward strand.
GAGCCGGTATCTGTTCCCGTTCCTGAGCCAGTGTCTGTTACCGTTCCTGAGCCAGAGCCAGTGTCTGTTCCCGTTCCTGAGCCAGAGCCAGTGTCTGTTCCCGTTCCTGATCCAGAGCCAGTGTCTGTTCCCGTTCCTGATCCAGAGCCAGTGTCTGTTCCCGTTCCTGAGCCAGAGCCAGTGTCTGTTCCCGTTCCTGAGCCAGAGCCGGTGTCTGTTCCCGTTCCTGAGCCAGAGCCGGTGTCTGTTCCCGTTCCTGAGCCAGAGCCGGTGTCTGTTCCCGTTCCTGAGCCAGAGCCGGTGTCTGTTCCCGTTCCAGAGCCGGTGTCTGTTCCCGTTCCAGAGCCGGTGTCTGTTCCCGTTCCAGAGCCGGTGTCTCTTCCCGTTCCAGAGCCGGTGTCTCTTCCCGTTCCAGAGCCGGTGTCTCTTCCCGTTCCAGAGCCGGTGTCTCTTCCCGTTCCAGAGCCGGTGTCTGTTCCCGTTCCAGAGCCGGTGTCTGTTCCCGTTCCCGTTCCAGAGCCGGTGTCTGTGTCTGTTCCCGTTCCAGAGCCGGTGTCTGTTCCCGTTCCAGAGCCGGTGTCTGTTCCCGTTCCAGAGCCGGTGTCAGTCTTTGTAGCTGATCCTGCGCCAGAGCCCACTGATCCTGCGCCAGTCCTGTCCAGCCCAGAGTTTCCTTTGCTGCTGGTCCTGCTTAGCTCAAAGCCCTCTTCACCGCTGGTCCTGCCCAGCCCAAGACCCTCGTTGCTGCCGGATCCCCCCTTTCCTGTCAATTTCCCCATTAAAATTTTGGGGGGGCGCCCACCCGAAGGGTCCTCACCGCCATGGCCACCCGAAGGGTCCTCATCGCCATGGCTACCCGAAGGGTCCTCTCCGCCCTGGACGCCCGAGGGTCCGACATCTCCACCCTAGACGCCCGAGGGTCCGACAGCTCCGCCCTGGCCACGCCCACAGCCTGCTCCACCGTGGCCATGTCCACAGCCTGTTCCACCCCGGTTCCCCGAGCTACCAGCTCCGCCCTGGAGGCTTCCCGTCCCTGCACCACCATGCCCTCTTCAGCCTCCAGGGGGCCCACCCTCCCACCCCCTTGGATGTTATACGGCGCGAGGACGCGCCTTCAGGGAGGGGGAGGTTCTGTGACGTTTTCTATGTGTTTAGTTATGTTCTGTGATCTTGTTTCCCCCTGTCTTTGTGATTTTGGTTTAGTCCTGTTAGTTTTTCCCACTCCTCGTTTGTGTTCAGTTTCTTCACCTGTGTTCAGTTAATTATCCCATTAATCCCAGTTCTTTTAAGCCCTGTGTTTTCCCTCAGTGTTTGTTGGTCGTCGTCTGTGTATGGTTGTGTCTCTGAATTCCTGGAGCTTGTTATTTTTGTTCCTGAAGTTTTTTTTGTAAATAAATCAACTACTTTGACGTTCCTGCATCCTCATCTTCAGCTACCTGCAACAACCCTGACAACACCAAACCCTAATCCTAACTTGTAAGTAGTTATTTTATAAGTATATAAGTAAGTATATTACTCAGTACTTAAATGTATAATTACACTTTAACAAGGATACCTTAAAATAAAGTGTAACCAAATTTTTTTCTTTAGCATTTATTTGCAATAAATGGCACAATGAACACTAGTGTGTATCAATAAATAATATATATATATATATATATATATATATATATATATATATATATATATATATATATATATATATATATATATATATATATATCAGTAGTTAGGGTGTTTCTGCTCATGTGGCAGAAGGGTCTGCCAAATAGACATAATTTTTGCTCTGCAAGAACAAAAATCACAGGGGCCATTGCTCTTTCATCATCAGATCGTCATTTTTCATTAGCAGGGTTTAATTCTCTGGACCAAGACCCCTGTGCTCCTCATCCATCTCAATCACATTACAAATGTCAATAGTCATTTCGCCCTGTACCAAAAAACACCCCAATCAGAGCACGGAGAGACACGGCCATGTTGACTCTGCTAACTGCTTGCCAGTCCCATGGCAGTTTCTAATTTCCTCAATTACGTATAAGCAGTGCCTGTCCCACAATCTCCTCTCTCTGACTCACTGGATCAACACAGCCCATATTTGTTCAGTTGAGCTACATTATGCGCTGTGCTGCAGCGTGTGCTCTAAAAACTGACACTGCTTATTTGTACGCACTTGGTATGGCAGATTGGATATTATAACTGCATTTTCAGGCCCAACACTCTTGGCTAGCCTATTCTGGAAGATTATGATTGTTCAATGTAATGATGGCTCAAATAACTAGAGAGGCCAGTGGGCCAGTGACCAAGTTCTGGATTTTGTACTTGCAGTAACTTGGCTTTACTCATCATGACATAGAAGAGATATTATTTTTTCTAATTCTTTCTAATTTCCTTTAAGAAGGTCTATAATACCTGGATAAACAATCTCATCTCAATGGTGGTTCCTCAGCAGGCACATGATCCCCAGAAAGAACATATCTTTTCTCATGAAAAATGTTTTTAGTCAATACCCAACCCTTCACTAGCAACTGGTCTGAGCTGTTACATCAAAGACATGGTTTAGACCACTTATTTAGTCTTCATTTCATCAGTTTGCATCGTATTATGTGTATTTTATTATGAGAAAAGTTGCTCCATTTATTTAAAAAAGTGATATGATGTTATGCAACTAGATATTTTTTTTATCAATATATACATATTATTTTCTATGATTCTTACTAAAATGGTAGGGATTGGTTCTTATTTAGTTCTGTATTTTATAAAATACGGAGCAGTTTTCACGTTTAGATCAGTTATCAGTTTTTCGAAATATTTGCATACTTCCACTGATGTTAACGGAATGTCAAAATGTCCAATATAAGTATCAGAATTGTTAATCATCTTTTTTTCTTCTTTTTTTCTTAGATCATCTTGTGTTAGAGTAAATCGACAATCAACTTTTGCATGTGTCATTATTTGTTTATTTGAAGTGTAAACATAAGTGTTCATGTTATATATTTGGCTTACTCATAGCATATGTGGGAGAGAAAAATTAAGACAGCAAAGTTTCAGTAAAATAAATGTGAACAAGTAAGCTGTTTTCTTTTCTGACACCGTGTCTACACAGGACGCAAGTGACAACATAACAAAAGACAATAGTACCATCATAATTAGTTAAGGGTGCTGTCTACAGTAGATGTGGCACGATGCGACGCAACACAACATGTCAAATGCCGGTCAGTAAAGGGATGGTTACACAACACTTTTCGTTCCTTTGACTTCTATTCCTCGCATGAAATGCTGGAGACTGGAAATGCAAGATCATGAGAAGACGTTTAGCATTTCGGTGCGTTCCAAAGTTCATGTTCATGTTCATGTTCTGATCCACAAAATCCAATCACATGAAGACTTGTGACCAACAGAAGATCGACACATCATGGCGTTACTCTTCAGTAAATCCAAGTTGGAGGAAGCACTGATTATAGCGGTATGGCACGATCCCATTTTAAACCACACGGATTTAAAATAATATAAAAACAATATCAAAAGAGAAGCTGCCTAGATGGCAATGCAGCATGGAACAGATGGTATAATATTTTTTTATTCCTTCAAGGGTCCTCTGAAGTATTTACTGCTGTACACTATTACGAAATCTTGGTGTGATGTCATATTCACAGCGGTCTCCATTTGAATTTTGCATGCCGAAAGTCTAGTGTGACCACCCCTTATACTGATTCCTCGTTCTATGACGTTCTGACTCAAAAGACTACGATTCAAACTCAATTTATGATTACCATTCTGCTGAAATATAGAATTTTTATTTAGAATTGCAACAGAACACATTCCTCATGATTTTAAACCCGTAGTAACTTCTGTAGGCTACTTATATAAGGGCAGTTAAGCGGGTGACTGCTGTTATATGGAGAGAATGCTTATGAGATGGGCCTGGAAGATCTCAGGGGATCATATCATGATGAAAGCATGACACTGATGAATCCTGTGTGCTTCCCTTCTCAGGCCACCTAATATGAAGGACGGTAGTGATGCCCTCAAACAGGGGGGTCTGACATTCCTCAAGCATGAACTTCATGTCTCTTCCCCTGAGACACTGACCTCAAAAAAAGCAGAGCCAATATAACGACTTAATGAAGATCTTTGTCCAGCGAGCTGGGATTGTTTATGCTCTTTAAAGAGGTAATGAGGTGACTGATGAGCTGCAGGGCTTTTAAAGAGAATATATTTGGAATCAATTCTCTTTTGGCTTTCCTCTATTTGTCACTACATAGTCAGCAAATTATCATAATATTGCCATCTTTTTGTGATTCATAATTTTTTAAGAATAACAGCAGGGTCATTCTACATAACAGTGAATAGCGGATGCCTCTTTTACTGTGTTACTGTAGGCATTTTTCTTAATACATCTCAAAAATCCAGTAACTTATATTTGAACCAGGGTTGTTATAGTTAACTAATGTGACCGTGAAGATCATGGTTCTGTTTAGTTTCATCGTCTTGTTCTGTTTAGTTTTTAGTCATGGTTTTCTTTGTCATTGCCTGAGTTCTAATTCATTGTTTGTTGTCATGGTTTCTGCTTTCACACCTGTTCTCTGTTTTGTTAATCTATATCTGTGTTTATAAGCCATTTTCTCAGTTCTCTGTTCAGTGTTGTCAAAGTTATGTTAAAGTGTAGTGTATGTTCAGAAGTATCCTCGCATTCATTAACATTTTATTGTCTCTGGTTCATGCTGCGACAGTAGTACCGTGACAACTAAAACTAATACCATAAAAAACTTGAAAACTTTTATTTCAGCTAGCCACCAAGGCAAATTTTCTAATTTTAATTTATTTGTATATTACAAATATTCAGTTGTGTTTGTTCATAGTTTCGTTTTCAGTCTTTTAGATTGTATTCATTTGTTTCCTGTGTTCCCTTTGTTCTTTTCCTGCTTTTCTTGTGTTGTCATGGTTACTAATGTCATTAGTTTGTTCATCTTCCATTAGAACATTAGTTCAATTCTTCCTATGACACCCAATGTGCTCGTTGCATCATGGGAAGAATGGCATCTGTGCTAGTGTTAGTCTTTCTGCTTATTCTGAGGTTTACTGTAATCAGCCGGATCCAGGCCGGATCCAGATCAGATGGTGCACCTGCGCCTAGACATGACCACAACGCATGATGTAGTCAGCCAGATCCGGGCTGTATCCAGACCAGATGGAGGACCTGCACCTAGACACGACCACAACGCATCCCTGAAGTGTCAGCAGAGATTGTGTAAACTAGACTCTCCCCTGTGAAGGCCTCATCGACACGACAGCCATCGGCACTGATCCTCAACAAACCCATTTCCATACCGGCATGACTCCAATCTTCAACCAGATGAAACTGGATAATATTCTGATTATTCCAAACCAATCTGACTTCTGACCTATAATGCTGCCTGAATCAAAATCATACACTGTTCGTTCATTGGCCAGAGGAGAACTGGCCCCCCAACTGAGCCTGGTTTCTCCAAAGGTTTTTTTCCTCCATTCTGCCACCTGATGGAGATTTGGTTCCTTGCCACTGTCGCCATTTTCCACCTTTGTTGCCATTGGCTTGGCTTGCTTAGTTGGGGACATTAAATTTAAAATTTAATTTAAAATTCACCAATAATATTGATCTGCCTGCATTGACACTATTATACAAGAACTGAACTGCACTGGACGATGACATCACGGTTTACTCCAGAGTGGCTATATATATAAATTAACTAAATTAATAAGTTTTTAAAACAAAAATAAAAACATCAATGAAACGCTATTTTATTCTGGAAACAAACTTTTTTTGCATTATTTTCCTGTTATCTCTGCTAAGCTGCTTTGAAACAATCTGTATTGTAAAAAGCGCTATATAAATAAATGTGACTTGACTTAAGTTCAGCATTTTCCTGTATTTAGTGTCCGGTCTCATTTGTGTATTCATCTCCTTTTTTTTGTTACTGAAACTAAACTGTGAATTACTATTGAAGACTTGTGGTTTCAACTTCTTCATTGTCTGTCTAAGCAACACTTGCTGACAGAAGACTGGACGGCAAGAAATGGATTATTGCCCAAAAGGGCTTGTAGTTCTTTAATTTCACAGAGCAGTTCTGCCGTCTTGCCGTCACCTGACCCTATGACAACGAGACCCTCAAATCGCTGTTCTGGATCGGGGCGAACTACCACCACCCTGTAGACCTCCCAGACACCTCGGGACTTGACTGGAGAGAGATCATCATCAGGTGTCTGGAGATTGCCTGTTCCCAATCCAGGACCCCGCCAGACCCAGAGTCCAGCCCACCAACACCCTCAATCGTGGAGACTTCGCATGAGCCCCCCGCAGATGGAGAGCAACCATGCGCTGCAATTAGTGAGCCAGAGCCCAAAGAGGAAGGGACAGCGCCGACCGTCGCACTGGAGCCCCGGAGTGAGTCTGACCAGGGGAGTGAGACATCAGTGGCAGAGGGAATACTGGTGAAATTGGACATCGAGGACTGGCTGATTGATTTGGACACAAAGGTACTGCCTCCCAACCTATCCCACTCTGTATTATCTGCTTGTTTTTCATCATCACTGTTTTAAGACAGCAGTGAAACGTTATCATCGACCTGTTGGGAATTGGAATTACCGTCATTGATCCTGTCAAGCTTACCTCTGTCATCCTCACATCAAAGCCTCAGGTCGAGCAATCACCAGCCTTGCCTGAGCGAGAGGGTCTTTTGGCTCTGCCTCCGGCCTCTGATCCCTTGGCTCCACTGTGTCCCATCGAAGTGTTGGCTACACCTTGGCTCCCCCCACCCTGTGCTCCACCAAAGACCCTCAGCCTTGCAGCTCCACCGAGTTCCCTCATCCCACACCTCGGTCAGTCGTCACTCTACTTTCGCCACAGACTTATGAGCCTTCCTAATAAACACAAAATATATGGAAATAAATGCCAACATTTTGTAAATATATACATACATACACTCTTCAAAGATGACCTTTTGTTACATTTGTGTAGCGAATGATCTGATATCATCTTGAAATGTCAATGTCAAATTAATTTATGTATTAAACAACTAATAATTGAAAAGAGAATCTCTTGCAAAAAATTCCTTTATAGTTTCATGACCTTGAGCACAAGACTTCAAAACTTCAAGTCAAATCATACTGTACACCCATCAACCCTGCTACATTTCTGATGGTATACTTATATCCTAACCCAAATAAATATTTGTTAATTTAGCTAGACATGGTATGACATTCATTAACATAGAACATTTAAAACCAATAATGTACTTTAAAAATGACCTTATTAAACTGGAAAAGGCACACATTTTATGAAATGACCTAACAGTGAGATGTTGACATTCCTCTTCTCTTACCCAAAATGCCTGTTGGTTGCAGTGTTTCAGGGTATTTTTCTCTTTCTCTTTGAGTTCTAAAGCCCTGCGAGAGATCAAACAAAGTCATCGCCATCTCCGCCTGCAGTCTGATCCCTCAGCGCTGTGGAATACTGCCAACAAACAGCAAATCTGCCGTTACAAACCCAAATTAGCACGGAGCTGCCTCCCGAGCTTATCACAGCACCATGTACATCATGTGTGTATTTGCATGTTGTGATTAAAAGTGACATCTTTATTGGGTATGAATGATAACAAGCCAGGATTTTCCATTGATTTCTGACTGCTTCTATGTTGTCAAGAGTTCATGGAGTTCATTTTCATGTGAACTCGCTCTTGCTATCATATGAACAAAGAGTGAATACTTATTTTTGTGCTTTTGACGGTTGTGTCCTATTTCATTTTCTCTTTAAGCGTCTTACTCTTCCTGCTGTCTTGAGTAAAGACATATGAAGACAATTTAATGTTGAAAACCTCTCACTACAGACCATAAAATACAGTGTCATTCTGTCACTGAACCACATGCCAGTTGCGTAATGTTTGCATCACTTGCCCAAGACACATAATTTTGATTTCACACTCCTCTGCTGTCTTGCTCTGTCCTTGGAATTTTTTAGTTTGTTTGACGGGAACAGTTTCATCTGCAAACACGGCCAAAGAAACCGTATAGTCAATCTCAACAAATACTCTGTAAACCCTGATGTGCTGTGGACCTAAGACAATGCAGTTATATTTAGCACTTTCCATTTATAAGATACAACATAATGCCAGAAAGTTTTTTTCTTCAACAACTGATCAGTGAAAGGTGTTTAACTTTGAGAAAATGTTTAACCTCAGGAGGTTATACTAAATTTTACTATAACATTACTAAATAATGATCAAAATTACATAGAAAAAGTTACATAATTATAATACAAATGGCTGCATTTTCAGTTGTTGGTCATCAAATGTATTCATAATTAATAATTAATAACAGTTAAAACTAAATACAAAATAGTAATTTTGCTCACACATTAGTATAGTTGTCTTTAACTACTACTGTATGCACTTACATAATGTCCTGTCTGTTTTGGTTTGTTTCACATTCATGTTTTCATTTCATTTCATGTCTCTTATTTAGTAATTTATTTGTACGCAGAGTCCGAATATGCCATACTTCCATATTATATAGTAGGCAAAAAACAGTATGTGAACTGAGAAGTATGTCCAAATTCATAGTATTTATAAAACAATATTTGAAGATTTCCCAGATGACCTATACTGCTTCCGGCTAGATTATGAAGTGCGCATTCGATGGACTTTACTATCCCATAAGGGCACGAGAGAGGATTTGTGGAAGTGACACAAATGGCGCCTACTGTAGGTCACATGACAATGACAACATGGTAGATGGAGTATGTCCGAATTTCATTAATACTAAACGCATTCATACTATATAGAACACAATTTTTAACGGTCGCAAAGTTTCAAACAAAATGCAGTACCTTACAGTATGCGATTTCGGACGCAGCAGTAGCCTAGTCATGTTTCCTTTTAAGTCATGCTTCCTGGTTCATGTCATGTGATCCTGTCATGTGCTTCCCCTGTTCCTGTGATCTTGCAATGTGGTTCCTTTGGTTCATGTGTCAATAGGTGAGTTTGACAATCGGTGCCTGACAAATGCACTGCATTCTGGTTAGAAATTTTGTCCAACTTTAATCAGCGGAGCTGCCACGTCATGATCACGTGTGCCATCAAAGTACCACGAGAGCAAGACGAGACCAGCCGCTTGGGTCGCGCATTGCAGTCGCCCCAAATTCTGGATTCATCGAAGACAACAATCTTGTGTATTTCATGTTTTTGAAATATACGCAAGTGTTTCTGTTGCTTCATAAAAATGTCTGAAACGGCTTTGTATTTTACAAATATTGTATCTAATCTACTGACTTCATGTATTTCTTTTTTCAACTCCTCCCCGCCTGTAACTGGCAGATCTCGCCCGTCGCTGGAAGCCTAGGCTGCATCAATAGATTTCAATATTTCAAACTAATAAAATATTAACAATTCTAACAATTCAATAGATTCAAACTTGCACTCAAAACAAATAAAATAAAGTTGACTTTAACAAACTCTTCACATACAGTCACAAGCAAAGCATGCTTGGAGCTGAATTCCCTGGAAAGGCTAAAGTTTCACTTTTTTTGTAAGCAAGTGGAATTAAAGTTTAGTAAAAGCAAAATTCCAGATTTTTAATTCCAAATCTTAGTTAAATTTACTTGCATCTAGTTAACTTTAATTAAATGGTGAGGCTGATTTCTTAGACTAGCTGACCATGATTTCCAAGTTTTAGGGAGATTAATTAATTACTTTGAGGCAACTTTCTATTAATTATGGAGACAATTAATTTGAGGCAAAATGTACTCAAACTCGTACATCCAACTTGGTCAATTTACAGTGTAGTCTTCAAGGAGAAAAGCCATTTAGTCTAGCCCTCTCTCTGAAACCCCGCAGATCTAACTTCCGAAAGATTTTCCAGCTATTAAGACAAGAATCAGGAAGATCATTACAGAGCACTAATCGCTCCAGTAACTTCATCTGAGGAATTTGCCCCACAAATACTCACATCATTTTCCAGCAGCTTTTAAAGCCTTTTTGTCACATGACAAAGATTGAGCAATGAATGCATCAACACAAACTACTCAAACAAAACAGATTTTGTGGTAATTAAAATATCAATGAAAACAAGAAACATTTTGCAGCATAATAGAAATGAGCTGGAGCATGACATTATTCTCGGTGGAAATTTCCTCTGAAATTAGTCTTTTCGCTTTAATTTTACTCCATGCAGTTAATGAACCCCTCTGAATGACTTCCGAAGTTTCTCCAGGGGAAATATATCTGCATAATGTGGACCCTTTGCAGTTTCCTTGTGTGTCATCAAAGAATTTGTATGTCGTATCCTGAGATTTAATCACGATGAGAAAATTGTTGCTTCTGTAGCAGATGAAAAGAGGATGTTCTTCACTGCAATCTACTCGATCAGTTACTGTATATGATCAGGAAGTCTTATGTCCTTCAGATGTTCTGGAACCTTTCAAATGCTCCACCCCCTCTTACCTAGCAGAGTTTGAAAGTGGGAATCTGCTTAATTTAAGTAAATCTGACAGTTTCTTATACATCTCTCTATCCTCAAAATATTTTTTTACATTGACTTATGAGTGACCTCAGAATTTGCATTTAACACCCTCCGGAATATTGAAACAGCATATTAAATAGCGGGGAGAGAGATAGAAAGAAATTCTATCCCGACCCCACCCCACCGCCAAACAGATCTCACCCTCAAGAAGACTTAAACCAATTTGTATATTGTAGAACAAAAATTTCTAAAAGAACAAGAACAACAACAACGACAACAAAACACACTAAAAACCATGTAATGTATCTTTCATTTGTACTAAGCACTAATTCAGAATGTTTGAGTATATGTTTTGTTTTCTGAGTATACATTCACACTGTTCAAAGGTGTCATGCCCCTCCCCCCCATAATTGTCACACTTTACATGCGTAACCATTAACTGTAAGCTTTAAGCCAAACATTGGGCAAAGACTAGGGGTGCTAAGATGTTTTACTTAAAATATAATTTTGTGGTGGATAAAAAAGTTTCTTGGAAACGTAAAGGCATGAGCGAACAGATTCAGTATGTTGTGTTATTGCAATTCTTTCAATCTTACCCATTCTTAGACAAAAGGAATTTGTCCTCTCCACAACCTATATAATTATTGTTGTTGATATTTATGTATCTTCCTTCTTATAATTCATTCAAGAAACTCTCAAGAGCAAGGGCGTAGGTTTAGGGGGGGACGCTGGGTACCAGTCCCAATCAATATTTTGAGATGACAAATTTGTCCCCACCAATATTTAGCAAGCTCCTTTGAACTGGTAGTTTGATATTTGCGCTGCTATTTGGATCGATTCCAACGGCCAGGACGACGACAGTACAAGACAGTACAAGATACGCCGTAATTTGATTTGGCGGCGGGTTATGTGACGGGCAGGCTACACGCGCGGGCCGGGACTACTTTTTGTGCTTGCACTCACTGGCAGCGAGCGGGTGGTGTGTGCGTGTGTGCGCGCGTGACGACGCCGATGGTAAGTTACCAGGGTTGTCTCTCTGCCTGCCATATACAAAGGCCAGAGTAAAACATTTTAATATTCCGTTTTTTGCCCCTTTTTGTACTTTGTAGATCAGCTATGTCACCCAAGAAGAAGAAAGGGGACATACGAAGCTTTTTCATAAAGCAGAGTGTAAGTAGGCAAAAATAACTAGCCACACAAATAACTAGCAGTAGCAGTGACTGACCAGGCTTTCAAATGCAGATTCTACTGTGGAAAATAGTATTAACTGGTGATCCTGGTTACCCAGGATATTGTTACAGTTAAACCTAGCTTCTGCAATCTTTCAAGATTAGGAGCATTAATTAGGGGTGTGCAGCACGGATAGACTCATAGAAGTTGCGCTATCATGATAGAATGCTACGAAGTCACTGAATGTTAATTAGCCTACATTAACTTAGAATCTTGCAGTCATAAACAATGGATCATCTGAGACATTTTTCGTTTCTACATTCTGTTTATGTAATGTATTTGTGAGTGTAGCCTCCTTGCTAGACACATGTGCTGGAAAAACATGTTGGCAATGTTAAAAAGGCGAAAGTTAACACTGTTGGTTATTCAAATATAATGAATCATTACTTGATTCATAATATCCAAATAACAATATCTGGTAGGAGGGTTAAACTTGCTAGCCATAGGATAGACTACAAAATTAATTAACCATTTTGTATGCAGGAAAGACCGCATCAAACCACAACAGATTTACATTTATTCATTTAGCAGACACTTTTTATCCAAAGCGACTTACAATTGAGAACAATAGAAGCAGTAAACCTAGGATAACAATATGCAAGTTTTATGACCCTTCCCAGTTTAATCTAATGGACTTTTTTTTTTAAGAATAGAATGGGGGGAAGGGGGGGGGTTGGATGTCCCCACCAAAGCTGAGACCAAACCTACGCCCATGCTCAAGAGTGAGTCACTCATTCAATAGATTTGTTTAAATGCAGATTCGTTCAGAAACAACACTAGTAATTTTAGTTAGAAAATTAGTTTAATTAGAGTCACTGATACTAAATAATTTGCTCAATCGGTTCGTTTAAAGACTCCGCTTCATTTAGGAACGAAAAACGAAAACGATATTGAGTCATCGAATCGTGATATCGTCACACTGAATCATTGAATCGTGACACTGAATCATTGAATCGTGAAATTGTGACACTGACTCGTTCGGGAACAAAAATAAACAGCACCGCTGCTGTGTGTGTTGTTGGTGTTGCAAAACATGCAATGGTTCTGCTGTGGCTTTGTCTTATCTTAACTTTCTTCGTTGGATGATCAGACTGGCAATGTTGTGTATAAAATGTAAGTCTATATATTTGTTTATTGAACTGTTGTAGGCTACTTTGTATAGAACCAATATCAAACATTGGCGTGTGTCCCTGTTAAACCGCGCGGTCTGTAACCGCTGGAAAGTGCCCAAGCCATTGTTGTTACAGTAGAACGGATGCTTGAACAAATCTTTTGAACTAACGTTACTAACATGGATATACTTGCAGTTCCCTACACAATTGGATTTAGGACACCCTTTCATTACTTACAGACTTACATTGTTGCCACAAACTCTTGTGACATTGCTTTAATTATTATAAATTTCTATACTGTAAATGAGTTCACTGCTTCACTGTAACAAGGTATGCCATTCTATATGCATGCATTTCAGTTGTAGCAAAAATAATGCAGAATTATTATTAGAATTTGAATTCAAGGAAGTACTGGAATGAAATAACAAGAAATACACATAAAATTCTAAAGTAATTTTAATTATACATTTCAGTTTTTAGTATGATTTACATACAAATTGAACATTCACGCAACAAATGGTGTATTTCCTAAAACAAAGAATGTACTATTAATGATCAGTTTTATAATCTTTAATTGCCACTTTAATAAATGAGTATTGCATTTTTTTTAAAAATAGGCTAATTATTTGCAAATGTTTTAAGATTTGTTTCTATTCAACAAACAATGTTTGTATGTTTCTATTCAAAGGGACAATGTGTAGGAATTTCTCCCATCTATTGGTGAAATTGTATTTTGCGTTCAAACGAATAGTGCTCTACAGCGCCTCGCTTTTTCAAATGCGTGTTGCAACTATGGTAGCCGTTATCTACCAAAAAGCTATGACAGGATGTTTCTAATAGCACTTCATCAAGTTTTCCTCCGGGTGAACAGGTTTGTTATTTCAAACAAACTGCAACTTGACCCAACGAACAAACGGATGTTTGATAGAATTAAAAGTTTCCAAAGGCAGCGAAGCGATCAAAAAAAGCTTGTAATTAAGACCGTACATTGACTTAATGTTACCTGTTGAGATGAAAGCAGGCAAGTTCAGCGTTTCTTTTGAAAGGTTTCTCCTGCATCAACTCTTTCCACCTGGAAAAAGCTATCCCGACATTAACCGTGCAGTGCAGCCTTTTAAACTTGCCGGCGCAGTGACAAGCGTCTCTCAAATCTTCTTGTCCGGTTCAGCTGCTTTTAGTCAAGTGACGCTGGCTATGAACGAAAACGCGTTGTGGAAACTCGTTGGCCTAGTACTTTTGTCACTCTCTGCTATTATAGTTTTTCAAGATGGCGGAATGACATGGAAGCCTCCGTGGACCTGCCCGTCCCATGTATATAAAGATAATTAATGCTTTGTTTACGAGGATAAGTCAGATGTATTTGTACACCATTGAGGACATATTTATGAATAAAAATATTCGTTTTAGATAATAAAATACTTAAAAAACTACACATTGTCCCTTTAAAACAAAATGTAAGCACATACATTTTATTATTTATTTATTTATTTTACGTTGTTCATTCTCTCTTTATCTCCCATTATTTAAGTCATTTACAAAATTTGGAAATAGTCAGTCTGGACATAGTAAATCCTGGATAATATTTGTGTTAACAGTAATAATGAGGTTTGGCCATGGCAGTCTTCTATCCTCTCATGTGCATCTGTGTTTAATGTCATGGGGTCAAATTTAAACTCTGGGTCCAGTATTGTTGGTCTCAGGGTATTTGTCATGGTCCCAGGATTCATCAGTTGTAAATAGAAGGTAAAATTATCTCTCTTCTCAACCTGGTCCTGATTTATGTGTTTGTGTACATGTGTGAAACATGATATGGGTGCATGACCTCTACCCTCTCACACGCACCATGAGGACAACTCTCTGGACAGGACAGTGTAAAGCACTTTGACCTTTTATAAAGAAAACTGCTTTACTGCAGATGAAGTCCCGTTGTGGGATGATGACAAATTGGAGCTGATGTTTTTCAGTATGCTCTATTAAAATTGCTTTGCTCTGAAATGACATTGCAGTATCAAGTTGGGTTGAAGGGGTCACTGAAAACATCCAATGTTGACACACGGTTCTGCCGTAACCTTAACAGCCTGGTCTAAGTGAGGCCGACGACTTTTCTGGGCTGTCTCGCTGGCAGCTAGTGTCCTATCTAATTTTCATCACTGTTGCAAAAACTGGCCTTTGCCGTGTGAGAGGAAATATTGATTCCACTGCTGAGCGGGCTGGCATTGAGGTGGCATTCTGAAATGAGCAAACAAAACTAGTGGAACTAGCAATGTTTTTTTTTTTTCTCAGATGAGCCAGAGTGATATGAAATCAAAAAGGGCAGACACTGTGTCTCAACGTCAAACCTGGGAAGCATTCTGCAGGGCAGGGAAATAGCCTGTTGCCCTTGTGGGAGAAGCCCTGGCCAGTCAAGCTAGCAAGGGGACCGATAAACGGAAATAAAGTTCAGGCGGCACTCCAGGGTACGTCTAGAGTTTCCACCACATTGTTTCCTGACTGACACTGAAAGGCAAATCAGAGTTTAGGAACAGCTGTTAGCACTCTTCTGTAGGGTGGAGAGGTGGACACTAAGCAGTAAAATGTGTTTTTTTCTGATAACTCATCTGCAAGAACAAAACAAGGTGCTCCCATTTATTTAAATCGGACCTTCCATTAGCACAAGAAACCAACCCAGGTTTATTAAATCCGATCTCACAGGAATTCGTACATATTTTACGAGGTGGCTAATTCGTACGAATTCATACAACCTTACTCGTACAAATTCGTATGATTTATGCTAAATCGTACATATTTTACAAGTTGCCCAATTCGTACGAATTACCTACCCCTGACCCCACCCCTAAACCTACCCATCACGAATTGGTCGTGAGATAGCATTGGGTTTATTGGAGAAACATGCCTGTCGTGACATTTCTGCTAAATATTACGTTGCTTCTTGCATGTTTCACAGCACTTTCAAAGTGAAATGTCCAGTAAATGGCATTAAAAACAGTATTATCCAAAACCGGTGAACCTGGCAATGTTTTATTACATTGGTTGTTGCACATGCTGTATCTCGGGAGTTCAAAAATGAAATGTCTCGTAAGTGGTGCTAAAAGGTTAATTCTCTATTGTGTTTGAAAATAACACTAAACCCTAAACCCTACTCTAAACCTAACTGATAGTGCAAACAAAAGCAAACTTGAGATAAAAATGCATTTGCTGAATCAACCATGCCAATATAGCTTTCTTCTTGAAGTCTTTGTTCTCTTTTATATTGACTCGTGTTTCACAGGACTCTTACACGAGCGCTTCATCGCAAATGCAATGCTGTACCAGAGGGTTGTTTCAAAAAAGCCGCTTAGAAAAGCGGGGATTAAAGTCCAAAACCTGACTTGAATGAGCCGAGCTAAACATCCGCGCTTAAATTGGTTCCATAACAGTAAGTTGAGGATCATGTGATCTTACTAATTTGAGTCAGGTTTAAATAGTCTAGATAATTGCGCGTGCACGCCATTGTTTAAAAGTCCTGAGAAGTCGAGCATGGGTCAATCGATTTACTGTGGGCTACCATGGCAACAATAGGAAAAGATAGAACAGCGATGTTCACAGCAACGGAACAGCGTTTGCTATTGGAAACATATGAAGAATTTAAAGATGTCATCACCAAAAAAGGCAATACAGCGGCAATAAATAAAGCAAGAGAGAAAGGTTGGCAGGAAATTGCTTATCGTCTCAATACGTAAGTAGCGGTGTAAACTATTTAAAATACTTTATCAACATTGAATGTGTGTCACAATACATTGCAAAGTTTGTGTGAATAACAGTAACGTTAATTGCTTTCAGTGAAAGTGAAGGAAAAAGAACCTGGCAGCAGATGAAAATAAAATATAAAAATATAGTTCAGAATGGTTAGTAAATCTAATGGTATGTACATATGTAATCAATGCCAGCTTGAAGTTACAACTATTCAGGTTTTTTTTAATTATTATTTTTAATTGCAGCGACCAAAAAGAAGACTGAGGTTGCTGGCACTGGGGGAGGGCCACCACCAGCCAGCTTCACTCCTGCAGAGGAGCTGGCTTTGGAAATTAATAAAGGGAGGCCCGTCCTTGAGGGAATAGAGGGGGGGGCATCACCTAAAATCATATCACATAGTATAAGGAGTGAGTATATAAAAGGTGTGTGTGTGTGTTTTATTGTCATTATTCCTTCCTGACTAACTGATTTCCTCCTTCCTTAGGCATTGTAAGCCTAAGTACATCTTAGCAGTAATGTCATGTAGAGGTACTTGTGCTACTGTAATGGTGCATTTTGGTACAAAAATATATATTTTTTTCTATCAAGATTCTGTATGCTTTATGGATCCACCAGACATCATGTTGCCTGTGAGTATGAGACCTTTTAAATCAGTCATGTAAGCTAATGAGTTTAACTGAGTTTAATCAGTGGTCACAGGGAGAAGGCCCATCAGTTGAGGAGGATAAGGAGACTGTGTCTGTATGTTCAACGAGGCCTGAGGTACTCACAGGTTCCATGCTATACTGTATTGAATATTAAAAAGTGTACTTGTGTGATAAAATGATCATAATCTGATTTCAGGATGCTGACACTGTTCTAGAGCCCTCTCAGTCTGGGACCACATGTGACAAAGTGAGTATTAAGAAATGAAAACAATGTGACCAGAGTATTCAATTAAATAACTTAAATCTATGTTGCTACAGAACCCAGAAAACATAAAAGGAGTGTATAAACGCTACCTCCTTAAACAAATGGAAGCGATTGATATCGACATCCAGTATAAAAAACTGAAGATGAGGAAGTTGGAGCTGGAAATTCAACAGCTACAGAAAAATGCAAGTAGAACTACCATTTAAAAAAAAAATAAATAAAAAAAAACCATTACCTTTTTGATCACTTCCCACAACATTTATTTGTGTGTTTTCACCCCTAACAGGCAGATTCACTCTGAATAAAGACAAATTTCATTAAATACTTTGACTTCTGTGTGTTTGTTCAACTAAGGAGAAAGTTGAGGGGCCAGTGGAAAATTTTAAAGGCTACACATGGTTTAGACCATATTAAGCAAAATAATTATTTGCATATGTGTCTCATATAAGTCTGCCTGTTTCGTTTT
The DNA here is from genome assembly GCF_051911475.1 of Siphateles boraxobius. Classification (NCBI taxonomy): domain Eukaryota; kingdom Metazoa; phylum Chordata; class Actinopteri; order Cypriniformes; family Leuciscidae; genus Siphateles; species Siphateles boraxobius. The sequence continues at coordinate 5,996,539 of NW_027509197.1, forward strand.
CTTCCATGACTGCTTCATTGCCCCAGTCTTCCTCTTGAACCATCATTGGTTGCCTCTCTCTCCTCAGACAAGCAATGTTATGGAGCACTACACAAGCAACTACAATGTCACATGCCCTAGGTGGAGTAACTCTGAGGTGCTTCAGGCACTGAAACATTGACTTTATCAGCCCAAATGCCATCTCTACACGAGCTCTTGTGTGTGCATGGGCAATGTTGTAGCGGCGCTGTGCCTCTGTCTGGGGCTCCTGATAGGGAGTCAAGAGGTAAGGCAGGCATGGGTATCCCTTGTCTCCCAGCAAAACTCCTGAGAATTCTCCTGCATAGACAGAATGAATGAATATATATAGATATATAATGTAGTTTTTTTTTTCTTCTTTTTTTTTAAGACTTTTTGCGATTAAGTGATTACTAGCATACCTCTTGCTAGTTGCTGGTAGAGAGATGAGGCTCCAAAGATTCTGGAGTCATGCACAGAGCCTGGCCATTTGGCCTCTGCATTTGTGATGATGCAATCTGCATCACTTATCATCTAAAATAAATTAAACCTGTAGGTCACTACATTTTAATTGCAATGAACTAAACACTGGTGCTCAGCTTAGTACAGAACACTCAGTGCTAGAGCATAGCCTTCAATATCAACTCAGTGGGATCATACCTGTACATTAATGCTGTGTACTGATTTCCTATTCACAAAGTCCGCTTCATGTAGACCAGACGGACACTTAATACACACATGGGTGCAGTCCAATGCACCGATAACATTTGGGAAACCTAGGAAAATTACTTGTTTGTTTTAAATATGTCCCATGTAAAATCAACAGTCAAGAAATATTTCCATGTTTTATAGATATTTGAACTTCATAGCTATTCCATGAAAGGCATGTTTAATGGTACGAATAGCTTTGTTGCCAGGGAATGTGATGAACACATTGAGTAGTCTTTTTAAAGAAAGGTACACAGTTCGTACAGAGCGGCAAACTGATGCTTTGCTGATATTCTCTGCATGTCCAACTGTGTACAAAAATGTTCCACTGGCAAAAAAGCGAAACGCAATGCACAGTCTGTGGGACTGTGAGCGCTATGTTGCGGCGTGTATTATTTGCAATGTATGGGCTTAGTAATCTACAAATATATGCAGTCCCATCTCTTGAGAACCCATATCGCTCATACAGGTAGCTGTCATTAAAAGCCAATGGGTCTGACCGGTCTCTGAAAGTTCTCTCTCTTTGAAATGCCCTCCGCAAGACTATAGCCCCCTCATCCACCACCTCATCTATGAAAGGACACGCCATGGTTAAGTTTGGAAACGAGTTCAGCTCCCTATTTATATACTTTTAATTAATTAATTACCAAACTCATTAACCAAACTCACCAATTAAACACACAAGTTTTGAACATTTCTTAGTGTATTTATACCTTATAATTTCTTACATTTATTAGTAAAGTACATTTTCCGTCTTTATTTATTTATTTAATTTTTTTTATTTATTAATAGTGGTTAAGTAAAATAAAATGACATCGAAATACCAGCAGGTGATTATAAATGGTATGCTCGTTAAGCCTGAACTCAGACTTAGCCTGACAGTTAGCCTGCCCCTGACCAGGTTAATTTGCCAGCATAAGTTGCCGGGGTAACTAAGTTTGAACTTTTTTAAGTTTGATTTATGAAACCGAATCTACCAAAAATAAGCCTGACTAACCGAAATAAGCCTGGCTTATACTCTAATCTTGGTTTATGGAACAACCCTCAGGTGAGATACTGAGCAAGTTTACTATGACAGTTCAAACCAGTGGGGACTTCTTTAAAGGTGCCCTAGAATGTTTTTTTTTATTATTATATAATGTTTCCTGGGTTACCCTTATAATGTTAGTATGTTTTTTAGATAAAAAATAATCATAATTTAGAAATTAATGGCATTTTTCCTAGCCTGCTTTTAGCCTCTGATTTGAACACTCTGTTTGAAGGGGCGTGTCTGCTGTGGGATTCAGTGTAACCGCGGCCACTGCTGTGATTGGCTGACATGATTGCATATGAAATAGCTACGCATTAGATGTGAAACTCTCTCCCGAATACTTTTACTACTGCTATTATACGTTTTTACTATAACAGCTATCGAGATTAACGAATCGTGAGATGTTTTTAAAGTATTTAGATCTATTCCCATCACATAAAATGTTGCCGTGATGAGCATTGAGCAGATGACAGTGTGTTGATCGCGAGAATGAAGATCTTATCATTGCAAAGCAGTTTCTGCACTCTCTAATGCTTTCACCAATGCAAACACGATGATGTAAATACAGTAAGAGCTTCGTTGTGCAGTAACGTGCGCCATTGATTTCATAACGAGTTTGGCAAGTGTCCAGATAAACTCGCGCTGTGTGGAAAGATTGTTCTTTGATCGCTTTCTGTATATAATTTGTTCACAATTTAAATACGATTATTTTCATCCTACTAAAAGAAACGATGTGAAGCTGATATTTTAGTCACTGGCTTGACTTACTGATGCATAAACAGTATTGAACGATTTTGAGAGAAAGATTACCTGTCTGAACTTGAACAATTACACATCAGAAAGTGTTGCTTGGTAGCTCGATCCGAGGCCAGCTCTGTATGGCCCAAGTTGAGGAAACAGTCGGTGAAATGTTTGGAAATTTCCAGAGAAAATAAAATTAACCCATTGTTTCTTCAGAGGCTCAGATGAAGGAACTAAAAAATACTTTTGTGTTCATGTGTACATCCACACTGAGCAACTGCCATGCTTCGGCTGCGCAGTTCCGCCTGGCATTGAGGGCTGGCATTATTATTTGGAGGCGTACATATTAATGATCCCGACTATTGCGTCACAGTCGGTATTGTGTGGAGAACCGACCGTTTTTCAGGGGTGTTTTTCATAAACGTGAATTAAATGAGAACGCGAAAACAGTCCAGTTTGAGATTCACTCTATGTCATGTCCATGCACTGAACTCTTGTTATTTGACTATACCAAGGTAAATTCAATTTTGAAATATAGCTCAGCTTCCCCTATAATGTAAAAAATTAATGGTCAAATATGTACTATTATTTTAACATTTTATTGACTAAAAATGCGTTATAACACGTTCATCTCGAAGACGAGTTCGTTCAGAATCATAGAATTGTGGCGTCACAGTGCATTTCCCTGTTGAAGCCCAGCGTCCATTGACTTCAATGGGGCTGCTTTGAACGTTTTTTTTTTCAGTGCTTCGAAACTAGACGGTCATTGGATAAACCTACGAGCCTGGATTCCGGGTTTCTGCGTGATGATTGTAGGGTCTGTCCAAAGACATGCACTCCTTTTGATTGACAGTGATTTTGTACTATAAAAAGTCGCTGACGCTGAAGCTATTCGTGCTCAGTCCCATCGCGGATTTTGCAAGTGTAGTCGAAAGACAAATTGCGGAAACATATTTCTTGGTATTTTCTTGGCAAAATTACTAGCCAATTTTCATCATACATTTCACACAATTATACACCACATTCCTTGTTTCAGTTTAACCTAATTCACACATTTCCTTCGTCGAGTTGAATAACTTTTAGATTGTTTGTTCATTCATTCATACAGTTGGCTAGGCTAGCTAGGCTATACATAAATGGACAATTTTATGATGTATGCTGAAAATGAGCATCCCCTCTTTGAAAGACCAGCAGTTCAGAAAGACTGGTTCAAACATATGGAGCTGGTTATATGATCCAAACAAAAATTTTCAAGTTCAAATTCAAAATCTAAAAATGTATTATATTACAAATCATAAACACTGATAAACGTTTTTAGAGTTCATAACATGGTTTTGTGCTAGGAAATGCATGGAAATAAGTCTTTATTTATGGATAAACTGTCCCTGTATCTGAGAATGTGTTGCAGGAAACCAATTGATACTTTTCCTTGGATCTTCCTTCACAGTGAGTCAGGATTTTTGGAAATGCTGGTCTCCTTTAAGATTATACTCTTTAAACCAATCTTTGACTTTACTAACAACTCAATATATATATATATATATATGGTTGTTTTCCTGGAAAAATGTGAAAAGTGTTTGCGGCAGTCATGCTCCAAAGTTGAAAACGCAACCAAGAGTTGAGAAATTATGATGTAGACATTCATTGACCAATGAGAATTTAAGAGAGGTGGGTCCAATTCTGTCTTTGGAAATCAAATTTGCTGCATTCATGCTTGATTTGACACAGTTCTTTCCATGTCTTCTAAATGCATATTTGCGTTAAATACTCTATCATAGCATTGCACAACTACTAATTTTTACTAATCATCCAGAAAAGTAGTCAACAACTTGATGGGTAAGCCTTTATCTTATGTAAATAACTGGCAGTATGCCATGCATCATCAGTAGTCTGTACTGTTTTTGGGGAGTTCAGCACTATGTTAGGGGACAGTGTCTGAGTTTTGCTTGACATTGTCGTGATCGGTAAAAAACAGCCACGGCCCATTCCCATAAAAATTCTGTCAGCTCCTGGGTCGCACTTGATTGGTTCCAGAGCATTTTGCAATTTTTGGCTTGCATGTGAACTCAGAACATGTTAGATGTCCAAAGTGGCAGTGTGGTTTCCTTAAAACATGTTCTGTAAATGCAAAACACTCCCGGTTCACTTTATTTTCACTGTCGAATAATTTTGAAATTTGTTTGGCAGTCACAGTTTGCTATACAAAATTAATCTCATGCAGCTATGCTGGGACAGTTTGCGGATTGAAAAAGTTTCTGCCAATAACAATAGATAGCACAGTGAATGTATACAATAGTTTGGGCAGAGTTTATATGGTTGACGCTACATTTTATTAAAAAATTAAAATGGCTATTGACATTTCAACTTAAATAAGATTTTCCCGTGACAGACTCGTAATTACAACTGGGGGAAGTAGAAAATCTCCAATAGTCAAGTCAAGTCACCTTCATTTATACAGTGCTTTTTACAATACAGATTTTTTTCAAAGCAGCTTTACTGTGATAATAGGAAATTAATGGAACATAGATTGTTTTGGCTGTACAGCAACTGTAGAAGAAAGTCATTGTCCAGTTTAAGTAAGTTTTTGATTGATTAATTTCCATTGTATAAATCATTAGTTATTAACTTAGCTTACACGTTTTCAACTTTTAATGCGTTCTGTCCGTTCATTTACATGACAAAGTTTGTTGGCCTGAGAACGCAAACTTTGAAATCGTCTTTTAAAAATAACTTTGAAACAAGTTTTGAAAACGATGCCGTTATCATCTCCGTGTAAACTTCAAGAACGTGAATCTGTGAAAACGGTGAGGGCATGCACATGCGTATGACGTGTTCAGTCTGGTAGGCGCGTTTGAATTGTCTTTTTTTACAAAGTGACATCACCAAATTACAAGTTCCTGCGGATCCATGTGAACGGGAATCATTTTGATAATGTTTTTATCTGTACAGAGGGAAAGGGGAGGGGCAGGACGAGAAGGCCTTCAAAGGGGAGAGTTTGCTGACACTTCAGGGTTGTGTTGTGGTCCTGTCTAGGCGCTGGTCCTTCATTAGATCTGGATACGGCTGACTACAGTAAACCTCGGGATAAACAGTGAGATTCATATTAGCATATAGATGCCATTCTTCTTATGATGTAATGAGTACATCAGGTGTTATAGGTGTTCCCGGTTCCGGCTGACCTAATTAATGTAGCCTAACAATCATTTAAAATTAATTTAATTAAAGAAATTGATAATGTGTTACGTGTATGCCAGATTAAAGAGATGTGTTTTTAGTCTAGATTTAAACTGACAGACTGTGTCTGCTTCCCAAACAATGCTAGGAAGAATGTTCTAAGAAGTTTAAGTGCTAAATTGGAAAAGGATCTACCGCCAGCAGTTGATTTTGATATTCTAGTTATTATCAACTGGCCAGAATTTTGAGATTGCAATAGACGCGAAGGACTATAATGCGTTAAGAGCTCGCTCAAGTACTGGGGAGCTAAGCCATTAGTGCTTTGTAAATAGCACATGGAGACCGTAATAGACCCAGCACGTTGACTATTGGTAGAACTCGACCCCTTGTAATCTGTAATAAGTGCCCTTAAAGAATGCTTGGGCTCCACTAGGACCCTGCCTTTGTGATTTAAAAGTCATAGAATCTTATGAACAGCCAATATTCATAATATTTATTTGACTTTCAAATTCCAATACAACCCCAAAATAAGCATTCAGAAAATCATAGCTTTTCTTTCGTTCTTGGTCAGTCTAATTTTTTACACTCTTTTGAGGGAATGCTGATAAGCATGCATTTGAATAATCAGTGATAATAGATGGTTCTCTGATTTCATGCCCATTTAAAATGAGTTGAAATTAATGCAGCATTAAAGTAACCTGCTAGAGGAGAGAAGAATTGTGTGAGTTTTGTTTGTGCGTTTTAAAAGGACATGAAGTCATTGCTGTTACCCTCCCAAAGCCTTGTGAGAAGGCCAGGACTGGGGTGAGGAAACGTTGCCAGGCCGTCCCCTTTGAAAGATCTTTAATTAATAGGCTCATTACCTTTCAATCTAGCCTTGCTTTCCCTCAGCAGGAGCTAAAAGAGACTTGCCTGCATAAAGAATACAGCCCCTGGACTGTTAGCAATGGTTCACTGATGGTGCGCAATTGATGTTGCTGTAAGCAAGAGCACAAACAAAGAGAGAGGCTGCAGTGGTGCAGCGGGCCTCCTCCTGCTTGGGCCAATCCCAAGAAGCCACTGAAAGACCATTATCTCTTCATCTTCATGGCGCAGGCGATGTCAAGCCCTGTTGATGAGATGCAAGTCTATCAGCATTCAGGACACAAGGGAAATTATACCACCCAGATGATGCTTAAAGACAAGGACCTGAAAATTGTGTTTGTGTGTGTGGAGAGGCTCCTCTTGCAAACATGATTAAAGGCTTATTTTTTATCCTAAAGATCTCTGAGGATAAGCTTCATTACTAGCCAGATTGTTTGCGGTTATTTATGAAGGAGTACCTGTTTTCTTCAATTTATCATTTTATGCTTTTAAAGTTTGATTAGTCTTCTCTATGTGATTGTCCTGTTTTAATCAGTGCAAAACCATGTTGACCTTGTCTACAAGCAGATTAATCTGTCCGGAAAAAATTGAGGTACAATGTAAAGACTGGGAAGAGCACAATGTTTAAACTACGGCCTACACAGTGGTGAAACAGATAATGTTGTTCAAAAAAGTGTTCATTTATGTGTACAATTGATCAAATATAATTGTCATGATTGCTCTGTGTCTGTTTAAGGGCTCATATTTTGTTATGCTTTTGCCTTGATGTTTCTGGTTTAATTTCCTGTGTATTAGTTCTTTTTTTCAATTGCTGTCTTGTTAGTTCCCTTTCGAGGGAACTCGGACTGCGTCGAAAAACACTTTGGGGGGAACGCCCCTCAGCGTAGCGTCTCTGAAGCATGAATGAAACTAAGCCAATCTCTGATTGGTGTTGCGTCATGACGTAATGAGTGACGGCATACAAGCGGAAGCTATAAAGGACGCCGGCACACATGAGATGTCAGCTTTCTGTTCTTCAGCAAGCGCTCTCTGTTTGACTTGTCTGTCTTATTTGGTGTTGTCTGTCACAAGCATTTTAAATATATATATATATATATATTATGGCGAGCCAAGCGAGTTTCACGCGGTGTGTGCATCCCTGCCTTGTTATATCACGGGTGGGGACACACATCGTTTGTGCACACATTGTTTGGGAGTGCAGCACGCGCGGGCAGCTCTCGAGGGGGCTGCTTGCGAGGATTGTGAAAAACTTCCAATCCGTGTGCTGCGCTCCCGCATGGCCATTTTTAACGAGGATGGTTGCTGAGGCAGCGCGGCAGTGCTCTTCATGGGGCTCGCAAATGGATCTGACAGGGGATCTCGAGACTGCCGAGGCACATTCTCGGGGTTTCCTCTGTCAGTTCTGATGTTCTCCCACCTCGCACGGAAGCCCGCCCAGCGGCTTCTTCCGCGCGAGTGGAGGACCCGATGTTTGAGCTGTCTGCTTCCGAGGAAGAGTTGTGTAAATCGTGGAATAAACTACATTCCTCGCGCGTGTCCAACCCCCCTGTCCTTAATTATAGTAATATTTTGGGGGCGCGAGAGAAAGGTTATGGGACAATGTCAAAGGTGGAACAACCATTAGCCACCTATTTATCACCTGAATTGGCATCGTCCCTAAAAGCCCCGGTGCTGCCCACTAAGCCGTGTAGGGATACATCTTCCTTAGTGGGCAGGGCTTATATGGCTGCGGGTCGGGCTGGTGCTTGTTTACACACTATGGCAGTGTTACAAGCTTACCAGGCCGACCTTCTTAAGGATATTGATGAGGGCGAGGGACCAACTCCAGAAGATGTAGCGGAGTTGAGGAAGGCTGCAGATTTATCTCTCCGAGTCACCAAGGAGACGGCCCGTGCCATCGGCCGCTCCATGGCAGCTATGGTGGTCTCGGAGAGACATTTATGGTTAAATCTGTCGGGGATCAAGGAAAAGGACAGGGCTTTTCTCCTTGATGCCCCGATTTCACCTTCTGGCCTGTTCGGCGACGCCGTAAATACAGTCGTTGACAGGTTTCAGGAGGTGAAAAAGCAATCTGCAGCCTTCAAGCAGTACCTCCCTCTCCACTCCAAATCCAAGAAGCCTGCCCCCAGTGGGCAGCCGCAGCCAGCTACCAGCTCTAGAGAGGGTCCGTCGCGACGGGATCAGTCTACTGCTGGTAGCCCCGTTGTTGCCGGCCCGAGTATGGTTCTCAGACATTGTATCGCTCCTAGACGGCCCTCCATGGGAGATTCCCCTCAGGAGGGACACAGGCAGAGGGCTCAATATTTCACCCTCAGTGAAAATATGGAAGCTGTGGGTCTGGCCCCTGAGGGGGTACAGTACCTAGAGGCCGGCCTATCAGCTGGAGTAGTGGAGACCATACTCAGCTCTAGAGCTCCCTCCACAAGGAAATTGTACGGCTCAAAGTGGAATGTCTTTACCAATTGGTGTAGAGGGCGTGAGGTGGATCCAGTTAACTGCCCAGTGGCTTCAGTTCTGGAGTTCCTCCAAGATCGCTTTTCAGCTGGTCTTACCCCGTCCACACTCAAGGTGTACGTGGCTGACATTGCGGCTTTCCACGCTCCTCTGGGTGATGGGCCTCTGGGGAGACAGCAGTTGGTCATACGTTTCCTCCGTGGGGCTTGGAGGATGAGACCTGCGGCTCGTTCCAGGGTTCCCACATGGGACCTGGCAGTGGTTCTCGAAGGGCTGGCCGAGGCCCCCTTCGAACCATTGGAGTCGGCTGAGGCCAAGAACCTTTCCCTGAAGGTGGTTTTTCTGTTGGCCATTACTTCTCTGAGGAGGCTAGGAGATTTCCAGGCACTCTCTATATCTAACGGGTGCCTGGAGTTTGCTCCAGGCGACATTAAAGCCATCCTACATCCTAGGCCGGGCTATTTGCCTAAGGTCCATCTAATTCGGCACGGCCTACGGTTCTGCAGGCTTTTCATTCTCCACCTCACGTGACGGCGGATGAGGAGAGACTTCATCTGCTCTGCCCTGTCAGAGCTCTAAAAATTTACATTCAGAGGTCCTCTTCATTGCGGAAGTCAGATCAGTTGCTGGTGTGTTTTGGGTCGCCCAAGAAGGGTCTTCCCGCCTCCAAACTGACTATCAGCAACTGGATAGTTCATGCTATTTCCTTGGCCTACTAGGTGCGCAATCTGCCTTCACCTTTGGCCATGAGGGCTCATTCAACCAGAGGCATGGCGTCCTCTAGAGCCCTCCTCTCGGGGGCCCCAATCCAAGAGGTCTGCGATGCAGCAGGATGGGCCACCCCCCACACCTTTATTAGGTTTTACAGTCTGGACATCCCGTCTACGCCTGGCACTCTCGTGCTCTCGTCTTAAGTGTGCCTGTGAGCAGCTTCACACTAGGACAGGCAGGGCGCGTTGTGGCATAGTGGGTACTCGTTCCCCCAAAGTGTCATTCGACGCAGTCCGAGTTCCCTCGAAAGGGAACGTCCTCGGGTTACGACTGTAACCCTTGTTCCCTGAGAAAGGGAACGAGGACTGCGACCTTTCGCCACGCCTTCCCCTGCCTGGGAGCGACTTGCTTCATCACAGAAGCTGACATCTCATGTGGGCCGGTGTTCTTTATAGCTTCCGCTTGTATGCTGTCACTCATTACGTCATGAAGCAACACCAATCAGAGATTGGCTTAGTTTCATTCATGCTTCAGAGACGCTACGCTGAGGGGCGTTCCCCCCAAAGTGTCATTCGGCGCAGTCCTCGTTCCCTTTCTCAGGGAACAAGGGTTACAGTCGTAACCCGAGGAAGTTTTCATAGGATGCATCCGGAATTGCATACCTTCTTGAGTAGGTACTTATTTTGAATAAGTAATTACTTCACGACTTCTAAAAAAGTATGTTAATAGTATGAGTATGTGTAGTATGAATCTAATCCGGACATACTACATTTGGCATGTTGTCATTATCATGTGACCTACCAGAGTCAGTTGCGTTGCTAAAGGCGCACACCCCTGTGGTGAAAATCACGTTTTTAATGTTGTTTCTATGTCTATGTGGTGTTTTTAATATGCTTTATGACAAATCATGAGTATTTTCTCAAACTGAGTATTTTCTCCTTAAAACTGCAGTGAACAAATGACAGTCTCAAAAATGCGATTTGAAATCTCTGGTGTTCCTACATCACATACTACCTTGTAACTAATCATGTCAACGTGCGATCATCAACGAGTGGTGTGAGTGAGTGGAGGTGGGGCTAATTGGCAAATTTATAGAACTGTGTATACTAAATGAGGCAACGGAGTAGAGTTACTGTCAAGCTATTTTAAGGCACAAAGACATTTTTTTCAAGGGATTTTTTGGTGATATGATGTAATTTTGGTGATCAAAGATTATAAATCATAAAAGTGTTTTATTTTGTTTAAAAATCTTAAAAATGTATGAGGTGGCAATGTGGTCCTTTTATCCCACATATGGGGTAAAAGGCTCACCAGCATGGGGCAAAAGGCACAAAGTATTTAAACAAATACTTTAGCTAAAATAATATGTTTTTAATATTGTCTAAGTTAATAATTGTTCAAAACAATCACTTCACCAAAATAAACGGAAAATAGTACAAACTTTGCTAAATAAAATAAATCATGTTTGTTATATAAATATACTGTCATTAAAATGTTAATATAAATATATGTTTTAAAAATACAGAAAAAAATATTTAAAAAAGTAAAGATTCTGAAATCATTAAAGGAGATCTCATAATTAATATACATTTACAGTATAGTAACAATAAATCATATGTTATTATATCATATGATTAATATCATATTTTAAAATATGATGGTTCAGTGTTTACCACAGGTTTTTGTGAAAGTGTGGTGTGTGTGGTCCTTGGTTCCTGTAGGGTGGTCCGGGGACATGCTCCCCCTGAAGAAAATATTGTACATTTTAAAGTTAAATTCATAACTCACTTTGAGAGTTCAAAATTAAGAGCTCCAGTCAATATTCAGTGTGCAAATTGAACAAAGAAAAAGTCAGTGCATTGACTTATACCTGAACTTTAAAGGGGACTCAAACTTCTTTTTAGTTGTGAATGTGATATAGTGTCTCATTCTACATTACACTACATACTACTACTACTTCTAATAATAATACTCATATGACAGTAATAGCATATATTGTAAAACATATGCACTGAAAAATAAATGGAACTTTCCTAATTGGTTTTGTCCTGATTTCTATACATGCAAGAAATAAACTGCAGTCGAGCTTTTATTTTTTTGGAAAACAGGTTTACAAACGCGTCCCATTACCAATCTAGTGAAATGCTGTAATCGTCAAATATGCAAATGTGACAATAATGCGTAACTATGTTTACATTTACATTTAGCAGACGCTTTTATCCAAAGCGACTTACATCTGAGGACTAAAGCAAGCGAGTCATCGTGAAGAGGGAAGAACGACGCAAGAAGGGCTCAAAATACAAAGTTCAGGCATTGCTCAGAGTAGCAAAAGCCAGACAAGGGAAGATTTAAAAGGGAAGGAAAGATTTAAAAGAGAATATTTAAAAAAAAAAAAAATTTATGTCAAGTACTCACGGAAGAGATGAGTTTTCAGTTGTCTTTTGAATGCTTTCAGGGATTCTACATTACGGACGAGGGTGGGGAGATCATTCCACCAGCATGGAACCGTGAATGAGAATGTTCTGGAGAGTGATTTAGTGCCTCGCTGTGATGGCACCACGAGCCGTCGCTCCTTGGCCGATCGTAGGCTTCTGGTAGGGACGTAGACTTGTAGTAGGGAGTGAAAGTAGGACGGAGCTGAGTCTGTGGTAGATCTGTAAGCAAGCGTCAGCGGACCACCACAGATTAATCAATCTATGGGAAACACTGTGGTTTCATTATAAATAAATAAGGTAAATAAACATCCAACTTAATATATGACATTTCCCATCTGAATACTAAATCTAAAGTCAGCCAGGTATTTATCATCACGTTAATTATTGTGCTTTTCGCACCAATAGCTGGTGCGCTTTCTATCTCAAATACCCTACTTTTACATATTCTTCCGTTATTGAAAAACGTCTCAGGTTACGACTAACCATAGTTTCCTGAGAAAGGGAACGAAACGATGCGTCGATGCCGCTTTGGGAACGCTTCCAGTGTGAATGGGTCTGAAGCATCTGTGTCAACTAGTCCAATGGAAGGAATAAAGGTCACGGGCGGGTGACGTCATGACCAGGGAAGTGAAAATGCAACAAAATGTACAACCCACCAGGGCGTGGAAAGCCGCAATGGCCGCCACATATACCTTAAGCGTGGAAGGACATAGACCTGATACAAAGCGTTCTTGCAGAAACTCGAATACTGTGTTCACTGAACAGTAAACTGGATCCCACTGACGCTGGTAACACCAAGAAGAGAAAAACTCTCCAAATAGTGAATATAGTTTCCTTGTAGCTTGAGCTATAGAGCTTAGAATGGTCTCAACAACCTCAGTTGAGAGACCACTCTATGGGTTGGGCCCCCTCAGAGGCCAAACCCACAGCATCCAAATCCCCTGCCAGGGGTGCAATATTGCATCCCCTGCCTGAGATGGAAGGTCTCTCCTGATCAGGATCTCCAAGGGAGGGCCGTTGAGGAGAAGAATTAGGTCCACAAACCAAATTCGGCTCGGCCAAGGTGGTGCTATTAGGCTTATTCCATCCTGGCGGATACACTCCAGAACTCCTGGGAGCAGAGCAACTGGGTGAAATACATACAGACGAAGCCTAGGCCACATCTGCACCATAGCATCCAGCCCCGAGGGGGCTGGTTGAGTGAGGGAGAACCAGAGTGGACAGTGCGTCGTATGATGAGACGTGAACAGATCCACTTCTGCCTGGCCGTAAAACTCCCATATTTGCTCCACCGCCTCGGGGATGGAGTCTCCAGTCCCCTGGCCTCAGCCCTTGCCTCGACAGGGTGTCTGCTCCAATATTCTGGCCCCCTGGTATATACACTGCCCTCAGAGAGCATATTTTCCTGAGGGACCAAAAATAGGAGGCCACCAACTGTTATTGTCTGTGGGACAATAACCAGAGTTACCTCCATATAACCAAGGCACGGAGATTCTGCTGCGTGATCTTGATCGTACGGAGTGGGTTTCCCCTCGGGGAGAACCCTCTGGTCCTGAGCCACCACTGTACAGGTCTCACATAGAGCAGGTCAAAGAGAATCACATTGGACGCTGCTGTCCTGAGGCCTAACAGTCACTGTTCCAGAGCAACAAATGATGGCCCCTCAGGTCTGGGAGGAGATGTCTCAACGCACTGAAGACAACCATCATCTCTAGGCAATTCATGTGCCAAGAGAGATGATAACTCCTCCACAAGCCCTGAGCTGAGCGGCCTTCCAATACCGCTCCCCAGCTGGTGAGAGAAGCATCTGTCGAGATAGCAACTCGATGGCAAGAGCTCCCAACACCGGAGCCTGGGAAAAGAACCAGTGTTTCCTCCATATTAGCAAGGCGTGGGGATACTGCCGCGTGATCTTTATCATACAGAGCGGGTTTCCCCTCGGGGAGAACCCTCTGATCCTGAGCCACCACTGCAAAGGTCTCACGTACAGCAGGCCAAATGGTATCACAATGGACGCTGCTGCCCTGAGGCCTAACAGTCTCTCAAACTGTTTCACAGTGTGTGACTGGCCTAGCTTTAGCTCTTTTGTGGCAGTAAGGATAACAGCTACACAAGCGGGCGACATAATGGCTTGCATCATGACTGAGTCCCAGACCACTCCAAGAAAAGTGGTCCTCTTTACTGGAGAAAGCACACTCTTCTTGGCATTGAGCTTCAACCCCAACCTTCGCATATAAGCGAGGATGACATCTCGATGCCGAACCGCTAACTGTTCTGATTCCGCTAGAATCAGCCAATCGTCTATGCAATTTAGAATGTGTATGCACTGCAGCCTGGCAGGGCCAGAGCTTTGAGTCACGATCTGTTTGAGTGTCAGCATCTTGGAATTGAGTTCTAGCACCAAACACCCAAACAGACAAAGATCTAGTATGTGACGCAGTTCTCCATCTTTTTTTGGAACAATGAGATAACGACTGTAAAGACCCGACGCAATGTCGGGTGAGTACACCTGCTCTATAGCTTTCTTTGCTAACAGGGCCTTTACCTCTTGCTCCATTATCAGAGCCTGCTTGGGATGCACTTACGTGAGCAACACCCCATTGTAGCCTGGAGGACAAGAACCAAATTGGAATCTGCCTCTTACTACTAACTGCAGGATCCATAGAGATGTATATGGCAGTAGCTTCCGCGCTGCTGAAAAATCTACCAATGGAAACCAGCCCCTCGAGGCTGGTCTCTGGTGTAGTTGAGACAGCCAGCTCGGGGACCCTGAAACATACTGGCAGGAACTATCCGAACTGACTGTTTTCAAACCCCTCTCAGAGGGCGCGAGTCTGACACAATGTCGAGTTGACGCTACGCCAGAAGCTCGCTGAAGACTGCTGCGCCCCGAAGCACCAAGGGTGGCGGGGTTGTCAGAACTGTTCCCTGAGGGCACCGAGATGGAACGGGCACCGTATAATGAGGTGTACACCGTTCCACCCCGGTTGGGGCTGCCCTCACCGGTCTGTTTTCTTTAATGGTTTAGTGAGAGAATCCGAGGCCTTCAGGGACGATACTGAACCAGGAGACAGATACCTTGCAAGCGTCTGTTATACCCGGGGTATTGCCCCATAGCCATACTCTCGTAACCCCCTAATATCTGAATATACATGAACTTGGGCACTGAAAGACAAGATGAGTAAGGCTTTTTCCATGATCTAGACAGCTCTCTATGCAAATCAGGAAACAATGGAAGGCCCCGTGATGGAGGTGAAAAAATAGAGGGAAGGAAGCTTGTTTCATTTATTTTTATTTTTATGACGAGCCACCTTATTTCAGCTGGCCATTAAATATTTAATTTATCTACAGCCTAGTAATCACCCCCACCAGCTTTTTTATATATTTTATATATTTATATACAGGTCCTTCTCAAAAAATAGCATATTGTGATAAAGTTCATTATTTTCCATAATGTAATGATAAAATTAAACTTTCATATATTTTAGATTCATTGCACACCAACTGATATATGTGACCAGTCACGGAAACTAGGGACACAAGTCGGTTCTGGGGCATTTTGAGTTATTCATAGATTCTGAGAGTGTAATATCCAAGCTTTCCAACGATGTGTAACATGTGGAAATCTGATAATATTTGGAGAAGTTGTGGCCATTTTAAAGTAGGCACTTAAAAAAGCTCAAAGAGGAGAAAACGAGCTAAAGATTGTGCAGTTCTCACCTGTCTCTGCTGCTGGGGGTGACAATAGGGCTCATTTACATCTCATTTAGATAAGCCATACCCCCTGTAAAGCTCCTCCATGTGCTTTACAGCTTTTTTTACACTTCGAATGAGTGCACTTCTGCCGCACTAGGCGAAAAACAATTGTGCTGCCCCTCTATTTGCAACGTACCAGCAACAACACACAAAGACCAATAATGCCATATAGCCTGCATATAACGCGAAACCAGCAACAACACATAAAGACCAATATGCCATATACATATAACGCAAAACCAGCAACAACACACAAAGACCAATATGCCATATAGCCTGCATATAACGCAAAACCAGCAACAACACACAAAATGGTAAATGGACTGCATTTATATAGCGCTTTCACAGACCGAATGGCCACCAAAGCGCTTTACATAGTTGCCTCACATTCACCCATTCATACACACATTCATACACCGACGGCGGTGTCAGCCATGCAAGGCGCCACCCAGCTCGTCGGGAGCAGTTGGGGTTAGGTGTCTTGCTCATGGACACCTCGACACTTGGTCAGGTGGAACCGGGGATTGAACCACCAACCTTTCAGTTTGTAGATAACCTACATGAACCACTGAGCCACTGCCGCCCCTAAGCACTGAGCCACAAAGGCCAATATGCCATATACATACAGTATAACGCAAAACCAGCAACAACACACAAAGACCAATATGCCATATACATATAACGCAAAACCAACAACAACAAACAAAGACCAATAAGCCATAGGCCTACATATAGCGCAAATAGTACGCAACGCTCGTGTGCCCAAAATGTCAACAATATTAAAGTTTATGTAGGAGGCAAATGCCTGCTGGCATTTTTCTTTAAGCAGTCATTTCTGCAATTTTCCAAATAATCACATTTCACCTCCTCAAATTACTGTTGCAAATCTCTTTACACCACTTTCTTATGTGCGTATACACACACAAATGAAATGTCCGCAAGCACATTATATCATCAGCAGGTTCAGCATCTTAAATAACGACTAAAGAGCAAATGAAGCTTAACTTACATTTCAGAAACACGCACGGCAGGCCTTCATCGCAGCAGCAAAGGTCTTAACTGCATCCTCTATTTCGATTCTCCGTCACATATGAAACAGCCAGCCACCGCTGTCAGCGAGCTGAGCCGCCGTATTGAAGCACTGAGGGCGAGCGCGCTGCGCCCATACCTCCGGTTCAGTTTCCCGAGCCCACGAAGTGCGGCGAAAACATTTTCGGTGTAACTGCCAGACGGTTCATCTCGTCTGTGACAATCTTTGCGGCATCCATCTTCATTGAATTTTGATATCAGAGAGAGCTGGCCAGAGCACAGCATAATAAGTAGCCATGTGGTTGACTTGGAGGGCGGGGGCAAAAGCGCCGGGTTATTCAGTATGGAAATACACACAGACAATGACACGCCACGCCCCTACTGCATGCTAGAATCTCCGAAAACAAGCCGATTTCAACCTCAAAATGTAAGCTTTTAAATATACCAATACTGCTATCTCAAACATGGAGAGGCTTCTTCGTGATTTCAATTAACAGATTCTCCAAAAAATTGAAAATCACCAATTTTGAAAAAAAACTCTTCTTTCTCATTTTGCTCGAAAGTTGTGCTGCCGACTTGTGTCCCTGGTTTCTGTGACGGGTCACATATTTCAGGTATTTTATTGTTTTAATACTGATGATTTTGGCATACAGCTCATGAAAACCCAAAATTCCTATCTCAAAAAATTTGCATATCATGAAAAGGGTCTCTAAACGAGATATTAACCTAATCATCTGAATCAACTAATTAAATCTAAACACCTGCAAAAGATTCCTGAGGCTTTTAAAAACTCCCAGCCGGTTTCATTACTCAAAACCGCAATCATGGGTAAGACTGCCGACCTGACTGCTGTCCAGAAGGCCATCATTGACACCCTTAAGCAAGAGGGTAAGACACAGAAAGAAATTTCTGAACAAATAGGCTGTTCCCAGAGTGCTGTATCAAGGCACCTCAATGGGAAGTCTGTGGGAAGGAAAAAGTGTGGCAAAAAACGCTGCACAGCGAGAAGAGGTGACCGGACCCTGAGGAAGATTGTGGAGAAGGACCGATTCCAGACCTTGGGGGACCTGCGGAAGCAGTGGACTGAGTCTGGAGTAGAAACATCCAGAGTCACAGTGCACAGGCGTGTGCAGGAAATGGGCTACAGGTGCCGCATTCCCCAGGTCAAGCCACTTTTGAACCAGAAACAGCGGCAGAAGCGCCTGACCTGGGCTACAGAGAAGCAGCACTGGACTGTTGCTCAGTGGTCCAAAGTACTTTTTTTGGATGAAAGCAAATTTTGCATGTCATTCGGAAAACAAGGTGCCAGAGTCTGGAGGAAGACTGGGGAGAAGGAAATGCCAAAATGCCTGAAGTCCAGTGTCAAGTACCCACAGTCAGTGATGGTCTGGGGTGCCATGTCAGCTGCTGGTGTTGGTCCACTGTGTTTTATCAAGGGCAGGGTCAATGCAGCTAGCTATCAGGAGATTTTGGAGCACTTCATGCTTCCATCTGCTGAAAAGCTTTATGGAGTTGAAGATTTCATTTTTCAGCACGACCTGGCACCTGCTCACAGTGCCAAAACCACTGGTAAATGGTTTACTGACCATGGTATTACTGTGCTCAATTGGCCTGCCAACTCTCCTGACCTGAACCCCATAGAGAATCTGTGGGATATTGTGAAGAGAAAGTTGAGAGACACAAGACCCAACATTCTGGATGAGCTTAAGGCCGCTATCGAAGCATCCTGGGCCTCCATAACACCTCAGCAGTGCCACAGGCTGATTGCCTCCATGCCACGCCGCATTGAAGCAGTCATTTCTGCAAAAGGATTCCCGACCAAGTATTGAGTGCATAACTGAACATAATTATTTGAAGGTATACTTTTTTTGTATTAAAACCACTTCTTTTATTGGTCGGATGAAATATGCTAATTTTTTGAGATAGGAATTTTGGGTTTTCATGAGCTGTATGCCAAAATCATCAGTATTAAAACAATAAAAGACCTGAAATATTTCAGTTGGTGTGCAATGAATCTAAAATATATGAAAGTTAAATTTTTATCATTACATTATGGAAAATAATGAACTTTATCACAATATGCTAATTTTTTGAGAAGGACCTGTGTGTATATATATATATATATATATAGATGTGTATATATATATATATATATATATATGTATATGTATATATTTTTCATACGCTGGTGAAAGAGATGGCGAATCCACTTCCCCATGATTGTGTCACTTTCAATGCCCAGCACATCTACCTCCTCGGAGGTAGAGCACTGAAGCATTGATCTCTCTCCCCGGGTGGAAGAGACCGCAGCACGGGCTTCCGATACCGGTGAGAGAGCAATGGATCCCTCGGGAAAGGGATGAGATAAGATCCGTGGACGCGTCTCCAACCCGGTAAAGAGATCCATTTGCGATCCACAGGAATGCATTCTCCCCAATGCCTCGGCAGACACGGGTCCTGCACCCTGAGAATTGCGAGCCTGGCCACTTTCCTCGAAAAGTGACAGGCGTAAGCAGAGCATGCGAAGCGAAAGCTTCTCACAATGTCGGCAATCAGCCCCGCCTGCTCCACTCCCAAACACATCACACAAAGCTCGTGTGTGTCCCCACTCGTTAAATAACGCGAGCAGGGAGAACACAGAGTTTGTGCAATTGTTTCGCCACAGTGTTTAGATATATACAGTATATCAGACAGACAACAGTAAATGTAACAGACAGTTTGACACAGATCGCTTGCTGAGGCAACAGAAGCTAATGCCGGTTGCACCGGATGTGCTCTTATCATTTCCTGGTCATGATGTCACCCGCCCATGACGTTCATTCCTTTCATTGGACTAGTTGACATAGATGCTTCAGACGCATTCACGCTGGAAGCGTTCCCAAAGCGTCATCGACGCATCGCGAGTTCCCTCGAAAGGGAACTGGTTCTTTAAATGGCTTGATCAAAACTGAAAATCATCAAAAAGATCCTTGTCTCAAAATATATTCAATAATTTTAGCAATTCTCATTTGCTACTTAATCTACAACATTTTAAAAAACATCAAATATTAAATCACATCAGCACAGAGTCAACTTTGCGCTGCTGCCCTTGATCGAGTCATGGATCAGCCAAATTTCCACATGCATCTTGAAGAGCGGATGTTTTGGAAAGTGCTTTGGCAAGTTTTTGTGCCATCTAGCGGTATAGGGTAAAATAAAATCAAAGACGCCTTTTACCCCAGTGCGCCTTTAGCCCTGTTGTACCTTAAATCCCACTATGTTTTTATATGTTATCCCACAAATTATTTTATTTTATAATTTCAACCAAATAATTTAACATTTTAATATATATAAAAATGCCACAAAGCTTCTGTGAAGATTTTTATAATGATGATGCAAAATGATGAATAATATAAACATAATTTGAATTCATTTATTTAATTCTGATTAAAACTGATTCATTAAATGTTAATCAAACTTATCTACTGTAACACTTTTTTAAGGTTTCAATTAGGTAAAGCATTTGTTTCATGCGTCTTACATTCACGAAACACTAAAGAAGGATTACGAATAAACTGACAAACTAATGACACTTAAGGAAAATTAAGTAAACTATGATTTTAGGACACTTAAGTACACTAAAACCACCCCAATATTCACAATGTGAATAATTTTAGCAAAAATATGATTAATCTATACATATTGGCTAGGCTTATGTTAAAGCTTCCATTCATAAAGGAATTGTTCCCATGGTTGTTAAATGGTTAAATACTAGCAGATGTCGATAAGTACTCTTAATGATTTTTAAACAAACCTAAGATTGACCCTAAAACCACCCACTTTCTAACTGTCTTCCCGATGGATTCAGAAAGCAAGGGAACTAATTGTCTGGGCTTGTTCAGACCACCCCCACATCAATAAAGACAGAGAGCCTGCGAATCCTGAGGGACCATTGGCCAATGCATTGGCTGATGGATTGTTGAGCTTTCTCATCAGACATTTTTATTGGTGCGTCTTTTACTGAAAAGGACACAATCATCTTTGAGCAGGGCTCTGACAGACATTGTCCACATTCAGACTGCATTGTGCTTGTTCGTGCGTGAACGTATCCAACACGACTCACTTTGAAGAGTCAACAAAGATTGCGTTTTGCATCGGAGGCATCTAACCTCTACTTGCCTACGTTGCTGTTGGTTTGAAATGAATCCTCAAAGTGAAAATTGAAGTAATATTTGCCACTATTCAGAAATTTAAATGAAAATGCTTAGGGGATTCGTAACCATTAGCAAGAGAATGTAATGCAATTCAGATGAGTGCACTTGAGTCTGTTGGTGTGGAAGGTGAACAGTAGACAAAGTCTGTGCTTGAATACAGCAGTGTAATCACTCTCTGAAACTAATTAGAATTTTACTGTAAATGAGTGGACAGCTCTTGGAGTGCCAGATCCAGTTGAATAGCTGAATGGGATAATTAGCTTTGCACAGTGAGAAAATGAATTTTGTCTTAGATACTTCAGTGGTGCTATGGATGTGCTAACCTAAAGAAATAGAATCACAAGCAGATTATTTTGTATTTATAGGGATCAACCATCTATACACAAGAAAAGAGTTTGATGTGAACATGTTGATAGTTCCAATGTGTTAAGTTTCTCAGGCGAGTAAAACAACGCTCTTGTCTTTGTTGTTGTATTGTGTGCATCTGTAAAGCCAAAGTATAGAGTATATTGGAAGGTAAGGTAGTTTACTGAGGTTAACACAATATGTAAAATATGTTTAGGATCATGAGCAATTATTTTGCACCTTGTCTGTCTCTACATTGATAAGTGTTTTTAATAGCAATTACACTATAAAAAGGGAATTTTATAGAATGAAGCGATCAGATCAGTGAAGCTCAAACAGTCCAGAACAACAGTCTTCATTTGTCATATTTCAGGTTTCACCAACTGACATTTCAAAGAACATCTACAGTAGATGGTTGATCATCAAATCCCTTCAGTGAAAACTGACGTTTCTGAGAGACTATCTCCTCTTGTAATTATTAAGAGTTTACTGTTCCACACTCAAAGCTATTGTATAATTTCAGAAGTCTTGAATATAACAGTAGTAACATGGACCAAATTAATTGTTCATTTATAGTGCTTTTAATGATTTTGTAGCTTGCAAGACTTTCATTATATGAAAAGGAGTAACAAGATATTTACCTAATAATTCACCTTTTGTGTCCATGGAAGAAATAAAGACCTTTGGGTTTGGAACAACACAAGGGTGAGTAAATGATGACAGTATTTTAGTTTTTGAGTAAACCATCCCTTTTTATAACATGACTGAGTGGACTATGTAGTTCATTTATTGAATCATAAGAACTGCAAATATTATTTTTAAATAATATTATTCACACACGGAACATTTCTTATTCTTTGGAGGCATTTAGATGATATATGTATCATTGCAGTATCTATTGGCATTTAAATTTGTCTTTTTAGCTGAATGGAGGTAAATGAAATCTTTGCATCTGACATTTTGCACCTCGGGGGGAAATGCCTGTGGTATTTTGTGTTGTACCTTCTCAGCAGGTATGAAAATCATTCAGATGTTGAATATTTTGTAGAATATTTTAGTGAGGTGCTTCACTAATGGGGTTGTCAGTATAGTTCAAAATGGCTCTATTTGAATCAAATATTTTAGACATTGGTGATCTTTTATCACTCTGAGCACCTCGGTGTGGTACGGTTTCATTTCAACGACACATTTTTAAGTTTAAATTAAGGTTATGCACATTTCCTTTAAAGAAAAAGAACAAAAAAACATTGCAATGCATAGTTCAAAATACAGGGAAAACACCAGTGAAAAAATAAAACTATACAGAAAATTCCTTCATTAGCATATTGGGGGGGGGGGGGGGGGGGGGCTATAATATCACCTACTAATCCTACAAACTACCTACAAACTCATTATATTATGCACTTTATATAAACTTTAAAACAGCGAGAAACATATATGTTTATGAAAGATGTTTTATTTAAGATATTTTTTTTACAATTTACAGACACTCTCTCTGTTCTGTCTGTTTGGGGGGATGGACATTGTCAAGTTAGATCTTATTTATTGCATAATCATTTTGTGATGATGTTCTAGGGTTTGGAAGGAAGAAGACAAGGGTCGGCGTGACTGGGACTGGTACTTTATTAAAAAAAATAAACCAAACAAACAAAAGGCGCGGACAAAGCACATTCACCGTGGCACACACTACGGCACAAAACAGTCCAAATAATGAGATCTCAGCTTTCTCCCAGCTTTCTCGTAGCGTTCAGCTTTCTCTCCAGTCCCTTGTACGAGTCAAGTCCATCTCTCTCTTGTTCTCTCTCGTTCCAGCATGGCTTATAAACTGTCTCTCCACGCCAATTACTGAAATAAGACACAGGTGTTCGTCATTTGTACTTGACGTCATTGCGTACCGCTCAGCTTCTTTCTCTCTCTCTCGTTACAGATCGATCTGAACCACGCCCCCTCACCACATACTCAGGCCGGGGAACCTGTTGCCCCCCCCCCCCTCTCCTGGAGAGAAAGTCGGCCACAGCCATCTGTGCACCCGGCCTGTGGACCACCTGAAACTTAAAAGGCTGTAAAGCCAGATACCACCGGTTGATCTGCGCGATGATATCCTTCATGCGGTGGAGCCACTGCAGGCGAGCATGGTCTGAACAGAGGGTGAACTCCTGCCCCAAGAGATAATAGCAAAGGGTGAGAATGGCCCACCTGATGGCCAAACACTACTTTTCAATGGTGCTGTACTTAGTCTCTCTCTTCGAGAGCTTCCGACTAATGTACATTACCGGTCGTTCTTCACCCTCTATCTCCTGTGACAGAACCGCGCCCAGCCCTCTGTCCGACGCGTCAGTCTGTTACATAAAAGGGGACATAAAAGTTAGGAGCATGTAAGAGCGGCCCGCCACATAGAGCAGCATTTATCTGGGTGAAAGCCTGCTGGCACTGCTCCGTCCACTGGACCGTATCTGGTTCCTCGTTTTAGTTAAATCAGTCAGCGGGCTGGCGGGGTCCCGATAGTTAGGTAATAATAGGAAATTAAAGTGTAACAAATTGGTGTAACCCAAACGGCGTTGTGAAAGCTGTTTTTTCTTTGGATATGGGAGATAAGGGGATCTGTCCTTATATCCTTTAGTTAAATCCAGTGTCGAATAAAATCGAGCAGTACTCAGCCGTTCAAGCCATTCGTCAACCCACGGCATTGCATATGCGTCGAATCTTCTATTACTCCCATGTCTAGCATCGTCCTTAATTCGCTCTGAACTACCTTTTTTATGTTCAGGCAAGAAATATGGCCGGCTACGTACCACTACGCCCGGCTCAATCTCAATGTGGTGCTGAATAATGTCCGTTCGGCCTGGCAGGGACGAGAACACATCAGCAAATTCTGCTTGTAAATTGGCCTCGTCAGTGAGCTGGGAGGGTGAGAGGTGGTCTCCTCCTGGTGCCAGCGTGAGTGATTGAGCTTTTGTGTTCGCCTCTGGTCCGAGATCCTCCTCTCCACTCAACACCGTCACCAGCATCACTTTTGAGATTGAGATGGTAAATTTGATGTGCCCCATTCCTGTCTGTTTGAACTACCTCATAATTGAGACTCCCAACTCGCCGTGTGACCTCGAAGGGTCCTTGCCACTTGGCGAGTAATTTAGAGCTAGAAGTTGGGAGCAATACAAGTACTTTATCCCCCGGTGCAAATTCACGTAACCTAGTTCCCCTGTTGTACAGCCAACTTCGTTTGTCCTGAGCCTGTAACAAATTCTGCATAGAGAGCCGCCCCAAAGTTTGGAGTTTTGTTCAAAGGATCAGGACATACTGAATTTCATTCTTACTGTTCGAAGGTCCCTCCTCCCAAGTCTCTCTAAGGACATCCAACACGCCATGGGGTTGACGCCCAGAGAAGCTCAAAGCTCGTGGAGGCTTTGGGGAAAATTTGCGTACAGCGAAAAAGAGGGGTTCTAGCCATGTATCCTAATTTGTGGCGTTTTCCTGCACAAACTTCCGAATCATGTTTTTTAACGTGCGATTAAATCGTTCCACCAGACCGTCTGTTTGTGGGTGATAGACGCTGGTGCGGACAGATTTTAATGCCTAATAATTCATAAATTTCGCGAATTGTCCATGACATGAACGCTGAATCGCTTTTGGGATTCCCACCCGGGCGATTCATTGAAACAGCGTGCCTGCCACACTCTTTGCGGAAATATTCCGGAGCGGCACTGCCTCTGGGTATCGCATTGCATAATTCACCAGGACTAATGCAAAGGAGGAGTGGGTACAATGGTGCTTTTGGATTGGCCGGTGCGTTCACCAACTAACATTCACGACAAGACGCTCACCACCTGCGCACGTTCTCGTGAACGCCTGGCCAGAAAAATCGGGTCATTAGACGATTAAGTGTAGCTGCTTGTCCTAAATGCCCATCCATAGGATTACAATGAGCCACCTGGAAAAGCATTTCCCAACGGCTTTTTGGTAACTGAGTTGTATCTTGTTTTGACTGAGTGTCTTGGGTCACCCGTAAGGGTGTCACGATTTCGATTTTAAATCGAAATCGATCGAAATTAATTCATAAACTCAAAAATCGAAATAAAAAATGGAATCGTCGATACTGCCACGCCCCCATGTCGCGCCCGTGATGGAAAGTTCGGATCGTTTTACTGACTCTATTGTTCAATCTCGTTCATCAAAATTAACTAATCTTTTTTCTAGTCTTTTCAGGGGCTTTAAATGTTATACTTTTAACAGGCAAATTCCCCGAACACATCCAACGCAATCTTGATCATATTCTGAATTAAGAAATCATTATAATGCAGTCAAAAGTAATTTACAGGGAACATTAATACTTGACCTTCCGAGTCTTTTGTTCATTTGTCGCGTGACAGAGGCAATGAACGGATCGTTCATGAACGACTCATCACGGCGCGGGAAAAAAATACACGTGTTGAAAGGCTGTGAGTCCTCTAACTTGGATTCTATGCCCGAGCACGAACTTGGCCGATATTTCCCGTCACTATCCTCGGGCCGGGCTCTTGATCTATAGACGTGCACTCCCAACGCAATAGAGTGCGGCGCGGGACTAGATTTGATGGCCGAGTGCGAGCGCGGGCGGTAATGCACTCACTCTGTGTGTGCGGGAGAATAAAAAGATTTGCGGGACTCCCGCAAACTAGAAATATCTATGAATAAAACATATAAAAACTAATAAATTTTTTTCATCTGTTGCAGAAAAGCAACAAGAACAACTAAAACAAAATAGAAACGATTTACAGGCCAGAGTTTCTATTTATAACATGTTTGCAGCGTTGAGCGATTTAGCCAATCACAGACATATGTGTTGATTTCTTGAACGCAATGACCAATCAGAAGCATTTAAGATAGACTCTCCTTACCGCTCAAAATGGACTTTTTGTTCAGTGCTGAATTCTGTAAGCTTGCAAATCCTCTAATTATAACAAACAAAGTGTAGGCTATATATTATGAAATATTCATTGTGCAGTCAGCTTCACTGATAATAACAGAGATGTGTGAGATTGCGATGAACTGATGTCAGCTTTTTAGGAGTAACAGCAACCTGTGCTTAAAAAAAAAAATCGGGAATCGAATCTAACCGTGACCTTAGAATCGAAAATGTAATCGAATCAAGGATTTGGAGAATCGTGACACCCCTAGTTACCCGATACAACTTATCTTTTAAAATAGCAAAATATAGATATGAGAGCGGTCAACCTGGTTGGAGAAGCTGTCCGTCGATAGTACGGACCTGTTCAAAAGCATTTTTGAGCGTTTTATCCTGGGACTGTTCCAGGGGAAAATTATTGCGCTCTGTAAGGATCCTCCTTTCAAGAGCGCTCCGATCCCCTGGCTCAGCTCCCAGAGGTCCCGGCTCAGCTTCTCCCACCTGAGCAACCGCCCCCTTTCCCCATGCACTTTTTGTCCAAGAGACATCCGCACATAAATACCCCAGTATTATACTAAAACCTGGCCAATTTGTCCCCAAAATTAGCGGAAGTCGGAGGTGCGGACTAACTACCACCTCTACATTATTTTTTTGTCCCCAAAATTGAATAGTCACGACATTAACCCTCTGGGGTCTGAGGTGTTTTCTGGGTCCTGGAGGTGTTCTGACATGCTTTAACATTTGTGCTTATTTCTGTTACTTGTGACATTTTCATGGCTAAAGTCTTATTACATTGTATTCAGCACAAACTCTGCTACAGTAATATGTCAGCAGCATGTATGTAAAGGTTTGTAGTTTTAAGATAATAATGTTTATGCGTGGTTTGTGAAAAAACAAAAAAACAAATGTCACTGAAATAAGGTCATAAAACCCATAGTGATTATTTCTTCACAAGACCTTTGCAGATTGAATCACGTAGCCTAGAATATTTGCTCTAAAACTATGTGAAAATCATCCTGCATACTCATTTAGATAAGACAATATATTGATTTAAAATTTGTATGACGTGTTTTGTGTGAGAAAGCTTGATGCGAGGAGGCGTGAATCTCTCATTAATATAAATGCATTTTACACCCGAGAAAGACAAAGACCCTCCCCTAATGGCCATATTAGGTGCTATCAGGCCCGATCATTATGAGGAGCCTTGCACAAAGAATGAGGAGAAATAAAAAAAAAATGGCTTTTAGATTGTCTGGATTTATTTACAACACAACATAATCCAAAGATACACAACAAAGGACAAAAAGCACATTAGTAAACACACTGATCTAAAGACAAAGGCTGCGTTCCAAACCGCGTACTCAATGAGTAGGTACTTAATTTCAATGAGTACTTACTTAACGAGCGCTAAAAGAGTAGGTACTTTATAGCCAAATCTCGTTGAGTATGAATGCGATCCGGACATCATCCGCCATGTTGACGTTATCATGTGACCTACGACACGTTATCATGTAGAAGATTTTATTATTTAGAAAACAAGTAATTTTGCTATATATTTGGACACAATTATTTCTTCTGTCTGTGACTTTGGATTTCCTCTGTGTATGTGAAAGACCTTGAATGGAATGTTGTTTGCTGCAGAAAATTCTATTCTGAGAAGTCACATGGTAAAAGACCTTTACCCAAAACTATCTATAGGGTGTGTTACCTTCTTTGGAAGAAGATTTATGTATATAACTCTGAACCAAAAGATACTCGGGAGCGCACTGGAAGGCCAGAGGGCCAGAGAGCGTTAGAGCGCCGTTCTATGGAACGGGACGGCGTTCGAAAATAAAGTCTAATTATTTCTGGCATCAAAGATCTCTGCGAAGTTATTTTTCAGAAAGATTGAAAACCACAACAATCACAAGCGCAACAACTTAAAAGATGAACGACACGTTTAATTAATCTATCTGTAAATATCTTGATATTGATGAAACTTGCTCATTTTGTGGTATTGTTGAAGAAACAGCTGCCAATTTATTTTGTGAATACATTTAGGGTTGATTTAAGTTGTTATATTTTAAACCCTTCTAATGTGACCCACAGTTCCTTATAACGATTTTTTAAGAAACCCCAAAATCGTTATCTCTTGAATATGTTGTTAATTTCTTTATTTTATACACAAAAAGTTTCTCCTTCAAGTTTTCCTCTTTTCTTGATGAATTTACCTCTCGTTCCATCCCTCAGACAATAACAACAAAACTATTTTTTAATGTATTATGAATAACTATTTATATTTAAAGATATTTAGCCTTGTTATTGTTCTTTTTTCCTGTGTATAAATATCATATTATGATGTACACAAACCAATGATCTTTATGTTTTCTGTTTTGGCATTATGATTGTTCATTGTTAGATACAACTAGTATCTTTCCATGATCTTTATGTAATAAGTTTATAAGTTTAAATTATATGAGCGACAGGTGCACTTCATAACATCAGTAACTCGACAGCACAACCTAGAACAGTTTTCCTCTGCGTTTACTGTCTGCAGTGCACAAGGAGACGGGCCGCTGCTCGAAGATCTCCTTTGGAGAAACTGTTGACTTTATACTCGAAAAATTCGCTCATAAAAAATTAATATTACCTCAGAATGAATTGCATTGTTAGCCCACCCCAAAACTTAAACAAAATAATATTAAATGCTGACCAATACTTAATTATATTACTTTTTTTATATATACTAAAAATGATATAATTTAATAAAACAAGCAAAATGTAATTTGTTTTGTCATATGAGTTATGCATGAATACACGTGAACATCTCAATTGTCAGTCAAGCAATGAATTAATGCATACATTAAATAATTATATTTTATATACTGACAACAATAAGAAACATGAATAAATGAGTAAAAGAACAAATAAAAGTAACAATCACACAATAAACAAATGCATGCACATGAAACAAATCTTTATTCAAACTACAAGCATGTATTTGGGCGCTGAAGCCCACATCCTACTGCCATCTCAACACAGCGGTTCCCATTCTGCGGCTTTATTCTGATGAATTCACCAGAGGTGACCGTGCCTTCGTGCCGGAGCTTGTTGCTGTGCTGCGCTTCTCAATCTGAGGCGATAAGGGCAGATGGAGAGATCTTATGACAGTCTCATCCATGGCACCGTTTCCAGGATTCAGCTCTGGGCTCCTCATCCTCAGTGCTCACACCAGTCTGAATAAAAACATGTTTAGTTACTTTATAGATTTGTTTATTTACCTTATTTACAGCATATTAGTCTAATGTCAACAGTGTTGACAACAGTGAATTAACGTTATCCTATCCTATGATAATGCCACACATACATCACTCAGATGTCTTTTTCATGTTGTGATGTGCTCATCTGCAATATGTCAATACGTACAATATTTTCCTTTCAGATGTAAATAGACATTTTAAATAAGCGTGTTTAAGATGTATATGGTTATGTAAATCCACTTTAGAGACGTTACGTGTGCTTAGAGCTCCCCTGTTAGCTAGCTATCCACCTTATTCCTGACGAGCTTACTGCGTTTTGAATTATGGGTGGCACTTCCGGTTTGGGGAACTCCCATTCAAAAAGACTGAAACGAATCATTTCAAATCATAAGGTTGCCCTACAAATAAAGCTGATCCGTCAGTTTGACTCAATGAGCTATCAGTTTTCTTTCATGTTTTATCTAAGAATAACATCAGAATAACGTAACACTTGGTATTTTAACGTGACATGTTATAACAAGAATATCTATAGTAAGAGCTCTGCATTCTTTTCCTCATGATTATTTTCTTTTTTACTTTTGAATTTCGCTGTAATAGTATGATAAAGGTCAACATATACTGCACATTTGTGGTCTGTTCTCCCAATTTAATTTACGATGTAGCCTATACCAATTCACTGGAATACTCCCCAAATCCTGCACGTCTCTTTCCAGGTTTGGTTTCACAGGTAAATTTACAATTTATTATCTGTCAAAATGACTGAAATCACTTTAAAATAGTATCACGCAATGCTGAAGTAAAACATTTTTTTATTATTAAGGCAACGTATGTTACATAATACAGATTACCGCCGATGTTGCTGTGGAAAGATACTTTTTCATAGATTATTCATGGTCTGTTGAAAGTACCTTGTTTACGCTTTTACACTTTTAAATGTCCTTTTAATGTTCAATGGTTGAAGGGTAAGTAGAATAATGTAATGTCATCGTACACGGTTTAAAAATATATTATTGCGTCCAGAGCTAGTCTTTCACTGATTGTTTACAGCTTAACGGAAGTTACACCCATAATTCGCGCAAAGCGTCATGGGGCGCAGGAATACTGTGGATACAAAACAGCAAAATCACAACTATACTATACTGTCTAACTACTTTACACCTTCAACAGTTAAAACGTCTACTCTATAGTAGTTTAACACATAAGGAACCGTGTTTACTCACATTTGAAAACCCCCGGCGTCGCTGATCTCCGTGATGTTTGATAATGACGTATGCTCTCGCGTGGCCTCCTGGGATAGAAGAGTATCCATCGGTTGAGCATTCAAAAATCGGGCCGGAAGCAGTAAGCCATCCGGGAACTTCTCCCCTACTCTTTTATGAATACTGATGTTTCGAACGTACTGCTTCCTTCACGTACTGTTTTCGCCTACTATATAGTAGGAAAGTAGGCACATTCGAACGCACTTAAATCCAAATCTCGCGATAATTGGTACGTCACCCAGGTAATTCTCGCCTACTCTTTTGGATTAATACATACTTTTTCGCTCGCCTACTCTTTTCCCATACTAAATAGTAGGGAAGTAGGCGGTTTGGAACCCAGCAAAAGACTTAAACAGTCACACACCTTTTTGCCATTCCTGAAAGATAGTTGCCTACATACCTGTCATGTCCAAGGTGTTTGACTTTTCATTTTACCATGTTCATGTACAGAGACTCATGTGAATGTTGCAATCAGCAGGACTAATCCAGTGGCATCTGGTCCCTTTAAAAAAAAAAAAAATAAATAAACACCTGTAAACATGTTGATATCAAGACAAACTATAGGGCTGCACGATTCTGGGAATACATTTTAGATTTTTCACACACACACACACACACACACACACACACACACACACACACACACACACACACACACACACACACACACACACACACACACACACACACACACACACACACTGCCGTTCAAAAGTTTGGGGTCGGTATGATTTTTAATGTTTTTAAAAGAAGTCACTTATGCTCACAAAGGCTGAATTATTTGATTAAAAATACAAAACAAACCCAGTAATATTGTGAAATAATATTTCAATGTAAATCAGCTGTTTTCTATGTAAATATATAGTAAAGTGTAATTTATTGCTGTTATCAACGCTGAATTTTCAGCATCATTACTCCAGTCTTCAGTGTCACATGATCCTTCAGAAATCAGTATAATATGATGATTTGATGCTCAAGAAACATTTTTCATTATCATCAATGTTGAAAACAGTTATTTACATTTTTATTTCAGAATTCTTCGATGAATAGAAAGTTCAAAAGAACAGCATTTATCTGAAAAATAATCGTTTGAAACATTAAACACTACCGTTCAAAACTTTGGGGTCAGTAAGAATTTTTCTTTTCTTTTCTTCTTCATTTTTGGGGGAAATAAATAAAATGGATCAATACTTTTATTCATCAAGGAGGAATTAAATTGATAAAAAGTGACAGTAAAGACATTTACAATGTTACAAAAGATTCTATTTCAAATAAATGCGGTTGTTTTTAACGTTATGTTCATCAAAGAATTCTAAAAAAAAAGGTACACAACTGTTTTCAACATTGATAACAATCATAAATGTTTCTTGAGCATCACATAATCATATTATACTGATTTCTGAAGGATCATGTGACACTGAAGACTGGATTAATGATGCTGAAAATTCAGCTTTGATCACAGGAATAAATTATGCTTTTTACTATATATTCACATAGAAAACAGCTGTTTTACATTCAAATAATATTTCACAATATTACTTGGTTTGTATTTTTAATCAAATAAATACAGCATTGGTGAGCATAAGTGACTTCTTTTAAAAACATTAAAAATCTTAGCGACCCCAAACTTTTGAACGGCAGTGTATATATGTATATGTACATATATATATATATATATATATATATATATATATATATATATATACTTTTCAAACACACAGCGTGACTCGAGTAATCGAGCCGCTCCAAACTATGAAACATTATTGTTACATTATACATCTATGTTTGAGCAGATATCCACAAACACAGTATTTAAAAACAATAGTGATAAGATAAAATAAAATTCTGCATAAAAATTTATAGACAAGACAAGTAGTTTGTTTAGGCATGGTTTATGAGGAATTACAAACCTGCGCACATATATTCAAACGCACATAACTATAGAGTCAATTCTTAATGCGCATGTGAACCCCATCAGCGTCTATCACAGGTTCACGTTTAAAGTCTGTTTAGAGAGAACGGTGTCGTCTTAGCGGCCCCTAATTTAATAACAAATGATCATTTAGACGGAAGTGAATCTATCAAAACTAACTTTAGCTGGAAAAAA
The DNA here is from genome assembly GCF_051911475.1 of Siphateles boraxobius. Classification (NCBI taxonomy): domain Eukaryota; kingdom Metazoa; phylum Chordata; class Actinopteri; order Cypriniformes; family Leuciscidae; genus Siphateles; species Siphateles boraxobius. Next base: position 6,029,463 of record NW_027509197.1, read on the forward strand.
CATTTTTCAAGAGCGACTATAAAACCAAACCAATCTCTGTTACCTTAAATTATATGTTTATCTCTGTAAAGCTGCTTTGAAACAATCTACATTGTTAAAAGCGCTATATAAATGAGGATGACTTGACTTGACTTGACTTAACAGTAAACACAGGTCTAAACATTAAAATATTCACTATATTAGAATAAACACTCATACTAGCATACTTGTATCTCATTTCATAACATTTTAGGCTGGCACCAGTTTAGTAGCTACAATGTAAAGTTTATGCAACAATTAAACACTTACTATTATGTCTCTTACCTTAAAAATTGTTCTCATAATCAAAACGTGTCCTTCTGAGGTAAATCCAAGGTAAATCCACAGCACAAACAGTCTTCCAAACTGATGAAAAGCAGAGAAATACTGGAGTCGCTGATTCTTTGTTTCGAGCTGATGAGGGCGTTAACAGCTCTGCATTACTGAATGTGGATCATTTGAATGAGAACAGCTCGCGCACGTGTGGTGTGGTCAAATTAAAGTTCATGAGCTCGGGCTGGAGAAACTGTACATGTCGTTGCTTTCATACGGATTTTTTAAAATCCTGTTTTTATTTGTTTTTGATATGATTTACTTCATTTAAAAAAGGAGACTTCAAGCTTTGTAAAGACATTACTTTCATGTGTGAGTGGCAAGTATTGGCTGAGTTACAGATCATTTTCTGTCGCGTTTCAGAATGAACTTCACATTGAGAGAGAAGACAGAACCTCCATCATGTTTTTTTTTCCAAAAACACAACTTTTTGTTTTTATTATTAGTATACACAAATAAAAGAAGACATTTAACAGTTTTTAATGATGTATAAAACTTGCCTGTATGACAAAAATGGACGGAGTTATTTGAGTTTCTTTTGCACTGATAAGAAAAAAAGCGAGACTATCGCGCCGGGCGCGATAGCCGACCCCATGGGGTTAAAGGATAGTTCACCACCTCCCCGTGTACGCACCGTACCTTAACCATGCGTCTCTTATCCAATGTCTCCGGTTGAATCAGGCTTTGATGAATGGAGGTTTGGTTACATCCTGAATCCACCAAAGCTTGATACATACCCCCCTTGATACTCACTGTTATCTGGTACAGGCCAGCTTGATCGGGGGCAGCCTACGGGGCGTCTGGGACCCTGATCAGTGTCCCTACCTCCATCACTGGACACCGATCGACAAAATGCCCAGGGTCCCCGCAACGCCAGCAGGCTTACCCGCCGCCCTAGTGGCAATAAGCGGGTCAAGGACTTGGTGTGGAGAAAGCGGAGGGACGGGAGATGCTGCGGTTCTGCCGGCATTCGAGTCCACCCCCCGGGGTGGTGCTCTGGGTGCAGTGTTTGGCTCTGCCGTGGCCCCACTCCTCCATCGGGATGTCGGCCGGGGCGTGAACCCCCCTCGGGACCTGGGGAGTGGGACAGGTTTAGAGGGAGAAGAAGCGGGGAAAATCACAGGGGATGAGGGAGAGAGAGAGAGAGAGAAGCGGCTGGCAGGGGTCGCTTCCCTCGGCCACCAGCCATTTGCAGCAGGAGTCCTGGAGCTGTTGCGCCATGTCGAAGGTTCAGACGGATTCCCCGAGGTCCAGCGATCTGAACCTCTGCCGATGTTGTTCTGGGCTCCGGCCGACCCGCTGCGGGATGGCGCGCTTAAGGTTCTGGCCTGGCAGTTGTTGTCCAGCCACCTGTGCCTCTCTGGAGAGCAGAGGTATAAGCCGCATTGACCAGTCCTAGGACGGGCTGCCCCAGGCCTCGGCGGACCTCTCGAAGAGGTCGAGGAATGCCTCAGGGTCATCGCCACAAATTTATTAATGCTTTACTATAGGCTAGGTAATTGTTTTATTTGTATACTATTCATGCAACAATACTTAATAATAAGCATTTCTATATGAATGATAAGATAAGAACCTAGCCTGTGCTCTTATGAATGTTCTCAACCTGCAACGTCTCATTTCATTAACTTAAAGTGTCACGTTAAGAGGAATAAAATGACTCTCACTCAAGTCATGTTCACCCAGTCAGCGTCTCGCAGCGACATGTATCTCTATCCATCATTTTCACATCACAGACATTAAACAATCCAGCAAACTGTTTAAACTGAAATATACATGCAGTCACTCATAGGAGGAGAGAACTTCAAATTTTCCGATGTCCGGACCTCTGTGCTGGCTACGGCCATAAATAAATGCAATTTATTTTGGGGTGCTGCCCCAGAGAACGCCCTAGATTACTCTTTATCACCTTTGCCTGTCTGACATTGCTGTTATGTATTCACGTCTAAATGTACTGACTAAGGTGGAAATAGATTGTCTGAGTTCTTCTATTATTTTACAAGCTGTGGATTACGGTTTGATAAAATACTCTGTTTAGATCTGGCACGCTCTTTTCATGTTTCACAGCATCACGCAATCCATCTGTTCCTTCTGTGATCTGCTGGAGACTCAGGTGCCTGTTTATTTAGTCTCTCCTTATCTTCACTTAGGTTTATGTGGGGTGTGTTAAATCCAACAGTAATCATTGCATGATCCAGTTGTTAAGATCACAAATAATTTTCTTAATATTTTAAATGGCATCAAAAAAACATAATTTAGATCCATGGTTCCCTTTCAGTCGATAACGTCGGACGTAGTCGACGCCGACTGAAATGGGATCACGCTAGGGAGCCTATCATCTTCGATTACTATTGAACGAGCCAATGGAATTTGGCGTGCGTGATTTGCATCACACACTCCGCCCCCGCGGCGCGGGTATAAATACGGAAGTGGATGCACGCACTAGTTGCCTTTCGCTTCAGAGCCGTTCGTCTTTGATGTCTCTGAAGAGTGCTGTTGTGTTCAACGAGCGAGTGTGTCGGTGTTCTTGCGGGAAGACCTCTCCAGTGTTGGTGTTCTACAGCGTGGTGCAGCGGTGATCGCGAGCTTCTCAGCTCTCAACTGCTGTTTTAACAGCATCAAATTTCTACTGTTTGTTTGTGTGTTGACGGTTGGTTAGAGGGCGAGAAGTGAGTGCTTCACTGTTAGTTGAAAGACTATTCAGTGTTTGCCGCGGTCATTCCCTGTGTGCTCCGGCACTGGTGACGGTCCCATTTCCGAAAAGAGCAACACGGGTGTGAGTGCGTCTTTTTCAAGATGCCATTCCATCCGTGCGTTTCTGGGTGCGGTCTGGCACTATCCCCTTCTGACGGTCACGAAAGTTGTGTCGCATGTTTGGGCTTACAGCATGCTGAGGCAGCTTTCGTGGATGAGTCATGTTCTCACTGCGGGAACATGTCCATCTCGGTGTTGAGATCTAGACTCGCCTTCGTTAAAAGCGTTGGTGCAGTCCCCACCTCTGGGCCCCGCCCCTGTTCTTCCTCTGGGTTACCTTCCCAGAGGAGGACTGGGGTGCCGTCCAAGCTGGGTGATCTGAGGATCACAGTGAGGGGTAATCCGCCCGGCCACGCCCCGTGGGTCCCTCATTCCTCTTTCACACCGCAACCGGTGGAGCTCCCCATTGATCCCGCTGGTCCCTCTGTAATGGACGGGCCAGCCGTGTCATTTGGGGCCCCTCCAGGGGATACGTTGTCAATCGCAGCATCGGAGGGGGAGCTGAACTCTGGAGATGATGACTCGGCTGCACTGCCTCCCTCCGGGAGACCAGTGTTGCCCGAGCCAGATCCAGAGATGTCAGCTATGCTGAAAAAGGCCGCCGAGGCTGTGGGGCTCGTGTGGAACCCTCCACCGTGTCCCGAGCCGTCTCGGTTGGATGATTGGTATATCGGGGCGGGCCGTACTGGTTCTCAGTCCGCCGCCCCGGTTCCTTTCTTTCCTGAAGTGCATGGGGAGCTTACGAGGGCATGGATGGCACCTTTCTCTGCCAGAAACCGCCTGAGTAGCTCCTCCCCCCTCACTACCCTTGATGGGGGAGCGGTGAAGGGTTACGAGGCTATCCCTCCGGTGGAGCGTGCCGTTGCGATGCAGTTATGCCCAACGGCGGCCGCTTCCTGGAGAGGTGATCCTCGTCACCCCTCTAAAGCCTGTAAGTTCTCGTCCGCTCTTACGGGCAAGGCTTACAAAGCTTGTGGGCAAGCCGCTTCCTCCTTGCATGCCATGGCGTTGCTCCAGGTCCACCAGGCCCAGGCACTCATGAACATGCACGAGGGTAGTTCGGACCCTGAGCTCATGGGTGAGCTCCGCACTGCAACTGACCTCGCCCTCCGGGCGGCGAAGGTTGCAGCTCGCGCGGTGGGTTCGGCAATGTCCACACTAGTGGTCCAGGAGCGCCATCTCTGGCTCAACCTGGCCGATATGAGAGATGCGGACAAGGTTCGGTTCCTGGACTCTCCCATTTCCCAGGTTGGGTTATTCGGCGACGCTGTGGAGAACTTTGCCCGACAGTTCTCTACAGCTCAGAAGCAGACGGAGGCCATCCGGCACATCCTGCCTCGGAGGGACGCTGCTGCCTTCACCCGCCCCCCGAGGTCAGATCCTCCGCCTGCTCGTCGCCGAGGGCGTCCGCCTGCAGCCGCCTCAGCTCCCGCCGGACCACCGCAGCAGCCTTCACCCAGGTTCCGGCGCGGAGCCGGCCGCGGAAGGGGCGCCCAGCCCGCTCCAGGCGCTGCCAAGCCAGGTGGTAAGCTCCAGCGCAAGAGAAAACGCTGAACCTGGACGGGCTCTCAGGGATGGAAGAGTTGCTTGTGGAGTGGTCGCCGATCCACTCCCTCTGGCTGGTTGGAGGGCCGGCTGGAGTTTTTTGTTATGTGTGTGTCTGTTCCGCCGCTGGCCCCTATAAAGACGGGGTCAGCGGTACCCACATATTCAGAAAAAGAGCAATTTTTCTATTCCTGAGTCCCAAGTGGGCCAGTATGGCGGGTGTGACCCTGTATTAGCCTTACATCCCCCAGCTTCCCTTGGTCGCCAACAGGCAGCTTGGGGCGTTCGAGGACCCGGTCATCCGCCTTCTCACGTCCCCTGCCGCTAGTGGAGACAGGTAAGTGTTGCACTGCACACTAACACCACTATCTCTACTTTGCTGCCCCACCTCAGGCTCGGCTACCCCGCTCAAGTCAGTGATAGTAACATCACATTAGGTGTTGAGCAGACGTGCTCCTGAAAATTCAGTGATATTCATCACACCAAGTGTTGAGCAGTGCTCCTGACTTGTGCGTGCTTATCTTATCCTGCTGGCGAAGGATTTGATATAGCCGCTCCTCCAGCCGGTACGAAGGCCAGTTGTAAACTCGTTCTTCGTGCTACTAGGTGGTGGGTCGTGACCATCTTGGCCCAAGATTGGTCTGCAGCTTTGACCTGAAGGACACGTAGTGTCCTTCCCCTCGAGTGCTCCAGAGCCCGTTGGGTCTTCAGGTCAACTGGAAGAGAGTAATCTCGCCCACGGGCTGAGTATCTCTTTTTCAGTTTTGGAGAGGTACTCGGTCCAACACGTCTCTCCAGTGAGAATGTGTCCAGCTGGTGTTGAAGTGAGAAAGGGTCCCACTGAAAAGATTCAGAGGCTCCTGGGGTATACGATAGCCGCAGCCTTTGGCTTCCTCCGTATGTGACCGCTTCAGCGCTAGCTTTACGATCGAGTCCCGAGGTGACCGTGGCAGAGCAGCTCACCCTGTGTGACTATAGTTCATCCCGGTCGGCTGCCAAACCCTCCCAGCAGAGGGGCCATGTACAAAGGGCGTGTTTTAACAGGGGCCTGGGCGACCCCCGACTACACGGGCATTCGTGCCTCGAGTTGTTAGACATTGCGGGTGTCACAAACTCTCCCGTCACCTCCTCCTTGGAGTCAGACGCTTCTGAGGGCGCCTTGTTCCACTCCTCCCGCTTACTCAATCGTGCCGCCATCGAGCCTCACGACAGTTATAGCCAGGGCAAGTGGAGACTCCATCCCCTGGGTCCGCTGGGTCTTGACCATTCCGGGGCCGCTCAATTGCCCCCCCGGTTTTATTTTTCCGCCAGTGTTTGGGCGGACTACCCTTGGACAAACACTGGATCCCAGCTGCCCCAGGGGCCCGCAGAATACGTTTAACCTCAGTGAGCCTTCTAAGAAGTGACGGCGACTCAGGGTCGCCTTGCGCTGCTCAAGTCAGTGAGATCATCACACTTCATGTTGAGCAGAGTTGCTCCTGAAACTCAGTGAAGTTCATCGCACTCAGGTGTTGAGCAGCAATGCTCCTGTAGCTCAGTGAGTCCATGACAGGTAGCTCAGTGAATTCATCACACGCAGTGCTGAGCAGAAATGCTCCTGGTGCTCAGTGAAGTTCCTCGCACTCAAGTGTTGAGCAGAAATGCTCCTGAAGCTCAGTGAGTTTATCACACTCAGGTGTTGAGCAGTAATGCTCCTGAAGCTCAGTGAACTTGTCACACTCAAGTACTGAGCAGAAATGCTCCTGTCGTTCAGTGAAATTCTTCGCACTCAAGTGTTGAGCAGAAATGCTCCTGAAGCTCAGTGAGTTTATCACAATCAGGTGTTGAGCAGGAATGCTCCTGAAGTTCAGTGAACTTGTCACACTCAAGTGCTGAGCAGAAATGCTCCTGTCGCTCAGTGAGGTTCTTCGTACTCAAGTGTTGAGCAGAAATGCTCCTGAAGCTCGGTGAGTTTATCACACTCAGGTGTTGAGCAGGAATGCTCCTGAAGCTCAGTGAACTTGTCACACCCAAGTGCTGAGCAGAAAATGCTCCTGAAGCCCAGTGATCTTCACATGTTGTGTTGAGCAATGCTCCTGTCTTTTGCGCCCGTCACTTGCACCTGCGTGCCAAGTCAGGAGAGGAACAGGTCTTCATAGTTGCCCCTTATTGGCCCAACTAGACCTGGCTCCCATCAACAGCCTTCCTGACTTCCCCGGAAAACTCTTCGGGGGCGGGGCACGATGGCACACGCGTTCTTCCCCCGGGGATTCCGGGCGGTCTTACATCTGAATGCGGAGGTTCAGGTGGCTATAACAAGAATGTGTGATAGTTACCGTCACTTCTGCGAGCACCCGCCAGAATGGGGTAGCGTGCTTACGCCTTTAGAAGTGGAACCTAGTCGTTGAGTGCGTCTTCTCTCCAGAGGAGATCCTGAAAGCTTTCGATCACTTCAGTGCTCTCTTTCCTGCAAAAGGGGTTGCAGTAGGCTGTTTTCCTTCACCCGCAAAATGATGTTGCCTCGGTGTTTAAACGACGCTCATCGTGTTGCAGAAGTATGCAGAAGCACGTTCTGATCGTCAGGTTCCTGAGGAGCAAGGTCTTGTAAATCCTTGTGTCCCTCTTTGTCCTCTTGGGCCTTGTCCCTGGTGCGACTGCACTGCAGAGACCGCCCCTGAGCCACTGCAGGTAGTGAGTTAAAAATTCTGTTATATCAGTTCTCCTGCTCGCGTGGTCTCTACTAGAGGGTAGGGACTTGCTCGCTTTCGGTCAACGTATTGTGCCTGGAGTCTGGGCCGGCTAACTCTCACAAGCTGAGACCCCGGCTCGGATTGTGCCCAAGGTTCCTACCTCTCCCGTAATAGGAGTAGGTGGTGAGCCTGCAAGCGCTGCCCTGGAGGAGGCAGATCCAGCCCTGGCTTCTCTGTCCGTTCGCTTGGACGTGTACAGAATGCAAGTCATAGACCTCAGACCAGCTCTTCAAATATCTGTTGGAATTCAGCAGAGAGGGAAGGCTGTTTCCATGCAAAGTTGCACTTAGTGCTTGCCTTCATTTCGGCAAAGATCCGAGATGCAACATGTCCACTTAGGTGTTGAGCTCCTCTATGATGAGTGTAAAGTGCTCCGCCAGGGCGTTGACGATATACTTTGCTAAACAGATTCTAGAGTTGGGGGCTGGACGACACCTAGTTGAACCGCTGCTTCCCGTGGGCTCCCTTCTTATGAAGCCAGTTTCACCGTGAGCCCGGTTCAAGTGTCGGCTTGCTGCGCCATTCCCCTCCTATGGACTGGATACGTGTGCCTTTCTACTCCAGTTGAGTTCCCTTAAAATTGAACCCTGTTGAGTTCCTCCACACCCCTCCGACGTCGGACGTGCGGAACGTCTGGTGTTAGGCCTACCACTCGTAAGCAGTGTGGAACCTGTGTTAGGCTGGGTCCATATGTTGCGGTCCCTTCGGTGACCCCATATGTGTATTCTTCCACGATACGGCTCCCTGCGGTGAGCCCGTGTCTTCCCTCGGCAGAGTCTCTCTGCCGTCACTGTCCGGTGTGTCTCCCCCCGTCTTAGGCTGGAGCCACCCCAGTGACATTCCATATGTTAGACTGCCCGGTTTCCGCCCAGTTCATATGTGTATTCTCCACATTACCTCCCTCGGGTTGGATGTGGCTTCCGCAGCGTCCCTTCCTTCCAACGTACAGGGAACGCTTTCCCAGTGGTCCTGTAGGAACAGCAGTGACTTCCCTGGCCTAGCCCTGTCCTTCCCCGCCTTAAGTTTGCGGGGGCATCAGGAGGCTTTGGTTTAGGCACTGGAAGGTGGCAGCGTTAGTGGCGTGTTCAATGGTTGATCCCATTTCACTCGGCGTCGACTACGTCCGACGTTATCGACTGAAAGGGAACGTCCTGGTTGCGTATGCAACCCACCGTTCCCTGAAGGAGGGAACGGAGGAAGTAGTCCCCTTGCCACTACCGCTGGACCACCGCTGACCCCGGGTTACTTTCGGCTCCTCAGCGAAAAGCAACTAGTGCGTGCATCCACTTCCGTATTTATACCCGCGCCGCGGGGGCGGAGTGTGTGATGCAAATCACGCACGCCAAATTCCATTGGCTCGTTCAATAGTAATCGAAGATGATAGGCTCCCTAGCGTGATCCCATTTCAGTCGGCGTCGACTACGTCCTCCGTTCCCTCCTTCAGGGAACGGTGGGTTGCATACGCAACCAGGACGTTCCTCTCTCCTGCCAGCTTATTTTTCAAAAAACACCGTTAAAGATACATGAAAGTATTCTATATGACTTACACATTATATTTCAAGTCGACTTGAGCCATTATATATCTCTATATATATATATATATAATGGCATGAGTTTGAGGTCAATATTATAATATAATCAATGATTGTAACATAGCCATGTGAAAAGATTGAATTGTATTGCACTTCAAATCTTAAAAGTATTTAAAAAATATATATATATATTAATGAGACCAAAGGCCACTTAAGTATACCTAAAGTGAGTACACTTTCATGACATGCTTAAGTGCACCTTGTAAAATGTTTTACTTTAAAGTAGATTTGAAATAATTGTTTTTATGATATTTGGTCAAGCTTTAAAGAAGTACAGTTGTTTTGATGTGTTGACTAACGTACTAATGCACATGTAAAGTTAATTATATCGAGCTGTAGTGTGTTATTTTATATTACATTTAAAGTTAACATATTTGAAATGTACCTAAATTGCAACTTCATAGTTAAATGTGTAATTGCAATCATATTTAAATATATGTCATGCAAATTTCAATATAAATTTTCAATAGACAAAGTATATTTTAGTTTACCAGTAAATCTTGTCAGTATGTTCGGCAGAACACTTTAATAATATTTCAAAGACAGACAGAGTCAAATGCAGTGTTGGGGAAGTTACTTTTAAAAAGTAGTGTTTACTCGTTACTCGTTGCTTCTTAAAAAAAGTAATCCGTTACCCCCTATGGAAAGTAACTTTTTACATTACTCGTTACTTTTATGTTGCTTGACTTTGGGCAGAACCCAATATCTGTTCCTAAATGTGTAGGCCTACATAAAGTTCTTCTATGGAGGACATAATAGGTATTTCTTTTGTGCTCTAGTATCAATAGGCTCCTTAGGAACAACATGATAACCTCAAACTGGGTCATATGTTTCAAAATAAAACATCCCTCATCTAAATCTAAAATAAAGAGAGATTTGGAGAAAAAAAAAATATTTTTATTAAATAAAATTTGAAAAACCTGTTTAAACTGAACACCAAATTAACTATTGAGCGGTGGTGAAAAATGTCACAAAGAAGAGGCAAAAGTAATGATTATGAATAAATCAAATATAGCGAGGAGACATTTCAATTGTTCATTAATAAACAAGTGTTTTCTGTGTCAGTGTCCGCTGCAAAGATGAAGTTGATGATGCTGACTTGCGATCTGCGCAGTAGTGAATGCGCCAGAGAGAAATGCACATTTCGTACGGATTACATAAGCAGAGAGCAGACTGTTTTCTTTCTTTTTTAATTGTTTTGTTTAAAATTACACATTTCAAGCTTTCTGTATATTTCTCAGGTCTGTGAGGCAAGTAGCTTATACGCTGAGTTTCGGTTCATTTATGAGAAGAGCTCCAGTTCACGCGCTGGCGCCTCCATGTCCTGATTACATTGCCTGCTATATTTACTACTTATTTATTAAATTAGCCCGGTTCTGTCAACACTGCATTGGCTCCCTATTAAACATCGTATAAATTTTAAAATATTGCTGATTACTTACAAAGCACTAAATGGTTTAGCTCCCCAGTACTTGAGCGAGCTCTTAACGCATTATATTTTTTCACGTCTATTGCGATCTAAAAACTTGACTTGACTAAATCCAGGCAATTGGTTGATGAAACTGATTAAAATTAAGATACAATTAATACAAAACAAAATTCACTTAAAGAAAAGCTTTCTACAAAAACAAACTTAATGAAGTGGTCAAAATCGTGTCTGCCCACTCCATTTGTCTCCTGATATATTACGCATCTTATGATCTTACTCATGCTTTTATCTTTTCATATAATCAACATCGATGAAATTAAAAAAGTAAATTATTTAATTTAAACATAAATATGAAACTAAATCATTTTCTTTAATGACTAGGCTACAACACGTAGGCCTATTTGCCTACAGTAAAGAGAAATTTAATGTCGGAGCGGGATTTGAACGAAAGCCATCTTACCAGTGAGCATGTGGGGGGAGAGGTTTGATTTTCGAACAATCATCGAATATTATTTTGCTTGATATGCCAATCCTTAATATTTGGTGTTTTAAATGCGTGTTTGAGATCTCTGTGAAAGTTTTAAAGCAGTCTGTTAGTACCGCTTTCAGAGCGGTCATGTCCGTAAAGGAGAACTGTCACGTCCATAACATTGTTTTTTCCTCATAAATGCGAACACGAAAAATAAATCCACGTGTTCTGTGGAGAGCCAACCCTTCTTCATCCGGTGGGTATTATTACTTTTGGTTTGTGCAGTGTAATTCACAGAATTGATTGCTCTGCTACCAGCCTCTGTCACATACCATGTGGAGCTTGTGACTAGCACGCAGCTGAGAAGGCAGTGTCGCTGTCAAATCTGTCCCTGGGAAAAATAACGTTGCACCGAATTGAAAAAGGAACTAGGTTTCATTACCAAATTTTCAGTAGTAGTGCGTTACACTACTTTTTACCTGAAAAAGTAGTTATGTTACTGTAATGCGTTACACACAACAATGGTCAAATGCATATAAGTTCAGCTAATTTTATTTAATGCAAATTTTAATTATAATACATTTTCAATTATTAAAAAATTTACATGCAGTTATGTGTTCAAAAACATACATTTTTCACTTACTGTATATTCTTTCAAAGTAAATTATTTCCATAAAAAGCACTCTGTTTTAAAAAAGTATGCTAAATTGTGCTTATTTATGTATTTAGGTGCACTTTTCCTTTAAGGTATACCACATTTGTCCATTGTTATTGTGTATAGATTTTGTGTCTCAGTCCATTAGGAGCTAAACACCTTATTCCTGATTCAGCTTTCCATGATGAATCATTGCTAGACAAACAGGGAGCATGAATCTGAGGATGGTAATCTGAACATTAAAGGATAATTCAGCAGGGGAAAAAAACAATGGAGTGGTAGAAAGAACAAAGAGGTATGTTGACGACATGAATTGCCTCAATCTCCAACAAAGTCCTCCAAATCTCCAGAGCCTGAGCTTTACGTTGTGAACTAAAGCAGTAAATAAAAGACTGTTGTTGGAGTGATCCTCCCTCAATAAAGCCTAATAGAAAGGCTGGCGAACGTTTATGCCGGGGTTTACTGTACGCCGTAAAACATTGAGCAGGGGGCTGTAAACGTAGAGTAATGAGATGGGTGAAAAATGGCTCTTCCTCACAGAGACACATCTGGATAGGAAGGGGCTGAGCTCACTGTACACCTTGACGTCTGAGCTGATATTCAACTACTAATATGGCAACTCCATTATCTGCCCGACCCCTCATTAGTTCCCCATGCCCTGCGTGGAGTTATGGACGCTGGTTTTAGCGGCATTATCCTCACGCACCTGCTCTCCGGGGCACTGCTGGAGCAACTCGGCCCCGGCACTTGAATTCTCTGTCGCCTTTCATTACTCACCCCTATTATATCCCAATCCCCACCCACAGTGGGTAACTGGCAAGCCTGATCACCGTGACAATTTGTTTTCACTGGCAGCCCAGGGTGGGGGCCACAGCTTTTTTTTCTAGAGAGACTCCGATGAAGACATGAGATGGAACACTGTTACACACAGCTGTCAGAGCTGTATAGGGACAGTAGAAAAATTGTGTCACTTGGTTGTTTTTTTGTTGCTGCTAAAGTTTGAGTGCTCAATAAATTAGACTTTATTTCTCTGGTATCCCAGAGTATGAATATTAATACATGCCTTTTGCTATTAATCCACATGTTTGGAGTCAGTAAGCTATTTTTAAAATTCTGAATAATTTGAAAAGTTTGACTCAAAATTGAGACTGATGGTAGCAAACTTGAAGGAAAACAAATGTTTTGTAATAGCTCGGCTTCAGTGAAGCATATAGTATGCTGTGAAAGAGAAGTGTTGATGCTTGTTTTCCTGCAGTTCCCTATAGAGTTCTCTATGATGAGGCTGCCCCAGTCTTTTCCCCAGGAAAGGGACTATGAAAGAAGATCACGCCAGGATGGCCACTGTGTTAGATACTTCAAAGGGGACGTTTCAATTCCCCCATTTTAGCTTCTGTCAATCCAGTAGGTTGCAAGATATGAGTTCAGGGGTAACTTCTTCTATTGGGATTGGAGTTGGTTACAAGGTCAGTGGTTCTCAATGAGTGACTCTGCATAACACACTGTCATGGCAATTCATTACTATTTTTGATGGTTAATTCATTTGAATTTGTAGAGACTAGTTTGTACATTTTTGTACGATCTGATTACGTCTGTGGGTTTAGGGATGGATCTAAAAATCACATCATACGAATTCATACGAAATCACTGTGAAATAGTAACTTTGTCTCATGAGATCGGGTGCGAGAAAACCAATTCTAAGTCTGATAATACTTTAGTTTAGGGTCCAATTCTCACTATTAACTAGTTGCTTATTAGCATCCATATTACTAGAATATTGGCTGTTTATTAGTAAAGAACATTAATTCCTTAATCTGCATCACCATATTCTACATCCCTTAATCCTACCCAGTACCTAAATTTAGCAACTACCGTACTAACTATTAATAAGCAGGTAACACAGCGCTGTTTCACTTGGTCTACACTATCACACTAAACTGCATTTGAGTGTGTTGAAAGCTATAATGTTATTCTATGTGTTAGTTTGTTGGCTGTATGAGACTAGCAGTAAGCTAGATCAACATTAAAATAACATACTGATCATATTCTAACATTTTTTCATGTTGAGCTATATATCATTGATTAGTTTTATGTACATTTGCTCACCTGTCTAACAAAGTTCATGCAAGAGCAGCGTCTCTGTCAAGTCGAAGTTAGTCGTGGATGTGGAGCTCTCAGCATCTCGAAAACGCCACGCTGATATTGATCCTCGTTTTAGTTCTCCTTTTGTCCCAAAGTCTGCTCGCCATGGTCCACAAAGTTTGAACGAAACAACAACAGCGTGAGTGTGCCACTAGACGTAACGCAGTTGTCCACGTCTGTCGCCATGGTTACTATGGCAGTACGAGCGGAAACCAGGGATAACGCGGATATTACGTCATTGACAGGTGATAATGACCAGGGACGAGCCATTATTTAAAATTCGAATTTCTCAGAAATTAAAAATCTTTGGGAACTTTTGGGATATTGTAAGTACACAACTGCAGGAAATATATTACACTGTGCAAGTGATTTTTGGATACTTTTTTACAAAAATGTTACATATTGTACCTTTAAGGCAAAATCCGTTAAGACCCACTGTACAAGTTTATTCTATAGCATTATCCTATAGGTTATATTTACTAGTTTATGCTATAAGACTAAGCTAGGTTGAGCGCTTTTGCAGCTAAGTTGAGTGATGTAATCATCATGCAATGTCTGGTCTCCTTTATTACTTATGTGAGCACTTGTGAAGAGAGTGTCTTCAGAGTGTTAATTAAGGACAGAATGTGTGTGAAGGAAAGAGAGAGAAGTGATGAAGATGAAGGGCTTGGCAGGGGAGTAGGGGGTGATTCTACAGCTCACAGGCTTGACGATTCCACGGACAAATACAATGTAAATAGGATTTTACACCATGTTGTCAGGCAAAGCTTGGAGCTCCAATCTGGCGAGACCACAGTGGGAACTGGAGGCTAACAATAGCAGACAGTGTTTCACACATAAAGAACCGTATGTTGAGCCAAAGTGAGCGGGCAAGCAAGTTCATAGAAACTGCAGTGAACTTCTCTGTCAAGTTTCACCCAATAAAGGAAACCACTTTTCACGTTTTTCCACAAGCTGAACTAAATGTTTGGGGAAAATTTGGTGCGAAAAACATTATGATGTTATGAGATGAAACGGTAATAGGCTGTGGTTCAAAATTAAGTGCATTGTTGTCTACAAAGACAGCTTCTTAACTGAAAGAGTACTTAAAGAAATTGATTTAGACACTCTGCATAGGCAGCAATTCTGTGTCATCACACAACTAGTGTTCCTCGCATGAAGCACAAGGAAGAATTGTTTTACATTTGATGTGAATAGAGTGTGCCATTGGCATGTTGCTAAGCTAAACAATGAGACACTTAAAGCGCATAAAATGCTTGGCACACACAAATACTGGGTAAAGTTCTTTTAAATACAGCTGTTTTTTTAGTGAATTATAAATGAAGTAAATCTATAAATTATTATAAATTATACAAAACAAGTAATCTTAGCAACACAGTCATCTAGTATTTTTACTCTGCAAGAACTTACAACAGAGTTCAGGTTTTTGAACCTTTTTTAAAAAAAGCTATAGAAAACCGTGAGATACTTCCATCTGATTTCGGTCAGGAAACTAATTAAGGTCTCCAACTGTCAGTCAAATTCTCCATTACATGTCTATATGCCCAAACAAATATTATGATTGGATTATATTATTGTTGCAGAGAAGCAATTTAAGTTGGTCGTATTATATGTGACCGTTTTGTATGACACATACAAAATGTATGAAACATAACATATAGGGGAAAAATGTTTAAAAAAAACTGTAAACTACCGATGTATTATATACAAATAATCTGAAAAGAAATATCTTTCCCACTTTATAAATTCAATTCAATTCAATTTGTTTAGCACTTTTCATAATACATTTAATTTCAAAGCAGCTTTACAGAAAATGGATTTCTACATTACAATTTAGAGTGATCTGTTATCAGAAGTGACTGTGTCCAAGTTATATATTTCAGAAATGTACATAAAGAGTGCAGGAAACTCAAACCCCAACCAGAGAGGACTTTACTACCAACCGGTATGGTGTCTGGTGTCACTGTTTGGTTATTGGTAAACCAATATCAGACATCAGACTCTCTTGGGACCTACACACTTCATTCATAAGGGAGAACAAGTACCTTGACTTGATGTGCTCAGTGAGGCAAATCAGAGTTTGTATTTGTTGTTTCTGAAAATAAATTCCACACTATCATCAGCTAGAACTGTAAAGAAGTAACAATACAGTCATTTTCTCTGATATAAGCATACCCATATCTAGATTTTCATAATTTGTCAAATTGTGGTAAGCAGCCAAAAATAGTACAACAATGTCACACTATAAATAAAACCTTCTCCAGTAACTTTAAATTAAAGTTGTTGGCAAAAATTGGGATCATCGTAGCACTTTCTAATTCTTATGTTAACAAAACAAACCTGTAAAAACTAGAAGAATCTTGTTGAATCCAAGCCACATACTTTTGACTGAGTTAATCACAGAGCCGTCATCCATTAGTTACAGCTCTTGCTCAATAGAATGAAAGGCCACAGAACGCAGAATCACTTCTGCTGCTTGGGGTGACCCAAATCACAAACAGATTTATATCAGGATACAGGGTTGGTCATGCAGAAAAAGACCCTGGACTCTTGGTGTGGAGTTTTGTAGTCATTAAATGGGGTTAAACACTGGAATGTGCATTGCCTAAACAAACTGCCCAACATTTACGACTCCATACAATTTGCATAATCAAGGGTGGCTGGTGTTACACAGTAAGTGTAAAAACAATTAGAAAATAATCCAGTTGACATTTCTCCAACATTTAAAACACTCAGGATAGTTCATTTTCAAGGGAGGAATCTCACAGAAAACAAAACTGTTTTGTACATCTCAGCTATTTCTCCTTGAACATAACAGATATAAAAATGAGAGCAAATGTTGTCTCATTTGTGTCTAACAAGTGTGAAACGAACGTCTCGTTTGAGTTTTTTTTATTTCTCTTATGAATTTTTAAGGAGAGAACATCGATACTCATAGACTCACTTTTATGTCTTGCTTTCTTTTGTGGAAAACAAAATACGATATTTTAAAGGATATTATAGAACTGTTTTGTCCATATAATTAAATACTTTTGTGTTCCATGGAAAAAAGTCAGTCATTCAGATTTGGAAAGACATCACAAAATTAGGTAAACTATTTCTTTAAATGAAACTCACAAATCAATTGTATTATAAAGCCCCAAATATAATTAGCTTTTTATGTGTATGCTAAAGTATGCGCACAGTGTGCAGTATTTAAAATTCATTATCATCATATGTGCATACTGTACCCGTACTAGCAAATTTTTATAACTGCACATATGGTGTGACAGATGAGACAGAACATCAAACTATTGTGCTTAAGTGTACTTTGGGCTTAAGGCTCATTACAAACATTTTTAAATGTACAACCTTCTTCTGAGGTTTTTCTTTTTCAATACAACTTTCCAATTTTAAAGCCACAGGTCTTTTTTGTAAGGCTGCTTAGGCATCAGATAATCAGTTCCTGCCAAAGCAAACTAGGCAGCCAAACAACTATTTCTCAGAAAACAAGCAGAACTGCTTTGAATGACCCACAATCTATGTAAATTCTGCTTCATGAAAACACCTATCTCTTTAGGAAGCAGCAAGAGATAAGACCCATACGTTGACCCTCTGTGTGACTAAGATAGTCCAGCCCAGCCCATCTAACCTCTCTTGGGACTGGCCCTATTTTCAATGTGAGGAAAGAGAAGAGGAAAAAAACAAAGCTGCATGTGTCACAGAATGGACCCCAGAGAATCTTAAACCAGTTAGCATTTAACAAAAACAAACAATGCCTTGAGTCTTGATCTTACGGTTTGTGAAGGTTGCATCAGATGGGAGTCAGTGAGCTAGAAAAGGAGGGTGGTATGTTTTGAGGTGCTTGTTCATTAGCTAAATTAAGATGGAGGTCTGGAGGTTACAGTTCAATAGTCAGTAGATGGTGGGTAGCTCGTGTGTGCTCAAGCACGATCATTAAAAAGACATGGCTGCTTCTGCCCTGCCTGTAAGGTTCTCAACAGACTGGGCCTCCCCATAGCTCAGGCTCATTGATACCCTTGTGCTTTGTAGTACTTAAGAAAGAGAGCTGTATAACATGTTCAATGAATTCTGTAAGTGTGGAGAGTAGGACCTAACCCAGAGGATCAGCTATAATGCCACTTTCAACTGAACGTAACCTGTGTCTCTGTGTGTGGCATGAAATTGCTTTCACTTTTTCTTTGGTAATGTCACGTTGAGAGGTTATGCAGATCAACCTTTAACATTACTGCATTAGATTATTGAAATTCACTTGTACTGTATCAAGTGTGATCTTTTGGAAAGCTTTGATCTTATGCATTTAAATGCACTAGAGATTGAATAAGCAGGCTCTTGTTGAGGTGCATTGGTGGTCTGTCCAGTTCATAGCCACTGAGCCGTACCATGCAGTTCAATAGAGACATGTCCAACCACAACTATCTTAGCCCTTGACTACCAAGCCTGTTGAACTCCTCACCCACCCATTCAAAGGACATTCACTTCTTTCATTAGACAAATAATAGCATGCCTTGACCACCATTTTGTAGGTCAGCTTGCAGGGCTTTTTTGTGGGCTTTTTGTGCATGTTAAATAACGAAGGGAACCACCTCTAATTAAAGCTGTGAGCATAGGACTAAATGCTTCCCTTTTTGAAGATGAAATGGCTGTATCCGGTAGGCTATATTAAGCTGTTACTGAGCATCTAAATTGGCCCCTATTTTTCAGAGCAGCTTTTGTGACAAGAGGCTTTCAGTATCACAAGTAAAAAATCGACTGAAATGAGATGTAAATCCGACAATTCTTTTGGCAATGTGTGTTGTAAGGTTTTATTCTTCCAACCAGGACCAAAATGCTGCAACATTACTCTGATATACAGACAATGGTTGTAACAAAGTTGTTCATATAAGGCTATTGTCAGATGCTGGCAGGGAAGGAAATAAGCGAAAGTACCTGAACAATGGTGGAAGGCTGCAGAATTTTGGTTAGACAGACAAAAAAGTTGGCAAAGGAGGGAAACCTAAGGTGCAAGACAGAGAGAGCAAGAGCGAGAGAGAGAAGAGGGACCTTTGGAGAGAGGCTTGGTAAATCCTTTAGCTCCATTGTACCCTTAAAACAATTCTTACTTAGAGCTTGGATTTGCATTTGTAATAGAGTTCAGGCCCCTGTTTGTGAAAGCCTTTGGTTGGGCCTGACCCTGTGGTTCAGCCCCACGTTGACACACTGTGTATTGCCCCAGCCCCATCCTGCCACAACCCACAGTGCTATCATGGGAAAATTCACCAACTTGAGGGAGCTTTTAGAAGGCATGGGTTGGAATGAAAAGCTCAAGGCTGCCGCAGTGGTATTTAGTAGGGGAAATTACTTGGGTGTACAATGGAATCCACTGCTGTTAATTACTGCTAACAAGGCTCTCCTAAAAAAAAAAAAAAACAGTGTGACACATGGGCTTGAAGAGAGAAAGGAAATGAATATAAAACATACAAGTGAGCCTTAAACCTCTCAGAAGCCCTGTCCTGTTCAGCCTTTGGCCAAACTTCATCTCATTTTAGTCTCTGAAGGCTTTGCCTAAGTCATGAGACACGTCTTACTTGATTTGCTTCTGTGAACTAAAACATCTAATAGCTCTGGGTGGTATTATATGGGTGAAATGCTATCCAATTAGCATGTTCAGCATTCTGTTATTATTTCACTCAGAATGAATCCAAAGGAAATATGAGCCAAGAATAAGTTATGCATTTCCCATATCATGGGATTCTTGAGGTTGAAATCGGTTACACATGTAGTTGCTAAATAGTGTATCCCACGGTTGTTCTCACAATTAGATTGGATTTCAGCCTCAGGAGGAATGATCAGGCCATGCTCAAAATCTGTCAGGTGTTAAGTAAACAGCACTCACTCACTGCCGTGTAATTGTCATTCAAATATTGACTTATACAATCCAGGCGAGGGGTAAACCAATGTTGGACTGGTTAGGATGATTCAGCGACTGGTACTGTAGATATCCTAACCACAACAGCTTGCTAAAAGAAACAAGAGGCTGTTTTTCACTTGATGTATATGCATTTTTTGGATCGTTGTCGTGATTCTGTTTGCGTTAGCCACTTGGCATTTGTGGAGACGGCAAGACTTGAATCGGGTGTCTCCGATGAGGGAGACATACAGTGGTAGGGAGTCCCTGTACTGTTATAGACCACTTTGGTGGTAATGGGAAATCCTATTTTATTCTAATTTCAAGCAGTAAGATAAAAAAGGATGTGAATATACTGTAGTGGCGTTGTTAGCCTTCAACCCCTATAGCTATGACTATACAATTCACATCTGATAGCCTCATGTGTCATACCGCTTGTCATATGATAAAATATTAAGCACACGCATTTTCAGAAAAACATTATTTATTTTAAGCAAATTCTTTAATGTAATCTTTCCACTAGATGAAATAGACTTGTGACATGTAATCTAGTTGGTCTCAAAGTGATGCATCAGTATTCAGGACCAGAACTATATGTTCTATTACCAGTTTTCTTTATGCAATTCAATGAGTTCTAATAAATTACCTTTGACCCAAACAAAACAAAATATCACACAGACTGTTATAATTAAGAATTATTGTTTTAAAATTAATTACTCAAGAATTGGGGGAATTAAGAGAGTGCCACACAGCTGTCATTCTCCTGCAAACCCAGTCGTTTAAGTCTGGATATTTTCCAGGGAATCTTTTAATTACAAAGAGTGAATTGAACTGTGCTGGGTGTGCAAGATAAATAACACACAGCACCGGCAGTATATGAAACAATTAAACTAATCTATATATTTAATTAAAATAACACATCTGGGAATGATTGTTAGTAATAGACAAGTACCTCACAAATCGAAGTGTTTAACAAAATCACTTCAAAAAGTTTGCTCATAAAGCATTCCAATAGACAAATGGGACACTCTCGTGGGCCTGATTTAAACACATTACTTCACTAGGTGAAAGCACTTTTATTTAGAGCATTCACATGCTTGCCATTTTGTCATGAGTATTTATGAGTCTGGACGCACACTGCACTAAAACATTCTCATGATTTAATACAAAAGTAAAACTCTTGTCAAATTAGTTTTATTTTATCCTCACTCTCATCTATATTAGACTTTTAATGTAAAGAAAGTCAATAAAGCAACTATGCATTTTTATAGACAGTTGTGC
This sequence comes from Siphateles boraxobius, assembly GCF_051911475.1. Taxonomy (NCBI): domain Eukaryota; kingdom Metazoa; phylum Chordata; class Actinopteri; order Cypriniformes; family Leuciscidae; genus Siphateles; species Siphateles boraxobius. The sequence goes on from NW_027509197.1 coordinate 6,050,291, forward strand.
ATGATGTAGCTCTGGTCATTTGCAACATTAGCACTGATGCTGATATATGTATATATATATATATATATATATATTTTTTTTGTTCTTGCTGAAACCTATTTCTGTGGGGAGCCCCTTCAGCCACCAGTAGAAACAGACTGCACCACTGAGACAAGCTTTACAAAAGAATTATAATTATAAATCACCATTTAATGCAGAACAGTTCAATTCTTTATTACATACTTTATTGTATTTTGGTAGACCCACCGAGAGTGTTTCATTTTACACAGTAACTCCTGATAATTTCTTATAATTGGTTTCTAGTAATGGGTAAAATTATTATATTTTTTATAAATAAAACAAAACCTGTAAATTGCAAATATTTAGTCCAACTGCCATGACTATCTTTGTTTAATCTGGTTAGTTATGTAGATATATTACTGTATGTGTTTTATTTATTTTTTCTTATTACACTGTAAAAAAAAAAAAAAAAAAAAAAAATAATAGAACAGTAAATCTTAAAAGGTAAAATATCTTCAAAACAAATTCAAGACTCAAAACTTTGTATAAGCATACACAGACAAGTTCATACACTTGTAGTGTATATACATATATTTGGCTTCCTAGTAAATTGATCTTTTACAGATTATTACTGCGGAACAATACAGAAATCCAGAAGATACAAACATTTTCATTTTTGAAAATCAATGGATAAAGTCTAGCTCAATTGCTGTCCGTTCACTTCTGCAGACAATTCTTATAATGCAGCAACATCGAAACTATGTGGAGGCCCACATACAACTCACAGGAAACATTGCTGTGCACCCTATGGGGTCTTGTATTGATCCAATGTTCAAGGAGTATGATGCTGCGTCTCAATTCGCCTACTTATACTACGCCCTAAAAGTATGTCCTCTTTTTGTGAAGAAAAAGTAGATACTTTTGAGTGTGTAGCAGAAGAGTAGACAAGCTTTGGGACATCACGTCACATATTGCGTCTTTAACGGTTGCTCTCTGTCGCATCCTGACATAGTAAACTGGCCTGTCAATCATCTTGTCAAAGATAAAATCCAATTTCCTACCGTCATCAGAGAGAAATGCAGAAACACGTTGATCAGTCGCGGTTGTTTCATGCAGGGAACTCTCCTCATATTATTGCATAATAATGATGCATTTAAAAGTTAATGGCCAAACGGATCTTTATAAAAGTCCACATTGTTATTGCCGATGAAATATAACAGGGATAACATTAAATATAAAAAAATATATATTTATATTTATATATACATGAATATCAGTCACATGACCTCTTACGTCATCCGCTCTTTTTCCAGTTGACTGCCGCCATCTTGAGTACCTGCCGGGTACTGTCTACAATACTGACGGCATTAGCTAGGAAGCAGATTTTCTCTGTTTGTTTCACTTTATACATAACCAACTTTGTTTATGTAAACCCTGTGTGTATTTGACAGTATTCGCGCAATAAGACTAGAAAAATAACTTCGTTCAGTAACCTGACGCTGTTGTTAGACAGGCTTAGTGCGCGTGCGCTTCGGGTGTACGCGCTCAGAAAAGCGCTCGTTAGAACCGCGCATCAACACGTGAATGACTTGTTAGCACATGCAAATAATGAACTAATGTGAACTGCATTGTCCCGTTCCTTTGCGTTAACATTTGATGTGAATATACGTCGCGTTGTAGCCTATGCGGAGACGGAGGCGCCAGAACTGCAATTGATAGAATGCACGATACTACGACATTTCTTCAAAAGCAGATGGTGGATATATTTTAATCCACGATCATAAATCGTGATATCGCACAGTCCTAGGCTAGCGTAAGCTCATTATCATTTACATCCACTCACCACAGACAACATGAACACTGCACAGAGAGTTTGCACACACAAACCACTGTTATAACATAAAAGCAAGCAGCTGCGTGCATGGTTGGGCATGATATGATTGAAGGATTTTGACTGAATGCGCGCAAAGTGCGCTCCCTTAATAATTCCTATAAAGCTGACATCAGTTAATCGCGATCTCACATCTCTGTTAATATCAATTAAGCTGACTGCGCAATGAATCTTTCATAATATATACACTTTGTTTGTTACAATTAGAGGATTTGTCAGCATACAGAGCTTTGAACAAAAAGGCAGTTTTGAGCATAGAGGTTTTGAGCAGTGAGGGGAGTCTATCTTAAATGCTTCTGATTGGCCTTTGCGTTGAAGAAATCAACACGTATGTCTGTTTTTGGCTACATTGCTCAACGCTGCAAACGTGTTTTAAAAGGAAACTCTGGCCTGTTAATCGTTTCTATTTTGTTTTAGTTCTTGTTGCTTTTCTGCAAAAATGTATTAGTTTTTATATGTTTTATTCATAGATATTTCTAGTTTGCGGGAATCCCGCGAATCGTTTTATTCTCCCTGCAACGCGCACACACACAGAGAGTGCATTGCCGCTCGCACTCGCCATCAAATCTAGTCCCGCGCCGCACTCTTTTGCATTGGGAGTGAACATCTCTAGATCAAGGGCCCGGCCCGAGGATAGTGACGGGAAATATCGGCCCGCAAGTTCGGGCTCGGCCAGAGAATAAGCTCTACTTCCTTTGCGACTGACGTATCGATCTAGCCGAATCAGGTACTCGAGATGGCGGAAGACAAGTTTTAGAATTGAGTGACGTCAGTGAGGAGACTTTGGTGACATCATCTGATATTCATGTATATACAGGTCCTTCTCAAAAAATGTGCATATTGTGATAAAGTTCATTATTTTCCATAATGTAATGATAAAAATTAAACTTTCATATATTTTAGATTCATTGCACACCAATGGAAATATTTTAGGTCTTTTATTGTTTTAATACTGATGATTTTGGCATACAGCTCATGGACACCCAAAATTCCTATCTCAAAAAATTAGCATAATTCATCCGACCAATAAAAGAAGTGTTTTTAATACAAAATAAGTCAACCTTCAAATAATTATCTTCAGTTATGCACTCAATACTTGGTCGGGAATCCTTTTGCAGAAATGACTGCTTCAATGCGGCGTGGCATGGAGGCAATCAGCCTGTGGCACTGCTGAGGTGTTATGGAGGCCAAGGATGCTTTGAAAGCGGCCTTAAGCTCATCCAGAGTGTTGGGTCTTGTGCCTCTCAACTTTCTCTTCACAATATCCCACAGATTCTCTATGGGGTTCAGGTCAGGAGTGTTGGCAGGCCAATTGAGCACGGTAATACCATGGTCAGTAAACCATTTATCCAATGGTTTTGGCACTGTGAGCAGGTGCCAGGTCGTGCTGAAAAATGAAATCTTCATCTCCATAAAGCTTTTCAGCAGATGGAAGCATGAAGTGCTCCAAAATCTCCTGATAGCTAGCTGCATTGACCCTGCCCTTGATAAAACACAGTGGACCAACACCAGCAGCTGACATGGCACCCCAGACCATCACTGACTGTGGGTACTTGACACTGGACTTCTGGCATTTTGGCATTTCCTTCTCCCCAGTCTTGCTCCAGACTCTGGCACCTTGATTTCCGAATGACATGCAAAATTTGCTTTCATCTGAAAAAAGTACTTTGGACCACTGAGCAACAGTCCAGTGCTGCTTCTCTGTAGCCCAGGTCAGGCGTTTTTTGCCACACTTTTTCCTTCCCACAGACTTCCCACTGAGGTGCCTTGATACAGCACTCTGGGAACAGCCTATTTGTTGGACCTGAAATATTTCAGTTGGTGTGCAATGAATCTAAAATATATGAAAGTTAAATTTGTATCATTACATTATGGAAAATAATGACCTTTATCACAATATGCTAATTTTTTGAGAAGGACCTGTATTTTTCAGGTTAAACATTGATTAGTCACTCAAATCTTTATCTAAACCTCTCACCGTCGGTCACGCATATCCAAAATGTTTTGTAATTTTTTTTAACAATTTTTACTCGTGTTTGTAGTTCCTCCCCTAAAGCGCAGTGGGTTGTGGGCAAGATTAGCCTTTAGAGTGAGCATGGACCCACACTTCGAAAAACCAGCCGAAATAGTACAGCATCCGGGGACTTCTGGCATACTCTTTTCAACATACTATACTTTGGAACACACCTATTTCAATCTCAAATACTGTTTAGGATGAATAGTATGGACATTGAGATGCAGGGTTAGTCTTATTGTTTAGGATGTGAAGGCCAGTACTCAACACGATGCTTCTAATATTATAGCGACAATAGCATTGCTATTGCTATTGCTAATTGCTATGCCTAGTCCTGTATTATGTGTTCTTGTATATAGACCTCCCAAATATAATGCAGACTTTATACAGGAGTTTTCAGACTTTTTATCTGTGATTGTAACTTCTTTTGACAACATTGTAATCCTTGGTGATTTTAACATTCATGTGTGCTGTCAATCGAAGCCTTTAGTCACAGAGTTTTTAAACGTTATTGATTCATTTGATTTTTTTACAATGTGTAACTGGCCCCACTCATCAGCATGGTCACACTCTTGATTTGGTCCTTTGTATGGGTATTTCTGTGTCTAACATACAGATCTTAGATCATTATTTTTTTGACCATAAGCCTATTGTTTTTAATATTACCCTACTTTGTGGTCCCCCTGAAAAACAGCCTGTTGCTTATTACTCTCGTGCGACTACATCTAATACAATCAATGATTTTTCATCAGCATTTGTAACTCACTCATTAATTGGCACTGTTGAATCTCCATCTGTTTCAGTGGATCCAGAAGAATTGATAAATCTGTTTAATGATGCTTGTTCTGATATTCTTGACCATGTTGCCCCATATCAATTAAGGAGATATAAAACAAAAACCCTGCCATGGTTAAATGAAAATACTCGGTTACATAGATGGGAGTGTAGGAGAGCAGAACGGAAATGGCAAAAAGACAAGCTTCAGATTTCTTATGAGGTTTTAAGAGAGTGTTTATCCAAATATGAAAAGGCGGTGAAAAAGTCAAGAGTAGAATATTTTTCGATGAAAATTGCACAAAATGCTCTCAGTCCACAGATACTATTTAAAACTATAAATACTATTATTAAGCCAGAATGTAGCATTGGCCCTGATCCATCACCAAATACTTGTGACATGTTCTTAAAGTTTTTTATAAAAAAAATTAAGGACATAAGACTGTCGATTACACCATCTCAAGTTGATATAACTTCTATATTAATCTCTATGTCTCAAAAGTTATCTCAATTTGAGCCAATTTCACTCTCATCTATTAGATATGTTGTTGCACATTTAAACCCTACTTCCACGTTTAATGATGTGCTTCCCCCCAAGTTGTTTGTCAAGCTCATAGATACGATTGGACCAAGTATTCTTTCAATTATAAATTGCAGTCTGACCAGTGTGTTCCTTCAAGTCTTAAGCATAAAGTAGTCCAGCCTCTACTTAAAAAGCCTGGCCTAGATCCTACAGATCCAAATAATTTGCGGCCAATATCTAAGCTACCATTCTTATCCAAAATATTAGAAAAAATAGTTTTTAATCAGCTTACATAATTTTTAACAAAAAATAATGTTTTTGATAATTTTCAATCTGGTTTTAGATCAGGTCATAGCAAAGAATCAACTTTACTTAGGGTAGTTAATGACCTTTCAGTCAAGTTTGACTCTAGTAGCAATGTTGCTTTGGTTTTGCTAGATCTTAGCTCAGCATTTGATACAGTTGATCATTTAATCTTGGTTGAACATTTAAGACAGTGTGTGGGAATCCAAGGCACTGCTCTAAGCTGGTTTGCCTCCTATCTTCAAAATAGGACCTTATCTGTTAAAATTGGAAATTTTTCATCATCAACAGCTTCGATCACATGCGGGGTCCCTCAAGGTTCCATTCTAGGACCAGTACTATTTTCAATGTATATGCTTCCCCTTGGTTCCATTTTTAAGGAATATAGCATTTCATATAATTTTTTTGCTGATGACACCCAGATGTATCTACCCATAAAGCCTGGAGATGATAAATTTGTGGAACAACTTTTTGAATGACTAAAAGAGGTAAGATCCTGGATGAATAATAACTTTCTCCAGTTAAATAAGGATAAAACAGAAATAATTATATTTGGCCCTTATAACAGTGCAAATAATATAACTGGAAAACTAGGACCTCTGTCATCCAATGCGAAGACACAGGGTAAGAATCTGGGTTTTATCTTTGACACAGAATTTAAATTTGATAGACAGATAAATTTGGTGGTCAAGAATAGTTTCTTTCAATTGCGAAATATCGCTAAACTTCAATCTATCCTGTCATTCAGTGACCTGGAGAAAGTAATCCATGCTTTTATTTCTTTGTGTCTTGATTACTGTAATATTCTGTATCTGGGTATAAGTCAGTCTTCTCTGTCACGTCTTCAGCGGGTACAAAATGCAGCAGCAAGGTTGCTGACAAACACAAAAAAGAGGGATCATATATCCCCTATTTTGGCCTCGTTACACTGGCTACCAGTTCATTTTAGAATAAAGTACAAGGTACTTTTATATACTTTTAAAGCTTTGCATGGACTGGCTCCAAAATATGTTTCTGAACTTATACATTTGAGTTGCTCACAGAGATCCCTGAGATCACAAAACTCAGCTTAAGACATATTTGTTTGATGAAGCCTTTAATGACCGCTAGACTTTGATTTTATATCTATAGTATTTTATTACTTCTTCTTTTTTACATTGCATTCTTCCTTGTATTTTATTGAGTTTTATCTAATTTGTTTGAAATTGTACAGCACTTTGGTACACAGTGTGTTTTTTAAGGTGCTTTATAAATAAACTTTGATTTGATTTGATTTGATTTACAATACAATTACATTAACAGCAACAGCAGGCGCACAAAGCCGTGGTTTGTGAGGTGTACAGGAAGGACATTTGTGTCTGCAGAGACGCCCACAGCAGAGCATGTAAATGATTCCCCATACTACGCCTTGACTGCAGTGCATACAGAGGCCCAAGGTGAGTCGGGCTCCTTACCGCTAAGTGTCTGAGGGCAGACAAGCCCCTCAAACTATTATTGCAAGGGCCGGCTCTGACTGCATTTTCTCAGGGAGCCGATGTCCTACGAATGAAAGACCAATTTGTGCCATCTGTGGAGAACTGGACATGTGTTTCCCATTCTCCAGGCCTTTTGAGCCAGTCAAAGACCGCATTACCATAAAAGAGAAGGTACGACTGTTCTCCTATTTGGCCCCAATTCTCTTTGGTTGACGGGAGAAGGCAGGCTCCTAAATTATCTAATTTATTATTATTTAAATCTTATTTACTTTACGTAGAGTGCATCAGAATGAGGGAGTGCGCGGCAGCTCCCGGGTGTCTGGTAATCGCACCGAGGGTCTCGTTAACCTTGGGTCTGATGATTCCCTCCCCCGTTTTCTTAAACACACTCCCACAGAAGCATACCACAAAGTGGCGACCTAATGGTCCAGTTCCTGACTTAGCCATCCATGTACGGGTACCACAGGAAGTATGTGCAATTGGTTTTGGGCATATGCAGGGGCCCTGAAATGTGTAAAACTAAAACCTAGTTGGGCACAAACACTTTTATCCTTGTTCTCGCCGCAGACCTGCTTTAACTCTTTACTGTATGCTTTCAACATGTGACATTGATGCTAAAGCAAATTTACTTTGGCTAAAGATCAAGTTCAGAATTAATAGATGTTTATTAATGAACATATACGGGAACATTTGCAATGATTTGTCTTCCAGTATGATGGGATAATGGGAAAACATTAGCATCGTTTAGAGCCAAGTTAGCTTTATCCATAGTTTACAGGAATAGTTCACTCTGAAATGAAAACCTTGTCATTATTTACTCAGCTTTAAGCCATTTTAAGTTCATATCTTTTTATTTTTGTCAGTCGAACACACAATGAGAATTTTTTCAATCTAAATTTCACAGATGTACAGCAACAGCAACAGCTCATAGTGACCAGCTGTCAAGCTCCAAAAAGGACAAAAAGTCCATTTGCCTTGCACTATATTCCAAGTTGTCTGAAGGCATGGTTTTACATTGATGCTAAATGCATTTTGTTGTAGCTGAATGTTACACACGAGTTTGAATATGCAGCTATATATAGATGTTAATTGTGCTTTTTCAAGCTTTTTAGATTGACAGATTTGGTCACCACAAACTGCCACAAACTAAATTATGTGTAATTGCATGCAGCTAACCCTAAAGTGAACCCCAACCCTACAGTAAATTGTTTTAAGTAATAGAGTAATTAATATTACTTACAACCTAAATGAATAATTACACTGTAACAATAACTGCATTCCTTGGCGCAAAAAAAAAAAAGTTTACTTAAATAAAATATAATGTAGAAATCTTTCTCATTTTAATTTATTTGAACTTGATGCAAAAATAACTAAAACTAAAAAAAATAACTTTATATAGACATTTTTTAGAAAAGTACTAAAAATGACAAAAATATACCAAAACTTTAACTAAAATTTAAATAAAAACTGAAAACATGAAAACCTATTAGAAATATTAGAAATATCAATGATACTTAAATAAGACTGTTATTTATTTATTTATTCATTAATTCGTTGTTCCTTTTAAAAGTTGCATATAGTTTTATCTTTTCCCAAACAACAGTAAAATTTGCCTAATTACTCTTGTTTTACTAAATTATTCAGTGCAATATTTGTACCTACTTTATATGTAATGTACTTACACTTGAATTAATAATTTTATAAAATGCACTTAATGTGTACATGTATGTTTTAAAGTTGTACTTATATTAAAAAAAAAAAAAACCTGCATGTAATTGCATCTGAAATTGCATCTACAATTAAGTGCGACCCAATATTTTTCCTTATTTTACCAATGTAGAGTTTTCTTTAAAACTGCTTTGTATGAGGTGTGTGTGAGGCCGCCAGTAAGAAGGAGAACTTGAATGAGAGCCGGCTCCTCACTGTGCCAGTCAGTGCCCTCTCCTGGACAACCTGTGGCAAACGGGCAGGAGTGAGTTGGAACCCGAGCCGCACTAGACTGAACAGAGACCCAGGTGCTTTAGTGTAAACACCACTAACATGGACTGAAGGTAGTCACTTCTCTTCTTCCTTTGCCAGTGTTACCCACTATGTGCTTCTTCTCAAACGAAAACCACACTTCAAGTAAAGCAACTTGAGAAGGCAGAAATGCTTCTCATTTAAACAAGAGAACAACAATAATGCTCTATACTTAATCAAAATACACTCAGTTCAAAACCAAACCTGGCAAGACTTGACAGAAGTAAAAAGAAAAAAATCCTTTTGCATAATGTCAAAGATGAAGATCCTTGGTCAGAAGTCATTTACCATATGCAGCAGTGAATTTCACCTTCACAGCTCTGCAGAGGAAGTTGGTGTTCAGTCAGATCACCTCTCTGGCGGAAGCACTTACGCTGTGTGCCTGCCAGCTAACAAGACAGTAGGAATAAATGAGCCTTTTGTCAGAGAGTAATGAATAGATTTTTTTGCAGTTTGATTAAATCATAATGTGTTTCGTAATGAATCTTCTTCCCAATTCCATTATTCTGTGCGTTATCAGTGCTAAATATAGCTGTGTGATAGATTCATTTTTCCCTCTGCTTTACTCTGAGGTGATTATTTTATGCATGTGTCAGGTATATTTAACCACACTAAGAGAATCATCCAAATGTAGCTAAGAAGGTCTATACTAATTTGTAGCAGAACCATCTGAAACATTGTCACATGCAGAGTAAAAGTCCATACAGAGGGAAATATAATCTGTTATCCTGTGGTAAAATTGTTCTGTTTTACAGTCTCCTTAAAAAATATTTGAACAGCTTCACATATCACCCTTGTGTATTTAATATTCACTCTCCCCCCTCCCCCTTTTATTAATCTGGGAACTTGCCCAGAACTATTTACATTTTCCATCAAATGTTAAAATGCTCCGTGATTCCGCATTTGTTCTGCTAATATTTACCATCATAATTTGTGATTTTAATGGAATTTAAAATCACAAAAATATCTGAAATGTAAACTATATTTATTTATTTATCTTTTTTATGAATGAACTGCATAATGACGCCATTAATATCAATGAATTCACAACCAAACATTAACCCTAAGACGCTGTGGCAATGTCTTGATCAGTGCCTTTTAAAGGTTTATTTAAAAACCCTATAAGGGATCTAGCTGATTTACGGAGTTTTATGTCTAATAAAGTCACGTGTAAGTGCAGCTGTCAGAGTTATGTTTTGTTTAATTATGTTTTTGTTCATGTTCATGTTCGTGCAGTATTAGTTTCTATAGTTGCACAGTTCTCCTTGTTTGTTTCCTTGATTACTGATTTCGTTCATCTGTTTTCCCTTGTTAAGCATGTGCATAAGTACTCCCTGTAGGATCCTTTGTCAGTTCTGATTTCAGATACAGTGGTTTACAGTGCGTTTTCTCCTGTTTAGCTTCAATATATCTCTTAACCCTTCGGAGTCTTGGGCTATTTTGGCCGTTTTTGAGTACTTTTATTTTTTTTAAATTTTGCAACATAAAAAAATGTTTACCATACCAATGTTTGGTATAATTTTTTTCAGCACAACATCACCTATATGATCAGACAATTAGTTTTTCACTTTGATGTACTCTATCAACATACTGGACCCAAAATCACACAAAAAACACAAAATCCGAATAGAAAAATTATAGCTTTTCTACTACAAAAAACACAAACATGCTCAATGAAGCATTTTAAAAGGTTTAAAATGTAAACACAAGTTGTAAATGTCAACATATACAGGTACAATTCAGATATAATCAACCTATATACAAAAAAAATATGATTTACAAAAAAAAGCGTGTGGCCATAGGCTTTTTTTCTTTCTTTTTAGCTCAGCCACTTTTTAAAAAATGTTGTGCACACAATTATTCAGAGAGCTATATTTAAGGCCTTGCATTCCCAGAGTATGAGGGTTCGCAAATAGTGCAAATACAACATAAAAAATTTAAAATTGATATAAAATTAAACTATATGCAGCAAAAAGCAGGTGTGGCAATAGGCGTTTTTTCTTTTCTTTTTTGCTTAGAAACTCTACAAAACAATTCATGTACAATTACACAGATATCTACATTACAGGGATTTCATTCCTTGAGTAAGAGGGGTTCCTCAATAGTGCAAATATACCATACAACAGGTAAAATGAACACAAAATCAAATTATACATACAACTATTTACAGCAAATATCAGGTGTTTTTTATTTTTATTTTTTATCTGTGCCTCTCCTCAAAACAGTTTAGCTAAATCTACTCCTAAACTTCCTAAACTACTCCTAAACTACCTAAACTATCTACACTACTCCTAAACTACTCTCAAAATCTACTCAAACTCTTCCAAAAACTAGCAATAATCTCTCTCTATATATATAACGTATATATGTCTATCTTTATCAACTCCGTAAATCCTCTGCCTTTCAATTTTGCGTCTTAGCTCAGTTGGCTCCTCCTCCATTCCCTAAAATGTGCAGCCTGAATAGCGGAGTCAGCAGATTCACACATTTGTCTCCGTTTTGTTTTATGACAAAAACCGACGAAGTTATTAGAATAAATGCAACGCCTGTCGCATCCCATCTTGCGTTCTTTTACGAACGCGTCAGTATTTTTTTATATAAAGTTTAAATGATCATATCTCCGTTTTTACTTGGTCTATCAACACAAAACAAAAAGTAAAATAGAATTTCAAGCCAGCACTTTCGACAGAAGTGGGCGGCAGCGCTCAAACTGACTTTGTTTTTATGCTTCGACGTCTTAAACTGGTCATGTAACTTGATCACGCCGGCGTGATCGGCGACCCCGAAGAGTTAAGTATTTATTATTCTAATTAAAGACGGTTACACTTTATTTTAAGGTGTCATTGTTACAGTGTAATTATATATTTAAATACAGTGTAATATTAATTAACTACATGTACTTACTATATGGTTAGGGTAAGATTATGATTTGGTTGAGGGTTAATTGCATGTAATTAGGCATCATTTACTGTTATTACTATGGTAATTACATGTAACATATGTAACAAGAACACTCTAAAATAAAGTGTTACCTTAAAGACTTTATTTGTGGAACTCCTATGTTGTACAATTTCTGTAAAGCACAGTTTTGTTACAGCTGCTGTTAGTACTGACTAGGATGTGGGTTTCAGTATACAGACATGCAACGTTTTGGGTTAGATTTTTATTATTTATTCAATTATTTGAAAAAAAAAACTTTTATTCAGCAAGGATGCATTAAATTTATTTGTGATAGTAAATCAATTTACAATTAAAGATATGTTTTTCAAATAAATGCTTGAACTCAACTCAATGCTTGTTCAACAAAGAATCCTGGAAAAAAAGTTTCTTGAAAATCAAAAGTTACTATTAAAATTGCTGGATTGGAAAGTTAGCTTCAGTATGATTTTTTTTTTGTAATTAAGATAATTTTGTAATTTAGTAATCTGGCAATCGGGCGTCGACAATATGAGCTGCAACCCTGCCATACAAACCGCTGAAGACTACAGCACGTTTGAATGGCAGAGCATACACGGCAGCGGGTCAGGCCGGTGCTGCCCTGCACATCACGGCGGTGTTGCAGGCGTACCAGGCCGACTTGCTGGGGTATCTCGAACAGGGAGCAGGGCGGTTGCTGAGCTGTGCCGCACCACAGATCTTGCTCTGTGGTCCACTAAACATACTGCCGCCGCGATCGGTCGGTCGATGGCGGCGATGGTGGCCATGGAGAGGCATCTGTGGTTAAACCTGGCTGACATCGGAGAGAAAGAGAAGGCCTTTCTCCTCGACTCGCAGGTTTCGCCCTCTGAACTTTTAGGCACCTCTGTGGAGGCGGTCGAGTGGGAAGTTTTAACATTCACTTCCTTTTTGGGTCTCGAATTATGCTCCCGTGAAGCCAGATTATTTCCATGAGCTGACGCCCATGCGTACAGATGGTAGGCCCCTGACTCTGGGGCCTCCATTGAGGCAGAGTGGCGTATGTTGTACTCCCCTTGTACTCCCAATGTGATTAGGTACCAGGATGCTGTAGGCGCTGTATAAACAGCTTGCCTGCCAACAAAGGCTGCGCGGTTAGGTGGAAGGCCTCAGCAGGCCTTCTTGACCAGGTAGCCCCCTAGAGGGCTCCTAAGGCCAGTTTACCTCCGGTGGTTGGCCTTAGTAGTTCGGGCAGTAGACTCACTGATGGGTAGAAGGCCGTAACATCCCTCCTTGGAGGTGAGTCCCAACATTGTGGGACATACATTATAGCCGCGACCAGGTAGCTAGTTGATTAGGCCTCCTGTGGGTGGTCCCAATAGTTATGTTGGGGTAGTATGGTTCCCAACATAGTATGTTTGTAGCAGAATAGACTTGCTAACAGCTAGTAGGCCCGACCAGGCCAACCTGATAGGTGAGTCCCCAGTAGTGTGAAGATGGCTGACAGGACTAAGTTGCTTCAGGCCTAGTAGGCCTCTTTAATCCTCTAAGTGAGTCTGCGAGTGATGGGTATACAAACAGCAGTGTTGATGGTCAGGCTCTGACCTTAGCAGGCCTTCCTGAGCCTGAGACCCATCATGGGGTGCTTGACTGTTATTTCACTAGCCAATCAGACAATTGGCCTCAGTAGGCACTGATTACGATCTGTCGAATAGGTTTGACCATCCACCATGTAGCTCAGCCCCCAACCTCACTGGTTCGTGGCAGTTAGTTTCTTACATAAGAAGACTTTCAGGAGGTCGGCTTTAAAAGGCTGCTCCGAGACTGAGCCCCAGGACTGACTGGCCTTAGCAGGCCGCCCGGGCTGACACCTAGAGCTTAGATCGGGCCCTAAAAATCAAGCCCGACCCGAGCCCTTGCATGTTGTGTCAGAGCCCGACCCGGCCCGACACATTAACTGTAATTATGAGCCCGAGCCCGATTTAAATCCGACCATTTTTAATACATGGGCCGTTATAACCAGGGGCAATGCCAGATCATTTTTTAACGCAGGTGCTGAATGGGTGCTAGACCATTCACAGGAGGGAGCTGCGCAATTATATATATATATATATATATATATATATATTATATACATAATATTAATACATTTGCAAAAATTGGCCACTTAATATTTAATATTCAATTATTTTAATTATCACAATGAAAGTTTTAATTTTGTTAAATTGAACAAGCACAACATTCAGCATTCAATCAAATATTCTTAAAGATTCATTATTATTAATAATGTTATTTCAACATATGTGTGCGTGCAACAAGCAAGATGTGAATTTGTAAATTTGGTGACAAGCGTGCCGAGAATTGATTTAATTTATGATGAGATGGCTCCAGTTCATCTGCTATGGTGACCGCGGCTCGCCGGCGCCTATACAATTTAGATACAAAGATACAATTTATACAAACGAAATTCACTTTAAAAAAAGGCTTTCTACAAAACAAAACATAATGAAGTGGTCAAAATCTTGCCTGAACCACTCCATTTCTCCCGATATTGCGCATCCTCCTATCTACTCTGTTCACTTTCATAATCAACATAGATGGGAAAAAAAATAGCATAATGTTTTAATAAATATGAAACTAAATGCGCTTATTTAATGGCTACAACAAGAGAGTATAGACTCTCTAGAAGCGTGCCGCACTTGCACTCAACAAAGCCAACACATATGTTGTCACTGCCCACGACTAGTTTAAAATATTTCCATACCTCCGACTTTCCTTCATACTTGCTCAAAGTTAATTCTCCTGTTTTATTTTTTTTTCTTTACTTCTTCAAGCTCCATGTTGCACTTAAGCTACACAATACAGCACAGCATGTGGGTGGAGGAGACGCTGCGCGTGACACGTGACGTGCTTGATCAAGGGCCCGACCCGAGCATAGTGGCGGGAAATATCGGCCCGGCCCGGCCCGCTGGTCGGGTCAGGCTCGGGCAGAGAATCTAAGCTCTACTGACACCCGGATTCAGGGTTCATAGTAACCAGTTGTTAAGCTTGCTATCAGGTAGTAGACCTCTTCTGGCCTCCCTGAAGGCGATTTTCCACATAGGGTGGTTATCAGGTAGTAGGCCTCACCAGGCCTCCCTGAAGGTGAGTTCCCATATATGGTGGTTATCAGGTAGTAGGACTCACTAGGCCTCCCTGAGGGCTAAGTCCAAAGGACAGGCAACTGGACAGCAAGTTTGACTACCTATCAGGTAGTAGGCCTCACCAGGCCTCCCGGAAGGCGAGTTTCCACATTTCGTGGTTACCAGGTAGTAGGCCTCACCAGGCCTCCTGGAGAGCGAGTTTTCACATTTGGTGGTTACCAGGTGGTAGGCATCAACAGGTGGTAGGCCTCCCTGAAGATGAAGTTTTCACATGTGGTGGTTGTCAGGTAGTAGGTCTCACCAGGCCTCCCTGTAAGTGGTTTCCCAGCAATGCTGAGTTTGGGCAGCTAGTGGCCTCTTGCTATCAGTTCATCTGGCCTTAGCAGGCAGCTTCTGAGGGTGAGCTTGCACCCTGGCTCGACTAAAGTATTCATTCTCTGCTACTGGTTCCCTCTTGGAACCTCTTTTCAACCTGCCTACAGCCTGGTTTGCCTACCAGGCGGATCATGTGCTCCCCTCACTGAGGTCGCTATGAGTACGCGGACTCCTGAGGCTGGTCAGACGGTCGTAGGCCTCTCGTGAGGCTTCCAAGTTAGATCAGCCCTTAGGCCTTCTCAGGCCTCCTCGGTGTTTTGAAACACAAACGCTGGGTAGATCCGTGGATCAAGCAGAGAAACTCCCATCGCTGGCAAGGGTTGTAAGCGCTATGCTGAGTCATGCTCTCCCGTCTCTGAGATCTGGGCCGAGTGGTTAACTGTCAGCTTTGCAGTCCCTCGGGTTGGATGCCTTATCTAAAGGAGTGTCCAGAGGCTCTGTCTGTCGACAGGAAGTTGGCCAGGCTAAAGTATCCAATTTAAGTGATGCCAGGTCAGGCTTTCCTGATGGCATTTCGGATGAGTATGTTCCCCAGAATAGTGTTCCCCTGGGACTCCTTCGGGTTACCTAGCCACATTCCCTAGAAGGGACCCCTTCTAATTTGAAGCTGTGGTTCCAGGGCCTTGAGCAGACCCAGGTAGGCCTTTAGGTAAACTATGTTTATGGAGGTTTTCCTGTGAGGCTTATAGCTTGGACTATGACCATAGGGAATGCTGTCACTGACAGCCCAGTGTGACCTGAGGGTGAGTGGTTCTATCATTTCATTTGAATTTGCTGGTTCTGACAGTTGTCACTGCCACTTGGCATGCACTCCCCTTAGCATGGCGGGATGTGTATATCATTCCCCAAAGCGTTAGTCGGGTTAAGACTGTAACCTATGTTCCCTGAGAACAGGGAACAAGACACTGCGTCTTTTTGCCATGCCTCGGGGCCTGCCCGCCTAACAGTCCCTTCAGACGATAAGGTGATTATCAAGTTTGCGAGGCGCCCTTTTATACTTCGAGGTCGCATGCTAATGATTCATGGGCTGTCGCCGGTAAATCTGATTGCCGCGATTTGATTGTGATTCCAGACACCTGTCTGAAAGGGCGTTCCCCAAAGCGTCATTCGACGCAGTGTCTCGTTCCCTGTTCTCAGGGAACATAGGTTACAGTCGTAACCTGAGACGTTCAATTACATTGGAATTATTAGAACCATTTAAATTACAGTGGGTTACCATTGTGGAGAAGATTGGAGCATTTGGTTAGGTTGTGGAGTGATTATGTGATTTTAACGGCTTTGGCTGAAGGAGCATGTAAATGTTAGCATTTAAGATGCTAACATAATGCTATTTGCTGGCTAATAGCTACCTATAGTCCATTAATTCAATTGTGTGACACTAAAAGAAATTAAATCTTATAGAATGAGTGAATATATGAATTTAAATACCTGGATCTTGTCAGGGAGCCTTTTGAAATTCACTTTGAGACCACTTAATTGGGTCCCTTAAAATGACTTAATTCCATGATGTTGAAGTTAAATGAACAAATTATATTTGTTTAACTTAATTGATTCATGTGGGACCGATGTACACTATTAAATCATGTGAATCCAACACTTCGGTTTTATTATTTGCCACATCCAATGCTTTTATTATTTGCTGTGGATAAGTGCCTGCTAAATGAATAAATATATTTTATAGGGGTACATTTAGATTGCATATTGAATTAATTTGTAGGACATTTGTACATTCTGATATTTTAAATTACATTGTCACACTTTCTAAACCAGAACCTCATCATTATTGGCCTGTTATCAGCAGTGCAGTGCTTGATAAGTGACTGTCTGCTGGCCCTGATGTGGAGGCCCACTTGCCACTGATACCGTCAGGACGTTTGTAGTTTTCTCACGTCCCTCACTTCCACATTCCAAGAGGCTCTCTGGAGACTCTGATCTCCAACCACCCTCCCCACTCAACCCCCACTTTCCAGCCCACACCTGCTGTTTCCCCGGCAACAGAGCAGGTGCTCCCTTGGTGTGGCCGGGTCGTTTCCCTTGACAGCCGGCCCTCCCAATCCGTATCAGCCTCAAAAACAACAACAGATTGGCCACACAGCCTCTGCACATCAGCAGAGCCAACCCAATGTCAGATCGTTTAAACAACTGGACAAAGTGAGAACCAATGTCACCTACATACATGTGCACAGCAGGAAACTTTTTATCTATCAATGAATTATTCATTAACTTGGCAGAGGGGTTCTCAAGGATGTTATTTAGGTGGTGTTTTACACACAACCTACTGTACATGTGACCGATCCCATAATCTATATTCTGAGAACAGACTTTTTCCAAGGACAAGGTGTTTTGGTTCTGTACTGTACACTTTTAAAAATAAAGTTTCTTTATTGGCATCTATGATTCAATAAACAACCTTAAACCTTTCCACTGCAAATTGGTTCTTTATGGTGGAAAAGGGTTCTTCAGATTTTTTAAATAAAACTTCACAGTAAGAAAAAAAAGGTTCTTTCAAGAACATTTCCCTGAAAGGTTCTTTGGGGAACCAAAAATCTTTTTTATTTCACTGTGAAAACCCACCTCTTAGAACCTTAATTTTCCACGTGGTAGATGTTCCTTTCCATATTTATTCTTGTTTTCTGTTGTGTTGAAATATTGTCCTGTTCTAACCTTGCATGCACAGAAATAAATCCACGGGAGACCTGCTGTTTGATCAGAAGGGTAACTGGTGGCCTCTGGAGGTGTAACGAGAAACAATAGCAACTTAACATACAAAAGTGTTGCATAAAGATTACAAATATGTAATTGCACCTTCTGTAATAGCACATTTTTAGGCTTTATTGGCCTCTTTCAGATCCAGTGCAATAAATAGCAAATGGGTGAAAAATTTAATGTTTCTAAATAATTGTAAGTGTAAATAGAAATGCTCTTCTTCAGTCATAGCTTACACTGATGCTTATTATTATTATTATTATTATTATTATTATTATCTGTATATAGACCATTAAAATTCAATGAGCCTAACTTACATCCAGAGAAACAAATAATATGTCTGGATTAATAAGACATTTATTAATCCTTAGAGACAGAATATTATGTAAGCAGCATTTTAAAGCATCATAGGTGTGCTCTATATGCAATAGCTGTTCCAAACGGTAGGCAGCATAATTATGCTACCCTCTAAGGCAGGAGTAGGCAAGTTCGGTCCTAGAGAGCCGTTGTCCTGCAGAATTTAGTTCCAACCCTAATCAAACACACCTGCACAAGCTAATCAATGTCTTCAGGATTACTAAGGCTATAGGCAGTTGAGGTTTTTTTTCAGTGTTGGAGCCAAACTCTGCAGGACAGCGGCTCTCTAGGACCGAACTTGCCTACCCCTGCTCTAAGGGTTCATTCACAGATTTTGGAGCTAATGGATCTCAAGCACATGGACCTCAAGATGCATTTCTTTAAAGTCAGACGACTTTTAGATTCTAAAAATGTGTTACAAATGATGTGAAATGACTAAATAGCATTGAGACGTAGTCAACAGTCTTCAATGGCAATTCGTAACAATTGTACGTTTTGGCGAATTGGTGGTTAATTTAAATGAATTCTTACTTTTGGAAAAAAATAAACTTTTTTTTTTACTTTCAGCTTGTACTTTCAACTTGTCCCCACTGACATATTTGAGGTTAAGATAGGGTTGGAAGTGGACCTTTATGTTAAAAAATTAAATATGTGTCATGCTTCCACAAAAATATTGTACAAATTCATTTGAAATTGCCACCATGTAAAATAGATGCAGTTTCTCATGAGATGTTGGACTCAGCCTAAGACATCGGTCTGGGACACACTTACTGTACATAGACTTTTTTTTTTTTTTTTAACACACTGATCACAAGAACACATCCTGTGAGAATGATCCTTAAGATTCTGTACCTAATTTTGGACAAATTCTAAGACAGCATGTATCATTTGTGGAAAAGGAATAATGTAATTCCCTGTGAAGAGCTCAGGGAAAGAAACATACCATTTTACCCAGAATGTGATGGGATTTTTATGTTTATTAATTAGAGTATCACATTGTTAGCTTAGCAACATTCTAACACCAAACACTTTTAAACTCAATTGTAAGATGAATCTCCTGAGAATTTTGCCTTTAGGAGCGTATGAATTCTGTGACTCTATGTTGCTTTATATGTGAAGTGTTGCATATCAGTGACACATCAAGTTCCATGACAGTTAGCATGCTTTGAAAGTAAATGTTTACATACAGTGGGCAGTAGACAGCAATGCAGCTCTCTAGGTTTTGGAACAGAGCCTTTGTCCCGGGGTTTTTGTCTCTCTCAATATTAAAGAATGTAAATGGAGCCAGTGTTTTTCACTGAGGTGAGTGTGGGTCAGCAAGACCAAGACCAGCTGGATGCACACAGGGAAGATTTGTGCATGAACCTTAAGGGGCATCCTACTGCAAGGTCATCTTGAGGTTATTACCGTAATATGGGACAGAGTCACACCAGCAGCATGTTTTTTTTTTTACTAGGCCAAATGAGATCAGGGGACCTGGGGCCATCATCTGGCCCCACTGTTGTGATAGGCAGCATGTTTGTTTCCTCAGGAGCATGGAGGCTTTTCTCTGGGGGGCTCCTATCTGAGTATGACCGGGACTGGGGTCAGGCCCTGTGATAAGGGCATTTCTTTCCCTCCTCAGGGGTCAGAGGAAGTCTGGAGATGGAGATTGTCTAAATTGGCCAGTCATGTGCAGGTGCCTGTTCATAATAAGAACAAACGTTCATCATTTGCTGTTTGCTTTTTGCCTTCAGCAAGTGAAGTCTGCAATAGATAAGTGTGTCTGTCCAGTCTTAGGTTTAAACAATGAGATTTGCATAATACACTCTGGCAGTAGTCAGAATATATAGGTTCAATGACAAAATGTTCATTTTATGTTCAATTTAATTAAAAAAATGTTTTTGAGGGACTTAAATGTCTAGATGGTGTAACTGGTCTGGAGAATGTAATAAAAAAAAAGTCTGAATTTCTTGAACTTGTACAACCAACAAACAGAAGCATTCCAGGTGTAAGGATTTTTTTTCTCTAAAAATGTCACATGGTTATACAAAGTGTTCATACCACTTGACATGTTTGGAGTTATGAAACCACATTTTTATGGAGCCCCTAAGGCAGGGAGGTCCAAACTCAGTCCTGGAGGGCCACTGTCCTGCAGAGTTTAGCTCCAACCCCAATTAAACACACCTGGACCATCAGCGAATCAAGGTCTTATAGGCTAGAATCTTCCAGGCAGGTGTTTTGAGTCTGGATAGAGCTAAACTCTGCAGGACAGTGGCCCTCCAGGACTGAGTTTGGACACCCCTGCCCTAAGGGGATGGTGATGGCAAAAATATGAAATGGGAGGGGAAATTAATATTATTATCAAAAAAGTTTTTTTGAGAATTAAATTGTTTTGCACGTGTACGGAAAAGCTTTGAAATGTTTATTTTTCCATCTCATCTCAATATCCCAATTCCAGTGTCCCTTTAAAGTTTTTGTTGAAAATGATGAAACACTTTAAAACTGCTTTTTCTTCACTATTGAACATCCTTTTTCGACATTAACCTATTAGTTTTGCATTGGAAAAGACTCACCAAATATAATTCTGACTTTGAATTTAGCACTTCATGACTGCATTGCATTGGGTTGAATGGTGCTGTAAATAATGTAGAGCTACACTTTGGCTCTAATTTCTTCAATACTTGCTGTGTCTGAATTATTCATTGGTCCTATTTCAATACTCTTCTTCCTGCGATATTCTAAGATGTAGTCACCATAATGTTGTGTAGTGTGGTTTTTCTACACAGACTGAGTTCCTCCCCTCTATTAAGACTCCCGCCATCCAGCTCGTCGGGAGCAGCTAGGGTTAGGTGTCTTGCTCATGGACACTTGGTCAGGTGGAACCGGGGATCGAACCACCAACCCTTCGGTTTGTAGACTACCTACATGAACCACTGAGCCACTGCCGCCCCAGCTTCTTGGGAACTTGGCACTTTTGAGTATTTTTTACTTCAGTTATTTTCAGCAGTGAAAGCACAGATCGATTTGGTAGGCCAAACAGATGTACAAAGTGTCTAACAGGAAGTATTCCCCTCCCCTCAGGACTTAATTAATAGAAAGTGAGGTGTTAGAG
Source organism: Siphateles boraxobius (assembly GCF_051911475.1). Lineage (NCBI taxonomy): Eukaryota > Metazoa > Chordata > Actinopteri > Cypriniformes > Leuciscidae > Siphateles > Siphateles boraxobius. The sequence continues at coordinate 6,071,860 of NW_027509197.1, forward strand.
AGAAAGAGATAAACAGAGAAACAGTGAGCTATAGAGGGAAAGGCGAGGTGAGGAGAGGCACAGCGCTGACAGACAGGAGTGTGAATTAGTAAGTAAAGTGAAAAATATGCAGAGTGATGGAGGAGAAAGTGTGTGTGTGTGTGTGTGTGTGTGTGTGTGTGTGTGTGTGTGTGTGTGTGTGTGTGTGTGTGTGTGTGTGTGTGTGTGTGTGTGTGTGTGTGTGTGTGTGAATAAGAGGTGAGAGGACGACAGTTCATGTAATGATGAACTAAACTAGAAAAAGAAGACGAGAGGATGAGATGAAATGGGTACTTGGGTGTGGTGGCTGACAAAGACAGACCATTGGGGTAGAAGAAATCCCCTTGATACCATTAAAAATGACATACATTTTACAGTAATTTCCCTAAATAATGTCTCTCTTCAGTATGTTCTATATGATTGGTTTTAGTACATAGTTTAATTCATGGCTTTATTTCTGAATACTCACAGTATGTGTCTTTTTAATACACTTTTGTAAACCCAACCACAGCTTAGCCACAATGAATGTGAACTGTATTTAAAATCTGAATAAAATAAAATAACAACTATATGGTAGGAGTCATTTGCATATCACATTAATCTGACATCGCTAAATTTTACCTAAATCGTTATCGCTAGAACAACACGCTAGTATCTCGCTAGCCTGTTAACCTGCCATCCGTGCTTGCCGTCTCGTGCGTGCTCGTGCCTTTTACGAGTCCATCAAACAACTGTGGTAAGTAGGATCAGTCAACAAACAGTAATGCTTGTGAGTAATGTCTTCTCCTGTTATTTTCACTTGCACTTCGGTTCACATGTAAAGTATAACCTTCTCTGTCAGCGGTGAGGACTACACATGTGATAAATGCAGGGAGATAGTCAGGCTGACGGATAAAAACTCTATCCAAATTTTAATCGAGGTTAGTGAGAGTGCAAGAGCTTGAGATACTGCTTTGGATGCGACTAGCTTAGTGAACTCTGTACATTGTTAGGTTCCGGCTGTAGAGCCCATGCAGCAGGGCAACTGGGTGACCGTGAGATGCTGCAGTTGCGGGACAAAACACTGCTCTTCCATTCCGATTACAACATTAAACAGATTCTCCCCTCTCAGTAAAACACCCACTGAAAATCCTGCTGAATATCCCCTAGTTATTGGTGATTTTATTACACGGAATGTGAAAATAGAGACACCAGCCACTATAGTCACATGTTTGCCAGAGCACCTGACATCAAAGCAAATTTAAAAGTGCTGGCTAATGCTAATTGTAAATTCTTTAAGATTATTATTCACGTCGACACTAATGATGTTCGACTTCGCCAGTCGGAGATCACTAATATTAACATTAAAGAGATGTGTGAACGCAAGTACGATCAAGTCAAGTCAAGTCATCCTCATTTATATAGCGCTTTTAACGATGTAGATTGTTTCAAAGCAGCTTTACAGAGATAAACATATAATTTAAGGTGACAGAGATTGGTTTAGTTTTATAGTGGTTCTTGAAAAATGTTTTTTCCAGCTAAAGTTAGTTTTGATTGATTCACTTCTGTCTAAATGATAGTTTGTTATTAAATTAGGGGCCGCTAAGACGACACCGTTCTCTCTAAACAGACTTTAAACGCGAACCTGTGATAGACGCTGATGGCGTTCACATGCGCATTAAGAATTGATTCTATGTGCGTTTGAATATATGTACTTGTCTTGTCTATAAATTTTGATGCATAATTTTATTTTATCTTATCAATTCGGTTAGGTACGCGAACCAAAACAATCCACAACGCTTTATCTGTAGAGTGGTATAGGGATCCTCCATAGGGAGAGGCTAGTTGGCACTTCAGCACTGCATTGTCATCGGGTCCAGGCGAAAGTCCTTCGTCAGATCTGGAAAACCTCGGGATAAACAAAGACACTAAAATTAGCGCAGATGCCATTCTTCTTATGATGTAAACGAGTACATCAGGATTTAAGGGAAGTGTTCCCAGTTCCGGCTGACCTAATCCAAGCAGCCTAATATTGAATTATAGAAGTCTATAGAGTCTTATGTGAATGCTAGGTCAAAGAGATGTGTTTTTAGTCTAGCTTTGAACTGACAGACTGTGTCTGCTTCCCGGACAATGTTGGGAAGATTGTTCCAAAGTTTTGGTGCTAAATAGGAAAAGGATCTTTTCCTATTTAGCAGCAGTCGATTTAGATATTCTAGGTATTATCAACTGGCCAGAACTTTGAGATCGCAATAGACGTGAAGGACTATAATGCGTTAAGAGCTCACTCAAGTACTGGGGAGCTAAACCATTTAGTGCTTTGTAAGTAATCAGCAATATTTTAAAATTTATACGATGTTTAATAGGGAGCCAATGCAGTGTTGACAGAACCGGGCTAATATGGTCGTACTTCCTGGTTCTGGTAAGAACTCTAGCGGCTGCGTTTTGAACTTGTTGTAGTTTGTTTATTAAGCGTGCAGGGCAACCACCCAGTAGAGCATTAAAATAATCTAGCCTTGATGTCATGAACGCATGAACTAGTTGTTCCGCATTTGTCAATGAGAGCATATGACGTAATTTAGGTATATTTTTAAGATGGAAAAATGCGGTTTTACAGACACTAGACACGTGACTTTCAAATGAAAGATTGGTATCAGGCACTGTAATTTGCTCTGGCAACAAAATTAGCAAACACGTTTGCTAACATTTAAACAGGTTTAACATCTGAACCTCGTTACACATACATTTTAAAACATTGCTGATTATAAGTCAAGTCAAGTCAAGTCACCTTCATTTATATAGCACTTTTAACAATATAGACTGTTTCAAAACAGCTTTACAGTGATAATAGGAAATTAAAGTAACAGAGATTGTTTTGGCTTTACAGCAGCTCTAGAATAAAGTTATTGTTCAGCTAAAGTTAGTTTTGATTGATTCACTTCCGTTGCAACGATCATTAGTTATTAAAGGGACACCAGTCAAGCCTGAGTGTTTTTTCTCTACGAAGCTCCCCCTAGCTCCCCCTGGTGTCTGGTAGTAAATTCTTTCAAACACACGTCGTGAAAACGAACTGTTGTTCCTCCCCCCTCACCACGAGCAACCCAGCTGATCAGCTGTCAACCCTGCTGAGCATGAACCGGCTATTTCAAAACCAGTTATGTCTACCGAGGTAAGTAAAGCAGTATTTTCTTTCCAATTGATGGCGATTTAAAAAAAAAATGTATTGTGTTGTCATGCATACTAGTATTTTTACCGGGAACGAACGATATGAACGAGGCGACATCAGGCCAAGGGAAGGGGTGAGGGGATAAATTGTGTGTGTATGTGTGTGTTGTTTGGAGGGCGGGAGGGGGTTGGGGTGTCACTAACTGTAACTTGATAAGCCCACGTAACTTCTATTTGCAAACAAGACGGTCACAGAAAATATTTTGAGTCTGGGCTTCGTCGTAGTTGAGAGGATTTGTAGCATATTAAGGATCAATACAATACATAATGCGATCGGTGAGCCATCGGCTTCTACACTATGTAGCGCACTGCAAAAAAGCTATACACCGGTGCCAAATAAAAGCAAAGTAACACCTGGATGCAACCTGCAAGCTAAATTAGACACATAGAAGGGCTAGATCAAGCCAAAATCTCCGCTAGCTATTTAGACGCGGGTAGGATACACCGGTGTCTTGATTTGAAGAATTTGATATCTATTTATTTGTGAACTAAGTTAAAACCGACAGAGGAACGGCCAAACAACTAACGTTACAGAAATCAAACGTGTTTGCTAATGACAATGCTAACATCAAAGTTATAGTATCTAGCGTACTAGTAAGCCCGTAACAGACAGCGATCATAATAAACACCTTTACAGACAATAGCAAACATCCTGAGGTCACAATTACTTGAAATTTAAATATTAAACAGTTTATTCCAAAGATACTTACTAATGCAACAGCAAGAAGGCCAGGTCAGCATCCGTTTTGCAGGCTTCTGTTTCTCTCAGTTCTAGCCATTCTGAAAAAGCCGGTCCGATATTTACTCGAGTCTGACTTCTAGCTCGGTCAGTCTCCCGTTTCCTCTTTCGTTGGTCCTCCGACAAAGATTTCCTAGCTTTCTCCTTCTTTTTTGCAGGATCAGCCATAACTCTATTTATCATTGCCCTTTGCTTATAGCTAGCCGGCGCTTGAATGGGGGCATGTACGTGTGCAGTGCCGTCAAGCAATTCATTACATCGCGAGACCTGATATCACGCGATACTTCCTGATGGTTGCAAGTTGCAAGTGAGTTTTTTACGCTCTCAGGCACCAGGGGGGTGCGAAACCACCAACATTCAACCCAAAATAAGTAATATAAACATTCCACTGACTCCGAAGCTGTTCAGTTAAGGTAAAAAAGTTGCCTGGTGTCCCTTTAACTTAGGGGCTGCTAACATGACACCGTTCTAACAGAAAATTCTTTAATGCGATCCGGCCACTCATTTGCATAAAACAGTGCCTGGTGGCTCTGAGAATTTTTTATCGCTTCCGCGTAGCCACGTGAATCGGAATTGTCCTGACAACGTTTTATCAGTACAGAGGTAAAGGGAATGAGGCCTTCACAAGGGAAAGACTAGTTGACACGTCAGGACTGCGTTGTCGTCGTGTCCAGGCACAGGTCCTCCATCAGACCCGGATACGGCTTGGATCCGGCGAACCGCGGTAAACCTCGGGATAAACAGTTAGACAAATATTAGTGTAGACGCCATCCTTTTTATGATGTAAAAATTACATCAGGATTTATGGGAAGTGTTCCTAGTTCCGGCTGATCTAAACTATGCAGCCAAACATTGAATTTAAGAAGTCTATAATTTGTTATGTGTATTTTAAGCCAAAGAGATGTGTTTTTAGTCTAGATTTGAACTGACAGACTGTGTCTGCTTCCCGGACAATGTTAGGAAGATTGTTCCAAAGGCTTGGTGCTAAATAGGAAAAGGATCTACCTCCTGCAGTCGATTTTGATACATACAAAGTACTAAATTGTTTAGCTCCACAGTACTTGAGCGAGCTCTTAACGCATTATAGTCCTTTACGTCTATTCTGATCTCAAAACTCTGGCCAGTTGATAATAGCTAGAATATCAAAATCGTCTGCTGGCAACAGATCCTTTTTAGCATTTTCCTATCCTTTTCCTATTTAGCACCTAAACTTTGGAACAATCTTCCTAACATTGTCCAGGAAGCAGACACACTCTGTCAGTTTAAATCTAAAAACACATCTTTTTAACCTGGCATACACATAGAAAATTATACATTCCTATTATTCAAATCAGTTAAATGATTATTAGGCTGCATAAATTAGGTCAGCCGGAACCGGGAACACTTCCTATAACACCCGATTTACTCGTTACTACATAAGAAGAATGGCATCTACACTAATGTTAGTCTTTCTGCCTGTTCCAAAGTTTACTGTAATCAGCTGGATCCGGGCCGTATCCAGATCGGATGGTGGACCTGCGCCTAGACACGACCAAAACGCATGATGTAGTCAGCCGGATCTGGGCCGTATCCAGACCAGATGGAGGAACTGCACCTACACACGACCACAACGCATCCCTGAAGTGTCAGCAGAGATTGTGTCAACTAGACTCTCCCCTGTGAAGGCCTCATCGACACGACAGCCATCGGCACTGATCCTCAACAAACCCATCTCCATACCGGCATGACTCCGATCTTCAACCAGATGGAACTGGATAATATTCTGATTGTTCCAATCCAATCTGACTTCTGACCTATAATGCTGCCTGAATCATTATCGTACACTGTTAGTTCGTTGGCCAGAGGAGAACTGGCCCCTCGACTGACCCTGAGTTCTCCCAAGGTTTTTTTTCTCCATTCTGCCACCTGATGAAGTTTTGGTTCCTTGCCACTGTCGCCATTTTCCACATTTGTTGCCATTGGCTTGGCTTGCTTAGTTGGGGACATTAAATTTAACATTTAATTTAATATTCAACAATAATATTGATCTGGCTGCAATGACACTATTATACAAGAACCGAACTGATCTGGACTATGACATCATGGTTTACTCCAGAGTGGCTATATATATATATATATATATATATATATATATATATATATATATATATATATATATATATTAACTAAAATAATAACTTTTTTAAAACACAAATGAAACATCACTGAACTTAATTAAGCTGAACTGTGATGCTATTTTCTTCTGGAAACAAACTTTTTTGCATTATTTTCTGGTTATCTCTGTAAAGCTGTTTTGAAACAATCTGTATTGTAAAAACCACTACTGTATATAAATAAATGTGACTTGACTTGACTTGACTTATTACCTTGTTATTACCTAGTTATTGTAATTACCATAATTATTATATATTTAAATGGGGGACAGGACTGTAAAATAAAGTACCAAAATAACACTGATAGTACTGAATACTGAATGTATAAAAAATCTGGTGCATTTTATTTCAGCCTTGGTGACTATGAACTGTGGTTATATAAGTTATGTGTGAAGATTATTCAAAACAATTTTTAAGTTCCACAGAAAAAGTCATGTTTTAGAACAATATGTGAACAGAGAAATAAATGACAAGATTCCCATTTTGGGTTGAACTATTCTATAAATTCCTGAATACACATTCCAGTCAAGCCGCCCCAGATTTTGAAATGCTTACAACAGACGTCACAAGCTTAGCTTGCCTTCACCTCACAGCTATTAGCTGTCAATTATATAATGCTCAGCTCCCTATAGAGACTGAATTAGAAATGCTGCTCTTCCTCTGCTTACTCTTTGGATCTGTATAGCCCCTTTCACACAGCGCGTTGATCCCGGGAAATTGCCAGAACACCTTCTGTGTGAACGCAAACACGACCCGGGATTGATGCTGGGATTGATCCCGGGTTGGGGACCTAGTAACATTTCCGGGATCAGTCCCGGAACGCGCGCTGTGTGAACAAAAGCCGTAATCAATGCCGTGTCGTAATGATGACGCTGAAGTGAAGTGAAAGCAGGCTAGTGAAACGGTACGTAATGCGCTAGTTTATGATCGAATCAGAGAGAAAAAGGCAGACGCTGCTGAGACATTACATGTCACATCGATGTCACGTGTCTTTACGGGATTTTTACGGCTTGTGTGTGAACGCACTCTCTGATTCCGGAAAATCACTGGCATTGTGAATGAACCAAAATCAAACGAACCCGGGTCAAATCCCGGGTCACTTTATCCGTGTATTTTCCGGAATCTCTGTGTGAAAGGGGCTTATGTAGATCTTCTTCATTGTGTCTTTCTATTCTGTCCCCATCTACATGAATTTTAGCCTTACCTTCTATAGAGCTGTGGTGCCAGTTCTCATTTCTGTTTCTGCTGCCAGTCATTAACAAATTACGTCTATAAAGGTCATGAAAAGAGTCAAATAATCCTTGTGGAACATTGAACTCTGACCTCAGAATTAAATGATCAGTTTTAAACTGGAATGAATATGACAGTAGGGTTAAACACAGTGGTGTTGGTAATTCTTTGTGACAAGTTCCATGACCCTAACTGACATATATTTAATGGTTGTCTGTTCTCATCCCTGCTCTTAATTTTCAACCTCTTTCTTTGTTTCTAACATTAAAAGCCTAATGGCTCTTTATCAGTGCAGTCTTGATTGTTGCCTTCTCCTTGCATCCAACAATCTGACCATTTTGAGGGATGTCAACATGTTAATTTATTAATATTACTTTAATGTAGTTACATTAATTAAATGATTCAAATAAGTTGCCATTAACCAAAGTTGCTATAAGCAATATTTAAAATTCTGTAATACAGGATTTTCCTATCAGTTCAGTAGTTTGAGCTTGATGTTCTTGCAAGGCCACAAACCGTGCAGCTACAGTTGCTACCGCAGGGTGCGTTCTTAAATGCAAAAACAGCTTGACAGAGGACAACACAATGGAACACAACTCGTTTTTAAAATTTAAACTGTTTTCAACTTTAAATTGATTCTTAAATATGTTCTGAAAGACAGAAAGACATAAGCGTACATAGAACAACAATAAAAAGCCGGGATGAAATACAAGAATGCAAGTGTATAAAAACATATAAGCCTCTCTATATATAAACACTACATAAACTACACTACATTGACTCTATGCTCAACCAGTCAGTATCTGGTTTGTCCACCATTTGCCTCACGCAGTGCAACACATCTCTTTCGCCTAGAGTGGATCAGGTTGTTGATTGTGGCCTGTGGAATGTTGGTCCACTCCTCTTCAATGGCTGTGCGAAGTTGCTGGATATTTGCAGGACCTGGAACAAGCTGTCGTATACACTGATCCAGAGCATCCCAAACAAGCGTTGTCCACAACATACACCTGCCCGTACCATAACCCCACCGCCACCATGGGCCTCTCGATCCACAACGTTGACATCAGCAAACCTCTCACCCACACAACGCCATACACGCTGTCTGCCATCTGCCCTGTACAGTGAAAACCAGGATTCATCCGAGAAGAGAACACCTCTTCAAAGTGCCAGACGCCATAGAATGTGAGCATTTGCCCACTCAAGTCGGATACGACGACGAACTCCAGTCAGGTCGAGACACCGATGAGGCTGACGAGCATGAAGATGAGCTTCCCTGAGACGGTTCTGACAGTTTGTGCAGAAATTCTTTGGTTATGCAAACCGATTGTTGCAGCAGCTGTCCGGGTGGCTGGTCTCAGACGATCTTGGATGGGAGGTGAAGATGCTGGATGTGGAGGTCCTGGGCTGGTGAGGTTACATGTGGTCTGTGGTTGTGAGGCCAGTTGGATGTACTGCCAAATTCTCTGAAACGCCTGCTTATGGTAGAGAAATTAACATTCAATTCACGGGCAACAGCTCTGGTGGACATTCCTGCAGTCAGTATGCCAATTGCACGCTCCCTCAAAACTTGCGACATCTGTGGCATTGTGCTGTGTGATAAAACTGCGCATTTTAGAGTGGCCTTTTATTGTGGCTAGCCTAAGGCACACCTGTGCAATAATCATGATGTCTAATCAGCATCTTGATATGCCACACCTGTGAGGTGGATGGATTATCTCAGTAAAAGAAGTCCTCACTAACACAGATTTAGACAGATTTGTGAACAATATTTGAGAGAAATAGGCCTTTAGTGTACATAGATAAAGTCTTAGATCTTTGAGTTCGGCTCATGAAAAATGGGGGCAAGAACAGAACTGTTGCGTTTATTATTTTGTTCAGTGTGTGTGTATGTATATATATATATATATACATATATAATTTTTTTTGAGTGTATTGAGTGAATTACTGTTATGCTTTAATTATTTTCATGTGCAGGTTTTTCTCAGCTAATATTCATGGAATTCATAGTTCTTTTGATCTGTGCAGATTGAATCATTTACAGTATTTGTCATTCAACAGGCTGAAAAAGACATTTTCACTAATCTCATCAGCCTAAGCTTTAGCACCCTTTTCTCTAACAAGGGCAAGTACAGAAGAAAATGCAAATGACATGAAGGATCTACTTTACGACATCAACATGCCAGAATTTCAAAAAACCCTGCATATATCCAGACTCCAATGAGTTCAGCAGGATAACCTTAAAGTCCTCATGGATTGCATTAAAGTGCACAAGACCATGTAGCACAAGTCACAGTCTCCACAAACAATAGTCAAGTCTGCTTGAAGCTATTATGTGGTTCCGTGCATTATGCATGTCTGAACTTGATTCATTGAAATTGTATTGAAATGATGGCATGGTAGTTCTAAATGCACATTTTAACTCTAATGAGAAACAAATGTCCATTTGCTCCTATAGGGATAGAGTGAGCAAACATAGCTCCCCTGAGAGCAGGGTGAAGTTTCTGCAGTGTCAGGGGCAACCTGTCCTTTGCTGAAACGCTGAAGTCAATTATCTTCAGGCAAGTTACATGAATAATGGATTACAATCCCAAAATAAGAAAACCTGGGACTAGTGTGAACAGAATCATATGGACATATGGACATTTACATATTCATTTTGTAAACATCTTACAGAGATATGGGAAATGTGAATTTAATCTGATGCACAGAGTCAGAATAATGTAATGGTCACCAATACTATGCAGCTACAGGTACAGTTTTCACAAGCTTAAACACATCCTTTACAGCCAAAGACATCCTTTTAGTGCATGTTTGCATAAACTAGCAATTACACAAAATGCATGCCTGTGTGAACAGCCTCTAATGAGCATCAACAGCACAGTGCCAGTGTTGATGGCGGTTTACTAAAAAATGCCAGATGATATGCCTCTGGTTGCTAATATTACTTAGTTAAAATAAATGTAACACCAAATAGGGCAAAATGAACATTTCTCAAAATAAAACAATTAAAACACAGGATATGACAGGCTAGGTGGGTATAATTAGTCACAATATTTTATTCAAACATTACAAATACTCCATGTGTTCCAAGGCCAAGCGATTGCTTTGTGTGAAAAACTGACCCAAAACTGATGACCAAAACCTCCATATGAAGTAGTGCCCGAATCTTCAAAAATTGCCATCTTCAGCAAATTAAAACCTTAAATATTGTTTAACTGTGTGTGTGTGTGTGTGTGTGTATATATATATATATATATATATATATATATATATATATATATATGTGTGTGTGTGGCGAGCAGGACGAGGCCGAGGGACTTGAGAGAGCGGCGTGAGGCCGGTGGCGTAAGTGATAATGAATGTCACCTGTGAGACGCACCGGTCTAGCATCTCTTATGGAGGAGCGGAAGAATAAAAGGAGGATGAACATCGAGAGAGGAACATGCCTGATTTTATGTTGTGTTTTGTTTCTGTTTTGTGTGGCCATCAGTCGTCCGTGAGGGGCTGCTGGCTTATACTTTTGTTTTTGTATTTGTTTTATTTTATTATTAAAATGTGTGAACCTTCGCCGGTTCCCGCCTCCTTCTTCCCATAACAACTGAACCTTACAACAAATAATAATACATTTTATTTTTAATGCGCCTTTCTCCGACTCAAAGCGCGACAGCATGTACAGAACAAAATAATCAAACATGGAAGTAAAAAATATATATAGAAGTATCAAAAAATACACAATAAATTAAAAGCTTGACTAAAAAGATGTGTCTTAAGAAGTTTCTTAAAACAATCCACAGAAGCAGCATCCCTAATAGATGCGGGTAGTGTGTTCCATAACTTAGGCGGGTTATAGGAAAAGGCTCTTCCCCCCATGGTTTTGAATTTACAACGAAGCTGATACAGAGAGAGAGAGCCAGCAGAACGGAGAGAGCGAGCATATATATATGCATGAAAACAAAGAAATGCGTAATCAGTTTTACCTTACCTTTCACTGTTCATTGGGAGTGAGACCAGGTTGCAACTTTGTACATTGCTTAGCTTTAAATTAGCCTTTGAGTCTGTACAGGCTCCTCCTCCCTCTGTCCCCACTTCACAAAATCTGAATTAACTTAAGAATACCCTGTTTCTAACACCCATTAAGTGGTCTTGACAGCAGGTTTAATGTAGAAAGCTGTTACTCTGCCTGTGCCTACTGAGTGCACTGGTGTGGCCTAAGATTGCCTTAAAGACATCACCCAGTCACTGCACACATTGGACTAATTGCTGTATTGGTCGCCTAGTCATTTGCAAGTCTCTTCGACCATGGTTAACCGCACGGACTGAGAGACTGAACTAATTATCTGTTCAATGTTTTCCCAACATTGGTGAGTAAATTGGCGGCAGTTGAACTCCTGCAGTTCACTGCCAAATGCAAACATGTAGACTGACCCAGTAACTACGGAGGCTAACGATCGAGCTTAGCGGCTCTAACCCCCAACAACTCCAACTTTTACCTCAGCTGCAATTTACTTTATAACCAGTTCAATATGACTGACACTTTGGCCTGCATTTTTTCTCTTGTTAAGGTATTAAGATGTTGATGGCTAATTGGAAAGTGGTTGTGGTTTCATACAATGTAGAAGATTAGTAATGATTCTCCTAATGATGCAATGCATTTTTCAAATGGATTGAGGTGCACAGTCAGAGTATTTGACCCGTATGATGTAATATAACATGCAGATATGTTGGTTTGGTGCTCAGTTAATTAACTCTGACATCTGCCAGCTATTATGTTATTTGCAGGATGAGAATCCAGATTTATCAGACGTAATCCAGGAGTGTAATCAATCAAAATAGAGACCCCCCCCCCCAAAGAATACACAAAGAAAATTGGTGTCCTTAAAGGTTGGATTTTTCCTCATTTTTCCAATTAAGGCATTAAGATCAATTTCAAAAAGATGATTTTTTATTCCTCTTTTTAGGCAACTTTAGCATGGGTGTCCTAACTTATTCACATCACTGTACAACAAGGCAATATAAGTATAATTTTACTCACCTAGTCTATTAGTTGAAGCAAAAAGCCATCCTTCTGTCATTTAAATGGCCGAGTTAAATATGCACGCTTGGCCGTTTAGTGAAGCTAATTGCTGCAGCCTATATCTAACTCTAGGCGTGAAGTCTTCCTTCATTTTTAATTTGTGGCTGCTGTTCAAATGGCAGTTTGGTAAATTTGTTGACAATCAAATACTCAATATCTCTACTCTCCATAATTAAGGTAGTTAATACATTATCAGTGGTAGCAGCTCAAACTAATTTCACATTTCTACGATGATTGGTTGACATACCATGAGAGACTAGCCCCCTCTGTGATGTATTTTTTCTCAGCACTCTAACTGCTGAAAGTGGAATACTTGATGGTGATTGGCAAATTTGTTTTTTTTACTAACAGAGGCAAAAGTCTCCAGCTGGGGATTTAGCTTCCCCTTCTCTATCCCTCCAGACTCTCCTTAGCACATGGTGGATTCAGAATGTTCGGAAAAGAGCAACAGTGGTTCCGACTTCAGTAATAATTTATGGTGTTACAGTGATTAAATGAAATGAATAACTGGGAATTTTATAAACATTAAATGGTCCTTCTCCCATTGTCACCTCAAAATGTTGTGTAGGCTGATGTGCTGCCGCTGTGCTCAACACACATTTCTTATTATTATCAATGTTGATTTTGTAATATTTTGTGGAAACCGTGATACTTTTTTTTAACAGGATTCTTTGGTGAAAGCTCAAAAGAACAGCATTTATTTGAAATAGAAATATTTTGTAACATTATACATTTCTTTGCTTTAACTTTTGATTGATTTAATACATCCTTGCTGAATAAAAGTATTAATTTCTGTTCTTTTATGTTTTTAAAATGTAACTAAACTTTTGAACTGTAGTGTATCACGTTTTCCACAAAAAATATTAAGCAGAACTGTTTTTAGATTGATAATAATAAAAAATGTTTCTTGAGCACCAAATCAGCATATTAGTATGATTTCAGAAGGATCGTGTGACACTGAAGACTGGAGGAATGATGCTGAAAATTCAGCTTTGCCATCACATGAATAAACTATATTTTAAAATGTATTAAAATAGTTTACAAAATCTGTCACAGAAATGCATGTAGAGACTTAATTTCCTGTGAGCCTTGTAATAAAGTAAACAGCCGTGGTTTGGCGACTGGATTTTCCGGTGACTAACAAGGCCGCAGAGACGTTTGTTAGAGATGCACGGTTTTGTGACAGTCACACCAGGCCCTATATGCATCTGTCACAGATGTCCGGAGCATGCTCACACAGCTCTGCTTTGAGTTATTACGGAGATTTGCGCTGCGGGACATCAAAGCCTTATAATGGGAGGTTTGTGATAAAATGCCCTTGGCACCTCGACTTGTCTCTTGACCGGGTACAGCCCTTTGAAAATTAAGCTTTTCTCTGGCCTCTCCACAGTCGCTCCTCCCCTGTGAAACCTTTAAGCTTAGAGTGCAATAAAAGGGTTATTACATGCTGAAACGCATAACCGAGCCTCTCCGATCTATTCATGACGGGGGCCGATGCAGCGCAATTGAAATCTTCTCCAATGGTTATTCTGAACAAGAACCGCCTACTTTGACAGGAAGAGACTGTCTGAATGACATATAAAGAGACTAACCAACTTTGGTTTAGTTTTTGTGTTCTATTTTGTTGTGTTTATTTGATGTAGTTGACACTACAATAATGGACAGCATTAGAATAAGCAGAAATACAAATGCAGTCCAAATACAGTCCTTTTTTTTTTTTTCATTAACTGCCCAAATTAAATAGCACATGAAAAAATGTTGTGTCTGTATGAAGCTCTTATTCTTCAGATTATTTTCTTCAGGTTTTGACAGGTTTATACTGTTCAAAAACTTAGGGTCAGTAGGTTGTTATTTCCTTTTTTTTCTTTCTTTTTTTAAAGAAATTTATATTTTTATTCAACAAGGATACATTAAATTGATCAAAAGTGACAGCAAAGACTTTTGTTCTAATGTTACAAAAGATTTATATCATAAATAAAAGCTGTTCTTTTGAACTTTCTATTCAACAAAGATCACATTTTTAGCAAAAATATTAAGCGGCACAACCATTTAAAACATTGATAGAAATGTTGATAACACTTTACAATAAGGTTCATTAGTTAACATTAGTTAATGTATTATCTAACATTAACTAACCATGGGCAATACATTTGTAACTTTATTTATTAATAATTTTGTTAATGTTAATACAAATAAAACTATTCATTGTTTGTTCATGTTTGTTTACAGTGCATTAACTATGGTTAAGATTTTAATAAAGTATTAGTAAATGTTGAAATTAAAAATAATAATAAATGGTGTATAAGTGCAGTTCATTTCATGCTAACTAATGTAGTTAACTAATGTTAACTAAGGAACCTTATTGTAAAGTGTTACTGAAATGTTTATTGAGCATGTTAGATGCCAGACATATTGTATCCAGTCTCTTGACCAGATCTGAGGGTCTGAGACCCAAAACCAGTTAACAGCAAGTCTTGTCTGGGACCCAAAAATTTATTAACAATCTTCTATCAGCCGAAGAGGTAAAATATGATAAAAAAAACTAATGCTGTTATACAAAACTGCTTCACAAAACATCCCATAAAACCATTTAATTGCAATACTCCCTCTTATCTCTTATTGGTGAATTATATACTCTTATTACATGATTATAAATGATAATCAAAATTATGGAAATTAAGAAAAAAATATAGCATAACAAAAATGTACTGTTGCTCTCTTTAACACAGGTTGCTACTGAAACAGATCCTTAGATCCTTCAAGCGCCAAATCAGCATATTAGAATGATTTCTGAAGGGTCATGTGACACTGAAGACTGGAGGACTGATGCTGAAGATTCAGCTTTCATCACAGGAACACATTTTAAATTAAATTACAATACAAAACAGTTATTTTAATTTGCAAAAAATATTTAGCAATATTACTTTTTTTCTTGTATTTTTTTTGATTTATGAGACTTTTTTCAAAATCATTCTGACCTTTCGAACAATAATTTTACCCGAGGTTTACATTTTAAAAGGACACCGTTAAGTGGAATTAAAAGCCCATTTGTTTCCAGGTGGAATAGTATACTGAGACCAGCCAATCTGATTAAAACTGCCAATTTTCAGATTGACAATATGCATCAGCCAGCCAGTGAATGAACTGTGTGTGGCCCATAGGTGTGTTAAATGACTGAGACTAGTGTTTCAAGCCAATGCACAACTATCATCACTGGTTTTAGGCAATAGTTAATTACACATCCAATGACATTATCCTGCTTGTTTTATCGAAAAAACATAAAAACTGACGATAAAACAAACATTCAATCGTTACTGTCTCAGACTAAATGTAGCTTTGCATTCAATCACTCGGTTTAGGTGATGTGTTTGGTTTACGTTCATAACTGCTCTTAGGCCGTGTGTCCACCAAAGCGTTTTTTCACGCAGCTGGCGTAAAATTCCAATTGTTTTCAATGGGAGCGCCGCGTTTTTTAAACGCCATGAGCGTAACGAGGCGCTGAGCGAGTATTTAACGCTCAAGCGCTGAGCGCCCAGCGTTTTTTACTGGTCGCCGAGAGTTGAAAAATGTTCAACTTTGGGTAAAACGCTGCGCTCATCACTGTCACTTTTTACCCAGACGTCCAATCACAGTGGAGGAGGGGCGGGACAAATACCACACGACCAACTGTCACAACATTCTTTCTGTACAACGACGTCTACCAGCAGAGCTAACCGAACAAAATGGATGAAAAATAAATTTTTAGTATGAAACAAAATTATCTGCGAAATCAGTTACAAGTAAACTGTGCTGTGGATATTCTGTATCATAGCAACGAATCGTCTCAACTGAAAAACGCAGCGCTGCCAAAACGCTCTCAAGCGCCCACGGCTAGGCGTTTTCAGCAGAGCGTCTAGCGTTTTCAGCCGGCTAAAAACGCTTTGGTGGACACACGGCCTTAGAATGAGCAACACTACACACAACTAAATACGCTTGAAATGTAAATGCATACAGTATGTTGTATTGTTTAACATATTCCATATCTATATGAGAAACACGTTGTATTGAGCTGCCAATTTTGAATAATGCTTAGGGTCTGTGTTTGTTCTACGATAAACCCTGAATGTACCTTTCTATGGCACTTTTCATGCGGCAGGAGTCACTCAGGCTGCCGGATAGGGCTGGGCGGTATATCGAGTTTGTACAATATATCGATATTTTTTTTCCCCACGATATGGAATGAGGCAATACCGTTTATATCGATACAGTAGTTTGAAACGAGCACACCAGAAAAATAGTGGTGAACGCAGTGTGAGCTCCTGCAGTGAAAGTAGCCTACATAGTAGCCTACAATTTGTCCTAAACATGACACAAGCTTATTAAGCGCTTCAAAATAACTGGTAAGATAGTTAACAAGTTTAAAGCAGCTTGCCCTGTCAGATGCTCTGACAGATACTGTTGCTGACTGACAGATAAATACTGGCGCTGTTTAATGCGTTTGAGATGTGGTGCTTTCCTCAGTGCTTAACTTACATTTCACAGGTATATTCTCCATCTGTAAATGTTCAAACAAATCAAACAAATATGTCCATTTCACTGTCAGGAGAGGACGAGCTTCTGCAAATGAATCTCCGCTTAAAATTCAAGCTTCCGTAAATGAGCGCTGCCGCGCGCATGCGCGCCAAACAGACGAGCACAATAGAACAGTAACGCAATAATTCTGACTAAAATACATATTACTAAAATATTTGTTGTTGGAGACAACAAATGTGCCATATGTGGAATTTTAAACCTACAAGAATATTTTTATGAAAGTGACCATTATAATGGGGTAATCAAATGCAGGCTAATATAATTAGTTTGTGCTTTTGTTTTTATTTTCATTTTTAGTTTAGCCTTTAGTGATTTAAAAAAAAAAAAAAAATTTTGTTTTTAGTTTGTAATGTTACAATGTTAGAATGTAATGTGATTTTAACCACCTTTTTGCACATAATATAGCCTACATTACATTCCCCATTTGTTTCCATATCCTTCAATATCAACATTGTTTGGATATCATTGATCAGGATGCAAATTTTTTTTTTTTTAAATAAATACATTTTCTTTATCCAAATAGAAAAACTTAGAAAGCACCGATATATATATATATATATATATATATATATATATATATATATATATATATATATATATATATATATATATTGTACATCGCCATTTAACCAAAAAATACCGATGATTTTTTGGCCATATCGCCCAGCCCTACTGCCGGATTGTAAGTGAACAAAAAACGACCAGAAGGAATAATGATAAACTATGACCTTGGGTTCTGTAGAGGAATCTGGTTTCTGATTTGGTGATTTCCTGTTCATCTTCAGCTGTGCGAGAGGTGTGGAGTGTCTGGCTTTGGCACAGGCCGGGTGTGCTTCTCATTAGTTGTGTTGAGGAGCGGTGGATGAGTGCCATCATAGACAGACGCTAATAGAAAGACCCATGCATGTCATCAGGCCTAGCAATATTCTCTCAACAGCATGTATAAATAGAAACCGGCAGATATGATTTGTTTACTTTGTCCACTAATGTTTTTTTTTTTTCTTGGGATGTTCCAAACATACATTGCTGTGCAGTGTTACAGACAATTGCTTACATTGTGTTACATGGAGAAGAAAGAGCACTTTCAAATATACTTTAGGTGTTCGTTTTTTAGCCCAGTTGAGTAATTTTATTGCTTTTAAGTAAATTCGTATTTTATTGTCTTATTGAAATATAGATCAAGTGTACTGCTGATGTTACTGACAAGAAATATGTAAGGGATAATGTAGAGCGAGGTGGTTGTTCTAGCGAATACAACCCCGACAGGTTGATCAGGACCCCGACGCGAAGCGGGGTATACCAAATAAATCAATAATTTGACACAAAATATTGATTTAAAAAGGAGTTTATTGATTTAAAAACGATTGTATTGCTTCCGCTAAAGAAAATAGTCCGTTCCGTCTCAATGGTTAGAATCCATGGCAATGCTCTGTTTTTCATGGCATCGCTCTGTTTTTCATGGAAACGGTATTTATACTTAGCAGCAGTTTGTTATCAAGAAATAACAGACCACATTCTACATTAGAAATCAACCAAGCCATGTAATAAATGTATATAATTAATGTCTTTTCTATTTGTAATGATGAAGCTACAATTTAGTTAATTTAAAACTGATTGTGTAATATAAAATAAAACCCTTCAGTTAAAACTAAAATCAAGTTATTTTCATGTGCTTTAGTACTGTTTATTAGTCAGAACATCAAAATAAGTTTATTTTTTTTAAAGCATGACAAAATAATACTAAACCTTTCTTGTTTTTGAATTTGTTTAAAACTACAATGTGTACTTAAGAAACTTATAAGTGGCCTTTTATTTCATTAAAATAATATCTGAAAGTATTGGATGTGAAACACTGGATGTGAGCGTCATGTCAAAAGCAAAGAGAAACCAATATAATCACAGATGCTGTCTACACTAGATACAGTATATCAATACGGATTTAGTTTCTGACATACTCCACACACTTGAGTCAAAAACAGAACAGCCTGGATCGTGTCATAAATATATATTAGCATTCATATACGTATATATATATATATATATATATATATATATATATATATATATATATATATATATATATATATATATACGTATATATATATGTGTGTATATATATACTTTAAAAAAAATTCACATTATAAGTGAACCTCAAGAAACATTTAAATGATGCTAATAAAAAAAATCCATTTCATGACCTCTTGCATATTATAGCTTAATTTGGCTATATATTCTTGTCGGTCACTGTGATTTTGCAGAAAGACGTTCATGGATCAACATATTCTGTTGATCCTGGAACAACACTCCTGTCGAAAAATGTCCAAAACCTATTCCTACCCCTAAACCTTCCCATAACTCATCCCTAAAATCAGAGAGAAATGTTTGGTGAATATAAAAGCACCCTTGTTGTAAGCCTAACTTTGACATAAAATGTAAACTTGACCGTTAAATCTGTTTGGTTGATTGGAATGTTGTTCGATGATCAACAAAGATGCTGATCCAGGAACATGCTTGGTGAAATTACGTTCAGCTGTTATTGTCATGGGTTGCTGTGTAGTATATCCAGTGAAGAGATATGTGACAGAATTTACAAATAAATACCAATGTTTAATAAACACAAAGAGCAAGACATTGTACTGAGGAAACTTAAATACACAAGGAACGATAATCAATAGAACAGGGAAACAACAAATGAATGAATGAGTTATCAGTCAGAATCAACAGTAATTTAAAAGTGATACAAATAAAATAAAAACAACAGCAATTCATCTAACAATGCATACTAATTTTTCATAACCTTTGTTGTTGTTTGTTATACTCCACTCACATTATATATATATATATATATATATATATATATATATATATATATATATATATATATATATATATATATATACATGCACATACACACATTTGATCATATTCCAATATTATAATAAAGGCTAGTAAATATAATAAAGAATATACTGAAGTGTAATTCTGAAAATTTAAGTATATTTCTGGGTACTAGTTCTTTCATATTGTATTAAAATTTAAAGTCACTCAAAACATTTACATTATCTGTGAAATGGCGTTCACTGAAACCATTTTGGACCTTGAATTCACCAGAGAGCGACGTGCATGATTTACACTGTAATTTCATTTCCGAACTCTCTTGGCGACTGTTGCCGCCAGACTTGTCACTGACATCTGAGGTGTCCTGAAATAGACTAAGGAAAAATTGTGTGAGGGTTGAAACGGGACATAATGGCTGGTGTCGCTTTGAACTTGGTGAGGTATATTCTCTAATATAAACTGGAATCTTGCGTGAGCTGTATGGCAGATTCTGGGCAAAGTGGTTTGGCAGGACGAGAGCTTCTGCCATTGGCGGCACACCCAGGTTCTCACTTCATCCATTCTGACTAGCCAGCTAGCATTATGCACGCATCATTTGCCCCAAGCGCATCCCATACAGCCCCAGGACAAGAGAATAGAAAGACGAGAACAAATCCTGCTGCAAGGTCTCCTGCACCGTGGCGACTTTTAATTATGTGTCATTGGCAAGCACTCTGTGTAGGGCTTTATTTTGTGGTGAAATTACTTGATGGAGGTAGGGAGCATGAGGAAAACAGTGCAAGAGTTTGACAGTGCCTGAGGTGCGTGCTTGAGAGCTTGCGTGCAATTGCTCAAGTCTTTTCTGAATGCGTGCAGTCTGAATGAAAGAGCTGAGTTGGATCAATAAACCGTCCCATTTCAAATTATCCTATTTACTACTATAAGCCAGGATAAGACTCCTATTTAAGCTCGATCAGACACACCTTGAAATAACACACCCTGACATGTAACCTCAGGTCAGGGAATACAAACTAGGAAACAGGGTTTGAGATATTATTTGTTTATTTCCCCCTTCATTTAGCACCATTTAGCATTTTCTCCATTGACAGGCAGTAACAATTATTATTTAATATTATATTATATTATATTATATTATATTATATTATATTATATTATATTATATTATATTATATTATATTATATTATATTATATAGCTCAAGTGATTGGCTCTAAAACTTCATTTTTATTATGATTACCTTTATGTCTTCATATTATTAGTTATACATCATAGTTTATATGGCATTTATGAGACTTCCTAAAATTATTCATGTCACAGTATATTTGTAAATAAGACTCCAGACTCAATGGAATATTTTTAAAAATAAATTTGTCACACCCTAGGACTATTAAAAATGAACGAGTGAAGACAAAAAAAGGTGATTTTAAATTGTGAAAAACATGAACAAAATGTTGACCATACGGAACTAATGTAAATTATATACACTTATGCATTCATATAAGTTCCATTACTTTTGAATATGTATTCACATACTTATTAACGATAAATGTTTATATGAAAAATCAGGTCTTGTCTCTTATTTAAAATATCAAATGCTTGAGTATTTATGACAAACATTTATGACAAACATTCTAACCATCACAGCAGGTCTTGAAAAACGAATTAGTTCTAAGTCTTATTGCTGACCTTTAGTCATGTCAATACTTCGCTGTTCCAAGAGAAGAAATGTCAAGGTGAAGCCCTAGGACTTCAGAACTTCCTGGTTCTCTGTTGTGTTGTATTTGCAGGCCATGCGGGCAATTACTTCAGCCTCCCACGAGCGGAGGCGAGGGGCAGTATTCTAATGTGCTAGTGAAGATAAATACTAGTAATCTCCTCCCTGTCGAAATGCATTGCTGTTGACTGGCCAGGGTGCTTTAATGTTTGCTCAACAGCCTTCTGCAGGGAAGCAAATCCACAATGCCTGGAGACCCTGATATACCACACGTACACAAACACGAAATGATGTCTGGTTATTAGCAGAATGGCTCAGCATATCAACTGCGGTTCTTAAACTCATGAAGATATAGGAACTGTTAATATAGTTACATAGTTATAGTTACATATAACTGTTATATGTTTCCATATAAAACATTTTTTTCATTTTTCTTCAGTGTGGAATTGTCACATCTCTAAGGTTTTTGTCAGTTCAAGTCTTTTATTTTGTATATTGTCAAAATAATGGTTCATTTCTATAGTCATGTGACTCCATCTTATTCTCATGTCCTTTATAACACAATTTTGCAACAGCCAGAGAAAAACTTCTTAAAAATTCAAGGGATAAGAGCCCAACTAAAGCAAACACTGATCACCATAATGGTGATTTCAAATGAACCATTCCGTAAAACATCAACGCCTAAACCTCTGTTAATTCTCAATAAGAACTTTTGTAGATATATATCAGAAATGAAGTCAAACTGGTTAATAATATGTTTAATGGTGCGTAATGGTTGGAATTGAGTTTTAGTTTCTGGCTGTGTCCCAATTCGAAGGCTGCATCCTTCGAATGACTCAGACTTCAAACGCCACACCTTCAAAGGCCACGAAGGTTGGACTGAGCGTTGTTAAATGGGACGGTCTAGCCTGCAGAGGACTGTTCTTGTCACCTAGCAACTGTGACAGCTGCCATTGAATGTAATGTTTGTACTGGACTTTTTTGAAAGTTATATTAAACTGTCTGAAAACAAAACAGATCACAAAAAGTCTATATATGTCCAACATGGTCCATTTCTTTAAATAATAAAGACTATAAACTTATTTCGCATTTTAATAAGATATGTCAACATTTAACTCATTACATATTGGAGTAAGTTGAAACCTGTAATTTTTCAATTTCTCTCAAACTAATTTGCTGTCACTGGCACGTAATGAATTCTGGGGTAGACAAGGCTGCGAAGGATCCATCTGTTGTATCCTTCATTTCACAGGAAACGAAGGACACATTTGAAGGAGCCTTCGAAATGGGACAGCATTTTTCACTCAGTGGTGACACAATCAGCCTTCAAATGCGGCCTTAGAAGGATGCAGCAGTTATATTTCTGTTGGTCTCTTGTCTTTTTCTGTTCCTGTTCCCTTTCCCTCAGTGATTTTGCTTGCAGCAGGTGTTCGTCACTAATGCTCAATCATCACTCAATGAATCACATAATTATCTAGTTAACTTCAACACTGCTTCAGTGTTATTTTAAAGGAGAACTCGGGGCAATTTTTAAGTTAATCTTGATTGTTATACCTTTGTGAGTAATATCTATAGAAAAAAAAAAAACGAACCGGATTGGTGCTTGCAACACGGAGCTGTTCCCGCAAATGCCCATGGCTCCCACTCAGCTAAAACGGCAGTTATGGGGGCATATACATAAAGAATGTCTTTGTGCCGCATAACAGACACAAAATGCAATTAAAATGTCTGTCCAACATGAACAGGGCCCTTACATGTGAACAAGATGCGTTTAGCAACTTAGCCATTGTTTAAATTCACCTAAATGGTGTTTTGAAGTCCCGTGGGAATTCAGTTGTAGCCGGAAAAAGGTAAATAGCAGTGTGCAGGTGGGAGTATATTATATATACAAATATAATTGAAGACATAGAAGCTAGTGAAATAATTAAAGTTTTGCAAGTAAGACTACAAAATCATATTACTGCACATCTCTCATCAAGCCGTGTGTGCCCAAATGGAAGGATAAATAAAGTTTACATTACCTCCACAGTGGTTGCACACGTCTTCATCCACGGAATGGCTTTTTTCTTCAACAGGCCCGCTGTGTTGTGTCTGTGTAGTCATCCTTGTCAAAGTGTTCGCTGCAAATGCGGTAATCTTTAGCGCGTAGTACTTGTATGGGAGTTTGTGCATCAAGTTGAAGTACAGCTAGCACAACTGCAGAATCTCGAGGTCATGGAAAGGAAGACGATGAAAATTTAAGTTCTTGTATTTTCGCATTCTGTTGCCACAATTCGGAACGGCACAAACGCGAACCATTTTTTCTTCACTTGTGAGCAACTCCAATCATCACTCTTCACACACTACACTCCTCCCACGTGCACACTATTTACTTTTTTCCGGCTACAACTGAGTTCCCACGGGACTTCAGCGCGAGACTACAGCTAGCCATCTAAAACACTATTTAGGTAAATTTAAACAATGGCTAAGTTGCTAAACGCATCTTGTTCATATGTAAGGGCCCTGTTCATGTTGGACAGACATTTTAATTGCATTTTGTGTCTGTTATGAGGCACAAAGACACTCTTTATGTATATGCCCCCATAACTGCCGTTTTAGCTGAGTGGGAGCTATGGGCATTTGCGGGAACAGCTCCGTGTTGCAAGCACCAATCCGGTTCGTTTTTTTTCTTTAGACAGTACTCACAAAGGTATAACGATCAAGATTAACTTAAAAATCGCCCGGAGTTCTCCTTTAACACTCTGTAGTGTGATCAATGCTAACATTTTAAAATAACGTACACCTACACTAAACCCCAAACATACCCGATAATGTTAACAAAAGCAAATGTGACATAAAAACACAATCGTAACCATGGCATTTTAGCTTGTTTTTGTGCTTTTTTATTGTGACTCGTCTTTTACGGGATTCGTACCTGAGCTCTCCGCATCACAAGTACAATTCTGTACCAGCTGAGTTACTGAGAAAGCTTACTATGTCAGTAAAACCGAACAAATGTATCTGGTTAAGTGATGAAAACTCAAATCACTCAAAACATGGTAAAAAGTGTTTTGAGGTCATAACATTATTGTGCAAGGAGCCGTGTGAAAACAAGTCTTTATTAATCCAAAATTTGCCCCTGTAATCACAATTGTGAGTGAAAACGATTAAAAGTGCTTGATGTTTTACTGCTTTAGTGTTCATTTCTGTTGGAAACTCCAGTGATATGTACGTATTGGTACGTATTTCCATTGAGCCTGTGTTGGAAATTTTCCCCTTGCAGTGGCACCCTCACAAAGGTCCTGTCAATTTCAGTTCCAAGTTCAGTATTTGTAAAAGATTTGTATGTCAGTAAAATTGTACATACTGTATGCAAAGCATTTGCTTTATATGTTGTCAATACATTGAAATTATTCATTTCCTAGTATATATATACTTTACAATACAATCACAAATGAGATGACCATAGATATTTCAGCTGAAAGTTTTTGTGGACTGTTAAATGCCGCATATTTTATATATGAATGCTTGTTTCCAAACATAAAAAGAGCCCAATGGAATGCTTGGGTCTTTGGGATGTTCCGTCTGTTAGCGGGTGATGTCTTTAGTGGCTTTCTCAGACATGAACCCCACATTTGGCATGGCTGGCCTCATTAAAGTGCTCTGTAACTGGTGTTGGGGTATGGAGAAGGGGCTGCCACTGTAAGACCCCCCCCCCCCCCCCCCCCATGCAGTCAAGCCCAGCCAAAAGAGCAGTGCAAGACAGCTGTAATTATGCTGTATTCAGTTAATTACCCCCTGAAACCCACATCTTTAGCAGAAGTCTCCTTGAATATGCAGATGCCGCTCTGTTGTAATTAACTCTGCCTTGTAGGTTTTCAAGGGCTTCTCTTTCCTTGGTCTTTGATCGAGCGGAGTATATCCTGCTATGTTTAGAGAGAACTCGAAGGCTTCTCGCTGAAAAAAAAAAATCGCTGAGCTTTGCTGTCATCAGCGCAAGTTTAAGGTGTTTTGTGAAGCTGTGTTGTGTTTCAGTGCGCTGGTGCACTCACCCACTCGTCTAGTTTGATAAATGCAAATGGCTTTAAATTGGCAACCTATAATCATACACCTGACAGCCACTCATTATTGGTTGATACGATTACTTTCAAATGAGCACAAATTATCATTTGCTTGAACATTTTTGGCGTGAGTGGGAGAAAAAGCTTTTTTTTGTGTGTGTGTGTGTAAAAATGCAGGTATATTTAGTCCAATGTTTTCATAATGTACCTTTTTTTCAGTGATAGAGATTTATTTAGATTATAATCATCCTAAAAAGTACTTAGACCCTGACACTTGAGTCACTCTGATCTTAATGTAATTCCGTTCAATTAAAAAAAAAAAAATTAGACACAAAAATCTAAAAAATAAAATAAATAACAAAATAAGTACATATACATAAGAACAAACATGATACAGTATGTGCATATGTGCATAATATGTAAAAGAATAACATAATACTGCATTTAATGATAAAAAAAACGATATAAATGAAAAAACAACAACAATGAATGTTCTATATTTGACAACCACAAAGTGTAACAATACTTTAAACACATGCATTTTTGTTAAATTCTTTACTTGTAAAGTGTGTTTGTGCATCTTTCTCTAAAATAAATTTGGAGCAATTTGGAGCAAAGTTATTTTTAACTACCAAATTAGTGTTGCATTAGTGTCCAGAATTTTAAGTTATTTGTAATATTTTAAACGAATTAATGTAAACAAATTATATGTATTATTTAAAAGGTCATTTAAGTTCACTTTTGATTTATATTTGTGTGCGTGTATTATTACTAACCCATCCATTATATAAAGCAATAGCAGCCTGTTTGTTAATGTGTGCTCAATAATGTGAGCCTGTGCACGCATGCCTGTGCTTGTTTGTCTTGTTTTGCTCTTTCTTTACAGCATTAAATGAAGAGCCCTGCCATTTGAGTTGTGAAAGTCTTGTAACCTCCAGTCAGAATCCTGCCAGATTAGACTTTGTGTCAGGGCCGTAAACCTAATTAAGGGAGCAATTACACTTAGCTCTAAATGTGAAGTATTGACACAACTAATTGCTTCCGAGAGGTCTCTGTTTTCTTAATAATGTACCTCCAAAGTGGTCTGGCAGTTGCCTATTTTATTTGCAATGAAAATACATATTACGGAGTCAATGAGTACTGAATTTTCTTGTGAATTGGCACCAGTGCAAAATTTGATCGGCAGACTCTGCGGGTTTGGATTGTTGCTAATAACGCAATTGTCAGAAGAGAAATCACTGTAATGCTATAAGAGTATAACTGAAGCCTGTCATCTGCAAAGACTGCCTTGTATCAGTTTTTCCCATCTCTTTTTGTATGCCATTGCAGCTGCATGGCTGCGATTCATTCAGCTGCAATTAAAGGCCATGATTAATGAAGTCACGAGGGCAAATTCTCTGACTTTGAGCAGAGGCAGATCATGTGTGTGGCGTGTGTGATGCAAGCTTGTCTTGATCCAGTACCGTAACACTAGGTCTGTGGTATTGGGCCCCCCTGCTTTACAGTCCAGACTACACAAATGTGTTCACTGAACAGAGCCCTAATAAGCCAGAGACCAATAACGTGCTATTAGACAAAGTGCTCATATACATCTTTTGCACACATGAGGCCTGTGCTATATCATATACCCCACTGTGATTAATCTAGAGCGTGTTTTATTTTAGGCCATTTTTCAAACACAATACAGCATTATAATTCCCAATGTTGTGCTTGCATTAGTCCTCGATGGGTAATTTGTTAGTTCCTAAGATGTATGACATGCATATATCCAGGCTTTTAAAAGTTAATGAACTGTGAAAAAATAATACTACATTATTATTGGTCATTTACTGCGGCTTTATAAACTTTACTATGTTTTTTGGAACATAAGAGAAGATATTTTGAGAAAAATATTTTTTCTTTCTTTTTTCCGCTACAGTTTACAATTGAAGTCAGTGGTCACCAAAACTGTTTGGTTACGAAAATTCTTCAAAATATCTTCATTCGTATTCCATTAAAGACAGAAAGTCATCCAGGTTTGGAACGACATGAGGGTGAGCAAATGATGACAGAATTGTGTTTGTTTTCGTTTTTTGGATGAAATATGCAATACATTTATTAAATATGCGTGAATGAGTGAGTGAGTGAGTGAGCGATTGAGTGAGTGATTGAGTGAGTGAGTGAGTGAGTTAGTGAGTGTGTGAGTGAGAGATAGAGAGAGAGAGAGTGAGAGAGAGAGAGAGAGAGAGAGAGAATGAATGAATAAATGAATGAATAAATAAATAAATAAATAAATAAATAAAGAAGTGAATAAATAAATAATTCCTTCCTTCCTTCCGTCTACAGCCAGAAAAATGTTTTTAGTTTATATAAAATGTTGTATAGAATCAGGCAAGTTATATATGAACAAACTCCAGTTTGGTGAATGTAAGTGCTATTGGTGTGGATGAGAAAAAGATTCATTTTGAGAAAACAGCCTTAAACGGTATGGTAATTGAAATCTACATACCACAATAGATATGGTGCAATAAAATAGATTATATTTTGGATGTTTTCTTTCAACTTGTCTGAAACAACACATTATGAAAAGCCAAATAGCCCAAAATGAGTGTATGGAAAAAAACAACAATGATTTTGCACTTAGCTTAAACTCAAGTGTCATATTATAAAGCTGAAGAAACTGCATGCTTCATAAGTGATGACCCATTTCATGTGTACTTTTTGAACTATTTGTGCATTCATCTGAAGCAATGCAATGACCCAAATCCCTGCAGTTCAATGTTGATGAATAATGTGTACTCAGCTATTTGCAGGCTGTAGCTATAGCTCGCTGCGACTTGCCAATAGCATTTGTGGAAAGAATGCTAAACAAAGCATTACTACTCTGGGTATCATAATGCGTGAATAATAAGTCCATTTCAACACAAATTGTATAAATAATCCTCATTCGCATGTATATAAAGCTATCATAAACACATATGTGAAGGTAATATATACTGGCCGCACATTTGCATTTTAGATTCATTATCCTACTCATTAAATTCAGTGGTGTATCTAACAAGTATGCAGCACAGATGATTCATGATATGCAATAGCAAACTGACCAAATAGGAAACTCATCCTCTGTGAAATGAGAGGTGTGGCCTGAGGGAAAATCTTCAGCCGACCAATTGCAATGCAACTGTTATGTTGGCTGGCAAGACAGAGGTGCCATTCCAAACTCTGATTGGCATGATCCAGGAGCAGATGGTGGAGGGATGGCATCCAAAACTGGCACCCAGAACACAACATGGCTTTTCGACAAAAACAGCAAAGTTGTTAAAGTGGAAGACAAAAGAGAGGCTTTACAGAGATCTGGAAAACTCTACAACTCAGATTCATGCTGGGCTGGTTTATTGTTAGACATAGGCAGAATTGTAATTGATTACAGAATGTTTTTAATATTATACAAAAATATAATGTTACATTAAAAACAATAATATGAAATTAACTGTATGTTTTGACGTATTTGTATGAATTAATTTAATGAGAAAATTAGAGGCAGTATTATATTATGAAGCGGTGTTGGGTTTTCCTGTGTACGTTTTTTTTGACTGTGCTGAGATCAGCAAAAAGTATTGTGTTTAACTTTCACACGCTATAATAAGGGCCACACATCGAGGCAGCGCATGCCTCAGACAAAACCTCAATGGTACTGGGAAAACCAAATGTTGTTTCCCTGTTTTTAATCGCTACTTCAGTTGATTTGTCTCTTTGTTTTGCCATTCTCTTCACTAAATCATGCTCCAGAAGTATTTACTTGTTAAACATACTGTTAAATCTGGGATTTGCTTCATCATGTTTGCACTTTTGCAGTGGGAATGGGATTGAATTGACAAATGCTTCAGCTGTAGAAACGTATCTCTTTAGACTGCCTAGGCTTTAACTCAGGTTTGATGTTGAGCTGAATCTTCGTACTCAAGACAGAGAGTCAGAGAGACAAATCATGTGTTTTTATCCTGCCAAATTATTTGACAGCTTCTGGCTGGGGGGGCTGGGGGGGGCGGGGGGGGGGGGGGGGGGGGCACGGAATGAAATGACTGAGTAGAGCCCAATGCTGTAAGAAACAAAATGAAAAGTGTATCCTCAGCTGACAGGAAAAGGCTTCCCGTACTGCCATTAAACATTATTGTATGTATTAGTATTCTGCAAAGTTTTTCTCTGCAGGCAGCTGCAGGGATATATATATATATATATATATATATATATATATATATATATATAAATATATATATATATATATATATATATATATATATATATATATATATATATATATATATATATATATAAACATCTGCTTTCTCTGTTTTGTGAAGAATGCTGTTCTTCCTCTCAACGTATTTAAGTCACATTGGAACATTAAATCAATACTCAGACTTGATTGCGGTGACAGGGAGTTTTCCAAAAAAGATCCAAAAGTGCAGCTAAGGAACTAAAAAAATGCCTGTACTATAAAAGCGTTTACTTAATTTAGACAGCTTTTATCATATCCAGTATGGAAAAGGGAGTTATACAGTTAACAACAGGAGAAAGCAATAAAATTGTCAGCAATTGAAATCACAGTTCTTGTATATATACAGTATATATTCCATGTTCTAATCTGATTTTATTCCTTTTATAGTATTAAATTGCTCTGAAAAATAAATGTAATAAAATCATTTTTCACCACAAGTACGGGCAGGCAAGGATTAAATATTTCTGAGCCTGAATAGAAGAGCTATGGAAAAACAGATTTAATATAATACTTTTTTTTTTTGGCTTGTAAAAACATTCAGACATTAAGCATAAATTGATCAAGATGTTAAATTGGATTCAACTTTTATAACCAGTTTGTCAATAAAGACATTACATTTTTACAAACAAAAGCAATATGTGCTGAAATGTATTGTATTGCCATTAAAAGTCTCTATATTTCTTTCAAGCAATTATTATTCCCTACATATTCCTGTTTTACAGGGCATGCTTAATTATTTGCAGTGAAATGTAAGGCTTTTTATTTAAATTGCTATTCCCAATTAAAAACAGCAAGACTAAGCAACTGTAGAGCTGTTCTGCAAACTTCTACCTTTACATAATAATTTATTTGATTATTTTTAATTTTGCTGTTTTTAAATATAAATGAAAGTTATTTTATTATTTAATTATATTCCTATTATTTTACTGAAGAACAGTACAATTTAAAGTTTACTAAAATTAACTAATTAATTGAAGTTTAATTAAAATTAATTTATTAACATCCAATATCAAGAAACATATTGCAACAATTAAGGCCCCATATTACAATTGAATTACAATTGAATACATATTACAATTGAAATCTCCCCAGACCAATAGCCACCTCCTGTGAGCGTTTTTTTATTGAAACTCAAGTGATGTTTAGTTCCTTTCTAAGTGTCTCTTGAAAGTTGTTCCAGTCGGTTTTATGTATGATGCCTGTCCCAGGCTTGATCAGCCTCTACAGGCCGGCTCTCCACCCAACAGCTGCTTAGACTGGGTTTAAAAGCCTGATATAACAGCAGGCAGCATAGATAGAGTTTATGTAAGAAAGAAAAAAAAAATGAATACAGACAGTTAATGTTTGAGAGATATTTGCTCATTCTGATGACAATGTAGTTTTGTAAAAAATAATAATATAATAATCTGGGAATTCAACAAATAACACACTGTAAAAAATTGCCAGGAATTTACAGGATTAAAGAGTATTATTTTACAATAAATTACTGTGATCAGAAATGTACTGTGAAATCAATGCATGCTGGGTCATTTTCTTACAAATTACTGTGAATCAACAGCAGAATGATGCTGACATCACAGTAATTTACTGTGATTTCACATTATAATGTTGTCTTTAACCATGTCACCGTAATAAATGTATTATTTACCACTGTAATTGTTTTGAAGTTACCACAATGGTGATCGTTGTTTCTATATTATCTTGGGATCTTGTAAACTCTGTATTCATTTTCAAATTTCTGTTCTAGCCAAGTCAGAAATGTGACAAATAATGAAAAATATTCTTACAATAGTTATGCAAATTTTCATCGTGGTATAACATTCTTGTCCATCAATTTAACTTTTTTTTTTTAAATATAAAATATACTCACTTTTATTTATTTACAGTATTTACAATTACAGGCAGGCTTCTTGAACAAGAAAAGATGTAGGCACTTACTCTTGTTCTTTGGGAATTGATTGGATGGTTGGATCATTGCAGGTTTCATGTGAGTGGAGGGTTGTCCCGCCCATGGTGCCCATAAATACGTCAGAGAAGAGATATGGGGAAATTATTTTGATTAACAGATTATGAGGACACATTTATAATTTGCAATATTCCATAAAAAAAAACTAAGAATAGTATTTTTTTTTTTCATAATGACTTGCATTTTCAATGTTAGTGGGTATAGAATTTGTGATGTGTAATACAACCAAAATGTATTTGCAATTAGCTCAATAGGTTCAATTTATGTTTTTATTTGTATATTCAGTTCTTATGTTGTACACTGAACAGTGTAATGGTGACCATAACATTCGAGTTGTTATAGCTCAGGCTTTAGCTGATGTGACAAATGTGTAGATCTTAGTAGCTTACTGTTTTTTAAGGCAAATTAAGTGCATCAATTCCACAGTGTGACATATAGGCCTAGTAACTGGAATATGATGAGCTGCCTGATGTGTTTTTGTCTTCTCTTCAATTTCCGAGAGATGACATGACCTCTGTTGAACCTGTCGGTCTAATAAACGGCTCTGCTGGCGTGTATAGGACCCAGCGAAAAAGGGAAGCTCCCGGTGAGAACTGAAGAGAGAGAGAGAGAGAGAGAGAGAGAGAGAGAGAGAGAGAGAGAGAGAGAGAGAGAGAGAGAGAGACTCCTCCTCGTCTCCAGTGTCAAACTTGACATCAGCCTCTGAGCCGAGAATGGTAACTTGTGTCGGAACAGAAGCCCTCACATGAGTGGCATGCTTCACGGAGTTATGTACCTTGTTTTGCCCCCTGAACTGCTATCATGGATTTCAAAACATTAATACTTTTCCTTTTTCTCTTCACGTTTATTTCCAGAGCAGAATTCATTATTCATCCGTCCAATGAAGGTAAGATAACGTCTGGAGTGAGAGACATATTATACCCTCATCTTGCTTTTACTGTAGCGTGACTGTCCTATATTGTCAGTTGACTTGAGCTCGTCCATTCAGGGTTGTTTAATCTGCGCAGCGTTGACAGAGGAAATGAAATTCAAGTGAAATAGTTAGGCTACCTGCTTTACCTCCGATGCTCATCCAATAAGCCGCGGCGAATGTGATCATATTATCTAATCGCTCGCTTATTCACTTTATGTTAGACCAGCTGCTTCAAATGGACCGATTTGTTCTGGGAATCAATAATATCGCAGTTGTGCGCGAGACGCAATGACTTGATTTCGCGAGAAATAGCTATAAAGGGATCGCTGCAAATCAAACTTTGAGTGTTGTTTTGTATTGTTTGTAAGGGCCACAGCTGGCTACACGACATGAACATATTTTGAAACGATCGATCGGTTGGTTGGTAAAGCGAGAACGCGCACCGGCTGAGCGCGAAATTCAGTCCGAAAATCTGCCGACCATACAGCATAATCTTAATATGGGCTGTTGCCTATATGTTTAAAGACTCTTTGTGCAGTTTATGTTTTTGCACTTTCTTGATAATTAAAAAAATGCTTTAATTATTTTGTTTTCTTGCCGTGTAAACGATAGTCTAGCAATAGCCTACCATGCGCTGCAAGTTTGTGCGCCGAGTTTATTTCAGTTAGGCTACACTTGCGCTTTTGTTGTAGTAGCCTACATTAAATACTTTAAATTACTGAATAGCTACACTTTGCTGCAAATGCACCCTTTGGACAATCAGAGATTTACGTTATAAGCAGGCATTTGTCACATATTTAGATAGCTTAGGATGTTCTCCGTTATATTTATTTATTTTATTTATTGACATAAAGCACACGTTGATGTTAGCTACTTAAATCATATTTTGAAGTGAAGCTGCTTACAGTGGAGGGTGGTTTTATGAATAGCAGAATTCCTCAAAATATATAGCCTACACCTGAGTTTATTACCGACCTTGTTTAAAACTAAAACATATTGGCACATATGCTGCCAGATTTCTTTTTTAATTTTCAATCACATATGGCCTATTGGATAATCTGTATAACTACACTATATGCCTACAATCTAATGAGATTTCAAATAAAGTGAACAATCAAAACACTGGACTAATAGACCTTCTGCATAGTAGCCTAATATCTTAAAATCTTCAGCCTATTAATATTTGGAGCCAGCAAAGTTAGGTACAGTAGCAACACTCTCCTTTTAAGCTAAAAAAAACTTAGGCCTATTATAATTCTAGGACAATGTGTTTGTATTTTGACATCTAAACGTCCTTTAGGAAGCACTTGACTGCGGCGCAGTCGATATTTAGAAATATGCCTAAGCAAAGAATATGTTGTATGTTAGGCCTATATTTACTTGAAAATGCATGTGCATCCTGCTTGCATGTATCTTCTGCGTATCCCTAACTGTTTAGTTCACACAGTGATTCAAATTGTGTCCCGTTCAAGTTTTTAGAGTCGTTCGGGAGGAAAAAAAATTACGTGGGACTCTAAACCTTCTTGTAGCCTTTAGCCCCTCTATTCTAATTACAAAAGTTTCCGTCCGTGTTGTCGCCTATTATATACATATATTTATTTATTTATTTTTACACACACACACACACACACACACACACACACACACACACACACACACACACACACACACACACACACACACACACACACACACATTTCCAAAAGCTTCATGTGTTCTTTTGGCCTAATTAGAAAAGAGAGAGAGATTTTCGCTAATCGTATTCTATTGTGACGCGATATGATGGAGAGATGGAGAGATTCGTTTAGTGATTTATGGCTTTTCATGTTTAAGATTACATATTCAGGCCCATTAGCTATTATTGATTTTAGAAAGCATATTTTTGTGTGGGAGTTTAGAATCTGATCTGTGTAGAAAAGATGAGAACATAAATGTTGTCAACTCAAGGGGATCTTCCTGATGTTTCAGGTTTAGCTGTCTGTTCTGTGTAGCCTACCAGAGCGGCTTTTCTCTCTTATTGAGATTTATGGGCTGTGTATTACTTTTTGCTCAAATAGTATGTAATGGGACGTGTTTTTCACCAGAGAGTGTCAGTATAGAGCCGTAGCCATTGATATCATTTGGAGCAAAGTGCTTTTTTACAGCTTTAAGTCGCCTAATCAGCTGAAGTGTAATGTTCATAATCTCTTAATATTAATTGAATTATTAATGCAAATGTATATTTTTTATTATTAAAATATATGGCAATATATATTATAGTATTATATTGAAAGTGTTAAGCGTCAAGGCCAGTTTGATGACCTGTAGGCCAATCGCGGTTCACATCCCGAAATTAATGTATTGACGCAATATTTAGCCTACACAACGAGCATAAAGGAAAAAAAATAGACTCGTAAATCCTTTCAGAGGTTATATGGGATTCAAAAGTTATATCGATGCGAAGCGAGACTAAAGTAACCTATTTCCATGTATTTCCCCAGGAAATAGCCTAAGCTAAAGTTTGATACGTGTTCATCTTTATTTTTTGAATTCAGGTTAAATGGGACATTTTTGCCACTCTTTATTTAATTTTAATAATATTTAATCACAGGCTAACTTTCCTTGGTTAACAAATCTCATAGCCTAACTGTTGACCTGACACCATATTCAGTTTTCTTCTTCTCGAGCTGAAATGGGCCGATTTACTACATGGACCGTGCACTTTCCCCCTAAACATCAGGTCGTAAAATAGGAATGATAATAATGGACTAATAGAAACTTTAAAGTGAAGTCTTTATTAGGCCTACATGAAATTAATTTTAATAACCAAAACGTTGTACAATGCACCGCATCGCGACCTCATTTGTGTCGGGTCCAGTGTGCATTAGCATAATTGTCGTTAAAGATGGACGATAAAATAAACGTAATCCTGAAACACGACTATGTCATTTTCTTTTAGCTATGGAGAATTAAGCATTAACATAATTTTAAAAAAGCCATAGCTGATTTTTTTTTTTATTAACGATTGGAAAGTTGTGGGACAATTTAACAGACAACTACAGTAGGCTACTAAAAAACGACAACAACTATAAAACAACACCCAGGTATAATGATAATAATAATAATAATAATAATAATAATAATAATAATAATAATAATAATAATAATAAAAAAAGTTGACTGACCAATTGACCTCTTTAATTTATTTAATTTAAGATATTTTCTGGTATACCTAGGTATTTCTAAAGGATTATGTTGATTATCACAGTAATAGTCTAAAAATATTCTGGACTATTTTTTCTTCTTCTATAGGCTATGTTTGCAAACATCAAAGTTTCCACTTGAGGCCTACTTACACTGTCCTGTCTATAGATGCACACATCATGCAATCTCACATTTAGATATTTTTTTTTATGTTGCTGAGGACATAGTGTTTCTATAAAAAAAAAAAAAAAATTTATTTATTTCATTTATTTATTTATTGTCTCCTTTTTCAAACTCAAATTATGTTAATTTCCGATTGCTAAGAGTAAATTAAATATTTTGTTTCATACTTAAAATATACACATTCAACTTTACTGGTTTAAAGTTTGTTTAATAAATAGTGGCAATTTTATTCATTAGTAGCATTGAGTTTAATGCCAGCTTAGTATTTTATATATATATTTAATTAACAACACATTGGAGAGAGAGAAAAAAAAAACATGGAATTAATTTTTTTGGGGGGGGGGGGGGGATCTGGGCACACTGCCTAGAGAAACATACATCTGTGTAAAGAAGCAAATTAATTTTTCTGTCATTTAGCTTGGCCTTTGTGAGTCAAGCTTTTGGTGGGTAAACTTACAGTCTACTGTAATGCATATCGCCTATTCTACTGTCAGTGCACTTACGGCAGACAGTTTTCCGAGCCTGTGGGATTATAGCTAACAGTTGACCACATCCTTATAGGACGATTTCAACGAAAATAACAAAAGTCTCATTGAAATATCTCAGGAAATCTTCACAAAGCCGATCAGCTCCAGAATAAAGCATCTGCCAAAAACATAAATATGGATGTAAACGAATCATACAACACAATTACGTTACTAGGGTTTCCATTTTCTAACTTGTGGCTAAAATGGCGCAGTGCGCTCCACTCGCTCAGACTATGTGATGGCAGCACCACGACATGGTGTTGTTTCCAGCTGGGACGTCTAATGTTTTGTGGGTGGCGTTACTTTTTGGAATGTGTGGAAATTTGCTTACACATATGAACGCATCAATACGCACACAGTGTCGTCAATATAACAGTAATGTGCATGGTCATGCTGATGTGTTTTGGACGAAGATGGTGGGCAAAATAAGCTGTGATGATTCAGAGGGGCTGAGGCAGACACCCTGAGACTCGACTGAATTATTCATAGTGGAGAGGTTAATACTTCATTGCCATCTTGCAACCATGGGCGGAACCTTCGATCAAGCTCAAGCCCTGTAATTTGCTATTGTTTTCCATTTTGTTTATTTTTGATACTTAAGTTAGGGAAATTAAGTGTCAAATGTTCTTGAATCTAAAACCGAACGTGGTTCGGATTAAAAGGAAGCCGGATATGATTGTGATAACATCCCTTACAAGTATCGACCTCACGGAGAGTAATTTGCGATGCACGTGTGGGGTTCGCCGTGACCCTTGGGGTGTCTGTGGAGGTACACCAGCTGCACGCGAGGATCTAGTGTGGGTGAGAAAAGGGATCATCGGAGCAGCAGTGGGTATTTTGGACACACATATTGAAGCCTGTCGTGCTTACTCGAAAATCCTTTGAAAATAATCCCCAAGTCCGACCATGTGTCTTATACACCCACAGTCAGATTTTAATAAAGCCAGGCATCGAGTCCTCTGCTCTCCGAGGTGTTCAGACACCTGACTCTCATCTTAATTCAATAACAGATTTAATGAACTACCTGAGAGGTGAAGAGGACGCAGGGAAGAGAAGGCCGTGTGCCATTTACAGGCCATATGGTTCTCTTATACCCATGCAACCTCATTCAGATCGTAATCGACAACATGTTCACTGCTATGTTTAAGGTCAGTGGCAATATTCAGTGATCTCTCTATCCCTATCGCTTAAACACAGTCAAATCTTAAGTATTTTGTACCATACAAAAATGAAAAATGTCCACAAACAAGATATCAAAGCAATGACATCTAGTTTTGTTTTTTGACTAATATATATATATATATTTATATATGTATATGTATATATGTGTGTGTGTGTGTGTGTGTGTGTGTGTGTGTGTGTGTGTGTGTGTGTGTGTGTGTTTATGTGTGTGTGAGTATATAAATGTTAATTTTATTTTTAGTTTAATTTAGTTTAGTTTATTTTCACTATTTAATTTTAAACGGTCCTGCCGTGTGACAAATTCATTTTTAAAAGTAAACATATTCAGTGTAGTTTTTTATACAATGTCATAAAAGCTGCTTGCATGGCATTTATTTTTTAATATTTCAAACTTTTTCTTAAACTATAGTTGTAAATGAACTGTAAAAAATATTTTCATTATTTGCTATAACAGTTTTTTTTCCTTTGTCAAACCAACTTAGATGAAGTTAATGTGGTTCATATAACACAACATTTTGTGCTTCTGTTGAATACACCAATCTCCTTCATTGTATTAACTCACAATTTTAATTTTAATGACCTCAATATTTTAAGGCAACCAGGTAACTTAAGTTACACCAACAATAATTTTTTACAGTGTGGATTTTCACAACAGGACATTTCAACTTACCTATAGTATTTAATGTCAACTACCTACACAAAATATAATTTAAAAGTTAAATAATGATGCTTGGGATTTTAAATATTTGTATCTATTTAATCTGTAGATTGATTGGGTAAAAGTAATGGGGCAGTTTTAATACTGATTCCTTCTGATTCTTCTTTATTCTGTATTATGATTTTCAATGTAAATATATATATTTCACATTGAGTTGTTCTTAGATAGTTTGAGAATGAAGCATAACCATTGTCTCCATTGTCGGCACTGTTAATGTATCCGATCAGTGTGCAGTGTGCTGATGAAAGTAAAACAATAGCTAGTAGTGCAGGGATGATACATTAGAGAGATACCCTTTGGCAGCCTGTGGTTGGAATCCTAGATTATTGTCTCACTCCTGTATTGATTTACCTATTTTGTCTGGTGTGGTTGGTTGGCTGAAATGGCCGTTGAATCAGCTGTTCATAATTAGCCCTTTGTTTTGTGCTTAGACACGTTGCTTGATGCTACACTTCTTGTGGAGAGGTTGGAAATGACGTTGGCTGCGATTTCCTTCTCTTACAGCTGCAGAAATTGCCTCACCCATGTAGCTATCTAATTTTATGGTCTCAAATTTCCCTGGTCGGCTCAATTTGAGATGCCGGCTCGGCTCATTGAGAAATTTAAATTGGAACCAACGGAGCTGGATGCGAGCTGCCATTATCTGACATAAGCAGATAGCTTTATTATACTTAATAGGGATCATCTGCAGTATGAGAACAGCCAGCTGTTTGGCCAGTACTCAGGTGCGGTGCCGTTTTGTGCTGGAATTTGATAATGGGGTCTCCAACAGACTCTCCTCAGAGCCCCTGATATATACACTACCTGTCAGAATTATGGATGCCCCGACTGAATTTTTTTTTTTTTTTTTTGTGATCTAAAAGAATCTTTAAAAAAAAAAACGTATTATTAAATACTTGTAATTAGTTTCGTAGATACACGTGAAAATATAAATTGTCCCATTGTATTTTCTTTTATTTTTTTACAAAACTAAAATGTTAAATTAAATGAATGGATTTTAATTTAATTTAATTTAATTTAATTTAATTAAAAATTAAATTAAATTTAATTTAATTTAAAATTTAATTTAATTTAATTTAATTTAATTTAAAATTTAATTTAATTTTTTTATTTAATCAAGAACGGATTACTTAAAAAGAAGTTATTACTCTACGACCTGTATGACATCGTCAACCAATGTGGTTAAATTACAAATTAGAAACAGTCGTGACCAACTAGTTGATTTCTTCAATGATGCATCCTACTATAGTAGATAAGCAGCGAGTTACGTCATTGTACGTAAAAACTCACCCCTGGTTGGACCAGATAATAAAGGTAAACAATGAAATTTGTCCTGCATAAATGTGAACGTCTCGGTTACGTATGTAACCCTAGTTCCCTGATAGGGAACGAGACGCTGCGTCAAACGCTGCGGGAACACTTCCCGCAGCGTTTGACGCAGCTCGAAGTTCCCTTGAAAGGGAATGCTGGTTTGAAGGATGAGTCCACTGACTCCATTGTTTGTTTAATTGGACTGTGGCACAAGAGCAGCACAGCTGAGTAAATGCTGTGTTGATCGGGACGCTGCACACTGAGAGCTGTATCGCGCTCCGAGTGGGGGTGAAACCGGATCTAAAAAGGGATAACTGCTCATTTGTTTCTCTCCCCTTCTCTCTCCTTCTCTACAGTTAACCTGTTGGACTCCAAAGCAAGCCAAGGGGAGCTGGGGTGGATATCATCCCCATCCCATGGGGTGAGTGTTGGAGACATAATCCATATTTCTTAGTGGAAAAGAAGAGAACAGAGATTTCATGCTTTGAGGATGTTGAATGCGCATAGTTTTTTAAAGATGTGGAAACTATTTACACTAAAATTAATTAGATTTGAACAGATAATGTATTAGTAAATGTTGAAATTAATATTAACTAAGAATAATAAATGCTGTAGAAGTATTGTTCATTCTTAGTTCATGTTAACTAATGTTAACTAATGAACCTTATTGTATCATTTATGCTGAGGTGCTGTTCAAGAAGCATTTCTTATTATTATCAATGTTGAGTTTTTGCCGATTAATATGTTTCGGAAACCGTGATACACAACCATTCAAAAGTTTAGATTAGTAGTTTAGATTAAGTAAGATAAAAAAAGAAATTAATACTTTTATTCAGCAAGGATGCATTCAATTGATCAAAAATTACTGTAAAGATGTATGTTACACAACATTTCTATTTCAAATAAATGCTGAACTTTCTATTCATCAAAATATCTTGAAAATAAATTTATCATCAGGATAATAAACCATTTTTAAAAATTGAGCACAGATAATAATTAAAATGTAGCACTAGCATATTCAAACAATTTCAGTGTGACAGAATTTTGACCGGCAATGCGGTACAGATAACATAAACATCATAAGATATCATAGACAGATATCATAAACATATAAGCCCAAAGGTATGTTTTTCCTGTCAGTGTAGAACAACTCTTGGTACTTTATTTTTGTCGTCAAAACCTCAAGGTCACAACTTCCGATAATAACCCTGTTTATTTGTGGAGTTGTACAGGTATTGGTCTCAAGGGCTACTCAAACCAAATCATTCTTTCAACTTTATTATGTGTTAAAATGACTTGTTGGCAGTTGCTAAAGGTAATCCAGTAATTTGTTCCATATAGCTGCCAAACCTAGTTTCCCCTCGTTCTTTTTTACTGTTGGCACAGTAAAATGTGAAGCTTTCTTAGACGCAAGGGAGAAGAAAAGCGAAAGTAAAGAAAAAGAAAAACACGAAGCAAAAAATAAAAAAGTATTTTGCATTTTAAATTAAGTGCTTTTTAATGTAGAGAGCATTTATGGAAAATTGAGTAATTGCACTAATTTGCTAGATTAATTTCTAAACGTTCATAAGTTCAACAGAGAAAGCTTCATTAATCTTTACAATAGCCATAAAGGTGATTTAGGAGGAAAAAATAAATCCCTCGCAGATATGTGGTGAATGCTCTGGGATTTATTAAGTCGACGTGTATGCCATTGTCACGACTACAGCGAAGATCAGGTTCTCAAGGTGAATTAACTCTAATTACTCAGGACTTGTCCCTAGTTTGGAGCGATAAGCATTTTGCCCCTGAAAGCTATGCCCTCAAAAATGATTTCAAATAATGTGGCGCTGCAGTGCTGACACTGACGGATGGGCCACCCGCCTTCTGCCAGTGTAAGCACAAATCGGCCCGGTTAAAGCAAATTAAGAGCTAAGCCCATCGGACGCTCAGATAAGGCCAGTAAATATAAATGGGCCCTGCGCAGAGCTCTTTAAACATGCAGCGCTGTTTATTATGGCCTTTCCAAATTGCATCAGGCCTCAGCCTGGGATTCATTACCCTCGGCAGTCGGATTGCTCTGTCTGAAACTTCTGCGATCTGTTGCGTTGCTCTGAGGACCCTACACAATTGTTATTGAAGTTGTTAAAAGCATCTTTGCTGTGGCGTCTGTGCAGACACAGATTAGAGCTTGATTCGTGGTTGTTTTAGTTTTGGGGTTTGGAATGCCTCGTTTCTCCTCAGGAACAGAAAGAGAAGTGCAAATGACTCTTGAACACCGCCTTGGCTTGGCATTGGCATTGTTTTTAATTCCATTTAAGATTTTGAATGAATCATCTCTCGCTGAGGGAGTATCGGTGCCTGTACTGGATAGTTGGCCAGAAATGTAAATATTTAGAGCTGCAAATATAGATTGACTGAATGGTTTTCATCGGTTAGTGTAGCATAACTTGTTTTTGAAATTCGAATATACCTTTTTTAGGAAAAAAAAAACATATTACTAACTAATTGTCGTCCAAATACATGATGGAAATCTGTAGTTGTTTATCACAGATTTGAATATGATAATCTTGTATAAAAAAATGCAAAGAGAACAAAAAAGGATGTTATTATGTTGAAAATGTGTCATCAACAACATGAAGTGCATTAAACATTAAACTGGGGTTTGAAAAGAAACTGCAGGTTTTTTTTAAGTTGATGAAAAGGATAATAAATTAAACCATATAAATGTAAAAAAATAATATAAAAACAATCAAAACAAAACACACACACAAAAAAAAAAAATATGCAGTGTGGCCTCTGACTTGTGTAATTCCACAATACTTTCAGAACATACATAAGCAATAGGCTGTTTAAGAGAGGACAATTTAAAACAAAAAAAATTATGAGATAAATAATTTACTGCCATTTTGTGAAAAATGAATCATGTAATCAATAAAAATGTTACTGTAGTCTGATTATGAGTATTTTTAAATGTAATATAATCTAATTACAAGTACAATACTAATAATTTTATTTAGAATTTGAT
Source organism: Siphateles boraxobius (assembly GCF_051911475.1). Taxonomy (NCBI): domain Eukaryota; kingdom Metazoa; phylum Chordata; class Actinopteri; order Cypriniformes; family Leuciscidae; genus Siphateles; species Siphateles boraxobius. Next base: position 6,114,686 of record NW_027509197.1, read on the forward strand.
GCAAAAAAAATATTATTTATACCATTATTCATATTTTTTTCTTGCATCATATTTTGAATCTGAGCAAAAAAAAAAAAAAAAAGACGAACTACACATTGTGCACATCAACATCCCTTCATAACATACTTCCTCGTCTTATTTTGGTCTCTAAAATCTGCAGTAGAATCTCAAGATCTCAAGCATCGCAGCATAATCAAACTGAGACAAAATAGGCAGCAAACACACACTTTTTATTATGCATTGGGAAGTCACACTCTGCCAGTGCCCACAGCGAAAGACAATATTTCCAACATGATGCTGAAACTCATTTAGTCCCCCCCCCCCGAAAGAAACTGTGAAAGGTCTCCAGCTGTACAAAGTGCAAAGAAAACCCCCTCTATAAAGGTGGATTAGCACGTCATATGGCCACAGCGGGTGAGCGGGCAGCACACAATGTGTTATGGTAAAAGCTGTGATGAAAAGGTATTGACTGATCGGGTACAGTTGTTGCTGTGACCCAGTGCAGGAAATCCTAGATGGTGAAGCACTTGTCATTTCTAGTGTTTCCTGCTATATTGTGGGAATAGGGAAAGGTCATGGGCCTCACGTATAAACAAGTCTTTTTTTTTTGTTTTCTTTTTGGAGTGATTTGTGTCTTAATTTTAGTTAGGTGTTTGCAATATAATATGTATGTGTTTATGCTTATTGAACAGCGTTGGGTAAACTGCTTTGAAATTGTAGATTCTTAAGATACTAGTTACACAAATGAAGGTAATTTAGTAAGCTAGTAGTTAGCTACGCAACAAGCAATCTTCAAAAGTAGCTAATTCCACTGAAGATAGGGTACTTCTAGTGTACAGTACATTCAATGTTCTTTCTTTCTTTCTTTCTTTCTTTCTTTCTTTCTTTCTTTCTTTCTTTCTTTCTTTCTTTCTTTCTTTCTTTCTGTCTTTGTGTGTCTATAATGTTGTCTATAATATGTTTGCTTAATTATACTTAATGTAATGTACATATAATATAATATTACTAAAAGACCACTTTACACACTTGAGTAGACATTTATAAAAGTGTGATTAGTAATAATGTCAAATTAAAGATTTTACACTTTCAATCATTGTTTTAATCTTTTGTTGTGCTTTAAAGAAGTACACATTTGATGAGTTGACTAACATACTAAGCACATGTAATGTACTGTGTTATTCAATATTGCATTTAAAGTTACAATGCATGTTATAGTGTAATATATTTTAAATAGAAATGACATTGCAGTATTTTGTATTTACCATAAATGCTTGTCATTAAATATGGCAGTCTACTTTAACCATATTTTAAAGACAATAGAAGTAATTATTAAATTATATACAAAAATGTATTCAAGTCCTGCCTAAGTGGGTCAAAAAAGCACTCAAAGTCTAACTAATCACTTTTAATATGAATTTAAACAATAATATATTTTCATATAATTGCATGCAATTAAGTGTTCAGAAACTTTACATTCAGTTTGCACTTGTATATTCTTTTAAATTATATTATTTCAGTAGTACTCTTTTTAAAAGTATGCTGAAGTCTACTTCTTTTTCACTAGAAACTAGAGCAGTATTTGCCAGATAACAGTTTATGGTAGCATTTTATTTCAAAGTCCTGTTCCACATGTACATACTATGTACTTATCATAGTGATTACAATAACTGATAAAGATAATAACTAGATACTAAAACTAAACCTACCCCTAAACCTAACCTTAACCCATGTAGTTACCTTTGATTACTTTCTAAGGCAAGTACACTGCAAGTACACGTAAGTGCATGTACTGTAAAATAAAGTGCAACCCATTCTGCTATAAAAAGATGCAAAATGATTTTTATACATACAATGTTTCTGCACAGAATCTTCTTTTTTTATTTATTCATGTGTAAAAATATAGTGTATTTGATTATTAAATCATTTTGAAATACACTGACAAAAAACAGTGATCTAGTTTTTTTGTCATTCTTTATCGATACTTGTTGGGGGAAAATGAGCTTGTTACTAGAAAAACGACACTTTTGAATGTAGTTAAGTTCCTGCAAATTTTAAGTTGCTCCCCAACACTGCTATTGAAGAAAGAAAATCGATGTTAAATTAATTTAAATGGTTTCCAATTGAGAAAAAAGTGTGTTCAAAATAAATAACAAAAACTAGCATTAGCTTATCTTCATCTAAATCATGTCACTTACAATTTGATGCCACTCCAGCTTGGAATGATGTGCTTTCTTAGTGGATATCAAGCACTGACTGCACAAGTTGTGTCGATTAGTACAAATGTGTATTTTTACAGCAAGCAATTTCCTTTACTACATCTCCTGTGTACCCATAAGCATATCCTACCCCTATGGCCTCACCGGCATCCCAGCCGTCAGACTCATGGAGTCCTCACAAACAGAATCTGCTCCAGTTTTGTCCATTATAATGAAGAGAGTGGGATTTGATCTAGAGAAACTGTGCGCACCTATTCAGAAAATGTGCATGTGATACCAGCAAAAGCCAGAAGTATATCTCAGTCTTCGCTAACTAATGCAATTCCATTGTAATATGAGCGAGGAGGATTATAACTTTATTATATATCTGTCTGAAACGTAAGCTCTGCTCCACTTTGTCCACAAGTGCCAGGGAATCTATTAGTTTAAAGTACCAGTTGGCCTGTGTACACACTGAGTGTACACAGGGGGAAGTTGGGCCGCAGCCCTGTCAAATGTACCAACTGCTGATTTCCTCGTTTCTCTGCTGCTTTCCTTGCTGGAGGGGGATTATATTGTAAAGTGATATTCGGAGAAACCCAAAGTCATCTTCAGTCTGCCCGTCGAGTGTTAAGTTGCTAAGCGCAGGGCTGACGTCTCCCGCTGTGGAGAAGGAAATAAAGATTGGTGTCCAATCGTAGCCTGGCGCTCTCCGAGAAATCAATGCTGCCTTTAGAAGCTGCTGTCCGTAAAAGAGATATCCAGGCAAGGCTTTTACAGTTCCCCCCTTTCTATAAGCGAGTGTTATGCATTATAAAGTAGAGTTATTTGAAAGAGATTGGCATGTGCTGGTAATGATGTCATTCATGGCAGCAGAAAGTCCACACTATATTCTCAAGTGTGTGTGATTTACACATCGTTTATGATGTTTCATTTATTTTGGCAGCCATGGTTTCAGTACAGTCATTCTTTATACAGTTTGATAATGCGACACAGCCCAGGCACCTGGACTTCATTTGGAGCATCAGCTATTGCTGGTGAACACCGGTTGGCTCAGTAAATAACCCTGAGACAAATGACCAGCTGAAATTTCCATTGATTTATTTCAATTTGCATCATATTTGTTCACTTCACAACTTCATAAACACAATATCAGAAGCAGATTCCATTGTTCTATTATCATAACGCCTCATTTTGCCTTAAAGCCAGGCCTGCAAATTTTAAAATCGGCATGCCTGTTATTCATAAAGTTATACTCCATTCATTTTTGACATCTCGATCTTTCAGTGAAACAGAGTTCCCTTTCGTCCTGGGAACTCCGACGTGTCGTCGGGGGAGTTCCCTGACGAATTGGGATCACGCTAGGGAGACCAATTGCCTTCGAGTGAATTAAAACGAGCCAATGAAAATTGGCATGCAAGATTTGCATTCCGCGACCCGCCTACCAGCGCGGGTATAAAAGGCGGAAGTAAACATTGCGCAATGCTTTTAGCTTCGGAGCCGACCGATTGTGTCCTCTCTGAGTGAGTGAGCTTTAAGATTGTATTTTTCTTACTGCTACGAGTCTGCTGTTTCGGGAGGGGATCTCTCTGTGTTGGTGAGATGGCGTTTCAGCGACCGCGCGGTTCCTGTCTGCCGGCTGCGTCTATATGCTGTTAATTCAAAAGCTGTTTTCACAGCTGGTAAACGGTTGAGTGCGCACAGCGGGCTTGCAGTTTCCCCGCTGTGTTGCCGCGTTGGGTCCCTGTGTGCTTCAGCACGATAGAGAGAGTACTTTCTTCCTGAAAGAGCAACACGAGTGAAGATCGCGTCCTTTTCAGGATGACGTTTCACTCGTGTGTTTCTGGATGCGATCGTTCCCTGTCCTTATTTGACGGCCACGTTCATTGTTTCACATGCCTAATCCGTGTGTGAGACTACGTTCGTGGGTGGTTCATGTTCTCTCAGGGGTGCATGACCACGTCGGCACGTTGTTCGTCTCCCCTTTCTCGTAAAGGCTTGAGCCGCTCAGCGTGCCGTGTGCCGTCGAGCGCCGGCTGACAGCGCGGGTTGTCACGGCAACCCAGCGCGCGTCATTCGGCGCTCAAGATGCGTGGTCAAGATCAAGACTCGCGTGCCTCTATGAGGTGAGTCCCTTTGCTTATTTCCCGATCTAGTTTCTCTTCTGGTGCACCAGAGGAGGGCTACTTTGGCGAATAACATTGGTGATCTGAGGGTTTCAGTGAGCACGAACCACTCACTCCTCTAGCGCATCGCAAACATGCTGAGACTGTGTTCGTGGGTGGTTTATGCTTTCTTATGAGAGCATGACCACGTCGGCACGTTGTTCGCCTTGCCTGAAGGCTTGAGCGCCCAGCGTGCCGTGTGTCATCGAAGCGATGGCCACGTTCACTATCTTGCATGCCTGGTTGACGGCCGCGATCACTGTTTCACATGCCTAATCAGTGTGTTGAGACTGCGTTCGTGGGTGGTTCATGTTCTCTCAGGAGTGCATGACCACGTCGGCGTGCTGCTCGTCTCCCCTTTCTCGTAAAGGCTTGAGCCGCTCAGCGTGCCGTGTGCCGTCGAGGCTTTCGGATGGGATTCTGGTCCTTCTCATGAGGGACCAAGCATTTCATTCGGGGCCCCAGGGAGGACAGATGTCGATCGCTACATCGGAGAGAGGGCTGTTATACTCTGAAAATGATGCTGAGTTCCTACTATAATGTCGTGTTCTCATGCTGAAGATTCAGACTTAACAGCCACACTTTCCTGGGCTGTTCTAAAGCGCCTGGATGTGTGTGAAGAATTTTGGCAGTATGGAAGCGTTTTGGTGCCAATATGACAAGCCAAACATGCCTAAATCTGCAGAAATTTTTCCTCTCTCACTACCACTGCACGTGCGTAGTTCTAACTCGGGGTTGAGCTGTGCTTAGTGACTGACCGTGATTAGTCACAGCGCTGGCCCTCGGTTAGACGATGTCCACACTGGTGGTCCAGAAGCACCTCAAAACCAGCCCGCTCGGAGTTTGTTTTTCCCAAGGGAAGGGAAGCAACCCTGAGAGGAGCGACCCAGAGTATGTGACGATCTGCTCTTTGGGAGTGCGTGTCATCACCACTCCTTCCCCCGGGGGAGGGCCGGGTGGAGAATTTAGTTTCGGTTCCGCCGCTGGTTATCCAGTAATCAGCGGTACCCAAAGTTTGAGCAGTCCACTTCCTCTGAGTCGTTCACGGGCCCCAGCGCTCAGATGGCAGTGAGGGCTACGGCCTTGTCACTCTCGTCTCTCGCTGGGTGAGGGGAAACCAGGACTCGATGCCCCCGGGCCTCGTCCCTCGTTTCCCCTCACGGTCGAGACTGGCAGTATAATAAGACCAGTTTCCTCCGTCCGAGAGGGTCAGAATGGCAGTGCGTGCCGCCCCCGAGCTGCACCACTCCCGTTCCCCTCTCCCCAGCTTGCAGATAGCAGTGACGCAGCCTCAGCTGCGTCGCTCCGGTCTGCAGCTGGGCCCGGAGGCGCAGAGACCAGCATACGAGGAGTCAGGGCCTCGTTCCTCGTCTCTCCCCCTCCCCTCGCCACCGGGCAGTCCGCAGCAGAACGCCCACGAGCCTTCTCTGCCGTCTGCCCCTCGGTGGAAGCAGGTTGCTGTCAGGCGCACCCAGACCCCCGCTCTCGGTCGCTACAACGCCACCAGAGCCGGGTCCCTGTCTTCCACCTCGCTGCCCCTCCGCGGGTACGCCGGTGGTTCGGGTGGGTTCATTGGGACGGTATCTGGAAGCCTGGCTAGAAGCGCTTCCGGGTCCGTCCCGATGGCTCATCCGCACCATCCGGTTCGGCTATGCAATTCAGTTTGCACGCCGGCCTCCCAAGTTCAGGGGCGTCCACTTTACCCGTGTGCGGTCGGTGGACGCCCCTGTCTTGCGGAAAGAGATCGATGTCCTGCTGGCGAAGGACGCGATCGAGCCGGTCCCTCCTGCCGAGATGAGGTCCGGGTTTTACAGCCCCTACTTCATTCTACCCAAGAAAGGCGGTGGGTTACGGCCAATCCTGGATCTGCGGGTCTTGAATCGGGCCCTGCACAAACTCCCGTTCAAGATGCTCACGCAGAAGCGCATTTTCGAATGCATCCGTCCCCAGGATTGGTTTGCAGCGATCGACCTGAAGGACGCGTACTTTCACGTCTCGATTCTCCTTCGACACAGACCGTTTCTTCGGTTTGCTTTCGAGGGTCGGGCGTATCAGTACAAAGTCCTACCCTTCGGGCTGGCCCTGTCACCCCGCGTCTTCACGAAAGTCGCGGAGGCGGCCTTTGTTCCCATGAGAGAACAAGGCGTTCGCATCCTCAACTACCTCGACGACTGGCTCATTTTAGCTCACTCGCGAGATGTGTTGTGCGATCACAGGGACATGGTGCTTCGGCACCTCAGCCGGTTGGGGCTTCAGGTCAACAGGGACAAGAGCAAACTCTGCCCCGTGCAGAGGATCTCTTATCTCGGTATGGAGCTGGACTCGGTCGCCCGGACTGCGCGCCTCACGGAGGAACGCGTCCAGTCAGTGCTCACCTGCCTCAGGTCTTTTCGAGGCAGGACAGCGGTTCCACTGAAACAATTTCAGAGGCTCCTGGGGCATATGGCAGCCGCAGCCGCAGTAACGCCGCTCGGCCTGTTACATATGAGACCGCTTCAGCGCTGGCTTCACGATCGAGTCCCGAGGTGGGCGTGGCACAGCGGCACGTTCCGGGTCAAAGTGACCCCGCACTGTCGCCAAACCTTCTCCCCGTGGTCGGATCCTGCGTTTCTACGGGCCGGAGTGCCCTTAGTCCAGGTTTCCAGGCATGCTGTGGTTTTCACAGATGCCTCTGCCACCGGATGGGGGGCCACGTACAACGGGCATGCAGTTTCAGGTCTGTGGACGAGGCCTCAACTGCATTGGCATATCAACTGCCTAGAGTTGCAAGCAGTACGCTTAGCCTTGCGTCGCCTCAAAGGGGTTCTCAGACACAAGCACGTACTGGTCCGTACGGACAGCACTGCGACCGTTGCGTACATCAACCATCAAGGTGGTCTACGCTCCTGTCGTATGTCGCGACTCGCCTCCCACCTCCTCCTATGGAGTCAGAAGCATCTGAGGTCGCTTCGTGCCATTCACATTCCAGGGGAGCTCAACCGTGTGGCAGACGAGCTCTCACGGCTGCCTCCCCTGCCAGGAGAATGGCGACTCCATCCCCAGTCGGTCCAGCTGATTTGGAGTGTCTTCGGAGTCGCACAGGTAGACCTGTTTGCCTCTCCGGACACGACCCATTGCCAGTGGTTTTATTCCCTGTCCGAGGGGACCCTCGGCACGGACGCCCTGGCTCACAGCTGGCCCCGGGACCTGCGCAAGTATGCGTTTCCCCCAGTGAGCCTTCTTGCACAGACTCTGTGCAAGGTCAGGGAGGACGAGCAGCAGGTCCTTCTTGTGGCGCCGTATTGGCCCACCAGGACTTGGTTCACGGAATTCATGCTCCTCGCGACAGCCCCTCCTTGGCCGATTCCTCTGAGGAAGGACCTTCTTTCTCAGAGACGGGGCACTCTATGGCACCCGCGTCCAGACCTCTGGAAACTCCATGTCTGGTCCCTGGACGGGACGCGGAGGTTCTAGGTGGTCTGCCACAGGCAGTGGTAGACACCATCACTTCCGCTAGAGCCCCCTCTACGAGGCGCCTCTATGCGTTGAAGTGGAACCTGTTCGTCGATTGGTGTTTCTCCCGTCAGGAGGACCCCCGAACTTGCCCGATCGGAGTCGTGCTTTCCTTCCTGCAAGATGGGTTGGAGCGAAGGCTGTCTCCCTCCACCCTCAAAGTGTATGTCGCCGCAATAGCCGCGCATCACGATGCACTGGAAGGTAAGTCCTTGGGGAAGCACGACCTGGTCATCAGATTCCTTAAGGGTGCCAGGAGGTTAAATCCACCTCGTGTTTTGCACTCGGTACCCTCTTGGGACCTTGCTCTGGTACTTAGAGCTCTTCAAAGTCCTCCCTTTGAGCCTTTGCTGACGGTAGAGCTTAATATCCTGTCCATTAAGACAGCGCTCCTGTTGGCATTGGCCTCTTTCAAGAGGGTCGGGGATCTGCAGGCTTTTTCGGTCGACGAATCGTGCCTAGAGTTCGGGCCAGGCCTTTCTCACGTTGTGTTGAGACCCCGGCTCGGATATGTGCCCAAGGTTCCTACCACTCCCTTCGTGGACCAGGTAGTGAACCTGCAAGCGCTGCCCCAGGAGGAGGCAGACCCAGCCCTAGCTTTTCTCTGTCCTGTCCGCGCCCTGCGGGTTTATATTGACAGAACGCAAAGCTTCAGAACCTCAGATCAGCTCTTTGTCTGTTACGGAGGCCGGCAGAAGGGGAAGGCCGTCTCCAAGCAGAGGTTAGCCCACTGGTTAGTGGATGCTATCACCCGAGCATATGAGTCTCTGGGTGAGCCTTGTCCTCCCAGGTTGCGCGCTCACTCCTCTAGAGGTGCTGCCGCTTCCTGGGCTTTGGCTCAAGGCGCCTCACTGACAGACATCTGTAGAGCTGCGGGCTGGGCGACACCGAACACGTTCGCTAGGTTCTATAGCCTTCGTGTGGAACCTGTTTCCTCCCGAGTTCTGGCTACGGCCAGTGGGTCGAGGGAATAAGTTGTGTCGGCTTGCTACGCCACTCCGCCTCGAACAGCGGATACGTGCTTTCTTGCTCCGTATGGCGCCCTACGTTGGTGAGCCTCGTGAGTTCCTCCTTCACCCCTCCGGTGCTGGGCGTGGCGGACCGCCCGGCGCCAGGTCTGCTACCTCTAGTGAGGAGTTGTTAGTAGACTGGGTGCTCCAGTGATCTCTACTGTGAACCATCATGCCACGTGCAGTTTAGCCGTGTCTTCCCCTTGACGGACTCGTTCGTCATCCCTGTTGAGTGCGCTCCCATTTCCCTTGGATTGGGACCACCTCAGGGACTGCCATATGTTTCACTACCCCATTGGGCTAGTACATATGTGTATTCCTGGTCAGTCAGGCTGGGCCTTCCGCAGCTTTCCCCCTCTCTTGGGGAATGCTTTCCCAGTGTTATCCAATGTCCACTGTGCGGGTCTTGCGGAACAGCAGTGTGGTTCCCGTGCTAGCTCCCGCAACTTATTTCAAGAAACTGCTGCAGGGTAGCTTAGCCGGGCGCTGGAAGGGGCCAGCACCATGGCGCTTTATTAGGGATCCCAATTCGTCAGGGAACTCCCCCGACGACACGTCGGAGTTCCCAGGACGAAAGGGAACGTCTCGGTTACGTATGTAACCCTCGTTCCCTGAGTACAGGGAACGGAGACGTGTCGTCCCTTCGCCATGTCGCTGTACCTTCGCGGAGGACTGGACACTGTTCGGCTCCTCAGCGAAAAGCATTGCGCAATGTTTACTTCCGCCTTTTATACCCGCGCTGGTAGGCGGGTCGCGGAATGCAAATCTTGCATGCCAATTTTCATTGGCTCGTTTTAATTCACTCGAAGGCAATTGGTCTCCCTAGCGTGATCCCAATTCGTCAGGGAACTCCCCCGACGACACGTCTCCGTTCCCTGTACTCAGGGAACGAGGGTTACATACGTAACCGAGACGTTTTCTATGTGAATATAGTAGTAAAGTGTAATTTATTCCTGTGATCAAAGCTGAATTTTCAGCATCAATAATCCAGTATTCAGTGTCACATGATTCTTCAGAAATCATTCTAATGTGATGATTTGATGCTCATTAAACATTTCTCATTATTATCATTGTTGAAAACAGTTATTTACATTTTTATTTCAGGATTCTTTGATGAATAGAAGGTTCAGAAGAACAGAATTTATCTGAAATAGAAAGCTTTTGTAACATTAAACACTACTGTTCAAAAGTTTGGGAACAGTAAGAATTTAATTTTAATTTTATTTTTTTAATTAAACATAATTTATTATTATTTTTAATTAAAATCAATACTTTTTATTTATCAAGAAAAAAGTTTAATTGATCAAAAGTTACAGTAAAGACATTTATGATTCTATTTCAAATAAATGCTGTTCTTTTGAACTTTCTATTCATCAAAGAATCCTGAAAAATAAATCGTACACAACTGTTTTCAACATTTATAATAATGATGAATGTTTTTTTGAGCATCAAATCCACATTTAAGAATGATTTCTGAAGGATCACGTGACACTGAAGACTGGAATGATGCTAAAAAATTCAGCTTTGATCACAGGAATAAATTACATTTTAAAATATATTAAAATATAAAAAAACATTTTTCATTGTCATAATATATAACAATATTACTGTTTTTTTGTTTTTGCATTTTTAATAAAATAAATGCAGCCTTTCATTTCAGAAATTGGTATATATATATATATATATATATATATATATATATATATATATATGCCAATATACCAAATTCTGCTTAACGAAACACCCAAAAAAGGGTTTTTTTTTTCAGACCTCAAGAATTTTAAGTATTGTTGGATCACATTGTTAGATACACAGCTTTTATTTTGGAAGAAATAGTTTTTTCCACATAGCATTAATTATGAAATATCCCACAATTTGCATTAAAATATGTGGTTGAAATTCCAGCTGTCAATGAGTTCAGTCAGTTTACTTTTCTTCCAAATTAAAGGCTGTGTATCTAACAAAGTGATGCAAAACAATACATCAAATTCTTGAGGTCTTTAAAAAAAACTTTTTTGGGTGTTTCATTAAGCACCCTCATAGTTGAAACACAAATAGGCAATTCTTCAGTCTCAGGGCACAATTGTTCTGCCGGGTAATGAACAACTCGCAGCCACTCCAGAGGCCTTGTCTCACTCAGCCAAGGGCTTTTATAAACTTCAGCTTGACAGAGAGCCTTATACTACTCCATTATTGTAATAAAAAACACTGCCTCTCAGTTCATCATTTATTCTGCTTTTTGTACGTTAAACCTCAAGACTTCTGGCCGCATTGTGACTTCGGACACCCCAAGTGACAAAACAAAATGATTTGTCAGGCTCGCCTTACAAGGGAGAGTGCTCAGAGTGGAAGGCCTCGTTAATTACGCCCCACATTAATTATATGAACAGGGGAGATATTAGCTTGAAACAATTCATTATTTCAAATGTGTTTGAGAAATAAATAAGCCCGCTGTTCAGGTGTTTTACATTTGTCTCGCTTCTGCTGAAATGTATGAGTACACTAGCCGTTCGCTTTCCTCGGAATAGATTTGATTAACTTCTTTCTCGTTTTTGTAGTGGGAGGAAATTAGCGGTGTGGATGAGCACTACACACCCATCCGGACCTTCCAGGTGTGCAACGTGATGGAGTACAGCCAGAACAACTGGTTGAGGACCAACTGGATTCCTCGTAATTCCGCGCAGAAGATCTATGTGGAGCTGAAATTTACCCTGAGAGACTGCAACAGTATTCCCATGGTCCTGACCTGCAAAGAGACGTTCAACTTACACTACCTGGAGACAGATGAAGACCAGGGAAGTAAGTTCCGTGAGCACCAGTTCTCCAAAATAGACACCATCGCCGCCGATGAGAGCTTTACTCAGATGGACCTAGGAGACCGCATCCTGAAGTTAAACACTGAGGTGCGTGAGGTGGGACCCATGACTAAGAAGGGCTTTTACCTGGCTTTCCAGGACGTGGGAGCATGCGTGGCCCTGGTTTCGGTGCGGGTGTACTTTAAAAAATGCCCATTCACAGTGAAGAACCTGGCTATGTTTCCTGACACGGTACCCACAGACTCTCAGTCACTGGTGGAGGTTAGGGGCTCCTGCGTCAACAATTCCAGGGAGGAGGATCCACCAAAAATGTACTGCAGCACTGAGGGAGAGTGGCTGGTGCCTATTGGGAAATGCCTGTGCAACATAGGTTACGAGGAGCGGGGAGTCGCATGCCAAGGTAGAGTTTTTCTCTCACATGCACACTTTTCTCCTTTACAGTGCCTTTTTCATTTCACGGCCCATTTTCTTCCTTTCATCAGCGTAATGTACTAGCACCAGCTCTGTAGACAGCTGCTCTAAATAGGACAACTGAGTGTGTCCCTGGAATACCATTCATTTGTTTATGCTGCTCATTGTCTGTAATGGCGAAGCATTTGGCTCACGATGGAAATGTTTCTAAACTCCATGGTGAGTTGAGTATCTGTCCCGCACTCTGAGTGTAAATGGATTTTTCCCAGATATGGACACACCTCTGATCTGTCAGACATGCTCTGGAGAGAGGAATATGAGAGTTCTGTGTAACCGAGGACAGAGAAGATCTGTGGTCCAGACCCCTTAAAAGGCAGCTTGAAGCAGTTAAGCTTGTGAAACACTTCTCTACATCACCTCATCAGACACACAAAGAGATGGACGTTAGTCATTGAAGATGGATAAGTGTGTGTGTGTTTGATGAAATGGATGTGAGACTTCCACTGCTTAATGTGACTTTTTTATAGTCTAAAGATACAAATTATCTTCATATACTCATATTTAAACATTGCAAACTGGTGAAAAGAGAATATCTTGGCAATCGTTCTTTGTCTCGCATTAGATTCAGAGGATCAGACTGAGTTGTAATGCTAGAGTTTGGGTTTAGATGTAAATGCCGTTTGTGCAAAAAAAATTGCCTTTAGGACTACAACATCTTGTCACTGAGGCAGTATCCTTACTGGGGGGTACCTTATTTATCCTTAAAAGGTTCAAAGTAGTACCTTAAAGATACATATTACTATTCTAAGGGACTAATATGCACCTTTAGGGGTAGATAAGGTACAAAGTTGTCCCTTTAAGGGTACTGCCCCAGTGACAAGCTGTTTTACCCCTAATGGTATATGGTAGAACTGTTTTATATCAAGTTAACTTTAAAAAAATTTCAATCTAAAAAAAATGACCCCTACGTTTGATCTATTTGAACCCAAGAATATGTCCTTAATGGTGCATAAAGCAGTCCGCTTTTCTGAACCACTATGGCTGGTCAATTTACACTATTTGCGTCATTAACATTGTTAATGCCCCTTTGAATTTCCCACCTAAACTTAATACGCACAAAACCACATTTGCATTTGTCTGAAGCAGATGCATTAAAAAGAATGCAGAGCTGCTCTCAAACACAATTTATTCAGAGAGAAGCAATCATGAGAAATAGTCAGGAACATGCTCGGGAAATGGGAATGCGATTAATAGCGATTCATTTCCAAAAGTTAAGCTTTTATTGCGTTTTATAACTCTACGGTACTTACTTCATAGACCACCTTTTCAAATGGACACCCACGTTTGGAAATCTGTTTTCGCGCCTAAAAGCTTTATTTTGAAAGTGCCCTAAGAACATTTTGTCTGGTGTGTATACACATGTGAGTTTTGCTGTGGTTCAAAGGAGCTGATAATGGATTGGCTGGCAGCTGGTTTGAGCTCTGCAGTCCTGCCTATGGTTTTATTTGAGTTAGTCCGTCTCCCTGGAGAAATCACTTTTGCTCTTCATAAAATGCTCTGCGTCTTTCCTCTGTTCTCCAGAACTACTCAGAGATGTTTAAGATTTTCACCATGTTCTCTGTCCAAATGTACTCTTGATGTGAGAGTATCCCTGATTGTCAGCTTGTGTTCAGTTAGACGTCTGTGTTTGTGTGTATTTATGTGTCTGTTATGGAATACTATATGTGGAACAGCTGCAAAATGGGTCATGAGGGTCTTTACTTCAAGATGCATCTGAGACTTGCATGCCATAGGCGAAGTGATGAGGAAAACAAGACCACACTACAGTTTTCCCCGCTCTAAAAAAAAGAGTAGGCCTATGCAGTTGTTCCTGAGATTTTATTAAGCATAGCAATGATAGGCTAAACTTGACCTCTTGTTCTAGTATTGTTATTGGCCTGTGTAGTCGGAGGAAAGTGGTTAAATCATTAAGGATCTGTGACCTCTGACCTGGTGCTTTAAGTTTAGGGATGACATCCTTCCCTTTGAAGATCAAAGACATTTCGTCACTGATTATCATCACACGCTGGTTGTAATAATCATACTTTAAATGTGTTAAATGGCTAATTAAACTCCAGATAAATTAACATCATTCCAATGTGGTTATTTTGATTGCCAGTCAGATTAAATCACAAATATATAAATACATATTTATTTAGCTATGACAACTGATTTCTAGAGTTGAGAATCTAACTTTTTAGAAAGTTCCTCATTAATATGCGTAAGCAGACATTATTTCTCTTCTAATTCCTTACTCATCAAAAGTGATTTATATGAAACACATGTGATTTTGGCGTGTCTCGTTTTACCCCATGAGTGGAATGAAACGTGGGATCAGCCAAAACACGATGAAACTAAATACAAATGCTGATGTCTGAGGCCTGACCATACATTTCAAATAGTTGTGCATGGTCATGCATTTTTGCTGGCTAGTTTTCTATCCTGTGGTTTGGCAGGAGAAATGCAGGACTGATGCCTCTGAAGGTGACTGCTCCATACAATTTATCAATCCAAACACCCATTTGTGGTGTGTAGAACCAGACGCCTGTCAAGTGATTCAGTGCGTCTCTAAGATGTAAATGATAATGACAGGGCAATGGGAGGGCTTTGATAAGTCAATGACCTAGTGAATGAGTGGATGAATAAACAATTGATGTAATGAAAGAGTAAATGAGATGAATGAGCGAATGATTTTGATTTGAATGATTTTGAAAGAGTGATTGAAAGAATGAGTGAGCCAGGGTTGTTTTTATTAACTAAATCTAAAACTAGTAGAAACAATTTTGTAATTTGGAATATACTGTATTTGTTGCCTTGGCATCTAACTCAAATAAGCTTAAGCAGAAGCACTACAATTACTAACTTGAAATAAATAAAACAAAAAAATAAATAAAAATAAATAAAAATAATAATATAAAACAAACGAATACAAATTACAAAAGCACAGAACAAAAATACTTAACTAATAAACTTAACTATTTACTAATAATTAAATTAAAATGGAAATTAAAAATTAAAGTGAATGCAAAATATTAATGAAAACGTCTCGGTTACTAATGTAACCCTCGTTTCCTGAAGGAGGGAATGGGAGACGTAAAGTCGAATGTGAGCGACTGAAAGGGAACTATAAAAGTAAATAAATAATACCAAAATACATGATTGGTTGATTGGTTGATCGGTGTGTTGCTTGGTTGGTTGATTGATTGATTTGATTTGATTTGATTGATTGATTGATTGATTGATTGATTGATTGATTGATTGATTGGTTGATTGATTGATTGATTGATTGGTTGATTGGTTGATTGATTGATTTAATCGGTGAACGATTGAATGATTGAATCTGTGAGCGATTGGATGATTGATTGAAAAAAGGGGCAAGGGAATGAGTGAGTAAGTGTGTGAGTGAGTGAGTGAGTGTTTGAGTGAGTAAGTGTGTGAGTGAGTGAGTGAGTGAATGAATGAGTGAGTGAGTGAGTGAGTGATTGAGTATTTGAGTGCGTGTGAGTGAGTGAGTGATGGATCAAATGAATTGTGATGACATTGAAAAAATCTCAGCATCATTTTTGTGCACTTAACAAGTAGATTTTATTTTTTTACTTTTAATTCGTCGATAGTCTCTACTGTTCCTCCTCCTGATCACCCTTTAATGGAAGTCATCATGTCGACAAGCTTTGCATTAAGAGCGTAATTCACCATGCCCTTCTGTTTTCTGAAGAGTTGTGTGAATGTTTGGATGTATTTGACAATCTCTTATTAGTTTCAGTGCAGCCTAATGGACACTAATAAGGGCTTATATTACCAGAGTGTGACAGCTGCTGCGTCGTACACTCATGTGCAAGGAAGGGTCTAAGTCACAAATCTCTTGGCAGGCTTGCTGTGCTAACGGATTGATTACGGCAGGGAGCCCGAGTGTGACTCTGACAGAGATATTTTGAGGTGCAGACTTCCATTTCAACACTTCAAGTGTGGCTGAGTCATATAGCGGGTTTTGATGCTTTGTTGAGGGAGTCCCTCTTAAAAAATTAATAGCTTTTTGTCTTTCTGGAGTACAAACGCTGCATGCGGTTTCCTGGGAAATGACTTTTAAATGTTTGGATTGAGAAGTTTTACTTTAGATGCAAAAGAGTTAACATTTTGAGTGTTGGATTAGAGTACCTGAACTAGAAGTGAATAGCTCATAGCACACAATTTATCTTAGAAAAAAAATAGGATTTAGAAGAAGATTATTGTAATGTTTAAATTTTTTAAAATAAATAAATGAAAGCATCATCACAATCACAATTAATTGAAATAAAACTAGAATCACAATCTTAGTGTGATTAGCTTAGTGTCATTCATCGCAAAATCTGGGATTTAATTAAATAATATGTGCTGTGTTTCAGAGTAAAGTACTGTGTTCATTTAGTACAGCCTTTTTGCAATTCGATTTTTGAATAAAATTTGATTAGCTTAATAATAATACATTCATTCATTCAGCTCACACTGTAAATTTAATTGAATTAGTTCAGATTAAATGAATCATTTGTATCATCATTTGATATTGCTACATGGAAGGTGTTTAAGGAACAAAATGGGGCAACTTCCACCAATAGGCAGAAAATTCAGAAGTTATTTTGGTTCATATCAATGAAAATGATTTAAAATCATTCTCTGTTATGTTAATTAATTGGACATGGTTAATTTCAAAACATGGTTAGATTGCGTTTTGATTACTTTGTCTATGGTTCCTTTGATAAATACTAATTATACCCTTAATATCAAGTAAATGCTTGGCTAATGAGATTTAGGAATTGGATTGTGAATGCTTCAAAATATTTCGTTTTCAGTACTATATTTTGCCTAGCTGTAAAAGTAAGTGAGAACCTTAATATGCCTGTAATATTCTTTAAAGGGATTTGCTTTCTGAATGCAAATGAACCGTTTCCATAATGCAAACACAAATGCATGAATGCATGTGCACGTGTGGGTGTGAGCTTCTGTGTGAATGAGTGTGATTTTGTGCGTTAATATGTGTGAACTTGTGGAGAGAAGTGATATAGTTCCAACAGATGAAATGCAGGTTACTTTAATTATCAGCATCGGTAGAGCCGTAGACCTAGGGGTGATTCTTAAGTGGATTTTCACATGTTCATTATCGCCAACAGAAAAACTCCACTGTAACGGTGTCAGCACTAAGAGTGTAGAAATATTGCACCATATAATAAACCTCTGCGCTGTTATTCACACATTCTTCATCCAAGTTTTGCCGTATGGCTGCTGCATTGCACTGTTTAGTTAAATTAGTCCAGGATTGGAAATTACAACCCATTATGATAATGAAATGGAGCGAGTCAATGATCTAAAATCTGTGTGAAATTCTTCTAACCATAATTTGATCTTAAAACAGCAAATAAAAGGAGTATTTGAGCCGGATGTCTGTCTGTTTTGCGAAGCTTCCCATGTTCACAGCTGCCACGGGGCTCCTTTGAGAGTGGCAATGGTTTACATTCCGGCTGGATTTACCAAGATATACAATCCCTGTGCTCGCTATCCCTGATTAGTTATCAGATCTTATTAATGCGGCGGCAGAAAGTGCAATGGGTTATTTTAACAAGCCCTTAAAGCTGGATGGAAACCTCTGAGCCAAAAGCTGGATTTAATACAGCCTAACGGAGTCTATTCTTGGTTTTCAGGCAGATTTGGGGGCTGATCTGGTTTAGTGATGCACCACCTCAAAGCAGCTGTACTTCTGTCCTGATGTAGTTCAACTGGTGTCCCTCACTTTTGAAAAGAATAATTATGCTACAAACCCAAAATCCCACCAGTTTAGCAATGTACAAATTTGCCAGTTGTTTATCATTTTTCATAACTAGTCAATCCTTAAGTACAGTCACATTAGGATTTGACCATTTAAATTGACATTGACACCAAATGGAATATCGGCAACAGGTCTTGAAGTCTCTTATGTTCAGCAAGGCTGTATTTATTTGATCAAAAATACAGTAAAAACTGTAATATTGTGAAATATTATTACAGTTTACAATTACTGTTTTCTATATAAACAAAATTTTCAGCATCATTACTGCAGTGTTCTGTGTCATATGATCCTTCGGAAATCATTCTACGCTGTTTTGCTGCTCAAGACATTTCTTATTATTATTAAAAAATAAAAGTGATACAATGGTTTTTAGGATTACATGATGAATAAAAAGTTCAAAAGAACAGCATTAATTTGAAAAAGAAATCATTTGTAACATTATAAATGGTTTTATTGTATCTTTTGGTCAATTAACGTGTCATTTCTAAATAAAAGTATTAATTTCTTTTAAAAGATAGACCAAAAAACTCAGAATGTGATTTCACCTACAACATGGTCCTGGATCGACATACTTATTGATCATGGAACAACATTCCAACCAACATATTAGATTTGAGGGACAAGTCAAATTGACACACAGTTTATGTCAAGTTTAGGCTTAGAACCAGGGTTAGGTGCTTCTACATCAATTTTATTCACCCATCATTTTATGGATACGTTATGGAAAGGGTTAGGTTTAGGGGTAGGGGTTGGGTTACGACTAAATAACCTTGGCAAAATCACAGTGACCAAACTCTTGAATGATTTTATTTTATTTAATTTTATTATTTAATTTAATTTAATTTTCATATATATACCACACTTCAGATAATTGAAATACAACAAAAACATCTTGAAATGCACCGTAGACGACGGTGGATTTGTTACAAAGGCGCTTTGTTGACTGTAGCGTCGGATGCTTCAAAGGGAATGAATTTATAGACTGTTTGCTTCATTCTGAATAGTATTTAAAAAATCAACCGCTCTCGCGGCGGTTGTGTTGTTTGTGTGTTCTGAGTGGTGAGTTTCCTTTTGAGTCGGTAGTTGTGATAATGAGGCTGAGTTTTGCAATACCCAAAACATGAGGCTCAGATGGGGAACGTGTTCGCTTGCCCGGTTTTGTTTCAAATCACAGCAGCAGGACAGCTCATTAATTTTATGCACTGATTGCTAAGACTGAAAGTCCCTAAAGAGCGTTCAGTCAGTTAGGATAGTTTGTGCTCACCTCGATGGACAATTAAAAACACTCCTGAAAAAGCTTAATACAGCAGTGAGGCCTCCTTCAAGGGTCGTGCTCCCTCACTCAAGCAGATGATGGGACTTTAATAGATCTTCATCTGTGCAGATTTTTCATTTCGTTGCACAATTAGTACACGCTAATCGTAAGCAGTATGAGTAACGGTAGTACAGGGAGTCCAGAGTGTTGTTTTTCTGACGATTTACCATAAGTGGGTTGAAATAGTGTTCCGTCGTCTCGGTGGATGATTGTCCTGGCTTGTGGACAAAGGGCTGTATTTGCGTGTCTGTCCAGCAATCCAATACCACATGTTTTACATCACTCTTTAATCTTTCTCTGAATCATATTTTGAGATCCCCAGTCACCACCCTGCCATCCACACCAGTTCTCCTGAAATAATGACTATTGTAGGTTGTACTGACCAAATCTCCCCTGCTTGCAATAAGAAAACGTGTTCCTAATGTGGTGCTTTTTGGCTCATTTCTTTTGGGTCTTTGCTGGGGCCATTGGCAGTAATGGGCAAAATGGGGCTTCAGATAGGACCTGGATTTGCTCAGGCATCAGAAAGTGCACTGCACAGAATCATTGGGGCTCTGACATAATAAAGCCCCAGAAATATCATATTTATCAAGCCAAGTCACCTTTATTTATGTAGCACTTTTTACAATACAGATTGTTTCAAAGCAGCTTTACGGTGATAACCGGAAAATAATGCAACAAAGTTTGTTTCTAGAAGAAAATAGCGTCACAGTCCAGCTTAAGTAAGTTCAGTGACGGTTCATTTTTGTTATTTATTAAAAAGTTATTTATTTAGTTCATTTATATAGCCGCTCTGGAGAAAACTGTTATGTCATCATCCAGCTCAGTTCAGTTCTCATACAATGTTGTCAATGCTAGCAGATCAATAATATTGTTGAATATTAAATGTCTCCAGGTCATGTGGTAATGTGTGCTTAGTTACAGCCCATTTTTTTGGAGAAGAGAGAAGGGTTTTATGGTATCTGATTGGAATCTTTGTTAGTTGAGATAACACAGTTTATCCTTATGCGCTACATGTTCATTTAAAACACTTTGTGTAATTTGAATGTGTGTGTAGTGTTCATTATGTAACCTGGGTATTTTCTTCAGACGCAACTCATAGGATTGTGCCCTTGATATTGTCTCCTTTAGAAACATGAGGGCATATTCATTTGAGGGCATATTCATTTGAGGGCAGTAGTTTGTGCTATAATTCACTATGACAGAGTGTCAGACCCACTAAATAAGCATAGTTGAGGAAAAAGTAGCTGATTCAGAAGCATGTCTATCTGTTTGGTGAGGCTAGCTCAATGAACCAAGTTAGCCGGAGAACTTAAAGTAACTCAGAGAATCTATGTAGCAGTAGCGGAAAAGAGATTTGTTTTATCCTTTAAAATAAAACAACCAATAAGACTTGTCCTTGGTTTTTTTGTGGTTTCACCTGGTCTTGTAATCGTTTAACACCTTTACAGGAAAGACTGGCTATTCGCACACATGACCAAAGCTTTATTCTTAAGAGTGCTGTCATTTTCAGGTTTGCTGCGGGCCTTTCATGCTGGAATTATCCTGTGTAAACTAGGGTCAGGTCCCAGATGGAAGCTATTATTGTACCTCTGACTCATTGCATTTGGTTTTTCTATCAATTTCAAGCAAGGGGACACTCACTCCCTGAGTATTTTCCTAGCTGTTTTTCCAACGAATATGTGACCCCAAAGCATTTTCCACCATAAAGTCTCAGTCTTGACATTTTCCATGGCCAAACGATGTGAGATTACTTCGGGATGTGCTTGCAACATATAAACCATGAGAGGTTACTTATCCAAATGGTCAAGACATGAAAACAAGCAGTTCAGCTGACAGCAGATGTTAGTGAAACATGGAATAAATTAGGTGTGGGCAATATGAACAAAATCTTATTTCACAATATAAGAAATTATTACAGTATTTTATTTCATGATAACGGTATATATATATACATATATATATATATATATATATATATATATATATATATATATATATATATATATATATCAATTTAGTTGTTTTGTTTAATTTATTTTATTAATATTGAGAACAAAGCAAATTAAAAACTATATAGGACGAATATAATAGAACAAAGATACAAATGAGGTAAAGTTTTTCAGTTTTAGTTTTCAGTTTTAAAATGTAATAAGATATACTACAAAATTTGAATAATCAATTGCATGGTATTCACTGTATGAATTACATAGAAATTGATTCTTATTAAAGATACAAAAGTTAGTAAAGAGCAGTGAATGATTTTCAATTTCTCATTTTGTTTGATTAACAATAATGACACAGGTGGTAGAAGGTATATTAGGCTGCTGTCACTTTAAGACCTAATGCACAGATCTAATATACTGATGATATTTATCCATTTGTTTACGTTCACTTGAGACATAACCGACTGTGTTACTTTTTTTTAGAACAGTTTTGTTGTAAATTTAAAGGTAATGCGTTAATTTAGTTACTTGAAAATTTGTATCTGATTATGTAATCTGTTACTTATAATGCATTACCCCCAATTCAGCAAACCATGATTTAAATGATATACAATAGCAAAATCTCTATCGAGAGACCCTTTATGTAGTCACCACAATATATCGGCATATATCATCATATGGCCCAGCCCTAGTATAAATGCTATTTATTATTCCAGGTCAATATGCTGTCAGTATAATCTAATTCTGAAACAAAAACTATGCTGTTACAGTGCAAAAAGTCAATTAATACTGCAAACAAATTAATTCAGCAGTGAGTGTATTTGTGTAGTCTTCCAGCTGCATTTTTCCTGATGCATCCAAGTAAATACCCAAGGATATATTTGAATTCTGAAAATCCCATCATTCCACTTTCTATAACAAAAACTAATTAAATCTCAGAAACCCCTGTAGCAATAATACTGTTTCCACCAAACGTCAGCAGAGCTGGAATCTTGTGGGAAAGCAGCCGTCTAAATAACCTGCGTGGGTTTACAGACGATGCAGTTGTATTGAAGACACCATTCTGAAGTCCTGACCCAAGAATTAATTAAAATGAAGAAAGCCACAAATCACAATGCTCAAGACGAGTTCTACAGTGCCAGGGCTGTGTCTCGAGTCTTTTCAGGGCGTCAGAGCTTGTTTGCTTTTCCAACTGTTCCTTTATGGCCTCACCTTCCCAAAGCGCCGGAGTAAGAGGCAGTCGGAAGCGTGAGAGGACTCTTTCTAAAGCAGACCCAGTGCTTTTCACTTCAAAGATGGTTTCTGCAGGCCCTGGAATGCAGGCCCCAGGCGGCAGATAGGGCTGTTTATGCGGCATGGACCCCCGATGGTGGATGGGACACGGACTGGAAGGGGGTGTGACTGTGATCGATGAGCGTGGTGCTGGCCTGACAGCAGGACAAGGCCTCTCTGACATCCACTGTTCCAGCCCTGCTTCGGACTGAGCAGCCCCCTCTCTCGCTCTCTCTCTTCCCACACAGGGGGAAGCTTACCATTCACAAGGACAAACACAATGGAAGCCTCTCTGAGTGCTGCGTGTCTGTTTTTCTGAAATCATACTTGGATTTTGACAGCACTGTTATTAATGAGTTCTTGACGAAGGCTATGCTCCGTTATTGCTCTCACATGTTTCAAGAAAGCACCCACATGTTTCTTGGGATTTTTGTCCTGTTTTCCTGGAAGAAAAAAAAGACTCTTCAAAAGTTTGTGGTCAGAAATAGTTTTTATTGAAAGAAATTCATCTTTCAAAGGTTAATACATTAATATTATAAATGTAAAAACATTTATAATATTACAACAGATTTTGATTTCAAATAAATTGTTATTTTGAACTTCCTATTCATCATAGAATCATGAAAAATAATATATATATATATATATATATATATATATATATATATATATATATATATATAAAATATTAAGCATTGATAATAATAATAATAATAATAATAATAACTGTTATGTGTTTTGAGCAGCAAATAAGCATATTCAAATGATTTCTGAAGGGTCATTTGACACCGAAGATGCTGTAAAGATGCTGAAAATTTAGCTTTGCCATCACAGGTATTAATTACATTTTAAGATACATACTACAATATTATGTCACAATATTACTGTTTTTACTGTTTATAAAAAAAATCATATTTTTTTGACAGACCCCAAACTTTTAAACCATATCCTAACTATCCTAAATAAAATACGTTTACTTGAGAAGCAAAATTGCAATAATAAGAATACAAATGTATTAAAAATAACTTAATTTTGAAATATTCTCCGAAAATAATTATTAATATTAATCGTTTAATATTGATATTATTATAACTGTGTATTTGTTTTACAGTCTGTTTGTATATATGCATTTATAAATATATAGTATACATTTTTTAATTTTCACTCAGAAATTTCTAGAAAAAATTACAGTTAATTACAACGAAATAGCAAGCTACGTTGAATTATACATGACATTTTTAAGTAGACAACTACAATTATTTTTTCTTGTAAAACATATTTATTTTTTCTATTTTGAAACTGAAAAATATTGTATTGTGTGTGTGTGTGTGTGTATATATATATATATAATATATAGCGTATATATATATTGAATGTCAGTGGCTCATGCGATCCATCCAATCGGATTGCGAGGAACCTGGCCAGCCATACAGCGAGGGCAAATACAAGTGAGCCATTCTCTGAATTCTCATGCTGTCACATCCCTCTGACACTTCTTCTGGAGAGAAGTTTATTTTAAAACAATCCGAGGCTACGCTGGTATTTCTAAGTCAGACCTTGTGTTCGCTCGGTCATTCATGTCACTGAGCTCCCATAGCGGAGCACTCGGACGAGCGCGCCAAAGTCCTTGACAGTGCTCTTTGAAGTTAGATGTGGGTTTGTATTGTTTGTGTTCGAGTTTTTCATTTTAATCACAGCGCTGGGCAATGAGACCTCAGCATGTCTGCCGGGGATTCATTTGTGTGGCGCCTCAGCAGCGTTGTCGATTCGGTCAGATCATTATAGTTAACCAGAGAGAAGAGGGCAGATGCAATGCACATGACAGTGTAACCTTTGTCTGTCATTATGCCTTAAAGTGCACTTCCATTTACACCGCAGACATTTACAGTACTATTACACTCTTTATATCCTCCTGACCCAGACTGTTCAGCGGAACTGTTTCTGGCAATTATCCTGCACCGTAATCACTTTATATACATTGTTTATGCTTTAGGTACTAAAAGTGCTTAATACTACACCTGCATTGTCCTGCACATGTTTGTTGCTTTTGTAAATGAGCGCATGCAGCAGTATCCCATGGGTCTCCACATGCTTTCATTTCTTTAAGGCATCTTGGCAAGGGCATTGGTAATGTCTGAATAGTGGAGGGACACAATATAAAACTTATCTGCATTGCACATGAATATTCGTTATGTGATGTTCACCCGGTAGTATTGAAAAGTATAAGCCTTCGTGTAAAGTTCACAGATTTCTGCATAATTGTAACATTTTTGTACAAAGCAGATTTAATGGTTGCATTTTTTTCTTTGAACAATGGCCAAGCAAAACAAAATTTTTACATTATAATAATTATCTCCCAAATAGTAAGGAGGACATGTCCCCTCCCAGTTATTTTGGTTGCTACACCATTGCCTCCTGGGATAGCCTCGGGTGTCCATGTGATGAAGTGGGCAAGCTGCGCTCCTGCAGGGAAGAGGTAAGCATCCAACAACCTGGGTTGCTAAGGTGCTATGGCACATTGTTATGCGATTTCTAGGATGTTCTGGGTTCTTACACCGTTCAAACATTTGGGATCGTAAAAGTTTTCGGTAACATTTTACAATAAGGTCTCATTTGTTAACATTAGCTAATGCATTAGTTAACATGTACTAACAGTGAGCAATATATTTTTACAGCATCTATTAACCTTTCATGTTACAGTAGTACAGTGCATTAACTAATATTAACAGATTTTAATCTAGATTTTAATCAGATTTACTACATTTTAATATTGTAGTAGAAATTAACATTACCTATGATTAATAAATGTTGTAATTAACATAAAATATTGTCCTGCGCCACACTCTGTTGCACCGGGTCCCGCGGGTCAGTGTAGAATCCCTAAATATGACTCTCCTTTATTTTAAAGGAGTAGTTCACTTCAGAAATAAAATTCCCTTTTCAGTCGAAAAGAAATAAAGTTTTTTGTGGAAAACATTCCAGGATTTTTCTTTAGTAGACTTCAATGGGAACCAACGTGTAGGGCCCTTTGAAGCTGAAGTGAAACTGCAATTTGGACCTTCAAAACGTTGGACCCCATTGAAGTCCACTATATGGAGAAGAATTCTGGAATGTTTTCCTCAAAAACCTAAATTTCTATTCGACTGAAGAAAGAAAGACACGAATATCTTGGATGACGTGGGATGAGTAAATTATCAGGAAATTGTTATTCTGAAGTGAAATAATCCTTTAAGTCATCTTTTTTTATATTAGCATGTCTTTCCTAGACCAGCCACACAAAATGCCACACAAGTTAGGCTAAAAGCTTTTTCAAATCACTATGAACCCAATAAAATGCACACAGATGGCATTCACACATATCTCTGAACTTGCCTAAAGGCCATAACAGTTGAATCTACAGTATGCTGATTACAGTTACTAAACCTCTAACGCATGAGTACACAAGTTTGTTCAACGAGGTGAAGCTGTTCAATATGCCCTCCACCAGCCCTGAAAAGCATATGTTTCAGGACAAGCACGGCAAAGATGAGAAATGCAGGAGGAAACCAGGTCCAAAGTTCACACAGGATGGTTTTGCGTCGCCCCCACCAGCTGGAGAAGTAGAGAGGTCGACATCAGAGACAAACACACACACACTTCCTTTTACACCGTAGTGTGGATCAGTCTGGTGAGTCCATGCATCATTCCAGAGAGACCACAATTTCTGCACCCTCAGCTTATTAAAGCATTTCAAGCTCCAGTGCACTTGTACTGCTCTCCAACCTTTGAGTCTGCTCTCCACCTTGAATGCCAAGCATAACACTGGATATTCCAGAGCAGCAGTGCGTGGAGGCTACAATAGCCACCCGGAAAAAACGTTGCGCTCTTAGGCTTAGAATGATGAAAGCCGGGAGCTTGAATCTGAGCCGAGATTCAACAGAGAGACTTTTTTCATTTAAGATGTTCAGTGGAGATGCTATCAGGAGCTAAAGCTGTAAAGTACAGCCCCGAGGCGTCATTTTGCTCTTTAATTTATCCAGCACATCTGAACTTGTAATCCATCTGTTGCGGAAAGCTCCAAACAGCACGGACCGCTCTTTGATGCCTCTGCCACTTAAAGAGGGGACAAAACAGAAGACCTTTAAAGGTTGTGGGATGCCTTTGAGATGTACATTGACCTTTCAGGAAGCCACTGTCTGTGAGCCGTGTCTTTAAACACATACGGCCGGTGCTTGGGACTGTGGAGAGTGACTCCAAATGCCACAGAGAGCAGTCCACTAAGATTAATATACCCATCATGGAAAATTGACCGGCAGACATTTCCAGGCTTGTTTTCCTTTTAATCTCCAGACGTTTTTCCGCTAAGATTCCACTGTTGAGGTATTTGTCAAATGGAATGAAACAGAACCCATAGAGGGTTCGGTGACTGGTTTTTAAGGGGTGATGATCTACCTACTGTATTCCTGAGCTGTCATGGTAGAGTTTTAGTTATCTCATGTACATGTATATCTCATTTATACATGTATCTCACCTTTGACTAACAGCATAAAGTCTGGTCCACAATGCATCTTATTTTGACCAAGAACCTCCCACTTTGGCAGAAAAAATCTGTCCAAGTCAATCAGACATGTACAATTACCAATCTTGGTTTGTATTGTTTTATATGCCATTTAGGAAAGGTTTATTCAATGACAACTATAAATAGATGAATATAGTTCTGCTTGTATATATTTATACAATTGTTAGTTTCAGTCCTCAAATCTGATTTGTCATCAGTCCATAGGTGCTGAAATAAAAGTCCAAAAGCTTTGGGAATTTTCACTTTTCCAGACATATTTTTAGCCTGTGTATTAGTGGTTGGGAGTTTTTAGTGACTTTTTCTCTGGGTTACATTGTTACGGCAATAGTTGTCTTCATGTTGTGAGTTGTTGGCATTATTCACTCAACCGATTTGTTTTTTTTTTTTAAAACGATGATTCATTTAGAAACTGTCTTTGACTCTTTCACCCATATGATTTATTCAAAAACACTGATTCATTCAGTAACTAAACAAGTGACTGTCTTTATGAATGATTCATTGCATAATTCATTAAAAAGATTAATTCATAAATGCTGACTGATTCAGGAACTAAATAAGTGAATGTCTTTATGATTGAGTCATTTGAATTATTCACTCAACCAATTTGTTCAAAAACGCTTATTCATTCAGAAACAAAACAAGTGACTGTTGTTATAACCAAGTCATTATGTCATTTATTCAACAAATTCATTCAGAAACGCTGATTCAGTCAAGAACAAAGCAAGTGATTGTCTTTATAAGAGAATAGCTGATTCATTGATTTAAATTATTCTTTCAAAACACAGATTAATTTAGGAAAAAAACAAGTGACTGTCTTCATGAGTGAGTCATTGACTTATTGATTCAATCGAGTCATTCAAAAATGCGTATTCATTCGAAACACATCTACTGTGTTTTGCATTATGTTATAGTGTTTCTTCTGCGGGTTTGTTTAGATATATTTTCATTGACTGAGTGAAAACTAAGTAACTGTCTCTAAAATGTAGGTTACTCAATGATACGTTTTTGTTTATTAAACTGTTATTGCATATAAAAGCAATTTAATGCAAAAGCAGCACCGGCTACTTAAAACTTGTTAATCTTCAAAAATCTTTCTTTCTCTTGACTGACAGCGTGGATCTTTAATCATCACCACTGACATCTGTTGAACTGATGAGATGCATATTTTATCCGTCTTTAACTTTCCTTGATTCTCTGGGCTTGCCAGTGGAATGCCAGCCCCGTTGCCAAAGGCCAATCACCGAGACAGTGTTACACAATTAAACCATAAAGACTGTGCTCATTTATTGTGCTCCTCAGAGATTATAATGCCAAAGAAAAGACTCACTCCCAGAGCAGAGCAATAAAACCATGACATCAGAACCTCTTCATTTCCCAGTAAAAAGACTTGCATCGTTTACACAGCTGAATCCGACTTGTGTAATAGAGAGAGTTGTATCTATTAAACAAGAAATAGTCATGTTTAATTGCGCATTATATCGGTGTTTTGACACTCACCATACATTAAGACTTAGCAGAACAGTCAGATGGATGACTGGAGACCGCAACAGCGTAGTAGAATGACTCTAATAAGAAATGGAAAACAGATTATGAGGTTGTGTATGTCTGAAACAGAGTATTATTAACAATTTTCAGACATTATTATTATTATTTTTTTTTTTTTTCACAATTTAGAAAGTAATATCATTTTGTGATGGCAGATATAGCCAGAACAAAATTATATTGCTAAAAGTTTCCTTTCAGAACTCAGGAGACTTAATGGAGTTTTTAGTTATGTTTCATTTAAAAATCAACTCTCAATAAAATGCAAAAGAAAAAAAGAACTACATATATATTCAGTTAGGATGCATTAAATTGTTCAAAAGTGACATTGAAGACATTTTTCTATTTCAAAATAGAAAATAGAAACGCTGTTCTATCGAATATATATATACGCACACACACACACACACACACATTGGGACCTGTCTGCCCCCCCCCCCCCCATCCCCCCCCCCCCCCCCCCCCCCCCCCGTCTTTTTAATCTCACTTCTGTCTTGGAGAAACCATTGAGATATTAATGAGATCACATTTGTGATTTTTCTTTGGTCTGGGTATTGACGTCAGCATTAACAGCCTGCCATGTTTAATGAGGACAGACCTATGAATGCATTGATTTACATTTAAATAGATATGACTAAGTGTCATTTGCATGTAGTTATTATGCAAATGAGAATCTCATAGCGATATCTGATCACACTGCATATGATTGTTGAACGTTAGGTGTTAATCACAGTATCATACATAAAACATGTAGGTTTTCAGATCTTTTAATATCTTTATGCAAACTTGAACTTGTTTAGTATGACACATATGATGTGTTTCCCGTTGTTTCCCACAGTGGCATTGCAAGTATACGTTTTTGACACATACCAGCTCTGTGCAACCGTCACTAAAGGAATACTAATCTTGTATAATTGTTTGCTCAGAGTAAATTACAGCTGAGATTTATAGAACAATGTGCAAATGGAAATTGCATGCTGTGGATCAATGGTAATTAATGCACCATAGTGTAGAGCATCAGAAAATTGTCTCCAGGTGTATGAATAATCGGCATGGTTATTACTCATCACTTTAATTGGGCTAATTATGATTGCTGCTGTATTTAGGATAAATCAATGCCAGAGGAGGTCTTGAAATACATTAACAGAACGGAGGGAAGTTCATCCAAAGCCAATATTTTTGCCAAGTGAGATCCATGCCAATAAATAGAAGCCATTTATCATCATGACCCACTCTTATACCAGTTGAGCCGTAGGGTCAGTGAATCTGCGTCAGGCTCTATTTATGACTCCGTAAAAGCCATTTACATGCATGTTCATTATGCATATTACATATAACTGGTTGGCCGAAAAAACATCCAGATTGAGCCTATATTGTTTTGTCCTGCTGGAAGGAATGTGTGGACGCCAAATATCTGCATGGCATAAAGGCTCTCCAGGCAGAGTTATGGGGCCCACTGGCTCTCTGACATGGTTTTTGCAATCCTGCACCAGCGAGAGTGGTCATGGGCTTTGCAGGGCTCATTGTCCAAGCCACAGCGAGAGCGTGGAGAGGTGGAACAGAACGAAATACCATGTGTGTGCCCAGTAGGGGGACATTCCTCCAATCCTATGATTTCCTCATCACATTCGTCCTCCTGAAGCCCCACTGTAATCGCATTGTTCTGGGCTTTAGCCCCCTAACAAACCCCCTAATCAGAAGCATGTCGACTCCACCACCCATGTTACATTGTGAAAGAACAGAAATGTTGTGTGTCCATCTCTGTATCAACAACTCCTCTCCACATAACACCTCTGGAATGACTGTTATGCAGGGCCAGATGTAAACTACAGGGAACAGGAGAATAATGCAGAATGAATTATTAAAATACCAATAAAAACCAGTAACAACACATTAAAATCAATTCTGTAGCAAATTGGAAGCCGGTGCAAACAAAGTAAAACCGGAGTAATGTGCTCTTGTCACCAGTTACCATTTGCAGACAGGCAAGAGATGCTTGATTAATACAGTGAGTAGTAGTACAGTTTTTGTTCATAGAATATTGCAGAATTTATTATAAATTATTTATCCATATACATCTCTTTATTTTTATTTCATGTGCTCTCATAATCTAAAATAAATTAAAAAACCCACTATCTTATGAACACACACATTGCATAAGATCTGTCTACCCGATCTAACAGGAAAATGCAATTATTTTACAAGGTGGCAATTTTGTATGAATTCACTGTGAATTTTATGAAAATGTGTGATTTAAAAAAAAAGAAAGTAAGCATGAAGGACCACCTAAACCTAACCATCACTGGGGTGTAAGAAGATCATACAAAAACATACAAATAAGATTGTACGAATTCATATGAATTAGCTACCAGTTTGCCAGTATGTAACATAGTTACGAACTGCCATGAGATTATGTTGGATCATAGATACACTAGATGTCGCCTTGGCTACGGCACTTCATTGGAATGAATGCGTCAATAGAGCCCCCATCATGGAACAGGGGAGCCCCTCCTCTTTAATGCATCAGCGTCAATGTTGGAAAAGGTCTAACGGAAATAAAATCGTCATGAATGCGATTTTCTAGTTTTTTTGGTTCGTTCCAACGGTCAGACATGTATTTATCATTGTGTCCAGAGAAATTTTTAAAAAATTACAAAATTTCACATTCTTGTGAAATGTAATCTCTTGCTGTCTGGTTTTTTTAGATTTCGTACGTGTGAACATCCATACGCAGCACAAAAGTCCGGCATCATTCATAAATGCCGGAGATAGCAGCGTTACCTAGCTACTTCCTATGAGAAGACCCCTGTTTTGACGCATGCTTAGAACCCCAAGGCGACATCTAGTTTATCTATCTATGATGTTGGATGTGCATAACTTTGAAAGCTTTGACATATTCGAATTAATATAAATTGAATTCAATTTTAATTTGGCATGATGAGCCAAATTTAGCTTCACTTGACTTGTTTAGGACATGTCCATAATTTACATATTACTCCACATTTCTTTACCGCTTTCATATGTAGCGTTATGCAGTTCTATCCATGGCATAAAAGGATATAGCAGTACCACTACAGGCCTAGAGTTCAGTCTACTTTCTGATAACTGAACAAAGCCCATTGACACCCAAACACTTGTTATAATAAGCTAATATAATGCAAGGGTCTTCTTTGGATTTTTTTTTTTAGTGTTCATTTTTACAGCTGTCTCTCATAATAATCCAAAATATGGTAGTTATTTTAATGATTCACTGGTATAGGGACCAATTAGATGGCAATTGTTCCCTTGTTAGTTTCTCATCTGTGTAAACTTTAGTGTGTACTTATGCAAATGGAATATCCACCTTACTCTGCTCTAAACAATGCGCGCCGCCATGACGACGACTCCGGTTGCCTACTTCCGGTTCGTACTGTATTAGCAGTGGGAGAATGAGTTCAGAATCTACATGTGCTGTTGTTGGTTGTTTTAACAATTCAAAGAAGATAAAAAAACTTTTTAGAAACTGGGTGCTTTGAGCATAAGATAAAAAGGAGAGAATGGCTAGCTATGTCCGGTTCGTATCAGCTACATTCAATGCCAGAGAGTAGACGTTTTTGGTTAGCTGCGCTAAAACTGAAGCATCCAACGAAAAAGGTGTAATACGTTACCAGTAGGGATGGGCATTTCAAGCAAAAATAATATTTGAAGATCGCTGGGTATTATTCAATTAAAAAAGAGCAGAAATGGGCTGCCCTCTGCTTATGTAGGCCTATAGGTTAATTCGTATGAAGTGTGCATTTCTCTCTATAGGCACGTTCACTACTGCGAAGATGGCGAGTCAGCATCATCAAATTTATCTTTGCAGTCGACACTTACAGAAAACACTAGTTATTAAAAAACAATTCAAATGTTTAATGCATAATCATTACTTTTGCCGTTTTTTTTTTTTTTGTGGCAAGCTTATGCGTGCGTTGAGATGCAGAATAGGCAATATATTACGAAAACGCTCATTATGGTTTAGCATTCTCTCCCATATAGTATACATAACTTCCAACCCAACTTCAGTCATGCACCGGCAGGGGCAGCCCTACTTATTTCACATATTTTCTAACCAGCACATCACTGCGGCGCTTAATCTTCATAAAGCTTCGAGCCGGAAAAGGACAACCGGCTTCCGGTTCAAACCCGCTATGCAGACCCGGATGCGAATTTTTTTTTCACAGGATGGTATGGGAAGACTCATGAATATTCATTAGGGAACTCATCCCTGATTGGTCTTAACCCCAGTGACTGGTAGGTTTAGGGGCGGGGTTAGGGGTAGGTCATCAGACCCCCAGTGACGGGTAGGTTTAGGGGTGGGGTTAGGGGGTAGGTCATCAGACCAATCAGGCATGAGTTCCCTAATGAATATTCATGAGTCTTCCCCTACCATCCTGTGAAAAAAAATATCGCGGCCCGGACTGGCCATCGGGAGCACCGGGAGAATTGCTGCCAGCCAGCGTTTTTTATATTTATTTTTTATTATTATTTTATATTACTACCGTTACCAGTGTTCATTTTGGAATTCGTCATTCAATAAAATTATTATTATTATTATTATTATTATTATTATTATTATTAATAAATAAAATAACGAATCTGTTAGTCTTGACTGGCAAGGCTAACTTACAATTCGACTTTACGCCTCAGCCAAACGGTTAAACAAAAAATGCGGGCAGCGCCCGATGATGGAGAGAAAACGGCCAGGTGGAGCAGAGAGGGAAAGGGGAAAGAAAGAGAATGCACTCCAAAAAGAAGCAGCAAAATGTTGTAAAATTACTGCCTGTTCAGGCCTTCAAGTGCAGGTCAGTTTCATCTGTAAATACTGTACTTTTTTCTTTGTTAACTCGTCTACATTCGTGGAAATCAAAACAAATGAGTGAAACAGCACACAAAACTCACAGGAGAAATGTAGGCTACTGAGGTAAAATTTTTAATTTTATTTATAACATATGATTTAGTTTAACATAACACAACTAAGGGAGGTGTTTTGCTGAATATTATCACGATTGAAAATGTTACATTGCATTTATTGTTCAATAAACAAGTAGCGTAGTTAATATTTAATATTAAGTTACTTACATTTTAGACACAAACAATATTAACTGTTTTTGTTCTATTTCACCGACGAAAATAGTTCCAAAGGAAAGCAACAGCTGCGCGGTGTTTTGTTACTGAATGATTCAGTGTTTTGAACAAATCTTTTGTATGATTGACTCAATGACTCACTAATTAAGACGGTCACTTGCCACCACCTATTGGCGGTTTAGTTTAATGTTTAAGTATTGCATTTTTTAAATTTGTATATTCAAACATTTATTTAAAACATCAATCTCATAACAGCATTTATTGCAGTTGTAATTTTGCAGTGCAAATTATTTAATTTGATGGGTAACAGCCCTATAGTGTATTATTATTATAACTGAATTTATTGATCAAATGTAAGAATTTGACATGAAAGATGATGCATACATTTAATAAGGTAATAAAAAATATTTTTATTAATAATTTTATTAAATACATTTATTTAATTAAAAAGTCTTACGCAACCTGCTGACCTTCAAATGCTTGTATAACATTATGTGCAGACCCATTTGATATTAGGACTGCTTTACTTCTAGGTTTGTTGTTTATGTTTTTATGTTATGGTCATACTGTGAAATAAATGTAAAAACAGGGTTGTCCGTGTTTCTAAATTTTATATTGGGTGGATGGCCTGGATGGGTGTAGGATTTCCCGGCCTGAAATTGTGTCCCAGTCCGGCCCTGCCGCTATGAATCATGGGTAAATTCGCTAACCAGGAAAAAGGTGGATATTTCAAATGAGTAGAAGCAATGGTAGTTTATGGACTGAATAGATTTGCAAGGCGTATTAATATACAATATGTAACTTTAAATATACCATATACATAATACATTAAGTTTTAATACTTTTCTGTAATGTCAGTTTATAACACACTAAGAAAATAATATCTGCAATCATCAGCCGTGTGAAAATAGAAGGAATTTTCCTAACAAAACTGCCTTTCAGGCAGACTAATGCCCATTTATTAAGCATTTCATTCGCTTTCTTCCCTCAACACACATGTGGGAAAGTCGGCGTGTGTGCATTTGTGTATGTTGGCATGTATGTGTCACGCTGTGTGCTCACCACAGTGTGGTCCGACAGCATCTCTGTGTGTGCGGCACCAGGGCCTTCAGAAGATCGATGGGAGGCTTATGGGGAGGGTCGCTGTCAGCTTGTCTGCTGTCTGTTCCTCAGCGCCAGCCAATGCAAGTGGCCCAGTCCTGACAAGGCCTGTTTGAGTGTGCATCGATCAGGCTGTGGTAGAGGGGCCCACCGAAGGGATTGTTTTTCACAGTGAAGTGTGTTCTAATCTCCCCTCTGATGTCTTAAGAGATCTATCAGTGTAACTAATAGTGAGCTGCTAAAGGCCAGAGCCCACGGCTGCTTCCTTGATAGGCCTCCATCTATAAAATATCCCTCGCTTCTCGACTTTAAAAACCTCACACTCTCCCACCAAATGGTTGTTTGTCAGATGAGTTGAAGGAATGTTTATGTTCAAGCTCTATTTGATTGCATTTGTGGCAGGATGACAATTATTACAGAAATCATGTTTTACTGGTCCCCCTTTTTTTTACTTAAAAGTGAAAATCTGGTTATCTGATCTGGCAAAGATAAGTAAGATTACTGTGTTCAATCATCTTTCAGAAATCATTCTAATATGCTGATTTGGTTAAACCTTTCTTACTATAGTGATAGCTGAAAATGCTTGTGCTGCATGATGAAGTTTGGAAACGAAGTGTGAAACTATGGTATTTTTGTAACGATTATTTGATGAAGATACATTTTTAAGCATTTATTTGTAATATAATTTTTTGTAACATTTGAAATGTCTTTAGTTAGTTTTCAATTGAATGACTCCTTGCAGGACATAAATTTCTTCTAAACAAACAAACAAACAAACAAACAAATAAATAAACAATCACAGTATCACAAACTTTCGAAGTGTAAATATACAGTTAAAAGATTTAGAAAAACTTGTAGTGTAAACATAATTTGAGTGTATACAGTATATGTAATTATTTAGACACTTAAAGGGATAGTTGACCCAAAAATGCATGTTTTTTTACTTGCTCGCCTTTTTGTTGTTCTAAACCTTATGAATTTCATTCTTCTGAACACAAAAGAAGATATTTTGAAGAATGTTGCTAACCGTACAGTTGATTGACCCCATTTCATGCCGGTGATTATTTATTCCGCAAAATCACTTATTGTACAAACCCATTAATTTGTAACCACAATATTGTTTCTTGGCAGACTGCTCAATGCTAATTAAACATGGTTTTCATTAATTTCTTGATAAATGTCAGTGCACAGTGCACTGAGAAGAACTGAAAAGTGTTGGTGCGTTTGTTCTGTTTTACATAAAGAGCCATGATGTATTGAGGCAGTGAATATTAAGCCATTGTTTCCCACTCAATCCAAGTTTATGCCGACGTCTCAAAATTTACCACAAAATTATTCTTTATCTAAAGTTGTTTTATGCTGTATGAGCATTTTCGTCGAGTAGCAGGAACCCTGAGGATACGGGAAGAGAGAGTGTGAGAGACAGAAAGAGAAATTTAGAGTCTAGGTAGGTTGTGATATTGAATCTGGGAGATGTGTGAGTTTATAACAGTAATTTAGTGAGGACTGCCTTGAGGTGTGATGTATTCTTTCTGCACTACAAGGTGGTTAGATTGAAGGGTGAGCAGAAACAATCTGAACACTGGGTTATGTGATAAGAGGCATAGCCTCATGTCCCCCTTTATATTAAAATTCCAGATCAAATTTAGACTTAAGTCTATAGTTTTGTCTTCATTGGTTTTCTTGCTTCGGTTTCAAGACTCATTGAGTGCTTTTACATGCACCCTCATATACGATTGTAATGGGATTTTGGAAACATTTTGATTTAACTTTCCCTGATGTAAACATGCAATACTTCGATCAAATTAATGCGATTAAGCTCATAATCGTAGTAACCATATTCACATTAAACTATGTGGTGTATGACAATTGTAATCCCAATAAACAGGCTTGTAAACACTTTAATCGCATTACGACTGCTTTGACCAAAGTGCGCATGTGCTCGGACATAAAAGGATGCTGTGTGTTGTTCACACAACTTCATGAATAAACTTTTCTGAAGTTTTATGTTCAAACGAATTCATAAGCCTACATGCCTTGTCATACTGTCAGATACGTGTGCTGTTTAATGCATTTGAGACGCTTTTCCTTTGCGCACAATGGTAACACTTTTTGTTTAGGGTCCAATTCTCACTAGTAACTAGTTGCTTATTAGCATTTATATTACTAGGATATTGGCTGTTTATTAGTACTTATAAAGCTTATGTTAACCCCTTATTCTGCATGACCTTAATCTACATCCATAACCACCCAATACCTAAATGTAACAACTACCTTACTAACTATTAATAAGCAGTAATTAAGAGTTTATCGAGGCAAAAGTTGTAGTTATTAGTTAGGTAATATTGAGAATTGGACCCTAATCTAAAGTGTGACTCGCACAAGTTACATATTACAGTTGTATACTTAGTCTAATTGTAAATGTAACAAATGTATGCACGTATTAACATTTTGCATAAAGGATTATCCTGACAGCAAGAGTCTGCATTTAACTTCGCAGGCTTCAATGAGCGAGTGCCGGCACAAGCATGTGTGTCAAATAGACTGAGATGATTATAATGAGAGCACAATAATTCTAACGTTATTCTAAAAAAAAATTCCAACATATTTTGCATTCAAAAGTGTAAACACTTCAAATCTCTTCCCCCAATTACAACAGTAAACTTGCAGTGTGTGCAATGGCTATTTTTTAAAGGCAGACATCGTTTGCTCAGTAAACTAATTCCAATACCTTTTAACTTTGAAAATCAGGGATTTTGAAATGAGCCAAACACCAAGGGACCCTTTCTGACCACATTGCAAAGTTCAACTCATCCAGCTGACTCTTCATGTAAAGACCTCAGTTGCTTGAAACACAGATCTGCCAGAGAACTGTGTCAGGATATCTCAGTGACTCCAAGGAGACAAAATCACATGAGACCGTGCGTATCAGCACCAGTGATGAACCCATGTGAGCAATCAATCCTTTGGAGGAGGACCCGGAGCACAACACTCTTTCTGACCTTTCTCTCAGGTAATTGCCCCCCTGACTGTTGCAAACAGTCTGATAATTGCCCCTCTCCTTATATAAAGATGGGGTTTTGTGTAAAATGTCAGCCCTCCTCAAACATTCCCTTTCTTGGTGCACTCAAGATATCTAAGGAGGACCCAGAGGAGCTTGCTCGTCTCAGAGTCGCTCCCTTGGTGTTTGGCTCATTTCAAAACCTCTACCCCCCCCCCCCCCCCTTCTCTAACTGTCAAAGTGCAGGCATCAAGCAACCCGCCGCATTCACATTTAATCTCTGACAAAGCCTGAGGTTGTTTGCAAGCACTTGTGCTTTTTAGGAAAAGGTTTATTCCAGTCTCATAAACTCTACCGCTCTGCTGTGTCATCAGAAAATATCCGTGGCTCAGGAACCGAGCCTCAGGAGGGCATTTTATGTAACACACTGTTAACAAACAGAAGAGCGTAGCGTGAGCGCCTGTCAGTGCGAACGTGGGTATTTATGAAGAAAGAGAGGGGCATTCTCAACAGCTGTCTGAGGGTAGGTAAGAAGAGACTCTTGATGTTTCGGTGCCGTCCTGCCATGGTGTCTGTGAATCACCTGCGGTGGCGCGTCTCCTCCGGCCCTGACAGCCTCACAGTGTAGCTCCTTGCACAGGTCCTCTGATTTATGGTTGCTCTGCTCCCTGTACCCAGCCTGTACGGCGCAGCCCTTGGTGAGACAGCCTTTCCCCTAGAGTGGCCCCCTCAGAGAGACGAATGGGGACTGGCTGCCAGGCAAGTCTTAACAAATGTGCGGACACCCTGCGGAGTGGCTCGACACAGAAGATTGATTTGTGGGCCCCTCTGCCCAGGCTGGAAAGGGGCACCTGCCGGAGAAATCTAAATAGCATTCTCGCCCTGTTAGCTGCCCGTAACGGCATGGGCGTCAGACCCTTTCCTGACCCTCGCAGGAGCTGCTGATCACTGAAGAACCTGATCTTTTCTCCGGATATGTTATATTCAGGCAGCCAAGGCCTCCTAAGGGACATTCATGCTTACATCTTCATTATGAGTTGTAACAAGTGACAAATCATCATTGCAAGAATCTTTATCACTGGCTACGTTTACATGCACAACTTCTGTTTTAATCGGACTGAATTAATTCTGATTGATGAATCCGAACGTAGTGTTTACATGAACGCTAAACAAGTGATCGGGTTGATGTGCGTGTTTATATGTCACAAGCTTCAAATCGGAATAGATTTTTTGACATGTGCAGAGTGCACGAATATACAGAGTTTCCCGCTGTTTGCGCATACTAACTATTCTCCTACATTGGTTCTTTATTTGTTTTAAACAGCAGACTTAATATTTATCCATTTCTGGTCATAATTTTGAGTAAATGAGCATATGAACTGTTGTGCCGTGCTGCTTATATTTATCATACAAGAAAAAATGCCCCTCCCCGCGCCCAAAACCAGTCGTCTGTGGATGAGAATCCAAAACAAGGACTGGTGGGACACCGTCCTGCTCCACTTCACAGACGCTGAGTAAAAAGAGAGAATGACGGGACACTCATTTATATGACACTTTATTCAACAGGAAGAACAGCTCGTTCAGCGCGTCATACGTCGTCCTTTCAGTGTCGCTTTTCAATCGCTTAGTGTTTACATATTTTCTCGATCGGATTAGAAAAGGAATAAACCGCCCGTTTCAATCCAATCGAAATTTCATTCGAATCGAGCTCAATCAAATCGCTTAAGTTGTTTACATGAAGGCTTATCAGTCTGATTGAGCCGTCAATCCGATTACTAACGGATTATTTGGTTGCATGTAAACGTAGCAACTGTAGAACAGGGGTGTCCAATCTACAGTCCTGCAGAGTTTAGTTCAGTGGCGGTTCTAGACCATTTCAACTGGGGGGGCCAAGCTGGGGCCAGTTGTACTGTTAGAGGGGCCAGTTACATTTAGACCTTATTGTTGTCATATCATTTTCTGCACTGCACTGCAGGCATTAACAGGCAAAATACCATGTTTATAATAATTCAACAATGTATTTGCATTTCCATTATATTTTTAGATTTGCATTACATATTCAGTATTAGTCACAGTAACTGTAATTGACATGATGTCCTTCTTTCTCTTCATTTTGGTGAGAACTATAGAGCAAAAGCAATGGGGACCAAGAAGCTTATTAATTCATTTACTGAAAATAACTGACTTGCTAGGTAACTATGTCTAACCGTTTACAGGGTTCCTGCACACTTTTTAAAGTCAAATTTAAGGCTTTTTAAGACCTGAAGAAATCAAAATTCATACTGTACATTAGGGGTGTGGAATATTGACCATAATATATCTCAATATTTTCAATGTTTTGTTGATAATTAGATGATATTTTACTGATTGTGTTTTTGTGCTGGTGACATGGCTGGTTTAGGCCTGTTGTTGACAGCAGACTCACAAAGATATTCATATTTTTTAATATTCTATGCAGTGGTCAGTTAACAGCAGGGCCCGAAATTAATTTTTTTATTAATTTTTAATTAATTTAATTTGCCACCTTAAATTGATTTTCAGGGGCATTTTCACCTATATATGGACATTCTTTCTAAACTTATTTAGAGTTATGAATCACCTTTTATGTCAAATACTAACATTCAAACTATTCAGTAATTATACTTATTTATACAATAATACTTAATTATACAATAATTATACAGTACCGCTGTTACCAGTCAAATTAATTAATTCAATCAAAATCCATGTTTGCAGTGCAGTCTAGAGGTGGCACAGAAGGGGCATTAATATATTTACACTCCATTTACAATTGTATAAATAAAGCTATGAGATTTTTTTTTTAAATCAATATTTAAACATGAAATGATTTCTAATTTTAACGTTTTAATTAAAGGGTACTTTAAATATGAAACTAAAACCGCCAGTAGGCGGCGGAAAGTCACAGAAGTGAGTTGAGGGATTCATTCATTCAACCGATTTGTTCAAACGGCTGATTCATTTGGGAAAGGAGCAAGTGATTCCTTCAAAACGCGGATTTCAATAAATCATCGCTGTCTGTTGCATTGAGACTCTGCTACGGTTTCATTTTGAAATTCTAGTCGGCGAAATAAAGGGAAAACAAACAATATTGACGATATTGTGTCTAAAAAGTAACTCCCAATGTTAACTTATTGTTAATTTAACTTGTATAACATCAATATCACAGCTGCAATTGTACACAGGAAAACGGCACTCTTGCTGATCTGATATTCTAATATAAGAACATAATATGATATAAATATAAGACATAAACTAATTTGGGGACATAGCCTACCTATGAACCGCACACAGTAGTGAAAGAACGATAGACAAATGCGATGTCAGCTCACAGTGCCTCGTACATAGTAGTTAAAACAATGATTACAATATTTTAATAGACAATACACATCGCACACCCCATACGCACATAAAGAATGAACTTGCAACTGATCAGCTTTCTCCTTCTCTCCTCTCTCGCGTGCAGGAGACAGACGTTATTCTGCCGCGATTCCCGCGAATGTGATACGAATTGTCACGTGAACAAGCAAATCCACAAAGATAGAATAATAAAAAATAATAATATGCAGACAGCGATAACAAAGATAGCAAAAAACAGTTTTGTAAAAATTATTTCACACTCAACATTTAGGGGGGCCACAAGGGGGGCCAAGCTTGTTGTCACAGGGGCACGGGCCCCCCTGGCCCCCCCTCTAGAACCGCCACTGGTTTAGTTGCAACCTCAGTTGAACACATATGAAGCTAATCAAGGTCTTCAGGACGACTAGAAACTTTCAGCCAAGTATTTGTGGGGAAGGTTGCTGCTGAACTCTGCAGGACGTTGGGTCTCCAGGAAGAGGATTGGACACCCTGCTGTAGAAATATGAAATTCTGTAAGACTTAAGGATCATACAGTTCCTGCAACTGCCCAACTATTAGGTTACAGTTTGTTCTACATATTAAATATTGAACTTTAAAATGAAATGCGGACTCATTGTCATAATTTTACCATGACAAAGTGGCTCTAATGCAGCATCTTATTCGCACAGAACCACGCCTAAAACCTAAACTTTAACACTATCCCCCTTTCCGTCTTGCAAGCATTGGTATTTCCTCAAGGAAAGGCAAATGTAGTTTTATTAATGATTTGGTCAGAACATTGGGTGTGGGTTACCAGGGTCCCCGGGTCATTTGGAAACTAAATGGGTTCTTGATAATGATCTCCAGTAAATGAGTGATCACTCATGTGCTATTTGAATAGCTTTATGTTTGGCCTGGAACAGCAGGTGTGAAGTAAGCGGGAAGGTGACCAAGGGGACTGGCCATATGGTTACAATGAAAAGCTGTGGTTTGGCAATGACTTTCTAGAAATTCAACAGATTCTAGCGCAGTGGTTGACATCCTCTTGCCGAGCATTACTTTAGTTCCCTTGATAAAGTTACTGAACACACACTGGCCAAACAAAACTTCAGCTGTGTAAATAAATTGCGAAAATAAAATTACATGTCACTCTTTGTAAGAACGGGTATTAATCAAGGCTATGATGTATAAAACTGGGATTTGTGAGATCACATTTACACATTTTTGGCTATTAAAGGTATACTGTCATCATTTACTCAGCCTCATGTCCTTCCAAACCGTATGACTTCCAGAGCTTGACAGCAATCATCCCTGTTGACTTTCATTATATGAAAAAGAACAGCTAGTATATTCTTCTTCTTCTTCTTCTTCTTCTTCTTCTTCTTCTTCTTCTTCTTCTTCTTCTTCTTCAAAAAAAAATATATATATATATATACTTTTTGTGTTTCACAGAAAGTGACCCTATTTCGAAACATGAGGGTGAGTAAATGATGACAGAATTTTAATTTTTTAATTTTACATATTAAACTGTGCCTTTAATAATGATCTTAGGTCTGATAATCCTGATATTTTGTTTCCTGTGCATGGAATGCTAATATATATTTGGTCAGGAGCTGGTGTAAGAGGAAGTGAGCTGTCCTCACTTGGAGCCCAGTGTTGTTTTATGAAGTGTTGAAGATGACCTATTTTAGCACTCTTGAAAGGAGGACACTTATTCCTCACACATGCTGGTCATTCGTGCAGGCTTTTGTTTAGAGTGCTCTATCCTCCAT
Organism: Siphateles boraxobius; assembly: GCF_051911475.1. Classification (NCBI taxonomy): domain Eukaryota; kingdom Metazoa; phylum Chordata; class Actinopteri; order Cypriniformes; family Leuciscidae; genus Siphateles; species Siphateles boraxobius. The sequence continues at coordinate 6,157,581 of NW_027509197.1, forward strand.
TACCTAGCACACAAGAAAACACTCAAACATTCTGCTCCAAAACCTAGTATATGCCTAGGAATGGTCTCCATTGCGAAGACTGTTCCGAAAGGTAATTATGGTAATAACATTAATTATGTGCCTCCGCAGATAGCTAATTTTATCCAAAATCTAAGGGATCCTTACATGCATCCTTTTTGAAGAAGGCAGTCCTATAATGCATTGTGACATTGTGATATTGTCCCATCCAGCTCTGTGGAAAAAAAAAATCAATATGGTGGAGGGCGCGGGAAAAATGTTTATTATTCTTATTTATTATTCAATATTTTATTCACATTTGTTTCTATGGTATATTTTTATGCTTATTGTACTCTTGCATTGTTAGCTTAGCAACATGTTAAAGGCCCACTGAAGTGCTTTGGAACGCTCTGCTTTGTATGATGCATTGACGTAATTTCCACTGAAACAGAAAGCTAACAGGGAAAATCAAACCTCATCAGCTAAAAAAAACTGTCCTTTCAAATAGTCGGAAAAAAAGGTGGATTTTAGTGATACAGTGAACACCTTTCGGATAAATCGGATTAAAAGATGCTTAACAAATCCTAATTCTATATGTTTTTTTTTTATTTTTTTTTTTTTATCTCGAATCGTATCTTTAGGAAAATCGGTGGCCCTCCCTTTATATTGAAATGTAACTACTTGCCGAATCTAAATTGAATCAGCAGGCCTTTCTTGCTTGGAAGTAATGCTACACCCACAATTTTTCACGACATAAAACCTTTCTATGGAACAACTCTAATGTAATGATTAGGAAAAAATCTGTTTTTCTCTCTACATGGTTTAACAGGAATATAATTGGAATTCTCTCAATTTTTGATAAATATAATTTCTCCTTACCATTTAAAGAATATATGCAGTGCTTAAAGCGATTCCTTCTGGTCTAAGTCAACTTGTTAAATGTCATCTAAATTTTAGTAAGAGTCTCAACAAAGAACCTGATTTGAACTTAGATGGAATACGTATACAGTATTTAACAAGAAATGTAATAATAAGCATATTCAACAAATTCTTCAGAATAAAAAAATATAATGTTGCTAAAGGCAAATTTTATTGGGTCTCTTTTATTTAACTTATAGACTGGTAGGAAGCCTGGCTGTTAACTCATAAGTACTGCATTTCCAATAAGACTAAAGAAGTTCATTTTAAGATCTTGCATGAAATATACCCGGTGAATGATACTGTAGCAAAATATATGGATGTTGACAGTTCTGGCTCATTTTGTGGGATAAAGGATGAAACACTGATCCATTTATTTTTCCAGTGTGAAAAAACTCAAAACTTTTGGAATAGTTTATATCTTCATACAGGTAAGCACCTTGATTCTTCCAAACCCTTTCAGTTAAAAGATAAAATCTGTTACTATAAAGATACAGCTAATAATCCAATAATTTTTTTATTCTTTTTTTTAATGAACTTTACATATATTTTATATGATTTAATTCCTGTAGAAGTTCTATATGTCCTGTCCTTTATGTCTGCTTATTGTTTGATACACACAATCAATAAAAAAAAATGAAGCTAGCAGGAAGCTAAGGCAAGACATAATGAATGGCTCCTCCCCCTTTTTAAATAGTCAATTGCGTTTAGTTTACCTCACGGACTGCAAGTCGTACTTGAGAGCACCGTGGAAGCAAATCCGGGCGCTGATGATACGTTAGATTCTAGAGAGCATTTGATTGGTCAGAAGATGTGATGAGAAGCTGAAGTCATGAAGGATGTCATACAAATCTGTGATCCATTTTAGCGGAAGTGAGAGACTGTAAGTTTTGAATGCTTATATCTCCTAAATGCGAATTGTTTTGGAGCACACCAGCTTATTCATAACCTTAAGGCTAACATATTCATACTAAAAGCTAAAAAACATACATTTTGATTTCAGGGGGCCTTTAAACTCAGACTCTATTGGAATGAGTTGCATCTTCCATAAAGTGTGGGTAGACTTCTATAGAGGGTTCCAAATTAGTCACTTAGGAAGTTAAGATGCTGCCTTAAAAAGACAAATGTCTACATAGACAATAGAAGTATGGGAATGAAGCCAAAAAGCATATGCACTTTCACACGGATCCCATATGCATGTATTCATTGATGACGTGGGTGGAGTAATAGCATAAGCATTTGAATATTTTCTTCGGCCCATTAGATTTCTAGGCGTTTCACGCTTTTTTTTATCACCAGGGATGGGGAATCGCGATGGGGGAAGAAAGGGACCTACACTGAGCAGATAGCAAATCTGCCACCTGAATTTTTATGTTCTGTCAGCGTCACGGAGGTGGGCATATGGAACACCTCCTTGTTGTCGTCTGTTGGCAGCTAGTCCTCCCACACAGGGACACAATGGAGAGATAGACAGTAATTCTTCTGCGGACGGATCCCTGTGTTGGCCACGGTTATCGCACTTGAGCTCTGCACGGAAGCGCGTCCTCTCCACAATAGCCAGAGGGAGGTCATTTGGATTAGAATAGGAGGTTTTATGGCTGGTGTTGGGCACTGCTCCTCTGTGAAAATAATACCTCTGTTATCAGTCATGCCTGTGGCTGACAGTCAGCGTACATTAAAAGTGGCCAGCACAATCCCTGAACCCTTGGCTGACCTGCCATCTCTTTGTCTGCGGTGGAGATTTATCAGTGGCAGCCGATTCCGTGTGGTCCTGCAGCTCCAGAGGAATGGAGGGTCCTAAGGGCCCCCCGAAAAAGAGGCGGCCATAAACCTGCCACAATAGGGGATTAGGTGGTGGCCGATGCAGGACTCCCATTGTGCTGGCTTCTGTAGCAGAGCAGTACATTCAATACAATGGCACCAAGGAAGAGGGATGGCTCCGACTGGAGGACTCGCATTCTGAGAGGCTTTGAAAATTATGCTAATAGGCTTAGTTGTTTCAAAGCTACTTTCTCTCTTTTTCTTCCCTCTTTCTTCTTCTCCTGCTCTCAATTTGCTAAAGGCATCATGGTGGCTTATTGAGACGTGTCAGGGGATTTCGGTGAAATGATGTCCTAAAATTACTGGTTGACCCAGTCACATTTAGTGCCTTAGCGAGAAATGTGCAGGAACATTATTGCATACGTTTTGCATACTTTTGTACTATATTAGAGCAAAATTCATGTAATATATTAACACAATAATATCTAGTGGCTTACTTTTTTTTTTTTAAACAGCAGAAACAGCAATATAATAAAAGACTTCAATGTGCAATAAATAGTTACCATGAGTTGTTAAATGAAAATGTGGAAATGGCTATAAAAGACCCAAATAAATATTTCAATTAATTACTTATCACAAGAATTGTAATATAATAACCACAATTAAATATTTAGCTTCCATAGAATATATATTTTGTTTGTTATATGAATGTCTGCCGTATTGACATTTCCATTCAGTACAGATTTTAGAGTCCCAAAGGCATTCGATTGCTGAGACAACTTATTTGGTGCCTGATTAGAAATGATAAACAAACAAATGCACCACGTATCTAGTCTTGATCATGAAATTGCAAAGTTGCATGTAATTGCATACCAAAGCTTAAATTGATTAAATTAAACGTATCTAATTCTTTGTGTTTTCAGTTAACCATTCATTTGCAAGATTAAAGCTAAGTCTGATAACTTAGCATAGCACTAAAATTAGTGATTAAGTATAGTAAAGCACCTTTGATTAGAAAAAGATACCCTGAAAACTTTACAATTTTGATCAGGCATTGAGGAAGAGGGATATAGGATTCTACGAGAGGATATGATCACATCACCGAAACAATCTTTTTTTTGTGTTCACTGTGTATTTTTTTTATGTTTTCAGATATCAGGAAGTGTTTAACGGCCCCAACATACTCATGCATGTTCATATCCGCAGTTGCTATTGGGGCTCCCAGCTGTTCCCTGCGTTAGTTTATAGTCTGTACACATGCGTCCAGCTGTGAACACAGAGTTAAGCTTTCCTTCCAGCACACACTGACCTTAACTGCTGACAAGAACACTGATGTAGAGTTAAGTCTTGGAAACAACAGTCCTTGCAAAGGAGGTCCATCACCAAGAGTTCAATAAATCTGTGGTCCTATAGCATCTCTATAACATATACTGCCCAAACAGTGCACCAAAACAGTCTCACATAAAGAAACCCTGATCAAATCTGTGGACTTTCTTTTTTTTCCAGTGCTGACTTTGAGGGGAAAGAAAAGTTTGTTGAGAGAATGTCCAACATGCAAGTTTTAGGGTTAGGGTAACTTTTAGTATGACAAATTATAATATATATATATATATATATAGTGCTTTTTACAATACAGATTGTTTCAAAGCAGCTTTACAGAAATAACAGGAAAATAATGTTGTAATCATATTGTAAGCCTAAGTGGGCCAAAAGCTAATGGCGACAAAGGCGAAGAAAGGCGACATTTTGGCAAGGAACCAAAACTCCATCAGTGACAGAATGGAGAAAAAAACCTTGGGAGAACCCAGGCTCAGTCGGGGGGCCAGTTCTCCTAACTTTCACAATATTTATCTAGTTCCATCTGGTTGGGGTCGGAGTCATCACGCCGGTATGGAGACGAGTTTGTTGAGGTGTCCATGAGGCCTTCACAGGGTTGATGAGGCTGGCACTTCAGGGATGCGTTGTCGTGGTGTCCATGTGATGGTCCTTCATTAGATCTGGATATGGCCTGGATCAGGCAGACTGCGGTAAACCTCGGGATAAACAGAGAGACTAATATTAGCGTAGACACCATCCTTATTATGATGTACCAAGTACATTAGGATTTTATGGGAAGTATTCCTGGTTCCGGCTGATCTAAACTATGCAGCCTAACATTGAATTATAGAAGTCTATAATGTATGGACTGGAGACGGCTTAGATGGCTTAGACGGCTGGAGACTGGCTTAGATGTGTATGCTAAGGCAAAGAGATGTGTTTTTAGTCTAGATTTGAACTGACAGACTGTGTCTGCTTCTCGGACAATGTTAGGAAGATTGTTCCAAAGTTTAGGTGCTAAATAGGAAAAGGATCTACCGCCAGCAGTCGATTTTGATATTCTAGGAATTTTCAACTGGCCAGAATTTTGAGATCGCAATAGACGTGAAGGACTATAATGCGTTAAGAGCTCGCTCAAGTACTGGGGAGCTAAACCATTTAGTACTTTGTAAGTAATCAGCAATATTTTAAAATTTATACGATGTTTAATAGGGAGCCAATGTAGTGTTGACAGAACTGGGCTAATATGGTCATGCAATACATACAGTATTGTTGTTGTTGTTGTTGCTATACAAAACAGAAAATGTCAAAATAATATATATATATATATATATTTATTTGTTTTAAACTATTGCAAAGTCATTAAATCTATTAAATGGCAAAAATAAAAGTATGAGAGTTATGTAAAAAATTATGATCAAGTTTTTCTTCTTTTTTTATATAGTTTGTCTTACTGAAAATTGCAAAAATAAGACTTGCACTCCGGCATTCTCTCAACAAACTTATCTGTCAACAGTGAAACAAAATCAGCACTGAAAATAATAATAATTTTTTTTAAAGTGCTATAAAATATATTGCTCATTGTTAACTTAGTTATTGCATTAACTAATGTTAACAAATCAGACCTTACTGTAAAGTGTTACCACATTAGGACATGTATACACACTTTTTACAAGTAGTAGAGCCAGAGTTTTCTTCCACTTCTGAGTTATACTTTTCTCACTCGGCATATATTCTAATTAGCGTTTGGTGGCTGGATTCAGATTCATTTTCAGACGTGCTTTCAGCCTCAATGAAAGGCAAGACGAGGGATCGAGCCTGAAGGGCTCGCATGAGAGGGTACATTAATTCAGATGAGCATGTGTGTTTGCGTGCGCTTGTGTGTCCATCCTGCGGCAGGGCTGCCGGCTGCCGTGATAGTGTGTAAATAGGAATTGTGCCTTACAAAGAGAGGAGAGGAGAGAGTGAGACACTCCAGGAAAGTATGCAGCTATCTCTCCTTTAATAGAGCGGTGAGACACAACGTTGTCGTCCATAGCGACAGGATTATGCCATTGAACAGGAATGAAATGCTTTTTTTAATGAGATGAAGCTGCATCTCTATCCCACTTCACAGACAAGATGCTTCGAAATCCTTCATTTGCTGGCTCTCTAATTATGAAGTATGCCTGTTAGATTGTACAGGGCTCTCACAATGAGTGACCCGCTCTGCTCTGAGTCATTACTGAATCATAATTAGAGCACTTTTAGCGCAAGCACAATATTATGATTCTCTTTGACAGATTTACAAAGAGGAATCAACCACAGAGGTCTGTGATTCATTTATAAGGATCTTTAAAGGCAAATGCATTACCCAATCTGGTCATTTGCTGTGTGATAATTGTATTAAAATGGCGTCGCTGTTTCTCATTCCTAGTGGAGCATCTGCAAAGCTATTCATTAGCCTCGCCGAGTACATTTGTAACATATGACGGTGCGTCAATGGTGTTTGGAACACCAAGGAACTAGCGAGCATCACTAAGATACAGTAATGTCAGAGCAAAATGTTTATTGTTACCCTTGATGCAGTGCATCACAGCCAGAACTAATCAAAACGAATCCCCAAAAACAAATTTAGTTAGCTTGCCAGCAGATGCATGTGGGAGCTGCCGAGCTGGCGCTTTCTACGGCACTAATTCATATCAGCTTTCTCAGGCCTCTGTTGGTGTTTGTGCTGGTAACTACAAGGTAATGTTTCTGGAGTGGAGGCTCATTCATTTCAATAGGCTCTTAAAGAGGCTCCTCACATTGGAGCTTCACTTTGGGAAATGTGCAGGCTAATTAAGCGGTCTGATCTCAAGCTGATTTGAATGAGAAAGCCCCGCTGATGAGCGGATCAGGAAGGTGCGGGCACACTGGAGGCATTATAGCCGTGCTGCAAAAGCAGGGCGGAAACACATGTTTGGAACTGTAAACAGTCCCAAAAGAGCGGCACGCATTACAATGCTAATATCCATCTTCAGTGCGATGGGCTCTGCCATTCCTAACGCAGAAGAATAGCTGTCCCACAGGATGCCTGATCAAATCTAATTTTACCCAGAGCTGGGGTGGTAGAGTGAGAGGAGACGTGAAGAGGAGAGTAGAAGGGGGGTGAGAGTCCCTCTGACCTTGTGGAATGGAAGGGGTGGGAGCGAGTCTATGGAACCAGGAAATCATTTGTTTAGTCAACACTCTCAACTACTCGCTCTGTTTACCGCTGGCACCATCGAAGTGCAGCGAAACCTTCACTGACCTTTCCTTTCACTCTGAGAGAGCTGATGGAGAGCCTGGCTCTCCAAAACACATTTATCCACTTTGTGAACTGTAGAGTTTTTCCAATTATTGGTTCCCAGAATGTTCTGGGAATGTCAGGGTTGGGTTCTCAGAACGTTACCAGAAGAGAGATTTTGGATATTTCTTTTTTTTTTAGTAAACAGGATAATTATGAAAAATTTGGTAGGTTCCATATGTTGATTCTGCAATATATATATTTCAATAAGTAGATATTTAGTAATAAGTCATATTTTTAAAATATTAATATAAAATATTAAATGTTATTACATGTTTTATATTACATATATTAAATATTTCGTAAACTTATTTATTTCAGTTAGATGCCAAGGCAGCATTTCTAATGTTCTAATATTTATTATTTACTTTATTTCAGCTTTATGAAATATTATACATTTTTTAATATCAAAAATAAGTTTAGCTATCTTTATGCAAAACAAATATAATAAATAAAAAGATTTTGGCCTGAAATGTGCCTGTTTGTATGTAAAAGCTGGGTCATAAAACTAAATCATTTTAGAACCACTATTGTCGAATGCAAAAGCTGAACAAAAAGCATGCAGATGATGATTTGACATTGATGTCCTTGGCCACATATGTGTTCTTGAGTCATTTTTTAATATAAAAAGGCCCATAAAATGGGGTGTTTTGGTGGTGTCGTTGGTGTTGTATACAGGGCAGTTTGTATTGATTCAAGGAGAGGTGGCCTCATTCTCCTCTGAGAGCGCCATTGTAGAGGTTTCAGGACAAACAGAGGAGCGCTGATCACATTTCAGGCCTCTCTGAGTGCTACAGCTGAGCTCTCCTAAGTGCCCGCGGTTACAAATGGACCACTGAGTGAAGAGAGCTTGCTTATGCGAACACAATTCAGACTCATATGTGAATCTGTGATTTATGAATGTGTGTTTGATTGTGCATTTGTGCTGAGGAATTTGTTTGTGTATTCCTATGTGTGTTTATCCTCAACACATGATCACATGTAACTTGTTAGCGCGTTTAGAAGATGTATAAACTTTGAAACTTTATTTAGTCCGTTGTGGCTTGAAACTTTCGGACCGCAAACTGGATTTGTCATGCAATGTGAATATGCTTAGAGAGGCACTGTTAGACCTCTGGCTGTGCAGGAGTGTCAGGCACGCATTGATCAAGGTCAAAGGTCATTTGAATGGAGAGCTCTAGAGGTGTCAGTGTTGGCAGTGATTGAATTAGCAGTGGAAATGAAACCCATGCATGCACTTTAATTGGGTTTGGGGCTTTTCCCATGTTGCTCACTTAATGGTTCTCAACTCAACATGTAGTACTAACCTTCATTTTAAACTTTATACATGAAACTCTTCTGGAAATGAATGAAGCTCTGCTTTCCAAGTAGAAAGGGACAAAAACATCTTCAGATCTGTGATAAGATAACTGGATTGCACTTTAATTAAACATGATTGTTATTTGTGCTGTTGCATAAATATTCAATGTTAAGGATGCACTACTTGAAAATTGATTCATAATTGATTACATAAATCTATTTGATGTAAGTTTTTACATTTAAATCTAATGTAAAGTAAATTCATTTGTTACAGTTATATAATAAGGCTCGTGAACGTGTCACTGAGGGAAAAAAACATTGAAATTTTACACCAAAAGCAGGAAGTTATATCACAAAGATGAAATCTGAAGACAATTGTTTGTAAAGGTCAGTAAGTTGTCAAATGACGTATATAATAACTTTATGATATTCATTAACTATTATTATTATTACTACCAGGGAACGTTACTTTTAAAATGTATGCATTACAATATTGTGTCACTCCCTGAAAAGTATTTAACTAAAGTAACTTGCATTACTTGTAATGCATTACCTCCATCTCTGATTATTTGTATTTAAGCTGTAAGAAAGTTATTTTGTTACATGTTGCTAACTAAATTTAAAATATTCCCCCCTTTTCATTATCGCATATTGTCTTAATTTTAGACTTTTACATCAGAAATGTTGTAAGTGATAATAACGGGAATGAAATTTTGATCTTTGGGGACTCTGTTCTCGTCTCCCCAGAGTAAGGACATCTACCGTGGGCTTTTCTTTTGAGAGCCAGCGAGTCAGATACAGTTTCAGAGGCAATTAGTTTGAACAGGGGGTGCTGAATGAATGCATTTGTTCCTTGTATCCTCTCCCTCACTGCCAGCTACTGTATAAAGACACTACCGTAAGTGAATCTAGCCAGCACTTACCGTCATGTCATCACATTATGCTTCTATTGATTGATAGGATCCTGTTTAGTCACAAGGAGGTCTGTCCTTATATCATATCACCAGTTACCCATTACATAGTCTTTTCAGCTCTCTATCCTGTATCTCAGAGGAACATTTTATTAGGTGTTTAAGCACGAAGTGCTGAAAACCTATTGTAATTGCTATTTGAAAAAAAAAATTCCCCTAAAACGCATCGTGCAGCCCAAACCGTAAGGCCTAGAGACTTGAAACTCGGCCAGATGGTAGGCCACACTTTTGGGGAGATCCTATCAGAGTATGACCCCGATTGGCCCATAGGTGGCGCTACAGCAACCAAAAGTACTAAATTGCTCATAACTCATAGACCGTCCTAGCCTCAAGCTTCTTACACCACCGTGATCCTTGGCTCAAGACGGACAAGATGTATACCTTCGATTACGATTTAAGCAACAACAAAAATAGTTATGTTGGATTTTGTCCAAAACCTACTTTTGCGAACTAGTCCCTGGTTTTTCGCCCGATCGGAACCAAACCAGTCTAGGCCTATTCTCTGGACTCTCTAGATCAATAATTATCGAAAAAAAGTTGAAATTTTGCAATTGGGTGGCTGTAACAGGGTCATTTAGAAAAAGGGGCGTGGCAAACTACACTCAAAAGCCTATAAATCATAAATAAAAACTCTGAACTTCACAAAAATTGATGAGCACATGTGTCAGAACATGGTGAAGAAGCATGCAAAGTTTCATGGAGATCGGACCATAGGTGGCGCTATAACTGTCAAAAAGGTATCATTATTATTAGGTGTTCAAGCTAGAAGTGCTGAAAACCTATTGTAATTGCTATTTGAAAAAAAATTCCCCTAAAACGCATCGTGCAGCCCAAACCGTAAGGCCTAGAGACTTGAAACTCGGCCAGATGGTAGGCCACACTTTTGGGGAGAACCTATCAGTGTATGACCCTGATTGGCCCATAGGTGGCGCTACAGCAACCAAAAGTACTAAATTGCTCATAACTCATAGACCGTTGGGCATGGCAAAATACACTCAAAAGCCTTTAAATCATAAATAAAAACTCAGAACTTCACAAAAATTGATGAGCATATGTGTCAGAACATGGTGAAGAAGCATGCAAAGTTTCATGGAGATCGGACCATAGGTGGCGCTATAACTGTCAAAAAGCTTCAAAACCATGTATTTCCTATGGTAAATTGCCTGTATTAGCTGTAAATGGTCTTTTCCATCTACGATCATATAATGTTCATATCATAATGTTCAAAACCATCATAAATCATTCTAGAATGTAGTATATCATGGTAAATCATCCTATAACATGGTAAATCATGGTGAATCATACTAGAACTTGGTATATCATGGTAAACTATGGTAAATCATGCTAGATTCATGGTAAATCATACTGGAACATGGTAAATCATGAAAAATCACACTAAAATTTGGTATATCATGGTAAATCATGCTAAAACAAGGTCTATTCCATCTATGATGTCAGTGGTTAAATGCTTGCTACATGAAACTTAATGTCTTTTGATGCTTTTGAGCTTAACTGCCTTAACTGCCTTAACTGCGTGAACACCGCTAAATGCTGCTTGCAGCTTTAATTTTTTAATTGTATTATATCACATAGCTACTCCTTCCCATAGGAAATTTTTATTTCTCTGAGGTTCTTTCGTTGTTCAAGTAATTATATGGAGATATCAATTTTGTTTCACTTAAGCATCATCTTACTCTCTGATGTTTCTAGCAAAAAAAAAAGCTAAATTAAATTATTGAGTCTTATTTTCTAAAAGTTAGTTCCAGTTATATTTCCACTTGAGCTTGGTTGGGTGCCAGTTCTTGGGCATGGAATTCTCAGCACTGTTGGCTCACTGAACCGCTGGTAGAATGCATGTAGTGATGTCGCCTCTCAGGATTGGTCAGTTGTCTGTTGCCTGGCTGCAAGTTTCTCTAGCTGTGTCCCAATCCAGAGGCTGCATCCTTCGAAGGCCACAAAGTTTGGTCCGAGCATTGTTAAATGGGACGGTCTTGCCTACAGACGATTGATCTTGTCGCCTAGTACCTCTGACAGCTGTCGTTAATGAGCGGCAGTAATGTTTATACTGGACTTTTTTGAAAACTATAATCAGCTGTCTGAAAACAACCTGTCTAAATATGTTCACCTTGGTCTATTATGTACATTATAAAGAGTATAATTTGCATCTTAGTAAGAAATGTCAACATTTTGAGCCGCTTTATATATATATACAGGTCCTTCTCAAAAAATTGGCATATTGTGATAAAGTTCATTATTTTCCATAATGTAATGATAAAAATTAAACTTTCATATATTTTAGATTCATTGCACACCAACTGAAATATTTCAGGTCTTTTATTGTTTTAATACTGATGATTTTGGCATACAGCTCATGAAAACCCAAAATTCCTATCTCAAAGAATTAGCATATTTGATCCGACCAATAAAAGAAGTGTTTTTAATACAAAAAAGTCAACCTAATTATGTTCAGTTATGCACTCAATACTTGGTCAGGAATCCTTTTGCAGAAATGACTGCTTCAATGCGGCGTGGCATGGAGGCAATCAGCCTGTGGCACTGCTGAGGTGTTATGGAGGCCCAGGATGCTTCGATAGCGGCCTTAAGCTCATCCAGAGTGTTGGGTCTTGCGTCTCTCAACTTTCTCTTCACAACATCCCACAGATTCACTATGGGGTTCAGGTCAGGAGAGTTGGCAGGCCAATTGAGCACAGTAATACCATGGTCAGTAAACCATTTACCAGTGGTTTTGACACTGTGAGCAGGTGCCAGGTCGTGCTGAAAAATGAAATCTTCATCTCCATAAAGCTTTTCAGCAGATGGAAACATGAAGTGCTCCAAAATCTCCTGATAGCTAGCTGCATTGACCCTGCCCTTGATAAAACACAGTGGACCAACACCAGCAGCTGACATGGCACCCCAGACCATCACTGACTGTGGGTACTTGACACTGGACTTCAGGCATTTTGGCACTTCCTTCTCCCCAGTCTTCCTCCAGACTCTGGCACCTTGATTTCCGAATGACATGCAAAATTTGCTTTCATCCGAAAAAAGTACTTTGGACCACTGAGCAACAGTCCAGTGCTGCTTCTCTGTAGCCCAGGTCAGGCGCTTCTGCCGCTGTTTCTGGTTCAAAAATGGCTTGACCTGGGGAATGCGGCACCTGTAGTCCATTTCCTGCACACGCCTGTGCACGGTGGCTCTGGATGTTTCTACTCCAGACTCAGTCCACTGCTTCCGCAGGTCCCCCAAGGTCTGGAATCGGTCCTTCTCCACAATCTTCCTCAGGGTCCGGTCACCTCTTCTCGTTGTGCAGCGTTTTTTGCCACACTTTGTCCTTCCCACAGAGTTCCCACTGAGGCGCCTTGATACAGCACTCTGGGAACAGCCTATTTGTTCAGAAATTTCTTTCTGTGTCTTACCCTCTTGCTTGAGGGTGTCAATGATGGCCTTCTGGACAGCAGTCAGGTCGGCAGTCTTACCCATGTTTGCGGTTTTGAGTAATGAAACAGGCTGGGAGTTTTTAAAAGCCTCAGGAATCTTTTGCAGGTGTTCAGAGTTAATTAGTTGATTCAGATGATTAGGTTAATAGCTCGTTTAGAGACCCTTTTCATGATATGCTAATTTTTTGAGATAGGAATTTTGGGTTTTCATGAGCTGTATGCCAAAATCATCAGTATTAAAACAATAAAAGACCTGAAATATTTCAGTTGGTGTGCAATGAATTAAAATATATGAAAGTTTAATTTTTATCATTACATTATGGAAAATAAGGAACTTTATCACAATATGCTAATTTTTTGAGAAGGACCTGTATATATATATATATATATATATATATATATATATATATATATATATATATATATATATATATACAGTATATATATATATATATATATATATATTACATTCGTATCATTATATATTCGAGTAAGCTTCTGTAGCTGGTCAAGCTCGCTGTAAACTCTTGCAACGACTGCAGGATTCACGCATTTGTAATGCATTCAAAAGAGCTCTGTTATCAGCCCCACATTGGGAAATGGAACCATATTCGTAACGGCGCGGAATGGAATGGTTAAAGGGATAGTTCTCCCCAAAATGAAAAGTCTGTCACCATTTACTAACCCCCAAATTGTTCCAAACCTGTATGAATTTCTTTCTTCTGCTGAACACAAAATATGATATTTTGAAGAATATCAGTAGCTAAAGAGTTAATGGGCCCTATTGACTTCCAAAGTAATTTTCTTCCCATACTATGGAAGTCAAGGGGTGCTGTCAACTGTTTGGTTACCCATATTTTTAAAAATATCATCTTGTGTTCAGCAGAAGGAAAAAACTTTTTGGAACAACTTGAGGGTGAGTAAATGATTACAGAATTTTAATGTTGGGGTTTAAATCCCTTTAAACTGCCCACCCACTGCCCGACAGTGTAAACTTTCTTCAGAAAATGTTGGCCCATTTACTTTTCATTTAATTGCTAAAGCTATTGATTTCTCTATCCCATGCTAAGGTTTCTTTCACAGTTCTTTTGATTTGACTCGACCGCCCCACCATCAAGCATCATCAAGATAGCGAAGAAAAGATCGACAAAGTAATAAGATCATCTCTCATATCCTTATTAAGAGTCGCTCTTGGGAGAGCATGTGTGTGTTCTTGTTAAGAGCAAGTGCGAATGGGAGCGTGTGCTGAGAGGCCTGGATGAGAAATCACCTCTGTAGTGATCTCACTCCCTTCTCGAGCATGTTAGCCCGGGAGTGAGCCCCAACGTCTCCTCGCACCACACATGTAATCAATAACAGCCCCCGAGCTCACACACACAAAGCGCTTCCACCTCAGCACGTCGTGTTAGACACACAAACGTATATATCATCCCACACTCAGCGCTCCCCTGTACATCTGAAGCATTTGGATTACATGGAGGAAGTGCAGGCACAGCTTTGGGTAATGTCATTCATAGCCTTTCACTATAGTATGAGAGTTTGGAGAGATGAGAGGATGGTGTCGTCGAGAGCCATTGCCTTCCCTGGCTTCTATTAAAGAGCTGTCAGGTATAAGAGCTCTCGTGACGGGAAGTGGGGCACCTTTCTCTCCATCATCACCTGCTTCGCTGACCCAAGAGACCCTTTGTCTTGCATCTCCTTTGTTTATTTTTGGCCTGTGTAATTTATTTCTATTTATAAGTAACGCTCATTGCTTGTCAAGGGCGTCGCAAAATCAAGGCTGATTTTTTTTTCTTGTCTGACCAACCACATAGAAAAGAAAATCACAATTGGGATCTTAAGTGTTTCTCCTAGAGAACAAATGGAAATGTTTTCCTTATTACACATTTTCCTGAAGAAAAAAAAAAAACAGTAATCTAACAGATGAGATCTGAACGTCTCTGGTTACGTATGTAACCTTAGTTCCCTGAAGGGAACGAGACGCTGCGTGAAACGCTGTGGGAACGCCCCTGCGTGAGTGCGTCATGAAGCACGTATGCAATCAGTCCAATGGCGAGACGGAACGTCATAGGCGGGTGACGTCATCGACCAGGAAACTATATAAGCACCCCAAAATACAAGCGCATCAGCTTCTGATAAGACTGAAGCAAGTGCTCACGGGCATGCTGGGAGTATAGCACAGACACGCAGCGTCTCGTTCCCTTCAGGGAACTAAGGTTACATACGTAACCAGAGACGTTCCCTTTCAGGGAACTCGAGCTGCGTGAAACGCTGTGGGAACGCTAATACCAACGTCGCCATACGAGCAAGTGTCCGTCGTGTGTAGTCAAGGCGCACATTCGGACGAAAGCACCTGCGCCCCTGGAGTGGAGCTGAAGTCAAGATGGTAAAATCTACGAATGTGTGCGGTGAGGAACAGCCTGCCGCATCGCAAACGTCCTGAATTGATACTCCTGACAAAATAGCCTTAGAGGCAGCCATACCCCTGGTAGAATGAGCCCGGACAGCCAAAGGAGAAGGCTGACCGGCAGACTCGTAGGCAAGTGAGATGGCCTCGACCACCCACTTGCTCAACCTCTGCTTAGATGCGGGACAGCCCTTCCTAGGGGGTCCAAAACAAATGAACAGTTGTTCACATTTCCTCCACAGGGCAGCTCTGTGGACGTAAGCATCTAGAGCCCTAACTGGGCAGAGCAGATTTAGTTTCTCTTGGTCCGACGTCAAAGGAGGAGGACAGAAGGCTGGCAGTACAATAGGCCTACCAGTATTAGTTGGGACCTTAGGAACATAGCCCGGTTAGGATGGAGAAAAGCTTCTACCATGCCAGGCGAGAATTCCAAGCACGAGGGAGAGACCGATAGAGCTTGAAAATCTCCTATTCTTTTTAAAGAAGAGATAGCAAGAAGAAAGATAGTTTTTAGAGTAATGAACTTCTCAGAAACTTCTTCAATGGGCTCGAACGGTGCTAGAGAGAGACCTTCTAGAACAACCACAAGGTCCCAGGTCGGCATCCTCGTGCGAACTGCTGGCCTCAGCCTCAAAGTGCCACGAAGGAAACGAGTTATAAGTGGGTGTCTCCCGAGAGAGGCTCCACTTAAAGGGACGTGGTAGCAGATAAGGCCGCCACGTACACCTTCAGTGTGGAGTGGGATAACCCTGTGAAGAAACGCTCCTGAAGGAAATCCAGCACTGCACCCACCGGGCAGTTAACTGGGTCCAATTGGTGTTCCCCACACCAAGAGGTGAACATATTCCACCCCAAGCCATATGATTTCCTAGTGGCCGGAGCTCTGGAGTGGAGGATGGTCTCCACGACCTCAGTCGGGAAACCAGATTCTATGAGCTGGGCCCCCTCAGAGGCCAAGCCCACAACCTCCATAGTTCTGGGCGGGGGTGAAGGATCAACCCACTCGCCTGAGAGAGAAGGTCCCTCCTGATCGGAATCTCCAGAGGAGAGCCGTCGAGGAGAGAAATTAGGTCCGCAAACCAACGTCCAGAACTCCTGGGAGCAGAGCAATCGGGGGAAATGCGTACAGGCGTGACCTCGGCCACGCCTGTACCTTGGCGTCCAACCCCAGAGGGGCTGGAAGGCTTAGAGAGAACCACAGTAGACAGTGTGATGTCTCCCTGGATGCAAAACAGGTCTACCTCGGCACGACCGAAATGTTTCCATAGGAGCTCCATCACCTCGGGATGGAGTCTCCAATCCCCGGGCCTCGGCCCCTGCCTCGACAGGATGTCTGCCCCCTGATTTAGATACCCTGGGATATAAATCGCCCTCAAAGAAAGAAGCTTCCCCTGGGACCATAGAAGGATCTGGCGAGCCGGCTTGTATAACGGGCGCGAACGCAGACCTCCCTGGTGATTTATGTAGGAGACCACCGATGTGTTGTCTGACCGGACAAGAACATGATGACCTCTCAGGTCTGGGAGGAAGTGTTTCAGAGCCTGAAACACTGCCAACATTTCTAGACAATTTATATGCCACGAGAGATGATGGTCCTGCCACAGACCCTGAACAGGGCGACCACTCATGATCGCCCCCCAGCCCGTGAGGGAGGCATCCGTCGTTAGCGTTACGCGACGACAGGGAGCTACCAGCACGGGCCCATGGGACAGGAACCAAGGTTCTTTCCACATAGCCAGGGCGCGAAGACACCGTCTCGTGACCCTGATCATGCGGAGCGGGTTTCCCCTCGGGGAGAACCCCTTGGACCCAAACCGCGGGGAGCGCGCACCGAACCACTCTCCTCGAAGAGGGCTCAGCGGGAGCGGAGCGTTTTTATGGACAAACGCTCGCAATGCTCGCAATCAGCTCCCTCGAGAGCTGACTGGGCATGCTGCGCTCCCAAACGAACAACACACAGATTGTGTGTGTCCCCACCCGTAATATAACGTGGGCAGGGATGAACACACTTTCTGAACTGCTGTTCGCTCGCCAAGATGTATATTGTCTCTTTTATAGTTTTTTTTTTAATATATATATATATATATATATATATGTGAAAAACTCCTGCCTAGCAATTTCAAGGACAGACAAAAACACTTGAGACACAGACTTTTCATACACAGAGCGCTTGCTGAAGACTCAGAAGCTGATGCGCTTGTGTTTTGGGGTGCTTATATACTTTCCTGGTCGATGACGTCACCCGCCTATGACGTTCCGTCTCGCCATTGTACTGATTTCATACGTGCTTCATGACGCACTCACGCAGGGGCGTTCCCACAGCGTTTCACGCAGCTCGAGTTCCCTAAAAGGGAACACACTGTGCTCAGATTTGTCAACTGAAGTCTCCAATCAAAATTCTGAACAAGAACTCTCATCAGTGTCCTCCAGGACCAAATTATGTGAGACATACTATCCATAAGGTAGGCCTACATATTCTTACTGTATGTCAACACTTCTCTCATTTAGGTCTATTGCAATTCTCACGAGTGTTACTTTGCTATTATTATTATACTATTATAGTATATAACAATTTGTAATAGTTTTAGCTTTAGTTTTAGCTAACAATGAGAACCCTTCTCACAAGGATTTTTTCAGTCTCCTGAGGTGAACTCACAAAAAATAAGTATTAGCTCTATAGGTGTGAAGAAAATAAATCAATTTTACTCTAATTTAAATAAAAAATTGGGATACATTTAAAATACTATGTAATAAGTTAACTATATCATGCATAAACATAATTATTAAAAATGTCATATTTCCATTACAGTTATACTAGTTCTTAAAGTAGTCGAAATTAAACCAACATAAGACAATTGATTAAACCTTAGTTAATTAATACAACTATTCAACATGAAGTCGCACCAACAAAATAAAACAAATTAAATTTACCTTAGTGAATTAATTAAATTAAGTTGGAATGGCATGAGAAGATTTAGTTTAGATCCAACTAAATTGTGTGATGATGACTTTGAAAGAAATCAATTAAATTGTGTTTAAAAAAAATAAGGGTAATTAATTCATTTTCTGAGTGTCTGAAAAAACCACCTCTAAGCAATACAATGATCCTCTTTGGTCTTCAGATCTCCTCTGACCACACGGGTGTGTTTTTTATCACGTTTGGGACTATGTGTTTTCTGATTTGCAGAAGTAAAAGTATGTCGGATTAGATTTCCTGTAACAAATGCTATTAAGAGCACCTGATTTTTTTTTTTCTTCACCAGACTTATTTTGTGCAGTCCCTAATGGAGGGCCTCAGAGGAGAAACAGGTTAATGTAAACCTGCATTCTCATGCATCACAGGCACTCTCCATGCCGTCTTCTGCTCACACTGTGCATAAGAAAACCTCTCATGAGAAACTACAGGCATGTAGGTGCATGGGAATGTTGACAGTGAGATAATGAACATAATAAACATCACTTTTATGTTGGAAGTGGATGCATGCATCCCACCCAAGAAAGCCTTTATTAAATGGTATGATGATCTTCTGCTATATTCCCAGGGAAGAACCTGACCTTGCTGCTTCTATAATAATAAAACCCCTTTGTTTTTCTTGCCCTGAAGTAGAATTCAATTGATTCTAGCTAGACGGTGCTGACTTGAAGCTTTGGTTCAGTAACTGTATCAGGTATTGAACCTGCAACAACAGGGGAGTGGAATACAGATGTGTGTGAGCTCTAGTAATTAGCCAGCTCATCATGATTTTCCCTCTTCATTATGGGTAATGGAATGGGGTTCTCATGAATAGGGATGGATGAGCTGATGAGATCCACTTTAATAGCAGAGATATCTTTTTTTTTCCATTATAAGAGGTGTATTTGCATAATTCATGAAACAGCCACTGAATGTGACATTAAAGGAGACTTTAAAAGTATTTTTAAACATACTTTATCACATATCTATGACTTTAGCCTTTCAAATGTTCTCCTCCCCGAGGAAAAAAGGTTTTCCAATTATATTTCAGTCAAAGACAAACTTTGAACTTAAAGCATACAAATGTTCCTCCAAAAATTCCTTAGAATAGAACTACTCTTTATAGTCATGTTGTTTTGAAAAATGTATTCCATATTAAAGAAAGGCATCGACTAATCGGACACTGTTTTACAGCACGCTTGGATTGGATCGATCTCTCAGATTGACAGGGTTGATATACCGTGCACAATAGAAAGAGCGCTGGAAAATATCATTCATCAAACATGATCTTATTACTTGTTGCCTATTATATGTCATTATACATATGATTATGTTTTATTGTGACATTTACACATGTGACATTTACACATGTTACACACTTTATGTTCAGTAAAACACTTGTTTGGAGAGGTTTTTGGAATTTTGATTAAAAGATGCCAGCACTGTTCCAAATGCCATAAATTTTGATTGCTTTGAGATATCAACACAAAATTTGGCCCAAATGCAAATTTTATGACCTATCATTATGCTTTCTAATTGTCATCATGCCAAGTATGAATAATGACAAAATAAATCAATAAATTGCATCACTTGTTCTGGGGGTTTCTCAGCAGTGTAACATAAGAACCTCCAAACATGATCAAAAAAATAAATAAAAAAAAATTCAAAATTTGAAAGGTTTTCTATCAAATAATACCATGAACTCGATGAAACCTTTTTTTTTTTTAAAGTTATAAGCCAATACTTTTAAGTATGATGCTTAGATGTAAAATCATTACAAAAAATGCCTTCACCATGTAAGGGGTAAATAAATAATAAGAATTGTTTCTTGGAATTATATTAGAATGATTTCTGAAGGATCAAATGACACTGAACACTGGAGTAATGGCTGTAATATTAACATAGAAAACAATCATAATGATATTTCACAATCTTACTGTCTTTACTGTAATTTTGATCAAATAAATCCAAATGAGACTTATTTAAAAAAAACAAATTTGATCCCAAACTCCTGAACAATATTTTACAGTCATGAGGGTCTCCTCTGATATCATTTCCTGATTCTGTTTGGTCTTTTCTAAGAATGTATTGGCTTATTCTTCATTATGACATCAGGACAATTATATCACCCTGAAACTTAATTGAAAACCTAAATAATAATAACAATAAAAAGTTCATCATAATTGTGTATGCAAGTAATTGTCTATATTAATTCCATGTTATGCATTTCTGAATGCATTTTATAAACTACATCTGAACAAATATCGTCATATAGAATGGAGCAATACAGTGAATATGAAGACTTTAGACGTTGATATATTGGCAAATCTCTATATTCTTTTAAATCTCTTGAGGAGACACTTGTAAGAACTAAGAAGCATTCTCCATTTGCTCTTCACAATATTTCTTTTCCTATGAGGTCATAACGTTCGCTCGCTTATTCGTGTGGCTGACTGTGCGCACATCTCAGCGGTGTTGGTACAGCTATTAGTTTGTTTAAGTCCACGCAGATGATTAAATGTCTTTCCATTGTGTCCGCCGATTCATATGGTCATGTGAAATGATTCGCTCCATTAAAAGTGGCAGCAAAGTAATGGGGTAATGAATGGTCACAGTTGGCTAGAGTCTCCCAGCATCCTAATTTGTCTTCCCTCCTGTTGTTGTCTCCCCAGCCTGCCGACCGGGCTTTTATAAGGCCTCCTCCGGGAACGTCAAGTGCTCCAAGTGTCCTCCACACAGCTACACACACCAGGAGGGCTCCGTCCACTGCGGATGCGAGAAAAACTACTTCCGCGCAGAAGAGGATCCCGCCTCTATGGCCTGCTCCCGTAAGTGTTGCTAACCTACTGAAGTACATTTGCTCCACATTCCATAGGTTTAACTTCGCATTTAAAGAGATAGTTCACCCCAAAAAAGGAATTTCTGTCATCATTTACTCACTCTCATGTCATTCCAAATCTGTGGTACTTCTTCTGTGGAAAATAAAAAAAAGATATAGGCACCATGCAATGCGCCAGGCACGACTCAAGTGTTTTTTGCTACTTTCAGCCTGACGCAGTTATCATTTTCACGTCCTGCGCCACTTGTTTAAATAGCAAATACATTTGTGAAATCTGTTCGGCCATAAGCGTGCTGGTCTGAAAACGAGGTGTGTTCAGGCACATTGTTGATGCGTTGCTATTTTGAGGCAACTGAAATAGACTGCGCCATTGACCAACTAAAACCTGGTCTAAAGTCAATGGCACAGTATTTTTTATTTTATTTTGAAGAGCGCGTTAGTAATGTGCGCCTATAGGCAGGTCCACAACGTGCGTAAACTTTGTCCCGTAGATGGTCTGCTTACGCACTTTATACTTGCGCACAAGCGGATCCATTTCCTCGCTAGCGTTCAGTTTTTCCGCTTGTAAATTCTGCCATGTCAATAGCGAATCCACCATAGCACGAGCACAAATGGCTTTTAAAGGGAATGGGAGATGAGACTGATTGGTTTATTGATTGTTACGGCCAAAGTACACCCATTACTCATTAAGAGAATAGGGACAACCCTGTAAGACCATGTGCTGGGTGCACCGACCATTTTCCCCGTCATTAAACTAGCAAAAGTAGATTTACACACGCCCTAAGTGCACTTGTGCCCTGCGCTTTATACCATGCGCTTAGATCGTTAAAATAGGGCCCATTATGTGAACCAAAACTGTTCGGTTATCAACATTCTTCAAAATATCTTCTGTCATTTGGAAAGAAGAATGTTGATAACTCTTTCAGTTCTCATTGAATCTTTTTTATGGGAACCGAAACTGTTTAGGTACCTACCAACATTCTTCAAAATATCTTGATTCATATTTTGTGTTCAGCAGAAGAGAGAAATTGACAGAATTTTCACGTTTTGGCAGACTATCCCTTTAGATATAAAACGGCAAATAACAACATATCCACGAGCATTTACAAGTTACTTTATTGTACAGATAACTATTTATGTTCCTGTTCGCCACAGAGCCCTCAATAACGCCGGAGCTTTTTGAAGGATGATGTTTGTTCAAGGATTGATGAATTTGTGTTTGCTCATTCTGACAAAGCTTCCGATACCCCCTTTGCGGCCTTCAAGCTATCCCACTGAGAATAGTCCGTGTTTGCTTATTTTTTACCATTTCAACCGACGGGCCTCCTTGGGTTTGCTCACCGGAGCAAGCTAACCCATTCTCTTTTATGGAGAAGCACGCAGATGGTAGACAGATGCATGCAGCGACTGCCAAGCATTCCAAAACACATTATCCATAAATCATTGCATTGCTATCAGTGCTGATTCATATCACATAAAACCACCAAGAGCCTTATTGAATTCTGCAGCCGAGTTTAATCGGGTGTATCTACGTGACATCCGAAGTAGTCAGCACGTCGGATCATGCCACGCTCATGTGAGTCGCATTTTATTTAGGCTGTCAGAAGCAATACTGAGTCTTCATTTCCACTAAGCACTCATGGCCAATGTTAGTTTAAGACTTTGATGGGTACAGTGAGGGGGAAAACGCTTGAACAGACTGTACGACTTTAATTCCTCCACTTCATATTGTCATAGCCCTCGAGTTTATACATTTATCTTGATAGAATCTGCTCGTATGCAGGCAGTGGAACAGATACGCTTTAAGTGCAGCTCTGAGAGCGGAACTGCAATTAAAAGAAGACGACGCGCGATATTATCTGCAATAATTGCGGAAGGTCATTTTGAGTTCTTCAGAGATGTTTTTTCCTCACTGTTTTGCGTGAATTATTCAGGTCATGACTGCATTATACGCACAGCTAGTTGTTCCTTGAATTATTGCTTTGTAAATTTTGCAGTTTATGTTGCATTCTACGCCGTGTCAGTGAAGGTCGGCATTTAATCACTGTTGAACGTTTCAAAGGCATACATATTTATGCCTGTTTTTAGTACGTATAAATGGACTTGTTTATTTCTGTCTGTCTCCTTTTTTATGACCTCATAAAGGCGATATTCTGCAGCGTAAATCCTTGACGTGAGAAAAATGTCAACACCGGACATGTTATATAATTGTACCACTTATCAAAACCCATGCAAACATCTCCTGTATGTCACAGAGAATTTCATGGGTTTGTCATGTTATGGTGGTGATTGTTGAGGTCCACTTTAATATGAAGGCTGTAGTCACACTTCTGTGGGCTTCTTGTCAGACTGAACTGTCTGTGTTATGGATGGCTTACCCTGGCACCGCTAACAGGAGAGCCAGTCTGTTAACATTACCTGCTCACTGTGATTTCTATTAAATGTCAGGATCAAAGGATGCCTTGCTCTGGCAAAGATGTTACCTAGTAACATATAACTACTTTTTCCTCCGTCCTATAAAAAGAGACTTTGCTTTATGTAAGGCTTTTGTTTTTATCTGTACTGGCACAGAAAAACTCCTTTTTTATGATAATAATTTGTTTTTATAGAAAGGAAAGATCAGGGATGAGTTATAAAATAGAAAGTCCACTACTTTAAAATAGGAAGAGGGATTGCTCAGCCAAATATGAAAATTCTGTCATCATTCACTCACCCATTATTTAGATGTTATTTTATTTAAACTATATTGCTATTGGTGGAAATTATTTGTAATAGTTTTAGTTAATAACCACGTTGCTGTTCTTTGTAAAATTAAAGCTTACTGTAAAAAAATAAAATAAAATCCATTAAATTTACGGTAAAAAAACGGCAGCTGTAGTTGCCATAAATTTACAGTAAAAAATTAGCTAGCAACATTTTAGGTTTTACAGACTTAACTTACATTTACAGTAAAAAAAATAATAATAATTCATTATCTGATATAATGTTAATTTACTGACACATTGAAGTACTAATATCTGTTTTGTACCATTGTTATACACTGACAACCACCAATCACAGTGGTGAGCAGAGTCACATGATGAATCAAAGCTCATCTCAAGCAGCTTTTCCTCAAGCTGAGAAAGTTAATACTAATAAATATAGAAGCTGCACAGTGTGATTCACTCAAACACTGAACACCATCATGGTAACACTCATGAACATTTAAAAAATGCAATAAAAATGTATTTAACAACATTAAATGTAACATAAAATCCTAATGTACATAACTGATTAGAAAAAACTACGAAAAACTATGGAGAAACATAGTTATTTCAACAAAAATACATCAAATGTGAAGTGTCACGCAGGGAATTGTGGAAATGTTAATTTACGTTTTTTCCACGTTTATGTCCAAAAACTGTATTTTACTGTAAATGTACGGTTAGATCTATCACAGATCTATCACAATTATTCACCCTATATAGTATGGAAACTTTCTGTTGACCAATTAACAGTTTTTCACCGTAGCATTTTAACGTTGAAATCATGGTAATCTTTTACATGAAAGGCTATTTTTCAACAAACTAAAGTAGCTTAGCTTATATAAGGGGCCTTTAAATATTGTGTCGGACAGTAAGGGTCTTTTGAATCAAAAAGGTTATAAAACTGTTATTTAAGACATATGTGCTATATTCTCTGTCTTTTTTTTGGGGGGGGGGGGGGCTGACTGATAGTTAAAACATTCAGTTCAAGTCTTTCCCTCCGCAAGAGCTGGCAAATATGATTATAATTTATAAAATTGCATTTTGAGTTAATTATTCCTTAAGGATTTTTTGCTCTTCTTTCTAAAAGTGCTTTTAAAAAGGCCAGTGTGGTGAATCCTCCATTTGACCTTGAAGCTAAATGTCTGATTTATTGTCATGTCAGAATCAAGCGAAAGCAACAGGGAGTGTTCTGGAATGTTCCGGCAGTGAATTTGTGGGAGAGATTCCTTTGTGTAATGTTCTATTTCTTAATGTAGTATCAAATCCTACCTCTACCCCCCTTTCCTTCTCAGACAAAATGTCTGTCAAAATGATTCTCAGGTTCAAGAGGCAGGAAACCTTCTCTGAGCTCCAGGGCACAAACATTACGCTCTTCATTTCTTCACTTACCACCATCTTTAAGGCAAATCTAGGAGGAATTGTATGTAATTATACCCAGAGGTCAGATATAAAATTCTTGAAACATTCTAAAATTATTATTTATTACTATCTGTCTTTGAACTGGTGTCCATCTCCTTACTTGTATCTGAGATTTCACTCTCATATACACATATACGTAGAAGTCGTCACATATTCAAATAATAGCTTGATGTCTAGGCCTGCTATTTCAATCAGTAAAGAGCCCGCTGGCTGCACTTCATACCCAATTTTTTTATCGAGACAATCTTTAAAGTTAATATAACAATCCATCGAGGACACTTCTGAACTCCGGAGTAATTCTAGAGGCTTTGCCAACATTTTAACAAGGGGAAGGACATGCCTGCCTAAATTCCATATCCATCCATAACTGATGACTTTAACGATAAAACCCACACTTTTTAAAGTAAACGTACTTCCCCAGAGGGACATTTATTGCTCTTTCAGAGCTTATGAGATTTAATGGAGTTCTCAGTTGTGTTTCATTTAAGTATAAACTTTGTCCCAGATCTTTCTCCTGTGATCCCTTGGCAAAAAAAAGAACCGTAGGATATTTTTCACATACAATTTTGTATAATAATATTTTGTTATATAATAATGTAAATCTTGAAAGCATTCAATGACAAATGTTTGAGTTCATATTGAAACCGATACAATTTTGATTGTAAAATTGGTGTCTCCATTTAAAGGTGTCATGAAGCTGCAATTGTTTTTGCTTCCCTATTGTGACATATATCCAAGTAAAGCGGCTGCTCCAACAGGAAAAATGTAGGGCGGGACTTTATTTTGTCCATCGGAAATTAATTGGATTGTTGTGGATCATCTTCATTTGCTATTGCGGTAACACTTTACAATAAGGTTCATTAGTTAACATTAGTTAATATATTAATAAACATGAACTAACCACAATACACATATTACTGTATTTGTTAATCTTTGTTAACGTTAGTTAATAAAAATACAGTCATTCATCGTTTGTTCATGTTAACTGAGTGACAGGTTGCCCTTGTCAGAGAAGAAAAGAGATGGCGCTGCAAGAGTGAGGGGAAGTTATTTTGATGAAAGATTGCATGGGCACATGCATAAAAAAATGACTGTTTGCATGGACAAATCATTTTTAATAAACACCACACTTCCATAAAAATGAAGAATTGTCCGTTTTGATTTCATAGTGACTTTTTTGGTTCATAGTGTTGGATATGCAATTCGGTAGGGCACAAATAGATTTAAATTGTGTTGTACTATATTTTTTATAGCTTGATAAAAAAAAAAAAAGATGAGTAAACGTTATATCATATGTTCTTTCCACAGGACCTCCATCTGCACCACGCAATGTGATCTCTGCCATTAATGAGACGTCAGTGATTCTGGACTGGATCTGGCCGGCTGACAGCGGAGGCAGGAAGGATGTGATATTTAACGTAGTCTGTAAGCGATGTTGGCCGGGTCCCAGGCAGTGTGAACCCTGCAGAGGGGCTGTGCGCTTCCTGCCCCGTGCCTTCGGCCTCACTAACACGACAGTAACCGTGGCAGACCTTCTGGCACACACCAATTACACCTTTGAGATTGAGGCCCAAAACGCAGTGTCCTCCCAGGCCCCCGCGATCCGCCATTATGCTGCGGTCACCATCACTACCAACCAAGCAGGTGAGTCTGTCATCCTAGATGATCCTATTGTTAAAGGAATAGTTCATGTCACAAATAAATCTGTTAACTATTCACACTCATGTTGTTCTGAACCCCTATGTGGTTTGCTCAGCTGTGAAACACAAAAACTAAATTTATGAAGAATATCCTGATTGTTTTCCATGTATTGAACTTGGACTGGAACTGTCAAGCTTCAAAATGACAAAAAGCACTATAAATGTATTATAAAAGTCCATACGTATTAGGTCCATATGATTCAAGTGCTGTACACCAAGGACCAGATTTACTAACAGCTTTCGCCAGCGCAAACCTTCTTTTGGTGTTAAAAAAACTACTGTCAGGATTTACTGAAGAAACGTAGTGAAAAATTTGTGCTGAAAAGGCGTGGACAAATTTTTTCAGCTGACCTTATTGCAACTGCATTTGTTGGAGTTTTACTTTCAGACTCAAACATTATGGGAGGAGAGTATTTAAATTAATCATGCACAGTGATTTACTAAGGTTTGAACTAGTCAATTAACTTATATTTGCGCCATTATTTACTGGCCAACATTTTTTTGCTTATAGCAGACGCTAATTGGTAGATTGCGTTGGTCATTATGGAAATGATCCAGATGCGACTGTTTTTGTGAATTTGTACTTAGAAGTTGGAACTTTTCCATCTGCGCTTTTTTTGGAATTGCGCTCTCACGCTAATTTGCCTTGTTTTGTAAATCTGGCCCCAAGTCTTCTAAAGCCATACCTTTGTGTGAGGAAAGCAATGAAATAAAATAAAAAATCAGAACCAATGGTGTTTTGCGGAAAATGGAATAAATTTGTCATTGTTTCAATACTTTTGTCATTATATTAAAGCAGGGGTGTCCAAACCTACTCTACAACTGTCTTGCAGAGTTTAGCTTCAACTTGCCTCAACGCGCCTGCCTGCAAGTTTCTAACAGTATGCCTAGTAGACCTTTGATCTAGTAGGTCCAAAGTCGCATACTGTCTGAGTAGATACTACATTTGAATTTGAACTTACTTCGCAAACGTTAAAAAGGTATGTTCTATATAGTATGAATATGGGCAGTATGAATGACATTTCAGACGTACTTCATTCATCTCCATGTTGTTACTGTCATGTCAGCTAGCGTCAGTTGCGTCACTTAACTGACATTCATAAATCCTCTCTCTTGGCGTCCATCGAATGTGCACTTCCAAATCTTGGCAGAAGAAGTAGGTCATCCGGTTACTGTTTCTGCCTACTGTTTTTGGAATACCTTGCATCCAGACATACTGCTCTGTTGGCGTTACTGTTTTTCGCATACTATATAGTAGGGGAGTATTTGGGACGCAGCGCTCGATCATAGCTGGTTCAGGTGTGTTTAATTGGGTTTGGAGCTGAACTCTGCAGGACAGTGGCCTTCCAGGAGCAGAATTGGACACCCCTGAAATATTGCCAACCTATAGACTTATTGGAAAAATGTACTTATACCTACATTTTTGCAAAACTCCGAAAATGTACCTATACATATTCACGGCAGTTTCGAGCTGAAATGAAGACTACTGCAAGTAAAACAATGATTTTATGAAATTATGATTACAAGGGCAGATTATTGGTCAATAAAGACTTCTTTTCACAGGCTTCCTTACACAATTCTATATTATGACCTCAAAACACTTTTACCACATGTCATGATTTCTAAAGTAATACATTTCAGTGTTTGCATCACATAACCAGCTCCATGTGGATGGCTTTTACTTTACATAGTAAACTTACTCAGTATCTCACCTAGTACAGCACTGCACTTGTGATGAAAAGCATTCAAGAACGAGTCATGATAAAATAACTCAAAGACTTGTAGAAACTAGCTAAAATGGTATAGCTGCTTCAGAAAATGTGTTTTTAGGTCATGTTTGTTTTTGTTAACACAATCAGTTAGGTTTAGTGTAGGGATGGTAAGTCATTTTCAAACATGGGATAGAGCATTAACCTTTTAGCTCACTGGACAATTCTATTTCCGAACTCCCACGATAATACAACCAACATAAAAAAAAGACAGATTTAAATGAATCTCTTATGGATAAAACTGAACGCGCTGTTATCGCCACTCCATGGTCATCTTTAAAAGTGTTGCGAAACATGCAAGAATCAACGTAATATCTTTTTACAGAAAGGTCACCACGGTTTTCCATTGAGCCTGGTTGTACAGTATATATATATATATATATATATATTATATATATAAAAATTATGATAATCTTTTGTTTTTACATTTTTACAGCCCCAGTCCCCATTCACTATGGAATAGATCAGCCAGGATTTTCTTCAAATATTCACCTTTTGTGTTCCATGGAAAAAGAACATCATAAAACTTCAGAACAACATGCGAATGAATGTGTGAACTATCCGTTTAATTCCCCCATGTCTTCTAATGGGATATTATTAACACAATATTCTCAAGAAATACACTTAATTCAAAGCCATGTCTTAAAAGAAAAATGTCTTCAAAGATTTCCATTGATTGAGCGAAATTTTTTAATGGTCCCCTAAGATCGATTGAGACGTGTGCGCAAGACAATTCAATTTCCTCTCGGCGATGTGCAACAAAGCTCAAAATTTCATTTGGAAGGAAGAAAAGAACCATTTAATGCCTCCTCAATCCAATTGCTCATCCCGCGCTATCACAGCTGCATATCATTCTACAGGTGCCGGCCTCTAGTATAGCTGACTGAAAGTCACGACTCCTCGGGTTACTAAAGCAGAGGGATGCTGAACGACAGGCCATCTGCCTCTCATTCCACGCAAGCTTCCTTTGTGAAGACTAGTGTTTCTGTTCTCTAGCCCTGTGGGGCTCAGGCCACTGTCAGTTCAGTGCTGTCTGTGGAGTGATAGGTACAGGTTCTGCCCGATGATTTAGAGTAGGCTTTGGTCCACAGCTTACAGGCTTTGGGCTCTGGTGTCATGAAATAGTAGGCAGAAGACTACTTGGACTACTAGAGGTTCAAAGGCTAGGGATTGATAGTTTTGCACCCTTTTACCAGTGGGAGCAGTTGACTTTGCCTGAGACCTCATAAAATCCTTACTGTCATTGTGAGACGACTGCAATTTCACTCAGTAGATCTTTCATATTCTGTCATAGAGCAGATGCTGATTTATCTGTGAAGAAAGGCATCTTCTTTCAGAATGATACAGCACTACAGGCCTAAATGTATTGACTATCAACACCGTCATCAACCTTCAAGTCACTGAACGTTCATGTTTCCCCAATATTTGAAGTATTTGTGGGTTATTCCTGATATGCAGTGCCTTTAAAATTCTGTAACTTTTGAGAATGACTATAAGCCTGTGTTATAATTTAAATATTTTTTTTATAAAAGAGTATTCCAGAAATTCAAACTTTAAGTACAATAAATCATTAAAACCTATTAAATGTTAATGATTAAAGAAAATGAGGAATGACTAACTAAAAAATGCATACTTTTATTCAGCAATGACACATCTCCATTTGAGGTTTTTCTTTTTCAGACAAGGATTTCAGGTGACAGATTGATGGGCAGTAAATATGGACTTAGCTCTTCTAGTCCTTCAGTGATGTCTTGGAGAAATATTTTTTAAAACCTTTATGTTTTTGTAATTTGTTGTTAGTCATTGTCTGTTGCTGCCTTATTACTCTCTAATAGGGTGTAACAATATATCTTGCCACAATATATCGCAATGCAAAAATGCATTAATATGTATCATGGATACTGACAAAATGTATTGTGTATAGTTCACCCAAAATCTGAAAAAATTCGACTTTACAGAGTTTCAGTGTCAGTACTATATTAAACTACTATCTAGAATGTATAATAATACAATGGGGGAATATTTGTTTATGATATCAGAAAAAAATGTGACCTACATTATTTTAAATATATCTAGTCAGTGACAGAGTGGAAGCATATTCGTCTAAAATAATTCCTGTATTTTCAGCTTCAGAATCATGAATATTTTTTTTTATTTTGGTGTCACTGTGCATTCACATTGTGCATTATTTGGTGTCACTATTGTGGGTTACCTGCATCAAGTCCAAGCCTATTTATTAATTGTATCGTACATACACACTCCCACTCACAATTCTCACTTGCTTTCAAAGCACACAGTACAAAGAAGCAAAGTTTAGGCACTTATAGGCGCTCTAGTTTAATGGTATTCATTTCGAGCAAAGAGACTGCACTACACCCTCACTTTCTGTTTTTTTCACCTCAATTTTTTAGTTCAGGCTGTTTCAGAAACCTAACCCAGGAAGACCGTGACCCCTCTCTGTTCTTCTTGCTCTTAGACAAGTAATCTAGCTTACTTTACTGTCCTATAAAAAACAGCCAGAACAAGGAGATGGATGTGTGAATGGCCAACCGGGCCTGCAGAGAACACATTTACGAGGGGCTCAGAGGGTTGTCAGCGCAGCCCAATCCATCTAAACAGAGCCAGCATGTGCTCCGCAGCCCAAGGGAGACAGAACACGTAAGCTGCCCTCCATGTCAGGATGGTGCTCTCTGCTTAGCTCTCAACCTCATCAGAGCTGTAAAACATTTGTGTTGAGACCTGACAGTTCTGGCTTCTTAACAGGCTGCTTCACCCGACCTCTCAATCGTGCCAGGGCAGAGCAGAGATTTTCAGCAAAGCCACAAGATGTGCAACCTAACTTTTGGAAATACCAAGTTTCAAAAAGTTCATTTTGGACTCCCTTGTACGGTAGTATGATGAGTAAACTGGAGAAAAAAAATCGACTTTATATAATCGATATTTATATATTTTTTTACCAGATATAAAACAGTATTTTGCACTTTTTATTATAATTATTTTATTAAAAGTTATTATTTAACTCACAAGATCATATACTGTAGGAGACTCTCTTCACCAATCACAAAATTATACGGAGATATTGTACTCATGCGGGAACCTTCCGGTCTCTCTCTTGGAACCGACACGGAAGTGACTTAAACTGCAATTCATCGGCTGGCCAATAGAGTAGAGACAGGCTGCAAAAGAGAGCCAATTCCATATATCCCCCATGTGAATATGCCCAACTTTACAGCAGAAAACAAAATGTTTACAGCCTGGTAAAAAAAAAAAAGATGTAACGGACACTATGTCCATTTTTTTTTTTTTTTACAGTCTATGATTGTACCTCATATTTTTGTTTGGTGGCTTAGTGCAAGAAATATTCCCTATATACCATGGGAAAGTTTAGGGTCAGTATGACTTTAAAAAAAGTTATAGGCTACTTTTCTTGCAAGGATGCATTAAATTGATCAGAACTTTTAATTGTTACTAAAGATTTCACATAAATGCTGCTCTTTTCTATTCATCAAAGTGTCCTGGGGAAATAATGTATCACAGTTCCACAAAAACAGCGAACTAGCTATCTCTAAATTATGCATAATTACATCTAGCTAATCCTCAGCCAAATCCTAATCCTACCCTAACCCTATAGTAAGTACATGTAGTTGCTTAATGTTACTCAGTACTTAAATATATAATTACACTGAAACAATGACACCTTAAAATAAAGTGTAACCAAATTTTTATTTTAAATTCTATGTCACAATATTACTGTTTTACTGTATTTACTGCATCAAATAAATGCAGAATTGGTGAGCATTAGAGACATCTTTCTAAACATTACAAAAGCAGACTGAACCAGAAGTTTTGAACAATAGTGTATGTTTCTGTATCAAATAAAATAAAATAAAAATCCCCTAAGGAAGGTATCAATGGACTTGACCAGACATATTGTATATGTTTCATTACAATTGCTCATGTAACATCAGAGAGGGTCAGATTATCATTCCAACAATGCGGTTTAAACCATAAAATGTTGCCGTTTTTGATGATAACAGCCAAAGACAATTTTTACTTGTGTTTGGCACTTGGCAAGTGTTCATTTTGGACCCTGATCTGTGTGGAAGTGTTTAGCTGGATCATGGCATGACAGAAGGTTTTCCATGACTCATTCATGCATTCTTGAAATACGTTGTTGCGGTTGCGTCTTCTATTTGGCTTGTGGACTTTTTGCAAAGGGCAGCGAGAAAGAAAAGGAAGGTCTGGCTCAGGCATGGGCACCCACGTTAATGCTATGCCTCTGTCCCACATCCCACAGGACATTTTGAGACCATGTTCTGGAGCGTATCATGATCTCAAAGGAACTTCACTAGAATTGTTTAGAAAATCATAAGTGCTGGAGAATTTCCGTCAGCCACACCTGTAAATGCAGAGATCTGAATGCAGTCCACTTCTGAGGTTGTGGGTTCAAGCAGAATGTAGCAGAACAGAAAGGTCCCTCCCTTCTACAATTTTCGTAACTGAATATTCTTGCAGTATTCCACATACATAATTGTGTGGTTCTTTTTGCTGTCGCTTTCTTCTAAGAAGGTTTGTGGGAACTGATGATTTCCTTTGGCTTTAAGTTGGAGGTGATCTGTTCAAAAGGAGAAAGCCAAGAAATATACACAGTTCCAAAACCTAGTAAACATCCTGTTGAAAGATCTACTACCGCAAAATTAGCACTTCTCACATGAAACGCATAACAGACTTAACTGACAATTGTTTTCAATAGAGTTTGGCATTAGCATGAGGCTAAGCAAAAAACTCAAAACGGGTGGAACAAATCATTAAATAACAGTATTGGATAAAAAAAGTCACATTATTTCAACTATTTTATCAATGCTTACTCTACCACTATTTAATAAATTATAATAAATATTTATATCACTTTGTCCGCCATTTTAGATTTTTTCTTCTGTGATTCAGAATATGGTCAAAAGAAGTTACAGGATCTTAGACTGCAGACTAATCATGTTGATGATCTTTTGGAGCCTTCACATCAAGGCTGTAGGCCTATATGGGATTGTTGCCCCCATGCCCTCATTAACTATTCCTTACATTACTCCAAAAATAAGCTGTATATAGAATGATTGAATAAAAACCACTGAGTGAATTCAGACACTGTGTGCGTCAGAAGTGCTGCGGACACAATCTTCTTGCAGGACATGGGATTCATGCAATGCTCACATGGGTATTCTCTAGCAGCTATTCGTTGAGAGTAGATTGTACATGTATATTGTTATTGAGGCGCATTATTAATTAATGAGTGAATGATTGCACTTCATAATGTCGACTATGGTTCCAGATACCACTCCAAATGGCTGTCCTCTGTAATAGTGCTCCATATAACGGTATTGGGGGTGATTTTATATAAAAATTATTAAAACTATTATTAAAATAACAAAACTAAATTAGCTAAAACTGTATATATTGTATATATATTCATTGTATATATATATATATATATATATATATATATTCATTTGATAGAAATGTATTAGGGCTGCACAATTAATCGCACTGAAACCGCACGCGATTTGGCAAAGGATGTGATTATTTTATGCGCAGCTTGTCAGTGCAGCACGGCTGATCAGTAGTAAATGCTGCTCCATGTTAACACCAGAGAGCGCTCTCACACAGACATGCCAAATATGCCCCGCAGAAGTATGATAACACACATCAATCCAGGAAATCCCTATGGGCATCATCAATGTAGCTGAATAAACAGAGGATTGAAACGCTTTGACTAATAAACACACGACTGCCTTATT
Organism: Siphateles boraxobius; assembly: GCF_051911475.1. Taxonomy (NCBI): domain Eukaryota; kingdom Metazoa; phylum Chordata; class Actinopteri; order Cypriniformes; family Leuciscidae; genus Siphateles; species Siphateles boraxobius. The sequence continues at coordinate 6,192,217 of NW_027509197.1, forward strand.
CTGTGTAAGAAGCCACATCATCTCACAGAAGGATGAGCTCAACTGTCGTTATGAAGCGAGTTTGGAGTAAAAGCATGTTATTAAATTATTTATTTTGTTGGACAAGAGGTTATTAAATGCTTCTCATGTTTGGAAAGATGTTTGACGCGTGTTGCTTTTTCAAATGCACGTTATAAGTGACTCATACTCAAAGTGCTTTCAGATGGAGCAGCGTTTACAGAGCCATACATCAATGACAAGCTGCGCGTAAAAAAAATAATTGCGATTTCAAAATCGCGATATGCCTAATTGAATTAAGTGTGATTATGTTGAGATTTCCTTCCTCAAGTCGACTCTCAGAACTGCTGCCAAAATTTAACACATCCAGCTATTCAGATGTAGAGGTACACAACATTATGCATTTTTCTGCATCTTCCTACTCTTGTGAGTGTGTACCAAGTGGATATACAGTTTTTAACTTTTTATATATTCATTGGTAATAATTTATATTGGTAACACTTTAGAATTAGGCACTATTAGTTAATACTAATGCATTGACTATACGTTACCTAACAATGAGCAAAACATTTGTTACAATCTTTGTTACGCATAATGTTAGTTAATAAAGTACAACAGTTCAACAACTTTCACTTTTACAATGTTTTAGTAAATGTTGAAATTAGCATTAACGAAGATAAATAAATGCTTTAGAAGAACTGATTTAAGTGTGATTACATGGAAATTGCAATTAATCGTGCAGCCCTAATATATATATAAAAAAAATATAACCATTTATAGCTCTTTACTGTCGCTTTCATTTGGAGGAACCAATGGGTTTTCTTTGATATTAAGACACAGTCAGTCTGTTCACACTGTGAACGCTGAGAAAGATACACAGTGTCAAATGAGCCTGCTGTCCAGACATTATAAATCATCGGTTCCATAAACTGTGGCCACTAAAACTTCAATAATACCTCCCCTATCAGAGTGCAGTTGGGAAGAGGGTTGTGTAGGGGGGCTGCAAACTGAAACAGACTGTGCCCATCTGGATCCATTAACAGAGAGAAATAGACGGGGGTAAATGAGTTCCAAGGGAAAAGAAGCATTTCAAGACTGTATAATCACAATCAAGGAAAGCTTGAACATTTGAAAGAACAACATGTTTTTTCCTGTGGTCTAATAAAATTAAAACACAGGCAAGTCAGATGCCTCCATGGCCTCACAATTACAGAGCTGTAAACTTGAAAAAAGAACACGAGTGCCAGGCTGGAGGAAACCACGGCCAAACTCTGACTTGAATTACGATCACAGATTGTGACCATGTGAAGTGCCAGGGTTGAGGGAGACGTAACATTTGAGCCGTATGCCTGTAGCACAATTATGGATGTGCTAAATATAATAATAATTAAAAAAAAAAAATAAGTGGGTTATACGAATGACTTCAGTAGAATGACTAATCTGCCTCAGGGATAACCTAAATAATTATGCTGGTTTACCCTGATCAGATTCTTATAGGGGGTGTTTCTGTGAGAAAACCATGAGTTTTGAGACAGGATTGTACAAGCTAAAACATCATATAGCCTCTTAAAAATGCAACACTCATTGTGGAACCATCAAAAACAGTCGGGATTGATTAAACATGATGATTTTAAACAAACTTATGCAGTCTCTTTAAAATTAAATCTGCTGGCCCCCAAGAAGATGAAATGGGGTGCTAGTGGGTCCATGGAAAATAGTGTAAAAAAGTAGTCAAGTCACCTTTATTTGTATAGTGCTTTTATACAGATTTTTTCAAAGCAGCTTTACAGCTTCATGATGCAAACAGTGTTAATATTGGCTGTACAGCAGCTCTAAAAGTAAACTGTCATTGTTCAGCTGAAGTCATTTCAATTCCGTTGTAAAAACCATTAAATTAGTTCATTTAATCTATAGAGCAGTTCTGTAGAAAACAGTGGTGTCATTGTCCAGCTCAGTTCAGTTCTCATCCAATAGTGTCACTGCAAGCCAGAGATGACAGTGGCAAAGATCCCAAACTACATCAGGCGACAGAATGGAGAAAAAAAAAACCTTGGGAGAAACCAGGCTCAATCAGGGACCAGTTCTCCTCTGGCCAACGAACGAACACAGTGTCTTTAGGAATCAGGCTGCATCACAAGTCAGAATGTAGTTTGGGATCGGTTGCATTCAAATGTTCAACCACTTGCAGTTGTTAAAAATGTGTAAAAACTGTTAAAAGAAATACATAAATAAATAAACCACTCAAAATTATTTTTTTCTTTTTTCTTTTAAGAAATGGGCAGATTTACTAAACAGAGTAAATTAATGTGAGAGCACAATCCTGTAAAAGTGCCAATGGGAGTGGAAAGTTCTGCACGTGATCTATTGATGATCTATTGATTTACTAACGACACGCAATTAAAGAACACAGACACAACCAGATCATTTCAATGATGACCAACACAATCTACCAAGAGCAGCGCATATTCACATCTGGTTTAAGACATGCTATTTTTGGGCATTAAATAATGGTGCATTTACCAGTAAATTGACTTAACCTTAATGTTAAGTCTTACTGTAAATTAACAGTAAATTGCGCAAACCTCACACTGCATGATTCATTTAAGTAATCTCGTCCCATAAATTTTGCGCCAGAAAGGGAAACTCCTACAAATGCATATCCAATAAGATCAGCTGCAAAAAATAACAGTCCACGACTTTTCAGTGCTATTTTTTTAATGTGTGTCTTTTAATAATTCCTGACATTAGTTTTTAAAACCAAAAGAGGGCTTCTGCTGCCGCAAGTTGTTAGTATGTCCGACTCTAATACTGTTATTTAACAAGGACACGTTAAATTGATCAAAAGACATTTTGATAATATTTCACAGTGTCACTGATGTATTTTGATAATAACTGCAGTCTTGGTAAAAGACTTATTAAAAAAAAAAAGAACAAATAAAACTCTCAAACTTGTATCACATCATATTTGGGATCCTTGGCATAAAAAATAAAATAAAATAAAATAAAAAAAAACACTGAAGCCATGCCTCAAACTTTGAGGTATTCACTTGACATAACAGTGGCCGTTGTTTGCAGGGACCAGCCTTTGCCCGATTGCATCAATTTGTCTTTCAGTCCTCCAACTTCCCCAACTTTGAAACAGGCCCCCAGTGGAAAGAAAACTCGATTAGGTCCACAGGAACCAGTTCACAGGATGCAAATTGTTGAATAAAAATGTCAGCTGAACTTCCTGTGACCTTATGGCTTTATGTGCTTGTAATACAGAGTGGAAACAGCTAATCCTCTTTTTTCGATTTTGTTTGTTCCTCTCCCTCTCTCTCTAGCTCCATCTGCAGTGACTGTCATCAGGAAGGACAGAACATCAAGAAACAGCATCTCACTGTCTTGGATGGAGCCAGAGAGACCCAATGGGATCATTTTGGACTACGAGGTCAAATACTATGAGAAGGTGGGGGCAGTTTAATTTTGACTCGCTGTGGGCACTCACTGCATTAACATTTTAATTTGAAGTCATCATGTTCTTTTATTTGGCCTTGTTAGGAATCTTGGTCCAGAGTGCACATCCATATACCTGGGAGCATTTCAAGTCATTAGTGTATGTGGTTTAATTTGATTGTTTGAGGTGAAATAGATTCTGTCTGCTCTCCTGACGGACGTTTGTCTGAAATTAAATGTTTAACCAGGTACTAATGTTCTCACTATTTTTTGTTTTTGCTGAGCAAAATATATATCTGTCAGACAGACCCTTCAGCCACATGAACAGAATCACCCACCCTGTTCACTGTTCACTATGAAACTCTTTTTGAACTCTATAAACCAGTGGTGAGTGGGCCTCGATGAAATAGGGTGGACTTCTCGATTACATAGTTTTACAATACATTGGATAAAAGTAATTTGACAATTAAGATCAGTTGAATGTGATTTATTGTCACAACAGTTTCATTAAAACAACAAAATCAATTCATGAATAAAATAACCAATGAACCGAATAAGAACAGTAAACAAAGATAAAATAATCATAGGTGGAGCGTATGAAAGGTTTGAGACTGCGTGGAATTGTATAACTTAAACCAGTGCCTGCTGCTGCTTCTGGTGGCTTTTAGAGGGGAAAGCTGTTCATAACTGCTGGACTAGGATCAGTTTTCTCTGTAATAATAGCATATTGGTGATTTGGCAAGCGATCCCCTGCATTTCTGTGTTTGCGTTCTGAAAAGTGTCAAATGTTTCTATTTACAACATGTTTTGCAGTTTGGAGCAATGTAGCCAATCACAGACATGTACGTTGTTTTTCATGCTTGACCAGCTGCCACATACAGGCTCCAATGTTTCGGAAGTGACATCCGATAAATCCATGTATTTAAGCGATTATTATTTTCATGTACGTGTGATTTTTTTCTCCTTTCCCACAAAAAAATAAATAAAAAAATGTGTGTCTCATTTGATTCGGTGGACCAGCCGTCAATCTGAGTGGATTCAGTGCCACATGACCTTTATGTAGCCTCGCCACTGGTATATAAACATAATGTATAATACCCAACACAGGCTCATTGGAAAAAACGTACATGTGGCAACATTTTTGCAAAAGGCAAAATACTTACCAATACTTTCATATCACTTCAGTTTCCAACAGAAATTAACACTACAAGCAGTAAAACATCAAGCACTTTTAATCGTTTTCACACACAATTAGGATTACAGGGGCCGATTATGGATTAATAAAGACTTGTTTTCACACGGCTCCTTGCACAGTTATGTTACGACCTCAAAACACTTTTTACCATATGCATGATTTGTAAACAAATATAGATTGCCGTTTTCATCACTTAACCAGCTCCATATGTTTGTTTTTACTGACGTACTAAGCTTTTTCAGTAACTCAGCTAGTGCAGAATTGTACTTGTGATGCGGAGAGCTCAAATACGATTCCCATGAAAGACGAATCCAGCAAAAAAGCTCAAAGACAAGAGTTTAAAAACAAGCTAAAATGCCATGGTTACGATTACTTTTTTATGTCGCATTTGCTTTTGTTAACACTATCGGGTAGGTTTAGGGTTTAGTGTAAGCTGTACCTTTTTTTTAAAATGGAGCATTAATCTTTTAGGGCCACTCACCAGACATTTCAACTGCGGTCATATGTACAAACTCCAACGTAGTAAAACGTTGCCATATTCACGTTCGTCTGTTCCAGAAAAAACTATACAAAAATGTTGCCACAGGTAAGTTTTAATAAAAATAAAAAATATCACAAAAAAAAAAGATCTAAAACATAGTTAATTTCTAAATTAGACTTTTTATACCACAACTATAACACAGAAATAAAATAATTTATAATATAGCTGTTTTAATTATATCAATAATAATAATATTTATTATTATTATTATTATTATTATTATTATTATTATTATTATTATTATTATTATTATTATTATTATTATTATTAATATTATTAATATTATTATTATTATTATTATTATTATTATTATTATTATTATTATTATTATTATTATTATTATTATTATTATTGTTGTTGTTGTTATTAGTAGTATTATTATTATGGTTGTTGTTGTTAATAATAATGATGATAATAATAATAATAATAATAATAATAATAATATTAAATCTACATATATAAGAATATGCAAAATAATAATAATAATAAAACCAGTCTAGAGCCAGTCAACTTGAATCATGCAGTCTACAAATTGTATTATTTAAACAGTAGATAAAGTAATTATATAAATTATTATAATAATGCTCAGCCTCTGTGAGCTTACAACTAATCAGCATTGTGTATTTATGCACTCAATTTCTCATAGCTTCAGTTCATTCAAAATCAATGAATATGAACATGCAGATGGATTTTTTATTGTTTATTTTTTATTTGTGACTATCTATTTAGTTTTGTTTGGAGAACTCTTTATCCTATCTGACTCTGTCTTCTGCACCAATTTTCTTTCAGTCTGTGTGGGAAGTGCACAGGCAGTTTTAGAGGAAACATTGCTTAGTACTCACTGGCCAGGTCAGTTCATTTTAAGCCTTCTTAACAATCTGTGAAAGTGCCAGATGATCTCGGCTTTGGTCTTGTAACACTGGAGACACTGATCTAAACACCACCTGCCCATTAAAGCCCTTGTGGGCTACAAGCCCCTGCTTGCCCATCTTAAAAAAAAAAAAAAAGCCTTAACACAACCTCTCCTCTCCTGTCACAACCCACTACGGTCCGCCCTTCCACTGGTTTCCTACAGATGACATATGATTAATGAGCTGTAGTCTTGATTGAGGGTTAGTATTGTTGTAGCGCTGCTCTTTTAGGGTCAGCTTTCAGAGGACTCTTTCATGCTGTCAGATCTTGTGATGTCTTCTGCTCCTAGGTGAAGTGGGTAACGTGTCCTTCGCTATAAAGAAAGCGCGACTCTGAGTTTGGAACTTAACTGGGCCCTGACATTGTGGGAGACTCCTATCCAGAACTGGCAGGGGATCTGAGGGTGTGAAAGAAAGCCCTAGAACAGTCTCCAATGGCAACCATCCAGAATTCTTCCCGCAGAAAAAACATTCCATAGCTTTGTGGATAAATGGCTTGACTGTATGACCACACAAAGACGCACATAGTGAAATTTTAGACAGGATTTGGTTGTCTTCAAGACATGGTTCATCTTCATCATGACAAAAAGGTCTTACAAGTTCAAAATTGAAAGCTCATGCCAATATTTTAGACAAGCATGCAGCGAATTTCAATATATTTTTTCAACCCAGCACTCATTGTGGCCAAATTATAACACAGTTAAAATACATTTTGAAAAGATGCATGTTTAATTATTTATTTTAAATTGTATGTGTTGACACAGGTTTATTGAATAGATACAGTTTAAGATGATTCATGGAAACACGTGCTTTTTATGAAACTTAATGACCCTTAAATGAAACTTAAAAATTTAAATAATAGTTGCTTCATTTTATATTGTGGCAAAATGAGGACTACTCTTCAAAAGTGTGGGGTTGGTAAGATTTTTAAAAATGTTTTTAATGCTCACCAAGGCTGCAAATATTAGATAAAAAATATATGTTTATAATAAACTGTTTTCTATTTTAATATATTTAAAAATGTAATTTATTCCTGTGAAGGTAAAAAGCTGAATTTTCACCAGCCATTACTCCAGTCTCCATTGTCACATGATCCTTCAGATATCATTCTATAATGCTGAAACATTTATTTTTATTATTTTTTATGGAAACCATGATCAACGTTCAAATGATCAGCATTAATTTGAAATAAAATAGTTTCTATTACAATATAAAAGTATTTATTGTTACTTCTGATCAATTGAATGTGTCCCTACTGAATAAAAGTATATTTTTTTAATCTCATTGACTTAAACTTTTGAATGATACTATATTGTGAATATTCAAAATATCCCCCAGTAATTTTGAAAGGATATCTTACAGTAAGCATTATCTGTTAAGTTATTTTGACAGGGCTCTCAGGGTTAAGTGGGGTTTTATTTCCAAACAGGGAATATTATTACGGCTTTAGATTTACCATTATGAGCATAATCACTGAAGAAAAAACAACCGTTATGTAACCTAAGCTTCTGCAGAATGAGCTAATAAGTTAGCCATAGAAACAGTTTGAATTGCTTCAAAAAGTTAGGCCTGTAAGTTTCACGTGGAAACTTTATGAGTTGACCTTTTGAGGATAGCGGCTCAACTCTCTAGAGCCGAGTTACACACTCAGAATGTGTTCATCATTTACATTAAACCCAAATATGCTGATATTGGTTTTCCATCTGCTGGTGAGAAAGGAGTTTTTGTAAGATTCATTGGACCCTGTGCTTCCATGTGAGGACCTTTGTGATGTGTCTTTCTGTGAGATCTGTGAGGCCCAAATCTCTCCCTGTGGAAATGCGTTCGCTTGGCCCTAATCCCCTTATTTGCAAGCAAAAGGCAACACATCGTGGGCGCTTTTTTCCCCGTCTGGCACAGGTACACTCGGGGGCTCCTGAAATCCTCCATGTCTCATTTGACCCTGGGTGGCACAGTGTTCCCCGTTCATAATAAAATCTAGTCCTTCTCTCCATTGATTCCTGTTAATTACACAACCTTGTGAGGCATTGCTTCATCAGGCATAGCTGGAGTCGCCAAAATCCTACACAACTGGTGCTGCCATGTGGAAAAGCCAGGGACACCCTCGGTAAGACCCTTGGTGCCCCTTGATCTAGGCTGGCAGAGGATAACAAGCCACCTTCACCCTCACAAAACACACACTGAGAAGGAAAGGGGGCCCCAAATCTTCTTTCCGGATTTACTGACACACTGGCCGCAGACTTGAACATATAAACCTCATAAAAGAGAGCCTGATTCGCTAAGTGACTTTTCAAAGAAAAATGTGGCATCAACGGGCAGAGTTCAAAAACACCATGATGTTTACACTGCATAATGTTGTATAGTGCAAAATCAAACAAACTGCGCTTAATGGATTCTCAAAAAGGCATCGGGATGCATGGTAACCGGAGGGATGCAGCTCCTGTGAGAAAGCAATCCGGAGGTCCAAGAGGTCCATGTTGCTTCACTTAAAATAAATCTCTTTTTGATTATATGCCAGAGGGGAAATACTCTGCTCTTTGTGTGTATATATCAAATTAACAAAGCTATGAAAGAGGAAAGAGCCTTACAATTCAAGCATCTCTAAATACTTGAGCGCTCTGGCTCATGTTTCCCTGACGTTACAGCATCCCGGTCGCTCTCGTCTTTTTGGCAACACTCACGAATCTGCATTTTCAATGTTCTTCATGCAAGTGAAACGGTGCACATTTATGATAAATATATATATATATTTTTTTTTTGTCCGTTTATCGTATCGATCTCACAGTGTATTTGAGAATGTTTATTTCTCGTCAAACTTAGATGGAAGGAGTGCTTTGGAAAAGCCATTTCATATTTACAGAATTTCTTCTTTAGAGGAGAGGAAGGCTGTAAGCCCAGATTGCAATATTTAGACTGTCAAAGTAGAACATGACAAGCATATTAAATTCCACCAATAGCGCACTTGTCGAAAAGTAACAATTGCACGCCTTGTCAAACCCCAGAGCTGGGAGGTGGCTGATGCGGACTTAGGACATATGGTAAGAATATATTTTTTGCAGCGAAAATTTAGACACACCTGTATATGATTTCCAGCTGATCACATGATGTCGTGAGCAGTGAACGGTGACACCCTGTGAAAAGATTTATGACTCGAACAGAGACGCATACAATATGACACAAGGTATTGGTTTCGTCTTCCGTGGCAGAGTGAATTTATATTTGAGGCCTCCTCAAACCATAAAACCTGATGCGCTCCATTTGTGGCTTTGCATTCAAAGTCCAAAGATTTGAAATGGTTTCTGTGCTGCGTCCGGGAAAGAAGTAGGAATGATTGTCGTCAGATCCAGATCAAATGTGATGTTTGCATTAGTCACTGGGTTTCCACTAGAGTCCCGCTACATCATATGGATGTTTCTTTCCATCATGGGTTGTGTCAGTAGACGTCCTACCACATTTATAAAACTGCTAGATATACAGATGAAATCACTTTTTACAAACAACTGTCCATTGGTGACACTTACAGGCTGTTCGGGGACTCCAGAAAAGAGCTGTTTTGGATTAGTTCTTCATTCAAAAAGTGCTCTGAGAGGAGCCGAAATACCAAAATGTTGCTTTTGGGGCTGTATTATAGGCTACAAACTTCCTATCTTAATTCTTGACTTAAGATTTAAAAAAGTTCTATTTACGTCCTGAAATTGCCATGGTTGCTAAACAGGTAGGATTTAGAGTTGGGATGTTTCTGTAATATCAACACTATTACATCGCAAAACTTCCAAAGCTCAAATGCACTGACAGATGTAAAGCCAAGTACAAGACCATCTATGATCGCTGCGCGTACTGGCTCTTTGTGAAAAGACATGTGAATAAAAACCATGCAACCCTGATAAAATATGGCTTTTCATTTGTTTTGAATGTTCTAAGTAACATGTTGAAACTAAACCAGCGGTCTGCTTTTCATTTGTATAAGTCTGGTCAACGTCAAATATTATTACTTATGTGGTGAAATGTGTATTTAAGCGTTAGGATGCGTATTGTGCATGCATATTTGTTTCTTTATTTTTTTGCTTATTATATTTCTTAGGCTTTAGAAATGTTAAATACATTTGAGGTCATGATTTCAACATTTTAGCCAAATTATTTGAGTGACTTGGTCTGTTTTTAATGTATTTTTTTAAATAATACTTTATTATTAAAGTATAAAATATTATTATTATTATTTAATAATCTACATAAAAGTTTACATTGTACATTCATTATATATTTACAATTCCACAATTATTTATATGACAATATTCTATTCAAATTAATCATAATTTCTCAAAATCAAAACACTTCATTTCTATGGGTTGTTGTCTCTTATGTTCACAAAGGCTGTATTTATTTGATCAAAATAATAAACAATATAATATTGTTAAATATTATTGGAATTTAAAATAGATATTTTATGTTGTAATATACTTTTATTAAAATGTACATTTAGATGCATAATTTATCTCACATGATCCTTCGGAAATCATTCTAATATGCTGATTTGGTGCTCCAGAAACATTTCGTATTATTATCAATGTACAAAATGGTTCTGCTGAGTGTAATCCATTTTACATCTGTTTTAGCATTTTAAAACCATTGTTCCTCTCTATTTTCTCACATTGTTATAAATGTGGCTAGTATTGCTGTTTTATTAGTTTATGATTAGTGGATAAGGCAAGGCAAATTTATTTGTATAGCGCATTTCATACACAGCAGCAATACAATGTGCTTCACTCAGTATAATATAAATAATTAAAATTCTATATATATAAAACACCAACAAAGAGATAAGTACACAAAAATACACAAAAATGTAAATTTATTTATTTATTACGCATTAACTGCAAAAAGCATCTGAAAAAAGCTTAGTCTTTAATCTATTTTTAAAAATTGTGATAGTTGGAGCGTTTTTAATGTTTTTGGAAGCTGGTTCCAGAGATGGACGCCAAAGTATTTAAAAGCAGCGTCCCCTAGTTTTGTTCTAACTATTGGTTTTAGTAGGTTTAGGTTGTGGTTTTTCGTTTTCATTTGTCTGACTCTGCACTTTAATCGATGTTGATATTTGGCATCTTTGTTGTCATGTTTGGTATATTAATTTATTTGCTACTGCAGCAAAACTAATCGCCCCTTGGGGACAAATAAAGGTGAATTGAATTGAATAGTAGAAGCTGTTTATGCTGTGATCTAAGGGGTCTAGGTTGAGTATACTGTTGAAACATAGCATGAAGGTATTTAGGTCCCATCCCCTTTATTGACTTAAAAACTAGTAAAAGTGCCTTAAAATTAATCCTGTATCTAATTAAGAGCCAGTGTAAGGACTTTAAAATTGGAGTAATATGATCTATTCTTTTGGTTTTTGTAAGAATACTGGCTGCACTATTCTGTACCATTTGGAGCGGTTTTAAAGTATTTTGGGGAGTCCTGTTAAAAGCACATTACAATAATCAATCCTACTAGAAATAAATGCATGTATGATCTTTTCAAGATCCTCCTTGAAATTTTTTAAGTTTATTGATATTTTTAAGATGAAAATATGCTGATTTTGTGATTGTTTTTATATGACTATTACAATTTAGATTATTATCCATTAGGACACCAAGGTTTCTTACCACTTCTTCTGCTATTAAGCCCTTTTTTTCAAGCAGGGTAGAGATTTTAAATTTTTCCTCAATTTTCCAAAAACGATAACCTCAGTTTTATTTTATTTAAGCTGGAGAAAGTTCTGGATAATTAGAGGATATTCAAAGAAATCCAGCATATGTAACTGTACACTATAAATCTCTCATCTACAGTATAGTGACGTCTGACAATTATGGTCCATACCTTGGCACATCAAAAATCCTATTAGCATGTGTTGTCTAGACATGAAACCCAATAGAGCTTGATCTGTTACATGTTTACTGACCCTCAAAAAGATACTCTCAAATCTCATTTGCCTTTAATTACTTCAGCGTGGGGAAATTCAATATCTACAGTGTGGACAAGTGAGCTGTTCTTAGAGGTCAACGATAGAGCAAAACGCAAATGAACTTTTGAAGTTTTGCCATAACATTAGCTATGGCTGAAGACTGATAAGTTACATGGATGGATGTGCTGGATAATGCCGGCAAATGAGCGATCTCTCTGTTTGTGGGATGTTTTCCCCCTTTTTCTGGACTCCTACAATAAACAACTGAAACCTCCACTCTTTCTCATTCCACTCCTGCCTCTTTTTCAGTCAGAGAAACATCTGGAAACAATGGTTTGAAAGCAAAGACACCCCATAAATCAGTTGGGTTTTTTTGCTTGTAGAGAGGATCAACGTACCACAGAAATCTTTAGGAAAGCCATAAAAATGTGAACTGAAGGTGACAGTATATTAAGATGAGCTGGCACTTTCCCAGTTAACCTTAGATGCTCCCGATGGGCATGCATTTTCCCATCCAGAAACGTCCCTTTCCTGTCCGCTCGTATGGTCAATGGTCTTTGTACGTCTCTAATGAGATATGATTTACTTCAAATGCTCATTATTACTGTTTAAGACAAGGCTCTGCGTAAGTGGCCTTAAGTTGCTCTTAAGTCCCTTTAAGGCAAGTCAATCCATATTAGTAACAGTCCCAGGAGGCTGTTTTCAGAGTAGGTGGTAAACATGTCTCTACTAGAATAGGAAATATTATTTAAAAAAATATATTATTTTAAAAAATTTCACTTACATTTCAATTAAATTACGCCCACTTAATCAATTTAAATCCCGTTGGAGAAAAACTAGTCCCGGCCCACTTTTTCTTATTAAATATTTTCTTATTAAATACTTTTATTCAGCAAGGGTGGATCAAATTGATCAAAGGTGACAGTAAAGACATTGATAAAGTTATAAAGGTTTTCTATTTGCGTTATAATCTCTTAAAATTGTTCACTCAGAAATTGGTAGTAAATTTCAGAATGCAATGGCAAGTAACACATGGATTTTTAAGTAGAATGACTGAAATACTATTGTATTCTTGCAAAATATACTCAACAATCTTTTTTTTTTTCATTTAATTTACAACTTTAAAAAAAATACAGCCTAGGTGAGCATAGAGGTTTCTATCAAAAACATTAAAAACCCTTCCCGACCCCAAACATCTGACCAGTAGTGTACAGTATATGGGATTATGAAGTAAATTATGTTGTCAGAAACACTTCAAGTTGATATTTTACATTATAATAACCAAGGATATCATAAAAGATACATTTGAGTCATTAATCTCATTCATTAATCTAGCATTGTTAATGCAGGCAAAAGACGCTCAGATGTTTATGCTATGCTGAAGCTAATGCATCTCCTTTCTGTTTTCCTCTTGGTTTATTTCCTACAGCAGGAACAAGAAACCAGTTACACCATCCTGAGGTCGAAAGGCACAAATGTCACACTGAACGGCCTAAAACCCGACACCACGTACCTGCTGCAGATCAGAGCGCGCACCGCTGCCGGATACGGCGGGACCAGTCGCAAGTTTGAGTTTGAGACCAGCCCAGACTGTAAGCATTTACTTACTTCCTATCATACTGTTCTTTATTTACAGTCACATTCCCCCAGTCACCACGCCAGATCTATTCAATCCATTCACAGCTGTGCAGAACAAAGAACAATATAGACAATAGTCACAATTCTCTTGGTTTCTCATCTCACACACTGTCTAGCAAGTCATTCACACTGTAAACCACTCGGTTAAAAACGACACATGCTGCATCTTTTGTCCCGTGATGGCTGGCAGCCTTTGTCTGAAACACCATTAAACACTTGTAAACCATATATTAGAGCAGCATGGCTGAAGGCCTTTTTATCTAATGAAACATTTATAGGAAATCAATGCACACTCATGTAATGAAATGATACTGTGAGTGGCTCTCCACAGGTTTCTGGGCATGATCAGAGATCTATAGGCGCCTCTAAACATATAGCTGGTGCGAAATATACACCGTGGCACAACTGAGATCATAACTCATGCAGAAAAGCTCTGAATATGGAATTATGTGTCTCAGTCACTAGATATTACATAATGAAAGAGATAAATGTGTATATTTTGTGTTAAATAATCTTTAGTTGAAAATGAATAGCATCATAAATGTTAAATGATTGGTAGAAGTTTATTTCTCAACATTGATTTATTGATTAATCTGATAACTCGATTAATGAATACTGGGGGGGTGTCACATGTTTATGATAAATATTTAAAATCTTGCATTCAAATTTGTTTAAGGATGGATTCAGAATACAGGATTGTTTCAAACTTACTGTCATCTCCTGAAGGAAAGTTGTAATGATGAAGGTGCAATTTAGTACATTTACAATATATTAACATTAAATATAATATTGAATAACACACTACAGAAAAAATTTGACTTTACCTGTGCTTTAGTATGTAAGTCAAGGTAAAAATGTTTATTAAAATATCATTTTAAAAACTACTTTAAGGTGAAACTTTTAATTTTGACATTATTAAAAAGTGCATTTTTAAAAAGTGAACATAACTGTTACAAATTGATACAAAAAAACATGAAAGTGTACTCTCTTTAAGTATACACTTAAGTGGCCTTTTATTTAATTAAAATTGTATTATCTGCATGTGCAGTTTTAAAAAAAATATACTTTTAAGATTTCAAATACCCTATAAGTGCATATTCTATACAATTACGCTCACTTCTGTTTCCACGAGGGTATATAGACTATCTTTTTGATTTTTGTTATATTTCAGTATGAAGTATTCAGTTATATCTGAGGACAGGGGGTTTAAGAGTTAGTGGCAGATAATGTCATTATTTTGATCTAATAAAGAAAAACAATCTAATTAAATGTTACATTTGTGTTAATTGACCTTGAGCATTAAAGAAAGCCCTTGAAAAGCTACATAATCTGTCCATTGTGTACATAAAAATCTCTCTCTCTCTCTCTCTCTCTCTCTCTCTCTCTCTCTCTCTCTCTCTCTCTCTCTCTCTCTCTCTCTCTCTCTCTCTCTCTCTCTCTCTCTCTCTCTCTCTCTCTCTCTCTCTCTCTCTCTCTCTCTCTCTCTCTCTCTCTCTCTCTCTCTCTCTCTCTCTCTCTATCTCTTTCTCCCCCAGCCTTTTCCATCTCCAGTGAGAACAGTCAGGTAGTGCTGATCGCTATCTCCTCCGCTGTGGCCATCATCCTCCTCACTGTAGTGCTCTACATTGTGATTAGCAGGTCTGTCTGTCACTCAAACCACAGTCACGCAGGGCTTTAAGTGTGCCCATCTTGAAGCTGTCACTTTGCTGTCTCAAGTCTCTCCCCAGGACCCTTGATCTCCCCCCTTCAGTTATGAAGTATGAAAATGTGTGCCCCTTCATGTCTGCTGCCTATAAATAGTTGTAGACGATTCACTTGGCAGAAGCTTTGTTGTTTTTTTTTCCCCCTGCCCCTGCTTCGCCGAATGTAACGGGCACCCTGAGAGTCAAGTGTCATGTCATGCAGAGGGGCTGATTTTGGCAGACTGCACTGAATCTATGGCTTATTATAAGACCCCAGAATACTGTCATGCCTCATAGCAAAGCAAAACAGTCAAGTTGTTCCTGGCTCTGACTTACGTCTGTTCAGGTTTTAGTTTCTTTGTACATCATTTAGAGAAGAAAAATGTTCCAATTAAAGCTGTTAAGAATAATTAACGCTTTTCATCACTTTAATTGACAGGTTGTGTAGATACAGCAAGTCCAAACATCCAGATGAAAAGAGGCTGCCCTTTGGCAACGGCCATTGTGAGTATATATATATATATATATATATATAGCTTATATACTGTATGTCTATTTTTCAGTCTTGCAAGTATTCAGTATCTTTCCAGGCATGTAATACCCATTCCTTAAAAAATATAGCAAAAATAAAAACAAAGTTTTGCTGTGGTATTTATTTTTAAATGTCAGACAGCCCACAAAAACCCAGTATCGACGAAGGTTTTTAATAATATCCTTTGCTCCCGAGTTACAGCAAGCCAATTGTCCATATGCTACCATTTTTCACACTGGCAGAGGTATCAGGAAGGAAATTTAATGGAGGCCCACAGTATTTCTCTTAGATTAACCTCCATTAAATGCCCTGTAGGACTATAGCTTAGGTAACTGATTAGGTCATCCATAATATATCTATCCATCTTGAAACCCAGCAAATCACGTTTCTTGACAACCTTAGCTTCCTATCGTTTAGATTCAAATCAACAACGTCTGTGACGGAATATGATATTTTTTCCACTGGCCCTCCCAAGCACACGCATCAGTATTTTTACAGTGGAACGTTAGGTTTTTTTCTAACATCCTAACCCACAATGTCAAACTTCTGCAATTACAAGATAGTTGCAGTCTTAAAGTCACCATAATCTCATAGGGACCTATTTTAACAATCTAAGCACGTGGTCTAAGCGCACGACGCAACCATCAGCGTACCTGGCGCATGTCCTAAAAGGGTTGTCCCTATTCTCTTAATGAGTAATGAGTGTGTTTTGGGCGAAACGTGCAATAAACCAATCAGAGTCTCATCTCACATTCCATTTAAAAGCCAGTTGCGCTCGCGGCATGGCGTATTGCTATTTACATGGCGGAATTTGCAAGCGGAAAAACTGAACGTTTCTCTAGCGAGGAAACGAATCTGCTCGTGTGCGAGGTTAAAGCGTGTAAGCAGATCATCTATGGGACAAAGTGTACGCACGTGGTACCGCCTATAGGCGCACATTACTAACGCGCTCATTAAATAACAAAAAAAACTGCGCCATTGACCATGCGCCATTGACTTTAGACCAGGTTTCAGTTGGTCAATGGAGCAGTCTATTTCAGTTGCCTCAAAATAGCAAGGCGCCAACAATGCGCCTGAACACACCTCGTTATCAGACCAGCACGCTAATGGGCGAACAGATGGGCGCAAATGCATTTGCTATTTAAACAACGTGGCGCAGGATGTGAAAATAATTACACTTGCGTCACGTCTGGCACTGCATTGCGGCGGATGTATGATAGGGCCCAATATTTTTTATGTAAATCATCTCTTTTCAGATCACGTGTGCACCAAAATTACAATAACCTAATCAATTCCTGATGAACAAAAACAAAAAAAATACTGCCCTACCTTTTTCTCATTCGAGAAGCTGTTTCACTCAAATATGTCATAATACAGAAGAAAAGACGTTCACAATTTCCATTTCATGTCAACCTTAAGGTGTGGTCGCATGTTATTGTTGCACGCTGAAATATCACAATCAAAATCCGGTCATTTTAATGGGAACCGGAACGATGAAGAACGATGAAGCTGATGGACATCTGGTGGCAAAGAAATTTGATTATGCGAATTTTGCATCTGGTTCAACTTTGGTGAGACACAAATTCGCAGTGCCAACCAATAGCAAGCCTCTTGATTCAGCAGCGATTGCTCTATGGGCAGAGATTCGTAACTTAGAAATAAAGCAAAACTGAAGAGAGACACTCATTCTGATTGTATCTCTGTCAGTTTTGTACAACACTACACTTATGTAATTATAAAATGGTCAGAGGCTTTTAGAAAGCAGTTATTTAGAGTTGGTTTTGTTGTTATTATTTCTGCATCATTCACCATATTTTGTTACATCTGGTCCTGCACTCTTTCACCTGCGAAATTTTGCTGAGCAAAGGTAAAAATTGACCAGACTTTTAGCTCTACTGTCTGATTTTTTGTTTTTGTTGTTATTGTTGTTTTTTGTTTGTTTTTTTGGTCTTGTGAGCTTTATAATTATTTAATAAGAAAATTGGAAAATCTCACATCACATGACGCATCAGAATGTTCACTGAATACTGAATTACAAAGACAATTATGAACAATTATGATTGTTCTTCTTTTCTACATCTATTTGCATGCCAAACTATTACCGGTACTAGTCATATATTTCTTATACCTATTCAACCAAATTGTTGACTTTACACTTCAAAAATGGTTTCACGTTGTTTGTTGATAATCACATGCAGTTGGCAGAAGAAAGAAGCAATAAATGTCACAACAACAGCAAAGTTACACTAAACCAGAACAGTAACCCCCTGCCTCATAAACACTGGCATTATTTTGTTTTATTTTCAGTGAGACTGCCTGGCATCAAGACCTATGTGGACCCACACACTTATGAAGACCCGAGTCAAGCCGTGCACGAATTCGCCAAGGAACTGGAAGCGTCTTGTATCGCCATAGACAAAGTCGTTGGGGCAGGTATGCGGCGTCATCACTCACTCTCTGGTGCAATGAAACAAAGTTGTTACACTTGTAACAAACATGGCAGGTGGTGTAAATGAGAATCATTTAGCACCACAGTTGGAGGTGTGTGGCTTTGAGATGGGGAAAGGGTCCCTCCCAGTGCTCATCCTCACTGCCTCAATGCCTTTAATAGACTGCCTGCTGCCAGAGCAGAGGAGCATGGGTAAGCAGAGCACACCTCTGGCTGGGATATTATATTTCAGCCCCCCCCCCCCACAGCTCTCTCTCTCTCTCTCTCTCTCTCTCTCTATCTCTCTCTCTCTCTCTCTCTCTCTCTCTCCCCCCCCCCCGCATCCCTGATGTCTTACAACAGAGAAGCACATCAAGATAATGCCTTGTGATTCATGGCTCTATAGACAATGCAGCAGAGCTAAGCAAATAAAGGAACTGTTCACTTTAGATGCACCACCGTACTATCGGCATACAAACATCAGGGCTTACGCACTACAAATAAGCACGTTCCCTGGATCAAATGTCACTTCTGCATTTTACAGCTTACATACACTTTGGCAAGTGATACAAAGGTGCAAAAAGGTGACTTGGAAAATGATCTATTAGCATGGTTTTGGTAGATCTTCATTTATCTGCAAAGCTTATCAAAGCGATCACTACTGAGGATTAAGCCAGGTTGATATTTAAGATGGTCAACATCATCTGAGCGCTGGCCAAATCCTGCGTGGCGGTTGTTTAGACAGCTTGCAATTATTCCGGCTAACTTTTTCCAGACATCAATCCAGGATTTCACCCATCTCTTTAAACTTGCATGGGAAATAAAGTGATTGCACTTCGAATTCTGCAAACAGTACATGGCCCTGGCCTGGATGTCTAGGTGGTGACATCATCTTTACCCAAATGTCCATCCAAGTCTCTGTCAACATCGTCCATTGTGGAGATCTGAACCCCTGCTGAGGGCTTTGAAGTTTGCCTTACACCTGGGTATGTGCCCTAGAAATCAATTTAAAGGGTTAGATCACCCAACAATGAAAATGCTGTCATTAATTACTCACCCTCATCTCGTTCCAAACCTGTAAGACTTTCGTTCATCTTCGGAACACAAATGAAGATCTTTTTGATGAAATCTAAGAGCTGTCTTTCCCTCCATTGACAGCTACGCAACTACCACTTTTGATGCTTCAAAAAGTTCATAAAGAGATCATAAAACGAATCCATATAAATGGAGCCGTGTAGTCCAAAATTAAGAGATTGAATTTAGGCTTTTATTTACACAAAAACATTCATCAGCTCACATATCAGTTGTGGTAAACGGAAGATCAAGCACGTTCACTTGACGTGCGAGGACCAATGATGTTCATTCTCATGTTACGCCGCAGCACATTTGAGCTTCAGCAAGAACCAATGATCTTTGTTTTCGCGAGTCAAGCAGTTTTGGTTGATCTTCTGTTTGTGTTCACTGATCAATGTTTATATGTGAATAAAAGCATAAATGCAATCTGTTCATCATATAAAGCAATCGTGTCTCTTCAGAAAATTCGGACTAAACCGCTCAATTCATATGGATTAGTTTTACAATCTCTTTATGAACTTTTTGAAGCGTCAAAGTGGTAGTTGCAATGTTCCTGTCAATGTAGGAACAGAAAGCTCTCAAATCAAAAAGATCTTCATTTGTGTTCTGAAGATGAATGAAAGTCTTACAGGTTTGGAACGACATGAGGGTGAGTAAATAATGACCGAATTTTCATTATTGGGTGAACTATCCCTTTAAGGTTAGGATCATCATTATGCTCCACCTTAAAAAAAAATACTGACTAGTCTTATGTGTCCTAACCACAAAGGCTGATATACAGTGAAAACAGTAATATTGTGAAATTTTATTATAATTTAAAATGACTCTTTTCTATTTATTATATTATAAAGTGTACTTTATGTATGTGATGGCCAGGCTACATTTTCAGTATTATCACTCTTTAGTGTCACAAGATCCTTCACAAATATTTGAATGTTAGTATAAACCTATGAAGGATCTGTATGTTTTTATAGTTTGAAAACATATTTTTACAGAAAATATGCACAAATAATGTAAAACACATTGCTGCATTTAATAATGTAAAATAAAAAATGGCAGATAACAATGTTATTTGATTCCTTCTCATTTCATTCCAACCCACAAAAAAACAAAAACAAACACGAGCATATTTGACCAAAAATGTTAATGGAAAAGGTTTTCCTATTTTCCCACAGATAATGTTTTGTTTCTTAGACAGTTAGAGCTTAGATGTAATTCTTAAATCTATCAACTGCAGTCAGGAGAGGTAATTAGCATGAATACAGTTTAATTAGAAGAGAATCAGTGCTTCTCCTGTCAGCTTTAATTTTCTCTAAAATAAACATCTCTCACCAGGGGAGTTTGGAGAGGTTTGCAGTGGCCGACTGAAGCTCCCGTCTAAGAAGGAGATCTGTGTGGCCATCAAGACTCTCAAAGCCGGATACACAGAGAAACAAAGACGGGACTTCCTCGGTGAAGCGAGCATCATGGGACAGTTTGACCACCCCAACATCATCAGGTTGGAGGGTGTGGTCACACGAAGTAAGTAACATTCCACTCACTGACTGTATTTACATTCAGTGCGCCCACCTGTTTACAATTCATTTCTAATACTTTACTTCTAATACTTCTAATATTACATGTTATAAGGAGAAAGATGAATGATTTAGGTTTTTTTTTTGCTGTATCTATATAAAAAGCATGTGATAATTCTCCTGTGCTCTACAGTGAGTTGAATCTGTTCGGAAGATTCATTTATCATGTTTAGATTTTTTAGAGATGTTAGTTCAGAGCTCGTCCTTTTGGGAGTATCTCATATAAAACATTAGCTGTTTCCAGTTATGGAATATTAGTGAATGTCATGAAGTTGGCAAATATATTGAACAGAAAGCCACTGTTTTATTGACCTCTTTCTTGTAACGTTGGGCCAATGTCCAGCACGAGAGACAATTCACACAGGGCTGTAAATCACCTGTGGTTGTAAATCTCCCTAGATCAGTCTTTATTATGTAGCATGATCAAAGCGAAGTTCTCTAATCCATTCCACAATCCTCTTCAGGGACTCATTGGCAAAAATAGGAAGAAAAAGAATTGTTCACACTTTACCTTATCTGACTTCAAACAGACTGCTTTGAGTGTGCAAGCCTTCGAAGGGTATTCCATTGACAGAGAGCACAGATATGATGTCTTCATTATATATTTGGCATCTTAAATATATTGTATATTTGAGCATTCAGTCGCTTGCACATGCTCACAAAAAAAACAACTATGATGTGCGTAGCCTGATTTTTGTGTGCAGCCTGATTTTCTGGGACATTTTGTCCACATCAACCTACAAATGTACTAATAGTCTCTGCATATTAAAATGATGGAGGAAAGTATTTTACCCTAAAAAAAATAACAGCACCATAAAAATAATTGATGTTTCAGTTTATTTAAATAGGGCATTTCTCAATTTATATTGTTCAAAAGCATATGTTGAAGTCGAGTTTTTTTTTTTTTCGTTAAAAAAAAAAAAAATTATACATGTTACATTTTAAATATAAAAAGTATATTAAAATCAGATGTTTCATTTTAGTCTTTATACTTGTTTTTCATTCAGACAAACTTAGTAGTGAAAAACATTCTGTTCCCAGACAAGTTTTGTTTCATTCTATTTTAAGTAGTATTGTGAAAGGAATGCCACAGTTTCCTTTCATGTCCATAATTCCTCATAAAATGAGGATTATGTTGGTTGAGTAAATCTTACTGTGCTCATGCTTCAGAGTTTTTGACTGTAAATAATGGGAAACTTCATTGTAAATGACTGTCAAATGTGGCTGTTGCTGGTAAGGAAAGAGGCTTTGTAGTGTGTGTGTGTGTGTGTGTGTGTGTGTGTGTGTGTGTGTGTGTGTGTGTGTGTGTGTGTGTGTGTGTGTGTGTGTGTGTGTGTGTGTGTGTGTGTGTGTGTGTGTGTGTGTGTGTGTGTGTGTGTGTGTGTGTGTGTGTGTGTGCGTGCGTGCGTGGGTATTTAGGGAGGTGGTGTACATTGCGAGTGTTTGAAAGTAAGTCTGGGGTGCTGGGTTTGGGCCATGGGGCCAGAGGAGGTTGGCAAGTGTCTTCTGTTGCCTCTGACGTGATGTGATTTATTAACTCTGCCCTGTTAATTCTTAATAATCCAGAGACTTTCACACCCCATTTAACCTGCTGATTTTGGCCCTGCGTAAGGCAAAATATTTGTGGAGCGGCAATTGCTGCTTCACAGAGACGAAGGGGCCGGGATACTGATTACGAGCGGGATTTCAGATCAAAAGTTTACTGGATAGATGTGTGGTTTAAGGAGGAGGGATTGTTTTTGCTATCAGAAACCATAAAACAACTTAACTGAAAAAATCTTAAGACTGGTCCATTACAGTTTGTGTAATGTTTTATCTTTGCACAGTAAAACACTGAAAGTTATGGAAGCTTGTGTCCGCCACAGAGTAAAACATTTTAAAAGATAATTGCGACTTTTTATCTCACAATTGTGAGTTTATATCACACAATTCTGACTTTATATCAATAAAAAGTCAGAATTTCGTGATATAAAGTCGCAATTGCGTGTTATAAAGTCAGAATTGTGAGATATAAACTCGCAATTCTGACTTTTTTGCTCGCAATTGCAAGTATGTATCGCGCAATTCAGACTTTATAACATGCAATTGCGACTTTATATCTCGTAATTCTGACTTTATATCTCCCAATTGAGTGTTATAAAGTCAGAATTGTGAGTTTATTTCTCGCAATTGCAAGTTTATATCTTGCAATTTTTACTTTATATCACGCAGACAAAAAGCGAGATGTAAACTTTTGTGAGAAAAAAAGTCACAATTACCTTTTTTATTTTTTATTCTGTGGCTGCAAGCTTCCATAGAAAGCACTGCGCGGTATAAAAAAACTGAATTTGTTTCATATTTTTCTAGTAAAAATATTTAGTAATCAATAAAAGAAGATACATTTGGTTGGGCAGCAGAATTGTGAGTTAATAAGACTTTATTATTGTATTCAGATTTATAAAGAATATATCTTTAGTTAAGTTTATTTTTCTTACCTTATTAACAAATACATTTTAACGTATGAAATGAAATTACAATAGTCTTTTCTTTTTCCTATTGTGATACCCAAGTTCCCAAGTAAATTAATCAAATTTTTAAGACGCAAATACTCATAAAAAAAAAAAAACACGTTTGCACTGTTCATCCACTCTGTGGAAAAAACTGCTTGATGTGAGCAAGACTGTAATATTCATGAGTTGTGCAGTGTTGCTCTTCTCCACTCATTTTAATTACACACATTTAATAAATCCATACATCACTGTGCTGTGCTGTCAGCTGTCGGGATGCTGGGAGGAGAAAAAGACTAAATTATGACTTCTGCAAATACATATCGTGACAACACAGGCTGGTCATAAGGCTATTATTGATATAAAGTCGTTTTATGTACAGGCTTTGAAATAAGGCACAGATAAAGTGCAGATGATAAAACCTGTGATTTACGAGCAGCAGGACAGAGAAAATAAAGCTGTCAGACAGTGTCAGTTGACCTTGTGGTCCATCCAAGTTCAGCCCAAGACTCTTTTCATCCTGCAGGAAACTGTCATTTACCTGAAGTCCCAGTAAGTCATGGTTATGATTGTGACCTTGTGGTGTCAGAGGTGTCATGTGAAGAGGAGCACCTCTGCTCCGAAACCCCTGTTCTTGTTATGGGCTTCAGACAATAATGTGTTGAAAACCTGGTGTGAAGCCAACAACCTGTTCACCCCCTCAAACTCTGTGAAAAAGATTCATCTGCATAACCCGGAGCCTTTGATAACACCCACATATACTATAGCGCTGCTGAGCAGTGTAAGAGTGAATCGCAAAAAACCTGTCAGGAACTCGTCCAGGTCACATTTCAGCCCAAAATCAAATAAAACAAATAAGTTGTGTTTAAATATAATGTAATAAAGCCTACTACAATTTTCTGCAAATTCAAGGCAAATATTTCCCCTGGTTTTTTTGTTTTGTTTTTTTTGCAATTCCCATTATATATCAGTGCTGATTTTTCATTAAGGTAATTAAAAAATAATGTAATACAATATGTTTTATTTATTAGCACAAATTAAAAGTAGCACATCGAATACTACCAATGATAAAGCAAAACATTTTCTAAAAATGTGTCATTTCCTTATTTATAATATTATTATAATAATAATAATTGGGCAGAAAATCAGCAAATTTGAATGATTTCTGAATGATCATGTGACACTGAAGACTGGAGTAATGATGCTGAACATTATGCTTTGCATCACAGGAATAAATTACATTTTAAAACATATTAGAATTAAGTTGTTTTAAATTATAATATGCAGTTATATTAAATTATGATAATATTTCACAACATCACTGTTTTTACTGTAAGAGACTTTTTTCAGAAAAACTTACCGACCCCAAACTTTTGAACAGTAGTGTATTTTGTATAGTAATTTGCATAATTATCATGATGAAAAAAAATATTCTTGACAGATTTCATGACCAGTTCGCTCTTAAATCTTTTCAGTGTCATCATTGAAATAACTTTGAAAGTTATTATGCTAAGCATATATATCTAAACGTAAGGTCAAACTTATCCATGCCTTTGAATGTATTCTTTTTTTTTCTCTGTCTTTGAAGATGTTTTCTTTTGTCCAACATAAGCTCATTAGTTTGCAAATTGGGTAATTTAACTTTCCAAAAGAAATGACAGCATTGCAGAAAAGCACAGCTCAATTTTGGCTCATCTTTTCTCGATTAGACTAAGTCATGTCTGAATTCTCTCTCTCCACAGGTAAACCCGTGATGATAGTGACCGAGTACATGGAGAACGGTTCCTTGGATGGCTTCCTGCGAGTGAGTGTGACACACTGAGCGCATTTAATGAGTCTCCATTATGTATGATCAGAGGAAAAGCACAGAGGGCTCATCCTAAAATCATTTAAAAACCCGTCTGCGTCTTAGCCTCTCCTGCGTTCTCACAGTACCTGCTTATCACAGCATGCCTTCAATTCTCCCAAGCTCTCTGAACATTTTTTTCTCATTTGTACAAATAGACACAAATTGCTCTCCGCTGCCTCACCTATGTCTCTATTTGCTGCGGAAAGATTAGGGTTTTTTTTCAACGGTGCCTTTGTGTAAAACATCCCCCAAATTCATCACATTCGTATCCGTAGCTGAGGCACAGGCCTCTTTAAATAGGCACTGACCCTACCTGTGTTTCAAGTGCTTTGTAGTGTCTGAATTTCATTTGAGCCTATATGCACAATGGCCTCATTCTCTCACACAGAACAGACCAGGCTTGTGCTCAGAAGAAACACTCATAGAGAACGTGGATTCGCTTGCGATCAGACTGAAACGGCATTGGGGAGACTGGCTCGCTGCCTGCCAACCCATCCGTGCCAGTTAAACAGACTGGGCATGCTCTGTCCTTCAGATGACTTCCTCTTAGCCCATCGCTCGCACTGTGAAAATAAACAAGCAAACAACAGGCTGTGGGATGGCCCATCTGAAAAGTGCTGATAAATGCGCTAATGAGATCATTAAATGGGTCAGCTTAACCTCCTGCCTTGGCTCTAATGCACCTGACATATGAATTTATCAGCCTTGTGTCATTTTTCAACAGTTTACCACCAGCAGAGCGTTCCAGACAATCTGCTATTTGTAAAACAAAATGAACACAGCAGAATTTGAAGCATTGGGGAGAGCTTGCACTCATAAAAATAACTGAAAATTGGGAACAAATTCATTTTTATCCAAGAGTGTAACCATTTATTTAGAGGTTCAATGCAGAGTTTTGGGCACTACAATGAATAATAAATGTGGTCGTGGAGTGAAACATTTGGGCTATGTAAGTAAAAAAAAAATGATAATTTTCTCCATTGAGAGATTTATTGTAAACCTTTCAACAACATTTACCATGAGCTCCAGTGTGATATAGAAGCCACAAGTCGATGTGTTTTAAACTTCATCTTTAAAAAAATGTGTTAAAAAGAGCCAAGTGGAGAACTATGCTACCCATCTTGAAGAGAGATCCACCAATCAGAGAAGTGGCACTTCTATACAGTTTTTATATCCAAAAGTTTTGTTCAAAAGATTGGGCTCAGTACGATTTTTATCTAATAAGTCTCTTCTATGCTCACCAAGGCTGCATTTATTTGATCAAAAATACATTAAAAACAGTAATGTTGTGAAATATTATTAAAATTTAAAAGAATTCTGTTTAGTATTTGAATATATTTTCTAATGCAATTTATATCTGTGATGGCAAAGCTGAATTTTCAGCAGCCCTTACTTAGTCTTCACATGATCACAGAATGATTCACATGATCCTTTCATTCTAATATGCTGATTTGATACTTTATTTTTTCAGGCTTCTTTGACAAATAAAAAGTTCAAAAGAACAGAATTTGTTTGAAATATAAATGTAACATTATAAATTATTTTACTGTCACTTGATTCATTTGGGGGGGCTGGGCATTTGGGTAGCCTGGTTCTACCAGACTCTCGTACATTTCATTCGTACAGAGAGTCTGGCACCGCTCCATTGACAAGCGTTAACTTCCTTGTAGGCGGGTATTCTATTGAAATCTAAAACTATTGGATCTGCCCAGAGTCACTCTATCTGCCATAACCAATCGCTAACGTTTGGTCGTGACATATGTCTTTTCCCGAACACCGTGGGAGGATGGCCATAAACACAAAACTAAGCAAAAATTGTTCTTGCTCCGGCTTTAACTTCTTGATATTCGGCAGCGTTGCCACAACGGAGCGAATGGCTTCGCTCGCATCTTTCTTATTTTGAACTACAACTCAAAATAACGCACGAGTCGACATCAACGTCATCGTTCTCAGCCACTCCCTCTGTTCGCTGATTGGCCCGGTAAAAAATTGATCGGAGAAAACCAAAGTCTACAGCGCAATCCCAGACGTAGTACTGAAGGAAAATGAAATTGAGCGGAAGTGCGTAGGAGGGCGGAGCCAGGCTAGGGCAGGGGATGAACTAGAAAAAAACTCCAGAAATCAAGAGCATCGGAAAAAGTGGACACTAACTGATACACTCTACAGAAATGAGAATGCAAAGGCAGATTATTAAAACAACCTGAGCAAACAAGACATGGAATTAGCAGGACCTATGAACTCGTTCCACGTGTGTCTGCACAGGATCCCACTCCTAGAAATGAGAGAAAAGTTGCAGTGTTCTGCGGCAATTTCCTGCGCACTGCAGCCTAGCCTGCACTCTATCAAAGAGATCTGTCATCCTCCCTCCAACACGCTTCCTCGCCACCGCTCATGTCACTATTATTAGCAAGCCTTTGAACCTCTCTGAGCTCCTTTCTCTTCCAGGTGGTCCAGGGTTTATTTTAATCCAAACTTAGTTTGTATGCAGTACATAAACACTCACATAGAAAGCAAGTGAAAACAGAGTGGACAGAGACAAGGAATGAAAGGATGAAAGAGCAAAACTCATAATGAGAAACAAGAGAAATAGATCAAACAATAATACAGGATTTTACATTATTTACTCCTCTTGTCGTTCCAGACCTGTGTGATTTTCTTTGTTCAGTGGAACACAAAAGTGAAAACTAAATGGGGACTGGAGATTCAAAACTGACTCCAAATATATCATAAAAGTTGTTCATGTGACCCATGCAGTATAGTTCAAATCTTTTGAAATAATAAGTGTGAAACTTATTAAGAGACTTTGTGTAAGAAGAATATATATATATATATATATATATTGGAGTATTATTTTATAAAAACACAACAAAACGACTAAAACTTTAATTAAAATTAAAATACAAATCGAATTCAAAATACTATATATAACAAAAAAATATAGTAGTATATTAATGATAGTAAAATATCACTGATTCGTATTTATTGTAACTGCTAGGAAAATATTGACCAGAACATTCTTTAAAATTTTGCCTTTTATGTCTTATGGAAGAAATAAAAGTCCTTGGTTTGGTTTGGACATTACATGTAGATGAGTGAAAACCTTTTTGGAACTATTCCTTTAAAACTGCAGTTTGCCTCTCTTTGGTACAGAAATCCATTTCTCCAGAGCTCCCTGACAGATCAATGCTATCTCACTCATCCGGCCAGTCTCTCCCTCTCCTACTGAAGCGCTTCCTCCCATGGTGTTTATCTCCAAGTTCTGAGCATATCATTCTTCGTATAAAAGGCCTATTCACACGCAGCAGTGTAAACACTGCGAGCCTGCCAGTGGGCTTCAGTTCAGATATGCAGTCAGCGATGTGTTCTTCTGTACATCCTATTTTTATTCTTCAACAAGTTGCCGAAACCAGCAAAGACAGTCAAACGCTCATATTTATTAAGTCAAGGATCTGCTACTCTCAGCAAAACCATTTCATGAGTCGTGAGATGGAGTTAGCTCATGACAGATGTCTTTGGAAAAGTCAGGCAGGGTTTTGAGATATGAGTCACCAATGTTCCATTGTGTTTTATAACCCATAGCATGACTTCTGTTTATACAGTAGATATAAAACACCTTATTTGACTTTTCCCTTCTTCCCGTCTCTGTCAGAAACACGACGCCCAGTTCACAGTGATTCAGCTGGTGGGCATGCTACGTGGCATCGCGTCTGGTATGAAGTATCTGTCGGATATGGGTTATGTGCACAGAGACTTGGCCGCTCGGAACATCCTGGTCAACAGCAATCTAGTGTGTAAAGTGTCAGACTTCGGCTTGTCTAGAGTGCTGGAGGACGACCCAGAAGCTGCCTACACTACAAGAGTAAGTCACACTCACTTTTGTTGTCTGTTCAGCAGTCAAATTAAACAATAAGCAATAACAAATGTTATATTGAATGAGATGGATTTACATGTATCCTATTAACCTATTGTAAATTTACATGATCTGTTTAGATGTCATATGTCCCATAAAATTTCAACTTGACATTTTTTTGAAGTTGAAATATGCTCCAGTTGCCTTTTTGACTACGTTCAAACAATATGTCTGGTGAATTTATTTTCACCTTATACTACAGAGTTTTTGAATGCATGAATCTGATTGGTTGTCGGATATTCTAATGTGTGCAATTTTTTTCTTAGAAACGCACAGCTAAAGTAGTTCCAGACAGGTCTTGACCGCAGTACATGTCCATATTACTTTGCCAAATGATTTTAGTTATTTCACAGTTCCTTAGAGCTTACCACAGCAAAAACTAAAACCAACAATGACACTGACCAATCAAATAACTATAGTAAACAATAGGATAAAAACGACAAATTATTTCCATGTTTTTATTTTTTTGCCACAAAATTTCGTTTTATGTACGGAATGCACATACTCACTCTCTCTCTCTCTCTCTCTCTCTCTCTCTCTCTCTCTCTCTCTCTCTCTCTCTCTCTAATAACTGCATTAATAACTGCATTAATAACTGCATTCTTCTGCTAGCAATGGCTCAAGCCTCTGTTACTAGCTCTAAAATTACGTTCTGAAATCAGCAACGGAGGCGTAGGACGAAATACGTAAGAAATTAGTCATACACACAAGAGTATTTTAGGACAAAATCCTCACAAATGTCTTGAAATAAAACATCTGAACAAGTGAAATGACTTTGTGTTGGGGCCGCACTACCACTTCGGCTAATTCAATGGCCCGTCATCAATTATTAAATGTTTAACATATTTATCTCAGTTGATTTATAACTGTACACTGCCATTCAAAAGTTTAAAGATAGATAGAGGATGGTTGGATGGATGGATGTTAGATTTGGTAAAGGAGTTTAAATTAGTGCTTTATTAGCAAGCCTTAACCGAATGTTCTCTCAGCCGTGATTAGACCCAGACAGAATCTGCACTGAATCTGTGGAAAGATTTTTAACAAGGTAAAATGTGTTAAACAGAGTTGAGAGAAATTCCCTCTTTGTGTAGCTGAAAGCATTACCATGACATGCAAAGAACAAGGTATGTGTAGAACTTTGTAAATGATGGGCTTCCCAATTCTGCGGAAATCTGCAGAGCACGTTCTGTGTGGGCCAGGCCACGCTTGACCAATGCAGCTCACTGTCTCCTCTCAGCCAGCATGTCTGAACATTATTCCCTGGGATTAATAACCATATTTGTCACTCTCATCCTTAAGAGCAGCATTCATTATCAGAAGAGATAACTAATGCATAAATACACTTAGAGTTGGGCATAAATCTACAGCATGTGAGGCTTGAAGAGATATTGCTGCTTAAATTACCAATACAAGTGTCACCTAACATAAGTGTTACACTGATATATAGCATATGCTGGGGAGGGGGAGTCCAACATGTTATTAGTTAGATAAACCCAAATTGCTTGGGTTGTACTTGTGTTAGTGAGACAGCCAATGTAAATGTATGTTTTCACCGTTACAACTAGACCCCCCACTGCATCATTGTGCGGCTATGAGAACCTCAAACCCACAAGAATGCTGGCAACTTTCACTTTCTACTTCTATTAAACCAAAAGGATACATTGTGTCACATTTTACATTCATTAGCAGTGATCTTGCAGCGACTGTTTGTACGCACTCAATGGGGAGGCCTGTGCACAAGTGGGTTTATTTTTTAAGGGCCTTGTGTTTGGAGAATGTGGGGTAGGGATTGTGTGACTTGGCCAGGTTGCTGGTTGGCTTTGGCTCTACCCTGTTCTCTCTCAGTCTACCTCCTTCATGAAGGTTGAGTGTAGAGTTACCCCAGCAGCCGAGCTTTGTAAATACAAAGCAGGTCCTCAGAGAAAGTGGACCTGAGCACATGAAACAAACCCAGCCTGCTTTCAGAGCTGAGGACAGGATCGATGAAAGTGGTGGTCTACCACAAACCATGAGCAAAGATAGAACAGTTCACTGAAAAAAAAAGGTGTATAAACAATTTTCACAATCACAAAGAAACAGCAAGTAACTGTCGGATATGGGTTATGTGCAGTAGATGTCGGATGATCTTGTTGAGATCTCTTCTGAAAATTTATAGGAAACAAATGTGAGCGATCCAGTGTTTCTAATTAAGGAGAAAAATATGAGCACAGTGTGTGTGATGTTGTAGAGATCTTTCCGGATATGATTTTTTATTAATAAAATTCGGGAGGAGCACATTCAGATAATTAACCTAATTATCATGGGAGGAGCTCATCCAGTCAACTAAATTAACATCAGGAGGCATATATACAGCAGATTTACCCCTGCTTTATGACAGTTTTCCAGCATCCCTTCACCACCCCATCTCCTCACTTGTTATTACACCTATCTCAACCTGGGATGGGGGGATGGGGGGGTTACTCTCTCATTCAGGCCAAATTCCAAGCTCTGAGCCCTCCCCTCGGACAGCATGTCAAATACGCATATCCTTTACTCTATTAATTATATGTAAGTGTGCACTCGTGAAAATTTAGAGGAGACAAATGTGAGCGATCTGGAGTCTCCAGCTAAGGAGAAAAATCTGAGCACAGTGTGTGATGATGATGATGAGATCTCTTCTAAAACTTTAAAGAAGACCATTGTGAGATAGTTAGAATTGTCTGTCTCAAGAAAAAAAGTTTGAGAAGCAGGACTCAAGCAAAAGCCTCCTCTTGATGTTAATGTAACCTCATTTATGTCTAGCAGAAACATTTATGATGTGAAAGAGATCACAATTTTTTTCCTTCACTCTGGGTAGCTTCAATTTCATACCATTGCAGACAAACACAATACATGCATTATCATATTTGAAGTCATTTAGAGTAGACAGTGTTTTGTTGCACAGTGATTTAATAGAGAAAATCATTACCTATTTTTGACCTAACATGCATACAATTGAATTTGTTTTGCTCTAATCAGTTGGTGGCGACACTGGTCCGGGCGATATTTCACAGTAGAAAAACTAAACTAAAGAGATGGAACAACAACAAAATACCATAGAGCATAACAACAACTGATTCCTGCATTGACAAGTGCTTTTGTGAGGGGGTTATGAGAATATTTATCGGTCATAACTTCTGAAGAAAAATAGCGCAGACACTATACAAAGATGAAACTTTTTAGAGCGCATGTGTCGACCTCCTGCGTTCATGTAGCGTTTTCATATGGAGTATACTTTGAACGGCTACGTGTGTTGTATAGTAAATCCCATTTCACAACACGATAAAATCTTAATATTACCTCAGAGCTTATTTCAAAGTTTCATTCATAAGATGCATGGAACTCTCAAAAATCCCCTTTCTACCAGCTCTGACACTTTACATATGGGCTGTTTTAAACACAGATGCATACAGATTACATGATTTGGCATATGAAAGTTAGAGTACATGCTTGTTATTCCAAAATATGTGTTTGGATATTGTCACAGATGGCAATATGTTTCCTTGACAGATGGATTTTGTCTGTTTATAGGGTGGCAAGATTCCAATCCGATGGACCGCACCAGAGGCCATCGCCTATCGTAAGTTTACCTCGGCCAGTGACGTATGGAGCTATGGGATTGTCCTATGGGAGGTCATGTCTTACGGAGAAAGACCTTATTGGGAGATGTCCAATCAGGACGTGAGTAGAGCAGTTGTCAGCAAAACAACAAAACAATCCAATGTATTTCATGCCAAATTAGATCAGTGTGGCATATGTTTAATGTTTGATTTGATTTAAAGACTCTTACAAAAAATTACAGCATAAGAGGCCATTCACACAGAACATGGAAATATTAACTTAAGGGGTACAACGGGGCAAAAGGCACACCCTAAGATAATACTTGCTTTTCACTTCTCCCATAGTGTAGGATTGCAGAAAGAATTTATGTTTTTATTAAACATTAAAATGGAGTAACAGATTTAGTGTGGAAATAAATCATAAAAGGTTTGTTTGTTTAAAAATCGTATAAATGTATGAGGTGGCAAAGTGGGCATTTTCAGGTAAACCCCGCCTTTGTTCATGACCACTCCTGAAGCCCCAGTTGGCCCGCTTTGGACCAAGGTATTCGGTGTGTCAAAAACCCCTGGCCATTGGACCTAAGAAGTGCAGCTGACAAAAAAAACAAAAACAAAAAACCTCCCTCCCTGATCTAGGGAATGTTTACAGAAAAACAGTGAAGTAGACTGCAGAAAACGTCTCTGTGTGAACAGCCACTAAGAGTTTGAAATTAATGACTTGGGGGTGAGTAAATAATGACAGAATTTTCCTTACTGGGTAAACAATATAATTAAACCAGCAAGATTGTCCTTGATCAACCAGCAACCAAACTACTTTCACTGTTGAACAGCATGGCTAGACCATTCATGCTGTTCTAAACTGCTCTTATTAAGTAAAGAAGAAAAAAAAAGGAAAACTCAGCTTCGCAAGGACATGAAACCAAACACATATTAAGCAGCCAATGGAAACGTGCTTTTCGATACACAGGCAAAGAGAAATGCTATCGTTTTAACAGAGAGTTAGGAAAAAGAGCCATGTGTGGAATTGTGGTTAATGTGTAGTGGTTTGTTATGAAATCTTGTTGTGTTGATAATGTTATTAGTTCTTTAGCACTGACCCTGCGCAGTGGCCTAATTGCTGCAGTTCAGTAACTTCACCCTGAGAAAATAAGACCCTGAGAGTTTATTTGAACTGGATTGTGCAGTTCCGATGATCAAGCGATGAAAAGCAAAAGGGAGTCACAGTTCTGGGGCAGCTGATTTTGTGTTGTTGCGTGGACGGATATGCTTTGTTTTTGTTTTATCGTACTGGATGGTGACAGTTTGGGAAGAGGAAGAAATATGTCCTGACTTAGGCCCTCAAAAGACAGGAAATTGAAGAAAATAGTTCAGCGAATTATAGTACCTTATCTTTTGAAGGAAATAGTTCACCCAAAAATGTACTCACCCACTGTATGTGTTTTTCCAATCTTGTGAGAGGAGTGAGGAGATGTTAAGGTATGGTCACATTTACCAATGTAAGGCAAATGTCATGGGTGCAATCCAGTCATTTTTAATAGGAATTCATGAAAACAGGAATTTCGCATGAGGGCAAAAGATTGCAATGGGGTCAGATGAGTTTGCCGCTCTGACACACAGAAAGCTACTTGTTTTGAAAGTGACTTCTGTGTTAGCAATAGTACATCATACATTGATATGCTATTGACAATAGCCAAATCTCAAGGAATCTCAGAATTGACAAAATTTCACCAACATTTTGCTAATGTGACCACACCTTTAGACAGAATTACAGAACTTCAGCTTGACGATATGTTGGTATGTGCCTCAGGTGATAAAAGCGGTGGATGAGGGCTATCGTCTCCCCCCGCCCATGGAATGCCCTGCTACCCTTTACCAGCTGATGCTGGATTGCTGGCAGAAGGACCGAAACAACCGGCCCAAATTTGAGCAGATCGTCAGCATCTTGGATAAGCTCATCCGCAACCCCAGCAGTCTTAAAATCACGGCCAGCACTGCATCCAGGTACGTCACTGTTCTCGTACCCAGGAGGACTGCCTTTGGACCGAGTTCTAGATGCTTGTTCTGATTCCAAATTGCCTTCTGCTCTTTCTTCTGCTTTATGTCATGCTCAGATCAACTTCTCATGATCCCTAATGAGAGGAAATGTTTCTCTCTTCCTTCTGAACTCTAATTCGTGTCTTCCCCTCAGGTCTAGAATAATCACACACTCCTACAGCTGGTCAGCTTACAGTTATGATTAAGATGTACATAAGACCTCAATATTTTCTACAGATTATTTTTCTAGACAAATCAGTTTATTTATGGAGCCAGTTTGCAGAAACAGTCCTCAGACAGGCAGTGTTTGTGATAAACATTTGCTGACATCCTGTTTCTCCAGTATCCAGAATGCTGTACTAATGTTATCTAAAGTATTATACACAACATGGCCAAAAGTGTATTCAGTAGACTTCGGGGTAACGGGTTTGGCAAGAGCCCCTGATTCCATTTAAATTTTGCACATGACATTCTAGATTTGTCTTTGTGATAATAGTTTGGAAAAGATTATTTTTCCCTTCCAGCATGACAATACCCCTGGTGAGGTCTATTTTGTAATGGTTTGACACTTTATAAAAGTTCACAAAGTCCAGAATTGAAATTAAAATATTACACTGATATTTAAATTCTTTTTGATCGTAATAAGCTTCTAATTTATTTTCATGTTTCATGGCCTGTAACTGTTTTAAAATTCTATGCTATTTTGTATAAACAAATGTAAAATAAAATAATAAAAGCTAACACTAATGGTTTTAAAAAGCTAGGCATCACAACATTATATAGTTTGTTAAATTAAAATATTTAGAGATTTGCTAAATATTACTTATCAAAATATAGTGTTATCAAATCATTAGTTTTTAAATATTGATCTTAAATCAAAATGTAAAAAATGGTAATCTAAAAATACACACAGACACAGAAATGTCTATTCTACTAGTCATTTTTGTTTAGATTGTTCTAAAATGTATAATATACAATATTATACTATATTAAAGCTGTGTATGTATAGGCCAAACTTAAAGTTTTATATATTCATTTTATTTATCAATTTAACCACTTTTTATATATCTATTCACTAAAGAGTCGTTGGCCTAAAAAAGGTTGAAGACTCTTGTTTTCTTCTCTTTTCCTCTATTTATTGCAATAAGACTCAATGACCATAGGGTTCGTCCGGCACGAGTGTGGACGTAGGTGCTATAACCAGGAGCTTTATTATTATGAAGTATGTAACAGTGACTAATGGTTTTTTAAGAAAGTGAAAATGGGTCCCAGGGAGTTTGCATGTAATTTTCCTGATTGGCTTTTAACATGGCCGATCGGGGGACCAGCATTAGGCCCAGGTGATTTATGGCCCTCTGAGCGAGACACACTCTGAGGTTCCTCCGCCGCCGGTCTGAAGCCACAGCTGCGTCCAAGCCCTTGCACCTCATTTATCTACATGCCCTGCATGCTAATGGGGCGGCACTCCAGCTATTCTCATGGAAGGACCTTAGACATTAAGGCCAGACCACTTTAAGCTGGAAAGATGGCGTGCAGATGCTCGGAAGTAAAATGTTGGCACTCTTAGGACAAGAGTAGGTGCACAATTTTAGAGCCTCCTCGCAGCAAGAGATGCATTTTTGCCCGTGACGAAGCTACCCAGATGTTTCCCTGTGAGGAACATCCTCCCCCTTTCCTATCCCCAGAGAACTTTAAAAACATGATACTAAGCATCCTCGGTTATTTAGAGGTCATTACACCAGAGGGGAGAGAGGAAAGCAAAAGAAAAGAGAGGCCGAGTGTTTGCCTCTCTATTTCCTCACCCTCTGGCCTGTTGTGCTCCTGTCGAGTGACGGCTCAGATCTGTGACGCCAGCAGCTGATGCGGACAAATGCAGTGTGTTTATGGCAGAGTTTAAGCTATCACTTCTATACCCAACAACAAAGATTTGTCTCCTCGTCAACTGCTTGTTTCTTTTTCACCTTGTGAGTTTTAGTGAGAATGTTGCTACACATCACAAACAAACAACAGAGGACTGGACATCTCTTGGTTATCAGTATGGTTCTTCAGAGATTTAAATACATTTTTTTCTCTAGATCATATTGTCAAATCTTTACTTTCTTTCCACCATGTTGGCCATTATGATTAATATGTACAAATTATTGATCATACTAAAGAGTTAGCTCACTCCAGAATAAAAATGTCCTGATAATTTACTCACCCCCACGTCATCCAAGATATTAATATTAATTAATTCTTTCTTCCTTCAGTCGAAAAGAAATTAAGGTTTAAGGAATGAGGGTTTTATCTATCAAAATGATCGGTCATTTTCTAAAATAAATAAAAATGTATATACTTTTTAACCACAAGTGCTCATCTTGCACTATAGCTCTGCGATGTGCCACACATTACATAATCATAATAATAATAATAATATGTTTATTTTTTATAGCGCCTTTCAAGAACCCGAGGTCGCTTCACAAAATAATACAAACAGTTGACAGACAAAGAGACAAGCAATCAGCTTGTTATAATAATTAAACAAACAGAAATCAGATGGAGACAACCAATAACTGTAAATTGAGAAGTGAGAATATGAGAAGTTAAATAATCAAAGAAGACATACGTTTTGATAAAGAAAGCATGTAACATAAAAAATGAAAACGTTGACAGAGAAATAGAATGGAAATAATTATTTACTGAGCATAGTGAATATATTTGTTTTAAGTTGAGATTTGAAGGTCTGTAGGTTAGGGGTGGCACGAAGGTCAGACGGCAGCTTATCATGTTGAAAGGTCACGTGTGATGTATGCGGAAGTACAGACCTAGTGTTTACAAAGCGAAGGTCCAAAGACTAAGTCAATCACCCTTTACAAAAATAAATAAATAATAAATAAAAAGTAAAACAACGATGTCGGACGATTTTGAAGTTGGAGGAGAAAATGAGATGGAGTTTTTTGCACTACCCTACATTTTCTGCCCATGTCAGGTTACCGCCTGACCTCTCCAACGTCATTACGTAATGCATGACGTCATGGACGTGCAAGATGAGCATTTGTGGTTAAAAAGTATATACAATTTTTTATAAAGAAAATGACAGATTGTTTTTCTAGATAAGACCCTTATTTCTCATGTGGAGCTCTTTGAAGCTGCATTGAAGCTGCAATTTGGACCTTCAACCCGTTGGTTCCCATTGAAGTCCACTATATGGAGAAAAAACCTGGAATGTTTTCCTCAAAAACATTGTTTTCTTTTTTATTTCGACTGAAGAAAGAAAGACATGAATGTCTTTTTCATTCTGAAGTGGACTAATCCTTTAATGCTGTACATGTACATATACTTTAAGTAGCCCTGTCCAGCATTCCATATATCAATTCTATTTAATATAATGTTTCTGCAGTTAACATGTTAGTGAATGTGTCAGTACCTTTTTAATAAAATAAACCAATAATATTCGCACTGGTACAGTAATTATTAGGTTCTACAATTTGTGTGGGTGACACCACACAAGCACAAATGTATGCTATAAATGTGAAACACAATGCATATCTGAAGTATTTCAATAATAAAACAACTTTTCCGACACAGTATGTACAGTACATTATTGGCTTTAATAATTTCCAGTCAGCTCTGTGGGTTGTGGTCATATGTTTTTTAGAAATTAGATAATTAAAGGGATTATGCAATGCTTTTTTATTTACTTTTTTTAATTAAGACTTAATTTAGTCTTAATTTAGTGACATAATTTAGATCATAATTTAGTTTTCTCTGACTGTTAGTTTTAAACTGACTGTTTGTTTTTCTGTTCTGTTTTTTGTTTTATAAGTCCTAGACGTTATGCAGTACTAACTATAAGTAACTTTGCTACTACCAATCAACTCAGTCATTAGAGTATTAGTAGACTGTCTGATTAATATCTGATAACACTTTATTTTGATGCTCCCCTAAGAGACACTCTACTGACTATAAGTAGCATTGCAACTACGTCATCTTATTGTCATCTAATGAGAGTTAGTTGACATGTAGTTGCAAAGTTACTTTTAGTTAGTAGATTATCTAAAGTGGACTGTCAAAAAAGTTTAATCTTTTTTCTTTTTCTTTTTTGGCAGCTGCTGTAGGCTGCATTTACATTACATGGTTCAAGTGATCAAATTCCGATTTTTTCCTCCCATGTGGCACAGATCAGATATGACCCACAAATGTGTAAGCAGGAAAAAAGCACATGGATTCTGGTATTCTCAGATCAGTTTCAGGCCTCACTCATAAATCTGATATGAATTGGAAAAGTGCATTCGCGTCTGCCATTAAAGCAGACAGATCGAATATTCTCCTCATACCTCATTGAAAAAGCGACGGTGGCGAATAACATCAACTCTGGTGGACACCAACCGTGATCATATGACTCATCACAGGTTCATAAAACAATCAGCACCTAGCCTATGTGTACTTCTCAAACTGTGACGGTCAGACCAAAATAATCAGACATTGTTAAAAATAAACTTTATCCACTCTCTCCTGACATTAGGATATGGTTTCGAAAGATCCAGTGCACATCATTGCAGTCTTGCAGACAACTCTATTCAATGAGCTGTGTCAGCACTTACTGATCCCCTTTGCCAAGCTACTTGGATCCATTTAGCATTCTTTTCCAGTCAACTCAGCGTACACTATTCTTCCATTTTCATCACACAGTAATGGAACACTGGGAACATGTGGATCTGAGTGGACTTCCTGGTATTCAAATTTGTTTATTTACGTGACTATAAACAGCAGTTCCCACAGGGATTGTGGTCTCCTTTCCGTCTGTTCCCCTGGTTCTGATCAGGTGCTCTTGGCCCTGAATTGTGGATGTCAGATGCTTTGACATCACATACATTTTGAGAGTTTCACCTGAATTAACAAAGAGAGCATTTTTTATTTAATTCAATACAGTTATTTTTTTCAATTACCATATGTTATATGATTTATTTAAATATTTTTTCTTCACTTCACAATGTGATCTGGAATTGTTTTCATAATGTTGTCTGGTTACATTATAAAATGTCCAGACAGTATTTGCCCAGCAAATGATTACATACAGAAAGAATAGGAGTGTAACCCCGGCATCCTGGCCAAATTTGCCTCTGTCCATCATGGCCTCCTAATCATCCCCATATATAGTAATTGCTTCATCACTCTGTCTCCTCTCCACCAGTAAGCTGGTGTGTGGTGGGCGTTCTGGTGGATGCTGCACATTGGTGGTGGTTGAGAAGATTCCACCTTCTATGTAAGGTGCTTTGAGTGCTGAGAAAAAAGCGCTATATAAATGTAATGAATTATTATTATTATTATTATTATTACATTTAAAAAAATAGCATACAGTATATGCTAATGACACGTAAAAAGTATTTTGTTTGTTTGAGACGCTAATTATACTGCAATAATACATATTTTCATGTAGGTTTATAAAGGTTTTGGTTAATGAGTTAGCCTTTTCCCCAATAAACAATGGAAACAAGCATTGGTATGCGAACAATGGGAAGTCATCAGAAACAGAGATGTCTGTGTATTCGAATAAACATTCCTACATTTATTGGTTTCTTCCTGGGGAATGCTTGCCATAACACAGATGGAGAGAATCAGTCCCACTTCTCTGCAGGTATTTCCTTATGGAGACCTTGAAGGCAAAGCTTGCATATCGGATTTGAAACCCTTTGTGTTTACCCTCTGCCGGCACTTTTATAAGCTTGTTCTCTTCATAAATTACATTTGTCAAACAGGATTTGATGGGAATTGCAGACGCCACAACTTCAGTGTTGTATTTTTCTGAGTCAGCAAGTTAGAGGAACAGTCATGGGGTGTGTTCTCTTAAAACGTTGTTGTGCATCAGCTCTGCAAATTAATGTTACTTGTACTGGTGAAGTTTGTCATTTCTTTTGGGCTGCTCAGCCAAATACTTTCCAGTACCATTTATTGATGTCACTGGTGCAGAAATTACATGATTAATCTTTAATATTCACAATACAACTAACAGTACTTCTTCTATGTTTTTCATCTCTTCCCAGACCGGTAAATCTGCTTCTGGACAGGACCAGCACTGACATCACTTCCTTTCACACGATGGGTGATTGGCTGGAGAGTGCAAGGACATTGCCCTGTAAAGATGCGTTCACTGGTGTCAGCTACAGCTCCTGTGATACACTGGCCAAAACCTCAGCAGAGTAAGAGTCTTTCAGGTTTTTATATTATAAAACTAAAATGTGCGCTGCCAGTCAAAAGTTTGGACTGATTAAGACTTTTGAAAGAAGTCTGAAGATATGCTCACTAAGGCTGCATTTTTAAAGTAAAAACAGTAATATTTTGAAATAGTATTACCATTTAAAACAACTGCTTTTAATTTGAATATATTTTCAAATAATAAGTTCCAGTCTTCAGTGTTACATAATCCTTCAGAAATCATTCTAATATGCTGATTTTGTTAAAGGATCATGTGACACTGGAGGAATGGCAGCTGAAAATTCAGCTTTTCCATCATTGGAATAGTTTACATTTTAAAATATATTTCAATAGAAAAAAATTTAATTGTAATAACATTTCACAATATTACTGCTTTTACCTGAGCATAAGAGACTAAAACATTAAAAATCTTACCAATCAGAAACTTTTTACTGGTAGTGTTCTGTATTTGCGTAAAGAATCATAACAAACATACTTTTTTTATATTGTGTATATCACCAGTTTTGAAGGAACAGTGCACTCAAATATAAAACAAAATCTTGTTATTCCAACTCATATGATTCTCTGCGAAACACAAAAAGGGAAGTTTATTTCGTTGACAATTTTGATGGGTCTAAAGCAGTTTGGTTTGAGGGGCTAAATGTAAGGGCTAGCCTTTTATAGTCATTCTCCTATTACTGAAGAGTTTTTTATGATGCATTCTGTATTTTTAAGTCCAAGGCAACAGACAAGAGATATAATTTAAGACTATTAGTGTAAAATAGCCTAAAACCGTTGTTGAAGATGATGCCAAATTTATTTACAGATCAGTTTCCATTAAATGAAGCCCAGCTTTAATCATTTAATGGTGGCCATTACATTTGTTATTAATCTCCAATGACAGTGCTTTTGTAATGTTTTCTTCTATTGTATTCCAATAAATGCTACAAAAAAAGAAAAGTAAAACACCTTTTGCCAAAAATAAAAGTGCTGTCCTCCCATAATCCCCAGTATTGGACAATCTCAGCTGAGTCAAAACAAAGTTCTAATAATAAAGCCCTATTGTGCTCCACGTGGATCTGCGTTCATGGGAAATGCTTTGTAGATGTTGAATAGGAACCTTGCCTGGCCTGGTTAGCATCTCCTGAGACCACATTTCAATTCAAATGACGAGGCATTTGACAATGTAAATAATTTGACATTCATAACTTCAAAATGATCAAAGCCCCAGCCTCGGAACAGTGGCAGTGCTGTGCTGCACGGTGTACCCTCAGGACTAAACATCTAAACACTGAGCAGTCTGTAATTGTTTGCTTGTCTTTATATTTTGTTCAGATGTCAGCGTAAATAATCACATGCAAATAGCGGCCCTCATCCATGACCCAGATTGGGTTA
Organism: Siphateles boraxobius; assembly: GCF_051911475.1. NCBI lineage: Eukaryota > Metazoa > Chordata > Actinopteri > Cypriniformes > Leuciscidae > Siphateles > Siphateles boraxobius. Next base: position 6,234,588 of record NW_027509197.1, read on the forward strand.
TTTAACATGCAGTTTGTTTGGCCTTCTGTAGTGAGTGAACAACACCACTCTTTGGTCTGACCACAGAATCGTGTGTGTTTATAATTTTCGTGAATTTTAAAGTGAAATATGTTAATTTATATGTCTGAACTGCTGAAAAGACCAGGCTTACCATTATATGTTTTGGATTCTGTTTAACCACAGTCAACTGCACTAACCTTCACCAATCAGATTCATCAGTGAGACTGTGCAAGATCAATCAGTTTCACTAAGTTTTGCTAATCAGCAACCATCACTAACCAGCACAAACCAGTACAACTGCTAAAACTACACCAGAATAAACCAATACTAATCAGGCTAAAAGCTGCACCAAATTAGGTAACTATTTTTAGTAGACTGTCTGCTTAATATCTGCTAACACTTTATTTTCCTGGTCCCCTAACTGACATTCTACTGACTATAAGTAACTTTGTAAACATAAATGTCAACTTATTCCACAAACCCTAACCCTATAACTTAACAGTCTATTAATACTCTAATGAAAGTTAGTTGACATGTAGTTTCAAATTAATGTGAGTTAGTTTATATGCAGTTCCAAAATTACTTATAGCTAGTAGAATGTCTAAAGTGGACTATCAAAATAAAGTGTAATAAGTATTAGATAGCATCAGCATCAAATCTCCATTCAACAACATAATCCAGCGACAAAGTAAAATCACACCAGCATTAACAAGTACCAAAATGAACATATAGTCAACATATAGACCAACTCTACACGGCATAGGGATTAATATTGGTCTTTTCAGCAGAATGAATAAGGAGTGCACCAATTTTAGAGTTTTAGACAAATCTGTGGTCATAAAGATCAATGTTTTCATCCCCCAAAAAAATTGCTTCACAATTTGTTCAAACTCACGAGGAATCACAAGAGAGACATAATTATTGATGATTTATTCACTTATCACGTTGCCTTGGTTGTGCGCCTCTGGTTTTTGTTGTTGATGAGGCCATAGTTAGTTTACCAGATGTTTGGCCTCTTATTGCAATTTTATGTTAAATTGAACAGAACGTTATGCTTTTTAATCTATCATTGAAAGTTTTACCTTATTTAGCTCAAGTCACATTAGATGAGACAAATATGAATTTATTTGGCAGGCAGCATTCAATGGATATACCTTCTTGTCTTTTTGTTTTTAAAAATGGTAGTTAATGGTAACACTTTTTTCATATTGTATAGTAAATACATTGTAAATTGTCATTTAAAACTACTAAGTTCTACTGAAGGACAAGTGTGCTATTAGTATTTATTAAATTGAGTATACTTTCTGTTTGTTTTTTATGTACTTATCAGAGAGATGAAGCCTACTTAAAAAAAACTATCCTTAAGTAAACTTGGCTTATACTTACAAGTACACAAAAAAGTTTGGCATATACTTGTATTTGGTCTATACTTTATATAATCTTTTGATCGAGATATACTTAAGAGAAGTATAATTAAGTGTTCTAAATATGCTTTGCTTGTAGTTGTTTACTCCTTAGAGTGGTCTATAAATACTTTTTTCCACACACATTGGCTTCTTTTAGGTAGTTTTTCTAAGGTGTGCATAAAAAATGGTATTAAACTAGTTGTTTACTAAGAGTACGCTTCAAAGTTCAACAAATAAGTTCACTTGTAGTAGTTCACAGTATAGTTGCATACTCTGCACACATGTGCCATTTGAATTAAAACTAAATCGTATTTGCAAGTCACATGTTTTCTTTCATGTTTTCTTGCACTTGAACGGATGAATTCACACAAAAGTTTATCAAAATGCCCATATAGGCAAGTATTCCCGTGAAACATAGTCAGTTATGTAAACAGTTGAAAAGAAAACTCGTGTGTAACAGTACGTTGGATCCGTGCAGCTCTTGTAGTGACAAATACACCTAACGCTGTCTTTGTCATCAATGTTAATATACCAACAAAAGACAAATCACTTACTGCTCTTGACTGGTTGAGCAGATCTAAATATTCACTGCGCTAATAGTACACTTATAAATATACTACTAGTGCATTGATTTTAGTGTATTTTCTACATAAAGCATACTTGAAAAAAGTATACTCTAAGTTTACTTTACTTACAGTATACATCTTTTTTGTAAGGGATGCTTTAAAACCAGAATGATTTGATCAACCATGTTTGATTCCTTCAGCATTAAAGATGTTTTAAAGCTGTTATAATGGTAGCAGAAACTCCTCAGCTGTTTCCCCCCCCCCCCTTGATTTTAATTTGCGCTACAGATGAAATGCCTGCCCAAAGAATCACTGAATTAGTTAAAGTTTTGTCTCACAGAAATGTTGCAGGCCTGTCTTGACTTACATTGGAAGCATTTGTTTGGCTGATGTCAGTGCAAGTGCATTGACGAGAAACAGCCTGTGTCAGTCTATCTAAAGCTTTATTTTGCCCGTAGAATCTGTCTGACTGAAGTCAGACCAGCAGCCACGTGCCCTGAGTGGGAGCCGTCCATGGGAATTACAACACTTTAAAGCTTATAGACTGGATGGTGGGTTTCGGTCATAGCTTTTCTATTGCTGGCTGCTCCCTCAAGCTTTTGTTTGCACTAATGTCCACTTCGGGACTAAATCGCTGCTGCACTTTGTAGAAGTGTTTCTAACAGAACTCATACCTGAGGTGTGCATTGCCTAACCTAGGTCGTTCCATAAACTCGCTTGCACTAATATGCTGTAATGATGTTAACTGCACAGCTTTTGCATCCCCTGATCTGACAATACTAAGAATTGAATGTCTGTTCGGTAACACTTTCTATGAAGTCCATGCTTCATGCCTCATTTATACTTAATTATAATTAAGATTTACTATTCTTGCAATATATTTTTAAAGATTCATTAAGACCTAGTGCTTTATATGAACAGTTATAGTTACATTTATATAATTTGTATAATTACTTATAAGTCATGCATTTGCATTTTCAATGTGCATGCTCATAATCCATTATACACTGATTTATAAATGATCAAATATAATATAGTTCCAGAGACACTTTTTTGCTGCACCAATTAGTTATCAATTATGTATGTGATGGCTAATGTTTGCATTAGAGGTCATGAATGATCATTTGATTTGTTTAAATCTTTATATCCTCAGCATGGTATTGGTTATAGCAGTTGGAATTATACTTTAAAATTTTTGTTACAGTGTTTTGCTAGTATGTAACATTAAAAAATATTTTAAAATATCAAATGTTTGTATTAATGATTTCTGGGGGGTTTTCTCCATTATTTTATTACATGTTCATTACTGTTCATTAGTTTCAAGTAAAACACTTAAAATGTATAATGAGCATATCTTTACATTTGGTTTAGATAAACTGTTTTCTGTTTTAACTTTACTTAAACCCATCAGTGGGGCATTTATAGAGGTTAGTAACTGTATTATCACTCACAATAAGTATTTATAAGAACTCAACATGGCAATAATAACAATAATTCACTTATTTGACAGAAATAAATCTGAATTACTAAAAAGTCATAATAACTATAATATAATAACATTATAGCAATGCAGGCTGCATCTTTATAAATACATTCATGGAACCATATCTGACTTATTAATACTTATAAATCAGTGTATAGTGGATTATGAACATGAGCATTGAAAAAGCAAATGCATGACTAAATATAACTATAACTGTTCTTATAATGCAGTTATGATGAGTCTTTAAAAATATATATTAAAAAAACAGTACATACTTCTAAATAAGTATAAATGGAGGTATAATTCATTATAAGCATGGTCTTCATAGAAAGTGTTACTGTTTGTTCTTTTGCAAAAGCTCCTGTACTTGAGCTCATGAAAGTGTGTCACATTTTTGCAGTGCAATCTGATCTAATGGGAAAACGTGACTTGACGTAGGTTTTTGTAAAACCTGAAATACGCTCTACAAATAGCTGCAGTTTCCAGGTGAAATGTCCATTGAGTGGAATTATATTTTATATAGATGTTTTTGTTAATGTTAACAAGCATATCACCAAATATGTTCTAGTGACTTTAAATCAGTCAGTACCACCTACATGAATAAATGTTGTAATTAAATGTAATTATATACCCAAAATTCAACCTGAGAATAGACCACTGCATTTTCTGATGCATTTAAACCAGTAATAGCGCACACAGGACATTCTGTCCATTTTTGTCCATTTCCTGAGAATCAAACACATGAACTCATAAGCAGGACTAAAGGGAAAAAAAAGGAAAACCGGCACGTGCTAAGTCACATCCTATGTCATGACGCAGAGCATATTAAGATTGGAGTACTGTTACACGCGCTTCAGATGTTTACACGTTTAGGGCATTCTCCAAAGTGTAGCAGTGTGAGTTCCCTCAAAAGGGAACCAATTTTTTAAGTTTGCAAGACATCAGGCCATCCTTATTGTTGAGTCCTGAACTACTCTACCATTCAAAGAAATTAATACTTTTATTTTTAGCAAGGGTAAATTAAATTGAAAGTGACAGTAAAATACATTTATAATGTTACAAAAGTTTCTATTCCAAATAAATGTGGTTCTTTTGAACTTTATTCATCAAAGAATCCTGAAAAATGTTAAGCAGCACAACTATTTTCAATATTGACGATAATATTACAAAATGTTAATTGATTACCAAATCAGTATATTTACGAGTAATTTCTGAAGGATTTGTGTGACTGAAAACTGGAGTGATGATGCTGAAAATTCAGCTTTGCAATCACATGATTACAATTTAAATAGAAAGCAGTTGTTTAACTACAATAATATTTGTATTCAATATTACTGTTTTTACTGTATTTTGTACAAATACTGTAAATGCAGTCTTCATAAGAGACATTTTTCAAAAACGATAAAATATTTTACCGACCCCAAACTTTCGAACAGTTATTGTTTTTGAATGGTTTCAGTAGGCTTGTAATATATACTGTATGTTACAAAAGCCATACAATATTTGTGGAACAGAGCAAAAATGTAATTCATTATTCCTCCATAACCTGTGTTATGGTACTTCAGTGAGAGTAAACCGCTCTTTTATTGCCACTTCTGGACATTTCACCAGTACACAACCACGACTTACGTTGTTTAAAACCTCATGTAGATTCACGTTTTCCCTACGAGACCAGGTAGGATATTTGTGCACGGGATGAACTCATCCACTCATACATACGGTAAGTCTGGAGAGTCTATTCACGATTGTAAATAATGCAAGCTTCTGTCAGCTGTTGCATGGATCTCATTAAATGAAAAATGTCGTTCTTTTTCCCTCGGGGGTAACCCTGACAGTGCTGTTCCTTTCAAATTACAGTAGAAATAACCAACTCAGAAAATGTAGCAGCTCCTCCAATTTCTCATCACTGGAAGCTGTAAATCATCCCTTTCTTAAGTTATAACACAAAGACTGTCACGAATCCAGAGAGGAGCTCCTCGACTTATTGTATGCATATGGCAGCATGGTGTCCGCCTGGAATACTTTGTCCTGCATGACTGACACATGCAGTCTGAGGCAGAGCGACGCTGCGGGCTTGTCATTAATGTCAACATATGTCAAACCGTGAGAGCTATATTTCCCACACTCACTGTCTCTCTCTCCGCTTTGACTCACAGGGACTTCAAGAAAGTCGGTGTGACGATCGTTGGACCTCAGAAGAAGATCGTGAGCAGCCTAACAACACTTGAAACACACTCAAAGAACGGTCCAGTTCCTGTGTAAAATTAAAAAAAACGAGTGACGGAAAAGAAAGATACTTGTATGAGATTGATGCTGCTTTGGCTTTAACAGACCGGAAATAGACATGAATATTTAAATGAAAAGCGGAAGTGGAACTACAATTCTTGAATACATGTGCAAAGCAGTACAACCTTCCTGGAGAATGATCACGTCTTCCCGGGCACGAGGTGCAATGACGAGGAGCGAATCTCCCAGCGATTAACATGTTGTGTTATCGGCGTGAAGCGGATGAACGCGGGCCTCGTGTTTAGGAGTCTACGGTCATGCTACATGGCTCTTATAGACAAAAGACTCCTAGAGGATGGAAGCCGGTCTTCTCTGAATGGATTTAGTGAAAAATTCTTCACATGTGGCAGGGGAGCATAAAGGAAAAAAAAACTCTGTCTTCCTTTTGGAAGGTACTGTAGCACTTGAGAGAGGCAATATTTTGGGTGGTTTTGGGCCACTTGTGGAAAAGTCCCCTTTAATTCTTCTGAAGAAAAGCAGGAGAAATACAGCTGGTTACTGTTAGAGCAATCTGGTAATGCTTGTTAGGATCTGACACATTTGGCTATATATTTGATAATAAACCATTTATCTGCAAGTGCAGAGAGCCATTCTCGAGAATCAGGGATGGAGTAGAGTAGAGGCGTTGGGTAAACTTGTCATTTAAAAGGTTTATTTGTTAATGTAGCCCATGACATATGCTTGTTTGTACCACTGTGTTCAGATGATATATGAATTCATTATCAAATAAATAAAAAAACTGTTTACTAGAATCAGTAACAGTCAGTAAATCATAATGTACCCAAGCATTTTTATGGTTGCATCCCATGAGGAAACCAGACGCAATACCAGCAGTGTGTTGATCTCAGAAGTCTCAGATATGATGTATATGAGGGACATGGGCTATGTTCGAAATAAAATACTAGCTTACATACTGCCTGTTTAATAGGTGAAACAAAAGGGTTTTTCAAGAAGATTAAAATATTGTGACATAACCTCATCAATCTGCTTGCTTAATTCAACAACAACCAGTTATCATTTCGAGAATTTTGAATCCAAATATGTGCAAAATTTGATTTGAAATCACGTTGACTTGATATCAGTATGATTTCACCTCAAAAACTACTACTCTTTCGGTTGTGGCCACAAATCCCTCTCATTTTTCAGCACTTTCATTCCAATCTCCGGACTAAATTCTGGCAACACCAACTTTACACAATCCAATCAGCTCCCAATTGATTAAACAAAGTCCCATGTTGAATATCCTGGAAATCAGATTATGGAAATAGAATGAGTTGTGAAATGTGCTTCACATTGAGTTTAACATTTGGCAGCCAATCAAATAATGAGTCAAGAAAGACAATTAAATGTCGCATGTGATTTTTTTTTAACCACTTAAAGGGATAGTTCATCCAAAATTATTATTCTGTCATCATTTATTCATCACCATCATGTTGTTCCAAACCTGTATAACTTGATTCCTCTGTGGAACGTAAAAGAAGATATATTGAGAATATTTTTTTAAGTCAATGAGCACCAAAAAAGAATTGGTTACTAACATTTTTCAAAGTATCTTCTTTTGTGTTCCGCAGATGATAGAAACTCATGCAGGTTTGTAGCGACATGAGGGTGAGTAAATGCTGATAGAATTTCAATTTTTTGGGTGAACTAACCCTTTAACAGAAACTCCAACTACACAGCCTCTTTCAATGGTCAGCTCTATCAGTCACCTGTCATGACATGACCAATGAAATCTGAGGGGCGGAGTTTGATCTGCTTTGGGGGAAAGAATAGTGCAAATATCACAGCTACTTCCAGCAATGTGTCACACCGGAAATGGAAGATTAAATCAAGCGTGTTGCATTGGATATAGCATTGTGTGCAGTGTACTCTGTTAGTATACATTAGTATATCATCTGGATATTCCATGCATAAAGAACATATGCCTTCTGTGCACACTACGTACACTGTATACTTTAAGAATAGTAAGAGTAGTATGGTAGTGTACTATTCCGAACATAGCCATGCTCTGTAGTAGTGATGTTCATTTTGAGTTCAGGGGCCTCATTTATAAAATGTTGTGTAGAAACTGTCCTACATTTGATCTTATGATAATTTCTCAAATTGCTATTGCTATTCTGAAAGGACAGCGGCTGATGATGAACACTCAGGATTCACAACCCTCATCTTCAAAATAGGTTCCTGATCATTTATTAATTTGAGACTGGATATTGCCATTAGGCTTAATACACTTCTAAGTGGCTCAACATTTGCAAATCATCATCTGAATATTTTCTTAAGACATCCTCATCGTAAAATCTGTGGTGCACATGACAGTCTGACCATGTACTGCACTACCATATGAAGGAACAATCCATTTTTCCTCTACACCCCTTTGATTCTGCCTGTAAATGTTGCTTTACCCCTGCTGTTAGCATGTGAACCGGACCTGTGATGATAGCAATGGTGACTCTAGAGGTACTATCATTTACCTGGCCATCCCTGTACAAATGCCTGTATGTATGTATAAAAGAATGAACAAGATATCTGTACAACCTTTACAGAATTTCATTGTATTATATTTTGTTATTTTGTATTGTATTTGTTTTTACATAAAAACAATTATAATGACTTATTTATTTCTTAACAACAAACCACCATACACAGTGCAGATTTTCATTTTTTCCAGTAAGCATTCAGTAAGTTATGACATGGTTATGTTGCAACCTTATCAGTGTACGTTGTTTTATTTGTTGAAGATGTTTTGAAGAGCAATACTGTTTTGCGTCCTATTCCCCTTCTTTAGATTGATGTGTATGTGTGTGATATTGTGTGTGTGTGCGTGTGCGTGTGTGTGTGTGTGTGTGTGTGTGTGTGTGTGTGTGTAGATGGCCTTGTCTACTAATGTAAAATGATTTGTAGTGGAAACATTTATATTTTTATAATAAACATTCTCAAGATATTTTGTAAAGAATGAATGCTAAGCAGAAAGTGTCTCACTTTGGTGCTTGTTTTGTGCGCGCACACACGCACACGCACACGCACACACACACACACACACACACACACACACACACACACACACACACACACACACATGTTTGTTTTGCTATACTTGTGAGGACATTCCATAGGCGTAATGGTTTTTATACTGGCCAAACTGTATTTTCTATCCCTCTACACTAACCCAACTCCTAACCCATCACAGGAAAATTTATGCATTTTTACATTTTTAATATAACACTATTTAGTATTTTTTAAAGACATTTGAAATATGACGAAATAGGAAATGTTAGTGGAAAGATATGGCTGCATGAAAATGAAGCACAGAAATTGTTCAATTTAAATTAATTTTGATAGATTTTAAAAGAAAAAGTCTGTCAAGACAGAATGTCAAGAGGTGTAGTTAAAGTCTCTTATGCTAGCCAAGACTACATTTATTTGATCAAAAATACAACAAAAAAAATATTATTATGAAATATTTGAACTTGTGATATGAAAATAATATGAACTTAAAATAACTGTTTTCTATTTTAAATATATTTTAAAATGTCCTTTATTCCTGTGATGGTAAATATGAATTTTCGGCAACTATTGCTCCAGTCTTCAGTGTCACATGATCCTTCAAAAATCTCAAAATATGCTGATTTGCTTCTCAGTTATTATCAATTATTAGTATTCAATTATTAATGGTTCTTATTATTATCAATATTGAAATGTCTAAAATACATGTTTTTCTTTGTTTCAGGATAGTTTGATGAATAGAAAGTTCAAAAGATCACCATTTATTTAAAATAGTAAATTTTGTATTTTGTAACATTATAAATGTCTTTACTGTCACTTTTGATTAATTTAATATATCCTTGCTGCATAAAAGCATAAATTTCTGTCTTTAAAAAAGTATAGCCTACCTCAAACTATTGAATGGCCATGGTTTCGACAGAAATGTTAAGCAGCACAACTTTTTCAACATTGATAATAATAAGAAATGTTTCCTGAGCAGCAAATCATCACATTAGGAGGATTTCTGAAGAATCATGTGACACTGAAGACTGTAGTAATGATGCTGAAAATATAGTTTTGCAGTCATAGTGTAACATGGGAGCAGGAATGAAGCGGAGAAAGAATCCAAATGCAAGCACTATAATAAAACAAACAGGTAATCCAATGGAACTCAGGACAAGAACACGGAACAGCTACACGCAACATCAAAACAAAGACCGACAAATAACAACTGAAGCACAGGGGTTTAAATACACGGGCAAACAAGCTGAACGAGATAACAAGGGGGCGGGGCTAATTAGAAAAACCTGGAGAGACTAATAAACAAGAAAAACTACAAAGGACTACAAAACATGGCAGAGAACAGGAAATAACAAAAGTCAACATAAGACAAGAACACCAGACAGGAATCATGACACATAGTGAGCATAAGAGACCTTTTCAAAAATATTAAACATTTTAATTATTCCAAACTTTTGACCGGTATGTATTTTACTTTGTTACATATATTTTGTATCTATGTGTTAAAACAACATAAATATGAAGATTACATTTCTCAGACGTTCGCACATTTTAAACTAGATCATATATATATATATATATATATATATATATATATATATATATATATATATATATATATATATATATATATATATATATATATATATGGATTTTATACGTATTTTTCCTTATTCATTACCTCAGGCATCCTTATTTATCATTGACCCTATAATAGTTGTTTGTCCAAGGTGGGTGGTGCATCAGCAGGTGTTCATTTACGCTCCGTGCAACACAGAGATGACCTTAATAAATCTATTAGCCCCCCACTATGTGCATGTGTCCAGCCATCTGAGTCTAGAGCATCTAAAGAGCAGCCATGTGGGGCTCCCTGAAGCCCACACATAAGAGTGTGTTTCAGTCTTATCTGAGCCTAGCAGAATCTGTGACCCAGATCAGACTGCCTGCCAGAGTCCTCCTTAACACCTGCTGAGAGGATTCACATCGCCCCAAAACATAGCAGGATATAGAGCAGATATTCACTCTGTTAAGGTGTCGATGAAGAGCGTGCACAAATTAATGTATTTACGTTGAAAAAATAGGACTTAACAATGAAAGGATATTGTATATACGTAGGTCTATGTGTTGGTCTCTATCTTTTTATATCTTTTTTTGTTTCTGTATCTTGTAAGTCATATTGAATTCATACAGGCCATTAATTTAAAAACCCTCTTGAATAATGTTTAAAATGTATGAATTAAAATTCATTTGGTTACAATTCAATGATTATAATTAAAAAAGATTGTGTTTGTATGAATAATTTTTTTTATTCAGTAAGGAAGCATTAAATTGATCAAAAGTGGCAGTAAAGCTGTTAACGTTGATCCAAAAAACGAATGCTGTTCTTTTGAACATTCTATTTTATCAAAGAATCCTGAAAAATAAAATGTTTCCACAAAAAAAATTAAGCAGCACAACTGTTTTAACATTGATACTAATAAATGTTTCCTGAGCATCAAATAAGAACAAATTTTGTATGATCATGTGACACTGAAAACTGGAGTGATGCAGAAATAACATTACTCTTTGTTACTGTATTTTTGAATAAATAAATAAGTCTTGTTGAGCATAAAAGACTTCTTTCAAAAACGTTTTTTTTTTTTTACTGATGCCAAACCCCAAACTTTTTAATATGAAACCAACATGAATACAAAGATTTAATTAACAATCGCAGAACTCATTTTAAAATAGATTTTGTAAAGATTTCCCCATTGACCCATGACATACTGTAGCTGTCATTTATTTCCTTTCTTTTTGAAAGAAATATTTTCCTGGGCATCCGATTAATATTAACAGTCAACAATCGGAGGCACTATCTAATTAGTGGGATTTAATTGCTCTGTAAGTTTTCTGTCCTTACCACTTTTCCATTCCAAACAAACTAAAATAACTTGCAAATCACCAAGATATTTGGCAAACACTGTACCCATTGACAGCCATGAAGAAAGGATTTAATTAGAGGATGTAATTTTTGCCCTCCGTCAGCGGTAAGTCTAAGACTCCTGTAGTTTTCAGTGTGCAATTAAATAAAAACTGCTTTTTCCTTCCCTATCCATTAGTCTTCCACGCGTTGGCTTGTTTGTTGGAACGGAGGCCTATTTTAACAAAGAAGCATTATTTGGAATAGGCTTCAGTATTTAAAAGTGACATTTCTGGAACGTATTGCCGCAACATACAAAAAAAAATATGCCCGCAGTAGATCTGACAAAGAAGAGTGTTTGGGAAAAGTGACAACACTTTTTGGCAAAGCGAAGGCTTCCTAAGGTGAAGCACAAAGAAGGTTTATGTAGTTTTAGGATTGCACATATGGTTAGCAGCTCCACTAGTTTGCAGGCTTCTGTTCTCAGAGCATTATGGATAGTCTAAGAAGGCCATGTTACAACCCTCTGTCGATAAAACATTTCATACCCTTACAGATATTGTTAGGCGGGTAATTTATTGTGCGTTTTTAATGCAACATATCTTTAGAATTCCAAGGCAGTCGAACATGGCCGTTCCCAGGATGAATGATGCAGGCTCTGCTCTACCTAGAGAGCTTGAGAAGGAGCAGATGTGCTGATGCAGATGTGCCTGATGTTCGCAAGCACAGGAAGAGTGGGCCGTTGGTTCAGAGGGAATGAATTCAGTATGTGGGATGCTGCTCAATTTGTTCAGCAGGTGATCTACTGCCGCTCTGCTCCAGAAGGACTCGTGTGGGTTGAGGATAATTAAATGAAATGTAAAGCAGACGAGCAGGTATAAGCATGGAGTCAATGCCTTTGACTTACTGTATCTTTCCCACATAAGTATAACGAGGCCACAGGAGTGCTTTGTGTGATAATATGGTCAGACAGGGTAGGAGAACTGCATTAGTCTTTTATGTGATCCTCGGATACAGAGCTGTGATTCCTATGAGGACTGTTAGCGAAACACCTAGTGCAGTAATTTGAGCTAAGTCTGGTTCAAAAGGCAGAAACCTCTAGTGGAAATAATACTACTTTGTTTGTTTTTTTATTTAATACAAAAATATTTTTTTATTTTAATAAAAGTAATAGCAGTAGTAGAAGTACTTTATTGATCCCAGTCGGGAAATTAAAGTGCAATACCAGCAATAAATGAAGACAGTAAATTACTCACAGTACACACAAAACATACTATACACATATAATAAATAAACAAATTGCAATCATCTGGTTTGAAGTTTAAGAAGGACAAAATAGAGTAAAATATAAATAAAAACTGGTCAAACAATAAAACCAGTATTGAATATGTCTAATGTCTAATATGATAATTAACTGCATTAAAAGGATAGTTCAACCAAAAATGAAAATTCTGTCAGTATTGACTCACCCTCATGTTGTTCCAACCCCGTAAGACCTTCGTTCATCTTCGGAACACGAATTAAGATATTTTTGATGAAATCTGAGAGCTGGATCACTCCTCCATACTAGTCCATAGGCTTCTTCAGGGATTGAAACTTGCCAGCCCCAAAAAGTTATTAAAGACATCGTTAAAACAGTCCAAGTGACTACAGTGGCTCAATCTTAAGTTTATCAAACTACGAGAATACTTTTTGTGCGAAAAACAAACAAAAATAACGACTTTATTTTAACTATTCATTTCCTTCTCTGTCGGCCTCGAATCAGTTCACTAGTGTAATAGCGTAGCTTCTGTTGTTGTACATCACACGCATCACCCACATGACCAGCGTCGGCCAATAGTGAGCCTATGTGTGACGTAGCTCTACACAATCACACTACGTTGTCTGACTAGAGGCCCACAGAGAAGGAAATGAATAGTTGGAATAAAGTCGTTATTTTTGTTTGTTTTTGCACACAAAAAGTATTCTCATCGCTTGATAAACTTAAGATTGAGCCACTGTAGTTACTTGGACTATTTTAACAATGTCTTTAATAACTTTTCGGGGCTGGCAAGTTTCAATCCCTTAGAAGCAGCTCTTAAATTTAATCAAAAATATCTTAATTTGTGTTCTGAAGATGAACGAAGGTCTTACGGGGTTGGAACAACATGAGGGTGAGTAAATACTGACAGAATTTTCATTTTTGGGTGAACTATCCCTTTAAGTACAGCTATAGGATGGGTTAGATTCCCAGAATGCATCTCCTAGAATTCCTAGATTGAATGGTTAATGATACCTCGGCACAGGATAGATTAGTTGTAAAGTCTCACAGCAGTAGGCATAAATGACCTCCAGTAGCGTTCTCTGTTGCACAGTGGCTGGATCAATCGGTTGCTGAATGTGCTTCTCATTCAAATAAGCATGTCATTGAGTGGGTGTGAGGTATTGTTTGTGATGGTCAAAAGCTTGGACATTATTCTCCTCTCTGTAACAGCCTCAAACATGTCCAGATCCACTCCAATGACAAAGCACGCCTTCTTAATAAGCTTATTCAGCCTTTTGGTATCTCCAGCTTTTCCCAGTGCCCCAGCACACTACGGCGTAAAACAAGACACTAGCGACGACAGACTGATAGAACATGTGAAGGATCTTGCTACACAAACTGAAGGACCTGAGTCTTTTTAAGAATTAGAGTCTACTCTGGCCCTTTTTATAGATAATTCCAGTGTTTTTTTTTCCAGTCAAGTCTGTCATCTAATGTGGATCCCCAAATACCGATAGGAGTCTACTTTCTCAAAGTCTCTGCCGTTAGGTGAGAATGGTCTTTTTTTCCTTCTAAAATCAATTACCAATTCATTTGTAGATAGTTCACTCCACACCACTTCACAAAATTGTTGACCAGAGCTCTAAATTCAGTCTATTGCCCGCCCACAATGCAAACAACCACAGCTGAATCATCTGAAAACTTATGGAGGTGGCATGACTTCGAGTTGTAATTGGAGTCTGAGGTATAGAGGGTGAATAGAAACAAAGACAAAAACGTTCCCTGAGGAGCACCCATGTTGCTCACCAACCGCTCATACACACAGTTCTGCAGTCTCACAAACTGTGGTCTGCCAGTAAGGTAGTCCGTGACCAAGGAGATTATGGAGGAGTCCCACCCCCCACACCCACCTGAGGTTGGTAGGCAAACTGTAGGGCGTCCCGCACTGAATAAACTAGAGGTCTCATGTGAGCCAGGACCAACTGTATCTTCATAGTATCTTCAACCATGGTCTTCATAATATGGGAAGTCAGTGCTACTGGTCTATAGTCGTTTAGAAGGGTGGGGCGCCGTTTCTTTGGTACGGGAAGAAGGCAAGATGTTTTCCAGAGCACCGGAACTTTTCCCAGGCTAAGACTTAAGTTAAACAGTTGATGGTCAATGTGGCCTGACGGCTGTCAGCAGTGAAGAGTGTCTGAGAGGGAAGCTGCTGGGGGAGTTGAAGCAAGCAAACAACTTTATTTATACAGCACATTTTCAAACAACAGACGCTGCCCAAAGTGCTTTACAAAAAAATAATAATAATAATAACATTAAAATCATACAACAAAACAAACATAAGTTATGTTGATTGAAGGTGAAAATGATTGCTGTGGGTGGTCTCTGTCGGTACAATGGAGTAACTGTAGTGGGATGTGCTTTGGAGAGCAGCCTGGGGCCCTATATCAAACCTGTTGAAGAACTGATTCAACTCGTTAGCCATCTCTTGGTCCCCCTCCGTTGCAGTCCCTGGCTGTTTAAAGCCAGTAATTTCCCTCATAGCGCTCCAAACGTCTCTCACCATATTCTGTTGGAGCTTATCCTCCAGTTTCCTTGCATAAGTATATCCTTTCATTCCCTCAGCCTCCAATAGGGTCTCGCACCAGTCTGGACTGCACACATGTCACAGTACATGTCATAGAGTTCAACTCTAATGATTACAGTTTGATTTCATAGCATTTCCAGCAGGGTTGTGTGAGTAGGTCATAGTAATCCCATGCTATGGTGAATTACAGTTCAAAGTGGTGAAATTTTAGAAGGTTTTGGTAGTCTTTGTCATGAATTTCAAAACAAATTGCAAAAGAGTCCACTGTCCTCAACAGTGTGGTTACAAGTAGGGGGATTAGGGGCGCTCCACCGAGACAAAGTAGGTGGCAAGACTTTGAAGTCAAACAACCTCTAAACTTCCACTCATGTGCAACGGATCAGATGACGAGAATGACAAACAAGACAGCTGAGTTTTCTTGAAAAAAAAACCTCAAGCTCTTTCAAAAGCCTCCAGCTGTTTGCAGCTGTAGCACAAAGCAGAACAGCACCTTGCAAAGCCATAAGCAGCCTTTCTTTTGGCAGTCCCGGGCCTGATCGAGCGTCGTCCACATAGGTCACTTCCTGGAAAGGGTCTTGGGTCAGTGATAAAGTTGGCATGTCATGTGTTTATCATTTTCTCTTGTTTTTCCTGTCCTCAAAGACACTGGGATTCAAGAAGAAAAATGCAATGCAACTGCTTCAGTAGATGCTTGTGTGTTGTGCTGAATTTTTTTTTATATTTATTTATATTTTTGTTTTGGTGTTTTAGTAAAATATTTAAACGTTCTGATAACAAGTTACATTTACTTGAGAACCAAACGGATAATAATTCAATAATACATAATTACTGTGTAGGATAAAGGCATGTTACTACCAAGGAGAATAACTATAATAATAACAATAAGATATAGTTTTAAAAATAGTTCTAAATTTAAAAGAATAGGGACATCCACACCACAACTATAATAATAAAGTAAAAAAGGAATAACTTTCACAACTTTTTTTTTCAGCTGATGAACGATCAAATCCTTGACAGCCAATTCTGCTTTAAAGTTTAAAGAGCATTTAAAGTGGCAGACGACAAAACTGCAGCATGTGCTTATTATAAACAGCAAATTAAAGCAAAGACAACTAAAAAGACAATTAAATCTGTCAGTTGGTGTCGAGAATGAGTGAAAGCAGGGCCTCGGGGGCTAGAGCGCTGCCCTAACAGTGTTTCATCACACACACTGCATGTGCTGGAGAAGATGTGCGCTGTTGTGTGCCAGAACGGATGATGTCTGAGACATACATTGAGGAGGGAGTCTCTGTAGTGCTGTGGCTGGACTGGCTCGTCAATCTCACCGGAACCAGGGGAAAAGTCAATGTCACTCCAAGTAGGAAACAGGTCGGGGGATTAAACACGCTTCTATGTTCTTGTCTGCTTAACAAATGATCTGTCCGATGCGCAGGGGAAATTATCATCACAAATGCTCCACAATGAGGTTTTTCCACTTACTGCCGAGGAAAGAATCTTTTCTCTCCATCTCTATTTCATACAAATATCTAGGTAATGAATATTACCCTGTGACATTCTACTGCTCAATTAATATGACATTTTTGGGAAGCTTATTTATCATGCTGATGGCTTCTTTTTTTCTTGCACCACAAAATAATTTGAATCCTTGATGTAATCAAATGATCACTTGTGTGAAACTCATATATTTTGTTTGGCTGGTTAGCATCCAAATCCATGGTTAGCATCCATGGTTAGACTAACAAGTTAGTCCTGCTGGTAGATGCATTAACTGCATCATTCTGGATGCAAAAGCATTTTTATGACTACTCTATTACTGACTAATTGAAATGAGCAGTCTATTCTGACTTAAAAACGCTGATATCTGCAGAAGATGAAGATAAATCCAAGGTTTATTAAACAAGTACTGACAATAGAGCCAACAATGCGAGACAGTGTGCTGCGCAAAAACAATACCGGACAAAGAAGTGAACACAAGGAGGAACTCAAATACACTGTGATGATGACGTGCAGGTGTTCAGGTGATCAGGTGATGGCTGATTGAGTGCAGGTTGGAATCATTAGGAATGCAGGGAAATGTAGTGCTGTTGAGGTGTGTGACACACAGATACTTTCAGGACTGAATTTTGTTGATAAACATGAATATGCACACTTGTTTCTGACAGAGCAATCAAAACTACTTTGAAAAATTCCTTTAAATTTAATTTAATCCATTGAGTTAATATTGGTTATTCTTGAATTTTGTTCTTATAAATTCCTTATAATGATACAGTTTATTCAATGAATTTCAGTGATTTTCGCATGAATATTGAACGTTTTTTTTCTTGTATGAAAGTTGTTTTTTCTGTAGTTCATATAAAATGTGAAATTTCAAAGAATTTCTAACTTTTGTAATTACCGAAAAGGAGTAAATGTAGTAAAAACATGATAAAACATGGTAATAACCTAGTAAATATAGATATGAATTTTTTTTTTGAGCATTCACTCATTAATGGGAGTTTATTCATCAGATGCTTTAAGCTATCCAAATAGACCTGGGAAATGAAAATATTGGAAGCATATTTTGAATGCATTATGAGGGTTAATCAAATTGACATATTTTTCTTTGTCTGCTACCTTTCATATCAAAGCTCAGTGTAGTCTCTATGAAGTTGTCATGTTCTTTGTTTCCAAAGTGCCCATAAGCTAAGATAGCAAACAGGTTGTGTGTCTCAGGCAGGAGAAAATTTAAAATGCTTTAAGCAGATGTTTTTATTCTTATTTATTTATTTATTTTTCTTTTCATATCTAGAAGATTTACCAGATGATCCTGTGATTGATTGTGTTGAATCGTCTGAAGTGGGCAAACTGAAAACCACTCCAGCACACTTACTCATTTCCAAACATTTGCCACAGAGATGAAGAACAGACGTCTTCATTTCCATGGTCCAGAGCCGGCATCCTTTCCCATTTTGGTGAATTAGCTTGGGTCCATTACATCACTGCTGTTTTGCAATATGCATGTCGACATGAACTAAATATGAAATCCTAATATGTACATCCCACAACAATACATCATCGCGAGGGTTTTAAGTGTGACAGCTATTGAATGAATGTGTAATTACATTTGTCCTGAGTTTGCAGATTAATACTATGGTTGTCTTCAGAGTGAGGCTAATAAGTACAGAGGGCAACAGCTGGGTCTGTGATGTCTATCGCAAAAGCACAGCCTCCATCTTCACAATGATAATTGATTTCAGATAAAGGATGAGTGATTTGAAGAGGCTGCTCATCACGCAATAGCCAAGCCCGTCCCACAGCTCGAACTCGTCTCTGGGCAAGATATTCCTGATTATGACATTTCATTGGTGCCGCAGAAGCTACTGCAGTTCAGGCTTTACAATTGGCCACCCGTCCAAAGCTCCCACTCTCTGATCTCATAATGGAGATATATTTCATACAGTGGTGCCACAGATCAAAAGCAGTTAACTGAACCCTATAGAAGATTTACAGGCTTCTAACAATCATCATCTTTCCCCTTTGACTTTTATGGTATGGGCTAGAGGCTGGTGAGAGAGTGCCCTTTTGCTGACTGATCCTTCAAAACTTCCCCGCTGACCCTGAGTGTGAAACTTGGAGGTGCGACTGCAGTGATCCATAGCTCTTGACTGTTTGCCGCTTATTACCAGCTATTCCTTTAATAAGCATGATATAAATTTTCTGGACTATTCAAGAGTCTAGACTTTTGAGTTTAGACATTTTGGTTGCTGGTTGATCTTTGTTGCGGCATGCTTATCCTGCCACTTTATAATTCTATTATTCTAAAAGGGTATGTTAAAATACTTTCTCCAATCCCTGCTTCATACGCAGAAACAGATACACAGCAGTTGTAAAAATCCATGTGGCTTCATGTGGTAAGAATTAATTTAACAGGTTTTAAGTCCCTGCAACCCTACAGAGAATGAGCGGTTTGAAAATTGGATGAACATATGTGTATATATATATATATATATATTAAGTGAATTTACTACATTCATATAAGGATAGTCACCATAAATTTCAACAGACTACATTTCTAAAAGTTGTTAAAATTAAAAAAAATATATATACCAGCAGCATACATAAATGAATAATAAAATAAATAAATATATTTAAAATAAATAAATAATTATTTTGAAAAAGGATGAATAAATATAAAATATGAATAGCTATGTTATTATTAATAACAATATTTAACCAATTAATTACAATAAACTAGTATAATTATTGATCACATTATTTTTATTTTAACGAGTCTTAAAATATATATCTGCTTTTACATTGTATTATATATTGCATTTGATTGTGCTAATGACACAGACCTTGCACACTTCACTTTTAAGACTAATCAACCTAGACAGTTTTGGCATGATCTTGAACTGCACAATTATTTGAAGTTATTTAAATTGAAATAGATGTTTGTTTCTGTTTCAGAAAATGCTACAGTATGCTGGGTTGTATTTCAGTGAGGTAAACTGTGCTGAGCAGGTCAGGCTGCGGTACTGAGGGCCAGTTGACCAGGCAACATCTGGACACCAGGGGGACGGGGAGGACGAGGCTCCCCGTGGAGAGCAGCGTCCAGCAAACAAAGACACTACAGAGATGCCTGGAAGCTGCATGCTGGGAGGAGAGCCCACAAGAGCAGAGCCATTAACCAGCCTGAGAAGAGCAGGGGGAATCGGCTGTATGCAGGACATAACTCACGTGTAAAACAACACAGAGCTGTGACTGTTTTGACCTAAGGGTTCTCGGCATTGAGGTACACTTAGCCCTACATTTACTGAAGAACTGCTATAATGTCTGCTTTGAGGCTTCCAAATCCACTCATCTTGAGGAATGCAGTTGTTTTTGTGTTTTAATTCAATTCCTTTCATTAGCTTGTCTTGCCTCTCCCTGCATGTGCAGTGTGTTTCCATGCTCTTCATGACCAATCCTTTCCGCCTTCCACCATGAAATCCGGTCCAGCCTTAAACATAGCAATTCCTTGGGAATTTTGAAACCCTAATCTCACTGCTGGACTGATTTCAAATCAGGCTTTTCATATCTGGTCAAGACAGTGTCCTTCCAAGATGTATATGTTGTATATAATGTATATAATGTATATTAAATGTATATGATGATTTATGTATTTGTTTTCTTCTTCTTTTTTTTGTAGCATTTTACGTTTAACAAAGAATTTCTTATTATTTTTTCTCTCTCTCTGATAAATGGATAGTAAAAAAGGAGATATGTTACTTTCAAATGTTGGTCAGCAGGAGGTCAAGGTTATTAAAAGTATGTTATGAACACTGTAAAAAGTGATCAGTTGACTTACCTTTAAAAAAGTGAGGAAACCCATTGCCTTAAAATTATTAAGTAAATAAACGTAATCCGTAATTGAAAAAATTAAGTTATGGGAACTTGACAATCATTTACTTAATAATTTTAAGGCAATGGTTTTCCTCACTTTTTTTTGTCAACTGATCACTTTTTACAATAACCATTACTAAAGTGCTTTATATTTAGCTGTAGCTTGTTTTGTTTTTTATCTATTAGATATATTTGTCTCAAAATACATGTAAAATATATTTAGCAAAGGGGCTGAATTTTGTTGATAAACATGATATGCAAAGTGTTGAGACACGGTTGCTTTATTTATCTCATGGGAAAGTGAGAAATGATTTCATGTTTGCTTTTTGGATGAAACAGATGTTGTGGCGATAACAAACTCTTTCATGAATCACAAACCACTTATTATGCTATTGTTCATTAAGTGTAACATGTTTCTCCAATTAGATGCTGTCACAACAGGGTTTGTTCACTCGGAGTGCACTGCCAGACAAAAGCCTCCCGTCGGGAAGAGAGAGCGTGTTTTTCATGGATTCTGCATTGTTAATCCCCAGCACGAAGGTAAAGCTATTTATTCCCCTCTTAATTATGCCTGACATTTACAATTACTGACCATTTGGATTCTGGCTGTGACTCTTTCACTAGTGCTTTGGATTGTCAAACACTGTTAGGAGTGCTTAGATCACAGAGGGCTTTATGGGGACAATGTGCACAGACTAGAGACCTTTACAAGCATGTTGTGACATGTTGCCAAAGCTTCTCAATTTTCTATTAATGTCAAAAGCAGACCACTGCTTGGATTATTTAATTGGCTTACTAAAATATAGATGTTGCAATGATGAACCCGTTGTAAATACAGATATCTTTACCAGGCTCTCAGCTCTTCAGAGGCAACCACAAACGGCAAGGGAAAAGATGAGCTGCATGGGAAAGACGAGAGATGAATGGAAACAGGATTTGTTTTTTGGGGTCAGAAACTGCAGCAATTAGATTAACCTGTCTCATCCGAAGTGAGATGTCTCACTCCGATCTCAGTTTCAGACGGATTTCTTGTGGCAGGCCCTTTCAAACAAACATGCTCTTTGAAAGGAGGTATGACTCTTACAGTTGTAATTATGTGATGGTCCACTAACACTTTTGCAAAAGTCAACTGAGGAGATAACCTATCCAGTCAGCTAAAAAATTACATTTTTGTCTTTCAGTTGTAGAAATGACCTTTTATGCAGTTTTACCATTTACAGTAGATTGTCCACATTGTGTGAGTATTTTATTACACAGAAAGAGCAAAATCGCTATGAGGAATCAAGTTTGATTGCAGACCATTAAACACATCTTCTGTTTAAAAATATATATATATCTTTTTTTTCATTCGTTTTTATACCATACTGTTTATTTAGAAGGCTTGTTTCCAAAAAAAAAATAAAAGGATAATTGAGACTTTTTATGTCACAATTGTGTTATAATTTGCAATTGCCAGTTTACATCTCACAATTTTGAATTCTGAATTTACATCTTGGATATTGTTATTGATATTATTAATATTATTGATCTGCCTGCATTTACACCATTATATGAGAACTGAACTGAGCTAGACTTTGACATCACGGTTTCCTCCAGAGTGACTATAATGAACAAAATTTATAAATTTATTTTAATTAAGTTGGACCTGTGACCCTCTTTTCTCCTGGAAAACAAACTTTGTTGCATTATTTTTCTGTTATCTCTGTAATGATGCTTTGAAACAATCTGTATTGTAAAGAGTGCCATAAAAATAAATGTGACTTGACTTGACTTGACTTTTCCACCATAGAATAAAAAAAAAAAAAGGTACTTGCGACTTTTTATCTTAACATCTTTTAATCTTTATCTGAGCTTCTCACAATTCTGAGTTTATATCTAACAATTCTGAGTTTATATCTCACACTTCTGAGTTGAATTGCAATTCTGAGGAATAAAGTCTGAATTGTGAAATATAACTCATAATCGTGAGGAATAAAGTCCGAATTGTGATATAAAAAGTCACAATTCAAAAAGTACCTTTTTATTACTCAATTCTGTGGCAGATACAAGCGTCCATATTTATCCTAGCATCTTGTATTACATTCAAAATAGTATTTCTTTTCTTTATAATTTCATAATGGCATAGGTGTTTGTTAATGGGTTTCTTCTACTACAATAACTTTTACGTCTGAGGGATTGATTTTTATTCAAATTTATTTATTTATTAAAAAATATGTTTTTAATTTCTGTTTTTGCAGTCAAATGCATATAATTAATTGTTTGACCTCAGACTTTCAATCTTTCAAAATCCATTATAAAATCATTACTACATTTTTTTTAAGATTAACAAATAAAATATATATTTAACGGTCGAAAATAATTTATAGTAATTTTCAAACAAGTTCCTGTCGTAAAACATCATTTAGCATGATTATTAAAGTTTTTCTGAATTGGTAAAACACGTTTTTTTGAAACCATCACTCACTTTCTCAAAACCATTTCATGTGTGCTCAAAATCAAACAATGCTTTCAGAAAATACACACATGAGTCAATATTATAAACTCTACAGATAATTTGTTAGACATTACATCAAATGGAGAACACAGAATCCAAAGCATGCAGTTACAGGAAAAAAGTATATTGTAACAAAGTAAACAAATTTTGCAATTATTGTATGTAAAAAAAGTATAGTAATGATAACTTACAGTAGTTGTCACGTATTCACCCAACGACACACCCCAGCCAGCTTCAACCCAACACACCTGGTCCCGATCGCAATCACCGGAATTCTGATTCACCTCACCTGCACCCTCATCACTTCACTCACCACGCCAGCTCTGCATATAAACCCCAGTCAGTCTACAGCTCATTGTCAGGTCTCGTCTTTTGATGCCAGTGACTCTCCGGTTCCTAAACCCTTCGGTCTGGTTCCAGTATCCTCAATATATCTACGCAAGTATTGTCCTTCTACACTAACCTCCCAGTGTGTGTGTATATTCCAAGCAGCCTCTGTGTGCGGTGGTTCCCCGGGATTCTCCAAACCGCCTCTCTGTGTTCTACAGTGGAATTCGCGGATCTCTATCAGGATTCCAGTGGTCAGCTATTTCCAGTATCTACAAGACAGACTCAAGTTCAAGTCTTCTCCCTGTGTTCCCTGTGTGGATCTCGAAGCTCATTCCTGTATTCAGGAGTTGCATACAGTGTCTAAAATAAAACCTGTTAACGCCATTCTCTGTGTCTTCATCCTTGCAGTAGTGTGACAGTAGTAAGGTAAATAAATTGTATACTGTATGCAGTGCAAGTATAGCATTGTACTGGATATTGCATAGTAGGCCTATCGAATGTCTGTATATTCAGCACTTGCATACAGTGAAAATACAGTGGCCAAACTGCAAAAGCCAAAAAGGTTACAGTAAATAAAAAACTCTAAAAAATATATATATATTTTTACCTTTATTTAACTAGGAAAGTCACATTGAGGTTAAAACCTCTTTTACAAATGAGACCTAGTCAAGACAGGGTCAAATAGCAGGATTAAACAAATTACAAGCAACAATAAGAAACCAATCACAACATCAACATTAGATACAACAAAACAGATCTCCATGACAACATGTTATACAACACCATGACACAACAAAACACAAACATTTAGGTACTGCATAATGCCCTACATACTACTATTCACGGAAACAGACAATATTAAATCATAAGTTCAGTAAAAAGTTAAGTGGTAATAGTATTGGCATAGCAACTGCAGTTAATAGTGACCACCTCCTTTATTCTATGTTTAAAATCATTTAGAGAAATGAGGGATTGTAGTGTAAGTTTGGTCTGCAAATCGTTCCAAGACCAAAGGCCATAATAGAACAGGCTTAGCTTTCCAGCCTCTGTTCTGATAGCAGGCATTTTGAACTGAAGCTATTTATGTGACCTGAGATTATGACCGACTTGAAATGATGAAAATTTCCTGTTTAAATAAATTGGAAGTTTTCCTAAAATTACCTTATAAATTAAAATATACCAGTGTTCGAGCCTGCGCAAATGTAGAGATGACTATCCTACCAAATTGTACAATACACAATGATATGTCCTAAAACTACAGTTAGTGACATATCTGAGAGCTGAATGATAGAGGGGGTCAAGTTTGGACAGAGTGGACAGAGAGGCAAACCTGTAAATAGTGTCTCCATAATCAATCTGGGACAAAAAAAAGACCAGCAACTAGGCGTTTACGTGAAGCCAAGAAGAAACAAGACTTTAGCCTATACAGAAAGCCCAATGTGAATTTTAATTTCTTTGCAAGATAATCAATGTGGCGAACAGGACGGCCGAGGGACGTGAGAGAACGGCGCGAGGCCAGTGGTGCGATTGATAATGAGCAACACCTGTGAGCACACCCGGTCTCGCATCTCTCACGGAGGAGCGGAAGCATAAAGGAGGAGCGACGACGTTGATGATCGAGAGAGGAACAGGCCTGTATTTTAGTTGAGTTTTGGTTTTTGTATTTGTGTTTTATTTTAGCCAGCAGTCGTCCGCGAGGGGCTGCTGGCCGTTATCTTTATTTTGGGTAAGCCAGCAGTCGTCCGCGAGGGGCTGCTGGCGGTATTTTAGTTTGTTTATTTTATTTTAAATAAAGTATGTTTAAACGTTCGTCGGTTCCCGCCTCCTTCTTCCCTGAACATTGCTACAATGGTGCCGAAACCCGGGAAGAGGGAGGAACGCGCTGTCAGAGAGTCCTCGCCGCTGTGGGGAATCCGCGGTGCCATCGAGCATGGTGTGCGAGTCACCGCCGCTCGCCGTGGGCCGGAGCCTGCTGCCATCCGCCGGGTAGGGGAGGAGCAGCGAGGGGGGGAGGAGCAGGGAGGGGGGGACTCGCGGCCATGGACGCTCGAGGCGGTGCGCTGGAGTGAGTTGCCGGTGGGACGGTCGAGCTCGCTGCCGGCCGCCTGGGAGTTGGAGGGGCGGCTGCCGTTCGGGAGGGAGAGGAGGAGTCGCCGCCGCTCGCCGTGGGCCGGAGCCTGCTGCCGTCCACCAGCGAAGGGGAGGAGCAGGGAGCGGGGGACTCCTACCGTCTGCCCAAGGCACCCGAGGAGCCGTCGCCGTCCACCGGGCGGCGGAGGAGCATCGAGCCGTCCACCGAGGGCTATCCAGCATCACCGCCAGGCACCGCGGAGGAGATCGCCCAGCTGGTGGGGGACCAGATGGCAGCGCGTTGTGGGAACCGGACCAATTTTTTTTTTTCTCTCTCCCCTCTCTCGATCTGTCGCTCCTCATGCTTCCGTCTCCGTTTCCCACGGCTTGTCGGTCCATACCCCCCAGGGATCGCCGCCGCCGGGGGGGGGAGTAGGCACAGGCTCGTGGGTACCCCCCGGCCTGTGAGGGGCGATGGGGGTATGTGGCGAACAGGACGGCCGAGGGACATGAGAGAACGGCGCGAGGCCAGTGGTGCGATTGATAATGAGCAACACCTGTGAGCACACCGGTCTCGCATCTCTCACGGAGGAGCGGAAGCATAAAGGAGGAGCGACGACGTTGATGATCGAGAGAGGAACAGGCCTGTATTTTAGTTGAGTTTTGGTTTTTGTATTTGTGTTTTATTTTAGCCAGCAGTCGTCCGTGAGGGGCTGCTGGCCGTTATGTTTATTTTGGGTAAGCCAGCAGTCGTCCGCGAGGGGCTGCTGGCGGTATTTTAGTTTGTTTATTTTATTTTAAATAAAGTATGTTTAAATGTTCGTCGGTTCCCGCCTCCTTCTTCCCTGAACATTGCTACAATCAACATGGCATTTAAAATTTAGGCTTTTGTCCATCCAGATTCCCAGATATTTATAATTATCTACAGACTGGATACAGACTCCATCCAGTGACGTGATGGATAGGGATGGTAGCTTTGTACGCCCAGTATTAAAAACCATGACTTTAGTTTTGTGTGGGTTTAAAAGCAGCTTTAAATCTAATATAGCATGTTGCAGGGTATCAAATCTGCCTGCACATTAGAAAAGGCCAACTCAGCTGTGGGGGCACAGGAGTACAGAACTGTATCGTCTGCATACAGATGATACTTACAAAATTTAAACTTCTCACAAATATTGTTAATATAAAGTAGGAAAAGAAGGGTCCCAATCCGAACCTTGTGGAACACCCTTAGTAACAGGAACTGGATTTGACATATAATTGCCATGTTTGACCATTTTGCGAACGATTGGTCAAATAGCTATAGAACCATTTGACTGCATTGCAACCAATACCAGCTCTCATCAGGGTATTAACAAGTAATGAGTGGTCCACAGTATCAAACGCCTTTGTAAGGTCTATGAACAGAGAAACACAGGTAAATGTATTATCTAAAGCCTCTTTGAAATCATCCATGACTTTTAAAGTGGCAGTTATTGCACTGTGCCCTGACCGGAACCCGGATTGCATTTCATTTAAAATGTTATGCGAGTGCAAATATAATTTAAGTTGAATAGCAACTAATGATTCCAATATTTTTGAAAGAACATGGAGATTAGAGATCGGTCTAAAGTTGTTCATGTCATATCGATCACCAGCTTTGAAAAGTGGTCTAAAGAAGCTTGCTTCCATTTGACTGGAACCTGGTTAGAACTTAGTGACATGTTAAAAATGCGAGTAATAGGCTCAGCTATGACCGGTGCAGCCACCTTTAACAGGAAGGGATCCAGACCATCAAGTCCAGGCGCTTTTTTGGGGTCTATTGAAATCAGTGATTGCAGAACATCTTGAACTTGTATGGCTTCAAAATCAAATGAGAAAGCGGAAGATGTGCTAGGTAACAAAAAACATGTTGAAGGATCAACTGAAATTGATGGAAGCTGTTGATCAAATAAGTGACCTGCCTTCTCAAAATGACCATTAAAGGCATTTAATATATCAATTTTATCTGTAATAGTTACATTTCCAATTTTCAATTCCTGAGGAAAGTTTGAAGCCTTTTTGTTCTGGAATACCTTGATTGTCTTCCAAAATTTTGATGGATCATTAAAATTATCATTAGTTAAAATAAGATAATAATTTGATTTTTCAGGTCCGAATGGCTGAGGTACATTGATTTCTCAAAGTTCTGAAATGTTGCCAGTCTACATTACTGTTGGTCCTCCTTGCGAGGGACAACTGTTTATTTTTTGATTGAATTAGCTGGGCTAATTCATGAGAGAACCAAGGATTATCCCTATTCTTTATTCTATGCCTTTTGAAGGGAGCATGTTTATTTGCAATCAGTATGAACTGTTCATGAAAAAAGCGACAGCTTCATCTACAGTAGGAATCAATGCAACACGATCCCAGTTCAGTCTTGCCAAGTCAGATAAAAAGGCCAGCTCTTAAAAGTGTTTAAAATAACGTCTTAGAACAGTGAGACCCTTAAGTTTAGGTATTTTGGTGTTTCTCACACATCCTATTACACAATGGTCGCACAGATCGTTTGCGAACACACCTATTGCTGTATACTTATGAGCCCTGTTAGTGAGAATGACATCTAACAAGGTATCACTATTAAGATTCACTATTAAATGAAAAGCACGTAACTTTACACTCAGAAGAGTTTTGCAACTTCAAAATCAAGGTCAGTGAGAGAGATTTTATTCTGCTTTAGGATCATGTCTTCACAAATTTGTCCACAAATGTCATCTCTGCAGGCAAAGGGGAAAACCCAAAAACCAGATCCAGCCTTGACAACATTCTCCACACTTTGCTCTTTCTCTTCGTCATCCTCCTCTTCCTCCTCGTTCACTTCCTCTTCCTCATACTCTTCCTCCGCTCCCTCTTATATTTTTTCCATCCATTGTTTGTATCAACATTCAGTGCAACATTTTGAGTCAATCTTGGCACTCTAAACTGACTTGTAATATGTACAGTTGTTGTAAAAATGTTGTTGTGTCCCATTTCCGTTCAAGGTGTAATATTGTCAAATTATGCAAAAAGTGTAAAAACTGGTAATTAAATTTACAACAAAACAAAGTAATCGGCTAATTTATTACAAAAATGGTTCAAATGTGATTTCCTCCACCTTCAGAAAGAATGTTTATTTTTCGATGAGGTGGAAATGTTTAGAATGATTTTTGTTAGAATGAACCAAACAAATGTGGACAAAACATAAAACTAGTGAGACTGTGAAAAATGTGTTTTAAAATAGTTTGATTTCTCAAAGTCCACCCGACCAAAAATGCCCATATAAAATAATAATAATAATAATAATAATAATAATAATAATAATAATAATAATAATAATAATAATAATAATAATAATAATAATAATAATAATAATAATAATAATAATGCCTTCAAACAAATAATTGTTCTGATCATGATCAGAAAAAAATCTCTAGCTTGAACATATTAAGATATCTGAGTATTTTGAACTATCTGAGTATTTGAAGATATGAAGTCTAATACTACTTAATTCTCCTTTTAGTCAAAGTTTGTACATATTCCTCATCAGTTGTATTTTGGACAAAAAGCAAGCTGGTTTGTTATTATCCAATCTCATCTGGAAGTGGCTTTCATTCGCAAAACACAATGGGCCCTATTTTAACGATCTGAAACGCAAGTTTCAAAGCGCAAAGCGCAAGTAACTTTGTGGGCGGGATATTTTCCCTGCGGGATAAATGCCTCTTGCGGCTGGCGCAAATCTAAAAGGGGTTGGTCTGAAGTAGCTTCATTATTCATAGGTGTGGTTTGGGCGTAACGGGAAACAAACCAATAAGAGCTTTATATCACATTCCCTTTAAGAGGATGATGAACGAGGTGCGCTCCAGGCGCGCTTCAGAATCGGTTCTCAGCCGAGGAGATCGATGTTCTCCCCAGGGCCGTAAAAGAAAGAGAAGTGACATTTGGGTTGGGACAAACCCACCCAAATTAGCTTCGGTTAAACATGCATATAATAATTTGGGTAAATGCCTAAGCTTTATGCCTATTTTCCCCATCGTCATAAACACAATAATGATTTCCCTCGTGTTTTAATATTTTTCCTTATAATAATGTATAATTTGCAAAAAGTTAAATGCATCTGTGTAGATGAGAGAATCATCTACAGTGTATGCGCGTTGTTCACAGTCTGTATTATGGCCAAGCATGCGCGCTTAAAATAGCATCTGAATGTACGCGCAACGCGCCATTGACTTTAGACTAGGTTTTTTCTGGTCAGTGGCGCAATTGTTTTATAGAACAGCAAAATAGCATGAGGGAAAGTTTGCGCCGGAACACGCCTCCTCTTTGCGCTGAACCGCCCCGGGGAGCGCAAGTGTATTTCTTAGTTATCCGACGTGTCTGTGGAGGGAAAAGTCCGCTTTGCACGGGTGCAAAATAGGAATGATACATGCGTCAGTGTACAAAGTCATTTGTGCCGGGTGCAAGATAGGGCCCATATGAGTCCAATGTTTGTTTCAAAATCAATACATCTGTGCTAGCTGATAATACTGAATCCTTATTGAAGTCTGCAGTGCAAACAGCGTTTTTGAGGCCTCACTCATGCAAGATGTAAACAAGTCAAATGGTCTGCACAGCAGGTTTTGACATGTAATCTTAGCCTTGGTTTGTCAGTTCCGTTTAGAATGCAACCAATCGGAAAACTTGCAATAACAGTTGAAAATATGCTACATATGGAAACCTTTTATTTACAGTTTGAAAAGCATTCAGCTCATGTCTGGAAGATTAGCTTAATATGATGGGATGTTTAGATTGGTCCAATATGTTTGAAATAGTGTTACCTTCTGGATAGTATTTTAATTGTGCTTGGTCTCATTAGAGATCAAGTAGTGCCCTTGTTCAAAGAAATAGCCTCCACTTTAGCATACTTTTAAAAATACTAGGTCTACATGCATATCACAGACAAGAATATTACCCCAAAAGGATCAACTTGAGTGCGAACTGAAACAAAAATTGATGCACCTCTTGATGGAAATAACATCACAACATTTATTTCCATCCATTGTTGGTCAAGATCTAGTATTGACAATGCAAGAGTCCAGCACTCTGTAAAGTCTACAGGACATCCCAAAGACTTTAATAAATTTAAGGTCTGGACTCAGAGGCCCTGTTTACACCTGGTATTTTGGTCGATCGGATCACAAGTAGACGAGGGACACACATTCCCGTTTACACCCGGTGTTTTAATCCATCTCTTTTTTCCACTTTCGACCACTTCTGTCCTGATTTCATCGAGGGGTGGGTCTATGGGCTGGTAATTATTTGGGTTTTTTCATATATTTCGACCTAATTGTTAAAATAAGCTTGTGCAATTTACATATGAACGCGACCGGAGACTATGAAAAAATATACGGAGAGCAGCTGCTTTCGTTTCTTCTATATTATTAGTGCCTGCACCCTTTTTCAGCAACATTGGTTCCGGTATGTTCTTTTTTATAATTTTAAAATATAGTGTTTGTTGAAGACTTTGTATAACCCATGAACCAAGTGAATCAGCTACGAGGTGAATCACAAGACTACAAACTTTGATTTGAATTAAAAAAGTTTTTTTTAAATCGGTCAAAAAGTCAAAGGTAACCATCAAAGTGAATCATCTACGAGGAACCAAGTGAATCAGCTGTGTACTTAACAGCTTTAGTGAGGGAAATAACTCGAATTAAAAAGATGAATGAAAGGCCTACAAATATTTCAGTATTTCGAGAGTGTAGGAAGAACGTCTCGGTTACGTATGTAACCCTCGTTCCCTGAGTAGGGAACGGAGACGTTACGTCGGATGACGACGAATGGGGTTTCGCTTAGAGAGCCTATCGACTTCGAGTATACAAAACGAGCCAATGGCAAAGAAATGCCATGGGTCTGCGGAATTTGCATAGCTTATCTCTGCCTTACCTTGTCGGTATAAAAGGAGGACGCTGGCAACATGCAGATATGTTTCTTCGCTGAGGAGCCGAGACTGAGCTCAGGCGATCCCCGCGGTACAGCGGAAAGTGGCAGGAAGACGTAACATCTCCGTTCCCTACTCAGGGAACGAGGGTTACATACGTAACCGAGACGTTCCCTTTCGTTGTCACTCCGAGTTACCACGGATGACGATGAATGGGGTTACCAGTCTAATCACGCCACCTTCTCAGCTGTCTTCCAGTGCCCTTCGTAATTCTGAGATCACTGTCGTGACACTGGCACAGACGAAGGACTCCTATTTACTACAGGAATACCAAGGTACACTGGGCAGCATATCCCATAAGTTTAGAGGAAATATGCAATTATTGCCAACCCAGAGGGGGGGGGGGGGGGGGGGGGGGCTTAGAGAATACACATATGACCCAGAGGGATGCATATGGAGAACACTGGGATATCCAGCCGCAGGTGGAATATTTCAACCCCAGGGGTGGCAAGGTGGCTTGCCAAGGGAAAGACACATGCTCAGAGAGGCTTACAATGGAAATACACATGTGGGGGTCGCGCAGAAGAGGGACCATGCAGAGGAAAACCTAGCCGACGCACAGGCAATAGACACTGGCGCCGACGTCAGGAGTGCTGGAGGAACTCAGGGCTCTCGGAGAAGCTCACCTGAGGAGAGTATCGCACCTATCCAGTCCGTGGAGTGGAATGGTGAGCAAGTGAAGACACCTGAGTGGGTCCAGTACTAGCTGGTTAAAGCGAGTACATGAGAGGACACTGGCTCCACTCGGAGATTGTAGAATATGGCGAATGTGTAGGTGTCGCCTAGCCTGCAGCTCTGCAGATGTCTGTTAAAGAGGCGCCATGCGCTAGAGCCCAAGAGGACACCACACTCCAGGTGGAGTGGGCAGTCACACCAAGGGGGCACGGTCGACCTTGCTGCTGGTATGCCAAGCAATGGTGTCTACTATCCAGTGAGACAACCTTTGCTTGGAGAGAGCCTTTCCCTTCAGCTTCCCACCATAACAGACAAAGAGCTGGTCTGAGGTCCTGAACACTGCGTTCTGTCTACATAGGCGCGGAGACCACGTACTGGACAGAGCAGTGTCAAGGCTGGGTCTGCCTCCTCCGGGGGCAGAGCTTGCAGGTTCCCACCTGGTCCCGGAAGGGAGTGGTAGGAATCTTGGGCACATATCCAAGCCGTGGTCTAAGGAACACGTGAGAGTAAGCCGGCCCGAATCCCAGGCACGCTTCGTCAACGGAGAATCCGTGCAGGTCCCCTACCCTCTTGATGAAGGCCAATGCAACCAGGAGCGCTGTCTTCATTGACAGGAACTTATAGCTCCACTGATTGCAAAGGCTCAAAGGGAGCACTCTGCAGGGCAGTTAGAACCACTGAGAGGTCCCAAAAGGGTACGAGAGGATTCAGTCTCCTCGCTCCTCTCAGGAACCTGACGATCAGATCGTGCTTCCCAACAGACTTACCTTCTACCGTATCATGATGTGCGGCAATGGCGGCAACGTATACTTAGAGGGTGGAAAGAGACAGCCTTTGCTCCAACCCTTCTTGAAGGAAGGAGAGCATGACACTGATCGAACATCTACGGGGGTCTTCTCAGTGAGAAAAGCACCAGTTGACGAAGAGGATCCACTTCAAGCATAGGTGTGCCTTGTGGACGATGCCTAGCGGAAGTGAAGGTAGCCACCACCCCGTCCAGGAGCCATGTGTGGAGGCTCCAAGATCGGGACAAGGGTGCCATAGGGTGCCCCGTCCCTGAGAAAGGAGGTCCTTCCTCAGAGGAATGGCCAGGGAGGTGCTGTCGCGAGGAGTACTAGTTCGGAGAACCAGGTCCAGGCGGGCCAGTGCGGCGCGACCAGAATGACCTGCTCCTCGTCCTCCCTGATCTCACACAGGTCTGTGCCGGACGGCTCACTTTGGGAAAACGCATACTTGCGGGGCCCCGTGGCCAGCTGTGCTCCAGTCCGTTCATGCCGAGCGTGCCCTCAGACAGGGAGTAAAACAGAGCGCAATGGGTCAAGTCGTGGGAGGCAAACAGATCTGTGCATCCCCAAACTGGTCGCAAACCAGCTGAACCGACTGGGGATGGAGTCACCATTCTCCAGGGAGGGGCTGAAGCTGTGGGAGCTCGTAGGCTCCACAATTCAGGGCTCCAGGAAAAACTGTTCGAAGCGACCTCAGATGCTTCTGACTCCATAGGAGAAGGTGGCGGGCAAGTTGCGACATACGGCGGGAGCGCAGACAAAACTGATGGTAGATGTACGCTACTGATGCGGTAATGTCAGAGTGGGCTAGTACGCGTTGACCTTGAGCAACGCAAGAGCGGTGCAGAACAAGGCATACTGCCAGCAACTCGAGGCAGTAGACATGCTAAGGGCGCTAGGTCCGGTCCAGGAGCTGGTGGCAGCGTGTCCATTGCGCATGGCGCCCCAGCCCGTGGTGGAGGCATGTGTTGAGAAACAGCATGCCAGGAAGCTCGTCCCAGGGGCAGTAGCCCGTAGAAACTGAGGTTCGACCACGGGGTGAAGGTCTGACGGCAAGTCGGAGTAACTGGTACTCGGAGCACGCCGTGTTACCATGCCCACCTCGGGACTCGGTAGAGAAGCCAAAGCTGAAGCGGTCTCATATGAGCAATACGAGCAGCGATGTTGTGGCTACGGACACCATATGCCCCAGGAACCGTGGAAGGTTCCACTCTAGCCTGATGCCCGCAGCGGCCCGGGAAAGCATGGCTGTCATCTCAGGATCTAACTCGACAAATGCCATATGCACACCCGAAAGTGTCAGCACTGTCGAATCTTCACTTCCTGAAGATTCTTGCCCGCCCTGTGATGCTGCGATAGACAACAGATCCGATTCTGGAATGTCAAAGGAAACCCGCGGGGGTCCGAAGACGGGCGCGCGGGCATCCCGTGAGCACTCACTGGTTGCGTCAATGAAGAGGGGGGCGAGGGGCACGGACGGATAGTCGGCGCCTTTGTTCCACACCAACACCCTCATGTCACTCTGGCTATCAGCCGAAGTAGCACCTCACGTGGAGAGTGTTAGATCGGAGTGTGGATGAGGGGACTCTCTCTCTAACGAGATCATTGAGTCTCGACCGTAATGTCGCGATGATCACGTTCCCGCGGGGAGAACGTGAGTCATCCACAAACGCTGCTCTAGCGCGATCAAGCCCAAGCACGCAGAGCAGAGAATGTGCCCATCGAAATCGGCAATGAGTCAAACGCAACCAGAAATGCACGGGCGAGCCGTCTTTAAAAAAGAGGTGCCGCGTGCGAGCTCTTTTGTGAGAGGTGAAAAAACTCTGCGATGTTGAAGCGAGCAGGGAGAAACACACTCACTCACAGATCACTGCACAGATCAGCAGGCAATGTGAACTCGCTGCAGATCGCCGTCACACCAACACCGGAGAGAGGCTCGTCTCGAAGAGTGAAGTCAGAAATAGCTGTGGAGTGAAGAGATACTCTTGGCTCCGAAGTGATAACATATCTGCATATTGCCAGCGTCCTCCTTTTATACCCACAACGTAAGGCGGAGATACGCTATGCAAATTCCGCAGACCCATGGCATTTCTTTGCCATTGGCTCGTTTTGTATACTCAAAGTCGATAGGCTTTCTAAGCGAAACCCCATTCGTCATCATCCGACGTAACTCGGAGTGACAACGAAAGGGAGCTGATTCTTTACATCATTCACAGTTCTTCTGGGAGGGGGCAGACCAAAATAGCTATTTAGGAGCATGTGTTTCTCTTTTTACTCTGATTGGTGTAATTTTCTGTACAGCATCATGGGTAATGTCATTATTCAATTCCACTGAACATGATCATTTGGCAGAAGCAAATACCATGGATTAACAACATTTTAGCTCACAGTTGGTTTATATATTTAAAGGTTTATAAGTTATCGTTCAAAATCAATTTCCTTATGGAGGAAATGAATGGAGTTTTTACCTCCGGAACCCGACTGTTGCATTGAATGAGGGTCTGCAATCTTGCCGGAGGTGTAGTCACACCACCTAGTGTAAAAGGTGTTGTGGATCACACTTGTGACAGAAGGCCAGTGACACTCACAAATGTAAATAGCGATCTCATGCACCTGAGAGCCTGAAGTGCTAATTTATTTCAGAGTGTAGGATGAGAAACGAGAAAAGATATGTGGCTGCTCACAAGCTCCCAACCAAATCAACAGAGCGATTCTTCAAAGAATTACTGCACTTTAAAATAAAGTGTCATAATTTGGCCCACAGCCTACTTTCAAATAATCAGTTTAAAACAATCATCATCCTTGTATTCTCTAATCACTTTTAGATATGGGCTTAAAGCTAAATTGCTGAACATATAATGCAAGTTTGGTTCTGTTCCCTAATGCAGATTTTTCTTCTATCATTTTTAAGCCATCAGCCTGCAGATGCCTTTTCAATTTAGACTGAGCTGACTTTGATGTAGGGCACAGTTTTACCTTCGGAACTTGCAGTTTACTTTCAGCTGAAAGACTGATTGCAGTGTGGTAAGTCACTTTGCTTGGAAAAAGAAACTCTGGTCAAGTCAATGAAGGCTTTCATTGGTGCATATGGTTCTAAATGGTTCAAAGAATGCTTCTGGACGTGTACTTGCATAAATTTAATCAAAGACACTGAAATAATGCATGAGGCTTATTTGTAACCTGGGAAAATATTTTCTACAAATTAGGCCGAGGTCTGTTTTCTTTGGTCACACCTAAGGAAACAGAACAGTTCCAACTCTCTCCTTAAATTATGTTTTCCTACCAAGTTTGAAAACAGACGTCCCTTGAGATTGTCTAACAACCAACTTACACTTCAATTTAAAGCTTTAATATCCGAAATGAGAATTTATCAAACTTTAAATGTCAGTGACATCGAAATACATTTGGACAAATGATAAATATGTTCCTGTTTTTTGGAGCATGTGTGCTCCGGAATTAAAATCATATGTAAGCCGGAATTACAATAATTAGCCCAATTCTACAGGATATGGAAAGATTGCAGAAATAAGCGAGAAAGGCTTGTGTAAACAATATCTGTCATGTGGGTGGGTATGGCTTACGATCAGAGATAAATTAGTGGAATAAAGTACAGAACTGGATCTTGGGGGATTGCAGACTGTAACCATAATGCCACGAGCGAAGGGCAACATATGTGTGTGGAATGATTGCCTTGCTGAAAGCGAAAAGAAACATTATGCGCCTACAAGGTTATACAGTATGCCTCACTACAAATGCTTTAGAATGTTTAGCAGTCAGAATTTTTCACTAAGATTTGTGTTTTTGGTCATTCATCAGATGTACACAAATCTTTATGCAGCTGTTAGAACCATTTTCTTTTAGAAAAAAAAAAGCATTATGTAGTGGTGTAGAGCAGAACATGGAGTGTTGAAACCAATCATTGAGCTACATGAGTGGAATCCCTATCTTTCAACCTTGAAAAAGAAGTGAGTTTAATATTATATTATCTGCAATTAATGTTAAATATACTTTTAAGATCTGAAGTACACTACAAGTGCTAATTCAATACAGTTAATGTAAAAAAGGCAACATAAATGTACTTAAAGAGAGTATATGTGTGATAAGTGTCTGAGGCTAGGATTGATCTCTGGTCTTCAAGTCAACTGAACTGCTTCTTAACCACTGAGCTATTGTGGATGACAAACAGCAGATGGACCCAAGGGCAGAGGAATAACTTGCAGACTTGGATAAATGAACAAAAGGAGTTTTTACTGAAAAGTACAAGTTTAAAAGTACAACAAAAAGGAACCCAAGCTTCCAGAGAAAAAATCCAAGAAACAAAATCCAAAAATTCAACAGCCCTAACAAGGAAAATACAAACATAGTAGGCTCAAGACTGAACACAACTGAAAGATAGAGGCATGCTTAAATAGACCAACACAAACAAGCTAATGAACCCCACAGGTGGGAGATATCAAATACTAATGAGTGTCAACAATGAATTTTACAGAAGCTGGGGCCACCTAGTGGCTGGGAGAGTCATTATAGCTCAGCACTAACTAGAGGCAGGGAGAGTCATTACAAGCTGGAGCCTTACAGTATGACTTTGTTTCCTGGCACACTTAAGTACACTTTTAAAAGTGCACTTCAATTTAAAAGTTTTATTTTAAAGTACATTTTTATAATCTTTTGTGGGGTTTAAAGGAACACTCCACCGTTTTTTGAAATAGGGCTTATTCACCGTCTCCCAATTAACACGCAATTGAGTGTCTGAAAATATTACATTCAGTTTGCACAGGTACATTCTTTTAAAGTCCATTATTTACATAATAAGTGCTCTTTTTAAAAGTTTGGTAAAGTATACTTCTTTGTCACAAGAGTTATACAGTATGACCACCACACACCTGAAGGAACATTAGAAGTAAAAAAAGTAAATGTGACTTGCTCAAAAAAAAAAAAAAAACAGTTCAACACTCCCTGGTCAACCCTAATGCATACAACCTGACTTGGATATCTTCCCCCTTAAAAAACAGTGAGTGAACTCTTATCCAGCTGCAACTTGTGTGGGATTGACCTTTATGTCAGTCAGAACAATGGAGCGGAGCTGCACCTGAACTCATGAGAGATCTTGAACAGAGCTTTCTTTCACCAACATCAAATGGAACAGGTGTTTCTGATACACTGAGATGGATTGGCTTTGTTTGTGGATGAACACTTTCATGAACAGACAAATCCGGTGCACAATCTAATGGCTAGAGTACTGACATCAAAAGAAGTATCAATGGTTTATATTAGAGTGCTGCACTATATCCCTGCAATCTGTTCCTCATAAGACAACCAGTATTAGCCACCGTCATTTAGCTAATAACATTTAGTTGAGCAGCAATATGACAGCAATACAGTATAATTAAGCCAGTTAAACAAGAACAGCATTGCTGGACTGTCGCCAGCAGCGGCTTGATACATATTTCTTCTGAATGAATTTCTGTCTATAGGTAGGTAGATAGGTAGATACTTTATTGATCACATGTGGGAAATTAAACTGGTGTAGCAGCAATACAAGAAGACAGTATACTGACAGTTCACAAATATAACAATAAAAACAGGAACAGACGATAGACTATAATATAAAGCTTGTAAAAAAAAAAGTAAAACACATACTGTATACATGTCATAAATAAACAAATTTAACCCAAAAGTAAAAAAATAATAAAAGTAGCTTTATTTAAATATATATATATATATATATATATATATATATATATATATATATATATATATATATATATATTGTATAAGACCCTGTAAAACAGTGCCAAGAAAACAGTAATTATTGCACATATTTGTTTGAAGTGTTGATAAAGACAAAACAGAACGAAATACAAGTAAATAATTGGACATTTATGTATGACATTCAATTTACTGTATTACAGTTTTTCTGAATTGCTAAAACACTAAATCCCATTCCCTGAACCAAATTCTCAATAGCCTAAACCAATTTGTTGAGTAAATCACTCTTTCTGTAAAACATTAAACAAGTTCAGAACTGTTTAGAAATCTCATTCACTCTACTTTTGCTAAACTCTAAACACATTCTCACTCATTAAAACACATTTCACACTGTGATGCACTTATGTTTCAAAACACTAAACACAGGCAAAAAAAAGTTAAATACAACTTTAACACAGTTCTCATAGTTTACACACAACGACTCAAAATTGTTCACACATTTCTAATGATGTGACCAAACCACCTGTACTGTAATACAAGTCAGTTCAGAGTTTAATATTGACTCAAAATGTTGCACTGAATGTTGATACCAATAATGGATGGAAACAATATAAGAGGGAGAGGAGGAAAGTATGAGGAAGAGGAGGTGAACGAGGAGGAAGACGAGAAATAGCAAAGTGTGGAAGATGTTGTCAAGGCTGGGTCTAGCTTTTCATTTGGAGTTTTTTTACTGTAACCTTTTTGGCTTTTGCAGTTGGGTCACTGTAGACCTTCAATAGGCCTACTATACAATATCCAGTACAATGCTATACTTGCAGTGCATAGAGTATACACTTTATTTACCTTAATACTGTAAGTTGTCATTACTATACTTTTTGCAAAATTTGTTTACTTTGTTTCAATATACATTTTACTGCATGTTTTGGATTCTGTGTTCTCTGTGTTTGTAATGTCTAACGAATGATCTGTAGTGTTTATAATCAGTGTTGGGAGTAACGCGTTGCAAAAGTAATTAATTACAGTATCATATTACTTTTTGCTGTAACGCAGTAGTGTAAGGCATTACTAATCAATTTTCAGTAATATTTTACTCGGTACATGTTCAGTTACGCTTGCGTTACAACCCACTTTTAGTTTTAATTGTAAAAAAAAAAAAAAAAAAAAAACACCAAGACCGCGAAAAATTAACGAATGAAAAATGCAAGTAGGCTAAGTTACCTGTTCGTGGTCAGTCAATAGTCAAGTGTGGTGTCCAAGTTTGTAAATAAAGATTAAATGGCAGCGTCTTATATATTTGTATAGCGATTTATTTTTTACAGGAGTGCCGTGAGGCATGATTTCGGCCTCTGTGCTCGCGCTGGCCAGTGGAAAAGCGGCTAATGGGTGAAGATGGCATGAAGAAGACTACATTCGCGAGATGGACGTATGCGCATTAGGCTACTCTATTTGTTCTGTGATTTCTTTCTAAACAGTTAGGCTATGTTTAGGTGGCATTTTTCATGTTTTCATCACGCAATCATGTTTTTGATGCGGTGGTGACGCATTCATGTAACATGATGTAAGGGTGGCGGCAGCGCTGCCGATAAAGCACCTAAAAGCTGTCACAAAGAACCAGCAAAAGCAATGATTATGAATATGTCAAATATAACAAGGAGACATTTAAATTGTTTATTAATAAAGATTAAGTTGAAGTTGCTGACTCATGATCTTCGCAGTAGTGAATGCGCCAGAGAGAAATGCCCATTTCATAAGCAGAGAGCAGTCCGTTTTCTTTCGTTTTGAATTGTTCTGTTTACAAGTAGACATTTCAATATAGATATATTTTTCAGGTTTGTGAAGTAGGCTACCTTATACGCTGAGTTTCGGTTAATTTATAAGACGCACTCCAGTTCACGCGCAGGCGCCTCCGTGTCGTGATTAGCCTATCTATTGTGTAACACCTGCTTTGCAAAATTTGTAATAAACCAGATCACTGGGCCGATCAGAAGACACAGGGGTCGAGGGAGACAAAGGTACACACACATAAACTTTTCCAAGCACACCTTTATGTAATTAGGAAAAGTAAATGATGAATGGAATCTGGTAAATAAACAATAAAACAACTGAATAAGGGTTTGAAGATGAATTCTCCTTAGAGAAAGCAATTATACACAATTCAATTTCGTATTAAATTCAATTACCAATTAAAACAATTCCCCAAAGTAAATCCAACCGTATCAACTAAAGATGAGTAGGCTATCAAAATGTAACCCTTCAATTTCCCTTCTCTTTTAGTTAATTTGGGTTTAGTTCTGAGTTTGCTTATTAATTAAAATTTTACTCACTGGCTTTTGACCCAATTTAGTTCACCTAATTGACTAGTATCTTTAATTATATTCTTAGGTTTTGAATATACACCTTTAGTTTTGTTAGAAAATTTCCTTTCTTCAACCAAAATATCAATTACAATTCACCAACGAAATGTAAATTAACCCAATGAATGTACAAAACCTTTCTTCACCACATTAATAATGAAAGAAAAGAAAAGAAAAATATTCAGAACAGGTAAATATCTTATCAGATCAAATAATTACTTTCAGTTCACAGATTTTAGTTCAAACAATAACAAAAAATAACGTCTCGCTTTCCTTCTTGCTCTTAGAACTGTCCCAGTCCAAAGAGCACCAAATACCTCAATCCTTTAGTTCAACAGAGAACAAAATCCTCCAGATGAAGGAACTGTGGAAACGACGCGAATCCAAAAGGAAAGTGAGAAGCAGATCCAAGTTCGGTTTGTTTACGGGTGGCTCGCCATCTTCTTCCTTAACTGGTCATGCGACTCGATGCATCCGCACCAAAGAACGAAGTCCACAGTATAGAACAAATACATGCAAAAAAACTGGCCTGCACACAACAGGGCAATATCCTTAGTGATTTCACTTTACATTAGCATCATTTAGCACATTTCTAAACGACAATATACATTGTAATCACACTCCACACATAGTGAAAAATACGGTTTCTTTTCTGTTTAGACTCACATTAGTATTGTACATAAACACAGTTAACCACCTTAATCAGAATAAACATTTAACTCACCGATTCCTCTATTAATTAACTGTTCTTGAATGTGCTTATCTTCCAGGTTTCATCGAATAAACCACGATGAGCTGCTTCATTAGCGTTAGCTTAATCTCCAACATCAGCTTCAACCGGACTTCACGCACGGTAAGTATCCAAACAAAGTTTCTCAATCGATGTAATTATAACTTAAACTTATTCTCAAATGAAAACTCTAAGACTTCTTGTAAATATTTCACAATTAATCTTCTAAAACACTTTCTCCTCTCGGTGTTCTATTTCTGTCTCTTTTCTCTAGATCTGCGTTTCTGTATTCCCATCTGCGTTGCTCACAGGAGGCGGAGTTAAAGCTGCGGCCTATTTCCCTGATTGGAGGCCTACCATCTGCAGTGCTATTCCCAATTCTCATTAGTTGAGATTTGCTGCAATAATTTAAATATCACTATATGAATAATAAAATGTATAATTTACATATTATAATAAACTATTACACTTTCACAAAGTTTTATTCTATTTACTGTTCAGTCACATACATATTTAGTTAAATATGTAATTATAATGATTCAATGGTTAAATATTTTGGACAAATTAACTTGAGCAAAGACTGCAAATATGCTAATTTGAGTCTGGGTTACACCCTCCCCTCTTAGAACTATGCAAGTCCCTTTGCATATCACCAATGGGTGCATTTCCCCGAGTTAGGAGATGTCCTATTTGAGAGGAATCTTGCAGGGACTCTGAGAGAGCAACATTCAGACCTTGAAGGAGGGATTGAACTATGGTCACAAGGGGATTTCCCAGTTCAGGGTAAGTCAGAATTTTGGGTCTATCTCTATGTCGGGCAGACCGTCTCAGTTCAATCTCATCCTTCTCCGCATCATTTGCTGCTTCTTCATCAGTTAGCTTTTTTCCAGTCGAACTGGATTCCAGGATGGATGATTCTCCATTATGATTCGGATCCTGTAGCTCCAAGCTAGGTGAATGACTCATATCAGCATCCTTTTTTCTTTCAGGTTGGACCTTAGGATTTCCAGGCAAGTCAGCTTTAGGATTCACAGGTTCACTCACAGGTAATTCATCAATGACCTGAAATTCCCTTTCAGGTAGTTCACTTTGAACTCCTTGATTGATCTCTAAGCTTGCTTCAAGTGATGGAATTTCAGCACATTCCTTGTTTGGGTGAGTCACTCCAGAAGTGTGAACCACAAAAGACTCATTCACAATATCAAGTTGAGGCATTGAACAATATTCTTCCTCTTCCTCAGAATTGAAGTTTTCCTCTGTTTCCTCAGAGTTCCTGCAAGCTGTCTTACTGCGAGTTTTGCGCTTGGGAACTGAACTCTGGGACTCACATTCCCGCATTTCAGATGACAGACTTCCACAAGGAAGTAGCAAATCCCGATGTAATGTCCGGATGGGTCCTGTTTGTGTCTCAGGGCATACTTTATACACTGGCAAATCCCCATGTTGGTCTATGACTACATAGACTACTCCTTCCCATTTGTCAGCGAGTTTGCTCTTTCCCCTGAGTCGGACACTCCTGACCAAAACTCGGTCTCCCTTGTGCAATGTTGATGCTCTCACAGATTTGTCATAGCGAGTCTTGTTCCTTTCAGCCATTTTCTGGGAATTTTCACTCGCAATACGGAAACTCTCTTCAAGATGTGACTTGAGATTCTTTACATACTGTGAATGCGTTACTTCTCCTTTACTCTTCAAGGGTAACCCGAAAGCCAGATCTACAGGAAGTCTAGGTTGCCGCCCGAACATCAACTCGTAAGGACTGAACCCTGTGGTCTCATTGCGAGTACAATTGTAAGCATGAACAAGGGGTTTTACATACTCTTTCCAGTAGCTTTTCTTCTTGTTCTCCAGAGTTCCAAGCATACTTAGCAATGTCCTATTGAACCTCTCAACTGGGTTTCCTCTCGGGTGGTATGGTGTTGTCCTGACCTTTCGCACTCCAGCTATTTCACACAACTCTTTGATTAGATGTGATTCAAAGTCAGGGCCTTGGTCACTGTGAAGGCGCTCGGGATATCCATAATGGCAAATGAACTGCTCCCATAAACACTTTGCAACAGTTTTGGCCTTTTGGTTAGGAGTGGGAATAGCTAGGGCATATTTGGTAAAATGGTCAGTAATTACCAACACATCCTTGGTGTTGCTA
The DNA here is from genome assembly GCF_051911475.1 of Siphateles boraxobius. Classification (NCBI taxonomy): domain Eukaryota; kingdom Metazoa; phylum Chordata; class Actinopteri; order Cypriniformes; family Leuciscidae; genus Siphateles; species Siphateles boraxobius. Next base: position 6,278,689 of record NW_027509197.1, read on the forward strand.
TGATCAGGCTCTAGACTTAGAAAATCCATGCACACTAGTTGCAAAGGACGAGTGGTGGAGATATTTACAAGAGGTGCAGTTTTTCCAGGTAAGGCTTTCCTTCGTATGCACCGACCACATGTCCTAACTTTGTGCTCAACGTCTGAAGCCATCTTGGGCCAATAGAACCTATTTCGAACTAGGTCTAGGGTACGATCTACACCCATATGCCCAAGATCATCATGCAGAGATTTAAGAACATCTAGATGGAACTTTTCAGGCAAGACAAGCTGGTGCATTATTTTCCCAGCGACGTTTCTTCTTCTGTATAAGATTCCATCCTGTAATTCGAGACGGTCTTTCTCCCTGAGGAGGTAAGGCAATCTGGGAAGAGCATTCCTTACGGTACTCGAAGGGGATTCTCCAGTTTGAAGTTGTGCAATAACCTCTCGGATGCAAGGATCGGCTAACTGAGCACTTTGAAATTCAGACAGGGTAAGATGAGGAATGAGTGGTAGTCCTCCACAGTTATCCTCTTGCGCATAAGCATCAGGTACAGCGGTTTCCTGCATTGCCAAAGAACTGACAAATGCAGCAGGGAACTCATTCGGACACTCTGGCCATTGGATAAGACGACTTTCACAGATGGCTTTTACCACATCATCACTAAGTTCATGCTCACTAGAGTTACTGGTAAGCTGTTCAGTGAAATTACGAATGCGGTTTTGTTCCTTCAGAGAAACCTCATCAGTCGGAAGTTTCTCGTTGGGTCGACGAGACAACCCATCGGCATCCATATTCTGCTTTCCGGATCTGTACTGCAGTGTGAAATCGTAAGTTGAAAGTGCAGCCAACCACCTATACCCAGTTGCATCAAGTTTAGCAGTAGAGAGAACATAGGTGAGAGGGTTGCTGTCTGTCACCACTGTGAAAGTGCCTCCATAAAGGTAATCGTGGAACTTTTCTACCACTGCCCACTTAAGTGCCAGGAATTCTAATTTATGGGCAGGGTACTTGGACTCACTACTCGAAAGCCCCCGGCTCGCATAGGCAACTACTCTAACCTGCCCATCCTGCTCCTGATACAAAGCAGCTCCCAGGCCTGACGTGCTTGCATCAGTATGCAGGATGTATGGTAACCTGGGGTTTGCAAAAGCCAGTACCGGTGCAGATGTGAGCTCTTCGATGATTAATTCAAATGCATCCTGACAAGCGGTTGTCCACCTGCCATTAAAGAGATCTTTAGGGTTCCGGTATTGGGCATTACTCACTGACTTGAAATTCCGTCGAGTAGGAGGGTACCCTGAAGTTAACTCATTTAGAGGCTTCATTTTCCTGGAGAAGTTTTTGATAAAACGTCTGTAATACCCCACAAATCCAAGAAAAGAACGAAGCTCTTTCAAATTCTTAGGAACCGGCCAGGTTTTAACAGCTGCTACTTTGTCGGGATCAGTTTTCACTCCTTGGTCTGACACTATATGGCCGAGGTATTTAACCGAAGTTTGTGCAAAAACACATTTCTCTGGAGCAAGCTTGAGACCATACTCTTTAAGTCTATTTAGAACTCTAGTCAGCCGTTCCTCATGTTCTTCCAAATCCTTGGAGAAGATGATTAAGTCATCTATGAACACCAGAACCTCACGAAGGTTTATGTCTGCCATACACTTCTCCATGATACGCTGGAAGGTGCTTGGGGCATTAGTGACTCCTTGTGGCATACGATTAAACTCATAAAACCCTAGTGGACACACGAAAGCTGTTTTTGCCTTATCAGATTCTTCAACTTCAATCTGATAATAACCAGATTTTAGGTCAAGTACTGAGAACCACTTAGACCCCGTTAAGGCCATGAACGTGTCTTCCAGTTTGGGGAGCGCATACGCGTCCTTGATGGTTTTTTGATTTAATTTCCGGTAGTCTATGCATAGTCGAATGTCGCCACTTTTCTTTCTGACTACAACAATGGGAGACGAGTAAGGAGATTGAGATTCTCGTATGATTCCCACATTGAGTAATTCCTGAAGGTGTTTCTTCACGGCTTCGAGATCCTCCGGATGTATGGGCCTCGCCCGATGTTTGAAAGGCGTTTCATCAACAAGATTGATCCGATGCTTGACCTTATTGGTGCACCCAAAATCTTGGGGATGCAAAGAAAATACTTCAGGCATCTCCTGTAACCGCTTTGTAAATCTGGTTTTCCATTCGGGCGGAATGGGTGAATCACCAAAATTGAACTCGAGAACAGATTCTGGAGTGGCCTCTTGTACATTCCCATGGTCTGGCTGTTCAGAGCACACAGACTGGACCGCCTTCAATTCAGCCACCACACATCTAGGAGGAATTGTGATGTCGTGTGTGGTAGGATTTGCAACTACAACGGGCACGTGACAATGTCTGTTGTCTCCAAGTGTGACCATACATGTCTTGACGATCAGACCACAAGGTAAGGGAGAACAAGACGGATGTTCAACAATTGCCCACTTGTCTAAATGTGAACTAGCAACAGAGGCTGCTCCACAGAGAACTGCACTTTGGCTGGCTGGAATCACCTGTGATTGGTTCTCAGATAGCCGCACTAATCCAACATTTCCTTCGACATTCTGCGTCCTGCGCAACTCCAAAATCTTAAGCACTTGCTTATATCCATAAGTGGGAGAAAAGTATCGAGTCTCTTGCTGTGAAAAGTTCTGATACAGGTTGTCCAGAGTGTTCGTGCCAATCAACACTAAAGGCTGAGAAGTGGAGGGAAGATCAGGGACAATCAGGGCTAAAGTAAATACCTCTGTGTCAACTCCCACAAAGTCCTTTGGGAAAATGATGGTCAGCTCAACGTAACCGAGGTAAGGAACATTTTGGCCATTCGCTCCCTCAACTTCCAAAAGATCATTTAAGGAATGAATTGACTGATTGTACAAATTCTCATTGTAGAAGGATTTTGTGATGGTAGTGACCTGTGAACCCGTGTCAAGTAAGCAATTACACATCACACCTGCAACATTTACTTGTGCAGTGCATTTTGCTCCAATTAACCCCTTGGGTAAAACAGGTTGTCGTGGTTTTACTTGTGCTTGGGCTGACAGCGCCCTAAAAGACTTGGGACAACTTGACTCAATCCCAGTTCCCATTCGTCCCGCAACGGAAACTGCAGTCAGTTTAACTGAGGTTTAGCACTGCCATTCCGTAAGTCCCATTCACGCTGTCTCTTTGCAAGTTCATTCCGCTTCTCTGACACCAAGGCTGGATTCGGGTCATTGGAACAAGAACTGACAATGTGCCCATCCTCTCCACACCTAAAGCAATAGCCTGGCTTTGGTCTAGCTGTCTGGGACGTGTCTGGAACTTTAGTTCTTCCTTTAGGACTGATGGCACTCTGCTTACTTGAGGACCTAACCATGTTCGACTTGGGGTTTGGTTTGTCTTTAGACTGCTTCGAAGTTAATGATGCAAGCTGATTTTGGAGTTCTGCTATCTGACTTGCCAACTGAGCAGTAACAGAATTAAATTGAGTCACATCATCTCTAGTGGTTGTTTGAGACTGCATCACGGCACGCTGCTTAACACTTCCCAGGTGTTGTTTCATTCGCACACTTTTGGAAGCATGCTTGCTCTCCTCAGTTCGTAATAAAGTCATTAGCTCTGCAAAGGATGGGGGTGAATGTTTTTTCTGCTCTAGTTGCAACTCTAGAATTAAGGAATTTTCCCAACATCCTCTGCAAAACTGCTTAAGTAGATGCTTGTCAACCTCTGAGCCAAGGACTCCACCACGGCGCATAGTGGTCTGTAACGCAACATGCAATCGTTGCAAGTAAGCGGATGGGTTTTCTCCTGGGTTCTGGAATATATTCAGGAACTTGGCGAATAACTCATCACCATCCTCAATGGGCGCAAAAGCAGAATCAAGAAGCTGAATGTAAGTTGAAGGTGATGCTGACGGGCCAACAGATTTTACTATGTCTGCTGCCGGGGAAAGAAGGCTCTCACAGATTCTGCGCACTCTGTGGAAATCGGAGACTGTTGGATCTTGGAAAAGTAGTTCAGCGCTAGTGCGCCAAGTTTCATAATCAACCTCGTTGGATGGATGGGGAGTTCGCCCAGAGAAAACACGGAGTCGTAACGGTGAGTTTCCAGGTATGGCTAAGTCACTGGTGCGTACAAGATGCTCCACTACAACTTTCTGCACACTAGGTGGGTTTAAATCACTGACGGTGATCGATGGGGATTCTGGGCTTGTGGCTGACACTTGTGGAACAGAGTGATGTCGTGCAACATTTATTGGTGTCTGAGACGGCTTAAAAGAGAACTCAGTCAAGGATGGTTCTGCTGAATGAGCAGGTAAGGTATCACCATCAGAAGGAACAAGCACAGGACATGGGTTTGGCACCACGCTCTCTTGGATATGAGCCAACATGCCCTTCAAGACATCCTCAAAATTCTCTCCACTGCGACTTGCCAGCTCTTTCAGCTCATTGATGTAAGTTTGGGTTGTGTTTCGTCCCAGCCTCTCAACATAGAAATTTGATAAAGCTGTCACATGGAAAGAGACATCAGGATTATTCTTTGCTTGCTGAGTATATGGTAGCATTGGCTGGAGGTTTTGCACTGCTAGCCCAGAGTTGAACTCAACTATCACAGACCTCTTTGACTCTAAGCTGGGATCACTTATTGGGAGGATTCGGTTAATTGACCCGTACTGTTTCACAAAGTCCAATATTTCCTCATCTACTTCAGTCTCAGTTAGGCCACTAATTAGGACTGCATTTGGGACTTTTACACCCTTTTCCTCTATAACCTCCATCTCTTTGAGCTTTTTTTCAGTTTGGTTGATCTCTACACTTATGTCTATGTCTTTAGTTATTTTTTCCGAGGGGAACTCTAGAATTGAAAGTATTGGTTAATGTGTGTGTTTCTCTTTGTCTCCTGGCTGGCTCGCCATAAATAAATGTAACACCTGCTTTGCAAAATTTGTAATAAACCAGATCACTGGGCCGATCAGAAGACACAGGGGTCGAGGGAGACAAAGGTACACACACATAAACTTTTCCAAGCACACCTTTATGTAATTAGGAAAAGTAAATGATGAATGGAATCTGGTAAATAAACAATAAAACAACTGAATAAGGGTTTGAAGATGAATTCTCCTTAGAGAAAGCAATTATACACAATTCAATTTCGTATTAAATTCAATTACCAATTAAAACAATTCCCCAAAGTAAATCCAACCGTATCAACTAAAGATGAGTAGGCTATCAAAATGTAACCCTTCAATTTCCCTTCTCTTTTAGTTAATTTGGGTTTAGTTCTGAGTTTGCTTATTAATTAAAATTTTACTCACTGGCTTTTGACCCAATTTAGTTCACCTAATTGACTAGTATCTTTAATTATATTCTTAGGTTTTGAATATACACCTTTAGTTTTGTTAGAAAATTTCCTTTCTTCAACCAAAATATCAATTACAATTCACCAACGAAATGTAAATTAACCCAATGAATGTACAAAACCTTTCTTCACCACATTAATAATGAAAGAAAAGAAAATAAAAATATTCAGAACAGGTAAATATCTTATCAGATCAAATAATTACTTTCAGTTCACAGATTTTAGTTCAAACAATAACAAAAAATAACGTCTCGCTTTCCTTCTTGCTCTTAGAACTGTCCCAGTCCAAAGAGCACCAAATACCTCAATCCTTTAGTTCAACAGAGAACAAAATCCTCCAGATGAAGGAACTGTGGAAACGACGCGAATCCAAAAGGAAAGTGAGAAGCAGATCCAAGTTCGGTTTGTTTACGGGTGGCTCGCCATCTTCTTCCTTAACTGGTCATGCGACTCGATGCATCCGCACCAAAGAACGAAGTCCACAGTATAGAACAAATACATGCAAAAAAACTGGCCTGCACACAACAGGGCAATATCCTTAGTGATTTCACTTTACATTAGCATCATTTAGCACATTTCTAAACGACAATATACATTGTAATCACACTCCACACATAGTGAAAAATACGGTTTCTTTTCTGTTTAGACTCACATTAGTATTGTACATAAACACAGTTAACCACCTTAATCAGAATAAACATTTAACTCACCGATTCCTCTATTAATTAACTGTTCTTGAATGTGCTTATCTTCCAGGTTTCATCGAATAAACCACGATGAGCTGCTTCATTAGCGTTAGCTTAATCTCCAACATCAGCTTCAACCGGACTTCACGCACGGTAAGTATCCAAACAAAGTTTCTCAATCGATGTAATTATAACTTAAACTTATTCTCAAATGAAAACTCTAAGACTTCTTGTAAATATTTCACAATTAATCTTCTAAAACACTTTCTCCTCTCGGTGTTCTATTTCTGTCTCTTTTCTCTAGATCTGCGTTTCTGTATTCCCATCTGCGTTGCTCACAGGAGGCGGAGTTAAAGCTGCGGCCTATTTCCCTGATTGGAGGCCTACCATCTGCAGTGCTATTCCCAATTCTCATTAGTTGAGATTTGCTGCAATAATTTAAATATCACTATATGAATAATAAAATGTATAATTTACATATTATAATAAACTATTACACTTTCACAAAGTTTTATTCTATTTACTGTTCAGTCACATACATATTTAGTTAAATATGTAATTATAATGATTCAATGGTTAAATATTTTGGACAAATTAACTTGAGCAAAGACTGCAAATATGCTAATTTGAGTCTGGGTTACAATTGTCTGCTATATTTACTTCTTATTTAGTAAATCCAGGCAAGTGGTTGATGAAACATTGATTAAAATTAAGATACAATTAGTACAAATCGAAATTCACTTTAAAGAAAGGCTTTGTGCTTTCTGTTTGAGGTCTCTGTGAAAGTTTTTAAACAGTAGCCTATTTTAGTGCCGCTTCAGAGCGGTCGCGTCCGTAAAAGAGAACTGTGGTAGCATTGGATCTGGACGGGAAGGATAACTCTCTGAGCTGGAAGGGGTGTGTCACGATTCTGCAGGTTCGTGGATCTGAGTGTCGCGATTTCGGTTTCATATCGCATATCATTACAGCCTTAGAAAGTTAAGTTTCAAAATTCATATTGTAGCCTATAGCTATTTTGGTGAAAGTAACTCAAAAGTAATACAGGAGTAATGTAACGCCTTACAATTCTGAGACAGTAATATTGTAAGGTAATGAATTACTTTTAAATAACAGTAACAAGTAATGTATAATGTATTACAGTTTGGAAGTAACTTGCACAACACTGTTTATAATATTGACTCATGTGTGTATGATCTGAAAGCACAGACAGTTTGATTTTGATCACAGATAAAATGGTTTTGAGGCAATTGTTTGATTTTCCCAGAAGAGACAGAGGTTCTCTGAATGTGGTTTGAAAAATTAGTTTGTGTTTAAGGTTTTGAGTAAGTGAGTGATGGTTTCAAGAAACGTGTTGTAGTAATTCAGAAAAACTGTAAGTACAGCTATGAGATGGGTGGAGGGACCTAGTTCCTAGGGTGAAGGGTTAAAGGGGTCATATAATGCCGTTTTTGTACAAGTTAATATGAATCTTTAGGGTCTAAATGAAAACTTTGTAATACACTTTTATTAAAAATTCTCATTCGTATTGTAAGAAAACACTTATTTTACCTGGTCAAAAACAGCTCAGTTTTCAGCACGCCATTTCAGTGCATATGCCTTTAAATGATAATGAGCTTAGCTCACTCCGCCCCTCTGTTCTGTGGGGCGTTTTGACACAATCGCACGTGAAGTGTCACCTTGACAACAGTTGAGGGTACATTTTGGGACAAGAATGGCAACGGGAGTCTCTGAGAAAACATCTGTGCAACCATACCAAATTGAACCGGAGTCGGACCCGGAACAAGATGACGGCCCCGAATAAGTTCGAACAGGACGTTTCTGAATGGTTGGTTAACGTAATGTCACGTAATGTACACCTGCATACACAGTTTTTAATAACACATTAACCATAATGCGTTGTTCATTATAAACGTGGGATTATGAATTATATTGAGAACGTCGTAACGTTACAGAGAAAACATGCCGTAATATACCCTAAGTGTAAACATTAGCCACATTCATCGTGAAGCGTGCAAGTGATTTGCAAAGATTAATATTTAAAGGTTAATAAAACGTTACACTCACTTCTTCTGGAGGTGCAGCAGGAACACGAATAGTTGGTACCGATTCTGTTTTCAGGACCAGTTTCGTAGCAAAACCAGATTTACAGTGACGTTTGTTTATAGCAGTCTGATCAGAAATGATTAGCGCAAACATAAAAGCAATTACGTAGATCGTTGGGAATATTCCCTTCAAAAATAAAACTGCGTCTTCAGCGGTTTGAATTTAGGAACATTAAAATGACTGCTGTGTTCCTTATTACAGCCAAGAACAGAACACCATAATCGCTTAAAGCCATTCTGCTCCAGTGTATCAACAATGGCGGACTACGATGACAGCTCGCTCAGGGCGGGTCTGTGTTGAAACGCAGCAGTCAATCATCAATCGTGGGAGGGGCGTCCGATCTAGTGACGTTACAAAAACGAACGGCTCAATTTGAGGCAGGGAAAAACATATAAGGAGATTAAAACAAAAACACTGGATGGATTTGTATCAATATATGATGGTTGTGTACAGGCACTGCCAACACACATTACAGTACAATCAACTTGTAAAAGTGCATGTACCATATGACCCCTTTAATGATACCTCGGCACAAGATAGATAAAGTCATACAGCAGCAGGCATAAACGACCTCCTGGAGCATTTTCTGTTGCACAGTGGCTGGATCAATCGATTGCTGATTGTCCTTCTCATTCCAGTAAGCATGTCATGGAGTGGGTGTGAGATATTGTTCGTGATGGCCAGCAGTTTGGACATTATTCTACTCTCTGCAACAGCCTCAAGCATGTCCAGATCCACTCCAATGACAAAGCCTGTCTTCTTAAGCTTATTCAGCTTTTTTGCATCTCCAGCTTATCCCAGTGCCCCATCACACTACAGCTTAAAACAAGACTCTAGCGACGACAGACTGATAGAACATGTGAAGCATCTTGCAACACACATTGAAGGACCTGAGTCTTCTTAAGAAGTAGCGTCGGCTCTGGCCCTTTCTTTAGATCACTTTGGTGTTCTTTGTCCAGTCAAGTCTATAATGTATGTGGATCCCCAGATACTGATAGGAGTTCACTACCTCTATGTCACTGCCATAAAGAGAAACAGGTGAGGGATTGTTTAATTCAGTTACATTTATTTGTAGATGGTTCACTACACAAAGCTGCTGACCAGTCCTCTGTAGTCCACCTTTTGTTCACCCTCAATGCAACAAACCACAGTCGAGTCATCTGAAATCTTTTGTGCCTTCATGTGCCTTAAACATGATATATTTCATGTTTTATTTCAACGTATTCTACTGAAAATATTATATGATCATATTAGTGGTATTAATGAAAGCATTAGGGTCTTAAGTTGTTCTTCAATTTTTACATGTAAAAAATTATTACAAGATGTAAACTTTTGCTATATTGGAATTTAATTAGGTTTCAAGTTAAAAGTTTTTAGTATTGGATTGTTTTTCAGACATATTTAGAGGTGTCCTAAATGAAAGTATAAACTAATAAACTAATATTTATTGCTAGAAAGAAACGTTGATGAAGTAATTTATGGTGAATATCTAGTCATCCATCCAAAAGTTCTATCCATTCAATTCGGAATCTAGAACTCTGAACTATTGAAAACATATATTATAGAATTACATATCCATAAATGCATCTCTTCTTTGTTAATAAGAGCCATAGAAAAAAGTATTATAAAATAAGTACACTTAAGCATAGTGTTACGTGTGGGTTTTTGTTGTGTCTTGTATATCACGTGATCCCTTGTTTGTCATGTGATTCCTGCCATGTGTCTTGTCTTTTGTTTGTTGTTGCTCAGTGTCCACAGGTGTTCCTCGTCCATGTTTATTAGTCTCCCCAGGTGTTTCTCATTAACCACGCCCCCTTGTTATCATGTTTAGCTTGTTTGTCTGTGTATTTAAACCCCTGTGTTTCAGTTGTTGGCTGTCGGTTGTTGTTTGATGTGTGTTGTTCCCAGTTTCCTTGTTCCGTGTCCCTTATTCTGAGTTTACCCTGGATATTCTGTTTGTTGGATTATTAAAGTGCTTGCGATTGGATTCAATCTCCGCTTCATCCTTGCTGCAACGCAACAGATCTGTTGGAATAATTAACACGGAACAAGGAAACTGGGAACAACACACAAACAACAACAGACAGCCAACAACTGAAACACAGGGGTTTAAATACACAGACAAACAAGCTAAACAAGATAACAAGGGGGCGTGGTTAATGAGAAACACCTGGGGAGACTAATAAACATGGACAGGAACACCTGTGGACACTGAGCAACAACAAACAAAAGACAAGACACATGGCAGGATCACATGACAAACAAGGGATCACGTGATATACAAGACACAACAAAAACCCACATGTAACACATAGTTTACTTATTACATACATTTTAAACTTCAAAAGAATATACTGAAGTGCAAAACAAATGTAATGTCTGACACTTAATTGAAAGTCAGTATATAAATTTATATTTATTGCAATTAGCTGAACATTAGAGGTTTGTTGACTCACTTACGTAGAAAGTAGGTCTTTAGTCTAATCTTTAAATGTGATTCCACAAGTACTTCTATTGACTTCTGATTGGAATTTAAAAACTGACATTCACTTCAAAGATGAAGATGAGTCAAAAAAATCCAAAATGAATAGGTTTTAATGACAAAAATAAACTCACACAACACAACACAACAGCGTGTTTACACATAAACAACAACCGACATTGAACTGAAGAAACACTGGAACTTAAGTGTACAATGATAACAAACTCAAATAGGAACAAATGTAATGATTAATTGAATGCTTTAAAGTAAAACTTTTAATTTGACAATTGATATATGCACTTCTCAAAAGTGTATTTTAGTGTGTCAAGAAACAGTCAGTGTACAGTGTACTCTCTTGCACAGTGAAGTGCCATGTTATTTCCTTAAATGTTATCTGCAATTTTTGTAAAGACAGTTTTAAGATTTAAAGTTCACTACAAGTGCACATTCAATACAAATAAATACAAACGAGCACATTCAATACATTTACGAAAATTCAACTTTTTTTCACCAGAGTATCAAAGAATAAACAAAAAGAGGCAACAATTTAACCACAGGTAAGGGATGTTCTTACTGTATAAACCATATGGTATGCCCTTAAAATCATTATAATGCACATCTTACAGGGGTTTTTTTTATGTTGGACTTTGAGCAGATTGTAACAGAGCCAGGAAAGGACCTCAAACTAAGTGTCCCGGATGCAACACCCTCATCAACACAAGACCCTTCAGCTCCACACACGCGATCAGCTTCACCAGAATATTAATCCAGCGCACCTGTACACACACAGTATTTAAGCAGTCACCTTTCACTCCCCAAATCATCTGGTCTTGTTGTTACAAATCGTACTACTGACTTGCTACGATCCCTTCTATTCATCATCCTTCGTTTTCCTTGTCTCCAGATCATCATCACCGTCACAGCACCTGCAAGAAACACACAGACTGTTATCATTCAAGTTAAGTCTACCAAACGATCTATATGCTGAACACTCACCTGCTTATCTCGCCTGCTCTCTGCTCTCTGTTAATAAACTACTGTTAATTCAAGTCAAGTCAAGTCATCCTCATTTATATAGCGCTTTTAACAATGTAGATTGTTTCAAAGCAGCTTTACAGAGATAAAGATATAATTTAAGGTAACAGAGATTGGTTTGGTTTTATAGTGGCTCTTGAAAAATGTTTTTTCCAGCTAAAGTTAGTTTTGATTGATTCACTTCCGTCTAAATGATAGTTTGTTATTAAATTAGGGTCCGCTAAGACGACACCGTTCTCTCTAAACAGACTTTAAACGTGAACCTGTGATAGACGCTGATGGCGTTCACATGCGCATTAAGAATTGATTCTATAGTTATGTGCGTTTGAATATATGTGCACAGGTTTATAATTCCTTACAAACCATGCCTAAACAAACTACTTGTCTATAAATTTTGATTCAGAATTTTTATTTTATCTTATCACTTTGGGTAGGTACGCGAACCGAAAAATTCCACAACGCTTTATCTGTAGAGTGGTATAGGGATCCTCCATAGGGAGAGGCTAGTTGGCACTTCAGCACTGCATTGTCATCGGGTCCAGGCGAAAGTCCTTCGTCAGATCTGGAAACGGCCTGGATCCGGCAGGCTGCGGGAAAACCTCGGGATAAACAAAGACACTAAAATTAGCGTAGATGCCATTCTTCTTATGATGCAACGAGTACATCAGGATTTGAGGGAAGTGTTCCCAGTTCCGGCTGACCTAATCTAAGCAGCCTAATATTAAATTATAGAAGTCTATAGAGTGTTATGTGAATGCTAGGTCAAAGAGATGTGTTTTTAGTCTAGCTTTGAACTGACAGACTGTGTCTGCTTCCCGGACAATGTTAGGAAGATTGTTCCAAAGTTTTGGTGCTAAATAGGAAAAGGATCTACCGCCAGCAGTCGATTTATATATTCTAGGTATTATCAACTGGCCGGAGTTTTGAGATCTCAATAGACGTGAAGGACTATAATGCGTTAAGAGCTCGCTCAAGTACTGGGGAGCTAAACCATTTAGTGCTTTGTAAGTAATCAGCAATATTTTAAAATTTATACGATGTTTAATAGGGAGCCAATGCAGTGTTGACAGAACCGGGCTAATATGGTCGTACTTCCTGGTTCTGGTAAGAACTCTAGCGGCTGCGTTTTGGACTAGCTGTAGTTTGTTTATTAAGCGTGCAGGGCAACCACCCAGTAAAGCATTACAATAATCTAGCCTTGATGTCATGAACGCATGAACTAGTTGTTCCGCATTTGTCAATGAGAGCATATGACGTAATTTAGATATATTTTTAAGATGAAAAAATGCGGTTTTACAGACACTAGACACATGACTTTCAAATGAAAGATTGGAATCAAAGAGCACACCCAGGTTCCTAACTGACAGCGAAGACTGAACAGAGCAGCCATCAAGTGTTAGACGGTATTCTAGGTTATTACGTGTGGAAGTTTTTTGTCCAATAATTAGAATCTCTGTTTTTTCAGAATTTAGTAGTAGGAAATTACTAGTCATCCAATTTTTAATATCAACTATGCATTCCGATAATTTTGTGAATTGGTGAGTTTCGTTTTTCGAAATATAGAGCTGAGTATCATCAGCAAAACAGTGAAAGCTAATTCCATGTTTCCTAATGATATCTCCTAAAGGTAGCGTGTAGAGAGTGAACAGCAACGGTCCTAGTACTGAGCCTTGTGGTACGCCATACTGAACTTGTGATCGATAAGACATCTCTTCATTTACTGCTACAAACTGATAGCGGTCAGATAAATATGATTTAAACCATGATAGTGCAATTCCACTAATGCCAACATAGTTTTCTAGTCTATTTAAGAGAATGTTGTGGTCAATGGTGTCAAATGCAGCACTAAGATCAAGTAACACTAATAGAGAGATAAAACCACGATCGGATGATAAGAGCAAATTATTTGTGACTTTAATGAGAGCTGTCTCAGTGCTATGGTGCGGTCTAAATCCTGACTGGAAATCCTCGCAGATACCATTTCTTTTAAGAAAGGAACACAGTTGTGAGGATACTGTCTTTTCTAGTATCTTTGACAGAAAAGGTAGATTTGAGATCGGCCTGTAATTGACTAATTCTGTAGGATCGAGTTGCGTTTTTTTAACAAGCGGTTTAATCATAGCCAGCTTAAAGGTTTTTGGTACGTATCCTAGAGACAAAGATGAATTAATGATGTTAAGAAGAGGATCTATGACTTCTGGAAGCATCTCTTTCAGTAGTTTTGATCGGTATAGGGTCTCACATACATGTTGTCGATTTAGATGAATTAACGAGTTTGCAAAATTCTTCCTCTCCTATGGCAACAAATGAATCAAATTTTACCTCGGGGAGACTATAATGCACTCCCTGATGCGATGCTGTAGTAGACGGTTGCATAGTTATAATTTTGTCCCTAATATTATCAATCTTATAAGTGAAGAAGTTCATAAAGTCATTACTGCTGTGTTTCTTGGAAACTTCTGGGCTTGAAGCTTTCTTTTTAGTTAGTGTAGCCACTTTTTCAAATAAATACCTTGGATTGTGTTTATTTTCTTCTAATAGGGTTGAAAAATAAGCAGATCTAGCAGCTTTTAAAGCCTCTCTGTAAGCAATCGAGCTCTCCTTCCATGAAATCCGAAATACCTCTAGTTTTGTTTTCTTCCAGTTGCGCTCCATTTTTCTGGCTGCTCTCTTAAGGGCCTGGGTGTGCTCGTTGTACCACGGTGTTGGACTATTTTCTTTAATCTTCTTTAAGCGCAACGGAGCAACTGTATCTAAAGTGCTGGAAAGGAGAGAGTTAAAAGTTTCTGTTGCAATATCAAGTTCTTCTAAGCTATCTGGGATGCTGAGACGATGAAACTGATTAGGAAGATTATTGATAAAGCAATCTTTAGTGGCAGAAGTGATAGGTCTAACATACTTGTAACACGGAGTTGGCTTTGCAGCCTTGGCTAAATGTAATTTACATGAGACTAGATAATGATCTGAGATGTCGTCGCTCTGCAGCAGAATTTCAACAGCATCAACATTGATTCCATGTGATAATATTAAATCTAGAGTATGATTACGACAATGAGTAGGTCCTGACACGTGTTGTCTAACTCCAATAGAGTTAAGAATGTCTTTAAATGCCAATCCCATTGCTTCTTTTCCATTATCTACATGTATATTAAAATCACCAACAATTAGGACTTTATCTGCAGTCAATACTAATTCTGATAGAAAGTCAGCAAATTCTTTGATAAAATCTTTATGGTGCCCTGGTGGCCTGTAGACAGTTTCCAGCAGAATTCTCAAACTTGATTTATCGTTTACATTATATATTTTTACATTAAGCACCAACACTTCAAAAGAAATATATTTTAAACTAGATTTTTTAGTGGTTTTGAAAATATTACTATAAATTACAGCGACACCTCCCCCTTTGCCTTTCAGGCGAGGTTCATGTTTATAACAGTAATCATGCGGGGTGGACTCATTTAAAGTAATGTAATCGTCTGGTTTTAGCCAGGTTTCTGTTATACACAGCACATCTAGGTTATAATCTGAAATCATATCATTAACTATGAGTGCTTTTGAAGTAAGGGATCGAATATTCAGCAATCCAAGCTTTATCGTTTGCTCATCTGTATTATATCTATTTTTTATTTGTTGAATATCAATTACATTTTTAACCTTAGATGGGTTTGGACGTTTTTTGGATTTCCAAATTCGGGGAACAGACACAGTCTCTATATGGTGATATCTAGGTGAAAGAGCCTCTATGTGATGGGATTTATCTGACCTTGGTGACGCGAGGCCGCTAGCAGACGGTCGGTTTAGCCAGTTTGTCTGCTTCCTGACCTGATCCCCAGATTGTCATGTTTTGTCTCTAAGACTATGAGCCAAATTACTAGAGAGAAGAGCAGCACCATCCCAGGAGGGATGAATACCATCTCTTTTCAACAGGTCAGGTTTGCCCCAAAAACTTTTCCAATTGTCTATGAATTCTATATTATTTTGCGGACACCACTTAGACAGCCAGCCATTGAGTGATGACAATCTACTAACTATCTCATCACTCCTTCGAACAGGAACGGGGCCAGAGCAAATTACAGTGCCTGACATCGTACTTGCGAGTTCAAACACCTCTTTAATATTAATTTTGGTGATCTCCGACTGGCGGAGCCGAACATCATTAGTGCCGACGTGAATAACAATCTTAGAGAATTTACGATTAGCATTAGCCAGCACTTTTAAATTTGCTTTGATGTCAGGCGCTCTGGCTCCCATCAAACATGTCACTATGTTGGCTGGTGTCCCTATTTTCACGTTCCGTGTAATAGAATCGCCAATTACCAGGGCACAATCAACAGAATTCTCAGTGGGTGTTTCACTGAGTGGGGCAAATCGATTTGTTGTGGTAATCGGAACGGAAGAGTGGTGTTTTGATCCGTGACTAGAGCGATCCCTCACTGTCACACATCTGCCTGGCTGCACAGGGAATAATTCAGCCGGAACCGAATCATGTAAAGAGTTCACTATGCTAGGCGCATCCAAAGTAGAATCTAAAGCTCTAGCACACTTACTATCCTCAATTAAAGTTTGGATGCGTGTTTCTAATTCTGAAATCTTCTCCGTCAGCCTGACTGTCTCCTTGCATTTATCACATATAAACCCTATATTGCCGACGGGGAAGGCTATGCTAAACATGTAACATGAAGTGCAGGTGACAATAACAGGACAAGACATTACTCACCGTGTTTGTTGACTGATTCTTACTCACCTGGGCTTTTTATGAACTCAGACGCGCGGGCGCGCGAGAGAAAAAAATAAAAATAAATAACTGAGCGCACGGGTGGCGCGTTAACAGACTAGCGAGTTACTAGCGTGTTGTTCTAACAATAACGGAAGCTAGCGATGTCAGGTTAATCTGGGATGTTGTCTAAGCTGTATTTAGTAGTATAAACAACTAGAAATGGTAGTAAATGATGGTTCAAAACAGAAAGAAATACAAAGCTAATACGAGGCTTAGACGGAGCTTACAGCCTCGAAGCAAACAAAACACAGCAGGCAGCTAGGCAGACAGGAGCAATCGATCAGGATCAGGAGAGTTGTTGTTACCAAGAGTTCCCTGTGTTGTCTCCTTCTATGCAAACACTAGGACTCAGACTCAATTTGACCAAGAGCTCAACCCATTCTCACTCCCAAGGCGACAAAAATGGAAGCATGGTCAATGCGCCACAATGAAGATGCCAAAGGAACCCCTCTGCGGCGCTCTATGGACGAATTGGGAACTCCATTGCTTTCAATGGGAAACATGTGGCGTAAACAACAGACTTAAATGTTATCAGTAGGAAATTGCGCTGAAGAAGTCTCATTCTGAACACATCATGATATTTGGCATCAGGAGGTGGAAAACTACAAAGGCAAATATTTGCAATGGTATGTATGTGTTGGTTTTAACCCTTAATCAAACATTTCATCAAGCATTTGTTGTTTCTTAAACCTTTTCTTACAAAACCCATAGCCCAATCAGTACAAACATAGTCTTAAAGTCTTAATAATTGACAAGGTTTAACAAGTTTTCAAATTCGTACGATACTAGTACATATTTGTATACTACTGCCTCAATTCCTGTACATATTTATCACGATATTTGTAAATCAGTTGCGCCCCTTCTTGAAAAGTAGTCGGATGTCCCACACACTGTCAGAAAGTTTATATTAATTGCATTTTATTCTTGCATGGATGCAGCTCTGGCGCCTCTGCGCCTGCAGGGTATTCGCATCATGAACTACATTGACGATTGGTTGATTCTGGCTCAGTCGCATCAGTTGTCGGTTCGGCATCGAGATGTCGTTCTCACCCACATGAAAGAGTTGGGGTTACGGCTAAACGTCAAGAAGAGTGTGCTTTCTCCACTACAGAGGACTATTTTTCTAGGCGTGGTTTGGGACTCAATGTCGATGCAGGTATTCCTTTCACCGGCACGCATGGATTCCATCCTGTTGGCTGTGAAAAGAATAAAGCTAGGCCAGTCACTCACTGTCAAACAGTTTCAGAGTCTGTTGGGTCTGATGGCAGCAGCGTCCAATGTGATACCTTTTGGACTCTTGTACATGAGACCCCTGCAGTGGTGGCTCAGGACCAAAGGATTTTCCCCGAGGGACAACACCTTTCGCATGATCAGGGTTACCTGGCACATCCGTGGTTGCCTATATACAGTAAATCCCCAGGGGGTTTGCGCTCGCGTCCACTCTGCAAACTGGCGCGCCAAATCCTCCTGTGGTCCAAATCCTCCAGGGGAAGCTACTGTCTCTCAGAGCGGCTTACATCCCTGGGGCCCAGATTATAGGAGCAGACATCCTGTCAGGACAGGGGCTGAGGCCCGGGGAATGGAGAACTCCACCCTGAGGTGGTGGAGCAGATATGGAGGGTGTTCTGCCAGGCACAAGTGGATCTGTTTGCGTCTCGATTGCTCTGCTCCCGGGAGTTCTGGAGAGAGTTCGCAGGGACCAGGTTTGCCTACTACTTATAGCCCCGTGGTGGCCGGGCAGAGTATCCCCGATCTAGTGTTTCTCCTCGACGGGCCTCCTCTGGAGCTACCTGTCAGGAGGGACATTCGGTCCCAAGCAGGGGGCTCGATATTTCCCCGACCAGAACTGTGGAACCTGTGGGCTTGGCTTCTTCAAGCCACTGGAGGAGGTTCCGGCTAAGTTCATGACTTTGAAAGCTTTGTTCCTCCTCTCTTTGTTCCATCTCTTCTCTTAAAAGGATTGAAGATTTGCAAGCACTGTCTTTTGCTCCCTCGTGCTTGGAATTTGCACCTGGCATGGTTAAAGCGTTCCTTCATCCTAGACCAGGCTATGTTCCAAAGGTCCCCTCCAACGTGGCCAGATCTATTATGCTGCAGGCCTTTTGTCCTCCTCCCTTCCAGAACTCAGACCAGGAAAAGAATAATCTGCTTTGCCCAGTTCGGGCACTAGATGCTTATGTCCACAGAGCTGCCCTGTGGCATAAATTTGAACAGCTGTTCGTATGTTTCGGGCCCCCTAACAAAGGGTCCCCTGCATCTAAGCAAAGAATGAGCAAGAGGGTGGTCGAGGCTATTACATTTGCTTATGAGTCGGCCGGACAGCCTTCACCTATGGCTGTTCGTACCCACTCTACTAGGAGTATGGCGGCCTTTAAGGCCCTTATATCAGGAGTTGGCCTCCAAGATGTTTGTGATGTGGCAGGGTTGTCCTCACCTTACACATTCGTCAGGTTTTACTCTTCGGACTTGGACTCTACACCAGGGTCTCAAGTGCTCTCGTCCTAGTGCTGCTCGCAAGATTTCACACTGGACAGACACTCGTCGCTCTGGTGGTGTTGGTATAGACGTTCCTGTAGCGTCAACCTTGACACAACGTGAGTTCCCTTGAAAGGGAACGCCTCGCTTACGACTGTAACCTCGGTTTCCTGAAGAGGGAATGACCGTAGCGTCACCTTGCCATATCTCCTAAGTGCCTGTCAGCGACTACTTCAGACTTTTACGAAGCTGGTGCTCTCTGTTTTCGAGCAGTCTTTTTAGTTTACTGGTTTGTGATGTCACCCGCCTCTGACGTTACGCCACACCATTGGACTGATTTTACATGTGCTTCAAGACGTCATCATGCAAAACGTTCCTGTAACCGAGGCATTTTAACTGCACCTGTAAAGGAACTGTAAAGTAACAACTCCTAAATTTCACTTTGAAAATATTTCAGATTTTTGGAAACCATTCATTTCAAAGGACACGATCCAAACACATTAAGTATTATTTTCATTTGGAATCATCTGAAGGATTCAGGACAAGGCTGAATTCCATTCTTTAGATACAGATCGAGTCGGGCCCATTAATTTTTCAGTGTAATCTAGCCTGTTTCTTAATTTTAAGCCACAACTCTTAATGAAAAATGACTGTGCTACACTCTCTTTTTCACCTGGCAGTATGCAGCCATGATACCCACTCACAACGCAGCAACCTGAGCAACACATCCACTGAGATGACTAAGTATTCCCTCCATTAGTGGCCAAGGATCAGTCCCAGCCTTTTAAAATACAGTTGTTGGCCCTCTCATCAGTCAGCAGGGGCCATTTTAAAGCCCGGCATTTACACAGCGCCTGAGTGATTCATCACAAAGACAAAGCACTGCTGTACTACTGTAAATTATTGTTTCCCTTAAGATAAAAACTACTAGGGATTATGCAGTGCTTTTTATGGATGTTTTCCACAAACAACTGGCGGCATAATAAAGGGCTCTGAAATTGGCCTCACGGATCAACACAACAGTTCACGGTGGGTCAGCAGCACACTGGAATGATGGGATTGATATGTCAGTGTTTAAGGTAGAATGTTGCGATTTTACGTAAGTGATGACAGCAAATAGGGAACACCCCAATGAAGATGACAGGATAAATCATGTTACTGTGTTTTTTGGCTCAGATGAAGCCGCACCCTAAAAACTAATTAATTAAATGTGTTCTCAAAAGAAGAAAGAAGAAAAAGTAATGAAAAACAGGCATTCCTCTAGATGACTACCTGGAATTGGTTGACTCAATTAAAGAATAGTTTGTTATTATTTCATAGCAAATCAGAAATATATTCTGTGAAACGACTCCAAAATCAGTCACAGGGTTCTGACAGTGTGCCGTGTAATATGGGAGTGTTCCATATGGACTGTTGCTCTGAGGCCACTGTAACCACTTCAGTTAGTCCGAACACTAACAGTCATACAGCATGATCCCAAGGCATTCACACGCTCCAGGGCACTCTCTTCTGGATGCCGTTCTCACATAACACTTTGATTCAGGATGTTGACAGATCACCCCGGTTCCCTGACACAAATTGGTTTAATTGGGTAGAAGTCAAGTGGTGGTAGAGGGTCAGCTCAGCACTGCGGGATTGTGGGTTTGTGGAGGGTGGGATGTTGTGGGTAAACAAAAAAGGGGACTACAAATGGGGAGGTCAACTGGGTTCTGACACTTTCCCTCACATATAGCAAGACCTGAAAAGCTGCATGTCATCTGATGGATTCTTCAACCTATTCATCCTGACAGAAATCCAAATCTTCTGCATCTTTGCATTAACTCACCGTCTATCACTTCTGTTATAGATACTCATATGTTGGCATATACCATTCTGAAATAACATTATTTACTTAGTTGCAACTGCAAGTACACTTTAGCATACTTTTAATAACTTATAGTACTTACAGTATACTTATTACTTATAGTAATAGCACTATGCATAATTACAAGTAACTAAACCAAACCCAATCTAGTTCATTAATATTACTCAGTATTATTTTTCTAATTACACCGTAACAACTGTACATTTTAAATGTAATATTAAATAACATGCTATAGGTAAAATTATAACCAAGTAATTTACTTGTGCTTTATGCTACTCAACACATCAAATTAAACATATAGGTTTAAACTTAAATTTACTTTAAGGTAAAACTTTTTTTTTTTTGACATTATTACAAAGTTCGCTTTTTTAAAAGTGTACCTAAGGATAGCAATTTATTTTACAGTCCTGCTTCGCATGAACATACTATGTACTTATTGAAGTAATGACACTAGGTACTAACCCTGAACCTACCCCTTAACCTTAATTCAACCCATGTGGTTACCTTACACTAATCAGTTCTGGGGGTTTTACACTGTAAGTTAAAATAAAGCGCAAACAGCCAAGAAAGTACTCTCTCTTTAAAGACATTTAAATTTCCTTTTATTTCATTAATATTATATGATCCACAAGTGCAGTTTTTAAGAAATATATTTTTAAGATTTAAATTACATTACAAATGCACATTTAATACAATGGGATGTGGCAAAACTCTGGGATGGAAGTGTAAACAATAAGCTAATCAAGCAAATAAATGAAACACACATGATGGATTTTTTATTGTGCCCATGAATGTGCATTCTTCTCCATTTTGTTTTGGTCTAAATAACTTCAGAGCGCAGTCATAGGCCATTGGCCATCACAGTTACAGTAGCTACGAACATGGCCCACACCGAAGGTAAATGCATGGTGGGTGGTATTTCATGCTGGACTACGTTTCAATAAGTCACGCCAAGCCGCTGTGGATTTTTGGCCACAGTGGCATTTAGCAGAGTCGTTTTATTTGTTAATGTATTCCATAAAGTGAGGTTAGTTCCTTCCCTTGCTATGCTCAAATTTATTTGGTGACAAAGTGTGACAGGTGAGATAGTTCAACAAGACTGACCTTCAGTGTGAGCCATAGGAAGTGTTGAAACAGGAGCAGAGTTAGTGTAGTGTGTGAAAATGATCAAAGAATTTTCCGGGTTCAATACAAGATTTGCTCTTTTGACAGAATCTGTGATATGCTGTCAATTACCACAGAAGATGATGGTGGTTTCACAGAAGCTGTCAGACACGCACCTCAGTTCTATTTTTAATAATAATTCAGCGTACAGTAAGAAACTTACCACTAGGTCACGAAAATGTCAAGTAAACATTTTTGTAAGGTACTAAGTGTGATTGTTAGTTAGCAGGTAGTTAGGTACCTACTCTTCTAAGTTGATTTGCTTTTGACATGTAAGTTTACAGTTTACTGATGTCATGGTCATGACACAAGATAAAAGATTGAATAAAACTTTGCACTTTTATTAATACATTTAAAATTGCGAGTTATAAAGTCCAATTCTAGGGAATTTTCTTTTCTCAGAATTGCGAGTTTATATCTCACAATTTTGACTTTATATCTCACAATTGCGTGTTATTAAGTCAGAATTGTGAGATATAAACATGTAATTCTGAGAAAAGAAAGTCTTTATAACTTGCTTTTATAATTGTGACTTTACATCACGCAATTCTGAGATAATTCTGAGATAAAAAGTCAGAATTGCGAGATGTAAACTCGCAATTGTGAGAGAAAAAAAGTCAGAATTGTGAGATAAAAAGTTGCAATTACATTTTTCTTATTACCTTTTTTATGTGGTGGAAAAAAGCTTAACACATATTTCTATGAAAAAAACATACATATCTAAGAAACCTAGTACCCAAATTAACTTTTTTGAGACCTTAACTTTAGAAGAATCACTAAGAACTAAAAAGGTGATAGCTATGGAGGAGCTATCAAGTTAAGGTCTCAAAAAAGGTAATTATGGGTACTAGGTTTCTTAGATATGTATGTTTTTAGCCAATCTTTCAAAGGGGGGTCATTATTCAGGCTTTGTAACCATCCACTGCAGTTGTTTAGCATGAGATGTATAACATGCATATAAGGCCACTTCATTTACACTACAGAAGATAATACAGGCAATGTGCTATCTATTTATAAGATACCTGTCCATTCCCAACGCATTCTCACCCTTTGGCGTCATGTAGGTGACGCCATATGACATTTCGTCGAAATCTTACGCACATGGCATCCTTTAGCGTCAATATAACACGCACTGTTATGGGTAGGTTTAGGTCTGGGGTAGGGTACGGTTATGACGCCTTTGGATCTGCGTCTCATATTCATGCTAAACGATGCCACGTGCGTTGGATTTAGACGAGCGTCACCTGTATGACGCCTTGGGTTCTGCGTCTCATATTGATGCTAAAGGATGCCATGTGCGTAAGATTTTCAACGAAATGTACAAAGCGTCACATGTATGACGCCAAAGGATGAGAACGGGCTGCCATTCCGCAATCAAGGCTCACCAACATACTTCTTTCTTATTTTATACATGCATTTCATGCATACTGTATGTGCATATAATTTTAATACAAATAGGATAACTTACAATTACGTATCCGAGTTTGTCTATGAAAATGGTTTAACTTCTACTGCAGTTAAACATCCTATTATTCCACAGTTGCAGCACATTGTTCATAATTCTCAACATTCCAGACAGTCCTTTACTTTAATTTTGGGATATGCTTCATTATGTATGTAAGCTACTGTGTCTTAAGGGGCTAAAACATGTCCCAGTTCACTATTTAATTATAGATCCCACATCTTCAGCCATGCTATTGTGAGATGGTAATAACTGTTGTTGAGTTTTATGGACCGTATTGCAATAGAAGTTCCCAGATAGAGAGATGGGATCCTAGCCATGAGCTTGATGGATTAGGCTGAAGGTTGAACAATGAGAATGGGAAGTAGTGTGAGAAGAGATAAAAGCCTCTATGGAATGATGATGGTTTTCTGTTCATTGATTGCTGCCATTGCACATAGCTGTCACAAAACACATGCAGGAATGTGCCATTGGCAGTGAAGTGACATTTTTATAGATTCTCTTCATAGGTATGTTATTTATGTTGTTGTTATTCATCTCTGTGGCGAGCAGGACGAGGCCGAGGGACGTCAGAGAACGGCGTGAGGCCGGTGGCGTGAGTAATAATGAACGTCACTTGTGAGACGCACCGGTCTCGCATCTCTCACGGAGGAGCGGAAACATAAAAGGAG
This sequence comes from Siphateles boraxobius, assembly GCF_051911475.1. Taxonomy (NCBI): domain Eukaryota; kingdom Metazoa; phylum Chordata; class Actinopteri; order Cypriniformes; family Leuciscidae; genus Siphateles; species Siphateles boraxobius. The sequence goes on from NW_027509197.1 coordinate 6,302,763, forward strand.
GAGCGACGATGCTGAAGATCGAGAAAAGAACAGGCCTGAGTTTATGTTGTGTTTTATTTCTGTTCTGTGTAGCCAGCAGTCGTCCGCGAGGGGCTGCTGGCGGTTACTTTTGTTTTTTTGTATTTCTTTTATTTGATAATTCAAATTGTTTGAATGTTCGCCGGTTCCCGCCTCCTTCTTCCCACAACCTAGAACCTTATCACAATCTCAATGACAAGTTGCTCAGCTGGATGTACTGTACGTAATTAAAATGTCGCTGTCTTTACTTATGGATGCTCAGTTCTATACACATTTGTTTTTTTAGCTAATCACTTAACCCGTAAATGACATGTGACTTAATTGGGGAACCACCAGAAAATGGGTACTAGTAAACCTTACTATAAAGATACATTTATGATCTAATATTGAGATCAAGCTCATAAATGTGACATAACTACTTTTCCATAAACAAGTTCCACACAGCTAACCCATGTAAATCTGTCATCTATATTTATTTAAGGTAATTTGACTGGAATGTTTTTTAACCTGTTTAACGCTCTTCAATATTCAGTTCTACCTTTTTGTTGACTGTTTTTCAACTTCTGAGGCCAAAGGACTGACAAAACAACTTCTCTCAGTTCAACCACATACAAACTTATGTGAACAAAAATCCCTTTTCAGAATCATAGAAGCTGTTTTGATGTAAAATGGATGATATCACCAAGGGCAGTCATGTCATCTGAACATATTTCTGCTTTTACTTATCAGTGTCAGGCAAAATCCCTTTAATACCATCAGAGCTGTTATTCAGAGTGATTTAGTTCACATATGATTTCCATTTGGAAATCAGATAAGCACACTATCATAACAATATTGTATGTTTTGAGCTGGTCATGGGTTCGGTAATGACTTGAGGGAAGCCAGAGACTTCTGCAGTCATAGAAGGAATTCAATTTGTGGTGAATGGTCGCTGTGGAGATGCAGAAAGAGACACGTCCAAGAACGCATCCTTATCTTAATAGGATTAAACATTAATTTTCCATTATTCCCTCAAAGACTGAATTGGCAAATCAAACTCCTATGAATTCTAATCAAAGCTCTCAATGCTGTAATCCAGGCCTTTGCGTAATGCATTTTATTTATGGCTTAGCTGAACACAAGGAGGTTGGATCAGAAATGAGATGGTTTCCTCATAAAGTAACATTGCTGACTGACTGAAAAAAAATGTTTAGAGGCTTAAAGGCACAAAATGTAATATTTTTGGATTTAGATATCCAAAAACCACTAAAACAATGTTGTATATTTTGTTGACTTGTGTACTTACATTATCCCAAATGTTTCCTACAATGTTTAAATCCAGAGAAGTCAGCTATTTTAACCAGTGTAACAGCCCGTGTCATTGCTCATCCTGTCAATGAAGTCATATCCGCACCACCCTTTTGTCAAGTGGCTAATATAGCATAATCAGAAAGAGCTTTATTTGTAGTAAATCTAGCATTTTCTCTACCATACAATATATTTTTTAATTAACTGCACGCCATTTAGCAACACAAGTCCTCCAGATTTTATTAATATGATATTCTAACATCGATCTAGCTAACTTCAATGTGCATGTCTCTTACCAGCCACTGATCTAAGGCGCAGAATACATACTATATACAGAGTAACATAACTTTCAACAAACTCAGATTTTTTTTAGTATGATTGTTTTACCAATCATTTTATTAGAATAAAATAAAATAATGTGAATTTCATTGATCAAACGCATCTGTAACAAAGTACAAATTGAGGTAAGGAGGCGGATATTAAATGTTTTGATCATAAAATAAATATACATAACAAAACAAAAGGAGCAGCAACAGCCAATTCGGGCATATGAGCATAATAAAACAGGAGCGAAAAATTGTTCCAGGCATCATAAATCTACGCCTTTGTTATTGTTCTGAATAAGCGACCTCTTGCTGTGAAACGTACATACTATGCTTTTAATTGATTCTTCAAAGTACCAGGTTTCTCTAATTATATTTTCTATGTGCACACTACCGAATAATTGGTAAGATTTAGAAATTTTTAAATACAGATTACAGTAAGGACAGTAATATTCTGAAATGTTATTACAATTTAAAATCCAATTTTCAATTTTAATATATTTTAAAATGTAATTTATTCCCGTGATCAAAGTTGAATTTTCAGCATCAATACTCCAGTCTTTAGTGTCACAGTATCCTTCAGAAATCATTCTAATACACTGATTTGCTGCTCATTAAACATTTCTTATTATCAGTGTTTTGCTGCTTAATTTCATGGAAACTGTGGAACTGTCACGGGGAGTTCACTGGCAGACAGATGAATAAAGTTCACAATGAAGTTTAAAAACAAGTATACTCAAAAATAGGCGATGCAAACTAAATGTGATTGTGACCAGACAGGGGTTCAACTATATAGTGAACTAAACAAGTTAATTAACAGAACACAGCTGGAACAAATGAACTAATAATGACATGACCATGGTAACTAAAGAGTGGCGGGAAATCAAACAAAGGAAGGAAAATGCACTAAATTGGTATGCCAACCGCCAATAAAAAAGAAAGAAGAAGAAAAACAAAGGAAGGAAGGAATTGAAGAAATGCAAACTAAGGAGCTGTTTACACGACACCAGTTTTAACTAAAAATGTAAAACTTTTTATACATTCTTGCTAGGTTTTATCTTAGTTTTTGTCCTGACTTATGTCAATGGAGTTGGACAAAAACTACGATAAAACCTGTTGGAAAGCATCTTTTGCAGCAATTTTTCTGTGAGCATATCAGTGAACACCCCAGAGCCCTCGGTGAGTTTCACGTCTTTGTAAACTAAAGTTTAATGCGTTTTATAAATGATTGTTCCAGTGCCCCTATGAAATCATTGTGTATGTGGGGGGGTGCTAATACCGAAACCGAAAATTCTCGGGACAGCAGCATTTGTCCAAATTTCAATCTTAACCGTTCGATTTCATCAGAAACGATCTTAAAACAGGGCTTTAAGTGTAAAATACCAAACTTGTCCTTTAATGGTGGATGGCAAATCGAATAAAAAAAGACATGTATAGATTATTAGATGATAAAACAGAAAATGACAGACAGAAAATTTAAATGCCCAGAACATTAATATGATGCTCAACATATTACTGTATAAGTGGATTATAACAATGTTTTACTCCAGAAATATTAGATAAATCTAATCCTGACATTCCTAGTCAATGTATAAAATGCAATGTTTGTAAATCAAAGAAAACGGAGATAAAGAACAAGATGGTTTTCACAGACACATCATGATTAGGGCAAGAGAGAAAATCAAGTTCTCAGGATGTCTTAAAAACAGCAGTTCAATCGGTCTTTGTCATATATCATCAAACAGAGTCATTAGGGTTACTGTGCTGCAATGAATCTGCTCAGAGCAGCTGTCCGATTCATATCTCCTTTAACAGTAACAGTACATTTACTGCTGCGTTCACAGAGATGCCCGTACAGTAAATTATTGAGCCTCCAAAGAGGAGGCGAGCCATCTTGGAGCGTAACTCTATGAGGCTGTACCCTCTCCTGAGTTCAGCTAATGCTCACACCAGTAAATCTGCCAGCTGATGGTTTTCCAAGACACCAACAATGGGGCGGTCGGAAAAGGGAGGGAGGGACCCAGAGGTTCAAAGGTTGGGCCTGCAGGGATGAAGGCCCCGAGATTCTATACAAATGATGAGATAGATCTGGCCGCAAGGTTGTAAATAGCCGGCAGACTAAGGACTGGGACACTGGGAGGTATACTTTGTACATCAACATCCTCTCTGAAACACGACCCATTGCACTGTTTTACAACTTTCTCTCTTCACAGTCTATTTTATAGCTGTGACTACACATTTTAAACATATTTGCAATAGACAAGTCAAGCCTACCCAAAAAGATTTAAGGTTTATGCTTCACCTTTTTCTCATCAATGGAAAAGCTGTTTTTGAAAACAGACGTAAGTCAAAATCATCCATGTTTGATTTTTCTTGGTAATGTTTTTTTTAGATTGCAAAGTCTATTAGAACATTAGGGAAAAAATAATTTTGTAATAAAAAATGTTACAGCAGCTAATGTGAACACACTGAATGCAGTTCAGTTTTCTAGAAAATATGAGATCAGTTGAAGCTTTCAACAATCAAATATTGTTGCTTAATGATGCAAAACTGTATAATTGACTGTTATCAGGCTTTTTCTGAAAACAGGCTCATTGGGAAAATGTACCTATAGCGACATGTCTGCAAAATAATTATATATTGCTTGTTGAAATTTTCGCTACACTTTCAAAGTGAAATGTCCAAGGAGCATGTTAACTTTTATCTGAAACAGATGAATGTGGATCTGCCAATGTTTTATTATGTTTGTTTTTGCATGTATCGCAGCAGCTTGGAAATGAAATATCCCGGGAATGCCGCTAAACCCTAAACCTAACTGATAGTGTTAAAAAAAGCAAACACATTTTGAGTCTTTCATCTTTTATTGTGATAAAACGGGACTTGTCCCTGTGATGCTGTAACAGATGAGCTACCGAGAGAGTTTAAAGTCAGAATGAAACGGATGTTGCAATTGTCTTTTCTTTCCTATGTGTGACATATATCCGAGTGAAACGGCTTCTTGAACAAAGAAAGGGCGGGACTGGATTTTGTCCATCAGGATCACTGTTGTTTGCTATTGCTGTGGTCTCAGTTTGTCCTGACCGTCACCGAAAAACATGTCAGTAGAAGAGCAGAGATGCTTCTGCAATAGGGAGTGGAATTTTGATTAAAGAGTATGCATATGAATAAAAAAATAAAACAAATAATGATGTGCACAGATAAATTATTTATAATATATAGTTAAATATTCCATAAAAAAAAAAAAATTGTCAATTTTGATTTCACTGTGACTTTTATACGGCAGAAAAGTCATACATGTGGAGCTGGTTAGGTGATGAAATGTCAAAATGTATTAGTTTACAATTCATTAATTGTGGTATAATTGTGGTATAATTTTTTGAATTAAAAACACTTATTTTATTGGTCGGATGAAATATGTTAATTTTTTGAGATTGGAATGTTGGGTTTTCATGAGCTGTATGCCAAAATCATCAGTATTAAAACAATAAAAGACCTGAAATATTTCAGTTGGTGTGCAATGAATCTAAAGTATATGAAAGTTTAATTTTTATCATTACATTATGGAAAATAATGAACTTTATCACAATATGCTAATTTTTTGAGAAGGACCTGTATATTAAGTCTTTATTAAGTATGCTCCTGTGTTCACAATTTGTGTGAAAAGGAATTAAAGTTGTTGGTGTTTTACACCCTCATGTCATTAGTGTTCATTTCAGCTGGAAACTGCAGTGAATTGTATGCATATGCATGTTTTAGAAAAAATGCTGGTACAGGCATGTTTTGTAGTGAGCCTGCAAAACACTGTTGCCTTTTTACATACAATGGCTGTGTTAGTTTCATGTTGCTTGTATCACTCTATCAGTCTCTGTCTTCAAATCAATATTTGCCATCCATCTATTTTGCAGCTAGCCGAGTAATAATCCAGATAATGTGTGTAGTCAGCCAGTCATTATCACAAACTAAACCCCTTCAAGGTGATACCAAATCTCCACTTTGCATCAAGTGTGCATTCTCCAATAATGACCAGTACACAATTTCAAAGTCATCAGACCTGAGTGTCACTGTATTGTGAAAAATAATCTGAAATCAAACTCCATTGCTACAGTAAATGCTCCATTCTTACACCATTTTTTTTTCTCACACAGTTGCTGTTAAGTACTACCATGCCTGCTGTAATATGCCTTCTAATACAACACAAGCCCTGGGTGTGAATGTGAAGGGACTGTATTAATTGAACAGTGTTTTATGGTTACAGATCCACAAAGAAAATGGAGGCAGGTGAAAACAGGCCAGCTGAGCTGTGAAGATCACAGGACTCCAGGACTGGCACGTCTGCATGGTGAGGTAAGTGAAAATAGCTTTTCTTCTCATCAGAGGCTTCATTCAAGGTCGGTCAAGCGAGAAGAAGCTTAGAGGGGCCTGTGTAATGCTTGTCTTTTTTGTATTTTAACTTGCTTTTTTCAAAGCACAAAGAATATGGCTCATATTTTTTATTACAGTATCTAAATCTACTTGAAAAGGCATGGTTTATAAAGACATATTGCATACTTAAAATGATTGATTAACTATGTTATACTTTAATTTGCTTAATACCAAGTATTTAATGTTAGATATTAGAAATAAAGTAGGATTGATTAAAACAGAGGGAGCATGTCATAAATTCATTTCTACATAATAGTTTTTGAATGAATCACGGTCTGTGTATAATTCCTGGCATTCATATCTATTTAATATGTGATAGCAGATTATGCAGTTGAAAGTATTTGAAAGCCTGTTTTCCAAGGAGAGCTATATATTTCCACAAGGAAATCTGCCATGCTTATGGAAACGTCTAAAGCAGCAAGAAGGGTCCATTTCATGCATTTAAGGGCCCTTCTAAAAAAACAGGCACTGGCAAAAACATTGATTGTAATTTATTTGTTCTACCGTTAAAACATCAGTAAGGGCGGTACGATTTTTAAATGTTTTTGAAATAGGTATCTTACAGTGTGCTCTCTATGCTGCATTTATTTGATAAAATACAGTAAAATATTATTACTTTTTAACTGTTTTCTGTTTTAATATATATGTCAAAGGCTGAATTTCAGGCAGCCATTGGTCCAGTCTTCAGTGTCAAATGATCCTTCAGGAATGATTCTAATATGCTTATTTGCTGCTCAATGAACAATTATCAATGTTGAAAACAGTTGTGGTGTTTACTGTAATATTTTTGTGGAAACTGTGATACCTTTTTTCATGATGTTTAAAAACTTTTATTAGAAATATGAATCCTCATAAGACTATAAAAATGTCTTCACTGTCACTTTTGATCAATTTTAAGGGTTCTTATACTGAATAAATGTATTAATTTCTTTCCAAAAATGTCTTAATGACCCCCAAATTTTAAACAGCAATAGACCTAAATATGTTGCTTGTAACTTTTAATTGGTCATCAACGGAAAATATGTTTTCTGTAGTTACGGTCTCTTCTAGCAGAGGCTAACTGGACCATGCTAACCAGCCATACCGTGACCCCATGGTTTTACTAAACTATGTTGCCATTACTGTCTAACGCATTCTCATCCTTTGGCGTCATATGTGACACCATATGACAAAACGGCGAAATACTACGCACATGGCACCCTTTATCGTCAATATAACACGCACTGTGATGGGTAGGTTTCGGTGTGGGGTAGGGTCTGCGTCTCATATTCACGCTAAAGGATGCCAGTCAACTTTATGACGCCTTGGGTTCGTGTGTTATATTCACGCTAAAGGGTGCCATGTGCGTAGTATTTCGCCGTTTTGTCATATGGCGTCACGTATGCCGCCAAAGGATGAGAACGGGCTCTACTGTCACAGTTCTGTTCAGTTAGTTTCATTTTCATGGACTTTTAGTATGTTTTTCTCAGCCCCATGTTCTCCTTTGTTCAGTTTTCCCGCCACTCTTCAGTTGTCATGGTAACAGATATGATTAGTTTTCTGTTCAGCTGTGTGTCATTAATTACCCTTGTTTGCCTTGCCTTTTAATTTGCTGTGTTTGTATCACCCGTTGTCCGGACACGTTTCTGCATAGCAGTTTGGTTTTGTTTGCTTGTCTTGTTGTGTATTACCTTCTGAGTGGATTAATAAAGACATTATACCTGATCTTCATCGTCATTGTATTTCCAGCAAACATTGGTGACCATTACATTATTGCTTAACTCATGTGAACTGCTGAGTAAATATCAAAGACAATCCACCAGGACAAAATTGGAATCGCATGAACATGCAAATAAAATCCTGCAAACCTGCAAAAAAAAAACACACCTCACACATAGGCATATAGGAAGCATTGACATTGTCACAGTCTGTCCACACAATAAACCTGTGATTCTCAGAGGCATCTCCCCTTCATTAGCTGCTCTCAGAGCAGGTTATGTGAATATAAGCTCTACCAGAAGGCTTACTGAATATTAATTGGCTGTACGGCAGATGGTTCTCAATAGGGAGCAGGGTCTGCCCTGTGTCTGTCAGACCTCCAGGACCCACAAATGCATGTAAAACAAACAGCTTAATTGCATGTGAAAGGCTACTGAGTAGGGTTATTCTCCTCAGAAGGGCACAAGGACAGAGTTACAGCGCTGTTTGAACAACATTGATTGCTAATGTGTCCTGCTTGGACTTGTGTTGCTCGTTAGCAACCTGGGCTGATTTGAAATGTGAAGCTAAGCTAATAAAAGCTACAGTATATGTTTAGAAGAGCATACTGCCATGATATTCATACTAACACTGATTTTTTTCATACTAACACTACTTTGAATACAATAGTTAAAATTATAATCAAGTACTTACATGTGCTTTGGTATTTTTGTCAAAATAAGTGTACTTCTTTAAATCACCACAAAATATTATTACAACATAATAATTTTAAATGTATTTTAATGTAAAACATTATTACAAAGACTGAGAAACATGAAGTACTTTTTTAAAATATATTGTATTTATAAGATTTGAATAGGGCCTACATAACATATGTGCATTCAATACAATTAAGCATCTTGATCACAAGGTATGGTACACCGAGTACAGTATCCCACAGTGCAATTCACTTGATCTGACCCTGTATTTCCAATGTAATAAATTAATTAAATGTATAATATCAGAATTTGAACTTTTTTATTGGCTTGATGGACTGCCAAGATAGCCTGCTTACTCCACATTGAGCAGTACATTTCTATGTATTCCAGTCAAAATTTCAGTGACATTGTGTGTGTGCGTGTGCGTGCGTGTGTGTGCGTGTGTGCGCGTGTGCGTGTGTGTGTGTGTGTGTGTGTGTGTGTTTGTGTGTGTGTGTGTGTCAAAGAGTAGAGAACTTTGAAAACATTTGTAGAGTCTCTTCAAAAACACCTATCATGTTGCCTGAATGTTTTTCTGAATGTTGTTCATGTCTACAATGACTGCACAGAGATAATAAACTTCTATAGATGGTTGACAGTAATGGATTGTAATACTGATTGTTTCTCTAAGGGGAACATCTGTCAGACACTTCTAATATCTATCCCATGTTTTCTCTGCATGGAGAGCTTGTTGATACGGGTTGACTTAGTGGAGAAGCCATCTGAGTTCAGTGTAATTGCTTAGGTAATTTTTTCAAAACTTAGTAGTAACATAAATATATATTCTGAATCTAAAAAATGAAACACTATCAAAGCAATTAGAAGTAGCTGAACACCTACACAAGTGTTAGTCTTTTAATTTCATTACCATACAAAAGGGGACAGATTCAACATCTCTTCTCGTTCAGTTTAATAACTTTTTCTATACTTTAATCTAACTGATCATAATGGTTAATCATTGAATCATTCTATCTATTCTGTGTGTGTGTGTGTGTGTGTGTGTGTGTGTGTGTGTGTGTGTGTGTGTGTGTGTGTGTGTGTGTGTGTGTGTGTGTGTGTGCTCAAAACATATAGGTTATTTTTATTTGGTGTCCAAAGTCTATTTTTTTTTCATGGTTATATTTTTTATTATTTTAATAATTTGTTACTCACTGTCATGGATCACAAGTTGTTACAGGCCATAACAATAAACAATTTTCTGTAAAAAGTGCCTTATTGTCACAGTTATCTGGATTCAACTTTGTTTCACTATCGTGGACTCACATTCATCACATGTGTTCCTTTGTTTGATTTTCCTGCCACTCATCAGTTGTCATAGACACTTATCAGATGATCCCACCTGTTCGTCATCTCCTCATTATCAATGTGTATTTAAGTTCCTCACCTTCACTCTGTGTTTCTTGGTTGTTATTTGTGTGGGCATGTTACACATGCTGTTATTTTCTCTTTGTGGATTACCTGAGTTTGTTTTCATTAAAGAACCGTTTTGTTTATAGAAACCTTTTTGAACTCTCCTTTGAGCCATGTTTTTTTTTAATGTTCACTGAACACTTCTGTTGTCTTGTTGTCACCAGCCCCTTCGACGATGAGACCCTGAAGTCTTTGTTCTGGATCGGGGTGAACTACCACCATCCTACAGACCTCCCAGACACCTCTGGCTTAGACTGGAGGGACGCTTTCATCCGGTGTCTGGAGAGTGTCTACCCCCGGTCCAGAACACAGCCGGACCCAGAGCCTGTTTCACCACCTGTGAACTTGTGAATCTGTTCCTCCATCCTCTACAGCTGCAGTGAGCTCCTCCTTCCCAATGCCCAGTCCTCCTGTGCCAGTTATGTCATGCTCATCTGTGTCCTGGGATCCATCAGCTCCACCTCGTTGGTCGTCTCTCAGTTGATGTCAGCCTCCACGCCACCTTGGCTCCTCCCTCCCTCGACTCCACCGTGGGCTGTCGTCTCTGGGCTCAAGAGTGAATTATTCTTTATATGTGATGTCACAAATATTTAAATGCTTGTCAGTGTGACGTCACTGGCATTTGCTACAAATATGATTTGTCTCTTCATGAGTGCCTGCAGTTTTTATAGCAACACGTTTTTTTCAGTTAACCTAAATGTGCTTAATGTGACATCTAAATTAACTGGTTTCATGCAAGTTAATTTAATCTGACTAAATCAGCCTGTCACATTATCTCAGCAGAGATAATTTTTGTGTGCTAGAAAGTTTAATTTCAAAGATCTTTCTAATCTATCTTTTTCCAGTATATGTATTAGTGTGCCACCCAATGATTTTTATTGTGCCCCTCTGACCACCCCATTAAACGGCTTATTCACACCGCAAAAAACACATTTGTCGGATCTGTGTGTTACTACCCCTGTCGGATTGTTGGCCTTGGTCAGGATTTGTTTTCACCCAACTAACCTGTTCAATCAGTGTTTATCGGTGTCTGTTGGGGCAGTGTGGACATGACAGTTATTTTTCATAAAATTCTAAATCCAATGGCCAACTTGTTTGTCTGTGCGGTGTGGATTTGCCTATAAAGCTGGTTACAGGGGTACCTGGCTTCATGTGCACACCCTTTGCTTATTGGATTGTAAAAAAAAAAATATTTGTAGTGAAAACAGGAAAAGGGATGTTTTTTTACCATAAATTTGGCTCAATTTGCAATGTTATCAATTCAATGATCACAAATTTACGCAGAAAATTGCAAAGGGCAAAACGGATAAAACAGTACGAGATGTATGTCGGACCTTAGTGCATATGGATGGGCTGGTTGCATAAACTAAAGTGCTGTTTACACTTGGCCAATTCATGCGTTTTCTTTGATTGGATAGCTATCCAATTGTGAAAAGACCAGGTGTAATGCCCTCCGAAACGCTTTCGAGATGGATTTAAATCCGATCACTCAAACCATTTCAGGAGGTGTTCTGGGCCGAGTCTAAATGCATCTAGTTGTTGAAACCACATATGTAAATTTTACTCCTCCTAACAATGCTAAAAAATAAACGTGTGAGAGCGTGTTATAGGCTATATGTCATGTTATAGCCAGATATGATGCCGCTACTGCAGCACACATCACCACAGCTGAGCAGTTGAGCAGCTAAGCGATCTATTCATCAAGCCAACATGTAAACTATTCCAAAACAAAGTGAAAGTAAGTCGCAGACGCTTAACACCAAATCATCTTCAATAAAAGTAAAGAAACGAAATGTTCTTACCGCTCTCTCCTATTACGGTCTTTAATTTGGAAACTTGCTGATGATCAATAAAATGCAGCTCATATCTGTTGCTTTCGGTGACGTGAACTCCATTAAATCTGCATATAGCGCGGGAAGATCGGATTTTTGTAACACATTTATGTGACCAGGTGTAAATGGAATCGTTTTGATAAATCAGATAGCTATCTGATCAGTAAAAACGCATGAAGTGACCAGATGTAAAATGGCCCTAAGACTAGTCTTACAAGTTAGACATCTTTTTTTCTTTCTTTAAGACTATTCATAGCTTTTTAAAATTGGTTTCATAAAAATGTAGATTTGCCTTATTTGATACCATAAAGTAAGGCTGACTGCTCCTGACTAACTGTTAGTGGGTCATACTAGACCTTAAGACACTGTCTTAACATAATTGCTATGTTTATGCAACCGGCCCCAGGTGATTGCTTAGATGGGTCTCAAAAGAGTCTTATACGTCTTTGAAATTTTTTATCCACCAAATTGTCACTTGCACTTGTTTGAGCTTGTTGTGTTTAGCCCATTGTGTTTAGATCAAAATTAAAAAAGAAAAAACAGATGGTGCCCCCAAGACAAAATAATCCATTTTCTCATCATCCATCTGAGAAACAACACCTACAGCCTATTTACACCTTTGCATGAGGATGCCTGTCCTACTCTGTGTGTGCGTGTTAATATTTAGAGAAAATGCGAGGTTCTTTGTGCTTTTCTCTGGTTCATTGGTCACATCTCTGCCAAATACAAAAGAAAAGGCCAATAGGACAAAAACTCATACACTAATAAAACAAATTTATAGACACAAATAAGCTAAAAAAAATAATAATAATATATAGTTACAAATGTATGTAATGCCAAAAAAATAAAGTTAGTTCTAAGTAAATGTCTCAGATCATTTGTTTGCAGATTCCACAATTGTTTTAATATGCTAATGCAATTAAATTCATAGATTTTTAAACGTGACAGTCCAAAAACATTTGGGTGGCCACTGTATATTAATAATTAACTACTAACTTTCCTCTGTTTTATATTTGAGGCAGTGGCCTTGGTGGTACAAGTGTCCTGAGCAGGCTGTAGTTTACTTTCACCTTGAGTGAGCAGACACCGCCAGAGTCCAGATGGCCTCAGACAGAATATGAAGAAGACAAAGACAGAGCTGAGAGAAAGTAAGAAAAAAATAAGAATGTGACATCCCATTCACCTTTCAGCCATCCATGTACAGCTCATCACTCATAGGCCCATTGTTGACATTACTTTGAATGTATTATTCTACTAAACAGATAGTCCGCCAGTTCACATGATCCTTCATGTAAATGGCGTGCTGATAAGGTGAGAGTATCTTCTTCTACAAACATCCTAGACTGGGGACACAGTGTCCTTTGACAAATAACGGAAAACAAAAAGGCTTCTACGTCCCAGTGCACTAATTTGTTGGACTAAGATAAGTAAAAACCTAGAGGACCATTTAGCAACATCCCATAACCATCACAATCACTGCATTATAGAGTGATATTACATAAATAACATGAAATTTTATGAGGTTAAATGTTTCATTCACCTCATAGTGCGTGGGACAAGAAAGAAAGGCTCTCAGCTGATTGTTTGATGACCTCCATCGGTTGACCACTCTTATTAAGGTTGTGTTAGCTGCCTGGAGCGAACAGACTGTTTTCAAAATAAGCAAATTCCTTCGGAGTTTGGTATTATTGTATAGATCCCCCCCCCCCCCCCCCCCCCCAAATCACCACCATCTCCCTCGCTGCATGTCTGTTATGTCTTGACGCAAACAAATAGACATAGGTTGATTATGTGTCTGAAGGGAGAAGGTCGTTTTTGGGAAAGCATGAGTATAAAATATTATGTCTAAAAAGAACCCTTAAATTTGAAGCCCTCTCAGTAGCAGTTCATAATCAGCCCCATAATGCAGTGACCCAAATCCCGAAGCAACCAGCCCTCATGCGTTTTTTGTCTTACTCCAGATGTATGTAGGAGAGAGTAGTAACAGAATAAATTCTGGCCAATCACACTGCACCAACAGATGCCGACCAACGGCAACTGACACTTCTTGTACTACCCCTTTTGGCAACTGTTGGCAATAGTTTGCACTTGTTTTCGCCAATTGAATTGATCATGTTTTGATTGGTCGTGGAATGTCTGAAAAGTTAAATACTGTAATCTGGTGATTGATCGCATTGGTCAGCATTTGTCAGTGCTGTGTGAATTGGTCTTAATGACATCTGTTTAATCAATTATATGTAGAAACGAGCTCCAGATATTTAATCGCGTCCACCACTTTCCTGAGGTGACAGTTGCATAACTCTGTAAATATAATACATTTTTAAAAAAGAAATCCATTTTGCTGTCAAAAACAAAGCAGAATGAGCATCTATACACATACAGTAGTGAAGTTATACAGCATTCCTAAATTAAATCAGAGCATTTTAACAAACTGGTTGAGTTAAGTATTCAGTGACTTATAAAAGATTGACATATGCTATCTACCTACTACCATAATTATGCAACCTGTAGAACAAGTCATGGAAAAATCTTATCCAATGCACAGACTGACAGCCTGACTGGAAATATGCAAACGCATACAACCAGAGGTATACAAATAGAAACAAGTCATTTTGCTTTTGGACCTAACATCAAGCTTATTTGTGTTTGTCCAATCAAATTTAAGGATTGGGACTAGCTAATTTTACACATTATATGATTTTATTCACAATCAGATTAAATTTACAATCATTTTAAATACAGCAATTTGAATCAGCCACACAAGCTTAACAAATTTGAATGATCACACTGAAAAAGTTTAGTGTAGAAACATTTTTCACTCAGACATCAATAGTAAATTTCACAATTAATTACAATGAAATGGCAAGTTCAAATAAAAGTCAATTGTTTTGTATAAAGACTGAAAGTATTTTCTTATCAAATATACTCCAATAATCCAATAATGTTATTTCCAACTTTGAAAAATAATTTTTAACAGTAAGGATAAAATAATGAACTCTATTGCACATGTGCAAACCGATGCCGTTTTTCAATCAACTTCTTTGTATTTTACACTCATACACATTTTAGGTGGCATTGGTAGATTTTGAAAGAACTTTTTCAAAAGTTCAAAGTGAACAAAAGTTCAAAGAAAGATTTTGTAGCAGGTAAATGTTTATTAGAGATGTTGTAATAAAACACTACCTTCCTGCAGTTGCTAGATAAATGGATGTCACACTTATCATTCGCATTTACTAACTGTATCTTTGTCTCCCTTAGTCTACTGGGGTGGTCTGGAAACAGGACAGTTAAAAAAGATAAAGAGGGAGGGAGGACTGCTCTTCATTAAAGCAAAACATTTTGACCATATCCCCGACATCCTTTTAAAAAATCTTAAATATCTTAGGCCAGTTAAAATACACATCTATGTTTAAAGCTCCCTGCAAGAAAAAAACTGACTACATTTGTAGGAATAATTGGAGCACCATCATTCAGCATACTGAAACACTTTTCACACAGGTAGTCAAATGCAAGAGTGGATTATCAAGGAGAGGAGGGTCCGCTCTGCTCCTGGTGGGGGTGATGACGGGGGCTGTTGAAAGATTAATGTCAGTGCTGGTAATGAATCAGCCATTATCTGTGAAACTGGGATGTCCTTGAACTCCAAGGTTTGCCATATGTTGTAAAGGACAGAGGGTTTGCAGAAAGGTTACCACCTTAATCAGTGTGGTTTCCTTGGCTCAAAAACAGGTCAGTGAGACCTTGGCTGGTTGGGACAAAGAAACCCCTTGGGTTCAGTTTGTGGGCACAGTAGTTGGTTCAGTGTGGTGGTTTACACCATACCAACTCAAATGGTTTAATTTTGTTTTATTGTCACACGGCTACATTTGATGGAAGCAGTTTCTCTATCTTAAAAGTGTAAACGCATCAACAAGGTACTTTCAACAGACCAAATAACCCCAAAAGCACGAGTCTTTGGTTAAATATCACTGTAGTAGGCTAATATACATCTGTATTATGTTGCCTTAATCAAAAATGTTCATTAACTTCAGCATTACGTGATACTATTTCAAAGTGATTTCCGCCATTTTGACGGAAAGAGAGAGTGAGGAAAGAGACGTGAGGATTTGAGGAGAATAACAAGAGATTCTTTGTGTATTCCAGTGAATTAATTAATGGAATATATCGTAAATTATATTCGGGAGAACAGACCACAAATGTGCAGTATATGTCTCATCCAGTCAAACCTACGGATCGGCCTTATTTGTAGGGCAACCCTATGATTGGAAATTGTTCGTTTTTTTCAGTCTTTTTGAATGGAATTTCCCCAAACCGGAAGTGCCAACCCAATTCAAAACGCAGTAAGGTCGTCAGGAATAAGGTGGGTTTATAGGAACTGTGAATTAAAATGATTTATATGTACCTCAGAAGCTATACATTACATTGAAAGTGACCAAGAAAACTATTTTTGCCAATTTATGTTTACTTTATTTGGGCTCTTTGAACCTTGACATTTGAACATTTTTTCTTTGGCTAATTTAACTGAGTGTTAATAAAGCACACTTGTTATAGCAAAAAAGTGATGTGGTGACGAATTATGGTTGTGTATTGATGATGTCATCAATTCTGTATATAAGTCAGTAGTACCTAATTATATCCAGATTCTTATCTTTATTATCTGGGTATTTCCATGTCATTGATTATAAAAGCTCTGTGATTTTACATCATGAAATCCAATGATTTTTAATGTTTAAAAAACATATATTTTGTCACACACAGACATCAACAATCAGAATATGATTCTCAACAATGGTGACACTCAAACAGTGGTGGGCCGTCAGGGCCAGCAAGGCCTTCTCTGCTGGCATAAACACTATCAGAATCACTGACTTGGACTTTAGTATATTTTTCCATGAATGAGTATTACATTATTCCCAATAGTCCATTCTCTCATAGCTTTGCTCTTGGTTGCGCTGCTTTCAGTAGTATAGAGCTTTTATCCAATTATATTTCAACCATCATGTGCTGCCATGGCCAAAGAAATCTGCCTTGAGGCCTTCAGAATCGACAGTGCGGCGCCTGTAGCTTAAAATGAAGGGCAATGAAACCGTTGCTTTAACCAATCAGATAATCAGTCAGATTTAATCAGCCAATCAGATTTCGATTTGACTGCTTTGGGGCCATCTAGCAGGCGTACAATAACGTCCGCATTTTCACGTCCTTTGATTGGATGGTCAGAGCGGGTACTTTTACTGGTAGTCAGAGGGTGAGCTGGCCGCATCCGTAGCGAACTGCATAAACTATAATATATTCCTGTATATTTAATAGTTTTTCAACCCACAAATTAATGTTTCTTTCCCTCCTCGACCTACAGCAGGTTCAAACATACCGGAAAAAATCCGTTATTCAGGCTTATCCAGATTAACGCAGAGTCACGGAACTCTATTCGATCTGTCCGGGTAATAACAGAACTGACTGACTATAATGTATGCCATGACTGATTTTGAAGGCAAAAGTCCCACTCAACTCATTGGTTTTCTTCAAAAATCTGTGTGAGAGCGTGGGGCAGCTGTACACATCGTTATGTTTTGCGGTGACCGTCCCTGTGTCCACTGCTTCTGTCGAGCAGACACTCAGCACTAAAGCGAATTCAAACTTATGCCAGAAATACGACAGGACAGACTCGTCTTTCAGCATTAGCCTTGATGGCGATAGAAAAGGTTGTTGGGACTGAAACGCACAGATAACATGTACAACAGAGTAATTTAAGTATTTTTGAGGATGGATTTTGTGTAAAAAAATTAATCAGTGCTTTTAGTGAGTATAATGCTTTTTTGCCCCCGTTTTTCCTGTGGTGAATATGATTTTCTTCTTAATATTTCTTGGAAACGTATGATCAAAACATTATAAAAAATTCAAACATTCATAGGCCTATTATTGTAAAGTCTGACAAGGGACTATTGTGATATTGTATTGTAATTGTCAATATACAGCCATCAGAGCTGATCATCTTTTTCTTTGGCTTTAATTGCCATAACCAATGTGTCTTAAAAAGACATGGTTACAGCAGCCAGAGAAAATCTGATGTTTAAAAAATCAAGAGTCAAGAGCCCAACTAAAGCAAACACCTCCAACATGGTAACTTACAATGAAAAATCTTCTATAAATCATCAACATCTAAACCTCTGTAAATTTTCAATAAGTGTGTCTGATTATGACAGAAATGCGGTCAGTCTGGTTAGTAATAAGTGAAGTTGGTAATGCTGTTTTTGTTGTTTTATCCTCTGTTGAGATCTAATGACAGATTGAATGTCTTATTTTATCTTCAGTTGATTTTATCTAAGGCTGTGGCTGGAAGTCAGTTAATTACTGTAAAATCTCTCAGTCAAATTTACTAAACAAAATAAGTAACATTTTGTGAATACTTTATTTGACTTTGATAAGTGTTCAGGAGAGTAAATGTCTAACTGATGTGTTATTTTATGTATTTTTGCACAATAATATTGTGGTGATCTGTTAGTGTTTAATGTTGTGTTAGGATTTTAAGGGTTTCTGTATCGTCTGTTTTGTGGGTCACCATTGTGCTGAAGAGTAGAGTCTGTGCTTCAGTCCAGGATGAGCTGAGAAACACTACTGTTCCCTATCGGTCAGTCACTACAACGTAGGTCATGACTGACCAATAGGAATCTCGCTAGAGAGGCCAATCTACTTCGAGTGAAACTAAAACAAGCCAATACACATTGGCGTGCAATCATTTGCATCAGCTGCGCGCCCTCGTTAGCGCGGGTATAAACGAGCAGCTGGTGCGATTGCACACTAGCTTTTTGCTTCGGAGCCAAGCACTTCGTATGCTGAACAGAGTGAATTTGAAAGCAAGCCTCTTCTGGATCTCTCCACTTTGGTGCGGGCGTGACGGCACAACAGCGCGAGCGGTCTTTTTCTCTTCTCTCTCTCTCTTCTTTGTTTGTTGTTTTAAAACTGAGCAAACAAAAAAGCTGTTTTCACGGCTGGTAAGGTGCGCGGTTAAAGCGCTCAACGGCCGTTTTTACGGCTGGTAAGGTGCGCGATTAAAGCGCTCAACGGCCGTTTTTACGGCTGGTAAGACCAGCGAGAGAGAATCGCGCACAGACAGGTGCACATTCCTGTCTGTGTTCGCTGTGACCGTTCCCCTGCGTGCTTCAGCACCAAGGAGAGCAGTCTCTAAAAGAGCTTACACAGATAGTTTGCGTCTTTTTCAAGATGACATTCTATCTGTGTGTTTCTGGATGCGGTCGTTACCTGGGGTCGCGGGATGGTCACGATCGCTGCCTTGTGTGTCTGGGCCTCGAACACGCACAGGCAGCGTTCGTGGATGAGTCATGTACCCATTGTGGGAAGATGACCATCTCGGAGCTGAGGTCGAGACTCACGTTCCTGCAAAGGGGCGGAGTCCCCGTGCCTGCACCTCGTTCCAACCCCCCTTCGCGGGTTGCTTCGGGCAGTGACACGGGTGACCTGAGGATTACAGTGAGCGCGCTTCCTTCGGGGAACCAACCCCCTAGGAACCCTCACTCCTCTCATGCTCCGCAACCAGTTGAGCTGCCAACGGAACGTTCTGGACCGTCCTCGAGATGTGTACCGGTCGTTTCGTTCGGAGCTCCCTGCGACGACCAGATGTCGATCGCTGCATCGGAGGGTGGGTCAGACCTCTCCGCGGACGACGGCTCGGAGCCGCTGCCTCCTTCAGGTGTGCCAGCGGTGCCCGAGTCGGACCCGGAGATGATGGCCATGCTTTCCCGGGCCGCCAACAGGATCGGGCTCGTGTGGAACCCTCCACCGTGTCCCGAGCCCTCGAGGTTGGACGATTGGTATCTCGGGGTGGCGCGCGCTGGTTCTCAGCAACCCACCCCAGTGCCTTTCTTCCCGGAGGTGCATGAGGAGCTCACAGGGACGTGGACGGCACCTTTTACTGCCAGAAACCGTCTCGGTGGATCCTCCTCCCTCACCACCCTTGATGGCGGGGCAGCTAAGGGATACACGCGTATCCCGCCAGTGGAACGGGCCGTTGCTATGCAACTGTGCCCTAACTCCACTTGGCGTGGAGAACCGTGTCTTCCTTCCCGGGCTTGTAAGTACTCGTCGGACCTGACCGGCAAGGCTTACAAGGCCTGTGGGGAAGCTGCCTCTGCCATGCACGCCATGGCGTTGTTGCAGGTTCATCAGGCCAAGGCACTGAAGGACCTGCACGAGGGTGGTCATGATCCACAAGTTCTCCAAGAACTTCGTGCCGCAACTGACCTCGCGCTCCGTGCGACGAAGGTCACTGCGCGGTCAGTGGGTCGTGCGATGTCCACACTGGTGGTCCAGGAACGCCACCTCTGGCTGTGTCTGGCTGACATGCGGGAGACCGACAAGATCAGGTTCCTTAACTCCCCCGTGTCCCAGACCGGCCTCTTCGGCGACGCGGTCGAGAACTTCGCCCAGCAGTTCTCGGCTGTACAGAAGCAGACTGAGGCCATTAGACACATCTTGCCGCGGCGGTCAGCTGCTGCCTCCACCCCACCGCCCGCGGCTCCTCGGTCTGCTCGTCGCCGTGGGCGTCCGCCTGCGTCTGCCCCTGCTCCCGCGCCGCAGCAGCAGCCTCCATCCAAGTGGCACCGTGGAGCCAGTCGCAGGCAGGGCGCCCCGCCCGTCCAGGCCCCCGCCAAGAGGGGCGGCAAAGCCAAAGGTAAGCGGCCCTAGGACGGGCGACCCAGAGGTGGAAGGGACTGCTCTCCAGGAGACGATGACTGCATCGCTCCCTCCCCCGGAAGAGGGCCGGGTGGAAAATCCTTTGTTTCGTTTTGTTTGTGTTCCGCCGCTGGCCTTAAAACCAGCGGTACCCAAATTTTCAATAAAAGAGCAGTTTCTATCATCTCTGGGTTCGAAGAGGGCCCGGAGAGTAGTGGGGGGTCAGAATCCTCACCACTCTCATCCGCCTCTTCTATCGCCAGCCGGCAGCTGCGTACGGTCCGAGAACGCCATCGAGCCGCTTCCCGCACCTCCTGCCCCGTGGAACCAGGTAAGTGCTGCACAGCACACTCAGACCCCGCTACGGGCCGCCTCCCAGAGAGAGCCTCCCGAGCTGCGTCCCTGTGTTCCACCTCGCTGCCCCACTCCGGGTACGCCTACGGTCCCTTTGGTCCCGCTTGTACGGTCTCTGCGAGCCTGGTTAGCGCTCCCCAGGCCGTCTCGCTGGCTCATTCGAACCATCAGGCTCGGCTATGCGATTCAGTTCGCCCGGCGTCCCCCCAAGTTTCGGGCCATCCACTCCACTACAGTGAGAGCAGCCGATGCCCATGTCTTGCGTGCGGAGATCGCAGTCCTACTGGCGAAGGATGCGATAGAGCCGGTCCCTCCAGCCGATATGAGGTCAGGGCACTACAGTCCCTACTTCATTGTACCCAAGAAAGGTGGTGGGTTACGACCGATCTTGGATCTGCGAGTTTTGAATCGGAGCCTCCACAAGCTACCGTTCAAAATGCTCACGCAGAGACGCATTTTCGAATGTATCCGTCCCCAAGATTGGTTTGCAGCGATCGACCTGAAGGACGCGTACTTTCATGTCTTGATTCTTCCTCGACACAGGCCATTTCTGCGCTTTGCGTTCGAGGGTCGAGCATATCAGTACAAAGTCCTACCCTTCGGGCTGTCCCTGTCCCCCCGTGTCTTCACGAAAGTCACGGAGGGGGCCCTTGTTCCCATGAGAGAAAAGGGCGTTCGCATCCTCAACTATCTCGACGACTGGCTCATACTAGCACACTCTCGAGATCAGCTATGCGAACACAGGGACCTAGTGCTCAGGCACCTCAGCCAGTTGGGTCTTCAGGTCAACTGGGAAAAGAGCAAACTCTCCCCTGTGCAGAGGATCTCTTTTCTCGGTATGGAGTTGGATTCGGTCGCCCAGACAGCGCGCCTCACAGAGCAGCGTGCTCAGTCGGTGCTGAACCTCTTGAACACGTTCAAGGGCAGGACAGCGGTCCCACTGAAACTCTTTCAGAGGCTCCTGGGGCATATGGCAGCAGCATCAGCGGTAACCCCGCTCGGCCTGCTACATATGAGACCGCTTCAGCACTGGCTTCACGGCCGAGTCCCGAGATGGGCGTGGCGTCATGGCACTCACCGGGTGGCAATCACACCGGCGTGCCGCCAGACCTTCAGCCCGTGGTCAGACCCCTCGTTCCTGCGGGCAGGAGTCCCCTTGGAACAGGTGTCCAGGCATGCTGTGGTATTCACAGATGCCTCTGCCACCGGCTGGGGTGCCACGTACAACGGGCATGCAGTGTCAGGGGTGTGGACGGACCCTCAACTGCGTTGGCACATCAACTGCCTCGAGTTGCTAGCAGTACATCTCGCCCTGACCCGCTTGAAAAGACGGCTACAGGGCAGGGACGTGCTGGTCCGTACGGACAACACTGCGACCGTTGCGTACATCAACCGACAAGGTGGTCTACGCTCCCGTCGCATGTCGCAACTCGCCCGCCATCTCCTCCTCTGGAGTCAGAAGCATCTGAGGTCGCTTCGAGCCATGTATGTCCCCGGCTTGCTCAACCGTGTGGCCGACAAGCTATCACGAGCTGTGCTCCCGGGAGAATGGCGACTCCACCCCCAGGTGGTTCAGCTGATCTGGAGAGAGTTCGGGGAGGCTCAGGTAGACCTGTTTGCCTCCTCAGAGACCTCCCACTGCCAGCTGTTTTACTCCCTGACCGAGGGAACACTCGGCACGGACGCACTGGCACACAGCTGGCCCCGGGGCCTTCGCAAATATGCGTTTCCCCCAGTGAGCCTACTTGCGCAGACACTGTGCAAAGTCAGGGAGGACGAGGAGCAGGTCCTTCTGGTGGCTCCCTATTGGCCCACCCGGACTTGGTTCCCAGAACTCATGCTCCTTGTGACAGTCCCTCCCTGGCCCATTCCTCTGAGGAAGGACCTTCTGACTCAGAGACGGGGCACCCTATGGCACCCGCGTCCAGACCTCTGGAAACTCCATGTCTGGTCCCTGGACGGGACATGGAGGTTTTAGGTGACTTACCCCCTGAGGTACTTAACACCATCACTTCAGCACGGGCGCCGTCCACGAGACGTGTTTACGCCCTGAAGTGGAACCTGTTCGTCAAGTGGTGTTCTTCTCGCCGAGAAGACCCCCGAAGATGTCCGATAGGGTCTGTGCTTTCCTTCTTGCAGCAGGGGTTGGAGCGTAGACTGTCTCCCTCCACCCTCAAAGTACATGCTGCCGCTATTTCAGCTTATCACGACCACATAGATGGCAAAGCAGTGGGAAAGCACGACCTGGTCGTCAGGTTTCTTAGGGGGGCGAGACGATTAAATCCTCCTCGACCCCCCTCCATACCCTCTTGGGATCTTTCCCTGGTGCTTCGAGCACTTCAGGATGTTCCCTTTGAGCCTCTGCAGTCAGAAGACTTAAAGCTTCTTTCCATGAAGACTCTGCTGCTGGTTGCACTGGCCTCTGTCAAGAGGGTAGGAGACCTGCACGCATTTTCGGTCGACGAATCGTGCCTAGAGTTCGGGCCGGGTGGCAGCCACGTGGTACTAAGACCCCGGCCTGGCTATGTGCCCAAGGTTCCTACCACTCCCTTCAAAGACCAGGTAGTGAACCTGCAAGCGCTGCCTTTGGAGGAGGCAGACCCAGCCCTGGCTTTGCTCTGTCCCGTTCGCGCTCTGCGTATGTACGTGGACAGAACTCAAAGCGTCAGGACCTCAGACCAGCTCTTTGTCTGTTACGGAGGCCAGCAGAAGGGAAAGGCTGTCTCCAAGCAGAGGATGGCCCACTGGATAGTGGATGCCATCGCCTTGGCTTACCAAGCACAAGGCGTGCCCTGCCCGCTCAGGTTGCATGCACACTCCACGAGAGGCGTTGCATCCTCCTGGGCGCTGGCACGTGGCTCCTCGCTAACAGATATCTGTAGAGCTGCGGGCTGGGCGACACCTAACACATTCGCTAGATACTATAGCCTACGTGTAGAGCCGGTGTCCTCCCGTGTTCTCACCCTAGATGGGTAGAAGCACTGAGAGGTCTGGCTCTGTCAGCTTGCTGCACCCTACTGTGCACCCTTATTGCTCCAGAGTAAAACCTGTTGAGTCCTCCAAAACCCCTCGGCCCGGACTTGGCGGAGCGTCCGGCGCCAGGCCCTTATCCGCTGAATCCTTGAGAACCGGATCTGGGCTGGGTTCCATTTGTGTGACCCTACGGGGATCCCATATGTGTATATTCCACGGCTGCTCCTATCGGAAGCCCGTGTCTTTCCCTTGGGCTAAGTCACCCTTTATTTCATATGCAGTGCAGCTTTCGGCTAGTCCATATGCATTTCCACATAACTCTTTGAAGAAGTGGCTTCCGCAGCGTTCCTTCCTAAACAGAAAGGGCACGCTTTCCCAGTGTTATCCAATATCTCACTGTATGGGTTATTACGGAACAACAGTGTCAGACTCACTCTGTGTAAGCCTCCGCCTATCGTCCTTCCAGGCAAGAAGGTGTAGAGGCTTGCACGGGGGCACTGGATGGGGTGCAGCGGCTGTGGCGCTTTGGTAGGGATTCCTATTGGTCAGTCATGACCTACGTTGTAGTGACTGACCGATAGGGAACGTCTCGGTTACATATGGTAACCCTCGTTCCCTGAGGGAGGGAACGGAGACGTAGGTCCCGTCGCCACATCCGCTGCCGCCCGCCGGGGCGGCCAGCTTCTCAGGCTTGGCTCCTCAGCAAAAAACTAGTGTGCAATCGCACCAGCTGCTCGTTTATACCCGCGCTAACGAGGGCGCGCAGCTGATGCAAATGATTGCACGCCAATGTGTATTGGCTTGTTTTAGTTTCACTCGAAGTAGATTGGCCTCTCTAGCGAGATTCCTATTGGTCAGTCATGACCTACGTCTCCGTTCCCTCCCTCAGGGAACGAGGGTTACCATATGTAACCGAGACGTTATTCTGCATGATGCTTTTTTTTTAAAGTCAGTAACTGTGTAGTTACCTGAGAAGGGAATGAGACGCTGCATCGATTAAGACACTTTGGGGTACGCCTTCAGCTTGACAGCTCCTAAAGCACATCTCCAACGTCATCCCGCAAATCAGAATTAGTCTAAGTTGAAGATGTTCCCCCAAAGTGTTGCCATTGAGTTCTCTCGAAAAGGAACCAAGGTTTTTGTTTAGTACAGTGGCTAGATTAACATATAAACAGACATCACATGAACTGAATGAAATCACATGAACATGAACACATGAAATGTCAAAATTCAGTTTTCTATTAAACTGTAATGGAATACCATTACAGTTTAATAGAAAAATGAATTTTGACATTTCAGTACTTTCTTACAGCTTTTTTCTTGCTTACAACAGCAAGCAATTCCTTTTGGAGAGAAAAGATTTGAAATGTTGACTTGAAATGTGTGCTAATACACTGCTCCTCGACAAGCAAATCTGTCCTTTTCTACTGCAAATGAACAAGTACTTTGCAGTCATTTTATATCATGTTTTAATAGTCTTTTGTCATGATTTAAAGTAGTTCACTTATTTTGATTTGTTGGCTAACATACTAAAGCACATGTAAAGTATTGATTATAATTTAAACTGTAGTGTGTTATATAATAATACATTTAAAGTTACCATATTTTAAATGTATTGCTCTTTAAAAAAAAGGTTTTCATCTAGCATGCAGTTTAAACAAACAGAAATGCATCCTCTGTTTGAACTGCTTTTAGGTCTTGAAATGAGAGTGAAACAATGTTCTCGTTAGACCTCAATTTCTATCCTTTTTAATTAATCTGTGCATATCAAGGCTAATTCAATTAGCTTTGTTTTCTTTTATAACATAATGAATAACAGCAGCTTTAACGTGTTAATGGATTAGTGCCAGTAAACAGTGTTTAAGAAATTCACAGGCTACACTGGCATTGAGGAATAATAGATTAACTGTTGTTGTTTTTTTCGCACAGAGAGAAAACTCAGTAGGAGAATTAATAAGAATGAATTGCTCTTAATGGCAGTGTTGTCATTTACTTGTGTGTGCTTTCTCTGTTGTTTTAGCATCAAATGCACCAAAGAAATTATGCACATCATGTAATAATGCAAACATGCCTGCACTGCAGTAACAGAAAGTCCATCTTTGCAATGCTGAGGTTGCAGAGGCTGTCTCTGAAGCAAAGTCCCTTTAAGGCAAGTTATTTCACTCAGCGGCCATCTTTGAAATGCCTTTCAGGCAGCTATTTCAGTAATGCATGTACAGCTCCTGTTTGAATGAGGAAAAATCTAATTCTCTAAAGCTTTTCACAAAGTTTATACAATTACATTTTATATTTGAAATCACCAGTAAAATCTGACAACAACTGTCTCATAAATGTTGTTTCTTAACTCTGATTTATACTTCGGCGTCGGGCCTACGCTGCAGGCTACGCGTTGGATTTAATTTATACTTCTACATCGTTGTCTGCATTGACGCGCAATTACACTGACTTGTATGTGAAACCCGAGGCAGGGGCTCTAGCAGACCAATCACAGCGCTTGCGGTCCACGTAGAATTGACACGTTGTTACATTTTTGGAGAGGTGCACGTCAGGGTACGCCGAAGGGTGCTACACAGCCTACTACGTAGCTACGGCGTGAGTTTGATGCAGAAGTATGAATTAGGCTTGATGCACAAATAGCGTTTAAAATCCTCCAGTGCACATGTGAGGCCCTAAGCACGTGTCTCAGAACAATAACTGTTTCTATAGAGGGAATGCATTGACATCACTTTCCCGTCATTAAACGCCCCCCTCAGCCGGGCTGAGTGGCAGAAGAGCTGCTGCCTGACTAGATTTAATAGGGTAAACTGCCAATACGCGAGTAAAACAAACGATTATTTTAAACTAAAGGTTGAACTCTATATAGTGTTCCTTACAATTTACCAATGATCCAGTGATCCATAGATATTGACATGCTGCCAGGAATCGTGTTTCCTGACATTTATATGAGCCTGATTTCGACGCCGGGGAAATACATAAAGCAAATTTGCCTATGAACGTTTTATATAAATACAATATAGGTACGTCTAAACCCATGTGATCACTTATATCAATGTTATATGTATCGTCATATCGTCTAGCTCTAAAACTTGTATAGGTTTTTTTTTCAGTGTTTTTTTTTAAACATCCAATTATGCAGAATATACGATGATAAATATATAATTGATGAGTTTTCAATACAATATATAGGGTTATATATATGATTTTACCCCAAACTTCAGCATGTCACGCGCATACCCTCTATAGCTGCCAGAACTTCTAATGACAGCTGCAGTTACAATTGAATAAATGTTATGAGATTCATTCATTTAACTAATTTGCTCATAACAATTCATCCATTAAGTACCAAAGCAAGTGACTGACTTCATGAATGGGTCACTGAATCATTCGTTTAACCGATTCGTTCAAAACACAGATTCATTCAGGAACAAAATTCCACAGTTTGTTGCTTGGAGCGGTGGTTCTGCTGTGGTTTTGTTTTCATTACCGAAATAGAGCAAAAAACATAGGTAACACTGTATTTTGATGGTCCCTTTTGAACATTCTGTTAACTACAAGTAACTTTGCAACTACATGTCAACTAACTCTCATTAGAGTATTAGTGGAGTGTCTGCTTCATATCTGCAAACTCTTTATTGTGATGGTCCTCCAACAGTCACTCTATTGACTATAAGTAACTTTGCAACTACATGTCAACTTATTCTAACCCTAACCCTACCAGTCTAGTAATAATCTACTAATACTCTAATGAGAGTTAGTTGATATGTAGGTGCAATGTTACTTATAGACAACAAAATGTGTTAAAGGGACCATCAAAATAAAATGAAATAAAATATTTTATCTAAACTGTTCATCAAATAATATTAACTTCTTGTTTATTTAACTATTTTATAATATTGGAGGTTCTGATTTGTTCTGAAGTTCTGAAGTCTCTTGCTCACAATGCTTAACTATACCATATTTTAAACAACAAGACCTAAGCAAACTAAAACTTACGGACTGCATGCCACTGTGACTGCTGGCTATGGTAGGGAACACAGCAAGAGACATGTTGGGTTAGATTATGCAGTCCCAGTGACTATCCATGTGTCTCTTATGCTATGACTGGTATGCACTGTGAAGTCTTTGGAGTAGTCTAGGAACTCCCAACAGGAATTAACGGTAACACTTTATAATAACATTCACTTAATGTTAATTAAATTAATTTATAAATTATTAGTTAATGATGGTCTAATCATTAAAAAATTATTAAAAAATTGTAAATCGTGAAATAATTAAACAGATCATTGGTAGATGGTTGATAAGATATTAGTTGATACATTTTTTTACGCTTATAAATAATTGAAGTATTTATGTCGATTTTTTTTTGTATCATTATCTAAATAAACAATGGTTAAGCATGAACCAATTATGAATGAACCATTAGTAAATGATCAGTATAGAATTTATTGATGTATCATTAAGTTGTAAGCTGCTCTGTTTTCAAAAGCACAAACATTCAGGTATTTTTCAGGGCATTTTCTGTTCTTCTATTAAAAATGTAGCATGGCACCTTAGTCAATTTGTGTATATATATGATATATTTATACAAAAAATATATTACTATACAGACCATAATGTGTGACTTTTGTGAGAAAAAAAAGACATCTACGGATCACATGCTATGACAGTAAGCATGATATTCTATGCAGTGCAGTATTTGTATATATAACATAAATTAATATTTTTTGCTCGCTTTTTTTATTTTTTTATTTACTTTAATTTTGCTCAAAGGATTTTTGCTGCACTACTCTCTTGCTAAAGGTTGCTGTATAGCCAGTAAACATTAAATATATGGTCATGTCTAACTCAGTATAAATAACTTTTTTCCTTATGTATCAAATTCTATTTGGAAAGAATTTGCCAAAGAACTAACAGTCACAGACTGAGTACTGGTCAAACTAAAAGAATGGATTTTGTTAATTAAATAAAAGTCTAAATTCCCCCTTACTTAACAACAAAGAACACCTCTGATGCCATGTTCAGATGCCACAGAGGTACAGGACATAAAACTGACAAGCAAACTAATTATCTCCAAAATTACAACATCTTAATGCCCATGCTCATAAGACAGCTATGCTCATTAGTCAGGGAAGGACGCCATTAAATTAGATGTGAACACAGGCAGCTGCGAGGGGATATAATCACGCTTGGCATAGAGATGTTCCTCTCTCAGCTGCAGGAAACAATACAGGAGGTGAAGAGTGCAGTTGTGAGAGAAATACCACAGTGCTGGGGTAATTTACTGGAATCATGGTCAGACTTATTTGATTACAACACCTTGCTAATGGCATATGTTATTCTTGTTTCGGCTTAAAAAAAGGAAAACCCTTGTGGAATAAGAAGTACTCTTCAGCTTATTTTTAAAACGAGAATTTTTACAAAAATACAATAGGTCTTTACATTAAAAGAATATACTTAAGTGAACTGAACTTAATTGAACAGTTAATTGGATGTTAATTACCACGTGTATATTAGTTCCTCACCTTCACTTAGTGTTTGTCCGGTCTACGTTTATGTTTTAGTTGTGTTTGTTCTAAGCCATCTGTTGGTTTTTTATTTGGATTTGTATTAAGCTCTGTGTTTTGAATCATCATCTTCTGCTTCTTCATTGTCTGCCTGCACCTAGCTGACACATTAAAGCATGACAAAAGGTTAAAACATAATGATTTACATTTTTTTTTAAAGTGTATGTGTTAAGCAACAGTCGGTAACACTTTATTTTACAGTATCCTTATTACGCAATACATGTACTTACCATAGTAATAACAGTAATTTATGCATAATAATTACATGCAACTAACCCTCAACCAAACCCTAATCCTAGCCCAACCATATAATAAGTACATGTTTCTAATTAATATTACTCAGCACTTAAATATATAATTACACTGTAACTGTCACGTGTTCATGTGCTTCGATTTGGTTCATGTGTGAACAAAGATCCTGTTTAATTTCTGCTACAACCAGACCTGTGACAGTAACAATGACACCGTAAAATAAAGTGTAACCAAACAGTCATAAAAGTGTACCAAATATTAAGAGGCTATTTAATTAATTGTTTAAAAATATATATTTTAAGTTTTTATTATTAGTTTATTATTTATATTTATTAGTTTCAATTATTGTACACTACAAATGCACATTCAGCACACTTCTTTTTCACATTGGTATTGCTGCAGCAACAGCAGACATGTTTTAACCTGAGCACAATTTAAAGAATCAGACATTAGATTTCAGGATAATCTGCAGAAAATATAAGCTTGCAATATGTAAACATTGTTTGACCAACATGACATAGTCCCAACCCAGACAGCAACTTAGTGTTACCCAGATCCGCCAAACATCTGGTACACGAGGAAGCCACATGTATCAGATGTGGACCGGATCTGGGCCGACACTATGTTGCTGTCTGGGATGGTTCAGTTTGAAAAAGTTCAAAAGTTATAAGCATTTTTTTTCCATCTGTAGGTGGAAACACTCATCTGTCCGACTCCTCATGGTTTGGTGACATTAAGAATAATTTCAATATGCCAATGTCTCATTTCCTGTTTGGCCTCTTAGCCATCAAATTTGTTAATACACTTCAAGAAAATAAGTTGATAATCTAAACTGATGAGTTAAGTTTGTTTTTTAAATATTGGAAATCAATTCAAAAGTTATAAAAGACAACACAGAAACACTAGTGCAAATTTGATCTGTTGGTGGCACTAGAGGAATGGAGATGGACTGGAGTAATACATTTGAAATATTTTCCCTGTGCCTCTAGGCATTAGACATCAAGCCAGAGGAAATGGAAGAAAAGAAGAAACTTAACAGATTGAATAGTTGCCATACACTGTAAAAAAAAAAATCGTAAAAAACGGTCAATGACTGGCAGCTGCGGCTGCCAAACAAAAACCGTAAAAATAAAGTAAAATATCGTAATTTAAATGAAATGCAAAAAACTTTTACAGAAATTTTCCTTAATTTTTTTTTACAGAAAAACACTGTTATTTTACAACTATTTCCTGAATTATTACGATCAAACACCTTCATTGTAAAAAAATCCCATAAAAAAACAATCAAATGACTGTCAGCAACGGCTGCCATACAAAAACCATAAAATTAATGTAAAATATCCTAATTTAAATAAGTGCAAAATACTTTTACAGAAATCTTCATTAATCTTTTTTAACAGAAACACACAGTTAAAACACACAGTTAAAACAGTTATTTCACATTTATTTTCTGATTTATTTACTGAAAAACATGCAGTTAATTACATGCATGATTTGCTTTGACTATATA
This sequence comes from Siphateles boraxobius, assembly GCF_051911475.1. Lineage (NCBI taxonomy): Eukaryota > Metazoa > Chordata > Actinopteri > Cypriniformes > Leuciscidae > Siphateles > Siphateles boraxobius. The sequence goes on from NW_027509197.1 coordinate 6,333,831, forward strand.
CGTCACTACATCAGCAACTACACAGTTACTGTCACTTAAATAAAGAACCATGCAGCATTTCAACAGTGTTTATTTGCTCATCCTGGACTGAAGCTCAGGCTCTACTCTTCAACACAATGGTGACACACGAAACACACCATACAGAAACACTTTAAACCCCAACAGAACATTAAACACTACCAGATCTCTCAGGATTGCAGCATCTTCACTTATTACAATCCAGACTTTATTTCTTTCATACTAACATTATTATTGAGAATTAACAGAGGTTTAGAAGTTGAAGCTTTATTGAAAAGAATAAAGTTTGATGTCACCATGATGGAGATCAGTATTTGCTTTAGTTGGTCTCTTGAACTTTTAGTGTTGAACTTTAATGTTTCTCTGGCTGCATTAACTGTGTGTCTCTGATGCATATTTGTTATGGTAAGAGTCTAAGAGAAACTCAGGTCAGTTAATGTTGGTCGCTTAGTAGTGAGTATAGTCATCATGTAGAGTCCGGCTCCATTGATACAATCTGAAGTATAATATCTGATTATGTCATTAAATATTAGTTATTCATTTTGCATGACAAGGCTTCTATAAAACGTATGAATATATCAGCGTATGAATCACAACAATGGTGACAATGAAAAAAAAACTTTTTTGGTTGTCACCATTGTTGAGATTCATATGTTGATTCTTGATGTCTCTATACAACTAAAAATCGACAAAACTATTTTTTGTAGTATATATATATATTTTTAAATGCAGGTTGTTATACTACTGATACCACAATATTCAAAGGTCATGTGAAAAATTAAGACATTAATTAAAAACTGTGTATAATAACATATACCTGTAAAATAACAGTGTTTTTACGGTTTATTTAAATTAGCATATTTTACTTTAATTTTATGGTTTTTGTTTGGCAGCGGTAGCTGCCAGTCATTTGACCATTTTTTTATGATTTTTTTTTACAATGAAGGTATATGATCGTGATTATTCAGGAAATACCTGTAAAATAACAGTGTTTTCCAGTTTATTTAATTTAGGATGTTTTACAGTTTTTTGGGGAGCTGACAGTCATTTGACCATTTTATCATTTAACTGTTTTGTTTCTATTAAATTACAGATTATATTTGTAATTTTACATACATTTTTATGTAATTTAAGAAAACAGAAAATATACTGTATGAAAAATACAATCAATTTTCTGTATAAAAAATGTGAATTACTGTAATTTGTCATTAATGTCACAATACCTAAAATAACAGCTGAATTTTTATTTTACAGATATTATTTGCAATTTTACAGTGTTTTGAGTATAATTTAAAATTAAAGAAAATGATTGTCAAAAAATCACAGTTATTTTCTGTAAAATTAGGATTTTTTTTACAGTGTATGTTACACTCACTATATAGGCAACTACAATGACACAGTCAGGTGGGTCCAATAGGAACAACATTTCATGAGATTTTAGAGGGTGGAATTGAACATTTCAGTATTGACACTTTTATAATAAAAGGTCTACTGAACAGGTTGTAGCCCTTATGTTTATTGCACCCTCAATACTTTGAGTTTAAAATAGATCTTTGTTTTTGCCATTGATACTTTTGGACCCAGAACTCGTGGTTCCCTGGCCCGGTTTTGCAATGCTCTTCTCTACACTCATGAAAACACAGTACCTGAGGAACAGAGGCACAGTGTTTCTTCCTCTCTTTCTTTTCCTTTCTCTTCTTTTTTTCCTCACCTCTGATTCAGCTTAATCCTGACGTACGCATTCGTCTATTATTTGACATCACATAGGATCCAGATTGAGGGCTAATCTTCTATCCGATGTGAGCAGAGCTTTAATCGGGGGGCCAGTAATGGAAGTCCCGCAGGCTTACCTTTCTTAAGATTGTACAAGACAAGTCACAGCTATTCCCCTCCAGAGAGTTTGGGCTACACTTTAAATAGGAGATACCTGAGCTGTAAATCCCACATGAATGACACACTGCTGTTTGTAGTTATCACAATGTGATAAAGGGCAACGGTTGCACACAGTACATTGATAATAAAGCTGGCTGTAATTCCACAGATAATGGTTATTATTGTGATTCACATTTTCTTACAATTCACAGATCAAACATGTCATTTATTTCTTAGCCTTTTCTTCTTTTTTCATGTTTTTTCTCTTTAAACGTGTTTAAGACACTACAAAATAGAACCAGTATAGCAAATGTATGTACACTGACCCTTAGAGAAATCTTTAATATCTCAATGTTTTTCTCCTTGACAGTTATGTGATTTAGTGGCAAACCAATGGAGACTTTTGTTAAACACATTCTACTCTAAAGTTTCAGAAGAGCAAGTCGTCGTCACACCTATTCTCAGATTTGCCAGGATTTCATTAAGTTAAATTTATCACATCCGTCTAAAGCAAAATTAGCTAGGCTATACCATCCACATAAATTTTATAACTTTGCAATACCATTAAAAAGTTTGGGGTCTGTACAATTTTTAACGATTTAATGTTTTTGAAAGAAACCTTTTGCTCACCAATTAAGGCGGCAATGATTTTATTAAAAATACAGTAAAACAGTAATATTGTGAATTATTATTTAAATGTAAAACAACTGTTTTCTTTTTAAATAGATTTTAAAATATAAATTACATCACAGGAATAATGTAATGTAATTTCTGTGATGCAAAGCTGAATTTTCATCATCATTCAGAGTCACAAGATCCTTCAGAAATCATTCTAATATTTCCTGCTCATTTTATTTTTTATTACCAATGTTGAAAATTGTGCTGCTTTATATTTTTGGGAAAACCGTGATACATTTTCTCAGGATTCTTTGATGAATAGAATGTTTAGAAGAACAGCCTTTATTTGAAATAGAAATGTATTCTCGTTCATTTTTATATTAAATATTGTCACTTCTAATTGCTGGGAAAAAAAACCTTTACAAATAGAAATTTTACTGACCCCAAACTTTTGAACAATGGTGTATATTCTCATCAGTTATCTCAATTGTGGCTATTCTATTTTGCTTATGAGATCTGAGACCGATTTGATACTTAAATGTACCTGTAAGCTAAAATCTCCAAACGATGGATGGATGGATGGATGGATGGATGGATGGATGGATGGATGGATGGATGGATGGATTGATTGATTGATTGATTGATTGATTGATTGATTGATTGATTGATTGACAGCACTGTGATCAACTGAGTTCAGCTCATTTTGTCTGTTGTGCACCGAGAGCAAAACAGTTTTGGTCAGGTGTCCTCTCGTCCCAGAGAGTTTCTATACACCCATTGATGACCTAGTTAACAATCAGACAACAGTTACAGAGTTCAAACAACAACATGTTGCCTTTTTTCGGTTGCATATGCATGTTGACCTTACTGTTCATGCAATATTTTTGCTTATAAAAGCCCAACATTTGCCCATTTTCGCCCCCAAAAAAATTAATTAATTGACTAGTGCTACTCTAGTTTTAGTGTTTGGGAATGAAAAATGTAAATGATTAAATATCACTGTACAGAAAAGAAAATTAGCCTATTTTGACAGGTACTCTGTGCTCAACCTTTTTTTTTTTTTAAGAAAAATGAAAAATAAAGTGAGGCATTTTAAAAGATGAAAGAATTCATGAGAATGGATAGGAGGAATGAATGAGTGAATGATTTTTTGTGGGGAATGAATGAATCCTGAGGAAAGCATTCAATGAAAATGGATCTGTTCAAAGCATGAATTCAGCTGGTTTCACACAATAAGTTGTTATGTTACAGACGGCGATGTATTTCCTGTAACAAGTTTCCGACCTATATCTTATCCAGTGGATTCGAATAATTTAGGTCTGCTAATGTAGCCTCACTCAAAGTGGTAATCTAAAATTATATCTCCATACAGAAAATGAGGGGCTATTTGACAAAATCAGAACGGTCAGTGACCACCAAATGCATTCCCTGAGTCTTATTAATTTCCTCATCAAAATCCAGTCTAGACATATGACCCCTGCTGAATTCTATTTCAGAAAAGCAAAATGACACTATTACTGGTAGAGAAAACCAGGGTAAGTTCTAGTGCTGGCAAAAGAAAAAAAGAAAATCAAAGAGATGAGTGGAGAAATTATTCAATTCTTCTTTTCAAAGGGGCAAGACAGTCAACTATTTACTTTTGCTGGTGGAGGAGAGGTCTCTTTGATGCAGTAATGAATAGATATGGTGTGAGCTCAAGGCTCAAGGCGATTTCATTGAAAAAACGCATATCATTCTTATTCTTTCTTACCCAAGACTATTAATTCCACATACAGACCTTTCAACAAAAAATATGGCCCAATTCAAGAGCACAGAATGGGGGGATGGGGGGGGGGGGGGATGCATAAATGAGATACCATGTCAAGGTAGTAATTACCATGGAATTTCAAAAACAATTTTCCTTCACACAAAACGGAAAACTTTAAAACAGCTGCCATGAAGGTTCTAATGTCTAAAGATTGTATATGTGAATTCAATGAAAACTTTCAGTATATATTTATTTTCCAACAAACCATGGTGTATGTCTGATCTAAAATGAATAAAAATCCATCAAGCTTAAGGCTGCTGTCACTCTTGATCTGCTTTTTATTTTGATGTGACTGTTCTGAATGACAGATCCAACCTCTTCGGTTACTATCATGCTATTAGATCACCCTCTATTGGCCAAGTGCCGAAACTTTGTTTCCATGTTGTCTCATTTAGAGCTCTAAAATACAAGAAATGAAAATAAAGATTAATCATGCAAATGTGTGTTTTTTCATCAACAGGGAGTGTCAGCACATATCTTCTCTGCAAGGCGCTTTGAACAAACTGTTTTATCAGTTATATGTATCGAGTTATATTTGGTCAGTTTTATCACATTGCAGTGTTTTGTATAAAACAGATAGTTCATTATTCTGTTTGGAAGAGCCACCTTACAATCTGTTGTAAAACAGCTATTTACAGTGACTGCACATTCTTTTTTTATTTTCAGTTTTCAGCCTTTTCATGGTTTTTATTAAAATCCATTTTAAATGCTACATTTTCTAAAAGAAACACTCATTTTCACAAAATTATATTCCAAATTAATGATGCCGTGTTTCCCATTTGGTCACACTTTATATTAAGCGTCTTTAACTACAATATAAGTGCATTAAATAATGTTAGGTACAATGTAGTTATTGTGTTCATGTTGTATTGCAAACACTTTTCTGCAATTGTGGTGGGATATACAGGTAAAGTTAGGACAGGTTTGGTGGGATGGTTAGGTTTAAGTGTGGATTAAGGTGTAAGGGAAGGGCCAAAACTATAATTATAGATGTAATTACAGAAATGAATTAAATGTTAGTACATAGTAGTTAAAGACACTTGATATAAATGTGACCTTACAAAGGTAAAGGTAAAGTTATTCTTTATCTTGTGGATTTTGGTTGCATGTTTGAGAAGTGTTTTGTTTTTGAAACTTCTGTTGGGGGGGGGGGGGGGTGTTGTGTGTTCTCCTTCAACTTGATTGAATAAAATGCAATCCAAATAAATACTTTCAGGAAATATTTGACAATGGATGTTTCCTTTCAAGGGAACTCGAGCTGCGTTTGAGACGGGGTGGGAACGCTCTGCGTGATTACGTTGTGAAGCACGTGTAAAATCAGTCCAATGGAAGCCCGCTTTGACATAGGTGAAGTCATAGACCAGGAAACTATAAAGCAACCCAGAAATCAGACCGCGACAGCTTCTGTACCTTCAGCAAGCGCTCTCTGTATATCTGTCCATGTCTATTTATTGTTGTCTGTCAAGCCCAATATACATATATCTATCACTATGTCGAGCAAGCAAGATTATAGACGGTGTGTTGTTCCCTGCCCTCGTTATATTACGGGTGGGGACACACATCAGCTGTGTATTGTTTGTTTGGGAGTGGAGCATGCCCAGTCAGTCCTCGAGGGGGCTGATTGTGAGCATTGTATGAGTCTATCTATGAAGACGCTCTGCTCTCGCCGATCGTTCTTCGAGGAGGACGGTTCGGTTCGCGCTCCCCGGGGTGCGGGTTCCGCTGCTGCTGAGGCTCAGCGTCGACTTTCATCTTGGGGTTCGCAGATGGATCTAGTAGCGGGGTTTGAGACGGGCACTGCCCTTTCTCAGCCCTTACCTGCTGGATCCGGTGTCTCTGCCCAGGAAGGAGCCCGCTCTGCGGCTTCTCTTTCCCAGGCTGAGGCACCAATATTGCGGCTATCCAGTTCTGAGGATCTGGATGTCGCGGGTATGGGGGATTTTTTTGAGTGTTCGCCAGCTGATACCCCTGCTGATGAGGAGCTTATGGAGGTTTTATCTCGTGCTGTAGCTAAATTAAATATTGAGTGGCCAGCCGATGATGTTGATGTTGTATCTAGAAAAAGTCTCTTAGATGACCGTTATCTACCATCTAGATAAAGACCTCCTCGTCGGCAACTCCCGTTCTTTCCCGATCTCCACACTGAGGTGTCGAGATCATGGATTAAACGGGCATCTTTCAGAGTACATAACCCTCAGACCAGTAATTATAGTAAAAATCAAGGTATTGAGCACTATGGTTATTTATCTATGCCTCGCGCGGAAGACACACAAGCGAGTAATCTTTCCCCTGAGTCATCTTCGCCTCTGAAAGCCCCGACGTTACCCACAAAACCTTTAAAAAATACATCTTTATTGGTGGGTAAAGTGTATTCGGCAGCAGGTCAGGCCGCGGCGTGCTTGCACACTATGTCAATTCTCCAAGCATACCATGCTGACCTGCTGAGGGACATAGACGATTGTGAGGAAGTTGGTGCCGACGCAATTCGAGAATTGCGTCGTACGACAGATCTGTCTCTCCGGGCCACCAAGGAGACGGCCAAGTCTGTGGCCACGGAACGTCACTTATGGTTGAATTTATCAGAAATAAAGGATAAAGATAGATCTGTTCTTCTGGACGCACCGCTGTCACCTACAAGTCTGTTCGGTGACGCTATAAATTGTGTCGTCGATAGGTTTCAAGAAAATAAGAAACAAGCGGCTGCGTTTCAGAGGTTTCTTCCTCGCCGGTCTAATGTCCCCGAGGCTGAGCAGCCTCGTCCGTCTACGAGCTCCGTTCACAGAGTCCAGCAAAAGCAGAGCGTCGCCGCTCGGTCACCTCCTCAATCTGAGGTTCCTGAGTGGCGGTCGCAGCCCAGGATTGTTAGAGATAGACAAGATCTGAGGGCTGTTATCTCTAAGAGAGCTTGGTCTAAGTAAAAGAAGTCCTGACGCCAAGGCTATCAGGCTTCTCAGGGTGGTCCCCTCCAGGAAGGAACGATTCCGAGGAACCATCCCTCCTTGGCACCCTCCGGGGGGCGACTCTCCGAGGAGAGCCACAGCATTGCCACTTCGGTTGTTCCCTGCCGGTTCGCCGCTTCAGAGCGCCGAGGTGTCAGCGTCCCCGTGCAATCCTCTGAGGAGAGTTGTAGAACGGTCAGTTCGGTTGTTCCCTGCCGGCAGGGGCGTGTCTAGAAGGGGGGCACGGGGTGGCACTGGCCCCCCCTGAAATATGATTGGCCCCCCCTGGTGCCCCCCCAACATCATTGGGCTAGATTTACTGTCAACCTGACAATACCCAACGCCATTGGATCAGAGCGCTGTCAATCACTGCTTGATTTGCGATTCGCAAAGCGGAATCACAGGTCCGCGTTTTTCAAACAGTAGAAGAGAGAGAGAGAAACACCTCGACACGTCACTGTTTATGGTATATACACACTCAATTACATCATATATTTTGAAATATCGCACCATATGTTTGAAATTTTCCACCCTGTTAGATCTATAAACCTAACAGGGTGGAATGTTAAACATATTCGATTCATCAAAAATTGTTTTGCTTGTTTCAAGAAGAAGAAAAAATCTAAGATGGCATAAGGGACATATACTATGCAAGAAAAGCTCATTATTGTTTAACATTTACATTATTAACAAGTTGTGATATACTGTACGTATATATGTCCCTAACAGGGTGGAATATGTTTATGGACAGTGTCTGAACAATCTACCAATAATTATTATTATAGAGTCCCTGAGCTTGACCTATATGTCAAACATCAAACCTATATGTTAAACATGTCACTATTTTGATAGAATGCTAAAAACATGAAAATCATGCCCTTTTTTTCCCAACATTTATGAAGCCAAAATGTCACCGCATACCAGGAATGACCCACATATTACTTTATCATTTGTTTTAAAGACTAAAGGCACTATAATTACAACTCTGTGTAATTTATACTGAATGGGTTTTTGTTTATTTTTACAGCGCAACAGGACATTCTTTAAGAAGAAACCATGTCAGAGACAGATGTGTTGGCGAACCATGTCAGAGAACGTTCGCCAACACACACACACACACACACACATACACATTCAGTGTTTGTGTTTAGAATAAAGCATGTTAAATGACTAAATAATGCCTAGGTGATGTTTTTTATTTATTAGAACAAAACTGTGTGGTCCAATCCATGTATAATACAAAATGATTTTCAGGCTCTTTTTCAGTGCCACATTTAATACCATCTATATTAGGTCACTGAGCATTGCAAAGATTTTTTTAAAATCGTGCTTAATATTTTCTAAACACGTATTTATTTCCATTTGAATTTTCTGATTTCCCATGGGCCCCCCCTGACTGGATCTTGGTCCCCCCTGTGCCCCCCCCATTTATAAAATCCTGGAATCGCCCCTGCCTGCCGGTTCGCCGCTTCAGGGCGCCGAAATGATTGTTCAATCAAATCCAGAGGCCAGTCTCGAGAGACTGGTTCCCTTATCTTAATTTCTGGCAGCGTGGACACTTCTGCCAAATATTTCTCTATGGGTCCTGCACATAATTGAAAAGGGTTACAGAATTCAGTTCGGTTCTCGTCCGCCCAGATTTCAAGGGGTCCTCCCCACGGTAGTGGACTCACAGCAGGCTCTGGTTATGGAACAGGAAGTACTGACACTTCTTCGAAAAGGGGCTATAGAAATTGTTTTTCCTCCCAGCAGAGAGTCAGGGTTACAGCCGTTACTTCGTTGTTCCAAAGAAGGATGGAGGGTTGCGTCCTATTCTAGATCTGTGCAAGTTAAACAGCAGAGTTCAGAAACTCAAGTTCAGAATGCTTACACTCAAACAGATTGTATCACAGATTAAGTCCGAGGACTGGTTTGTCACAATAGACTTGAAGGACGCGTACTTCCATGTATCTATCCATCCTCATCACAGGAGGTTCCTGAGGTTCGCTTTCGGGGGCGAAGCATACCAATATCGGGTTCTTCCATTTGGCCTAGGTTTATCTCCCCGCACCTTTACAAAATGTGTGGATGCAGCTCTGGCTCCGTTGAGACTCCAGGGCATCCACGTATTAAATTACATCGACGATTGGTTGATTTTAGCTCAGTCAGAGCAGTTGGCAGTTCAGCATCGAGATATTGTTCTGTCCCACATAAGGAGTTTGGAGTTGCGGCTCAACACCAAAAAGAGTGTGCTCCTCCCCTGTCAGATGACCACTTTTCTAGGTGTGATTTGGGATTCGATCACAATGCAGGCACGTCTGTCTCCTGCTCGTATTTCTGCAATTCTCACAGCCGCAAAGAATGTGAAACTAGGCCAGTCACTCACTGTAAAACAGTTTCAGAGACTGTTGGGTCTCAAGGCAGCTGCGTCCAACGTTATTACTTTTGGCCTTCTGTACATGAGACCCCTGCAGTGGTGGCTCAGGACCAAGGGGTTTTCTCAGAGGGGAAATACGTTCTGCAAGATCAAGGTCACGCGGCTATGCCTTTGTGCCTTGGTCATGTGGAAGAAACCTTGGTTCCTCGCCCAGGGCCCTGTGTTGGGGGCTTCTTGTCTCCTATATCAACCATCATGGGGGTCTGAGGTCACGTCATCTTTGCAAATTGGCCCATCAGATCCTCCTATGGGCCCAGGGGAAGTTATTGTCGCTCAGGGCGGTATATATCCCGGGGCATCAGAATGTGGGAGCAGATATTCTGTCGAGACAGGGGCTGAGGCCAGGAGAGTGGAGACTTCACCCCGAAGTGGTGGAGCTCCTGTGGCAAGAGTTCGGTCATGCTCAGGTAGACCTCTTCGCATCGTCAGATTCAACCCATTGTCCCATGTGGTTCTCTCTAACGCACCCAGCTCCTCTCGGTCTGGATGCGATGGTGCAGGTGTGGCCGAGGCTCCACCTGTACGCCTTTCCCCCGATATCTATGCTTCCGGGGGTTCTGGTGAGGGTTCGCCGAGAGGGGGCTCGTCTGCTACTAGTAGCCCCTTACTGGCCGACCCGAGTTTGGTTCTCGGACTTAGTATCACTTCTGGACGGCTCTCCAATGGAGATGCCACTCAGGAGGGACCTGCTGTCCCAGGCAGGGGGCACGATATTTCACCCTCAGGCGGAGTTGTGGAAATTGTGGGCCTGGCCTCTGAGGGGGCCCGGCTCAGGGAAACCGGTCTCTCGACCGATTTTGTAGAAACCATTCTTCAATCCAGAGCTCCTTCCACGAGAAGGCTGTATGCATTAAAATGAAAACTATTCACCACTTGGTGTGTTGAACGTCAGATAGATCCTGTTACCTGCCCTGTTCAACGCCGTGGTACAATGAGCACACCTGGGCCCTTAAGAGAGCAGCCAGAAAAATGGAGCGCAACTGGAAGAAAACAAAACTAGAGGTATTTCGGATTGCATGGTAGGAGAGCTCGATTGCTTACAGAGAGGCTTTAAAAGCTGCTAGATCTGCTTATTTTTCAACCCTATTAGAAGAAAATAAACATAATCCTAGGTATTTATTTGAAAAAGTGGCTAAACTAACGAAAAGGAAAGCTTCAAGCCCAGAAGTTTCCAAGAAACACAGCAGTAATGACTTTATGAATTTCTTCACTTATAAGATTGATAATATCAGGGACAAAATTATAACAATGCAACCGTCTACTACAGTATCGCATCAGGGAGTGCATTGTAGTCTCCCTGAGGAAAAGTTTGATTCATTTGTTGCTATAGGAGAAGAAGAATTTTGCAAAATCGTTAACTCATCTAACTCAACAACTTGTATGTTAGACCCTATACCGACTAAACTATTGAAAGAGATGCTTCCAGAGGTCATAGATCCTCTTCTTAACATCATTAATTCGTCTTTGTCTCTAGGATACGTACCAAAACCCTTTAAGCTGGCTATGATTAAACCGCTTGTTAAAAAAATGCAACTTGATCCTACAGAATTAGTCAATTACAGGCCGATCTCGAATTTGCCTTTTCTGTCAAAGATATTAGAAAAAGCAGTATCCTCACAACTGTGTTCCTTTCTTGAAGGAAATGCTATATGCGAGGATTTTCAGTCCGGATTTAGACCGTACCATAGTACTGAGACTGCTCTCATTAAAGTCACAAATGATTTGCTTTTATCATCCAATCGTGGTTGTATCTCTCTATTAGTGTTACTTGATCTTAGTGCTGCATTTGACACCATTGACCACAACATTCTATTAAATAGACTAGAAAAGTATGTTGGCATTAGTGGAATTGCACTAGCATGGTTTAAATCATACTTATCTGACCGTTATCAGTTTGTAGCAGTAAATGAAGAGATGTCTTATTGGTCAAAAGTTCAGTATGGCGTACCACAAGGCTCAGTACTAGGACCGCTGCTGTTCACTCTGTACATGCTACCGTTAGGAGATATCACTAGGAAACATGGAATTAGTTTACACTTTTATGCTGATGATACTCAGCTCTATATTTCCTCAAAACCTAATGAAACTTACCAATTCACAAAATTAACGGAATGCATAGCTGATATAAAAAACTGGATGACTAGTAATTTCCTACTACTAAATTCTGAAAAAACAGAGATTCTAATTATTGGACAAAAAACTTCCACACGTAATAACCTAGAAAACCGTCCAACACTTGATGGCTGCTCTGTTAAGTCTTCGTCGTCAGTTAGGAACCTGGGTGTGCTCTTTGATACCAATCTCTCATTTGAAAGTCACGTGTCTAGTATCTGTAAAAGCGCATTTTTCCATCTTAAAAATATATCTAAATTACGTCATATGCTCTCATTGACAAATGCGGAACAATTAGTTCATGCGTTCATGACCTCAAGGCTAGATTATTGTAATGCTCTACTGGGTGGTTGCCCTGTACGCTTAATAAACAAACTACAGCTGGTCCAAAACGCAGCCGCTAGAGTTCTTACCAGAACCAGGAAGTATGACCATATTAGCCCGGTTCTGTCAACACTGCATTGGCTCCCTATTAAACATCGTATACATTTTAAAATATTGCTGATTACTTACAAAGCACTAAATGGTTTAGCTCCGCAGTACTTGAGCGAGCTCTTAACCCATTACAGTCCTTCACGTCTATTGCGATCTCAAAATTCTGGCCAGTTGATAATACCTAGAATATCAAAATCAACTGCTGGCGGTAGATCCTTTTCCTACTTGGCACCAAAACTTTGGAACAATCTTCCTAACATTGTCCGGGAAGCAGACACAGTCTGTCAGTTCAAATCTAGACTAAAAACACATTTCTTTGGCTTAGCATACACATAACACATTATAGATTGCTATAATTCAATGTTAGGCTGCATAGTTTAGATCAGCCGGAACCGGGAACACTTCCCATATATCCTGATGTACTTTGTACATCATAAGAAGGATGGCGTCTACGCTAATATTAGTCTCTCTGTTTATCCCGAGGTTTACCGCAAACCGCCGGATCCAGGCCATATCTAGATCTGAGGAAGGACCATCACATGGACACGATGACAACGCATCCCTGAAGTGCCAGCCTCATCAACACTGTGAAGGCCTCATGGACACCTCAACAAACTCTCCATACCGGCGTGATGACTCCGACCCCTAACCAGATGAACTGGATAAATATTGTGAAAGTTCTTATCCAATCTGACTTCTGACCTATTATGCCGCCTAAATCATAATCATACACTGTTCGTTTGTTGGCCAAAGGAGGACTGGCCCCCCGACTGAGCCTGGGTTCTCCCAAGTTTTTTTTCTCCATTCTGTCATCTGATGGAGTTTTGGTTCCTTTGCCACTGTCGCCTTTTTTTCGCCTTCATTCGCCATTGGCTTTTGGCTTGCTTAGTTGGGGACATTTGACATTTAATTTTGAATTTAACAATACTATTACAACTTTACTTTCCTGTTGTCTCTGTAAAGCTGCTTTGAAACAATTTGTATTGTAAAAGCGCTATATAAATAAAGGTGACTTGACTTGACTGTTGGTTCAGTTCTTGATTTTCTGCAAGACCGTTTCTCTGCTAGGCTATCTCGTTCTACCCTAAAGGTTTACGTGGCGGCTATATCGGCCTACCACACCCCTCTGGGGGGTGCTTCCATCGGGAGAAACCCTTTGATTACTCGCTTTCTCCGTGGTACACTGAGGTTGAGACCTGCACTGCACTCTAGAGCACCAGCTTGGGACTTGGCCATTGTACTTGAGGGTCTGGCTTTGGCTCCCTTTGAGCCCATCGAAGAGGTTTCAGAGAAATTCCTCACTCTAAATACTTTATTTCTCCTTGCTATTTCATCTATCAAGAGAATTGGTGATTTACATGCTCTGTCGGTTGCTCCTTCATGTCTGGAATTTGCACCTGGTATGGTGAAAGCATTTCTCTACCCGAGACCGGATTATATTCCTAAGGTCCCACTGAATGTTGGGGGCCCAATAGTGCTGCAGGCCTTTTATCATCCACCCTTTATTACCCCAGACCAGGAACAGCTTAACCTGTTATGTCCAGTCCGGGCCTTAGATGCCTACGTTCACAGAGCTGCCCTGCGGCGTAAATCTGAGCAACCATTCGTCTGTTTTGGGTCACTCAAGAGAGGATGCCCTGCATCTAAACAGGTTATGATTAAATGGACAGTCGAGGCTATTTCATTGGCTTATGAAGCGGCCGGACAGCCTTCACCTATGGCTGTGCGGGCCCATTCTACTCGGAGTATGGCGGCCTCTATGGCCTTAATTTCGGGTGTTTCCCTTCTTGACGTTTGTAATGCGGCAGGATGATCCTCTCCGCATACATTTGTCAGGTTTTATGACCTTGACCTCTCCACTCCGGGGGCGAGGTTGCTTGCTTCTTAGTGTGCGCAGGAATTTTACTCAGAACGGGCATTTGTCACTATGGCGTAGTGGGTATGGGGTTCCCACCGCGTCTCAAACGCAGCTCGAGTTCCCTTGAAAGGGAACGTCTCAGGTTACGTATGTAACCCTGGTTCCCTGATAGGGAACGAGACGCTGCGTTTTCCTGCCATACTTCCTGCATGCCCTGATCGATTTGCTTCAGGTTTTTCAGAAGCTGTCGCGGTCTGATTTCTGGGTTGCTTTATAGTTTCCTGGTCTATGACGTTACCTATGTCGTAGCGGGCTTCCATTGGACTGATTTTACACGTGCTTCACGACGTAATCACGCAGAGCGTTCCCACCGCGTCTCAAACGCAGCGTCTCGTTCCCTATCAGGGAACCAGGGTTACATATGTAACCTGAGACGTTTTTCTTATTCACTGAATTGTCTGATATACTATACTGGCAATATTGTCTGAGCTAATCGCCTTGTGGGCATTTAGTTGTCTTGGCATTTATCTCTAATACTTCAGATACTCTCCAAAACGTTATAAAAGGACGCATGCATACTAAAATGAGCAGGGTAGGGCTTTCTTTTTTTCTGGGGAGCACAGCGTCAGTCTGTCTCCTGGCTCACTCCTCCATTTGCTGTGCCATCACTGTCAGCAGCTTTGTCTCTCCTGCATCTTTCTCTCCCAGCAATGGGAAAGGCAAAGCCCCACCTCCTAACCTTGCTTCCACTCATGCATGGCCAGCAGTGACATCAGCTAAAGCATCTGCGCTCAGGCCTGCCTCTGGAGGCCCCCAGTTCTGGCCCCTGCATGAGGAAACTGGTGCATGTTCATTGCACATGCAGGGGACGCTGACCTTGCACTGCCACATCCTCCAATGTTCTGACAATGTGACAAACACACTGACTTTCCCCCAGCTTTGCAATATTATTATTGGGACACTGGGAATATTGTAAAAGCCACAACATGAAATATAATGTTAATCGAAACGTATATAATTCATCTCAAAATATGTAATCAGAGTTATGTGCCAAGTTAGAGATGAAATGCAATATCTTTATTCATGCTTTCATTTATTCCTTGAATGCATGTAAGTGTGCATAACAATCATTAATTAATTTTTTTTTAAATAAAATTGGTAAAGAAATGTTGGTAACACATAAAGTAATGGCTTAGCTAACATGAACTATAATGGGCAAGACATTTTTACAGTATTTATTAATCTTTGTTAATGTTAGTAAAAATTGTTCATTGTTTGTTTAGATCAGTTCACTATGGAGGACCAAACCTGCAGAAATTAAAAATTAATAAATGAATAAATAAATGAATAAATAAACAAATACATATGCGAATACATGTAAAAATAAATAAATAAATGACTATTTATACTTTTATTTCCTTATTTATGTATAATTATATTTTTTTCCACATTTATTTATTTTTTCATTTATTTATTTATGCATTTATTTATTTTCAATTTTATTTATTTTCACATTTATTTATGTATATATGTATTTATGTCTACATTTATTTATTTATACTTTTATTTATTTATACATTTATTTATTTATACATTTATTGCTCTAGTATGCTAATGGGGGGGGGGGGGGGGGGTGTTTTACCTAAGACATAGCAATCGATCTCAGAGTGGCAGTACTGAAGCATTGAGGCCACAGTGACACCTTGTGGTGTGACCAAACAATACGCAAGAGGTTTGTGGACGTGACTTTACAGGTCACGCAGGAAATCATGGCCGTAAAACACCAGCAGGTCGGGATTTCTAAAATGTCTGGGCACACATGAACAGAATCCATAGATAACAGACATGGAAGCGCGTCAAAATGATCCACTATTAACCAAATTTTATGACATGCATTGTAGATCCGTACACAGAAGCTAACTGCATTTTTAATGTAGCCTATCTTCCAAAAACAATGTTGACAGCAACAAACTTTTCCATAAAGAGTTAAAATAAACGTAAATAAATAAAAATATTATAATTGAAATAATTGAAAGAACAACATTATAGTATTACAACATTACAATTATAATATTTTAATTCATTTATTTATTTTCTCTTCCTTGCCTTTCATGGTTGTAAATATGATTTGAGACTTCATTGCTGTTATTTATTGTAATTTGAGAATTGTAAAAAATTACAATTTTGTTAATAGCCTATTGTTTGTTCAATGCCTATTTTGTATGTAAATTGGTTTATTTCTCCAATAAAAACTTCCGCCACCTCGCAAACAACAAAATTAATAAATAAATGCCCCAATAAAAAATGGTGTAAAAAAGCCTATGTATGTGATAATTTTATTATATAACATAATATGATACACTAGCACACGGGAAGAGTGTTGAAAAATAGGCTACTTTTTCTTTATTTTTTGCTGTTTCTTCAGAAAAAGAAAAAAAGTTCCAAACTCCACAGAACCGCTGCGACTCTAAGCAACACGTGGTGTTTTCTTACTGAACGAATCAGTAGCCTATTTGAACGAATCGTCTGAATTAATGATTGAACTCACTCGTTAAGACGGTGGCATAGGCCTATATACAGTATACTGGCTGTTTTAGTTTCATACTTAAAAGTATAATTTCATCGATTCTATCATTAAATATTTTAATATTCAAAATATTATATTAAAGTGAATCTCATAACATTTACGCAACTGTAATTGCAGTGTAAATGCATCCATGGCTCCTCTGCATTAACAGTCTGTGTAAATAATATCTAATGCCATTCAGAGTCAGCGTCAGTCCCACATCTGCAGTGTGAAGATGGATTTTGTTGAAACTGATTTTACTGGTGACTATGGAAGCTTGTTTCCGCCGCTAAATAAATAAATAATAATAATAATTGCGACTTTTTATCTCACAATTCTGACTTTTTTTCTCACAATTGCGAGTTTACATCTCGCAATTCTGACTTTATTTCTCAGAATTGCGAGATATAAAGTCGCAATTGCGTGTTCCCTTTCGTCCTGGGAACTCCGACGTGTCGTCGGGGGAGTTCCCTGACGAATTGGGATCACGCTAGGGAGACCAATTGCCTTCGAGTGAATTAAAACGAGCCAATGAAAATTGGCATGCAAGATTTGCATTCCGCGACCCGCCTACCAGCGCGGGTATAAAAGGCGGAAGTAAACATTGCGCAATGC
This sequence comes from Siphateles boraxobius, assembly GCF_051911475.1. NCBI lineage: Eukaryota > Metazoa > Chordata > Actinopteri > Cypriniformes > Leuciscidae > Siphateles > Siphateles boraxobius. The sequence continues at coordinate 6,351,087 of NW_027509197.1, forward strand.
TTTTAGCTTCGGAGCCGACCGATTGTGTCCTCTCTGAGTGAGTGAGCTTTAAGATTGTATTTTTCTTACTGCTACGAGTCTGCTGTTTCGGGAGGGGATCTCTCTGTGTTGGTGAGATGGCGTTTCAGCGACCGCGCGGTTCCTGTCTGCCGGCTGCGTCTATATGCTGTTAATTCAAAAGCTGTTTTCACAGCTGGTAAACGGTTGAGTGCGCACAGCGGGCTTGCAGTTTCCCCGCTGTGTTGCCGCGTTGGGTCCCTGTGTGCTTCAGCACGATAGAGAGAGTACTTTCTTCCTGAAAGAGCAACACGAGTGAAGATCGCGTCCTTTTCAGGATGACGTTTCACTCGTGTGTTTCTGGATGCGATCGTTCCCTGTCCTTATTTGACGGCCACGTTCATTGTTTCACATGCCTAATCCGTGTGTGAGACTACGTTCGTGGGTGGCTCATGTTCTCTCAGGGGTGCATGACCACGTCGGCACGTTGTTCGTCTCCCCTTTCTCGTAAAGGCTTGAGCCGCTCAGCGTGCCGTGTGCCGTCGAGCGCCGGCTGACAGCGCGGGTTGTCACGGCAACCCAGCGCGCGTCATTCGGCGCTCAAGATGCGTGGTCAAGATCAAGACTCGCGTGCCTCTATGAGGTGAGTCCCTTTGCTTATTTCCCGATCTAGTTTCTCTTCTGGTGCACCAGAGGAGGGCTACTTTGGCGAATAACATTGGTGATCTGAGGGTTTCAGTGAGCACGAACCACTCACTCCTCTAGCGCATCACAAACATGCTGAGACTGTGTTCGTGGGTGGTTTATGCTTTCTTATGAGAGCATGACCACGTCGGCACGTTGTTCGCCTTGCCTGAAGGCTTGAGCGCCCAGCGTGCCGTGTGTCATCGAAGCGATGGCCACGTTCACTATCTTGCATGCCTGGTTGACGGCCACGATCACTGTTTCACATGCCTAATCAGTGTGTTGAGACTGCGTTCGTGGGTGGTTCATGTTCTCTCAGGAGTGCATGACCACGTCGGCGTGCTGCTCGTCTCCCCTTTCTCGTAAAGGCTTGAGCCGCTCAGCGTGCCGTGTGCCGTCGAGGCTTTCGGATGGGATTCTGGTCCTTCTCATGAGGGACCAAGCATTTCATTCGGGGCCCCAGGGAGGACAGATGTCGATCGCTACATCGGAGAGAGGGCTGTTCTACTCTGAAAATGATGCTGAGTTCCTACTATAATGTCGTGTTCTCATGCTGAAGATTCAGACTTAACAGCCACACTTTCCTGGGCTGTTCTAAAGCGCCCGGATGTGTGTGAAGAATTTTGGCAGTATGGAAGCGTTTTGGTGCCAATATGGCAAGCCAAACATGCCTAAATCTGCAGAAGTTTTTCCTCTCTCACTACCACTGCCCGTGCGTAGTTCTAACTCGGGGTTGAGCTGTGCTTAGTGACTGACCGTGATTAGTCACAGCGCTGGCCCTCGGTTAGACGATGTCCACGCTGGTGGTCCAGAAGCACCTCAAAACCAGCCCGCTCGGAGTTTGTTTTTCCCAAGGGAAGGGAAGCAACCCTGAGAGGAGCGACCCAGAGTATGTGACGATCTGCTCTTTGGGAGTGCGTGTCATCACCACTCCTTCCCCCGGGGGAGGGCCGGGTGGAGAATTTAGTTTCTGTTCCGCCGCTGGTTATCCAGTAATCAGCGGTACCCAAAGTTTGAGCAGTCCACTTCCTCTGAGTCGTTCACGGGCCCCAGCGCTCAGATGGCAGTGAGGGCTACGGCCTTGTCACTCTCGTCTCTCGCTGGGTGAGGGGAAACCAGGACTCGATGCCCCCGGGCCTCGTCCCTCGTTTCCCCTCACGGTCGAGACTGGCAGTATAATAAGACCAGTTTCCTCCGTCCGAGAGGGTCAGAATGGCAGTGCGTGCCGCCCCCGAGCTGCACCACTCCCGTTCCCCTCTCCCCAGCTTGCAGATAGCAGTGATGCAGCCTCAGCTGCGTCGCTCCGGTCTGCAGCTGGGCCCGGAGGCGCAGAGACCAGCATACGAGGAGTCAGGGCCTCGTTCCTCGTCTCTCCCCCTCCCCTCGCCACCGGGCAGTCCGCAGCAGAACGCCCACGAGCCTTCTCTGCCGTCTGCCCCTCGGTGGAAGCAGGTTGGTGTCAGGCGCACCCAGACCCCCGCTCTCGGTCGCTACAACGCCACCAGAGCCGGGTCCCTGTCTTCCACCTCGCTGCCCCTCCGCGGGTACGCCGGTGGTTCGGGTGGGTTCATTGGGACGGTATCTGGAAGCCTGGCTAGAAGCGCTTCCGGGTCCGTCCCGATGGCTCATCCGCACCATCCGGTTCGGCTATGCAATTCAGTTTGCACGCCGGCCTCCCAAGTTCAGGGGCGTCCACTTTACCCGTGTGCGGTCGGTGGACGCCCCTGTCTTGCGGAAAGAGATCGATGTCCTGCTGGCGAAGGACTCGATCGAGCCGGTCCCTCCTGCCGAGATGAGGTCCGGGTTTTACAGCCCCTACTTCATTGTACCCAAGATAGGCGGTGGGTTACGGCCAATCCTGGACCTGCGGGTCTTGAATCGGGCCCTGCACAAACTCCCGTTCAAGATGCTCACGCAGAAGCGCATTTTCGAATGCATCCGTCCCCAGGATTGGTTTGCAGCGATCGACCTGAAGGACGCGTACTTTCACGTCTCGATTCTCCTTCGACACAGATCGTTTCTTCGGTTTGCTTTCGAGGGTCGGGCGTATCAGTACAAAGTCCTACCCTTCGGGCTGGCCCTGTCACCCCGCGTCTTCACGAAAGTCGCGGAGGCGGCCTTTGTTCCCATGAGAGAACAAGGCGTTCGCATCCTCAACTACCTCGACGACTGGCTCATTTTAGCTCACTCGCGAGATGTGTTGTGCGATCACAGGGACATGGTGCTTCGGCACCTCAGCCGGTTGGGGCTTCAGGTCAACTGGGACAAGAGCAAACTCTGCCCCGTGCAGAGGATCTCTTATCTCGGTATGGAGCTGGACTCGGTCGCCCGGACTGCGCGCCTCACGGAGGAACGCGTCCAGTCAGTGCTCACCTGCCTCAGGTCTTTTCGAGGCAGGACAGCGGTTCCACTGAAACAATTTCAGAGGCTCCTGGGGCATATGGCAGCCGCAGCCGCAGTAACGCCGCTCGGCCTGTTACATATGAGACCGCTTCAGCGCTGGCTTCACGATCGAGTCCCGAGGTGGGCGTGGCACAGCGGCACGTTCCGGGTCAAAGTGACCCCGCACTGTCGCCAAACCTTCTCCCCGTGGTCGGATCCTGCGTTTCTACGGGCCGGAGTGCCCTTAGTCCAGGTTTCCAGGCATGCTGTGATTTTCACAGATGCCTCTGCCACCGGATGGGGGGCCACGTACAACGGGCATGCAGTTTCAGGTCTGTGGACGGGGCCTCAACTGCATTGGCATATCAACTGCCTAGAGTTGCAAGCAGTACGCTTAGCCTTGCGTCGCCTCAAAGGGGTTCTCAGACACAAGCACGTACTGGTCCGTACGGACAGCACTGCGACCGTTGCGTACATCAACCATCAAGGTGGTCTACGCTCCTGTCGTATGTCGTGACTCGCCTCCCACCTCCTCCTATGGAGTCAGAAGCATCTGAGGTCGCTTCGTGCCATTCACATTCCAGGGGAGCTCAACCGTGTGGCAGACGAGCTCTCACGGCTGCCTCCCCTGCCAGGAGAATGGCGACTCCATCCCCAGTCGGTCCAGCTGATTTGGAGTGTCTTCGGAGTCGCACAGGTAGACCTGTTTGCCTCTCCGGACACGACCCATTGCCAGTGGTTTTATTCCCTGTCCGAGGGGACCCTCGGCACGGACGCCCTGGCTCACAGCTGGCCCCGGGACCTGCGCAAGTATGCGTTTCCCCCAGTGAGCCTTCTTGCACAGACTCTGTGCAAGGTCAGGGAGGACGAGCAGCAGGTCCTTCTTGTGGCGCCGTATTGGCCCACCAGGACTTGGTTCACCGAATTCATGCTCCTCGCGACAGCCCCTCCTTGGCCGATTCCTCTGAGGAAGGACCTTCTTTCTCAGAGACGGGGCACTCTATGGCACCCGCGTCCAGACCTCTGGAAACTCCATGTCTGGTCCCTGGACGGGACGCGGAGGTTCTAGGTGGTCTGCCACAGGCAGTGGTAGACACCATCACTTCCGCTAGAGCCCCCTCTACGAGGCGCCTCTATGCGTTGAAGTGGAACCTGTTCGTCGATTGGTGTTTCTCCCGTCAGGAGGACCCCCGAACTTGCCCGATCGGAGTCGTGCTTTCCTTCCTGCAAGATGGGTTGGAGCGAAGGCTGTCTCCCTCCACCCTCAAAGTGTATGTCGCCGCAATAGCCGCGCATCACGATGCACTGGAAGGTAAGTCCTTGGGGAAGCACGACCTGGTCATCAGATTCCTTAAGGGTGCCAGGAGGTTAAATCCACCTCGTGTTTTGCACTCGGTACCCTCTTGGGACCTTGCTCTGGTACTTAGAGCTCTTCAAAGTCCTCCCTTTGAGCCTTTGCTGACGGTAGAGCTTAATATCCTGTCCATTAAGACAGCGCTCCTGTTGGCATTGGCCTCTTTCAAGAGGGTCGGGGATCTGCAGGCTTTTTCGGTCGACGAATCGTGCCTAGAGTTCGGGCCAGGCCTTTCTCACGTTGTGTTGAGAGCCCGGCTCGGATATGTGCCCAAGGTTCCTACCACTCCCTTCGTGGACCAGGTAGTGAACCTGCAAGCGCTGCCCCAGGAGGAGGCAGACCCAGCCCTAGCTTTTCTCTGTCCTGTCCGCGCCCTGCGGGTTTATATTGACAGAACGCAAAGCTTCAGAACCTCAGATCAGCTCTTTGTCTGTTACGGAGGCCGGCAGAAGGGGAAGGCCGTCTCCAAGCAGAGGTTAGCCCACTGCTATCACCCGAGCATATGAGTCTCTGGGTGAGCCTTGTCCTCCCAGGTTGCGCGCTCACTCCTCTAGAGGTGCTGCCGCTTCCTGGGCTTTGGCTCAAGGCGCCTCGCTGACAGACATCTGTAGAGCTGCGGGCTGGGCGACACCGAACACGTTCGCTAGGTTCTATAGCCTTCGTGTGGAACCTGTTTCCTCCCGAGTTCTGGCTACGGCCAGTGGGTCGAGGGAATAAGTTGTGTCGGCTTGCTACGCCACTCCGCCTCGAACAGCGGATACGTGCTTTCTTGCTCCGTATGGCGCCCTACGTTGGTGAGCCTCGTGAGTTCCTCCTTCACCCCTCCGGTGCTGGGCGTGGCGGACCGCCCGGCGCCAGGTCTGCTACCTCTAGTGAGGAGTTGTTAGTAGACTGGGTGCTCCAGTGATCTCTACTGTGAACCATCATGCCACGTGCAGTTTAGCCGTGTCTTCCCCTTGACGGACTCGTTCGTCATCCCTGTTGAGTGCGCTCCCATTTCCCTTGGATTGGGACCACCTCAGGGACTGCCATATGTTTCACTACCCCATTGGGCTAGTACATATGTGTATTCCTGGTCAGTCAGGCTGGGCCTTCCGCAGCTTTCCCCCTCTCTTGGGGAACGCTTTCCCAGTGTTATCCAATGTCCACTGTGCGGGTCTTGCGGAACAGCAGTGTGGTTCCCGTGCTAGCTCCCGCAACTTATTTCAAGAAACTGCTGCAGGGTAGCTTAGCCGGGCGCTGGAAGGGGCCAGCACCATGGCGCTTTATTAGGGATCCCAATTCGTCAGGGAACTCCCCCGACGACACGTCGGAGTTCCCAGGACGAAAGGGAACGTCTCGGTTACGTATGTAACCCTCGTTCCCTGAGTACAGGGAACGGAGACGTGTCGTCCCTTCGCCATGTTGCTGTACCTTCGCGGAGGACTGGACACTGTTCGGCTCCTCAGCGAAAAGCATTGCGCAATGTTTACTTCCGCCTTTTATACCCGCGCTGGTAGGCGGGTCGCGGAATGCAAATCTTGCATGCCAATTTTCATTGGCTCGTTTTAATTCACTCGAAGGCAATTGGTCTCCCTAGCGTGATCCCAATTCGTCAGGGAACTCCCCCGACGACACGTCTCCGTTCCCTGTACTCAGGGAACGAGGGTTACATACGTAACCGAGACGTTATAAAGTCAGAATTGCGAGAGAGAAAACTAAGAATTCTGACTTTTTTTCCCGAACTTCCGACTTTATATCACGCTATTCTGGCTTTATAACACATAATTGTGAGTTTATATCTCGCAATTCTGACATATTTTCTCAGAATTGTAAGATATAAACTCGCAATTGCGAGTTATAAAGTCCAATTCTATGGGGAAAAAAAGACTAACTTTTTTCCTCTCAGAATAGTTTATATCTCACAATTCTGACTTTATAACACGCAATTGCGACTTTATATCACGCAATTCTGACTTTATATCTCGCAATTCTGACTTTATAACACGCAATTGCGACTTTATATCACGCAATTCTGACTTTATATCTCACAATTCTGACTTTATATCTCACAATTCTGACTTTATAACACGCAATTGCGACTTTAGGCTATATCACGCAATTCTGACTTATTTATTTATTTTTCATTCTGTGGCGGAAACAAGCTTCCATAGGTGACAGCCCTATAGTAGTGCCTTATTAACTGAATTGATCAGTTAAACTTAAGGACTTATAGGCTACATGATGATGCATATAGCCTATAATAAGGTTTTTAAAAAATGCTCCAGGAAATCAATTTATAGCGGAAATATCACCTCTTTATGGAAAAGTTTGTTGCTGTCAACATTGTTTTTGGAAGATAGGCTACATTAAAAATGCAGTTAGCTTCTGTGTACGGATCTACAATGCATGTCATAAAATTTGGTTAATAGTGGATAATTTGATGCGCTTCCCTGTCTGTTATCTACGGATTCTGTTCATGTGTGCCCAGATATTTTAGAAATCCCGACCTGCTGATGTTTTACGGCCTTGTCCGGAATAAAGAGTAGGCCTATGTATCGTAAACCTATATAGCTATATACAGTTAGGGCATATTAAAGGACATAAACCGTGTTATAAGATTTTGGCCATATTGCCCATCTCTAAGTCATTTATTTCCTGCGTGACCTGTAAAGTCACGTCCACAAACCTCTTGCGTATTGTTTGGTCACACCACAAGGTGTCACTGTGGCCTCAATGCTTCAGTACTGCCACTCTGGGATCGATTGCTATGCCTTAGGTAAAACACGCCCCCCTCATTAGCATACTAGAGCAATAAATGTATAAATAAATAAATGTATAAATATATAAATGCATAAATAAATAAATGTATAAATAAATAAATGTATAGATAAATAAATGTAGACATAAATACATATATACATAAATAAATGTGAAAATAAATAAAATTGAAAATTAATAAATGCATAAATAAATAAATGAAAAAATAAATGTGGAAACAAAATATAATTATACATAAATAGGGAAATAAAAGTATAAATAGTCATTTATTTATTTATTTTTACATTTATTCGCATATTTATTTATTCATTTATTCATTTTTAATTTCTGCAGGTTTGGTCCTTCATAGTTCACAGCACATTGACTAATGTTAACAAATACAACTTTTAATGTAAAAAAATAATTTGTAGCTAAATGTTAAAATTAACATGTTCATGTTAACTAATGTAGTTAACTAATGTTAAGAACTGAAATCTTATTGTAAATTGTTACCATTGTTTTTTCAAATATTGTGCTTTTTATTTTATTTTTTTAATGTTAATTTTTTAAAATTGAATGCCAAAATATCGTAACATACATTACGTATATTATAAAATGGCTATGCAAAACTTGATGCACATTTTCCTATTTCAGATATGCCAAACGCAGATGTGCCAAAGTATTTCATGTTTTTCTAATAAGTATGACAAAAGTATTCATGTCAAATACTGAATCTGGAAGCTTAAATGGATATTTTAATCATAAAAACTGTTGAGACCTTTAAAGCACTGCAGCAATACTCACCAATTGAATGGGTTTCATCATGGAAAAGATCTTCCTTACAGCTTACATCTAATGAAATAGGATTGATTCTGCTCTTGTTTTCCACACTCGAAAGCCAGACATTTACCTCATTGTCCTATTGCATGAGAAGAAAATGATTGTTTTCCCACTTTCCATTTTTCAACCTGGACCCCACCTATTTGCAATTTGACGTTCAGCTTTGGGGCAGATGTATCTGGCTGACCTTGCTGGAACACTCATGGCTGCACTGGACTCATGAGGTGTGAGCTGAACCGTGGGGAGCAGGTGGCTGGAGGAGAGCTAAGAATGATGCGTGTTCTGGGTGTAGCACAGTCCCCCTGACATTATCTGACATAATAACATTGATCTCATGCTGCTAATCACAGATTGCACTCACCCATTAAGGAGAAGGTCATCTGCCTTTGCTTTCGCCTGACACTTTCTTTGATGATAGGTTGGCAAAACGTCTTGCTACCTCAAAAATGGTGGTTATCAATTTTGTTTTGTTTTGCTTTTTGTTTTGTTTTTTGTTTTTCATGCACTCCATTGACAGCAGAAAGACTGCATATGTTCTTTCAGTTTTCCCTGTTTTGTTAAAAAATGAAAAGTTAAACTATTGTCTGAAAAACAATCTTTTTCAGTAGTTTTTTTTTTTGTCATGACGCAACTGTAGTAATCTCATGATGATGGAGAATTAAACCAAAACTTTAATATTTAATCATAGTCCTTAATCATAAATCCAACTGGGCCACAGGAATCCAACTGGGAACACTGGGAACACCTCATGGCGTAACAAGAACAAACAAAGTCCAACGGAGGAAGGGTGGGGGCTCTGGAGGTGGGTGCAAAGCTGGAGACAGAAGGAAACTGGGAGAAGCTTTGCAGATGGAAACACCGTGGCAAAGATGATGGACGGAGGAGGTTATGGAGGAAGGAGCCAGCTGAAAACCTAGAACACAACCAGGACAAAGGCATACAGCCGAACCAATGGTGGGAGGTGTCAGGGTGGAGACAGAAACTTGGCCAACAGTGGTGGAGCCAGGAGAGCTGGAGACCCAAGATGTAGCCAAGGAGACGACACAGGAACCGGGCGACACAGTAGGGCCTGAAGGCCAAGACGAAGCCACGGTGATGAGCAGCCGAGGTGGAGCCAGGGTACCAGAGGAATAAGGCGAGAGCCGGAGGAAAGGAGGAGCCCAACAGAGCCGAAGGGATGTAGGGAGGCACAGCCGAAGGCCCGTAAGTCCATGGTGCAGGCAGGGCGACCACTGACCAAGGTGGAGATTGAGGGATGAGGGAGCCTGGTGGAGGAGTAAGGACGGCAGTCCCAGGTGGTGCCGAGGGGTGAGGAGCCAAAGTGAAGCCAACTGGTCGATTGGCCAAGGTGGAGTAACAGGCTCAGTGGCCCAAGGTGGATCCAGGGGATCCACGCAACAAGGCAGAGCTGAAGACCGGAAGGCACAATGTTGATCCGAGCAGCAGAGCAGAGCCACCAAAGGAGAAGCCGAGGGACCGAAGCAAGCCAACATGTGAGACCGATGGACTGGAAAGTTAAGGCAGAAAGGAAGCAGGAGAGGGAGGCTGGGTGGGACCAACAATGACGAAGGAGACTTAGAGCTGGGCAGGACCAGTAGTTAAGGGAGACTTTGGGAAAAAACCCACTTGGGACTGTCTAAACCCATTTAAGGGTAAAAATGTAATTGATGTTCAACAAATAAAAAACAGATATAATAGAGATGAACAAATGATAAAGCTTGGGTTGCTGAATATTCTATCCCTTATTTCAAAAGCACTTATTGTTAATGATATGATTACAGATTATAACCTAGATGTGCTGTGTTTGACAGAAACCTGGCTAAAACCAGACGATTACATTACTTTGTCCACCCCCCAAGATTACTGTTAGAAACATGAGCCCCGTCTGAAAGGCAAATGGGGAGGTGTTGCTGTAATTTATAGTAACATCTTCAGAATTACTGAGAATTCTTGTTTTAAATATAATTATTTTAAAGTGTTGGTGTTTAATATAACACTATCTAGTGTAAATGATAAATCTATGGCTACTGTATACAGGCCACCAGGGCACCATACAGACTTTATCAAATACGTTGACGATTTTCTATCAGAGTTAGTACTACAGTAGCTGCAGATAAAGTCCTAATTGTTGGTGATTTTAATATACATGTAGATAACGAAAAAGATGCATTGGGATTGGCATTTATAGACATTCTGAACTCTATTGGAGTTAGATAACATGTGTCAGGACCTACTCATTGTTGTAATCATACTTTAGATCTAATATTATCGCATGGAATCAATGTTGATGCTGTTGAAATTCTACAGCAGAGTGATGAAATCTCAGTCATTATATATGTAACGGTTATCAGCTGGAGTGCCCTTGAGAGCCAGCTGAGGGCACTCCACATCAGACTATCATTGTTCACTCACAACTACATCTCCCATAATTCACTGCCTGGGCTCATCATCTCTGATTATCACATTCACCTGTGTCTCATTATATTGTTTAGTTCACCTCATATAAGCCTGGTTCACCTCATCATTCCCTGCGAAGTCTTGTACGTTATCACACTGCATTTCTGAGCGTTTCCTTTGTTTTCTTTGTTCCTGGTTTTTGATCTCAGCCCGTGTCCTGGTTTTCCCATTCCTGCCTCACCCTCTGGATTTGTCTGTTTGTTTGGATTGCCTGCCTGTGTATGACCTGTGCCTGGATTCTGATTACGATTTGGATTAACTTTAATAAACTGCATTTGGATCCTCAAACTTCTTGTCACTGAGCAGTTCATAACAACATAGTCTTTTGTATACTTAATTTAGCCAAGGCTGCAAAGTCGACTCCGTGTTACAAATATGATAGACCTATCACTTCTGCCACTAAAGATTGCTTTATTAATAATCTTCCTGATCAGTTTCATCATCTCCGCATCCCAGATAGCTTATAAGAACTCGATATTGCGACAGAAACTTTTGACTCTCTTTTCCAGCACTTAAGACATAGTTGCTCCTTTGCGCCAAAAGAAAATTAAAGAAAATAGTCCAATGCCATGGTACAACGAGCACACTCAGGCCCTTAAGAGAGCAGCCAGAAAAAGAAGCGCAACTGGAAGAAAACAAAACTAGAGTTTTTTTTGTGTATTCCATTGAAAGAGAGCACGATTGCGTACAGAGAGGCCTTAAATGCTGCTAGATCTGCTTATTTTTCAACCCTATTAGAAGAAAATAAACAAAACCCTAGGTATGTATTTGAAACAGTGGTTAAATTAACGAAAAGTAAAGCTTCAACCCCACACGTGTCCAAGCAGCACAGCAGTAATGACTTTGTGAACTTCTTTACTAACAAGATTGATAATATCAGGGAGAAAATGATAACTATGCAACCGTCTACTACAGTATCGCATCAGGCAGTGTACTGTAGTCTCCTTGAGGAACATTTTTATTCATTTATTGCTATAGGAGAGGATGAATTTTCCAAACTCATTAAATCATCTAAATCGGCAACATGTATGCTAGACCCTATACCGACTAAGTTATTGAAAGAGGTGCTTCCAGAGGTCATAGATCCTCTTCTTAATATCATTAATTCATCTTTGTCATTAGGATACGTTCCAAAAACTTTTAAGCTGGATATGATTAAACGGCTTGTTAAAAAAAACGCAACTTGATCCTACAGAATTAGTTAATTACAGGCCAATGTCAAATCTACCTTTTCTGTCAACTATGTTCCCTTTTAGAAAGAAATGCATCTGCGAGGATTTTCAGTCAGGATTTAGCCCTGAGTACCCTCAGTACCATAGCACTGAGACAGCTCTCATCTGTCACAAATGATTTGCTCTTATCATCCGATCGTGGTTGTATCTCTCTATTAGTGCTACTCGTTCTTAGTGCTGCATTTGATACTATTGACCACAACATTCTTTTAAATAAACTCAAAAATTACGTTGGCATCAGTGGAATGGCGTAACACAAGGCTCAGTACCAGGACCGCTGCTGTTCACTCTATACATGCTACCCTTACGAGATATCATTAGGAAAGGAACCTGGGTGTGCTCTTTGATACCAATCTAGCAAGAAGCTTTGATACCAAAGAAGCTAGAGTTCTTACCAGAACCAGGAAGTACGACCATATTAGCCCGGTTCTGTCAACACTGCATTGGCTCCCTATTAAACATCGTATAACTTTTTAAATATTGCTGATTACTTACAAAGCACTAAATGGTTTAGCTCCCCAGTACTTGAACGAGCTCTTAACGCATTATAGTCCTTCACGTCTATTGCGATCTCAAAACTCCGGCCAGTTGATAATACCTAGAATATATAAATCGACTGCTGGCGGTAGATCCTTTTCCTATTTAGCACCAAAACTTTGGAACAATCTTCCTAACATTGTCCGGGAAGCAGACACAGTCTGTCAGTTCAAAGCTAGACTAAAAACACATCTCTTTGACCTAGCATTCACATAACACTCTATAGACTTCTATAATTTATATTATGCTGCTTAGATTAGGTCAGCCGGAACTGGGAACACTTCCCTCAAATCCTGATGTACTCGTTACATCATAAGAAGAATGGCATCTACGCTAATTTTAGTGTCTTTGTTTATCCCGAGGTTTTCCCGCAGCCTGCCGGATCCAGGCCGTTTCCAGATCTGACGAAGGACTTTCGCCTGGACCCGATGACAATGCAGTGCTGAAGTGCCAACTAGCCTCTCCCTATGGAGGATCCCTATACCACTCTACAGATAAAGCGTTGTGGAATTTTTCGGTTCGCGTACCTACCCAAAGTGATAAGATAAAATAAAAATTCTGCATCAAAATTTATAGACAAGTAGTTTGTTTAGGCATGGTTAGACATAACTATAGAATCAATTCTTAATGCGCATGTGAACGCCATCAGCGTCTATCACAGGTTCACGTTTAAAGTCTGTTTAGAGAGAACGGTGTCGTCTTAGCGGCCCCTAATTTAATAACAAACTATCATTTAGACGGAAGTGAATCAATCAAAACTAACTTTAGCTGGAAAAAACATTTTTCAAGAGCCACTATAAAACCAAACCAATCTCTGTTACCTTAAATTATATCTTTATCTCTGTAAAGCTGCTTTGAAACAATCTACATTGTTAAAAGCGCTATATAAATGAGGATGACTTGACTTGACCAATCAAAATTTTTCATTTGAAAGTCACGTGTCTAGTATTTGTAAAACTGCATTTTTCCATCTTAAAATTATATCTAAATTACCTCATATGCTCTCAATGACAAATGCAGAACAATTAGTTCATGCGTTCATGACATCAAGACTAGATTATTGTAATGCTCTTATGGGTGGTTTCCCTGCATGCTTAATAAATAAACTACAGCTGGTCTAAAACGCAGCAACTAGAGTTCTTAACAGAACCAGGAAGTATGACCATATTAGCTTGGTTCTGTCAAAACTGCATTGGCTCCCTATTAAAAATCGTATACATTTTAAAATATTGCTGATTACTTACAAAGCACTAAATGGTTTACCCGCGCCGTATCCAGATCAGATGGTGGATTTGTGCCTAGACACGACCACAACGCATTCCTGAAGTGTCAGCTGAGCTTATGTCAACTAGACTCTCCCCTGTAAAAGCCTCATCGACACGACAGCCATCGGCACTGATCCTCAACAAACTCGTCTCCATACGCTTATGATGACTCTGATCTTCAACCTGATGAACTGCATAATATAATGTTCCAATCTGACTTCTGACCTGAATCATAATCATACACTGTTCGTTCGTTGGCCAGAGGAGAACTGGTCCCCCAACGTTTTTTTCTCCATTCTGTCACTGATGGAGTTTTGGTTGCTTGCCACTGTCGCCTTTCTTCGCCTTTGTCACCATTGGCTTTTGACTTGCTTAGTTGGGGACATTTAATTTTATATTTAACAATGTTATCACAACATTATTTTTCTGTTATCTTTGTAAATCTGCTTTGAAGCAATCTGTATTGTAAAAAGCACTATATAAATAAAGGTGACTTGACTCAAACAATTGTTTGGATACTCCGTAATCAGAAACATTAATAGCAGGGATACAACAACGTGCTGCCTTCCACAAGCAACAACATCTGATGTAAACAGGGAACTTGAGAACATTCTGATGAAACATAAGACTGCAAATCGACTCATCATTCATGTGGGGAAGAATGATATTCATAAAGAGCAGTCGGAACTTCTTAAAAAGGATTTCAATTAACTTTTTGAAACACTTAAAAGACTGAAAGTTCAAACATTCATCAGTGGACCACTCCCAGCAAGAGGAACAAACAGGTTTTCACGGTTGCTTGGGCATAATACATGGCTGCAAAAAACCTGCAATATAAAAGGAGTGAACTTTATTGACAACTTCAATCTTTTCTGGAGTCAGAGGCAACTGTTTCAACAGAATGGCCACCACCCAAACAAACTTGGTTCAAGAGTGCTAAAGGACAATATCTACTTCTCCCTCCGTCATCCTTCTGCAATGTGTGCCAATCCACTCAACCTGAATGGCACACACACACCTGGATACAGTATGAATGACCACAGGATTTCACTTCAGCACCTGAATGGACATGCGGTTGACACATCACACAAGGACAGTGATAACACCACTCAGCCACAACAACCTCTGCTCACGGACACGATCTCAGCTGAGCCCTGCCCACAGAGCTCACCACAGACAGACTGTGACATACCAGCACTGCTCCAAGATACAGCACCCAAGGACGACTTTCTGGAAAACAGCCAGGGAAACCAGGACAGCATATTACAGCCTCCAATAACACAAGAGCAACAATTCCTCTCACCGGAAACGTTATCACTCTTTCCAGCATCTCCACTTCTGTGCTTCTCAGAGAAAATGGAACAACTGGTGCATGCTGGAACTAGACTATCCCACTCTTTTGCTGCGAGCCCCCAGATACCAACCAAAAAATGCCAGGCCCCACAACCACCAAAGCCTACGGGCCCAGCTCGCCCTCTCCCTCCCCCTGTGAGAGCTCTTCGGCCTCTGCCACAGCGCCAGGGCCCACACCCTCCTCCAGCGGCTCGAGGTGAACCAAAAACAACTGATACCAGCTCTCAGTGATATGTGTCGGGTCCCCGTTCTTTTTCTATTGCTGTTCGATTATATGATATAAAGTCTAAGGCCTTCAAAAGCCGTACAGCAAACCCATCTAATCTAGTGCCTATTACACGACATACCAAGATTGCTGTGGGGACAAAAAGTAAGACTGTTAAGTTAGCACTTTTAAACATCCGTTCACTTAAAAATAAATCACTTTTAGTCAACGACTTAATAACCACATACAACCTGGATTTTATGTTGCTAAATGAAACTTGGCTAGAAGAAAGTTGCAGTGCAACAGTCCTCAATGAAACAGCCCCTCCTAACTTTACTTTTATGAGTGACTGCAGAGCTGTCAGAAGAGGCGGAGGTTTAGCTGCTCTTTATAAAGATTTCTATCAATGTAAGCAAATATCATTTGGGAATTACCCGTCTTTCGAATATCTGGGTATTGTGTTAAAAGGTGCTCCACGCATTTTACTTATCATTGTTTACAGGCCTCCAAAATACTCTCCAGCTTTTGCTGAGAACTTAACAGAACTGTTATCAACAATTTCCTCAGAGTTTGACTGCTTTGCCATTGCTGGAGATTTTAACATTCACATAGATAATGCAGAAAACAATATGGCAAAAGAAATCAAAACTGTTTTAAAAACTTTTGATCTGACTCAGCATGTACATGGACCCACACATAATCGTGGACACACTCTAGATTTACTTATCAGTAAGGGTCTAAACATTTCATCAATTGTTATTAAGGATGTAGCACTGTCTGATCATTTTTGTATTTTCTTTGATATATTGATCTCTCCTGCCATTGAAGCTAGATATGTGTCTGTCAAGAAGAGATGCTTAAATGAGAACAATAGTGTACTATTTATGAAGGCTATATCTTTAACACCAAGCATATCTGCTGACTCTGTTGATTTTCTCCTTGATTCTTTTAACTCAAAAGTTAAGAGTGTAATTGATGATATTGCTCCTGTGAAAGTCAGGAAGAAGAGTGGCAGACAAAAAGCACCTTGGAGAAACTCAACAGCAGTGCAAAATATGAAAAGACAATGCAGAAAAGCAGAGCGCATGTGGCGGAAGACAAAACTTGTAGTCCATTATAACATCTACAAAGACAGCATCCATGCTTTCAATAAGGAACTAATCAAAGCTAGACAGACTTTCTTCTCGAATATTATAAACAGTAATATAAACTATAATATAATATAAACTCAAAAATGTGTTACACAGCTTAGAAGCAGATCTCCTAGAAGTGGTAAATGCCTCACTTCTCTCTGGGAGTTTTCCGACCTCCCTGAAAACTGCTGTTGTCAAGCCCCTCATGAAAAATAGCAATCTGGATAAGACCATATTAAACAACTATAGACCGATCTCAAATATTCCTTTCATAGGCAAGATCATTGAAAAAGTTGTGTTCAATCAGCTGAACAAATTCTTAAGCTCGAATGGATACTTTGACCATTTTCAATCTGGTTTCCGACCGCACCACAATACAGAGACCGCGCTCATAAAAATAATAAATGATATTCGCTTAAATACTGATACAGGCAAATTATCAGTGCTGGTACTACTCGACCTCAGTGCTGCATTTGACACTGTCGATCACAAAATACTTCTTGACAGGCTGGAAAACTGGGTCGGGCTTTCTGGGATAGTCCTAAAATGGTTCAGGTCATACTTAGGAGGCAGAGGTTATTATGTGAGTATAGGAGACCATAAGTCTGAGTGGACATCCATGACATGCGGAGTCCCGCAAGGCTCAATTCTTGCGCCACTCCTATTCAACCTGTACATGCTCCCAATGAGCCACATAATGAGAAAGAACCAAATCGCTTACCACAGCTATGCAGACGACACACAGCTCTACTTATCCCTATCACCTAACGATTACAGCCCCATTGACTCCCTTTGCCAATGCATTGATGAAGTAAACAATTGGATGTGCCAAAACTTTCTTCAGTTAAACAAAGACAAAACTGAAGTCATTGCGTTTGGAGACAAAGATGAAGTTCTCAAGGTGAACGGAGACCTTCAGTCTAGGGGTCAAACAACTAAAAATCAAGTCAGGAATTTGGGTGTGCGTCTAGAGTCAGACCTTAGTTTCAGTAGTCATGTCAAAGCAATAACTAAATCAGCATACTATCACCTGAAAAATATTGCAAGAGTTAGATGCTTTGTTTCCAGTCAAGACTTAGAAAAACTTGTGCATGCTTTCATCACCAGTAGGGTGGATTATTGTAATGGACTTCTCACTGGCCTTCCCAAAAAGACCATAAGACAGTTGCAGCTCATACAGAACGCTGCTGCTAGGATTCTGAGCAGAACCAGAAAATATGAACACATCACACCAGTCCTCAGGTCTTTACACTGGCTGCCAGTTACATTTAGGATTGATTTTAAAGTATTACTACTGATATATAAATCATTCAATGGCCTAGGACCTCAATACATTGCAGATATGCTCAGTGAATATAAACCCATCAGATCACTCAGATCATTAGGATCACATCGGCTAGAAATACCAAGGGTTCACTCTAAGCATGGCGAGTCTGCTTTTAGCTACTATGCCAGCCGCAGCTGGAACCAGCTTCCAGAAGAGATCAGATGTGCTCCTACAGTAGTCACATTCAAATCCAGACTCAAAACACATCTGTTTAGCTGTGCATTTACTGAATGAGCACTGTGCCACTGTTCGTCCGACTGTTTGCACTGTATTTTATTTTATGTTTTAATTATTCTGATTTCATTTGATTATTTCTGTATTTTATCTTTTATTCTAAACTGTTTTAATTATTCTGATTTCTTTTGATTATTTAAATTTCTTCTATGTAAAGCACTCTGAATTACCATTGTGTATGAAATGTGCTATATAAATAAACTTGCCTTGCCTTGCCTTGGAGACAAGGCAACGGAACGGACGGTTGTAACAATCGGCCTAATCGGTGGAGTTACACAAGCTAAAAATGGGGTCATATTAAACTGTGAGAGTATGAGAAGTGTTTTAAAAGATGAGACGACAACAGAAATAAAGTGAATAAATGAAGTGTATTTACAATTTCTACAAGGAACTTGTAAAACAACACAATACAACTAGAAGCATTAGGCTGTTGAAAGCATAGAGTCCATTGGTTCCATACTATAAAACAGTCCTTAAAAGGTCATATAATGGTACATGCACTTTTACAAGTTGATTGTAGTGAAATGTGTGTTGGCAGTGCCTGTACACAACCATCATATAATGATAAAAATCCATCCAGTGATTTTGTTTTAATCTCCTTATATGTTTTCCCCTGCCTCAAAATGAGCCGTTCGACCGTGTGACGTCACACGGACGGACGCCCCTCCCACGATTGTTGAATGACAGCAGCGTTTCAACACAGACCCGCCCTCGCTCGTGAGCGAGCTGTCAATCATGGTCAGTGCGGACCGGTGTCGTGCCGAAAAGTACGCTGGAGCACTGTCTATGAGCAAAATGGAATCTCAGCGAAGTGGTGTTCTATTCTTAGGTACAATAAGGAACACAGCAGTCATTTTAATGTTCCTAAATCCGAACCACTGAAGACGCAGTGGCTGAGTTTGTTTTCGAAGGGAATATTCCCCACGATCAACGTAAATGTTTTTATGTTTGCGCGAATCATTTCACACACCAGACTGCTTTATATTGAGGAGGGTCAGTAAGCTGGTTTTGCTAAGAAGCTGCTCCTGAAAAAAGGATCGGTACCAACCAACTAGGCCATTTGTGTTCCTACTGCACCTCCAGAAGAACTGAAGTGAGTCTAACGTTTTATTAACCTTTATATTAATATTTATATTAATCTTTGCAAATCGCTAGCTTCACGATGAATGCGGCTAAGGTTTACACTCAGGGTACATTACGGCAAGTTTTCTATGTACGACGTTCTCAATATAATTCATAATCCCACGTTTATAATGAACAACGTGTTATGGTTATTGTGCTATTGTGTTACAAACGGTGTACGCACAGAACAGAGGGGCGGGGTGAGCAAAGCTCATTATCATTTAAAGACACATACACTTAAACGGCGTGCTGACAACAGAGCTGTTTTTGACCAGGTAAAATAAGTGTTTTCTTACAATACTAATGAGAATTTTTTAATTAAAGTATATTACAAACGTTTAATTTAGACCCTAAAGAATCATATTAGCTTGTACAAAAATGGCATTATATGACCCCTTTAAGAGTCCTTGCGTGCTGTAAGTCCCAATGTGTAAGTGTCCACCTGTGTATATACAATCCAACTCTAGTGATAATCCAATGAAAAGTGATGGGGTCCTTAAAAACAACTCCTCGTTCCAGCTTTGGTCGTCTTGACAGAGACCGGGGGTGCTTCTTATTTCTTATTTGTGCATCCTCGTTTCCTTTCCTCGCTTCCTTTCCTAGCGTCTCAGCTCCACCCCCTGTAGGTTGTGAGGGAAGGACGCAAGGAAAGAAAATGAGGACGGAGGAATCGAATGAAAGCTTTTTTTTTACGTGAGATGTGTGGTTTATATAAACTGCAAGAGTAAAGTATAAATTAAAATTATTGTGACCGATGTGAAGGGGAGGAAAATGTATACGTGTGTCACGTTTAGTAAATAAAACACTTCCGCATAGGATACACCTATCTATCCTCGCTCTGAACTTCTCAGGAAGCGTCCTCACTCCTCGATCCTCGACTCCTCGAGGTGGAATTAGAGAATTGAGATGTCCTTCAAGATGGCTTTGCTTGATTGGCTTCCGGGTCATAGGATGGAGGACAGAGGAGCGAGGAGACGAGGAGGGATATTGAGAAGCACCCCCTGTTTGTTTGCCATGCTGCTTCCTTTATGTTGGCTATTTCCTGTTTTCTGTCATGTGATCAGTAACATGACAGGCAGACCCAGTATTAATAAAAGACATACACACACTGAAACAGATAAGAGGAGAAAAATGGACTAAAATGACTAAGACAACATGTAAACCAATTAAAACTCTAATATACATATAATCATTATAATATATAGAGTGGTTAAAACATGTGTCATGTGTGACAGTGTCACACGGTGTTCCCTGCTCTTGCACTTGGCGAAGAAGAAAACTCCCACGAACTTCATTGGTTATTGCATGTTTTGTGAGTGTGGCTTTTAATGTAAGGAAGTGAATGAGATTTGAGATCAAGGGAAGTCTCCTACACAACCCTGATAATTACATCCGTATAAGACTTCCCTAAGCCTAGTACTTTCAGACCACTGATCAAAGACAATAATGGGATCGAGGTCAAAGTGAGGTGGCAAAAAAAAGCACTTGCTGATGTAAAATGCATAAAAAATTCAAATCAATTTAATTTGTTTTTTGATTTGTACAGCTGCATGTGTTTCTAAAATGTAGGGCTGGTATGACATCATGTATGCACAAACAATCAATGTACAGTGGCACTTCTACTGATGTTCTCTTGAACGGATTCTCAGTTGCAGATTTTAATCTACAGATTCTGCATAATTGGATGAGTCTTGCTCCTCGAATGACTCCCCTGGAATGATATATGGATTGGAAATGTTAATCCCTTTTTATGTATGAGCAAGTGAAAGCTTCACTGAAATAATGCCGGTAATTTATTGTGCTTTCCTTTTGTTACACAAGTGCACTTTATTTCCACTTCACCAGTGGGAGGTTCTGTGCATGTGTGAAAGAGTGTGGTATTTAAATAACTGCCTGTTTTTCCCTCCTTCTTTATGAATTTTTTTTTGTAATATTTTCAGGTAGGAGGTGTCCAGCCGAGAGTCCTTGATGACATTGCCTACAGCACTCTCGCAATTTAGCCATTTGTATGCGTCCATGTGTGACTGTACATCACTTGCAACAAGCTGCACCCACGTGCCTTCCCCCAGATCAGCAAGGGCACGGCTCACATTTGCTTATTGAGTTATAGGGCATTGGTGTGAGAGCATAATGGAATTTCCATTGACTTGATTTATTCCAGGTATGATCTGTCATGAAGAAGAGGGTCATGGGACAAAGTCACTAACAAGCTACAGATAAAGGTCTGACGGCGAGACAGACTGAAGCACAGATGCTGACAACTTGGACATGGCTGCAAACAAATAAAATACTTAAAACGGTCCACATCTAAAAAATAAAAGAATTTTTTACTTACCCTTGTGAAAAAGTACCCTTTTTAAAAAACAGTTCTTAATATGGAAATGATATACTTTAAAATAATATAATTAATTGTGAATCAAATTTAATGTTCTCACTTAACTGCAAGCTTGTTTCAATTAAATTAAAATGAAAAAGACATTTCCTCTTCATTAACATGGATCCATCCATTATCCTATGTAAGGTCACCGGGATGCTACAGTCTAAGGGATTGTTCGGTATTTATGGAATGGACCACCGGAGGAAAATAGGGGAGGGTCATGTCTTTTTATTCTTTGTTGAGGGGAGGGTCATCCAACTTTTTTTAGTCTAGGTGGAGGGTCATCCAATTTTTGTATTCATGAAAACAGCAACATTTCAAAATGGCTTGTTTGCTGCATAATTTTCCATGTAGCTCTCTCAGTCTCGGCCCCCCATCGCTAGCAGATACCCAACAAAAATCAGACGCGAAAGATAAAGTCCAGTTTGACGCTGTTTGACATTGCGCGTGCACGCGCTCAGAAAAAGTGCATCATGTCAGAACAGAACGGCTATGAAATGTTTCCCAGCAAAGCTTTAAAGTACGAGCAGATAATGAACTTTTGTGATTGCGAATAAGTGCAGTGTCCTGTGAGTGTAACTCTGCATTAACATGTGATGTGAATGTACGTCGAGTTTTACAGTATTAGGACTTAAGCCTTTTTTATTCTCTCGCCTGGCTCCGCAGCACGAGCCTCCGCTGTCTGCGCGCGCACTTCCCCAAACGGACGAGGCGTTTATACTTGACGCGCTCGCCGTTGTACTTTTCTTTGAAACGACCAGGAGGCGACTCGGAGTAATTGCCCTCTAAACCACCATGAATCAGCGGTGAGAAGAAGTAAGGTACACAGGTGAATGTTTATTTTAGTACACTTCACCAAAACCACACTACAAAAGAATCGTGTAAAGCAGTAAACCTTGAGATTATTACTTGTTACATTAGAACAAAATAAATGAATTTGAGAACATAGAATGTACGACTAAATTAACAATAACTTAAACATTTTCATTTAGTTGCGAGAACATTTTTTATAAAACATGGACCATAATTAAAAGGGCTTATGTCTGCTATTGTAGGCTCATTTTGTAAATTTAAGCAACTACTAGACGCACAAACTGGATGCCGGTGTGATGAGACGTATTTGCTCGGCCGGATTCGACTCGAAGTCGTGCATCTTTGGATGCGGAGCCGAGCGCACAGTTACAAAATCTGCCGTGCACACGCCAATCGAAATGGGGCTTGACATTAAATCATCCACGATCAAAAATCGTGATATCGCATAAGCTCAAGTATGAAACGACTGTTATCATGTCTGAAAACAAACACAAATAACGAAGTTTACAAAACTGTATCGCACACGTGCTACAGTAGTCCATTTATTCATCGCACAGACCAGTCTTTTCATAGATAGGCTATATGTCGCACTGAATATCTGAACATCTTTGCCAAGCGCAAACCAGTACAGAAGTAATCAATAAATTATCGGGGAGGGTCATGCCTTTTTTCACAATCATTTTGGAGGGTCATAGAAAAATGTATTGCTGGTGAAGGGAGGGTCAAGTCTATTTTGACTATAGATCTCAAAACTCCTCCGGTAGCCCCTTAAATAAAAAACGAACAGTCCCTAACCAGCATCTCTGTCAAGGCAGGGAAACACCCAGGATAGATGCAGTCAATCACAGAGTAACAGAGATTCAAAACATAAATAAAACTCAAATGCAAGAGAAGTTTGGGACAAAAAATAAAGAATGTCTGTATCTCTGCACTAGAGATGTTGAGTCAGAGAGGGCTGTGTCTGCAGTCACCAGTGATCCACACAGATCACATATCTCCAGTGCATTGTTCAACACTCTGATCATCCTGCACCTGCTCGGGAAACTCGACTTTTATGAAACACGTAGTTATGTCTTTGAATTTAATTGAAATGCAGTGACATCTGGTTGCAATATGAGGAGAGGAACATGCTATTCAATACATCTAACCATGCTTAATTTATGACATACAAAGGCGCTCAAACATTGTGTTCGAAAGTCATGGGTCCCGTTTGTGGGTCATCCATCAATAAAGAATTTGGAAATGTCAAAAAGAATCCTTAAGCCAAAAACATGACACTTTATGCATGCTTCCTGTCAGACACACTTTTTTATTGTTTCTGTGCATTTGTATTGTTCTTTCTAGAGCACAGCTTCGAATCCAGCTAATTTCTCTGCTTTATGTTGACTGTCAGGCTGATAAATAAAATGATTCGACCTCAGATGTCCAATATGTTTCCCAAGGTTGGAGAGTGATCAGCTCTCAGGTATTGGAAAGAATAGAATTGTATGGCAAACCATCTGTCAGTAAACAAGTTACTCTGAAGGCATGATAAATTTAGTAAGGTGGGTTTGTAAACAGCAGTAATGGGATTTTAAACTGCAAAAGAGTTCTTGCCTAGCCTCCGTGACCCCTGCTATTAGACTGCCTCACTTTATTTGTGAGGGCATTATTTGGATAGACTGTTGATGTATGGGCCTTCAGTGTCATTTTCATGTTGTGGCATATGATAAAGTGGGCCAGCCTTTGGTCCAGGTCATCTCATTACATTCTCAGCTGTTGACTGAAGGTCTAAAGTACACAATTCATAATTCTTCAGTGGCACACACCAGCACTTCTTCCTCAATGACCCATTTACATTCAAACACTCGGATTATGGCTTCCTTTCATCGAGGATAGCATTGGAAATGTGCTCACATTTGTGCCATTCTCACAAAGAAATTTGCTTGAAAGTCTCACAATATACTATAGGCCTATTGCACAGTTCTGTTATGAAACCCTACAAAGTAGCTGATTGGTTCTCCCAGCGCAGCCAATCGATCTCTCTTTCCTATTTACACAACCTGGTCCAGCTCAGTACTGTGCGACAATTTGATAAAGTGAAATTATATATCCCTTATATATCACTGTCAGATCGTTGGAAAAATACTTATAATCAAACAGTCATCATAGGAATATGCAAACATGTTTTAAAGCTATTAACATTCACATGATATATATCCATGATTCATGTGACCTGTTCTCTATGAGCTCCAATGTGTTATTGGTAATCAATGTGTTACTGTTGAGAACATGAATTTAGTTCAGCATCTGTTACCACGTTTGCACAGTTTGGCTTAGTCACTCATACCAAGGAAGTGAGCATGCTGAGTTATACTTTTTACACGGCTGGAAAAAAATGATTGGCGCAAAACGGCTCAACATGAAATCTCCGTAGTTCCTCTCCTGTTAATGGAAGAGTTGTTGTGAGACATGCATCATTCATATGACATAATGAGGTCATAACCAAGTCCAGAATATCTACAGGAAGACAAACATTTAGCTGTAAAGCCTGGAAATTTTGAAAATGTTGGTTTTCTTTCAGCTCTCCCTTTTCTAATGCTGACAGTCGTGGCTTTGAGAAATGGTTTGCTTATGCGTTTTCCTCATTGTTTGAGTGATTCCACTGGTCACCCAGCATGATCCCAATCACAGTCTACATGAAAGCACTCCAGTCAGCCCGGTGGGCCTGCAATAGACAAGAGAATGACTCAATCATGATTCAGAGCCACAGTTTAAATAGTTTTCTAAAGTCTCAATTCAAATCCAGCCTGCTTGATGCCCATCAGGTATATATATTGCTCAAAATATCAATATAAGGTAATGCAGACCGCAATTATTCCATTATGTGCCATCTCATCTCTTTTGCCACATCAAAAAAATAATGACAAGATGAAAAATTGTTTATTTGGAGCGCACTTCAGGTGCTTTTATTTCCCATGGGTTGATTTTCATTAACACTAACAGATTTTTTATTTATTTTTTTTAAAGGCCACATTTAAGACTGCCTTGAAAACATTTTAAAATGCCTTCATCATTAATTTTTGCTCATTTTTAAATGCTGTTTTTCATATATAAGACATACAAGTTGTGACAAAATACCTGTGAACATGATAAAATTATTGTTTATAATTTGTAACCAAGCTGTAATTTAGCTAAATTATGCAAACAATAGTGACAGCATTATTTAATATTATAGATTAAGTAGGATACGTAAAGTTATGTATCCTATCCATAACTATGAAATCAATCCTAGCAAGACAAAAGGAGTGTGTTCCAATCATTAAAATAATAATAATAATAATAATAATACATTTCCATCACAGAATGCTATTAAACACAATGCATAATTTGAGCTAGGCTGGTGCTGGAAATGCCATTATTGTGGAAATGTTTATCACATTTAGAAAAAAAAATTAAATTAACATCACAGTTGGACATTGTAGCTGACAAAGTTTTTGAGTTTCTTTTTAAAAAGTCCACAGGGTCAAAAGAGCCCATATTTGAAGAAACAGCCATATCTGAAACAAATGTGTCACTAATTTTGTCGGCTGTAATACGTACATTAAACAGACTCACATTTTAAGCTGACAATGACATCACTAATGCTGATGAAATGCATGAAACTGTAATGAAATGTGCAGCCATTTCCTAATACAATGAGGGTTTGGAAAGTCTATGTTATCTGGGAGATGATTGCTTATCGCCCCCTGCCAAAAATGTAGATGATATTATAATTTGAAGCCGGATGAAATGGATTTTCAGGTGAGCGTTGTCAGAGGGTTTAATATAATGCAGTAACTGGATCGAAAAAAGGCACAGAATAGCAGTAAATGTGTTGTACAGCCTTTGTGATGAAAGATTTAAAACTAAAACCTTTCTCAGTGTGCCTTCCAAAATATTGCAACTAAGAAACCTGCTAACAGTCTTTCATGAAATCAGCTTCAGTGAGTTTTGCTTGATGGAATAAATAATGGTTCTGCAAAAAATGCAGTGTAAAATCAAATCAAACAAGACCATAATATCAAACTTTGTTATGCTGCAATTTTAGAGAGAATTCAACCTTTTTACAAGGTTCAAGGAATTTCTCATCATTATCTTAATGAGAAAGGATTTTAACTTTGTGTGTGAGTGAGTTTTCACAGTTCAGGAGACATTCTGAGAGAAATGAGAGAGGTTTAAAAGGCCTCGCTGGATGTTAAAGATTTTATGGATGCTTTTATTCACTTGTAACTCCTCATTCTCCTGTCACAGTAACTAAACACAAGGATATTTCACACATTAAAAACTTGCAAGAAGACCAGGAGTATGTGATAGTTAGTCATCAACAGTTAAACATGGGTGGAATTATAATGTAATCTTGTTAGTGCTCTTGTTTCAACTAAAAAGCGATTTAAATTGTTGTATTAAATGCTGATAATTTCTGAATGTAAAATAAACACTATAAAATGTAAAAGAAAAGAAAAAATGAAAAAAAAAATTCTAGCCCAACATTGCCCCAACCAATGGTGTACATTTCCAAATATTTGTAATTAAATGAAAATGATTTATAGTTTTTTTAGATTTATATTGCATGAGATTAATGAACCTTGGAGACCATCGTTATATGTAATTACTTCTATTGTCTTTGATATAATGTTGAATGTACTGACGTGTTAATAGTGATAGATAATATTTACACTAAGTGAAAGTAGCATTTTTTTTTTTTTGCCATAGATGCTATTTGTACTAAGTTTAAAATAGCAGTAGATTATATTTTCAATAAGTGAAAATAGCAGCATTTTCTTTGCGATATGCTGTTTATACCAAGAGAAAATAGCGATAGATTCTATTTACACTACTTAAAAAAAGTACTTATTTTCTTAGCACTAAGTGTAAATGGCAGTTAGATGCTTATTATACTTATAAATAGTGGCAGATATTATTTGCACCTCAGTGTTGTTATACATTAAACGATATGCAATAATAACATAGAGTGTAAATGATTGTATTTATTAAAATTATTAAATATATGCCTCCTTATTGGGACAATAAAGCCCTCCCTACACCTACCCCAAAACCTAACTGATAAACAATTTATTATTAAACACACGTAATTTCCAAAACTTAGACACTTTATTTCCACTTTGCAAATATTTTCTTCATTTTTAATGAACATAAATGCCTTTCTATGGAAGCTGGTTTCCGCCACTGAATAATAAAAATAATAATAATAATTGCGACTTTTTATCTCACAATTCTGACTTTTTTTCATGCAATTCTGACTTTATATCTTGCAATTCTGAGAAAAAAATATTATTATAATTTGTTATTCAGTGGCGGAAACAAGCTTCCCTACCTTGCCGATATGATATGTGATGGAAAAGGGGAAAAGAGCAAGTTCATCAAAAGGCAGATTCGAACACGTATCGATTTGCGTCACAATTTCCTGCCACACACCTTATCCCTACATTATTGCTATTTACTATCGACAAGCCAGCGTCTTCCATAATTGTGTCCTTCCCAACCAGACGTCAGTGGGAGTTAGTGTAAATAGCCTCTGCCAACAAGGCGGGCTATTTGCACTTAGTGTAAATAGACACTCTGAAAATGGGCACATAATAATGTATAACAAATACAAATAATACAAATAACAAAGTGCACTTTTTAAAAGTGTGTTAAACAGTCATGCAAGTGAACTCTCTTCAAATACAGTCAAGTGTTTCATTTTCAAGATTCATTATCATTATATTAACTGCAAGCACAGTTTTAAAAAATAATAACACTACAAATTAAGCACACTTCTTTTTCATGAGGGTATACAGGCTTTACCTCCCTAAGACCATGTTCACATGGTAGAATTTGCTGGCTTATTGCATAAGCTTGTATTGCAAAACATATTAAACAATTTTGAATAAATTGCTTTTTTTCTGAATATGAACATGAATTTCAGTAACTAAACACGTTTGACAGCTGTTTTAATGCTATGTGGGAAGCTATACTTCATCTGAGTCAAACAGTAGTAGATAAAGTAAAACATATGGTTTCTCTTGATTTTTATTCCAATGAGCTGTTTACTTATCCCCCAAAATAAAATCAACCCTAAAATAAACTCAAAAAGGCAGCGTGAGTACATTTTCAAAGCCCTGGTACTATTTCAGACAGCTAATAAGCATGGGAACCAGTTAAAACACACAAACGCAGACTGAATTTGACCACACTCCATGAAGAGCGCAGTCATCTCTATTGTGACCTAAATTAACAGTAAAACATTCCCTTGTGCATTTAGCCATTAAGAGTGGAGAAAAGCCAGAAGTTTGTGCGAAGCAGCCACGCACTGCCAGACCAAACAGCACAAACTCTAAATTAGCTTTACGTGACTGAGGCTCATA
Source organism: Siphateles boraxobius (assembly GCF_051911475.1). Lineage (NCBI taxonomy): Eukaryota > Metazoa > Chordata > Actinopteri > Cypriniformes > Leuciscidae > Siphateles > Siphateles boraxobius. The sequence goes on from NW_027509197.1 coordinate 6,379,527, forward strand.
TCAGGGAGAATAATTTATAGGGCCATAAATAAGTAATTGCGTTGAGTTAGAATGATTCAAGTTTGATACACAACATTGTATAATATTTGGACTCATGCTGGTGGCAGATCGATCTTTGAGTGGAAGATGTGGGCAAACAGATGTCAGTAAGGGCGGTCAGCGTAAAAGATGTCCGTCAGATTTTTTAGGACTTCAGGATCAGGCCAGACTAAACCAGCCTTCACATTAGACACTAAATGAATCCCGCGGCTCTCCACATACTTTTTACTTTTACTTTTGTGTCTTTTCTTCTTCAGATCTCCCAAACCCCGAAGAATTCATCCCACACTGTAAGACCGTAAAGATACCCCCCCCCCCCCCCCCCCCCACACACACACACACACACACACACACACACACCTTCCCTCTCACTTGCTGTCTTTATTCTAATCTTCTCCGCAACCTCTTCTGTGTTTAGATTTATCTGTATGTATATTGATATGTTTGAGGGATGTAGAGGGATTTTAAAGCAGCAATATACTTTTAGCAGAATGATATAAGCACAATTCTATGCATAAAACTAGGCTAAACTCATCAGTGTAAATATGTTTAGCAGTTATGGCCCTCAGGATAGTCATAATGTGGATCTAGTCTAAGATGTATTTTATGATAAATTGTGGAACTGCACTGTGTGAAATTCAAGCAGTATCCTTAAGTGTAATTCAGTATGACAAAGAAATATATCACCATTCATCGACTCCTTTTTCTTTTCTTTTTAATCTGAACGATCAAACCGCTCTTCTATAATAGTTCTAACACTTTTTATACCAGTTACTCTAATTTGTATGTATGTTTAACCTTTTTTTATTATTTCCATTTCTCTCAATGTTGAATCTCACATTCAAAGTATTATAATATGATTATTGTGTACAATATTGTATGTATAGTTGAAGAGTAATGTAGAGGGATTTTGGTAACACTTTATTTTACAGTCTCCTTGTTACATATGTTACATATACTTAGTAATAACAGTAAATTATTCATAATTACATGCAGTTGTCCCTCAACCAGATCCTAATCTTACCCTAACCCTATACTAAGTACATGTAGTTGCTTAATATTACTCAGTACTTAAACACATAATTGCACTGTAACAATGACACCTTAAAACAAGTGTAACCCGGGATTTTTTATTTTTATTTTTATCAGCAGAAATGAGAGGCAGTACAACAAGTACTACATGCTGTATACATACATATTTAAATAATTTTTTTTTTAACATTACAGTAATGAGATTTTAACATTTGCGAGGAGGGGGTTTTTAATCATCTAGAAATTATGTCACGATGCAAAATAATCCTAAAAATATATTTATATTTAAGATAATAAATTTTCTTATTTTACTTGTAATATTGAAAATGATATATGAACCAGACAGATTAAATTTTTTGAAATCTGTGCTTTGATCATATGAGACTCAGAATTCAAATATGAAAATAAACAATATGTTAATAATATGTTAAAACAATATGTTAACAATATTAAGCATGTTAAATATACTGAGGACATCCCTATGTTAAAATGCTCTTTTTTTTGTGATCTTTAACCTCTTTGCTGTAAATATCTGTACAAAGCTGTCTGTATACAAACTTTAAAATCATTTGGGGAAGAATGTGGCTGATATAGAAAAACAGCTGTTGGTATGTTAAAGTGTCTGGCAATATTTATGAGTGTTACTCAAATAAGAAATTCAAGAAGTACAAGTGTGGCAGCTGTGACATCAAAATGTCACAGCCATGGTCCTCTTCAGCCGGCACCTTGGAATTCACGAGTATCGCTTTCACTTTGGACGTCAGGATCCATCTGTCTCCCAAACCAGGACTGACAGAACAGCACCCGAGTGCCTCGGACGGCCACAGGACTGGGGCAGCTTGGGAAAAGAGATGTGGCACTTTAGCAGATCCTGAGTTTTGGGGGGCAGGTGCTGAGATGTCCTGCAGTGTGAGTAAAGGAACAGGTCTAAGAACAGCAAGGGGTAGATTAAGCGGAATATCCATCGCGTTAGACCTGTTAAAGCGCAGGTAACAAGGCAATTTCTTGCATTCTCAGCGAATGGATTTCCAGGAAAGCGGATTTATCATATAAAGGTTGGCCCTTCATGCATTTAGAATAGACTTTTTTCTAAATCTAAATTTCTAGAAGATTCCATCAGACAAAGAATGTTTGTAAATGCTAAAGAATTGCTTTGTGGGATATGGGATATTATGAATTGACAGGCTCTCCCTGTGATCAATGTTATTGGTTCCTATTACCATTCAAGAGTCAGTGTTGTCCCCTTTCGACAATAACAACGACAACCTTTTCTTTTCTGTAGATTTATTCGTCCTGGTTGTTTTTCTCTTTTGTTTTCTGCGACAGATTTTAGGAGCTGAAAGTTTTAACATGAACAACAGCTTCATCTCTCCCTTTTTTACTCACTAGTATTTTCTTCTCGCAGCTCCCCCAACAGTATATACATATTTTCTGAGACTTTCTATATTTATCCCCTTTACATTATATTAGTGCAAATTATCTACAATAAACAAAGACATGGAAGAAATTAAATAAGTATTTCAGGTCATTACATCAACAATATAACTTTCCCTGTCAAATAGTATTTTTTCTAATTTATGTGACAGGGTAGATATGTCATGAATGTTTGTCAAACTTGACTCTTCTGCAACAAAATATTCTTTGTGGCATATATTCAACAAGGTTCTGGAAACATTCCTCAGAGATTTTGGTCCATATTGACATGACAGCATCACACAGTTTCTGCAGATTTGAATCTACCGTTTCACCAAATCCCAAAGATGATCTATTGGACTGAGATCTGGTGACTGTGGAGTCAGTTTCAGTATAGTGTGAACTCATTGCCATGTTCAAGAAACTCATCAAGTTCCCAAGAAATCCATTTGAGATGATTTGAGCTTTGTGACATGTTATCCAGCTGGAAGAGCCCATCAGAAGATGATACACTGTGGATGGACATGGTCAGCAACAATACTCAGGTATTGTGTTCAGAGATGCTCTTCTGCAGACCTCAGTTGTAACGAGTGCTTATTTGAGTTACTGTTGTCTCTGTATCAGCTCAAACCGGTGGCCATTCTCCTCTGACCGCAGAACTTTGCAGCTCACTGGATACTTCAGCCCGTTCTCATACATGTGACGCTTTGTACATTTCGTTGAAATCTTACGGACATGGCATCCTTTAGCATCAATATGAGACGCAGAACCCAAGGCGTCATACAGGTGACGCTCGTCTAAATCCAACGCACATGGCATCATTTAGCGTGAATATGAGACGCAGATCCCAAGCCGTCATAACCGTACCCTATCCCAGACCTAAACCTACCCATAACAGTGCGTGTTATATTGACACTAAAGGATGCCATGTGCGTAAGATTTCGACGAAATGTCATATGGTGTCACCTACATGACGCCAAAGGATGAGAATGCGTTGGATACTTTCTCTTTTTCAGACCATTCCCTGCTTGTAACCCAGAGATGGTTGTGCGTGAAAATCCCAGTATATTAGCAGCTTTTGAAATACTCAGACCATTTCGCCTGGCACCAACAACCATGCCACGTTCAAAGTCCCTTAAATCACCTTTCTTCCCCATTCTGATGCTCAGTTTGAACTTCAGTAGATCATCTTGGACGTATATACATGACTAAATGCATTGATTATGCTGCCATGTGATTCAATTTTAACAGTTGAACAGGTGTAGGCCTACCTAATAAAGTGAAATATTGAAATAATATATAAGCTTGCAAAACACAGCCAATGTTTAAAATGGCTTATTTTTGTGTGTGTAAGTGCACTTCAGGTAATGACTAATAACTAGTATACAGTACCAAAGTACCCAAAGCATTTTTCAGCTGTAATTAAACAGATGAAACCCATACAGTCCTTATCCTTATCTATACAAGGATATTTACAAAGGTTTGTGTTTTTCAGCAGTGCAAACCTCTAAGGTCTTGGTGTGACGTGACAAACGTCCCTTGAGCTTTGACAGTCCTATCAAAATCTGCTGCCTGCTCATTAAAATTCCTGATGCTCTCTACACCTAAGAGAGTTGTCAAATTGTACCGTCAGTTCAAGATTTCCACTGTCTTCCCAGTTTGTCAGTATGGCAGAGATCTAAGGTCTCACTGAGCAAACCCACTGAAGCCAATCACAAACCTTCAGATTCACAAAAGCCTCTTCTCCTGGCGACCAAATGTCTGATGTTCACTTCACCACAACATTTCTCCTGATTGTTTTCCCAAAACTCCTGCTATCCCGTGTCTACTTATGTCACGGTAGATGTATTTCCTGGGGCCTGTACCATGATGGTAGTTGAACAAACTCAGGGTTACATGATTAGTTTAGAGTTGACAAAACCAAACCAATCCAACCAGGCTTTGTTGGTACCATGATGCTGATCATCAACTTTCTCTGTCAACTCAGGCTTTGATCCTGAGTTTAGGAGTTTAAGTGTGACATCAGTAGCGAACAGCCAATCACATGTTGAGAGAGAGTGAAACTGAGATTAATTTCTCGCGAGAGAAGCAGCGCAATTCACTTATTAAATAAAAGTATTAAAATATTAAGAATTTAAACAAATTTACACAGCAAGGAGAAACAGCTGTCTATGAAAGAGGACAACTAAAAGAAAAAGTCTCGCTACTGTATATCAGTGTAAGTAAAAGTTCTGAAGTTATTTTATACAGCTGATAAAGGTATAGAGAGAATTGAACATTTAAGCTCACATGTAGTCATTTTATTGCTTCATCTATTGATGCTAAAGCGTATTTATATTACCTTTATATATTTATTCATTTAAACTGCGTAATAATAATTGATGAACTAAAATTGTACATGTGTGATTGATAAAGGGTATAATAATTACATAAATAATATCTAAATCATACAAATGTATTATTCTAAATTAGCATCACTAAAAACCAGACAATTTTGTCTGTAAAAATCATTTGCTATGTAGTGACCTTTAATTTTGAGTAGAAACATGTGGAGTGACTATCGCATCAGACATGTGTCACTTTGCTCACAGCTGATTGGTCCAAGTTCGGTTTGCAACCTCTTACCTAGAACATAACCTGCCCCGGACCAGGTTAGCCGTGTAGCGTAAGTTACTATGGCGATGAACACTGCTAAAAGCCAAACCACTTTCATGGTCCCTAAAACCCAGGGTTGACGCAAATTAAACTGAAACATAGCTGGCTAGCCACCTAAACCGGCTTCATGGTATAGGCCCCTGGTCTCTTCTAGTCTCGTGTTTATGTTGTTGTATGATTGCACGTGCGTGTGGGCGTGAATGATTGGCACTCCTGATCCGCTCCAGCTGATCATCATTTCATCACCAGCTGTAATCAATCTCACCACTCTATATATTCTTACCACTGTTTCCCTATCATTGTCAGATCGTTGTCTTGATGTCCTCGGTGTTGGTGTTCCTGTGTTCTGTCCCGCCTGATGTTCCTGTTCTTCGTCGTCTTCGCCATCATCGTAATCATCACCGTGTCGTGTGGGTTTGAGTCTTCGTTGTCTTCACCTCTTCACTGCACTTCTCCACGGATCCTGATCAGCGAAGTCCCTGCGTCACTCACCATCGGCTGCACTGTGTTGTTCCCTTGTATTATTATTATTATCTTCAATTAAAAGAGTAACTCGCTTTTGCTTCCAGTATTTCTTGCAGCAGACATGACAACTTAAAGGTATTGTAGGTAGAAATCCCCAAAAATACTTTTTCCAATTTTTTTCAAACTGTCTTTATATATCAATGCATAATTAAAATGTAAGTACTCTGGAAAATAAATGATAAAAATCGAGTGTCTGTAGTTCTCTCAGGACTGTAATAAACACAGCTCATTATTCCATTCGGGACGAAAGAAATGATTGGCTGGGGCGACTGTCACTCTCCCTCGCTACCATGGATACCACCTCTGCTGATACAGGAGGAGCCCAAATGCGCGCACCCGTTTGAAGAGGCACGGAAGCTAGTAATAACAATAATGGCAGAGAAAGAACAGTCAAAATTCTCAGTAACGTTACCTGCATATACTGTAGAGGCAGCGAAGTCAGACAGGTTAAAAAAAGGAAGACAGTATTTGAAAAGGCTATGAACAAAAAGTCTTTGGATAAATAAGAAATCATACGAGAGTCAATATCGGCGTGGCTTTCCAGCGTCGGCGACTACTAAGGGATCTCAAGGGGCTGAAAAGTGACTCCATGATGGCTTTATTTCTGCTGGACAGGTAATCTTGCTGTTTTCATTTTGAGGGCATTTAATTTTTCCTGAAGCATGTATCATTAGCACACGTAGCTACCTAATACAGCTACCTAACGTTACGTAGCATAACTAACGGTACTGGCTTAGCTATGACAGTGTAACTTTGGTGTCGACTGGTATAACGTTACTGTTAGTGAGCCAGGGTTGAGACGATAAATAAGCAATAGGCCTATCTGCAGTTGAAAGCTGTTTTGTTTAATTTCGCCAAATCTAACTTTAGGTTAAAAAGTTTAGGGGATCTATTTTTATACCTAGCTTTACCCTCTGCCTAAACTTTGTTCCTATTTTCACCGTGAACTCTACCTGCTCCGTTTTTTCACGTTTGGTTTGTTGTTATATGCTCTACATATGTTTACCTATGTCGTTATGTTGTATCTGTATGTGCTATACAATATATGTTGTGTGTGTGTGTTATATTATCTTGGGTCTGCAATGCAGTTGTGAGAAGGTGTTTGAGTGTATGTTACTCAGTTTATCTGTAAACAATCTTATGTTATGAATCTTAAAAATTCACCTTCATCGCAGTTTAACTGATAGTAACGGCAAACGTGTATCAATGAAGCTATATAGCTTCGCCTTATATTGAGTTTGATTCCGTTACGAGCTAGTCAAATATTTTAAACTTTACCAGTATCGATATGCGAGCTGGATAGTGAGTACTTACAGCCATGTTAATTGTTTATATTCATACTGATAAAGTTAGTTATTTTATTACTTGTGATTCTGACATGATGTCACTACATCTGGTACAGCTGGTAAACGCGTCCGACTCTTCCACCTGAGCGAACGGCCGGGATCGCGCGTTCATTTGTTTTGGGGGCGTGGCTTTGCAAGGAGCCGAGAAGGGAGGGGGTGGGAGTTAATGGTATAATGAGCTGTGTTTATTGCAGTCCTGAGAGGACTACAGACACTCGATTTTTATAATTTCTTTTCCAGAGTACTTACATTTTAATTATGCATTGATATATAAAGACAGTTTAAACAAATTTGAACAAAAAGTATTTTTGTGGATTTCTACCTACAATACCTTTAAGGCATTTCATTCCATAATGGATAGCTGTCACCTTCCCGAATCTCCAGTTCCAGCGAAGCTCACTTCCAGTCCAAATAACGGTTTAAATGCTATTCATTTTGGGTTATTTGAAATCTCATTAACATGAAAATGATGCAATGTAAATAAAATGTCTTCACCCCATGGTTTAGGATTGAATACATTTCCTGATTATAATTTTTCACTCTCAGTTTTTGGTGCCATCCTATCAAGCTCACAGTGTGTCACGGATCTTTCTAATCTCTCAATCTCTGATTTTTTATCCTCTCTAATATGGAAGTGGAGCAATTTCTATGGAAATTTAGTTTTTCTTATTCAGAAAATTCTAAATTATAAGGGTTTGTGTTAACACATACCTTTTTTTATCACCATCAATATTTTATGGTAAAACTTGCATAAGAAAAATATATATTTAAGGAGAAGATATTTTAGGTGCTATAACTGTCACTCTACCCTTGTGGGAAAAGAAGTACTTATAACAGAGACAGATAATACACTTAAAATAAATATACTTAAGTATGTAATTATTTTAATTTTACATTTTATTAACTTTAAAGTACTTTTTGAAACACTAAGGTAAAACTTATGTGTAATTTATAATGTGTATATGTAATTAATGGCATTTAATTATTTCTATTGTTTTTGAAATATGGTTAAAGTATGCTGCCGAAAGACAAACATTTATAGTAAACAATAATACATGAATGTAATTTCTATTTATTCTTGTGTCATGTATTTAAATATATTTGTAATTACACATTTGTAGTGATGATGTAATTTAGTACATTGAAATTAAATTAAATTAAATTAACCTTAATTGTAATATCACTTTGCACATTACTGTTAAAATTATAATCAAGTGCTTTACACACGTGCTTATTAAAACATGTGATTATTAAAACAGAATTTGACATTATTTTAAAGTGCACTTGGAAATGTACACTCCTTAAAATCACTTAAGTGGCCTTTTAATTCAGTAATCAGCAGCATTCTGCAAGTACAGTTTTTGAAATATACTTTTAAGATTTGAAGTATTAAAGTTGAACCATCACTCTTCGTCACTTCAGTTTAAAATCTCACAACTGGCTTTTTTATTTCCTGAAAAGTGATTTCTAGAAAACACTTTAGAGCATTGTGGGAAAACCATCACCTGAGTGACATTTACTAAATGATCCACCACTAAACTCACTCCTTACCGAGAGCGAGTTCATCCCCGGAGCCCTGTTCATCTAATGAGGCAGCAAAATAAAGAAGTATTTGGGAAGTCTAGCCCTCCAAATCTTCACGGTTCAGAGGACGAGTGTCAGCAGTGGCGGGGAATTAGACGAGCCAGCTGGGGCTGGGGTGGCTGCTATCGAGTGCAAGTGTTTCCTGAGGCAGTGAAAGACTCTTCCAGGTACACTGCAGTCTGCCGAGCTGATGAACCACATCGGCACCCGGTGATTCCAGCCAAAATATTACGGACCGGGACCAGGGAACAAAGAGCTCTATTCACTCGATTCTAAAGCGGATGGGTTGTGAAAGTTCTTTAAACCACTGATGTGATCTTTTAAAAGCCGAATCACTGATGTAATTCACTGTTAAGGATGAGCAAATTTACTTTCGACCTTTTCTGCTTCCTAATCGGTTTTATATCAATGCCTTACACGTGTAATGTATACTTTACATCACAGTATGGGTCAATTCATTGTTATAATTGGCCTGAAAAAACACAGACCAGTTTCTTTTCTTTTGTCTTTCTTTTTTTTCAGAACTGTGCACATTCATCTTTTCCAGCAAATCTTTCTTTTTTCATTTTTCATTTTTTAAATGTGTTTGTTTAACAGTGACCTCTGGAACAGAGGTGTTTATTGTCCTCTTGAAAGAATTAATAGGATGTAGTTTCACCCTTACAAAGCACAAACTCTCTGAAGATTTCCGTTGTGATTGTGCAAGCAAAAAAAAAAAACTGCTGAGTTTTCTCCACACACTGCCGCTAACACAATTCTAGCAGTTATTCAATTGGACAAATCGCTTGATATAGCCATTGGGGTGTGTAATCTTTTTTATGAGTGTATTAATCATATTATAGGCTACAGCTATCAGTTTAGATGAACGTTTTAAACCTGAGAGACAAATGTCAATGCAGCCAAAACTAAAGTTGTAACCATAAAATAATTAATATCAGACTGTCATTGTTTTATATAATAAATGACATGACAATATTATATTATATTATATTATATTATATTATATTATATTATATTATATTATATTATATTATATTATATTATATTATATTATATTATATTATATTATTGAAATCTGCTGGCTGCTGCCTAACCACAAGCCTAACCACTGTCCAATCAAACATTTCCAACTTAGGACAATTTTCACTTTTCTTTTTTTTTATCATAGACAGAAAACTCTCACTAACATGTGTAATGACAGAATTCTATTTTTGGTGGAGATTTAAGACTGTTTAGGAGAAATCCTATTGAAGTTTTTCAATAGGATTTAATGTGTTTTTATGCTCTTGAACAATTTTTACAGATACATGTTTTTCATCTGACAGTGACGTAAGATAATTTAATATACTTGTAACATGTTATGTTTCATTGTGTTTATACTTGCCTGCGTGTCCTATTTCTGTGTCAGTTTCATTCAGTTCACTGGTTTTTCGTTAATTAGCTCATTAGTTCCTCGTCCCTGTTCGGTTCAGTTTTTTGTCCTGTCTCGTCAGTGGATGTGTTTCCCTTTTCTCCTGTGTTTCCCATGTGTGGATTTATTAAAGACTGTGATTCTGAATTCTCCTTCCTAGTAAGCTCATTTATAGCACCCACAGCGTGGCTTTAATATAATATAATATAGTATAATATAATATAATATAATATAAAGTTTCATTATTAAATATTAGAACAGTCCAAAAAAAAACACTGATGTTTCTTTAGCATTTCCTTATGTGTTTTCCACAAGTGATTACTAAACTATTACTCAAAAGACTAAACTGAACTCAATATATAAGGATAAATAGATATATAAAAATATAATTTCTTGTTTGAATGTAAATGACAGCTGATTAAAATCGACCTTTAAGAAGGCCTACTAAAACAAGAACATTAATTGCTTTTATGGACATTAAGTATATAGCTATTCCCTAATACAGTCATATAAATTGTTGGTTAGATGTTCATTAGAAGAAATGTTCAGATATGTTATGTGCCAACTATATAGCCTATCAAATTTATAAGTGGTATTTCTGAATAGTTCACTAGTTCTTCGCATAGGTCATATAGCACACAAATATATACACGCATTTCCTGAACTTACAGAATATTTCACACAGAAGCCAACATGTTCAGGACTTTTTTCAGATGAAACTCGTCTTGCGCTGCATCAGTTGATGTTCAGTGATGGTTTATTCAAACTCTTCTGTTGTACAGTAGCACCATCTAGTGTCAATCCCCGTGCAGTGACATGCAGATTGAAAAAAAAATAGGTTAATATAGTCAGTGTAATGAAAACAAATCTCACCTGAATTATTGAACTATAGCAACGAGCACATCCAGCACTTTGAACTGAAGCTGATATGGACAGTAGCGGTTTTGGCTTTTCCAATTTGGTGCCCTAGGCGAAATCAGACCTTGATATACAAATTCACTAAAGAAAATTATTTAAAAACAAAATTCCTATTTAAAATAAGCACTTAACTATAATAAAATAAAAAGGCCTAACTTGAGCACTGGCTGATGAAAATCAGCTCGAAAATGCTATAGCTACTTGCTATCTCAGATAAGCTTTTAGATAACTGAACCCATGGAGAAGAGAATTATAGAGCAAGAACCTGTATCCACCTTATTATGCGATGCATAATAAACCAATTTCGTTGAATGTGGGAGACTTCCGATTAATTAGAAGGTATATAGATAAATAACTATAAGATTAACAAAATGCAGTAAACGGTATAGGCCTAACATACCTATATTTGTGCTGCAACCAGTGTGTTTATGATTATGATAATGAAATTACAATAATATGACTATAAATAACAGTGTGCAATATCAAGCAGCATAACAGACTTTTAATTTTTTTAGAATTGATAGGCTACTTAATTGAAATGGTACAGAACTTGGTAAAGGTCACTCTCCATAGAAGTAATGGTTTTTATACTGTCCAAACTGTATATTCTATCCCTAGCACTAACCCGACCCCTAAACCTACCCATCACAGAAAACATACGGCATTTTTACATAAAAAAAAAAAAACAAAAACAAAACTTCATCATATATGGACCTCAATTTAGGTCCCCACGTTGACACGAGTCCTCATTGGTCAGTGTGCACGTAGAAGTCCCCATCGGGATAGAAAAAAAAACACACACACACATTTAAATTCTTTATTTGAATTAAAAGATAAGCATATATCATGGCATAATTCAAATTTGACAAAAAAAAAGTGTACAACAGCAGCCAATATCTCAGTCCATTATGCACATTAAGGGTAAAGGTGGCACCTACGCCTCCATATGTAGAGGCTACCAATTACTGCTGACACAGAGCCATATCTTGACAGTTTTTTGGCCTTGTACTTATGTAGTCCGCAAATCTGCAGGCCTCTTACACACAACTTGTGCACATGGCCTAAACTACCGAAAATGAGGGCAATAACTTTACAAGAATAGCCAAAGTTATTGAAGACATTGTACCATGGTTGATATTTCAACAGTTTTGAAGCATAGCAGGTGTCCATGTAAGCATCAAAAGAGCAACCAATTTCTATTATTGTAACCGCTTTGGTGTGTTCATTAATTACAACTATGTCAGGTGTATTTGGAAAGTGATTTATAGCAGTTTCCAATGTAGTGCACTGTTCGTGTGGAGGTGAGAACCAGTCTATCTTGATCTTTTCGTTAAAATGGATTGTGGTGCAATTGACATTGTCTCTGAGCTCCTTCACTAAGAGTGCAACAATACGGTCGTGGCGCGCGATGTACAGTCCTTTGTAGGCAGGGCAGCCATTAAGGATGTGCGCGATCGTCTCTCTTTGCCGGCTGTGGTGTTGCAGGCAAAACGGTTCGTGTGCAGATGGAAACCATGTTGCTAAGTTGAACTTTGTTGGTAGTACCTGAAGACGTGCTTTAATTGTAAATCTGTGGATGTCATCTTGTAGGGCTGTGTTTTTCAGAACTGTGTGTGACACGTTATGGTCAGCACAGGGCAGGCAGGCCAGTTGTCCTTGTAGGCGTAGGCCTGTCCAGTGTTGTATCATACGCAAATGGAAATGATCGATTATTGTCCTTCTAGTATTTTGAGTGTCAAGGAGTTGAATGTTGTCGCTAGTTATGATGGTTCCTTCTGCCGTGATGGTTGAGTCCGTGACAATGTTCTTATTAACTTCCACAGACTGTCCTGCTATGTTCCTCCAGCGCAGTTGGATGTTTGCGCGGTTGCAGAGGTCATTCAGGTCCAGCCAGTCCGAGCGCACGCCAAAGCCTGGTGTGTTGGTGTCCAATTTTCCATTGGGTTTTCTTCTAAACCCAAGGAAGCTGGCGTCATCTGATGTAGAGAGAGGAACCTTGCGTTTCCCCAGATGTAGTAGAAGTGAGGCTCGGGCGAGCTCACGCACGGCTGCGTCATCATTGTTTAACATCCTTAACAGGTTGCTTATTCTGGCGGCAACATACACCCACTCTATGTGAGGGACGCCCAGCCCTCCCTCTCTAGACCTGTGAAACAGGACATCTCTTGTCGAGTGTGTATTTAGTCCTATCCAGCGTCTTACCAGGCCTACAGTCTTATTATTCAGCTCATTTAAGGTGCATTTAGGGATATGTATGTTTGCAAAGAGATGCTGTATTTTGGAAAGGGCAATCTCTCTTATGGCCTGTAGTTTCATTGTAACAGGAAGGGGGGATGAATCCACCATGTCCAGCCTTGTGCAGTATTCACTGCTAAGTTCACGTATTTGCTCTTCCCATTCGCCCGCGATGTTGAACCGGTGTCCAAGATAGCAGTATGTTCACTGCATAGCAGCACACACACACACACACACACACACACACACACACACACACACACACACAGACACACAAGGTTAAATTGGCCTGAAAAAAAAATAGTCACACTTCTATTGTTCGCGGTCAAAATGGCCGCATTGGAAATGAATGGGAGATTAATTGTATCTGTGGAAACGTTTGGTAGCCTATTGTGTCCAAATAAAATATTGTGTGTGCGTGCGTGTGTGTGTGTGTGTGTGTGTGTGTGATATCAACATTTGGAGCACAACTTGTTTCGTTTTTCTTTGGATTTTCGGCTTTGATTTTCGGCTAAAACTTGTTTTGGAATATTTATAGTCTAGGCCATATTTAAAAATAGTATTTTTTGTACATTTTAAAAAATAAACTTGTTTTTACTTATTTCTGGCATTGTTGTTAACTCACAACGCTTGATTAGTATTTATATAGCGCATGTAATCTAATTTAGGCCTACTTTAACTGATGTAATCCTAACGGTCGCCTGGTGGCGCTCTGCGACCATTATCATCTTCGAACGCAAAAACGCTGCTCGGGAGAGTTTTAAAACTCAATAGCAGTTTTAATATTATTTAATGATTATGAACAAAAATGAAGCATGACAAACCAAATTAATATTGATATAGGCCTATAGGACACGAATCCACAAAGCTGGCACGGAGGTCTATACAATTACAATATAAAGTCAGTATGATTGTTTTTGTTTTTAATATTATTTTGTAAAGTTAAATGTAAGATAAAACAAAGTAGGTTATCACTACATGTTACTGCACAGCTCCAGCTCTCCGACGCACAGTGTGTCTGAAGTTTTTTAATTTTATTTTATTGAGAAATGTATCATGTACAAACAACATGCCAACAATAATACTTAATAACATTGGTATGATGGTACCATATAATGGATCAGGTGCAAAAGTAATTTACAAGAAAAGAAGGAAAAGTCTTTTAATTACACACATATATATATATATATATATATATATATATATAGGCTATATTATAAATTAAAGGACTATGGTTCGTTTAATAGCCTAAATCATATTCTATTGCAAAAAGCATATAGCAAACATTTATTTGCATTTTTATTTTCATAATTTTAAGGGCATTCGTATAAGAAAGAAATTCACTGTGAAATACACAAAACGTCTACGGTTACGTATGTAACCCTCGTTCCCTGAGTAGGGAACGGAGACGTTACGTCGGATGACGACGAATGGGGTTTCGCTTAGAAAGCCTATCAACTTCGAGTATTACAAAACGAGCCAATGGCAAAGAAATGCCATGGGTCTGCGGAATTTGCATGGCGTAACTCCGCCCCACCTCGTGGGTATAAAAGGAGGAAGCCGGCAGCAAGCAGATATGTTTCTTCGCTGAGGAGCCAAGACTGAGCTCAGGCGATCCCCGCGGTACAGCGGAAAGTGGCAGGCAGACGTAACGTCTCCGTTCCCTACTCAGGGAACGAGGGTTACATACGTAACCGTAGACGTTCCCTTTCGTTGTCACTCCGAGTTACGTCGGATGACGACGAATGGGGTTACCAGTCTAATCACGCCACCTTCTCAGCTGTCTTCCAGTGCCCTGCGTAAATCGAGATCCCTGTCAGCCTGGACAAAGGACTCCATATAACACAGGAATACCAAGGTACACTGGGAAGCATATCCCAAGCTTAGGGGAAGTATGCAATTAATGCCAGCCCGGAGGGGGGGGACTTAGAGAATACACATATGACCCGAAGGAAGCATATGGGAAACACTGGGGTGTCCAGCCGCAGGTGGAATATTTCAACCCCAGGGGTGGCAAGGTGGCTCGCCAAGGGAAAGACACACGCTCAGAGAGGCTTACAGTGGAAATACACATGTGGGGGTCGCTCAGAGGAGGGACCATGCACACGGGAGGCACCTAGCCGACGCACAGGCAATAGACACTGGCGCCGACGTCAGGAGTGCTGGAGGAGCTCAGGGCTTTCGGAGAAGCTCACCTGAGGAAAGTATCGCACGTATCCAGTCCGTGGAGTGGAATGGCGAGCAAGCGAAGACACCTGAGCGGGTCCGGTACTAGCTGGTTGAAGCGAGTACACGAGAGGACACAGGCTCCACTCGGAGATTATAGAATCTGGCGAATGTGTTAGGTGTCGCCCAGCCTGCAGCTCTGCAGATGTCTGTTAGCGAGGCGCCATGCGCTAGAGCCCAAGAGGACGCCACACTCCGGGTGGAGTGGGCAGTCACACCAAGGGGGCACGGTCGACCTTGCTGCTGGTAAGCCAAAGCAATGGTGTCCACTATCCAGTGAGACAACCTTTGCTTGGAGAGAGCCTTTCCCTTCAGCTTCCCACCATAACAGACAAAGAGCTGGTCTGAGGTCCTGAAACACTGCGTTCTGTCTACATAGGCGCGGAGAGCGCGTACTGGACAGAGCAGTGCCAAGGCTGGGTCTGCCTCCTCCGAGGGCAGCGCTTGCAGGTTCACCACCTGGTCCCGAAAGGGAGTGGTAGGAACCTTGGGCACATATCCAGGCCGGGGTCTCAGGATCACGTGAGAGGAAGCCGGCCCAAATTCCAGGCACGCTTCGTCAACGGAGAATGCGTGCAGGCCCCCAACCCTCTTGATGGAGGCCAGTGCAACCAGGAGTGCTGTCTTCATAGACAGGAACTTAAGCTCGACTGATTGCAGGGGCTCAAAGGGAGCACTCTTCAGGGCAGT
This sequence comes from Siphateles boraxobius, assembly GCF_051911475.1. Lineage (NCBI taxonomy): Eukaryota > Metazoa > Chordata > Actinopteri > Cypriniformes > Leuciscidae > Siphateles > Siphateles boraxobius. The sequence goes on from NW_027509197.1 coordinate 6,395,601, forward strand.
TAGAACCACTGAGAGGTCCCAAGAGGGAACGAGAGGAGGACGAGGAGGATTTAGTCTCCTCGCTCCTCTCAGGAACCTGATGATCAGGTCGTGCTTCCCTACCGACTTACCTTCGATGTGGTCATGATGTGCGGCAATGGCGGCAACATAGACCTTCAGGGTGGAGGGAGACAGCCTTCGCTCCAGCCCCTGTTGAAGGAAGGAAAGCAAAACACTGATAGAGCATCTCCGGGGGTCTTCTCGGTGAGAAGAGCACCAGTTGACGAAGAGGTTCCACTTCAACGCATAGACGTGTCTCGTGGACGACGCTCTAGCGGAAGTGATGGTAGCCACCACCGCTGGTGGTAGGGTACTCAAACCTGCCTCGTCCCATCCAGGAGCCACACGTGGAGGTTCCAAAGATCGGGACGAGGGTGCCATAGGGTGCCCCGTCCCTGAGAAAGAAGGTTCTTCCTCAGAGGGATCGGCCAGGGAGGTGCTGTCGCGAGGAGTACTAGTTCAGGGAACCAGGTCCGGTTGGGCCAGTAAGGGGCAACCAGAATGACCTGCTCCTCGTCCTCCCTGACCTTGCGCAAAGTGTGCGCAAGAAGGCTCACTGGGGGAAACGCATACTTGCGGCCCTGCGGCCAGCTGTGCGCCAGAGCATCCGTGCCGAGCGTGCCCTCGGTCAGGGAATAGAACTGGGCGCAATGGGTCGAGTCGTGAGAGGCAAACAGATCTATCTGCGCGTCCCCGAACTGGTCCCAAATCAGCTGAACCGACTGGGGATGGAGTCGCCATTCTCCAGGGAGGGGCTGAAGCCGTGAGAGCTCGTCGGCTGCACAGTTCAGCGCTCCGGGAATGAAGATGGCTCGAAGCGACCTCAGATGCTTCTGACTCCATAGGAGGAGGTGGCGAGCGAGTTGTGACATACGGCGGGAGCGTAGACCACCTTGATGGTTGATGTACGCTACAGTGGCGGTATTGTCTGAGCGGACTAGTACGTGTTGACCCCTGAGCAACGCCCGGAAGCGGTGCAGGGCAAGGCGTACTGCCAACAACTCGAGGCAATTGACATGCCACAGCCGCTGGGGTCCTGTCCAGGAGCCCGCAGCAGCATGTCCATTGCACATGGCGCCCCAGCCCGTGGTGGAGGCATCTGTTGAGACAACAACATGCCGGGAAGCTCGTGCCAGGGGGACACCGGCCCTGAGAAAATCGAGGTTCGACCACGGGGTGAAGAACTGACGGCAGGTCGGAGTAACTGGTACTCGGAACGTGCCGTGTTGCCATGCCCACCTCGGGACTCGGTCGCGAAGCCAAAGCTGAAGCGGTCTCATATGAAGCAAGCCGAGCGGCGTGACCGCGGCTGCAGATGCCATATGCCCCAGGAGCCTCTGAAAAAGTTTCAGTGGAACCGCACTCTTGCCCTCGAATTGTCTTAGGCAAGTCAGCAGTGACTGCGCGCGCTCGCTCGTAAGCTGCGCGGACATGGCGACCGAGTCGATGTCCATACCGAGAAAAGAGATCCTCTGCACGGGGCAAAGTTTGCTCTTCTCCCAGTTGACCCGAAGGCCCAGACGGGCTAGGTGCCAGAGCACTAGGTCCCTGTGTTCGCAAACCTGATCTCGAGAGTGAGCTAGGATCAGCCAGTCGTCGATATAACTCAGGATGCGAACCCCTTGCTCTCGAAGGGGAACAAGGGCCGCCTCGACGACCTTCGTGAAGATGCGAGGAGACAGGGCTAGCCCGAAGGGGAGAACCGCGTACTGGTATGCCTGCCCCTCGAAAGCAAACCGAAGGAACGGTCTGTGTCGAGGAAGAATGGAGACATGAAAGTAGGCGTCCTTCAGGTCGATCGCTGCAAACCAATCCTGGGGCCGTATGCATTCGAAAACGCGTTTGGCGGTGAGCATCTTGAACGGCATCCGGTGAAGGGAGCGGTTCAGCACGCGCAAGTCCAGGATTGGCCGTAACCCACCGGTTTTCTTGGGGACAATGAAGTAGGGGCTGTAGAAGCCGGACCTCATCTCGGCTGGAGGGACAGTCTCGATTGCACCCTTCGCCAGCAGGGTGGCAATCTCTGCTCTCATGATAGGGGCATTGCCACCGACCAAAGTGGAGCGGACTCCCCTGAAGCGGGGAGGAGACCGTGCGAACTGAATCGCATAGCCGAGCCTGACGGTACGCGCGATCCAGTGGGACAGACGGGGAAGCTCTAGCCAGGCTCCCAGGAACTGAACCAACGGGATCATGCGAGCCACAGGCGTCCCCCCGGAGGGGCAGCGAGGCGGAGTAACTGGCCCAGATGTGGACGGCATAGCGGCCCGGAGAGGGGGCACAGTTAGCAACCGCACCCTGGCAGAGGGGGCCAGGGGAGGACCAGGCTGGTCGTCCCGCGGGGGCCTGCTCTGCCAGGGGTCTGGCGACAGAGGGGGACAGGGGCGAAGCGGTCCGTGGACGGCACGCCGTGTCAACCGCCTCTGGGACAGAGGGGGGCGAGGAGAGCACGGCTTGTGGGCGGCGCTCTGTGTCGCCCGAGAACTCTGTGAGCTCAGGGAAGAGGGGATTGTTTCTGTCTTTAACCACATTAGGGTGCTGCCCACCCGTGGGTGAGCAGCGGGGAGTGGAGAACAAAAGATTCTCCCCCGGCCCTCCACCGGGGGAAGGAGTGGTCCTGCTACCACCTCCTGAGAAACAATCATCATCCCTGAGCAGCCCGTCTCAGGAGCGCCGCTTGGCCCGGCGTTTAGCGGGGGGCGGGGCAGGAGAGGGCTGTGGCGCCTTCTTACGGCTTCCTCCGCGACCGGCCCTGGGTGGAGGCTGCTGCGTGGTCCGGGCGGGAGGGGCGGGAGCCGCAGGAGGGCGCCCTCGGCGGGAAACAGGTCGAGGCGTCTGCCCGGCCGGCAAGGTGGAGGCAGCAGCGGGCCGGCGGGGCAGAATGTGTTTGATGGCCTCGGTCTGTTTCTGGGCAGTTGAAAACTGTTGGGCAAAGTCTTCAACTGCACCGCCGAAGAGGCCGGCCTGGGACAAGGGGGCGTTAAGCAGACGGGTCCGCTCAGCGTCCCGCATGTCAGCCAGGTTCAGCCACAGATGTCGCTCCTGGACCACAGCTGTGGACATCACCAAACCCAGGGAGCGCGCGGTAACCTTCGTCGCCCGGAGAGCAAGGTCGGTCGCGGCGCGCAGCTCATCAAAGAGCCCTGGGTTTGTCCTACCCTCGTGCATGTCTCTGAGCATCTGGGCCTGGTAGACCTGCAGAGTGGCCATAGCATGCAGTGAAGCAGCCGCCTGTCCCGCCGCTCTGTAAGACTTCGCCACCAGGGTCGACGAAAATCTACAGGCTTTGGATGGGTGCTTAGGCTCGCCCCGAGAAGAAGCACCCTGAGGACATAGTTGCATGGCAACAGAGCGTTCAACCGGGGGAAGCCCAGTGTACCCACGGGCAGCTGCCTCATCGAGGGGAGGAAAGGCGGATGAGACCAGCGAGCGGTCCCGAGAAGACAGGGGGGTCTTCCAGGACTTCGAGATCTCATCATGCACATCCGGGAAGAAAGGTATTGGGGTTTGCCGAGGACGAGGGTCGGCGGCCTTACCCAAAAACCAATCGTCCAGCCGCGAGCGCTCAGGACAGGGTGGAGGCCTCCACTCAAGTCCGATGCTCGCGGCTGCCCGGGAAAGCATGGCCGTCATCTCCGGATCAGACTCGAGCACAGCCGTATGCACACCGGAAGGTGGCAGCTGTGACGAGCCCTCACTTCCAGAAGAGTCAAACCCGCCAAGTGATGCTGCAACAGACATGGCATCTTCCTCTGTAGCTTCAACTGAAGCACGCGGGCCACCAGAGGGTAGACCCGCGGGAATCAGCAGTTCACTAGCGGGCACCGTCATTGAAGAGGGGGGCTGGGGTCGCGGACACATAGTCGGCGCCTTGTTCCAGACCGTAACCCTCAGATCACCCTGGCCACCAGCCGCAGGACGGGGGGTGGATGAGGGGACTCTCACTCTTGCGAGTTCACCGAGTCTCGACCGTAATGACGCGATGGTCATGTTCCCACAGAGAGAACATGAGTCATCCACGAGCGCTGCTCTAGCATGATCAATGCCCAAACATACTATGCAACGCTCGTGCCCATCAGAGTCCGATACCAATCTGCCGCAACCAGAAGTACACGGGCGAGACATCTTTAAAAAGACGTGCCACGTGTAAGCTCTTTTAGTGAGAGAAAACTCAAGTGTTGAAGCACCCGGGGAGAAACGCACCGACTGGCAGACCACTGCAACAGATCAGCAGGAAGCACGCTCTCGCCGTAGATCGCCGTCACACCAACACTCGAGGTACTCGTTTGTAAAGCTGACAATTCAGAGATGGCTTGTGGAGAGAAGAATACACTTGGCTCCGAAGCGAAAACATATCTGCTTGCTGCCGGCTTCCTCCTTTTATACCCACGAGGTGGGGCGGAGTTACGCCATGCAAATTCCGCAGACCCATGGCATTTCTTTGCCATTGGCTCGTTTTGTAATACTCGAAGTTGATAGGCTTTCTAAGCGAAACCCCATTCGTCGTCATCCGACGTAACTCGGAGTGACAACGAAAGGGAACCTAGGTTTCACTTTCAGATATTTAGATTTGTGTAAAAGATTCCAGGAATAAGGACATTAACCAGAAAATCATCTTTGTTGCTGTTCATAACAAGTCCATAGACTTCTCTCCTTTTGAGAGAAGACTCCAAGGAGGAACTTTTGTGTAAAGCCAGTCATGAATATCAAACCATAAAGCATCTACGTAAAATACAATGGAAAAATAAATGACTAGTATAGTTTCAGTTCCAAATCTTTGTCTTACGAATACACTGGATGGATATACATCATTTTAGATTTTTAAAATGAATTTCCTTTAGCTATGGGAGATGTCAGGGAGTGAAATCCCATATAAAAAAAAAATCTATTCTATTATTATAATAATATTATAATTCTATTTCTCTTGGAATATGTAACCAAAAAGTTGTTTAAAAACGATTTTAACCAGTTCATTTTCAGGGTACCCTTTATGAAATCAAAGTCAATGGCTTGTAGATCTCAATCTTTAAATTTTGGTCATCTCTGCTCTTTTAATGTAGGTAATTGACTTTTCCTTCTCCGTGTAATCAAAATTAACCTGAATAATTTTTTCAATTGCTTTATTTGAATACAATCCTGGGGAAAATTCTGGATTATTAGGCTAATTCAATTTTATAAAATTGACATCATATCTTTACTTAGAGCAATCAGAAACAAAGCTTGTTTCCGAATGCCCTAAGTAAAGATATTATGTCAAAAACTTTATAACCCAGCCAAAAGACATTTTTACTTACCCTTATTTTATCCTCTGATTTGAACGCTCTGTTTGAAGGGGTGTGTCTGCTGTGAGACAGTGTAAACGCCCACTGCTTTGATTGGCTAACATATGTGCATCATGTGGAACTCGCTTGAAAACTTTTATCATATTTGAACTATTACAGCTCTCAAGATAATCAAGTGAAGAGTGTTGATTATAGCATTACATTTAGATATATAGCATTATGTTTAGCTCGTGGCATGAAAGGTTGCAATGCAGTGCCATTTAGCCAATAACAAGACATGCTGAGCGCATGAATGCAGTGATCTCATCATTGCAACACAATTACACACCCACGAATGCTTTCATCGTAACTAACAGTGCAAACCATGGTGAAAACACAATGTAAATAAGAGATCCGTTGATTAAAACGGGAGTTCAGAAATCATTCACTGATAAACTTGCGCTGCGTGATTGACACATCCAGCCATTGTAAAGGGGCAGTTCTTTGATTGCTCTCTATATATATAATTTAATCTCAGTTAAAATAACAGATTATTTTCTTCCTACTAAGAGAAACAAAGTGATGTTGACAGAAGTCACTGGTTACATCGATTAAGAACATCTGACTGTACATGAATGATTTCATATAAGAAATCACTGGTACTTACTTGTTGTTGCATTACTGTCGAGTCCATGTCGCAAAAAGTCTGTTTCCAAAGCCTGCACCGAAATTGTGACTGATTTATCAAAGGATCCACAGGGAATGTACCGAATACAAATATATAATGCTCAAGTGAAACATTCACATTGTTGAAAATAAATAACCACATTCCAAGCATTAGGATCTTTTGGAAGGTAATGTTATTTTTAGTCCAGTGATCCTGTATTGCACTTCTCTCCTCTCTTACTCTCATCTCACTTACACACCAGTGCACAATTCACAGCGCGAGAGTGAAGCCCAACTTCCATATTGATGAACTCCACTCTGCTCCGCGCATCTTCGAAAGCCGAACCCCACGCAATTGTTATGGAAATAAAGACAAAATGCACATCGTTACGCGGAATGGGGGCTCGCACAATGATGATGGCATTTTTTCCCCCCGCGTGCACCTTCATGCTCGTGCAGAAATGGTGAGTAATCAGTCTAATATCAGGCTTAACCAGAAGAAATAGGCCTATAATCTTTGTAGTCTTCAACATAATAGTGACTTAACTTCTATAATATTTCTTGTTCAGTCATGTCCCACATGGACTTCTCAAAAATAGACCTGACTTTGAGGTCGAATGAAAATCTGGGACATTTTTTAGAATGACATAGAACCCCATGGGATGTTGTTTGTTCAAGGCCAAGTGTGGTTCAGGTTCATACATTGTTGGGAAAAAATGTTTTTTTGTGGTCCCCATGAGGAAAACAGCTTATAAATCATAATAAATAATGTTTTTTGAAAATGTAAATATGCAGGAAGTTTTCTGTGAGGGTTGTGTTTAGTGGTAGCTCATATTGTGTCTAGAGAATGTGCTCACTAATGTAGTGAAACAAATATGTATTTTCACAGATCTTATAATAGAGCATTCTCCTTCAGCTGACCAATATCTAGGGCCCGAGCGTGTATGGTGTGAGGACCCTATTGGATTTGCTCAGTTTTCAGATTTTGACTTGTACTTCAGTTATTTCTCAACAGATGGCAATGTTTTCCAATATGTTTAAACATGCTGTTTAAAAGTAGGCTCTTAGGTTAAAAGTAGGTAAGAGCCTGTTAGGTCACATGTAGGAGAAAAAAATCCAAGACCCGAAAATCCGTGGCCACAGTTTTGCAATTCGTCACCTCAGTTAACCAGAGTCACAGATTCTAAAATTGGTCACTCAGTTTTTTAAATCGCGACCACAGATTAATAAACCGTACCCACAAGTTTTAAATCTGCGTTTAGATTTGTGAACCATACCTTTGGTTTTTAAAATCCGTGATTTAAAATCAGTTTGTAGTAGAGAATGTATACGTGAGAGAGTGATCTCAACTGATCTTACGTTATTTAGCTCATACTCCAAGCATTACAAGCACAGTAACTATTTCTATTTCTGATATCTATATCTGACTATATCTATTTCTTGGATTTGGTGGTTGACACTAGTGGGTCGTAGGATGTGTGTTGACCTCAAAGAGCCAAATAAAGCAGTGATTGTGCACTCTGACGCATGACTGAAATACTCTCTGGTCTAAAAGGTTTTCTCTATCATCGACCTGACTAATGCTTACTACCAAGTTTCTCTCCATGAGGACAGTCACAACCTCACAGCCTTTTTTACTCACTACAGACTGTTTCATTTTTGTCGTGATCCTTAGAAATTGGTTTCAGCGAAAGAAGAATTTCAGAAGATGATGACCACTGGCTTGTCAAAGGTTTAAAATTACCTGGATGACATTATTGTTCACGGACGTGACATGTATGCATCACTAAGCACTTCAAGCAGTCTTACAACGACTAGAAGCTGCTGTCTTGCTGTTCAATAAAGACTAGTGTAGTTTCCGGCAAACCAGCCTGCTGTTATACTGTTCCAGTGGAGGGTCTTCTTCCTGATGAATCGTGTACAGGCGATTCACAATGTCCCAGCTGATTATCTATCACGTTTGCCTTTACCTGCTTCTCCTGCAGATATTGCTGTTGCTTCAGCTCCTGTTGATGAGGATTCTGTTGCTTTTCTATTTGCTCCCTGTAATTCTCTGCCTGCTGATGTTGATGCTGCGTGTGCTTCTTGTCCTGTTCTAACCAAACTTCATACATAGATTTCCAATAGTTGGCCTCCTTCACCCAAGGGACTGGATGTGGAGTTGTTTCCGAGTTATAAACTGCATCTGGAACTGTCTGTTTTGGACCATTTAATTTTCCAAGCTCACGGCTGATTGCACCTGCTTCTCCTCGATCTGTGCTGGTGTCACTCTTCATAGTGCACAAAGGACATCAGGAAGGAATGAATGAATGAGGCATTTATATAGCGCTTTCATATGTACTACTGTACGCCCAAAGCACTTAACAATAATATCAGGGATTCTCTCCTCAACCACCACCAGTGTTCAGCATCCACTTGGATGCCACAGTACAACAGCGCCAGTCCGCTCACCACACACCAGGTATAGGTGGAGAGGAGAGAGAGTGATAGAGCCAATTCAGTGGATGGGGATTATTAGGAGGCCATGATTGGCAAAGGCCAATGGGTGGTATGTGGCCAGGACACTGGGTTACAGCCCTACTCTTTACTAGCAGTGCCATGGGATTTTTAATGACCACAGGTCAGTCAGACCTCAGTCAGGACCTCGGTTTTACGTCTCATCCGAAGGAGATGGTGCTCTTTGACAGTATAGTGTCCCCGTCACTACACTGGGGCGTTAGGACCCACACAGGCCACAGGGTGTGCGCCCCCTGCTGGCCTCACTAACACCTCTTCCAGCGGCAACCTGGTTTTCATGATGATTTCTGCTATGCATGTCAGCTCAATGACAAAACTGTCAGGTAAAAACCCTGCTCCTCTCCAGCTGGTGCCGCTGCCAGATGGACCATGGCAGAAAGTGCCTGTGGATACAGTCGGTCCATTTGACACTGCTGCATTTAACTGCAGGTTTGCTATAATATTAACTGATTATCACAGAAAATGCCCTGAGGTCTCCTTTACTCACACTGTCACTACGGATTCTGTGGTTTAATTTCTGTCATCAGTCTTCAGCTGGCATGGAAATCCTTTGAATATTGTTACTGATAACGGTGTTCAGTTTTTGACAACATCAGCCATGGAAACCTGTGGTAACTGACTTCTTGCAGGTGTACTGTGCCACTCCACATGCTGCAACTGGTACTTCACCCTTTCAGCTCCTCAATGGCAGGCGCACAAAGCAGTCTTCTGCCATCTGCTCCTATGTACTCCCCAACTGACATGATTGTTCACTGAAGGGTTATGTTGCTGCAGCACAAAAAGAAAAAGTACACTGATGCTATGCGGGGTGCTCGCACTCCTTGTTTCCAGGAGGAGGATAAAGTGAGGGTACGGAGACCCATGCATGGGATTCACAGAAAGTTCATAAGTGAATTGTGAATTGTGGACTCCTATTTTGAAAAGAAAGTCAGAACTGTTGATGTTGTACCTGAAGTGTTGTGTAATGCTGAAAGTGTGCGAGAACGGAAGTGATGACGAAACAAGTCCTGTCTTGTGTGCTTGATTTCTGTTTACTAACTCCTGACACATACCACACAAAGCTCGGATTTGGACCTGACTGCTGCATATTCATTTTGGCGTTGATAGTGTTGCCATAAAAACGCATGATTCAGAGGACATGAACAGCTCAGAGAAGAAGGTAATGGGTTGCCATCTTTTAATTACGGTAATTACGACATGGTGTGAACACAGCATAAGCTTGTTGTCTTGGTTCAGGGGGAACTGTAAAAGGTGGCTGCTGTTTGTTTTAGCAGCTCGATGACTGTCTACAACTCTATAAAGCCTCATGAAACGTGTGACGTCTGCGCGAGCAGGTGTGCAAATACATACGTAGACAGGCAGGTAGAACATCTTTTCATTTTATTCAGACCAAATTCAGTAATTGGACAAAGTATTTTTGGTCCTAAGACTTCCACAGAATATATATGTAATTTTTTAAAAATATTTAGACCACTTCTATTATTGATTGCTATTAGGATGTGGAGAGAGTTTCCTCCAGTATAAAAAAAAGTGTTTGTGAAGCAATATAAAATACCAGCTGGCTTACCTTACCTTTATGTTCCTGTAAGGACATCCTCCTATGACTGTATCCAATTTGTGTCCCTTTAACTCGTACCATACATTCTCTTTGTATGCAACTTGAAATTAAATTTAAAAAATAATAATGCATTTTTGAATAATTTATTCATTGTAAGAAAACAAGAATCATGTTCAAGTTTTAACAATATTCAGATGAATGTTTATGGAATATTGATTAATTTATTGAGTTATTTGAAAATTTTGAATATTGGAATTGAATAAGACAAATTTCATGGTAACTTCAAATATCATTATCTTCAAATATACAATCATCAAAAACTTTCTGGGATTTCTGGAATCATAAATATTACAGAACTGAGCATGACTAGTAATATTTCAGATAGAAATAGCTCTTTGTGCATTAAATAAAAATAACTATACAATTAAAAAGGTAAGAAAGAGCCATGCAAATTCATTAGTGACAAGGATACAAACCTTTTTATATTTCTCTCAATTATCTGAGTAAACACAGTGGCATTGTTTTGCTTCTATTGCATTTATAAATAATGTTCTCCTCCTTCAATTTCTGTGCAACACTTTATCCTCTGAAAATGTTGACACACCCAGATACTAGAAATTGTACCAACACCTGATGCCGGCTCTGTTGACTCACCAACAAGTCTTCATTATTCACCTCATCATGAGCCTAACCAGTTTCATTCTAATCAGCTCCAGTAACAGCGTATTAACTATGAGCAAATATTAGACTGTGCGTGGTATCACATTTCATAGATATTTCAAAATGGCATCTTGTATTTTATTCTTATTTTCCAAAGAACTATCTCAAAATAAAATCAAAATAAATTCATGTAATCAATTATTTGAAATACAGTTTTTAAAAAATTGTGGGGATTGTGTGTCCAGGAAAATTCCAGTCACAGTAGCGTAATTTCATGGGCAAAACGGTCCTTTGTCTTATCAAAAGTGTAAAAAGTTGACTTGCAGAAATCTATCAGTATTGTTTGAATAATATAGGACAAGTTTGCTAGTCTCAAGCATACAAATGACCTATAAACAATAATACTGAAGCGAACAAATAAAATAAAATAAAATTTGAACTTCCAAAATGGTGAGGCTTTTTCCACAATAATAAAATACAAAATAAATGTACCCTTGACTACACCTTACATAATGTGATATAACAAGACATAATAACATCTTGTGATATAATCACTTGTATTGCATGTCAACACCCCAGCTAAAGCCCAATTTATACTTCTGCGTCGAACTTAAGCCCAATTTAGGCTATACTTCTACGTCGAACTTACTCCGTAGCTACGCCGTAGGCTGTGCGTAGCGCGCGTACCCTTCGGCGTACCCTGACGTGCACCTCTCCAAAAATGTAACAACGTGTCAATTCTACGCGGACGCAAGCGCTGTGATTGGTCTGCTGAAACCGCTCCCTCGGGTTTCACATGCTCCCTCTGCGTGTGTCAACGCGGACAACGACGCAGAAGTATAAATTAAAACCAAAGCGTAGGCTACGGCGTAGAGGCTGCGGCGTATGTCCGACGCAGAAGTATAAATCAGCCTTTACCCCGTGGCTACGCCGTAGGCTGTGCGTAGCGCGCGTATCCTTCGGCGTACCCTGACGTGCACCTCTCCAAAAATGTAACAACGCGTCAATTCTACGCGGACGCAAGCGCTGTGATTGGTCTGCTCAAACCGCTCCCTCGGGTTTCACATGCTCCCTCTGCGTGTGTCAACGCGGACAACGACGCAGAAGTATAAATTAAAACCAAAGCGTAGGCTACGGCGTAGAGGCTCCGGCGTAGGTCCGACGCAGAAGTATAAATCAGCCTTTACCCCGTGGCTACGCCGTAGGCTGTGCGTAGCGCGCGTACCCTTCGGCGTACCCTGACGTGCACCTCTCCAAAAATGTAACAACGCGTCAATTCTACGCGGACGCAAGTGCTGTGATTGGTCTGCTCAAACCGCTCCCTCGGGTTTCACATGATCCCTCTGCGTGCGTCAAAGCGGACAATGACGCAGACGTATAAATGAAAACCAACGCGTAGTGTATAGCGTAGGGGCTCCGGCGAAGGTCCGACGCAGAAGTATAAATCAGGCTTCTGTCTTCTTCGCTACAGAGCCTTCCTTTTTTTAAATGTAGTCTAAAAGTGCTTTGTGCCTTTGCTTTTTTATTTTCAACAGACAGAGGTCAATATCTGCCATTGTATTTAGACCCCAGTTCTTCCCTTGAGAGCACAGTAAATGAGAAACTGTTTATTTTGCCAGCCGCTATCTGAAACAAGGACAGCAGCAACAGCACAGTCTTCTGAGAGGGTTCTTCTTCTTGTATCTGGCAGCCGTTGTGAACTTCTCCTTTGAGTCTGATACATAGTCTTGTGTCTTCTCCACATTGGCTTGTATGTTCTCGATCCGGTGCCCTTGCTCTTCCACCAGCATGAACACATCTAGAAAGAGATCTCTCAGGTCTTTCATGTTGCTTTCCAGGTTCAGGAGCTCTTTGTGGCGTTGCTCTATCTCTGAGAGCTGAGCACGAGTGATCTTCGCATCGACTAAGATGTTCTCATTGAAGATCTCCCACTTGCCCTGCTCCATCATGTTATCCACCTCCTCTTCGGACACCTCACGACCCGAAACCTCCAGCTGCCGGATGATAAACTGCTTGCATTTGTCCTGCTTGGCCAGGATCGCGTCATTGTGTCGTCGCATTACTTGCTGGAACTGGCGGAAAAGGGCTGCGTGTTGGGCCTTCTGGATGCGGGACGTGGCGTTGTCCGGGCCCAGCTCAGCCTCGGTTCGCTTGGCCTGCTTGGAAAGAGCATCTAGCTTTTTATTCAGGCTCTCGGCCGACAACTTAATGTCTCGCGTCATGCTACTCTCCTTTTTCATGATGCTGAGGCGCCTGATTGTGGCCATAAAGTTTCTCTGCTGCTGGCCGAACTTATTGACTTCAGAGTTCAGCTCCTCAATGCTGTCACGGATGTTCTGTGCCTCCTTCAGGAAGTCCTCCAGGACGGGCTCCTCCTCAAAGATCACGGCCTGCAGGCCTATCAGCGAGGATGGGTCCATGTCCTCCTCCTTGTTGAAGGCGGTGTTGTCCAGCATCTTATCACTGGCCTTCATCTGCTGACGCAGCTCCTCAATGCGGTCCTTCATGACTGACCCTGATGAGGAGCAGGTCAGATATGCTCTTAGATTTGAGTGTTGGATGTGTGTAAACTTTTCCTCTGCTTCTCATACCCTGTAAATATCCACAGAAGGCATATTGAGTCACTTTGTCAATAAACAACAAAACATTATGATTTAAAATGTACTTTTTAAAAAGTGTATGGCCTCGTAAAAGTGTTGTGTTCCCCTATAAGCAAACTCTAAAAAGGTAAGTATATATTTTGATATTATATTTCATTGTATTTATATAAAATCAAATATATGAATTTTTTATCAAATTTTTTACATGACTGTGTCCCCTTAGGGGCTCCATAATAATAATGACAGAAGTATTCCTTGATGATTTAAAAAAAAATATGCTATCTATTTTTGTATACTGCAATTTCTACTCTATTTTTGCAGTTTTTACTTTATACAAAATTATACAAATATTTAAAAATGATGTATCTTTGTGTGTGACATTGTTAAATTATTATTAGTATTTATCAGTACTAACATTATTTATATACTACTATAATATTTATTAATATTTTGAATAAGCTTTTTTATTTTTATATTTTTACTTTTGATTTTGTTGTGCTGTCATTTTTGTTAGCATTGTTTTAAATATTTCTATTTAGCTTTATTTTCAATTCAGTTTTAGTTTGTAATTTTAGTACTTCAATTTTAAATTTTAGTTTATGCTTTAAGTTTTGATTGAATATGTATATTTATCTTATTTCAGTTTTATTTTAATTAATGAAAGCGATTTTTAATATAGATTTAGTTTTAGTTAATAACAACACTGGAGTGTGATCATGTGTTTTTAAGGTAAAATCAGACATCCTGTTGGCACTGAGTTACAGAAAACAGACTATATTTGCCGTAAGTAAAGTTCACATTTTTGTCAGATGCTTTTCCATGCATTGTGCCTTCAGCTGCAGCTCTCGTGTCAAAGCAAGGATTAAAACGAAGGCCTCGACTCCAAACCTGTGCAGTTTTCCCAGTCCACATATCACCGCTGCACATTCATCACGATCACTGTAATTTATAATGTCTGTTCTGACACTGTACAGAACATGATATATGAGCATTCACAGGAGTTTGCTGCTAAATAACTCACTGACTGGCTTGGTTTACGAAAAGTAAGAAGCATGACTGCTGATGTTTTTATCCTTGGTCTAGCCTGCTGGACTGTGGTTTTGGAAAGTGAGCATAATGCCAAGGAGTGGGTATACCGAACTTGTCAGAAAGTAAAACGGAGCACTCAAAATCACTGACTATCCGGTTACTATAAGGATTTCACACAGGACAGACTGCAGTCGCATGCGTGTGTGAGAACAGCCCACCCAAGCTCCTTAGGGAGAAAGCTTATGAATATAATAGTGGCTTTTGTTTTCTGCAGGACGTTAATTCTACACACATTAATTCTACTGCTCAGAACTTACGAATGCATTGCACAACATTCTCGAATCCAGTCTTCAGCTTATGTTTGTTTACTGAATTTGCTGTATTGGATTAAAGGTGCCTTCATTATTTGTTTATTAGAGTCTCTTTGTTTTCTAAGAGCAGTTTATGTTATACAGGCTGATATGTTGATACATTCCCAGTCTGGTCTAACCTCTCCTTTTTGGAAAACAATAATGAATATTATAATATAATGAAAGACCAAGACTACTGTAGTTGTCAGACTTTTTTTTTATTTTCCCGGGAACATATCTCAGGCTATAGGTTTATTTTTAAAATTCAAACACGGTAGGCCTATAGATGCAAATATTGAAGCTATTGAACATTCCCACCTTTATTTCCCACAAAAAACAAATTGTGTATCATTTAGCCTACACTGAATAAAAGAATATTTAATTACTGCCCATTTGAAAAAGAAGTGCATGCACTTGTAGTGTACTCCAAATCCTATTTTTTTTAAATGGTACATAATTTAATATTAATGTAATAAAAAGTGTACCTAAAGAGAGGTCACTTTCATGACTATTTCTTAACGCATTTAAAATGTAAAACATACACTTTAAATCTTTGTTTGAATTTTTTGTTGTGCTTTGTACACTTATTTTGATGTGTTGACTAACATACTAAAGCACATACTGTACTTGATTATAATTTGAACTCGTTCTTTATTCAACAATATAATATTTAAACATGTGTCATTCAAATTTAATTGAAGCTGACATTAAAGTTTATTTCACTTATCATCATGAATTTACAATTTATCCATATTTCAAAGACAATAGATGTAATTAAGAAACTCTATATAAATATGTAGTTAAATGGGTCAAAAAATTAAATTAATTGCATTAGTTCAACTAATTGCATTTAATATACATTTACACTACAATGCATATATATATATATATATATATATATATATATATATACAGTAGTGAACATTTGAAGTGGATCACAAAAGTTAATCAAAGTTGTTCTAAGACAAGAACAGGTATTGTTCAAAATTCATGTATAACTTTGAAAGGTTTTGATCCACTTCAAATGTTGACTACTGTGTATATATATATATATATATATATATATATATATATATATATATATATATATATATAAATTGTGTGTGTGTGTATGTTTGTATAATGATAATTTCTCTTTTCCATAGCTACATTGAGATCTTCCATTGACCTAGAGAGGGCTGAAAATCTTATATAAGACTATTTTATCTGGATTCCGGATATCATGGTTTCTCCCTTCTAAACTGATCAAATAAAGAGAACAATTACCTGTTACTGCTTTTAATCCCTGGAAGGTTGAATATTGCTTCATTTCAATTTGCCCAGATTTTTTGTCAACACTTTATCTGGCCAGGGACTCGTACATTAGGATCCTAGCCGGACCTGTTGAAGCGTTCAGGAAGTCCTTGGAATTCCTCAGAGGCAATTGCAGCTCCCAGGAACACAAACATGTGCTAGTGCAAGTTTTCCCTCTGCTCCACTGGTGTCAGTTATGTCTATCAAAGAAAAAAGCACACAGACTCCTGGGAAATCTGGTCAACCCAGTTTAAAGCCACACCCACAGTCACAGTTAGAAGTCTGTTTGCCCAACGGAGGGTGTCAGAAGGAGTGTGGGTGACGTGATTCAAAAGGCATTGAAAGAAGACGTGCAGTGGACCAATCGTTGCCCTCCGCCTTGGCACCCTCTATTGTGTACAAGGCAACAATGAGATCAGGAAGCTGCTTAAATTATTATTGACAAAGGCTGGAAATCCTGAACTACATAAACATGTGCCTATTCTAAAGCCCTCATATTGTATTTATTTCCTAATCATTTCCAATTTAATTTTAGCACAATAAGGGTTAGTAAAAATAAAAAGAATGTCATTGGTTGGTTTTGTTGATACATCACGTTATGGCAGAAGGAGGATTGTATGGGTTTGACATTGTAAGATTTTAAGTAATAAATTGTTTTAAAGACAGTAATGGATATGGCCTATAAATGTATTTAAACATATAAAGATAAGGTGATTAGTTAATTGGGTTAAGAGAAATGTTTTTCAGAACTGATACGTGATCAGTTCAACAGAATGACTCACACAATGGTCTGTGTTTGTCCTCAGGCTGGTGCAGGAAACAGAGCAAAGAGGAAGCAGTGTGTGAAACACACATCTAGAAGCAGCATCTTCAGCTTTACTGAAGACAGCGGCCCGCTGATGTAAGTGTCTACTTTTTTTAATCATTAGTAATTGTTGAATAAGCTATGCATTCATTTTTTTCATAAAAAAATAGATAAACAATTGTATTACATTAATTAGAATATAATGAGAATCACCACCAGAATAGAAATAAAAAATAGGTATCTCTATTCTGAAATCAAAATGATCTTTTAAATACAGTATCCTGAAAAAAGGATGTAACTTTTTTTGCTAAGACATTATGTCTACATCAGTTTTAGACCCTTGAATCTCTGATGATTAAAACGGTTTAGAAAAGGTGCTCCTCGAACATGCTTTAGATTGGCAAAGTTTTAAAAGTGATTGTTAACAAGTATCTGAGTCTTCAAAACAGATTAGTTACAGGCCACATTTGCTATATTAAACACAAAATAATGAAGGGCTCAGACGTTCGCTTTTGTTTGTTTTAATGAATAAAAAAAAAATCATCATAATTGTTTTTTGGTAACACTAGTCTCATTGACAGGTGATTTTTGGCTGGTTTATTGCGCCCTCTGCTGTTTTTGAAATTACAACACTTTTCAGTTCCCAGGGCCTCCAAATCAGCTATAAATAGATTTTGCAGTAATGCTGTACAACAATGACCCATTAGTTAATGTTAGTTAATGGATTTACTAACAATAACTAGCAATGCACAATGCATTTGTTACAGTATTTTTAATTATCCCTAAACATGAGAAGTGACAGATATGTGCAGGTATAAATTATCTAGAGGTCCTCTTTCTTCGTATCATCTTTTGGGGGTCTGTCTTTCTCACTCTTCCATCACAGCTTGATCTACAATGAACAGACACAGACACTTTAGTTCAACTTACTGAATTTACTGAATCAAAGATGTTTGTCGAAATGTCTAAAATGTATCATACATGTTGTTTTAGGATGCACTTCCTTTAAATGAGGATGGACTCGATCATTTGTTACATTTACATATTTTTGAATTTGTAAAAAATCTTAAAGGTGGGAGAAGGTGACAACAAATGCTAATAAATGACACGCATTACAGCAATAAGGCCCTTTCACACCAAGGACGATTACTAAAACAATAAAGATATAGTTCTAAAAATCATTCTAAATATAAAAGAATAGCAGAGTCCACAACTACAATGATAATGGCACAGAGAAATATAGTTGGGATCACTTTCGGAACAATTTTTTTTTCAGATGGTGAATGACAAAAACACTGACAGCTACTCAGAATCCATCCTAGTTTAAAGATTAGAATAAACAGAACAACAGCCATTCTCCTCTGACCTCTGGCATCAACAAGGCATTTTCACCCACAGAACTGCTGCTCACTGGATATTAACTCTATTTCGGGCCATTCTCTGTAAACCCTAGAGATGCCTGTGAGTGAAAATCCCAGTTGATCAGCAGTTTCTGTAATACTCAGACCAGTTTGTCTGGCACCAGCAACCATGCTATGTTCAAAGTCACTTAAAGGTGCAGTAAGCGATTTCTGAGAAACGCTGTTGAAACACAAAACACACTTGTAGCTAATCAGCAGTAAGGGGTGTGTCCACTCATAAAGGCGGAGGCGCCTGAGTTGCATAAGTGTTCATGCATTTGGGGGTGGAGCTATCAAGATAGGGGTGTGATCCTTTTGGGTAGAGGCGCGTTTGCTTTGGTGATTTCAAATACCAACAGCTTGGTGTGAATGGGCCTTTACTGTTTAAATGCAATCCTACATCAAGATGTTGTATATTTAGAACTGGATGTGGATGTACCTGACGGGGCAGAATTCCCATTAGCCCAAACAGAAAACCCAGTAAGTGCCTTGGGCTTCCACTTCAAGGCGGTTGTTAAAGCAGGTTCATCTTCCTCTGCATCTCCTTTGTCCTGCTGTCAAAAACAAAACAAAAAACAAATATATGATTTGGCCTCACACATAAATTCATTCAATGAATTTATTCTTATAGTAAAACAGAGCTAAAATGAATAATTGTATTTTGGGGTGAGAATAAATAAATTGAAATTCAAGCCTTGGGTTTTTTGCCCTGTTGTGTCCTACTATTCATCTCTAACAGACACAACAGACTTTAAATGTTTTTTTAAACATTTTAAATATAAAAATATTAAACATATTCCAGGCAATATGTGCATTTGTACAAATGTTGCAATAAACAACATTACAGTGATAATCTTGTAATAAAAAAATGACAAAACTCAACCCTATCTGTTTTTGTTAAATTTCAGTTCTATCAATAATAGCCATTATAAAAGTATAAGTAAAAGGTAACGTTACAAGAAGCTATACAATAAGAAATAAAGCAAACAATTCAGTCAAATATACAAATTCAGCGCTAGTCTAACGTTAACTTTACAACGGAAAAGTTATAGCCTAAATATATGAAAATTCACTTAGCCCTCAGCCAAAACGATTGGCCAGGGAACGAATTATCGATTTACGAGACCAAAGATCACCCGTTAGATATACACAAGACGAATTACCACTACAGAGTCAGCGGCAAACGTCAGAACGACTAGCCGAGGAAAGGCTGTTCCAGGTGGGGAACATGAGCGCCGAGCGCCCGGTGATCGCCTGGAATGGACCAAATTATCATAAATCATTATAAATAAACCGCAGATTTGAGCTTTAAACAACTACATTCTCGCCTCAAAAACTCTTAAAACTACATTTCGTGAAAGAATAACCGTAGTATTATATTCCAACTGTACAGGTCCTTCTCAAAAAATTAGCATATTGTTATAAAGTTCATTATTTTCCATAATGTAATGATAAAAATTAAACTTTCATATATTTTAGATTCATTGCACACCAACTGAAATATTTCAGGTGTTTTATTGTTTTAATACTGATGATTTTGGCGTACAGCTCATGAAAACCCAAAATTCCTGTCTCAAAAAATTAGCATATTTCATCCGACCAATAAAATAAGTGTTTTTAATACAAAAAAAAAAGTCAACCTTCAAATAATTATGTTCAGTTATGCACACAATAGTCAATACTTGGTCGGGAATCCTTTTGCAGAAATGACTGCTTCAATGCGGCGTGGCATGGAGGCAATCAGCCTGTGGCACTGCTGAGGTGTTATGGAGGCCCAGGATGCTTCGATAGCGGCCTTAAGCTCATCCAGAGAGTTGGGTCTTGCGTCTCTCAACTTTCTCTTCACAATATCCCACAGATTCTCTATGGGGTTCAGGTCAGGAGAGTTGGCAGGCCAATTGAGCACAGTAATACCATGGTCAGTAAACCATTTACCAGTGGTTTTGGCACTGTGAGCAGGTGCCAGGTCGTGCTGAAAAATGAAATCTTCATCTCCATAAAGCTTTTCAGCAGATGGAAGCATGAAGTGCTCCAAAATCTCCTGATAGCTAGCTGCATTGGCCCTGCCCTTGATAAAACACAGTGCACTAACACCAGCGGCTGACATGGCACCCCAGACCATCACTGACTGTGGGTACTTGACACTGGACTTCAGGCATTTTGGCATTTCCTTCTCCCCAGTCTTCCTCCAGACTCTGGCACCTTGATTTCCGAATGACATGCAAAACTGAGCAACAGTCCAGTGCTGCTTCTCTGTAGCCCAGGTCAGGCGCTTCTGCCACTGTTTCTGGTTCAAAAGTGGCTTGACCTGGGGAATGCGGCACCTGTAGCCCATTTCCTGCACACGCCTGTGCACGGTGGCTCTGGATGTTTCTACTCCAGACTCAGTCCACTGCTTCCGCAGGTCCCCAAGGTCTGGAATCGGTCCTTCTCCACAATCTTCCTCAGGCTTCGGTCACCTCTTCTCGTTGTGCAGCGTTTTTTGCCACACTTTTTCCTTCCCACAGACTTCCCACTGAGGTGCCTTGATACAGCACTCTGGGAACAGCCTATTTGTTCAGAAATTTCTTTCTGTGTCTTACCCTCTTGCTTGAGGGTGTCAATGATGGCCTTCTGGACAGCAGTCAGGTCGGCAGTCTTACCCATGATTGCGGTTTTGAGTAATGAAACAGGCTGGGAGTTTTTAAAAGCCTCAGGAATCTTTTGCAGGTGTTTAGAGTTAATTAGTTGATTCAGATGATTAGGTTAATAGCTCGTTTAGAGACCCTTTTCATGATATGCTAATTTTTTGAGACAGGAATTTTGGGTTTTCATGAGCTGTATGCCAAAATCATCAGTATTAAAACAATAAAAGACCTGAAATATTTCAGTTGGTGTGCAATGAATCTAAAATATATGAAAGTTTAATTTTTATCATTACATTATGGAAAATAATTAACTTTATCACAATATGCTAATTTTTTGAGAAGGACCTATATTAAAAAATGGCGCTTCTTATGTTGCCATTCCCCTTGTAGGTCGCGCAAGTGACGATTCTCTGTCAACCAATCAGCGTTCTGCACTGAGTCTAGCTCCACCCTTTAGTACCGTACCACTGTGCTAGGTACCCCAACGGAAGGGTACCCAAAAAGTGATACGGTACGGTTCGGCTTTTTGGTACCATTCACAACTTTTGACAGTGGAAACGCAAATAATTGCGTACCGTACCGAACTGTACCGTACCGTACCGCTCAGTGGAAACGAGCCATTAGTGTCTTGGTATGCTTTTATGTATTCAGTTGCATCATATTCTGGTTTCATGGGGTCAATTTGCGTGTAACAGGTTTGAGATCGATTTTATTTACTTCATTTACATCTGTTTAGTGTTTGGCAATGTTTACTAGCATACCAAGCTGTAAAACTTCTGAAACTCCAGTGAACTGCTTCATCCACTCGATGCTCTAAGGGCATTCCACTACTGACTACAGTCTAAGAGAAAGAACACGGCATGAGACTTTCTCTTCATGGTCCTCTGTTGACATGCACCAGTTAACTGGCAAACTGCACTATTCAGAGGCACAGCAACAATCTGAAAGTTTCTATAAAACCCTCATCTCCAAAGGCCAAAATGGCAATAGAGAGGATCTGATGGCAGAAGGGAGAACACAACTTAAAGGCTTTCCCTTCCTTCATCTGGAGCAGGCTTGAGTTTCAGTAAAGGGAAATCTTTTTAAACTACCCTTGTGAAAAAATACACTATCAAAAAATATTAAGCACACTACAAGTTCTCATTCAATACAAAATAAGCACACTTCTTTTTCACAAGGGTATTTAAAACAACTCTCTTAACAAGCCAAATAACAAAAGTGAGGAACATTTTGTAAACAATTTCTGCTGATTTATGTGATCATGCTGCCTGAAATACATTCTCATGATATTCAAAGATCTTGTAAAACATTAAATAGACATACCTGATCTATCTGGAGGTACTCTCCATGCTGCTCACACCCAATGTCAAACACATACTTCCCTGGACCAGAGGGCTAGAAAATAACACAAATATATAAGACAATAATTAGTAAGAAAAAAGTGATCACTGTGTGAGAGAAGTGCAGATATCTTGTTATATAAATGTTAATATAGAGCAGGGTTCCTCAAATCCAGCCCTGGAGGGCCACTGTCCTGCAGAGTTTAGTTCAGACCCTGATCAAACTCAAATATCTGCAGTTTTCCTGTAGCCTTGATTAGCTTGTTCAGGTGTGTTTGACAGTAAACGCTATGTGAAACATTTTCTCAACCCTTTTTATTTAGCTATTCTTTTCTTACTATACTGATAGTTGCATTTTATTATTGAATGTAGTATAGTTCGCCTCATGTCCACAACTCAATTAGAACAGATCTACAAACCATTTTCTACAACTCACCAGCTCAGAACCATAAATGCAGAGTATTACTTACATTATTATTGACAAAGTTGCCCTTATATCTGTGGTTCAGATGGATGAGCTCCCCGGCTGACTCCATTTTACCCATAATCCATCTGCCCATATACTGAGAACCTGAGTCATGATGTGTGTATGTACCCTGCCCATGTCTAAGAGGGAAAAAGACAGACAATCAGATACTTTTATTAATAAGCATAGTTTGCCATTCATTTTTAGTTGAACTGAAGATGTTATGAATACTGTTACAACTAATATTATTAGATTCGACAGGTTACTGGATTAGATCAGTGAAAAAGAGAGCCGCATTTCAACTACCTTTGATGTTTCAGCCATTCACCATCATATGTGTCTCCATTGGGGTATGTGTAAAAACCATGACCCTGCCTCTGGTCATCCACCCAGCTTCCTGAGGAAGAGGAGGAAACATCACATGTGAAGACTGTGGTTAGAAGTCCGAGACCAGGGTAAAAAAGTCTGAGACAACTAGTTAAATTTCAGAATGTTTATCAATTTTATATACTAGTGCTGTTAATCAAATCGATTAATCATGATTAATCCCATCCATCCAACCACGCATATATATATATATATATATATATATATTTATTTATTTAAAAACATTAATGTTAAATGTGATCAATCACGATTAATCGATTTGACAGCACTATTATTATATACTATTGCTCATTGTTAATTCATGTTTGTTTACAATAAATGAATTCATGTTTATTAACTTGTACTGTTGTAATTAACATTAACATAGATTGTACTTTAAAAGCAGTGTTATTGTAGTATTATTTCTATACTATTATAGTTGTTTTAATATTTTGAGTTAGCTTTTATGTTTTTATTTTCAGCTTTCATTTTAATACGTGTTTAATTTAAAAAAAAATATTTCTATAGTTAAAAAAATATTTCTATAGTTTTCATTTATTTTTAATATATAGTTTTAAGTGATTTTAGTACTTCAACTGTATTTCAATTAACAAAAAAACTAGTTTTAGTTTCTAGTTTTTTTTTAACAATAACAAATCAGACACATAGCCTACAATATCCTGCACTGGTATAGTTACTTTAGAATATAATGTTGTAGATTTACCTTCATATGTGGAGCCATCTGGGTAATAAAATATGCCTTGTCCATGTTTTAAATTCATGTACCATTCTCCAATGTATCTGGCCCCATTCTTGAACTTATATGTCCCCTGATATATAGACAACACAAGGTTTATCAAATCTTTCCTTTGTTTATGAGAACAGAAACTGCATAATAACAGTGTTTGTAGGCGACATGACCTGGCCAGATCTCTTGCCGTTTTCATATGCTCCTTGGTAAGTGTCTCCACTAGGCAGGACAGCTTTGCCCTGTCCATGTCTCTCTCCAGCTTCATTTCTGTCTCCCTCATACTCCTTCAACACAGAGCGATCACTCTCATCTCTACTGTGAACACACTGCCAACTGAGAATACACTGTGACAAAGACTCACCCCCAGAGAGCCTTGCTGGTCGTCAAACTCTTCAGAGCCAACGTCGGTCATGATAAACGTGAGTTTAACGAACAGATAAGAGGGAACTACACCAAAAGGAAAAGCTTCAATTCAAGGCTGTTTACTGTTACCATAGCAATGCCGCGTGAGACAAGACACATGCGCAAACTAGTAGACATACATTCATTATGTCAATGCGCAAAGTGACTTTCATCCAAAGAACAGTCACACTCGCTTTAGAAATTTATATATATATATTTTTATAATAAAGTATTTTTTATGTTAAAATTAGCACTATTCGTCAAATAATTGGACACACTTAACTGAAATTATTTGTTGTTAAAAAACATTTGACCTAACGTTATGCTAAATGCTTGAAATTAAAATTTTAGACAAATGTAAATTGTGCATGTATGATTTTTCTAAACTCCTTTTTTCCCCCAATGTGGTTTAAAAAAAATTATTAAATTGGCTGAGCTGAGACGATGTCTATGTTTGATTTTAGTGAATGTTTTTATTTTAATTTTTGTTCTGCATAAAAGGTAGTTTTAAGAATTTTGTATTATTAGTTATTATAATTATTATTATTTAAACATAGATATAGCCACATATATTATTACTATTATTATTTTTTTTAGAGCGTGACTTTTATTTTGTCATGAATGTAGCTCATATGAAAAAAAAGAAAACTCGTGACTGACCGGTTGACTCAGTTTAGTCCGTCACGTGATCAGTTTTATCTAAAACAAGGATGTGAGACAAAACAGCAACATCTGCAAGAAAGACAGCGCATTGGTGTTTTTCGGAGATTGTGCTGAGATGAAGTATTCCCTTCACTTCTTTCACGCGGTTCTTCACTGTTGGACTGTGGGGCTGGTCGTTTCTAGGGTCAGTGGGAAGCAGGTCTGGCCAGTGCCTTACCAGTAAGTTGAAGCCACTGTACACTTCAGCTCAATTGCATTGCCAGCACTTAGGGCTAAAAGTATTTTTTATCGGTTCGTCTTCCGTCTGTTTTCTCCCCCTTCAAAAATCAATTTGCACGATGGTTTATTAATGTCTTCAGAATCAGAATCAGAGCTTTATGACAATTTTTAACACTCACAAAGGATTTATCTCGGTGGCAGGAGCTTCTAATGCAGAAAAAGTACAAACAGGGATAAAGGGCAACGAAAAGGAATGTAAGACACTAATAAAAAGCCAATACAATGAAATACAATACAGTAATATAGAAAATATCATACATACTTGACAGAATTACATATGTACAGATAGACTATTTACTGTTATGCACAAAATGGAAGTATAAAAATGTGTTATAAACAGTTATGTGCAAATGAAAGTGGAATTAATGTCAAGAGGTGGATAATAAATGGTTATATAAAATTATAATTGTCATGTACAATGAAGAGACGCTGTTGGCATTGTTAGTTTTTTTCAGTCGCTAACTAGCGCTTACCCATACTTCAGATACGTTTTCTAAACTCTTAACACAGACTCACACCCACAAAACACAATTGGCCAAATGGATAGTTTTCTTCTCAAAAACACATTTTGTTAAATATATACTAACTCTTCATTTCAAAATAGAACAAATCTTTCTCTGCACACACTAACTTTACCAAAACACTGGAAATTTGACTCAGAATGAAATTATTCTGTCAAAGAATAACACTTGTTTTCACTTCACAAGATACATGCAGTCAATCAAAGTACACCAGGTTTCAAAATACTGGCTATTGTTGACAAAACTTCATAGACTTTTGTGTTTCAGTTTTACAGGTATTTACATGCAAAACATGCAATCCACTGTTTTTAGACAACATTTCTTGGTTGGGAACTGTATGTCCACATGTGCAGTAATGTTCACATTCAAAAGCATTCCAGTAAAAAGCAAATCATTTTTTTTCCTTTACTGTTTACCAGCCTATCTTAGTGAGAGACCGTGGTTGATTACATGGTCAATGATAGTGACACGAATTTCATCACTGACTACTGTTCTTGCAGCCCTTGGAATGCCACCACCATTCATTCTTACACCTCTACCTTGCCCTCTCCTTGGGCCTGCTCTTCTCCCTGGCACTGCACCTCTCACTGCACCTGCACCTCTCACTGCACCTCTCACTGCACCTACACCTCTCACTGCATCTCTCACTGCACCTACACCTCTCACTGTACCTCTCACTGCACCTGCATCTCTCACTGTACCTCTCACTGCATCTCTCACTGCACTGCATCTCTCACTGCACCTGCACCTATCACTGCACCTCTCACTGCATCTCTCACTGCACCTCTCACTGCACCTCTCACTGCATCTCTCACTGTACCTCTCACTGCATCTCTCACTGCATCTCTCACTACACCTCTCACTGCACCTGGACCTCTCACTGTACCTCTCACTGCATCTCTCACTGCATCTCTCACTGCACCTCTCACTGCACCTCTCACTGCATCTCTCACTGCATCTCTCACTGCACCTCTCACTGCAGCTCTCACTGCACCTCTCACTGCATCTCTCACTGCATCTCTCACTGCACCTCTCACTGCATCTCTCACTGTACCTCTCACTGCATCTCTCACTGCATCTCTCACTGCATCTCTCACTGCATCTCTCACTGCACCTCTCACTGCACTGCATCTCTCACTGCATCTCTCACTGTACCTCTCACTGCATCTCTCACTGCACTGCATCTCTCACTGCACCTGCACCTATCACTGCACCTCTCACTGCATCTCTCACTGCACCTCTCACTGCATCTCTCACTGCACCTACACCTCTCACTGTACCTCTCACTGCACCTGCATCTCTCACTGTACCTCTCACTGCATCTCTCACTGCACCTGCATCTCTCACTGTACCTCTCACTGCATCTCTCACTGCACCTGCATCTCTCACTGTACCTCTCACTGCATCTCTCACTGCACCTCTCACTGCACCTGCATCTCTCACTGTACCTCTCACTGCATCTCTCACTGCATCTCTCACTGCACCTCTCACTGCACCTGGACCTCTCACTGTACCTCTCACTGCATCTCTCACTGCATCTCTCACTGCACCTCTCACTGCACCTCTCACTGCATCTCTCACTGCACCTCTCACTGCAGCTCTCACTGCACCTCTCACTGCATCTCTCACTGTACCTCTCACTGCATCTCTCACTGCATCTCTCACTGCACCTCTCACTGCATCTCTCACTGTACCTCTCACTGCATCTCTCACTGCATCTCTCACTGCATCTCTCACTGCATCTCTCACTGCACCTGCACCTCTCATTTTGTTGGGAGGTATAGCTTGTCTGTTAAGAAAATGTAAGCATTGTGGAAATGTGTTCACTGACTGCATATTGTGTGAAAACGACATGAAATGTGCCACAGAAGGCCGATGCTGTGCTAATTGTGTTTAGAGTATTGAACATGTGACAACTGGTTGGACAAACGCTTGTTAGCGACTGAAAAAAACTGTAATTTCAGTTAGGACCTCAGTAGAGTAGGAACATTTAAAATATTGTGATTAATGTATATTTTTATATGCATTTTAATGTATGATTTCTTAGTCAAGTCACCTTTATTTATATAGAGCTCATTATACAATACTGATTGTTTCAAAGCAGCTTTACAGTGATAAAGAGGAAAATAGATTAATGATGAGTTAACATTGACTGTATGGCATCTTTACAAGAAAACAGTGTCATTGTTCAGCTGAAGTCAGTTCAGTGTTGATTCAGTTCTGTTGTAAAGATCAATTATTAAATTAATGTTCTGCTGAAAACAGTGATGTCATCATCCAGCTCAGTTCAGTTCTCATCCAATAGTGTCAGTGCAGTCGAACCAATAATATTATTGAATCTTAAGTGTCCCCAACTAAGCAAGCAAGAGGCTTAAATTATATATAAGTTATATATACACTTAGATTTCCAGTGAATTAAAATAAACTACTTCGCAATTTTATGCTCATGAATATGAATTAATTACATTATGTGACATCCACCATGTTGGCCAAACCTGTTCGCCGAAAAGCAGACGTAACACAATTTCATATCAATTTCTAGACGACTTGACAGACGTCCAGATGTTGATCCCTACTGCCAGGCTTTATACCCGTTCTGTCCCACTGGAGATCCAGACGGTCGGATACCTGTCATGGGAGACTTCGACGTCATCTCAGTGTTCAGACTTCAGACTCCTGTGTGGGAGTTCAAATATGGTGACATCTTGGGAAAGTTTGTAAGTGAATAGCAGGCCTCTTTTCTTTAAGGGTTTATTCATCTGAGTCTAATCGAGAGTTTTCACTTCAGCATGTCATGCACGATGCCATTGGCTTTGGAAGCGCAAAAACTGGGAGAAACTTCACTATGGAGTGGTACGAGCTGTTTCAGCTTGGGAATTGCACTTTTCCTCATGAAAGAGAGGGTGTGAGTGCTCCGTTCTGGTGTAACCAGGGAGCTGCGTGCTTTTATGACGGCATAGACGACTTACACTGGAAGCAGAATGGGACTTTGGAGAAAATAGGAGAGATTTCGGGTAAGTTTATAATATATTTTTATATATATATATATATATATATATATATATATATATATTCAAAAGTTTGGAAACATTACTTTTTTAATGTTTTGAAAGAAATCTCTTGTTCTCATCAAGGCTGCATTTGTTTGATCAAAAATATAGTAAAATTGTGAAAAATAACTATTTTCTATTTGAATACATTTAAAAATGTAATTTATTCCTGTAATGCAAAGCTAAATTTTCAGCATCATTACTCCAGTCTTCAGTGTCACATGATCCTTCAGAAATCATTCTAATATACTGATTTACACCATATTCACCATCCTCATTTCGTCTGGATTTGAATCTTTTTCTTTTTTGTTTTGTTAGGTGAGATGTTTAATGAGTTGGCTCTGTGGGTTCAGAAGGACAATGAAACGGGTGTGTATTACGAGACATGGGCGGTAAAGTCAGACCCGGGTGCCAATGCCACAACATGGTTTGAGTCCTACGACTGTTCTCAGTTTGTGCATCGCACATATAAGAAATTACTGGAGCTGAGCGCCCAACTGTCGAGCCAAACTCCAACCAAGTACACAAAGATCTATCTGTACAGCGGAGAGCCTCTCTATTTGGGAGATGACACCATCTTTCAACAGTCTTCTACGAAAGATCTTGCCACGGACATTAAGAAGTTCTATCACTCATTTCGCTCTCACCAGTCAGTGATGGAAATGATTATGAGCCTGTTGGAGGCTTATGAAAAGATGGTCCTAGAGAAGACCTTCTATTTCTACTACAACTCTAAATATTGGAAGCTGCCGATGAAATATCCTTACTTACAAATAACTTATGAGGAGATTCCTTTTCCATAATGAACATATTTTTTAATACCAAATAAAATTACATTTTCAATTTTCTACTTCCTTTCCAGATGTCAGAATTAACATCAAATAAGTGTTAATTTGTACTAATGCATGACATTAAAAAATTTTTTTTTATTGTACAACATATTTACGAATATTGTTGCCTTAATGTAAATAATCTGTAAAACATTCACACAGTGTCTGCACAAATGTTTATTTGCTTTTATTTATTTCAACAAAAGACAATGTTACAATCTGATTTTTTAATCATGTTTTTACAACACAAGAAATGTAATGCTTTCATATTAGCAATACAAGCAATATGCTCACTTGCTTCAGAAAAATCAAATACATGAGTACTTGGTTTGATGCTATTTGTACATTTTAATGGTTGATGCACTTTCAAAAAGTCATGTCTAGCAAAAATGGTAAAGATATGCACTGACTAAAGCCTTACATGTGATTGAGTGAGATGCTCCATGTTGATTTATATGCATATTATATCATTTATAAAAAGTCAATGTTAAACTAAACCATCAGTATAAGCAGATCAATAAATTACACAGAAGATCAACTAATCACAAGGGTAAAGATCCATCAAGGAATAATTCCCGCTCATCTGAAAGAGATCAGCACAGAAACACTTTGAACCTCCACAGAAGTATACATTAGTATTTCTATTTATATCAAAAACACAGCATTTTATATACAGACACGTGGAGCTTCCTTCTTAAGGAAAATGTTTTCACTGCTTCACTCCAATACTGAATCATATTGAACTGAATCGAAGGGCGCATGTTAATGCAGCAAGGCCTGAAGCGCATCCAGAAAAATAAATCATTCATTATCTGCTTTATCCCATTCAGCTTTTCATTGCACAACATTCTTCATGCAATCCAATAAAAACCAATCAACAGTTCATTGTATCTTTAAAATTTAATTACCATCTCTTTCTAAATTTGAGGACACAAGTGTTCTGTGAGCCAAACACTGAACCCTTCATTTCCTTCCTCTCTGACCTATAAAGATAATAATGCTGTAATATTATTCTGCACCCTCTTCCCTGCTAACCCATTTTCTACTTGCTTAAACCACACAAAAGAAATATTTCCACTTGGTATGTATAAGGTGCACATTATTCTCTATACATTTTTGTACAAAAGCACTGTAATACCCAATCTATGTATTAATACACACAAATCACACAAAATACAGTTCTTTATCTACATAAACCAAATCAGCACACTTTCAAGTGAGCACTTATTGTATTATCTGCTGAGAACATCAACAAAGCCCATAACATGAACAATGAATATATCTGGATATGACTAGAATCTGATCTAAATGAAACGGCTTTCAGTTTCCTTTCTAAATGAACAACTCCCACCCCCGCCACACACATATTTTGCAATATAATCTGAAAATGTAACACATATACATAGTATGATGTGTACAGCGATGCTCTATTTAGTTAGTAAATGTTACAAAAATATTTTTCGCAAATAACCACCTTTATTTTTGTTGTTTTGTGACCCACAATACCATAAACTGTCATGCAAGAAATAATATACAGTATATCATGGAACTAAGTTGTTGTAGTGTCTTTATGCTGATTAAAAAAAAAATTAATAGAACTGTAAAAAGAACATTACTGTAATGAGAATCTAATGGGATTAACAAATCAAATAATCACTCAAAGAGATGCATTATTAAAGGAATGGGAAAAATGCTTAATTGTCATTTAAATTTTTTCACAATGACAAAAATCTTAATGGATTCTAAGATGGGCTCGATTTCTTTTTGATGCAAAATATAAACAAATATAATTTAAAGTTTTTTCTTTTAATTTTAGAGTTAAATATGACCTCAATAAGCGTTTGTAAGATTCATTGAAGTGTAAATTTGCCACAACATGCCATTAAAGGGATATTTCCCACAAAAATGAAAACCATCACGTCGGTATTCTGTGGAACATATACTATATACAAATTTTTTTTTTTTATGTTTGTGTGCAGTTTTTTTGTCAATGGTCACCAAAACAGTTGGGTTACCAACATTCTTCAAAATATCTTCTATGTCCCGCAGATGAAAAGATCAGACAGGTTTGAAATGAGGTTGAGTAAATGACAGAATGTTTTGGGTCAACTATCCCTTTAACACAACAGTCCACATTAATTATGAGCAGTGAGGGAATTTACATCTCAAATCAAATCTATGTACAAACCTTGAGAATTAACTAAAGACCACATAAAAAGCCCATGTTGCCAAAGGCTTCGGCGTACTTTTCAATGTTCTTTTGAATGCAATCATTGTGCATTTCACCAGGTGGGCATCATATCTGGAAACCAAACCCGACCCAGGTGCTTGGACACTTCCCAGTGGATCTCATCCAGGCTGTATTTGTGGTCTGGGATGAGAACCTCCTCCATGATAGACAGCTGAGAAAGGCGACGGCCACACATCTTCACAAACTCCACGAAAGCGCCGCAGGAGACCTCGCACTCGCCCAGCCCGATGGCCGACAGGTGCTGGCAGCGCTCAGCGATGCGAATCAGCTCCTCGTCCAGAGGCCGGAGCCCGTTGGCACACACCACCAGCTCCACCAGACGGGGGCAGTTCATGCCCACGCGGCCCAGGACCTCCTTGCTGACCGAGCGGCCGAAGTACAGGTGCGTGACGGGGATCTCGTCGCGGAAGAAGGGCCCGAACTCGTCCTCGTACAGGAAGAAGTACATGACCAGGCTGAACTTGGGTGAGTGGCGCAGCATGGCGTCCCAGCTGCTCTTCTGGATGGTGTGGAACTGCTGACCGGGGTTCTCGCTCACCACGTCTATGCGAAGGTGCTCGAGGTGCACGTGTTTCTCTGAGGAAAGCGCCAGGAGGAGATCGTCGCTCAGTAAGTGATAGTTCAGAGCCAGTTCTCTCAGGCCGTGACACTGATCAGCAACACACAGAATACCTGCAACAACAGAAGACGGATGGGTTTGACCGGCACAACACACTGCAAATCATGCAGTCTAGAAAAAAGTAATTGATTCTCAGATGCATTGTGATTTCTCTCTTCAACGATTATGAAAATCAGAATTTTGAGCTAGGTTTTTTTATTTTTATTCCACATATGTATGAACAAGAGAATTTGGAAGAATATGGGTAACCAAAAAGTTGATGACCCCTAATATTTTTTTCCCTCCAAACGATACTATGGAAGTCAATGGGGTCCATCAACTGATGGTTACCAGCATTCTTCAAAATATCATCCTTTGTGTTCAGCAGAAGAAAGAAACTCATACAGGTTTTGAACAACATGAGAGTGAAAAAACACAATTTTCACTTTTGGAACTATCCATTTAATATAAATTTTTTAAATTACTTAAATAGTTGACCTAAAATCAGAATTGTTGTTGCAAACCCATGATCCTTTGTCATTCACAAAACTTTTTTTTTAAACTGACCTGTTCCTTTATAATTGAATGAAAGTGAAATTCGTCATGTACTTGTTTTGTCAGTTTGAGACTTGTTAGCACATTCCCCTATTGACTTTTACCATATGGAGAAAAGCAGTTAAGAACTTAACTTTACTGTTTCAACTTAAATTTTTAGCATTAATGGGAGAGAGAGAGAGAGAGAGAGAGAGAGAGAGAGAGAGAGAGAGAGAGAGAGAGAGAGAGAGAGAGAGAGAGAGAGAGAGAGAGAGAGAGAGAGAGAGAGAGAGAGAGAGAGAGAGAGAGAGAGAGAGAGAGAGAGAGAGAAAGTCACGTAGGTTTGCAATGAAATGAGGCAGAGTATAAATCACAGAATTGTAATATTTGGGTAAACAATTACTTTAAACCCCACAGGCAGACTTATGAGAACAAACATCATGAAAAGATTAGTTTTTGTTGTTTAAGTCTATATTTTAATCATACTGAAGTGTATGAAAGTACATCTTCCTCCAATAGGAGCTAAACGGGTCTGGAAGAAATCTTTATACACTACCGCTAAGTCCCATCAGTCAAGCCAGCAAGAGTGAAAACATTGGTGTGCATCTATTACAATAATTACGGTAGTCTTTATGAGGAGCACAAAGGTGGCACTTTGTTTTGTTTGTTTTTTTCCACTGAGTTGGCAAAAGCCAGTCTCGTAGGCATATCAATAAGCCATAAACATAAGTTATCATATTCTGCCTGTACACACCTTGTTTATTAGCAGCATGTGACTAATAGAGATTGAACAATGACCGTCACAGACTTTACTGTTGTAGGTGATAATAGCCTGCTATACACGTGTAATTGGCTGATATTTTTTGTTTGTTTCTGTACCTTTTCAATTAAAATACAATGATTTACACTACTGTTAAAACGTTTGGGGCTGGCAAGATTTTCTTTTATGCCTTTGAAAGAAGTCTCTTATGCTCAACAAAGGCTGCATTTATTTGAATAAAATTACAGTAAAAACAACAATATTGTGAAGTACTATTGCGATTTAAAACAATATTTTAAAATGTAATTTATTTCTGTGATGGCAAAGGTATTATTCTAGTCACATGACCCTTCAGAAATCATTCAAAATATGCTGATTTGCTGCTCAAGGAACATTTATTATTAATAATGTTAAAAACAGTTGTTTTGCTTAATATTTTTGTGGAAAACTATGTTGTTTTTTTAGGATTCTTTGATGAACAAAGTTCAAAAGAGCAGCATTTATTTTAAACTGACATATTTTGTAATGTTACAAATGTCTTTACTGTCACTTTTGATCAATTTAATGCGTCATTTCTGAATAAAAGTATTATTATTATTTTGTAATTCTTACTGAACCCAAACTTGTTCAACAAATGTGGTTTGTTACACATTTGATGTCACATTTAAAATACTATAGTATTTATTCTGAATGTTTACTTAATACTGCTTTTAGATGTTTACTTTATTTGTAGTAATGCTATCTATTGCTCGTAGTTTGTGTAAGTGTTGCAAACATGCAAAATGTTTACATTTACTTGAGAATATTTACTGCATACTATATTTTAATTTACTTTGTTACCACTGATATTAATATTTTGCTTTTTAAATAAAAGTAAATTATCTTTGGCTGCAATATAATGATTTCATAATTCAAAATATGATCAAGATTGCGTAGGTGGATGTTTTCGGGGAATTTGGCTGTTAAAAGTTTAACGATTAAAGGCACTTAAATGAACGAAATGACTTGATTAAAGATTCGTTCATTTTGAAGAACGAGTTCGAACGAGAGAGTCAGTAAAATGATCCGAACTTCCCACCACAAGAACTTGCCAACATGCTAGAGCACAGATTCTCAACTCCGGCCCTTGAGATCCACTTCCCTGCAGAGTTTAATCAAACACACCTGAAAAAACGGATCTAAAACATAACAGGCGTGTGAATTTGAGCTATACTCAGCAGGAATGTGGATCCCAAGGACCAGTCCCTCAAATAACACATGTCATACCTGCAGGAGAAACATGAGGGCAGCTGCTCATCTTCAACAGCTTGAGTGTGTCACTGTTGTTGGCCACCAGGACCTTGAGCGAAGGATCATCCACTGGCGTGTCGTCAATTTTCAGAGACGAAAGAGACTTGGAGTTGACGAACACGACGGTTAGTGCAGAGATGAAGTGCGACTGAAAAGAGGAAACGATAAAACATCAGGAAACATCCAGCCCATCATCCAAACACACGACTCAGCCATATAGCGCATGTCCCGATACCTTGGGAAGCTCCATGAAGCTCGGTCGAGCAGTGGAGATCAGTCCAAGAGTCTTCAGAGAGCAGTTCACCAGCTGTGACAAGATGTCACACGCAGCCTCCGCTGATTCTGTGCTGCTGTCCACCTGTGCAAACACAAGTCACCTTCATCACAGTCGTTGTAAAAAAGTTATTAATTTAGTTCATATACAGCCGCCATGGAGAAAACCGTGATGCCATCATCCAGCTCAGTTCAGTTCTCATATAATAGTGTCAATGCAGAGAGATCAATTATATTGTAATATCTTAGCATCTACTAATGCATTTTAGGTTTTGATCAGATGTGCCATGTTCAAAGCTACTGTAAAATTGCACACGTTTACTGAATTCTTTAGTAATGCAAGTCTACATATCTACGATATTTCCTCACCCTCATGACAAAAAACCCAAAAGACTTCCGTTCATCTTCTAATCAAATGAAGATACTTTTGATGAACCTTCAGAGATTTCGGTCCATTCCACCAAAACATTGATGCTTCAAAATGTTCATAACGACATTGTAAAAGTAATAAAATATCATATCTACCATATTCCATTTACCATATTTGATGTTCTCTATTTATGTGCAGTTATTAATATTTATATGTAAATAAAGTGCCAAATTAAATCTGTTCATCATATAAATCAAAAGACTTGGATTAAACAACTCTATTTAGATCAGTGGTCTTAAACTCAATTCCTGGAGGGCCAGAGCTCTGCACGGTTTTGCTCCAACCCTAATCAAACACACCTGATTCAGCTAAACAAGGTCTTCAGGATTGCTAGAAACTTCCTTGCAGGTGTGAGTTTGAGCTGGCTGGAGCTAAACTGTGCAGAGCTGTGGCCCTCCAGGAATTGAGTTTGAGACCAAGTTTGATTTAGATGGATTAGTTTCACAATGCATTTATGAACTTTTTGAAGCCTCAACGTTTTGGTGGAATGGACTTTTTTTAATGGAGGAACAGAAATCTTTTTTCATCTTGAATAGGTTTGTAATGATTTGGTAATGCTTTTTATTTTTTAGTTAACTGTCCCTTTAAAGCAGTGGTTCTCAACCTTCTCCTGCAGGGACCCCCAACTGGACATGTTTTTGTTTTCACCCTGAAATGGCACACCTGATTCAATTAGTCAGCTACACATTAAGCCTTTGAGCCTTTAATTAATTGAATCAGGTGTGCCATTTCAGGGTTAAAAAAAAAAAAACATGTCCTGTCAGGGGGTCACTGCAGGAGAGGTTGAGAACCACTGCATAAAAGGGTTAGTTCACTAAAATATAAAAATTCTGTCGTTCCAAACCTGTGTTTTTTCTTCTGAACATGACATTTTGAAGAATGTTGTAACCCAAACAGTTTCGGTTCCCACTGACAAAAAAAACAAAAAACACAATTGTAGTCAATGGGAGCTAAAACTGTTTGGTTACCAACATTCTTCAAAATATCTTTTGTGTTCAGTAAAACAAAGAAAAGTCATACAGGTTTGGAATGACATGAGGGCGAGTAAATATTTCACACTATCCTTTTAGGGCCAGCATGATTTGTGAGCTGTAATGTTTAAAGCTGTAATGGAGTAACCCATGAACCTCTCACCTTGAAGCTGACGTACTGTAAATGATTGGAGTGCCTCTTTATGATCTGCTTTATAAGGTCGGGATGTGTGGCCTTCAGGTAAGAGCTGGCAGGCTGATTGAGCTCAAACTCGAAGCATCTCCACAGCTCGGGCATGTGGAAGGCCTGGTTCCAGCAGCGGCAGACCTGTGAGGCGAAGGCACGGTCCAGGAGCGGCAGGTACTGAAAGATGTGAAGCAGGATCTCCTGGGGCAGTCGGGTCCAGTGGGACATCTGGTCTCCGGAGTCCTCGTCGGGCTGTTTGACCCGCTTGCAGGAGTCCGTAGGCCCAGCGCAGGACGAGGTGCTGCTGTCCTCTCGCTCTCTGCTCAACCTCCTCTTCATTCTGGGGGGCCTGAGAGAACTGTATGCATGAGAAGTATAAACAGCCGAGTGAAAATACACACAAAGAGAAGAGAAGCATAATTATTTTAACATAACGTGCATCCTAAAACCATTTTTAGACTAATTTTTCTATGTGTATTTAGACACATACCTAGACTTTTTAGACTAGGTATGTGTGTGTGTATATATATATATATATATATATATATATATATATACACACACACACATACCGACAAACACTCATATTATTCATATATATATTATTCATATATATATATATATATATATATATATATATATACACATACATACATATATACACATACATACATATAAGTTACAACGTGTCATTATATAAATATATAAATTATATAACGTTACATTATATAAATATCATTTTTTTATATGACACGTTTAAATGGGTCTTAACTTTTCTAGAAACAAGTGCAAGTTAGTCCTCTTTGGCTCAACACACGGCAGGGAAATTATCAATTATTTAAATAATCAATCAGCCCGTTGTAAACATACTAACTTACACATATATTTAGTCATGGAGCCAGTGATCTAGTTAGACTAAGCCACCAACAGACTTACTGCGAATACTGTGTTTACCTGTTTTGCGTATTACTCATGTTGTCTCCGTTCGGCTCGCAGGCAAACAGTGAAAAACAAACAAAATCCTGATACCTCTCTCGTGTGAATGTCAACCCGGACAGGAACCTGAACGCATCAGAATACAGCAGAACGCACGCATTGGAAACGAATGAGCGCAGATTTATAAAGTTATATCTCGTTTTTCGGGAGTCTGGGTGCGTATGTCTCGGCGATATTTCTGGTTGACCTACTTCTGTTCTGTACCGCGGGAGATTTCAGCGTCCCCGCCTCCTCTCAACGCTGAAAATGGCGATGTTGTCGAGTGTGAGCGAGAATATCATTGGGCGGCTGCCTGTGATGTATTTCTGAGTCGAATGGGCTCTTCCTCTAGGGGGCGCACGGCGGCTCAGAGAGATGAACAGCCATAGAGCAGCATTCAGTTTTTATCTTAGACACTTAGGAAATATACGCTTTTTAATGTGTAATTCCCAACGATTAGTGTCTGAGTGACATACACATAGAAAATTAAAAACCAATTCTAAAACAAACAAGCTACTGTGATTAGTCGAGCCAGCGGAGAAAAGTGACACGTACCACGTGACAATAACACCGACTGGACCACCAATGATCTGTAGAAAATATATCTATGGTCTGGATCGTTTCGGTGAAAATGAAATGACACGGAAAAAAGGTTACTATATTATTGCTGTTGTTATATTATATAATTTACCAACCTATATCCAGATTTCAGTGTTATTAGGCTTTTATTTTTATTTTTTAAACTTTACACTTTTTTTTACATTTAAGACTACAGTTTGAAAATCACCTCACATTAAATTACTTTTGATCCATTCAAAATATGGCAAGGCTGCAGCCAACGACTGCGTATAAATACTGATTGGCTTTGTTTCTCTCATCTATTTGCATTCTGTATTATAAAGTACAAGAGAGTATTTCTTGCATCTTTTTCACATTGGCCTACAGCACAGGTACCACACAGAGCCGACGGCAAACTGCTCTGACGTGGTATATTTATGACTAAATTTACACAACAAACTCTTATGCTTTCTGTACACCTGAAGACTTTGAAAAGATTTATGCTGGGTGTACACCAAAGGATTTTCACAGTCCCAGACTAAAGACCGGCAGTCTTTAGGAATCTGACTGGAGCCTCGGCGCGCTCCCGTCGCCTCGATCGTTAAATGTGAGGTGATAATCTGCAGTCGGCGACCCGATTTATGCCAGTCTTCTCTAGTCTTTCATTTCAAACATGTTTGATATTATTGCAAGTCTTTAGTCTGAGACTAAAAACTGTTAACCCAAGTCTTTAGATGTGAGCTGATAATCTTATAAAGTCTTTTCTAATGCTTTCTGTACACCTAAAGACTTTGAAAAGATTTAGAAAAGACTTTATAAGATTATCAGCTCACATCTAAAGACTTGGGTTCACAGTTTTTAGTCTCAGACTAAAGACTTGCGATAATATCAAACATGTTTGAAATGAAAGACTAGAGAAAGACTGGCATAAATCGGGTCGCCGACTGCAGATTATCACCTCACATTTAACGATCGAGGCGACGGGAGCGCGCCGAGGCTCCAGTCAGATTCCTAAAGACTGTCGGTCTTTAGTCTGGGACTGTGAAAATCCTTTGGTGTACGCCCGGCATAATGCAGCTTCGCTCATTGCAGAGCTGCCAACTCTCACGCATTTGACCCTTTTCTCACGCCACACATCCATTTTCTCGAAGCAAAGAGGACACTGATACCGCGACAGACAAGATAGAGGTTACTTTTGATTTGAAACAAATTCTCAGCTCTCAGATTCTGTCAATTTTATTTAGAAATTCGAACAATAAATACCGTTTTGGCGCTCGTGACAGATAGCTAGTGCCTGGCGGCACCTGAACCGATAATCAAAACTCTGACCATTTGTTCTCGATTTTGCTGCTTTCATTTTCAAACTTAAATATTTCATGAATGCATGAGATGGGGAAAAAAGCACACGACACTCCTTTTGTATTGTACCTTGCTGAACAGAGAACCCGGTTTATTATTACCATTCAGCTCCATCCACAGATAATAATACAAAGCATATTCACAAGTTGCATTTTTTGTCTTTTACAGCAGCTGTTTATCACCCCCCCACCCCCCAAATATTCCTTCCTATATGCCTCCAAAACAACCACTAAATAGCCACAATTTCTAATATATCTCGTTTTGCCTCGCATTTCTTCGATTTGGTGAAGACTGGCCCCAAAGATGTTCTTACAATACAAAAGTAGAACATACTCACCTTTTGTTTTTAATTAAAATAACAGAAAAATGGTTTATACCACGTCATTGAGACAAAAGGGCAGACACCGCAGACAATAAGCCCCTCGATAACATTCTGACTACAGAAATGATATTGTACTTGCCGGGGGAAAACACAAGAGCCTGTGTATCACTGTATAAAAATGTACAGTGGCTTTATTGACATACATTCCATATGTTTACATCTGCGAGGAGGCACACCCAGTATTGCACTTCATTAAAAGTTCTGGCTCAAAACATAACCCAGAATATCAAAGAAAACTGAAGTGTAGAGTAGCAACATCGGAAAACACATATGAAGGGTTACTGTCATTATATACAAGATTAGATAAATCGTACACTATTTTCCTCCAGTTTAACATTCTAAAGTCCTCTTATAGCATTTGAATCTTTAGCCGTCAAACCATGATGCACTCCAAAGTGAAGGAATACTGTACAGGATTACGAAAACATAGTTAACATACAACAATAGAATCTTTAATTTGTATTTGAGAAGCTTAAATCATAGCCCATCCATGGTGGTCTCTGATTCGGTTCAAAATCCTCCATACATTGTACGTTAAGGTATCCTCCATACGTTTATACAAGCCGCAGGGTTACAACGGCTGCATGCAAACACGTCACAACGTTTGATTTGTTTTTTTTTTTGTTCTTTTTTTTCCATTCTTCCGTGTCTAAAGAGAGGGAGGATGCACCCTGGAGCACGGCGGCCAGTCCCAGCGCCCTCAGTATGGGACATCCGGTTAGTATCTGCTCTCAGGCTGTGCTGAAGAGGGAGTCAGCCGCCACAGGAGGGTGAATATATATATATATATATAGAGAGAGAGATCATTACAGGACCATGGCGTTTAGAAGGTATGGGCATTTCTACACACACCGCAGCCCAGCGCAAACTCTTCTCCGGTGGGAGGATGTACCACATGCAGGGGACACTCGCTTCCTTCCAACTGTTTTCCTTTTGGTCCTATGAGGGAGGAATGAAAGAAATTCAACATTGCTGTCTTGCCAATTTGTTGGCTAAAGTTTCAATACCCAAAAACAGCTTGTAATAGAACAAAGTCTTATTCAAAAAGAGAAGGATGATACGAGTTTCAAACAAACCAAAAATGGTGGTGGGAAGTTTTTATTGAAGGGATAGTTCACCCAAAAAATAAAAAATTGCTGTTAATTTACTCATCCTCAGGACATCCAAAATGTAAGTGTCTTTTTTTCTCAGTTGAAGAGTAAAGACGATTTTTAGCTGAAACCGTAGTCAATGGAGACAATCACTTTGAAAGTAAAAAAAACCCCAAAAACATATACAAGCAAAACAAAATTAATACCCATGGCTCCTGATGATTCATTCAAGGTCTTATAAAGCAAAATGATCGTCTGTTAAAGAAACAAACATCATTATGACGTCTGTGCAGAGCAAACTCACGTGAGCCGACGCTGTGTTTGTTTACAACAGAGAGGGAAGACCCGCATGTTCTTGCTCATCAAAGAGGAACTTGTACTTATACTGGATCCTATATATGCGTGATCTCAATCAGGAAGATTGACTTTTCCCAGATTCTCAATGTTTAAGGTTCCGCACATACGACAAGCGTCAGGAAGTTCGCGCTCCAGACTGTCTGCCGAGGCTTTGGATTACAGGTAATAGTTTTGTAAATGATGTTCAGTTTCTTGCAAACTGATTGTTTACCTTCATAATGTGACACTGCCACAGTAAAGCCCTGCACGATGCTCACTTAAGTAAAAAAATAAAAAAAAATAAAAGAAAAAATGTTGTATGTGCCATGCATGCCTACATTTTTATTTATTTTTTCATCTGCATGTACAGTATGTTGATTTTGAGCATTTGCATATGCTTTTTGTTTGAGGGGGAGTTAGAGGGACTTTTGTTGGCTTCTAAGGACTAATTATGATAGGCCACCCTTGAAAAGGGAAGGGCGGCCATTTTGAAGAGGGTTGTGTGTGTGGTGAGTTGGCATGCTTTTGCTACCTTAACTCAAGAGCATTGGTCCAAAAAGGATCTCTGAAAATAGTCAGCTTTATAGGTGCACGCTCTAGTCTCGAATATATGCCCTATTTTTTAGATTTGTAATTTGATCTGTAATTTTTTTTTCTTCAGCTGGAGGATAACCTGTGTTTTTGTGGGGCCTGGAACCAGCAGTGGGGACATTTGATTTTTCCATTTGGACTTTCGGTTTGCTGACTGCCCGAGGCAGAAAAAGGACTGATTCATCAGACTGAGGAGTATGATTTGTGTTATTACTTTTTATTTCTATGGACTAAGGGACTGACGCGTTGAGGCCAATGAGCCTATTCATGGACTTCCATAATTGGGACTATTTTGTTGGAGTATATAAAAGGGTAAACAGTTTGTTTTGTTTGGTATTACCTTCTAACAAATGAGTAAAAGGGAACAATACAATCAAATTCTCCCTGTGATAATTATTCGACCCTTTCATAAAGAGTTGCAGTTGCTATAATAAGACCTCAATGAATCGTCAGGAGCCATGTGTATTAATTTTGTTTTGTCTTTATGTTTTTTTTTTACTCTCAAAGTGATGGCAGCCATTGACTTGCATTATATGAATCACCAAAGACCACGGTTTCAGCTAAAAACTGAAAGAAAAGAAAAATACCTACATATTGGATGGCCTGAGGGTGAGTAAATTAACAGCAAATTTTCATTTTTTGGGTAAGTATCCCTTTAAAATGTAAAAAACAAAAAAAAAAAACATTTTACCAGCAGGACAATGGGGCAACTCTTCTTTTGGGACACTGGTCATCCTCTGGAAATCATCATGACAGGCGTTGCAAAAATGTGTCGTCCCAAAACAGAAGAACACAGCCACAGAGCAACAGTAACGACATTTGTACTCCAGGAAATCTGTCCCATGTTTAGAGCACATCTACAACAAAGAGAAAGAGGTCTAAACAAACTCATACCAAATAAGCACATACCTTGCAACCACTGTCTTTCTCTGTTTTGCTATGATTAGCCATAAAGTATTGAAAACACCCAAACACTTTTGAAATGCAAAAAGCATTATAGTGATGAAAATTTGGGGGAGAAATGTACTTAACCGTTATGATTTTTAAAAAATAATTTAAAACTGTAAGTGAAAAAAAAATATATTACATTTTGAATATGTAATAATTTTAATGTGAAACGCATGTTCTTAAATGGTTTCATGAGATTCACCAATGAACTTTGAAAATCCCTAAAGTTGATTGAAAACAGACCTGCTGATAAACTGAAATGCAGCCATGATCACCCAAGTAAATATTTAAATTTGTAAAACTAAATAATTTGGGTGTGCAGACCTCATGCAATACAATAACAATCAATGGCCAATGTATAACAGAAGTGCTGCAGGGATTTTTTTGTAGGCCATGCAGCCTGGAGGTTGGCCAACAAAAAGCAAATATGATATTTCCATTGACTTGGATTATTGCAGAAAACAAGCTCAAGATTTTATTCTGACATAAAATACATCAGTAATACCACATATCTTAAATTCAACACAGACCTTATTTCAAGCATTTAACCAACAAGCCATTAAAAAAAAACATTGACTTGGGTTAAAAAACTAATGTCTGGGTATTGGGATTAATTCCTGCAGCACGATTGTGTTTAAAATCAGGCACACAAATGAAATGTGCTTCACTCCCCACCCCGAAACACTGTTGTCCCACTGACCTGTGCTCTGGACACATCTGAGCACGCTCCACAGATGAGCTCACGGGGATCATAATCATCACCTTGTCCTGCTTCAGCATCACAGCGAGCTTCTCCCCCAAAATAGGCCTGGATGAGTAAGAAGTTCCACTGTTAGCACAACAGCTGGAGAAACAGCTTCATTACGGCAACATGTCTTCTGAACAGATTATAACACGTCTGTTCTTCTAAATCTCTCATTCCATGCCGTCATGCCGAGCAAATAGCTCTTCCTCCACAGGAGTGAGCTGCGTTTCATCTTATTTGATAACCATGTTTTTCCATTCTATTCAAAGTAAACAGAGACATCTCTAAAGGGACAGTTCACTCAAACCCAGTTATCATCTTTCTGGAGAATGAGAAATGCTTTCTTTCTTCTGAAGGTTTCCTCAGCCACTATAGCAGGAAGATTCTTGAAAAACGTTTGTGTTCCACTGAAGATTTGCAAACACTATACAAAACAGAAAACACGCAGGGACAGTGCCATGCAGATCTAACCTTTTTGCACTTGAAGCAAACGTAGTAAGCATATCTGTTCATGGCAAATCCAGCTGGGTTGTTGTGGAATCGAGCTCCAGACATTGTGATGGCTTCACTCTTGTGTAGTCCTTCATACTCCAGTCTCATTA
This sequence comes from Siphateles boraxobius, assembly GCF_051911475.1. Taxonomy (NCBI): domain Eukaryota; kingdom Metazoa; phylum Chordata; class Actinopteri; order Cypriniformes; family Leuciscidae; genus Siphateles; species Siphateles boraxobius. The sequence goes on from NW_027509197.1 coordinate 6,439,955, forward strand.
AAGCCTTTCTCCTCACGTCCTCGTACAGCTCTTTGATTGGGTCCAGCAGGTCTTTTAGGACAGAGTGGTTTATTTTGTTCTTAAAAGAAAAAAACAAAACAGCACAGACATGAATAAATATATGGCATATCAAGCGTTGGATTTCATGACTAATGGCCGTCTAGCTGATAGAGTTGAGACTGGCTTTGGTTCTTGCAGAAAGCATGATTTTGTACGTGATTTGGTTGGTTTTGATGTCACAGCCATTAAAGGAATAGATCACTCCAAACTGCCATCAGTTACTCACTTCATCATCATTTATGCCAACATACTTCAATATTTCCCCTTCTATGAAGAAAATCAGTCATAGTTTGGAATGATATGACTGAGCAAATAAGATAATTTTCACTTTTGATTTGGGGGAAAATCTAATTGAGATGTTTCTGATATTTTTTTATTGTACTTAAATTATATTACTTTTTTTTTTTTACAAATGCAATACTAATACAGGTATCAGAACTTGGTATCGGCGAGTACCAAAAATGAAAGTATTGCTATCAGTCTCAATCTGGAAAAAGTGGTATGGTGCATTTCTATGAGAAACAGTACTATTGTACTAATACTATTCCACTGTTAAATAAAAAAATATATTTTACATTACAACTTAAATTACAATACTAATATTTAGCATATACTTCATTAAATCATAGTCTTTGTCATTTTATAATCGCACTAAGCCATATTGCAATTTTGGTTTTATTTCTTTTAATCTTTCAGCCCTACCTTTAACTCTCCTAAAATGAGTCCAGACTAGCTTATTTACCTTGCAAATAGGGCAAGACATGAACCCGAAGGTTATCCTAGGCCCAAGCCAGCGGTTCTCCAGAACCCTTCTTGTGCACTGAAGATGAAACACGTGACTGCAGTCCAGCTGAAAACAAGCCAGGGCAGATGATTACACGATGATCTCCTGCACGTATGCATGTACTGTATGTATGCATGCATTATTCTGTTGCACCTGGATTGCTGGGGCAGCAGACAGAGCCTCAGTGAAGCAAATCATGCACATATCATCAGCATCCTGTTTCAGAGAGGCTTCAGTTTTGAAACAACCATGTAGGCAGGGAAGACACAGCTCTTCATTTTTGACCCCTCCACACGGGTGGCCGCACGGATGAGTCTTACTGCAGGCCAGCTTTGCATACTCCTATACACAATATGTTTGTAAGATCACTTAATTCCAGTAAAGCATTTAACAGTGTAAACAAAGTATATCATTCTGGCAAAAAAAATGTAACATTTTTGAGCAAATACCTGACAGTCTTGGTCTGAACATACACTTCCTACAGCGGACAGCTCTGTGCCGTTCCTGGTGCCGCAGAAGCGACAGGCGTCCGAACTACTGGAAGCTGGTTTACCTGAAGGACATTACAATGATGCTTTATTGTACAAATAGTTATAGCTAAAATGGCAACTAGTCAAATAAAAAAGAATTTTAAAAATAGGATAAATCACAGCTGTAGCCTTACAGTTAACAGTCAGGGTCAGAAATTATGCTAAAGTGACAAAAATGCCCCAGATAATGAAACTGCGGGGGCAAAGCACCCCTGATGTGAATTGCTCTGATTTGATCTGTTATCTGCCATTTAACACGTATTTATATTCTGTTATAGGCTTATGTCGAGATGGGTTTAGTGCCTCTGTAGACACTGTAAGATGTCTATTTACAGTCTCAGAGGTGAGTGCTATTGACTGTGCTGGTAATATAAAGTGATTAATATTAAATAAATAAATAAATAAATAAAAGAAAACAGCTATGAAAACCAAAAGCTTGAAAGTCAATATATCAAAGACAGAGCTTCTGTAACAACATAGTGCCCAGCCAATTATTAAAATATATCAGAATATTTAGTATATCTTGTACATTAATTACAACTACTTTTGTGTATGATTTCATTTCATAGGTAACAGCCATAACTGCTCTAACTGTGAATTTATATACTTGATTCAAATGGACGTTATGATAATTTGATGACGTTTTAATATTATAATTAATATAATGTATTTATATATTCATATTATATTTTATACAAACACTATGTTCGAAAATAAAGCTCTGAGAAAATCAATTCAGACGGCAAATATTGTCTCTTAATAAAAATGATCATTGCAGTACTGACAAAGTTTGAGTCCCGTTTGAAACATTTCCCATTTCTCCTCTTCTCCTCAACATGTCCCATCTTCTCTCTAGATTATTAAAAATGATTACAAAATGAAGAAAAGTCACCTGTGTGTTCACGGAACTCCACCATGGCCTTCATGGTCTTGGAATCAGCCAATGCCATGAGCCAAAAGAGTTTTGTTCTACCGCAACCTTCATGTAGGTCTACTTTAATGGCTTCCTCCTCCTCCTTAAAGACCTGCACAAGACATTGTGTTACGAGAAACTGAAAAAGATCCTATTTCTTATTCCAACTCCAATTATTCAATTCCTGTAGTACTTTTACAGGCGCACCTATTTTTGTTCTCATACCTGTATCATTATTATACCATATTTTTTAAAGTAACATTTATTATAATAATCTCAAGTGTGTATTTTTAACAACATGATGTAATTTGAACCGGCCAGTAACTACACGATTCTTCTTAACCATAGTTGTGCACCATAATTGATCAAACTGACACTGATTAGACCAGTGTGAGCGCTCGGGTTCACCTGTCTCTGGTGGGAACGTGTGCGCCGGTGGAGATGGAGGAACCGGTCACAGTCAGTGCATAGGTTTCCGCATGCATTACACAGAATGATGGCTGCCGTCTCTCCGTCGTCATGGTTATCACACATGGGCTGGGAAATAAAAGTCAAGGTGAAGAGGTAAAGAGCTCATTCTCGGCTGAAGGACTGTAATGAACTTGAATGTGCTTTATAGCATCCCAAAGGCCTATTTAGACCAATGTGCCATACCATCTGCTTCTGCTGCCCATCTTTGCCCATCCAGCGACCTGAAGACAGTCGGTCCACGTGGTCCTGGTCCAGAACACACAGAGAGGCCAATGCGAGCCACAGCTAAAGAAAGGAAGTAGAAAAATTTGAATTGTATATGGAAATCAAACACATATGTGACCCGTCACAGAAACCAGGGACACAAGTCGGCAGCACAACTTTCGAGCAAAATGAGAAAGAAGAGTTTTTTTTCAAAATTGGTGATTTTCAATTTTTTGGAGAATCTGTTAATTGAAATCACGAAGAAGCCTCTCCATGTTTGAGATAGCAGTATTGGTATATTTAAAAGCTTACATTTTGAGGTTGAAATCGGCTTGTTTTCGGAGATTCTAGCATGCAGTAGGGGCGTGGCGTGTCATTGTCTGTGTGTATTTCCATACTGAATAACCCGGCGCTTTTGCCCCCGCCCTCCAAGTCAACCACATGGCTACTTATTATGCTGTGCTCTGGCCAGCTCTCTCTGATATCAAAATTCAATGAAGATGGATGCCGCAAAGATTGTCGCAGACGAGATGAACCGTCTGGCAGTTACACCGAAAATGTTTTCGCCGCACTTCGTGGGCTCGGGAAACTGAACCGGAGGTATGGGCGCAGCGCGCTCGCCCTCAGTGCTTCAATACGGCGGCTCGGCTCGCTGACAGCGGTGGCTGGCTGTTTCATATGTGACTGAGAATCGAAATAGAGGATGCAGTTAAGACCTTTGCTGCTGCGATGAAGGCCTGCCGTGCGTGTTTCTGAAATGTAAGTTAAGCTTCATTTGCTCTTTAGTCGTTATTTAAGATGCTGAACCTGCTGATGATATAATGTGCTTGCGGACATTTCATTTGTGTGTGTATACGCACATAAGAAAGTGGTGTAAAGAGATTTGCAACAGTAATTTGAGGAGGTGAAATGTGATTATTTGGAAAATTGCAGAAATGACTGCTTAAAGAAAAATGCCAGCAGGCATTTGCCTCCTACATAAACTTGAATATTGTTGACATTTTGGGCACACGAGCGTTGCGTACTATTTGCGCTATATGTAGGCCTATGGCTTATTGGTCTTTGTTTGTTGTTGTTGGTTTTGCGTTATATGTATATGGCATATTGGTCTTTGTGTGTTGTTGCTGGTTTTGCGTTATACTGTATGTATATGGCATATTGGCCTTTGTGTGTTGTTGCTGGTTTTGCGTTATATGCAGGCTATATGGCATATTGGTCTTTGTGTGTTGTTGCTGGTTTTGCGTTATATGTATATGGCATATTGGTCTTTATGTGTTGTTGCTGGTTTCGCGTTATATGCAGGCTATATGGCATTATTGGTCTTTGTGTGTTGTTGCTGGTACGTTGCAAATAGAGGGGCAGCACAATTGTTTTTCGCCTAGTGCGGCAGAAGTGCACTCATTCGAAGTGTAAAAAAAGCTGTAAAGCACATGGAGGAGCTTTACAGGGGGTATGGCTTATCTAAATGAGATGTAAATGAGCCCTATTGTCACCCCCAGCAGCAGAGACAGGTGAGAACTGCACAATCTTTAGCTCGTTTTCTCCTCTTTGAGCTTTTTTAAGTGCCTACTTTAAAATGGCCACAACTTCTCCAAATATTATCAGATTTCCACATGTTACACATCGTTGGAAAGCTTGGATATTACACTCTCAGAATAACTCAAAATGCCCCAGAACCGACTTGTGTCCCTAGTTTCCGTGACTGGTCACATATTGCCCAGTGAAAAAGTCATTTTTAGTCCTGGATAAGGATTATATTTATTTTAAGATATTTATAAAAAGGTTATTTATGTGTTATAACTTTAGTTGGTATAATGTTTTGAGGCAAGCATTTTTTTTTTCTTTTCTTTAGAGGTAACTTTTTTAAAGCTGTTGTTGTGTAGCACACTGTTGTTGTGCAAATGAGCAGGCTGGAGCGCATTAAGGGTTTTCTGTTAGAACGGTGTCGTGTAAGCGGCCCCTAAGTTAATAACTAACGATCTTTCCAATGGAAGTGAATCAATCAAAACTAACTTTATTCTAGAGCTGCTGTAAAGCCAAAACAATCTCTTACTTTAATTTCCTATTATCACTGTAAAGCTGAAATGAAACAATCTATATTGTTCAAAGTGCTATATAAATGAAGGTGACTTGAAGCATAGAAATAAAAACAAAATTCCATGATGTTTACAGGTTTTCCATGACTTTGGACCTGTTCATATTCATCTATATAATAAAAGTAATTATTTGTTTTAGGAATGTTGATTTCATGCTGCCGTTGATCTATATCTGACACCTCTAACTGAAGGATCCTGAGTAATACTGATCTAGTTTGCAAATGTTCAGTTGTGACAGAATGAGTGCAGTGGAGTCGTACCCGAGTGGTGGCAATGCAGCGCACTGGAGTGCGATGCTCCTCTTCCATCTTAGTGAGAGCGATGATGGTCTCAGCAATAGCATTCTTAGTCACCCTGGACCAGGCGTCTGAGAGGTGTCCCTGGGGTAAAAAGACACTTAAATGATGACCATTTCTGCAAAGGCATTAAACACATCTGCAGGGGATCAAGTTAAGCAGTGGAAGATTATACATTATATCATTCATAAACATGCAGCTGAAAAGCAAATCTGCTACATATTAAGATGAAAATGGTGTTCAGGATTAGATGTGCCATTACTACTCACGGCAGCCATGTCTTTGACTAGTTTAATGATAATCTCAGCGATCTGGGGGGGGGTGGAGCCCTTCATCCACCAGTGACTCAATCCACGCCGTATGTAGCTGCATAAACAACAATATAAGGTAATTAAATATACATATTTTTAGCATGGTCAGCAAAAAAACATTTGTCACAATGAAGATATTTTTAATCAAATTAAAATCTACTGAAAGTCATTTACACCAAAAGTTTGACACTTCAAGTTCATGAAAACATCATAAAAATAATCCATATAAATCATCTAACCGCATCTAAACCAAGCCTTCTGAAGAGACATGATTGCTCTATATAATGAATAAGTTTAATTTAGGCTTTTATTCTCATATAAACATTAATCAATGACATACATAGAGCACACCAAATATAATAATGCTGGAAGCTCAAATGATGTGCGAGAACCAAAGAACCAACCAAAGTTTTTTCTTGCGTGTCACGCAACATGTTCAAGCTTCGTTTACGATTTTTGATTAAACTGATCGATTCATATGGATTTGTTTTACAATCTCTTTATGAACTTTTTGAAGCGTCAATGTTTTGGTGTAACAAACTTTCAATTGAGGGGCAGGTATCTCTCAGGTTTCATTAAAAATTTCTCTGGAACGACATGAGGGTGAGTAAATGATGAGAGAAGTTTCATTTTTTGGGTGAACTACCTCTTTAAATGCACACCGTGATTAATCCCACTTAAATTTGATGAAGTATTTTAAACAATTCTCAAATAAATTTGATAATGGCCAACAGCTGACCTTGAGTTGAAGATCATGGGTAGGGTGACTGTAGTGACCCCTTTGCCTGCTGCCATGCCAGCTGTGCCACCTATAGTGGTGCCCTTCGCCTTGAGCTGCACAGTGAGGGCCTTGGCGATGCAGCCCAGAAACATATCTAATATGCCCAGTTTGGTCCAATCGCCCTTCTCAGTGGAGTGGATGATGTCACTGATGTCTGCTGGTGGTAGCGCCTTTACACCAATGACACTGGCCAAGCGCATGGGAGTGACCTCAGGAAGAACGCGTCTGAGCAAGGACGTCACCTGCATAGCAAGTACAGTGTTGCATATCAGATCCTGATACTAGAAAGTCAAGTTTAAGACTAGCGGTTCATGATGCATTCACAAACCTGTCTCTGGACACGTGGAGAGGCAGTGTGAAGTAGGGAAAAGAGGTCCTGCAGTAGTGTGAGCTGCTGGGCTAGATACTGCCGGCCAACGTTAGATCCACTCAAGGCCAGCACCATAGACAACAGCTCAAAGCAGTACGCATCAGAGGAGGCGTCATCATCGCTGGGCTGAGAGTTCGCGTTCTCTTTGCTAGAGATGGCATGCTCCCATTCCTCCCGCACACGTGTGGCCTCCATACGGATGGCCTGGACGATATGGGCACATACCTAAGGGAGGCAAACAGTCAAGCTAAATCAAAGAACAAACTGGTCTGACATTTAGAACTAAATCAGGCCAAAACTAAATTTGTTTGGAGTTCGTTTCAGGAGTTGGATAGTGCACTTCATGGAAAAGTTCGCTACGGCTGGTAAACACATATCATCAAACTAACATCTGCTAAATTATAATCCTAAATACTTCTACTTTAAATTGGGCAGTTATGAATAATTCCGTCTGAAATAATTTATAATTGTTGAATACTAATTATAATTTATTAGCCCTAGAAAAAACACTTTGCTTTTCTTTCAAACATACTTGTTTTTTGTGGATATTTTCAAACATTCATTATTCATTAATTTTACCATGGTGAATAAGTAGTAGGTAACTGAACTTGACAGTTCCATGCGACTGCCACTGGGGGTGACATGCAGCAATCTTATGCGAATGCCGGAGACAGTGAAAACACTGCTTTAGCATGTTGCTAAACAAATAATGCAATACTCGAATAAATCAAAAATACTGGTTAAACAATCGATTTTTCATTAGATGAAACAATTTTTGATTCTATTTTTGGTATTTAACTATTAGTATATTTATATTCAATACTTCTCTCACTTTGTCCACCATCTGGATTTTTAGGCAGCTCACTAGGTTTTCTAGAGAGCCTAGAGTAGTTGTAATGGTGTTACCTGTTTCTGAAGGTTGGTCAGTTTACTCCTGCTGAAAATAATGCCAACCATGTGTTCCTTCAAGTCTGCATCAGATGGAGCCTGAAGATGATACATTTAAACAGAATTTACCAATTTCATCTCATGCTTCAGCACTTGATATGGCATTCATCAATGATTGTAAGGAGCCACCAAACATGACAGATGCTGGTACTGACCTTGTCTTCACCCTCAGGCGAGGAGAGCAGGTTCTTCTCTTCTTGTTCTGGTGTTGGTTCTGCATCCCCACAAATTAGTTTTCCAAATACCTACACAAACACATCAACATGACTATTATACTATCTACCTTCCCTTAAAACAATACCCGGAAATGAGTGTTTGAAATGCTGATTTAAAAAAAAATATATATTATTTTTTTCACACAAAAGTGTTTGATGTTTAATCAATGTCTCTGGTATGGTGGTACAAATGTTTATAACATAACAATACTGTGATTTGTGTGAAAACAGCCTTAGTGACCCGTGTGAGATGGTTTTCAAACGCTCCCCAGTATATTTGAGTTTACGCTCTGAAGTGTGTCAAAGGTATGTATTTACAATGCGTTTAGCAGCGTTGAGCATTGTAACGGCCAATCAGAGGTGTTTAAGATAGACAGAATCAAAACAGTTCAGCACTTGTTCACTGACTGTGTTCTGCATGCTCACGAATCCTCTCATTATAACCAACATGTAGACATGATGTAAATAAAAGATTTATGTTGTAGTGTAGTCTGGTTGACTATAACAAGTGTTTTCTGTAGAAGTTTCACTGAACTGAAGCATTTGACAGGTTCACAGTGTTTATAAAGGGAGTGTACTTTGCTCACGTTCTGTTTCCATTCCATTCACAATTTGGATAAATGTTACGTTTTCCATGTTGCTAATCCGGGTGCGGTTCAGGTGGAGGTCTTTATGTCAAACGGGTCGAGTCGCAGGTACAGAATTAAATAAGTGCTGCTGTTGTATAACAGGTCAGGTATTCTATTAAGTATTGCGGTAGCAGATTTAGCAAACAAGACCTGTGAGGGTTTTGGGCTTACCTGTGATGTAATAAGGCGGAAGACACGCAGCGTTTCAGCTTCACAGTTTTTCTGCTGGGCTACACTGGCTGATATCTGCCCAGCAATCTTGATGCTATCGCCCTCCTTCCAGCCAAGCACTTTGACCTGCCGAACCCTAAGTGTGTTCTCAGGACCTTTAAGCTCGATCTTGATCACATGGTGGTCCCCCCCAGGCAGCTCGCTGGTCACCCAGCCCATGTGCCTTGAGTCTAAGTCAATCTGAGAGAACAAAAAGACCATTCAGTGAAATGTCCCTGAAGACCATAAGGGACCCATACGCTGGTCCGGTGATCCTCATTTCCATAGAGACATTTTGGTTGTTGCCTTGTAGCTCCTCAACCTCAAGACTATGAGTTTAACTGTATTTTTCTCAAAATTAAATTAATGTGACCTGCAGAAGGTTGTGTTCTTTCATTTTGAATAATAAGAAAATAAGGTATTGTGTCTAAATTGCTTCTCTATTTAAAAAACATTACCCCAGTAAATATAAATGCTGAAACAATGCATTTTTAAATGTATTTCGAAATATAATAATATACATTGTATTTAACGATAGTCATTGCATAATGAAAATCTACCTTAGGTACAATTTGTCTGGATGTTATGGTAATAAACAGTGCTTGGTATCCAATAATGTATTGATAAGTGCAATAAAAGGTTAGCAACTAGCTTATCTTTCTTAATTTAATTTATGAAGTCACTTTACATCTACATTTAAATCTACATAGACAAGTGGAATAGTATACATTATTTAAATATCAGGGAAATAAGTTGTTTTGATAAATTCAAACCAGCCAAAGCAAAAAAACAAAACAAAAAAAAGTACAACCCATCATGTTAAAGTGAATTAACAGCAGTGCATCTGGTAAGTCCTACCTGTTTGATCCTGCAGAGATCTTCCACAGCCTTCCCACAAAGGAATATCATTGATGTGACTTTATTCTGACACAAAAACAGAGCAAAGGTTATATAAATCAATTGCCGTTTATGGCCAAATGTATTAAAATGAGAAAATAAAAAAAAATAACTCGAAAATTGTCAAGACAAAATACCATATCTGAAGGTTGTATGTACTTTGAACACTTCATTAAGTGTATATACAGAATAATATATTGTGTTTTTAATATACTGACTGACAAAGAACAGACAGACAAACAGAAAGAACAATAGTTCGCAAACTCACCCCAATGTCACGAGAGTTGTCAACATGGATAGAGACATATGACGAATTGATGCCTTTCACGCAGCTTATAGTAATGCTCTTTGTTTTGTTCTTATCTTCATCTCCAGACTCCCAGAACGTCTCAGTGGAGCCATCAGTCAGGCTGCCAATCATGGCTGGTCGACTGGATGTTTTAATGTCCACCACGCTAGTCAGATCTTTCAGACAGGTCACCACACAAAGTTCCTGCAATATATGTAAAATGTAAACCTTGAATACAACATAAGGTGTTTTAGATTATACATAAAAAACAAATGTAAAGGCAGCAGGGAAAAAAAAGTCTGATGAAGTTGATGAAAATATTCCCACCTGACTGATTGCTTCGTATCCCGACTGTACACTGATGTTAAAACTCTCTTCACTGTCCCCATCGTCAGATTTGGACAGGATGTTGTTGATGTGGTGAAAAACATTACTCTGGTGCAGGAACTGATGATCTGACTGTTTGAATTTAAGGCTCCAACACCTGGTGAAACAGCAAAAAGTGACTAGATTTGTATATTTTTGAAGAAAATGAGGCGGAGATCTTTTAGCATGTTTGGGTTGCTAGATTGTCATAGGCTGCTAATGGTGTTTCTATGGCAGAGGCAGAAGATACCTCAGGGCCATCTGCTGAAGTGAGCTTCCACTGGGAAGAGACATCATAAGGTCGGAGATGGTTTGGAGTAGACGGTGGAAGGTGTGGGGCAGCGGGTGAGCCGCCTCTCCTGCGATGAGGATGTCAGACAGGGGGTGCTCACAGACACCTAAATCCTTCTCCTGCAAGAAAGAGGAAAACTGCCCCATGTCAGAAACCTCTTTTCATCACAAGTGAATAGTGACTTATTATTAACCATTGGAAGTGTTATCATCGGGTCACACCTGCTCAAGGTTCTCCTTATTCCCTTTGTTCTCCTCATCCTCTTCTTCTTCCGTCTCAAAGGGAGACGGAGTCAGAGACGCCACAAAGTGCCACAGGATATCATGGAGGGAGGTGGTCTGGGTAACGTTACACAGCAGCCAATTAAAGGCCTAAGAAGGAAACACAGAACAAAAGGTTTGAAAGAAACTGGACAAGGATGTTTATACATCGTATAACAGTGATTTCTTTCATAAAAAAAGCATTTAATGACAAACTGATGATTTTCAAATTTTATTCATTTTTCCCTGATTTCTACATGATTATTCGAACCCTCTAATTAATAGTTATTATTCAAAAGTGTTTGTCTACGCCTGAACAATTTGGGACAGGAAAAAGAGGAATGAAATTAGAAATTAAGGAATGTCAGAAAGAATATCGCTGACCTCCATGGCAAACACCCTGCAGGCTGATTTGCGGAGTGCATGCTTCATAGCCACCTCCAGGCCCTCTAGGTCATGATGCTGGATAACAAATGCCAACACGGGCCACTGGAAGTTCCTTTCACCTTTACTTAGAGAGCCATGGGCTGAGATCAGCCGAGACAACTCAGGAGAAGGGTGACGAAGCAGTGATGACCCAACTTCTGTAGAAACAAGCATATTTCACTTAGATTTTAAATATTTTATCTTAAAGGTGGGGTATGTGATTCTCTTGTTTGTCAATTTTTTCAAAATGACTTGAAATCCTATTCCTAACCCACTTACAGCGTTAGAAGCAATGAAATGAAAATTAAGCAATTTAATCATCTGTGGAACGGGCAGGACTCGAAAAACTCCAGCCAATCATTTCCTAAGACCACCTGGATTCATTGGACATTAAGCTCGTCAATCAAATGGTTGTACCACACCCCCCTCCTCCTAGCGCGCGTGACCCCCTTTGTTCGCATACTCAAAGCTTGTGACGCATGCGCATCTCGTCAGTAAAGCCGGTTCCATGATTAGTAGTAAACCGTCATTACAATCTCTCGCGCATCTGAGTTTTCGCTCGTGCATGATTGCGCATCCATGTTCTTCGAATGGGTGGAGTCAGAGCCAGCGTTGGAGGAAAGAAGGTAGGACCATTTGAATTGTGTATTTTCAAAATCTGCCGGTCATTTTCCAAATCACACACCCCACCAAATCATCGCAATACCACCATTTTAGAAGTAAACGGTGTTAATATTTACAAATTAAATAAAAAAAGTGGCATTTAATATTTCTGGTCAGCTATCACTTTTACTCTGACAGTTTCAATTAATTCCAAACTCTGCTATGACGATTCAAGTACTCAAACATTGCTAAAAAAAAAGGTATAGGTAAATATGGCAATTTTTTAAGCTATGTATCATTATATTGGTGCATATAATCAGTTTCAACATTCTTGTAGCTTACACAGTAAATTATGGTAATACAAAGTCATTTGTAATTTTGTTCTACAAAGTGACACAACAGTACCTGCATCCCCACTGTGTACCCTGCGTCTCGGCACTGCTTTGACCCGTGCTGGGGAAGCTGAGTGCTGCTTATCATACTCAGAAGCAACCACTGAATATGAGCGCTGGAATACTGTCCGCTTGGCTGTGTCACTGTCTGTGATTGGACTTGTCTCCAAACTGAAGAAACAAAGTTAAAAAAAGATGACATCTTACAGAAATAATAAGAATACCTAAAGCATAAAATCTTCATAGAAACTAGGTTACTAGAACATAGCACTTTAGCAGATGGGAAGCTTGTTACAGTACCTTGGGGGCATAGACTTCATGTTACTTCCTGGCTCTTCAAAAACATTGGGGCAGGCATCTGGGGTGACTGAGATGTAGGGAGCAGGGACTGAAGTAGAACGCAGGTAACGCATCTCATCCTGAAACAGGTTGTCATCTTGATAGGCCCCAAAGTTCTCAGTGTGTTGACTGCAGAAAGGATAATGTTAAAGACTCAATGCAATGCAGATTCAATACAATTATTAAAATAAGGCTGCTCTTGGTCATGGTGATCAAGATGAACACAATGTATTTACCGGGCTAGGGTTTGCAGATAGAGGCAGCCCATCTTGTTGGGCAGTTCTTCAGACACTCCCTCCTTGAGGCTGGGCAGATGTGAGTGGAAGGGTTTGGGTGGGTGATGGCAAAGCAGGTTAGGCTCAGCGGCGCTGCTCAGAGATAGCAGGAACAGTGCATTGGCACGGATCACCTGGTGGGCCTCCATAGTTGGTAGAGCCCGTGGGGTTTTCACCTGCAGAGGTTTCTTTCTTGACTGCTTAACCTGATTCAAGAACCAACGGATTAAACCCAAGGAAGATGTATACAGTGTTTTAGACATTCAATATCTACAAATATTGTGTATTTCCCTACATTGGTAATGACAGGCATACCTTTTCTCTAGCAGCTGTTTGTTTTTCTCTCAGGTACTTCTCTCTACAACGATCACACACCAAGTACCAGGTGCTTCCTCCAATTCCACCATCTCCACAGTTTCCAGCCCAGCCTCCACAGAAGTGACCAATACTGTTATAGCCCTGACCTCCAGCATACCGGCCACAACCTGAGAGAACACAATAAAGAACACTGATGAATGATCTCCATACATCGGTCTTTATAACTTTCCTTGGAACTGTTCTGAATAATACCCAAGAATTCACGGCACTATACCTGGGTGGGCTTGTCTCATGTGGTACGTAACAGGGTATGGGTGAGACTCTCCACACAGCTCACAGATGGTATCCTTTTCTGGGCCTCCCATAGCTAACTGTGCCATCTCCCCAAAGAGGTTCCCCCTGGGACGCACCTCGGCTTTATCCTTCTTCTTCTTCTCTTTCTTGGTCTTCTTTCCATCCTTTTCATTCTCCTTCTTTTTAAGGACAGCACTGGATCCTGGACTTGGGAAAATCATGTTCTGTGTAGCCGCTTTTATGGTAGCCATGGAAATGTCCTCCCAGAAAGCTACTAAGTGCTGGAGGGTGAGAGGCAAGATGGACTTAGACCTCATGGAGGAGTGGCTGGTCATCTCATAAGAGACCGCATCATTTTTTCCATCCTCGCACTTCTCAGGTAAAGGTGGTTCTTTCAGCATGGAAAGAACCTTGTTCTTGTTGATGCTACCCATCTTGGAAATGTCTGGGCCATGTGGTGATATGTTGAACATGTTGAGGGCCGAAGAGATCTCCAGAGAGTGGCGGTTCTTCAATTTGTTTTCCTTCTCGTCAAAACCCTGCTGGCAGCTAAGAGAATTACGGATGGGTGCATGCTCTTTGGTCAGCTCAGGGTTAAACTTGAGGAAGGAAGAGCATGCCATGGCATCATGTACTATGCCCTCATGCCACAGGAAAGCAGCAAAAACAGCACGAGCACATTCCGCAACCGAAGGTGACATGGCTTGCTTGGCGGGTTCAGTAGGACGCACGTTTTCACCTTTAAAGAGTGGCCCGGATTTGTCTTTTTTAGGTCTCACATGCCTGCTGGAGGTTTTACGGCTGACTTTGGGTGAAGAACGACTTTCAAGTTCCTCCTTGACCGGGGCTTTTCCAATACTGAAGTGGACCTTGGAGGAGCCCTCTTCAGCATTGTTCAACTCTGCATTCTCATCATTGGCTTCATCATTGGATAGCAAGGCGCTGGACATACACACCTCTACCACTTCACTGTGGAGGTTTTCCTGAACTACATGGGGAGATGGGGCTCGGTTTTCAGCATTGCTACTTCCTCCTTTGCTCTCTTTGGGTGGGACTTTTGGTTTGGGTGATGTAGACCTGCCCCTCAGAGGTTCCATGAGAGGAATCTTCTTCTTTCTAAGTGTGTCAGGGTCCAGCGTATAGGAGTCAGATTTGGATCTCTCACGGGGAGGGTCCAGGTGAACTTTAGAAGAAGGACTTACTTTAGAGGGCAGGTTCTTATCATGAGGAGAGGATGAGCGCGGGGAACTGGTGCTGGATGGGCTAGATCTGCCAGAAGTGAGGGACTTTTGTTTTGGTGAGGAGGAACGGGAACCAGGGTTTGGAGACTCAGCCCTAAGCCCTGAGGTACGGCCATCAGCTTTCAGGGCTTGCAGGGTGTTGTGGTTGGGGGAATGAGAGCGGCTGTGAGAGTCAGACCTCAGTTTGCCAGTGTCCGATTTGAGAATGAGGGCCTCGCTGGCAGACAGACTATCATTGTTCTTGCTCTTCACCTGGTCAACGGATCGGCTAGAGTGACTGTCGGTTTTGGATGATCGACTCTCTTGGCGATGCTTGCTGCCTGGAGACATAGACCGACTGGCCATGTTCTCCCTGTCACCTGCGTATTATAACACCAACAGTTACCAATGTGCAACTAATTTATGCAAGGGGTAGGTCCTGACCGGCCTTTTCACATACGTAGGGAGTACGAAAAAAATCAAGACAATAAAATAATTATGGCATAAAAATAAAAGGTTAAAATTAACAACAGGAACTTAAAAAATGAAATGTAAAACAATAGATGTAAAAATAACATCGACAAGTATCCACTGAAATCCAAGAATTACCTTAAATTTGAATTTCTTTATACAAGAATTTAAGTAAATTTTAAGGTAGCACGATGCATAAATGACTGATGCAAATGGAAAGCACCCAGGTCATGTGAAATGTTTCGTCAAGCCTATAAAACGGTCCCCATATATATTCCAAAGCACTGTACATACTCTGTTGCCATTCCTAAGAGGGGAAATAAATGGACTGTGGTAGAGAGGATGACATGAAACCCATCCCTGTAGTGAGTCTCCAGGGTGCTCCCAGGAGAAGACATGCATTACCCACCCTTTTGTCTGAGAACAAGAGATGATAGAGCGGTGCCAGGGCCGGTCGCACTGCTTTTGTGCACACGCTCACGTGAAGCAAGGCTGCGTGATGAAGCATCTACAGCGGAAAACAGTGGCAAGGAAAGTAAGCAACAAGGCTTGAACCAAGGAAAACAATCAGAAAATGAGAAAGAGTGATAGCCAATGAATAATGAAGAGTACTGGTATGAGAAAATGACTCTGGCCTTGTTTAAAACTGATATTAACATTTGTTTTGGGTGATCTAATCACAAGTGGACAGCCAAGAGAGATTTCAGTTTACACCTGGTATTTACATGCATCTCAAATGAGTCTGTTACCTTACTACGCCAGTTGCTCTGTTCAAAAACCCAGTGACTAGGTAAAGCAGAATTTTAAGGCACCACAGGTGTCCTACATAAAGACTGTTTTAAAAAGTATGCATCTTAATTATGCAACCTCCAAAGAATCATTGTTCTAGATGAAATTAACTAATTTAATAATTAATTATCTTTACAACGTATCTGAATCAACACTGAACTTAATTCATGAAAGACATTTTTCTTGTTTATCACTGTACAGCTGCTTTGAAACAATCTGTATTGTATAAAGCACTATATAAATAAAGGTGACTTGACTATTAACTGGGCATTTTACATGATCTCTCTTTACTGCAGAGATGTTCTGTGAAGTCATGTATATGTATATTTTTTTATATCAAATTTAATATTTCCTTAAAGACAGGTAGTTTACGATTTAAAACCATTGTTTTGCGCTGTGAAGTAGTAGCAGGTCAGTTTACACGACTAATGCAATGTGGTTTCTAAATACCTCCAAATCGTCTGACAAAAATGATATGCATTACAACTCCATTAAAGCCGTGTAATTGGTGATCGGATCACCAGAGAGGGATGTCAATACTAGGTGTAAACAGGGCCAGAGGAACATATAGGGCAATAGAAAGATATATGAATCGAGAAAAAAGCAACAAGTAGAAGGACAGACACTGTGAAAGAGACAGAGACTGGTAGAAGCAGGGACAAGGCTAAAACAAAACTAGGAATCAACCAGTGCAGGGAGGATGAATAAGTCAGAATAAAATGGTTGTGTGATGAGTTGTAATGAATGTGGAAAGCAGATTAAGAGTATTCTGACTGTGGAAATATTGAGACACTTTCAAATCCAAAAAAACCCCCCAAAAAACAATTTCATTTTCCTTATGCAGACATTAGTGCATTCTGAATTACACTTGGGGTTAAATGCAAAAGCACTACATGGTTTTGATTGTGTGGACAGATCCTGGACCTCTTGGTAACTGTATTGCCAATGAATAATCAAATTAATCACTCTACATGTAAGCAAGCAAACAAAATTAAACTGCAACCAAGTCAACAGAAACATCTGACATGAAACATACTGTTACAGTGGAAATAGAAAAGATGAATTTAAATGTTATTCGGCCACTAAAGTTTAAATGAGATGAGAAAGAAAAGAATCACCAATTCAAACATGGCAAGCAAGCGGGTGGACGCCGACAGAAAAGCAGGGGAAATAAGCCTGAACAGAACTCATCACAACCTAAGGGATACTAAACAATTAAGCGCTTAAGACATGAACAAGCAGCACCTGTGTAAGCAAGCACCGCCACTACCTTATAGACGGACAGACTTACTCGGAAGCTGTGGATGCAGTTGAGGCTGCTGGGAAAGGGATTGTCCAAACACAAATGGGCTGTGGACAAGGGAAGAGGGAGGTTTGGCAGCTTGCTCAAATATGGAAGGAGTTGGGAGGAAAGGCCCAGACTGAACGGAATTCAGTATGGCACTCAGCCGGTCACCTGCAATGCGGAAGACAATGGGAGTGCTGTAGCTTATATGATCCTTAAAAGGAGCCATACAAACTCGCTAGTCAGTTTAACGCCCCACACAAGCACTCTCACTTGAAGTAATGGGTGTGTGAGTGGGTCAGCTGAACCAACGTGAGGGGAATAAGGAAAGGCGGGGGAGCCGTTGTTCAGGTTTTCATGAAACCTCATATCTGGAACATCCACATGGTCACAGATAAAGCATTGGCAGACAAAGCCAATGCTATGCTTTCATCCCTTTTATAGTGCAACTCTGGAAATTATTTGTTTTATCCAAATTGTCTTTTTTAAGTATTAAACATTTTATTTTCTAATAATAATCTAACAAGTATTATATAATAAACATGAAATCCCTGAAAACTAATATTTTAGCTGAGTTGTTAAAGTCAACATGAAAAGACTTCCGTGATGCAGGATATTCGGTGAAGTAAGAAAATGTAGAATGGGAATTGATTTTATCTATAAGGCACTGATTGGATCACAAAAAGTAGGAATTTCATAAGAGAACGGAACATGATCATAGTTTGCAGTGAATTCCGAGAAGGCCTTTTGACTGTTTCAGGTCAAGTTCACCCTTGAGAAAATGTCATGGTATCCCACTGGAAGTATCTTTTGTAATAATTCGTAACACTTGTAAATCGCAAAATTTGCTGTATACTTTATTGTATTATATTAACATTACCAAATTACTGCATTTTTACATTATTGGCAGAAATGCTGATATATAACTGGCTTTCTTAGGTGACATTGGCCAAAAAAGCAAGATATTAAATTCTGAAAAATTAGGACATTTTTCCTTTGGAATATTTGAGCAATGATGAATTAAGCGCAGTAAGACTAGGAATGTGTATTAAAGGGGTTAATTAAGGTTAATATTAACTTCACGTTGACTTTTAGTCAAGAAGCGTTTAGTTAAGCTTCATAGGTGAACTTAGGTTAGGTCTTTTTATTCAGATGAACAAAGATTCAATGAGTATAAGAGATGATGAAGGACCCATCAGACAGCTGTCTATGGGTAACGCCACTAAGCAGTGGTGCATGAGAACAGTATGGTGGGTAAGACCCAGCTGCAGCACACAGAGTCTTGCCCATGCACACAATGATGCCTTCACACGCCACAGACGACAGCCAAGACACACAGCATGCAGAACACAATTACTCTGTTTACGGAGCTGAATAAGAGCAATGATTGTGTTTGCTTATTAATCATGTTACATATATTCTATATTATTGCTAAAACATCACATTTCAAGGCACAAGGTTCATACAGCACTTTAAAAAGATAAAAGAGTTTGATCTCCAGTATATCCAAGCCTCCCTGATGTTTCCATGACTTTTCTTGTTGTAAAAGGTAATTTATAGATTTCTCTCTCAAAGATCAACTTCTAGCAGATGAAATATTTTTGAAATTAGGAAAACAGTCCCGAAATTAATTTGCGCAATACACACTACCATTCAAAAGTTTGGGAATTTTTTTTTTAAATAATACTTTTGTTCAGCAAGGACGCATTAAATTGATCAAAAGTGACAGTAAAGACATTTACAATGTTACAAAACATTTTTGTTTCAAATAAATGCTCATGAACTGTTAAATGTTATCCTCCAACTGTGCAAAAACGACCACTTTTTTATTGATTTATTTAATAATACTCTACTAGGGACAGACATGAGTACTCAAACGTGACAGCAACAATCAATCATGAAAACAAATATCACAGTGACTTTAAAAAATATATTGATCTTTTTCTGATTGCAGCATTGTGAGAACTAAAGTGAAATTAGGGCATTGAAAGTGCACAGTGAATCCTAAAATCAGTTAAGTGCAATATGTGCAGTGCCAATCTGCCATATACATCACATTATAATGAGAACACTATTGCAATAGAATATTGTAAATTCATTGTGCAGTGTGTTTTATTGTTGCTGTTACGGGAAGAGTGCATCCACAACGGGACTTACACATTCAGACAAGGACGGACAAGTTCACGTGCGCATTCGTGACCTTTTGTGAATTCAGTAATTCTATTCTATTCTATTTATATATAGCACACATGTACATACAAATTTGTCTATTTTATTTTACTACGCGTGTACAAATGTTGTTTCTATGCACAGGAAATTACTTCTGTCACCAAAACAAATTCCTTGCGTCAGTTGCGTGTGAAAACATACTTGGCAATAAATCTTTTTCTGAGGTCTGAAGCAATTATATTTCACAATATTACGGTTTTGCTGTAGTGTTAGCATTAGAGACTTTTTCAAAAAACAAAAACAAACTTGTTGAATGACAGTGTATGAAAAAAATCATTCTGTTCCACCTTTAATTTATTAAAGCCAAAAGGATTTTACTTGAAGAACAAGACAATTTCAAACAAGAGGAATATAAAGGAAGGTTACTAAAAATGATAAATTAGAAAAATCCTGGATGACTAGCTATTCTACCCCTGGTGGTCTGAAATCAATTTTGTGAAGTAACGCTTAACGTCATGCAATAAGTATGAGATATATTTGCAGGAACATGGAATGAATAATTTTTGTAACCATATAAACAGAGATGTAAGTGTCACTCAATAATAAATGACATTTTATTTCTATCTCTCCCAGATCTTTACTCTCACCTTTGTTGTTGGAGATGCCATAGTCGAAACCCTGAGCTCCCGAGCTGCCCATGCCCCTGTTAAACGCCTGAACTGAGAATGGGCTGGGAGGAGGGGTTTGGGCTCCATGCTCCAAAACTGCTTGCTCTGTTCCAGAGAGGGGGAAAAAAGCATTAATAACCAAAAGCCACCTGTATTTAACTTGGTTTACTTCTGCTGTCTTGTTGGTGCACCACATTATTGATTTCCAGAATATACTTTTGAACTGAATGTAATGTTTTGAACACTAGTGTTTACTGCAATTTAATGAAAATGTATTATAGTTTAAAAGTATATTCAATGCAGTTAGCTGAACTTTAGAGTGCTTTTCTGAACCACTTACATAGGACTGAAGTATATCTTTATAACGCTTAGAAACCTTGTATGTTGCTGTCGGGCAGGGCTGGACTGGGACAGAAAATCGGCCCTGGCATTTTGGCCCAGACTGGCCCACTACATATGATCATAAACACCACCCATCTTTGCACGCCCTTGAATATGTTCAACTCCTATTCATTAAAACCACTAATGGCATGTAATGAGTGAGTAGGAACGAGTGAGAGTTAACAGATGAAATAAGTACAAAATTGTAATTTATTAATACAATTGAACTATATTCCGCAGTGATGCATCAACAAACAAGCTATAAGCTGCACTGGCATAGCAATACCAGTGTTTCCCACAGGATCTTTGGTAAAACTGTGGTGGGTGGACCTCTGTCCCTCTAGGGGGGTTTGGAGGCATGCCCCCCCCTAAGAAAATTTTGTGCATTTTAATGTTTAATTCATCAATCTGGTGCACTTTGAGAGTTAAAAATTAAAAGCTCCAACCCATTTTTAGTGTGCAAATTACACACAGAAAAAAAAAACTCTTTTAGTATAAAACTATATTTACTATATTACACTACTACATAATAATAGTTATAATTAATCTCAAGATAGTAGCCTAATAGCCATATATTGTAAAACAAATGCACTGAAAAATAAAGAAAACTTTCATAATTAGTTTTGTACTAATTTATAAACTTGAAAGAGATAAGCACATGATCTTTTGTTTTGACGGAAACTGCATCAAGCTTTTATTTTGGCGGAAAACATGGATACAAACGTGTCTCATTAAACTTCTAGTAAATTGCTGTAATCGTCAACAATGCAGAAATAATGCGTAACTAGGTAATGGGTTCCTACACTCATAGACAAAGTGTTTTAAAAAGTAGTTCTGCTTACCACAGACTCTACACTTTCTCATCGCTCTCCTGATCCTCCTCACTATCCTCCTCATCAGCCACTGGAGCTGATGAAGGTCCTGCTACTGCAGAAAACACATATACTTTGACACATTTTACAGCGTCTGCTTGAAGGGCCTATATCTATTTTTCACGCTATTTCTCTGCACATTCCTTGCGTTTCTTCTCCATCTCTCAGACTATAGACAGATTGACACTGCACGCTCACTCAAAGCACAAAGGGGGAGGTGTTTCAAGATGTGATTGGGCCAGCCCAGTGTCAATCAAGAAAACAACCAATGGGCCGCTGATCTACGTGTTTCATGGGCCGGTCTGTCATTGGAAAAAAATATGAAATTTTTTTTTTGACCAATGCATTACATCGGCACTAGCCCAGCGCCGTCAATTAAACAAAACAAAACGAATGGGCTGCCGATGTACGAGTTTTATGGGCCGTACATTTTTTTTAAAATAAAAATAAAAATAAAAATATGAGATGTATCGGCCCAAAAAGCACGTCGGCCCACCGGGCATTTGCCCGGTATGTCAGATTACCAGTCCAGCCCTGCTGTCGGGCAGAAACTACATATTTCGTCAATTAAATTTTTTTCAAAAAAATTAAAGTGCCAGAAAAACTGAGTGCCCACATATAATACAATACACTTCATAACCTGAAATGAAAAAGTAAGTTGATACACTTACTGCCGTAGATGCGATTGTTTTGATGACGGAAAAAAACACGTTTGTCCGATATTCACTGGTTTAAAACCTTCTAACTCCATTTGAGCTTGCTTTCGATAAAATGTTAATAAAATAATGACAAGTGCACGTTTCTGACTACATATTTTACATAAATTTATATAATATGTATATTTTATATATACATGTATATACATATATAGCCACAACATCAACTTTGACAACACAGCGTTTCATTATTTTAAAAAAAACACATTTTTCTATTTCCTGAAAAGCAGCGACTTTGGACTCGCGAGGATTATGCCCGACAGCGACGATATATTTCATAAATGCTTCTATTGTCTTTGAAATATTTAATGTGTACTTCTGAATGTACTGACAAATATTTATTGTGAATTACCTTGATGCATTTTCTATTGAAACTTTTGTCATGTATTTAAATACAATTGTAATTGCACATGTAATGATGAAGTTGCAATTTAGTACATTTTAAATATATATATATTGTGTTCGATAGCACTACAGTTAAAATGATAGTACTTTACATGTGCTTTAGTACGAAAGTCAACTCATCAGAATAAGTGTACTTCTTTAAAGCATGATAAAAGAAATGATGATTCAAAAAGTTACTTTAAATATACATTTATTTTACATTTTAAAGTGCACCTTTAAAAAGTGTACTTAAAACATGTCCAAAAAGTGTATTATTTTAAATATCCCTTAAACTACCTTTAATTTAATGAATATATTATCTGCGTATATGAATATGCTTTTAAGATCTGAAGAACACTTGTTGTATTGAAAGTGCACTTTCCGCAAGGGATGCCATGACAAAGACTGGAGTGTGTTTGCGTTACCTTCCTCATGACGCAGGTACTGGTTTCCCCCTCGGTCCCGGGTCAGAGACCAGGCCTCACCATCATCACTCTCACAGAACTCCACCACACTGTTCTTATCCAGCTGAACCCAGGTGCCCTCCGAGTTAACCACCTGATACAGACACAGCTTTATTTACCCCCTCTCTCATACACACACCTGGCACCACATCAATCCAGAGGAGCAAGACAAACTCAGTGGCAGTTCTAAAAATTAAGCGCATTTAGAAAAGTGAAAACAAATATATGATGCACCATTCAATTCTCAAGATTTATGAAATGAAACCACTTTTGAACAAAGACACTGTTTTAAATTTGACTTGACATTCGTGAGCAGAACAGCAGTATTTGTGCAAGTTGGGAGGCTCATAGGCAACAACTTTAAGAGAGCATTTGAAGACAGCATGACACACCACAACCTCTACCGAGAGAAGAAAGAGGCAAAGACCAGCCCTTCCATGATCAGACATGGAGACTATTCAAATGCCATAAAAGACAGGTGTTTACCAGGGTTGTGCGACATTCAGAATTCCCATTCAATTCTTGAATTTGAATTGAGGCAGTAAACAGGATGCAGATTTGTAATTCGAATTTGAATTTAAGTAGAAATATGATGAAATAAAATTCAAAGAAAGTTCATATAAGTAATGGAACAAAAATTTGTCAGTATGAATTAGGGTTGTGCTGATAGTATCGATAGTACCTCAAATTCATTTGCCTTCCCTCTAATTTTATAATGCCATCACATAACCACACTTGAGTCACTGACACGTGCGTATGAGGATTGAGGAGTCCTCAAAATATTTTAAAACAGACTTCAAAACTACATCCCACATTTAAAATGAATTGGAAGGGGATCTATACACAAATCGTCAAGAGTGCTTGTTATAAAAGACACACATCATTCTTATACATGTTTGAGCCGAGATGAAAACTGCATCGTTGTTCATCAGCATAGCACATTAACAAAACCTTTAATGACACTAATAACACACAAAAAAACAATAAAATTACAACTTAATAATAATATTCCTAAAATTATATAAGTCTAATAACAGTCTTAAGGTCCGAACACAGCACAAATCAGTTATCTGTGAAATCAAAAGCAGCTTCAAACAGACTTTCCTGATATTTTCACTGTCATTAATGTATGGTCCACAAGAGAAATATTAAGTCAGTAAATCAAGATAGTCGATATAGGCTACCCTTATCAGCTTTTATTGAGGTAGATTCATCTCGTCGTCTCTGAGAGAGTGCGCTGTTAATGCAGGGACAGATGCCAAAAGCTCGGTCAGTTACTGCTTTCACGGAATAAGTGCGCGCGTAATAAGCCCACAATGCTGGTGGTCTTGTAAACACACATTAACCCGTTTTCCTTTATCGGAGTCAAGTCATAAGCTTAAGCATAAACCGATCGCCTCAGCTAGATGTTTTACACCGATTTCTCCTGGCATGTAAACATATTAACCTGCATTAAAAGTGCACATATGTGATAGCTATGACAGGAAAGTGTCCTTATTGTGCTTATAAGCGCATCCAGACAGACCGAGCTTTTCGCGGTAAGGTTAGGGAGGAGAAAATATATCACAAACTCTCTTTCTTGACCCAAGAAATTATTAAATCGTGTTCTCATCTCGTGCAGAAGAGTCACAGTCAAAATGCTGCATATGTGTCTGTAAATTTCCCGCTGACATGTACTCTTCAGTTTTTAATGCTTTATTTAATATCACAACAGATGTAATAAAATTGAATACACTTAGATCCGATACAGGAATGGTTAGGCTAGGTTTTTACCTCACAACCAGGAAATAACCTGATTTATTAATAAACACTCGACCTTTGCTAGCAAAATAGAAAACTATTATCATATATAAAACGAAGTAATTAAGTAAGCAAATCAATGAGTAAAGTAATAAGCAAATAAATAAGCAAGTTAATGATAAAAATAAGTAAGCCCCGCCCAACGTACGATAATATTGTGTATCGCAGATCTCACAGGCTGACGATAGGACGATATGAAAATGAAGCATCTCGGCCAACACTAGTATAAATTACACAAAGATGCTAGTAAAATGCATAACATATTGGCTATTTTGAGAAGCAGTACACAATATTAAAAATGCTTAGAGTGATATCTATAGAAATATAAACTTCCCGGCCAAAAAAAGGTAGCTCTTTGGATTTAAAAAAGCAAATACTTGAGTCTATGACTGGATCATTATTATGTTTCTTGCATGTTATATGTTTGACAACCGTTCTTCTAACCCTAATAGATGGAGTGTGTAGCTTTTTATTTCTTAAACAAGCATGTAGGAAGACACATCATGACCATATTCCAGGATGACAATGTCAAGATTCATCAGGCTCAAATTGTGAAAGAATGGTTGGGAGGAAGGATGAAGAATCATTTTCACACATGAATTGGGATTCCTCTGAAATAAATGATGTTTTTCCATCAAGAGGTGCATTCATTTTTGGTCAAGATCTTGTACTGACAATGCAAGAGTCGAGCACTTTGTAAAGTCTCCACCAGCACATCCCAAAGACTTTCAATGAATTTAAGGTCTGGACTCAAATTATGGCCATGATGTGTCTTCCTACATGGTTGTTTAAGAAATGAAAAGCTAAAAACTCCATCAATCAGTGTTAGAAGAACTGATGCCAAACATATAACATGCTAGAAACATAATAATCACTGCAATAAAGATCCAATCATAGTTTATTTCCCTATTTAAATCCAAACAGATACTTTTTTTTTTGGGGCATGCAATGTATAATTAATATAATATAATATCCCAGGGTCTTCAAAACGGAATATAGTGGCATAACTACTACAAATAAATTTAATTATTTATGTTTTGTTTAAACTTTGACTCATTTAACTCAGTTAATGTGACTGTGTTGAATTTCTTTGAACTGCAATTCAGTAAATTATTCTTCCTATGATTACAATTCAAATTCCAGTTCTACGTCCTGTGGTTCACAGTAAATTCAATTCAAATTCAATTCCCGAATCGAAAGGGAACCCATTCTTAATTCTGAATTTTGCTCAACCCTGGTGTTAACAGAGTGGAAATTATGAGATGACTTCAGTTCTTGTTGTAATTCACATGCTTCCTGCCATCATTGTTAATAGGTCATTTATTAATTATCACATCACACAGATTTTCCTGCAGAGCATGCCAGATTACACTGCACAGTTACTGTGCAAAAGCTGAAGCCATGCTTGGTGGTTCTTGAAAGGGACTTTAATAATGTGAACAGAACAATAACACACCCACACACCAGAGCCATAGCATGTATGGCCTCTATCAAAAGAAGTTACACAAAGGGATCTATACTTGTCTAAAGACAAATGAAGAATTTGTGTTACAGAAACTGCAGAACTAGCAAGAAATCTGGCTAATTAGTCATTTATTGGCAGCCACAGTAACACAGTTGGGAGTCCATACCTCGCCTACCGCCTTGACTTTGTTCCCCAGAACTAACATTCCAATGGGGATACCTCTAAGGTTTGGGCAGCTTCTGATGTTGTGACCCGAAGGTCCGGTCTTCACTACCTTATAAAGACCCGGTCCACCACCCTGGCCTGCGCTCATGTCTCGTATGGTGGCGTCATGAGAAGGGTGGCCACTGGTCTCCTTTCCATAATCATCCAAATTTGACCTGCCCTCCTGCAAAACCAAAGGACACCAGTTAATTTAAATTTGAAAGTATGATATAAAAATCGTAAAATTATTTCCTCAAAATATTTCGTTCCATCTAATTTCTTAAGCCTTCGTTCTAGGGTCAATGACAAATAAGGATGTCAGATTTGATGGAAAAGAAAAACCTTTCAAAGATCTAGTTCAACAGTCCATTGAAATGTCTTTGCAGTAAAACTGGCCCACATTTTTTTAAAAAGTTAATACAATTTTCAACATCTTTTGTTGTGGTTGTTAAAGAATTAACCTTTATGACTTTAAGACTATGATTGCGGGACAGTTACACAACCTTGACATTTTTTTCTCCACAATATCTCAATATAAAAAATTTAAAATAATCTTTATAAAAGCAGCGTATTCATGCCACTGTTAATGCATTTTTGAATAGAATTTATTCAAAAATACATTTACAACTAAATTCAATTCAATTAATCCGAAAGGGGGACAAAGTGACATCACTGACTTTAAACATAATTTGCTACCAGGATGAAGTGCCTGCTTACATCAGCAATACATAGACCTGTCAATTGTGCTTCTACATACAAAAATAAGACAGTCTTCACAAATATCATGTTATTCTAATTGTAACTTGTAACTAATTTTAGGTTGTGGGATGACATTTACATTTATTCATTTAGCAGGATGAATATCATTATAACAAATAACAATGTGTTCTGATGCCAAGTACTACTGATGAATATTATAAATATGCTGTTCATAAACTGACAAAATTAATTTTTCATTTGTGTGAGAAAAAACAAAACAAAAACACATGCATTCACATATTCTGCTTTTATTAAAGGAATAGTTAACCCAAAAGTTAAAATTCGATCACTATTATTGTAAATTGTTATTTTTACCATGGAACACAAAAGGAGATTTTCAAATAAATGCTTCCATATATGGTTTGGCGTCAGTAACATCAACAGCAACTTATTTGTATGAATGATTTTTGGGGCATGAAAGATGTGGTCATTGTAAGGTCTAGAATTCACCTTCTGTTTTCCATGGAAAACCACATACAATTTGGAAGGACATTAAGCTGAGTAAATAATGACAGCATTTTAATTTTTGAGTAAACTATTCCTTTAAATCCTCATGCAACCTACTTTGTTTGTTTCAACTGTGAACAATTACATGAAAACGCAAAAAGCTTTACCCAAGGTTAACATAAATGTAATGTAATGATCATTAGGTACTGGAAACTTTGTGCATACAAGGAAAAGATGATAAAACATATTTTGTGTCGCTCAAACTATTTACACAATTAAACATGCAACTATGATGATGCTCCAATACTACATGTACAAATCACAATCTGAACATCTCGAAATCATGAGAAACACTGGTGAAAAGCAAAGCAGCAGCCAAGCTACAACACACCTCATCTTCTGACAACTCACCTGGGGAAAACAAGATAAGGTCGTCCAAGACAAAAAGTCGATATCCCTGACTCCTTGGCTAGCGCTAAAGATATTCTGAGCAACAGATTATAAGCAAGTCAAAACACGGTTGGGGATTAGCTTCAATCAGAAACGCAGATGGTATGGTTTGTCTTTTTTTGGAAGAGATGGATTTGTTATAGTGACAGTTTGTTTGGGTGTATTTTATGCCTTTCGAATTTTCTTCACGCTATAGTAAGAGAAGAATTTGAAGGTTGAGAAGAAGGTCTAGCAAATGAAACAATCCTAAACCTAGAATTCTGGGATCTGCTGAAGAGTATGACGGAGAATTTTGCAACAAAATTCAAATCACATCAAAATATGGCAAATGAAAAATAAATCACATAAGAAATATGAAGATTCATAATCTTCCAAAAAAGATTGGTGGTGTGTCATGCTGTTCACACTGGGAGCCTTGATGATATTTTCACATCCAGAGGTAATTATGCTCTCACAATCATGGCCCAAATTTCAGGCCTTTAGTTCGGAAAACGGCTTGTTTCATGGCAGAACCTCATTAAAAGTTGCGGGACCCAGACAGCTTAAAATTTCAACAGATTAGCCACTTTCAAACCAATTGTTGAAAAGGTTTCAGGGCCATTGAGCAAATTTTTAAGCAAATGAATCTTCATCAGTATACATCATCTTTTTTTTTTTTTTTACAAATTGTCTATATAAAGAGGTTAAAGCTTTCATTGAGCTCATGCTTATATACTGTCATGACCAGGAAACAGCAAAGCTTTGCTCACTGATTTTCAGTATCACACAAGAGCTATTTTTCACACCACATATGATGAATAACACAATAGGGCTGCACAATTAATTGAATATATTATTATAATGGCTGACGCAACAAGCAAATCATGAAGTGTCGATTACAGCATTCGCTGCATTTGTTTGCCCATTGGGGAATCTGCACATTGAGCACATTTTTAAGCAGTGTTTTGTTTCATTTCTATTATGAAAAAGAAAGCTGTAGAAACATCACCTGACTCTCTCTCTCTCTCAAAAATAAAAACAGTACAGGCAAAGCAAAAACATTGTGACATGTTGAGCTGCTCACTTACAATATAGATCAGAGATGGGCAACTTCATTCGACTGTTCTGTAGACTTCAGCCCAACCCTAATCAAACACACGTGAACAAGCTAATCATTTGCTGCGGCCAAAATCGCCTATTGTCCAAGTAGCAGTGTGGATTTCTTTAAGACTGCAAAGAAGCTCGGCTTCCCCTATAATGTCAAAAAATGTATGGTCAAATATGTACTATTATGTTCACATTTTATTGACTAAAAATGCGTTAGAACATGTTCATCTTGAAGATGAGTTCGTTCAAAATCAGCTTCATATAGCAGGTCGGCTGACTCGATTTCCTTCTCATACATTCCCGGAGTGTCACAGTGCATTTCCCTGTTGAAGCCCAGCGTCCATTGACTCCAATGGGGCTGCTTTGAATGTTTTTTTTTAGTGCTTGGAAACTAGACGATCATTGGATAAATCTGCGATGACGTCCCGCCCATGGACGCTCAGCGTCTCTGGTGTGAATGGAGGAGTGGGCAGGGCTGGACTCCGGGCTTCTGCGTGATGATTGGAGGGTCTGTCGAAAGACTGCATCTCCTTTTGATTGACAGCGATTTTGTACTATAAAAAGTCGCTTAAGCTGAAGCTATTCGAGCTCAGGCCCATCGCGGATTTTGCAAGTGTAGTCGAAAGACAAACTGCTGCAACCTATTTCTTGGTATTTGCCTATTTCATTTTTTTTAGATCGTTTGTTCATTCATTCATTCATTCATACATACATACAGCTTCCCCTCTTTGAAAGGCCAGCAGCCGCCACTGCCAAGTAGGTACTACATTTGAATTCAAACTTACTTCGCGACCGTTAAAAAAGCTTGTTCTATATAGTATGAATGTGGGTAGCATGAATGTAATCCAGATGTACTACAATCGCCATGATGTTACGGAGGTTTACTTCATGGGATAGTAAAGTGTCCAGCGAATGCGCACTTCAGAAACTCGCCGGAAGTAGTAGGTCACTACGCATTTTGACATACTACTTTGTTGGCGTACTGTTTTTAACATATTATATAGTATTTGATTTTGGACGCAGAGTATGTCAAGAAAGCAACGAGTAGGTGAGTTTTTTTTTTCTTTTTTTCAGGGTTGGAGCTAAACTCTTCAGGACCAAAGTTGCTAATCCCTGATATACACGGTGTGGAACCTAACATACACCAGAAATAAGTTTTGACACCAAAAAAAGAACACTTCTGTTAAGGCTGAAATACACTACATGACTTTTGCAAAGGTATTTGCCCTGATTTGCAGTCTGGAAGAGTCGACGCTAGTGGCCGAAAGTCAGGGCCATTCTACAGATTTTTGACATTTGTAGGTGACAGATTTAGCAGAAAATCGCATAGTTAATGTTAGCTTCACACTACAATTCCATCCAGTTGGAGGATGTCAAACATGTTTGGTATTTTGAACCAATTTCAAAACACATTGTTTTCATTTCAGCGAGTTTGTGTTTGAAACGTTTTGTGCATGATGCCCCGTTTTCGTCTGTGTGTAATGTATAGTGTTTTAAAATCTGTTCAGATTTTAAAAGTTCTTTAGTGCATTCCAGCCTTTATAATAAACAAGGTGCAGATGTGGTGAGAATTGCATTATTTACAAGGACTGTAATATTTTAAAATGAACACTATTAATTGAAATAAATAACTGCCATTAAAATACCAAGGGATAAAATAGACAAAATATGAAATTTTTCATAATGGTGCAGCCCTACAAAACAGAGTGCATGAGTTAGTGTCTTTCAACCAGGAGTTAATAAGACAAGGGACTGGCAACATGCACAACCCCCCCTTAAAAATGTCCATCCTGGTCTCTGAGTGATCGTGCCCAAACTAAACTACAGAATAGCACTAACACATGCAAGGGCACATTTTGTTGGCCTTTGTAAGTAATCAAAACAGCATGCTTGTAGGCATTTGGGACTGGGTCATTGGATGCCCATGATTCACTGTAAAAAGGGCCAAACTGAAGTATATCAAATGATCATTCTAAAATGTGACTGAAGTTAAGCTGACAGTTACAAGTCCCGTTCCCAAATGAGCAGTGTAGGGGCTCCGGCTAATCTACGAAGGGGGAGGCCTTTTACTTACGTCGACAGGGACCAGGAGGCTTCTGCCCAGATGCTGGTTAAAAGAGAGGCACCAGGCTTCAGTGTACCCATTCATGTTGGGAACATACTTCTTTACTGTCTCATCATTCAGTCTGAGCCAGACACCATCATCATTGTGGATCTATGGGAAACAAGCAACAGAGCGGAGCCATGCCCTCCTGTAACTGCTAACACGCCCCTCGCATGAGCCTCTGAGGCTGCAGAACCAATTGCGTAAATGCGCGACACCAACCAGTTGGATTTACAGTGGATGTCCAGTTGTGTTGAGAGAAAATGAGATGCATCATCTACAAAATTTTTATATGCATGTAGGGCTTAACAGCAAGGAACAACAGGCCCTTTCACATGACTTATGTGGGGGCTTCAAGACACTGCTCAGAGCAAGCGTTAAGCGCCACTTTGAGCATGTGAAAAGCGCTGCCATGTCATCGAAGGGTAATTCTATGGGTTTGCCAATTAGCAAGTTAGCAAAAAAGCAGAGTTAACACTACAACTCAAAAGTTTGGACATATGTCTGTATATATTTAAGTGAATTAAATACACTTCTATATCCACTTGCTTTTCCTTTACTATCCCCTCCCACTCATCCATTTAAAAAAAAGTTTAGTTTTTGCAAAGCAATAAATCAGCAAAACTAATTTCGAGCATTAAACAGTTTTTTTGATTTGATATTATAATAATTAATAGATAATACAATACTGTTCAAATGTTTGGGGCAAGTAAGATTCTGTTTTCTATCATTAATACTTTTATTCAGTAAAAATTTATTAAACTGATCCAAATTCAGCAAATAGTAACATGTATAACAATATTACAAAATATTTCCATTTCAAATAAATGTTGTTGCTTTTTAACTTTACATTCAAAGAATAGTAATAGTAATCAGAATAGTAATACTATTTGACCATTTTACTGTTCGATTTTACTGAATTAAAATCAAATAAATCCAGCCTTGGTGAGAGTAGGAAACAAAAATAATAGATAATAAATATTAAGACATAATATAATAAAAAAAACGTATTAAGATAAATAAAGTAATTATTAGTGAGTAAAGTAATTATGAAATGTAAATTCGGTCAAGTGTGTCCAAAATGTTGACTGGTAGTTTTTTTTTAATATATACTGTATATATATATATATATATATATATATATATATATATATATATATACATACATACACACACTATATACAGTTTGACTTGTCATGCAAAAGTCATGCAATTTTTACAATTAAGTGTGCTTTGAAACAGCAAATGGGTGAGCAAAACATTACAAGGTTGACACTTATCTCCATAGAGATCAATGCATTGGCAGTTCATGTGAAAGGGCCTTTAGAGCAACCGACAGCATCGCGGATGTGAGGTTGGGTCTTATAGGAGTATCAGTGATTGGCATGCAGCAATGGACTGGGATAGATAGCTCTTATATGAGCTTTAACTACAGCCTCAAAGTCTCCTGCATGTAAATGAAGCAAAGGATAGGCACACAAAATGCTTCTGACCAAATCATAAGTAAATTAGAAAGCTCAGAAAGATGGAGAAATTGTTTTAAAGGCTTTTTGTTTTAAAACAAACAATTCATTAATCATTCATAATTGTGTTCTCCGATTAAAGGAAGAAAAAACAGAAAAGGACTTAAAAACAGAACATGGACCTATTCTAGAGCGGTTTACCTCATCAATGAATGTGATGGTGCCATTGACTTGGACTATGCCTATTTGTTCGCTCTGCAGAGAGGGGTGACTACGCACGCGCAGCCCTGCGCTGTCCTTGGCCACAAATTTGCGCACCTGAGAGAAGCAGAGGGCGAGAGAGAGAGACTGTAAGACAGATGAGAAGTTGGCAGGAAGTTGCAGTCAGAGAGTAAGGGTTCACGGCACGAGAACAGAAGAGAACAGAACCCGCACATCCTATCAGACGAGGGAAACGTCAGTCCATCCAATGAGGTGTGAGAAACTCGGCAGAAAAAAGCATGAAAGACACTTGATTTTGCACAGTTGTGTTGCTTGTTTCCCAGTTCAGTACACAGTAGAGAAATACACGGTGAAGAAATATAGTGACACTGCACTCGCATATACATAGCACTGATACCACACAGCTATTTACACACTAATAGTCTAGTCTCTAGCCATCTTTATAAAAATTTTAGTCCATGTGGTTCCTAAAATAAAATGAGCTCATAAAAGGTGTCCAATAATTATAAAACAATTATACTTGAATTTTAGCTTGTCAAGCCGCAGGACATCAACTTCCAGAAAGTATTTAACGTCATAAATAATATTCATAAAAAAAGCTGTAATCGAAAGTATACTATCTAACTTCAGCGTAAAACATTTTCGGACACCATTTCCAAAGAATGACAGTCCAGTTGTGAACATTAACATCACCATTCAAAAGTTTGGCGACAGTACGTTTTTTTTTATGGAAATTAAGGATGCTTTCACACATGTGAACTCTGGTACAGTTCGCTGCTGATATGAGCGCAACCGTACTAAATTGCGGAAGTGAACCGCTATTGATGATAAAACAGTGTTTGTGTGTGTTCTCACTCACTTTCCTGAGAGAATGTATATCTCATTTCTGCTTGCCTTCAGCACAAAAGGACTCCCGCATTTCTTAGTACATATTTACAGTACATTCGCAGCAGACAGACGCAAGTGCTGTAATGTGCTGACCCCTTGGAAGCAAAAGGATCAACCAAAGGATCAAAAAAAGTGATGTGAGCAACTCTATCCATTATGGCGCTTTGTCCTTCATAGCCATTACCTAGCAACATGGGTACGTCGCTGAAAGTTGATGACGCAAGCGTACCGTGGTTTGGACCCAAATAATGTGAAGAGACCACCGGGGGAAGGGGGTGAGCAATCAAAATCTGGTTTGGACCCAGCAATCGAACCTAGTGTGAAAGCACCCTAATACTTTCCCAGCAAGGCCACATTAAATTGATCAAAAGTGACAGTAAAGACATTTATAATGTTTCAACTAAATGTTATGTTCTATTGAACTTTCTACTCATCCAAGAAAAAAAATCCTGGTTTCCACAAAAATATTAAGCAGCACAACTGTTTCTAACATTGATAATAAGAAATATTTCTTGAGCACCAAATCAGAATATTAGAATGATTTCAGAAGGATCATGGAACATTTTACTGTATTTTTTATTGAAAAAAAGTTCACCTTTGGTGAGTGTAAGAGACATCTTTCTAAAACATTAAATAAATGTATTACCGACCCCAAATTTTTGAACGTTAGGTTAACCTGGACCAGATACATCTGGCCGAGTAGCACCTCTTTAACTTCTTAACTCAGAAACTCACCTTGCTAGGTTGAGGTTCAGCTTTGGGTTTGACCATCTGTGTGCCAGGAGGGATCATTCCTTTGGGTGGGTCTTTGACCTCGACCTCCAGACCAGCATCTGAGCAAATATTATTCAGTCAAAAAACTCTAGACTCATGAGCTCTATAATATCAACCCCCAGTTTCACAGACAAGGCTTAAGCCTAATCCCAGACTAAAATGCATGCTTGAGCTGTTTTAACGGAAAGCAATTTCCACTGACATATCAGTGCACGTTTATAAAAGACACTTAAATGCCCTAATTGAACAATCCTATTCCTGTTAAATTAAGCCTAATCCTGGCTTAACTTAAGCCCTGTCTGTGAAACCAGGCCCAAGAGTTAAACACAAACAACAGGTCTTTATGTATGCGGACTATAGTACAGAGCACTTAAAGGGACACGGTGATGGAAAAAAACATGAGATGAGGCGGGGGAAATGTATATGCTTTTGCGTTCTCTCGCAAAAACTTTTGCATTACTACGAGAACCTTTGTGTTGATAAACGCAAAGCTTCTCAGGGAAACACAAAGTGTCTTGGGGGAAACTTTAAGAACGAGAGAACGCAAAAGAATTAAGATATAATCTGTCCCCCCCATCTTGCATTTGCTCATAAATCATATTTTATTATGAAAACACATTTTTTTTACATTTTATGGGGGGAAAATGCTGATAATGAAAATCTATTTGAGCACTAGCAACATACACAATCCACTTTGGACACTCCTTAAATACTTCCACAACAAAGTCCTCTAATACAAAGCTTTAATAAAAACTAAAATCCAGTTACCGATCTCAATGCCATCGATGGTCACATGAATGGTGTAGAGTCCAACAGCACCAGGGGTCCAGTTAGCGCTGTATGTTCCGTCTGTGTTGGCCCGGATAAGCATGTTCTCACTGGGTCTGAGTAAGAAGCAGACAAACCAAACCTGAAACCTGTACTTACATTTGAATGTTGACTGTAATATGAATATGACAGGTGGGTCTTTGAACCTCTTTGGTGTCGGCGAGGCAAAGCGAAGCTCTTCAAAGGAATAATTTTCATATGCCTGGGGAAAAAAAGACAGTAAGTGACAATGTAAGAAAAACATACAAAATATCAAACTATCTAATTGCAATGAGCCAATTTTTTATTTTTTAAAATGAACCCCTCTATATTTTGTAGGTGTATTAATCTTACTGTGAATGATTCATCCATATGAATGTATATATATATATATATATATATATATATATATATATATATATATATATATTCTCTCCAATTAAAGTGTTTTTTTTTTAACTTGGCTGAATGTAAACCTGTTGGAGACCTCCAAAACAAAACTAGGAACCTTTAA
This sequence comes from Siphateles boraxobius, assembly GCF_051911475.1. NCBI lineage: Eukaryota > Metazoa > Chordata > Actinopteri > Cypriniformes > Leuciscidae > Siphateles > Siphateles boraxobius. The sequence continues at coordinate 6,475,926 of NW_027509197.1, forward strand.
AATAGCATAATAGGGGCACTTTAATTATATCGCAATCTTTGCAATTTGATAATCACACCAGGCGGTATCGTGATTTCGGTTTTATTTTGACTAATTGGGCAGCCCTAGTCCAAATCATTTTTGAGTCGACTGTAATTATCAAGTCAATAGATGAGAGGAACCTTCATCATGGTGATGGCAATATAACGTGCTTCTTTGATGATCATGGGTTCATATGTCGCCTCCAGTTTGGGTGCTGGGTGGCCACCAAAGGTGAGATCAGTTCCTGATGCAGAATTAGAGGAGCTGCCTGGCAAACGCTGCAGTTTCTTCATGTTCTCCTGCTGGATGGACTTTTTCTGAGAGACAGGAACAGCCTTGACTTCAACCTACAACACAGATCAGAGACGATTAGATGTGCCAGTTTCATAACACACCGTTTGATTCAGAAAGATGCTAACCTTCATGTTTGGCACATGCACAACATCTCCATATTGGTCCTTGGTCTGCACCACAACAGTAGTGGGCCAGCCACAGCGGATGTCGTCCTTGTTCAGAATGAGTGAGGTCTTCTGAGGGTCTGCGTAGGAGTCTGGCTGAAGCCACCTGGGAACGTAGAATGGTAAAGATGCTTGGATGAGGGCCTCAAGCTATCAAAAGACCCATAAAGAATAAAGGGAGCTGTAAAATGTTTGATACAGACCTGGCGAGCCGCCCACCGCTGGAGTTCTGCATGCAGGTAATGAAGTCCTCTAGAAAGGAGTGTTCGTTAGTCTGCAAATGCAGTGGCAGGTTCCCCTCCAGTGCCTCTAGGATGGTGGGAGAGTGAGTGAGGGCCAGTCCCTTTCCCAGGAGCCCTGAGTGGGATTTACACACCTGCTCAACACAAACACACGATCAGAGCACATTCTGATGATGTGCAGCACTCACACACAATAACACTATTTCTAATTTAGTACCTGGAGTGAGGCTTCCTCTAAAATCTCCAAATCTTCCTCTAGTTCATTCCCTGTAGGATGGTAAGTAATCAATACAATCAGACAAAAAAGACAAAGGAAGTTCTTATGATTTTATCAGTGCCACCAATACAAGTAATGGTGTTGGGGAGATACTAACTTAAAGTAAAAGCAGCTCAAATGTTTCAATCAGTGCAGCTTTTCCAGTAACAAGATACTTTTTAAGACTTTTATAACAACCATCAATATGACAAAACAAAAAATTGCTGTTTAAATGTCAAATTGTATTATGCCTTATACAGAAAGGGCAGGTAATAATCAAACACACACTGTAGCTTTAAAAATGTGGTTTAATTCTGATGAAGCAGTTCATTCAGAAGGTTCACATAAATTAACTAATTAAAAAAAAAGTTCTTTAAGCTAAATATTTAGTTAAATTACAATTATTATTATCAATGTTGAAAACAATTGTGGAAACCACTTTTTTCAGGATTCTTTGATGAATAGAAAGTTCAAAATTTGGATTGGTAGTGTATGTTTTCAAAATGTATTTAAAATGATATTGCCTTTTAAGTATCACCCACTGTAGTTTGCAACTTCAGATTATGCTTTAACTGCATGGCACATTCCAGTTTTTATGCATCTTCTCCAACACCGGCAAGCAGCAGTCATACTTACCTATTGGTAGGGCAAGATCCTTTTTCATGAGTGCAGCTGCACACATGCTCCCTAGATAGGCCAATTCCTTCTCCAGCTGAATAATTCCCTGAAACCACACCAACATGACAAATATCTCAAATACATGTGAGATATGAATCACTAGTCCTTTCTCTGGTCCAAAGCAATGCACGACTGAGATACTAGCAGTGGTGGACCTAAAATTATTTTTACTTAGGATATCCAAGCTGAAATGGTTCTCACCCACAGTTTAATAAACATGCTTCTATGGCTGGGTATAGACACAAATTTCATGATTCGATTTGATTTCCATTCACAAGCTTGCGATTCAATTCAATGCTGATTCCGATTCATTTGGATAAATATATCAGGTACAATACTAATACTGAAATAATACTGTAAACTATAGAGGGAACCTTGTCAGTTGCACACATTACTATAATATTAATCTTTTAAATTAACAACTGATGGTGTATACAAACATTTAATTTACTCAAAGCAGTTTTCAGGGGTGATAGCAGAAAAAAATCCTGAGCCTGAACTTTTTTCCCTGGGACAGATGCATAAGGGCGAGTTTATCCTCCGCTAATTTCTGACACAAAGTGATGAGCGATTGTTCTTCTAATCTTCTTATATTGTTGTCATATATTTTTGTCATTATTTTTTGAGAATGCAAGGCACACACAAACACATGCCTATCTTCATAATTCTTGACTTCTAAAGTTTTTTGAATTCGACCCAAATCCTAAATTTCACTTGCACTGCACTGCAATGTATTTTTTTCATGATTAATATTGCATTGCAAAATAATGTGTGGCTGGTCAACTAGTCTAAAATTAAGAAACTCCTAGAAAACAGTAAAAAAACATTTGTACATTTAAGATAGTTCTACTTAATTTGTTATTCCAATATCCAAATATGAAAAATATGAAATATGACGCGCGAATGGATTCAAAGTGGTCAAGCGTATAACTAGACGCGGTAGGCGCGAATTTGACGCGCTATTCGCGTCCGGTGTGAACGCAGCATGAGAGAGAGAGAGAGCGCAGCACTGATACAATGGTTTCTTATCCACAAGTAACGCGCTAGTTTTCATACAAAATTATTATGTAACATAATTAGGTACTTTAGTTATTATAACACAATAACGTAACACATGCAGGCTACGTTTCTCAACACTGAGAATGAATAAATAAACGCCTGTTTGCAGACTCGCGCTTATCAGTAAATTAATCCACAAATCACAGCGCTTTCATAATCAGTAAGCCATAGCGATTTTAATTTTATTTAGATTTATTGTCGAATTGATAGATTGGTCAAATTCCGCTTCTTTTGCTGTTGCTTTTTTCTTTTTCTTACGCAGACACGTCTGTACGCCGGAAATCCGGCGTGGCGCCGGAGCGCTATCAGGCCTGAGTTTTTATAATAATAATGTTATAATAATAACTCTTAATGAAAATGTTTCTACTCCAATACGTTTTATGAAATATAAACAATTAAGTGGTGGATGTCATAAAAGCATATTTATTCAAATATGCAATAAATATTGAAGAATGGGGTAAGAAAAAATATAATGAATATATTATTAAATTCATTATATTTAATAATCAAATAATCATTTGAATATGTAATGTAAATAATCATTTTTATTGTTCATTTTTCTAGCTTACCATCAAGCTATGGTCATTTAATGGCTTTCCTGGGGTAAACGTAATGTTATGTGTCATATTTTTTACCAAGCTTATTTACTGACGTCTTTCTGCCTTTAAAACTGTGACATGATACATTTCAGTAAGTTGTATCTTTCAACATACCTGCTGATGTTCATCACTGTTTTTTTTTTGCAAGTATTTTATTATTTTAACAAGAAATAAAGATGAAGAGTTGATCAGTTCATGTGCACTCAGCACTGTCGCTTCGCTTGAACTGAGGCACGACAGCGATCTGTCACGCTACGTGACATAGCGCTAAAACTGTATGCATTGCTTGAATTTCAAATTAAAATGCAAGGAATATCAAAACTCAGACTTTGTTCCATATCAAAAGTAACAGAGCACTAAGCTTATTGTGATTTTTGCAATGGGAGACATGCTGCAAATAATGTTTAGTCAAGTTTTCAAGAGAAAACAGCATAGACGATTCATGGGATTTAAGTATTGATATTGGTTAATCAAAATGAGAACCAATTGAAATTGAGAAATCAATATGTTCAACCCAGCCCTACATGCTTGTTTGAACAGCAGAGCTGTTCATGTTCTAAATATTGCTATAAATGTTGACATGCAAATTATTATGTGTGCACAGACAATTGTTTTAAAAGTGAGATAAAATGGGCTCCTCCAACATTTCATGCATTGTGCTCAGGTTTAAGACACATCCATATTGTATGGCAAGGAGAAATTTCATACCTCATCAACACCAGGGTTAAACTCATAACCGACAGCTACACATTTGAATCCGTAGAAACAGGCTTTCTCATCTTTCACGTAATCTGATGCCGTTTCCAAGGAGAAGTGGGCTTCGTTACCTTACATTAGGGAATGGAAATGGGTTAATGACTGAGCCAGTGTAGCATAACTCATTTTGAATAATAATAAAATGGCAGCTGCCCATATAATCACAGTCCTCATAAAGATAATATTCTGTAAACAACCGCACAATCTTCCTGTTTAGATGTGGTGTTTATAAACCCTCCGTGGGACCGCACCGTATATAAAAGATTTATGTTGACAGCGTAAAAACTCCCACTCAAGGGCCTGGAAGTGGTGTTAAGTTAACATCTCAATAAACATCTTTTTAATCACTAAAGATCAACAACAATTACTGTCAACAGCATCTTAATCAGCATGAAGGTATAAAGTAAACATTTCTAAAGCTTGGTGGACAGGGACATCACCGTTACCTGGCAGCACCAAGACCGAGGTGGGCCAGCCATTGGAGCCAGAGAACTTCTTGAGCTCGGTCCAGGTGTTGATAGTCTCGTGAGCCAGAGCTTTGGAGCCGAGCCCAGAAAAGTGCATCGATCGGCTGGGGATCAGAAGACGGAGGACATCTTCTGGCTGCGCCGTGCCACACTGAGGATCAAACTCGACGGTTATCCAGCGAACGCAGTCTGGGAAGGAAACCTGAAATCCAGAGCATGGAAATGTGATTAAGCACTCTTTTGAAGGAACACTAATCATACTGCATCTCAATTTGTAACAAGAAAAATATATTTTTTTTCAAGACCAGCTCTGAACAAACATTTGTTGGCCCTATGCCTTCAAAGGACGATATATTGAGAGTTCTAACTAGCTAACAAAAAAAAAAAAGAAATTCTGTAGAGAATCACCTTTAAGTCAAGTGCAATGCAAAAACACAAATCCAATACAATTTGTATTCTATTGTTAAGCACCATTTAAACAACATTCCGCTGACTAAAGTGCTCTACATTTTAAGAACCACATACAAGGACAACCATAACCATAAAAAACATCATAAAACCACAGATAACAACATAAATAAACCCCACAGATGGAATACACAACCAATTATGATCACCCTGCCGTATCAAACGCTACGGCGAAGAGATATTCTTAAACTTGGTGCAAATCTGAGGTAAAAAGGTAAATCATTTCAAAGTTTAGGAGCTGCCATTGACCAAAACCCAAACTCTATAACGAAATGGTAGCCAATGTAAGGAATCCAAGACAAGAGTACTATAGTTTCTCTTACAAGTACCTGTTAACTCTTTCCCCAACCGTATTTTTGAAAAAAGTTTCCAGCAACCTCGGGCATTTTTTATAATTTTCACAAAAGTTTCATGGCTCCCAGGATATTTTGTTGTATGAATATCTGAACATGCAATATATCAAAAGAAAGAACAGGCCCTCATCTTTTAAACAAAAAACTAGTTCTATTCTAGCTTCATGCATTCTTTTTCTGATCAACATTTGAATGTGGGTAAGTATCATTAAAAAAAGCAACATTCTGAGCTGAGAAAATGACTAAGTCTGGATCAGATTCACAACGATGAACAGTAGTACAACTGTAGATCGAGTCCATCCAAACCATAGTGCCCCCATCTAACAGTGAAAACCGGAAAATGTTGTCAATGGCGGGGAAAGAGTTAAGAGCCTCGCAGCAGCATTTTGTATCAATTGTACATTTGTACGTGGTTTAGTAATGATTTGTTAATACCCACCTATAGCGAGTTACAATAGTCTAATCTTGTGAAAACAAAAGCAAGACTTCTTCCAAATCACATGTGGACAAAAATGGTTTTACCTTCGTTATTAATCGCAAGTGATAAAGCATGATTTAACCACAGAATAAATCTGCTTTTCAAAGATCGCTGTCAAAGAATGGCCCCAGATTTGAACTACTGGCTTGTAAAAAGGGTTGCTAAGCTGCCCAGATCAGAAAAATCATTTCCTCCTTGCTTAGTGTTATGCTTCTGCAAACCAGGCAAGTCTAAAATCCCACCTCAATAGCAGCTCATTGCAGGAAACAATTATTTGTTTAATTACACAAGTACATAGTAGTTAGAAACCTAATGTGTGAGTGAAATTTTACTATTACTAATATCTTATCTTATTTCATTATAAAAATTATGCATTTCAGATAAATAATAATAGAATAAACCATAATTTTATTTTACAATACAACAGTAAAACTAAATAATAATAATAATAATAATAATAGCAATAAGAATAATAATATTTATGGATGTCTTAATATCTTAATTTTCAAACATCAAACCATTGAAGGGCGAAGGGAATTTTGGTGGAAAACCTCATTACACGTTTGGGACAGTGGTTGGCACATGTTGCGTTCCCAAATGCACATTATTAACGACTCAAACTCAAAGCCCATGCAAAGATGAGTTTGTGTAAAGCAGCATTTACTGAGCTGCTCTGAGACACTGAAATAAAAACTGATCATGAGCTGCTCGAGTGTAAATGGACACATACCCTGCTTCAATCCAAAACATACAGTGCATTTATTTCTTTAATTAAATTGAGTTCAGGATAGTTTTCAGGATAATGCTAGGTAGTTGCTAGATATATTTGACATCCCTCATTTTGCTGAACATCGGGAAATGATCACTAATGTTGTACCTTGTACTGGGTGACACCAGCCTGCTTGTAGGGGTGATCGCTCTCTATGACAGCATAATGATTAGAGGTGGTGCAAGCTGATAGGCCCTGCTCCGGCTGGTTCCCAGTGGTGCTGTCTGTGGATTGGTTAGGATTGAAGGCAGGCGGTGCATATTTCTGGTTGAGGGCAGAAACAGCCGGAAGAAGTTCCTGAACCAAACCAAACACCTCCACTGCAGCCTAATAGAAAATTGTGAAATTTAAAACAGTTAGGCGAAGGTATCAAGAGAAAAGTAAACAAGAAAGCTAACAATAGACGAGAGGAGACTGGCTAGAGGAGACTGATCATTGTCACATCAAGACCCACGGTTGTCAATTCCACGAAGAAAAACTCCCTTACCTTAGGAACAGATGCAGCCACAGGACCGATGTATGCCAAAATAAGTGGAAGCAACATTGAAAAGAGACTGCAGGAACTCAGGAGTTCAGGAATGTCTTCAACTGTAGAGACATCAGTAACATCATTTACAAAGAGACTACTAGTAAATAACTAATGATACTGATCTATAAGGGTATATATATATATATATATATATATATATATATATATATATATATATATACACACACACGTATATAGCCTAAAAATACCTGTTTATGACAATTAAGCACCCCAATTCTCATTCCATAATGCAGTTTACTTTTGTTTTTTAATTCCCATTATTCTTAATGATGAATCGCATGAGATTTGCGTTACTGTACTGAACTTTACCATGATCAACAGAGACTTTTCAAATAAAATAATGTTTCATCATGGTTATGAGAACGAGATCTTTTTTTGCATTAGGGCAATGATAGGTCAAGTCAAGTCACCTTTAATTATATAGCGCTTTTCACAATACATACTGTTTCAAAGCAACTTTACAGTGATAAAAGGAAAATAATGCTACAAAGTTTGTTTCTAGAAGAAAATAGCATCACAGTCCAGCTTAAGTAAGTTCTGTAATGGTTAATTTTTGTTGTAAAAAACTTCATTTATAAATTTAGTTCATATAGCCGCTCTGGAGAAAACCGTGATGTCATCGTCAAGCTCAGTGCAGTTCTCATATAATGGTGTCAATTCAGGCAGATCAATAATATTGTTGAATATTAAATTAAATGTCCCCAACTAAGCAAACCAAAAGCCAAAGGCGACAGTGGCAAGGAACCAAAACTCCATCAGGAGACCCAGGCTCATTAAGGGGGCCAGTTCTCCTCTGGCCAACGAACAAACAGTGTATGATGTGTGTATTATAATGCAAAATATTCATATGTTATGCAATATATAATTTGTTATTTCTATCATACTAAAATGATCTCATCAAATAGTGTGAGGGTGGGCTGGGACTATGTTTTTGTGCAACAAATGGCAGACGGGAATGTATTTGGGGAAACCTAAGAAAACTACCCTCACCGTCCACAGCAAAGGCCCTGTGGAGCAGGTCTTTGGCCGCCCGCACCACCACGCTGACTACAGAAAGAGCACGGCTGCAGTTCTTGTCCTCTTCATTGGCTTTGCTTAACAGCTGTGATTGCAGGTCACCATCATATTCACTCCTGTAGCAAACAATCACCGTCATCAAGATGTCGCATCCTTTAGAAATAAGAAGATAAAAGAATATACAGGACGGACCTATAGTAGAGAATCTGAGGGATCTGGCCTCTGGTCTGGTTGGTGCCATTGCTGCTCAGGCTGCAGGTGCTGAAGGTGAACGCGACTCCATCAGAGCACTGTACGGTTGTTATGCCTCCATCCCCATTGGCTGTGCGACTGCCATAGTTGCGCAGGCGGACAGCATATTTCACACTCTCCTGCAAGAGCAAAAGGGTGGAAGTGAGTTTGTGCCGAAGTGAAGTTTATTCTTTGCGTGATTCATGAGTAAAATTCGCAGCACCTTCAGAGGAACAGCTTTGTCCAGACGGATCTCAGCGATGTCACTGGGGGAGTCGTCAGTGCTGTAAGTGCCTTTGACCAGTTCTAGAGACGTCCATCTGTGGGAGTGGGCGGAATCTCCAGGGTGCTCCGTCTGAGCCTGATAAAACAGGACAGATGGACAGAACAGGAACACAGAGGAAAACAACAGGGTAAGACATTGGGAGAACTCATTCACACGCTCGAACTTAAAAGATTCTTCAAAAATCCACCTTTTATGTTCCACATAAAAAATAACAGCATACAAGAATGGAACATGATGATGACATTTAATAATGACATTAAATAAAGACATTTAAAAAAAAAATCATTTTTGTATATCATTACCCCATAATTTACTCACCTTCAAGTCATTCTATGTGTATATGACTTTCTTCTTACAGCCAAACAATTTGAATTATATTAAATAATATACTTGCTCTTCCCAGCTTTGTAATTAGGGCTGTTGAAATTAATTGTTTCTACAATGCATCGTGATGTGGACAATTCTGCATCGATGCCGCAAAAGACCGTAATTGATTATAGCCTCTGACGTCCTTCGTCGCATGCGTGCTTGTCTCGCTAGCGTAAAATGCCAGAGTGAGGTGAAATACAAAAGCGAGTAATAAAAAATAGTGCACCCATTATTTTAACATTTAAAGCAAGTGAGTGTGTATGAACATTACTGTAACTTAAGTATTTTTAGGTATATTTAGTAGCCTACAGCGTAGGCCCGACGCAGAAATATAAATCAGCCTTAAGACGTAGGCGTAAGCTTAGGTGAGAATAGACGCCTCTGGCAAAAACCACGCAACTCTCTTGTGAACACACGTACGGGCGCTGGATGGATGTGCTTTTTATGGCACAAGTCGGTCATTCAATGCCATTACAAAGCTAGGAAGAGCCAGAATATTATTTAATATAACGCTTGATTGTGTTCGCTGATAGAAGGTGGCTTGAGATTGTAAAGACTGAGATTGAGTAAATTATGGGACATTTAAAATTTTTGGGTGAACTGTTACTTTAAATGGCTAAAAAGATAGCTTTCGTGAGAGCCACGAAGAGATGAATAGAGGGGGTATATGTGTGACGTCACCGTCGGCCGGAGTGACTGCGCCCACTGAGTGGCAAAAAGACTGAGCGGCAGCGTTGGTTTTCAGAGTGAATGACGTGAAACGCATCTAAAACAGGAACGAGCTTTGCGATTGACTGTATTAAAAGATTTGACAAGAAATCTGAGGTATATTTTTACAGACTGCCAAAAGCTACAGAACAGAGAAGCAAATGGATCGCTGAACCCAGGCAGCGAAAGGTGAATTTGCGTCAATATGCTGAATTTTGGGGTAAAATAATACCATATTTATTGTATTGTTATATACTGTATTGACAACTCATCAATTAAATATTTACCATCGTATTCTCAGAATAATTGAATGCTTTTAAATAAACACTGAAAAAAAACTATACAAGTTTTAGAGCTGGACAATATGATGATATACATATAACATTGATATAAGCGATTTCCCGGATAAAGACCTACCTATGCTGTATTTATATAAAGCGTTCACAGACAAATTTGATTTATGTTTTTCCCCGGCGTCGAAATGAGGCTCATATAAATGTCAGGAAACACGATTCCTGGCTCCATGTCAATATCCATGGATCACTGGATCTTTAGTAAGTTGTGAGGAACACTATCTCAAGTCCAACCTTTAGTTTAACCTGATAAACGCTTGTTTTACTCGCCTATTCGCAGTTTCCCCATTTAAATCCAGTCACGCAGCAGCTCTTCTGCCACTCAGCCCGGCTGAGAAAGTGACATCAATGCATCCCCTCTATATAGAAAAGAACTTACATCATCAGCGAGCACCTCCAGCTCATACTCATGGATGCCTCCTCCCCCGTACACACAGAAACCCACCAGCACCACTCCTGGCTTGTCCACAGTGAAGCAGATGGCGTCGGGGGAGCCGTTCCCCGTGTTCCAGCTGCGTCCCTGGCTGGTCTTAGTGAAGCGGTTGGGGGTGGCCTTCACCGAGTGTAGGGAGTTCAGCCCGTCCACCTGCGCAACAACAGTCCACACGTTGAGATAAGGATTTACATTTAGTTTAGAGGCATTCTTACATTTTATATTTGCTTTGGAGTCACAACACATTAAATGGATAGTTCACCTGTAAATAAAAACGTGACATTTTGGGGTCAACTATCCTTAGAAGAAGAACTCTCACATGTTCTTCCAGCAGGTGGCAGTAGGCCAGATTAGACTAACTGAGAGAGGATGTTTTTGTTATTGAACGGGAGCCTCCATGACAACCAACACCTAAAACCCTGCTCTTCCTGTGCTATTGCAAACAACAGAGACTGGATGCCATTTTTGTTACTCTATTAGCCAACATATGATTTATATTCAACCTTTGGTAATGAACAGTGTTAAAGAGCAGCAAAGCACCTGTAACAGTCTCCATAACATACTCTAATCGAGCATGACATGCCAGTTACCATGGCAACGAGCCAATGGCCTTTTCCAAAGCCGTCGGAGAGAGACGGACTGCAGTAGACTGTTGTGGTCCTGTGGAGGACACACCTGTTCTCATGACTCAGCTTCCTACTACAACAATCCCGCATGAGCAGGCCAGATGGAACCTGTGCCCTTTTCATTTTTACGATGATTATGGGAAATAAACTACAGCATTCAATGCTTTTAAACATGGTGAAATGTTAAAACAGTTAAGCGTGTTAGACAGTTGGTGTAGCAGACTCTTATTGATCTGATTACAAAATATGTAATAAAAAAAGTACAGGTACTTCAGTTAATCTTCCATAAATTAAATTGAAAATGATTATACCATGATTATAACATGCCATTGTATTAATTTTACATTAACATTCTATATTTTCAAAAATTTGTAAAATTATATATGAAATTTAAATAAAAACTTAAATAGCCACTGTGTCTAGCGGTTTAAGTTACTGGCCACAATTATGAAATCGATACCACAGGGAAAAACTGCCATATAGATATTTTTAATACTATCTCATAATTTGGCAGTTGGTATATTAGGCTGCTGTCACTTTAAGACCTGATGCACAGACCCATTATACTGTTTTATCTGGCCATGTGAACACAATTTGGGTGTTGTTAACACAAAATCTGCAGGAATGAGTAAAATTATGCTCAATACGCGCAATCCCACGCCTAAATTCAAGCCCGTAACACAAACAATATTCATCAGGAGCAAATGAAACGAGTGAGTAAAGGTTTGTCAACTCGCTGTCGGAGAGAATAGAGAGCAAGCACGCGCAGCTGGTATTGTGTATCCTGCGGAAAATCTTCAGATATTCCAGTATTATATATATATATATATATATATATATATATATATTTCATATATAATATATATATATATATATAATGTATAAGGTAAAATTGTGTGTGCATATATGTACATATGTATGTATTTATCATATATATATATATATTTATTTATATATAAACTATTTGAAAGAAAGGGCATGGTACTGGGATCTTTTGAACTTTCAAAATAACAGACGTGTGAGCTTTCTATGGAGCTGTACGGATACAGATTCATGAACATGAAGATAACATTTTTCCTTCACCATCTAAATGCTATTTATGGCGAGGCGGTGGCTGCAATGCAATTAGAGCAGCGGGCGAATGCTCTGCGGACAAAGAGACGAAGAAAAGAGTGTGTGTATGTGAGAGAAGTAGGAGATCTGTCCTTCTAACCTCAGAGCCGAGAGCAGAGGCGGTGAGCTCACTGACAATACTGGCCAGCAGGCCACAGGTGTTGGACACCAGATGAGGAGAAAAGAGCTCAACCTCCTTCCTCAGACTCTTCCTCACAGGAAGCACCACAATGACCAGCATCTTCTCCAGAACCTCCCGGAAAGACGTCATGCCCATGAGATTCTCTTCCGTCTGATCAAAAAGAGAATTTTGTAACTGCTGAAGCAGATGAATATTAATGCAATGTTTTAAATGATTATGCATGTTTGATCAGAAGATGGTACTCACGTGGCTGAGTTTCTCCATGTGTGCCACCAGCAGGGGGAAGCGGTGAGCGAGGGCAGAGTCGTTCTCAGTGCTGACCTGCTTGACGAGGGAGCGCAGCAACACCTCCCCGTCGTACGCGATGGGCAAGATGGAGGTCAGCTTGACCGACGTGTTACACAGCGCTGACATCACCGCAGCCAGTAGACGGCTGCTCGACGTGCGGAAGTTCGCCTCTTGGATGTCCTGGAGGTCGACATGAAGGTCAATGTTATAAGTAGAGACTTGCTGCAGTTAACCAAACTAGATGTCTGATACTAATCCAGTAACAACTCTGTTCCTCAGAAATTAAAAAAAGAAAATAAGTGGAGGCTGTTGTTTTTTTTATCTTTCTGATTTAAGGGTGTCACTGGAGGTATTTTAGAGCTCAAATTCATCAGTCCTAAATCTGTCAAGCGGCTCATTTCCAGAAAGAGCTGGGAACTGAAAGTAGTTCAGATGAAAAAGCACACACACCAACACACACACACACACACACACACACACACACACACACACACACACACACACACACACACACACACACACACACGTGTGTGTATATGTATGGATGTGTGTGTATGCATGCATGTATGTATCTTTTAATTTTGGGGTGAATTGTGACCTAGATATGTTTTTTGTGAGTCACCTCTTTAACTGAGAGGCTTTTTGATATAAAAACATATAATGGAACTGCAAAACTTTACATTTCCCCGGATGTTTACACTTTCAGTCAAATTAACTAAACCACCCAATACACAAAAATATTATAAATGAATTATTAATATTAAAAACTAAAAAAAATATAACAATGAAGATGATACTAATAATAATGTAAAATCTAACAAATATATACAGTTTGTATTGCTTTCATTTCAAGTAGGCACATTTCCACCCAAATAGAGAAAAATTGAATTGAGTTTTTTGTATTCCACATTTTTCTTGATGTTGATTATCGTTAGATTTTCAATAGAGTAATAAAAATGACAGTAATATATTGTATTACAAAGCATAAATTAAATACAGCATTTCATGTTCTTTAACATGTTTTTTTTTCCTAAAATAGGGCAAAAGTTAATATATGCAAATCCTAATTTGTTATTTCTTCCTTTTGATGTTGTATGAAATTATGACCTGGAACTGTTCTTGACAGGTTTATTGAGATTCATCCATTTATGATGTATAGACTGGCCTAAATGAGCCGTTTGCTGATTTAAAGGGACAGTCCACCTAAAAATGAGAATTCTGGAATCATTTACTCACTTTCTTTCTGCTGCTAACCATAGAAGATATTGAAAAATATTTTAAAGAATGCTGATGCCCAGACAGTTTTGGAAAACTGACTTCCACTGTATTTTTTCCATACAGTGGAAGTCGCTGGAACCCGAAACTGATTAGTTACCAACATTCCACAAAATATCTTCTTTTGTGTTCCACAGTTGAAAGTCAGTCATACAGTTTTGGAACGACATGAGGGTCTATCCCTGTGGGTGGACAATCCCTTTAAGCACAACTTCAATCTAATGCTTGTGAATACCTGGTCCAGGCAGTTGAGCAGGTCGCAGAGGCAGGCCCACTGCAGGGCTGGTGTGGGGTAGAAGGAGTGAAAGCAGGCGGTGAAGGTGTTGTGGCACTCCTGCAGCACGGCCTCCAGCAGCGTGAGGGGCTGACTCAAATATCCCTGCGGGTCATTGTCCAGCTTGGTCAAGCAGTTATCCATCCCTTCTGACAGGATCTTCTTCAGGAGGCTTCGTGTCTTTCCTACACACTCTGCCAGCTTGCTGGACTCATCCACAACAGCTTTGGTACTGGCTAGATAAGAGACAAACAGGAAGTATAAGATACAATGTAGATGCGATGTTGTCTAAACAGCATGCTTTCAGTCAAAGGTACTCAAGACTAGTCCTGTCTTCCACTTCATTACATGTTCTTAAAGGAGTAGTGTGACATGAGACCCTGCCAATCAATATAGATTACATCTGTAACTCAAGGGAATTACACTTGTGACATGGATAGTACGACTCAGCAAGAAGTGACAGCACAGGTTCAGTGTATAACAATAAGAGCAGGTGACAAGGTCTACTAGTACAGTGTCAAGAGAGTCACAGTAGTGTTCAAAATCGATTTGAACAGGGATTAACGCCTTTTTTTCACCTAAGGAGCACGTGTGCTCTTAAAGGGATAATTCACCCAAAAATGTAAATTGTGTAATCATTTACTTACCGTCATATTGTTCCAAACCTGTATGAATTTTTTTCTTCTGTTGAACACAAAATAAGATATTTTAAAGAATGTCGTAACCAGACAGTTGATGGCACCCATTGACTTCCATAGTATTTTTTTCCTATTATGGGAATCAATGGGTGCCGTCAACTGTCTGGTTATCAACATATCTTTGTTTGTGTTCAACAGAATAAAGAAACTCATACAGGTTTGGAACAACTTAAGGGTGAGTAAGTACTGACAAAATTTTTTTTTTACATTTTGATGAAATTCATTTTTAGAATAAAATTTTCTTTAATAAAAACAAATGACATTTACAAGCAAAATGGATTAGTTTATTAGAAATGCAAAATGTACAATTAGTTTTTAAGTATCTCTGTTTCAATCTGTATTTAATAAATTTATTTATAAGCATACTTTAAAGCGTCTAAACTGTATATGTAGGTAAAACACATACTAGTAAAATCTATATATTAAATAATGTGTGTTATATAATGCTCTCTTTCCTTCCTGTGACAGGTCAGCTCAAACAGAAAAAACAACAGTTTACTTCAAATTAAATTCCAGCTATACAGTTTGTGTAACCATTACTAACAATAACCCAGAAAAAAAAAAACTTTAAGCATAATGCAGGACCTTAATTATAAACAAGCCCGAAATATGCCAATATAAAAATGTTGCTCATTCAAAAGAAAGACTCAAGTTTAATATTCACATAAGGCTCTATCGCGATTCCTGTTTTTCCATCCTCAAATATAAGACCTCTTAAAAAGATAATTAAGATGTTTGTTGTATAATTTATTGATAATTTGTCTGCCAATTTTCCATTGTTAGCTGACAGACAGTTAGTGGACCACCACTTTAAATCCTTTAAACAACAGAGGAGATATAATACCAGAAATGGGGAAGATCTCGCAGATGTAGACACGCAACAGTCGCAGGCAGCAGGTGCCCACAAACCGCAGGCGCTCCAAGTCCAGAAGAGTAGCTGTGAACTGGAAACCCTTCAGTCCCCTCAGTTCCTCCACCCCCAACACCAGCGTGGTCCAGCTCCAGTGCAGGATACTCAGCAGAGACTCAAAACAGTCCTAAAACAAGAACAAACACACACTTGGAAAAGTTGGAAATGAACCAAGGATTTGACCTTTAATTAACTTGGCTTGTTTGTTTGAATGTACCAAGTGGATAGACCACCAGGAAAAAAGCCCCAATAGTAAAGGGAATTCCTTAAAGAATAATAAGCAATAAAAATACACTAAAGTATAAACCATTCCAAATTGGCTGCTGTTCATCTGTTCAATGCCAATTTCTTATAAGACAGAAGCATATTTTATGAAAATACAAGCTAGTAATGCTAACATCTCCTTTTCAGGAAATTGCAGGTCAAACTGTTGAAGCTGAGCATGAGCATATTTATGGGTCAATGACAAACAAGGATTCCAGTGATGGTGGAAAAGAGATGTCTTTTTAAAGGGCAAACTCTCGGAGGTTTTTTTTTTTTACTTTCTGATTCATATGGGTCCTCTATGAAAATATTTCTAATTTTGCCTAAAAAGTGGCTTCCACCATTTTCAACTTAGCTTCAGTAACCTGTCAAGTGATGAAACCATAAAGTAAAAAGTAATCAATTATTTTACATATACAGCCTGTACTCTGTATGTAAATATGAATTACATTTAATGTATTTTTGAGGATAACATTAGCTCTGGTGGGGGAAAAAAACCATTTAAGCTTCAGATTATTGGCCCATAAGCAATTAGTATGTTTTTGCACACACATACCACAGACACGGTCCTGGCGAAAGAACGCTTGAGGATGTGAACAGGCTCACTGGTCTGCTGCTTTCCTTTGGATGTGTTACCATCATTAGAGGGCAACCTGGAAAATCAGAGCAAAATGGGTATGTGAATGAAATGATACACCTGATACATCAAAGTAACAGGCACAGAACTAAAATTTCTCATGTACCTGTACAGCAGCTGAGGTATTTGTCCAGCATTCACATCAGTACCGTTGTTTGATTTCTTTGAGCTCTTGAACTGAAACACCACACTGCAGGAGAGAGTTCATGATGATAATCCTTGCCTTCTAGTATTATAATGCTAAAAGAATCACAGTAATAAGTGTGTTCGTACCCATCATCGGTGGTGATGGTTGCCTGGCCATGGGAGCCGCAGTCACTGCTGGGTCCAGACACACGAGCCCACGCCACATACCACCAGCCCAACTGCAGCAGCACAGGCTCATCGAACATCATGGCGTACTTCTCCCTGCATATATAAAACAAACCATCACAAATAACCAGTATTTATGAGCCATTTTGCTAATTTTTTCTTGTAATTAACTGCTGTTTTTTTTTAAATATTTAGTCAATGTATCAAGACCTAACAAAGACATAGTTCATCACAAGTTGAAGTTGAAGGTACAGTAAGCGATTTCTGAGAAACACTGTTGATATTTGAAATGAACCCAAACAAACACACCCCTCTCCCTTCATTGCTCTGCACCCAAAATGCACGAACACGCAATGCAAGAGTGGATGTCTCTTTATCATAGCTGAACTGATGCAAAATTATGCTTTGCGAAAAGCATAAGCAAAGATGATGAAAAAAACAAGAAAGAACAAACTGAATATACAGTACACAAGAGTGTATACAAGCAAGAGTTGGTTTTTCATCGCCAGCAGCACAGCAGCTCCAGACAAACAATGACACTCAAAACAGTACTGATATTATAGCTAACAATATAACAACATCATATCTTGGTTCTGTGCAACACAGCAAAACCAATGTTACTCACTAATAGAGCAGATATAACACAACCTCCGCATCCGTTTTCAGGCCCTCCGGCTCTCTAATGTCTCTCCAGCGCTGGAAAGCTTTTCTAATATTATATCTAATACACTTCTTTTTCCAGTGATATTCCTCTGAGCATCTTTTGTAACATCTCTTAGCCAGACTTTCTTTCCCTCTTGCTCACTCTCTGACCTCCCAATCATGAGTGGACACGCCCTCTACTGCTGATTGGCTACAAGTGTTGATGCTCGGTCTGATCCACTTTCAACAGCGTTTCTCAGAAAATGCTTACTGCACCTTTAACTCATCATGATCAAAATATCATTTGTCTTCATTTTGAAAAGTACATCTACAGTATAATTGGAAATCTAGCCACTTTTTTGTGCAATGTTTAGCCTGAAAACTGTGCACGGTTTTAATTTAAATAAATCTGTAATAAAATAAAATATTAATTAGATGAAAATTTGGAAGTTTAGGTTATAAAATACTAAAAAGACAAGCTAAAACTGAAATATAAAAAAAAACAATAAAACTGACAAGCATTATTACTAAAATAAAATGTAAACAAAAATGAATATATATATATAATAGTATATAAATAATACTAAAATAACACTTATAAATAGCATTTAATTAGGGATAAACATAACTAGCATATATCCTGCTCTCTAGATACACTACTCAACCAGCATTCTTGAAACAATGAAGTGATATTGTTTTGAATATAGGCATACCGGGCAGCACAGTCATAGGCCAGAACATCTGTCTCGGCCAGTAGGTCTCCATCAGTTTCATGGTCTCCTCCATCTGGACCCAGCTCAAACAGCTGCAAACACAATCACAGCTTTCAATCACGAACCAAAAATCAGAAAACTCGTGAGAATGAAGTGGGCTGAGGGCCAAAACTAAGGAAACACTCAGATAGCACCTGACCTTGATCTTTGCAGTGTACTCCCCTCTGCCTCCAAAAAGACCCAAACCCCCTAACAAGATGTCAGCATCGGCGCAGAAGCGGATGGCTTCCACTGAGTGGGCAGAGTAACCCCAGCCTCCTCCATGGCCTAAAAAAACATTGTGCAAAAAACACAATCAATCAAATTTTTACCTTTAGTTATAATTGAAAAATTTAAGTAAATCGATTAAATCGCTCATGATTGACTACTGGCTGTTTTTCCACTCGAGCTGCTGTATGTGAATGCCCTTTAACAGTCTAAAATGTTATTTAGAAATGATCTTGGATGAACTCACTCTCAAAGCGGTTGACCACACTGTAGTCCTCTTTAGAGTAGACCTTCATCACAGCCTGAGTCTCTTCTTCAGCACTGGCCACTCCCATCTTCAGTTCCTGCATCGCAGCCAGTGTGTCCAGACAACCTGCACAGAACCAAAAAGAACAACTGACACACTACAACAACTACTACAAGTCTGGGCTGAGAGAGTTTTATTTTTTATTATTATTATTTTCCCCCCGGAGGTCCATTTATAATGTTAATAAATGCTTTTTCATCAAACATAATTCAGCCATAATTGCATTTAATCTGACCATTTTCCACCTCCTCTATTACCCTTATAATTAAATGGTTAGAAAGTTAAAGTTGAATTAGAGTCTGCTATTTTGCTTTCACAGGCAGCAGTTTACTGTTAGGTCTAATATAGCTTTAAACGGCTCAATTATTCAATAACAGATACCTTGTTTAAAAAAAAAGACCAACGCCAACACAGTGATGAGATCCAGAGAAATCATCTTAAAAGATGTAAAAAAAGGAACTTAAGCTGCTAATTTGTAATGCTTAAGAATCTGTGTGAAGGATCTGCAAAACAGTAGGTGCTACACAAATCCAGAAACAGCACAAGGTTTGACTGACTTTACCGCAATTTACCCTGTTGTTCTGTTCAGTATTAAAAATATAGCTTCTATCCTACTTCCTCTAAACTACCTCACCGTGGAAATAGGCGTAATTGGCATGTAGATGTAGTCATGTGATCACATGCTCAAATATATTCACCACTCTATAATGTGAACTGTAGAATAAGGTTTTTTTGCTGCTTAAGCGGCTTTAATACGTTATTTCTTAACTAGGAAAAAAGTTCTGAAAATTACAGTGTGTTTTCATAATAAAATGGTCTCTTATTTTCAAACAGACAAAGAAAATTTGATTTGTCAGACACAAAGCAAAAAGACTGCTACCCTTACTTAGACAATAGCAACGTTTCCATTACCCTTTAAATTGCGCAAATTGAAATTGCGGATTGAAAACATGCCTAATGGAAACACGCCAATTTCGCAAAAACTCCCATTTACCGTAAAAAAGTTTACACGTTCACATGAGGTGGTTTTTCAGGCAATTCGAAAAGAAATATTTCTCAAAACTGCAATGGAAACAGTTTTTGCGCATTTACAGGTCACCTGACGTAGATGACGCGGCATGTTTGGACAGAATGCAAGACAGAGTTCTTTATTAAATTCATAAAAGACAAAAGAATTACAGGAATACTGGATTCTAAACCTCAAAAGAAATGCATGCCACAATCAAGACCTCGAAGTAGATGTGAGGGAGAAACACCCAGAAACAACAGCCGCTCAAGTCTTTCCTTACCATTAATCCTTGGATAACACACATACGTTTCCTACGATTAATAATAATGGCCAGTGCAGTGGCTGATATATACGTAAACCCACCAACATCGGTCGCCATGATTTTTGGAATGACTTATCGCGAGAGAAAAAAAAAAGTTTTAGTCGCATAATAACGGTTAATGGAAATGCTGTCATTTCGCAATAGTTTTTTATCGACATTTAAAAAAATAATAATAATCGCAAAAGTTTTGCGCAAATCTGTAATGGAAACGTGCCAAC
This sequence comes from Siphateles boraxobius, assembly GCF_051911475.1. NCBI lineage: Eukaryota > Metazoa > Chordata > Actinopteri > Cypriniformes > Leuciscidae > Siphateles > Siphateles boraxobius. Next base: position 6,496,494 of record NW_027509197.1, read on the forward strand.
TGTCAGTCAAAGAGCTTGACTGTGCATCAACTACACTCAATGAGAAACAGCTAGCAAGCGTTGAATGTTCTGCCATCGAGTGACTTCATTCCTGACAGGTTTTGAGATCCTGATAAGAGAGTGTTGTGAACTGCACATCAAACAGAGTAAATCTGAGGTAGAATGATGTTGTGGTACCAAGGATGTGCAGTGCTCCATGGGAACGGGTGGTGCTGGCGTGGGAGCCCGAGGGAAGAGCCAGTTCAGGACTCAGGATGCTGCAGAGGGCCTGGATGTCCGAAGCAGAGGGCACACGGGCGTCTGCTATCACAGCGTTATAGCAGCACATCTCACGTGTGGCAGGTAGGAACCTGAAAGAACAGTGAGACGGCTTAGTTGAGAAGATATAGTTGTTTAAATATTCCATAAAATATAATTTATTGTCAGTAGAACAGATGAAGACCACTGAAATCCTGAGAAATTGTGTAGAGTGTATTAATGTGGCATTATTATTAAAGGGATAGTTCACTCTAAAATGAAAATTAAATTATAATTTACTCATCCTGGTGTTGTACTTATGCTGTATGCCCTTTTTTCTTTTATGGACCACAAAAGGAGAATTTTTAAAAATGTCCCGCTCACGCTTGTCTATATAATGGCAGTGAATAGCGGCCAGCATCAAGCTTTTTAAAAAAGATGCTAAAGTATCACAGATTGATCCCATGCGACATGTCCCATATATTCCAAATGTTCTGGGGGTATACACTAGGGTTTGGTTAAAAACAAACCAAAGTTTAATGTATTGTTTAACAAAAATCCAGACCTTGGTCATTGCTGTGCACAGCTACGTGACTAGCGTGTTTGTGGGACTATTAGTGCCACAGTTCACTCCGTCTTACCCAGAAAAAGTTGTGAGAAATCAAGATTAACAAAATCGCGACATGAAATAAAATCCATGTACCTTCTTCTCTGAATTGAATATATCCGTTGCGTTCGACGTAAAAAACAGTTAAAACATTCACATCTGTTAACTGAAATACTTCCTGTCATCGAACAGAATTCTGGTCTGGAGATTTCTATGTGTTAAATTTCATGTCACATATTTATTAATCTTGATTAAACACGATTTTCACTGAATAATGCATTCAACTTCGGCTTGTTTTTCAACAAATCCCATCGTATATCCCAGAATACTTGGAATATACAGCATGTGTTGCATGGGATCATTCTATGATACTTTTGCGTAGTTTTAAAATGCTTGATGCTGGTCACATCAGCATGGCATTAGAACAACACCAGGATGAGTAAACAACTTAATTTTAGGGTGAACTATCCCTTTAAGTCAGCTGACTCCAGACAGCTATGAACCTCACCTCCAGATGACATCATAGACGGGGTCCAAACAGAGGCCGAAACCCTGGAGATCCTCTTGCTCTGAGTCATTGAAGGTGCGGCAGCTCCCGTCCAGTTTATTGATAAGTAGGCATCTGAAGGGAGGAGGCTCAGATACAGATGTTGGAACTAAACCTAGAGAGAGCAGAATGGGAGTCAATAAAGACTTTAACAGGAGAAAAAGCATAGGCCCTTAAACCACACAAGTGAATCAAGCAAGAGAACATACCAATGATGTGTTTGCTAGCGAATATCTCGGAGGTGGCCAGGACGTGGGAGTTGATTAGCGCCTCGTCGATTCTAAGGAAGGTTTGATCACCGCTGGCCCCAATCCATGTTGCCTTTCGGCCGTACTTGGCACCAATATTGGGCATTGGAGAGGGCTTGGCGTTCCAGTAGGGCATGTCTAGGATGGGTCGCCCTAACTGTCCTTTCTGTTGAGACAACACAAGATATATATCTTCAGGATCTTAACCAACATAAAATCAGGCCAATATAAAAAGACTTAATTACTGAAACTGCTAACTTACTGAGAAACTCCCAAAGGTGAAGACCTGTCCATCCATGAGAAGCACAGCAGTGTGGTTACTGCCTGCTGTCACCTGAGTACTGGGGCCAGGCAGAGCTTGCACCAAAGTGGGAGAACCTCTGTGTGTGTGGATCAAATCAAAGGAGCCATGAGTTGAGCTATTTTGTTTGCAATCATTTAAAATAGATAAATAAAATAATTGAGAAATTAAAACTTTTTTAAAATAAATCATTAAAATAATTAAATATTTTAAATAAAATAAATAATAAATAAAATAAAAATAAGTAAATATTTTTTATTAAAAATGTAATTAAATAAAAAATATTTAAAATAATACATATTAAATTAAATAAGTACCAAAAATAAAGAAAAATGTTATATATATAAATAAAGGTCCTTCTCAAAAAATTAGCATATTGTGATAAAGTTAATTATTTTCCATAATGTAATGATAAAAAATTAAACTTTCATACATTTTAGATTCATTGCACACCAACTGAAATATGTCAGGTCTTTTATTGTTTTAATACTGATGATTTTGGCATACAGCTCATGAAAACCGAAAATTCCTCTCAAAAAATTAGCATATTTCATCCGACCAATAAAAGAAGTGTTTTAATACAAAAAAAGTCAACCTTCAAATAATTATGTTCAGTTATGCACTCAATACTTGGTCGGGAACCTTTTGCAGAAATTACTGCTTCAATGCGGCGTGGCATGGAGGCAATCAGCCTGTGGCACTGCTGAGGTGTTATGGAGGCCCAGGATGCTTTGAAAGCGGCCTTAAGCTCATCCAGAGTGTTGGGTCTTGCGTCTCTCAACTTTCTCTTCACAATATAACACAGATTCTCTATGGGGTTCAGGTCAGGAGTGTTGGCAGGCCAATTGAGCACAGTAATACCATGGTCAGTAAACCATTTACCAGTGGTTTTGGCACTGTGAGCAGGTGCCAGGTCGTGCTGAAAAATGAAATCTTCATCTCCATAAAGCTTTTCAGCAGATGGAAGCATGAAGTGCTCCAAAATCTCCTGATAGCTAGCTGCATTGACCCTGCCCTTGATAAAACACAGTGGACCAACACCAGCAGCTGACATGGCACCCCAGACCATCACTGACTGTGGGTACTTGACACTGGACTTCAGGCATTTTGGCATTTCCTTCTCCCCAGTCTTCCTCCAGACTCTGGCACCTTGATTTCCGAATGACATGCAAAATTTGCTTTCATCCGAAAAAAGTACTTTGGACCACTGAGCAACAGTCCAGTGCTGCTTCTCTGTAGCCCAGATCAGGCGCTTCTGCCGCTGTTTCTGGTTCAAAAGTGGCTTGACCTGGGGAATGCGGCACCTGTAGCCCATTTCCTGCACACGCCTGTGCACGGTGGCTCTGGATGTTTCTACTCCAGACTCAGTCCACTGCTTCCGCAGGTCCCCCAAGGTCTGGAATCGGTCCTTCTCCACAATCTTCCTCAGGGTCCGGTCACCTCTTCTCGTTGTGCAGCGTTTTTTGCCACACTTTTTCCTTCCCACAGACTTCCCACTGAGGTGCCTTGATACAGCACTCTGGGAACAGCCTATTTGTTCAGAAATTTCTTTCTGTGTCTTACCCTCTTGCTTGAGGGTGTCAATGATGGCCTTCTGGACAGCAGTCAGGTCGGCAGTCTTACCCAAAGATTGCCTCAGGAATCTTGTGCAGGTGTTTAGAGTTAATTAGTTGATTCACATGATTAGGTTAATAGCTCGTTTAGAGAACCTTTTCATGATATGCTAATTTTTTGAGATGGGAATTTTGGGTTTTCATGAGCTGTATTCCAAAATCATCAGTATTAAAACAATAAAAGACCTGAAATATTTCAATTGGTGTGCAATGAATCTAAAATATATGAAAGTTTAATTTTTATCATTACATTATGGAAAATAATGAACTTTATCACAATATGCTAATTTTCTGAGAAGGACCTGTATATATAGAAAAAAATATTTTTTGTATTTATTGAATTTGTTAATTTATGTATATAAAATATAGCTATATAAATTTTTTTTAAAAATTGTTTATTGTAAGTCCTTTTATGGAGTTTTTTATGGAGTTTTCAGGATGGCTTATTTTCTGATTTTACTTATTTATTTTCAAATTCTATTTTGGGAGAATGACAGTCATGGCCCTTGCAGACGTGACAACTGCATTCCCTTGAAAACCTCATTACCTAGAATTAACATCTCCATGTCCAAGTTGTCCATGTTGTCCGTAACCGAAGGTGTAAACATCTCCATTCTCCATTAATACCACTGAAGAAAAAAAAAAATCAGGTTTACCATTACAAATGGTTATAGTCCCCAATTCATATTCACCATATCATAAAATAAGAACATCAAATATTGATCCAAAATAATGATGGGGAACATAAACAATGGCTTCCTTTGACATCATCAAGGTCAGAAGAGATGTTCACTCACCGGAGTGGTGGAAACCGCAGCTGACCTGCACTGCTCGCAGCTCACAGTCGAAGCGTACGGACCCGGGAGGATATGTAGTGATCTTACTGGCATCTTTGTCCCCACGTTCACTGCTGCCATCTGTAACACAGAACAGATCTTGAGGTAAAGGGCAGACAAGGACAGCAAGAGACGAGATGGATGTCTTAAGGCAGCAGGTGAAGCCGGGGGCGGTTAACGACCTGGGAAGAGAAATGATCTGGTGCCTCAGAGGAAAGAAGAAAAACAGAGAAGTAGTGAAATATTGGCATGCGTGGATACTGAAGGAACAGAATAAACGCGAGGAGATAAAGTGAGCAGGAAGTTGTGATTGTACGCATCCTTAAAAACTCTCTCTGGGGTTGATAAAATAGATTTGGCATTGATTTGTGGCACAAACCCAAAGAAGAAACAAGAAAAGTGGGCTCCCTTTACTCCAGACTGATTGAGATAGTGTAGATCAGCTGCTTCTGTATCGATTCTGTGCACAGCAAAGGACCACGCTTAATTTGAATACAAGAATGGTGCTTAAAACGTAGTGTAAATGTCCTGAAATGAATGAATATAATATAGCATAGGCTACAACAAGTTCTGGCCCGCAGAGCAACATAACTGGGGTTGTCTGATATCAGGAGAATTCATCCCCCAATCAGAGCTTCACACTTACAGTGAAGAGTTTTAGAGTGAATAAGAGTAAATAAAGAGTGAAACAAAGCAATCATTTATAAAACTGATCAGGAATATTCCTCAGCATCCCAGATAGCTTAGAAGAACTTGATATTGCGACAGAAACTTTTGACTCTCTCTTTTCCAGCACTTTAGACACAGTTGATCCTTTGCGCTTAAAGAAGATTAAAGAAAATAGTCCAACGCCGTGGTACAACGAGCACACTCAGGCCCTTAAGAGAGCAGCCAGAAAAATGGAGCGCAACTGGAGAAAACAAAACTAGACGTTTTTCGATTTTCGTGGAGAGGGAGCATGATTGTGTACAGAGAGGCCTTAAAAACTGCTAGATCTGCTTATTTTTTGACTCTCTTAGAAGAAAAACACAACCCTAGGTATCTATTTGACACAGTGGCTAAATTAACAAGAAATAAAGCTTCTACTTATGAAGTTTCCAAAGAGCATAGCAGTAATGACTTTATAAACTTCCTTTTACAAGATTGATAATATTAGAGAGAACATTATAAATATGCAACCATCTACTACAGTATCCCACCAGGCAGTAGGGGTGTGAACCTACACTGGTCTCACGGTTCGGTTCGATTACGATTATCATGTCATCGATTCAGTTCAATTCGATATCGCGATGCATCGCGGTGCACTGCATCTGCAATTTAAATTTTTACTCCAAAAGTGATGTGTGTGCGCGCGCGCGGGCGTGTTCGCCTGTTCGGGAAGTCGCACTGACAGAAACAGTGACATTCCAGTTTAAGTTTCAAGGGAGTAAAGCCTGTTTATGCCATTTAGTAAATAAAACTGTGTCAAATCAATCTTGTTGTAAAGAAATGTTCATTTAAAAGCAGCGCTCATTCATCAGTGTATAATGTTACCATAGAGATGCGCGCATCAACCATCGCCGAGCCCGCTGTTGAAGGTAACGATCATCCATTTATAATCACGCATAACAACACAGAATAATTGTAATTTGACCATCGGGTTCGTATACTTAAATCAGCTCTATGTTTGCGTGACATGAGCGCGCACAGCGCGTGTCTTCTCCAGGTCGTGCTCACCAGGTTGTTCATTAGAGTCGAAATGAGACCAGAATAGATGTAGGCTTTTAAAGTATTCGGAGCATTTTTAATTACTCACACTCGCGTCTCGCCTCCTCTGCCATTGTATGCTACCGCGACAAAGCACACACTCGACAAATGAGGTCAGAAAAGCGTCAGTATAACCGGTTATGGTCTATTACTGAACCGATACCGAATCGTCCTCGTCTGCATCGTGATGCATCGTAGAAACGATTAATTTCGACACCCCTACCAGGCAGTGTATTGTAGTTTCCCGAGGACAAATTCCATTTATTCATTGCAATAGGAGAGGAAGAATTGTCTAAACTCGTTAAATCATCTAAATCAACAAAATGTATGTTAGACCCTATATCCCGACTAAACTATTGAAAGAAATGCTTCCAGATGTCAAAGATCCTCTTATTAATATCATTAATTCATCTTTGTCACTAGGATACGTACCGAAAACTTTTAAGCTGGCTATTATAAAAACATGCTACCCTTAGGAGATATCATTAGGAAGCATGGCATTAGTTTTCACTGTTATCTCTTCGCGCCCCAACGAAACTTGCCAATTCAAGAAATTAACGGAATGCATAGCTGATATAAAAATTTGGATGGCTAGTAATTTCCTATTACTTAATTCCTGAAAAAACAGAGTTTGTAATGATTGGACCAAAAACCTTCACGCGTACTAACCTAGAATACTGTCTAACAATTGATGGCTGCTCTGTTAAGTCCTCGTCATAGGAACCTGGGTGTGCTCTTTGATACCAATCTTTCATTTGAAAGCCACGTTTCTAGGATTTGTAAAACCACATTCTTCCATCTTAAAAATATATATAAATTACCTCATATGCTTTCAATAAAAAATGTGAAACAATTAATGAATGCGTTCATGACATCAAGGCTAGATTATTGTAATGTATTATGGGTGGTTGCCCTGCACGCTTAATAAACAAACTACAGCTGGTCCAAAACGCAGCGGCTGGAATTCTTATCAGAACCAGGAAGTACGACCATATTAGCCCGGTTCTGTCAAAACTGCATTGGCTCCCTATTAAACATCGTATAAATTGTAAAATATTGCTGATTACTTACAAAGCACTAAATTATTTGGCTCCCCAGTACTTGAGCGAGCTCTTAACGCATTAAAGTCCTTCACATCTATTGCGATCTCAAAACTCTTGCCAGTTGATAATACCTAGAATATCAAAATCGATTGCTGGCAGTAGATCCTTTTCCTATTTAGCACCTAAACTCTGGAACAGTCTTCCTACCATTGTCTAGGAAGCAGACACACTCTGTCAGTTTAAATCTAGACTAAAAATACATCTCTTTAACCTGGTATACACATAGAAAATTATGCATTCCTATTATTCAAATCAGTTAAATGATTATTAGGCTGATGATATATATACATTAACTAAATTAATAACTTAAAAAAAAATGAAACATCACTGATCTTACTTATAGGAACACACACAGTTTTTTTTAAAAATGGGGGTTATTATATATGGGCGTACATATATGTCTAAACCCTACATTTAGATAGGTGGAAAAACGCATTTTTGTCTCAGTGCATGCATTGTCTTAGTCTGGCAGCCTCGCCACTAGCTAATGAATGGAATCCTTTGTTGCCGGATAGCATGTCGTGAGTAAAAGTGATCCAAAAAAAACCTAAATTACTTCTTGAGTCCTGCGTATTTACAACGAGAACAAATAGCAATGCAGATTAAGACTAGGCGATTTCCTAGGCAGATATTGACTTGGGACTATATTGGGGTGAAGCACAGGCGAAGCAAAAGATGTCACTGTTTTGCCTAGACGTACTATGAATGCTTTTGCAACACTATTAGGTAGATGGTGCATTCTCCTGCTATGGAAACAAAATTCCCCTTGATATTTCGATGACTGGATGAGCGATATTAAGAGCTTCATTCATTTGGAAAACATTAGGGTATACAATAAAGGGCAACACTGGAATATTTTGATGTTTGATGTTTTTGATGACATCACTCTACACTTCATATTTTCTGTCCAATCAAATGCTCTCTAGAATCTGAAGTGCTGGTAATGGAATGGAAATAAAGTTTCAGTTCTGTGTCAAAAACCTGTATGCTGTAATTTTAGTCGTTAATCATTGATGAATAGGGCCCAAACCCTGAAAGGGCGAAGGCACAATTGGTTTCCTAAGGGTTATTATTATTAGGGCCCAAGCCCTGAAAGGTCCAAAGCCCTATTGGTTTCCTTGGGTATATTGGGGCCCTATTGTTTTCCTTAGGATTCCTTTTATTCTTTTTCATCAAGATTGTGGGGCGTTTGGTTTTCTTAACATGTTAAAAAAAAAAACACTTGAAAATTTCCACACAGGTCAGAATCTGCGGCTATTAGGGCCGGGCCAAAGCTGGTACACAAAATCTGAAATGCTGATTACATACTAGCACGTATTTGAATGAAACTCGGTACACATACAGATCTCATCGGGCTGAACAACTTCCACATGTCATTAGCTATGCCCAACAGGAAGTCAGATATTTCAGGTTGTTTGGAAAAATCATGCGCAAGAATTTTATATACTTCTAAGGGATTTATCCAATCTCCACCAAACTCGGTTAGCCTGAAGTCACGATATTGAGGATCCTAAATTGCGAGCAGATTTTTGATATCTCGAACGGTTTGGCCATGGCCTTGAAACAAATTTATGTCGAGAAAAGGGAAACAGGAAGTGTGTAATAACTTTTGCATTAAAGGACATAAAACATCCTATAACATCCTATGACATTATATTCATCTAAATTGAAATGATCTCATGGATGTGGTTCATGGTCATATTCATACCAGCTGCTGCAGTAAATGTGAAGTATTCAAACGATTTTGACGTAGTTCTTTTACATTTACCTGCTTCAGATGCCTATCGCTCACCCTAAACAGGTTTTCTAAAGCCACCGGGGTGGCGTGGCATTGTGGCTTGGGCCTGTCATCGCTGCTTGCAGATATATTTTACTAATATTTACTCTGATAATAGATAATACCCATTATTAATTATAAATGATAATATTCCCCTTCTGCAGAAGTTCTGGAATTTCAGGCTTAATTTCATAAGGTGCACTGGTTCTTAATGTGTGGTAATAGTTTCAGAGAAATATTTGGAACATGGACACAGGATGGAACACATTATCTGGATCACATGGATTTGTTTGATGATACGTTTATGGTGATTTTTGGAGCCTGGCAGTTGTGGTCACTATGGACTAGGGGTGTCACAATACCAATATTGATGAGAAGCATGATATTTAAAAATTGAAATACCGATTTCATGTTAATACTACACATAACATGGTAAATAATCCATTGCCAGTAACTATCTGTTTGACATGCCAACATGATAGGTGGCAGTATTGCACCCTAATGCAAGTTTCCACCCATAAATCATGTTGGAGGAGATAACAGATGAAAGTGAGACACTCTGCCACTCTATCACCCTACAATAAACTGCTATTGAATGGAAAAGAGATGCAATTCTAGAAAAATCCCTTTTTATGACAGGTAAATTAAGAAAATATAATCTTAACTAATATAATAACAGCAAATGGGTTGGGAACGACATGAAAGTAGCTAAATAATAACAGAATTGTTTGGTGAACTATTCCTTTAATAATAAAAGTTTTGATTTTGACCTAGATATTGGATTGGGCAAATAATAAAACACATTCAGATGGTGAATTAGCACGACTATTATTTGTATGTTTCTTAAAATAACTACAAAGCATAAAGTTCTATTTATATTGGTCATGCACTAGGATTTATTTTAAGCCCTTGTGAAAACTATGACGACTTAAAAGCCAGTTTGCAGAGAATAAAAACTTTTGCTGTTTTAAGTGAAGATTTGGCCACTGTTTTCCCAATAATAATTACCATAACATGACAATTCTCTAGTCTCAGTCTAGTTGAGAAAATTAGCCGTTTGGTTTAATCGTAAACCTTAAAAATTATATTTTTCACCTGACTGCAGAGTCTGATTGTTCAATGCACACAGCATACGACATATGGCCAATTGACTATTATGAAGAGAAAAGAGGTAGTAAAGTTAGGTCTTTATTCTTTCACCAGAGAGGGAGATGAATAGATGCAGGCAGAGAGAGATGTTATTGGGACCAAAGAAAGTGGTAGAGTACAGTTTGTTGAAGGAAGGAAGAAAGAACGGCATTATGGGGCTCCAGGTGGAGTCTGTAGAGAAGACCGCAGTACCTTTGAGTCTCTCCCGCATTAGCTTAAAGGCCTGAAGGGGTCTTATTCTTGCTAGCACCTGCTCACGCTGGTTCATAAAAAGGGGACCAGGGAAAACAAGGGGGCCTATGGGGGAGAGAGAAACTTTCACATGCATGGGGAAAAGCATCTCACAAATGGAAAATAAAACATGGTATATAACACATGGTACATTATGAAAACACAAGCAAGAAGGGAATTTCTACAAGCAGCCCACTCCCAGAGAAGACAAGCAAACGTAAGGTAGAAGGCTGAGAGTTCGGGTGATCAGCCCGCTTTAGGAGTATTATTGAGTAGGTAATAATACTCCATCCATGAACCCAGAGGAATATTATATGGAAAATGTATGAAGTGCTCATAATCAAGGTTGTATATGACAGAATGAACAGGAGAATGGATTATGATTAGATGTTTTGATGGGGGGTAGGGGGGGATTAGTAACATTCACAGTGGCCTGTCTATGGCATTCAATTGTCAAATGTCATTTTATGGTCCAAAAAAATTGTTTTGATGTTAAAAAGAATTATACTATTAGGGCTGGATCATATACCTAAAACCTTAGATAAAAATAAAATAAAATAAATTGAGTTTATAAAATTTATATATAAATATCAAACTTCATTTATTATTGGCTAAAAAGAGTGATTCAAAAAAAGCAATTGTTGCCAATTAAATTCAAAATGTGTAATTTAAGTACAAAAATAAAGTAAAAAAAAATCTAGTTAAAATACACAAGACATATGAACACCAGGGAGACCAATATATAACATTAAACAGCAATATTTATCCATATATAGATTTACTCAATACTTTTCAAACATGAAAAATGTGTTTATACTTCTGAAAATTTATGCAAAGGAATCTGAGCTTTCAATTTAATCCTTTTTTCTAAAACACAGTTGGACCTGATTCACAAAAATGAATCAAAAGCTATCTTTGCTACTGAAATTCTCAATATTCATAACGTTGCTTAATTTAACACTACAGTTCAAAAGTTTAGGGTCAGTGAGATTTTGTTTTGAAAGAAATTAATACTTGTATTAAGCAAGGACGCCTTAAATAAAGACATTTAAAATGTTACAAAAGATTTCCATTCAAATAAATGCTGTTCATTGAACGTTCAAAAAATCCTGAAAAATAACAAAAAAACAAAAATATTAAGCAGCACAACTGTTTTCCAGATGATAATTTCTTGAGCACCAAATCAGAATGATTTCTGAAGGATCATGTGCCAAAAAAGACTTTCAATTGTGCCACTTTACCATCATAGGAATAAATTACATTTTAATATATTACAAAAGAAAACAGTTATTTTAAATTGTAAAAGTGCAATTAGTGCATCACATAAGTGCAGCCTTAGTGCGCATAAGAGACTTCTTCGAAAAACAATTTTACAAACCCCAAACTTTTGAACAGTAGTTGGCAAATTTCCTCTCAAATACATTGCAATAGAGGGTTTTCACTACACGTCATCAATCCCGAAGTCGGCCATTTTGGAGGCACTGAACATAAACAATGCCACTGAACTGAACGGACTTGCATATTTGACTGATTATTGCTGCTGAAAAATGGTCGTGTTTTGGCCTGTACTAATCGGTCGCACCGGGAAAAAACATTTTGAGTTCTACAGACTGCCAAAAGTTAAAAGAGAAGAGTGCAAAAAACGGATGAAAGAAGGCGATCTGGTCTGATCTAAAATGATGTCCACACTATGTATCGCAACTGTTTAGATCCGATTTGTGTGTTCATGCAGCTCTTTGGCAATATGGCAATGTCGTTGCATTGATGGAGGGGTTTGTATTTGCAATAGAGATGTTGTATCATTTAAATTTTACAACATGGAAATGTGTAGCTGCCTGGCTGGACTACTGCATCTTGAGCTGCAGAACTGTAGGAGCCTGGTATGCACAGCTTTTTTCCCACGCTCAGACGTTTACATTTTACGTGGCGTGAGAAAGTCGCATACCACGCGAAATCCGATCAGAGCGTTCAGACTGAAGCGGATTTCCTGATATGTGATTTGAACCACATATGGATGTAGCTTGAAATGGATTTCATGTGCTTTTTTTGGACTGACAATCTGAACGTAGCCTATGTCGGGATAAGAAATAGAAGGAAGAATAGCGGTAAGGGCTAAAGAAGCTAGCTCGTTCGGATCTTTACCACATATTAACTTCCGCGCTCTTTCCTGCTTACCAAGTCCTTCTCTATATGATTTCGCAACTTCCATGTGTTTTTTCCGTAGTTTGGACATCATAAATTAGTGTAACAATGTGTTCAGTAGTACATAAACAGTGCGATCCATGCTGTCGTTTACATCCGAGTATCTCCAATATGGCCGCGCATCCGGGTAACTGACCAAAACGTGACGTAGGTGCAAACCCTCTATATTCGATATATCGCCCAGCTCTAGCTTTACACAGTAAATACTGAAAAAGCTGCATCGTACTGGACAGACACGTCATAGTTTCGAGAGGTGTGAGTGCGTCAAACACGTGCGGGATGTCTGGGTTTATTCTAGGGTCTGGTCATGTAGGCGTCATACCTCGACCTTCCTCTAGCCGGTGCCGGCGGTTGATGCGCTGTCTCTTCTCCTCCTGTCGAATCTGGATGTGCTCCTCTATATTGACGCCTGGGGGAGGAGGGACAGGCACAGCTAAAATAACAGAGGTCCAGCACAGGTGGGGCCAAAGGAGGAAACAAACGAGAAACAACACAGGCAGATGAATGATGAGTATGAGAGACGCAATGCAAGACAGTGAGAGACAAGAGCAGTGAGGTGATCCCAACAAAACACACATACGCAGTGCTGCTTCACTAGGCAAATATACAGAGACAACATTGCCAAAGCAGCCAGTGACCAATGATCTGCATTAGGACTGGACAGTATGACAGTTGACATTTTAGAAATCAGCGTTTGACCAATATAGGTTTTTATGAATGCTGCAATACATTATTTTTATTGCAATGCACATTATTATCATTTTATTTTTTTATTATTTTTAGCAGAAAGGATTACCTCTTGACAAAAAAAAACGTTAATTATTAAATTAATATATTTTTTTCCCACATGGTTATTAAAGTCACCATGAAATCAAAATGGACCATTCTTATTTTGTACGGCATAGTGCAGTATTTATTATAAATGATTTATCCATGCACAAAAGTATTTTAAAACCTGCCCTTCAAATCTTTATTAAAAATAATATCCACTCCATCTTCTATGATGACGTGTTTACTAATGTGAGGGCGGGACAACCTGTCACTCACATGACATCACAGCAATAGAAAACCACAACCATTCAACGATCCAATCAATTCCCGATGGACAAAATCAAGTTCCGTACTGCATTTTTTTCCTTGTTCAAGAAGCCATTTCACATCACAATAGGCAAAAAAAGACTATCACAACTTGCGTTTCATGGTGACTTTAAATTATATTTTAAAAATGTTGTAGTTTGTAATTGTTTTCATTCTGCCCTTCCCTAATCGGAATACTTCATGCATGCAGACAGTATGGTTCAACATTTGACATGAAAATGGCTCACAGACAGGAAAGAGATATGATTTGATGGCTATGGAGCTGTAACGAATGTGATTGGATGACACCTCAGTACCTAAGAGCAGATCCAGCGGTATCATTTCCTTCACAGCATCAAAGATTCCTCTCTGCCTGGCCTCCTGACCATCCAGCTCTCTGGCACAAGCCTTACAGCAGCCACATGACGAACAGCCAGACTCACCAGAGCCGCAGCCACAAATCCTGCAGAGGACAGATACACATAAATGGATAAGGACTGCAGAAGTGCTATAGATATTGATTAGAGTAAATATCACATTTAAAAAGTAACAAATAACAACTACTCTCGTTACAGTACATTTTTCTTTCTTTTTTTCTCTACTTTTATAATTAAATAATTAAAAAGTAGAATTTAATCGTGGTAATTTTACTTGAGTTAATTAAAAATAAATGACTCAACCTTTCTTTTTCAACAAAAGTGTCCTAAACATATGCAGTGAAAAATGTGAGAAAATGCATTGTAAGAAATTGAAACGCTAAAATATTGTTGTGCCATTTCAATACTCCAAAAACAAATAAATGTTTTTAAATGTTATTTTAAAAGTACAAATCATAACTGATTTATTCATTTATTATTTTATAGTTAAAAGTAGCAACATTTTCAACCATAACTTAGTTTATTCTTACTTTTAGTAATTTGAGAATGTATTATTTATTAGTTGAATTTTTGATTTGAAAAGCATTTTTTTTTATAATTAACTATCTTTTTAGACATTTCCCTTGTGGCCGGTTTAGTACATTGAGAAAAAAAACTGTATTCATGGCACTTTATTGTTCTGAAATAATAGCTGGATTATGGTGATTTATGTGTGTTGTTTGGTTTCTCTCACCCTCCTGGCACTCTGTCGGGTCGGCCACTGCTCACACAGCTAGCGCCGTACCCAGTGCAGTCTCCGCACACGGTGCACACCATACACTGGTCCAGCTTCCACTTGTGCATGCCTGGCTGACACATCATAGATTTCTCCTCCTTCTCGTCCAGCTCGTCCTCTAAGTCCTCGTCCATGGCGGTGGCCATGTTCTCAACACCAAACGCTACGACAGGAACACATTAAAAACATGCTTTCAAACGCAGCTGACTACACAACCTGACAGAGCCAACTGAGATTGAGATTCAGATTCAAAATGTTAGTTATGCTCAGGCATAAATATTTCTGAATATATCTGTCTATAAAACATTCATGTACATGAATGTGAACACCATTTTTTAAATGACAGTTACAATACATCAAAGACAGCTTGTCATGTTTCCACTCATTGGCCCACTAATGTAAATCATATTTTGTTTCAAACCATATATTTTACACAGTTGTAACAATATAATAACGTTACGTGTGAAATTATTTGTAAAATAAGTCATGGAAATTCAATTTCATACCAACAGATTTCCTTTCAAAATAAATTTGGAGTAACGGTTGACTAACTGGGGATATCGATGGACGGTGGAAGGAATACTTCAGGAAATTAAGGAAGCAGAGGCCGAGGGCTCGGAGGTGGACTTGTCAAAAACTTTGTGTGTTTTCTTTATTAAGTCATTCATATAACAATTTTATACCAATAGACTTTTTTTGGATATAACAGCATTGACGATATATCGGTTGATCACTTATTTGGAGCATCAAGTATTTTCTTCTAATAAATATTAGATATGTAGTTTATCTACGTGGATTGGGAATTTGAACTAAAGAGATTTTACTGTGGGTGAAGCTACTTAGCACAACACATCAGAAAAAAATACTAGTATCTCAATATACAGTCAAACAATACAAATAAAACCCTTTTTCCATCTCATTTTCTTGTTAAGAAACTCCACAAAAGATATAGAAAATTTTGCATTATACCCATCACTTCATTTGGTGTAATTCTCCCAGGACGGTCAGGAATTACTTAATTTATTATTCAGGGCCTTTGCTAGTGTATAAATTGTACATTTTCATGTTTGGTTTTGATTAAGTGGTTCTCACCTTTCCCTGCCTGGCTCATGGCTCCAGTGTCTCGACCACACTGGCCCTTGTTGTTCACTCCAAATGTCCACACCTCCCCGCTCTTGGTCAGGACACAAGTGTGCGCTTTTCCCATGGCTACCTGAGTTACAAACTGTCCCTTCAGATCTGACACCTGACCTGCAAGTCAAAAATAAATCGAGAAAAAAAAAAAAAAATCATGCATGCTAATAAATCTCTCAGAACATTTTAACATAAAGTAGCTGTGAGGAGAATGATACTCAAATTAGGGGTACCAGGAGACACGATTAACCACTAGAAAATTTTGCCTCTATTGCCTCTATTGCCTCTAATGTGGTTACACTCACGTGACGTTGCTGTGCTGTGCATAGCAGACAACACAGAATTTCTGAAAAAATAAAACATTTTATAGGGCCCTACTGTTGTAAAAATTATAATTATTAAATTTGAGGAAGTGGGGAACAAGAAAACAAGTTTTCTGAGTTAAACTGATTGGATGTGCTTTTTGATAAAGTTTAATTAAAACATTAAAATGGAATCCAGAATAATTAAAACAGAAAACACAAAATGTGGGAAGAATAAAATGGATTTTGAGAAAAAATAAACAGATTGCATGGGTCCTAAAAATAATTATTATTTTGTTTAACTTTTAATAAATTGTCAAATTGTACAAGTTTCGTGATCTCAATTAATTAGTAATGCGTTCTTATGACTAAAAATTAAAGGGATAGTTCACCCAAAAATGAAAATTCTGTCAGTATTTACTCGCCCTCATGTTGTTCCAACCCCGTAAGACCTTCGTTCATCTTCGCAACACGAATTAAGATATTTTTGATGAAATCTGAGAGCTGGATCACTCCTCCATAGGCTTCTTCAGGGATTGAAACTTTGCCTGCCCCGAAAAGTTATTAAAGACATCGTTAAAATAGTCCAAGTGACTACAGTGGCTCAATCTTAAGTTAATGAGATGAGAGTACTTTTTGTGCGCAAAAAAACAAAAAAATAACGACTTTATTTCAACTATTAATTTCCTTCTCTATGGGCCTCGAGTCAGTTCACTAATAGCGTAAGCTTCTGTTGTTGTACGTCACACGCATCACCCACATGACCAGCGTCGGCCAATAGTAAGCCTACGTGTGACGTAGCTCTACGCAATCACACTACGTTAACTGACTAGAGGCCCACAGAGAAGGAAATTAATAGTTGAAATAAAGCCGTTATTTTTTTATTTTTTTCGTCGTTGGATAAACTTAAGATTGAGCCACTGTAGTCACTTGGACTATTTTAACAATATCTTTAATAACTTTTTGGGGCTGGCAAGTTTCAATCCCTTAGAAGCTTATGGAGGAGTGATCCAGCTCTCAGATTTAATCAAAAATATCTTAATTTGTGTTCCGAAGATGAACGAAGGTCTTACGGGGTTGGAATAACATGAGGGCGAGTAATTACTGACAGAATTTTCATTTTTGGGTGAACTAACCCTTTAAGAAGGAAATCCCAGAAAGCTGAACCTAGAAAAATTAAAACAGTGTGCAAGATGCACATCACTATGCAGCAATCATGGATGACAGTATTTGCATATCCTGAAACTCTGCTTCAGGATTTTAAAAGATATATGACTATATAATTTGCAAAACTAAGTATCCCGTATGTAGGGCATCAACTGCAAGAATATTTGCTATATCAGCAAAAATAAGCTGGCAGAAATCCAATCATAAGAAGAAGAAAAAAGAAACTGTTTATGTACATACTCTGAAAATCCAAATATGGCGTTTTCTAAATATATCCCCCTTTTGTGAATGTGGATCATGTACTGGCTCTAAATAATCTCTCCAACAGAGGACAGATATATGGTTTTACAGACAGCAATAAGATAGGCCATCATTTCTTTCCTGCCATCTTTAATGTGTACTTACAGGTACTGTCGCTGTAAATGGCATCCTTGCCGAACATGTAGAGCTCTCCATCTTTAGTGACAATGCTGCTACTGCCATTGTTGCAGGCCGTGTAGATGGCCGTCTTGGTCTCGAGTTTGATCATCTTCTTGGGTTTGTAGGGCTTTGGTTGTCTCCTGCTCTTTGCTAAAGGCAGACACCATTATAAGAGGTTGACCATTAATCAGTATGTCAGATCAAGTATGTACATGATAATAATTCCGCTCATACTTGACTCTCCGTCCTCCCCTTTGCTGGCGGAGCCCGTGAAGAAGACGCTCCCATCCTCTGCCACCAGCAGGGCGTGAGAGCCATCATGGCCCACTGAAAACTGCACAAACTTGGGCGACTTGGTGACCGGCAGCTCCACCCACTTCCCAGCCGACGGGCCGCCCTGCTTGATGCCGAGGCTCTGATACTTTCCAGTATAGTAGATCTGAATTAGTGGAGAGGAAAACAATCACGTTTACATCTCCCTTGTGTGTTATCAAGCCTGTGTGCAATGGCACAAACCAATACCTCTTTCAGATAATAGAAATGAACCGCTGAAATGGCACTCAAGAACTCTTATACAGACACTAGTTAAGGCATTCAAGTAGTGACAGGACAACTATTTTGCACCAGACAATAACTGTGCCTGATTGGCCTATTAAAGGGATAGTTCACACAAATATGCAATATCTGTCATTGTTTACTCACCTTCATGTCGTTCTAAACCTGTAAATGTAAATGTTAGGCAGGATTAAAGCTGCACAATATTTCAAAATAAAATCAATATCACTATATGGCTTAGTGCTGTTGTGAAAAAGAGCAGACTGTGAGTTAAAGCCAGGGTAGGCAATTTCAGAGAGGCCAGAGAGCGTCTCCAAAGCCACGCATCCTACATAACACATGAACGCGCACAGCGAGAGCAGAGTCTGCAAAGTGCCATGAGAGACGGCGTTAAAATACCTCGTCTCTCAAAGAACAGAACATTACAATAATGAAAGAACTTAAGAGAGCTCTGACTTTTACCACCTGACTTGCTGCAGTTCAATTCGGCGTTAGTCTGAGAACGTGCTCTTTATAACAGCTCAGAGAAGAACGTCACGGGTTGTCATCTCTTAATTACAGTAATTATGACATGGCGTGAACGCAGCATAAGCTTGTTGTCTTGGTTCAGACGGAACTGTAAAAGGTGGCTGTTGTTTGGTTGCAACGCTCACTGACTGTGTCTCTACAATGTACTGAATGCAATGATTGGACGAACATTTTTTGGTCCTGACACTTCCACAGAAGATATATACTTTTTTTTATAGTTAGACCACTTATATTATTAATTGCTAAAAATGAAGAGATTCAATTTGAATAGTATTATAGTATTGTAATAGTGTTGTAATTTTACAGTTGTACTAAAAAATGTAATTTATTTTAGAATTATTTAATACTTTTTAACAGTACAACAGTTGTAATATCCTTTTTATTTTGTTTCCTATATTATTTAATAATAATCATAATAATAATCACGATTATTATAATTATTATATACTGAATTTGTCGGAAAAACTGTGAGAATGTGCCCTATGCAAACTCAAGTGAAGAGATATATATTTTAATCTCATTTGAAGAGATATATATTTTAAACTGTTCACTCAAGAGGCTTGTGTTAGTTCCTGTAAAACAATGTGTGAACACCACAAAAAAACAAAAACACATTAAGCCCTTAATAGATGGTTCGTACTCAAAAGATAGTCTTTGAAAAAAAAGTAAAAAAAATTTACTTGCCGTTAATTATTTTTATTGTGCATTCCCTCAAAGAATTACCAATTTATTCCTATATTTCTTCATATCACAAATCCCGCCGAAAAGGAAATGTCACTTTGCAGCCCCAGACAAGATGTCCGTACTGCAAACGTGAAAGGTTACCAGTGGCTCCAAAACTAAAAAAAAAACTAAAAAACTAAGCAGCACCAAAAAGTCTTCTTAAAATGACTCATTCCAAGCCATCTGAAGTTTCTGAAATTGCTCTTTAGCTCTCAAATATCATTTGTGCAATTTGAATACGTGCCTCGCAAGGGCAAACGATGCTTGGGATCATTCAACAAACCAGACGTTACATGTCTTGTATTTGAAGACAAACATGAAAAAGATTTAGTAGGTCAGATACACATACATATAGTATTAGTATTTAAATATTAATTTTATTAACAAAATACTAAAATTAATATAATTAAAATAAAATCTTCATTTAAAATTATATATATAAAAAAATATATATATATATTCAATTTAAAATGAAAAACTAATTAAAATATATCAAATAAATACTGTACTTCTGGAATGGAAAACACAAGGACTACAATTAATGATGACAGAAAACACGCATCAGCATTTTGTAGTCCATTAATGATGTGTGCGAAGAACTTCATAACCTTCTCTTCTATTACCGGCCACAGCATTTATTATGGAAAGTTGCCCAGTCATGACTCATTCAGGCCTGTTTTTACTGCTATGCTCACTGGACTGGATAATCTTCAAATAAGTTTTAAAGGATGATAAACCTACAGCAGCTCCCATATCTCTTGAGGCCTGGCACACACTCACTGCACCTCCCTAAAACACACTCCAAATCAATGAGACACACCCAGTGTCCAAATTGAACGTTTTACCACACGTGACAACGGCAGCTCAACTGAGATAATAAACCGGCAATTCATTGCAGTCATTATATAATTTTTTTTTTCAAATCCTAGTCAAGTTACCATTAGATCGTTTTATGTACTCGCCAAAGCCAATTTGTACTTGCATTTAGTGCTTATTGTGTGTCAGTTTTGGAGCCTGTCCACTCCCCTTTATCTGTACCTCTCCAGGAGCACATGTAAATACACACAAGCTGTGCTCTCTTTGGCCTCTCAAAAGCTCCAGCCTTACAGAGTGTCAAAGAGCCACGTCGTTCAACTGGAAGCGTAGAATAATCAAATTACTTCCAGTTCTTTAAGCATGTGTGCGGCTCTACAGGCTGTCTTCTCTTCTCTGCTGCTGCCGTCACTTTCACACAAGAGACACGATTACTGCCATCAGCCCTGCCAGCCAGACCTAGTGTGAACTCTCACACACAAACAGGCTCACATACTCACACACCCTACCCTTGTAGATTTATGAGGATACAAAATAAATGTACATGTTTAATGGTCAGATGATTGTGCACTAGCTGAATTTAATAAGGACAATGCATTAGTGCCCTTTTATTACTTGTCAACAGACCCAGTCATCTCTAATCGTACAAAATCGTTTGTATTAGTATGGATTTAAAGTAACACAAGCAAAGATAGAGTGATATATGTGAAGGTAAAACATTTTAAAATAATGAAAGAAAATAAGAAATTGTATTGTGCATAAAGAAACTTTCTAAAAATTCTCATTACCGTAATGTTCATGTAATGAAATTTTTTAGATATATTTTACTATTTACAAAGGTGATTCTCATTAGATTCTCATAAAAGAATAGGGCTGCACGATTAATCGAAATGAAACTGCATGCGATTTGGCAAAGGATGTGATTATTTTATGCGCAGCTTGTCAGTGCAGCACGGCTGACCGGTAGTAAATGCAGCTCCATCTGAACACCAGAGGGCGCTCTCACACAGATGTGCCAAATATGCCCTGCAGAAGTATGATAACACACATCAATCGAGGAAATCCACATGGGCATCATCACTGTAGCTCAATAAACAGAAGATTGAAACGTTTTGATTGATTAAACATGACTAATAAACACACGACTGCCTTATTCTGTGCAAGAAGCCACATCATCTCACAGAAGGAGTGCTTTCATTAGTGCGGTCAAAATTAACGAATTAACGCACACAATTAATTTGATCAGTTTAATGTGTTAAAAATATTTAACGCAATAAACAGCATCAGGGTTTTTTTCCGGCATCCTTTGGCTAGCGTTACAATATATGAACACACTCTTATTCAAGCAAATGCTTTTAAATAATACCAGGAAATCTTAAAGCACTGTTTACAAGGTTACATGGGTCAAAAACAACAAAAATAATAACTATTTGTGCATTTTGCCATGGGAAGTAAAAATCTGAACTGGTCTGACTGGGCGAATAGAAAAAAAAATAGTCCTGATATATTGATGGAGAGGTCTGACATTTATTATAATGGGTTTATGTGAAGATTGTTTTAAGTTCACTTAAATTAAAAGTTGTTATATTATTTAAAGCCTAGTAAATGGTAAAAAAAGAAGAAGATAGCTTTCAATTATACTGTAATGCTGAATGCCTTTAATTAATGAAAAGAATTAAAGGGGGGATCGTAACGCAATTAGCAGTATTGGTATCGGTATCTGTGACCTTCTTTCATAAAAAGATGCCATTAAACAAATATTTAAAATATAGGCTGAAATATATATCAAAATATAAACTGTCTTTGTTGTTTCTACGTTAATCGATTAATTACAACAAAAAAATTTAAATCGATTGACAGCACTAATTTTCCTACATCACCTGAGACATATTACAGGAAGATGAGACAAAGTAAAAAAAAAAGTTATATACAGTATATGCATGGCTGAAATGTTCACATTAAGATAAGTAACATGCATTAAGAAAATATATTTTGATTTAATGCCGACTTTAATGGTCCTTAAGGTTTAAATTCCTAAATATAATTTATTAAAACCATGTTCATCACGTTTTTTTGGCATTTACCCAATCCTGATCTGCTTTATCTCTACCTCTAATCTAATGCTGTAATTACTCTTGACAGAAATAGTTTCACCACATGAAGAAGAATCAAACATTTCTGTAACACAGATTCAGGTAAACATGAATGAAGAGACACTGAGGAATATAGAGATGTATGTTTACCTTCCCAGATGCCGTTTTCATCAAAGCAAACTCTCTGCCAGCTCCAATCAACGCTGCTTCCTCATCAAACCCTGTGCCTGAGGACAGAAACACACACCAGGTTCATTTCAACACTTGCTTCCTTCTAAACACCGATAGCATGCATAGATGTGTGTGCACTTAAGCACTGGTCTTACTGATGATATGAAGGTCTTTCTCAAGGTCAAAGAGCGAGATGCCACAGGCATGAAGACACTTCCTGGCCAGTTTGAGCTGCAGTTCCTGCTGTAGGGCCGGGTCTGAGCTGGTGGCGTAGATCCGCACCACAAAGCCGTCCTAAATAAACCAAAACACACACACAAAAACATTAATCATCATAAAAACATTGCCTCTTTGTAGTGCGCCTACATCTGCACGACGGAACATCAATGTTTGGTACAGCAAGCATAAAAAGTTTAAGCTCAATTTTACAGTTATTAAACGCTTAAGCTGAGCTGCAATAGGATTTCATCTAAATATGCAAATTCCAATACAAGCAAGATAAATTGAGGCCAGTTGAAGCTAAACTCTACAGGACAGTGGCCCTCCAGGAGCAGGTTTGGAAACCCCTGCACTAGTGTCTTTAAGACATTTTTAATACGTGGTTCTGTTTGTTTGATCCAATTACAGTGACTTTGGTTTGACAAAGTAACCAATGGTGTGAGTTTGAGGCGGGACCATCAGTAGCAGCAGGGTCAGTTCCATTTTATTCCTTCTGGCTGCTAAAAGCAGTCTCAATAAGTTGCCAAACCAAACCGCCCAGTCCAGTGCTTCATTTTTAAAGCAGTCTTCAGTAGCGAATGCTTTTGCCATGTCGCCACATATGGACTTCTTGGTACTCTGCAATGTCACTCGTTTACTTAACTTCATTACAGCTTTAATTATGTCTTTCTGCGTGCAGTCGCTTCCACTAAGCAAATTATATAGATTCATGCACTGGTTGTGAAAGATCTGTGCATGTATTAGTTGCCGGAAGACTCAAGAGTCATCTTTCAGTCTGGTGAAATTTCACAGCAAAAAAAGATCTATACTATACTATTGTCAATAGTGTAGAGATGTATTGAAGCACAGCTCACACAGAAGTCACTTTTAAACCAAGCAGATTTCTATTGGTCAATGCTGTGAAATTCACACGACCAAATCAAACCTGTTGCGAAATCTGCATGGGGAAATCTTTCACCCACAAGTGAAATCACCCAATGAGAAGCATCTTACTCTTAACTGACACTGATATTAAAATGGGCAGTCTTCGCGGTTTCCTCAATTTGGCTCTATTAATTGATGGTATGTTATTTTTTCGTCAGATACCATCCATATTAGGGCTGCAACACGTCGACGTAATCGACGTAAATTAGTTGATTTGGCTTAAATTAGGCCAAAATTTGGCTAATTAGGCCTTAACTGCATAAACCTGCATTTTGTGATAATATCATTAGGTAAAAGTTCATACATAGATTGGTTACGGTAACTATTTATTGGAAAATTATTGGTTAATTAACCAAATGATTAATAGACTACTCAGAAAAAAACAATAGATTAACCATAAAAAATAACTGTTAGATGAATCGATTAAGCGAAGAAAATCGATAGATTAATCGATTGAAAAAATAAAAAATCCATATTGAAACGAAATGAAAGCATGCCGAAGATTTGTGTGCAAACGCTAGTTAAGGCAGTTCAAAAACACACAAGAAGCAGCGTTCGAATAATAGAACCTCAGCAATCAAAGACATTCGCATTCTGACGGCATTAGATTTCTCAGAGGACCGCTAGAGTTTGCAAAAAAAAAAACAGTAGGTAATTTGCCCTAGAATATTTACAGAGGGTAAGTGAGAAAAACACTGACTGACATGGCAGATTCGGACGGCATTAAAATCACATAGTACGTCTGTGAAACATGAATTTCTCTAACGTACCCCTGGATAACTAGTTCCGTTCGAATAGACCGTTAGTCTGTTCATCACATGAAGTGATCATGTCTCTTCAGAAGACTCCATTTATATGGATTACTTTCATAATGTCTTTATGAACTTTTTGAAGCCTCAAAATGTTGATGTAAAGGACTTTCAATGGAGGTAAAGAAATGTATGAAGCAGGGTTCTCTAGTCTCACGCATTGGCCGTGAGACACACGCAATGCAACCAGTTCACACGCCACACCGTGTATTTCTCAAGCTGAAAAGGCAATGCCAACCAAGTTGTCCTGCAAGCTTTATATATAACGTTGTATACGAGGCGCAGGCACACAAAGTGAAGTTTCCTGCCGCAGCACGTATCTCGGCCAGATTGCGTTCGTTACTAGGCAACATAGATGCACGAACACACGGAAGTTGACGGAACATTCTAGGCCACCGTCAGTTCGTTACTAGGTAATCGTGATGGAGAAGACTTGGAAGAAAGCTCGTCTAACATTTTTAGGCTACAACATTTAATGTATAGGCCATCGTATACATTATTATTGATGCAGTCAAAAACTCTACAACTACTTTGCAACCAGGCCAGAAGCATTGGCTCAGTTTGGCTAGCTTACGTTATTATCTGAAACTTAGGGAAATGTTAGTGGGTATGGTATAACGAATGAATATGCATTTCTTCATTTTATTTTATTCTGTATTAATAGTCTTTCTAGTTACATTAAGGCTACATGATTTAAAGCAGAGCTCTCTGGGTAATACTTTATATCCTGTCAAAACATATACAAAAATTACAAAAATATAACAAATTGTAAATATTTGTAATTTTGAAATATCGGCTAACATTAAAGGGTAACTAAACACTAAAACAACTTTTTTTAGTTAATTATCTGTAAGAATGGAGCTTCATAAATGCTGTTCATTGATTCGAGTACATTTTTTGACATTTGGGTATAAAGTGTTTTAATTTTCAAA
Organism: Siphateles boraxobius; assembly: GCF_051911475.1. Classification (NCBI taxonomy): domain Eukaryota; kingdom Metazoa; phylum Chordata; class Actinopteri; order Cypriniformes; family Leuciscidae; genus Siphateles; species Siphateles boraxobius. The sequence goes on from NW_027509197.1 coordinate 6,522,110, forward strand.
TATATGGTGTAAAAATGTCTGAGTGCTGCCCTCTTCAGGTTAAACGGAAAGCTCCTGCAGTAGGGGTACTCTCTGACGTAGAATACTCTCTGACGTCACTCTGTCACGCCCTTGGTGCGAGGACACCACGCCCCTGGCAGCCCCTGGTATAAAAGCATCTGGTTCCGTCAAAACTACTGTAGCGAGTCAGGAGTTGGAATTACAAGTATTGAAAACGATCAGGATAGATACAGTATATATTAGCATCTAGTTAGCATAGCATTTATATAGTTATTTAGATTATTTCGTGTAGCCTAGGTAGTTAATCTCGCCTATCGCTCCAGTGTGCAACCTGCATTTTACGTGGGATTGCTTCTCCAATGCAATGGAGGTGGGCTTCTCCACACAGCTCGCTTCTCCACACAAACGCTGCTCTTCATACCTCTTCCTGCATGAACTCCACCACCGCAGCGGCGTCATGATGTAAGTGAGCATATATTTTTAATCACAATTTATGTTCTTTCTTATTAGGCTAAAGTTAATCCTCTGGTGTCGACAAACGCGACGGTGCGATTTGCTGATTATTTTTTTCACATAGCAGCAAAATATAATGAACGTAATAGTAATAATAATCCTGGAAAAAATTACCTCAAAATGACTGAATATAAGAATAATCGGATGCCGATCGCGATGCGGGAGTTAAGACCGCAGAATGAGCTGGTGTCCACAGACAATTCACCCTCCTCCACTTCAGGTGAAGGTGGGGGAGAAAAGTTCTCGACTTCAAATTACCGCTCTGTTGCAAAGCTACTTGCGTCACTCCATTTTAGCTAGTTTGACAGCAGCTGTCACTGCGGGTCTCAGGTGCACACCCCCCCGCTCAGCCCCGCCCTCGGTTCGTCGCCTCTATCTCCGCTGGGCTCTGCCCACTTTTCCAGCATTTTTCAAATATTGCCAGTGGGTGGAGTCAGGCTTTGACCAGGGGTTTAGTTACCCTTTAAAGAGTATATTTGTGCTGGTTAATTATAAACAATGGGTAAAATTGGGGGGCGGGATGGGTGGGGGCAAATAAAATATCTTTATTTTTGTTACGAAGATGAAAGAAAAGCTCATGGGTTTGAAACAACATGATTGTGAGCAAATGTCAGAATTGAACTATCTTTTTAAAGTAGCTGGTTTTCAGTGTTGCAGTAATGTGGACTAGATGGCGTATTTCCCCATTTTAAATAGTTTTTATTTAAATATTTGATGATCTGATTAATTTCAATGCCCAAAGAAATGATGCATGCTTGAAGTCTAATGTGACTGCGTCTTAATACTGAACAGTTACACTTATTTGCTGGATGACTGGGCTTGTTCCAAAGCTCAATAAAATAGTCATTATCTCAGAGCATTTGACAACATTAGAGGCTTCATTCTTCAGTCTTAGATTTTAACTATGTTAGCATGCGCATCGGAGATGCAAAGTAGCACCCTCACGTATTCTGGGCCAGTTTCATCCAGAAACACACACGCACAAGTTCAGGGTGTGTACACTCTGGTGATACTAGAGCTTGTAGTCTGTGCGTTTGCATGAGTGAGCATGTGATAAAAAAAAATAGAAGACGACACACTGGAGTCTTTGATTTGCAGCAGTTAATGAGCGTACTAGTGAGCTTTCAAAAACCGACGCTTCAGGCAAAAATCACACCGCTAAGAAATGCACATGTCTTTTCCTCCCTCCTAGATAAGTCCCACAGCAGTTCAAAACATTATCCCTCACGACTTCCCTCCTTAACCCCTGCACTCGCCATTCATGTATGCAAAAAGGGCTCTTCAAAGGCAGATATGAATATCACATCCCCCTCCCCGTAACTGCTGCCCACTCATGATCAGCCAGTGATATGCCCACGTCCAGTGCTGCAGCCCCTCCCCTGCCTACACAGCTATTATGCAAACACACTGAATACACGCACACACAGCCAAGCTGAATTCGGCTGAAACAAAGGAGATCAGGTGCTGCTGACAGCCACAATCACACCACTTGAGAAAAAGGTAATGATCACACTTTTATGATGTGCAGAGGGAGGGACATGGAATCGGTTGTCGTCTGATGAAGACCGCAGCATGGAGAAAACAGGCTGTTCATTTTGGATCAAACATTTATTGGGGTTCTTGCATTATTATCAATCTATTCCACTTTTCAATCTATAACAAGCGATTTGAACACATGTATTGGTTGGCTATATCAGTTTGTCACCTAGCAGTTTGGCAAATAATTGAAAAATCAACCAATAAAACCTTCTGCAAATAACGGTTTTCTAGTAAATACGATTGATTCCAGAGTTTGACATCAGCATGTTGCTAAACTAATGGCAGGACACTCAAGTAGTACAGGAAAAAAATAAAAGCACGTGTAAATAGTCTTATATACACACACTACCTTTCAAAAGTTTGGGATTGGAAGGATTTTTTTAGTCTCTTATGCTCATCAAGGCAGCATTTATTTGATCAAAAATAATTAAAGAGTGAATATAGCATATTGTGAAATATTATTACAATACAAAGTAACTGTGTTCTATTGTAATGCATTTTAAAAAGTAAGTTATTCCTGTAACGGCAAAGCTGAATTTTCAGCATCATTACTATCATTACTCAAGTGTCGCATGATCCTTCAGAAATCATTCTAATATGATTTAATGGCCAAGAAACATTTCTTATTATTATCAATGTTGAAAACAGTTTTGCTGATTAATAGTTTTGTGGAAACCATGAATGAACAATTAATTTGATTCATAAAAATTTCAAAGGAACAGCATGTATTTATAAGTAGAAAACTTTTGTAACATTAAATACATCTTTACTTAACTGTCATTCTAACTGAATCAAATCAATTTTTCAAAAACATATCTTACTGACCCAAAACGTTTGAACAGTAGTTTTCAATCCTTTTTTAATCCATACATTAACTGATCAGTATAATTATAACAAAAGAAACCCTGATACAAATACAAGTATATATATAATCAATAAATATCTCTTGCCTCCATCTTGGATTTATTTTTTTACTTGGCACAATGCATTGTGCGACTGCCTTCACCCTGAAGCATACATACAACGCTGCCTTATAATTTGACATATTGCTTATTACTTTTGGAACAGCCTGCACTACTCTGATGCCTAAAATGCTACCTACGAAGACAGCTCACTAGGTTTTGGAACAGCAACATCGCCAATAAATAAAACAACTTACATCTTTGCAGGCTGCAATCTGGTTGATAAATTCTCCATCAGTGAATATGATGTTCTGTCCATCTGCTTGTAGACCTGAGAAAGGGAGAGTGAACTTTAAAGAGAAAATTTGAAAGTTTTACAGTTTCAAATTACATCCAAATTACAGGAACATTCTGTTTTAGGCCAGTCATAAACAATCTTTAGAAGGTTTTTTTTTTAATAAACGACTTTGAATAACCACATAATATATCTAGAGCTATATAGAGGCATATAGTTATATAGAAAGCTATTGGCTATTCAAGGGAAAAAAATGAAATCCCTTGGATTTGTCCTGTTCTAATAGGAAACCTGTCAACACAGGAAAGAAAAGTGTGCTTGTCAAGCCATTTATTTGCCCTGCTCTTAGCGATCAATAGCACATAAGAGGGATGTTTGTACCCGGCATTGTGATTGTGCCCTCCTGCTCCAGAGTCTCTGGGTTGATCTTAATGGCTGCCATGCTGTGACTGTTCATGTCTCGATAGAGCAAACAACCCTGTAAAGCAATCCACCACAAGAAACATGCTTTTATAAGGCAGTTCAATGAATGACATGAGGTTCAAGGTTGAAAATGTCATAGTCACGTAATGCTTAAATTAGGAGATCCGATCAAGCTTTCAAACCTGTATCAAGTACTACACATTGATTACATTGGCGTTATATAAGACAGACAATCAGGAAAAACGCTCATAAAACAAGAGGTCAATACCTGGGCGAATCCCAGCCATGACCTTTTCTCTTCGCGGTTCCTTATACGAGATGTGGAGTTGTACACATGGCCCTGCAATCGATAGCCTCTTATTAACACCCGCACAAACACAATGATAAACAACTTGCTGCCTCAGCACAAAACCAGATCCAATTCCTGTCCGATTCTGGAGAAATTTTTTTGTCAAATGTCTCTAACCTATATAAATAGAAAGTAAATGAACACTTACAGCACATAATAACTTATTACTAACTAATTACTAGTGATGCACCAAAATGAAGTTTTCACTTGACAGGAAAATTAAACCGAAAATAAAATTAATTTATATTTATATATATTTATATTCAATTAATTAACTGAATTTCATAATTAACACTCAAATAAAAAACTGAATTCTTTTCAGAAAAAACTGAAAAATATATATATTTTCAGTTGGCAAAATTTTGATGCATCACTATTAACTACTAAATTAATAACAGAACTACTGTATTTAACAGTAATTTAGTCTGAAAATTCGCTTGGCAAAATAACTTTTTATTTCCATTGGGTGATCAGGTAAACATAAGATGTCCTCACCCGCACGGTGCCGCTATACCCTGAGCCTACTTTGTAGAGACCATCCTTGCAGAGCAGGTAGAGGAAGGAACCGTCTGTTTGAAGTAGACAGCGTTCATCTTCATCCATGTTCACCTCCTTCAGAACCCATTTGTTCATCAGTGCGGCCCGCTTAATGCCGTTTCCAAACCATTCCTGGATCTGGATCTTTCCCACCAGCACCGCCTGCACACTCCTTTGTAGTGCGTTCAGGATTGTTGGAACCTTTTTGGTGCACAAATACAATCGGGTCAGATCTTGAACATACAGTTGAGCATTCTTCACTTAATTTGGACAGAATGCTGTACTAAAATACTCTGACAGGGTTTTCCACACCACTTTTGAGCTTGGTCTGAATTGAACATGGAGAAACTAGGCAGCACTCAATAATACAAAGACAATAAATAAACAACATAATCTTTCTTTTATGATTTCCCCACTAGTACATGCAAAAACAAACACAGCGTGACCAGCAGTGTTGGGGAAACAACACTACATCCTACAAAAAAAAAAAAACTACTTGCGTTACTTTGTTGCTTTTTATGGAAAGTATGGTACGTATGTTACACTTTACTTTTTCGTCACTTTTTCTCACTTGGGCTGGGCTTGTTTGTTTGTTTATATTTTTGGTAAATGTAAAGGCCCTTTCACACCAAAAGTGAAATGAAACGGCCTCAGGCTAAATGCAAATTCACGACGGCGCAGCTTAAAGGGACATTGTGTAGGAATTTCTCCCATCTAGCGGTGAAATTGTATTTTGCATTCAAACAAATTGTGCTCTCCAGCGCCTCACTTTTTCAAATCCGTGTTGCATCTACGTTAGCTGTTATGTGCCAAAAAGCTATGCCAGGATGTCGTCTAATAGCACTTCGTCGAAACGAACGAAAATGCTTCGTGGAAACGCGTTGGCCTAGTACTTTTTGACCCTCTCTGCTATTATAGTTTTTATTATAGCTGGCGGAACGACATGGAAGCCTCCGTGGACCTACCCGTCAGATGTATATAAAGATAATAAATTATTTCAGTCAGATCATTGGCAGAGGTATTTGTACACCATTGAGGACATATTTATGAATAAAAATATTGATTTTAGATAATAAAATACCTAAAAAAAAACTACACATTGTCCCTTTAAACAAACCTTTCAGCTGTACTGACATTCTAGAATACAAATGAATGGGACGTAATATGAAGAACGTTCTACACTTACTTCAGACATGAAAACAAACAAATTAAACACAAATGTGTTGTTTATCTAAAGTCATTTTGCTTATGGTTGAATTAGATACTCAAAGGTCAGCAGCCAATACATTAGTTAAGAAAGTGAGATTAAATACATAAAGTATATTTGTGTAATTTAACATTTAATTTTTGCAGGTTTGCCTAATATTCTAAGTTTGCTAAACACTGTTTTGAATCATTTTGAGGGCTACTGAATTTGTTTTTGAGCAAGTGAGATGAGTAAATGCCCGCTCACATTTAGCCTAGACATACAATAAGCATCATGTTTTCACAGCGCACACAACACCACAACACAGGAGCGGTGTCAGTCAATAAATGGGAAAACAAAGTAACTTGTGTTACTTAATTGAAAAAGTAAAAGTTGTCAATTTAAAAGTAATAAATTACTTTACCAGTTACTTGAGAGAAAAGTAATCTGACTACGTAACTCGCGTTACGCCCAACACTGGTAACCAGCAGTTCAATTAGTTATTTTTGAAAAAAGAAATGAATGACAGTTGACAGAAAAAAAGAAAGGGAAAGAGAGAATCACTCATTGCTTTTGAGTGACATTTTTGAATAGCTTTAATAAGGATGATTCTATATTTAATGAATACAGTAAAGATTTCTTAAATACTACTGTTAGAACTACCGGTTTACATGTCTTTAATCATGTTTGAAATATATATATTAGATAGGCTAGTTAGTTTTTGCTGTGGTATCAAAATTGAAATCAAGAATTGTGAAATTTCCCTGGTAGCATATCTAAAAATGTTGGTGTCTAATTAGAATGCAAGAATACATGGGTCAAAAAAAACAATGAAAACATCACAACAATGACATTTTTTGTGAAGGATTCAATGAAAATGTTGGCAGGGCAAGGAAAAAATCTGAACCACTAGCTCAAGTGAAAAGAAAAATTGTGGAATCAATCAAAATAATGTGTCCTTTGTTTGAATCAGTCTAATGACTCACTAACTGGCTGAATCAGACTGAAATGACTCACTCACTGAAGTTTTGTTTCGAAATGAAAGAGAACTGCCACTGTTATTGTTCTAATTTAAAGCTTGTGAGACTTAAAAGCGTGTAGTTACTGACTGGTGTTCATGTGAGTATGTGGAGTTACATCCCTACCAAACCTCTCTGCACCACTTGACCTTTACCAGTCCATTCACAAAGCCCTCCTTCATCTATCTCACATCATATCCCCAGGACACATTATTTCCCCCGTTTAATATTTATGTTGATCTTTCTTTAACATAAACCACTGTGTCCGTCTTCACCCCACCACAGAGTTCCGCTGGAGGTAGTAAGGAGGTACTATGATGAATGATAATACACAGGACAGAGAGGTTTATTGATATACTAAAACATCAATGTTATTGCTTTAGATGCTCTACAGTCAATTCAATAATGACATTTAGTTTTATTGCACTACACTTCTCTGTTCTTTACAAAAGACTCATGTCTTATATTAGGACAGGGTATTGCCAGCCAACTTACAATGCATGCATTATTTCTATAATTATTTTAGACTATCCATGTCAGTAAATCGATTCCAATCCCAGATTCAACTATATATTCATGGAAATCCCTGTTTCTTTAGTAAATATTGATGTTTGCTACTATGTAATGTTATATTGGAGCATATAAATGAAAATTATTAAGTATTGTTTGTTCCTAAAGTCTATTTAATGAAAAAAAGTGTTTTTTAAAGATACATTTTCATTGTATATTGAATCTACTGGGCAACAAAGGCTGTTTGGTTGAAAGGATGGGGTTTAATACATAAATATGTGTAAATAATTATTTTTTAAAAGTAATAAATAAAATATTTTAAGCCATTTCATAGCAAATACATATGAAAAACAATCCAGCTCTAAAAAGCACTTGATCAGAATATACACAACAGCCTATGCTTGTTTTTCACTTTCATTCTGAATCACTTCAAGTTGGACTTGTGCACTGTGAACTGACAGAGACGGATCAGATATCACACTTTACACAAGCTATGTAAGTTACTCATGCTCCAATTAGGTTGTAGTTACCTTGGCAACAACAAATGAACAGTTTCTCTGATGTCTAAATCAGTGTGTGATATTGTCAGAGAGCATTAAGACATTTAAATAAGTAAAAAAATGGCATATCATGCAGACAGCGGAGGACTGAGGAGGAGTAATTGGCTGAGGGAATTTATTAATATAATAAAGACGGGAAATCGGAGGGATTTGACATTTTCAGGCAATCCGATTGTTGACTTCCAAATGCAGTTGCAGTTATGGCTATCGCATACTGAGAGATGAGCGGTAATATGCAGCAGCTTTTTATGCAGTCTAAAATCTCAACCTCACTTACCAAGCAAAAAATCCACTAAACTGTTTAAAACAAAACTGACTGAAATAATCAGTAACATTGTTAAAAATAAACTAAAAATAAAAGTAAAGTACTCTTCTTAAGTGTGGATCCTTAACCCTCTGGGGTCCTTCATTTCAGGGTCACACTCAGGGTCTTCGGGACCAAATGGTCCTGAAGGGTTTGATTCATATTTATTAAAAGAAAATCATTTTTTTTTTTTTACTTGTTTTTTATAATATTTTTTCTTTTCTTTTTTGGTGTTTTGAGATAATTTAAGATTTATAATTAATATTTATGCAATAAATATGACCCATTTTCCCCCCATTGAATATAATAGAAAATAAAAAAATAAAAAAATATTTTTTTTTATTTTTTTTAAAGCTGTATTTCATTTTAGAGTCAAGCCTAGACCTCATAAAAGCAATTTTTGAAATTAGATGGATGCCATCTGGTGGACAAACTGAGCATTTTAAAAATGCAAAACCCATATGTAATCTGAATTTATTCGTTTGTTTATGTATAAAAGTGTGTTTGTGTGTGTGTGTGTGTGGATGCGTCTGTTTTGCACTCTTGATGTTTTATAGATTCACCCCCTCACTGTTGTGTGCTTTTTTTCTGGATCGTGGCTGATTTGTAGATTGTACGCACAAAAAAACTCTGTATTGTCACATTTTTGCCAATTTCCCATTCATTTCCTATGGCGGGACCATTTGGTCCCGAAGGCCCTGAGTGTGACCATTTTTTTTACAACCACTATTCAAATCCTGTCCCCAATTTTTTGGGGTGTTCATATACCAAGTACCAACAAAGTCACCAAATTTCGGACCATTCCGATGAAGCTATGATTTTACAAATTTTTTCATTTAAATTCTTCGGGACCATTTGGTCCGAAGAACCCCAGAGGGGAAAGGATGCAGACTAGGGGTGTCCATGGTTAACCGATTAACCGATTAACCGATTAACCGTTAAAAATTGCGTAACCGAGTGAAACATTTTGCTCGGTTAAGTGGCGTCAATGGCGTGCATTGAATTTAGTTGTAATACATTTTTGCACCGCCAGAGCGCTCCCAGACATTTGAATTGTCCACAAGAAGTTCACTTTTCATAATTTTAAGGCCGTAAATAGGCTTTCATTTCTCAAATAGTGTAATGTCTTAATTTTAGTTTGAATAGGTCTTAAATTAAGGAAAGACGAGGTGTATTCACCTTGCTGAGGGGGATGTGATCAAAGCCTTGTGGAGCGAAAGCACGTTCCTCTCTCCACTCTAGCATTCTGTAATCACTTCGCTAACAGTCCACTCCTGGTTTTCAATTCCCGCTCACAGAAAAAAACTAACATGTAAAAAGACCGCTTACAAGTAAACAATTTTTTAATAGTTGGTTGGGATGAGTAGCCTAACTGAGTAGCCTATTTAATTGGAATATCAAATAGGTTGTGCGATTATTTAAAAAAAATCTCCATCTCCATGTTTTCGGTGCTGGCGCGTTCATGTAATGTAGCCTGGGTTGCGCTGCCAATAACCTAAAAGCTGTCAAAAAGAACAGGCAAAAGTAATGATTATGAATATGTCAAATATAGCAAGGAGACATTTTAATTGTTTGCAGGCTCACTCAGCTGGAAAGATGAAGTTGACAATGCCGATTCGCGATCTTCGCAGTGAACACGCCAGAGAGAAATGCACTTTTCATACGGATTACATAAGCAGAGAGCAGTCTGTTTTCTTTCGTTTTGAATTGTTGTGTTTAAAAGTAGACATTTCAATATAGATTTATTTCTCAGGTCTGTGAGACAAGTAGGCTACCTTATAGCCTACGCTGAGTTTCGGAATTCGTTTATGAGATGAGCTCCAGTTCACGCGCCGGCGGCTCCGTATTATCTAATGTCTGCTATATTTACTTCTTATTTCCAGGTAATTGGTTGATGAAACATTGATTAAAATTAAGATACAATTAATACAAAACGAAATTCACTTTAAAGAAAGGCTTTGTGCATTCTGTTTGAGGTCTCAGTGAAAGTTTTAGTGCCGCTTCCAGAACTGCCACGTCCCATTGTTTGTTCCATATAAATGCGAACACGAAAAATTAAATAAAATGAATATTTTATGTTCTGGGGAGAACTGGCCCTTCTTCATTCGGCAGTAGTACTTTTGGTTTGTGCAGTGTAATTCACAGAATTAGGTAGCCTAAAACAATATTTTGCCACCTAAAAGTTAAAGATGTTTTGTGCAGTTATTAAAGGTGTTAAAAATGAACTACCCCTTTCTCGTGTGTCTCTATCTCGGGGTTGCGGCGCGTAGACTATGGTTAACCGAGTATTAACCGCTAAGGGCCTCGGTTAACGGTTAATGAAAAACTTGAAAACGTGCAGCCCTAATGCAGACCAATAGTTGCTACAGACAGCCAGAAAAAATAAATAAAATAAACCGATGTACAGACCTCACCACATTTTTAGCAGCATTTACTCTCGTCTTCAGTGCCACATGACCTTTCAGAAATCATTCTAATACACTGATTTGATGCTCAATGCAATATCAATACTTTCCCTCACCTGGATGGTCTGGCATGCATGACTGCCATTGTTGGTGAGGATGGCAGACACAGCCTGGAGGGTTTTGCCAGTGTCTCCCCAGGCCACCACAAGGCTGAAGAGGCAGGCACAGGATAACGCAGTGAGGGTCTGACCGGTGGGATCATTCATCCCTGTGCTCCGCACCGTTGTCTCCAGCAGAAGATGGAAGAGAGACTCTGCAGGTCCAACAGTGGTTTCATGATTGAAATATACAGATTCACTTACCATTTTATATGATGAGGAGAAACCATCTTACCCAGCACATCTGGAGGTTCAGTCTGAAAGCTCTCCGGCTGTTGTCCCTGGAGCATATCTAGAAGGGCCTGAAGGCTCCGTAAGCACAGTGACGGGTGCGAGAAACGAGTCTCCTTGATGAGCTCAAACACTCCACATAGCCCAATACCAATGATCTGAGGAGCAGAAGAACATAGCTGTGAATCCAAATATTATTCCCAGTGCACACAGATTTACCAGATCACTGAGTGCACTGCTGGTTACAGTATAACTTATTTTTCATTCATATTTTAGCAATTTCTTTATTTGTGAAAAATGCTATATTAGGATTACAGAAATAAAGTTGCATATTAATTTTCAAATGATTTATTTCTAATATATTAAATATGATGCAATTAAGTATTTTTAATATCTTTAAATTAAATAGTGTTATATCATATAATTCAGCTTTATATCGGCCACCCTGCTCTCTAACATATCAGCATCAGCCTTAAAAAAAAATCAATATCGATCAACCACTAGCAATGCTTGACATTAACTTTTTTGCTCACCAGCCACTGTAACTAGTGGTTTTCCAAAGTTTCTAGCAAACTCAGCATTTTCTCTGGCCACATTTTTGACATCGATACCATGGAGAAAACTGCCAAATAGGTATTAACTCATAACTTGTATTAACTTGGCAGCAGGTATATTAGGCTGCTGTCACTTAAGACCTGACGCATGGATCCATTATACTGTTTTCTTTCTTTAACTGTTTAGGTTCACTTAAAGGCCAGGACACACCAAGCCGACACAGATGTTCAGTTTAGCGAATGATTGCATGAGAACACAAGCGAAAGACAGCGCAGACAGAAGGCTGATCTAATGTTATCCTACCCAAGCATTCCAAAACACGAATATTTTTATAACATGAGCCTCATTAAATGAAGAAAGTTCTCAACATCACTGAGATTAAAAATGCCAAGCAAGTGCTGCTTTGATTAGGTTTCATATATCTGCGTATATCGTTGTTACAGTTTCTCCTTTTGAATGACGAATATAGACTATTGATACCTGCTGATATAGACAGTTAATTCCTTACACGCAGGCGCAGAACGCACATGCTAGTTTGCAGTCGGCTGTGTTAGTAGCATGTGCTGTGTTCAGCTTTTTAATCCAGAGACGCAGCCGACGCAAGGCGACAACACTGTCGGTTTCCGTCGCCGCTAGTTCTTTGAAGTCGGCTTGCTTGCTTGCATTTTGGGTGCGAGTACAAAATCTGCTGGAATGTGTAAAATAATGCACAATACACGGAATCCCACAATGAAATTCAAGCCCTGTAACAGCAACAATATTCATCCGGAGGAAATGAAGCGAGTGAGTGAGGGAAGACGTGTTTGTGTGTCAACTCACTGTCAGAGAGATGAGAGAGTGAGAAAGCGCAGCTTGGTATAGTGTATCTGTTCTGCGGAGAATTAGTATTGGAAGCATTCAGATATTTCAGTATAAAGTTTTTTTTAAATCAATATTATTTTTTACAACACTACATTGCACTTAGTTATTTTGAAAACTATATATATTATGTATAAAATTGAACCCGCCAAAGTGGCCATTAGGAGTAGCTGTGTTACACCACTGCTGAAATAGACTCGCATTTGACAAGCCCTGACCACTAGTACTTTTACTGCTATAAGTCCATCATGCTCTCTCTGTAGGAACATTAGGTCAAGTAATACTGATTCCAGCAAAAAGGGAAAAAATGATCATGTGGATTATTCAGTATAAAACCATCAACACGCAACAGAAAAGGCCATATTTGAATTCAATGACAGGAAAAATCTATTACTAAAGCAACAATGTTGTGCTGTGAAGAGCATTATGTTGTTTACTTTGACTGAAAAAGAATAAACAACTGGTTGTCCATGTGTTCGTTGTTAAACTGACTTTTAATACAGTGTTGCCGTTTCACCTAATGGGTTTTATGGGAGAACCAGCATGTAGAACATTAGGATCACATGAGAATGAAGTAAGTTTGACTATGCCTCTTTTATCTAAAAATGTAGTTAAGATATGGACCTTGCTGTTTATCTTCAGTGACTGTATTGCAGCTGTGAACATCTACCAGCATATTTTAATGAAGGAATCTTTGGGAAATTTCTTTGTGGAAACAGTTTGTTTCTAAAAGTGCTTCCTTCTTGTTATAAGACACTATGTTGGGCTATCATAGCAAAAGGCCTGCACTGGTTCATCTTTCAAGGTCATCATCTAAAAAAGGAATTTGTGCTTTGTCCTAGGACATCTGAGAGAAATAAATAAAAATATTATCCCGTGTAGCATCTCTCAAGGTTTGGATATTAAATAAGCCCTCCATCTAAACTCTATGAATAAATATGATAAAAACTCTATGAATAAATATTTGATAATCTGTAGTTAAAGAACAGATTTTTGTGGTATGATTTAAAAAAAAAATTGTAGTGCAGCATTTTGTTTATTATATAGTAGTACTTGCTTATATTAGTGTTCCCATCATGCATTAAAATATACTTGAAAGAGTATTGCATAGTAAACTTCAAAATGAGTAAGTAGAAATTACTCAAACTCTAACTTGCCAAGTTAAATTTACATATTCTCTTTGCTACAGTCATTTGCAGCACAGAAATATGAGGCATCTTCTAGACATGTACAACACCAACCAACTACATTGTTTGAGGGCGGGTCAAAGGTAAGCAGCAAAATGATGCTGTCTGCTAACACTATAGCTGGATGCAAATGGCGTGACGCAACAAAAGCAAATAGAGCCTGTAACGACCACCAAAGAATCTCAAATGTTTAGAACATAGCAGTTTATTCTTATGACATATAACTGCAGTTATCATAAAAAGAAACAAAAAGGCATAAACGGATAAACAAAAAAAATATGCTTAATCATGAACGATAGAACTAAACCACTTGATTGGGCTTCGTATATGCATTGATGTCACTCTCACTGACCTTCGGCAGTTTGACGGCGGGTTCGCGATACTCCTCCTCTTCCTCACTGTCTGAGTCGCCGCTCTGCACAGAGCTCCGGGAGGCCAGGGCCAAAACGGCTTCCTTCTGCTGCCAGTCCAGCACGCTGTGCCGTACATTACAGTAGACGTTGAACGCAGAGGGGTTGCTGTGGAGTTTGATGTCAGGCACTGGAAAGGCCCCATCCAGAGTTTCTGTCTGCCAGACAATAAAAATACATAAAGAATTAGGAGCAATACATAAGAGGAGGGAGGAAGGGAGAAATATTGTGAGACAGTAGGTTATGATGCATGTACTACTACAGGCCTTGGGGAACACAGTACTTCAGTGATTTTTATAAGGCAATGAGAAATGCTACTGTTTGTAGATCTATATTTATATATACATACACAAAATAAAACAAAAACACCACACCTTCATTATCAGCGGACCTACGTAATACTGATTACTGTATTACAATCAAAGTATTTTATGTATTAGGGGTAGCCTGCATTACCAAAGACTTCACATCATTTACAAGTAATTTTACAATATTGTATATTAAATGCATAGGCCTATACAATATTACTATACAATAAATTCTAAATATTTATATATATAAAATATTTAATATGACGATATGACTGAGTTTGCATGCTTCAGATGAGTGCACACTCACAATCTTCTCACAGCGCAGTTCTCATTCGTGTCTTCTGGCTTTTAAATGTTTAAATTGGCAAAGCTTAAATGATTTTAGTTTAAACAGATAGCAACAACAGTCTCACCTGCATTGTTGCGCGATTTACACCCGGGTGTTGAACAGCGTAAATGACTGGTCATATTCATTCGTCATTTTATCATCACTGTTGTAATGTATTGGGAATGGGAACCCAGAATGCGAAACATGCATTAGGAGAACTTCGTCTGTCTGTCTTACACGTTGTTATTTTCAATAAACCATATTATAGATGCGTTGTGAGATTTAAGAACCGTGAGCCCCACCGTGGGTGGAGAATGGTACGGTTTGATTTTTTATCGAGAACCGTTACACCCAACACCTCTATTGAAAAAGCAGTAAAAAAGCCAATATACACACACATTCTCTAACCTCACTTAAATATGTTTTAGTGTGTCAATTTGTTGCAGACAATGTAATTTTCTCTTCAAAATAGTGAATAACAACACATGTTGAGATATTTCTTCATTGCTTTCACTTATAATAACGCAAAGTAGTTCTGATCACTGATAATCGCATGGATACCGTAGTATAGACAAAACAGCAAAACTGTACAGCATATACCATATATATATATATATATATATATATATATATATATATATATATATAAAAAGGCTACACACCATATTATCCATCCCTAAAATACAGCTAACGTTTTTGTCCCATTCATCAATACATCCCCTGATAGGCTTAACTCATAAATTTGTCTTCATTTTTGTCTGCCGATAACAAAGGATGATGTAATGCAGAGAAGGTCATTCATTTTAGGCGGACACCAAATATAAGTCTACCCCCCTGTGTTTGGCCAATGACATCAGACATCAAGTCAGTAGGAAGCCACACCTTTATGACCCATGCCTAGTACCCCAATACAGTTCCAAGGGCTGTGTGATTAATCGTAATTCATTTTTCAATTTGATTTTGGCTTCCAACTATTCTAAAAACAAGATAAATCAATGCAAAACTATGATTGCGCCAGTACCATTATATCCCATGCAGTGAGTGTATCTTCCTTTCCTTCACAGCGGTGCACTTTTGTTCCTCCCTAAAAGCCCAAACTTGACACCCAAATATAAAGTGTTGTAAAATAGAGTCTACTGTGTGACGTGCTTGTTATTAAACAGTGTTATTAAAAGCGCATTAAGCTGAGAAAAGAGATAGTTCCTAGGAGGCCCCCTGATCGTGCTCCGAGACAGGGATAGAACGAGAATAAGCAAAGTATACTGTGGGCTTCAGATATGTGCCTAAACGGTCTGAAAATAGCCTAGACAAAAATATGTCGAAATGCCTTTTTGGTAAGTATCCTCGTAAACACAGTCGGTTATGTCTTTAATGAATGTAAACACTGAGAAAGAGCGCATGTAACAGTATATTGGATCCGTGCGTTAGATCTTAAATGGTGCTTTTCCACTGCATGGTATAGATCGGTACAGCTCACTTTTTGGTGCTTTTCCACTGCATGGCCAAGCGAGCAGTACCGATACTAAATTGTGACGTGTAAACACTGCAGATCACTGATTGATCAGAGAGACTTGTCACTACCAGCATCATTGGATTTGCGACACGAGACACTAAACCAGAACAAACAAACTTCTTTATCTTGCAGTGAAAAACATCCACATGCCGAGAATCAAGAACACCATTCCATCGATATGCTCCATTGCTCCTGTGTTGTGCGTATGTTTGTGTCGCGTTTACGATGATGTCACAGCAGTAGAGGCAGCGCAACTGTCTATAATCCCACCCACTTTGAAGTGGTCCTAAACTGCAGTGGAGTAAGGCAAACCGAGCCGAGTCGTACCATGCAGTGGAAAAGCGCCAAAAGTGACAGCATCATAATAAATCTGCTGCAGTCATTATTGTTAATCGAACAACAAAAGACACTTGCTGCTCTGCTCTTGAATGAATAAACTGTAGTTTTATAAGGATTAGTCTATATTTAAAGGGGCATTCAGCAACTCTAGCTATTTTTTCGCTGATTTTCACTTGTTGTCGCATTGTATTCTCAACGAGCTCCCCCTACAGCTGTGAGGCGTAAGAGGGGAAAGTCACCATTCTCAACAGAACAGGTTATTAAACTATCCAAATGATTTCTAAACGGTTTTATTAAGTAGCAAATAGTTGCCGAATGCCCCTTTAATGTATACAGCATTGTTATTTTACATTTGATCACTTTATTTAATTTCTTTTGTATGCTATTACTTAGCATTAGTAATAAGTTAGTAGCCTACATCTTCCTGAATTTTTTTTAAGTTTAATTTGTATTTTTGTTCTGTTGTATTTTTTCTGTGTTTGTAATTTAGTTTATTTGTTCTTATTATATTGCTGACTATTAACTGTTTTAAGGATTTTTACTTGCATCATTTAACGTAATATTAGTTTTTGCTGAAGTATTTATAATTGGGAAATTTCACAGACATTTAAAATTACTCATATCATGAAATAAGACTGATCATATCACCCACCAATAATAGTGTTAAATAATCGTGATTTCAATATTGAGCAAAATAATGGTGATTAAGATTTTTACCATAATTGAACAGCCCTAACACTGATTTGCTATCAGTGTTGCAAAGAAAGAACTTCTGAAATCTTGTCCTCGTAAGTCACAGGTGTATCACACTCGCTGACTGGGAATGGAGGAGGACTGACAGAATACCGGACTGTCTCTGACTTTGCTCTTCAATACAACGTCCCGAATTTGCAATGCCCTACTTTGGCAGTAAATGAATGTGAAGCTCACTGAAGTAAATCATGTTGGCCCATAGTTTAAATGAGATTTACATTCATTCAGTACACACAGACTGTTTTGCCTCCTCTTTCTTATTGTATTAGTCATTTAGGAATAGAGAAGCCCCAGAAAAAACAACAATTCAAACTAGAGCCCGACCGATATATCGGCGGGCCGATATTATCGGCCGATTTTAGGCATTTTCCTAACTATCGGTATCGGCATTTATAATGGCCGATAAAACGAATATTTTAAAAAATGCGGGTAAGGTGATTCATGTAAGGGTGGCGCTGCCAATAAAGCACCTAAAAGCTGTCACAAGAACTGGCAAAAATAATGATTATGAATACAACAAATATAGCAAGGAGACATTTTAATTGTTTATTAATAAACAAGTGTTTTCAGTCAGTGTCAGCCAAAGATGAAGTTGACGATGCTGACTCGCGATCTTCAGTGAGCGTGCGCCAGAGAGAAATGCACATTTCATACGATTACATGAGTCTGTCTGTCTTTCGTTTTGAATTGTTCTGTTTAAAAGTAGACATTTCAATATAGATATATTTCAGTTCTCAGGTCTATACGCTGAGTTTCGGTTCATGAGACGAGCTCTAGTTCACCCGCAGGCGCCTCCGTGTCGAGATTATCTATCATCTGCTAAATTTACTTCTTATAAATTAAATCCAGGCAAATGGCTGATGAAACATTGATTAAAATTAAGATACAATTAATACGAAACGAAATTCACTTTGAAACGAAAGGTTTTGTGCTTTCTGTTTGATGTCTATGTGAAAGTTTCAAAGCATTAGTGCCGCTTTCAGAGCGCTCACGTCCGTAGTGCTGAACTGTCGCGTCTGTAACATTGTTTTTTCCTCATAAATGCAAACACGAAAAATAAAATAAAATAAAATAAAATGAATATTTTATGTAGCCTGTGGAGACTGAGAGCCAACCCTTCTTCATCCGGTGGGTAGTAGCCTACTTGTGATTTGCGCAGTGTAATTCACAGAATTGATTTCTCTGCTACAAGCCTCTGTCACGTATTGTGTGAGCTTGTGACTATTGCAAGCGCGCAGCTGAGAAGTCCTGATTATATTGTCTGCTATATTTAGGCCTTCTTCTTATTTATTAAGGCAATTGGTTGATGAAACATTGATTAAAATGCGTGGCGCGAGCGATCTCCGACAGTAAACTGATTCTGCTTTGTCTAGGGTAAACAGCTGTTGCGACGCGAGCAGTAACGGCCGCGTCCGGTGTAGACACATTGTTAAAGCTCATTCTGCCTGATAACGCTACGTTACAACATCAAGCAATATTCCAAAAATGTATATAATTATAACACTTTATATAGGGCCATTTTGCATTAAGAGTAGCCTAGTTTCACGTTTAGTACATTTTGCTTACTAATTATTTAAAATAGTATAAAAGTACTGTACATATGTAATTAAAAACGTTTTCATTATGATATTATTCATTTTACTTTAGTAAAAAGATCTGAGTTCTTCCTCCACTGGTAGAGATTAGAGGAATTAAGAGTAAAAATAGAAGATAATAAGGTTTTGTCAGTGACACTTTTTATATATTTATTGATACAAGTTATGACTAAATTAAAAGACAAAGTCGTCGTTAGTGAAGATTATGCAACAGTATTTAGAATATAATATAATATAATATAACATGCAATGCAAACTAGTTTGGTTACAGCTCAGCTGTATAATTCTCATTCTATCATTCCCCCTGCCTCCATTACATATCTGTGTCACACAAGTGTTTGATTACCACATTTGAGTGATCATTGCAAAACGTGTTTATAAAATATATTTATTCTGTTTATAGCTACTGTGTAAAGTACCCATCAAAAGTTTGTACACACCAATAGGAAAGTGTCCAAACTTTTGACTGGTATACTGTACTATAATACACATAAATAATATTGCTACTGTATTATAATATACACATAAATAATATCGGCCGATATATCGGTATCGGGCTTTTTTTACTCCCTAATATCGGTATCGGCATCGGCCCCCAAAAATCCATATCGGTCGGGCTCTAATTCAAACTATGTAAATGAAGCCAGTTTCCTGCACCACAGTACAGAGATGAGCAAATCTACAAAATGGAGCAAAATAAAGACAAGATAACACAGTCTTTCTATTGAGTTGTCCTTGACAGCAAACAGAAAATGAGTTTGTTCATTTAATAACAATCAGGGCTCGACAGTGTGAGCATTTCACTTGCATTTTATGAAATTGAAGGTTATAATATGTAAAAATTGAAACAACCAAATTTTTAAGGGTAACATTTTTTTGAGTAAAATTTGGTCTTCCATAGTATTTGGATCAAATACACAAAGTTCGGTACGTACCTCGTTTTTTTACGTCATGGTACGGTTCGGTAAAGCAGGGGGGAGAAAACTATACATAAAATTGCTTTTTTTTTTTAAGTAAAAGACACAAAAAAATTGTGTTTCTATCTTTAAATTAATTCAATTAAAATTAAAAGTTTCTCAAGGATAAAGAAATTATCTCTGCTAATATGCTGTGAACTAGAGTATATAGGGAGCCTTTACTTTCGCATTACTATTAGTATTAAAGGTTAACGGAGCCAAAACTATTACCCTAAAATTTGTTGCTATTTATTTTTAATCAAACACTCAAATAACAAATTGTATGCAAACGTGTAAACTGCACATCAGGCAGTTTTTGCATTAACTTCGAAATCTAATAAGGCTATATGTTTTTACTCCAATTCGTTGTTGAAATATAATCATTTATATTATTATTTATATTATCCCATATATTTAGTGAAAGAGTTAATTTCTCTAGCTTACTTAGCTGTTGATACTGAATGACTTTCCTGAGGTAATTGTAATTTTTGTATTCGCTATGGTGTTCATCACAGCACCAAAAACTTAAAGACTTAAAGACTACATCTGGACTACAACATACAGGGTGGTGATGGCGCAGTGGATAAGACACATGCCTTTGGTGTGAGAGACGCGGGTTCGAATCCACTGTGAGACACCAATGTGTCGCTGAGCAAGACACTTAACCCCTAGTTGCTCCAGAGGCGTGCGACCTCTGACATATATAGCAATTTGTAAGTCGCTTTGGATAAAAGCGTCAACTAATAGCATTAGTTGCATTAATAGCATTACGGACTATAAAGGAAACATAAACTCCACAGTGAACAACACTGCCTCTCTCCCAGATGAGCTGAACACTTTTTATGCTCGATTTGAGGGAACTAACATCCCCCTCGCGGAGAAAGTTCTCGCGGCTGAAGCTACAGAGTAGAGGCTGACATTTTTTCGGGAATCCCACGGGTCACGGGATTCCCGTGGGATTCCTGCAGGATGGGAGTCATCTTTGCTATCAATCACGGGATTTGGACGGTACAGGATAAATGGTTAACGGGAGCAGACGGGAGCGGGAATCAACCAATAGCAAAGACGACAAAAAAAGAAAAAAGTAAATGCATCATTTTGTAGTTTCCTTTTAATACGCCTACAGTGTAACGCAATTAAAAAATAACTACACGACCCAGCCGTCCCAGAAGCCATCAGTGCTTTTTGTCACGGCTTACCGCCGAAATTCAAAGAGCAGTGATGGAGGGAGCTAACAGCCGCGGAGAAGTCGATGTGGCAAAAAATTATTTACAGCGCAAAGTCAGAAGTAATGACATGTCTATTAAGTTCACAGAACTGGTCGGAAAGTCTGAAATATTAATTAAGTTTATGAGAGTAGAATGTGACGGTGATAGCACAATGTACGCTGCTTGTAAGACATGCTTAGTCTTAGTCAAGTACGCAAGTGATTCCGGGACGAGCGGTCTGAAGAAGCACACTTGCAAGGCAAATTCGGGAAAGAATCAGGCAAGCATCGCTTCGTTCATCAAGCGAAAATTGCCGTATATGGGAGCGATACAGGAGCGGGAGTCAGTTTAAACAGGAGCGGGATGGGATTGGGAGTCAATTTACCAGGAGCGGGATGGGATGGGATTATTTTTTAAACTTTGGTCTGGGAGTGGGACGGGACAAGATTTCTTTCTATGGGAGTGGGACGGGACAGGAGTGAAAATCCACTCCCGTGTCATCCTCTACTACAGAGGTTAGTACACTCTCCGTCTCTGTAGCGGATGTAACCCGATCTTTCCGTCGGGTGAACATCCGTAAAGCCGTGGGTCCAGACGGTATTCCGGGCCGCGTCATCAGAAAGTGCGCGAACCAACTAGCTGGTGTTTTTACGGACATTTTCAATTGGTCCCTCTCCTTGTCTGTAGTCCCCACATGCTTCAAAACGTCCATCATAGTACCTGTACCGAAGCAAACCAACATCACCTGCTTAAATGACTGGCGCCCTGTTGCTCTGACCCCCATCATCAGTAAATGCTTTGAGAGACTAGTCAGAGATTACATCTGCTCTGTTCTACCTTCCTCACTGGACCCACTGCAGTTTGCATACCGCAATAACCGCTCCACTGATGATGCTATTGCATCTACAATACACACTGCTCTCTCCCACCTGGAAAAGAGGAACACATATGTGAGAATGCTATTTGTAGACTACAGCTCAGCATTCAATACCATAGTGCCCTCCTTGCTTGATGTGAAACTCCGGGCTCTGGGCTTAAACAGCTTGCTGTGCAGCTGGATCCTGGACTTCCTGTCAAACAGACGCCAGGTGGTTAGAATAGGCAGCAACATCTCCTCATCACTGACCCTCAACACTGGAGCCCCACAGGGCTGTGTTCTCAGCCCACTCTTGTACTCCTTGTACACATATGACTGCGTGGCAACTCACAGCTCTAATTCCATCATCAAGTTTGCTGATGATACTACGGTCGTAGGTCTGATCACCGACAACGATGAAACGGCCTACAGAGAGGAGGTGCTCACTCTGACGCACTGGTGTCAGAGGAACAACCTCTCCCTCAACATCAGCAAAACCAAGGAGCTAGTGGTCGACTTCAGGAAGAACGACAGAGAACACAGCCCCATCACCATCAATGGAGCACCGGTGGAGAGAGTCAGCAGCTTCAAGTTCCTCGGTGTCCACATCACAGAGGAACTCACATGGTCCGTCCACACTGAGGCCGTCGTGAAGAAGGCTCATCAGCGCCTCTTCTTCCTGAGACGGCTGAGGAAGTTTGGAATGAACCGCCACATCCTCACACAGTTCTACACCAGCACCGTCGAGAGCATCCTGACTGGCTGCATCACTGCCTGGTATGGCAATACTACCAGCCGTAACCGCAAAGCCTTGCGAAGGGTGGTGCGCACTGCCAGCCGTATCATCGGAGGTGAGCTTCCCTCCCTCCAGGATATTTATGCCAGGCGGTGTGTGAAGAAAGCTCGGAGGATCATCAGAGACTCTAGCCACCCGAGCCATGGGCTGCTCTCACTGCTACCCTCAGGCCGGCGGTACCGCAGCATCAGGACACACACCAGCCGACTCCATGACAGCTTCTTCCCACAAGCAATTAGATTTCTAAACTCTTGATCCCTCATGATTAATAACCATAAACATTCTAACTGTCAACACAGCACAACATAACCTACTGCATTTACATAATATATATATATATATATATATATATTTGCACCTTACGAGTATCTACTCTATGTATAATTACCTCTTTTTGTATTTTTGTATACTGTTGTATATGTAAATTGTTGTATATTGTATATTGTTGTATATTGTAAACTGTTGTATATTGTACATTGTATATTATTTATTGTTCTGTTAGTGTATATGGTACTGTGAGTAATTGTGCGCACATTAGATGTGTAATCTATGTAAATCTGATGTTTGCTGTAATTGTTTTCGTCACATCGTGTCATACTGCTATGTTGCTCGGAACTGCACCTAAGAATTTCACCCACTGTTGCACTTGTGTATATGGTTGTGTGACAATAAAAGGATTTGATTTGATTTTGATTTGACTAAATGAATAAATGTAAATGTATACAGGGCTCCATGGTAAATGTTGGTGGTTTATGGATTGAAAAGGCTTCTAACTGGACCGTTGTGGCTTAATGTTTCTCCTGTTTTCCGAGTCAGTGTGGTCGAGAACATCAGTCATTTTATCTGACTTAGTTTAAATCTTGATTTGTATGGTTTGTGTAACTCTGCACCGAACTCGAACGCTTTTCATTGGATCTCAAAGTGATCCTGTTAGTCTCACAGTTGTTAGTAGTTGTGTGATTAAGACGATCATCAAGTAATTGCATTCGCTGTAAGCTCGCACTGAGGTGTGTTTTGAGCCGAGCTGATAAATGGTACGTGTGGTGCTGTTCAAACGTGGCGCAACAGCTCTGTTTCGTTCCGCTCTTGGATGCGTGTTGTGTGAGTGTGTGTGTGTGTGTGTATATGTATATATATGTATATATTTGTGCAAAGACATGCTGTCACCTGTTATGCTTATTACTGCAAATTGCAATAAAAGACACTAGCCTCAGAAAGCAGCCCTGAGAACTAGCGACAGAAGTACTGTGCTCACCAAAGAGGACTTCTACTGTTTTCCCCCCCAGAATCCAATGCCATTCGTTCATTCAATAACAATGCAATCAGCCACATACTGAGCAAGTTACCAAGGGACATAAGCACTTGGAGACAACCTTTAACAAGACCACAATTGAGCACTTGGAAGAACAACCTTTAACAAAACCATAATTGAGCAACGTAAGGAAAGGAGATAGCTTTGTAGCTGTACAATGAGACGATATATAGAATATAGACCTAATGGCCAAAGAACAGACAATAAAGTCTAGTATATGAGCATGAAACAGGAGGGGATGTTTCAAATGACCACATCAGTTGTGGTTCACTGCTACCTCAAGAAAAAAAATGAATGTACTTTGAACAGCATAAGGAGTTTCCATTTTATCAAAGACATCGATTTGGTGGACAAACTTTACCATTTCGTCACACTCAATACCAAAACAGATTCATAAATTGATTCTACACTTAATGACCAGAGATTACTATAAGCGAGCTATTCATAGGGTGCAGCTCTGTAACACTTGAAAATTCAACATCTTTAGCACCAAACCTAATACACCCGTTCTTTATTAGACAGCTGGTTTGAAGAAGAATGTAACCGGCAAATTTAATTGAAACTACAATGCCTCTATGTCAGTAAAGGGGGTGACAATTATTAATCTCGTTGTGGTAATGTCAATCTAGCATGTAACACAATATGAACGTACAATGATGTGTAAATTAAACCTGTTCTGCGAGCAACATTTGGTGACTTTCAGCTGTAACAAGAGGCAAACCATGGTGCAAGAACTTAGCTAAACAAAACAAAGAGGGTCCTGAATGTTGTATTTAGAATGTGAAAAGCCAGTTGTCTGTTCAAAGGTAAATGAGTCATACTGTATACAATTTACCCACAAGTCCCACCACTGTTGCCCTGAAAGGTCAAGAGCTAAATAATATCGGCTTCAAGGAAACTGTGGCGAAATGAGAATAGCTAGTTTTAAGATGATCCTTGCAAGTATAAATGTTACAAACTAGGTTTCATTATAAGTTAGGGATGTAGGGCTATAACGATTCTTCGATTAAATTAGAATACTCTATTTTAAAAAATCCTAAATTGCAATTTACTCGTGTCGAGTAACCAGCAGAATACCGGAAGTGGCAGATTCCAAGGACGAGAATCCCTGAACTGCATTATTAGATTGTTTTATATGTATTAAATTTAAAAAAACATATTAAAGCATAGTGCTATTGTGAATTCACAAAGGCTGTGATTCAATTAAATAAATATATGCCCTGCGTGTTTAATATATATGCACTTTAATTATTTATTTAAATGCGTTTAGGTTACGTGCGTCTCAGAGCAGCTCTGTTTACAGTAAATGCTGCTCCACGTGAACTGTTATCATTTACATGCGTGGAGCTCAAACTCCATCGTGTGCCATTTCAACAGATTTGTAACGTAAATTATTTACAAACCTACGCCAACACAGGAGAATACATCTATGTGTTTCTAAATATGCAAACTGTTCATCGCGATTTCAAAATAAAAGTTAAACCCTCACTCATGTTTTAATGTCCACATATTCTTATTCAAGAAAAAACTGTGGATGTAGCATTTCTATCGTAAAAACATGGCCAAATATAAAATATTAAGTTACCATTTGAATTAAATGTCATTTGGCCAGGCGCCCCAGGGCTCGAGACTAACGCCGTCCTATCATCCTGGGGACGATAGAAAATGTGTTTAGGATGAACAGAAATATTCTCCAGGACGCTTACAGGACGCAAGACATTTTTGTATGTGTGTTCATTTATTACTAGCCTATTAGGCTAACTTACTTAGAAAATGCCCAAATTAACCGACCAAGCGCTGACTACAACAGAGCGCGTCTTCTCATGCTGTTGCTATAGTTACTATCACTGGCCGGCTACTCACCCGGAGATTTGTTCCGCGGTACATCTATCAAATGGCTTAATGACAGCGCAAATATGTTGTGCTGGTTATGGCATATTGTAATGCTGGGTTGTGTTGAGCAAGCGAGTCGTCTGCGCTTAGAGAGCGCTTATGGCTGGTATGAAAGGAGCAAGAAAGTGAAACTTTGCACATGCGAAAGAGAACGTCCGCGCACATCCAAATACTTATTTTAAATGCAAAATTGATTTTCGTTCGCTCGAAATATTTTCTTATCTGCGAGACGAACATTCCTCCGCAAAACTCAGTTCATGCGCGTGCAAAATGCCCTTTTGCGCGCTCAAAATGTGATCTTGCGCGCGCAGAATTGTGACCGAAATCTAATCCCATATCTTTCGTGCCTGAATGGACAAATACACACAACATTATGTCGAAATGTCTGTTTTGGAGAGTATTCACGTAAACCATGTTGGTTGTGTCTTAAACAGTTGTGTTGTGAGTGTATCGGATGTGCATCAGTGCAATAATTGGATCTGCATCTCATGGACATGATCCGATGTCTTAAAGTGACAGTGGATAATAAACCTAATGCGGTCTGTGTCCTTAATATTGATCAAGCAACAAAAGAAAAAGAGAAAAGCCTTCACTGCTCGTTAATAGCTTTAATAAGGATACATTATATTTAATTCATACAAATAAATATGTCTGCTGCTTGAAAGAATAAAGAATGATGTATGCAAGTTATAAAGAATGCATATATCATTCATTGAAAAGAAGACTGTTCTACTTTAGGAAAAGTGGTTTTATTTGATTTTAAGATATTTAAAATTAGATATTTTTTTAGGCACAGTAATTAAATCTGTATCTGTATTGCATGTTCAAATTTTAAAATCATTCATATTAACAGGTTAATAGATGTTTTCTCCGGAAGTATGTGGGTTTGCAAATTTTAGAGAAATTCTAAATTAATGCATTACAATTGAACTAAACCCATTATATTTTAGTCATCTGAATTGTTTTAGTGTTAGTCTAGTTTTAGTCGATGAAATACAATAAGATTTTACTCGACTAAATCTATCTTATTGTATTTCGTCGACTAAAACTAGACTAACACTAAAACAATTCAGATGACTAAAATATGACTAAAACTAAATGGCATTTTAGTCAAAGACTATGACTAAAACTAAATCAAAATGTGCTGTTAAAATTAACACTGTATTGGTGGCCTGTGTCCGTTTGGAGCCATGCCCGGACATTTCCCCGTATTTCATTGTGCGTTAAAGACCGTGTTTGTACGGAAACAACATTTTCATTTTGGGACGGTTGACATTCACTTTAGGACGGTTCAAATTGTTTTTCAGGACGGTTCCAGGACGGAGGTGAAAAAAGTTAGTCTGGAGCCCTGTGGCGCCCTATGCAGGCATTTGTTATAATACGTAATAGGGATGAACCGATACCACTTTTTCCATAACGAGTCTGATAGATACGCTTTTCTTTCCGTATACTAGTATGAGCATAAGAAAAAAGAAAGGTAAAAGGGGACACATACAAACATGCACGCATACAAATATACAGTACATATGTATATATGTATATACACTCTAGGGCTGGATGATTAATCGAAAAATAATCGAAACCGAAATTCAGAGCCTATAACCGACGTAATTTTACCATGTCGGTTATTTCGTTTTTTTAATCCTATTAATATTTCCGCCCGTGTGTTAATGTACTTTCCCCTTAAAACATATTACCGCGTGTGTAGTCACGTAACTCCGCCCCGTCCAGTCTGCGACATTGAAGCAACATGAGCCCCTTTCACACAGCGCGTTGATCCCGGGAAATTGCCAGAACAAACACCTTCTGTGTGAACGCAAACACGACCCGGGATTGATGCCAGGTTGGGGACATAGTAACATTGCCGTGTTCAGTCCCGGAACGCACGCTGTGTGAACAATGCCATAATCAATGCCGTGTCGTAATGATGGCGCTAGGCCGGGATCGTTCGCCAGCGTGAAACGGTTCGTAATGCGCTAGTTGATGATCGAATCAGAGAAAAAAATGCAGAAGCGTGGTTTCTCGAGTGAAATCGCAGCTCATAAGCAAACTATAGACGCCGCTTGGACATGTCACGTGTCTTTGCGGGTTGTGTGTGTCTGTGCGAACGCACTCTCTTGATTCCGGAAAATCACTGGCAGTGTGAATGAACCAAAGTCAAACGAACCCGGGTCAAATCCCGGGCCACTTTATCCGTGTATTTTCCGGAATCTCTGTGTGAAAGGGAACTCAAACACTGAGTCAACTCAGCAACAGGAGCCGCTTGTACCAAAGAAACACGCGAAAACAGAGAGAGACGGACAAACACCCAGCAACAAGTGCCTCCACTCCACAAAGCAGGTTTCGATAACACAAGCATTTACAAATGCTACACAATATGAAAAGGATTAGTTTTTTTAGTTTTATACAAGTTATATTTTACTTTTAAGATGGCAATATTTACAATAATTTATTTTGTTTACAAAAATAAATATTTTCTACATTGAGGAAACTTTCTTTTTACATTAAAACTTAATTACTTTTTATTAGACGTTTTTATTTCAAGCATTGTATGCTTAGTTTGATTCAATTGTTTGAAATATTTAATAAGTAAGCATTAAAAGCTATCTGTGCGTTTCCTTATTTTAGAATCACAAAGATAGGATTATGCATCCTTTCATTCAAAAAAAAAACCGTGAACATATTTACAGTATAAGCCTTGCCAGTGACACATGAGAAAGATTTTTTTTTAAATAATAGTTCAATAATCGTAATCGAGGTAACTTGTTCGATTAATCGTGATTGTATTGTATGAGTTTCTGTTACTTTCACTGCTCATTCTATTGCGCTTTCATATTTTTTCTTTTATTTAATATCGCAGCGCATATTTAGAGCTGCTTCAGCAGGGCTCAGTGCTGAGGATTGGGACAGTGGTTCAAATGTTTAGATACCAGTGAAATATCGCAATTCTCTATTCCAATTTTGATACAACAAAAACTACTACCTAATTAATGTGAATTTAAAACATTATTAAAGACAAGTAAGCAGTCAGTAATAAAAAGAACAAATAATCGAATTACAAATAAATACAATACATTTACATTTATTCATTTAGCTGACGCTTTAATCCAAAGCGACTTACAACTGCTATATTTCAGAGGTCGCACGCCTCTGGAGCAATTAGGGGTTAAGTGTCTTACTCAACGACACAATGGTGTCTCACAGTAGATTCAAACCCGGGTCTCTCACATCGAATGCATGCGTCTTATCCACTGCGCCATCAAAGTACAGAACAAAGTAATCAAATGTGAAATATCACTGCATATTCATCACTGTATAAGGTTTTTCCTGCATAGAGAATTGCGAATCGGCATAACTCGTCAAATTTCGTGCCGCATTCGACTATAGTCACATGATTTATTTGCAGGTTTATTAGACTGCTGTCACTTTAAGACTGAAATCACAGGTCCAATATGAATGCTGTCTTCATTAGGGATGGGAATCTCTAGGCACCTCACAATTCGATTACGATTCAGAGGGCTACGATGCGTTAAAACGATTATCAATGCAGAATTTTTTCTATACAGATTTCTTTTTTTCTCACTGTGTGACTACTTGGTACTTAAAAAAAAAAAATTATTTGTAATGATCCATAATGAATTTACTTCCAATATATTTTATTAATTAAACAAATGGAAGTGATTTGGCAATAAATGTTTCGATAGAGTTTGCAATTCGCTTTGCCTCTTCCGAGTTGGGTGAAAGCTTTTAAACAAAATTGTGAAATGCTCATTTAGTTCTCTCAGAGCAGCTCCGGGTATGTTCATGTGTTCACGTCCTCATATAGTGAGTGAGACTAGACGCTTTAAACACCATGAGCGTCACACACACTTGAGTATGTACTAGGCGAAACAGCGCTGCTCATTCACACAGAACAAGCAGAATATATCTATTTTTGTGCTGTATATTAATAGACACTCATATAACGATTTGATTCATTGCACAGCTATATTCTAGATTTATTCTAAAATCTGCGTTATACTGTAAATTCCCTCAGCAACACAGAAATAATACGGCCTTAAGTTATAAATGGAAGTTTATCCGCAGGGATGGATGGTGTTCGATGAATATGGAAGAACATGTTCAACGTATTTCCTCCTTTTGCAGCCAGTCTTCGTCCACATTTCTGGACACAACTGGATATCAATCTTCAAGGAAAACCCCGCATTCATTTTTCAGATACCCTAAGTATTCCCACACTGCAGATTTTAACTGTTTTTTCGGCGGGGGATAGAGATTAGAATTCGCAGCCTCTGTCTCAGACATTTTCTCCGCTGTATGGGTGGAATCTAAGCAGTCAAGTGGAAAAAAGTTGCATATGTGCAGGTGAGATCTGGTTGATTTTTTTTCCAAAACCGTGGATAAGCAAATGTTCACGATATGATAATCGTACATGTCAATATCGTGATAAACCACCACCCGGAATAGCGTTACAACCCTACTCCACCCTTTACTGATGAAATAATAATAATTATTTATTTAACACCATATACAATGAAAAAGTGAAATCTTCGGAGACCGTTATCATACTGTGAAAATCGTATACCGTTACAACCCTAGTGGCACCTAAAAAATAATTTGCAGCCAATTTTTCCCCCCTTATAGACCTTATTTAGCCACGCCCCTTTTCAGTGCTGCGCTCGTTGTCTTTTGTCTTCCGGTCTGTATTTTCAGTGATCCTGCGTATTAATGAATGAACGGCTCGTTTAAAATCTTCCCGGTCTACTGACATCTGCTTTAAACATTACAATCCTCATGATAACTTTTGTTAACTTTACAATAAGTAAATACACTTCACCAGCTAATTACTCCTCGACAGCGAAGCCATTTAAATATACAGAGCGACTGGAAAAACGGAAGTTCAAAGACAATATTCTAAAGAGGCTTGTTTCTTTGGCGCATAAGGTCTATAAGAGCCAATTTTCTGAAGCCCTGTATTGAGATTTCATTTTTTGGCTGGATCGCCCAGTCTTAGTCATCAGTAGCAAAAAGCTGTCTGGGATTGTGTAACATCACAGATAAGGAATGGAGTCAAAGCAGAAGGGCAGTAAACTAAATTCATATTCTGATCCATCAAACAAAGCAAACTGAAGGGCATGAACACTGACTGACACTTCAGCAGTATGTCTTGAAGCCGAGCCTTCCCTGCTGGAGGAACTCCACCCATCTGTTTATAAGCAAACAAAGGCACGGAGCTCATTTTAAGGTGGCTGTGGCAGAGAAGGAGAAATATAAATGAGATTGTACTCCTTAGCCAGCAGGGTTTTAGGGTGGAGGATTATTACAGCATATTCCCCTCTCCACTATCTACAATCACATTATTCTCTCTCACCGCTGCCTGTAAAGCACTCACATCCACTAGGGAAAACAGAGTGCCTGGGAAAGGATATCCAAACACAATCAGGCATTAACCCCCACACATGCTTTGGGGAATGGGAAGACAATAAGCAATACGGGACATTTTGGGTCTCTGCCTATTTTCTGAGCGCTGGTTAACGCTGTAGACATAGCGAGACAAACCCGGCTCCCAGACACACCATAGATGCTCATTGCAGGAGATGGAGGAAGCTGTTGCCATGGAAACGTGCAACACATGGGTCGCCATGCAACAGCCAATCGTGACCTCGACACTCCTGCATTCTCCACCATGTGTGAGTGTTTACTGGTATCTTCTCAATTGTAATGACTAAAAGCATGAAAATGTGTATGTATAAATATGTATTCATATGTGCTGTATTGTGATTGGAGTCAAAACTACAAAAATAAAGCAGCTTACAGTTTTTAAGATGACAAATCATTATGCATTTTGAGAGACTGAAAATAAAATACACACAGATACAGCAGAAGTCTATGGAAGCATATGGAAATTATGCTACCAAAAATGGCTTTTAAACCATATAACTTTAGTGTCTGATTGAAGCAGCAAATGTGTAGCAATGAATCTTACAGTACTCAAAAGACAGATTATCAATCTTACCTTTGTTCTTGCTTTCACTTTTGATTTGACTTTTTGCCGCCTTTTTAGTTTCTTCTTGCTCAAAGCTTTCTTTCCCCTGGAAAATATTGGCACATGTTAGATCTGGGTTTGCAATGTCAACTATCAATAATCAAAATATTACAAAGGTCTATCTAGATAATAACAGACAAACGGTAACAGTCTTTTCCACACTGTAGCTTTTTCTGGCCAAGAACTGCCCGCTTGAAAAGGAGGAGTTTGTTTAAAGGTCTACTCACACCAATTCACATTCAATTCAAATTTATTTTTATAGCGCTTTTCACAATACATATTGTTTTAAAACAGCTTTACAGAAAATGCAGGTGTCTATATTACAATTTAGAGTGATCTGTTTTCAGAGGTGTCTAAGAAATGCATTTCAGAAATGTACTAATATACAAAACATGCAGTTAGCTAACAAAGTTGTGAACATAATGATTACAATATATGAAAAATTGTACATTTGGTGCATGTTGATTTAGAGTTGACACACCAAGAACAATAATAACGATAAAGATGTGTTAAAAATCATTCTGTAAAATAATAGTCTACACTACAACAATAACAGCACAGAAAAACAATATCATTGGAGCCACTTTCACAACGATTTTTTCCAGCTAATGAAAGATAAAAACATTAACAGCCAATCAGAATCTGTCGTGCAAGACAGCAAGAGAATATACATCAGCAGATGACAAAACTGCAGAGCACACTTATAATAAACAGAATGTTATCGTGCCTTGGTGTGGTAGCTAATATAGTTATCGTTATCTTTAGTTATCGTTCTTGGCATGTGAACAGGCTTAAACGCTTAATGCTGTTCAAATATGGATGCATTATTTACAGTATGTACAGTTACAGTAACAACAGAACTAAAACCAGTGCATGGAAAAACTTTTTTTTTTAAATAACTGTACAGCAGCAGCGTTGGTCCAAAAATGTGTAGTGCGCCAATCCAGCACATGGTAAACAATTTTATTCTCTTGTGGACTTTGCAACTTGATAGAAGGAAACTATCAATCACTGTGTGTATCGATCACTATCAATTGACTTCCAATGTGTGGAAGTCAATCACTTTGGTTTTTGAAAAATGTTTGCTAGTGTGCAGTATCAGGCATGAGATCAGCAAATTATAAGCGACTCACGCAGTGCTTTCAGAGAAGCATTCACTGTGAATGTGAATCAAAACTGAAAATGAAACTTTACTCTAAAGGATGCAGCGTGTCAGAGTATATGAAGACTTAATGCAAAAACCTCTAAGTCTGTCTGACATTTTTTTCTT
This sequence comes from Siphateles boraxobius, assembly GCF_051911475.1. Taxonomy (NCBI): domain Eukaryota; kingdom Metazoa; phylum Chordata; class Actinopteri; order Cypriniformes; family Leuciscidae; genus Siphateles; species Siphateles boraxobius. Next base: position 6,555,227 of record NW_027509197.1, read on the forward strand.
TTAAATTTATTTTAATTTTATCAATGACATTTTTGAAAATAAGGCATTTCAATAACTGACTAATAACCTTTTCATTGCCATTAAAGTGAAATTACTGAACCTAAACACAGGAGCCTGATAAAAATGCTCATTTAAAAGAAAAATGTCAGTCTGTCAAAATGTCGTTCAAATTCAATCTGAAGTCTATTTATAATTGCATCCCTATCATTGCAATTTGAACGCTCTAAGCCATATCACATTGACATTCTCACAACATTGTCAAAATTCATCAAGTTAACTGGCAACTGGCCAGTAACACTGTTTCAATGCTGATTTTTACTCTCACTTTCCGCTTTGAACCCTGGCTAAGGTGTCCCGCAGACGGCACCGCGAGCTTCTGCAACGCTGTCAGAAGCACTCCGTGCATAAAATACATGTAGGCTATTAGAAAACGTTACATTTTGCAGTTTATTTAGTAATTGTTTAACCGTACGTTCACACCGCCGCCGACTTGAGCGGCAAAGAAGCTCTGGACGCTCTGTCAAGGACGCTTCTCAAAAAGTACTGGGAAGCTTGTTGACGCTTTGGTCGCTCTGACGTAGCAGGGAGAAGAGAAGTGTCACAACATGAAATGTCACATGAGATTGGTGTTTTTGCATTCCACTTCACTGCTTTTCTATTTAACTATGTAAACACGCGCTAGACTGTGTGCTCGAGCTTTGTGTATTTTGCCGCGTCTCGCGCATGTCACAGCGTTTTAAAAAACGCGTCATTCAAGTTAAAATAAGATCAACTTTAAGAACAAAAATGTAAACTATCCCAGCTATTTTATCCCATGCCTCGTTCTTTTGTAACTGGTCCCTATAAGCAAACAACGTCATATCATAAATGATAGGAAACCCAGCAACGGCTATTATTAGCTTCTTTATAGCGCTTGATATTTTCAATAAAATGTGCGTGTATCGCCCGTAGATCGTAGGGGCCTTTCACAAAATTCACATACCGCATGACACTGTTAAATGACACTGTTACTACACAGTGCAGTGTTATGAGCCCCCACAGTCATTAAAAGTATGAAAAAATAACACAAAGTGAAAATAGTGAACACACGATAACATTAACTGTTAATAAAACATATGGACGGTAATCCTGATGAATAGAATGAACATCACCTAAATCCTTTCCAGCTGACACACAACATACCAGCAACATGATTTATTGGTACTTTTTGATAATTTCATGACTTACTAATTGAAAACGTAACTACGACGTTACATGCTCATAATTTCATTTTCTCTTTATAGTTAACTTCACAATAAAGAGCAACTAAAAATATAAGCGTGTACAAAAAAATTTAGCGAATTCTGTATTCTGTTATTTCTTGGACTGCACACCAACAGTTGAGAAACACTGGTCTAGTGGCAAATCCTTCACGAGGAACACAAACTTCTCTTGCAGCGGCCGATCATAGATTCATTTCAAACAAGAGAGCCATCTGAATCTGCTATTATGTACAACCTTATGTAGGAATTGTGTTGAAGCTATAGCTTGTGTATGGCAGTAAACAATGGAAAACAAAACCGTAGCTGATTATATGCATTGAAAAGTGAAAGCACAGAGGCTGCTTGTGATGAAGAGCCTGAAGGTTTCGAGGGGTGTTCAAGGGTTCAGCTGGTGACGTCATAAGTGGATGGATGGTGCAAGTGTACACTACTAAACCACTTGTAAAAGGACTATTAAACCTCAAAGACAAATTTGCATAAACGAGGAATATTCATAATCCTTTTTCCTTAATCTCACATATCTTTTTTATTGACCTCTGGTCATTCAGCGCTTATTCATTTTGACTCTTGAGTTGTAGGCCTATGTGTAAACCTTAATTAATGTTAATTTTGAACCTTTTATGTAAACTTAAAAATACATAAAAGCAATTTAGTAAATCTAAAAAAACAATGAGTTTGATTTATTGAATATCTTCTTTAACATGCAACTAAAATAAGTAAGTTTCCACTGTTTTATTTGCTAAATAATGGAATGTCATTTTTACCTTGTCATCTGTTTAGATTTTTTTGCTAATTGTGAAACTACGTATGAATGAACTATGGACAAAGTAAAAGTATAAATATGAGCAGAAACAATAATGATTTGTTCAGGAAGATCAATAATAAGAGACTGTTATGAGTAAAGCACGTCAGAGAGTGTGTGCGCGCGCTTCTCTCTACAGCAGGGTGACGTCAGGCAAAACAGAACCCAGCCCTTCACAAATGAGACACGGCTAGAGCTCTGAATACATGCGATAAATGTTGGTGTCGTTCAATAAGTCACATTATTAAAATGAAGTGGCTGGTTATTAACAATAATAACCTTAATCTTGCAATTCAGTGAAGAAGGATAATATATAAAACCTGAACTGGGACTATAAGACATTTCATAAGCCTGACAACACTTCACTAGTCAAAATCCAGTCTTAACTGTACACAAATGTTGAGGTGAAAACTTTAATTCTTTCTTCTTTGCATAACATACCATAGTCTATGCATTGCATTTGAAGCCAGTAAAATTATAGCATACATATCAAACTCATTCAGCTATGTCCTATTAGCACAACTAACGTTATATAGTCTGGTTGTGCATGAGATACCAAAACGGTATTGTTAGGCGTGACAGCACAGAGGTGACGTTTTTAAAAAGTGCACAAATCAAAACCATCAAAAATTGAGCTTTTCCGTTGACACGAACGAATTACTCGAGTGTTTTAGCTGCGCTCGCTAATGTGTTTTCGCTAAGGAAGTTAGCCGCATGCTAACTGCTAATACTGCTGCTGCACTACTGTTTAGGCTCAAATGAGCTCATGTTTAACCCACTGGGTTTTGTTTACCAACACATCCACCCGCAAGGCACCACGGCCCATTTCTCAACCTGAACCGAACATGTAAATCAGACCCACCTGCCGAGATTTAGCCCCTGCTCTTTGTCGTTGATCGCGGTGGTGTATATCCTCCGATAGCGCTCCGCCAGTGCTCGCCCTGAGAGAAGAAGCTGGTAGCGGCTCCGACAATCAGAGCGGGCCCCCACAACGGGACAGGAGCCCATCCCTGATCCGATCGATGCGAAATCGTGTCCAGCTCCCGGAATGACCCTGACACCCAGCCCCATGGAGTGGGATGAGGAGGACACAATCCCGCTGCCACCGGCACCCGCTGCCGCCGCAGCAGCACACATCATCGTTTAGGGGAACAACGCATAAATTAGATTACAAAGTCAATCAACAGAGCTCAAATTCCCGAGCACACCCCATATATCCGCTCCGCAAAACCGCAAAAATGCCCGGCGAATTACATCCGAGTATCTCCAATTAAAACGACGTTGACGGTTAGCCGCTCTGCTGCGACTGCGAAATACGCTTCAAAAAACCAACCGTTATTTCCTCGATTGCAGGCGGTCCGACCGCGTTCAACTGCCCGAAGTAAAACGAGTCAAACGCGCGAGCTGACGTCCGTGCTTTGCGTTTATTCCTGCTGTTTTTCTTGACCCTGTAAAGACAGCAGCCCTAGTAGCGCTGCCATCTTAGCTTCATCATCCTTCCCTGTTCATGTCGCTGCTGACTGACTGTCAAGCATGCTGGGATACATTCCCATCCATAGCGCACACACACCGGCTGTGGCTCAAAGCGCAGTGCGCGCACTACCTAGACACTGTTTGGGCGGTCGGATGAAGATAATAAACCACGCGCACAGAGTGCTTTCTTGCTATTGGACTCGGTAGGTTTTGAAACGCGACCGCTGTAGTAATGGAGCGGGCGAGTTTAATAACGCAGGTTTTAGATGCTTTAACGGTCGTTTCCTCTCGCAGAAGAATTTGAATTTACTGCACGATTGTAAAAACACATCCAGGGCGATTATTTCCTTAGGGGGCATGGTGAATCGTAGCTACATTAAATTTGTATGGTTATTATTTCCTGACAATACTGAATCAAATTTGATACTCCGTTTCCTGAATTTCTGGCAGTCTGGTAATATTAGCCGTTTTTATAAGATGTCTTATTACTAGTTATTGTATTCACAAATTGTTCTGGAATACTTACTTCTGATTGGTCAATAGCATCATTTTGTCATTAGTGTATATTGTGCAATTAATGAATATGCTTCATTGTATATTTGTACAAATGACTCAACAGTCTTCTCACATAATAAAATAATCTCACTAGGCAAGTCAACAAAAATAAGCCCCATCCTTTTAAATAATTTGCTCACACCAAAGCATTAGTTTTGTTGTCAAAATGTGTTTCCGTGGATTATGTTACAGCATGTTACCTGGCATACTGTTCTGGTATAGGATTACCACTGAAGCACCCTTACCAGTGACTTGTTATTAAAACTAAGGATGTAACCTTGGGGAATTGAAAACCATAACAACCACACAAAAAAAGATAACCCACAAATCTGAATATTGGGACTCGGATTATGTGTTCCCTATAGTGGAAATGAAGTGCACTTGGTTTTTATTGAATATGCAATTGTACTTCAAATCCTCAAAGTATGTTTTTTAAAAACCATTCTATACTACTATTAATGAAATAAAAGGCCACCTAAGTGTACTTAAAGAGAGTACACGTTCATGAATGTTTCTTAACACACTTAAATGCGCTTTGTAGTAATGTGCTATGTACCTGTACGTACTGTACTTTGATGTGCTGACTAACATACTACTGCATAAAATACTTGATTCTAACATTTTAACTGATATTACATTATTACAATTGCATACATCACATAACATATTTTAGTTTACATAAATAGGCATGTCTTGTCAGTAACCATATTTCAAATACAGTATAAATAATTCTGAAATTGCATATAAAGATGTACTTAAGTGGGTCAAAAAAGCACTCTAAAGTGCAGCTTTATGTAAAGTTTAATTGCAATTAACTCTTTCCCCGATGCTTTTTTTAAATTTATTTTTTTATAAAGTTGCCAGCCACCGCCAGCAATTTTTGATAAGTTTATGAAAAAATTGAATGCCCCCCAGAATATTTTGTTGTATGAATATCAGAACATGCAATATATCAAAAGAAAGAACAGAGCCTCTGCTTTAAAAACAAAAACATTTTATTCTAGCTTCATGCATTCTTCAACAATTGAATGTGGGTATAATTCATAAAAAAGCAAAATATTGAATATAACAAATAATACAAGATACTGTGTGTGTGTGTGTGGGGGGGGGGGGGGGTATCAAAATACATTTAAAATTGTCATTCGCTGAAGTACCACTAAATATTTATAATTTATTTAAAATTTCTTAGAAATATTTGTTTTTATTTCACCTATACCTCTTCCCTTCCTCTGTTCAATAGGAATTGAAATAAGAAACTGCAAACAAAGTTTTCTCAATAATAGCTAGTGAAATCACTAATAGCTGGCTGCGGACTAGTAACTTCATTACTGTTGATATATGTAATGACTGGTGAAAAGTATCGAGACTTTTCAGTCTTGGTAATTTGCATCACTATGTAAGATAATGAAAATAACTGTATAAACCTAACAAATCAAATAAGAGTCAAGTTAATACTACTGTGTGAACAATGCCTAGATCAGCCACTTCATATGAATGCAGAAAATGCACTAACGCTAGATGGAGCTGTTCTCTCTGGGATCTCCAGATTGTGTGCATTCAAATTTAGGGTTGCTTAAAGTTGATACAGGAAATCATCTGCCTATAAAGAGGCTGACTGACACTCTGACTGACAAATAGCATTTGTATTTATTCAAATACATGTCTTTGAAATACTATCCATCCCTGACCCACTTCGTTAGAGAAAGTAAGATTTTCCACATATTCTCGTTGTAACCCTAAGACTTTTCTCCTTGATATAAATTCTGTACATCTGAAGGTATATGAAACAAATAAGAGATAGGATGTGGATGTTCATTAAACAAGAAGAGCGAGAAAAAGATTATGTGAGAGGAACTGCACATAATGCAATAAGGTCAATGAGTGTCCTCTGACTGGGGACATAACCCGAATACTGAGAGATGACATTTCCCTCCTCCCTTCACTGTCACAGACAGACACTGTAGAGTTGTGTCGGCAGCACTGAAGTCATTTACCCTACAATGATCAACCTTAGATTCAGTAATGGTAGAGGTGAGACTGAACATCTTCACCTGTGCAGGGAGGTCACTTCTGCACAGTCAAAATCAAACAGCTTTATTTTGTGGACAATGGTTGGACAAAAGATTTTTATCAAATTATATTTTGGATAAAAATTTAATTCTAACAACAGAATTTTTTTTTCTTAAGGCAGAGAGCAGAAGAAGAATGTATACATTTCTTACTTTGAAATTCTTAAAATGTCTCTACAGTAAATCCTTGAATACAAATATGACACGAACTGGAGGATTTTAATCAAAACCATTTTCTTTAATTTATTGCCCCATCTAGTGGTGAGAAACGTCAGTGTTAAGGTGAAAGAATGTGGATCTATCTATCTATCTATCTATCTATCTATCTATCTATCTATCTATCTATCTATCTATCTATCTATCTATCTATCTACTATCTATCTATCTATCTATCTATCTATCTACTATCTATCTATCTATCTATCTATTAGTTTTGTGAAAACCACTTAAAATAGCGACATTTTCAGTAGCAGTGCATTATCATTTTAGGTTATGAAAAACTAACTGAACACACTTTTCAATCCACTCAGTTTTTTGAGGCAAGTGTTAACACAAACTTAATTTGACTACATATTTAGTTTGTGACTGCACTGACATTAGCATTGCTGAATGAAGCATAAACCATGACCAAACCAACCAGCTCTCTTTCAGCGGTGACCACAAAAACTTCAACAACAGAATCTCATTTAATTTGCCAACCTAAGTGAACAATAAAGATTAAATGGTCTTTGTCTTTAATCCAAAAATCATCAAATAACACTTAATTTTAACCTTTAATCTCAATTCAGTCCTATGGAAATGCTGCGAGTAAAAATCAACGAATTCAGTTTTAGTTAATGCAACACAAATTATTAATGTACACTGCAAGAATGCAACCTGTGATTCTAAAGAGATGTTTTTTACTGGTATAAATTAATGTACTTGGGTTGATTCAGTGATGTTAAATAATATTTTTGACGTGAATAAAACTAGTTAATTTAGTTTGTTTTAAAAAATTTGACATATTTATGTGGATTGAACACAATGAAATTAAGTTGTGTTCAACAATTGTGTTGCTTGAGCTCATTTTAATTAAGTGAATAAAGCAAGCAGCAAAGTTTTTTCCAGTGTATCTATCTTGTTTTAAAGCAAACACCATATTTCCTTAAATAAATACAATCATCGTATTAGCACTCCAAATCTCGTATGTCCAAATATTAGTATTTTCATAGCCTAAAAATGTTTTGGTGTAACATAAGAAGCAGCTTTTTGTGTCAAGTCTTTGTATTGTCCTTTGCATATTACACACGTTAAAACTATTGATTAAGGGTGTGATGCATTAGTGTCACACCCAACAGACATGCCTTTCATATTTGCAGTCAGACATATATTGTAGCTTCCTTTCCGCAAAGAGAGCTTCACTCACCCACATCAAAGCATGAACCTAACAAGCCACATGCTTCAGCAACAACACAACTATTAATTTAGAACCAGCCAATCAACCCATACACCCCCCCCCAAAAAAAAAAATCTGAGGCCCAGATACATTAGACTATAAATCTCGGTTCACAATAGAAGAACCATTTTTGGTTCCCCAAAATAACTTTTCAGTGAAGATTTTTCTTAGTGTGAATTTTTTTTTAATAATCTGAAAAAACTTTTTATACTATATATAACCTTTTGTGCCATGGAAATGTTCCATTTTTGTTAAAAGGGATATATGTACACCGGTGGCCGTTAAGTGAAATGCAGCCAGCAACGAATTGCTCGTGCTCGGCTCGCACTCGTGCACAAACACTCCATCAGTCAGAACATTAGAAGTTCTTGTTCATTCTTCGATTAGAATTAAAGAGAAGTTGGAAATTCCTTTGCAGTGATGTAGCCTACTGTCTGTTGTTAACTAACATCCTGATTCCTGACGCCGTGCTGCTGAGATGAATATGTAAATAGCCTATTTGCCGCCAGCTTGAGAAAACAGTTAAGAAAGCATCTGATCATAACTATGAGAAGAATATGTTTGCTCAAGCTCTGCAATTCATCGGCATCATGTTTACAGATGAGGTAATTAAAATTACACTTATGATAGTTTGTTTATAAATTAGGCTATATAGTGCAGCAGATTAGTAAAAAAAATAATTTACTTTGGTTTAAAAGCATGAAAATAAGCACAGATACTCTCTATTTTGGAAAAAGGTGTTAGCCACTCAAAAATTCTATATTGCAGCCATTTTTTCAGATGGCCGCCATTGCTTTTCAATGCGTATTATATAAATTATTCATACAGTAATCCAAGTAGAACATTTGGTACAAATACTCTCTAAAGGACATGTTAATGGAAAAAGATGCTTGTCCCTCAAAAATTCAAGATGGCTGCCATTTTTAAGATGGCCGCCGTTTCTGTTGAATATTAATTATTTAATTTGTTCAAATGGTGATGCAAGCATGAAACTCTTTTGGAAAAAGGTATGTGCCACTCAAAAATTCAGGATGGCGACCATTTTCAAGATGGCCACCATTTCTGTCAAATAGTCATAATGTCTGCTTTGTCTGCCTCCTCTTGTTTGACCTGTCCAGCTTAGTTAAACTTGCCAGGGATATAAATTCCCCGCCGGCATAGTACTCAGGTTCATTGGATTACACAAGCCTCTCCACCATGGCAAGGTGCAGTCCACAGAGAGGAAAGGCCACTGTTAGAAAAAGGAAGTGGCCAGTAAAAATTCATGAAGGAAAACAATTTTGAAGACGGCTGCCCTCTTTTCCTATGTTCATTGCCACTGTTTCCAAAAATTGATGTAAGGATTCAAAAGAAATGGCGGCCATCTTTAAAAAATGGCCGCCATGTTGAATTTTTGGGTGGCCAATGCCTTTTTTCCAAAAAAGGACCCTTAGAGAGTATCTGTGCCAAATTTCATGCTTCCATACCAATTTGAACGATTCTCTTGAAATATGTCATTAGTCTGCTGCACTAATATTTGAGACTATAATTATTCTATTTTCTTTGCATGACACATTAGTATCACAGAATTTTCACAGAATGTCTCTTTCGGCTTTATCTAAAATTGTCTTGAATTAATTTCCTGTGTGATTGAACAGAAGAGAGGCTCTTGAGAGTGAACTTCACATTCTTTTGATTTTCACGGCAAAAACGTCCCGAGTCATTAGCCTACATGAAAATCCTTACATTTAGAGTCCCTAAAGGTTCTTCATGTCGGATCCCTCAATGCCAACACTGCAAAAATGCTTCTTACTTGGTATTTTTGAATACTTGGTATTCAAATATCTAAGAATTCTTATATCAAGAAGCAATTAGGCATACTAGATAAGTAAAATGACATAAGAAATTATATCTTGTTTTCTGAAAAAAAGAAGAAGAAAAAAAACATTTAAACAAGGTTCTTTTTCTTACCCCAATTGGCATATTTTAAGCAAAAACTCACTTAATTTATGGTATAATTTCTTATGCCATTTAACTTCTCTAGTAAATGCTTCTTGATGTAAGATTTTTTGTTGATATTTGGACTGGAAACAAGACAAAAATACTAATTAAGATACAGATTTTTTGCCGTGAATAAAGAACCTTTATGTCTAAGACTAGCCAAACACTACAGAAAAGCTTTACAACATAACTCTGACTTCCACAGTTGCTAAAATGTTTCGACACAACCTTTTAAGAGGTAATAATAAATAATAATGATTTTGCACACCTGCTAACAATTAAGGCTCTGAATAGTTTTATAAAGTTACAGTTCTTTATAATTGCTGGCAAAATATGTAACTAAATGAACTGACTTTCGAACTTTTAAACCTTAAGAACAACACCCAAACATTTTTTTTCCCCGTCTTATCTTGACATTGAAGGTTGTAATGGAGGCTTTCACATAGTTTCCTAAGACAGACAATTGCCTATGTCCCAATGACATTCATAACTTAGTGCCTTTTCATCATTCCCAGCTGACCTCATAAAACACACCCCTACAGTAAACTACGTTGACATTGCTGTGCTGACAGTTCAGGTTCAGTTGCTCTCGTAAGAAGCCACACCTTTCACTGGTCCTTCCCTACCCATGTCAAATATGTAAGAGGTGAAGAGCAGTAAACGCTATATTATTCTCATCAGAACTCTATCACATCCTGCGCACCTGAAATACCAAGGTATGATTGTACACACTATAGGTATTTCTCTTGATTCTATTCTAGTTATATATGTCAATCATTTTCATGGTTAATATTTTTTATCCGTTTTGTTTCTAAAATCAAAGGGGTTATGTTAACAGTGTGATCTTACTAAAACTAAATCTTTAATTTGGTTGGATTCTCGTCATATGGATTTATGTACACAATGTGAACAGTTAATTAAATGTTGTGTTGAGTATTTCGCAGGGCAGTTTACTAAAACAGTGTTCAATGTCAAGGTGGATTTGAAGACCATGACATTGTCACAGATTATTGCTTTTTTAAAATAAAATTAGAATAGAGGTTTTCTGCTCAAATTAGAAGTCAAATCTACACAACATGTTAGTAGTACCTGGACAAATATTTTATTTAAACAAAAATGCAGTAAAAACAGCAATATTGCCAAATATTATTACAAATTAAAAGAACTGTTTTCTATTTAAATATATCTTAAAATGTCATTTATTTCTGTGATGGTAAAGCTGAATTTTCAGCATCATTTTCAAAGTATTAATTTCTATATATTTTTATCTTACCACGAAAAGGATGGATAAAATGTTAAGCAGCAAAAATTGTTTTCAACATTGATAATAATAATATTAAGAAAAGTTCGCTGAGTTAAATGCAGAATTATTTATTCAGTTATTCAGTATGTGACACTGAAGACTGGAGTAATGATGCTGAAAATTCAGCTTTGCATCACAGGAAGAAATTACATTTAAAGATATATTTTAATAGAAAACAGTTCTTTTAATTTGTAATCATATTTCACAATATTACTGTTTTTACAGTATTTTTGTTTGATGTGTTTAATGTTTTGGTTGTTTTGTTATGGTCAACTTTGGTTGACAGGTCTATGTATATATATATATATATATATATATATATATATATATATATATATATATATATAATTCTTTTGAAAAATGCTCTAAAAGTTAGTCATACATTAATGCATAATATTTTTCCAAAACAAAACAATGTTATGTATATATATATATATATATATATATATATATATATACACATATGTAAAGAATTGGTAAAGAGCAGTTTAAAATAATTCTATGTGTGTATATCCTTGAGTAAAAAGTATGTAATGTCAGCTACCCAAATATGAAACAAATCTAAAAATAGATTTGTTATCTATTAGATTTGTTGAATCTATAGAATCTATAGAAAAATAGATTTGTTACCCCCCCCCCCCCCCCACACACACACACACACATACATACACACACATACACACATACACACACTTTTTATTTAAAATCCATCGAAACCTCTCAGCTGATGTTGTTAATTGCAGTACATCTGACGTTTCTTTTCAAAACATGAGAATGTTGCTATGGATTCAGTGGCAGGTGTTTGAAGGGTGTGTCTCTACAGGGATCAGGACAGACTAGTTTTGGGTGTATCCAGGGAGGTATGAAGTGAAAGGACAATGCAACATCAAAACCAGGAATGGAATGTACTAACCGTAAATTGTGAAAATATGCCTTTTATGAGCATGATGCTGCATTGACACTCTCTTTATGTATTTTCTGGTCGCACCATCTTGTGGATAGTAGCCTATGTATGATATATGCAGAAGTGACTACACTGTATCCACTGCAAACGTAATATTGTGTTTCAATTCCATCTTACAGCGTTAACCATGTCTTTCACTGGAAAATCATACAGTAAAGTCCAAACAGGTGAGAAGATGCATTAAAATGACATCTTTATTTTATAATCCACTTTAGACGTTATACTAACTATAAGTAACTTTGTAACTTCTTGTCAACTAGCAGTCATTCAAATATTAGTTGACTGTCTGCTTAATATCTGATAACACTTTATTTTGATGCTCCCCCAACAGATATTCAACTGACTATATGTAACTTTGCAACCACATGTCAGCTTTTTCTACTAACCCGAACCTTAAAACCAACAGTTTACTACACTCCACTAATACTCAAATGAGAGTTAGTTGACGTTGTTGCAAATTTACTTACTTAGTAGAATGTCAAAAGTGGACCATCGAAGTAAAGTGTAACCCATTGTTCTTAGTATATCATATGTGCATTCATAATCAAGTCATTTTATTTGCCTAACACGTTTTGTTGAAAACAGTTACGACTTCAAGTACTACTAAAGCAGTAGAGGACAGCAAAAAGAAAGCATCCCTGCTGAAGGACAATAGCTGGATCAGGGCAAATGTGAACGAGGACAAGCAAGTCGAGTGAGTTTTCAACACATTCATCAATGGACAGCAAACTAGATTGATACAACTTGTATTAACACCTCTCCTCTGTAATATGGTTATAAATCTTTCAGATGCTTTTTGTCAATGGGATTTATGTGTGTCTGACAGACTTAAACAGCTGACGAGATGAATTTGTGTTTCCCATTTCCCAACAGAAACGACCCGAACTTTGGCAAAACTGTTCTGAGCCGTTACAAGTCCAACGAAAACCTTGTCAGGTAGTTAATCTCGTCTTAACACTTTTGTGTGTATATCCCACATGTTGACATAAAAAAATGAATATGAAAATGAGATCCTTTTTTTTTTCACAAAGCCCTCAAGATAAAACTAGCAAAACCGAGAGCAAAACCACCACCGTCACCACACAAGGTACCTCTGTCCAAGCTCTCTCTAAAAGGTAATACACTGCTGAAGACGCACTTATCACTTTCATACAATACATTAAACACATTACCAAGTTTACAAATGTGCATTAGAATTACACAGTACATAACAATTCTCACTTTTATGGAAGGCCATTAGCGAAACATAAGAAAAAAACAATCATGCTTTGGTAAATCATCATTTTGATATAAAAAGTTATAATTATCAGCTAAAAAGTCAAAATTATGTGATACTAAGTAGAAATTATGAAAAAAATTCATATGACTTAAGTTGAAATCATGACATAAAAAGTTGACATTATGATACAAAATGTCAAAATTATGAGATAAAAAAGCCATAGTTATCACAAAAAGTCATAATAATGACAAAATATCTATATCTTTTTTACTCATTATTATGAATTAAGGCCCATTCACACCAAGGACAATAACTAGAATGATAAGTTAACGATAAAGATGTTCTAAAAATCTTTCTTAATGTAAAAGAACAGCAGAGTCAAGACCACAACTATTGATAACGGCACAGAGAAACATTATCATTGGAATCACTTTCAGAAAGTTTTTTTTTATAGCTGATGAACGATAAAAACACTGACAGCCAATCAGAATCCATCCTGCTTTAAAGAGAATGAGCATTTAAAGTGGAAGGCAACAAAACTGCAGAGCGCGCATAGAATAATGTCAAGTCAAGTCACCTTTATTTATATATCGCTTTTTACAATCCAGATTGTTTCAAAGCAGCTCTACAGAGATAACAGGAAAATAATGTTGTAATAATATTGTTAAATATAAAATTAAATGTCCCCAACTAAGCAAGCCAAAAGCCAATGGCGACAAAGGCGAAGAAAGACGAAAAAGGCGACAGTGGCAAAGAACCAAAACTCCATTAGGAGACAGAATGGAGAAAAAACCTTGGGAGAACCCAGGCTCAGTCAGGGGGCCAGTTCTCCTCTGGCCAACGAACAAACAGTGTATGGTTGATTCAGGCAGCATTATAGGTCAGAAGTCAGACTGGATCAGAACATTATATTATGTAGTTCATCTGGTTGAAGATCAGAGTCATCACACGCGTATGGAGACGAGTTTGTTGAGGATCAGTGCCGATGGCTGTCGTGACGATGAGGCCTTCACAGGGGAGATGACACTCTACTGACACTTCAGGGATGCGTTGTGGTCGTGTCCAGGCGCAAGTCCACCATCTGATCTGGATACGGCCCGGATCCGAGTGATTACAGTAAACCTAGTAATAAAAAGAAAGACTAAAATTATTGTAGATGCCATTCTTCTTATGATGTAATGAGTACATCGGGTGTTATAGGAAGTGTTCCTGGTTCCGGCTGACCTAATTTATGCAGCCTAATAATCATTTAACTGATATGAATAATAGGAATGTATAATGTTTTATGTGTATGCCAGGTTGAAGAGATGTGTTTTTAGTCTAGATTTAAACTGACAGACTGTGTCTGCTTCCCGGACAATGTTAGGAAGATTGTTCCAAAGTTTAGGTGCTAAATAGGAAAAGGATCTACCGCTAGTAGTCGATTTTGATATTCTAGGTATTATCAACTGGCCGGAATTTTGAGATCGTAATAGATGTGAAGGACTATAATGCGTTAAGAGCTCGCTCAAGTATTGGGGAGCCATACCATTTAGTGCTTTGTAAGTAATCAGCAATATTTTAAAATTGAAACGATGTTTAATAGGGAGCCAATGCAGTTTTGACAGAACCGGGCTAATATGGTCATACTTCCTGGTTCTGGTAAGAACTCTTGCGGCTGCATTTCAGACCAACTGTAGTTTGTTTATTAAGCGTGCAGGGCAACCACCCATAATAGCATTACAATAATCTAGCCTTGATGTCATGAACGCATTAACTAATTGTTCCGCATTTGTCATTGAGAGCATATGACGTAATTTAGATATATTTTTAAGATGGAAAAATGCGGTTTTACTGATACTATTCACGTGACTTTCAAATGAAAGATTGGTATCAAAGAGCACACCCAGGTTCCTAACTGACGACGAGGACTTGAGGACAGTTTTTTATATCAGCTATGCATTCCGTTAATTTTGTGAATTGGTAAGTTTCGTCAGGGCGTGAAGAAATATAGAGCTGAGTATCATCGGCATTACAGTGAAAACTAATGCCATGCTTCCTAATGATATCTCCTAAGGGTAGCATGTACAGAGTGAACAGCAACGGCCCTAGTACTGAGCCTTGTACTAGGCAGAACAGAGCAATATTGTCCGGTGATGTGGACTCTAATATAGTTTTTCTTATGTGTGGAAAAAATGGGCTCCCATAATATGGTGCTTTGTAAAAATATTATGTGATAAAATTAGATCAAAGAGTCTTATGTGATTCTTTTCATTGTGCAGATTTGGTGGCAGCCAGGACAAGTTGAATGAAACCAGGTAAAATATACACACAAATCACAACTTTCAACTGTTAATGTTTAAATCTGTCTCTGTACTTTATTTAGAAAAACAATGAAGTGTAAAATACAATACCTACTACAGTACAATAATGCTTAATCTGTTGAAGAACATGGGCTTACATTTACAATATGATTAGTCACCCATGTTTGCTGTATTTAAAACCTGTCTGTAAGAGTGATGAAAAGCCAAAATTGGTTGGAATTTAAAACATTTTAAGAGCTCAATCATCTCAATCACTCAACCCTACAGAACCACAGGAACTAAAACAACCGTGAGAACGCAGCCCAGGACAAGGTAATGCCTCTGAGACACACCTGGTTAAACGAATGATTGAATTAATAAAGACTAGCTTCTAACAAAACTGATGATTGCTCTTTCAGCGCTTCTACAACAACAATCAGTGGTTCAAAGATTACCGAGACCACAGTGACCACTACCAAGTAAGATACTGAGAGGATATCAAGGCAGATCTATCATAACTATTTCACACTATTCATCTTTACTTGCATGTTATGAATGACATGGTCGGCTTTAACTATTCTAAACTGTGTTGTCTTCTTGTCCTCAGGCAGGATGTAGTGAAATCAATTACCAAGTCTGAAACAATCACTGATAAAGACCTGGCAGTTTTAAAGACCAAGACTTCTGGGTAAATCAGATCAGTTCCATATGCATTTGATGTTTGATTTTTTTTGTTGCATTATATAACAAAATATTAAAGCAACTTTGATATTCAAATTCATTCTTTTCACACACATAAAAAAAACATTTATTTTGGTTGTAAATTATAAAATAATAGATATACTGTTCAAAATTAAGATGAATTGGTCTGTTATATAGGTTAATTAAAATTCATATCCAATTGTGCCTTTAATGTGCAAAAGTGTCCTAATACTTTTCATGTTCTCTGTATGTCTCACTGCACACGTTATATGTTCCTAAAGTGACTACAAGACTGATGTCATTACTGTGAAGTCATCAAAAGACACTGTTGACGGGTTAGTGACATATAATTAATCTTAGCGTTTTAACTTTATTTTTTGTTTGTATTAAATCTATAATACTTTTTTTTAAATCTAGACCCACTTCACCTCTCAAGACCACCACTAGGTAGTAACCAGAGCATTGCTTATTGCTGACTAAACTGAACAAATATGGCTACTTTCTTAACCTCTTATTAATTTCAATTCTAGCATTAAAACATACACCAAGGAGGATGTTTCACCAACTAAAACAACATCATTTTCTCTCCGATCCACAAAGAGGTGAGATCCTGAAAGATAATTCCAAGTAAACGCCTGTAAATGCTTTTCACCCACTGTAAGACAAAGAACATCTCTGAATGCTTTTCTACAGCACTGAGGATCAACTGTTTGACACTCTCATACCAACGCCAATCAAGTCAGCAAACACAAAACCTGATAGCATGTATGTAGCATTTAGATATTTATACACTAAACAACTTAAACAACATCCCATTAATTTCATTTTAATCAGAATATCAACCTCATCACGCCACAAGATTCTGTAGTCCAACAAAAGATCTAGTGTTTATTGCAGAAAATAATGCACTTGTTGTGTGTCTGTAAAGTGACTACAAGACTGAGGTGGTTACTGTGAAGTCATCAAAGGACATCAGTGATGTGTGAGTGTCATAGATCAGTGCTTCTACAATGAAGGGTCACGACCCACAAATCTCTTGAGTACATCGTATGTAATTTCAAATATAGTTAAAGGGTACTGTGGAATAAACTTGTATGTCATGTATTTAAATATATTTGCAATTACACATTTGTAATGATGAAGTTACAATTAAGTAATACCAAATTACACTACAGTTAAAATGATAATAAACATCAAAATAAGTGGAGTTCTTTAAACTATAACAAGATTATTAAAACATAATTATTAAAATTGACTAAAGTAAAGCTTCTTCATTTGACATTATTACAAAGTGCTATTTTTTAAAGTGCACATAAGTGTGTAAAGAAGCAGTCATGAAAGTACATCTAAGTGGTGTTTATTTATTTAATTGATTTTATATTATCTGAAAAAATATACTTTTTAAAAAATATACTTGAAGATTTGAAGTGCACATTCAATACGATAAAACACTTTTTTGACAAGGGTAATGTTACTATTTTTGCATATTTTTTGGTGTATACTGTTCGTGGTAAAAGTAATAAACTTTTTGTACTAAACCCTTTTTGGATTTTGGGTATTTTGTACTAAACCCTTTTGTTGTGTTTTGTGTATGTATTAAAATTAAATCTATAATTCATTTTGTCTAGACCACCTTCACCTGTCAAGACCACCTCAAGGTACAGTAACTACA
Organism: Siphateles boraxobius; assembly: GCF_051911475.1. NCBI lineage: Eukaryota > Metazoa > Chordata > Actinopteri > Cypriniformes > Leuciscidae > Siphateles > Siphateles boraxobius. The sequence goes on from NW_027509197.1 coordinate 6,572,945, forward strand.
GCATTGCTGACTAACCAGAAAAAACATGGATCCAGATTGCTGACTAACCTGAAAAATTGTCTTCTCTCTTAAACCTTTTAACAATTTCATTCACAGCATTAAAACCTACACCAAGGAGGATGTTTCACCAGCTAAAACAACATCCTACTCCACAAAGAGGTGAGAACCTGAAATATTGTTCACATCACAATTGTAATATTTATTGTAGGGATGCAGCGATATGAACATTTTGGCTGATTCGATAATTGTTTATACTTGAAAGCCAATAACGTCTCAGGTTACGACTCTAACCTATGTTCCCTGAGAACAGGGAACAAAACAATACGTCAACGACGTTATGGGAAACGCCTCAGGCGTGACAGGTGTCTGAAATCACTATCAAATCACGTCAATCTTATTGACCGGCGACAGCCCGTGAATCATTAGCGTGAATGATTATCGTGCGACCTGGAAGTATATAAGGGCGCCTTGCAAACATGACAAATCACCTTATCGTCTGAAGGGACTGTACGGTAGGCAAGCCCCGAGGCATGGCAGGGAGACGTATTGTCTCGTTCCCTGTTCTAAGGGAACATAGGTTACAGTCATAACCTGAGACGTTCCCTTTCGAAGGGAACTCAACAATACGTTATGGGGAAAGATATACCGACGCCGCCATGCTAAGGGGAGTGCATGCCAAGTGGCAGTGACAACGGTCAGAACCAGCAACAAATGAAACGCTAGAACCACTCACCCTCAGGTCACACTTGGCTGTCAGTGACAGCATTCCCTATGGTCATAGCACAAACTACAGCCTCACAGAAAAAACCTTCATAAACATGGTTAAATGAAAGGCCTATCTGGGCCGGCTCCGGGCCTGGAATCACAGCTTCCAATTAGAAGGGGTCCCTTCTAGGGAATGTGGCGAGGGAACCCGAAGGAACCCCAGCCAGTCACTATTCAGGGGAACGTACTCACCCCGAAATGCCACCAGGACGGCCTGACCTGGCGTCAGTACATAGACACTTAGTCTGGCCACATCCTGTCTGTCCGAAGACAGAGCCTCTGGACAATTGCCTTAAATAAGGCATCCAACCCGAGGGACTGCGAAGCTGGCAGTGAACCACTCACTCGGCCCGGATCCCAGAGACGGGATATCCCGGAGAGTATGACTCAGCATAGTGCTTTCCAACCCTTGCTAGCGAGGGGAGTTTCTCTACTCGATCCACGGATCTACCCAGTGTCTGTGTTTCAAAACACTGAGGAGGCCGGTGAAGGCCTAAGGGCTGATCTAACTGGGAGGCCTCACGAGAGGCCTACGACCGTCTGACCAGACTCAGGAGGCCGCATGCTCATAGTGACCCCCGGTGAGGGGAGCACAAGGTCCGCCTGGTAGGCAAACCAGACTGTAGGCAGGAAAGGTTCCGGGAGGGAACCAGTAGCAGAGAATAAACACTTTAGCGAGCCAGGGCGCAAGCTCGCCTTCAGCAGCTGCCTCCTAAGGCCAGCTGAGACTGATAGCAAGATGCCACTAGCTTCATAAACTCAGCACCACGGGGAACATTCAAAGGGAGGCCTGGAGAGGCCTACTACCTGATAACCACAGTATGTGGGGAGCTCACCTTCAGGGTGGCCCGGTGAGGCCTACTACCTGATAACCACAGTATGTGGGGAGCTCACCTTCAGGGAGGCCTGGTGAGGCCTACTACCTGGTAACCACAATCTGTGGGAACTCACCTTCAGGGAGGCCTGGTGAGGCTTACTACCTGACCGTTCTCATTCAAGGAGGCCTGGAGGAGCCTACTACCTGATAACCACAGCATGTGGAAACTCACCTTCAGGGAGGCCTGGTGAGGCCTACTACCTGACAGCCAATTATCTGGGAGCTCACATTCAGGGAGGCCCAGAGAGGCCTACTACCTGATAGCCAACGTAAGTGGGAATTCACCTTCAGGGAGGCCTGAGTGGCCTACTACCTGATAACAACTGGTAGCTTTGAGCCCTGAGTCCGGGTGATAGTATAAGGTGGCCTGCTAAGGGCAGCCAGCTGGGGACTCGCCTATCAGGGAGGCCTGGTCGGGCCTACTAGCTAATAGCAAGTCATATTCTGCCATAAAGTACACTGTTGGGAACCATACTACACAAGCATAATTTACTAATGGGCTTCCAGTAGCGCTATAAGGTATGTCCCACAATGTTGGGACTCACCTCCGAGGAGGCCTGTTTAAGGCCTACTACCCATCAGTGAGTCAACTGCCCGAACCACCAAGGCCAACCACGTAAAGTGAGCTGGCCTACAGTGCCCTCTAGGGGGCTGTCCAATCAAGGAGGCCTGCTGAGGCCTACTACCTAATGGCACAGACTTCGTTGGCAGAAAAGCTGTTTAGACAGCGCCTACAGCATCCTGGTGCCTAATCACATTGCCCATGGCAATGTACTCCGCAAGAAAGCTAGCACCCTTAAAACAAGGGGACTACAACATACGCCACTCTGCCTCAACGGAGGCCCCAGTTAGTCAGGGGCCTACCATCTAAGCATGGGCGTCAGCTCAGGGCAATGCTCTGGCTTCAGGGGAGCGTACTTCGACCAAAGAAGAAGTGAAGCTTAATTCATACTCGACCCGAGCCATAGTGGTGCGAGGTAGGATAAAACAGAACTGGGAGTGAAGTGCTCAGACCTACCCTGTATCACAGGGGAATATTCACACCTCACCCTGAGGTTACCAGGGTGCGGGCCTGCCAGCGGCTCTAGGGGTGACAGAAATGTATCTGTGCCCAACCTAGGGGAGTGGGGCTTGAATGAAAGCCAAACCACCTACAACCCAGAGCTCGGGCAGTAGCTCAGCGAGGTGAGTGAAGCCTAAACTGGCGCCTAAATCCGTAGGCCAGTTCTGCACGGCAGGGTCGGGCAGGAAACCCAATCTTCTTCGTGAAGCGAAAGACGGCCTAACCCTGCTCAGTAAAAACATATATACCACGGAGGCCTATTTGAGGCCTACCATGTCCTTATAAACCATCCTCTGCACCACGCTGCATTACTCTATTCACCCCAGAATGCAGAGAAGGGGGTGGGCCTTGGCCAAACGTCTCCCATGGGAGGAGGCTGTTAATACAGGGATGCTAGAAACCTACATTCACAAAGTGAAGGGTCAGAGGAAGAAATGCTAAATTTTTAGCAGAGCGCCTCTATTATCCCTGGCACAGCCTAGGCCAGCTACAGAGGCGGCCCTGGTGAGGGCCAGCCTGCAAGCATAGATCTATCTGAGGGCTCAGAGGAGCCACAGCCTTACTAAAGAATTAAGTCTGTATTATTCCATACAAAGGGCTGCAGAATCGCTCAGCCTAATGAAAACCCAAACAGAGCTCAAGGGGCGACATACTCAGGAAGAAGTCAAACGGACCCGTGGGCCGGACAAAAGATCTATCTGAAGCTCTAGCGTCAGTCAACACTCTAAGTAAAACAATTTTAAGAGAGAGACCAACCACTCTACCCTGAGGTGGCTAGCAGCCCGAAGGCTAACACAGTTACCGTTCTGGCCACCTAACGGGGAACTTCAGGGCCCTGATAATCCAATAAAGTTCTCTTACCTTATTACCTTGACATGACCCCATGACTCTATACAGGGAACGAGGTCTGTAAAGAGAAATATGTTATTTTTTAATCACAAAAAATACTCTTTGAAAAGACCAGCAGCTCACCTGCGGCGTGCAAAGTGAAGACTCGCCAGATAGTTCTTTACAAACCTGGGATCCGCCACTTTACATGCCTGAAAGGGGCGTTTCCACTAACCAAGCCTAGGTGGGCCATCAGAACATAGTTCTCATCATAGGCCCATTCCCAGGCCTGATGTAATGAACACCTGGGGGTCAGAAGAGAGAGGGCAGATTTCGTGACCCTCCGGGGAGGTTATCCATTACCGACGCTGTGTGCGTTTGCGCTGGATAACCTCCCTCAAATCTCTTCTGTTGCGGGTGTCACGCCTCCTCTGCGGCCTGCTCCTCAAGGGAGGGGGCGCACGAGAGGCGACACTGGCTCGCTGGCCCTGCCTACGGTCCTCAGACCGTGAGAGGCCAGGCTCTCCCGCCTGCCCGGGTGCGGACGCGGATCTCAGCTGTATACAGGACTTAAATGCTGCTGAGCGCGCCTTCGCCTACCTAAACTTCCCCACCACCGCCTCTACGGAGGTGCCAAAGAGTTTTTCTTTCTCCCCGATGCCAGCTAGATTTAGCCACAGATGCCTCTCCGTGGCCACCATCGCCGCCATCAAACGACCGATCGCGGCAGCGGTTTGCTTGGTAGCCCGGAGAGCCAAATCTGTGGTACGCCGCAGCTCAGCCACCGCCTCTGGGGACATCCCTGCCCCCTGGTCGAGATCCCCCAGCAGGTCGGCCTGGTATGCCTGCAACACCGCAATGGTGTGCAGTGCAGCACCGGCCTGACCTGCTGCCGTGTATGCTCTACCATTCAAACGAGCCGTTGTTTTCAACGGTTTGGATGGCAGGGTTGGAGCTTTCAGTGTCGCTGCCCTCCCAGACACGAGATAGTTCGCGAACGTCTCGTCAATGGGCGGCATCGACACGTACCCATGCTCTCTGATCCACTCAACATCAGCGAAACTGGCCCGCTGATGTTGGTGAATACGGGCAGAGTATGGGTTCTTCCATGCCTTCTCGATCTCCATGTGAAGATCAGGAAGGAATGGAAGGCTCACCTGAGCTGGTGGTGTATGGCCGGGGAGAAACCGATCATCGAGCCTACCGCGAGCGGCCTCTCCTCTAGCGCGCTGCCAAGGCAACTGCAGCCTACCAGCAGTCCGCTCCATAACATCCACCAGCTCTGCATACACGGGGCAGGATGGCTGAGGGGGTTCAGGATCTTCCTGATCATAAACCTCCTCAACCATGTCCTGCGCGCCCTGAAGAGCAGAAACTGCAGGAACAGTCGGTGAGTAATCTTCCCCATCGACCTGCAGTTCGCCCTCGTCAGCCGTCGAATCATCTGAGAGGTTTACAGCCCTCTCGAGGCGATCGACGAGCTCCATCTGGGAACCCCATGATGCAAGTCGCCGCTCTGCCTCGGCATGAGCGGGACCTGCACCATGAGGACCAGACGCTGAGCCCCCTTCACTCGAGAAGAGGGCCAGACGAGAGCGGAGCGTTTTAAGAGAAAAACGCTCGCAGTTTGCACAGAGGGCTCCCTCGAGAACCTCCCGTGCATGCTCTTCTCCCAGGCAAAAAACGCACAGCTCGTGTGTGTCAGCCGGTGTCAGGAACCTCGGACACGGGTCGGCACACTTACGAAAACAATCTGTCTTTCCTGTGCGTTTCATTCTCTTACCTTTTGCTCGTAACTTTGAGTAGCGTTTCACACAAACAGTCCCTGAAGACGATGAGATGATTTGTCATGTTTGCAAGGCGCCCTTATATACTTCCAGGTCGCACGTTAATCATTCACGCTAATGATTCACGGGTCTGTCGCCGGGCAATATGATTGAAGTGATTTGATAGTGATTTCAGACACCTGTCACGCCTGAGGCGTTCCCCATAACGTCGTTGACGTATTGTTGAGTTCCCTTCGAAAGGGAACCGATGTATTGGCCGATAAATCTAAATCCAAATTTTTATATCATTTTTGAGAGACTGATTACAAAAACAAAAGTCTCATCATTAAGAGCCATGTCCCAAGCACACAATTATAATGTTTTCATTATAATTTCTTGTTGCTTATTCTGACAGATTTGCACATGTTGCACTTAACTCTATTTTCCTTTTTTAAGTGATTCCAGTCATATTTCAAGCAAATCAAAACCATCATGGTGAACATTGTGTATCGGAAGTGTCTCAGCTGAAGGAAATAATAAAAAAAATTTATCTGCTTTAATATATCGGCCAAAATTTCTTATCTGTCCAATAACGATAACATTAAAAATCGGCTGATACCGATATGGTGGCCGATATATCGCATCCCTACTTTATTGCAAAAAAGGAACTGAACTTTCATTTAGAGTCTGAAATGTTGCTCACTGTAAATGTTGTGTGTCTGTAAAGTGACTACAAGACTGAGGTGGTTACTGTGAAGTCATCAAAGGACATCAGTGATGTGTGAGTGTCATAGATCAGTGCTTCTACACTGAAGGGTCATGACCCACAAATCTCTTGAGTACATCGTATGTAATTTCAGATATGGTTAAAGTGTATTGCTGAATTTTTTAAACTATAACAAGATTGTTAAAACAAAATGATTTAAAATGGACATTAAAGTAAAGCTTTTTCATTTGAAATTATTACAAAGTGCTATTTTTTTAAAGTGCACATAAGTGTGTTAAGAAACAGTCATGAAAGTACATCTGAGTTTTGTTTATTTATTTAATTGATTTTATATTATCTGAAAGTACAGTTTTTAAAAAATACGCTTGAAGATTTGAAGTGCACATTCAATACAATAAAACACACTTTTCTGTGTTTTGTGTATGTATTAAAATTAAATCTATAATTCATCTTGTCTAGACCACCTTCACCTGTCAAGACCACCTCAAGGTACAGTAACTACAGCATTGCTGACTAACCAGAAAAAACATGGATCCAGATTGCTGACTAACCTGAAAAATGTGTCTTCTCTCTTAAACCTTTTAACAATTTCATTCACAGCATTAAAACCTACACCAAGGAGGATGTTTCACCAGCTAAAACAACATCCTACTCCACAAAGAGGTGAGAACTTGAAATATTGTTCACAACTTCACATCACAACTGTTATATTTATTGCAAAAAATAATGCAGTGCAAGGAACTGAACTTTCATTAAGAGACTGAAATGCTGCTCACTGTAAATGTTGTATGTCTGTGAAGTGACTACAAGACTGAGGTGGTTACTGTGAAGTCATCAAAGGACATCAGTGATGTGTGAGTGTCATAGATCAGTGCTTCTACACTGAAGGGTCACGAACCACAAATCTCTTGAGTACATCGTATGTAATTTCAGATATGGTTAAAGTGTATTGCTGAATTTACTTGTATGACATGTATTTAAATATATTTGCAATTACACATTTGTAATGATGAAGTTACAATTAAGTAACTTAATGCCAAATAACACACTACAGGTATAATGATAATAAACATCAAAATAAGTGGATTTTTTTAAACTATAACAAGATTATTAAAACAAAATGATTTAAAATGGACATTAAAGTAAAGCTTTTTCATTTGAAATTATTACAAAGTGCTAATTTTTTAAAGTGCACATAAGTGTGTTAAGAAACAGTCATGAAAGTACATCTAAGTGTTGTTTATTTATTTAATTGATTTTATATTATCTGAAAGTACAGTTTTTAAAAAATACGCTTGAAGATATGAAGTGCACATTCAATACAATAAAACACTTTTTTTGTGTTTTGTGTATGTATTAAAATTAAATCTATATTTTCATTTTGTCTAGACCACCTTCACCTGTCAAGACCACCTCAAGGTACAGTAACTACAGCATTGCTGACTAACCAGAAAAAACATGGATCCAGATTGCTGACTAACCTGAAAAATGTGTCTTCTATCTTAAACCTTTTAACAATTTCATTCACAGCATTAAAACCTACACCAAGGAGGATGTTTCACCAGCTAAAACAACATCCTACTCCACAAAGAGGTGAGAACTTGAAATATTGTTCACAACTTCACATCACAACTGTTATATTTATTGCAAAAAAAAATGCAGTGCAAGGAACTGATCTTTCATTAAGAGACTGAAATGTTGCTCACTGTAAATGTTGTGTGTCTGTAAAGTGACTACAAGACTGAGGTGGTTACTGTGAAGTCATCAAAGGACATCAGTGATGTGTGAGTGTCATAGATCAGTGCTTCTACACTGAAGGGTCACGACCCACAAATCTCCTACATGTCTATCCTGATGGGTCACTGACAACCGAGAAAAACAATACTAAACGCAAATAAGAAAATGCAGCTAACCATATAATCATGCATAGACAGAATAGCTAAATATATAGGCTTCCTATATCTTTTATCAGAATTCTCAGTTTTCCTACAAAAGTCTATGTATCCCTTATGGGAAAGAAGTAAATAAAGAGTTTTTTTTTTTTAATATATATACTTTGTTCATTATATGATTTTAAGGACATTTTGATTAATTTAAGATCTATCTATTAGAAACAATATCTTAATTCAGTTGCTGTTGTTGTTTTTTGCTATTAAACTATATCCTTTCATACTTTTTGTACAGACCCACTTCACCTCTCAAGACCACCACTAGGTACAGTAACCACAGCATTGCTTATTGCTGACCAGCCTGAAATAATGAGGCTGCTCTATTAACCTCTTATTCATTTCAATTCTAGCATCAAAACCTACACTGAGGATGTTTCACCAACTAAAACAACATCATATTCTCTCCGATCCACAAAGAGGTGAGATCCTGAAAGATAATTCCAAGTAAACGCCTGTAAATGCTTTTCACTCACTGTAAGACAAAAAAAACATCTCTGAATGATTTTCTACAGCGCTGAGGATCAACTGTATGACACTCTCATACCAACGCCAATCAAGTCAACCTACACAAAATATGGTGGCAGGTATGTTGCATTTGCATATTTATAAGGTGTGAACCCATTTTTGACGAGTTTGACATTTGCTTTGGCCTTTAAGTAGATTAACCAGTCTTATGACTGCCAGGATGATAACACAAAAGCAGGTGCTCATTCGTGTTTAGATTCTTAGTCGAAGCTCACAACGTTTCATTAGAGCTTCACTCTCAGTGCAGTAGTGTTTATTCTATCATGGAATTTTATCGTTCCTACAGTCAAGAGGATGTATCGGTCTCCAAAACCATCAGAACTGTGCATTCAACAAATGACAGGTAGGATGGTATTTCTTAATCAAGCATCTTTTCCTGATACATTATTTGTTGTTTAGTACACTTCTCTATCTTTTTAAATGCATAGAAATGAGTGGAGTACTGTCACAAGTCCTTCTTACTCCAGATCATCATTCACAGAGAGCAGGTTCGACAGTTAAACATTACAAGAAATACTGATTAGATTTGATGGGGTTTGTAGACTTAGTCATGTAATTTTGTCCACAGGCCCGTTGATTACATATCTGACTCTCTCACATCAAAAACCTCTACAACTGTGTACACATCACCGGAAAGGTATGGAAATGGAATTGAATCATGCCAGAGTTTGATGCCATGTGACGTGCACATGTGAAATGCTTTTCACTTTATTGCAGGACAGTGAGTTCAAAGGACATTTGCACATACTGCCAAAAAAACATGTTCACAGATGAAAAGATGATTCTGGATGACATGAATATAAACTGTCATGCACGTTGTTTCAAGGTTCGTTTTTTTTTTTTACTCATATTAAGCATATTAAAAATATCAATATTTATGAAAATGATATGAATGTAATATGGAATATGAAAGTTTTAATGTTATTAATGAAATGTATTACAATTTTAACAAAAATGTTCTTTTTATATTGTTACTTATCAACTAAAATGGTTTTCATAATTATTTTCTTATAATTATATTAATTCAAGAATTTCTAAAGATTATTTATTCAAGAAAAATCATTTTAAAAGAGTATTATTATTATTTCTTTTGTTAGTGTGGGGTGTGTAATGCGTCTCTGGGACACCTGAAGGCCGGGGACAGCTTATGGGTCTACCGTCGTTCAATTTACTGTGAGAGTTGCTTTGGTGTCACCAGGGGTAAGAAGACTAAACACTCTACTATATGTTTTTTTTCAGTATTCTGAAACATACAATCAATATACTTGCAATCAATAAATAAATAAAACGTTTGTTTTACAGGCAAATGGATCAGCTGAGACTACATTAAGTGATGTTAAGAAAGAGACGGCAAATGAACTTGCCTTTACCAAAACTTTCCCATAGCTCTGATTTGGACTCGGGTATTTGAAGTGCATTTTTTGGTGGTGGACTTCTGTCTGATTATAGACTTTGGGGCATTTATTAATTGCATTGATTGCTATACTTACCTGATGGCGTGACAGGCATCTCATCTAATTACTAAAATAAGAAGAATATTTTTAAATAAGAATAATCATATGCTCGTATGTGATAATAAATGTTTTACTTTGTGTTTTGAGTTGCTTTATTGTACTTTTTTGTCACTATTGTTATATTAAAGAATTATAAGCTATGATGATAAGAAGCCATCTTTAGTGAGTTGTCATCTGATTGTTTTTATTGTTAAGATCTGGTTGAGCGACATTCCAGAGAATAGTCATGCAGTAGGCCTACCTTTCACTGATATAATGAATATGCTTTTGTTGGAACTAAGGTATTTATGTTAAAGAGACTTGCAGACTTTCAGAAATATGTTCTGATCAAGATCAGACACTTCAACTCATAACTCATGACAGGATTCCTAAGAGGATACAAATAAAGAGCTAAACTTAGCCATTGCTCAGTGAAATACTGAGAGAGTCTGCTTACATGAGAGGGTCAACTTGAAGTTCATTAATCTTTTATATAATAACAGTCTTTTAAAATGTTAATATCCAGATTCCGGTAATTTTGTCAAACGGTGGAATGTTTTAGAGGAAGACGAACCCAGTAAACATTAAAACACCACAGAATGCTTTAAATCAATTACTTGTGGTGTTTTTTTCCCACCAAAAATGGTGACAATTAAAAAGTGCATGTCTTTCGATTTGATTGCACCAAGATTGAAATTGATATTGAGTGTTTTAAAGATGTTTTAAATGTCTCTTATGTTCAATAAGGCTGCATTTATATGATTAAAAAACACAGTAAAAACAGTAATATGGTGAAATATTATTAAAATGTAAGATAACTGTTTTCTATTTGAATATATTTTAAAATGTAATTTATTCCTGTGATGCAAAGCTGTATTTTCAGCATCATTACTCCAGTCTTCAGTGTCACATGATCCTTCAGAAATCAATCTAATATGTTGATTTGCTGCAGAGGAAACATTTCTATTTGTTATCAATGTTGAAAACAGTTGGGCTGCTTAACGTTTTTGTTGAAACTTTGATACATTTTTCAGGATTCTTTGATGAATAGAAAGTGCAAAAGAATTTTGAAGCATCAATTTAATGCATCCTTAATAAAAGTTTAAATTACTTTAAAAAAAAAAGAGTCATGACCTTAATGGCTTTGAACACTACAGCCAAGTGTATATTATGGGATTAATACCTCTAGTTCAGGTAAGGAATAGAATAGAATAGAATAGAATAGAATAGAATAGAATAGAACATGGCACTCCAAATGCAACCATTTTACTCTTTGTCGTCATCTGAATGAAAGAAAGGATGGCAAAGAGCCTGGGCAGTGTGACTGGTGTTTTGTCTGGTAATGTGGTGGTCGTGTGTGTTGTGTTTTGAACTGAGGGGGAGGAGACAGAAGCATGAGCAGCACATCAGCATCTGAATGAAGCATGTAACCCTTCTGAAAGCAGTGCGAGACTGGGCACACAGGGTAAACAACACCGCCACCATCTTACTACTGTTCATATGCTTTTCTCTTCAATGGACGGACTATTTTTCAACCCGCAGATGATGGCGGACGTCAATGGCAACAGTAAGATGATGAACGCAGAACTGGAGGTGAAAAAGCTTCAAGAGCTCGTGAGAAAACTGGAGAGACAGAACGAGCAGCTCAGGACGAGAGCAAACGCTGCGAACAACTGCACCTCCAGCGCCCGTGGGTTACCAGCCCCGGCATCGCCCTGTCCCGCAGCTCCGGCTGGCCCAGACACCGGGAATCACTGCGCGTCACCCTCATATTCTCCGTCTTTTGGACTATCGGATGAGCACTATCCGTATTTTCATCCGCAGTCAGTGACTGGTGCTGATGAGGATAATGCTACTGTACTGGATGAGGTGGAAATATTAGACCTCCAGGTTGTTCTTGCCATCGATGGAGAGTCTGATTATAGCTGGTACTGATGCTGAATTATTTGCTAAGTAAACAATAGTGTATTTCTTGAAGGATTCGATTTGATTTTCTGCGTCGCATGCTCTTTGTTATCCCTTAAATTCAGTTCACATGAAATGTCACCATAGAATATGTGTCCAGGTCCATTGTTAAATTGGTGAGTGTCATTTATGGGGGAATATCTTAATTACTAGGAGATTGGCTTGCTGTTATTGCATCTGGTGATGTGAAAATTTTCCATGTTTTAGACTAGGCTATTTGAGACAATTTGTCTTCTAAATGTGAAGTGCACAGGTGCGGTTTTGTTGGAATTATTTAATAAAAATGGTAAAAAAGAAAAAATGTCTAATTTAAACCTGTGCATTATACAGAGAAATAAAAACAGAAGAAATCTGATATCTGACATTAATCATAATTGCAACACTATTATGTTGGGACTCAGATGTCTGAGATCACATCAAAATATTGAAGCCAAAACTGTAACTTAGGCTAAACCTTGAAATAATGAAGCCAATAATAATGTTCATTTAATAAATTTCAAGTCATGCTGATAATATATTTTGCTATGACCTATACAGTATTAACTTTAAAATATGCAAAAAGAATAAATAAATAAAACTAGTGGTCCCAGACTTGAAGCACACTTCTGTGTTCGTATAGGTCATACAAGTTATGCTGATTTTATAATTTGTACTGACAAATATATTAAATGTAAAAAAAGACTCAAAGCACCCTTCATGTGTTCATGGTGCAGGGTATTGATAAAGATTGAAATATTTACTAAAAGCATCCTTTCACATTTATGTGCTGAGAGTCTTATTCAGTGTTACATTTTCATGAAAACCAATAATGGACATTCACAGATTTGTTTAATAATTATCAAGTCAATTAAACATCATTCACATCCTCAATCAAAATCTAGACCTATATTATTTTATTCTTGCAAAATAGTTAGTAGAACATTTTTTTAATAAGTGAGATCATGTTTGTTTGTTTTTTTGATACAGTTTTCAGGCGATCCCTTAGTGTCCCTCTCAGACAAGTGACTAAGATTTAGCAGATAGTGGTCATATATCCATATGTATCCCACCTTTTAATCAGCTGAACTAATACAAATATCATTAGGTTAATGATGAAATCCATGGGCAATCTAGAAAACAATACAATAATGAATGTTTGCAAAAGTCCAGATTGGAATGTTTTGACCCAGATTTTATGTCAACAGGTTGTACGTGTCTTCAAAAGCAAAGCTGTTTCCTCATCTTCTCCTCAGTCCTCTTCAGTGGTGTAGACATGTGCTGGACAACCCCAGACCAGAGGTGGAGTTAGCCAAACGCTCCTTGTGCTACAAACTGGACCAAGGTACCAACAACAAGTGATATAGGAAATGACATAGTAGTGTACATTCCCAGTTTTGGTCTTTCACCATTCCCATAAATATGAAGTTATTTCTAAAATGTCAGTGGTATAGAAATTGTTTATGAGCTTGACGTTTTTAGTTACTTACAGTGATAGCTTTTTAATGGAGATGGCTGATATAATATAGATACATGCAATTTAATGGATACATACCAATTTAATGGTAGAAAATTGTATGATGTACACAAAGAACAGTGGAAGATGGTGGCGTGTTAACTGTTAATCAGCATACTTGAAAAAGCGTCAGTGAAGAACATATTTTTTAATAGTACCCTAATAAAATGAATAAGTCTAGACATAAAATGAGCCATGCAGTGTGTGAGTGGCTAAAGTGTGAGTAGATAACCTTATCTGTAGTTCAGTTAAGCTGCTTGAGGGGATGGTATCCATAGAAACAATTCCTAAATAAAACCTGCCTGTAGAATCAGCAGTAACTAACACAGATTTGAGACTGTCCTGGAGATGTTGTGAAATGCTTTTGTATAAATTATTCCATTGGATCAGGCCATACATAAATGATGTATAAGGTGCATATACAGAGATGTGTGTTGTGGAGTTGTGGCGCTCTGAAAGGCTTTTGAAAGGCCAGATTCAGTAAGCTTGGCTCTCTGCAAACGGGGTCATGAATACATCTTTGTTCCGGCGGCCTCTGAAAACCTTTGTTTTTGTGGGTAGCCATGAATGCTTGTTTTTATGCGATCTGGGAAAGTCTAATTGTTAAGGTATTCAAAAGTACTGTGGTTCACTTGACTAACAATAATTCATTTAGCTCATTTCCAATATTTTAAGGGAAGAGTTGATAACACTTTACAATCTCATTTGTTAACATTTTTAGAATTAACATTGTTAACAGGTCTCATTTGTTAACTTTAGTTAATGGATTAGTTAACATGTTAATTAGTAAAAATACAATTGTTGTTTGTTCATGTTTGAACAATGCAACCTTTTATTTGAAACATGTATTATTAAAGGTTCAAATTAACGCTAGGAATTATTGTTCAATTCCGTATTGTTTATTGTTAATTAATGTTAATAATGTATTATTTAATTCATCCATTTTAACTATTGAACCCTTATTGTAAAGTGTTACTGAAGAGTTTGTCCCAAAATGAAAGTTCTAAACCTTTCTTTCTTCCATGGAACACAAAAGGAGAGATTTGGAGGGATGTCTTAGTTACTTGTTTTAATAGCCAGAAATGACTTCAATTTTATTACTGTTTATTTTTGGCTTTAATGAAAATAATACTAATTTTCTTATATGCTCATTGTGGACCCCATTTGGTTTATAGTGGTTTTTTTTTTTTAAAGAAAAACTGTCTACAATTTAATATTGCCTCAGTGGGAAAAAATAAAGGCTTAGTTCACCCAAAAAAAAATAACATTCTGTCATTAATTACTCACCCTCATGTCGTTCCAAACATATAAGACTTTTTTTCATCTTCAGAACACAAATGAAGATATTTTTAATAAAATCTTTCTGTCTCTCCATTGACAGCTATGCAACTACAACTTTGACGCTTTAAAGGCCGTAACATGAGACTGAACCTCATTGGTTCTCGCACGTCAATCCAACTTGCTTGAGCTTCTGTTTACCACAATTGATATGTGAGTTGATGAATGTTTTTATGTGAATAAAAGCCTAAATTGAATCTGGTCATCATATAAAGCGATCGTGTTGCTTGGACTAAACAGCTCAATTCATATGGATTAGTTTTCCGAAGGGGCTTTTTGAAGGGTCAAAGTGTCATTTGTGTAGCTATCAATGGAAAGACAGAAATCTCTCAGATTCATCAAAAAGATCTTCATTTGTTTTCCGAAGATGAACGAAAGTCTTACGGGTTTGGAACGACATGATGTTGAGTTATTAACGACATCATTTTCATTTTGGGGTGAACTAACCCTTTAAACTTTAGTTTAAAAAACCTTTTACTAATTTACCCAATACCCATATAGTGCTGCAATCGAAACATTTATGCACATTATTCTTATTTAAAATATTACCCTAACCCTTTAATATATATACATTTTGTTGTGTGTGATGTTTTTTTTTAATTAATTACAATTCCCTTTTTCAATTAGCCAAAAGATGGAGAGGGGTCCTCTCGGGCAGTGGGTCATCAAACGTTCTGTACAGTCCTATAGATGGAGTCTCTTCTTTAAGCAGCTGTTCTAAACACTTTACTAAACCTGCACTAACTGAGCAAACAGGTAACTCATGTGCCTCACTCATTCTAACTCCAGATGGAAACAGCTTTTCATTAATATTTGTTGATACTTTCTCTCATTATCTCTAACTGCTAACAGAGGTACTGTAGTCTATGCCTGATAAACCACAAAGATTGTACTGTGTATTATACAGTCTCTTGTGAAAAAGAAGTACACTTTAGCATACTTAATTGCATGCTACTGCTGAATATAAAATAAAAAAATACTTATAATATACATCATATATATATACATACGGTCATGTATTTAAATATATTTGTAATTACACATTTGTATTGATAAAAAGTTGTTATTTAGTACATTTACAATATATTACCTTTAAATGTAATTTCGAAAAACACACTACAGTTAAAATTATAATCCGGTGTTAGTCAACATTGAAATAATACTTTTTTAATGCATAACAAAAGATTATTAAAAATGAATTATTTAAAATATACTTTAAATTCAAAAGTGTACTCTCGGTAAGTTCACTTAATTGATCTTTTATTTCATTTATATATTATCTGCAAGTGCAAATTTACTTTTTAAAAAAAATATTTTTAAGTTTTGAGGTAGACTACAAGTGCACATTCAATACAATTAAGCACATTTTCACAAGGGTATGTGTAAAATATAGCTGTTATTCATTTTTGTTGCTTTTTTTGTTGTAAACTAGGTAGTTAAGAAAAATAAAATAGAAGAATAGCTGAGAAAGAACTAAATGATTTTTTCAGACATCAGGTTTCATTTACTTCAGCTCAGCATTTTTTCAAGCCATGTGAAATGTGAGACATCAGTGATCAGTAGTGATGACTTCATGGTGTCTGGAAACGACATTGCAGCGCATGTTCCATTAAACAAAGATATGATTGCAATGCTTTGTTGCAGAAGGTCTACATATGATCCTGGTTGGACTAGATGTATAGATTTAGATCAGTAGTTCTCAAATTTTACACAGATTTTACTTTTGACTGTAAGTGGCGACCCAACATAGTACCGAAAATGTTAAGCATGCTATATTAAATTTAGTCTGGATCATATTTTCATAGTTTTTTCCTCATAGGTAGTTTTTACACTCCATATTCTGAGTGATCTATCATCTCTCTTCTGACGCAGATCTACCTTCACCAAACCATCAGAAGTCTCTCATGGGGAGGAACTGCTTAAGCCTAACTGAAAGATCTCCCACATTCCTCTATCACACGGCTACACACAGTAAGCACGACCAAGCTCACCTATCATACTCCACTGAGCATACACAGCAGTTCCCCAATGCTGTATTTGGATTATTTTGTTTGTACAGTATTTACACTACCTTAAGTAGATTTTTAAGAGTTTTTTTAAGGTTTTTTGAAAGACGTGTCTTATGCTGACCAAGGCTGAATGAGCTTGATTTTAAGCGCTCTGGGAAAACGTGTTCGTTTGACCAGTTGTGAACACATGTGGCAAACACGCCAAAGAATTTGGCTTAAATACCCTCTGATGATGACGTCATCGGAATGCAACAAACAAACTTTTCCTCTCAAACTATCCTCTTTTGTAAGGAGTTAGTTTTGCTAGGCAGGAATGAAGCCTTTTCACACACTCTCTCTTTTTCTATATACGAAAAGAAAAGAGTTGAAAAAAAAGAAAAAAAAAAAGAAATCATGTAGAGTGCCGAGTGCGTGCCGTCCTGGAGCTTGCGTGTTGATTTGACTGAAGAGCAGGAGACAGGCCGTCCCTTTCTCTTGCCCTTTCACCAGATTGGGAGGTCCTTTAGTCCACTTCTGGAGTGTACTACAGTGTTTCTTCAGACCGGGCTGAGGACGCTAGTTCTCTTGTGGAGATGGATATTGAGTGTACTACCACTCCTCTCGTGGCGATAGATCTTACAATGAATTACTCAAGGTAGTCACTCACGCTGTGGACAGTCTTCAGTTAGATTGGCCACAGGAACAGGAGAACCCCAGATGATCTAAGTTAGACAACAGGTACGTTTTCTGTCAGGTGGCCAGGGCATTAGAGAGGCGATCCCTCCCCTTCTTTCCATATTAACATGACAAACTAACTAAATCTTGGAATAAGCCCTATTCTTTCCGTGTCTTTGTGCCTATGACGTCGGTTTATTTCGACTATCGTTGGTGCAAAGGCACAGGGTTATACAATGATGCTCGTGGGCTATCTCTCCCCTTGCAGCGCATTATCAATTAAAAAGCAAGATGTTAACACTTCCCTTACGTGCTGGGGAGCAGTCTTAGATGTCCGTTCTGCCCAAGGGGTCTCGATTGGCATATCGATTGCCTCAAATTGATGCCTGTATGTCCGGCCCTAAAATACTTCCTCCAGCAGTTAAGAGGCTTCGATGTCATGGTGCTGGTGGACAACTCTGCAGTAGTCACTTATATAAATCGTCAGGACAGACTGTGTTCGAGCCGTTTGAACAAAATAGCGCAACGGGTTCTGCTTTTGGTTCAGGACAAGTTCCTGTCCCTCAGGGTGATTTACATTCCCGGAAGCACAAATGTGGGAGCAAATATGTCCAGACGGAAGGTCACACATGGGGATTGGAAGCTCATCCCGATGTGGTCAGTCAGATCTGGGAAAGATTTTACGAAGCAGAGGTGGACCTCTTCACTTAACAAGAAAAAGCGCAATGTCCCCTTTACTCGCTCTCTCCTCCAGCCACCCTGGATGGCCCAAGACGTGTCTATACGTGTTTCTACCTATCGCTCTGCTCCTGGGAGTCCTGCTGAAGGTCCGTCAACAAGGGTCTTGCCTCTTGCTGATCGCGCCTCATTGGCCAACCAGAGACTGGTTCTCAGAAATAATATCACTCCTCGGCAGCTCGGTTTGGGCGATACCGAACAGGAGAGATCTCCTGTCTCAGGCACAGGGGAATAGGGAGCCATGGAACCTTCATGTTTGGCCCCTGAGGGGGTTAAGAGATGCTGGACTTCCAGCGGATGTAATAGAGACCATTCTGAGTGCTAGAGCTCCCTCCACCAGAAGAATCTATGCCCTGAAGTGCCCTTTGAAAGGTGGTTTGCAATACATCATGCAGACCCAGTCCACTGCCAGACTTTCAGTGCTGGAGTTTCTGCAGGAAAAGCTGTCAGCAGGCACATGTCCTGATACTCTTAGGCTACGTTCACACTGCAGGCTGAAACGACCCAATTCCGATTTTTTTGCCCCTATGCGACCTGTATCTGCTCTTTTCATGACAGTCTGAACGACACAGATCCGATCTTTTCAAATGCGACCCAGGCCACTTGGGTATGTGGTCCAAATCCAATATGTATCCGATCTTTTGGAATGCGACTTCAATCTGAACGGCCAGGTCACTTGTATCCGACCCGCACGTCATTGATATGCGACAAACGTCATAATTCTGCGTTGAAGTAGGCGGGAATGAGAAGATAAACAACAACTATGGCGGACGATGCTGAGACCAGTCAATGGAAGGGAAGCGAGGTTTCTGATTTAATTAATATTTGGGGGGACAGCTCTATTCAGGCCATGTTTAGCTACTTCCGCAAACAACAAGTGACGTCGTTGACCGTTGAGTACTCTTCTGGGCATGCGGGTCACTTTTGGGTCATTTCACGTTCACACAGGAGATCACAAAGCTCGCCAACAAAAATTTTGCATTGGGTGAGGGATGCCATCGCCTTAGCCTATGAGGCGCGCGGTAAAGCTTCGTTTAAAAAGTTAAAAGGTAAAGTTAGGGCTCACTCCACCAGGGGCAAGAGGTGCCCCCTTGCAGCAAGTATGTGATGCTGCAGGCTGGTCCTCTGCAAACATTTATTAGATTCTATAGTTTGGATGTTCATGTTACTTAAGGACTCATGTCCTTGAGTCGACATCCCAAGCTCCTGTCTGAGGCCTTTCTCGTGTTTGTGCGCACACACTACACAACTTTGAGGGGTCCAGACACTTCCAGTGGAGCTGGAACACCTCCAGTGTTGGTATTCTCATTCCCATAGCGCTTAAAATCAATCACAGCATTGAGAGTAGCTTTTTAAAGGGAACGTCTCAGATTTCTTGACTGTAACCCTGTTCCCTGAAAAAGCGGGAACGAGATGCTACGCTTCATTGCTGCACTGAGGGCGTGTTCAGGACATTCTACAGACAAAATAACCTGATGAGCGCACCTGTCACACGTCTATTTATAGCCTCTGACGTGCGCGATGATGTCTTCATTAGAGGTTATTGAAGCCTAATTCTTTGGTATGTTTGCCACACGTGTTCACAACCGGTCAAACGAAAATATTTTCCCATAGCGCTTAAAATCAAGCGCAGCATCTTGTTTCCGCTTTTCCAGTGAACAGGGTTACAGTCAAGTAACCCAAGACGTTTTCTATTTTAATATATTTTAAAATGTAATTTCTTATTCCTGTCATTTGATCCTTTAGAAATCATTCTAATATGCTGATTTGGTGCTTAAGAAACATTTCTCATTATTATCAATGTAGAGAACAGTTGTGCTTCTTAATATTATTATAGTTCTTTCAAGATTCTTTGATGAATAAAAATGTTGAAAAGAAAAGGTTTTTTGAAACTTATTATTATAAATTATTATAAATTATTTAAATCTTTACTGTCACTTTTGATCAATTTAATGCATTATTTCTGAATAAAAGTATTACTTTGTCAAAATGAAATCTTACTGACCTCAAACTTTTGAACAGTAGTGTATGTGTACGCGAGATTGAATTATCAATTTTTCCTTTTAAGGTATTAGTCATCAGCAACGGCCTCTTAGTCCTCAGTCTTCCGTAGACAGTGAGCTCAGTGCCTCTGAACTGGAGGAGGACTCCATCTCTATGAGCTATAAGATTCAGGACATGACTGATGTGGAGGTCATGGCCCGACTGCAGGAGGAGAGTATGTCTACTTTAATACATCATGTAGTGGGAGGATGTTATTTAAAAGTCTTGACTCTATTTCAGTTTCACAACATTAAAAAAATACTATTGTCAATATATCCTCATGTTATTCCAAACCCATATTTTTCCATGGAACGAGCATGCAGTGATTTAGATACAATTTTGGGACATTGGTAGTCTAAAAGTGTGGCTTGGAACCGAAAAAAAGTATTTCATAGTCAAGGTGCTTCATGGAAAAACACATTGACGCATGTTTGTGTTTAGGTCTACGTCAGGAGTACGCAACCACTGCTGCCACGGCCACACGGCGTAGTGCCAGTTTTTCGGTACACGCAGGTGTACGCAGAAGCATGAGGAATGAGGCTGAGCTAGAGGAAGAGGAAGAGTACGATCAGCTTTCCTCTCCACAGCCTCGACTCTTCCGTACGGCCTCCATGCAGCGCAGTGCCTCCCACTCACAGAACCTCTCCAGCATGAAAGACTGCCGGCGCAGCCCCTCCACTCCTCAGTACCTCAACAGCCTGTCCTACCAGCAGCTCCACATGCCCAACCACAGCTCCAGTACCGCAGAGATCCACAGTTATAGAGCAAACACAGGTCAGACAACACAAGGTCTTATGAAGTGTAGAGTGAAAATAACACTAGGGGCCCTATCTTGCACCCGGCACAAATTACTTTGTACACTGACGCATGTATCATTCCTATTTTGCACCTGTGCAAAGCGGACTTTTCCCTCCACAGACACATGTCGGTTAACTAAGAAATACACTTGCGCTCCCCGGGGCGGTTCAGCGCAAAGAGGAGGCGTATTCCGGCGCAAACTTTCCCTCATGCTATTTTGCTGTTCTATAAAACAATTGCGCCACTGACCAGAAAAAAAAACTAGTCTAAAGTCAATGGCGCGTTGCGCGTACATTCAGATGCTATTTTAAGCGCGCATGCTTGGCCATAATACAGAGTGTGAACAACGCGCATACACTGTAGATGATTCTCTCATCTACACAGATGCATTGGTAACACTTTACGGTAAGGGTACATGAATTATCATGAATTCATGTATAAATTAATGCATGAATTCTGCATTCATTCATGCATTAATATCTCATGAATCATCAGGGACTAACACAAATTCAACGTTTTTCATTCATGATTTCATGGATAAACAACGCCTTGATTAAAACATTAACTAAGATGAGCACATCATCATTAATTATGATTTATTACGCATGATCATTATGTTTTCTTTGTTCTTTGTCTAGTTCAGTGACCTAGTCACCACTTTAGTTGAGGGGCCACACACATGATGAAGTCATTGGTAGATAATGCTTAGTTAATGATGACTACTGTATTGGACAGACCACAAAATAGACCAATCGCAACTCATAGCACACAAATTCTGTTGACATTCAAATACAGTAGTCATCATTAACTAAGCATTATCTATCAAGGACTTCATCATGTGTGTGGCCCCTCAACTAAAGTGGTGACTAGTCCTTTGAAACACTGATGAACAATGTGCTATTAATGGTGGCATAACTGTGAATAAAGAAAACATCATGATCATGCGAAATAAATCATAATTCATGATGATGTGCTCATCTTAGTTAATGTTTTAATTAAGGTGCTGTTCATCCATGAAGTCATGAATGAAAAACGTTGAACTTGTATTAGTTCCTGATGATTCATGAGATATTAATGCATGAATGAATGCAGAATTCATGCATTAATTTATACATGAATTCATGATAATTCATGTACCCTTACCGTAAAGTGTTACCGATGCATTTGACTTTTTGCTAATTATACATTATTATAAGGAAAAATATTAAAACACGAGGGAAATCATTGTTGTGTCCATGACAATAGGGAAAATAGGCATAAAGCTTACACATTTACCCAAATTATTATATGCATGTATAACCAAAGCTAATTTGGGTGGGTTTGTCCCATCCCCAATGTCACTTCTCTTTCTTTTACGGCCCTGACAAGAACATTGATCTCCTCGGCTGAGAACCGATTCTGAAGCGCGCCTGGTAAATGCGCCGTTAGAATAGTATTGCACCATGGAACAAACGCACCTCGTTCATCACGCTCTTAAAGGGAATGTGATGTAAAGCTCTTATCGGTTTGTTTCCCATTACGCCCAGACCACACCTATGAATAATGAAGCTACTTCAGACCAACCCCTTTTAGATTTGCGCCAGTCGCAAGAGGCATTTATCCCGCAGGGAAAATAGCAACACCGCCGGGATCCGCCCACAAAGTTACTTGCGCTTTGCGCTTTGACACTTGCGTTACAGATCGTTAAAATAGGGCCCTAGGAATTCAATAAGAACTCAATTTAAGATTAAGTTTCATTGTTCAGTTTAAGTTTCATTGTCCTTTATGTGTATTATTATCCTTCCTTTTCTTTTGTAATGACGGCTTAGAACCATCCATTTGCAGCTTTATTAGAGTAAACAGAGTAGTCAAACAGGCAAGTGGTTCCTGATGCCATGGAAGAACAATAACACAGGGATAATACAGCAATCAGTAATCACAAGGCAGGCAATAGTCAGGGCAGGCAGCAAACAACAGTAATCCAGGCAGACGAAGCAAGGTAAATGGGCAGGCAGTGAAACAATCATAAACAAGATAAACAGTCCAAGATCAAGCAAACTAGATACACAATACAGTAAAGAAATGCTCAGAATTGTCAGCCATGCCAAGAACAAGACTTCACATGTAGCATTGTTTGTTCAGTATGTAAATACTCTCCTAGATAGGACACTACACAGGCCAGGTTGGGAGGAGAATTGTGGGAAATGTAGTGAGAAAGGGAAGACAATATTCGGTAGAGGGAGCCCTCTGGTGGTCATCAGAAAGAGCTTTAGAGACCGTATTTGTAACAGAGCCACCCTCCCCTCAAGGCGCAAGCGGCCCCTGATGCGAGGAGGTGCAGGATGGCTGGGTCTACCTCGTGGTCTCGAAACAGGAAAGTCAGGATGGATCTGGTGAAAATTCATGCTTAGTGCTGGGTCAAGGATCATCTCAGTGTTGACCCAAGACTGTTCCCCTGGGCCATAGCACTTCTGAGCATTCTCCTGATCATAGAAACAATGGAGGTTGGAAACCCAACACACTTGGGGTGAGATCTGTGGATGGTTTCTGCACAGAATTTTGCATGAATTCTGCCCATGGTAGGTATCGGCTCAAGTCTGATTGGTTGTGCTGGCAGAAGGTCCTGCGAAAACTGGTGATCTTGGTATAACTATTCTGTCTGTCCATTTGATTGGGGATGGTATCTTGAGGGGAAGCTGACATTCACGTTCAGCATTGGAAGAAGGCTGTCCACATGGCTGATGAATTGCATCCCTCAATCCAAGACAAGTCAAGTCAATTCACATTTATTTATATAGAGCTTTTTACAATACAGATTGTTTCAAAGCAGCTTTACAGAGATAACAGGAAAATAATGCAACAAAGTTTGTTTACAGAAGAAAATAGCGTCACAGTCCAGCTTAAGCAACAAAGGTAAGAAAAAGTGAAAAAGGCGACAGTAGCAAGGAACCAAAACTCGATCAGGTGGCAGAATGGAGAAAAAAACCTTGGGAAAACCCAGGCTCAGTCGGGGGGCCAGTTCTCCTCTGGCCAAACGAACGAACAGTGTATG
This sequence comes from Siphateles boraxobius, assembly GCF_051911475.1. NCBI lineage: Eukaryota > Metazoa > Chordata > Actinopteri > Cypriniformes > Leuciscidae > Siphateles > Siphateles boraxobius. Next base: position 6,597,006 of record NW_027509197.1, read on the forward strand.
ATTATGATTCAGGCAGCATTATAGGTCAGAAGTCAGATTGGATTGGAACAATCAGAATATTACCCAGTTACATCTGGTTGAAGGTCGATGTTATCACAACGGTATGGAGACGGGTTTGTTGAGGATCAGTGCCAATGGCTGTCGTATCGATGAGGCCTTCACAGGGGAGAGTCTAGTTGACACAACCTCTGCTGACACTTCAAGGATGCGTTGTGGTCGTGTCTAGGCACAGGTCCACCATCTGATCTGGATACGGCCCGAGACAATTTCATCTGGTAGTCCGTAGAATTGGATGATAAGAGTGCAAGAGTTGTTTCGCTGTTTCCAGTGCTGTGGGGAGCTTCGGTAGAGGGATTAGTTGTCAGACCTTATTGAATCTATTGCTAACAGTCAATAGGGTTTTGTTACCTTAAGAAGTGGGCAGATCTGTTACCAAGTTGATGAAAATGCATGACCATGGTCATTGAGGTGTACAGATAGGGTGTAGCAGCCCTACAGGTGATTGTCTGTAAAGTTTGGAGGTGGCACTACAGACACAGTTGTTCATGACCATGGTTGTGTCAGCATGTCTGTTATCCCAACATAATCGATTCTGTAGATTCATAGCATGGCAGTGATACTGGGATGGGTGAAGAATGAACCAAGTGTAAGACCCTCTGCCAGATCACAGATGGTACGTAAATCTTTCCCTGTGGACACTCTGGATGAGCAGGTTCTAACATTTGAGCCTGAATAATATCCATAGTATCTCATCGAACTGGGACGAGAATGATCGCAGGAGAGAGATGGGTTCAGTTGAGTTTTCTTGAGTGGTGTGATCGTATTGGCGGGAGAGAGCGTCTGCCATTGTATTCTTGGTGCATGGGTCGTACGTAATTTTGAATTGAAATCAAGGGAAGAAGAATGGCCATCTAGGTTGCCTGGGATTTAGTCTTTTAGTCGAGGTACTTCACGTTCCTTTGGTTGGTTAGTACCAGGAATGGGCTTCTGGCTGTTTCCAGCCAATGCCGCCATTCCTTGAAAGCTGCAGGAAGTTCTCTGTCGTCCACATCATAATTACGCTCAGCCGCAGTCAGTTCCAGGATGAGAAAGCACAAGGGCACAGCTTAGCTGGTGTGCCGTGTTGTTGTGACAGAATCATCCCAATCCCTGTATTTGATGCATCAAGGTCTAACAGACTGGTTGCAAACTTCAAAGTTTCTGGTACCAAAATACTTCATGTAACAGGAAGAGAGGAAGTGAATGTACTTACCATACTTGCCGTTACTGATGCTGGTGATACCCTAGGGGATCGACGGGAATTAATCAAATTTTCTAAATGAATGGGCAAGTCAATGATTTGATCCAGGTTTTTGCTCTCGTCCCGGCATGCAAGCTTGGAAAAGCAGTTTCAGTGTGTCATCCTCCCACACTGTTTGGGTTGCCAGAGTGTGGAATATGAGTGCGTATTCCCGTGCGGTGGTTCTTACCTGTCACAGACTAAGCAGTTGATACTCGGCCACCAGGCCTGAAAGAACGTTTTAGAAGGTCGGGAAACCGAAAGTGCCGTGGCCCAATCCAGTGCCCTCCTGAGGAACAAACAAATGAGACTTGACTGTCGTCAGTGGGATACAATAAAGGTTGTTGTCCCAGAAACATTGAGCAATGCATTAAAAGCCCCCTGAATTTAGTTGGATTACCGTCATACTTCTCCTGGTTGGCGTTAATAGCGGTAATGTCAGTAAATGGTCCCGTGGGTATCGGGATAGTGGGATCTGAGGCCGATTATGCAGGTGGGCTGAGGCGTTCTCACCAGCTCTTCCGTAAGTGTTGTCAAATGGTTGAATTGTTGTTGATGGATGACCAAAATGATGACTTGGGCAGACAATTCGGTGGAAAGCTGCTGGAAAGCCTTTTGTCGGCTCAGAACCATACGAGAGAGGACCCATTTGCAGCTTGTTTAGAGTAAACAGAGAAGTCAAACAGGCAGTGGTCGGTGACGGCGTGGCAGAACAATAACACAGGGATAATTCAGCATTCTGTAATCACAAGGCATAATAGTCAGGGCAGGCAGCAAAACAGGATCATAAACAGTATAAACAGTCCCAGGATAAACACAGAGCAAACTGGACAGAGACACAAAGAGCTGGCTGGGAGAAAACTTAAAGAGTAAGAATGTTTGGGTAACTAACTAGTCCACAGAGAAAGTAAATTGATTTGCAGACTGATAATAATATATTAATTTTGGAATATTTCAGTGTTCATCTTGTTGAAACAGTAATTGTTTCTCTTAGCTGAAGCTTTGATAATCCACAAATGAGATAATAAATATCAATATGAATATGAATAAATAAATAAAATAAATATCAATATAGATCAATATTTATTGTCAGTTTATTTATTTGCAATAATATATCACTGGAAAAAAAAACTATTGTTCTAAAAATTTTTTACTCCAAGACAATATTCAAAGATCCCCATGTGGGAAAATATTATTTTCTGTAATGACAAAGCTGATACAAATACTTTTTAGTTACTGAAACTAGTAGCAATATATTAAAATAATTTTAAATAATTAATTCCAGGTGAACTGAATGTGTTTTACTCGTTTTACGAACAATGCATTTACATAACATTCCCAGACCGTCCTGATAAAGGGATATATATTTTTATTAGAATTCACAAATAAAAATTTCTGCCTGATAAAATATTTTAAAGCTGACATAACTAGAACATTTCATATTCATTAAAGACAGTTCCATGAATTCCAGGTCTATAAATCAAACTTTAAAAACTGTTTTATATAGAGTATCCAGGTTTTCCATGACCGTGGAAACCCTGGTTCTCAAATTAAAATGACAACAGTTTAGGAAATTAATTAAAATAATTAGTTTTTTAGCTGTTTTAGCTCATTTTAAATAAATTTAAGCAAGTGGTTCTCAAGTTTTTTGACTCGAAGATCCCCCACTGTCCAACTGTGTATGTTCAGTTTTGGCTTCGTTTTTACTGTGTTCTGTTTCGTTTGCCTGTGTTCCCTTTGCTAGTTTGTCTCCATGTTTTTGATTGAGTTATGGTTATGTTAATTATCCCTGTGTATTTTTTCTATTCATCTTTATGTGGTTTTATTTTACTCTTACTCCTGAAATCTCCTGCGTGTTTTTCGTTGGATTTATTAAAGACTGTTTATTTCGAATACTCCTTTGGTTGAGAACTGCCCACTGGTTGAGAACAACAGCTATAGATTATATTTAAGTAGACTATTACACTGTTCATACTAGATTGCATGTTTCATCATGTGATGCATTTCTTTTTTCAGACAAGCTACGGAGAAGCATGCCAAACCTCATTCGAGCCCCCAGCGCTCCCAGTGTCATCGGTGTGCCTAATGTTTCTGCTCCGACTGCTCACATTGCCACATCATCTTCATCTTTTTCGTTACTCCGAAACAGTCAGAGTTTTGATTCCCACAATGTTCTGACCAAGATACAGTCTGCAAGTAAGACTAACTAAGGTGGCCGATAGAGCTCAACGCGCTGCAACTGAAGAAAACACATGCAAATAGAAAAAACACCCGCAAATTAAGAAAACATCTTCTTCAGTTTTACAACACATGTGTGTGCGCCAAACACTCACAACACAACCAAATTGGGCCCTGTCCCAATACCCGCACTTCTGCCCTTGTGCCCCTCAAATGCGCGTTCACGCTAAGGGGTGCAAGACTGTAGGGTGTCCCGATTCTCTAAGGTGTCCTCCAGGGGTGATCATCAGCGCACTTAATGCACCCCTTTCGCAAGTGCACATCAGACCTCACTTTGCTATGGGCTATTACCCAGAATCCTTGTAGTGTCGTGACGTTTCGAAGAGCTAAACAAACGGTTGCTATGGTTCTGGTCGGCAGCGGGAAAACTCAGAAGAAAAAGGAAGCCGGTGTGGTGAAGTGTTGGGTCCCACCGAAATATTGGGTCCCAGCTTAGGACCCAAGAAATACGATTGGTTCAAAGCACGTTTTATGGGTAATCGCTTTAGTGCCTGGCAAACATCAGAAGGACTAGTTTAGACTGTTCCAGGCGGGTTACATGAGCACTGAGCGCCCGGTGATCGCCTGGATCTCACAACTAAATAGGTGCTATCTTTATAAATAAACCACAGATTTGAGATTTAAACAACTACATTCTCGACTGAAAAACTCTTAAAACTACATTTCGTGACACAATAAAAGCAGTATTTTTCAATTTCGCGGCCTTTCTCCTCTGCTGTTGACATAACCTACTATGAAAAGCGCTATACAAATAAATGTATTACTTGATGGCATCAAACTGCTTTTATCAAGAATGGCAGGCTATTCACGGGGCACAGAAATGCCTCTAGCCAGGGATAAGTTAACATGGCCATACCATGAGCAGAGTTTGTTATTTGAAAGTAAGGGCTTCATTACAAACAGAAGTGAAGTGAAGATATTAATTTATACACCAGTTACATTGTACACATTTTGTCATGCTATGTTTAAATAAGTTTCAAAAGAAATGTTAGATGCAGGGTCCAAAGATGAGAATGCAAGTTTTAAAGTTGAGACACTCCTGCACACAGATATATAAGACATATTTTAAAAACTTTGTTTTTGTATAAAATGTATATTTATTTGCAACAGTTATATTAACAGTAATAATAATAAATGTCTGTCGTAAGAACAGCTATTCAGCTGATGGACTCCTGCTGCGTTGTCATGAGAACATCCCAGGTGAAAATAATGAGGAAATTGTTGCTTCCTTCATCAAGTGCGATCAAAATGGCTACATAATGGCACACAAGTGCCCTGCTCCCTCCAAAGTGCCCACTACAAGGGCTCTGCCCTTCGAAGGGAGTAGGGCATAGGGATGCTCACGAGCAATAAGCATGTCTCAGCCGGGTTCGTCACTTATTGGGGTCCCCTGGAAATATTTCCGTTGAGGTCTGTTCCTGTATTTGATGTGTTGTGAACGTTTGCAGCACGTTTCTGTATTTGGTTGTGTAATAACTTGTTCAAGATAGTTAATTTACTCATGGAACATCAATAGCCAGCAGTACACTTGATAACAGCCCCAGGTGGATTACATCTGCACCAAACAGGTTCTTCTTTGCTACTTTTCATAGATATATACACTAGATGTCGCCTTGGCTATACGGCAGTTCATTGGAACGAATGCGTCAATAGAGCCCCCATCATGGAACAGGGGAGTCCCTCCTCTTTAATGCATCAGCGTCAATGTAGGAAAAGGTCTAACGGAAATAAAACCACCATAAATCGTCATGAATGTGATTTTTTTGTTGTTTTGGTTCGTTCCAACGGTCAGACATGTATTTATCATTGAGTCCAGATAAATTTTTAAAAAATTAGAAAATTTCACATTCTTGTGAAATGTAATCCCTTGCTGTCTGGTTTTTAGATTTCGATCGTGTGATTATCCATACGCAGCACAAAAGTCTGGCATCATCCATAAATTCAGCATTACCTAGCTACTTCCTAAGACTAGACCCCTGTTCCAAGATGGCAGCGGTTTTGACGCATGCTTATAACCCCAAGGCGACATCTAGTGTATATTTCTATGGCTACTTTTAAGCCAAAGTCGAACGGCATAGAGTGCCGAAGTTATTACGTCACTTTGTAGGCCAAAACGCGGAAGTGAGTTAGCATTTTAGCACTTCCGGTTCCCTCGCCCTAAAGTCTATGGGTTTTTGCTAAATCGCCTGAAATAAGGTCTGTGGTTAAACACACCAGTTATAACCTGCTTGCGGTTTTTTTTAACTTTATTGTGTCTTGTGGTTTTTTAAACTTTATATAGCTTCAAAATGTATAAATTTTGGATTAATTTGTAAAGATTATCTTGATAGACAAAATGTGTAAGGGTCACAACTCTTTGTTGAACACAGATCTTATTTTTTGAGATTTTCCAAAAGTCTATGGGGAAAATGCATAGCTTTTCGATCCAGGGAACACATGCGCCGCTAACTTCCGAGTTGTCCGTCAAAGTGACGTCATAACTTCGGCACTCTATTGGATTAGATTGCTCCCTACAGGTCAGTCTACAAAAGCTCACTCTACAACAGGTTGTGTTATGAGCGTTTACAGCTCTTTTCTGTATTTGGCTGTGTTGTGAGTATTTGGAGCACACATGTGTTGTGAAACTGATGAAGATGTTTTCTTAATTTGGGGGTATTTTTTTATTTGCATGTGTTTTCTTCAACTGCAGCGCGTCGAGCTCTCTCGGCCACCGTAACTATCACTGTTAAAACATTCTATTAAAAATGATGATAATACTCTTGTAGTGGATGATATCACACTAATCTACAAATTTTGAATTTCAGTTCCCCCTCCTGGCCAGTTACAGCAGAGAGTTCAGAGCGTGGGCAACTTCTCATTGACATCACGGCCACCTCTGAAAGCCACAGCGTACGTGAGCCCTACGATACAGAGTTCTACCACGATGCCTTCCTCTGTTAGTCTCAACTGTCTCTACAGCAGTAATATCCCCGCTCCCAGCAAACCCAGCACCCCCTCCTCCACTCGCAGCGCTCTACCTCGACCTGCTTCCTTTGTTGGGACAAGTGGGGCCACACGCAGTAAAATTGGCCAGCCCGTACGCAGGTAATCATTTACAACTTTCTTGTGGGCTTCTTGTTGCTTTATATAACTTTACCAATTCCAAAGAGGACGAGTGTTTTACTGTTAAACATTTCTGTTAATTACCACTTTTCTTATTCACTTAAGCAAATGTAGCTAACGTTACCGCTCAACTTCAGACAATTTGACAAACTGTATTGCGAAATGAATTGCTGTTGACTGCAGACTAGTGATAGGCTTATGTTTGATGTGGACATAAAACAAAAAACATATTGACTTTTGAAGTCACTTTTTGTAATTCAGTGATTTATTTGCCTGCCACAATAATGTAAAGACTTTGAAATATCTTAATTGGAAGGCTTTTATATTGAGACAGATCTAAAATACTGACAGAAATTACTAATTCTTAGAACTGGAAATATTCAAAAACATTCAGCAGCACAACTATTTTCAACATTAAGAAATGTTTCTTGAGCAGCAAATCATCATATTAGAATGATTTCTAAAGGATCATGTGACACTGAAGTCTGGATTAATGATGCTGAAATTTTACATTTACATTTTAATTATAATAATATTGCTGTTTTTACTATATGTTTGCTCAATAAATCCAGCCTGGCTGAGCATAAAAGACGTTTAAAAACAATAAAAAATTCTTACCGATCCCAAACATTTTTCATTCAAAAAAGTAGTAAATGCTGTAAAAATAGTTTTTCATTGTTAGTTTGTGATGGTCACAAACTGATCTTTATTGGAAAATGTTAGATTTTATTATTTTTAATGCACTATAATGTATACTCTGAAGTATTGCTGTCATTATCCCGAGTCACTGTCGTTGCAGTTTCCTGACCCCGCCGAAGAGTGTGTCCGCTCTGAGCGCCCTTCGTGACGGGAGTTGGAGGGACGGCTGCTATTAACCTGCTCTACACACTGACCTTAAATGTTTCAGGCCCAGCTGGCTGGGCACACCTGTTGCTTTTAGATCTTAAGTGGATGTAAAATAACGTCAAGTGATTCAAAGTTGAAAAATACCGTTAATAAATGCAATACAGCACCACTGCAATATGCCTGATGGCTGAAACCCAGAGCATTATGCATACAAGTGTTTACGTGCAAATAATTTGCCTAACTGCAGCACAATTTTTTTAGCCACTGAAATCAATTTTCAAATGATATTATTAATTAGATATGAACATTAAATGAACAATATTGATTTAATAAGCGTAAGTCATTTGCTGTCTCTCAAATAGCACTTTTACTGTTAACTTGCATTGTTACATTAGATAACCAGTAGTGCCAGAGTCGTACCAGATTGCTTTCTGTTGTGCAAGTTGCATTACTTTTTATAATGTTGTAATTTTTTTTCCAACATCTGGCAAGAGAAATATTCAAGTGATCTGATGCATTTGTAAAAGCAGGCTAAATGGACTGTAAAACACTGTATTAAGAATTACAAATGCAGCCTAGAGTAAAGGGCAGCCATTCCAGATTGTATGTTTACATGATGCTCATGATACAGAGCACTGTGGAGAGAACATTTGCACATCAAATAGTAACATTTGTTTCTCTTTTTTTAAGAATAGGTTTATGATGGAAGGGAATGGATGTTATAATTTCCAATGTTGAATAAAAGGCTTTTGAACTGAAATATAATATTTCGTACTGTACTTTGTACAGATGATGTCAGTAATAGGGAACTGAAATATGATATTCAAGAGAATCTTTGAGTTTAATAATCTCATCTTTAATACATCTGACAAAAAAAAGTTTGCAAAAGAAGATACAATACTTTAATAATTTAGGAGATATGGGCTGCTGTATCTTTGGGTTTGGCCCATTTAACTATTTCTTGTGAACACATTGTTCAAACCTCTCAATACATGCTACACATAAAATACAGGACAATCTGAGAATTTTTTTGAAGGAAAATTAATAAAAAATCAAAAAAATCAGCCATTTAAATATGAATGACAGCGGAAGGCTGTAATACAGTAAAAAAAATCCTCATAGTTTAGTATCAGTGTAAATGCATAAAGATTAATTTGTAGTACCATGGAACTATATATATAAACTATATATTAGTTTGCAAATGATTATGATCTCCAAAATTCTTATAGATCATTATACATCACCTTATTTTTTCTTAATCCTATGATCAGTTGTCAGACACGACTGAATCCATTGCTGCTTAATCAAAATGAGACAATATCATTAGTCTCTTTAAAAATAATATATGATACAATATTTCTTTAAAGAGACACTTGAAGACACACATTTATCGGAAAAGATACATGGAAATTGCATCACTGAATCATTGATTGCAGCATGCAATTTTATTTTATATTTTATAAAATTGTAATTGTATTCGTTGAACTGTTATTCGTATAAATCGTATTTAAAAATGAAGGTCAGATGTGTTATTTTTTCAGTGATGCTTTTTCAGTTAGCTTTTCAAGCTAAACACTATTCAGGTTGAATGTTTGGATCCAAACACAAGAGAGCAGCAGAGCATCACTTACTGCACTGTTACTGCACTGTTACTGCACTGTTACTACACTGTTACTGCACTGTTACTGCACTGTTACTGCACTGTTACTACACTGTTACTACACTGTTACTACACTGTTACTGCACTGTTACTACACTGTTACTGCACTGTTACTGCACTGTTACTACACTGTTACTACACTGTTACTACACTGTTACTGCACTGTTACTACACTGTTACTACACTGTTACTGCACTGTTACTACACTGTTACTGCACTGTTACTGCACTGTTACTACACTGTTACTACACTGTTACTACACTGTTACTGCACTGTTACTGCACTGTAAGTTACTGCGCTGTTACTGCACTGTAAGTGATGCTCTGCTGCTCTCTTGTGTTTGGATCCAAACATTCAACCTGAATATTCCCATGTGTTTAGCTTGAAAAGTAATAACCTGACGTGAAAAAATGTTTCTTCAAGCGTCTTCGTTGCCGCAGTTCTTCTGAATATTGTCTGTCTCAGTTTTTTCTGTTTCTTCATGTAATCACAGACAGACTCGATCATGGGGAGATCAGTTCTCCGTGTGGATATCGGCTGTTGTCAGAATCCTTGTGCAAACAAAAATCTCACTCAAACTGATATTGAAAGTGAAGTGAAAGTGAAAGTGAAGTGAAAGTGACACGTGATGGCCAAGTATAGTAACCCATACTTGGAATTTGACCTCTGCATTTAACCCATCCAAGTAAGTGCACACACATTAGGAGCAGAGTAGTGAGTAGTGAACACACACACACTGCAAATGTGGATACACACACCCGGAGCAGCGGGCAGCCTTGAGTGGCGCCCGGGGAGCGATTGGGGGTTAGATGCCTTGCTCAAGGACACCTCAGTCATATTCCTGCCGGTACTGGAATCGAACCAGCAACCTTTGAGTCACCAGTCCAACTCTGTTACCATTAGGCCATGACTGCCCCCATTATTGCCTCCTGACACACAGTGAAAGATAGAAATAACTGGTTTAAAACCATTTTTTGGTGGGAAAATTCTACCGTGCATTAGACTTTTGCACAGTACTATATCTATCCATTTTAAATTAAAAGACAATTTTATTTTACAATATCTCATTTAAGATAACACACACACAGTATAACATTTCTATAAAAACATGCTTATGTGTGGTATGAATAAAACAAAAATGTGCTAAACTACAAACATGCATTTAATCATTTACTTTTTCTAGCATGTTGTCTTCAATAATATGACAATTTGTTATGTGAAATATTTTTGCATTACAATATTCCTATATTATAATTTGTAAAAATATTTTATATTCTGCAGGCATAGCACTAATCAGCATCTCCTTGTTTTTGTACAACAGAAAGCAGTTTTATGTGTTATCAATGTACAAAAACACAAAAGTTGTGTACCTTTTTGAGCTGACAGACTAAGATTACGTAGCATAACCAGATATATTATAAAATATCTGTATTTGGCATGTATTTGTCCAAGGACAGAGCTCAGACCCTGGAATTTGGCTCGAACCCAAGCATACTTCTGGACTGATTATGACATCCTTTGACATATAAATTAATTTGTTAAACATGGGTTTGCACATACAGTACATCTTATGATCACATATCTTAGTTTTTTTTTTTCTCTTTCAGAACAGTAAGAAGGTATGATTTCCTTTGGAAGTCAGTTGTCCCTTTTGACCCCGGCGTGTATTGCTGAAACGTGTTTCATCAAAACTTAAATATCAGAAAAAATTCATGATGAACTTCTCTATTATATTTGATAATATAATTTTCACTTGTGTCACCTTATCGTCTACATGAGCTTAAATGCTAAACTTAGAAGGAATTCTTAAATCCTTTCAAGTTTACACTCACATTCTACAAAATTAATTCTTAATGTAAAACCTTGAGTGGACAATGTGATGTTTTAATTTTTAACCAGACAGATTTGTGTTGGACAGTCCCTATGGCAACCACTGACCACTGCAATCACATTGACGTCTATATGCAACAACAGCGCAAATTTGTAAGTGTTTTAAATAAAGTATTTGGATTGTGAATTGAATTAGTATTTTAATTTCACTAATAACTAATTTAAGTCAAATGTAGAGAGACATTAGATGGTACTGTTCTGACAAACTTTGCATTGTAGCACTTGTTTCTTGCCTGTGGAACCAACTAGAATCCTTGTATAAGTGGATAAAATGCCAAACAAAGCACAAGAGGTGAGTCATCTCTACAATATTGGGTAACACTTTATTTTACAGTGTCCCTGTTACACGTTACATAGAGTATATTGTAATTGCCATAAAGTGTGCATAATTACATGCAAACCAAACCCTAATCCTAACCATAATCCTATAGTAACATGTAGTTAATTAATATTACTCAGTACTTAAATGTATAATTAAACGTTTAACCCAATATTGTTATAAATTAGTAGTCAACCTCGCCCCCATAATATGTCTCCATGTCCATGCATTCTTTGTCCTTTAGGATGCTGTGATCAATATGAAATCCGTGCAGGAGATTGCTAAGCAGTTGGGGTTTGAATGGAACGTTCTAGCATTTGAACTTGGATTCACCAGAAATGAAGTCAGACAGTTTCATGCAACATCTAAAGAAAAGAGGGTCCAGGCTCAGAGAATGCTGGAATCATGGTGTGTATTAATCAGTGTAACACACTGTTAAATGTAACTGTTAATTAATGTTTTTAAATGAGCCCTTATTATTAAAGTTGAGAGTCATTGTTTTATTAAGTAGTGGTACCTCCAATGATTGACAGGTATGAGCGTTCATGGGACAAACCGAACAAAACCAAGCTTCTGCAGGACGGCCTTGAGCGTGCGGGCCGTCGTGACCTGGCTGAGAGACTGCGTTGCCTGCACTGGGGTCACCAAAAGCTCAGCCGCAGAGTCGAGCTGCCCTCTGCCTTCCCCTTCATCATTACCGTCCACAAGACCATAGACAACAAAGATGCCTTGAGAAGGATAAATGTGCTTAATCGCAGCTATAACTAAAATGGCTAAGAAATTAATGTGAGCTAAAAGTCTGAAACTACTAGTGAAAATGCCATTCACTTAGTGAAATGTTTTATCTTAATTTGTATTCTTTAAATTTAATGAAATATTTTTCATCATAAATGCTATAGAGTGCCTTTTTCAGCGGTGCTGGTTCCAGAAGTATTTTTTTCAATTTATTTGTCCTGTAGGGATCTTTAAAAAGTCTTTGTTAAAGAGCTATAAGCCATGAACCAAGAAAATCAGCTATGAGGTGAATCACAACACTAAAAACTTTGATTTGAGGCAAAAAATAATTAGAAAATTGGACAAAAATACAGAGGTACAAGAATGTGTACTTAATGGCTTTAGTGGGGGAAAGAACTACACTCCCATGAAGCTTTGCGAACAACATAATCGAATTAAAAACGATGGAGAAATATGAAACTACTCAGTTACAAATGTTGATTATAATATAAAAGCAATATATTTTAACTTTACTGCAAAATATGTATTTTCATTCAAATATTTGTAGTATTTTGAGAGTGTTTGAGATCGATTTGATTACGCCATTCACTTCATAGTTGTGTGCGGAGCTAAGAAGATCTTTTGGCGCATGTTGCTTTTTTTTACTCTGACTGGTGTAATTTTCTGCACAGCATCATGGGTAATGTGATTTTCAACCTGGAATTCCAGTGTTTAACATGATTATTTAAAAAAAAACTAAAATAATGTGGGCTGAGGTCTACAGCAAAAGCAAATAACATCGATTAACAACCTCGTAGCTCACAGTAGGTCTGTCTGAACTTGGCAACTCTAGCCATTTCTTCGCTGATTTTCACTTTTGTTGTCGCATTTTGTCTCAACGAGCTCCCCCTACAGCTGTGGGGCGTATATTTCACAGCACTGTCGTAAAAAAACTCACTTGCGGCCCCTCCTCCCGCTTCCTAACGCTGCTCATGTGCATTTGTTGTTTTTGGAGCCGGCCAACTTAAAGGAGAACTCCGGGCAATTTTTAAGTTAATCTTGATCGTTATACCTTTGTGCGTACTGACTATAGAAAAAAAAACGAACCGGATTGGTGCTTGCTACGCGGAGCTGCGACCGCGAATGCCCAGAGCTCCCACCCAGCTAAAACGGCAGCTATGGGGGCATATACATAAAGAGCGTTTTTGAGTCTCTTAACAGACACAAAATGCAATTGAAATGTCTGTCCAACATGAACAGGGACCCTACATGTAAACAAGATACGTTTAGCAACTTAGCCATTGTTTCAACTCACCTAAATAGTCTTTTAGACGGCAAGCTGTAGTCTCGCGCTGCAGTCCCGTGCTGTAGCCGGAAAAGGTAAACAATGTCCAGGTGGGAGGAGCGTTGATCATGTGCGACGAGTTAAGATCAGAGTTGCTTACAAGTGAAGAAGAAATGGTTTGTGTTTGTGCCTTTCTGAATTGTGGCAACAGAATGCGAAAATATAAGAGCTTAAATTTTCATTGTCTTCCTTTTCATGACTTCGAGATTCTGCAGTTGTGGCTAGTTGTACTTCAACTTAATGTGCAAACTACCGTAGAAGTACTACGCGCTAAAGATTGCCGCATTTGCAGCGGTAAAGTGTCAGCTCTATTTTCAAATAATTTTGATCGGATTGAAAGGGTTGGTTTATCGAGAGAACATGTTCACTTGATCGATTGAAAACCGAAACTGAAAGGACGCCGTCCGTCGCGCTGAACGCGCTGTTCTTCTGATGAATAAAGTGTCATATAAAAGAGTGTCACGTCGTTCTATAATTCTCCTTTCACTCAGTATCTATGAAAGTGAAGCAGGACAACGGCTCACCAGTCCTTGTTTCAGATTCTCATCCACAGACGACTGATTTTGGGCATTTTTACTGCGTGATCAATACAAACAGCACGGCATAACGGTTCATCATAGTCTCCAAATTTGACATTAAGTCTGCTGTTTAAAACAAATAAAGAACCAATGTAGGAAAATGGTTATTACGCGACAACAGCGGGAAACTTTGTATATTTGTGCAGTGTGCGAATGTCAAAAAAACCTATTCCCAATTTGAATCTTTTGACTTATAAACGTGCACATCACCCCGATCATGCATCATATCACGATGTTAAGCATTCATGTAAACTACAATACATTCAGATTAATCAATCACAATGAATTCACACCGATTGAAACAAAAGTTGTGCATGTAAACATATCTTGTCTAACAAGTTGCCAGTTATGGCAGTATTTCCAGCTCTTAACGCCGCATGTGCTCTTGGATGATTAGATACATGAGGGGCTAATGTAGAAAAAAATAACTTAATGTCATTCTGGGATGAATCTATTCTGGAAATCCTGCTTTTTTTGTCATTAAGGGAAATCATCTTGTCTCAGTTACAAATTTGACTGATAAATCATTAAAAAAAAATATTTATTGCATTGCATATTGAATGTTAAAGGGGGGGGGGGGATATGGTATTTATGACAGGATGTAACTTTTTATACTTTCCTGTAAAAATGGCTCTCCTACTGACTTTGTCCTATCAGTGTGGCTCTCATGAAAAAAATAGTGAAGACCACTGCTCTAATCATTAGGCCAAATTTTCATTGTGGCCTCAGACTTTTGGACCATACATATTCAATAGTATAGTTTTAATGATTCAGTTATTTTTCAAATACACACTTCATGAAAATATTCTTCCTGTTACCAATCAAACTGATTCAATTCACTCCTCTGTGATTCAATCAAACACTCATAATAAATGTACATTTATAGCTAGTAAATGCACATTGGATTTACTCACATGTTGTTGTTTTGATAATAAAAAGGTCATAACTGTGTCTTTCTCAGTCAGAGTTGTAGCTTTTAATGTGTTCAGGCAAAACTGCAGTGCTGCTTTAATGAGCCTGATATGCTTAAAAACAGTGAAATCTACTTCAATCAAATGTTAAGTTTAAAATGATAATAAATCCTGCCTGAGCACAGAAGACAATTTTATGAGTATTTTATTTGAATCATTTAACAAATATATTACAATTGTAATATACATTAGTACATAATGATTTGAACAAACAATTCCAGCAAGGTTTATTTTATATACAGCTTACATACACAATTACATACACATACATTGTATTTATACTGAGCATCACAGCTTATCAGTATCGGTTTACAGACAAGGAGAAGATAAATGGATCTAATTACAGTGTTTATAAAGAAGATATTTCAGGAGGAAAATGAAAAATACAACCCAAAGGGAAAGCAAAACACAAGCAAAATCACTGCACTGAGGAAGATTATATATGCACACAAAATGAAAATGAGAAACTAAACAAGACACAGGTGAAGATAATCATAAGTAACCAAGGGAAAATATTTTCGGAAAGAAAACACAGGAAAAGTGTGAATGCAAATGTGCATTTTCATTCAGCCGTATAGGCTACTCTGTATTTTCGTACTGGTCTGAACGACGGACACAAGCACAATTTGGAATGATTCATGCCGATTATTCATATTGATATGAACAGTCCTTTATTCTGACAAGTTGTTTCAGTGACAGAAGTTGTATTAATTCAATGGAGTAGTGGGTAGTATAATTCGCCGGAAGTAGTAGGCCATCCGGGTACTTTTTGCCTTGGGTGCATCTCAGTCAGCTACATAAATATGATAAATACTTTGCTTTTTACATTTAAGTGGAACATTTCAGCCATAAATAAATCACTGTAAACCCTAACGCTAAAAATAATTAATTGGTTTGAGTAGGACAAACTTAAATTAAACGAATTAATTCAGTCAAATAAATTTTTTTGAGTATTTAGCACTTTCTTTTGCTTTCAAGTTCACAGAACTGATACATTTTAAGTAAACTGAACTGTTTCATTGTTTTGATTTTTCTGAAATTATTTATTTTAATTTAGACGAACTTAAGTTCAACTGAAACGGCTGGGATATCTATTTCCCAGCATGCTTTGCCGATGGCACTTGAAAGGGAGAGTAAATGCTAAAATTAAGTGTAATATAATGCTTTTTTTGTGTAAGATTATTGTGAAGTGTGAGATTTAGTAGTGATTAATGTTTTGTTATGCTAATTTAGAAGAATTTGGGGTGGTGGTGGCGCATTGGATAAGACAGGTGCCTTTGGTGTGAGAGACCCGGGTTTGAATCCACTGTGAGACACCAATGTGTCCCTGAGCAAGACACTTAAACCCTAGTTGCTCCAGAGGCGTGCGACCTCTGACATACATAGCAATTGTAAGTCGCTTTGGATAAAAGCGTCAGCTAAATGAATAAATGTAAATGTAAGAATTTCTATTAATGTTGGCTTTGATAGTTACCATCATGGTGACAAGTGGTGCATGCAGCTTGATTTGAGAGGAAATAATCCCTTTATTTTGTTGCGCTCATACAGCTAGTGCCTCTGTATAACATACTATTGTTAATATGTTAGCATTTACTATGTTAGCAGTTTAGCTTTTTAAAGCTAACTAAGTTTATACTATTAAAAGTGTTTTGAGTTCTGCCAACTTATTTGGGTTTACAGTGTACTTCATAGATTTAAGATATATTAACTGAATGGAATTAGTACTATTAACTTTATTTACCCAAGTTATCTTAACAATAAGTTATTGAGTTGCTTGGAACACAAATCAAATATTTTTTATGCTTAAATTTTTTCAGTTAATAAACTTACATTATTTAAGGCAATTGGTTTCCTCAAACGGTTTGAGTTAAACTAACTTATCAGGTTTTACAGTGTGTAAATTACAAAAGATTATGTTCATTATCTGTTGAGCAATGTATGTTTATGCTGAAATGTAATAAACGAGGGGTTTGTATTTTTTCAAACATCTCTCACGTGTCATTATAGTGAGTTGGCTCATGTGATTTATGTTTCGTGCTTCAGAACTTCTATTAAGGGAACATAGTGAACATCTATGCTCCCTGGTTTTCACGGTGCATTGTTGGACTTTTTAGGGAGCAAATGTTTCACTTCAAGGATTCTGTGACTGAGACAGCCCTTAAATTGGCCAACTCTCTGATCAGTGCTCAGACTACTGAGAAACTACTAAAGACTACTAAACCAGGGAGCTGATTGAGACGCCCCTACTCTTTTACAAGTGCTGTGAATTTAGACATACTTCTTTTGTCACATACTGTTTTCTGCCTACTATATAGTAGGGAAGTATGCGATTTCAGATGCAGCCAAGGATAATTCCTTCATATTCTACTCTCTTAAAAACATGGCCCACTGTGCTATATTAATATGAAGGAATGATCCTTAGTTATTTTTCAAAGGTGTTTCACCTTTATTTTGAATTACATATTGGATTGTTTTATGTTATAAGGCCAATTCATGGTATCAAATTACCAGTACCTTTCACAGTTTCACTGATGAGCCATAACAAACATAAAACCCAGGATAGAGAGGCTGAGTGAATGTGGTCTGAATTGTGTGGATGAGGTTCATTTGGTCAGAGACATTGTAGAAGGAGAGAGTCCCTGCACTGTGATCCACATACACACCTATTCTAGAGGAGCGGCACACCACGGGGAGATGAGTCTGTTTGTTATTGTGTATGAATGAGCAACTGGAGTCAATGCAGTACAAACTCCAAGAATGATCATTATGTCCAAACAAACACTTTTTATCCCCTCCTTTCCTGCTGATGCTCTTATATGACACTGATACATACACACCATAAGACCCACTCCACTCAACCTCCCAGTAACAGCGTCCACACACACTATCTCTACACAGCACCTGAAAATTATCTTCATCAAATCTGTCTGGAAGATCAGGATACGGCTGCTCTTTGTCAGTGTAAGTAATCAATCTTTGTTTGTGTTCCTCAGACAGACGGAGGCATTTATTCAGTGTGTTTAGATCCAGAGAGAGTTGATGGGAATCTGATGGAGATAAAACACATCACAATTCATCAGGGCCTTTGTTCAATGTATCAGCAGTGAATTCAGAACAACTAGATATCCTGTGCAAATCATAATTAGCATTAAAGGGTTATTTCACTGAAAAGTCACCCTCAAGCCATCCTAGGTGTACAGTATATGACTTTCTTCATTCAGCTAAACACAATCGGAGTTATATTTAAAAAATGTAATTGCTCTTCCTAGCTTTATAATAGACCAAAACAAAACACCGGTCACAAATTAAAAGTCTAAAACAAGATTTTTTTTATTTAAAAAAAATTCTAAAATTATCTTAATAATTTAGGATTTCAATATAAGAGAAGAGGAGCTTGAGTTTGTTGCCCAGCCCTATTTGCTGAACTGCGAGAGGGGTCTACTCTCACTTAAGCTTACGCAACTCCTACATCCTATGTCATACAGTCGACTTGTGTACAGCCATTACCGGAAGCCAGTGATTATGGTTTATAAAGTTATAAATATGGGTATTTTTCTTACAAAAATGCATCGCATTGCTTCAGAAAGCCTTTATTAACCAACTGGAGCCTTATGGATTACTTTTATGATGGATGGATGTGCTTTTTTGGGCTTCAAAATCTAGAATACAATTCACTCCCATTATAAAGCTTAGAAGAGCCAGGATGTTTTTAATATAACTGTTTGACTGAAAGAAGAAAGTCATATACAGGATGGCTTGAGGGTGAGTAAATTATGGGGGAAAAAATAGGTGAACTAACACTTTAAGAACTGTAAAACTGTTTTATCCATTTTTTTTTTCACTTTCCAAACTGTGCTTTGACGAGGGGTATATGAATACACTAAATGAGGTTCTGTTCTTGGTGACTTACATTGTAGGAGGTAATTTCTGGGTCTGGGTCTGGGAAGAATGTTGGTGAATGTGACTGTGAATAGACATTAACAGACATTATGAATGTAATTCTCATGTGAAGAGAAAATAATCACAGCATTAATAATACCTAAGTAATTTCTAATATTATCATATTAGATGGATGATAATTTACCTCTGTCAGATATCTTTTTGATCTCCTCTTTGCAGAAATTCTCAAGATTGTCTCTCAGCTTACGAACAGATTCTCTTATGCCATCAAAAGCTGGAAAGGTGAAGGTAATGGGTAGGCCTACATCTTCAGGAGATGTTGAGAGAGAATGGAAACTCTACAGAAAAAAGAAATAAAAACTCTCTTCATCACTTCCACTCTTCATCAAATAATTAATTCAGATCTGTGCGGATCTTGTTGACTTGACTTGCTATCAGAATTATCGTAAATAGTTTCCTAGTTCAAAATTGGACATAAACGCCCTGTCAAGTCGTATTTACCACTGGGAAGCTTGGGGATAATTTTGATACTTTGCAGGCCATAAACTTTAAACATGGCGGAGGGGAGAACAATTGCTGTTGTGACAGGTATAATTTATACGTTTGTTTATGTAAGTAGATGTAAATATTAGACAACAGTTTTACGATAGAAATGTTTAGCGACCATCAGTAATAGCAAACTAGTGATGTAAACTACTCAACTTATGACATTTTCCCGTTTTGAAATGAAAATATCCGATCATGATTCATTTAATTCATAAATTAATGTGACGAGACAAGAAATGTTTACGCTTTCGACATAATAGACATACAAATAAGAATCAATGTCTGCACATTTTTAAATAAAATATTATCTGCAAATAGTTTAAATTGATTACTTCATAACTACAATTAGACCTAGAACAAATTATTTTACGTATATCAGTGAACAAAGTTGAGTCTTCCTGAGGAGGTAGCGTCATTGGCTGATGATTTTGTGCTCACTCATGAAAATATTGCTATTGATTGGAGAGCACGTGAAATGAGTGCAAATCACTTTACAGATATTACTTCACAGAGTGGTCGCATTTCTTTGGGGAAGTTTGATCCGTCTAAAACGTGTAACTACTGTCGGGGAAAAGGGCATTGGAAAGGGGACTGCCCTATACTTAAAGATAAAAATAAACGTACTGATGTGAATAAGTTTAAGCCTGCTGCAGTTGCAAATTCTGTTAATTTAAGTGATGCTGAGGCTAATGAAATTCAACTGTTCGATGATTATTTGTCCACTTATGCTGCTTTCATTACAGAAGGCAGTGTCATTGTCGGATGGAGTTGAAGTTCTGGTTAGAATTCTGCGTGATACAGGAGCTATGGATTCTTTCATTTTAAAATCCATTTTGCCGTTTTCAGCGCAATCTGAAACGGGTGATAGTGTTTTAGTTCGAGCAATGGGCTTAAATACATTAACAGTTCCTCTTCATAAAGTCAAACTTCACTCTGATTTAGTGACTGGTGAAGTAGTAGTGGGATGCATCCTGCTTTACTAATCGAGGGTGTTCATCGTAGCCTAAGCCGAATCAAAAACTGAAACCGGCTCCGTTACATCCGATTTTGGCAAATTGTGACCCCTTTGAACACATTGTGGATTGCGTGAGTTCTCTGCCATGTTCAAAGTCGGGAAGCAAATACTTGCTTACTATCATGTGTCTGGCCACACGTTTCCCTTCGGCCTATCCGTTGCGTACAATTACATCACAATCAATTGTAAGAGCTTTGTCACAATTTATGTCACTTTTTGGCATTCCTAAAATCATTCAGAGTGATCAGGGTACTAACCTTACCTCTCATCTCTTCCAACAAGTTCTAAAACAGCTAAAAATCAAGCATAATCTTGCTAGTGTGTATCATCCACAAAGCCAAGGAGCGTTAGAGAGATTTCATCAACCTTTGAAGTCTCTTCTTCGTGCTTACAGTTGGATAGAGACTGGGAGGAGGGAGGAGCCACAAAGTTCGTGGGCTTTTGGCTGTGCTACAAAATTCGGTCAAAGTTTCTGACTCGCCGAAAAATTTGTTGTCGTACGTCTACGGATTCAGACAGAGGTTGATTCAGGCTAGAGCATTTACCAGAACTAAACTTGAAAAACAACAGGAAGGCATGAAACGGTTGTATGACCTCAAGGTGGAACGTCGTATTTTTGAGCCAGGAGACCAGGTCCTTGTGTCACGTCTTTTGCTTTCTTCTCCTATCGAAACGAAATTTGAAGGCCCATGTGTGGTAAAACGTAAACTGAGTGACGAAAATTATGAGGTTGCTGCTCCGCACCGGAGAAAGTCAACCCAGTTATATCATGTGAACTTACTGAAACCATACTATGAGAAGTCTAGTGCAGAGGTAAACCCTGTTCATTTTGCTCTCTTTGCTGTTTCAGATGTTAAAGATGGCTTTTGTTCCGGGCAAAGGGAGAATGAGGGTGAAGAACCAGATTATGGTATTTTATGTGGACGTTTGAATAATTCTGAATCTCTGGAAAAATTGAACGTTATTCTTGACCATTTGTCTCCTTCGCAGATAGCAGAGTTGAGTACACTTTTGCAAAGTTATTTGGAGATACGCAGGTCACAAGACCTGATTATTTTCCGCTCCCTCGGGTGGAAGACTGTGTTGACCAGGGAGGTTCGGCTAAGTATGTGTCACGGTGTGGGTTTTGTGTTTTGTTCCTTGTTTTTGTCTGTCATGTGTTTCCCTGTCTTTTCATGTTCAGCTGTTCCCCGTTTTGTTGATTAGTCTCCCCATGTGTTTCTAATTAGCCACGCCCCCTTGTTATCTTGTTTAGCTTGTTTGCCTGTGTATTTATACCCTTGTTCTTCAGTTGGTGTTTGTCGCTTGTTGTTTGATGTGAGATGTTTCCAGTTCTGTGTCCTGTGTGCCTTGTTCAGAGTTTTCCCTGGATTACTTGTCTGTTAGATGATTAAAGTGCTTGCGATTGGATTCACTCTCTGCTTCATCCTTGCTGCATCATAACAGTATGTGACTAAACAAGTATGTGACTAAACTTGACTTGCTAAGAGGTTACTGGCAGGTGCCTTTGACTCGGCGAGCTCAAGAGATCTCCTCCTTTGTCACTCCATCAGGCCTTTATTCTTACAAAGTCATGAGTTTTGGGCTGCGCCTGCCACCTTTCAACGTCTGATGAACCGTGTGGTATGAGGCCTTGAGGGGTGTGCTGTGTATTTGGACGATCTTGTTGTGTTCAGTGACAGTTGGAACTTGGATTTAAAACGTCTACATGCAGTTGAGACATCTGTCGGAAGCCAGCTTGACTGTGAACTTGGCAAAGTGTGTCTGCAAAGTGGTCGGAAATGAAGTACGACCGTTGAATGCAAAAATTCAAGCTATTCAAGAGTACCCTGCGCCTACTACCAAAAAAGAGCTTATACGCTTTTTGGGTTTAGTGGGTTACTACCGTTCTTTTTGTCGTAACTTTTCATCAGTTGTCGCACCACTTACCGATCTTTTTAAAGCCAAGGCAAAGTTCATATGGTCTTCAAATTGTGTGCTAGCTTTTGAAAATGTTAAGTCTCTATTGTGTTCATCTGTCCTTGCTGCTCCTTGCTTTGAAAGGTCATTCTCTTTGCAGGTTGATGCGAGTCAGGTTGGAGCTGGAGCTGTCCTACAACCCGCAGATGAGGAGGGGGTGGTTCGGCCTGTCAGTTTCTTTACACGCAAGTTTAATTCATACCAACTGAATTATTCTGTGGTGGGAAAAGAGGCTTTGGCTTTGATTTGGGCGTTACAGCATTTTGATGTCTATGTTGGATCAAGTCAACCTGTTTTCATTTATACTGACCATAACACAGACATTTTTGAATTCTATTCACTGCCCGAACCAAAGGCTGATACGTTGGTCCTTGTTTCTCCAGGCCTATTGCCTTGACATTCAGCACATCAGAGGGTCTGAAAATGTTGTGGCAGATGCACTGTCACGTGCCATATCAATGATGTTTAATTGGCATGTATTTGCAAAGTTACTTAGTAAGTCGAATGTCTATGTGGACTATCGAAATAAAGTGTTACCATAGTGCCAAGTTCATTGATTACACCATAGCATAAGAAATCAGAAGAAAAAGATGAATTTTAATTATTTTTGACCAAATGGTTCAAAAGTTATAATCAGGAATGTCACTGGAGCTTTTAACTGTTGGTGGTGCTAGTAAATATATGTAACTATAATAATATAAATGCTATAATAATATAAATGCTAGAATATAAATATAACTGCAGTCTCTCTAGAATAAAGACACCTGACAGTATTCCAGACAACATCATTTGAGTCAGCTACTCATTCTGCTCTCACGTCATAGCAGGATTTTGTTCATAAGTCAACTATCCTGTTTTTCTAGATCTCTATTACCTGGAGGAAATGGATGTGATCTTGTGTGTGTGAAAGCTGCTCCAGCTCAGTGTCTCTCCTCCTCAGATCAGCAACCTCCTGCTGCAGTCGCTATAAGAGTCCTCCAGCTTGACTCACTGCAGCCTTTGTCTGATCTCTGATCAGCTGCGTGACCTCAGAGTGACTTCTCTCAATGGAGCGGATCAGCTCAGTAAAGATCTTTTCACTGTTGTTCACTGCCGCCTGTGCAGAGAGCTGTTAAAACACACATCACAATCAGCTCTAACAGCTGCCTCACACAGTCTGTGAGCCACAGTGAGCTCCAGCACTGGAGGAGAGTCTTCTTCTCACCTTATGAGTCTTCACAGCATCTCTCAGCTTCTGAAGATATTTTTCTCTCTGCTGGATTCTCTGCTGTAACTTTCTTTGCATCTCCTTTAAGTGACTCTGATGAAAAAAGAACCAACAGTACAACTATAAATCATAAAATAATCACGTACAAGTTGTTAAAACTGTATTTCTTAATGACAGTAGGTTAGTATGTGCATATAGTGGTTGGGATATTTCAGTAATTCTTTCTGCAGGTTACATCGTTATGTACAATGACAAGTGTATTTATGAATGAGTCATTGAATCATTCATTCATCCGATTATTTAAAAAAATGTCCCATATAAACTAATGTATAAATAAATATTTTATTAATAAATTATATGAGAAAATGCTAAGTAGGTGTAGCATTTAGCCTAATGTAAAAAAATGCAAAGAATCTATTTCTTGCCTTCAAATCCACATCCCAGTTGGAAGATAATATATATATAAATATATATAGGGGTTGGTCTGAAATATGTTGTTTTATGACCCCTGCCAGTAATTTTACATATATCGCTTTCCCCCTATTGAAGTAGATAGGAAATGGTCTTGCTCTGAGATTGTCAACCTACCTATTAAATAATGGCTTCATTGACACTTCAGTTCAAAAAGCGGGCATTCCAGGATTCTCAGGATGCTTAGAACACATCAGTGTTATCTGGCAACGAATTCAATCAGCTAAAAAGGAGAGGAAGGAGCTCCACGTGACATTCCTGGATTTGGCTAATGCATATGGTTCAGTGCCACATGAGCTTCTTTGGGCATCATTTGATTTTTTCAGGGTACCGATGTCGATAACAAATTTAGTGAAAGCCTATTTTGGAGATTTGCAATTTAGTTTCTCAACTCCAGAATTCAGCACTACATGGCAATGCTTAGAGGTTGGAATAATGGCAGGATGCACCATTTCTCCACTGGCTTTTACCATGGCAATGGAAGTAATCATTAGGGCATCAAAATGGGTAGTAGGAGGAGAGCGCTTGGCTTCTGGGATGCGACTACCACCAATCAGAGCATACATGGATGACATGACAACCATGACTACAACGGTAGCCTGCACTAATCGGTTATTGGGGAAGTTAACAGATAATATTGAATGGGCACGAATGCAATTTAAGCCCTCTAAATCAAGGAGCATCTCCATAATTAAAGGCAAGGTAGTAGATAAAACATTCTTCATTAATGGTGAGGCAATACCAACAGTTTCTCAGAAGCCAGTGAAGAGTCTAGGGAGATGGTACGATGGGGATCTAAAGGACACAGTTCGAGTGGGAGAAGTTAGACGACAAGCAGTGGAAGGGTTGAAGAGCATAAACAGCTGTGCTCTACCAGGCAAACTGAAACTCTGGTGCTTTCAGTTTGGTCTACTGCCAAGGTTGCTGTGGCCACTGACTGTGTATGAGGTTTCTTTGACAACAGTGGATAAGCTGGAAGCGTTAATAAGTTCATACATCAGGAAATGGTTGGGAGTTCCACGCTGCCTCAGCAGAGTGGGACTTTATAGTAAAGGAGTATTGCAGCTGCCAGTCTCTGCTTTAACCGAGGAGTTTAAGTGTGCCAAGGTCAGACTGGAAATGACTTTAGCAGAGTCACGTGACAAATGTGTAAGGGAGACAGCCCCTGTGGTAAAAACTGGTAGAAAGTGGTCAGCAAAGAAATCTGTAGTAGAGGCAAAGGCTGACCTTCAAATTGGGGATATTGTGGGACAGGTACAGCATGGAAGAGGGGGTTTTGGGCTCAGTTTAGCTCCTCCTAAATGGCACAAGGCAGGCCCAGCCCAAAGGAGGAAGCTGGTAGTCAACGAGGTGCGAAAGCAGGAGGAGAGGATGAGATGTATAAAGGCCATTTCCCAGGCCAAGCAGGGAGAGTGGATGAGATGGGAGAGTGTGGAACAACGCAAAATGGGCTGGCAAGACCTTTGGTCAATGGAAGAGAGTAGGATCAGTTTCCTTATTAGGTCAACATATGATGTTCTCCCATCACCGCAGAACCTAAACCTCTGGTTAGGAGAGGATCCATCTTGTCCTTTGTGTTCATCACCTGCCACATTAAGGCACATTTTGACAGGATGTAAGGTGGCTCTTAGCCAGGGTCGGTTTACTTGGCGCCATGACCAAGTATTGCGATGTTTGGCTTTAGCATTGGAAGGCAAGCGTAGTATGACCAATAAATTGCCGCCTGTTCTAGCAAAATATTCTACAATATTCCTCCGCCCAGGCGAGCAACCACCAAGAAAAGGTGCTAACACCAATTCTCGCCCAGGACAACTGGAAGCTGCTAGGGACTGGAAGATGCTGGTTGATCTTGATCAACGGCTTATTTTTCCACCTGAGATTGCCACCACTAACCTACGACCAGATATTGTTTTGTGGTCTGGATCAGCACGCATTGTTCAACTGATAGAGTTAACAGTGCCATGGGAGGATGCGGTAGATGAGGCATATGAGAGGAAGAAACTGCGGTATGCTCATCTGGCCACTGAAGCAGAACAGCGAGGATGGAGAGTCCAGGTTTATCCAGTGGAAGTGGGTTGTCGTGGTTTTGTGGCACACTCTACAACCCGGTTCCTCAGAGACGTCGGATTCAGTGGCCAAGAGTTGCGTCGTACAGTAAAGAACTTATCTGAAGCAGCAGAAAGGAGCAGCAACTGGCTGTGGTTGAGACGGAAAGATTCTAGCTGGCTGTGTACAGGCCGCCATGCTACGGTTTCGTAGAATTCTTGAAAACTTGAAAGGTCTGTTGGTTTATTTGTATAGGTTGTATAGTATTTACAGTCATTACGTTCCTGTGTATATTGCGTGAATGACGGGTGGTTGGGCAGATATTGTGTTTTGCGGTAGGTGGTATGCCATACGGAACCGTTGCCATTGAAACTGCATATTAACGCACCAGTGGGGCTCGACAGCCTTAGTCAAACGGGTTGGCGCGTATGGTTGGGTTGCGGAGAGATTGTGAGATTGTGGCTAGGTCTCAGCAGCAACTGTTGGTTTATTTGTATAGGTTGTATAGTATTTACAGTCATTACGTTCCTGTATATATTGCGTGAATGACGGGTGGTTGGGCAGATATTGTGTTTTGTGGTAGGTGGTATGCCATACGGAACCGTTGCCACTGAAACTGCATATTAACGCACCAGTGGGGCTCGACAGCCTTAGTCAAACGGGTTGGCGCGTATGGTTGGGTTGCGGTGAGATTGTGGTTAGGTCTCAGCAACAACTGTTGGTTTATTTGTATAGGTTGTATAGTATTTACAGTCATTACGTTCCTGTGTATATTGCGTTAATGACGGGTGGTGGGGCAGATATTGTGTTTTGTGGTAGGTGGTATGCCATACGGAACCGTTGCCACTGAAACTGCATATTAACGCACCAGTGGGGCTCGACAGCCTTAGTCAAACGGGTTGGCGCGTATGGTTGGGTTGCGGAGAGATTGTGAGATTGTGGTTAGGTCTCAGCAGCAAGAGGGAAGTAGAGGTCAGTAAGCTGGGCTGAGTTGAGTGGGGGACGGAGGGGGGTGACTCTGGGACGCCAGAGTCACTGTCGAGCCCTCTTGAGGTGTCGTGGGCTAGTCGACGAAACACTGAGGACGGAAGGTGCCCACTTGAAGACCCTAGAGATGTTCCCTACTCCGCTCAATCCAGAGGGTTGTTATGGGGGACCGCACTGTGGTTGCAGCCGTTGTGTGTGCTGACGCGCAATACACTGTATTAACACCAGACAGAAGATTCACGTCACCAGATGGAAAGAAGCGTAAATGGATGGAGAAGCATAGGTTACTGTAAAGCTACGTCTTAGTTGGTGATTATCTTGGCGAAAGCCGAGTACAAATCAGCATGAAGTTTTAACATCTACTCTCGTGTAATGGAAATCGTATGACTAAAATGCCGGAGCTGTGTTGCCAATATGGCTACAGAGTGAACTGACTTGTCAATATCTGACATTTTGAGAACAGACTTGTGTTTTCGTTAAGACTAGTCTTGCCTTGAAAGAACAAGTTTAGAATGGAAGGAGAGTGCATCTATGTGGGTTTTGTGGTCTTCCTGATGTGCAGTTGACCGTTTTTTTCTCTTGAACATGATATCGCCAAATCACAGCTGTGCTGGTATACAGCCATGACACTCTTGCAAGTGTGATATTCACTTTAATATGAATTCAATATCAATGGGGTGGTAAGCCTATAGTAGTTAAAGAGCATGGTACATTTATAGGTTCAAACCACAGATTTATAGTTTTCCTGAAATGAGATAAACATGATGCATAGCAGGAACATTATTTCATTAATGAAAGATTTTACCTGTTTCTCTGTCCTCAGAGTTGCAGCCGATATAGTGTCATGGTATTTATGTTCATCCATCGTACATAGAACACAAATACATTTTTTATCAGTATTGCAGAAAACCTCCAGAAGCTTATCATGTTTATGGCAAATCATCTCCTGCAGTCGTCCAGTGGCATCCATCAAGTTGTGTCTCTTTCCTTTAAAGAAATTCTCATGTTGTACAAGATGATTTTGACAGTAAGAGTTCAGACACACCACACAGGACTTGACGGCTTTGTATTTTCTTCCAGTACAGAAGTCACACTGCACATCACCAGCTTCAGCGTAACAGTCAGCAGGAAGTTTAGTATTGTTTAGTTTTGCCACCATTTCAGCCAGAATGGTGTTTTTACCTAAAACAGGTCTTGGACTGAAGGTTTGTCTGCACTGAGGGCAGCCGTAGACTCTCATCTGATCCTGGGGATTCCAGCAGCCTGTTATACAGCTCTTGCAATAACTGTGTCCACAGGGAATTGTCACTGGATCCTTCAATAAATCCAAACAAACTGAACAGATGAACTCGTCCTGAAAAATTCTGGCTTCTGCCATTTTACTGAATGAATTGGGAGACACAACACACACAGGAGCTCAAATACACTTCCCTGAAACGAGGACTTGAAATTGTTTCCTGGTTCTCAGTCAGTGACGTGTGTAAAGCAGGTTTGTCTGAAAGCCAAGTCACAGATAATAACAGATGTCAATTTCACAAAGAAACTCAAAGATCATATGTGAAATTAGGATATGCATGAGCTCAGTAGAATCATCTGTATTTTCAATGCTGTGCTAATAGTTGTCAAAATACTAGTGATCTGGAGCATTAGTGAAAAGATATTTTTCACTTTAAAATAATGGTCTAGATCCCTAGTAGTTTCTGCAGAGTTACTAAACACTTGAGTAATTAGTGATGCATTTTATGACTATATTTAGAGAAGATTTTTTTATAGTTAATTGATATTTATTAATGAGGCCAATCTCCTTCAATTAACTAATAAGGATCTTAGTCCTAAATTTGATATTACTTACTGATTAGTTAAGCTTGTTTCCTTAAATAAAAATAAAAACTCTATCAATCTATCTATCTATCTATCTATCTATCTATCTATCTATCTATCTATCCATCTATCTATCCATCTATCTATCTATCTATCTATCTATCTATCTATCTATCTATCTATCTATCTATCTATCTATCTATCTATCTATCTATCTATCTATCTATCTATCTATCTATCTATCTATCTATCTATCTATCTATTCCAAGACATTGTTTTTCCCAGCAGATTTTCTAGTGTCATATTTTGTTTTCCACCTTGTATTTCTATGCCATTCTTTCTTCCTCTATCTTTTACAATTTAATAAAATTTGTTTGACTGTCTCTTGTGTGTTAGAGTGGGTGCAAAGTCCAGTGGGATATTTTCCTATTCTATGTAATGTGAAATTTAAACCAGCATGACCTATTCTAAGTAGAGGATGACACGGGAGTGGATTTTCACTCCTGTCCCGTCCCACTCCCATAGAAAGAAATCTTGTCCCGTCCCACTCCCAGACCAAAGTTTAAAAAATAATCCCATCCCATCCCGCTCCTGGTAAATTGACTCCCAATCCCATCCCGCTCCTGTTTAAACTGACTCCCGCTCCTGTACCGCTCCCATATACGGCAATTTTCGCTTGATGAACGAAGCGATGCTTGCCTGATTCTTTCCCGAATTTGCCTTGCAAGTGTGCTTCTTCAGACCGCTCGTCCCTGAATCACTTGCGTACTTGACTAAGACTAAGCATGTCTTACAAGCAGCGTACATTGTGCTATCACCGTCACATTCTACTCTCATAAACTTAATTAATATTTCAGACTTTCCGACCAGTTCTGTGAACTTAATAGACATGTCATTACTTCTGACTTTGCGCTGTAAATCATTTTTTGCCACATCGACTTCTCCGCGGCTGTTAGCTCCCTCCATCACTGCTCTTTGAATTTCGGCAGTAAGCCGTGACAAAAAGCACTGATGCCTTCTGGGACGGCGGGGTCGTGTAGTTATTTTTTAATTGCGTTACATTGTAGGCGTATTAAAAGGAAACTACAAAATGATGCATTTACTTTTTTCTTTTTTTTGTCGTCTTTGCTTTTGGTTGATTCCCGCTCCCGTCTGCTCCCGTTAACCATTTATCATGTACCGTCCAAATCCCGTGATTGATAGCAAAGATGACTCCCATCCTGCAGGAATCCCACGGGAATCCCGTGACCCGTGGGATTCCCGAAAAAATGTCAGCCTCTAATTCTAAGTCGAGTAATTATTTTTTCTTCTTGTGGATTTCTGCCCTGCCTAAAGCTTATGTGTACCTGTATTTGTACATTATACAAATGTCATCAAGTATCAGCTATATCCCAGTATTCTTGCCATATGTCCCTTTTTAATGGCTTTAATTTCTGCTCTACATAACAGTACTTGCATATCAACTTTTTCATGTTTTATTGATCCTTTAGCTAAGACATCTACAGTCTCATTTCCTTCCACCCCTACATGGGCAGGAACCCAAAGGAAGGACATCTTGTCCTCTATCATACATTATTAAAAGCAAGTGGAATATTTGATATTGTCTGCATGATGCTTTCCCAGATTGTATTCTAGATCATGCAGATAAGCAGTCAGAAGCTATGGTTACATTTTGGTTCTGATTATTTTCTTCCAACCACTGTATAGCCAATAAAATTCCTAAAAGCTCTGCCATGTATACCGATAAATGATCTGTTGTTCTTTTTTGGACTGCTATTTCATGATGAGGAATGAAGAAAGCAACACCAGTACGGCCTGTCTCTGGCTGCTTTGATCCTGTCGGGACTTGAGTTTGATCATTGCTCTTCCTGCTTTCTTCTTCTTCTTCTTCTGTTGTTTTATGCCGGATTTGCAAGCCAATGTAAAAGGTGCATTACCGCCACCTACTAATCTGGAGTGTGGAGTGCACATGGTTTTGGAAGAATATGCAATGAATCAATGAGGGGAAACAGCAAAAAAACGAAAAACTAGATTCTACAACTAGATTCTATTCATTGTTTCTGTATCTTTTAGATATTTAAATAATATTTCATGGACTCTTGACTGTCTTGCCTCGTTTCCTAACAAAACTTTAATTGAATTCCCATCAATACCCATGCATCCCAACTCTTGTATTAACTGCATTCTCTCCCTTACATATGCAGCACACTCAAAAATAATATGCTGCACAGTTTCTGGTTCTCCGCATTTGTCACAATTTCCTGTTATATGTTTCCCTATTTTAAAAAGACTGTAGTTTAATGCAGTATGACCAATTCTTAACCTTGAAATAAGTATATCTTTTTTCCTATTTCCATATCTTTTCCTCTCCTTTCCAATAAACTGCTGAATCTGATATAGATGTCTTCCTTTAGACTCATTATTCCATATTGTTTGCCATTTCTTTCTAATTTCAATTGATATCAATCTCTTGATTTCCGATTTACTTAATAAAACATTCACTTCTATTTGCTGATGATTTAATGCTTTCTTTGCCAGCTTTTCCGCTTCGACATTTCCATCCACTCCCACATGCGCTGGCACCCAGAGGAAGTATACCAATATCCTAACTGCCTTGTTCTAAATAGACATTGTAACACTTCAAATATTAAATCTTGCCTAGTTTCAGATTTTCCACTTATTAGGGTATTTAGAGTAGCCATTGAGTCAGCACATATCACAGTTCTTACTGGTTGAACTTCTTCGATCCACTGTAGCGCTAATATGATAGCTAATACTTCAGTAGTAAATACTGACACATGATTTGATATTCTTTTTGCAATTTTAATTTTAAATGTCGGAATGTATACTGCTGCTGCTGTTCTACCAGACTCCCGCTCCTTTGACCCATCTGTAAATACCTGTAGAACTAATATTCTTGACTTAAATATTGTTGTACTACTATATCAGTTGGTGTATTTTTTCCCTGTTTATTTATTATTTTTTGTATTTGTAAATCAATCAGTGGCGTAGTAAACATCCAAAGGGGAATTGCCGGTATAGGAACAGTTGGGGCTATTAGCCAACATAGTCCTTCAATCCCAAGCTGCTTGCCTCCTTCCTAACTACCCATCCAAAGCTTGCTATTTCTTTGTATTCATATTCCCAACAATCTTTCAGAAGTAGTCTAACTGGATGGTTTTCTACATGTCCTTTTACACTAGACCAGTACCTCATTCTCAATTGAATCCTACGTTGTTCTAGCGGCAATTCTCCCAATTCAACTATTAATGATACTACTGGAGAAGATCTAAATGCTCCACAGCAAATACGCAAAGCCTGATTTTGTATTACCTCTATCTTTTTAAGTAAGGTTTTATTCGCAGAACTGTAAACCATAGTCTATGTTTGACCTAAACACTGCATAATAAATTATTTTCAGTGACTGACAGCTTGCCCCCCAATCTGCTCCTGACAAGCATCTTAACACATTTATTCCTTTTTTGCATTTTTCTATTAATTTCTGAATATGAACTCCAACATTTAATTTATAATCCATCCACATTCCTAGATATCTCACAACTTCCACTTGTTCCAGCTGAAGACCATACATTTTAATATTCAAAATATGATTTTTTTTTCTTATTTGAAAAGCATATTAGGCCTACTTGTGTTTTTGCGACCGAAAACCTAAAGTCCCAGCTATTTGCCCATTTCTCCATCTCATTCACTGCATTTTGTATTTTATTTTCAACAAATGAAATATTACGCCCTATTTTTCCATAAAGCTCCATCGTCCGCATACAATGATCTTCCTATTCCAGTATCAATTTTATGAAAATTTCATTAATCATAAAGTTAAAAAGAGTAGAGCTGCTCACACTTCCCTGGGGAGTTCCATTGTCAATTTGAAGAGTCCTAGAATATTCAGACCCCACTCTTACTTGAATTGTTCTTCCAAACAAAATCCAGTTATACATTTTTCCCTCAATTCCCAAACTTTCCAATTTCATTAACAACCCCTCTTTCCACAACATATCATAAGCCTTTTCTACATCAAAAAAGACTCCCACCAAACTTTCTTTGTTAATTTGAGCTTTTCTAATTTCAGCTTCCAAACTCAAAATTGGGTCCATCGTATTTCGCCCTTTTCTAAAACCACTTTGATATTCTGATAAAAACGTTTTACTTTCAATTTCATAAGTCAACATGTTCATAACCATCCGTTCCATAAGTTTACATAAATTTGATGTCAGTGCAATAGGTCTAAAATGAATTGGCTGAGAATGGTCTTTTCCTGGTTTGGCTATTGGCACCATGACCCCATGCTTCCAATCCACTGGTATATTCCCTGACTCCCATATATTATTAAAAAGTCTTAAAATCACACCTAATGATAACTCTGACAATTGTTTAATCATCTCGTAACAAATATCATCCTTACCTGGAGAAGTATGTTTAACCCCTACCAGTGCTCTCTTTAATTCATACAAACTAAATATTAGATCTAATCTGCTTCCTGTTGGATTCTTCTTTCTATATATGTGATCATTCTCCTTCACTTTCTTTTCCCTATATTTCCTCATACTTTCTGATATATTGTCATTACTATGCACCTTTACAAATGCTTCTACTAACATCTCTGCTCCATCACTGTATTTAATCGCAATTCTTCCATTACTAACTGAAGCTGGAATATTATTATTTCTCCTAACCCCTCCCATCTTTCTAATCATATTCCAAACATCATTTATTTCCATATCTTCACCAATTCGACTACATAATTCTCTCCAGAACGTTCTTTTTGCTATTCTTACTTCTCTCCTAACCATTGCCTGAGCTCTCTTATAATTAATGTAATCATTAAAAACTAATGATCTTCTGGCTTTCATCATTGCTTTGTTTCTTTCCCTAACTGCCCTACTACAATTTTCATTCCACCACGGGACTGCTTTTCTACTGCTTATAGTTTTCTTTTTACCAATTACTTCCCCTGCCGTATTTCTTAACACTTCACTAATTTTACTACTTAACTCTTTAATGTCTTCAATATCTACCATTTCACACATATTATTAGTACACAATTCTTTAAAAAGCTCCCAATTGGCTGTGTTAAATTTCCACCTTGGAATTCTCTCCACCAATGATTGAACTATATCCACACCAATTTGACACCATATTGGATAGTGATCAATTCCCACTTTGTTTACTTACATTCCATTCACATTTTCTAGCTAGATTTTCAGACACTATATCTAAAGCTGTTTTTCGCCCATTATTCACATCTATTCTCGTAACACTTCCATTATTAATACATACTAATTGACCCCAATCTGCATGTCTTCCACTATCAGCCCATTACTATCTGTTTTAACACTCCCCCATAATGAATTATGTGCATTGAAATCACCACACCCTACTACCTTCTGATTTGTATTACCTCTTATATTTTCCATTACTTTCCTACTTAACTTTTCACATGGATTGTAAAAATTAATTACTTTAATACTTTGTTTCTTTTCCCAAACTTCTATCACCAACACCTCTTGATCCACACTCATTTCTACATTCCTGTATCACAAACCTTGTTTTATAAAGGTAGCTACCCCACCTCAATTTCCTTGTTTTCGATCCCTGCAATGCATATTTACCCTTGGAAGACAAAATTTAACTGAGGCTTTTAGCCATGTTTCTTGTATAAATATTATGTCAGGTCTTTTATCCAAATCAAAGATGAATTTTTTAAACTTCTGCCCATTAGCTATTAAGCTTCTGGCATTCCACTGAAATATTAAAAGCATTATTATGAACCACCACATCCTGTTTGAGTATTTGTTGTTTGCATCTTTAACTTCTCATTAATCATTTCCAGTGAAATATCCTCGATCTCTAGATATTTTTCAGCTGCTTTAATTATTATTCTGATTCTTTCTGTCCGGCTTTCATTTTGCGCTGTACAATTCACTACTTCAGCTATAAAAGTTACAAATGCTACATTGTTCTTAATCATCAAGTTTTCTGTATTTTTTACCTGTGCCTTTTCCGTCTTTGGTTGTGGGATTTCTTTTCCACTATTTTCTGATTCTAAAGTATTTCCTTCTTTCTTTAAGGCCTCAGAATACGACAATCCTTCCTGTGATTTGACATTTTGCACTTGTGACGCATGTTTCCTCACCTCACATCCTCCCTATCCCGCACTATGTTCCCCTCCACAATTACAACACTTGGGATTAACCCCTTGCCCACATTTGCCATACTCATGTTCTCCACCGCATCTCGCACACCTCTGTTTACCTCTACATACAGCCGCTACATGTCCGAACTTTTGACATTTGTAACATCTTAGAGGAGGGGCACATGTGGCCTAACCGAGAAGCTTATGAATCCTAAAAAGACTTTACTTGGTAACTTATCCTCATCAAAGTGAATCATCACAGAAAGGCTATCCCCCTTTTCATTGTTTCGATTGCATTTTAGTCTTTTCACATCAATTACTGATCCTCCCGTAAGACCTTTCTTAAATGCCACGGCCTACCTGAGCATTGTTTCTGACCATGTCCATCCCTTTATGGCCACCATGTACCCCTCCTCTGATGGCTACTTCCAGCAGGATAATGCACCATGTCACAAAGCTCGAATCATTTCAAATTGGTTTCTTGAACATGACAATGAGTTCACTGTACTAAAATGCCCCCCACAGTCACCAGATCTCAACCCAATAGAGCATCTTTGGGATGTGGTGGAACGGGAGCTTCGTGCCCTGGATGTGCAACCCACAAATCTCCATCAACTGCAAGATGCTATCCTATCAATATGGGCCAACATTTCTAAAGAATGCTTTCAGCACCTAAACCCTTCTCTTTTAAGTGCTGTATTTGTGGGGTGGAGACAACATGAACACACTGCTTGCAGAGATCATCGTCGTGTATCTGAGTTCTCAGCTAGCTGTTTTTGTTTGTTTGTTTCTTTTGATTCCTCTCTTTTCTTTCTGGCATTGAAATGAGCAGGATGAGGAGATCAGATCCCAGTGACATCAGCATCCTGCATTACATATCATATTGGAATTGTGAATTTAAGCTGCGATATAATCTTGTGCGGCAACGTGAGCCTACCATGTTAATGTAATCAAATTGGCTGACGACTGTAGCCTATTGTGTTAAGAAAATGAAAATAAAAAATCCTTCTTGAGTGCAGTCCTTCTTAATATAATATAGGATATATATATATATATATATATATATATATATATATATATATATATATATATATATATATATATAGTGAGTGTGTGTGTGTGTGTGAAATTAATTCGATTTTTTAATCTACAAATTGTCATAAATAATAGGCTACTTTAATCTGTCAAATTATCAATAAGACCAATATAATTTAAAAATAAACATAAATAATATTTGAAACTAAATCTTGTGAAACTAAAATATGATGTTGAGGCTATTATTCTGAACAAAGCTTTAGCAGGCCAACCAAACTTAATACAGAGTCCTGAGAATGACTAGCCCACGTCTCAAATCCTAGTGAGCTGCCTAGAAGGGTTGTGGGTTTCATAGCCGTAGGCAGCATTTTTTTGCAACACTGGCTTACGCTGCCTATAAATGCTGTCTATGTAGGCAGCTCAACATGTTTTGGGACACAGTCGATGTGACCAATCAGTTCCGTGTGTTGCAGCTCAGCGGTAGCATGCTTGAGTGAGACATGCTTCGTCGATGTATCAAGATCAAAAGCCGAACGAAATGGAATTAAAAAGGGACGGACATCACCGCTGCCGATAGTTTGTCCTGAAAAGCATTTCGTACAGTCAAAAAGGACCGCGTTTCATTCATGAAACATGGCTACATTGTCAGGCAACAGAGAAGCGGTGCATGCAGCTCATAGTCATAGCTCGTTGTTTTCATGACACTAACAGCAGAGCTGAGAGAGATGTAATGCCACTACCGCTCACTGACGGGATTTAGTTGCTTTCGGACGGAGAAAACGGGCTCAATATGGCTTCGGTGAACTGTTTCTGTGGTCCGGAGGAGCTCGAGGACACGAATCACGCTTCAAGTTTGATGAAAGAGCTGAAATTGTTCTACGATTCGCAGCTGTTAGTCGACGTGACAATCGAAGTGGAGTCTGACCTGGAGTCAGAGGACCGAAGCATTTCTTCGGGGTGTTGCTCCTCTCGCGCTGGGAAAGTTTTCCAGTGCAACCGAAATGTACTGGCAGCAGCGAGCCCTTATTTTAAGAGCATGTTTACAGGAGGACTGTACGAGAGCACGCAGAGAAATGTCACCATTCACGAAGTGGACGCCGATTCAATGGCTGTCATTATTGATTACTGTTACACTGGCAAAGTGTCAATCACTGAGGGCAACGTGCAAAGGCTTTATGCATCTGCAAACATGCTGCAGCTGGAGTATATTCGGCAAGCTTGTGCTAACTTCATGACAAGAAGGCTGGACCTTTCTAACTGTGCAGGGATTTTGAAGTTTGCCGACACCTTTGACAATCTGGAGTTGAAGAGCAAGGCTCAAGCTTTTATTGCAAAGAACTTTGTCCAGCTCAGTGCCAGTGTCCGTGAGCTTTGTGAGCTGGACCTGAAGCAGATTAAAGAGATCCTCACACTGGATTCTCTGGATGTGGACTGCGAACTGAAAGTGTGCTCGTTTGCAATACAGTGGATTGAGAATAATTTGCATGTGGATGCAGAAGATGTACTGCAGGTCCTCAGATGTGTGCGGTGGTCTTTGTTTTCCGAGAAAGACAGGGTTTATCTAGATGGCCTTAAATCAAAGCCTTTTATAAAGAAACATTTTTTGGATGTTTTAGATGGGGCTGTCGATGAGCAGAGCGCCATGATTTCAAAGGGCGTACGTGCTGCCAAACAAAGAATTGGCAAGAGTGCAAAAGAAATGGTGCTTTTTTTTGGACGGCCAAATGAGCCTTTCATGTGCTATGATCCCTACACGGAGGACATCTTTTCAATGGCGTCCCCGGTCATTAAGCTCACCAATCAGAACTTCAAACACTCTCCTATGGAGACATTTTTGGTCTGCTCCACACCGGATAACAATCTGTATCTCGCATCACAGCTGTCCAAGCACTTCTGGGTCTACAATCCGTTGTTAAATTGTTGGCAGGAGCTTGCGGAACGACTTCTCAGAAGAATGCACTCGTACATCGGCTACCTCAACGGGCACCTGTACATTTTGGGTGGCAGAGAACCGATATCGGATGCCAGACTCAAGGAAGTAGAATGCTATAGCATTCAAAGGAACCAGTGGGTTTTTGTGGCCCCTTTGCCTCATTCTTTGGGAAAGATGCAGGTTGTGACCGTAAACGAGCGGCTTTATGTGGTAAACAAGAGGAGAATGCTTAGCTACGAGCCAAAGAAAAACCACTGGCTCCAGCGGGGCTCTCTGAAACGCAGTAAACTCCACAAAGCCTGTGTTTTCCAGGAGCAGATTATCTGTTTGTGCGATATCCCTGTGGTCAAAGCGTATAATCCAGCTCGGGGAGAATGGAGGCGGATCGGAGACATTCCTATTGACAGCAGTGCTCTCAATTACCAAGTTGTGCAACACAACAGCAAACTGCTGCTTCTAACTATTGCAATCGTCCATCACAACAAAAACAGACTTATTATACATGAATATGATCCCACTAGGGACTCGTGGAAAAATGTAGCCGCCATGTTTGGATCCTCCTTCGGATCCATAAGCCTCTCCACCCGGGTATATACTGCATGCTTGGGGTCCGGTCAGAATTTCATCTCGGAGGAGGATGACGACAGCGGCTCCAGTGCTGACTGGGACTTCGATGGATTGACGGATGCAGACTCAGACTCGGGCAGCTCAAGCTCCTTTTCAGATGAGAACTGGTAGTCTATGCAGATATCACAGTAACTAGACTCTAAAAAAAAATGCAGGCTTGTTTTAACCCAAATTTGGGTCAAATATGGACAAACCCAACCGTTGGGTTAAAAATGTAAACCATTGGCTGAGTTTGTCTCCATGTTTGATCCAAATTTGGGTTGAAACAACCCAGCATTTTTAGAGTGTAGTGTCAAACGTGGAAGTGTGCATAACAGAGCCAAATGTAAACATGCTGCAAAGTATTTTGAGATAGAGGTGTTGACATTATTAGCCTGGTTTGCAGTGGTTCAGCCCACAGCGGCCGAGTAAAACCTACTTGAAATTCAGTTGTTTGTACTATGAGTATTAACAACGGCTTACCTTTATGTTATATGGCCAGTGAATGATACATTGTCTCAGGATTATGATAAGTTGGTACAATGAATTGTAAGTATTTTGACTCTGCCAGCCTTTGGAGGTTAATAAACAAAGAGCAGTGTTACGCTGAAATCTTGAACAGGGTACAGTCGGGCTAACAGCCCCTCTTAATGGGATAGGTCATCCAAAAATGAAAATGTTTTCATAATTTACTCACCCTCATGTTGTTCCCAACCTGCACAATACAAGTTTCATTTTTCTGTTGAACACAAAATAAGATATCTTAAAGAATCAAACAGTTGATGGTAGCACACACTCTATAAAATGCTGGGTTGTTTTAACCCAACTTTGGGTCAAATATGGACAAACCCAAACATGGGGTTAAAAATTTAATTAAAAAATGTAACCCAACAGTTAGGTTTGTCCATATTTGACCCAAAATTGGGTTGAAACAACCCAGCATTTTTTAGAGTGCACTGATGGTAGCTACTATGGAAAATCAATGGCTACGTCAACCAATATTCTTTTAAATAGCTTTGTTTGTGTTCAACAGAAAAAGAAAAAAAAACTCATACAGGTTTAGAACAACATGAGGGTGATTCATTTTGAAAACATTTTCATTTTTGGGTGAACTATCCCAAAAAGGTCTCAAAGTGATGATCAGAAAAATACTTGATTTATTTGTATTGAATATTGATTGGGCACTTCATGTTAAAGTGTGTGATAAGGTTTGTTTTGATTACAACTCCTTCAAATATAAAGTACTTGTAATGATTTAGGGGGCAAAGTTATTGGTCAAAATTTGAATACACTTGTGATAGCAAGATGATTTAGATACATACAGCATTCAAATGAACCACTTCAGGACAGGAAGGATGGACCATTTTCTATTTAGTCTACACAACTTATGGCATTTCATAGCCTCTCAAATTTACAACATGTACATCTTTAAGCTTTTAGCCCAATCGTACCACCGTCGTTTTACCTGTTTGTGTTTGTTTCTTTTTAATTGTTGTCTAAATGTTATTGTTGTTTATTAAATTATTTTGTTTATGTGATCTAATTTATAGGTTTGGTTCTTTTAATAAATTCTGTTTATGCTTTATATAAATAAATACATCATTTTATGTATTGCTTTTTCAGTAGCAGACATTTCTGTCAGGACCACTATCGTCACTATACGATTGACTATTAGCATGCAGTTTGGATTGGCGGTATGGTTCCGTTCTGGGCAAGAACTCCCTGCGCATCCATGCTGCCTAGCATGGATAAGAGCAGGGAGAACAGCAAATACCCCTCTTAGGGTAAACAGAACAGAACCAACATGCATGTACACAGACATCATTAATTCAAGATTTTAAAGTACGACATAATTTGAGAATTTATTCTGATTCAAGGGGAATCAGAAGTCCAAATCCTGACTGACGAGAGGAGGAGCTGGGGATGGAGGAGGGTAATGAGCTCCTGAGAACGCGACAGCTGCTGATAATACTGAAGGAGCTTATACAGTGATAGCTGAGAGTCAGCTGATGCAAGCTTGACTAACGTGATCTGCCAGAACTTGCGCTACGCTAGATTTTTACAAGTTAAAAAAATAAAACGACGCAAATATTACAAAATGTGACTTTAAACATTGTAAAAGTCACTTGTTTTTATACAGTAACAGCCGGAGGTGCAGGTACGACGTCACTTTGTAGGCCAACCGGCAGTTAGCATCACGCTGGTTCCCTCGACAAAAGCCCAATAGGATTTTCCCATAGGCTTTTGGATTATTGCTAAAAACAAGCTCTGTGATCAACAAAAGTTTATGATACTTGCACATTTTTTCCATCAAGATAAATATCACAGATGAAAACAACTTTTATGAATTTTGAAGCCTAAATGCAGTCGCCAGAGGTAAAAAGCTTAGGTAGGCTATAAACTACACCATATTTGCTTGAATTCAACGTCACCATCACTAAGCTTCGACAACTCTTTCAGTTTTTATCTAAAAACTTAGAATAGTTTATAAGAGCACAATTATAAGCATAATGAGGCTGTAAAAGAGGACTGAGTTTACCTTTTCGGCGTGATGACGTTTAATGTCCCCGACAGCCTCTGTAGTCCCATTTAGCCACTTGTTGGCAACCGCCTTTTTCAAGACACGTACCAGCTTTAAAAAATGGGGGGTAATATTGATGTATTTTATGTTTTGGAATAAAACGTAAAAATGTGTTGAGTTTGAGCTTGTGTTCACCATAGACCTTATTTCAGCTATTTAACCAAAACCCCATTCAAAAAACCCATTTGACTTCAGGACGACGGAACTGGAAGTTCAAAAAATTTAAACTCGCTTCTGCATTTTGCCTACAAAATGATGTCGTACCTGCACCACTCTATAATAGGAAGACTAATAAAAAAGTAGGCTAAGTAAACAACTCAGCCATTTAGATATCACCCCGCTTTTTGTCACGTCAAAATCAAACTTGAAATGGCCCGAAGACATGATGACTGTTTTTTTTTTTAGTGAGCAATCCGTTTGGGAAATTAAAGGTAGGCTAAATCTTTGTGTCTGTGTCTGTGACCAGTTAGTGCAAGCTTGATGACTGCTGAAAATAAGTTGACTTTGACTATTAAAAAGAAAAGCTGAACATTAGTTCACAAATAATATATATATATATATATATATATATATATATATA
This sequence comes from Siphateles boraxobius, assembly GCF_051911475.1. Taxonomy (NCBI): domain Eukaryota; kingdom Metazoa; phylum Chordata; class Actinopteri; order Cypriniformes; family Leuciscidae; genus Siphateles; species Siphateles boraxobius. The sequence goes on from NW_027509197.1 coordinate 6,638,789, forward strand.
TATATATATATATATATATATATATATATGATTAATATGGGCTACTTGGTTTTAATGTATAGAACATTATATATTTCATGTAAACATACAAGATATAATTGTATTTACAAGAAAGACCAATGTTTATTTAACCAGGAAAATTAAGTAACAGGAACATACATATACATTTGATTTTTTTTTTTTTAAAAAGAAAAGAAGTGAGGACTTAATATGCCTGTAAAATGAACAAAGCTGAAGCCAGGTCATGGGAGTTCACGTTAAGCTCTCGTTCTTATCCTCTCGCGATATTTCTTGAGTATCAGAGCTATGGCAATAGAAAACACAACGGGCAGCAATGAATTCGCGACGATTTACTCAAGAGACAGTCTCGCGAATGACTCGTGTCAGGAATATGATTGCCCTCAGTCGAGGGTGTTTAAAATTATCGTTATTGGGGATTCAAATGTTGGAAAGACTTGCCTAACTTACCGGTTTTGCGGTGGGAAATTTCTCGAAAACCCCGAGGCAACAATAGGAGTAGATTTTAGAGAGAGGACCCTGCAACTTGATGGAGAATACATAAAGGTAACGTTAATGACTCGTACAGTAGAGTTTATTTCACAGATATGAAAAGCTGCAAAAAGCGTGTTGACCTTGAATAACAAGTATTTACATTCTTCTCCACAAAGGGTGCACTGTGTTTTGTTGGTGACTGTTATGAAAAGTCTGCTCAGTGGTGCACAAATACTATTTCAAATATTTTTAATGTTGTGATTAATAAAATAATAGTTAAGTATTGGTTAAACAATTGTTGGTGCAAAGAATTGTTAATATTTTGACTCTGCCAGCCCCTGGAGGTTAATAAACAAAGAGCAGTAATCTTGAACAGGGTACAGTGGGGCTAGTTCAGTTTTAGTCATATACTGTATATATATATTACAAATAATTGAATAAACTGCATGTCAATTCACTGGTATGCTGATTTACCACACGTGTATAATAGGACTTTGGACCCAAAACTTTTGAGATAAAGCTTTTATGACAACAAGCCCTGTTCTTCTCAACATTACATGATGTAAACTGCCTTCTCAGTTGCAGATCTGGGACACGGCTGGACAGGAGCGCTTCAGGAAGAGTATGGTGGAGCATTACTACCGCAATGTCCACGCCATCATCTTTGTGTATGACGTGAGCAGCCTGGCTTCATTCGAGAGTCTGCCGGAGTGGATTGAGGAGTGTGTCCGGCACTCAGTCCCTCCCATGGTACCCCGGATCCTAGTTGGGAACAAATGTGACTTAAGAGGAACGAGAGAGGTGTCCACGTTTTCAGCTCAGCGACTGGCTGATAGCTACAACTTTCCTCTTTTTGAGACATCTGCAAGAGACCCTGCAGAAAAAGAGCACGTAGATGCCATTTTCCTCACGTTGGCCTACAGGCTGAAGAACCACAAGCCTCTGAGACTGAAACAGCCAAGCGAGAGCAGCTTTAAACAGCTCGCTGGTCAACAGGAGAAGACACACTGTTTATGCTAATACACTTTGGACCGTATAGTCAGTTCCATGCAATAATTTAAGTTTATTGGAAAATGTGAGGGTGTGCTCACCTTTCTGCATGAAGTCAGGGCAGAAAAAGTGATTACAGTGTAGTGTGTCTACAGGATTTCAGTTGGTGCACGTGCAGTTTACAAATGTGTTTGGAAGCATAACCAATGGATCAATTGGGGGTTTGTTTTGCTAATTTGTTTGATATACCTGCCCTATTACTGCATATTATTATTTAAAGGGATAGTTCACCCAAAAATCAAAATGTTGTCATTACTTGCTCGCCCTTAAGTTGTTCCAAATCTGTATGAGTTTCTTTCTTCTGTTGAACACAAAAGATATTTTTAAAAATGTTGGTAATCAAATAGTAGGGGGGAAAAAATACAATGGAAGTCAATGATTACCGTCAACTGTTCAATGTAACTTGTGCAGGTTTGGAACAACTTGAGGGTCAGAACTATCCCTTTAAGAGCATTTGCAACTCTCCAGAAACCTGCTCAATGACATGAAGACTTGACTCTGGAGAGCCTGTTATAACATTTTCTGTCTGTAATAACTTTGCTTGTTTTTATTTCAATGTCATATTTAATGGTTATGGCTACATTGTGAAAATTACAAGGTTGCTATATAGTCTATTTAAAATTCTAAGGCAATCTGGAGAATGTCCCAAACACAGTGCCCCTCATTATTGTGCACCATGAGCTTTCTGATATGTTTACGGATACAGAAGAATTACTGTTATCTTTAATTTGCACTAGAAATTCAACTTCTTTAGAAAAATATATATTATGCAAGCGCAATTTGAACTGAACCAGAGGAATGGACAGCTGTGTAATGCATTACCAAAGCTATAGCTGACTCCATATGAACACTAGTGGACACCACTATCAAAGCATTCAGAGCATTATAAGCAGAAACCTATTGAGTTTAAAAAAGAGGGAGGAAACTTCACACCCTTAATCTTAAATAAATGAGGGCATTTATATTCCAGCCTCAATGTAAAACATTTGCAGAACATGCTCTAAAACTTCTAACATATTAGTGATGTTTAATGTAGTTTACAAGCAAATCCCTGCATCATTGAGACTCCAGCACATCTCTATGCTTGATTTCAATCGTTTGCTTTGATTTGACAACTATAGCATTTGGAAAACCGGGACTGTATTGCACTTTAAATTGAGATTGTATCATGTCTAAAGTTTGTCTTGATTATTTGGCATCATGTATAATGTTTTTGTACTTGAGAGAAATATGTTATCATTGTGTTTGCATTGACTCTCAGATGTGGTTGGAAGTGAATATGAAAATAAAATGTCCAATAAGGTAATTATATCAAGGTCAAAGATCAATTTTAAGGTCTGGTTTCACAGACATGGCTTAGATTAAGCCAGAACTATAGACCATCAATTAGGACTTTTAATTAGCTTTTATAAATGTGACTTGGAAAAAAAGGTTATTGATGTGCATCTTGAGACAAAACAATAGCACTGACATATTTTAAGAAATCTCAGTGCAAGTTGCTTTCAGTTAAAACAGCTAAAACATTTTAGTTTGGGAATTTAAATTCTGGACATAACAGAAAAAAATTACATTTAAAAGCCTGGAAAAGTCACAGAAACTACCAACATGTAAAATATATATATATATATATATATATATATATATATATATATATATATATATATATATATATATAAACGTAAACAACATACTGGAAAAGTAATGGTCAAAATGGTATCCCTCATCGTTTTTCATCAGTATCCCATTTTTTTTTACTGCAACATTCAGCAAATCCTTGTTAACGTTTTATTTTGTGAACTGAGCAGTTTTCAGCCTCTCAGACTGTAAGTGTCGTCTTTAACACCTTCCATGCGCATTTAAACCCTAAAGTCAGCAGGAAAGTGCAGCTGCAAACACATGTCTTGTTCAACCATGTGTCTACCTGTTAACTCCACCGCCAAAGGTGTGAAGAGCTCTTTTTAAACTGATAAATCCCACACCCCCACTAAAAATAACAACAAGCAGAATATTTCAGCAGTTACACTCCTAAAAAGAAAGGTTCTTTATTGGCATCTATACTCCAGGACATTTAACATGGCACCTTTCCATCTCACAAAAGGTTCTTTGTAATGGAAAATGATACTTTAGACTTTCAAAAGAAGAAATGCGACTTCCTTTCGATTTAAAAAGTATAGGCCTCAAAAACATTGGCTTACTGCTAAATTGCCTATGGTGAAAATAGGAAAAGTTTCCATGTCTTGTTCGGCCTGTAATCAAAGATTTATTTGCTTTCTTAACCATAACCTGCCGTTTAATGTGATTATCTGTAGTTGCACATTAAGTTTTGATATCAATACTTGATGTGCATGTGAACACATCTGGCCTGACCATTAAAAAAGGTTCTGTATCAGAATCTAATCTAATTACCATGAGTGAATAACATGAGTGCACATTCATTTAGTCACCACCAGATGTCTGCAGAAACTTAACTTGGACCGAATCAGTTTTCTGAGCATGTCAATGATTAGACTTGACACAGAAAATCGGGATCCTTTGAATTTAACACCCAAATAAGAGGAAAAAGTTAGGGTTATATACACACAATGCATTTATAGAAAGTGTTACAATCAAGGAAATTCTACATTTAATTTAAAAATTTTACCAAGTTATTACAACTTATTACAAGTTATTACCAAAATATTACAACATTTGGTGGAGCACTAAGTACTTTTGTAATATTTATCATAATCCTCTATTAAAATACACTATTTGGTTAATAAATGAAAAAAAGGGGACTGGTTATTGATAATTTATGGTTTTATTACCATATATATTACAATATAATTAATCAGCATCCCTTTGCAAAAAGGTTTCATTTGATAACATTAGTTAATGTATTAACATGAACAAAGCATGAGCAATACATCTGTTACTGTATTTGTAAATCTTTTTTAATGTTAGTTAATAAAAATACAGCTGTTGGTTGTTTGTTCACAGTGCATTAACTAATGTTAACAAATACAACATTTGATTTTTAATAATGTACTAGTATAGCCTAAATGTTGAAATGAACATGAACAAAGATTAATAAATGCTGAAGAAGTGCAGTTCATTGTAAGTTCATGTTAACTAATGAAACCTTATTGTAAAGTGTTACCAATTGATCAAATACTTTTTAAAAACTTATTATTAAGTAAAAACGTTGATATTAGGCTGAATATTGATATTTTTATTCCTTTATGTCTTTTGTGTCTGGGGATTTTAATTAAGAAAAAAAAAACGGATTCTACCGGTCATGTAGCCTATTCTCCAAAACTTTACAAATGTCACGAGTAAACCTAGATGAAACAAAGTATGAAGAATTTTACTTTTTCAACAAGTATATGTAGACACACTCACATGTGGACACTCCAAAGGGCTATAGGGACCGTGATGTATTTTTAGATAGGCTATATTCCGTACCGTCTATTACATTACACACTTCGCAAGCATTTTTCCTGTAACATTATTACTGTATTGCTGGTCAAACATTGCAACAAGTGAAGTCATCACAAAACGAAGGGTGACCAGGATGGAGTTATGGTTAAAAATAAAGCATCACTGATGTCGTGCATGTGTCACACAAGCTGTTTACAAACACATACTTCAGGAGTGAATGACGCCAGTCCCGGAGGGCTAAAACAAGCGCGAGCGTCTCATTGGCGATGCGTTTCCCACGTCCGACACGCCTCCGTCAGGCCCCGCCCCCTCCCGGAGCCGGGACACATTTAAAACAACCCCACCGACCGCACGAGCTCAGACACAGTGTGTTTTAACAGGAGGAAATTTTATCTTATATCGGATATTTCGGAATTGGACATTAAAGAAGCGCAGAAGATGAAGTCTCCAAAGATGAAGTCACAGAGCAAATGTAAGTCTAAGGTTTAACAATACAATTTAATAGTCAAATGAAGTAGCCTACGACTGGTTCAGATAAACCTTAAATTTAGGTTTATACACCCGTGCAAGTATCATGCTTATTACATTGAGGCGATAGTGCGTCGCTATATAGAGCATTCTCTGTCAAGACTGAAAATAACTTTGCGTGCATTTTCTAGCATTTCTTGAGGATGATGACGGTCTGAACGCCGTGTTGTGTGAATTCGACGCTGTCATTGAGGATTTCACGTCCCCCGTGGAAAAGAGACACTTCAGATATGATGAGCACTTGAAAACCATGAAGAGACGGAGCAGCGCGAGCGTCAGCGACAGCGGCATCAGCGATTCTGAGAGTGAGTATGCAGTGCACTGCTATAGTATGCAGGCAAAAGTTGCATTTGACGTGTCATTATTCCAGAAGTTTGATAGCAGCGCGCGCACGTGCTCGTGCCTTTGGGGCATTATCTTGTCACGATCTAAGGTCCGCACCCTCAGTAACAGTGCACACTGAACACTGCATAATCTTATCTAATCTAATCTGAGCCCACACACCAGCACAAAGAGCAGATAGGTTTCATTAAACGTCTTTTATCCTGTTAACTGTCTTGTCACCCCCGTTTTCTTGAATGGTAATGAATGCTTTGCAACATAGGGTAACTTAGGTCTCTCTTTAAAGAAGGCACTCAGTAGAATGAATGAAAATGAAAAAAATTAAACCGTAAACGTCTAGTCTACTGTAAAGCAAATATAGCCTACTGAAATTATTTTTTTATACAAATTATATATTTTACCAAATAAAGTGAAAAATAAAGCCATATGTCTAAACAAGTTGAGTTTAAATCATAAAAATTGAGCCCACTAAATGATTTTAAAGTACTGTTTCCATGATGATTAAAACATGGGATAGGGAAAAAAGGCAATTAAAAAATAAATTGTGCAAGTGTCCTGCTACTGGAACACTGACAGTTAACAGGCTATAAGAAGTTAATAACTTATAAAAACCTTGACACACACACACACACACACACACACGCAAATATTGGTCGGTTAATTGTCCTGACTTGTAGTCTCTCACTAGCCAGTTGTAGTAACTGTTCTGGGACACACACAGGTTCACTGTAGGTTTATTCCGTCAATCCTACAACTGGAGATTATCCAAAATCTGAAGAAGGATTGCGTCATGAATGCATAAGGAAGACTTTTATTTGGTAGCTTAAAATTGCATTGAATGGTTCAAAAGAAGAGGAACCATGTCAGTATAAATGGGCACTTTTGTTCTGGAAGTGTTCTTGTGTTTAATGATTAAGCAAGTGATCTCTCTGTACTTCACAGTATTCCTTCTGGAACAAACAGGGAATGTGTCCGAATCTGTGCTCTGGTGCAGTCAGAGGCTCAGAATGGAGTTATGTGCTCTGAATCACCCTCATGGATATGTGCAACTGCATGAATCAAATCAATTCTTATGCCATTTTGTCACACGTGCCATTGATCTAGTTTAGTGGCTTCAAGCGGTTCTGCTTCAGGACTACAGGATTTAACAATGGAAAAACATCAACAAAGGAAGTGTTTTCTCTTTCCTTTCAAAAGCATACTCTCGAAAAAAAAGAAGTACACTTTAGCATACTTTTAAAAAATTAGTATTTATTACAGAAATAATATACTTTAAAATAAGATTAAGTGCAAACTGGATGTAACACACTTAACTGCATGTTAATTGCATTTAAATAAATGTATTATAGTTTAAATTTATATTCAGCGGAGTTAGCTGTTTGACCCACTTAAGTAGGGTCAACTATAAGTATAAGATGTATATATAAGTACCACTTATATACCGGTATGCAATTTCATATGGTTAAAGTAATTGGTAATATGGTTAAAGTGCACAGCTAAAATTTACTGAAAAGCATTTATGCTAGACTGAAATGTACTTTAATGTAATTTCTATGTAAACTTGTATGTCATTTATGTATATTTATAATTACACATTTGTAATGAAGTTGCAATTTAGTACATTTAAAATATAGATGTAATATCAAATAAGTACTTTAGCATGTCAGCATCAAAATAAGTGTGCTTCTTTAAAGCATAACAAAAGATAATAATAACAATGATTTAAAATGTACTTTAAAGTCAAACTTTTAATTTGACATTGCAAAGTGCACTTTTTAAAAGTGTACTCCCTTTAAGTAGACCGTAGCTTTTTTTTTGTTTTTTGACCTCTTTATGTCAGGCTTTGTCACTGCAGTCTTATGGAGAAAGAGGACCAGATGCAGAATGACCAAGGGATTGAATTTTATTGACAAGACACAATAGGAATGGTTAGGAGTGTGGATGATCCAAACAGTTGGACAGGACAGTCAACCGGAGACAGGGAAGTCAGATGAGATCCGACCCAGGCAAAGCTATAACCGAGGAGATGGAGTAGCACCACATACTGTAACGACAACACTGGAAATCAGGCAGTATTGAGGAATGGAAACTTTGAGCTGTAACTGAAGCTGTATCTGTCTTACAGCCTGGTCTAGGGAGCAGCAGCCAGGGTGGATCAGGATGGAGGACAGGAACAAACACGAGAGAAAAAAGAAATAGAAATACACGGACTCAGCACAGCAACTAGAGGAAAGAAAAAAAACAAGCTAATTTAACTGCAGATAGAAAATGATAAACAAAAAGGAAAACACTAGGAACTATAAACAGAGAAAAAAACAGACTAATTAAAATAGAAACCTAAAATAAGGCTTGAGAAAACGGGAGCAAAAGACTGGAACTAGAGTACAGCAAACTAAAAAGAATAAAATTCAAAAACTAGAACTTGCAGGGAACACGGTCTAAAAAGATCAGTAGACAAGCAAAAATCTCACACACCCAACAAACCAGCAAAGACAAAAGGGAAAGGAGCACAATATAAAGGATCAGAGCACATGAGGATCAGGTGAGCACAATCAGTGAAACAAGGACCAGAACTTGTACCGCCCATAAACAAGGGGGCGTGCAAGAGGAGCAAATGGCCAACACAAACAAAGACAAAGCCATGTGCTCAGACACAAGACAAACAAAGAAACATTGAACTGAGACAAGACTGACAGGGCAGAACCCTGACACTTCAAGGGTCTAATGACTGAAGCGTTGGGCAAAGTCGAGCTTCTGTGCAATAGCACGCCTGCTCTGCCTTAAACTAAGAATGTGTAAACCAGGGTTTCAAACCATCTGAGTCAGGGTCAGATCCTTGGCTTTAAATTAGCCTGCTGGAGGCTGGGTCACGGTTGAAACTGCTTTGAAAGTGTTCTCGTGAGAGAGAGAGAGGCTGTTATTAGAGGAGTATGCATTGATTACAAACTCAACCTGCTCTGCTAGCACAGATTAACCCCCACGACACCCCCTACCCCCTCTGGTTATGGGTCAGTGCACATGTTTGGGAAGCCTGTGTGGTAGAGAGCAGTGCCGCTCCACTGGTTTAACGCTCACTAAATTCTATAGACTTCCAGACTAGAGTTTGTCTAGTTGTCCCTTGAGTTTCAATGATTTCATGCTCTCTGCAAGGAAATGTGTACAGATGTTGCGAGTGAAACGTTATTTAAATATGCCTTTTTCAAATATTACCTTTCATGCAGTAAAGCTGTTTGTGAATGTAAAAGGTCTGCAAAGTTTTGAAGATCAAATTGCATGACAAATAAAGTTATCGTCTCCTAAAAGAAAGAATCGATTCTGAGCTGCTGGAATTAGTCGTCAGGAATTTTTCCTGGTACATACCTATGTAACCTTCATCGGCTGCCGGGGAACAACGTCTACTTTGACCCTCAATACTGTAGTTGTAGTTGAGGCCAAGAAGAGTTATGGAGCGATTTGTCGACATGACAAGAAATACTGTTTTCAGTATTTGCTGCGAATCTCAATTTCAAAAAGAAGAGAACTCGGGCTCAAATTGATACGGTGAAATCGTTACTGTTCATATCACTGTATATACGGGTTCTGAAGCTGAGATTAGGATATGGTAATGGACATTTAGTTTTCTGGCATGCACTATAAGCGGTAGACCAATAACAACAGACCGAGTCAGCTGACCAATCAGAGCAGAGTCTGCTCTCGGAAAGGAGGGGTTTAGAGAGACTGAATCTTCAAATTATCTTCGTTTTCAGACTCTTTTAGAAATTAGGTGATTTTAAGTGAACATTGTAAGTGTTTTTTGACCTTGGATGCAAGTAAACTTATTGTAGAATACCTAAAAAAAAATGGAATCTTTAAAATAGTATTTTTTAATGTATTTAACTGGTCAGAAGTTTGGAATAATTAAGATTTTTCAATGTTGTTGAAAAACATGCTCACCAAGGCTGCAATTATTTGAAAATATAAAGTGAAAATTGCTTATAAATCCTTATTAATAACTAAGCAGCAAATTAGAATGATTTCTGAAGGATCATGTGATGCTGATGAAATAAAGGACATTACATTTTAAAATGTATTCAAACTAAAATGTTATTTCTTTCAAAAACAAAAACAAAAGTAATGATATAATTATTCTAAATTTTTGACTGATAGTCTAGTTTGACTTATATTTTCTTTTACCTTGCATAATTTGTTTCTTGGCAGCATCAGTTTAATTTGGATTCTTCCACGGAGTGACAGATGTCGAGTGTTTGCTAACTGTTGTTTGTTTAGTTGCATTGCATTAATGGCATTATAACTTTGTCTTTTCCCTGCTGTCTGCGCTCTATCACTATTGTGGGTCGTGAGCCACCTGTTGAGAAGCACTGGTGTGGAGTTAGAGGAACACATGCTGTACACACACAGGAAGCTTCAGCTTTTCATTTCTGACTTTCTCTGTCTCTTTTTCCTTCTTTAACAGGTGCAGAGTCCTTGAACAGAAACAGTTTCAGCTTCAGTGATGAGAAGCTCAACTCTCCCAGCGTCTTCTCCCACTCATCCATCAGTCCCTTGGTCACATCTCCTAAACGTGAGTTCAAACATTTCTGTTTTGTTTATTTAATTAACACCAATGAGTCATTTATTGTTTTATTTCCTGTACTGTGTTAATCAACTGCATATGTTTCTCTTCAGCTAAACTTGGAGACACTAAAGAGCTAGAGGACTTCATTGCTGACCTTGACAGAACATTAGCAAGTAAGTGCTGAAGGACGTGGATTCAAAGACTGCAATACTTTTGTTTTGAGGTCAAATTTTAAATAATTTGCAGCATGATTTTATGCATGATATCTATGTTGATGACCACCCTTGTGAAAAGACCTATACCAAAATGTATTTAAAATATGTTTATTTCATACTAAGTATACTACAAATCCATTAACAAATTTACTGACATATTGCTTGTGACTTAATAATACAAATATTATTATTCAAATTTATTTGGAGTACTTCTTTATTGTTCAGTGCAGATTTCTTAATATTAAGCCTAAAATGTGGTTTAATATCAGTATTAGGATAGTATGATTACTGTATAATTTTCATCTAAAAGGCCATCCTTTTACATGAATATGAATATAATAAAATGTAATATAAGTGTTACATAATATTATCAGTGCAAAAACAGCATTATAAAATATGAATAAGATTATTATTATTTTATTTATTTATTTGCGGGTATTTCACTGGATTATAACAAAAAGTTGAAATATAAGGGAAATAAAAATAAGGTTAATTTTAAATTTTAAATTTAAACACTAAATTTAATGTTTAAAATAATGTTAATTAAACATCTATATGGTGTAGTGTCAGTAATATATGAAGGTTTGATCAGTAAGAGTTTTCTTTTTACAATAACGCATTAAACTGTTTCCAGAACTTTTTCAACATTGATAATAATAAGAAAAATTTCTTGAGCAGCAAATCAGCATAGAATGATTTCTGAAGGATCATGTGACACTGAAGACTGGAGTAATGATGCTGAAAATACAGCTATACCAACACTGGAAAAAATGATATAATGTATAGTGTTTTTAAATTGTAATAATATTTCACAGTATTACTGTTTTTACTGTAATTTTTTATTTTAAAAAATTCAGCTTTTGGCGAGCGTAAGCGATTTCTTTCAAAAACAAAAAAAAATCGTACTAATTCCAAACTTTTGAACAGTAGTGTATTCAGTATACCATTATTGTTATTAAAAACTCATAGATATATGATTTAGTTCATACCACCCACGCTTTTTATTAATCATCAGATGTGGGACAGTATTTAGATTGTGAGAAGAAACAAGTCACTCTTGAATCAACGGATGTTTGTGAAAAATGCTAATCATTAGGTCAAATCGTACACACTCCTAGACTTCTTCACTGATGCATTAACACAGTTAAGTTGATTTGTTTTGGATCGCTCCTACACTCTAGAGATCTGTAACTTGCATCAGAGAGAGAGAGAGAGAGAGAGAGAGAGAGAGAGAGAGAGAGAGAGAGAGAGAGAGAGAGAGAGAGAGAGAGACAGAGAGAGAGAGAGAGAGAGAGAGTGTATAGACCTTCAATGACTCAAACTGGAAGTTGGTCACAGAGAAAGTAGTCATATCATATCATTATATTTATATCATTTATATAGTTTCATGCTTCAAAACAGTCATAAAACATTTTTTATGACAACTGTCCTCTCTTAAAACCTAAGGTAAAAACATTTATGTAGACTCCTTTACTTTCCCTAATGGTGTCGGGGTAAGCTACTGCAGTAAATGCTTCTGTTCATGCGTTGAGGAAGCTAATTTATTATTATATTCAGAGTTCATTGAGGGGGTTCATAAAAAGAGGACCAAGAATAACCTTGACACAGAGGACCTGGAAATGTACTAAGTATGTTCTCTTCTTGCTCCCCACTAAAGGCATGTGAGTTAGAGACGGGATGACTGGAGCCCAACGCATTGACAGCCAGAGCACACCTGACAAACCTGAACTGCAGTGAAGACGGACAACACACACTCCTGGTTTCACATGCTGAACGATGAAGTTCCACAACAATTTTTCTATACTTGCGCCCATACAAACAAACTCAAACTAATGCATAAGAAACACACATTTGACAGTAATGGCTGTGCTCTCTGAAAAACTTGAGCTGTAAGATTATTTAAATAGTTTTTTTTATAGAAATATAATTGTAATTGTATAGAGTTGGTTATTGTAAATTTATCTGTAATACTATTTTGTGAATTTCTATTTTTGTATTTCATGTAAATATAGTTCCAGACTCGCCTTGCTACAAATGAAGCATTTCCTGTTTCACATGAGAATAAACTCAAATCTTAATTCATTCGGAAAAACTGGAAAAGCTATATAACGTATTTAATACAATTAATGTCTTCAAGAGATTAAAGTTGACAGATTTTAAGATATGTTTCATGGCGTGTCTCCTTGCATCAAAAACCTTTGAGTGTGTAGTATTTTCATTCTCAGTGTGGACTTACCACTGGTTTCACAAACAAGGCTTAAGCCTAGTCCCAGACTAAAATGCATGTTTGAGCTGTTTTAATTGAAAGAAAATATCTTAAAAATATATCAGTGCCATTGTTGTTTCTCAAGATGCACACCAGTAAGGTTTTTTTCTGAGGGAAGTTTTTAAAAGCTATTTCTAATTGAACTAAGGTCTAATCCTGGCTTAATCTAAGCCCTGTATGTGAAACCGGGCCTAAGAGTATGTTGTTAATTAATTCAGGGCTGTGAGTTAGTCTGCTAATGCTCTTGAATGATTGAGCCCACAGCAGGGGTCAGTGGTTTGCAGTTGCTCTGGGGAGTTTGTGACACCTGGTCACCTCCTCAGCACTTTGTGTTTAAGCTGTGCTCTTTCACCATCCAGTTCCAATGTGATCGCAGTTATTTGTGAACAAATGCAGTTGTTGTAACTGCATTTGTTCAGTTACATCTGCATTTGTAACTGCAACTGTATGTAAAAATGCAATTTATGATGGCAAAGCTGAATTTTCAGCATCATTACTCCAGTCTTCAGTGTCACATGATCCTTCAGAAATCATTCTAATATGATGATTTGCTGCTCAAGAAACATTTCTAATTATTATCAATGTTAAAAACAGTTGTGCTGATTATTATTTTTGTGAAACTCTGATGCATTTTATTCAGGATTCTTTGATGAATAGAAATTTCAAATTGTGTTTTTTTAACCTAAATCTTTGTAACATGTAGTGTTGTTGTTTTTATTCCCATATATGGGAAAATCCCACTTGCACCCAGAGTCCATACTGGTTTCTTATCCCAGCCGGGGGGAGTACTCTTGGTTCGGGCCAAAATACCAAAATACCACGCCAAATATACACTCGTTAAGTCTTTACTGTCACTTTTGATCAATTTAACAATTTAATATTTTTCTTTATATATTAAAGCTTGTATTTATATGTAGGCCTATATATTTATTATAATTTAAACATTATTTTAGATATAATAATATATTATAATATTAATAGTCAATTCATATAATAATTATATAATACATAAAAAAAATCGAATTAATATAATATAAATATATTAAATAATTAGCAGCAATAAATGTCTTCACTATAAAGTGCCTTAATTTGTAGCAAGAGATATAGGAGGCGTGGCTTTATTGCATCAGATATATGTCACTTTGCTCACATCTTACAGGTCCAGTAGTTTTGGTTTGCGAACTTTGGTTTGAGTTTGGTTTGCAGAATAAAACCTGCTCCATAGAAGGTTAGCCGCGGAGCATGAACACCGCTAAAAACTTAAGCCCCAAAAACAGAGTCTGTTCAAACTAATTTCAAACTTAACTGGGTAAGCAACAAAAACCGGCTTCATGCAACAGGCCACAGTAGTCAAGTAAAAGCTATCTTGAAAAAATGTGTTAAGACACGAATTAAAAGTACTTAACAATTGTGTTTTCCTAATGTTAGCTGGGAGATGATGAAAAATCCCTGTTACTTATAGAGTAGTGTATGGAAACAACCAAAAGACAACTCTGAGAAGACGCAGGCTAAGACTTGGTGCTTATGGTGTTAGAGCTCAGCTAAATACTGTGGAGTCAGACAGATACGCAGGGTCATGCCCTCTGTTAGCAGGTGAGATAGAGGAGGCTTTAATCTGCATTAAACAACATGAAGCTCTGTGAAGAGAAGACAAAACACAACACTTACAGCTCTCCTGGCAATGCTCCATTATGTCATTTGAATTTGAAATGTTAAGAAAATGTAGTGGTCTGATCAAGTCATTGCTGAAACGTCAGTTGGGTCAGGGTGCAGTCGCATTAGTGAAATACTGCAGGCAAGAAAAGGTCCATTGTTTATTGTCAACAGTGCAGCGATGTATAAAGCACAGCTCACTCAGAAGACACTTTCAAACCAAGCAGCTTTTGGTTGATCAATGTGTCGAACCTGTGTGATGAACGTGAACCCGTTGCGAAATCTGCATGGGGAAATCTTTTGCCCTCACAAAAATTCCCAATTGCATGTATTCCTATTACAGTTTTTCTAGATTCCTAACACACACTTCACAAATATAAACACAATCTGAAAACTGCAAACCAACTTGCACAAACCTAAAACTTCAACTTCCAAATCAAACATACTAGTCAAAAACATATAGGCCTACTCTTTTGTCAGAATCAAACTTTGGCTTCAGATGACACACAAACCTAACAAATACACAGACTACTTTACTGACCAGGGAACACTAGTGTGATCAATTCATAAAACTGTAACAAAATCACTAGAAACGCAAGGCTTTCCTCTGCTGCCCGCCAGTCACTTTTACCAGGTTTGTACTGAGTACAAATGTAGTAAGACACTGATATTAAAAGACCAAATTCAATTTACACTTTATTGATGATGTGTACTATGTAAGCAGATGAACCTAGAATATTAATGAAATGTGCAGTTTCTCGTTAAGTGCTTTTCCATAGAAAACCATTTGAAATTTGGTGCCAAAATACACTCAATAAGATTTGACATTTTCCTCCAGAAATGCTGAAACTGTTTATACAAAGCATAGTGTTTTCTGTGTCTGTTTATAGCATGGGAATATGAGGCATGTGATTGGCTGTCTATTACTAAGATATCCATGACATTTTGTTTCTTCATCTATTCAGATTGTACAAGTTTGACAACACAATGATGGGTTAACACCGCAAACATTGAACTAAACCTGTTGGGGTTTCATAACCCCGGGTAAAAGTGCTAACCCCACTTCTAAATTACAAGTGTGAAATGTTCCTTTACCCAGGGGTTAAAAGCAGGATTTGTAGCGGCAATCAATAACCCAGTGTTAAGCACAGTGTGAAAACACTTAGCAATGTACAACAAAATGGATAGTTCAGACTATTCTGATTGGACTCTTCATTATTCTAATTAACTATTTTACTGCCAGAAGAATTGTTCATTGCAATCATTAGTGCATTGGTCCATTTCATTTCATATTGCTGCTTAATTTATTTCACACAAGCCTCAACAAGGTTTCTGCTTCTCCTCCCTGCACATGCAGCAGACTCACACTGTAGTAGTTTTTCTGCACCTGCGCTCATCGGACAGGACAGCAGCGCTCTCACATCCTCATCGGACTGGCCAGCGAGCGCTAGATGTGCCGACGTAACTGCTTAACTCCGAGATAAGTTGCTTGGCAGAGCTAGCGGGCACATCTTGGCAGCTCTGGGCCTGTGGGCGTCTGGATGAGGACAGGCGGTGGTCTGGATGTGTTGGAAAGTGGGAGAGGTGAACAACAGGTCCAGCTGAACATTCGGCCAAGGCAAACAACTTTCCTCATTTGGAGATCAGTGTTACTATGTGAGAAATTCACAAAGAATGAAGAGGATTTCAAAAATTCTTTCAAAGGATGAAATTCAGGACATTTCACATTTCATTCAGGACAAAATCCATGCAGATCATGTAGACCAAAAAAAAAAAAAACTCTAAATCAACAAAAAACATAACACATATGTTTGTGTTATGACAACTTCTAATGAAAATATGTTCAACCAAAAAAAATATACAATAAACTTAATAATTTATAAGATAAACACAAATTTTTAAGTTAATTGCTCAAATTTAAACAAAATTAAGTAGTGGACCTGAAACCAAATAACCTTATCTATTTCAGCTATACCAGCTTGCATACATGCTAAATGTCACTTATTTAGCATGCCAATTTAATGAATGGTAAAAAGTGCAATGGTAGCCACAAAAACTTAAAAATAAAGAAAACTTTTAAATGCAAACACAACAGTGTTAAAAGCTAACATGTCTTTCACTTAATCTCATCAAAATAATGTTGTCTTAACTTGAACTACAATGAATTACAATTATTAACATGCAACTTTGCATTTATTTAAGTTGTGGCAACAGGTTTCCTGAATTTCTTTTTAGAGTGCATCGACACTCTCAGTATGTTCACATGCATTAGACATTAAACAGTTAAACCTGAAAACTGCTCCATGAACTCATGTTGTTAGACGAGATGGAAATAACACAGATTTATCCTCCTGTGACAGCAGCTGGGGGCAAACATGAGGAATATTCACTCTGAAAGACACCATTATGGCAGTAAGTCAGCACTGTCAACTGTGAGCAGAGAATGAGAGAGTTGCACTGAAGAAACATCAGCGCAGACGTGTTCCTGCAGGCACACGGTTTCTTTTCAGGAAATATATTTAAACATTCATATTCATAACTGTCATGCGTGTGAATTGTTCTCTGTCAAGTTCACATTTAGGGCATTAAGCTGCAATGATCCAGATCAATAATGTCCAACTTTAGGGTCATACATCACATTTAAAAGGGGTTACATGCATATATCCACGTATGGATCTGCAGATGGACAAAACTCACCAAGAGACCATCTGCTAACTTCATTTGAGTTGATTTTGGAGGACAATCTGACCATGTTGCTGTCAAATATTGTTTTTAAACCTGGTATCTGTCTAACCATCAACATCAACAGTGGTGAGACAGATGTCAACACTTGCTATTAATATCACAAACGCATCTTCAAATGGATCATCAAAATGGATCGTCTCTAAAATAATAAAAAAGCATAATAGTTGCTTCCAAAATAATTGTGTTTCAAAATAATGTGTACCACAGACAGAATGTAAGTGAGTATGCAGTTACTTGCAAAATGGAGCGCAACGCCTCAATAAAGCTGAGAATATGTTTAAGTGCAGATCGTATATATATATATATAGAATATATGTGGCATAAAGAGAGATGAAGATGATCACATCACATTAAAATGAGTCCTCTGCTAAGAAAAACAGAATTCATAGATGAATCTAGCAGCATGCAGAGATTCCTGCGGTTCCATTAACCCATATGCACTGAATAATTCAGAACAATTCAAACACTATAAATCTATAGCGCTTGCTCACATACACAGAACTCTCCTCACCCTGCTAACACACTGGGACACTGGGATGTTTGATGGTGGGACAACGGAGCCCCCGTCCCAGTGGGGCACATTGATTTAAAGTAATGGAACTCCCAGGTTGAACACTCTCTTCTCAAACTCAGTCCCTCTATTGAGTCTGTCCTTCCCCTAACCTCCAGTCACCAACCACCTTTCACCCAAATGCACAGCAAAAGAGCCCAGGTCAAAGGTCACACAAAAAGGCACGGGGTTCCAGAGGTAGAAAGGACAGCGGAAAGCTTGACGAAGAATTTCTGTCTTTGAACAGCGTGAAAGCGGAAAAGGGTGTTTAATCCAGTATGGCGTAATCTCTGAAAAGACCACAGGAGATCAATGGAATATACTTGTCTAAATGATTTAGGGATAAAGAAAATCTCCCTTCTTTAAAGAAAATTAAAATTGGCAGAATAATTATCTGCCTTTCTGTGCTTATACAGATCTAATGGATAAATGAAGAATTGGATAACAAAAAATCACTTTCCAAATAGAGAATTATATACATGTATATATATATATATATATATATATATATGTGTGTGTGTGTGTGTGTGTGTGTGTGTATATATATACGCAACCACCATTGTTTAAATATATTTAGTTTATATAAACTATTATAACTACTGTAACATTATAAAACTTCACATGAAAATGATAGTTGTCACCTTTATGTATTTGTTTCATAGCAGCTTTGCAGTGATACACAGGAAAATAACTATTAATGATGCAAAGCATTATTCAATCCCGTTGTAAAGAAGCTCTAATAAGACAATAGTAAACAGCAGTATCAAAGCTGGGTGTAACTCATTATATTACATTACTTCTTATCAGTTATGGAATGAGTTCAATTCACTTACAATGCTGCTCTGGAGAAACAGTGATGTCATTATCCAGCTCAGTTCAGTTCTCATCCAATAGTGTCATTGCATTCAAGTAAATAATATCTTCAAGTAAATAATAATAATAGGAGGGGGGGGGGGGGGGGGGGGGGTTAAAATAACTATTATTTTAAACTTTTATTCTTATTCTTATTAGTAACAAGGTTTCAGAAATCACAAACTTATAATATAAGCAGAATATAAAACCAGTCCAAGCCAAAAACTCAAATATTGTGCACTAATTGGTTCCACATTATGATATTATTGCTATAGTAAAATAGAGTGGTGTGCCGCAGATGGTGTGTCGTAATTCAGACTCCTTTTCCATTGTGATGAGACGGTCTGATGTCCATCTGACTGAACTCTCAGCAGGAATGCTGTTTCGTGTCACAGAGGAACAGAGGCTGGAGATGGTCTCCTATATCAATCTTATATCCTACATCAAAATATCAATCTTGTGCCATACTCACCTCATTCCATTGGTTAACTCAAGACTACAGGGTTAAAACATGGTTCAAAGGAGTCATCATTGACCCTGGCCGTGTTGAAATGGCTTTACAGACAAGGTAACTGAGTCTTATGATTGTATTGTCATGAGTGAATCATTTGCTCTTTGTTCATTCAGAGAATAAAGCAGCAATGACTGACAGGAATCCTGAGATCAGTGTGTGAGATAAGATTCAGCACAGGATTTCCACTGCTAATTTTGGGAAGCTATAAAGTAAAACAGCTTTCTATGTAATCCCCATTACACTTGGTTGTGTTAAAAGGAATAGTCATTAATAATTATTTAATCCGAAACCAATATTGTTATTTGGAACACGAAAGAGAATCTTCATGTACGGTAAGCTCTTGTATGTACAAAGCAGTTCATAACAAAAATGTGTTCTTTTGTGATAAAAAACAAAACAGAATATTAATTTTTGGCTAAATATTCCGTTCAGTTGTATAAACTGCATTCATCGGCCAGCTGTAGTGATGCTGTTAGGGAATGAGACTCCCAGTGTGAGACTGAGAGCTTGTAGATCTATAGTGTAGTGCCAAACAATTTGTTCCTATTCATTCCTCAATGCATCTCTCAGCACAGTTCACTTATCAGTTAGTGGCAGGCCAATGGCTGCCAGAGGGGAAAAGAAAGGCCACTTTGGGAGTTCATGAATGAGTTTTATGCAGGGGTCTGACAATGACATGGAGGGGCTCAATACAGCAGGCTGGAGAGACAAGCTGTCTCCTGCAGAGGGTTTTTATTCACTATTATTTCACTCTACGTGTGACAATAGCTTTGATAAAGGAATAGTTCAGCAAAAATGAAAAATCTGTCATTTACAGTCATGCTGTTTCAAAACCATATGATTTTTTCAATGAAATCTGAGAGATTTCGGTCTTTCCAGAAAGTCTATTCACCCAAAACTCGGACTTCATAAAGAGATCGTAAAATAAACCCATATGAATCGAGCTGTCTCTGAAGAGACATGATCTCATTTTATAATGAAGAGATTTCATTTAGGCTTTTTTTAGCATATCAACATTGATCAATGTACATAGAGAACTCAAATTTGGTAAACAGAAGCTAAAGCATGCTTGCTCGATGCGTGAGGACCAATAAAGTTCATTCTCGCGTCACGGCAGCAAGGTTGAGCTTCCACAAAAACCAATGAGGTTTGTTCTTGCATGTGAAGCATTGCAGTCGAGCTCCCATATACTATATTTGTGTTCTCTATGTAAGTGTTGATCAATGTTTACATGTGAATAAAAGCCTAAATTAAATATGTTCATCATATAAAGCGATTGTGTATCTTCAGAAGATTTGGATTAAAGTCGACGTGAAATGGAAGTTACGATAGTCATTTCTTCCCTATTGTGAAGTGAAACGGCTTCTGGAATGAGGATAAATGTAGGATGGAACTTGATTTCATCCTCGGGCATTGATTGGATTGTAGGAAAAAGGCTACTTTTAAGAGGTAACTGAGAAAATTCAGCTATTGTGTTTTGTGAATAAGCAGCCATTCACACAGAAAATTTCTTCCTGCACTTTCTTTCTGTTGGTTTTCTATGTGAAGGTGAGCTGGATGGATGTCTTTGACCATTTTGTTGATTGTTGCGATTTTAGTGTTTTTTTTTTTAAATTAAAAAAGTGTCTAGAGAGACATTCATTCTGCTCTGCTCTGTAATGTTGCTTTCATTGATCGTTTGGTCTGAGAATTACAGAAGTGTATAGTTTGCCAATATAGCTATACTCTCTCAGAAGTTTCATTTTGAACATGAGCACATATTGAATTTAACTTTTAAAGTGTTGATTTTGCAAAACCCTGCAGGCGCCCCTGTTAAATGTCACACCTGCATGCATCTGATGCATATAAAGGCAATTCAGACAGAAACTTTTCAAAGAATAACGACTTAAATTTTGCACATTTGTATGAAGTCAGAAGATTTGGACGTTTTTTAGATATTTATGGCTTTATATTCATATTTATTTTATTTGCAGCACCCATCCCATTCACATAATATGGAGAACCAGTCAGGATATTCCTTAGAAATTCTCCCATTTTTGTTCCATGGAAGAAAGAAATTCTTTCAGATTTGAAACAATAAGGGTTAGTAAATGAGAACAGAATTCAGACTTCTCCTTTGATAAACCACAAACTCTCATTCAAATTCCCCACACTCTGGACAGCTTCTGGGAGAGTTAGATAAAATATTATGTAATATTTTAGAACTCTTAACCACATAATTCATTCTGGCAACCAAAATCACTGACCCCTAGTCTCACGTTCCTCTCTCTCTTTCTATTTAGACAAGCGTGACTGTCCCTGCTGCCTTTAGGGTGAAAGAGCACACCTTTACTCGACGCTCTCTCCTGTCACAACGCTCTCAGCTCTCTGTCAGAGGGTTGATGTATGTGGAAAACCATACACATCAGGCCAAGTGTAGGCTAATGATGCCTGATAATGATTATTGAGCCTCTGAGCAACGTCACCCTGTGAATGGTCATCTGTCAATACCTACTCGCTTAAAACAGTTGGGTTAAAAATGAATCACTAGACCTGCACAAACGTTCGCTTCAGGCAATACTTTCAATGTTCTGGACAATACCAATATACCTTTTTATTTAGTTTTATTCCTTTTACCAATTGGCGTGGGACAGTGTAAACTGAAATTTTGGGGCACAAAGCTAAGCCACAAATTATTTAACATTAACATAACATTTATGTTTTATTTTATAATTGTTTTTTCTTCGCCATTTGGCTTGAGACAGAGTAAGTTGACAGAGACAGAGTGAACTTTAAGTCACGTTTGATACTTGCATTAAAGGGTCAACTTTGACCTGTGTCATGGCCCTCAGTATCTGCACGCCTGCAGGGCTGGGTGGGAAATGACCTGGTCTTATAATTGCCCACCTCCATGCAGTGAGGAACAGCATGGGAAGAGCTGGATTCTCTCAAACAAAAGAGACAGATGCTCAGTCTTTCCTCTGGCTTCGCCTCTACCACTTCTCCAGATACGACACTCGCCCTGTTCTAACTTGCCTAGATTTATGAGCCGTGTGTAATGTTTTCCACCACACAAATGACGCCGCATGTACACAAGGTGGGTGGAAGATTATTAATGAAGCACTAAACCTAAAAGAACAGTCCGCCAAACCAGGAATGAAACGGCCTTAAAGGCAGTTACAGGGAAATAAACAGTGTTGGTGCTGCGACATGCATGCAGGGTGCAGGTGTAAGATTCACAAGATTTACGTGTTACCAAAAGAACATATATGTATAAGACCACTCTGTGAATCTCCTCCCTGTGAACCTCAAACTGACACATTCAGCAAAGTAGTTTTGGAGCCAAAGTCACCAATTGAAACGATAATAAAAAAGTCTCTGGCGATCACATGATACTGTGATCCGTGCAACATGACCTGCAGGCATGCAGAACAAGGAGTCTGGGTAAACTTGGGCACCGTGTTTCCATGCTGATACTAAAATCACTCCTGGACAGGACATGCAGACTTTTTTTATAGTAAACATCACTTCAATAAATAAGGAGGCCCTCACATTTACTCAGTGCTTACTGAACTGGGAATAGCAGCACAGGCTTTGTGTTTCTTTGAAATACAAGGAAATGCAAACAGACAAATTTCCACACTTCACTTGTTCTTCAATATTTGGACAGAGAATCCAACAAAATCATGATGAAATCTCTAAGTCACATTTAAAGTCAACATGTAATCCACATTGACCTAAGCTGCTTCCTTAAAGAAATAGTTCACTTAAAAATGAAAATTCTGCCATCATTTACTCACCATCGAGTTGTTCCAAACCTGTATGAGTTTCTTTCTTCTGCTGAACACAAAAGAGGATATTTTGATGAATGTCGGTACCCAGAAAGCTGATGGACCCCATTGACTTCCATAAGTAGGACAAAAACTACTATGGAAGTCAATGGGGTCCATCAACTGTCTGGATACCGACATTCATCAAAATATCTTATTTTGTGTTCAGCAAAAGAATTCATACAGGTTTGAAACAACTTGATGGTAAGTAAATGATGAAGACTTTTCATTTTTAAGTGAACTATTCCTTTAATACATGTTACTGGTCTTATTATGCACAATTCACTATTGAAAGTTATTCCATAGAAATTGAAATGGGAGGGGTGGGGTGGGGGGGGGGGGGGATCTATATTTTTTTCTTGACCTTAGTCAGGGAACATGCCATATTTAATGTTTTGTGAATAAAAATGAGGCTGAGGGTAGATGTACAGTCTGTTCAATGGGCTGTACTGTTGTGTATATGACTGATCATTTGTTTTTCTTAAAACTTCCGTAATATATGGGCATCTAATCCAAATAAACTGAATTACGCATCAGGTCGTTGTGTCAGTTCACAACAAGTTAACGACATAAGAACTGCAATGTTCTAGACCGTTACGCATAATTACACACGAAACAGGAATGAGTCTTATTACACACCCTGCCACTGTACACACACCATATGAAAGAGCTTCATTCAGAGCTGTTTGCCCTGTTTAACGTTCATAAATGTTTGCACTCAGTTTCCGATGGAACAGCAATGCTTAATCTTTTATGGTGCATTGAATATTTGCATGTGCAATAGGTGCATGCTTTGAGCCAAAACCAAGTGCTGAAATTATGATGGGTATGAGCTGTGAAAAATAGCTCAGTTGACTTAAGTGTACATGTTCTTCTAGGTTAAAGTGAATGACACACAAGCGGGTCAGTGTGTAAATGCTGATGTCAGAGATCTCCGACAGGAATGCACACAGGCAAAGGGAGAGTGTTTCAGGGGTCCTGCGGTGAATAACAGAGATAGTTAGATACTATCAGACAGCGCTGGCGGACTCAAGTTACATGACTTGACATGAGTCTGACTCGGGTCGCAAATTAAAGGACTTGTGACTTGTTCGACAAAATGAAGAAAATGACTTGAGAACTGATTGTTTCTTTTGGATATAAACACTTCAAAATTGAACATATTTATTTTAGGATATTTTGCTGCGGGCACAATTTGCAAAGCCAGGATATCGGACATGGCCATCACAAACTCAAACTTCATTCTCCACTGGAAAAAGGAAATGTATTAGCTAACCTGTTCGTTACAGAGAATAATGTGCAAAACTGCATACTTCTTTAACAAAATTATTTTCGAATGTAGCTTAAAGGCCTTGCAGTTTCATAGCGGCTAGCAATATATAGCAAGCTAGCTTTGAAAGCATGAGATCCCACCTTCCTTCAGAGCGTCTTAAAAAGCCACATCTTCTCCAAAACACATGAACACACACACATAGCCAGAGTAGAGTCTGCAAAGTGCCATGAGAGACGGCATTAAAATATCTCATGTCTAAAAACACATAACATCTGACTGCTTCAGATTCATTTCAGCGTTGATAGTGTTACCAAAGAAACGCATAATTCTGAACGTGAACAGCTCCCGGTAGAACGTCACGGGTTGCAATCTCTTAATTACGGTAATTACGACCACGTGAACGCTTGTTGCTTGATAAGTTTGTTGTTTTGGTTCAACTGTGACTGACGATACGTCTGAAATCACATAATGTCTGAGTAGATATTACATTTGAATTAGAATTTACTTTGCGACCATTAAAAAAGTATGTTCTGTTCTATGAGTATGGGTAGCATGTAGTCCATACATAATCCGCCATGTTGTTACTGTCAATTTGACCTACCAGTGTCAGTTGCGATGCTTAATCTCCATTCATAAATTCTCTCCTGTGGCCTAATGGGATAGTATAGTGACCATCAAATGCACAGTTCAGAATCTCACTGACGTAGTAGGTCATTTGTAACCTGGTCTCACCAGACTCTCGTACATTTAATTTCATTTGTACATAGAGACTGGCACCGCTCCAGTGCCAAGCGTTAACTTCCTTGTAGGTGGGTACTCTATTAAAGTGTAAAACTATTGGATCTGCCCAGAGTCACTCTGGATCTGCCATAACCAATCGCTAACGTTTAGTCGTGACGTATGCCTAGCGTTCGCCTTAGCCAACTCATTCACCAATAACGGAACGAGCTGGAAAATCAAACTTTTCCCAAACCCAGTGGGGAGGAGGGCCACAACATCATGGCCAAAAGATTTTGCTCTGGCTTTAACTTCTTGATATTCGGCAGTGTCGCCACAACGGACCGAATGGCTTTCTCCGCTGCCATTACTGCCGCTGCCTGGTAAAAAAATTGATCGGAGAAAACCAAAGACTACAGCGCAATCCCAGATGTAGTACTGAAGGAAAATGACAGTTGAGCGGAAGTACGTAGGAGGGCAGAGCCGGGCTGGCTAGATCATTTGGGTACTTGTTTGTGTTCGGACATACTTTTTTGGTGTACTGTTTTTCACTTACTATATAGTAGCGAGTATTTGATTTTGGACGCATTGTAAGTGTCTACATTTCTGCATAGCCTCATAGAATGCGCTGATGTGTGGTATCTGTATTTTTACAGGCAGGAAGGATATCCATTGCATTCGGCCTGAATGCAATGATTGGACGGACATTTTTTGGTCTCAAGACTTCCACATAAGATACAGTACTGTGCAAAAGTCTTTGGTATGTTAGTATTTTCACAAAAGAAATTGGTTTCGAGACAATATTTATATCTTTTGCTGTAGAGTGTCAGCACGCAATATCATTTTACATTTCCAAACTTTTCCTTTAGCCATTAATTGTAATAATCCAGCGAGATTTTTGTATGCACAATAAGTCTGAGAACCGCCAGTGTGATCCACACACAGATCTGATCTCATCATCAAGTCTATCTGAGATTACATGAAGAAACAGAAAAATATAAAATCCAGTAAATCCAGAAGAACTGCAGCAATGTCTCCAAGACGCTTGAAGAAACCTTAAGAAATAGAAAGCTTGAAGAAATACTAAATGCCTTTTGCACGAAAAGATACGAAAAGACTTTTGCACAGTACTGTATGTATGTATATATATATATATATGTATAATTTAGATTTAAATCTAAATTAAAAATAATTATATTATTGATTGCAATGAGGATGTGAAGAGAATTTCAACCAGTATAACAAAAAGTATTTATGAAAAACATTGCCTTAATGCTGTCAGTAGATTCAAATTATTAATGATTAATCTAATCTTTTGTAGTAAAGCATGTACTTTAGACTTGAACATGTGTGACTTGCTCCCACTTCTGCTATCAGACAGACTGAGCACTTCCACGGGCTGAGTGTTTCTACGACACATCACCAACGTCTGTTAAAATATGACTTGCTATGGAGCAATCAGGCATAATGGATAACTTTCTCCAGGGAGAAAAGCAATAATTTAGAGAAAAATGGTGGTGGTGACTGTGGGAACATCAGTTACTTCAACTGAAAGACACCAATTCAGTGGAAAAATGCCATCCACGCAGATTGTGTTCCTGCAAAACAAAACAAAAAAACAAAAAACACAACACACACACACACACACACATGCACGCACGCGCATGCACGCGCATGCACGCACGCACGCACACACACACACACACACACACAGGAACTGAATGTCCTGCTAAACTAATCAGCAACCCTCACACACTGTAAAGTACAACACATCCTCCAAACACAAGGCGTCCCACCCATCTGAGATAATCCAGTTACGGAAGAACACAAGAATGGAGAGCAGGAATCACTGAATCAGCTGGAGAAACATATCTATACTTTAAAAGGACAGTTCACTCACAAATCTGTCATGGTTTACTCACACATGTCATTCCAAACATGTAGCTATGACATCTCATCCGTGGACACACACACAAATGAGAAATTTTGAAGAATCATCACACAGCTTTTTCATTCAACAATCTTTCAGGATTTCAATGCAAAGTACATAATGACAGAATCTTCATTTTGTTTAAACTACTCCTTTATTCAACAGAATTTGAAAGAGTGAGTAATGATTCAACACAAGGCTGATTGAACGTTGCTAAGAAGATTTAGAGACCAAGTTAGACTCAGTCCAAGACATCTGGACATGTTTGCATCCCATGTGACAGCAGCGCTTGTGGAAGTTGCAGTGTTTTGGCAGAGACTGCAGGACTGAGGACTGGAATCTGCAGCGCTGATCTGAGAAACAAAAGAGTAGAAGATCCGATGTCCGGTCTTATCCATCATGTACACTGAACCCTTGTCACCTCGTTGGACTTTATGAAATAAAATAGAGAGCATTTAAATTAGTGTTAATGGCAGTCTAGTGCTGCTGAACATAGTTACTAAGGACAGAGTGTATTTCAGAAAGCCAGATGAGATGGGTGCAAAAAGGAATACTTTAACGTTCCTCAATCCTGCAGTTTCTGATGGATTAATTGGGTAGTAATGACAGCTCTATATTAAAGCCCACCTGATGAGCGCACACACACACACACACACACACACACACACACACACACACACACACACACACACACACACACACACACACACACACACACACACACACACACACACACACACACACACACACACACACACACACACACACACACACACACACACACACACAGCCATGTGTGTCAACAGCCATGACAGATATAGTCAGCGCTGACACGTCTCCTTTATCCCCAGACACCTGGCCTCCTACTTTCCCATGGAAATCCCCCCTACATGACCCTTTCCCAAAAATTCTTTATTGTCTGATAATGGAAAATTAGACAACAGCTGACAGACTGACAACTGAACACATTCCCAAATTTCTGTCATCATTTTGTTGCAGTTCTGGATGTTGTTTGTGTGATTCTTTAAGCTGCTCTTTTCCATATACCAGAAGTTCATAATGACTATCTTACCATAAAAAATCGTCTATATAGCTCTTCTGAAGTCATAAGATAGCTTTGTGTGAGGAAAACACTTCATAAGTCATTTGTGTTCATGTTCAGATTTTAAAATGGTTTCTTTAAAAATCCTCCTTTTCCATTCCTTATACAAACAAAAGCATTCAGGTTTGGAATTACACAAAAAGTGAGTAAATAATGACAGAATTATGATGTTTGAGGGAACTTTCACTCAAATGAGCACATGGATTGCAGGCCCTGATCCACACTGATCATTCTTAAAGGAAATGTGTAACTAACTAATATGCAGAACTAGCCTCCAGCGCATTAGAAACATAGATCAACAACATAGAGCAAAGGATTATAGGTAACTCTGTAACGCACCAAAAACTGAATGTCATTCCATTTTCACAGAAATATCCACAGCAGAGTAAAAACTTTTTCAGGTGGGATCTGTTTGTAATTATGTCGCTAGTAATTCAAAAATGGCATAGTTCATCTTGAAGCACGACAAGAATTAACACAAGCTCGATGGAAAAACTTATTTTTGTGAAACTCCAAACAACATACCTGCTATACACACAATACACTGGATTTTCCAGATGATATGCATGTTTACATCACATGACCGGCTCCACATGTGTCTTTAATGATGTAGTAAACTTGCCCGGTGGTTCACCTGATACAGCACTGTACTTGCGATGTGCAGTGTTTTTATATCACATTTGCTTTTGTTAACAGGTTTAATGTAGGTGCTATGTTATTTTCAAACCCGACAGAGCATTAACCTTTTAGGGACATTACCAGGACACATCCAGGACTAGACAATAACACACGTCAAATGCGGGTGTATTTCAGCAGTGGCGTGTAACACACTTACTCATACTAGCCACTTTGGCGGGTTGAATTTTAAATAATATACACAGTTTTCAATTATAGTCTTTTAAAAAGGCGTCTGAAATAATAAACTAAGTGTAATGTAGTGTTGTCAAAAATATTGCTTTTTCGATACTGAAATATCTGAAACGCTTCCAATGCTCATTTCCCACAGAACAGACATACGATACCAGCTGCGCTTTCTCGCACAAAACCCGCCTCCTGGATATAGGGCTTGAATTTCGGTGTGGGATTGTGCTTACTGCGCATAACTTTACTCCTTCTCAAAGTTTTTTGTCAAATACAAACAAGTATTCACGTAAACAAAGTAACGTTTTAAGTGAACGTAAACACGCATGCGTATGGATCCGAGCCTCAGGGTTTAAAGTGACATCAGCCTAATACACCTGCTGCCAAATTATGAGATAATATTTAAAATCTATATGGCAGTTCTCCCCCATGGTATTGATGTCAAAATTGTGGCCAGTGAAAATGCAGAGTAAACAGTGGCTGGTGAGCAAAAAAGCTAGCGTCAAGCCATGAATTCAACAACCAGATTCACGTCCATCTGTTTCAGATAAATCTGAATGTGCATTTCACTTTAAAAGTCAAGTCACTTTCATTTATTTAATGCTTTACACAATAAATAGTGTCAGTGTACTAAAAAAGTGTTGCAAAACTCAATGTAATATAATACTGCGGAAATGACGCCACAAGCATTTCCAATGAGCCCCGGCTGACAAATATGAAGTGAAGAGAAACACCCTTCTAAGGCTGAAAGCATGATCAAATTCTGCGGATCTTTGTGTTAGTGAGCTGCTTCCTCTTTCCATCCCGATGTCCAGTATCAACCGCATCAGGAAGCTTGTTAGCACAGACACATATGCGAGCCAGACTATAGCCTCATGAAATTACGGAAACAACACACTCACAAACGCCCGTTTGTGGAAGACGTTTATTAGCACACTCCCATTTAGTGTGCAAGTGCTGTAAATAGAAGACGGTGTTCATGCAGAGGTCACATATCTCCAGGCATGAGTGTGTGATGAGTTTGATCATTGCACAACTACTGTATGAAACTGTCATCACAAATCCAGCCCAGACCAGTCCACACCTCCTCCTCTACATGAAAAACTGCGCCTGAAGGAGAAAATAAATAGCATGTAATCCATTATAGTTATGCTTCAAAATAATTGTGTTCTGCTGGGAGAATGACAGAAGGAGATCCAGAGAGTGACATCACAACAGATTAAAGGTGGTTATTTGAGGCACAGGAGGGTGTTTTGACATCTGCTCGAGTCTGAGGAACATGGAACATATTAGGACTTCATGTCATTGCCTGAACAAAAACCTCTGCATGAATAGCTACATATCACAGAAAAAAAGAAAAAATATATTCGCACAGCTTTCAGCACACTTCTGAGAAGTCTAGACGCTTTATCTTATCATTGTTTCACGCACAGGTCAAACGCACAGGTCAGGTGGAGGTGAATCCGTCACCTTTAGTCGATCTTTCATTGCTCCAGCAGAACATACCGTCATTGATGGACTCAAACACATGATGGAAATCATTAACAACGGATGTTCCTATCAGCTTTAGCACTGATTTGATTGTGAGGATTCAGGATGGGGATATTTTCACTAAAACCCCCCTAAAAAACGGATGCAAACTGTTGCTTTTTTCCACACACGTACACTATCAATCAAAAGTATGGGGTCTGTAAGATTGTGTATTAAATAAATTAATACTTTTATTTAGCAAGGACAAATTAAATAAACAAATTAATTTTATATTGATACAAGATTTCTATTTCTTTACATTCATCAATGAATCCTGAAAAAATGTTTCCACAAAAATATTAAGAATCTGTTTTCAACATAATAATAATAATAATAATAATAATGCAAGAGCAGCAAATTAGCATATTAGAATGATTTCTGAAGGATCATGTTATGTTAAAATTACTTTTTGAAATATTGAAATAGAAAAGTTATTTTAAATGATAATATTACTGTTTCAAATAAATTAAGCCTTTGTGAGCAAAAGAGACTTTTGAAAACATTTTGAACGGTAGTATATAGTATATTTTTGAGGAAAATGTGTGAAATGGATTTAAATACTGTAAAATGTTTTAAATGGAGTTGAGAGCACTATATTCTTATTGGTAGCTGAAAGAAAAATTAAAATAGCTATAAATATTTAATACCTGAACGGTTACACTATTTTAAAATGACAGTTACATTGTACTTACTCAAATAAGTACGGAGTAATATTAATTTACTACAGGTACTTACTATAGAGTTACGGTTAGGGTTTGGTTTAGGGTTAGTTACTTGTAATTCTGAATAATTTACTGTTATTACAATAGTATGTATGTACACGTAATGTGTAACTACATTACCACACAAATACAATGATGTGCAGAATTTTTTCCTGTCTTTGAAAATGGCTGTTTAAAGTGCATGCATACTATATATATATCGTATTCAAAAACCTAGTGTTGTGACAACATTTTACTGGAGTATGGTAAATGTCAAGTACTTCTCATGATGTTTCAGTTGTTATTTCAGTATAGTGCAACAGAGAAATATTCATTGTTTCAAGAGGTTAGCGATGAAAGAAGTGCAAGGACCAAAATAAAGTTTATGGGACACCAAAAACAAAGCAAAAATGCAATTTCAAATTAGGCACTTAAAAATAGCGCAGGCAGAAAGAAACAAAGAAACACTTTCTGAGTTAATTTTACACACACTGTTTATTTGATGTGTTAACATGTATTCATCACACCACTCTACATCCAAAAAACAGACCACATCAAAATCAAAAGATATCAGGAAAAAATGAATATACATGTTCAGCAGCAATTAACAAGTCAAACTACATTTATGACCTTCAATGGCTGTTATTGTCAGTCATTACATTGTTTTTACAAGACATGTTGGCAGTTTCAAAATAAAACGAGGACTGTTTTGGTGAATGAAGTGCGATGATTCGTTTATTGAGTCTTGGCACGCCATTTCAGTGAAGTATGTGATGGCAGCACGCACTTTCAAGTGATGCACCTATATGTGTGAACATGCATGTGTTAAAGGGATAGTACAGCCTTTATTGTTTATTGTTACCTCAGGCCATCCATGTAGGTGAATTTTTTTTCTTCAGTTGAACAGTAAAGAAGATTTTTAGCTGAAACTGTAGTCCTTTGGTGATTCATATAATGCAAGTCAATGGCTACCGTCACTTTGAGAGTAAAAAAAAAAAAAACATAAACATAAACATGCAATACAAAATTAATACCCATGGTTCCAAACGGTTAATTGACGTCTTATGAAGCGAAACGATCGATATGTGCAAAAAACTGAACATTATTTACATTATTACCAGTAATACACAGCCTCTGCAAACGGCCCAGAGCGCGTTCACAGGAGTCTGGAGAATAATGTATGCAACATTTCTCTATTCTCTGTCGCATTAACTTCCTGTCGCATAATGACGTTTTTTTTTTACTCTCAAAGTGACGGTAGCCATTGACTTGCATTTTACAAATCACCAAGGATTGCGGTTTCAGCTAAGGCTGTGTTTACACTTGGCATTAACATGTGATTCACTTTGATCCGATCAAGCAGATCGGATCATAAGCCAATCAGGACACGTTGCGTTGTGCACAAGTGGCTTCTGTATCTGGATAACAGATCAGATCTCGCATTCCTGCGAAAAAAAAAAAAAAACAGTTTTCAGTTGGGGTACAATTTACAAATCTCGCAAAATGAGGAGGATGAAGAGGCTGCACGTACTAATAATGTGGATAGATGCCGTAATGGAACCGGTATAGAGAAACGTATCCGAGAACATTGCCAGCTGTGGTGGGAAAAATGCGCGTTCTTTACAGAAAATTAATGGTTCTGCAACTTTAGGTTACGAAAGCAAATATTTCAGTATATTTGCGATGTAGCCTACTTCGCACTCGACTGTATTGCAAAACCACACAGCTCTCCGTTCCGGAGACAGGAGGGGGAATAATAACAGTGGGCGGGTTGACGTGTGACGTCCACCTGTGAATGCAGACCACAGATGCAGACACGATGGCTGGATCGCGTTTACATTACACTGAGATCCGATCACAGAGTGTCCTCGAATACCTCCGAACCTGGAAACGCTGATCGGATAACATTCCGATCAGAAACGTGTTTACACTTGTCTTTTCAATGTGTATTGGGACAACATCCAGATACAGGTCGCATGTTAATGCCAGGTGTAAACGCAGCCTAAGGCCCCATCCACACTACTGCGTTTTAGTTTAGAAACGGAGAATTAAAACGAATACGATCTCCGTCCACACCAGCGTTTTAGCTGCGTATTAGAACTGATCTTCGTCCACATTAAAATGACTGAAAATGCGGATCACGTCACCATTCACCAACACTGGGCATGCGCGTGCCGGTGTAAACAGGAAACGGATTGACTATTCCTCAGATTTCGCTGAGGTTGATAAGTGCCGATCTGGACATTCAAGAGTTTTCGCACCATTCTTCAGGAGCTACAACTTCATTGATAAAATTATCCCACCATGCGCTGGTTCTTCCCGGCTTAACTCAAAACCGACGCTCCATGTGCGGTCGATACTGCCGCTGCACATGGGAACTGTCAGATCGCTGGATTAATAGCTTGCCTCCGGCGCATGTAGGCAGTTATAGCATTGTGAAATGCAGAATTTACTTGCACTAATGAACTGGTAGTCCAGGCTGTTGCTGTGCGTTTTCTTCCATTGTATGACATCCAATCAGAGAGCCGAGCGTGAGCCTCTGCGTCATCATTTCTAAAGTCCTCCGTTTTGACCCGTCTACACTAAAACGCCCTCCGGAGATTCAAAACGCAAAACGGGGTCGGCAGCGTTTCTAAACTTCTCCGTTTTAGGTCTTCGTTTTTGCCGTTTTAGTGTGGACTGGAGGTGCAAACGTAGCAAAAGGTCTGCGTTTCTAAACTAAAACGTAGTAGTGTGGATGGGGCCTAAAAGTCTTCTTTACTGTTCTACTGAAGAAAAAAACATCTTGAACGTCATACAACTTTTTCATCCTACATCTCGGATAGCCTGAGGGTGAGTAAATGAACAAAACATAATTTTTGGGCAAACTATCCCTTTAAGTCGGCAGCTCAGTAGGTTTTGAAACAGAGCGTCAGTAGAAACATTCAGTTGGACAGTCCTGCTGGCTTTCCAAAGTTCAACTCCTCATGCTGGCCAGATTCTATAAATTACAGCTCCACTTTCTCCTCGGAAACATCTCGGGAGTGTGGCGTAACTGGAGCCAGCGGCTGGATTCCTCAGGCAGGGTGGCAGCGCCAGGCGTCAGTGGGTCCAGGGGACAGGAAGGAAAAACACTGTTGACATTGATGGAGCACTTGGAAGGCGTCTCGGAGAAGCGCGTGCAGTCAGGTGGACAACATTCAACACGCAGAACTGCTAACACGGGCCTGGGACAGAGCAGAGGTCAAATATGACAGGAAGTCCAGAGAAAAAAAAAACCCTTCTCCCTCAAGATGACTCACAAACACAGGATAGGCTATACTTTTCTGCAGTAAAAAAATATCCTCGTCTTTGTGTGCTGAAAACGCAAACTTCATCTGTTCTTTTGACCTCTGGACTTGGTATTTCTGTGAGTCGTTGTTTTTCCTTTAACGTTTCTCACAGCTCTGTGTCAGCGAAGCCGAGTGTCAGGCCTGTCAGAGGTCTCAAATACATTTTCATTTGCGCTCATTTGGTTAAAGAGTGATGAGTGTGTAATGGGATGGCTGAGGAATGTGATGTGGAATTGCACTTGCGGTTCTGGTTCCTCAGGACGGAAAGAGATTTACGAGGAAGTCTTGGGTGATGGTGGTGGTGTGACTCTCTCTTTCCTTCGCTTCAGTCTCAATCCCTCTCATGAGTTACAGGATGTGTGCGCTTTACAAACGTGTTTAGAGGACACTCGGAAAATCCCAACAAACTTGACGAAAGAGTGCCAACTCTTACACAATACACGGCTCTTGAAAACAAAACAGGTTACGCACCTCATGTTCTATTAATACACTCTTAACCACAACACAGCTGGGCATTTTGAGTGATATAATTACGCAACATTATGAATGTTCTGAATAATATTTTGTGTAAATGTAACACTATTTTGTACTATATAATAATACGATATTAGGTTACACTTCATTTTAAGGTGTCCGTGTTACAGTGTAAGTATACATTTAAGTACTATGTACAAGTAATTAACTACATGCACTTACTATAGGGTTATGGCTAGGACTGGGGTTTGATATACAGTTAGTTGCATGTAATTATGCATAATTTATAGTTATTACTGTAGTAACTACAACTACACTACATTACAGTAACTAGTAATGTGTATCAAGGACACTCTAAAATAAAGTGTTACCCAATATTATATATTTTGTCCTTTGAATATAGCATTATTTTTTATGTGTTTAACTTGATTTTTTTAATATAATCAAAAGGCATTAATATATATTTAACTATATCGCTCAGCACTGTTAAACAAACAAACAAACAAACAAAAAATCAAACCAATACACTTATCAGATAGACCACGCTTAACACGCGCAGATTGGTTAGCCATTTAGACATGTGCGTGATTTTGTTAATAGCTTATAGAATATGTTAAGACAACAGACAGACTAATTTTCCATAACACTTTATGTATGTTTGTGCAAATATTGTAGAATAATGTAGACAGTTCAGTTCTGATGCATCATGTAATTGTGATTTCTGGCCACATGCCATTGTCCATTGACCTCAGGTTCTTGTGCAAGTTGTAAGTATCACTGTCGAGTCCAACTGCCTTTAATTTAAGCTGATAATAGTTAGCTATACTAGCGTTTTCGATACGAAGGGGAAAGTGACGTCAATGCATAGCCTCTATTGTGACTATGGATTTTGTACAGTATGCACTGTTGTCCATTGTCCATCAACAAAGCTGTGGGCCTTGTGACTGAGGTCGTATTGAGCGCAGACAGATCTCGGGTTTTGTCCGTAGAAACTGTGATGAAATCTCTCATCTCAGGTGAAAACAGACCAAAACCAGAGGATCCGCATAGACATTTCCATGTCACAAAAAATACATTTGAAATTCATAAAAGATCAATTTTGCTTACATTTTAAAAGTGTAGTTTTTTTAAAAACAAAACAAACAACACAAAACTAAAATAAAATAATTAATATTAATTTAATTAATCATTTTAATTGTGATTGTGACAATGTGTTTATGACAATTATCATACCCCCCCAAATTCTCACCACCACTTTATTTTTACATTTACATTTTGAGTTTTAGTAATTCACAGGTTCCCATTGCCCATTATTGTCATTCAGATTTTGCTACAAAATATTTTTGATATTTTAAATCAGCATACATGAATGGCAGATATGTTTTACTTTATGTATGTATGTATGTATGTATGTATGTATGTATGTATGTATGTATGTATGTATGTATGTATTTCAACAATTTTTTGGACATTTTTGGACAATTCTCGAGAATAAATGTTGTAATTACATTTAATCTCAATGGGGATTATCATACCTGTCATTCATTTTTTTTTTAATGTATTAAGATAAACTGTTATACATTTATTACTTTTTAAAATCAGCATACATGCACATCAGTAATGTTTTACCATATTTATGTATTTGTTTCTGTTTTTATGTACATTTTACTGGAGTTTAGTAATTCCATTTGATTTCAATTGGGATTCTAATTACTGTTCTAAAAATATATTGTATAATACAATTATTTTTTAAATGAGCATACATGAACTTCAGCAGTTTATTTATTTTTCATTTTTTGGAGTAATTCCATTACAATGAATGTCAGTGCAACATAAAATCATCTTATGACGTATTAATACATATGTTATTACACTACAAGAATAAATGGTAATGAGAATTCAGGGTGAAAATGTGCTTAGTATAAATTAAAAAAGAATATTGGCTTATTTCTTTCTTCTGATTTTCCAGTGACATGTTTTCACTACGCCTGGAGCAGAGATCGCTGCGTGTCATCAGTGACGTGGCAGGTTTGGTGGGATTCACCCAACAGTGTTCTCCTAGGCACTGGACAGCATGGTGGATGTGAAAATCTGCTGAAGGATCTGAGGGATCTGCTTGGTGTCCATGGCGACAAAAGATCGGCCGGCCGGCAGAGTCCTCTGGAGCCTGGATGTCGGAGAGAAAGAGAAAAGAGCCCCCCACATCTAACATTAGCAATGCAAATCAGCTTTTCCTATTCCCCCATATGAGGAACAATGGCTGTTATTCATGGAGGGTCTTTGATAAGATACAGGGTCTTGGGAAAAGCCTGTTGGTTAAGAGTGACTGAAAGCAAAGTGCCGCCCATGTCCTTTCACTTAGCTGCCGCCCCTCTCTCCTCACTAATCATTCA
Source organism: Siphateles boraxobius (assembly GCF_051911475.1). Classification (NCBI taxonomy): domain Eukaryota; kingdom Metazoa; phylum Chordata; class Actinopteri; order Cypriniformes; family Leuciscidae; genus Siphateles; species Siphateles boraxobius. The sequence continues at coordinate 6,676,069 of NW_027509197.1, forward strand.
TTACTGTCATTTAGTCCCTTTAAAAAGAAAGCACATGTTCAGAGAGGACTGCTCTTTAAATCACGGAGGCCATGAGAAGACAGCCTATATGGGACGTGTCCGACCACCACAGCGGCGCCTTCCGCATGCCTCTGTGAGTCACAAACAATGCGCCAAAGAGAGCTGAACATGAGCCTATAGACTCAGGTCTTTTATTTGAGAAGAGCCGTACAAATCACGCAGGCCACACTAAAGACTTGACACGGCTCCAGAAGGAGAATGTTAATTACAACTCAAACTCATTATGCTTTATAGTGCCGCCCTAAATATTTTGAGACACTGCATTTAGCACTGAACGGGCCTTGTTTTTTTTTAAAAAAATTTAAAGAACTTTAGAGACTGACTTTCACTCAAAGGCGTTTCACCGCACGGCAGTTTTCCTGAAATGGCGCTGCCGGTTGTAATCCAGGCTTAACCTTTAACCAAGCACGCTAACGTTTAACACACAACCTGCTGCGGGACATTAACCTCACCTCTCCGCCTGGTCCCCGAGGGAGCCGATGAAGATGGCGAAGGCGTTGACCTGCGGGTCACTGGTGAGGGCTCGTGCGAACCGGTCCGGGCTGATCCCGTAGCGCTCCAGGTTGGCGTCGCTCAACACGATGACGAAATGCTCGTCGGCTTCTTCGCGCGCCAACTCCTTTACGGCGTGCTCGGTGCCCTCCAGGGTGTAGTCTCCGCTCATGCAGAACTGAGAGTGGGCGTGCATGTTCTGGGACGGAGGCGTACAGCAGAAGAAGAGGTTATAATGCATATTCAGATGCCCAAGTGGACAAGAAAAGGCCATATGCTAAACAGTTTGTTTTAATGCACTTCCTGGAGCGCTAAGCTTCTTCACAACATCTCAATAAACAACATTGAAGAGGGGTTTGAAGACATTTTTTTTTGCACAGATTCATGGGAAACAGAGGCTAGGCAAAGAGCTACAGCAGTGTTTCCCAGAGGATTTTGTGAGACTATAGCGGTGGACGTTTGGTCACTGGGTCCAGGGACATGCATCCGTGGAAGATTTTTTTTTATATTTTAAAGTTAAATGGGTCAATATTGAGCACTATGAAAGTTCGACATTAAGAGCTTCAACTGCTTTTCGGAGTCCAAATTGAACAGAGTAAAAAGTCTTTGCAGTGTAATTACAATAAGTACTTTTAACCTCTGTCATGATTCCTTCACTTGGAAGAGTTAAACCTTTAAGCTTTCATTTGGATGGAAAACTGCAGTTTCTTTAAAAAACAGGATTACAGGCTTTCGATTTTAGTTCGCTTGACAGAACAACATATGCAAAAAAATACACGGTTTATTATGAAACGGTGCCAGGACAGAACACTGTACAGCTTCAAAAAAATATATAGACAATGGTTAGAGAGCAGTTTCTTTTCTTTTTTAAAATTTCTTAAAGCCAACAGCCCAAAGTATACTGTGTTTTTTTACTTGTATAATAGGGTATGGAAGCTTGTTTCCGCTACACAATATAACATTTTAAAAGATAATTACGACTTTAAATCTCACAATTCCGACTTTATAACACGCAATTGTGACTTTATATCACGCAATTCTGACTTTATAAAACACAATTGCGACTTTATATCACGCAATTCTGACTTTATAACACACAATTGCGACTTTATATCACGCAATTCTGAGATAAAAGTCAGAATTGCGTGATGTAAACGCGCAATTTTGAGAAAAAAAGTCAGAATTGTGAGATGAAAAGTCGCAATTACCTAAGCTTCCATAGTTAAGCGTACAGTGTACGAGATGTAAATTTCATCATCAGCATTGTATGCGCACAGCCTGATTTTTCTAACTGCACACACTGGCACATGCATTTTGAATTTCTTTTTGTTGCACTCATTAGTTTGGCCTGTGACATTATTTCACATTTTAAAAAGAAACAACAACAGATACCCATGTTGATGTGCGCTAGTGTGTGTGTGTGTGTGCGTGTGTGTGTGTGATTGGTAAGAGATACTTGAAAATCTAGTTTAAAAGACTGCAAAGACATTTTTATTGCTCATATTTTGTGGAGAGAAATAGTGCAGACACTGGACAAGGATGAAACTGTGTCGACTACCTGTGTTTGTGCACGTTATAAAATGGAGTATACTTTGAAAGACTATTGTTCTGCTTGTCCGCGTTCAAAAAATAAGACTGTTTTAAGAGAACAAAAAGGTCTAAAGGTAAAGCATGAATTTGCCAATAGTTTAAATGATCTTTTGCTGAGACAGCTATTATCAGACAACTGTTTTAAAACACTAGGGGCTGAAATATAACTAGTAGCACTTTGCTTTGGAAATAAAGGCGATTGTTTCATTTTCGAAGGCCCCGATCTGGCTGCAGTCGTGCGTCAGTGAATCCCAGGGTCCATCCCTGCAGTCTCACGTCTGAGAATTTATGCTTGACTTTCTTCCTGATGTGGTCACATAAGACAATAGGAGGAATTCTAGGAGAAACGCTGGCTACTACGTCAGCACAAGTGAATTCATAAGAGCATAGATTTCAAAACAAAAAAAGGAAATGAGGTCACACCCGCATTACAGAGGCATTACTGTACCTTTAAAACCTTCAGCCTCTCCTTGTTGTTCTTGGGCACTTTGTCACATCTGACCAGTTCTATGTCAAAACCGTCTCCGGAGTGTCCCATAATATCATACTACAGAGGAAAAAAAACAGGAAGGGGGAGAAGGGTAAGTCCACGCTGCCAAGAACATAACAAGCAGACAAACAATGCTGAATATAAACACTCGTCAAGAAAAGATTTTTACAAGTGTACCTCAATAATGTAATACAAAACAAAAAGACAGAAGATGGTGTAAATCAGCTATACGGACAAAGATGGAGCTATTTTGAGTTACACTCATGAATAGTCAATCAAAGGAAGTCTCATAATAAAATCTAGTCCAGTGAAGCAAGTGTCTTTGCCAACAATGCAACAGTTGATGACACTGACAGTGTTAAATACATCCATTACGTCAATAGATCTTCGGTATCTTTCGGCAGGTCGTTGGCTGAAATGACCATATCAGATTTGACTGGCTGACTTTTGCACACATTATCTGTGAGTCAGAGTGCACTGCTTTTCCTCTGTCTACCATATAAAGTTCTTGGTTTAGAAAATGTGGACCAGACTCTATGCTGACTGTCAAAGGTTTGGCTAAGTGAGACTACACTATAATGGGTAACCTGCAGGGTTAAAGCACAAATAAGAAGAATAATATGTGTGACACCTGCCTTGAGATCACAGGTGGATGAGTTATCAGGTGCATTTTAATGTAATGCAGATTACGTAAGTGTCACAGAGGAACAGATATATGACAGACCAGCTGGATGAGCAAACACAGCCAAGGTGGGGCCATAAAGTCCTGGCACTCCTCTCTCTCTCTCTCTCTCTCTCTCTCTCTCTCTCTCTTTCTGCGCATGTGCGGAGTGAGTGTGGAAGGAGCCGGTTGTTGGGAGTGAAAGTATCTCTTTGTTTGAGTGAGATTTCTTTACTTTTCTATTTATTTATTTATTTTTCTTATAACTTATTTATAGTTAATAGGTTTAGTTTTTTTCCCCTGACTTCGGTCAGAGAGTGAGGTAAATGGGGTCGGAAATGGCGGATCTCTCACGATTAACAATTAAGCATGGTTGTAAGTGTATGCCTGAGGCCGTGGTATCAGTGGAGGATTGCCTGATAGCTGTGAGTGCGGCGATCGGTGGTGCTAATATAAAATCTGCCTCTCGTATGAACAAAGCAATTGTGTTTTTTCTTAGTGAAAGCCAAATGGTGGATGAATTAGTTGAAACCGGGTTGATAATCAAAGACATTTTTGTGCCTGTTTTGCCTTTGTCAAGCCCAGCCAAGAAAGTCATTTTATCTAACATACCTCCGTTTGTTAAAAATGAAAAACTAGAGCAAATTCTCCAGAGGTATGGTAAAATAGTAAGTCCTATTAAAATGATTCCTCTTGGATGTAAAAATCCCGAGATTAGACACGTGATGTCTTTTCGGCGTCAGGCTTTAATGATTCTGAACTCTCAGAGTGATCCATTAAATCTGTCGGTGAAGTTGAGTATTGAGGGAAAGGATTACACTGTGTTTATAAGTTCAGAGTCAATGAAATGCTTTGTGTGTGGTGAGTTTGGACATGTTAGACAAACTTGCCCGAGGCGAGACAGGCCAGCTCCGGCTGCAGGTGCGGAGAACAGCGAGAGGGCGGCCGGCGCAGATGTTGCTGCGACGGCTGTGGCGTCAGAACCGCAGCCGGACGGAGCGCTCTCTGCGGCCGGTGATGTGCCCGAAGTGAGACCGGTGCTGGAGGCCTCTGGAGACGGCCTGGCGGGGGCTGTTGAGGAGGCGGCCGGGCCGAGTCATGCTCCCGCTGTAACGCAGCCGGAGACGAGCCCGGGACAGGTGTGTTTGCAGCCTGAAACTGAGTTGTTTTGCGATGGAGGACAGGCGCAGCCTGATAAAATTGAGAGTGATACTACAACTGAAGAAGCGTTTAAACAGAGTAAAGATGACATTTTATCTCAAAACCCTGTGGATTTAATGGATGACTCTGACAATGAGCACGATGATACGGAGTTAATGAGAGATTACGCAGCGGATTCGGAGCTCATCTCTGGAGGTAAGACCAAACTTTACTCACTTCAGCAGATCAATCACTTTTTGGATACTACTAAAGGACTTCGTAAACCGAGAATTGATTCATATTTTCCGGATGTAAAATTGTTTTTATTGTCCGGCACCATGGCTATGAGAAAAGCTTCCTTTGAAGAGCTTGATTTACCAAAACGGTACCGTCTCAAGAAACTTTTGAGTAACGTTAGAAGTTCTTTGAATTTGCAAAGTAAAAAATGAGTATAGTTTGGTTGTCAAATAACCCTTGTGGAGTTACTTTATTGTTTGGTTATTTTTTGCTTCCTTTTATGGCACCTTTGAGATTTAGTTCATTGAATATTAATGGGTGTCGTGAGGTTTTGAAAAGGACTAGTCTTTTTGATTATATTATTATGAAAAAAAGTAGTGTTGTTTTTCTACAGGAAACTCACACAGATGTAAATAATCAATTTCAGTGGCAGAGTGAATGGGATGGACAGGTTGTTATGAGTCATGGTTCTAGTATCAGTGCAGGGGTGGCTATTCTTCTTGGAGTTGAGTTTAAGGAACAGAATGTGAGCGTTTTTGATGTTCTACCAGGTAGATTGCAAAGAGTAGATGTTGTTTTACATGGGCTCAATTTTTCACTCTTCAATGTATATGCCCCTAATATTGGGACTGAACATACACTTTTTTTTGGGAAACTTCATACAGCATTAAGCAGTGTCCCACAGGGTAGGTTTATTGTTTTGGCTGGAGATTTTAACTGCACTTTAGATCATACAGTGGACAGGAATCATGAAGAACCTCATAGTCCGTCAGCAGATGTTTTTAGAAAATTGATAGTTTTTTATGATCTTGTGGATGTCTGGAGAGAAGCTTTTCCTGATGTAAAACAATATACGTGGATAAAAGTAAGTTCGAATAGGGTTTCTGCAGCAAGACTTGATAGAATTTATGTACAAAGAAGTGTTTGTGAAAAGTTTTTTGATAGTTGTATTATTCCTACTCCTTTCTCAGACCACCATTATATGTCTGTTAATGTTATATCTGCACAGAGCACATTTAAATGTCCCTACTGGCGTTTTAACAATAAGCTTTTGCAGGATCACAACTTTGTGCACTCTTTGACACTTTTCTGGGAGATGTGGAGAGAGAGTAAATCTCAGTACAAGTCCCTGAGTCAGTGGTGGGACATTGGTAAAGTTCAAGTCAAGATGTTTTGTCAGAAGTATACTACCCACAACAAGAATACTCTTGAAAACAAAATGAGACAACTTGAACAAGATATTTTGCAGCTGAACATTGAGCAATATGATGGAAGTACTGTTGAAGCGTTGGAAACAAGGAAAATTCTTCTCCACAATCTCCTGGAAGAGAAAGCCAAAGAGACTCTGATTCGTGCAAGGTTTACATCTTTTAATTGCATGGATGCACCAACATCTTTTTTTTTCAATTTGGAGAAGAAAGTTGTTGATAGAAAAATTTTAAGTCGTCTGAAACTTCCAGAAGGAGGTGAAACAACTGATGAGCATGAAATAATTACTCAAGCACTGCTTTTTTATGAAAATCTTTATAGAGCAGAACCATGTGATGGAGAGATAACAGAAACACTTCTCCAGGATCTACCACATCTGATGGAGAGTGATAAGGCCAAGCTTGATCAGCCTTTGCAGATGAACGAACTGGCTGCTGCTATTAATGATATATCTTCAGGCAAGGCTCCGGGTTTGGATGGCTTAACGGCAGAATTTTATAAACAGTTTTGGTCAGTGATTGGAGAAGATTTGTTCTCAGTTTTTTCAGAGTGCTTTGAAAGAGGCACCTTACCGCTGAGTCTACGAAGAGCGCTTATCACCTTGCTACCCAAAAAGGGGGATCTTGCGGATATAAGAAACTGGCGACCAGTGTCCTTGCTTGGAGTGGATTATAAGATACTGTCCAAAGCGTTAACTAATAGATTAAAACTCTATATATCAACAATAATTCACGTAGACCAGTCATACTGTATTCCAAAACGTACAATATTTGATAATTTGTTTCTACTTCGTGATTTGATTTCATTTGCCAGAGATAATAATGTTAATGTGGGTTTTTTATCTTTGGATCAGGAAAAAGCGTTTGATCGTGTGGATCATGAGTTTCTTTTTAAATGTTTTGAAGCATTCGGTTTTGGTTGTTCTTTTCGTTCTTATGTTAAATTATTGTATACTGATATCTATAGTTTCTTAAAAATAAGCGGTTCACTCACAAGACCTTTTTCAGTTGGCAGAGGCATACGGCAAGGATGTAGTATGTCAGGTATTTTATATGCCATGGCCATTGAACCATTGCTAACGGCTCTGAGGCGTCAACTTTGTGGTATTTCAACGGCGGGCCATTTTACATCAGAGATGGTAACTGTTAAACTCAGCGCTTATGCTGACGACGTCACTGTAATAATAAGATCAAATGAAGATGTGTGTAATCTGGAAGCGGCTCTTGAGATTTATCAAAAAGCCTCCTCAGCTCGAGTCAACTGGGAAAAAAGCTCATCTTTGTTATTAGGCCGATGGGAGGAAGAAGGTAGGCCTATTCCAAAACTTCCTCAGCGCTGCCCCTGGAGTTCAGAGGGGTTTAAAGTGCTGGGGGTTTTCCTTGGAACAGAGCAATACATGCAGAATAATTGGGAAGGTTTTTATGAAAAGGTGGCTGGTCGCTTACAGAAATGGAGGTGGATTCTCCCGCAATTGTCGTATAGAGGGAGGGTTCTTGTTGTAAACAATTTAGCTGCATCTATGCTGTGGCATCGTTTGACGGTTATTGACCCCCCAAAAGAGCTACTACAAAAACTACAGAAGGACTTTGTTGATTTTTTTTGGGGTGGTTTTCACTGGCTTCCTTCTGGAATTTTATATTTGCCAGTAAATGAAGGAGGACAAGGACTGATTGAACTGTCAGCTAAAGTCAGAGCCATGAGACTAAAATCTGCCCAGAGACTGCTTTTTTCTACAGAATTTATTCCTTGGGTGTCATTTGGACTAACTTTACTAAGATCCCTTTGTGGTAGTGCTCTTGATAAGCACCTGTTTTTGATGTCACCTTTTATTGAAAATGTTAAATTTGGTGCAAATTTCTATGCATCGGTTTTGAAATCTTGGGAAGTGTTTAGGTTGAATCGATCTGAAAATGATCATTATGGCTTGAAAGAACCACTGTTTTTTAATCCTTTTTTAGGGAATGTTTGCGTATCTAATAGTATAGTTAAATTATGTTTGAAGAAAGGTTTTACTAAAGTAGGACACTTGATTAATTTAGACTTAAAAGAGTGGAGATCAGCAGAAGATGTTGCCAGGCAGGTTGATTTGAGGTCTGTGAGGGTGGTAGAGCAGTTGATTTCAGGCTTGAAAGCTGCTCTTCCTTCTTCTCTTTTTCAGTTTGTAGAGCTTTCCTTAGAGGGTGGGCCTACACATCTCGCTTTTCCTATTTTAGGTGTGTGCCCTGGAGTTTGCCCTGAAACCAGTCAGGTTGGGAAGCTGCTAAAGTTTGAGAGATTAAAAGGGCTAGTTTTTCATACAGTGGGAAAAAAAGATATGTATCAGGTTTGTGTAAAAACAGCTTATTTTAAAGATCTTCATGATAGATCTGATACAAAATGGAGAGGAAAACTCACAGTTGCAGATGAGATTAATCCTTCTTGGAGGCTTTTTTATAAAAGTCCCCTTCCAAAACGTTCAGGTGATCTACAATGGAGAGTATTACATTGTGTATTAGCCACTAATGTCTTTGTGTCCAAATTCACTTTGAATGTTTTGCCCTTATGTCATGCCTGTAATAGTCATGAAACGGTCTTTCATGTTTTCATTGAATGTCCAAGGTTGGTGCCACTTTTTGCATTGCTGGGAAGAATTATTGATGGGTTGGGTTTTGATTTTAACGAAGTACTTTTTATTTATGGCTGTAGGTATTCTAAAGTGAACAAGGATCGCTGTACTGTTGCTAATTTTATACTTGGGCAAGCGAAACTAGCTATATGGAAGACTTGTAGACTTGCTCTTGAAGGACGAATTGTTAAAGTTCTAAGTCTGTTTACAGCACTTGTTGAATCAAGAATAAGGGCAGAATATATATTCTTTAAAACTACAGGAAATATGGTTGAATTTATGTACAAATGGTGTGTTAATAGTGGGTTGTTTGTGTTGTGTGAAGATGACTCTTTATCTTTTGTTTGGTGAACATTTTTGGATAATTCTTGTATTACTGTTAAGTGTGTAATGTAATTTTTGATTGAGTAAAGAATTTTAAACGTCTCTCTCTCTCTCTCTCTCTCTCTCTCTCTCTCTCTCTCTCTCTCTCTCTCTCTCTCCCTCCCTCTCTCCCTCCCTCTCTCCCTCCCCCCCCCCTCTCTCTCTCTCTCTCTCTCTCTCACTCACTCACGCACGCACGCATGCACGCACGCACGCACGCACACACACACACACACACACACACACACACACACGACTGTCACTTCATTAATCTCCGTCATCATCTAACTCACTCAAACTGAGATCTGACTGGCGCTGGGAAATATGGCTTTTAAGAAAAAAAAAAATAAGCATTAAAACCTAAGACCTTTTTTCTGCAAGGATGCATTAAAGTGACAGTAAAACATTTATAATGATACAAATATTTCTGTTTCAAATAAATGCTGTGCTTTTTAACTTTATTCATCAAAGAATCCTGAAAAAAAGTTTCATGTTTTCGTTTCTACAAATATATTAAGCAGCATAACTGTTTTCAACATTGATAATAATAAGAAATGTTTCTTGAGCAGCAATATTATCAGCATATTAGAATGATTCTGAAGGATCATGTGACACTGAAGACTGGAGTAATGATGTTGAAAATGCAGCTTTGCATTACAGGAATACATTTGTAAAATATATTCATATGACTGAATATATTGTTATTTTAAATTGTAATAATATTACCACTTTTACTGTATTTTGAACAAATAAATGCAGCCTTGGTGCATATAAGAGACTTCTTTCAAAAACATAAAAAACTAAATCTTACCAAGCCCAAACTTTTCAACGGTAGAGCATCTTGATATTTTTTGTGTATCTTGAACCTTTTCAGACACACAACCATTGTAGCCAAATAAAATTAATATATTCAATCAATATTGGATCATGTAAATTGCTGAATCACTATTGAATTAATACAGCCAATTCTAAATAACTGATTCACAAAAATAACTAAATTTACCAGCTCGTTTGTTTTTGCAACTGAGATCTAAATCTTTAAAACAACTCAGTCCAAATGCTGTTATATTCCAAATACACAACTTGCACTTGTTATTATTAAACTTAATGAAAAAATAAATGTGTGATACAATCATCATTATAGATGAACTTTACATTGCCAAAAAAGTATTAAAATATATTGCTGTATATTTAAACAATATCAATACGTAAGCAATGCACTGCCCTAAATGATAGAAACAGAAATGTTTCAGTGCTGCATATCCAACCAAATAAGTGCACCATATCCAGCTGTTTTACAAATCTCACATCGCATCTATATTTATACGGTCCAGCCTCAGATCTGACCTCACACATTTAAAGTGTTAATGCACATTAGAGCAGAACGGGATAAAGTAAGGCATTGACACCCGCGCCTGCATATCTTCCGCTGCTTTACTCCCCCAAACTCCCCGGGATGGAGATAACAGATCATCTTTTGTGCGGGCGCTACAAATCTGCGAGCTGCTCCAACAAGGGCCGTGATTCACATCTGCCGGCATCTCAGATGAACAGAGACAGAGAGATGGACAGAGGAAAAAGAGCAACATCGAGTGAAAGAGAGAGATGAGCTGCGAACCAATAATCAACCTAAACCAGCATGACTTTCTCTATGGCAACCAAGCATGTGGCAGCTTCTGGGGATCCGACATCATCCTTACTGCCATGGCAACCACCATAACAGTGTGTCAGCATGTGCGGCGGGGAGATCCCTATTTCTCAGATTAGTTTCCATGGTGCGTTGCCTAGAGGGGGTTTACTGTAAACAGATTTTGCTATTTTTACTGAGTTACGAAAGTTTTTGTGGTGAAAAGATTGAGATACATGTAGAGACTATATTTGAACTCTCTGGTCAACTTATACCAACAGGAGATTCACTGAAAATAGGCATGTTTTTTTTTTGTTTGTTTTTTAAATGAAAGGCACTGCCCCAAAATCTAGTGGGCCACCTTGTTGTCTACATAGGCAGCATTTTAGTTGACATGGATCCTTATTAATGACAAAGCTATACTGGTGTTTGTTAGTTTAAACTGGTCTAGCTGGCCTCCTGGCCTGGCGAGCTGAAAAGTGTATAAAACCTTTCTAAAATGATCAACCTAAAACACACTTTAAGCCTCACTTTAAGGCACACTTTAATCCTCAACATTTATAATGTTACATAAGATTTATATTTCAATTAAATACTGTTATTTTGAACTTTTTATTGATTTAAGAATCCTGAAAAAGTGTATCATGGTTTCAATAAAAAAGCAGCACATCTGTTTTCAACATTGATAATTAACATTTTTTTTTCTTGAGCAGCAAATCATCATATTAGAATGATTTCTGAAGGATCATGTGACACTGTAGACTGGAGCAATGATGCTGAAAATACAGCTTTAACATCACTGGAATAAAGTACATTTTAAAACATATTACAATAAAAACTGTTTTTGAATTTTACTATATTCACAATATTTTATGTTATGTTATATTAGGTAATTGCATTTTTGATCAAATAAATACAGCCTTGGTGAGCATAAGAGACTTCTTTCCCAAACATTAAAAAATATTAGCGACCTCAAACTTTCGAACAGTAGTTTAATTTCAGAATCACTGCTTTGTCAGCCATCTTGGAGGTTTTCTTTTCTTTCCCACAAGTTGGAAAAATGCATTATGGAATTGCGATGTGATGTGATTGTGATGGTACCTAAGAATTTGGTCAAAAGAAGGAAACTTATGCTGCCTACACAGAGCGGATGGGTGACTGTCAGATCTCACCTTAAACTTGTGCTCGTAGCTCTCCAGAGCCTCCATCACCATACACACGGCCTCCATGGAGCGCTCCAGACGCCCGTCCACGCCATTAAAGCGATACATGCTGCCAGAGACGTCCGCTAGCAGACGCAAACGCTTCGGCTTCTGCTGAGGGGACCCCAACTGCAGCCAGACCAAAGGAAAAACACACAAGTCATACACACATCCAGTCTCGAATGACCAGACAGATATTTAATTAGGGAGGTCATTTAATGCAGTTACTATGTGGTTTCTTTAATTGCAGCGTTCTATTTGCCCAGACTCCTCTTTATGGTCAATGAGGTTTTTAATGGATTATACAGGAGTCACATAATACATTAAGGCACCACTGTAATAACTCAGTAACATTATTACAATAAATTCAGACAGTTTTTAAATATGCGCTTATGGGAAACAGTGAGTGTCTGCTAAACTGGAATGCAGCGATACCAGTAGAAGAAACAATATGAATAGGAAGAAACGTTTTAGTCAAACATCAGGAAATCTAACAAGAATGCTACACCTTAAAGTTATAGTTTGCCTAAAAAACAAAATTCAGATATTATTTATTTGCTTTGAGTCCTTCCAAACCTGTATGCTGTTATTTTTTTTATGTGAAATGCAAAGTTTATAATTTTAAAGAATGTACCCGCAACACAGGCACCGAAAACAAGCGTTGTTTCATCCAAGTGAAACAGATAAAAGAAAAAATGTGTGTGGAACTTGGTTCTATCCATCAATTGTTGATTGGATGGGGGCAAATCTGAATGTGACCTTGTAATGTGAATTGTGAATTGTAATAAAGAAGCTGGGTTTAAGCGGATAAAATGACTGGAGAAGTCTAGTATACATCACCAGAATGAAGTCAGTTGTCTCACCAGAAAATCCAGTGATGATATTTAGATTAAGAATTAAAGCCCTTATACACTGGCATGGCATTGTCTAGAACAGCGTTTCCCAAACGGGGTGCCTTCTGGCGAGAGCAGGGGTGCCGTGTAAAAACTCCATTAAACATTTTTAAATTGCTAAAATGTGTATAAAAAAAAATTTAATTAATGTATCATCAATCTCGCATCATCGGAAGCGTCTAATAACAACAAATAATGCACACAAATTTATAATAAAAAATGCAAATCATAAGTTTTCCGCGTTCGTTGAATTGCGGGGGTTCCGCATGATTTCATTCTCGTGCTTCATTCCCAGCGTCCACACATAAAGCTGCCTCTTTTTCATGGCTTGTTGCGCTTACGGTCAAATACACACGAAACATTGTCACAACGTCCGTCTTGCCGCATATTCACAAACACATCGGTTATGTCCGTGCTGCTGTCAACGGTAACGCGTGCGATTAATGTTTTACAGTTTTACGCGTTAAAAAATATTTAAACACAATTAACGCAGCATCCGTTTTTTCTGTCATCCTTTGGCTAGCCTTACATTATATAATCACGTTCTTATTCATGCAAATGCTTTTAAACCATGCAACCGCGAAAAGACAAAAGAGAACGCGCTGTCTGTGAATGTCCTGCTGACACAGGACGACGCGCATCGCGTGCCAGAATCGACTTCTCTTTCGTGCTTGAACGAATAATAACACACAGTTATGCCAAAATGTCCGTTTTGTTGAGTATCGTCATGAGAGCAGTCTTAAATTAGTTAAAATCTTAAATTAGAGTTGTGAGAAGATGGGACGCGTGTGAGATAAACAAGTGCAGCAGTGACAACAGAATCAAAGAACAGGTAACAGAGAAAATTACTCACTGCTCTTGACTAAAGAACGCTTGTAGCTTTAATAAGGATTCATCTATATTTTATTTATTATTTATGCAGTGAAGACTGTAAAGTGTTTGATAACTTTATTCAATTTCTGTGTATTTCCTGACATCAGTAGCAGTATTGGTATCAGTGATACTGGGCTTCATTCATAAAAAAGATGCCATTAAACAATTATTTAAAATATACTTCTTTATGTTGTTTATACATTAATTTGGAGATTAACTGTGAAATTATTACATTATAAAATATATTAAAAACAAGCTATCTTGTGCAATTATAACAAAATTAGCCCAATATAAAAAAACAAATAGGCCTACACTGAGTGAGCAAACATTTAGGTGAGATTTGCAATGGTAATTGAGCAATGTTTTACTGAATTATGAATAAAAGCCTTAATTAAATATGTCATCATGTAAAGTGATCTCTGCAGAAGAAATTAATGATTTCCTAGACTTTAAATGGATGGACAAAAAAATTGATAATATTAAAAAATATCTATATGACAGTAGGCCTATATACGGCAGTTATTCCCTGTGGTATTGAAAATCAATACATTTCAAGGTATAGTATCAAAGTAGTATCGTGACAACACTAGTGTAGGGTGCCACAAATTTTTTAAAATTTTCAAAGGGTGCCTCGACTGAAAAAAGTTTGGGAAACACTGGTCTAGAACACAATCCGGCCAAACCAAAGTTTGTTTCAGGAGATGGAAACAGCTCTCCTGGAAAGTTAGCTCCGGCTGCTTCGAAACACATTCGAATTACTATTGTTAAGTGTGGATAATGTAATAGGTGGGTGTGGCTCTGGGGCTCCGCCTTCTTCGACATTCAGTTTGTCAAGATCAGACGCAGGTAAAAACATGAACACACTGGAGAGCTGCTTTATTGTTGAAACTGAACTTGAAAGCGACACTGACACAGGTTTTCATGTTTAAAGGCCCATTCACACACTGAGAAAGATAACTATAAAGATAAATAGAAAGGTAACTATATTAATGCCCACACCAATGCTGCAGTTTTGTCGTCTGACACTTTAAATGCTTGTGCTCCTTAAAGCAGGATGGATTCTGATTGGTTGTCAATGTGTTTATAGTTCAACAGCTAGAGAAAATCATTCTGAAAGTGATTCCAACAATGTGCTGTTATCGTTCAGTTGCTATTCTTATACTGTATTTAAAATGATTTTTAGAACTATATCTATATCGTTATAGTTATCGTCCTTGGTGTGAAAGGCCCTTAATCATGTAAAACTGCTATTTTATTTTAATGTGTGTTTATTTTGTTAATGAGAGGAAAGCGCTTGGCACATACAGTATTTACATATTCATTTAAATGCCGCTCTTTGCAGCGTGGACGGCGTCAGGATGTTCGCTAACAGTATACTACTGAAAAGGTGTTTCAAACTTCTTATTACTTTTAAGAAAAGAACAAAAAAGAACTTCACTGTGAGTATATCATAGCTTTGAAATTACAGAGTCAATTTAAAAAAAGAAAAGAAAAGAAGATAGATAGGGTGAATTTACATATCATGCTGACCTACAAAATATAAGTAGTTATTTGCTTAAAAAACGTTGTGAATTTGTATTGACATGTGTTCGTTTGAGCAGTTAAAGCCCTGTAGGCGTTTGTCACTATTGTTTAGTGAATGTGAGCTCTCACCTCTGGCTCCAGCTCTCCTCTGCGTTTATAAATGGCCTTCTCTCCTGTTAGGCCGTCAATGATCTTAGCATCGTCCAGCTCGCCCAGAGCCTGATTCCTCAACCACTGCCTCTCCTTCCCTTTAGCCTGAAACACAAACACCATTTACATCTTTCAAATATTCTTCGCGTTATAAGCAGACATCTAACGACATTTTGTGAGGTTCAGCCCAAGCTCTACACTTATAATGGAATAAAAACAATTAACGATGACTAATAAAAGTTGCATACTGCATCTCAGTCGTGACCTTGACCCCCAGCGGGTCCTTGACCTCCTCCGCTTCAAACATGGATCAAACATCAACAAACACCCATAGAAACACTTCCACATGTGGCTCTCATTATATAAGCAAGAATGTCAGATCTTCACGAAGAACAATGACCCAACACCACATCACTACTCATCACTCCACACACACGTGAACACAAGCACGTACAAAGACAGACATACAAGTACACTCAAGTAGGCACATTCACAGACACACACACATCATCCATTATTGTTAGGTAATAATGAATGCATCACATACGCTCTTGTGAGAGTTTCAGACAGAAGTGTGAAGTTACACTGTAATAAAGAGTCATGAGTTGAAGAAACAGCAAAGAGCATGTCGGCACTCCAGGGATTGACTGAATGGATGAGATCATCTGCTCTATTCTGTGTCATATCTCAAGTCTGTGTGAAAAAGAGCTCTAATGCTCCATTTCCACACAAATGCTGCCTGTAATTCCCCTGACTTCATACCTGAATGATGACAGAACTGACTTTGGTACAAGCCAACCAGCCCACAACAAACACAATGCTTTTATTTACGGCAGGGATTCACAAACTTTCTTGTCAGCCGAAACCTATAGACCTAAAACATTCACTTGAATTATCAAACTTTAAGTTAATATTTTAATAATTTAACAACAGCAGCAGCAACAAGCAGCACCAGTTAAACAAATAAAAATGTCATAATTTAAGTAAGTTTTATTATTATTACATTTTTATTATTTAATAAATGATTAACATTTCAACAATTCACAAAACTCGTGAGTCCTGCAGTTTCCCCATGAACACCCAGGGGTTCGCAAACCCCAGTTTGGAAATAATTATATATATGCTATGACCGATAACCATAAAATGGTTATTAAAATTCTATACTATTTTGTCTAAATAAAATAAATAAATAATAATCATACATTAACATCAATTTAACATTTTTCAATATAAAAGTGCACTATTTAGGCATTATAGTGTACATCATGAAAAATGTATATTAATTATGACACATGCTAAAGATTGCATTTAACAGACAACAGAATTGTATATCTAAATGTAAAAATAGTGGAAAACAGCATGAAAATGAAGGTCTCAATATCAGCTGATATGGTACCGATATACTCTTGTTTTAAACTTAAAGACTGCCCAGTGGTGAAAATGTCAGCGTGGTGTTTTTAATATTTTTTAAGACAAACCATGTACAAATTCATAAGTCAACACCATTGCTGAGTATTTTCTCCTTAAAACTGTATTTTCTCAAAAACGCGGTTTGAAATCACTGGTGTTTCTTACGTCACAAACTACCTTGTAACCAATCACGTCAACATGCGGGCAGGCTTTAGCATATCATTAACTATGACTGCTCTGATGCAGTGGAGTCTCAAGAGAAGCCAGATTATCAAGGAATATTTTTCTGTTGATGTGAAAAATTGGGTACATTTAGCAATATATCAGGGGAATTATGTGCATGATGTATATTACAATGTTATGATGAACTATATGCCGTTCTCCACTGACGTTCTGAGATTTCTAAGGATGCTGATTTTCAGAAACCATCAGTGCAAGATGTCTGACTCTAAGATGGTGAACGGGAACATGGTTTGTGTAACATTAGTAACACATTATTAGCTCTTTGATAATGTAGTCAAGTAAAAGGCCAATCATATTAATTAGCGTTATGTGTCCGACGTTGTAGAGAGTGATACATAAAATGCATTATCATTCTGATACATCCACTTGTAGACGAGCCTGTATGAGTGAGTGGAAGCGGGGCAAATTTGCATATTCATGACTCCATATATACTAAATATAGCAAGGGTGTAGAGTTAGATTCAAGCTATTTTAAGGCATGAATAATTTTTTTCCCACAGGAAAATAGTTTAAATATGCCTTTTTGGTGATCAAAGATGGGATTGAATGCATACAATTATTGACTACAGGGGGACTTTAACAAACACTTTTTTATAAAAGGTTTTGAAAAACACCTAACCCTAAGTATATGCAATATAGGGATGTTTGCTTTTGCAAACGCCATTAATAAATGTCCTCAAGCTACTATAACAGGCTTGTGGTCAGAGTCCTGAGAATAATGAGTGTATATACCACAAACTACAGGACAACCCGCTGTGAACACTTCTCTGTCAGGTAGGTGTGTGAATGAGCATGTGTTCAACATGTTTGGGAGAGTCAGTTGTGGAAAATCATATGAGCAGTGATTAGAGAGTAAAGGCAAGGGCCCAAATTCACGGTTTTGCTCTCTTTTTACAGCTCTCATATACCACATTCCTTTGAAAACAGATGAGTTGTTGTTGTTGTTTGCGTTTTTTAAACATAAAACTTAATGAACCAGGACAAGCGTTCACCAATACAACATTCAGAAGTTCAGACAAAATGTACTTGTTTCTCATGATCTTAAAAACTGTAAAAATGTATTTGTAAATGTATTTATTTAATTTAGTTTAGCAGTCAATATATGTCCAGCAAACAATAGAGTTCAAAAAAGTCCTCCTAAAATGTGCCTGCGTATGATTTGTTCATAAACCTAAATTTTATTTTGAATATTTATTTAAATTTTAATTGGAGTGAAAAATTTTCCTATTCCCCCTAAAATGTACCAGTCTATTATTTTATTTTATTATTATTTTCGGAGTTGGAAAACGGAAAGAAAAGAATAAACAGTCGATAAGTGTCCAGCAACTTGCACCTCACGAAGTTGGTTAAAGACTTTATAATTATTATTATTCTCAACATCTTGGAAAGATTAGATGTTTCCAAACTTCTGACAGTTAGTGTATGTTTCGCCATTTTTACAGGAGCAAATGAATAGGCAGTAGTCAAATTACTATCTGGAAAAGATCCCAAGCGGAGAACAGAGGCTCAGGGTGACGTGGAGGTTAACTTCTTCTCAGGACAGGACTAGTACAGAATGATGCCAGCGCTCATCTCGACCACACACATGCCACCGTGGCTGCCAGCCTTCTTCACACACGCTATTGTAGGTGAAAGCAGATAGCGCTGATTTAGAGGACCGGACTGTGAAAGACAGACAGAGATAATCCTTGTCACTATGTTTTCACATAAACACATCTGTCTTTGAGCAAAGCTCCTCGCAACGGGCTGCCAAAGAGGAACCTGATCCTCCCTGTGGCTGGAGCCGGTCCTTCGTTCACACAGCACAGGGAATCCCCATGAGCAGATACAGATCTCAGATCAGAGCCACGGCTTGTTTGGTTGAATGTAGACAGCGAAACTAGCTGGTCTTCAATCAGCATTTTCTGAGAAACTCCACTCGAGTTCTAGCGCTCCATCCACCCACACCCAAACAAAAAGGATCAGACGCGCTGCCGGACATCCTTCCATACAGGCCGACGAGCGCCTGGGTCCATATCGACAGACCAATCAGGAGGGCAGGACGCCTAATAATAATAACAACGCATGTTCTTTTGGACTCACAGGATGGCCCTCTCGTGAGTTGGCTGAAATGCTAAAGGAAAACTGTAGGTGTGGTTACGTGCGTGTGCACGTGCACACTAGAGCTTGCACGAATACTCACTGCAACTAATCAGCTAGTAATCCAGAACTATTCAGCAGGCATATTTTAACCTCATGTAAATGAATCTTGTTTTGTACAGACATTACTGTTTTTGTCAAATTCAGACTCAATGTATCAACTATAATAGTGGTGGCACAGCTAATCGAAGATCAGCCGTTTTCAATCTGCAGAGTGGGAATAAGTGGGTTACGCAATGGCGGTATGTTTATGCCATGTCAAAAAGATATAAAAAAATGTGAATATTAAAATATAAATAGCCTAATTTGTATTAATTTATTTTTGACCTGACACATATCACAGCATTGTTTCCTACACCACTTGTCAGAGGTGGCGCTCCTTGCGGGAAAAAAAAACATACAACTATGTAGTACGATTCACAAATAAATGAGTCTTATGAGATGGTTCTTTTAGAAGATTTGGCTTCTAATAAATCTTTTGCTGAATGAGCTGAACAAATCTCTCAAACTGACTTTGTCACTGCCTGCCGTCAGTGGCATTTTCACGGATGTATTTCCATGTTGTAGACCCCGAATCAGTTTTCTTGCCGCTGAAAACAAACATTTTGGAAGGAAAGACTAAAAATGAGTGGAATCAGTCCATAAAATGCTTAATATTAAAGATGAAGAGCGAGTGCTATTTGCCATCGCAGCTATTTCCCTCCGGCGAAAGCACAAGTGCCAGTGTATCTGGGTTCACTCCACCACAGGCTGTAGTGACGGATCATGTGCGCTCCACTGACTTCACTCCTATTGGTTGTCGCTCCCGAAAGTCGCTCTTCCTCTTAATTTTTTACATAAAGCTAAACATTTGTCGTGTCGCTGGAAACACCTACATCCTGCCGCCAAATATCAGTGTCCCTTGTGTCGCCGGAAATTTCCAGCTCTCTATTGCAATGAATGGGATCGTGTCACTGGTAGTGTGAACAGGGCTTTACACGCAGAGCAGCTACTGAATCAACATGTGCCTCACTAACTGAAAAGTTACATTTAAGTACGTTTTACAATACTTTGCAATGCATAAAATGAATAGTTGAAACAAAGTCGTTATTTTTGTTTTTTTTTGCACACAAAAAGTATTCTCGTCGTTTGATAAACTTAAGATTGAGCCACTGTGGTCACTTGGACTATTTTGACTAACGATGTCTTTAATAACTTTTCGAGGCTGGCAAGTTCAATCCCTCAAGAAGCCTATCGAGGAGTATGGAGGAGTGATCCAGCTCTCAGATTTCATCAAAAATATCTTAATTCGTGTTCCGAATATGAAGAAAGGTCTTACGGGGTTGGAACAACATGAGGGTGAGTCAATACTGACAGAATTTTTATTTTTGGGTGAACTATCCCTTTAATATATAGCATAAACTACCATTTAAAAAAAAAATCTTCTTAAATAAGACACATTAAACTGATCAAAAGTGATAGTAAAGACCATTAAAAGATTATTATTTCAAACAAATACTATTCTTTTGAAAATATATTCAAATAGAAGACATTTTTATTTTAAATTCTAATATATATATATATATATATATATTTTTTTTTTTTTTTTGTTTACAATTTGACTGTTTTTAAGTAAAAGCAGCCTTAGTGAGCATAAGAGACTTCTTTTATTAAAACAATTGACCCCAAACTTTTGAGTAGTCATATGAGCCATATGGTAATGCAATTAAATTGATAAGTAGTTGAGTAAGTTTTCTCACCATTTCGCTAAAAAGTCTGTGGTGTGTCTCGAGATAAATTAAAACCTTTCTAAGAGTTGTAACATGAAAAAGTTTGGGAACCCCTGGACCAGTCACTTCAGCCCATGCACAGGGAAGAAACCAGTATGTCTTCAGCCCACACACACCTGGAGTGGGACTACTAGAGGTGTTTACCTGCAGACTGTCCAGAATGATGCGGAGCGACTGGACCTGTCGTCGGACGGCTCCAGAGAAGCGGTCGTAAGTGGTGGCATCATATTCACTCATCTCAATTTCCTTGAGCCTGTAACAAAAACACAACACATTAGGTACACACTCTGCAGTGTTTACAATTACTGAAGTACGAGTACAGACTAAAGCACCGGCATTATTACAGCTCATGTGAGACTCGTCCCAAGCCGTTTGTGCTACAGACATGAATTCTTCTTCAAAACTGAGTGTAAGCAACCACTTATCAACCACCCTAGAAACTTCAAATTTGTAACCTTAAAAGCATCTTGGTGGTGAGTTTTGTACAGGTAAGAACTACTAACATAACAATTTGTCTTCATTGACATTCTTGCCCTGAGAAGTCTAAACTTGTAAACAATGTCTAATACGTCTTAAAAGAGTGTTCTGGGGCAGAAGGATTTTAGAGAACATTGATCTGTTTAGTCACACATTAAGTACAGCTGTCAAGATAAAGAATAGTGCACACTTGAGAGTAGGAGGTGTAGGATAAACATTTCTCTTGGGGCAAGTCCCTACAGCTCCATGACCAGCACCCACACACATGCAACACCCAGGTGCTCAAAGCCCAGCCAGCCTCAACAGTGTGGGTGTAAGAGGGATGGAGGCTGGAGCTCTGCCAGGTCACGAGTCACCCACGGTGATCACTGCGTCAACGTCACCAAAACATGTCCAGCTCACGTTTCACACACACACACACACACACACACACACACACACACACACACACACACACACACACACACACACACACACACACACACACACACACACACACACACACACACACACACACACACACACACACACACACACACACACAAAGGAAAGAACAAGCTTTCAGGTCGAAATGACCTCCAAATGTCCATCACAATCTTTGAAGGATTACCCCATATAGACTAATATAATACCAATATTAATGATAAAACTGCTTGTTATTGAGGAAAAATAAAAGGAAATATTACTAAAATGTGTGTTTTTTTGTGCATTTTATTTCTTGCATCAAATTATTTTTATACATTAATAATAATTTACTAATTTCACTACTTTTAATTCATCCCGTAGACCCCATTAGTCCCCTTAGTTGGCCCTGTCCCTCTGGTTGAAAACACTGGCTTATATTATAAGAACCCTTAACATTTTTGGCATTCTGAAAATGGTTTCCTTTCTGAATTATCCTTACTATAATGCGCCTGGTGATTTTACTTAAATGTTTTTTTTGGCGGTAATTTCCATTATTCTTAATGATAATTTTCAGTCGATTCTGGAGAGAGAAAATACTTTCTTTTTTCTTTTTTTTTAAATCTGTATGAAAAGCAACAGAGTACTGCAGTAGTAATGTATTTTTGTAGGCCAACCTGGAAGTTAGAATCACACTGGTTCCCTCGACAAATACCCAATAGGATTTTTCCATTTTCTTTTGGATTATTGCAAGGTCTTTGACTAACAAAAGCATATGATTCTTCCATGTTTTGTTCATCATGATACTCAACTTTCATGAATTTTGAAGCATAAATACAATCAGCAGAAGTCAAAAGCTAAACGTAGGCTGTAAACGAACACGGTCGCATGACTTCAACGTCACCATCACTAAGTTTCTAAGAACTCCTTCAGTCTTTGTTTAAAAACATTTTCCCTGAAAGTTCGAGTTATAATAGTTTGCAAGAGCGCGGTTATAAACACAAGAAGGCTGATGACGTTTAATGTCCTTGACAACCTCTACAGTCCCATTTAACCACTTGTTAGTAACCACCTTTTACAAGACAAGTAAAATCTTTAAAAATTCACAAGAGGGTATTACTGATGTATTTTATATTGTAGAATAAAATGTGAAAATATCTTGAGGATTTGTTCACCATAGATCTTATTTCAGGCATTTATCCAAAAACCCATTGAAAAAATGTATTGACTTCAGGATGATGGAACCAGAAGTGCTAAAATGCTAACTCATTTCCAGATTTTGGCCTAAAAAAATATGTCATCCATGCACCACTCTACTATTAAGATGCATACTTTTCTTTCTTTTTTAGTTTTGCAGTTTTATAATAATTTAATATAAATTTTTGCTTTTTTAATAACCTTTATGCAATAAAATAATGATAATTAGGAGGGGTTTTGCTTGTTATGAAAATGCAGAAATCATAACTCTATACAGAAATCCATACATTTGGTTGTTTTTTACTAAAAAAAGTGTGATTTCTCTGCCACTACAGTGAACAAAAAGAACTGCAAATTTAATATAATTTTTCAAATAGGTTTTCTGAACAATCCCCCTGTCAGACATTGGTTGGCAAAACTGATGGCATTGGTTAAGCTAGTTTTGCTGTTTCATATATATATGTATATATATTTTTTTTATATGACCCCCACCATGTTCTTGACAGGATCTGTGAGATTCCCTCCGTCACTTGATGGACAGGCCTCAGCAGAGGTGTTTCTGTCACACAGGTGGTGTGAAGCCAATAATCCCTAAACAGATTCTACAGTTAATCCTACTCTTCAGGACGGGCCTGCATGAGTGTGTGTGTGTGCATGTGCGTGTGAGAGGTGTTTGATGTCATGAGGAGGAAACAGAGTGTGAAGTGTGTCTAGACCGTAGCGGCCCACAGACCTCAGGTGCGCTCACACACCGACACTATCAGACGTGAGATCAGACCAGACACTGTGATCTCAAAAGACTGTGACACTGTGATTCTTTTCAAAAGAAACGATCCCTCACCTCTCCATCACCACCTGGACCAAAAATATCTGGAAAAGCCACAAAAGTGCAGCTAAATTGTTCCTGTGCTACAAAAGATATATGCAACATGTAAGGAGTGCTCTCTTCTTGCTTGTGGTATTATCATTCTCCTTCTTCCTGCTCAGCTTCCTCTCTCACTCACACTCACACACACACACACACACACACACACACACACACACACACACACACACACACACACACACACACACACACACACACACACACACACACACACACACACACACACACACACACACACACACACACACACACACACAGTGGGTTTCCTGTCTGGCCTCTGAAGCTCACATTCTTTGCGCAGTGTTATTGGAGGGAGGACAGACTGCTGCTATTTTCTCCTGGATTCCAAACCCGTCCACAGACCGGAGAGTGAGGTGGCCAGCGTGGCCATGACATAACAGTGTGAAGGAGCAAACGAGAGTGAAAAAGAGCAGAGAATATTTATAAGCAAGTGCAGCAAGTCATAGAAGCAAGTCAAATAATCAAAGCGTTTGTGAGCATAAGAGACCCCAATCCCGAACTTTTAAAAGGTAGTCTAAGCGTTGATTTTTAAATATTCAAAGCTTCATTTTTCACTAAATCATAATTTATTCAAATGATATCATTTTAAATCAATAACTGACCAAATGTTTAATTATTTAAAAATTGTTGTGTTTCATCGGTGGGATTTTAAATAGATGCTGAAACAACTGTATGAAGGGTTACAGCTCTACCAGAGGCAACTCAGCTTTTCCTGCATCATAGAAGGCCTACATCAAAATCGAAAGTTTTTATGGTGGTTGTCGGAGTGTAACATACACTTGCAAAAAAGGTAAATAAAGTCCCACTTCCTGTGGAAACTCCTGACAACTGAGATTGAAATATTGTGAACGTGACAGACAGCATGTAGATTCGACAATGTGAAACACAAAGGGGAAAAATCCCACCTGAGAGTAAAAGAATTGAAGAGAGCAACAGCTACAGTGGCCACGAACACACTGCTTTCTTCTGGAAACAAACTTTGTTGCATTATTTTCCTGTTATCTCTGTAAAGCTGCCTTGAAACAATCTGTATTGTAAAAAGCGCTATATAAAGAAAGGTGACTTGACTGCAGCTAAATTCAGTTGTCAATTCACCTTTTAGTGTTTAATCCTGTTCTATACACACAGAGTTCAGTAATTTACAGGAGTGACAACCAACCTTAAATTCGATGAAGTGTGTACGGAACCGGACAGAACAACTGGAGTAGTTGTTATGACGTACTGTACTATACAACGAGAGATATATGATGATAGATACATCTCTGATGAAAAACATCAACTGTGCTTTAGTTCAAATTGCTGAACACAACGAGTCTTTTGTCACTATAAAATTACTTTGGTCAGAATAGCGGATACCAAACAAGCGAGACGCCAGAAAGTAGCACAGTGTCAATCATCACAATTACGGGAGTGATTTGTGTTCCGTACACACATGTAGCGATAACCTAGGGGACTCACTCCTGCATTTAAATGCGGTTGTCACTCCTGAAACTTTACAGTGTATACGTGGCCAGTGTTACAGAAGAAAGTAAAGAAGAAAATCATTAATTGAATTTCATTAATATTGCTTTAATTGCTATAATCTAATCCATTTATTTGTTTTCCCTGTGTTGGTATTTTGTTGAGTCAGCTTAACTAAGTTTTACATGAGCATTTTCCATCCCCTCTCTGACTCTCAAAATAAAAAATGATGATTTGATACTGTCCCTTTACGACTTCTACATATGTCAATGACTATGTAACTAATTAAGGTAGTTCACACTGTCATTCATCTGTGCACAAAGTGCAGAATAATGAACATTCTACAATTTGCATTCGCAAACAAGGGTTATGTTAATGAGCTCATGGTTGTGATGTCACAAGCACAAAACGTGCTGAAGGAGTCATTCTTGCAGCTTAGTTGCCATACATGATCAGTGTGGACTTTATAAACACTAGAGCAGTGTTGGTGTAGTCTGGCAGTGGACCGGAGTTTGTGTAGTCAAAGACACAACAGTAACAACAAAAAAACTTAATTCTAAATGTTTTTCTGATGCAAGACTTGAAAGACTTGACTGATGAAAGATATGCGTGAAAGAAAGACCATGGGAATATGTGTGTGCCATGGCCAAAACAGCCGACAACCACTACACCAGAGTAACTCTAGTAAAGCCATTTAATTTTATAAGAACAAGAAAAATCCTGTGAAATGTCCCCTTTAAGAACTATTAACCTTTAAATAAAAGAGCTTTGTGCAATCCATTGGCCCAAACAGAGGCCTCCTTGATGGAGAAACACTCGTACTTGCTTCATGTGCGTGCACACACAGCTTAATGAATCACAGCATTCACAGTTATCTGAGATAACTGGGCCCTTTGAAGACCTCTAGTGATATTCTGTGATCTAGAACGTGCTGGTTTTTATGAGCCACTCATTTTAGTATTTCTTGTCCGTTCCAAAGCGTAGTGCTCTCTACACCCTACATAGCATAACTGACTGATTTGCATAATTCTACATCAAAATCTACTCACTTACCTACTTAATGACCAGGTTGATGATCTTATTGTAAATGATTAAAGGTTTTTATGCAATTCCAAAAATGTCTTGTCTTTGTTTTCTTCAGTCTTAATTGCTCTTCCTTTGAAAAGACTTCCGTTTCCTTCTGTCATCACACAGGCCATGTGTTTATTGGACCATGACAACCATCTTAAGCCAAAAACTATTGTTTTAGCAAGCACGCATTTAGTCAGGCTCTATTCTGGCATTTAACGGCACTTTAATGCATAAAGTGGACCGAGTTTTTCGTTACACTCAATGTGTACAGAAATACATCATGTTATGAAATTAAAATGGTTTATGAATGGAAATAAATGTTTACTTTAAATACAAGGATATTTATAATTGACATCTTGATTCGTTTAACAGTATGGATCAGTGTTATTTTAGCATAAATGAGATACTAGTTTAGTTTTTTTATTATATTTCCTTTTTCATTTTAAAGTTTTAGTATTTTTTTTAAAATATTTTTTTGTAGTTTTGTTATTTTTCTTAGTTTAAAAAAATTCTATATAGTTTTTTTAAAATAAATTTTTCATCTCAGTTTTAGTTTTAGCTATTTTAAAGGGGTGGTAAAACACATTTTTTTGAAGGCTTGATTGTGTTTGTGGGGTGCACTCTTACATGTGTTCATGCTTCGTTTAAAAAAAAATTGCATTATCTGTTATATAACCCTACGCCAAACCATCAAAGCCCTCTCAGGTGCAGCAGATGCAGCAAGCCGATGGATATGGGTAAAAAGGGGAGACTCCAACTGGGCCCCTAATACCACCTGCGGCACGTAAGGGTTGAAAGCAGAGGGGGGCACACCTGGGACGCCAGGTGCTGCCGATGAGCCCTCTTGAGGTGTCGTGGGCCTATCATTGAAACACCAGAGAAGGGGGGTGCCCACCTGATGACCCCAATGAAGCTTAAACACCCAGTCTTATCCCACTAAACCATTACCACAGTGAGGAAATCATTCTGATGGATGCGTTGTTACCACTACAGAGAGGAAACCACTCCGATGGATGCATCGTCACCACTCATATTTCTGAGAGGAAACCATTCCGATGGATGCATCGTCACCACTCATACCTCAGGTCTTAAACAGGGGATTGTTTCACCTAGTCCTAAATCATAATTGATCATCTGGATCTACCCAGTGACTGCTGTGAAGAGAGCAGCTGGCAACTAGGGAAAGACCTGGTGACAGCTTGGAAAGACAGCTACCAGGAGGGAAAGACCCCAACGGGCCTGCCCCAGGTTAGCTCCCTGTGGTAGGAGGGACCTGGCACTATTAGTGTACAGGTCCCACCCATCTCTGGCTTAAAAAAGTTCAAGGAAGAAAACACCCCCAGAGTCAGCGAGAGCGGGGGAGGATGATGACTCACCGACAGACTACATGGTTACTGACCCAGGAACGAAACTGACAACGAGAATGATGATCAATAAGACACCTGAGATGACAACACCTACTCCAGGAATTAAGCTCCAGAGGTGTAGATGTGGCTGGACCAAAGAAACATCCTATGCAGGCCTGAGAAGACACCAAGGCTTGAAAAAGTGCTTGCTGTCAACGCAACAGGGAACTTGCATTGACCGTTACTTCTTACGTAGCAGGTTGAATAAGGCAAGTGAAGTTCAGCAGCAGGACCAAACCCAAAGTCTGCAGAACATCAATCCCCCTGTTCGAGAGGAAGAGGAGGAGCCAAGCATAGTTGTGGCCCTCAAGCCCAATTTGCCGCAGCCTACAACTGAGAAAAAAATTCAGGGGCGAAAAACACAGGTCAAGTGGCCAAAATCCTGTGAGAAAAAGGAGTGGGAGACGATTGACACAGACATCAGTAACCTCCTGGGACAACTGAGGGGAACTGCAGTAAAGAAGCTGGAGCGAATGGGAGACCTGATTTACAACTATGGTACACAGCGCTTTGGGATGGCAGAAAAGAGGAAAAAACCATCACCCACCCTGACGAAGTTCAGAAGACAGCAGGAGATAGAACGGTTAGTCAAGGAGAGAAGGCAGCTGAAAAAACAATGGAGAAAAGCTCCAGAGGAGGAGAAGGAGGGAATTGACCTGCTACAGGCAGAAATTAAGAACCGATTGGCAACCTTGAGGAGAGCTGAGAATCTGAGGAGGAGGCGTAAAATGAAGGAGCAAGCGAGATCAAACTTCCTTCAAAGACCCCTACAAGTTTGCAAAAAACCTTTTCACAAAGGAAAAAAGTGGCAAACTCAAAGCATCAAAGAAAGATCTGGAAACTTACCTAAAACAGAGCCACACTGACAGCCAGCGAGGCGGAGAGACAACTCTTCCACCCGATATGCCACCGATACATTCCCCAGAACATCAGCTGGACATCACCCCCCCCCCAGATGGAGCGAAGTGGAGAGAATTGTACGTCAGGCAAGAGCTGCATCCTCCCCTGGGCCCAATGGAGTCCCATACCGGCTGTATAAGAACACACCAGGGGTATTGCGCTGTTTATGGAGGCTAATGAAAGTAGTGTGGCAGAAACAAGAAATTCCAACGGCATGGAGGAGGGCAGGAGGCATCCTAATCCTGAAGGAAAAGGACTCTGTGGACATCAGCAGGTTCCGCCAAATCAGCCTCCTGAACGTTGAAGGTAAAATCTTCTTCAGCGTAGTAGCTAACAGACTAACAGCCTACCTGGAAAATAACCACTACATCGATACCATGGTGCAGAAAGCTGAGATTCCAGGCTTCTCTGGTTGCTTAGAGCACACAAACATGATATGGATTCAAATCCAAACCGCCAAAAAGAATGGAAGAGATCTCCATGTTGTGTTCTTGGATCTTGCAAATGCCTTTGGGTCAGTTCCTCATAATCTCCTCTGGGCTGCATTCCAGTATTTCAGCATCCCAGAAGAAATCACCCGCCTCGTTAAATCCTATTTTCAAGACCTGCAGCTATGCCTAACTACTAATGAGTATACCACAGCATGGCAACGTTTAGAAATCGGAATAATGGCAGGATGCACCATCTCACCTTTAGCATTTACGATGGCTATGGAGGTCATCATTCGCGCATCTCGGTGGGTAGTAGGAGGTCAGAAGCTCAAATCTGGTCTTCGTCTCCCTCCCATCAGAGCCTATATGGACGATATGACCATCCTCACCACAACCAAGGCTTGTGCTAGGCGTCTGCTGAACAAGCTACAGGAGAACATACAGTGGGCTCGGATGGAAATAAAGCCAGGCAAGTCCAGGAGCATTTCAGTCAGCAAGGGAAAGCTGTCGGAACAGCGGTTCTATGTGGGCAAGGAGCCTATACCAACAGTGGCAGAGAAGCCAGTCAAGAGTCTTGGACGTTGGTACCACGCCACCCTCAAGGACACAGCGCAGGTAGACCAGCTTAGGCAAGATACAATGCACGGCCTTGAGAGTATCGACAAGACCATGCTCCCTGGCAGGCTAAAGCTGTGGTGTCTTCAATTTGGGCTACTACCTAGGATGATGTGGCCTCTTACCATCTATGAGGTCTCAATCTCAAAGGTAGAAAAGCTGGAGAGAGTGATCAGCTCATTTGCCAAAAAGTGGCTGGGACTGCCCGGATGCTTTACTAACATAGGACTGTATGGAAGAGGCATCTTGGAGATTCCTGTTTCCAGCATGGTTGAGGAGTTCAAGTGCTCTAAAGTAAGGCTGGAAATGACACTAACAGAGTCCCGTGATCCATGCGTTTCCCAAACAGCTCCTACCCTGGTGACCGGAAGGAAATGGAGCCCAGCTGAAGCCACTCACCAGGCGAAGTCAGACCTCAGGCACAGAGACATCATTGGCAATGTGCAACAGGGGAGAGGCGGCCTCGGATCTGGAGAGAGCAGACCATCGTGGCATAGAGCAGCTCCAGCTCAGCGGCGACGGCTGGTTTTCGAGGAGGTGCGATGGCACGAGCAGGCAACGAGCTGTGCAAAGGCTGTTTCACAAGCCAAGCAAGGGCAGTGGATGAGATGGGAGGGAGTTGAGAGGAGAAAGTTCTCTTGGAGGGAGCTGATGAGCATGAAAGCATTTCACATCAGCTTCATCTTACATGCAACGTACGACGTCCTGCCTTCCCCCTCAAACCTCAACCAGTGGTACGGAGAAGACCCAACGTGTCCCCTCTGTCCATCCCCCGCAAACCTCAAACACATTCTGGTTGGATGCAAGACAAGCTTGTCACAAGGCCGCTATACCTGGCGGCACAACCATGTCCTGAAGTGCCTAGCAGCCACCTTGGAGTGCAGACGACTAAAGAACAATGCCCTGCCTCCTCCATCATCCCATCCTTCATATGCAAGAGAGTTCATTCGAGAAGGGGTAAAGACAGCCAAAGGCTATACAACAGCGGTTAGCGGCCAGCTCGGAAAGGCTCGAGACTGGACATTGGTGGCAGATTTGAACCAAAGGCTTTACTTCCCATCTGAGATTGCCACAACGAACCTAAGACCAGACCTCGTGCTCTGGTCCCCATCACTCCACATCGTGTACATAATAGAGCTTACCGTTCCCTGGGAGGATGCTGTAGAGGAGGCATTTGAGCGCAAGAGACTTAAGTACACCGAATTGGCAGCTGATGCTGAGCAACGCGGATGGAAATCCAAGGTTTTCCCAGTGGAAGTCGGCTGCAGAGGCTTTGTGGCCAAGTCAACCATCAGGCTGCTTAAGGAACTGGGAGTGCGAGGCCAAACCCTACGCCAAACCATCAAAGCCCTCTCAGGTGCAGCAGAAGCAGCAAGCCGATGGATATGGGTAAAAAGGGGAGACTCCAACTGGGCCCCTAATACCACCTGCGGCACGTAAGGGTTGAAAGCAGAGGGGGGCACTCCTGGGACGCCAGGTGCTGCCGATGAGCCCTCTGGAGGTGTCGTGGGCCTATCATTGAAACACCAGAGAAGGGGGGTGCCCACCTGATGACCCCAATGAAGCTTAAACACCCAGTCTTATCCCACTAAACCATTACCACAGTGAGGAAATCATTCTGATGGATGCGTGGAAACCACTCCGATGGATGCATCGTCACCACTCATATTTCTGAGAGGAAACCATTCCGATGGATGCATCGTCACCACTCATACCTCAGGTCTGAAACAGGGGATTGTTTCACCTAGTCCTAAATCATAATAATAATATTTTACCTTTATTCTACACTGCTCTGTTCCTCCTTGTAAAAACTGTCTGATGGTTTCCTGGTTCTATGAAGCCAGTCCCTCAAAACTACGCAATGGGCTCAGATTGGTTAGCTGGTCCAGTGTGCTGTGATTCGCTAACCGCCTAGTGCACGTTTTTCGGAAACGTCACGCCCCTTACCTTTACCGGTAGTTTGTGCCTTTGTGTATTATAAGCAATGGCGTCAATCGGACCCATCTTCACTAATGAAGATGATCGAGCAGAACCTGTTCAAGAACGGCTGTTAAACAACGTTTCAGAGAGGTTAGTTTTTTGTTGTTGTCTCTGTCTCATTACTTTTTAGATACCCTGTAATTAAATTGTACTAATTATTTTAGTATTAGAAAAAATAAGCTTCATAAACAAGAATTTCATAATAATTGTTCTAACAAATTATACTACAGTCCTCAAAGGGATTTTTTTGAGAAAAGACTGCGGATCTATAGTGATCGTTTCTGACTGTATGGCACCGTTACTTTTGTATTTTTAGAACGATTGCACCCAAAACTAACACTAAACACTGGATTTACTACAGTAGCCAAATCAAACACAGGACCATGTTTAGCATGACTGTAGATAAACAAGCATGTAGATAAACAATACATTAAAGCTCCAATCAAAGAATAATTTCCACTAATTCCAAGTTCGCTGTTTGTAACGTTAGGTGTTTGTCAGATAACGTTAAGTATGAATGAGCATTTAACAAACCAGCAGAGCCAAACATCGTTTGTCATTTGTTTACTTCCTTGCTACAACGTACAATTAACAATACGAACTATTACAGGTAAACACATCGACGAAAAATAAATCATACTTACAGGTTGTGGCCCGTAAACAACAGCTTCTGTTCTTAAAGTAGGAACTGCTCCATCTTTCAGAACAAGCCGATTTGCGAATACTGCATTGAACTCGCGAAGATTGTGTTTTTCTCCGTAAAATACGCAGCACAGAGAGCGAGATTTGGGTCATAATTATTATGGACCGGGTTAAAAATAAATTTGAACCATTGATCCCTAACTCCCGCAACCCTAGGAAGGCTGAACAAAGTGGACCTGCAATCTGGATAAAAATAACAGCGTTTCGACGGCATTGCGGCGGCAACAACACTCCTATACCACAACAACTCTTCTCCAAAGCAATATAAAATGGCCTCGCCTCCCTTATTTAGTATTCTCGGAGGAGGGGTTTATTGGGGTTACTGACGTCAGCAACCCTGGAGGAATGTCGTGTAGTCCCTACCGGCCGTTTGCTGTAGGCCTTAGAAATGTATTTATTTAAAAGCAAATATCTCCCTTTGCTTTGAACTTTGAGCGTTGTAACTTTGCAGATGCTATTTATGCTCAAACAGCAACATTACACACTAGCTAAAGTTAGAAAAGTGAAATCGTGTTTTACCACCCCTTTAATGCATCAAGTTAAACTAATTGAAAATGTTACCTTAATTTTCCTACTTTTAGTTAATGTTTAACGTAAAGTAACATGATTTTTATGGTTTTAGTGTGATAACCCTGCCTTGTATCAACCTTTTTTTTTTTTTACTGAGCTCAATGCAGTGCATTATGGGATTGTCATTTTGACAAATGCAATGCATACATTGGCAGCTCAGTAGCTTATAAAACGAAGCCTCACACACACACACATGCTTTCATTGAGACAGCACTGCAAAATAACTGGTGAGATTAACAGGCACTCAGGCAAGAGGGCAAAGGTCACGCAGGGTCAAGTGTAGGCTTTTTGGAGAAATCTGTGTTTGAACTGAGTGAGTGATGAATGAGAGAGACAGATGGGTGTACCTCTGCTTAAAAGCCTTCTCCCCCATCTCGCGTGCTGCTCTCTTCACCTCGTCTGGCACAGCGTCTTTCTCTGCCTGAGAGATCTGGTGAACTTTGTGTCCGGCGTCCAGACGGTAGGGTCCTCCCTTCCCTCCGAGACCTGCTGTATCTCTGCCACCTACACCAACATACAGGCAATTTGTTGAGTTATCACGTAGGTGATTGATAAGCGTGTGTAGGGTACTTGCATAATAACTGGAGATTCAAAAAAGTAAAGGTTCATTTAAATATTTTTAACGAAGACCATCTCCCTTCAAACTTTTATTTAGAGAGCTTGCTTTAAAGTTGATGGATTTATGGGCGCATTTCAAGAAAACATGAAATTATTTAGATTTTTAAATAAATGGTGATTCTCATTAGATTGTATTTATTATGGTAAAACTAAATTCTACAGTATAACAGGAAAGGACATATTGAATATGCATAAATGAAATGCAGTACCGCAAATCTTTACCTGATATATAAATATGGAGTTTTGTTTCCTTGCCACTTTCACCTTTGAATGCTCAGTTGCGGTTCAAAATATGTTATAGTAATATTAGTGACAATGTAACAATATGAACTCATTTGAGCTGGATAATGACAGTTTTTGAGCTGAATTGAATTAACATTGCACTGACTTGAGCTGAATAATGACACAACTATCTTCTTTAGAGCTGCTTAGCCAAATTGAACTCGTTTCATAATTGATGAACAGCAATTGACAGTTATTGAACTGAACTGAGCTGAATAATGACATTATTATCTTTTTTTGCGGAGCCTGTTCATAGCTCAAATAGAATTTGTTTCATAACTGATGAATTTTACAACATCAACAGTTATTTTCCTGATTTATTAATATTCATTTTTTATTACTGTGAAGTTGCTTCAGAACAATCTGTATTTTACTGTATAAACCACTATATAAACAAATGTGAAAAATGCAAGCAATGTATTATTTTAATCGCATTGCAGTAATGAGATTTTATTGCACTATGAAAATGTCACAATTAATTTTTTTAATAAATTGGTCAAAATAAAGTTTTTAACTACTATATACTAACATTTAAATTAAACATTTGATATAATGGACTTATTGTGCACACACATGTTTTTACATTGTAATTACAGCAATTAACTTCTGTGATTATATGTAATTAATTATACAAATTATAGGTACTGGTTTCGTTGTAGGGTTTATACCTAACCATACCAAAGAACCTGTCTCTTACTTAACCCGTATCACACCCCAATAGCAGCAAAAGTGTTTTGCAGAACAACATTAACACAGTAAGTACATTGTACATAATGTAATGAAAGTAGATAGTAGATATTATATCTAATATAAAGTGTGACCACAAACAATAAATAAAAACAAATAAAAATATATATTTTTAATGGTTTTTGGGGGGGTTACTGGACAAGTTTTGTGTTTCACCTTTGATGGGATGTGACTGTACCTGTGCCTCCAGCCCACTGGTTCCCCCCTACATGAGGGGCATTTTTGGGGTCAATCTTGCCATGTTTGGGGGAGCTGACATCTAGGCCACTGTCTCTCTGAATGGTGATCTGAAAAAGAAAGCACTTTCAATAGTGTATGAACATTCACCCATTTGATCTTCATCTTGTTACTAAGTGGAAAAAAAAACTGCCATTTGGGACACAATCAGTCAAAGGGTTATTATGAGGTAAATGAAATCCAAGACAGATTTACTTATCTAGAGTCATCTTTACATTGCAAAGCAAGTGAGTTATATATAAAAGAAAAATGTGTGCTTGCACTGACTTTTTAATGTACCATAAACATTTACTCTGGAATCACAATTGCAGGAAACAATGTATTATGCTTGAAAAATGAATGTTGATTCTCATGCCGAGCTGCCAGGAAACAAGTCACAAACTGAATGACAATGCAAAGTTTGTTTGTCTGACACAGATTTAAACATTTTAAATCAAGGGTCTTCAACCAGGAGTCCACGACTCCTATGGGGACCACCAATTAAAGTTGGATCACACTTTTTTTTTGTTAAAACATGGGTAAAAATATATAAGTCAAATGCTAGGCACCCTCAGTTGATACTATAATAATATCATATTGGATGATATTAAATTGTGTCTTCACTTTGGAGAAAGTGTTTACAAAGTGTTTTTGCAGCGGTGAGAAATGTAGCCAATCACAACATGTTTGTTGATCCCTTTAATGCAATGGCCAATCAGAGGTGTTTGATGATTTAGTCAGAATCCACTCACCGCTCAAGATGCCAGAGTTTTTGTTCATTGCTGAGTTTTGCACGCTCGTGAATCAAACAAAGTGTGGACATTATGAGAGATTCATTGTGTGGTCACCTACATTGATTATAAAGAAACTTTGAGAGATCGCAATGAACTGAGATGAGTGACAGCTTTTTACTGATTATAAAGAGAGAAGATGTTGTATATATATATATATATATATATATATATCCTCATCATTTCAGAAGCATCCTCAGTGATTGATTCCTAATTGGCCATCTCACAGAAAAAAAAAAGAAGTAAAGTTTTAGTAAACCTATAGCTAAAGTTCAGGTAAATATTTAATTGTCCATTTGACAGTAAAGTTAAAATGTGAATTTTAAGTAAACTTGAAGCTAATATTCAGGAGGTAAATGTTTAATTATCCAGCTGACAGTAAAAATAAAATGCATGAGGACTCTGCAAATCCATTTTAATAATTGTGATGAAATTGTGATTATCTCAATTTTAACAATGAAAAGTAATATACAGACAATGATGCATGTGCAACAACAATAACGTGCATAGTTCTAATTTACTGTCTTAACATAATATAACTATCATAATGTGGTTGGTTTCTATTAATACTGAAGGCTATAATAATATAGATCTGTTTGACACATTTTGGATTGGGGCAGGGGTCCCTGCTCCATGTCTTTATGAGAAAGATAGAAAGAAAAATCTCAGCATAGCACAAAGATGCAAAATAAATGGTTAACTGTCACATGGGACATTACTGCTTTTAAGCAAGGCCTCGTCTCACGGTTCATGGGGGGATATCTGGATATCCGATTTTGAAGTGTTATCTGTGTGTGTAGACATATTAGTCTCCTAATGTTGACTTGAAGCTCTCTGAAGCAGGTTTCTACATTCATTTAGTGGCATTCTCTCCCTCTTCTTATCTTCCTTCACACTCCATTAATATCATAAAGCACTGGGCCTCTCTTTAATACCCACGCACCCATCTGGAGGGTTGTGGCTTTCTCATGACCTCCACACACTCCTTTACAGCCTCCTGCTGTGTGCAAATACAGTCTGAACATAACTGCTAGAAACTCCCATGAACGCTTCATACTTGTGAGCGTAGCACTTTGAAGCTTAATTGTGTCTTTGAGAGAGATAGCAGCACAGCTGGACTATTTTAATGTTGGATAGTGAGAGAACAGACACTTAGTGTTTCAAAACGTCCCTTTCTCTCCTATTAATATAAAAGGCAATACTCATTATGCAACGATCCGTCATGCTTTGACTAGGCAAGGTCACTGAACTTGAAGTCTGAGCTTATTAAGACACTTCCCGTTTTACACTGCACACTGAAAGGAAGTACACTTGTAGGGAATGAACAGAAATGTTTTTGCCAAGTCATATGGAAAGGAACAGTTGAAATAAACAGACAATTTTAGAAGCAAGAGGAAAGATCTGCCCTTTGTGTTCCAGTGGGTTAAACAGTCATGCAGGGTGAAAGTTTTGATGCTGCATGAATTAACCTTTAATACTTTTAAAATATGTAATCCAAAAACGATCTAGTCACCCTCATGCCATTTCAAATGTGTTTGACTTCCTTATTCTCTTTGGTGGAAATCATGCTGCATTTTCCAAGCAAAGAAGCATATGGCTGAATGGCATAGAGTATTTTTTATTTATTATTTCTTAAATTCATTATTTATTAATAAAAAATAGTGCCGAAACATACAGAAACAGAGATGTAAAAAAGGAAATTATATAATAGAGAGGACTGTGTGTGAAGTTTAATGTCACTTAAAATATTAGGTAACTTGACCTTCATTTATTTTTGAGTAAATGAATCCTGTAAATCCACCTTTAAATACATGTCTGTCATGTTTTCCTTTTAAATAGAACGGAGAGATAACAAGATCATAGCCAGCATCTTCATCTTTCAATTCTGGAATTGGCACAATATAACAATACATTTCTCCAGTTTAAATATTCACTAGATATGGTGTTTCCAGATACTTTTCTGTGAGTGTAAGTTTACACTCTTTTGACACCTACACACACTTAATCTGATACGAGGTCATCCACTTTCAGTATTTCACAACAAAGTGTGTGTGTGAGAGACAATGTGTCTGAGTGTGTATTAGGAAGAGATATGGCTTACCGATGTTCACGATGAACGTGGCTTAGAGATTAACATTTGCCAATAACTTGTACATAAATGCCACACCAGCATTTGAACAAATAACAAGCCATTGTAGATATCTGTATAAAAACGTGTACCCTATATACACTGCCAAACCTATGCAAAAGAAAAAAACATTGCTCCCCATCTCTACGGAAGATCAGTGACAGTCCTGTTTATGATAAGGAGATTTATGTGTGTGTGTGCAACGTGGCTTCAGATTAGCCAGGATTTAACAGCACAAAGATGAGACACACAAGCATTATCACAACACCCTACTGACATTACAGATTAAAAACAGAGTAGACACACACAGACAGACAGATTTGAAAATCATGAAGATACAAAGACAAAAAGACAGACGGACAGGTGGGTAGACAGACAGTTTGATGACATACAGCTAGACAGGTGGGCAGGCAGACATATAAAGAAGAAGAAAAAGAAGAGAATGAAGACACTGATACAGTGAATGAGATGAGTACAGTTGATGATCATCCTCCATATGGTAAACTAGAAAATGTATATGAACTTCATTGATGTAAGTGAATATTCCAAACTGAAAACAAACGATGGTCACCTAAAACCTTACAACAAAACTTATGTAATTTTTCCTTCATTTTTTTCCCCTTCTTGTCTGTTAATCAATTGTCGATTTTAAGTGCATATACAGGTCCTTCTCAAAAAATTAGCATATTGTGATAAAGTTAATTATTTTCCATAATGTAATAATAAAAATTAAACTTTCATATATTTTAGATTCATTGCACACCAACTGAAATATTTCAGGTCTTTTATTGTTTTAATACTGATGATTTTGGCATACAGCTCATGAAAACCCAAAATTCCTATCTCAAAAAATTTGCATATTATGAAAAGGTTCTCTAAACGAGCTATTAACCTAATCATCTGAATCAACTAATTAACTCTAAACACCTGCAAAAGGTTCCTGAGGCTTTTAAAAACTCCCAGCCTGTTTCATTACTCAAAACCGCAATCATGGGTAAAACTGCCGACCTGACTGCTGTCCAGAAGGCCATCATTGACACCCTCAGGCAAGAGGGTAAGACACAGAAAGAAATTTCTGAACAAATAGGCTGTTCCCAGAGTGCTGTATCAAGGCACCTCAGTGGGAAGTCTGTGGGAAGGAAAAAGTGTGGCAAAAAACCCTGCACAAAGAGAAGAGGTGACCGGACCCTGAGGAAGATTTTGGAGAAGGACCGATTCCAGACCTTGGGGGACCTGCGGAAGCAGTGGACTGAGTCTGGAGTAGAAACATCCAGAGCCACCGTGCACAGGCGTGTGCAGGAAATGGGCTACAGGTGCCGCATACCCCAGGTCAAGCCACTTTTGAACCAGAAACAGCGGCAGAAGCGCCTGACCTGGGCTACAGAGAAGCAGCACTGGACTGTTGCTCAGTGGTCCAAAGTACTTTTTTCGGATGAAAGCAAATTTTGCATGTCATTCGGAAATCAAGGTGCCAGAGTCTGGAGGAAGACTGGGGAGAAGGAAATGCCAAAATGCCTGAAGTCCAGTGTCAAGTACCCACAGTCAGTGATGGTCTGGGGTGCCATGTCAGCTGCTGGTGTTGGTCCACTGTGTTTTATCAAGGGCAGGGTCAATGCAGCTAGCTATCAGGAGATTTTGGAGCACTTCATGCTTCCATCTGCTGAAAAGCTTTATGGAGATGAAGATTTCATTTTTCAGCACGACCTTGCACCTGCTCACAGTGCCAAAACCACTGGTAAATGGTTTACTGACCATGGTATTACTGTGCTCAATTGGCCTGCCAACACTCCTGACCTGAACCCCATAGAGAATCTGTGGGATATTGTGAAGAGAAAGTTGAGAGACGCAAGACCCAACACTCTGTATGAGCTTAAGGCCGCTATCGAAGCATCCTGGGCCTCCATAACACCTCAGCAGTGCCACAGTCTGATTGCCTCCATGCCACGCCGCATTGAAGCAGTAATTTCTGCAAAAGGATTCCTGACCAAGTATTGAGTGCATAACTGAACATAATTATTTGAAGGTTGACTTTTTTTGTATTAAAAACACTTCTTTTATTGGTCGGATGAAATATGCTAATTTTTTGAGATTTTTTGGTTTTCATGAGCTGTATGCCAAAATCATCAGTATTAAAACAATAAAAGACCTGACATATTTCAGTTGGTGTGCAATGAATCTAAAATATATGAAAGTTTAATTTTTATCATTACATTATGGAAAATAATGAACTTTATCACAATATGCAAATTTTTTGAGAAGGACCTGTATGTGTGTCTCAATCAACTCCCTAGCTCCCCAAGTAGTGAATTTCCGCGTATCTTTATGATCCAAAATGTCTTCATTTTGTATGTACAGTGAAAGTACTATATAAAAATGTATACAATGCAATTTACTAAATTTATTTAACATAAATGACACTATATAATATTTTGTTAAATAATACAAA
This sequence comes from Siphateles boraxobius, assembly GCF_051911475.1. NCBI lineage: Eukaryota > Metazoa > Chordata > Actinopteri > Cypriniformes > Leuciscidae > Siphateles > Siphateles boraxobius. The sequence goes on from NW_027509197.1 coordinate 6,716,093, forward strand.
GACATTCTTACATGATTTAAGTGTGGCTGAAGTAAGAAGACAGTGTGCAGCAGTTTGCTTTTTGGGGTCACTGTATGTATAGAAGACTTAAATTAGGGAACAATCTTACGTAACAAGCCTAAAGTAAATGGGTCATCATAGCTAAACTGGAGATGCAAAAGTGGGGCAGATCTCTAAATTAAGCCTTTTATCCAATTTCATATGTATTTATGTAGGACAAATTTTGCTAGCAACCACGGTGAATATAAAACAAATGCTCACACGTCTAAGCAAACTTCAATAAGTACACACTTTCACACATGCAAACAGAACAGGACATAATGCTTTACCATACAGTTTTGGCAACTGTACTTATATAGTTCATTCCATTCCTTATAGACTTCCTTATAGTCATTAACATGACATCTGAAACAAGTCTCGTGTTCTGAAGTGGATGGAATGACTTCTGACTCAGTCTCCAGACAGAAGTACTGGCCGATGTCTAGGATGAGTGTCTCGCTGGCCTTTCTAGCGTCCCAGTGGGCAGAGCAGGAGCCCGGGCTGGAATGTGAGGAATGCCCGTGTTTTGAGGTTGTTTCTGAAATGAAATGTCCAAGGCAGACTCACACAGAGAGCAGGACAATGCAGTCAGACTCGCTGTAGCTGCTGACCACAGGAGGCCCACCAAACCCACAAACCCCTTCATTACATCAGCGCTGAGCTTTTACCTGATCTCATGGGTTTCACAGTTCTGCTTTACACACCCTGCATGTATACCACACGAAGTTGATATCAGAAGAACTGTTGTACAGTAGATCAAGAATATGATATAACTGTTTAGGGGCGAACAAAGCAAGACTTTTGGCTCGGACATGAGATGACTGTCAATATACTGGAACTAGTGCTGGGCAAAATCCCCAAAATCTTACAGAAAATGTTGTAATAATGTTTTTAAAATGTTCTGATTAGATTAACTAAAATTTAAGCCACTTTAATTTAGTCGTTGTGACATTGCTCTTCATTGGTCAGATTTTATAATGTTTTGGAAGTCACTTCTGCTCACCAATGATGCATTTATTTGATTTAAAAAAAATAAAAAAACAGCAATACTGTAATTATTTCAATATAAAAATAACTGTTTTACATATTTTGAAATGTAATTTATTCCTGTGATGCAAAGCTGAATTTTCATCATCATTACTCCAGCCTTCAGTATCACATGATCCTTCAAAAATCATTTTAATTTGCTGATTTGCTGCTCAAGAAACATTTCTTCTTATTATCAATGTTAAAAACAGTTGTGCTGCTTGATATTTTTGTGGAAACTGCAACACCTTTTATGATATAACAAAATCTATAACAAAATCTCTGGACAGACTTCTATTGTTGAACAGAAGAATACTGTACATACGACCCTACCACCCAGCCTGAATTAAAATTCAAAGCAGAAGAGAAAGAGAATGTTCTTTAAATGTTAAAAGATAGATAGATGTCACAAAATGTCAACAGATAAATGTCAAAGCAGTAAAATCCTCTAGTAAATTCAAGCAGTAAATGTAAAGAAAGCTGTGCCATTTTTTCCTTCATTTACTGAGCTGATTGCATTCCTACTTTTTTATTCAACCAGCATGTTTTTTTCTTGATTAGAAATGACACAGGCGTGTCCCAGAAGATAATAAGACGATGTACAAGAGGCATCATTGTGGAAAAAATTATGACTCATCTTTTATTTACATTTGCACAAAAAGTGGCATGTCCAAAATTATTCATACCCTTTGCAAACTGTCACAGTCTATGGAAAAATCCAAAGGTCTATACCATTCCAAATAGTCCAAGCTGTTCTAAAGCATGCTAATTACTAGGGGTGTGCCATATCATACCGTCCACGATAATACCGGTATACATTTTTACATGATAAAAAAGTGTCATATCGCGATATCAATGATATAGCGACGCGATGACGTATGGCGCATTTACGTTCCCTAGCACGCACAACAACAACACCTGTCTGAGCGCGAGAGCAGCCTGTCAGCCTCCGATGACGATTTAGCAATTTCACAAACAGCTTGAGTGTTCAGCGGGGCTGCCGACGCGCGTCTTCTCTCGCGCGCGTTTAGGAGTCGGGACATGACTGAATGGTCTCTTTCACAATCTAGCCATCGTTGCATCGTAACTAAAGTTTATAATTTTCAAATCTTCTTAATTCTTATCAGTTTAAACATTCAAGCGGTTATAAACTATCCAGTAAGCTACTCGCGCACTCTCTGAGAGAGTTGCACTGAGTGCATACATAGAGTAGCCTACAGCTCGCGAGAAACTAAAGTTATCGCTTTAATGGGGGGAAAAACGCAAAATTGTGTAAAACTTCCGGTCTTGGTAAGTATACTCATAAACACAGTCGGTTATGTATAAAATGCATGTGACAGTGTGACAGACCGTATAATGAAAACAGCAATGGATCCGTGCACTAGCTGTAAAGGTGACAGCAGCCATAGGCTATGCGTCCGTCATTAATGTTGTCGTCAAAACAACAAAAGATAGCTTTAATTGTAATGAATGAGAATTATTAGCCTATGTATTTAATTTAATCAGGAAACAGAACTAAAAGACTATGTGTTATTTTACATTTGATTACTTTATGTTTCTGTAGTATTTCTGAATACTGGTGTTAGACCTACACACATTTACCATTTAATTCAAAGATTGAAATCAAGCTTCCTTGTGTTTTGTAAACTCTTAAAAACAAAATTACCACATTGTAAAAACGCAATGAGTGAGCAAACATTTAGGCGAGATAAACATAATAAGAACATTTTCAACAACAACAAAAATGTCTATATCGTCATAAATATCATTATCGCAAATATTCTTGAAATATCGTGATAGAATTTTGAGGCTATATCGCCGTCCCCTACTAATTACCCTGATTCGTTTGGAACAACTTTTTAATCAACTCAACAGCTGAAAAACAGAAGCTCTCTGCTGTTGGTTTGTGGACAGTTATGGCTAAGACAAAGGAGCTCAGTGAGGACCTGCGGCTGCACATTGTGGCTGCTCAAGTCAGGAAAGGGCTATAAGACCATATCTAAATGTTTTGAAGTTCCAGTGGCTACAGTGCAAAGTATTATTAAAAAATACAAGAGGTTCCACACTATGAAAAATCTCAGAGGACGTGGTCGGAAGCCAAAAGTGACACCTGTGCTGGCCGGGAGGATAGTGAGAGAGGTAAAAAAGAATCCAAGGATCACCACCAAGGCCATCCTGATGAATCTGGGCTCTGCTGGTGGCAACATCTCAAGGCAGACAGTCCAACGAACACTGCACATCGATGGGTTCAACGGACACAGACCAAGGAGGACACCACTTCTCCAGATAAGGCACACAAAAGCCCGCTTGGCCTTTGCAAATGCTCATCTGGACAAAGAAGAAGACTTCTGGTCTTCTGTTTTGTGGTCAGATGAAACAAAAATTAATTGTTTGGCCACAATGATGTAGCCTTCATTTGGCGTAAAAAAGGAGAAGCCTTCAACCCTAAGAACACCATCCCCACTGTCAAACATGGTGGTGGGAACCTAATGTTTTGGGGTTGTTTTTCAGCCGGTGGGCCAGGGAACCTAATCACAGTAAACGGCACCATGAAAAAGGAGCAATAGTCCGCAGTGAGCTCCTTTTCAATGAAGAAATGGTTAGCAGACAAAAACATTAACGTTTAGCAGTGGCCCAGCCAGAGTCCTGACTTAAATCCCATTGAGAATCTGTTGAGGGAGCTAAAGATCAGGGTGATGGCAAGGAGATCCTCCAATCTGAAAGAGTTGGAGCTCATCGCTAAAGATAAACTGGCAAAAATACCAGTGGAGACATGTAAAAAGCTGGTCAGCAATTATAGCAAGTGTTTGATTGCTGTAATGGGCAATAAAGGCTTTTCTATTGATTATTGAGATGGGTATGAATAATTTTGGACATGCCACTTTTTGTTCAAATGTAAATAAAAGATGAGTAATAATTTTTTTCCACAATGATGTCTCTTGTACATCGTCTTATTATCTTCTGGGAGACGCCTGTGTCATTTATAATCAAGAAAAAAGTTTCTGGTTGAATAAAAGTAATTTTAAGTCAGAATTTGCCAGGGGTATGAATAATTTCGGGCTTGACTTTTTTTTGTCCTTGCATTCTTTCTTGTGGCTCAGTGACACACCTGTGTGAAATGCTCATTATACGGCTCATTATGCAGCTCATTATGACGGCCATTGTCTTCTCGGGTGTGAATCAGAGTATTCACGCCCCCTCGCATATTGTCTTTCCAAACAAAAAGTGTCTTACAAAATTTTAATCAATGTATTGTTTTTTGTAAATGATTAGGCAGGATGTTTTCAGAACATTTTGGCGACAACATCCATTAGACAAAAGTCTTGTGGACACATATTGTTTTGTGGCCTTATTTCAGAAACTTTAATTTTTAGTTTTTTCAATAAGCATGCATAAATAATATTTTCTCAAAAATACAAACATGTACATACATGTTGCTCTCATATTATGGTAGCCATGTTTGTGCTAAATAGAGTGTAATTACAACTTTGCCATTAATATGTTGATAAGCAACTGAAAAAAGCACAAATGTCAGGGCATGTCAAAACATCTCAAGGACCCCAAAAACACCTTAGACCCCAGAGAGTTAAAGAAAATAGTCCAACGCCATAGTACAACGAGCACACTCAGGCCTTTTAGAGAGCAGCCAGAAAAAATGGAGGACAACTGGAAGAAAACAAAACTAGAGTTTTTTCGCATTTCACGGAAAGAGAGCACGATTGCGTACAGAGAGGCCTTAAAAGCTGCTAGATCTGCTTAGTTTTCAACTCTATTAGCAGAAAATAAACAAAACCCTAGATATTTATTTGAAACCGTGGCTAAATTAACAAAAAATAAAGCTTCAACCCCAGACGTTTCCAAGCAGCACGCCAGTAATGGCTTTATGAACTTCGTTACTTACAAGAATGATAACATCAGGGAGAAAATTCTAACTATGCAACTGTCTACTACATTATCGCATCAGACAGTGCATTGTAGTCTCCCAAGGAAAAATTTTATTCATTTGATTCTAAACCGGCAACATGTATGTTAGACCCTATACCGACTAAGTTTTTGAAAGAGATGCTTCCAGAGGTCATAGAACCTCTTCTTAATATCATTAATTCATTTTTGTCATTAGGATACGTACCAAAAACTTTTAAGGCTATGATTGGCTATGAGGCTTGTTAAAAAAATGCAACTTGATCCTACAGAATTAGTCAAATACAGGCCGATCTTTAATCTACCTTTTCTGTTAAAGATACTAGAAAAGGCAGTATCTTCACAACTATGTTCCTTTTTTAGAAAGAAATGGTATCTGCAAGGATTTTCAGTCGGGATTTAGACCGTACCATAGTACTTAGTCCTGTTTTATGCTTCTGCGTCGAATCGAAAACTTAATTTAGCACCAAAACTTTGGAACAATCTTCCTAACATTTACGGGAAGCAGAAACACTCTTGTCAGTTTAAATCTAGACTAAAAACACATCTCTTCAACACCATATACACATAGAACATTATACAATCCTATTATTCAAATCAGTTAAGTGATTATTAGGCTGCATAAATTAGGTCAGCCAGAACCGGGAACACTTCCTATAACGCCTGATGTACTCGCTACATCATAAGAAGAAAGGCATCTACGATCATTTTAGTCTTTCTTTTTATTACTAGGTTTACTGTAATCACTTGGATCCGGGCCGTATCCAGATCAGATGGCGGACTTGTGCCTGAACACGACCACAACGCATCCCTGAAGTGTCAGTAGAGTGTCATCTCCCCTGTGAAGGCCTCATCTTCACGACAGCCATCGGCACTGATCCTCAACAAACTCGTCTCCATACGCGTGTGAGGACTCCGATCTTCAACCAAATGAACTGCATAATATAATGTTCCGATCCAGTCTGACTTCTGACCTAAAATGCTGCCTGAATCAACCATACACTGTTTGTTCATTGGCCAGAGGAGAACTGGCCCCCTGACTGAGCCTGGGTTCTCCCAAGGTTTTTTTTTCTCCATTCTGTCTCCTAATGGAGTTTTTGTTACCTGCCACTGTCGCATTTTTAGCCTTTCTTCACCTTTGTCGCCATTAGCTTTTGGCTTGCTTAGTTGGGGACATTTAATTTTATATTTAAAAATATTATTACAATATTATTTTCCTGTTATCTGTGTAAAGCTGCTTTGAAACAATCTGCATTGTAAAAAGTGCTATATAAATAAACGTGACTTGGCTTAACATATTAAACCGTGTCATAGTTTATTCAACAAAAACTAGGCCAAAATGGAGTAGCCGTGAAGTACACCCTTACTGTTTCCATAGGAATTAAGAGGGTACACTTCTATAAAAACAGACGTTTTGGCAGTTTACGGTTGTAGGGCAGCCATGTGTGTGTTAACACAATGCCAAGGAGGAAACACATCAGCCATGATCTTAGAGAAGCAATTGTTGCTGCCTATCAATCTAGGAAGGGTTACAAGGCCATTTCCAAATAAGTCCAACATTGTACAGTGCGGATAATAATTCACAAGTAGAAAAAACATTCAAGACAGTTGCCGATCTTCCCAGGAGCTTAACATCTCAGACTCTACAGACCTCAGTTAGCAATAAATGTCATGACAGTAAAATTAGAAAGAGTAAAAATATATATGTGTCAAGCAGGGCGGAGACGAGAGTCGTGGGAACAGAGCGAGGCCAGTAGCGTAATTGCTAATGAGTGTCACCTGTGCGTCACACCAGTCTCGAGTGTCTCACGGAGGAGCTCCGGATAGATAAAAAGAGGAGTGATGACAGTGAAGGATGAGAGAGGTCCAGGCCTGGACTTTATGTTGTGTTTTGTTTATGTTTTATAAAGTGTATATGCGGCAATCGTCTGTGATGGGCTGCCGCTTTAATTTTGTTTTGCTGTTTGTTTATTTTATATGATTAAAGTGTTTGAACATTCGCGGGTTCCCGCCTCCTTCTTCCTTAAACAACAAACCTTGCTACAGTATATACATATATATATATATATATATATATATATATATATATATATAAACAGTAGTCAACATTTGAAGCGGATCAAAAAAGCTCATCAAGTTGTCCTAAGACAAGAATGGGTATTGTTCATGTATAACTTTGATGAAAGGTTTTGATCCACTTCAAATGTTGACTACTGTATATAATATTGATTACATTACAAATTACATAATAATACATTATTACATATTGATATGCCAATTATTTAATCAAATTAACCGCAAATTAATCACACATCAATTTTGGCTGAGAAATTACCCCCAAAAGATCATTTCAAGTCATTATTGTTACATGAGGAAAAAAAAATATATATATAAAAAAGTAAGCTTTAGAAAGTAATATTTTGATTCAACATATAATTTATTACTCAAACTTTTTCAAACATATTTGTTTCAGAAGCTACATCTTAAGTGGCATTTAGGTATACTGTATTATGCAACTCATTAAAGCATTTACACAACAATTAGAAATGCATAAATAATGCTGTGAGATTAATGGTTTTTAAATGAGTGTTTTTTTTTTTTTTTTAAATATGAAACTAAAAACGGCAGTAGGTGGAGGCAAGTGAGCGAGTCATTCAGTCATTCATTCAAACGATTTGTTAAATTGTCTGATTCATTCAGGAACGAAGCAAGGGACGAAATCAAATCCTTCCCTACTATATATTATGCGAAAAACAGTCAGTGTTGCCAGATTGGGTGGATTTATTTGTTATTATTAAGTTTTTTTTTTTTTTTTACTAATTACATATTAGGTTAGTCTTTAATAGTATATAACTAACTCTGTATCAGGTTTGAGACAGTGTTAGATGATGGATGTTTTCAGCTGCGATGTCTCTCTCGTCGTGACTAGTATGGTTTGTGATGTGTGTGTAAGGGATGAGTCAAAGCATCCACTCATTTCCCGCCTGACACACATCATATCTATATTCTGCATCACTGATACTGCACACATCTGCTGCACTGATCAGTTTATAAATACATCCATACGTGCAGACAGACGGACATGTATGGAGCAGGATCAGTGAGCAGTGCTTACGTCAGGCTCACACATTCCTCGCATGACTGAACTCTGTCACGACCATCATGTGTGGTCAGAATGATGTACATCTAATTTAGTGGACAGGACTTCATTGCCTAGACAAATATATCGTACATACATACACACTGTACGGGTACAAAAACAAAATTCCAGATCTCTGACATAAGAGTGGAAAAAAACAGACTTTCACTTTAATCCAGGACATTTAATTATGGAAAGTTGTGATGTGCTGTTCTCAGATATCGGGGCAAAATGATTGACAGCTTGGTATGAATTCATAATAGACTCTTTCAAAAGGTTAAGGAGCTGTGGTTCGGTTTATCTGTAGCAACATGATTTTGTAGACCAGGTGTGAACAGATGGTCTCATATTCTCCTTCATAAAACTAAACATTATATAGCCTCCAATAAACTAAATTGTAGCAGTGAAAAGCGTGATTAATTTAAATACTCTCCTCCCATAAATATTGCGTCTGAAAGGGCTACTCCTACAAATGCATAAGCAATAAGATCAGCCGCAAAAATAACCCTATCTATGCCTTTTCAGTGCTAATTTTTCATTGCGTGTCTTTAGTAAATCCTGACAGTAGTTTTTCAAAGCCAAAAGAGTGTTTGCGCTGGCGCAAGCTGTTAGTAAATCTGGCCATATACACATTTTACACATATATACATGCATATTACAAATATATGAATTTAATACTTTCACATTAAATATATGAATTTTACACTTAAAAAGGTTAGCTCACCATATAAGGAAAATTCTGTCATAATTTACTCACCCTTATGCTGTTCCAAACCTTTACGGTATCCAGACAGTTGGCGGTAGCCATCGAAAGAAGAAGAAGAAAAAAAAAATCTATGGATGTCATTGGCCATCAACTTTCTAGTTACCAACATTCTTCAAAATATCTTCTTTTGTGTTCAACAGACAAAATAAACTCATACAGGTTCGGAACAACCTGTATGAGGGTAAATAAATGACGACAGAATTTTCAACTATTAACATGACATTTACAATTATTGCTCAATCTTTACCAAGGACCAAAGTTTTTAGAGGCCTATGAAGAAAATGGTGGGAAAAATACTTTCAGAATAGAATCAAGGCTGCTGAAAAAGTGGGCAGTCACTGCTGTGCTCCATAGACAATGAGTTCAATCAAATTCATGTAATGAGCTTATCCTGCCTGATGTTTACAATGTGCTTTCAATCAACAAGCTCAGAGGAATGTGATGTTTCACATCGTAGTAATGTAATGTAACTGAAAGCCATGATTTTGCAGCATCAGCCCTTTTGATTATGTTTGGATGTGTGACGGCCGCCACATCAGCAGGAGAAACCGAATCACTGTCTCGTAACTCATGTAAAGAGAATCAGGGGATTGTGGGTAATGTATGAGCTGATTAATACACAGAGGGTGGGGGCAACACTAGCTAACTCACTGAGTGTTCACTCTCTCTTTGAACAGGAATGCTGCACAATAGGCCTCCGACTGAGGCCCTGACACACAGACGATTGAAACCGTGTGAGAGAGCAGAAAATATGAGCACTATGATGGAGGGAGAAATAAAGGACCTGAGGGAGGGTAACAAAATGAAGCAAGGGAATGAGACGGTCGACAGACTGAGAGAATGAGGAGATGGCACAGATCCTAGAAAAGAAGACTCTCTGCCAGCTGGAGTCTGGGAATGTTTCCATCACTCTCTACAGTAACAGTTTTAACAGAGAAGATCTCATATTTGAAGACCAGGCCAAATACATGAAAGAAAAGCTTTAGCACTGAAAATCTTCCAGACCCGGACAAAAATGAAAATCCTGGAGTCACCAAGGACGAATGCTCACGAAAAACACAGTAAGAACATCATAACACACTGATTAGGTGTCGAGACCAAGAAACATAAATTACAAGAAAGCTGCAGGCCAGACTTGAACCAGTGTCATCTGAATGAAAACGCATTAATAATCATTCAGTGCACTTTTCTGTTTTTTTTATCTGGAGGTTTGCTTGAGAGCATCAGACAGCAGAACGAGCCCAACGGCAAACAGAATCAGGTCAGCGTGAGGAGGTCACTGTTGCTCCTCTAATCCAGGACGTCCTGCTTGTCTAATACACCCAGCTGCTATGCCCTCAGTGTATCATATATGTTTGTGGAACAGCTAAAGTCAGCAACAGTGAATTAGAGTGAGGAGAAGCAAATCCTGGTTACAATATTGCACATTAATTTCTATGAGAGAATGAAAAGACATTTCTGAAATGTCTTAAAGGAAAATAATTCAAATTTAATACACAGAATTGCAGTTTTTTTCACAAGTCATTTTAATAAAAGTTAAATTATGACTTGCTGAAATAAGAACTTAATTTTGAACTGAAGGCTGCTTGTATAAATAAAAATTAATAAAACAATGTATGTGTAATTGAATAATGACTCGGACTCACTGATCCACTCAGTCACAGTGACAAGAAGGAAAAATTCCCTTAAATCAGCAATACACTGTATGTTTGAACCAGAAACTGATTCAGAAGAAGGAGAGAAAGAGTGAATACAGATTATGCAAATTTGCCCCGCCTCCACTATTAAGGCGGCCTAGGGTCAGGAGAAGTTCGGCAGTTTCGCAGCGGCGATCTTATGAAAGGTAGGCTAATGAACTGTCTGTTCAGTTGTCTGTTTTATATACAGTCTATGGTTCAGTGCCATTACATACTAGCTGTTGCCTCGTTGTGATTAAATTGCTAGTCAGTTTATTTTACATACATAGCAGGGCTAAATGTTTGGGATTGAACTAACGTTACAATTTGATATCAAAATGTTAACTGAACTGTTGCCTACCTAATAATGTTTAGGCTTGAAGTTTGACACATTGTACCAATCTGATGTGTACTCACAGAACTCTTGATGCAAGTTTGTCACATTCAAATTTAAGCTAGATTTACATTGAAGCTTCAAGTTTATTTCTATTTTATTTGTACGGTTTGGGTATCAGTGCTAAAGAGCTGATGAAAACATTGGCTTCTAAGGCATTTGTGAAATAAAATTTAGTATATGACTAACGTTTTTTATTTTTTAATCAAGAGATTGTGCAGCTTTTCCAGATAAGTAAAAGTCTAATCTCTTGTTCATTGATGCTGCTTGTGTTAAGGTAAGGTCATTAAAGTTTGGGTAAAGGTAATATTCTGCACACCACATTTTGGTGAACCACCTCTTCCTTTCTGTGTAGGTAATTATATACCAATTCTAATTCATACCAGTCTAATCTCGAATGGCAATTTGGGTAAGCACATCATCAAGGTTAAGTTGAAAAATATGGACCGTTTATAGTTGTCACCATAAACTGTCCGTATTTTCTATATAAGTATTGTGACACCAAGGACTGTAATACATTAACTGTTCTAAACTTTGTTAAAGGTGCAGTTTGCAGTGTCCAAAGGTCTGACTGGATTGTCCTGCACAAATGAGCACTAGAACTCAGGGACACAGCGCAATTTAGTCCCCAAAAGGTTGAGGAATATATGTATCAGGCACCACAAAGAAAGTTCTGTTGTGTCTGAGAACATCCTACCCATCTCTCCATCTCTACCGCCAACCCCTGCCTACAGCTCACATGGAGCACTGAAGATGAGCTTAGAAGTCAACAATGTTCCAGTGGGCAGCCTTCGGCACAAATGCATCTCTGCTGAACCAGATCAAATTCCAGCAGCTCCCACACAGATCCAGCAGCCTCATAGTGAACATGGCACGGACATACAGTGCCAGAAATGCATGTCATTTTATGATATGTACATTAAATTAGATGGGGATAAATGTGCCAGTTTGGATGAGTTCACTAAAATGCAGAGTGCCTCCCAGTTGTGGTTTGATGCACGTAAATTAAGAGTAACTGCTAGCACTGCAAAAAAAGGTCCCTGTGTGTGCATCTACCAAGCCAGATAATTTTCTTAGAGAGCACCTGTTTCCTAGGTTCCATGGGAACACTGCAACCAGGTATGGCCAGGAGAACGAGGAGGTGGCCTACGCCTGGATGGAGAGCTGTGGGTTTATAGTTGAGAAGAGAGGCACTGTAGTTAGTGTCACAGAACCATGGCTTTCTGCAAGCCCAGATGGCGTGGTTAACTCCACACAGCTGCTGGAGATTAAATGTCCTGTTCTGACCAAGAACTGTGCATCTCTGGCTGAAGTGTTTTCCAGCAAGCTCACAGATGTGAAGATGGTGGACGGGGTTCCACAGCTGCAACCAAATTGATCCCGTGGTTACTGACCTTCAAGTCCAACTAGGTATGTTTTGTACAAGACTAGAGAGATGCAAGCTGCTTGTCTGGGCTCCATCTGAGAAAGTTGTCATTGATGTGCCATTTGATTTGGAGTATTGTTTACAAGTTCTACCTAAACTTAAGTCCTTCTATTTTAGTCACATGCTGCCAAGGATTGTAGATGAGTTTCTGTCAGGCAGACTCATACTGTGCCACAAATATCTAAATATGTGTAAATAGGCTCCGCTTCTAGTCTTTAACCTGCTGTATGGGCATGCCATACACTAGCTTTCCTGTATCTGTGTTGTGTGATGATGTGTTTTTTTATAGCTAGTGCTCAGTTTTACACATGAAGGTGATTTTTTACCATTTTAATAGTGAATAATTGTAATTACATTCAATGTAAACAAATGTGTTTACAATACTCCAAGAGTATTTTAGTATTATGGGTAGTAGTATATACTCCAAGTAGTAGTATACTCCAAGAGTATTGTAGTACTGTAGTGGTGATGGCGCAGTGGATAAGACACATGCCCTAGGTGTGAGAGACCCGGGTTCGAATCCACTGTGACACACCAATGTGTCCCTGAGCAAGACACTTAACCCCTAGTTGCTCCAGAGGCGTGCGACCTCTGACATATATAGCAATTGTAAGTCGCTTTGGATAAAAGCGTCAGCTAAATGAATAAATAAATATGAAATACAAATGACATGAGTTAATAAATTCCATTAGTGAAATACTGTATCTTCTTTCCAGTTTATGTACATAAAATACACTTTTTTAGTCATTTACATGTGGTTAGCACAACATCCACTCTATCAAAATATGACTAAATACAACAAATTACATTAGCAATTCAAATTAAACAGATTGAAAAATGTAATACACATTTTAGTTGGACACAAGTTAAATATCATGTTTTTGTATCTGTAAACATTTAAATAGTCTAAAAATAAGTTGAATTGAAATTGAATTGAATTGAAAACATCAAGGTGCCAAACACAAGAACAATTTAGTATAAAACCTGAGATCCAAAACACATTCTTGTGCATTATAATTCCATTGGATTACAGTTTACTGTAAAATAACTAATCAGCAGTGCAGAATAGAGATACCTGAAAAAAAAATGTTAAAGACAAATCATATGTGCAAATGATAGTACAATCAAGGCACTGCAGGCTGTCAAATAATTATTTACAAATATTAAGCTACAGTGGAAATCCAGATCTTTTTGACATGTAAACTTCCATGCTCAATCAGCATCCTCGTGGATGATTTCCCCCTGCGTGTTTACAAGGGCTGCACAGATTCTGAGGATTTTGTCCATTTTGTGTGCCAAGTTGATGGGTACAGTCTGGGAGATTATTTTGAACACTTTGAGCCTCCTGATAACTCTTTTCACATGTATGCTCAAATTAGCAATCCTCCTTGTGGCAGTTACATCCTCATCAGACAGCTGCCCTCCTTTATGAGTGAACGCTGGTAGAACAAGGTTAACCCTTCTCTCAAACAGCAGATCTCCGAAGGTAAAGCCTCTGTCTGCCATCACTTCATCGCCGGGATGAAGATACTCCAGGAAGCCAGACTCCTGAGTGATGAACGTGTCACTACACCTGCCTCCATAAGCAGGAAAAATGAACATAACAAGCCCACACGGGGCAATAGAAACTAAATACTTTATAGTATTGCTGGAATAATAATGGCTGTAAGACTCGCCTCTTGAGTCAAGGTTGTGTGGTTTCTTGAGGGTGGTCTCAGTGCTGTCAATGATGCAGGTGGTGTTGGGGAACTTCTCCCTGAAAAACTGAGGCATTGTGCTCCGGATTGTCTCCCGTGGCAGCCAAGGAATGTAGATTCTCATGTGCTCCTCCATTGTGTCTATCCCGTAGGAGAGGATCCTGCTCACTAACCCCTGGGACACAGCAAAGTGTTCTGCAAGATCACCCTTGAGTAGATTCAACTTAAGTTTCATCGTGGTCATCAATATTTGATCCATTACGTGCATCTTAAAGTTTGCTTTATAGAACTGTTTCAGATATTTAACATGATCAAAAAAGGCAATGAGAGAAAGGCCTGTTTACAACACACAGATAGTGTCATTCTTCAGGATGGCATGGGCAAGGGGTTCTTCTCCACCACATTGTGTTTCTCTGTCACATACATCCTTCATCTTTTCTCCTTATATGTAGGTGTGATCCATCAGTGCCTGAACCTCCCACTGAGTGTCAGCATCTTTATGCTTAGGTGACTCTGAATGTGGAACGGTCTGGTCAACCTCCTCATCACAGTGGCTGTCATCTGCCAAACACAAGACCACAAAAGCCCACAACCAGTTTAGCAAACAACATAAAACATACCTAGACTTCTTACAACTACGTTAAAACCAAGGTAATAGAGCAACACCTGTATTAGTGCTCATTCAAATAATCATATTGCATACATTGCTTCCAATTTTTACAAATGCCCTGGGCTAGCAGGGATGAACAAAATACAAATATATCAATAATTAAAGCTGCAAGCAGCATTTATTGGGGTTCAAGCGTTTAAGGCTTTTAAGCACTTAAGCATTAAAGACATTACGTTTTATTTAGCAAGCATTTAACCACTGACATCATAGTTGGAAAATACCATTTACAGCCAATACAGGCAATATACCATTGGAAATACATGTTTTTTAAGCTTTTTAATAATTATAGTGCCACCTATGGTCCGATCTCCATGAAATTTTGCATGCTTGTTTACTATGTGATGTCACAAATTCTTTCAAAAGTTTTCATTAAGGATTTATAGTCTTTTGACGGTATTTTGCGACGGCTCATTTTCTAAATGACCCTGTTATAGCCAACCAAATACAACATTTCAACTTATTTTTTTCGATAATTATTGATTCTCAGACTCCAGAGAACATTTCTGCACTGGTTTGGTTCCGATCGAGTGAAAAACCTAGGACTAGTTCGCAAAAGTACGTTTTGGACAAAATCCAAGATCGAAATCGGATATTCATTTGTCGGATATACATTTTGTCCGACTTGAGCCAAGGATCACAGTGGTGTAAAACAATTGAGTCTATGACAAACGGTCTAGGAATTATTAGCAATTGTATACTTTTGCTTGCTGTAGCACCACCTATTGGCCAATCGGGATCATAATTTGATAGGTTCTCCCCAAATTGAGGACTACCATCTGGCCAAGTTTCAAGTCTCTAGGCCTTACCTAGGCCTGATTGCACGTTCAAAAATACAAATCCTTACAATTACAATGGGGTTTCAGCACTTTGTCCTTGAACCCCTAAATATACAGAGAGAACAAACTTAAAAGACCGTTGGCTTTATGTGAGAGCAAATACTAACTGGCAAGAGGGACACAAACTGAGAACTAACAAGAGTTAACATTACCTTGGGTAGCAATTAAACAATCCGTTAACTTACCTGTGTCTGCTAACCTCTTGTCACGTCTCCTTGGAGTTTTTATTGGGACGTATCGGCCACAGGCGAAGGATTCCTCATTCTTCGGCGGGGGGTGAAGGTCGTAGGGCGCCTCGCATCCACATTCAGCTCGAGTACGCGTTCGATGATTATTTAAAACACTCCTGCTCCAAGTAAATCTTTCTTTTGTACCAGTTATTATGTCAACCTCTAACTGCACAAAAAATCCTAGTGTTGTGCCGAATTTCGACCCTACGCCAAATTACTACCCCCCTAGCATTGGTAGGTTTAGGATTAGTTGTGGGGGAGGGGTTAGGATTAGGGGTGGGGTTAGGAGCGTGATGGAGAGAATGTGTTTGTTTATGATGTGAAGACTGAGGTGGGGTGAAGGGTGGATCTAAGTCACTGTTGTGAGGCCGTTAAGGAAAACCCCAGACCAACAGCAAGATAACACAGTCTTGAGCTTCATGATAAACCCTTATGAAACGCCATGCTTTTCTTTCCTTTGTTTGTAAACTATTTATCTCCCTCCTTCAGTGGGGTAACTAAGGGCAAACCAGTGAGGACTCTCACATGAGCGATATTCAACTGAACAAACTCACACACGCCATTCAAAGAGCTGCAAAGAAAGGTCAACATCGTGACCATTTGGGCAAATATTTGATGTAAAAATAAGGAGGCTCGAAGAGAGCCAGAGTGGTGCAGAATGACCTGACGGTTAAGAGGCTTTTTGTGTACCTGTGTGTGTGAACTTTCAGACAAACACTACACGGACAAACGCATACCAAACTGGTCAATATTAAGATTTTGATATTTAGGACACATACAGCCAAGCCAGTGTGGGGGAAAGTTACTTTTTAAAAGTAAGGCATTACAATATTGCGTTACTCCCTAAAAAAAGTAACTAATTGTGTTAGTTACTTTTTATGAAAAAGTAATGCTTTGTTACTTTTGCATTCGTTTTTCTCACCTGGGCTGGGCTTCCTTGCTGGGCTGGGTGGAAAATAGTTCCACTTTTGGAGAGGAATGTAGAGGCCCTTTCACCCAAAAAGTGAAATGAATTAACCTCAGCATGAAGGTATTGCAAATGCACGACAGGGCACAACTCAAACTTTTTGAGCATGAAAAGAAATTTCAACACTCTTACAAAAAACAACAAGAAAAACAACAACATCACAAATGTTAATCGTATCATCAAAGGTCAGTAGCAAAGACATAATAAAGTGAGATTACATACATTAGAGTTATTTAACATTTTAATTATTGCCATTTTGCGTAATACTCTAAGTTTGCATTTCACAGTTTTAATAAATTTTTAAGGAAATCTGAATCAGTTTTTGTGCAAATGAGATGAGTAAATGCCTGCTCACATTTAGTCTAGAACTGCAATAACATCATGTTTCACACAGCGCAACACAACACCTCTACACAGGAGAGGTGTCAGTCAATAAATGGAAAAACAAAGTAACTTGCAATACTTATTTGAAAAAGTTATTCAGATATTTAGTTGTAAGTAATGTGTTACTTTACTAGTTATTTGAAAAAAGTAATCGGATTACATAACTCACGTTACTGGTAATGCGTTACACTGCAGCCCACAATGTTTTGAGAGAGACACAGCCGCATTTAAATGATGGAGTGAATCTGCTAAATAGTTTTTCTGTGTATATTGAATCCAGCAGTTATTTTAGAAGCACTTTCGAAGACATTTTTGAGTCTTACTGGTATAAACAACACAAAAAAGGCCACAGACATATTAATGTCTGGTCATTTTAGTAACCCTCAGTCAACAGATGTGTCATGTAGAACAACCAATAAACAAACAGTGTCTACCAAACCAATGTTGTTATATATATATATATATATATATATATATATATATATATATATATATATATATATATGATATGTCCAACTGTGAATGATAGAAGTTCTCTCATAGTGTGTCCTTATCTCCTGTGACTGGATGTATTTAATTCACTGTCTATAAAGACTATCTGTGTGTCACACAGTGGAGCATTGGAGCACTGCCATGAAGGAGCCTTCGACTGAAAATACTCAGGTTTAGCAGCTTGTATCTCCAAATAAGCAGAACAGAAAAATAACCTAACAGCTAATGAGGAGGGAATAAACTGCAACATAAAATAAACAAAAAACTCAGTCTTTACATGCTTTTATCTCAAGTGTGTGGATGATCATCATCTGTAAAACTGAAGACAACTGATCCTGAAGTCATGCAATACTCAAAAGCAGAACACGCATATAAATATCTCATCAAGCAAAAACGTTGAGTTATTTGCATAAAGATGTATAGTCCGATGAAAAACAAAAACAAAAACATAAAATGGATAATTTTGGATAAAAAATGAATATCTTCTCAATATCTTGCTAATGCTAAAAAACCTTTCTTTTTGTGCTGCAATTTTACAACCTTATAAAAATAAGTAAAGGAAGTGTCTTATCTAAGTCCGCCACCATGTGGTAAGAGATAGAACTGCACATTTTAAACTGCCAGAGCCCACAATGTTTGGGACTAATAACAAAGTTCAGAAATCAAATTGTTATTCCTGCAGCAAAGGAGCCATCAAAAAGAAAGCGAGACAAAAAAGACAAAATACTGGAAACAGAAAAAGCTAAACAAATGAAAAACATGCTGAATTGACTTTTTTTTCTCAAACAAAACAAATATTAAAAAAAAAAATCTGGACATACCACAGCAATAAAATGTGTCACAATGCAAAAGTCCTAATGCTCCTAAAATAGACTGCACTAAACAAAATATCAAAAAAAAATGTACCTATGATTTTGGGGTGAAATATGACCCAGACATGTTCTTTCTAATGTTTTGTGAGATTCTCCCAAAAGGTCCTACCTGGATTGGCCTGCCATCCTCTGATCCGATCATGTTCCTCCACTCCAGCAGAGAGCGCTGCAGGTTGTCGAGGCCAGTTTCCCATACTCTAATGTGGCCTCCCATGTCAACCGTCACCACCCCACTGGACCCCAGAGGAGCCATCAACACATCTGTGTCTGAGATCTTAGAGATCCACACAGTGTAAGGAGACGTCGAACTGCTCCTGAACACATCAGCAAGATAGACACTGATGATCAGAACCACTGGAAGACTCTCCATTGCCTTACACAGGCTTTCCTGAAGCTCAATGTAAGCTTTTTAAAAGACATTTTAATACAATAAAAATAAAATGAAACATGAAGTCATCAGAGTCAGGATCACCATATTAGGGCTATAATGCAGGAGGCCCTTAAGGTCCACTTTCCTGCAGAATTTAGCTCCATCCTTGATCAAACCCAACTGCCTGTAACTCTCTAGTAATCCTGAAGACATTGATTAGCTTGTTCAGGACAGTTTGATAAGGGTTGGAGCAAAACTCTTCAGGACAGTGGACCTAAAGTGCCAGAGTTGAGAACCTCTGCTACAAAGGGTTAAAGTATCAGGGGCCAATGATCTGCTTCATAGGGCAAAATTAGGTAATCAGGTAAAACATTATTCTTAATGCATTTTGCATTACACAATTCCATATACTGCAGACTGTTTCTGGTTTCACTGTGAGGAAATAAGTTATGCAAAAATATTCAATACTACTTAAAGCATAATAACATAATAACGTTAACACCATTACATCATTTAACATTTACATTTGGGAAAGGTTTTGATTTAAAGAAATTCAAAATTCATACTTAAAGGTGCTCTAAGCGTTTTTTAGGTCAAAATATTTTTTTTGTCACATACAGCAAACATCTCCTCACTATCCACTAGCTGCCTGTCCCCTGAACACACTGTAAAAAAACACGGTCTCTGCAGACACCCCAGGCTCCACAAACGGCAACAAAAACAAACCGGGCTAACCCGCCCCACGAAACATAACAAACTGTTCCAGCCAATAACCGACAAGAAGGATTTGGGGGTGGGGGTTGGGGGGTTAGTGCGCGGATGAGGAGGAGGGAGGGTCTAGCTAGCCTCCGTTTTGTTTGACAATACTTTGAACGTCAACAAGAAGTGACGTCACCCGACATCGCATACAGCACCTTTAATAATATGCATTGCAAATGCAAACTCTGTCACTTGAATGTGCCCAGTGTCTAATCAGCTGAACAGAAGAGGGAGCTACAGTTTCATGAACGGAGTCTTACTCTGTACCTTGGGACTGGAATGTATTTGAGCTTCTTAGAGTTCAGGTCTGTCACCTCCAGGTAAGCAGCCGCCATGGGTGGTGTGACATCTGTTAGTGAATCCATACCATCAGTATCATGAGTAAAAATTGCATTTCTATTTTTATATGATAAGTGCATTTGAAGGTGTCAATGCTTTACCTTTAGGGTAGACCTCAGTCAGTGGCACTTGTGTAGGAGGCAGCGCTCGTATCACTTGATTGGCATCTAACAGACAGACACAGTTCACCCTCTTTGCGGGCCCTGTTCGCTTATTTGATCCAAAAAACATATCAGGCCCTCGACCCTCCATTATGGGCGAAGATCTCTTAAAGCTGTACACCTCGTTTGGGGACTGTGGAAAAACAATACAAAACAGGTTATATAGGAGTCAATGCCACATATGACTATCCATGATAATGAAAAGTAAAAATCATAACATTAACCTGTTGCATCTAAAAAACAAAAAACAAATTGTGTAACCATCAATTTAAAAAATAAATGATATATATGTATATTAAATGATCGATTAAATTCTCAAAATATGAGGAAAATATTATATATTTTTTATTTTCAGATTTTAAATACGATGGAAAAACAAAACGCAAAATTTGTTTTAGGTATTTATCTGACAAAATTATTTCCCAAAAAAGGAAACTACAGTTACAGGTTTTATTTTACTATGAAAAAAAGAAAAGAAAAAAAGAATAGAAAACAAAAAGCTGAGGAAAAAACCTACACTTACTACAACATAGTCAGTTATTAATATTGTGTTTGTTCAAATGTTAATATTTCAATAAAGGGAGAAGACATCACTTTTGGCCACTGTGTTATTATTATTATTAAATAATCATGAATATTATAGGAATATCACTGTCAAAAAAAAAACATATGCAAAAATATTAGGTGACTTACAATATAATAATAATGTAAATTATGTTAATACCATTACATTTAAGACATCTGGTTAAATTTTAAGGCTCAATTAAAAAATTAAAGTTTCTACATTAATATGCATTGCCAAAAAAATGCAAAATGATCAGTCACAAATTAATAAATAAGATTTTCTTTGAGAAAAAAATTGTTTTACATTTTTTATCAAAACAACTGCATCAATCCAATTGTGCCCTCCCATCCCCCCAAAAATATAAAAATATGTTTTAATTCAGAAATTCAAAACCTGTCCATTATAACAGAAGATATTCATGTTAATATGTAACTCCTTTTGAATAAATAGATCTGAAAAAAAAAAAGTGTATCACGTCATTGACTACAGGGTGTGTCAGAATTGTCACCCACCATGAGATCTGGGAATCCCACAATAACATTAGCATAGGTGTTTGTGTCACAGAGGATGCGGTTGGGAGAGACGATCTTCTGCCCCAGGGCAGTGCTGAGGTTCTCGTTGGACAGCTGCTCATTGGACACCTCCTGAGGACAGGTGCTTTCCATCCCTGAAGCACAAACACAGTCAGATCATCACTCTAAAATAACTTCCCATAAAGATGATAACGTGTCCTCGCCACTAAACCCATAAAAGGGTTCAGAGCATTTCTACCATGACTCTACATTTGTCACATCTTTATACCCCAGTTTAATTGGTCATTATTCAGACATTCTAGAGACATTCTGTCACAAATTTGCTGATTGGAACGTTTGATGTCATCAAAAACATGCTCATTTTTCAGAGCAAACGCTGAAGCATGTCTGATACTTTAGATGTCCGATGCCCACTAAGTACAGGCATTAGTCTATCTTTATGACAGAGACATTCATCTCAATAACTCGTACTATGAGTTATTAAGCTTCTTTCTGCTCTTCGCGCGCCAGAAATTGATACGGTGCTGAAGGAGGAATGACTAGGGGTAGTTCATCAGAAGATAGAGCTGTTTTCATGCCTTATAAACAAAGGGGCAACGATTAATTTCACCAGCTATTTTAGGCCTTCAAAAACAAACTGGCATTATTTTCAATCAAATGAGGCATGCAGGACTCACTGGCGTCATCCATCAGACCCCAAGAGCTTCAGCTCTCCTCGAAATGCAGTAGGATACGTGACTCTGCTTTCAAATTAGCCAAGCCAGGAATACTAAATAATAGGGTGTAAGTGTAACAATACCCTCATGTCACGAATCAATACATATCACAATACTGAACTCAAGATACGATATTATTGCGATACTCCAAGACATACGATAAAAGGTTGACAAAAAATGACTGTTGTTTAAAATGCTAAATTTGGTTTTACATTGTAAAGGAGAAAAATAGCCCCATTGGGGTGTATTGTTGCCTGGCCTTATTGGCACACATCTCGGATTGATGAGAATTTAACATATTTCCTCAACTAGGATTTCTTAGGACTTTTAGTATGTTGTTCTGGACACCTCATAGAAATGATCTAAGCTGCAAAAAAATATTTTACAATTAGTCTGTCGTAAAACGTTACTTTGCCTGGACTATTGGGAGTGTAAATGAATAGGCTTGGACTTGGTGCTGGAAACCCAATGCACAGGACAATGGTGACACCAGAATAAAAATATTCATGATTCTGAAGCTGTAAATACAGAATTATTTTAGACGAATATGCTTGCACTCTGTCGCTCACAAGATATATTTAAACTCATTTTTACAGAAATATTCCCCCATTGCATTATTATACATTAATGCCATTTGAGTGAAATAAGGTCCGTGGTGAACATAACACGACTAAACCTGGCCGTTTTGCTCCAAATTACACACACCCATATCGAAATCGCAAATTGTGAAGCTAAGTTTATAAAAAACAAAACAAAAAACATATGCATCTAACGTTGTAGAACAAAACGTCCAAGTTTCGTCACGTTATGTTCACCTCAAATTGAAAAACCCCATTAGGACAATCTCAAGGGAACCACTGGCGAATTAGTCCTCCAGGTTTTGCTTCCCTGCAGCTCTCTATGGTAGTTTAAAGGTGTTTACCAGAACTTTTCCAGAAAGTTCACTTTTGCAAGCTGTTTCAAACTCCTGAAACAAACTTTTGTTTTAGCCTGATTTGTTTCGAAATGACATCACAACAAATTCGTTCTTTAATTTAGCTTGAAGTACATCAGGGCCTTAAAAAATTAACATTAGCATTAACAAATAACAGTAATTAATGTGCCCACTTGGAGTAAAAATGTAGAGTGCAATGAGCATAAATGAATAAATAGATCTTCTGTGTGAGATCGCATTTACGATGCAAGCCATTAAATATGACACCAAGTTTGTTCATGTGCTGAAGTCTCGAATCTGACGAGTCAGATTCAAAAATCCCTGAGGGTTCATGTCAATCAAAGCATATGTGAAATAGACGCATTGCCAAAGCGAGACAGATGGTGACTGACAACTGTTAAGGGCTCTCAGTGGCCCTGATTGGACGCAACATCGGAGAGTCACTTGTGATTGGGCGTTCTGGCTAACAAGCAATAAGAGTTGTTCACCTGAGCTGGTGCCAAAGCCAGTGTTAACAGCGTCTTCACTGATGGCGTGCAGCTGGCACACTCCCGTGTCCTCTGCG
Source organism: Siphateles boraxobius (assembly GCF_051911475.1). Classification (NCBI taxonomy): domain Eukaryota; kingdom Metazoa; phylum Chordata; class Actinopteri; order Cypriniformes; family Leuciscidae; genus Siphateles; species Siphateles boraxobius. The sequence continues at coordinate 6,739,570 of NW_027509197.1, forward strand.
CCCATGTGCATGGGCTTTGTCAACAGGAACTTCCTGCACATGATGGGAGCACATTTAGCTGAAAGTTTAGTTGTAGAAAATGTACTTTTATAACCTCTAGAAGGAGAACACCCTTTTCAAAGTCTGAGCAAGTAAAATGTGAAGAAATTTTTGCGATTTCATTGAAGTGCAGAATGAATTTCATTGCCACCTGTCAGTCTTGCTCTCAACAAGAAGCCAGCGGTCTTCAGCCACCAGGAACACAGCCTTGAGATTGATTGGGAGGGAGATGGTGTGAACCTGACCTTCCAGCACATCAACAACATCCAGCTGATTCCTGTCCAAGTAGAGCAGAGTGTAAATCAGTAGACCATGCCTGGGCAGGCCACCAGAGCTCTGTTTCAAAACCTAGAGAGCTGCTAGCAGTCTACAGCCTACGCTGTAAAAATGATCATAACTGTAATGGTAAAATACTGTACAGATGCAATGGTATAAAAACCCCTTTTAATTGGTTAAAATTAAGTTTTTTTACTATATATGGTGAAAAACTAACACTAAAAATTGTTTTAAAAATCTAATGGGACATTTCATATAATTTTAAAGTAAAATACTGTTACATTTTTTTATTACATTGGCATTCCGTGTGTCACTTCACATTTGATGTTTTTTATTGAAATAACATCTTCTTTCTTATCAGTTATGTACATTAGGGTCTTATGAATTTAATATTTTAGTGTCCTATGTTACCATGATGGTGTTTTGTATTTGTGTGCATGACACTGTCTGACACTTTTATATATTAGCAGCAAGTACCTACGCTTATAGAAAAACTATGTGTTATGAGCTTTGATTATACATATGACTCTCTCTGTACCAACTATGTTTTTGGTGGTTTTTAATGTATAATGTAAACAGATTTTAGTACTTTAGTAGGTTGGTATATTAACATTATATCAGTAAATTTAAATTTAAGACCCATGGCATAGGCGACCTTGGTGGTTCGCAAAAAAACCCACGAGAGGCAGGCCCGGTTCTACAGGGGTGCCAAGCACCCTCAAACTAAAACAAGAGCACCCTTCAGCTGAAACTGTAATAATATCATATTGGTGAAACTGATTTAACATATACTCCAGTGTGTATTTGTGTTTGCACTCCGGAGAGTGTCAAAGGGTTTCTATTTACAATGTGTTTTTGCAGCGTTTACCAATTAAAACCAATCACAGACATGTTTGTTGATCTCTTGAATGGAATGACCAATCAGTGGTGTTTAAAATCAAGATCCACCCAATGCTCAAAGCGCAAGAATCCTCTCATTATAACACACAAAGTGTAGACATGGTATAAATAAGAGATTCATTGTGCAGTGTAGAGAGACTTTGAGCACTCTATATAAGCAACGACATAAAAATGGCGCTTCTCACATGAAGCACATAGCAACATTCTAACGAGTGCCACAAAACTGACAGCACAAAAGTGCTGCTAGATTCTTCATTTTTTTTCTCAGAATTCTCTATTTTTCACACTTCATCGGACATCTTAGATATATTTATGTTGAAGAGCATTCTGGGATTGATTTCTCCACAACAGAAATATGCGGTGCTGTCTTACAATTCGGCCCAAAATAAGGGTGAATAATCATACTGCTCTAATAAATCAGTTGTTTAGCTTTGTAAAATGCTGCCTACATAGACAGCTTACTAGGTTTCAGAATAAAGCGTGAGGGGCTTGTCACACATAAGATTGAGGGAGAATAGCCTACCCATTTTCTTTGTAGAAGAGAAGCCAGTTCTTGTGGGAAAACTCCTTGCACATTTTGTATCCTGGCTAATGACAACAATACAAAAGTTGAAAATAATTTTAAGATAATGTTAGGGGTGATTTTACACTACCTGACGTGACACTAGCTGCAACACTAATAAAAGGTATTAGGCCCCCTATGGAGGACCACTGCTATAGACATAGATTTCCACCTGACTCTCTTTGTTGCTCCACCAGTTTGAAGTCTTGCGTTGTGGTTCCTCCTGCTTGTCCTGAGACAGGACCAGTCTCCTCACAGCACCAGTTATAAGGTCCACATGCAGAACTGTGTTGCCCTACAAAAAGGAGACAAGATTGTTCACAAATGTATTTCATTTTAAAAAACGAGGTCATATTTCATTTTTTTCCCTAAGGTACACTGATAACGGTAGGTTAATGTCAAGGTTTTATGGACCAAAACAGTTATAATTTAGTTTTACGCAACGATTTTCCAGCCTCTATTCGACCCTGGCCTTTTTACAGCTGTCCCTTTAAGAAATGTAAATGTCCTTTCAATAATATTCAACAATATTATTTATCTGCCTGTATTGACACCATTATATGAACTGAACTGAGCTGGACGATGACATCACTGTTTTCTCCAGAGCAGCTGTATAGATAAATTAATTAAATTAATAACTATTTTACAACAAAAATGAATCATCACTTAACTTACAATAAGCTGGACTATGACACTATTTCCCTGTACAGCTGAACCTATTTTTTTTTTTGCATTATTTTCCTGTTATCACTGTAAAGCTGCTTTGAAACAATCTGTATAGTAAAAAGTGCAATAAAATAAAGGTGACATGACTTTTTTTTTACATACAACATGAACAAGGCCAGAAATGTACTTTATGCAAGTATTGTGCCAGCCTCCTGTTACAATGCTTCTTATCTTCAGTTTCACCTTCACAGGAAAGGTTGGAGGCCATAAATTCCTCCTCACCACTGAATCTGCAGCATAATGGCTTCCTTACGCCTTGGCTTTCATATACCGCATGCTGTCTGTGATATTAATAGAAGCCTTGCATCACTTCTGGACAGATGGTGGGTTTGGCTGAGATGGGCCGTTATGGTCACGGGCCGCATCGTTCCATTCAGCCTTCGTGTTTTCTCCACTAGGAGAGCAATGACCCCTGCATGGCCTCCTGTGATGTCTGGACATCTGTATTTTTAGATTTTTATACACAAGTAATCATGTTCTCCACATCCCTTTTTTTCCACAGTTAACAGGTTTCCACCAGACTCGACTCTAATACAAACCAGCAGCACTCCGAATGTAAATTCCAATTTGATCTCTTTCTGTTTATTTTTTTGGTTTGGTACCTTAACATGCAAGTGAAGTAATGAGAAGGGTTATTGAATACATCAAGATACACTACATGACCAAAACTGTGATCTCAGAAAACACTACAGCCATATGTGCTTGTTAAACATTTAACTTTAAAACCACAGGCATTAATAGGGAGTTACAACAGTTTCCACTCTTCTGGAAAGTCTTTATACAAGACTGAATGGATGTTTAATCTGTTAATAATAGAGTGCTGCAGTGATGACGTATTTATGCAGGCCATAACGGAAGTCAGCATCACCCTGGTTCCCTCGACAAAAAAACAACAGGATTCTTCCATTGACTTTTGGATTATTGCAGAAAATAAAGCTCTTTGGCCAACCAATGTTTATGATTCTTAAATGTTTTGTTTACAAATGAACACAATTTGTATGAATTCTGAAGCCTAAATGCAATCGCCAGAAGTGAAAAGCTAAAGGTAGGCTATAAATGAACTACACCACAATCACATGACTTTAACTTCACCACCACTATACTCTTGAGTATAAACACAATGAGGCTTTAAAAGCAGACTAGAGAGTAGATTTAGATTAACCTGTTTAGCCAGAAGAAGTTAAATGTCTCTGGTTGTTAGTAATCGCCTTTTTAAGACATGTTAAAAAAAGAGCTTGTGTAAATCATAGACCTTATTTTAGGCATTTAACACAAACCCATTAAAAAAAAAACCTTGACTTCAGGACAATGGAACGAGAAATCACCAATGTCAACTTGTTTCTGGGTTTTAGGACTCATTCCTGCAGAACTCTGTGTGAGTAGTTAAAATAGCCAAACTTGAGAATGAAAAGGGGGTGTCCACAAACTTTTGGACACATTGGCTTGAACAGATAACTATGGTGGTACATAGAGTTCATCCATGTCAGGGTTCTGTCACTTCGCTCTGGTTTATTCTTAGTTTGGTGTCACTCCTAGTGTCTTGTTGTTGTAAGTGTGCGGTTCCAAGTTTGCTCTTTCGTTCGCGGGATACGCTGTATGTGCAGAGCATGGTGTTCGGCTCAAAGGTGCTTGGCTAAAGGTGCTTGGCTAAAGGTGTAAAGGTTCTTGAGCATCACGAAAGCACATTTGATCTTCAGTTTACCATATTTCATCAACTCAATGTACAGTACGTGTGCGGTTTACTTTTACAATGTCCTTATGAAAGTTCAAAGTTTTGGTTACATAAATCTCTCAGGTTCCATTAAAATTAACTCAAGTCTTTTGGAAAGACATGAGGGAGAGTAAATTATTTTGTTTTTTTTTGGGCTGAACTGTCCCTTTAAGTTTGTTTTTTGGTAAAGTAAACTATGATTAACATTATAAGTGGATTTATAGACGGAAAATATCCTACAAAAACAGTAGTTTAAATTTTAACTAGGGATAAACAAAGCCTAAATATAGTGACAATAACATCCAGCTAAGTAATATGCAGTCTTCAGCGTACCTCGATACGCTGTGTAACTTATTTAAAATTCTGAATGGTATTACTGCTCTAACATCACATCTCATCATCTACGGTGAATCTATTAGCTCTTAACCCGGCCTCGGCCTCGTTTTGATCTGTGGCCATTTACTATTTCCATCAACTATTATTAGACATGGGTTTGGTGGAAAGGATGCATCTATTGATGATCTTCTTTTTTCATGTGTAGAAGGGCGAGTTACAGGTCACACACACACACACACACACGCACACACACACACACACACACACACCTGCTCTTCATGGAGAACCAACTGGTCCTGCAGCGGGTTGCCCAGTGCCGCCACAGAGACAAAGGGCTGCCACACTCCACTGATGGTTCGGGGGAAGATGTCGTAGAGCTCAACGCACTGGATGGAGTCTCCTCTCTCCTTCATAGCATACAGCGATACAGGGTTACATGTTGCCACGTAAATGGAATCTATGAGGTAAAAAAATATTCACTTTCAAAATAAAAGTCACAGTTTATAATGCCATTTTAATTAGGTCAAAGGTTTGGCTCCATGAGACTAACTTTGATATCATTGTGCTTTAGTCATGGCCTACCATTAGCAGTGGTGACGTCACAGATGATGTTGACCTCGTTCATGGGGATTTGCCAGTGAGCCTGTTCCTCAGTAAAGCTCATAGATCTGGTCTCATGCCTTTCAGATGGATAACTCTGAACCCGCAGAAACACTGGGCCCTGAGGAAATCCACAGATTAGTTTCAAAGTGTAATTTGCTAATAAAAAACTTTGAAATATTGAAAATAAATGAAAGGTTTATGATACCTTAATGTCTATCCGGTGGGACTCTGTTGGACACAGCAGCTTTCGTCGTGTATTACCGTCCCGATTGATGGCCCAGTAACCCGCCATCTTACAGTCTGGCAATGGTAACCTAAGAAAAGGGCAATTAGTAATGTTTATGACTAAAAATTCTAAGTTATTAAATTGACATCTTACATTATGACAACATGTAGGTCATAAAAACACCTAAAACTGTTCTTTCATTGGGTTAAGCAAAACTGACTGGCACACCTATATTTTTTAAACGATTTATGAAAGTAATCAGTGTTTTGTTCCAGTGACTGACTTGTGTTCTTTTGTCTTAATTCACTGAAGAATCCTGAAAATAAACATCACGGGTTCCACAAAAAACGTCCATTAACACCAAGTGCAAATAGCCCGCTATGTTAAAGCTAACTCCACCCACCATTATCTGATTGAGCCAGAAAAAATTACAAAAAGAAATCTTGCTGACAACAGAATCAGTGGCATGGAGAGTAAAGATGGTGCGGTTACCTTTTGACGGAACCAACCAGTTCAAATCTCTTTTACCGAATGCATTCTCCTCCCTTCTCCCATCACATATCAGCTCAGATTAGCATTTATTTTTAATAAAAAAGTAAATATAATTTTTTTTTTGGAAATTAAGCACAAGCAATGTCCCAATAAAGCCGCATCCATTTATGATTTTAATCAATATAATCATACACTGAATGTGTTATTGCATATGGTTTTGCATACACTGAGATGCAAATATATTTTCATTAAATATAAATAGCATCTAAAGACTTTTTACACACAGAAAATACTCCTTTTGTGCAAAAAACAGAGCTATTTTATCTTATTAAATTTAACGCTAAGTGCAAAGAAAAAACTTTTTGTTCATATTTATTTACACAGTGTAAAAACTACTTTCTATTGCTATTTGCGCTTAGCCGCTGCTTAATAATAAATGCTACTTGAGCAGCAAATCAGCATATTATAATGATTTCTGAAGGATCATGTGACACTGAAGACTGGAGTAATGATGCTGAAAATTCAGCTTTGCCATCAAAGAAAAAAAAAACATTTTAAAATGCATAATATTTCACAACATTACTGTACTTTTAATCAAATAAATGCACTCTTTGTGAGCATGAGACCTCTTTCAAAAACTTAGAAGTATGATTTAAACGGAAATATTTGTTTCTTCACCGTGTCATTTTCCAGTATTTTGTATAAAACATAATACATTGAGTAGACCAGATGGCAAAACACTCAAAAGCAAGTGAAATAAAGACAAATATGAGACGGAAGAAACAAATAATTTCCTTTATTAAAAGTGTATAATATACAGCACTGAGTAAATTAAATTACCTGTATGGAATGAGACATTATTTGTTTGTCTATATTATGTCAAACTCTTAATAATTAGATAAAAGGCAAAATCCAAACAGTGGAGGGCAGACAGCGATGGGACAAAATCATGTTTTTAATTGCTCCCTTTTCCAAGTGTCTTCCAAACAACCACATTATGATACACAACTGTCATGCACTCCAGATTTCCCACTTCAAGTGCTCTGTTCTTCATAGAGAACTTCCCATTGGAATTTGCCCATAAATCTTCTAAAAGCACTAACCAGACCCTGACAATAAAGTTCTGTTTTAGTTATTTCAGAGTCTGAGAAAGTATTTTTTTTATTTTCACTTTTAAATATGTTAATTCATATTGTTTTGTCTATTGCACCTTCAATGAAATAAGCAGCTTATAAGTTAAATGCATCCGTTAAAGGTGAAGTTTGTAATATTTGTGACACTAGAAACAAAATTGCTGTTCATTTGAGCAACCCAGTTGGCTAAACCAATGGTGTGAATTTGGCATGTTTGTCAGAACAATGCAGATGCAAACTTTATTTGAAACCAATCATTCATGCATCATTTTGTTTAGCGTCACTGCTTTTGAAGAAAAAATTGCACACTTTACCTTTAAACGCATTTGTTCAAGTGCATTGTTTGAGGACCATGCAGAGCAGATCCTTTCTACAGGTAGTCATATTAGTCCAGGACAGTGTGGCTGTTAGAGAACTCAATATTTGTCAATAAAACTGTATTCACGGACAGTAAAGGGGCAATAGGAGCTGAGCTCTTACTCCTTGGCCAGGTGTACGCTGGTGGGTTTGGCTCCGATAGGAATGCCGTGCTTGTGCAGAGCTGTGATCAGCACCTCACGCGTGTCCTTGTTATAGGAGTCAAAGTCAAACACATTCCTCACCACGTTGGCCAATCCCTCATCCGGAAATTTCTGGAAAAAGAGGAGAAGAAGGTAAGCCACGAGACAAAAGCTTTTAGTTTTATTGCATTTTAAGAGCACTTTGATTTTACGTTATCAATCATCGCAGATTAAAAACATTCATACTGGAGAGGTTGATAAAATATGTAAATAGTTTCCCTTTCGGCTGATAAGTGTGCATTTAAATTGAACTGGCCACAGCACACAGGATGTTTGATTGGAATGAGGAATTTACTTAACTCCAATTAAAAAGAAATTCAACGTTGTCTCATGGGAGAGGAATTTCTTTTGTCGAAAACAAGTTTAGAAATAAGAAAAAACACGAATAATAAGACTATTTACCATATAAGGCTTCCAATAACATTTTTGATATGTCAAGGCCACTAATTTATCAACATGATCAAAGGTTTGCTGAAAAACCTTTTGTACACAATCTACAATTGACATTTAATACTTTTTTTAGTAAGTAAAATAACTTCTAGTTTAATTGTGCCCAGGTTGTGATCCGTGTCTTTGTTGCTGTGAAATCTTTACTGATTGATATGCATTTACTATATTTACATGCATTTTATTTAAGTATTTAGTTCTGCTGTTATAAATATATCATTGATTTACATTACAAGCAATACTTTTTAATAAATATAAATATCACCAACTGCACCAAATTGCTTACTTTTGCCTAGTTTTTGACTCTGAGGTGTTTTTTTCCCTCTGAGTATGAGCTCAATATTATCTGATATCATACACAGATTTATCAAATACTCAACAAAAATACATATGCAATCTTTTTTTTAGACTTTCTTTTTATGTTTTGTCCAAAGTTTAAATTAAAATTTCCAATTAAAACAAACACACAAAACAACTTCAGACCATTATTCATGTCAGACCTTTTAGGGTTCATTTTTGACTAATAATTTTCACAACTTTCTCTAAGTTCAACATGGTCTAAAATAAGATCATATTAATCCTTAAGATCATATAAATATGATTGGTGATCATATCACCAATTAACAGCCATTAAAAACAGGTTTTTACTTTAGCAATAAAAAACAAAATATAAATAACCTTGTTTTCAGATTTATTGTTTAAAAATGAATGCTAACATCAAACTTGATACAAAAAGTACTGATGATACTTGAAGGTGCATTTCCACCAGTGTTCATAAAATTAAATAATACTTTTTACTAATATTATTAAGTGTTTTGTAACTAACCGTTGTGTGTTTGATCATGTTTTATGGGTAATTCATACTCAAATGTTACACATTATTATTATAAGCTACTCAGCAATATGAATTTCTTTTTAATTTAATGCCATTTTAAATCTTTGTTCAATTCAAATTTGATTTGTTTGCTTCCTCACTTCACATATAGGAAGTGAATTGGGATTCTAAATAATTTCAATTCAATTAATTATGTTTCACAACCTGCTCTAGATTGTACCTCTGCTCACTATGGACATATTTACACAACTAACTTTAGGATTCGCTTTTGGACACATTGGCTTGAACAGATAACTATGGTGGTACATAGAGTTCATCCATGTCAGGGTTCTGTCACTTCGCTTAGAAATTCATAAGCAGACAATTTATATTTGTGTACAAAGCTGATTTCAAGCATGGCAGTCTTTAAAACAAATGGTTTATAAGATCACATCAAGAAAAAAAAGATCTGTCAAGTTTAACTGCTAGTGTAGACTTCTGATGGCTCTAGCGGCAGACTAATCTGACAACTGACTCCTCATCCAACGTGACAGATGAATTCCATCCATCTATCCGCACCCCTGTCACTTCTGAGAGCTGAGGCTAGAGTAGGAGGAGGCTGGTACGCTGTGTGTGTGTGTGTGTGTGTGTGTGTGAGAGCAGAGTTAAAGCCCAGAGACAGGTGGCCCAGAAAGGCAGTGTGGCCTCTATGTGTCAGATCAGTCTGTGAGTGGGCCGAGTGAAGAGACAAGGCCTTTCCTCCCTCACTCTGTCTCGTCCGGCACCTTTCATCTCAGACATAGGGTAACTCACCCTCATCTATTAAACATCACCCAGTTCATCACCAGCACAAAGTCTGAATTCTTAAAATGGGGAACATCCCACAATCAAGATGTTTGATGGGTTGTGTGGATTTGGCCAGACGTTTGACCTGCGACAAAGTCTGGTCCACTCTGCAGCTTATTCTGGACATGATCCATCCCTTTAGATGAGAAGATACCGTCTGATTGTTATGCAAAACAACCAACCACAGGTTTTTTTTTTTAAACGCCTGAAATACACTACTGTTCAAAAGTTTGGGGTCAGTTAGTTGTTTTTTTTGAAAGAATTAAAACTTTTATTAGCAAAAATGCATTAAATTGACCAAAATCGACAGTAAAGACACTTATAATGTTACAGAAAGTTACAAGAATCTTGAAGAAAAAAAAAAGATCACCGTTACCACAAAAATATTAAGTAGAGCTGCACGGTATATTGAAATATCGCAAATGTACACATCGCAATAGGCATATCACAACGGTTTGCAATAACTGAATGATTTTAATACTTTATTGAGATGATATGATCTAAGTTTTAGATCCACGCAGATAGCAGATAAGAGACTGGATACATACAATGTTAAAAAGCAAAATAAGCAGCAGAAAGAAATACACAGAAAAACGCTGTTATAACACCAGCTCTCGGACAGTGCAAGATCCCGAATTCAGTTCCCTTCCGAAACTTATTTGGCCAAATACACACACAATTATGTCAAAATGCCAGTCTTGGCTATTAACCATGTAGTCAGTTTTGTTGTAAGTGAAGGTAAAGAGTTGAGGAAGAAAATGCATGTGTAACATTATATTAGAGCTGTGCAGCTCTTAAAGTGACAGTAGCCTAATAAACATGTTGATGTCTATCACTAATGTTAATCAAACAACAAAGAGAAAATCACTCACTGCTCTTGATGGAATCACTTTTGTAGCTTTTTTTTTTTTTTTTAGAAAGTAATGAATGCTGAAAATACAGCTTTGCCATCACAGGAAAAATATACATTTTAAAGTACATCAAAATAGAAAACCGATATTTTAAACTGTAATAATATATTTCACAAAATTACTGTATTTTTGATCACATAAATGCAGCCTTTTTGAGCATAAGATACTTATTTCAAAACCATATTCCAAAAATCTTACCGACCCCAAACTTTTGAACAGTAGTGTAATTGATATTAAAATAATAAAAGGAGTGGAAATACAATTTGAAATAATAGCATCACTCTGTCGATTATTTGCTTCCATTTTGTGTTAAATGCATCAGACGGTCTGTGAACTATAAATGTGACAGACGGACTATAAACGTGAGCCGTCTGAGGCCAGTTACCTGTAGGTGTTTTACGATGTTGACCACCTCTCGTGTAGAGTAGGGGTAGGTGATTGTTCCCTGGTCAGCCATGGCCCGGAGCTCTCCGAATGCAGCCACCAGTTTCTGGAGAACAGCATCAGGAACGCCAGGCCCGTACTGCTTCAGCATGGCAAACTCCGCCTGAGGCTTGGGGTTGTCCACTGCATGGCAGCTAAATATGTCCCCTGAAAGAGTGATTCATCATATTGAAACAAATATAAAGCCCTCACTTGATATTTGTTTGTAATTGTCATGATGATATGATGATCAAGACATACTGTGATCAAATAATATATAATGGAACTGTCAATATATAAGCCTTACCAAGAGCTCCAAAAAAGTCATTTCCCAAAAACGGAAAGCCTGGTCGGTTTGCTAAAACAATCATGCGGAAGTCTGGGTGCATGGGAATGGCATTAGGCCTTCCTGCTGCTTCCAACGGGTCTGTGGAAATCAAAGAACAATTCCAGTTTTAAAGACTACCAGTGACGGGTCAATGATGTGGAACATGTTTGATCCTCTCAGTCCATTTCACCTGACACTATTCTTCTTCCATCTGCCAGGATCATCTCTCCACTTTCCACCAAAGTCTTCAGGATACAGGTGACATTTGTGGGAGCTTTATCAGCTTCATCTATTACCAGGATGTGTCCCATCTTCACAGCTTTAACCTTGAAAACAGCAGTTTTATTTCATTATATATTTATTCCGTCAAGACTACTTATAATGTTAAGCAATGTCTCTTGCGCCAAAAACAAGTGTAATATAGTTTAAAAAAAACATTTTCCATCCTCAGGCTACAATACCAAAGTTTGAGCTAAGTACATTTAAAAAAATGAATTAATACTTTTATTCAACAAGGATGCCCTAAATTGATAAAAAAAAGTGATCATGGAGACATTTCTAATGTAAAAAAATGATCAGAAAATTTCTTTCTATACATCAGAAAATACTGAAAAAAATGTATCGCTGTTTTTACAAAAACATTGGTAATAATCAGAATTGTTTCTTGAGCATCAAATCAGCATATTAGAATGATTTCTGAAGGATCATGTGACACTTAAGACTCGAATAACGATGCTGAAAATTTAGCTTTGTCGTCACTCGTCACAGGAATAAATTACATTTCAAAACAAATTCAAATAAAAAACTGCTATTTTAGATTGTAATCAGATTTTGCAGCATTACTGATTATTGTATTTTTGATAAAATAAATACAGCCTTTGTGAGCGGCCCTGTTTATCCCTGATATTAAGATGAGTTTGGTTTACACCTGCCCTGTTTACACCTGGTGTTTAAATCTCTTTTGTCCACTTTCTCCCACTTCTTTCCTGATTTCTTTGAGGAGAGGGTCTAAGGGCGAGTAAATGAATGGCCTTTTTCTGATCTTTCGATCTAATGGACAAAAATAAGCTCACACAATTTACACATGAATGCGAAAAACAAACAGAGAACAGTAGCTTTCATTTCTGCTCTGACAGCCGCGAAACGACGCCGCCGAACACGTCTTCTTGTTCGTCTCATTCCTAGAATTCTTGAATGGCAAGATAGCATTGTGCTTGGTCCTTTTTCATCAACTCAAACTTGGGTCTCCAGCCAATGTTTAAATCCCGTCTGGCCAGCGCGCCATAATTTTTACGCATTAAATCAGAGCGTCTACGGTTCACTATGAAAGCAATCCGGTCGAACGTGAACAGCAGTGTATCTTTAAGACTTTTATAATCTTTGTATTTAATTAGGCAACAATTCACTTAACTTCTAAGATGCTCCAGAAAAATTTAGATCAACTGAATGGAACAGGTTGTGACTGGCTGAATTGAAATAATTTTTTTAATTATGAGGAAAGATTCCATACTGAATAGGCACTAACATACAGATGTCACAAATGAGCAAAACAGCTTGGGTCCGGTCCATGTACCTTCGAATAATTTGCTTTCTTGTTTTTGTCTTCAAAACGGGAAAACTAAGAAACCATTCATTTATCACATATTCGTCCCTTCTCATGAACATAAACTAATCTCATGTTGTTTTATTATTTTTTTCATTTTTTTTTTGGAAACAAATGGAAACCAAAATGGAAAAACAGCTTGAATTTTCACTCTCTACATGGGTGGGAAATGAAACAACCCTTTTAACCAAACATAAAACTGCGCCACCATACGTTATTCCTAATAATAGTCATCCACTGCTACAGTTGTTCGGATTCTTAAAGCATTTATTGCAACTACATTTCATCTCTTTCTCTACAAACAACCAAAATAATATATTGACACAAACCATACCGGGGCAGATAGGCAGGACTTTCTTCTGTATAGACATAGGTTCACTAATATGGCTAACTACACGTGCCAGAGAAATACACTATTATATATATATTAATAGGTAGAAATACACTACAATATATTTCCATTTTGAAGGCAAAAACATGAAAAATTACCCGATGGTACACGGACCAGCTTGGTTTCCATGCTTGCCTTTGACTGACCATATTTGAACTGTAAATCCTCTTTATTCCAAAACAGCAAAGAGGACCAGAGTTAATAGGGAGCTGAAGATTACAGCCGTGTTTTCATCATCTCTGATATGAACAGCTGACATTAGCGCCTCTTTTTTACAACCCAGAGCTGAAAGGTGGTTTGCGGAGAACGAGGGGTGTTTTCTTGATGCTTTTATCTGTTGGACCGGCACAATGAGAGACCATTTGGAAGCATCGATATCAGATGAGGCGTCAGAAGGGGCTTCAAAGCCTAAAGACTATTTATACCCTGAGAGCTGCCGCTGGGTGCTAATTGAGGGGCCAAACTCCGAGACACAGCCTGCTTTTCATCTCCATCCACCTTGTTTCGAGCAGAGACATCATTAAAAGCCTTATGTAGAGAACACCCGCGACCCAGCTTCACAAACAATGTGTCTAAATGGCACACCACGCTAACAAAACAACAGGCTGTCTTCAGAAACGACCAGCGTGGAGGATTATAACACACTGTCCTCGAGGTCATTCATTAATTTTCAATGCTTTTTCCCTCATCTGTGCCGGGGAGACCTCCGGGTTTGAGATGGCAACGTGTTTGTCCTCGCTGTAGCAGTGGTCTGGACCATCTGCTGATAGATGTATAAATATCACTATGAACCAATGAGGTGATGAATCACATACGCAAATACTTATAGAGCTCACTGTAGGTGTGTATACAAATAAAAAAGAAAAGTATGGGCTCTGTAACAAAGCCTTGCTGTCCACTGCCTACATAGGAAAGTGTCTGAGGCAGCATCATAAGTCAAATGAAACGGCATGGGTCATACAAATAAAGCCGCTTGTGTGAAGCATAAAAGACACTGAATTGATTCCAATAGAGTTCTGTGTTAAGCCCAATTCATACTTCTGCGTCGAGCTTACGCCGTAGCTACGCCGTAGGCTGTGCGTAGCGCGCGTACCCTTCGGCGTACCCTGACGTGCACCTGTCCAAAAATGTAACAACGCGTCAATTCTACGCGGACGCAAGCGCTGTGATTGGTCTGCTCAAACCGCTCCCTCGGGTTTCACATGCTCCCTCTGCGTTCGCAACGCGGACAACGACGCAGAATTATAAATTAAAACCAATGCGTAGTCTACGGCGTAGAGGCTCTGGCGTATGTCCAACGCAGAAGTACAAATCAGCCTTTAAGGTGCGATCACATTAGCAAAAGTTTGCAGACAAATAGGGTCCATATCTATTGTCAATAGTGTAGCGATGTATATGCACAATTCTCACAGAAGTCACTGTCAAACCAAGCAGCTTTCTGTTGTTCAACATGGCAAATTGAAGTAAGCAACTTGAAAGTGAGCTAAATCTGCATAGAGAACTTTATGCCATTATGCAAAACTCACAATCAAGTATATTCCAATTGGAATGACTGGATTTCGAACAGTAAAATTTCACAGAGCAACAGTAAGTGTGATTCCACTCTACTGTGTTGCTAAGCTAACGACATGATCCTCTTTACTTAAGTAGTTGTTAATAAGTCCAATATATGTTGCAGTGCATTCTGGGATTGCCTTCTCAAAGCAGGATACTTTGGCCAAAAGTCCTGTTAGAACCGGGATTTTCAATTCAGGGTCAAAGACTGTTTACAGTAACACAAAGACGGTTCACTCGTATTAGTATGAATGGGAGAAACTGCAACCTTCAATATGGCGGAGAAAATCCCACTTCTGAATAAAAGAGCCGATCACCAAATGTTAAAGTCTTTGTATAACTACAACTGCTGTTAGATGCTTTGGTTCTTACAGAAATCGAAACTCACGAATTGCGCATTGGTTGGACCAACCTGAAAAATACACTTTTTAAATCGCTGAGCGAACAGACTTTCCTTTGTAGGAAAAGAAACTTTGTTGGGTCCTGGTCACTAAAAGTCAGAAGAAAAGAATTGAGAGAAAAATAGAAAAACAATTCTGCTTAATGCATTTTAAGGGCGGTCAAAGTTCAAGTATATAAAAAATAAAGTAAAAATTTTAACAGATAATACATTTTAACAATTTGCCTTAGTACAATGGCAACATAAAAGCCAATTATTTCTTCTATTTTTTTGTCTTTATATAACATCATACTTAATATTTCACATACTATACACCGGGAATTCAGCTTCAACCCTAATTAAAGGCACCAGGTCCAGCTAATCATATTTGAGATACCTTGGAATCAAACAAATCTACAAAAATACCAGTTATAGAAGAACTTCTCAATGTCGAGAGTAAACCTGTGTCTGTGTAGGCAGCTCACTAGGTATTGAAACAGAGCCATGATGTCAGTTGTGAATACTGACCAATGGAGAGTCTTCATAGACGATGACTCCATCTCTCACAGAGGGCTGCAGAGTTAAAGTCTGGACTGTGGTGTCTCTGTTGAGCATAAAAACAGAGCTTGAGACTGTGTTTGTGATGAAAAATTAAGCATACACTCTAAATGGTCACTCTGTTCGCAGTTAAATCATAGCTAATTTCTCAAGAGGATGAGATGATTTGTGGATTCATATTTATGGGTCCTACATAAGTATAAAGTAAACTGACCTACTTTCAGTGTGATGGACAGAGCGTTCGAGTTCTTGTGCAGGTTTGAAATGTGACGCATATCTCTATAGGATTAGAGGAAGGGAGAATCCCTGAAGTGATTACTTTAGACTAATTTAAGATTTCCATAATTGCTAACCAGGCCATAATATATGAGAGTTTGACTTTGGTTTAACTTTCAAGATGATATCAACCTCTGCACCTAATAAATGGGTTTGACACAGTGACATCTTATTCATCATTCCCACATTTTTGATCCAATGAGCTGTATTTATCAAAATCTAGTAAACAGTAATATTGTGAAATAGTACAATTAAAATATGAATATATAAGGGGTTGGAGAATGAAACTGAAACACCTGGTTTTAGGCCACAATAATGTATTAGTATGGTGTAGGGCCTCCTTTTGGGGCCAATACAGCATCAATTCATCTTGGGAATGACAGATTGAAGTCCTTCACAGTGGCCAGAGGGATTTCGACCCGTTCCTCTTCCAGAACAGTGGTCGGGCCATATGTGATGCTAGTGGAGGAAAACGTTTCCAGACTCGCTACTCCAAAATATCCCAAACTGTCTCAAAAATATTTAGATCTGGTGACGGTGCAGGCCATGGGAGATGTTCAACTTCACTTTCATGTTCTTCAAAACATTCTGTCACATGCTGTGTGTATTGGTGCTTTATCATGCTGATACATGGCAACCCCTTCAGGGTAAAATGTTTGAAACATTACGTGCACATTATCCTCCAGAATGGTTTAATAGTCCCATCAAGCACAGAAGGGAACGCCATGATATCGCAGCCCAAACCATCACTGATCACCCTGTGCTTCAGTCCAGGTGTTAAGCCGCTCTGGATCTTCTCCACACCGTAACACACGGATGTGAGAAAGACAGTGAAGTTGGACTCATCAGAGAACAATAGAACAACGTGTTTCTGTCCACAGCCCAAGATCTGCACTGTTGGCAGCATTGAAACCGACATTTGGCATTGGAACGAGTGGCCAAAGGTTTGGCTATAGCAGCCCGACCTTGAATATTGACTCTGTGGAGCTCCAGATGAACATGAGAGTCGAGGTGCACATTTAATTCTGCAGTGAGTTGGACAGCTGTGGTTTTATGTTTTTTCGGATACGGGTTCGTACCTGGACATCTCTTTCAGTCAGCTTCCTCTTGAGTCGACAGTTACTCCTGTTGGATGTGGGTCGTCCTGTACGGAGGTATGTCGACATTACTCTGAATGTATGTCGACTTTTGAACTCCCATTATGTTGTGTGGATTGCAATATTTTATGTTCACCTGTGCTATTGCTCTGCTCATTCAATCTTCACACTCTGCTCTTAGTGATGGAATATAAAAAATTATAAAGTTTGTATATAGTCGTGAAACCTCCAACACTATATTGGCCAGTGTTTCAGTCACTGATAAACCCCTGTATGTCCCAAAGTGCATCCTGGTGCCATCAACTCCGCAGGTAAACTGCCATGCATGTGATAAGAACACGGGAGTTATCAGACCAGGTAACCTTCTTCTACAGCTCCGAGGTCCAGTTCAGACGCCTATGTACCCTTTTAGGCGCTTACGACGGTGGACAGAGGTCATCATAGGGACTCTATCCTATCCTATGGTCTATGGCTACGCTGCACCACATGCAGCAGATTGTAATTCACTGTGTGTTGTGACGCATTCCTCCAATAATCTAAAATCTTCCATAATTAAAATTTAGTGTGACACAATAGACCTTCTATTGGCTTGGACCAGACGGGATAGCTATTGTTGCCCTCATGCATTGATGAGCCTTTGGTGCCCAACACCCTGTCGCCGGTTTGTGGTTTATTGACCGACTCTGACCAAAGTCGGTAAATTCTCACCAATGCAAACCGAGAGCAATATACAAGTCTTGCCATTTCAGAGATACTCTGACCCAGTTGCCTTGCCATAACAATGTGACCCTTGTCAAAGTCTTTCAGATCTTGTCGAGGAATTTTTGAAAGACATACTTTTGTGTTTCAAAGGCAAAAGTACAACTTAAAAGGAGCAGTTCACATTTTACAATACTATCAATTAAAGTTCCCTCTGCCCTGTCGACAGGTGTCCTAATTTATCAGGATGTAAATAGCTCAATCAAGCCTTAGAGAGAAATAAAATCTTTTTATTTCAGGTACTCAGTCAGTCTGTAAAAGGAAGTTTCACCTTCTAACACACATTAAAAAAAAATCATATGATGCATCTGTCCAGATGTTTATCTGTCTGATAAATAAAGGTGTCCTCTTTCCTCCGTTTCATTCATATACAGAGAGGCTACATTACTCAGTTCTTCACTAATGAAGAAAAGCTCCATGTAATGTCATTGAGTGGATGTGGGTCATTCCCGGTGTGGCCTCATAACCAGGTTCTAATTGAGTCTAGCGGAGAGCAGTTTCTGATAATAGGTGTTCCTCTCTGAGAAGGCTTTATTTGAGAAGAACTCAAGGGACTTCTTTTATTTTACCTGTGAAGCTGAAGATATTCTCTCGGTCTGTTCATGAGATGCAAGAATCGATCAACAATCTTGTTTTTCCCAACACCCTGCGAAACAGAGTAAGAACATGTTAAAGGAACAGATCACCTGTACATGAAAATAAATGTGTCATTCATTATCTAACCATCCTCATGTCTTTCTAACCCTCTATTCGTTTCTTCCATCTCCCAAGCAGATTTTAGGCAGAATATCGGAGCTTGTGGAAGTGGATGGTGGTTTATACTGCCAAGTTCTAAAAAAGCAGCATTAAATACTATAAAAGTAGTCCATATTACTCATGCATAATATTCCAAGTGTTTTGAAGCCAGTTAGTTAATTGACCATTACTGGGGCTCTTAAATTTAATAATATAATAATAAAAAAGGGACCTTACCAGGTTTTACTAAATTTGCATGTATATAGCTCAAGTTATGTTACCAATAGTGACACAGCAATAACGTTATCCTTAACTGTATGAATTGCTATGCAAATTTATTCAATGAAAAACAGAAGCTAAGACAATCTGCACACAAAATTAAAATTATATTAGGTCAAGCAATAGGTCAGCAAAGATGACAGTTTTTTTTTTTTTCATCTAAAGTATAGAGCAAATCAGTGTTTTATTATATCAGTTCAGGCATAACTACGTTGGCAAACAAACAAAAAATTAGATGCAGTTGAGAGTTTAAAGATTTGGGTCAGCAACCCTCTACAATGCAAGTAAATCACTCTTATATGTGACCAAACTTCACGCTAGGCACCAAAAAAGTGTCTTTAATTAGTCATTGGCTAGTAAATTGCACAATTTCACTTGCTGGTGATTGAGTGAGACAAAAAAAGTTTAGCACAGATATAATTTCTTTGCCTGCTGAGCTGTATTGTTATACTGTGTTTATTTGTGCAACTGCTTGTAGTTTAATTATTTGTACTTATTTTATTATAGACTGTTTACTTCTCTTTAATAATGTTTGAAATGTATTACTAGCCAATGACAACTTGAGCTTCAGTGTCTCGAGCTTCAGGGTTGGTCAGTAATATTATATATATATATATATATATATATATATATATATATACATACATTTATATTATTATTATTATTATTATTTTACACTTATATTTTAATTCAGCAATGATGCATTCAATTGATCAAAAAATACAGTAAAACATTTGTAATGTTACAAAAGATTTCTATTCAATTAAAATCTGTTCTTTCCAACTTTAAATTTATCAGTCGTGAAAAAAAATATGAATCATGTTTACACAGAAATATTAAGCAGCAAAAACTGTTTTTAACATTGATAATAATAAATGTTTCTTGAGCAGCAAATCAGCATATCAGAGTAATTTCTGAAGGATCGTGTGACACTGAAGACTGGAGTAATGATGATGAAAATTCAACTTTGATCACAAATGACATTTTAAAATATATTCAAATAGATAACAATTCAATTTTGAATTGTAATACTACTTTACAATATTACCGTTTTACTCAATTTTATGATCATGCAGCCTTAGTGAGGATAAGAGACTTATTTCAAAAACATAAAAAAAATGAATGGTAGTGTATTAAACAGGAAAGCATGTATTCACAGGTCTATTTCATTTTGTGCGTCTAGCACATATATTTATGAGTTCTGTGTGTCAATCAATCTACTTGTCTAAACTCTGAAGTGACAGCAGTCTGGACGCCCACTCTTTTTCCACACCCTCAGGTCTCTAGTAGAGACAGTGAGCGAGTGGCTGGGCGCCGTAGGGCACACCGAGTCCTAGTTCACTCTGTAGCTGGTGGGCAGATGCTTTACAAACGCAGCTGTGCTTCATGGCATGACGCCACCGCTCTGGGATAGTGTACTGTACATCTGCTATGCTCTCAGTATTAGAGTGGACAGACACCTTTGCAGACTGTCATCCTAAAGATGGGAATCCTCAGTTACCTGGTTCCCCACAAGAAGAAGGTGTTCCCCCAACAGGAAGTCCTTCAGCATGTCCTGCATGACCATCATGTGCTGTGAACAAACACACAAAACAGATTTTAGAATGAGAACAGTACTAAATACAGTGGGGTCCAAGGCTTTAAATGACAAAAATTCCAGATTTTCATGGTGGTCTGAGACAACAAATCTGGGATTTTTTTGTCATTTAAAGCTGAAAACAAACAAAGTTGAAAAACAAGATATTGAAACGGACAATCAAGGCAAAAATATAACTTTATGTGAAATAATGGTTTAAGTATTACCAACTTAGCAAAAATACAGGTTGCATAACACTTACAATTGAATAAATTCTATTAAAAGTGTTTAAAAGGCAAGGGTGTTAAAGGATGTTCGAGCACTTAAAATGAGTTATTTAGTTAAACCCTGTGAATAATTTGATCTATATGGTTCTCAAAATCATCCATTGTCAGGATGAAAAGTTTTAGTTTCCTGTTTTAGGTGATTATTATTGGTATTTCTGTTACCAATAAAATAATTACACTACCGTTCAAAAGTTTGGGGTAAGATTTTTTTAATGTTTTTGAAAGAAGAATCTAATGCTCAGCAATGCTGCATTTATTTGATCAAAAATGCAGTAAAAAATTCATTTTTTTAATACAATAGAAAACAGTTATTTTAAATTGTAATAGTATTGTAATATATTTAAAATTTGTATTTATTCCTGTGATGCAAAGCTGAATTTTCATCATCATTACTCCAGTCTTCAGTGTCACATGATCCTTCAGAAATGATTCTAATATACAGGTTTGCTGCTCAAGAAACATTTCTGGTTATTATCAATGTTGAAAACAGTTGTGATGCTTAGATTTTTTTTGTGGAGAAACCATTAATAAAAGTCAGTATATTTTGATGAATAGAAAGTAAAAAAACAAAAAAAGCATTTATTTGAAATAGAAATATATTATACATGTATACGTATCTACTGTCACTTTTGATCAATGTAATACATCCTTGCATAATTAAAGTATGAATTCCTTAAAAAACATTCTTGCTGACCCCAAACTTTTGAATGGTAGTGTACATTTGTAACACTGATCATGACTCTTTTTAAACAAAAGGAGGAATTCTTGAGGAGGAATAGAGGGGTGCAGGAATGACGTCGCCGCTGGTTCCATCGAGATTTTCCTATGGGTTTATATATATATATATATATATATATATATATATATATATATATATATATATATATATATATATATATGTAAAATAAGCATGTCATGTGACCTGATCTATCTCAGATTGCTCCAGTGGTAAATCGTGAAAACACATGAGAATATATCTCTGAGAAGGTCACCTACATTTTACAGACACACAAAAGCTGATTGGTTAGATGGGAGCAGAAATTAATTCTGGTCCAGTTATGGCACAATGAATTGAATTTTCTATTTCTGAGGCTGCAAAGGCACAAAGTGCTTTTTCAATACAATAAGGTCAAATAAGAATGATGGGTTTACTGCATACACGCATTATACAAAAAGTGATGCAAGCGGACACACGAGTTTGCCATATTGGGAGGTGGCCTCAGTGGACTACTGCACTTCTCCTTCTAGTGCTCTAAAGACAAAAAAGCAGGTCATTGAAAAGTGGGACAAGAGTAACTTTTTTTCCTCCACCTCTTTCTGGGCCTCAGAAGGGAGGGTAGAGGAATATCTAGGTCATCCTCGTTCTCTTCTCACATCACTGAGCAACAGTAGCGCGAGACCAAATGCCACACATGCAGCGTGGCAACAACATTGAGTATTACTATTGGTGACACTTTATATTTTGTTATTATTGCATGATATAATGCTAAACGGTTATACTACCATTTAAAAGATTGAGATCGGAATTTTTTTATTTTTTTTAATGTTTTTGAGGGAAGTCTCTTAGGCTCACCAAGTCTGTAATTATTGGAGCAAAAATACAGTAAAAACAGTAATATTGTAAAATATTGCTGCAATTTAAAATAATTGTTTTCTATATTCATATATTTTAAAATGTAATTTATTCCTGTAATGCAAAGATCCATTTTCAGCATCCTTGCTCAAAAAAAATCATTCTAATATGCCAATTTGCTGCTCAATAAACTTTTTTTTTCATTATAATTATGTTGAAAACAGTTTTGCAGCTTACCATTTTTGTGGAAACAACAAAAGTTTTTTCAGGATTCTTTGATAAATAGAAAGTTCAAAAGAACAGTATTCATTAGAAAAATACATCTTTTGTAACATTATAAAAGGTCCTTACTGTCACATTAGATCAATTTGATGCATCCTTGCTGAATAAAATACGGTAGTATTTTACTGAACTGTTCCTTACTGAACAGTAGTGTATAAACATTAAACTTGTCATAAATACCATACATATCAGTATTAAATGTACATTCAAAAATATGAATATGTTCCATATTCATATTTGAAAGTACATTTAATACTGATATGTTCCATAGTAAAATAACTGTAGCACCTTAAGTGGCTTATTGCTATTTGATGAAATACACAAATGTTCAACAAGAAAATGTATGTATTATTAATAATAAACTATTTTCCACCGAGTAATATGGTTCATTAGTCTAACTGTAGGTTTGTTTATGTTGCCAATTAAGTAACTTGCTAATTTGTTAATCAAAATAATGGTTGCTATCCCGTGTCCAATATTTCAAACTTTTACTTCAAACATACAAACATACACACTTGCATTGAAGATGAAGTACATCATTTCAGAATTGTAACCTGTATATTTGAGCATCTAAATTGTCCAGAAATGGCTGTGACTGGTGTGTAGAGTTGGATTGTTTTGACTGAACAGTGGCAGATGGGGGAGTATTTGATCTTTTTTTATTTTGGTTTACAAATGTAAAGTAACTGATCGCTATCTAGTTGAGCAGTTGTGCATGAGAAACAGTGTGGTTTGATTGACGTAACTTTGAATGCTGAACATCCCTCAGCGAGAAGACCTTGAAACCCCTAATAATGAAATATGATTACACCCTGTTTCACTGTGGGCCAGCCGAGATCCTGTTGTACTTGAACGTGCCTGTGCGTTTGGCCTATGTTCTTTTGTGGGTCCTCTCTGAGATCTGACCTTTGAGCAAAAGTCTCTGCTGATTTACAAGGCTTAGACAGATACATAAATCTTTCCTCACTGCCAGACCAATGTTGCCTCATTGCCAAGCAACATTGCATGTTTTTTTTATTTTTTAAACAGAATTCTTATGGTGTTCGGTCACAATGTGCGTTTGTGTATCTGCTATTCTACAATGCTTAGATATTTTGATTTTTTACATTTTCACGATAAGCTTTGTATTGCAATAATATATAACTGCAAATGTCACCAAAGGAAAACCTTCCACATATATTTTTATCTAATAAGATAAACTTCTCAGTCTGTTTTTTCATCTTCATATACATCTCCTTCGTTCCTTCCTTGTATTTTAGATTCCTTCCTTTGGCATTTTTATAAATAGAAATTACAGCTGTCAAACAAATGTTTCCACACTCAATTCAATGTATTTTTTTTTTTACAATACATATTGTTATAAGCAGTTTTACAAAGAACAACCTTACAAACACCCTGATAAACAAGTTAAAGGTGATTCCATTTAGTTAGAAAATGTAATTATGTGATGAATCGTATTTACATTGTTATAGGAAAACGCATACATTTGCCTTTAACAGCTTACGGCTTGGAAGATAGATGACGCTATGGAGTAATTTTCGTTGTGAAACAGCCTACTACACAATATTGCTTAGGAATACTTGTCAAAAAATGAAAACGATACTTGGTTACTAACGTAACCTCGGTTCTCTATAGAGAGGGAACGAGTATTGCGTAAGTTTAGCTTACGCTACAGGAAAGATTCATCTTCTCGAGATATTGAAGCCAAAAAATTATCCTTAATTTTGTATTCATTGTCAACGCAGTGCAGCAGCTAGCAGACCTAGAGCAGGCCATCTCGCGTGCAGCAGCTAGCAGACCTAGAGCAGGCCATCTCGCGTGCTCATTGGCTGACCTGCGGGCAACTGCTGCAGCCTACCAGTGAGCCCGGCGTGACGTCACGCCCAATGAAGGGCGCCCGCGCCTTCATAGCGTCATAGCCCGCCAGAATCGGCGTGGCTTAGCATATAAAAGTAGGGGCTGTAGGCTGAATTCCCTGTTTTTTCGTCGACTGAAGCGAAGTCGCTCGTGGCGCGAGCACGGCCGGTTACGCAATACTCGTTCCCTCTCTAGAGAGAACCAAGGTTACGTTAGCAACAGAGTATCGTTCTCTTACGAGAGGTTCTCTCGTATTGTGTAAGTTTAGCTTACGCTACTGGAACACTTTGTCAAAACCGTGCGCGCTAAGCATCCACCATGAGACCCCGAACTTTCAGGGGAACCCCATAAGTGGAAAAAATAAGGTGGCCAGCCACGCGGGCCATCACTTGTACATAAGCACACATAGGGAATACAGAGCAGCGCGCCGGTCTGTATAGGCACATGGCACATACCCTACTTAGTGCAGCTCAACCAGGAGACCTGAGTCACGTGAGATTGATCTGAGCAGGAAGATCTGGGCAGAATACACCTCTCCTTCAAACTGACAAAGTTTAGCCTGCAAGGCAGGAACTTCTAGGTTTTAAAACCTGACAAAGGTAGACGGAGAGCACCAGCCCGCCGCTACACATATGTCATGGATAGAAATCCCACTGGACCACGCCCACGACGAGGCCACGCCTCTCGTGAAATGAGCCCTGATGCCCAGAGGGCATTGCAGACCTTTTGACCCGCAAGCAGTTGCTATAGCGTCCACAATCCATCGGGACAGGCTCTGTTTCGAGGAGGCGAGACCCTTGGTGCGCCCACCAAACGAAACAAAAAGCTGTTCTGAACGCCTGAAGGAGGCGGAGCGCCTAATGTAAAATCTCAGCGCCCTGACAAATGGAAAGGCTTTCAGGGCCTCGAGGACCAATGAAAGATCCCACATAGGAACCGACGGGGGGTGCGGCGGGTTCATCCTTCTAGCTCCTCTAAGGAAGCGGATGACCAACTCATGTCTCCCCAGTGACTGGCCGTGCGTTCTGCGAACGCTGCCACGGCCGCCACGTATACTTTGAGCGTGGATGGGGACCTCCCCTTATCGGATGGGGATGCCAGATCGCGCCGCGAGCCTGAGAGAGGAGATTTTACATTTACATTTATTCATTTAGCTGACGCTTTTATCCAAAGCGACTTACAATTGCTATATATGTCAGAGGTCGCACGCCTCTGGAGCAACTAGGGGTTAAGTGTCTTGCTCAGGGACACATTGGTGTCTCACAGTGGATTCGAACCCGGGTCTCTCACACCAAAGGCATGTGTCTTATCCACTGTGCCATCACCACCCCATCTGCCCTCACCGGAATCGGCCACGGAGCTGTAAGTGACAGCCGTGCTAGTTCCGGGAACCAAATCTGATTCTCCCAACGCGGGGCTATGAGTAGCACCGAGTGGCGCGTTTCCCTGATTCTCTTGATCACCTGTGGTAACAGAGAGACCGGAGGGAAAGCATATAGCGGGAGGCTGGGCCAAACCTGGGCCAGCGCGTCCTCGTCCTTCGAGAAGAACGTCGGGCATTGAGCGTTGTCTTTTGACGCAAATAGGTCGACTTCCGCTCTGCCGAATAGGCGCCACAGCTTCTGGACCGTTTGGCGGTGCAGGGACCATTCCCCTGGGCGAACATTGTCCCTGGACAGTTTGTCTGGGCCGTCGTTCAAATGGCCAGACACATGCGACGCCCTCAGCGAAACGCATGGCGCATCTGAGACCAAATAAGGAGGCGTTCCGTCAGATTGCAGAGATTTCTGGATCTGACACCGCCCAGACGTTTACATAGGATACCACAGACATGTTGTCCGAGCGGACAAGAACATGTTGGTCCTGTATGAACGGGAGGAAGCGCTTCAGCGCGTTCTCGACCGCTATCATTTCCAGACAGTTTATGTGAAAACACTTCTCTTGGTCTGACCACTGGCCGAAGACCGGTCTGCCCACGAACAGCGCGCCCCAACCCGAGTTGGACGCGTCTGTCGAAATGACTTTCCGATAAGAGATGGTTCCCATCATCACTCCCTGCTGGTACCAGTTGGCTACTAACCAGGGCTGCAGAGCCGCTATGCAGGTCTGAGTCACTCTGATTTTCTGGCCGCCAGAAACCCAGGCTCGGCGGGATGCGCGAGCATTCAACCAGCGTAGGAGCGGGCGCATGCGCAGTAGGCCCAGCTGAAGCACCGCTGCAGCTGATGCCATACAGCCCAAAATCCTTTGAAATGTTTTCAAAGAGAGAAAGCTGCTCTTCTGGAAAGATGCGGCTAGGTGGCGAACACGGCGCGCGCGCTGTGTCGATAAAAGAGCCGTCATGGTCACCGAGTCCAGTTCTATTCCTAAAAAGGAAATTGACTGGCTGGGCAGTAATGAGCTCTTGGTCCAGTTGACCGTGAGACCCAAACTTTCCAGGTGACTGACAACCACTGTTCTGTGAGATAGCAGTTCTGTCTCTGACTGTGCCAATATCAGTCAATCGTCCAGATAGTTCATTATTCGCAGCCCCTGACTTCTCAGGGGGGCGAGTGCCGCGTCCATGCACTTCGTAAATGTACGGGGTGCTAGGGACAAGCCGAACGGCAGGACGGTGTATTGATATACCTGACAGTCGAAGGCGAATCTCAAAATTTGCCTATGACGGGGTACTATCTGAATCTGAAAATAGGCATCCTTCAGATCTAGAGAAATAAACCAGTCCCTCGGGCGAACGTGCGCGAGGATTTTCCTGGTCGTAAGCATTTTGAACGGTCTTTTCGCAAGCACTTTGTTCAAATGTCTCAGATCTAGGATAGGTCTGAAGGCTCCGTCCTTCTTGGGTACGAGAAAATATCGGCTGCCAAAACCTGACTCGCTCAGAGAAGGCGGTACCTTTTCTATAGCCCCTTTGCACAGCAGCTTTGCTATTTCTGCGTGAAGTAGGTGTGCTACTTCCGCATTCACTATCGTCGCGGTCCGGGCTTGAAAGCACGGGGGACGGTGAATGAATTGAAGTGTATAGCCCTGCTTTATTGTGCTCAGCACCCATTCTGAAATCCTTGGGATAGTTTCCCATGCAGCTATGTGAGCCGCTAGGGGGCGAATGGCTCCGGGTTCAGAGCGCCGCCATTTGCGGGCTTGTGAAACTGAACATGGGCAATGGCTGCTCGCTGAAAGCCGAAACCGGCTGATTTATGTGAGATGTCCCAATCATAAGGCATGGGGAACATTCTTTTTTCCCTTTTTGACGCGCGAGCAGCGCTCCGGGCGGAAAAGCTTCCTGTAAGCCTGAGCGCGTGTGCGCGGGCCGAGACTTACAAGTGTATTTGACGCCCCGATCATAATGGATGGGGAGCGTCTTATTAATGCCCTGCGTTTTGTGATAACACTTAAACGCGCGGGCGGGGCCCGGGGGGAGGTCTGTGTTAGCAAGCGTGAACGCTCTCTGGCGGGCACGAGACTTACATTCATAACCTGCTTTTTTGATCGTGTAACAGAGCGAGTGTTGAATGTAAGAAATGTGTCCACAGGTCTGTGCCCACTACACAGACCTGTGGACACATTTCTTACATTCAACACTCGAGCGGCTTTTCTGCGCTTTATGAGAGTGTGCTCTGTGAGTGACACAAGATTCGAAGTGCTTGTGTGTAGGGGTGAAAACTGGGGCATGGGCACTTTCACTACACTTAAAACACCGACGGCGTGAGCCGGACCAGACATTATACTCTTTTTGATGAAATGAACCACTGCAGTAGCCTGTTTGAAGGGGACTGACAGGGAAATAAACTTTGACGGCGGTCCGGCCGCAGCGGGACACGCGCATCTTTTTGGAGGCGATGTGTCTGTTAGTAAGCGTGAGCGCTCGTGAGCGGCACGTAACTTACATTCTTAACCTGACATGTATGAGGCTGTTCTGGCCGTGAGACAGAGCGGGCAGAAAATAGGCGTGAGCACAGAGCACAGCTTTGTGTAAGGGTGAACACCGAGATGTGGACACCTTTTCTACACTCAAGACACCAACGGCGTGAGCCGGATAACCAGACATTATACTCACTTGAGATTTCTCTGGATCTACGCGAGAACGGCGGATGTGTGCAGGCGAGCGGGTTGCATTACCGGCTTGTTGACTGCCAAATACACCGCTGCAGTAGCCTTATCTAAGGGGACTGACAGGGCGAGACATTTTGACGGCGGTGCGCAAGCCCGTCCGGGTCATGCAGAGAGCTCGAGAGGGCTCTGCATGACGCGCAAACGGCGACGCGAGGGCGGGGTAGCTCTCTTGTAACGTAAAGAGAGCTAGCCGTGTGCTCGTTGGTCAAGCAGAACTGGGAACAGTGTTTGTATGAGGGCGCGCGCACAAGTAGTGGGCACGGGACCTACATGTGACAGATGATGCCCGTCGGGGTCATGCAGAGAGCACGAGAGGGTTCTGCATGACACGAGGGTGGGGTAGCTCTCTTGTAAAGAGAGCTAGCCGCGTGCTCGTTGGTCGAGCAGAACTGTATAAAAAATTTCTGCTCTTACCACGCATCCAGCACGTCGCGTATGTTGTTGCCCGTCTGGCTCATGCAGAGCGCTCGAGAGGGCTCTGCATGACGCGCGAACTGCGACGTGAGGGCGGGGTAGCTCTCTTGTAACGTAAAGAGAGCTAGCCACATGCTCGTTTGGTCAAGCAGAACTGGGAACAGTGTTTGTATGAGGGCGCGTGCACTAGTAGTGGGCACGGGACCTACATGTGACACAGATGATGCCCGTCCGCGTCATGCAGAGAGCTCGAGAGGGCTCTGCGAGACGCGCGAGACGCGCGAAACGGGGGCGCGAGGGCGGGGAAACTCTCTTGTAACATAAAGAGAGCTAGCCGCGCGGCGCTGTGGTTAAAGACTTCGATTCGAGCCCGCAGTGCTCGAATCTTCAGCCAGGATGGAGCAGCAGTCTCTCGTGGCGTGTTCCTCGGCCTCATCCTCTGATGCGACAGCAGTGAGGCTCGAAAGCAGCAGCTGCGCGTCGGTGAGGAGAGGCAGGGAAGGCGAAAGCAAGGCTCGAGGGAGGTTCTCCGGCGAGCACATCGCTATGTCCACAGGTTCCGGCTGTCTCAGGGAACGGCGCTTCTTCCTGCGCGGTCCCACAGAGGGCGGCGTGACTGCTGCGGTGTTGAAGGCCTCAAGTCGAGCCCGCAGGGTCGACAGCGGAAGCTCGTCACAGAGCTCGCAGCCCCCGGACGCGAGGGCGAGCTCTGCGTGTTCCAGGCCCAGGCAGAGAGCGCAGATCAGGTGGCGGTCTCCGGCGCTGAGCGGGGCTCTACACGAGCCGCAGGAAGTGCGAGGCATCTTTAAAAAGACACTCGCTGCTCTTTTAGAATATATATAGCAAGGCAAAAGGATACGTCGCCGGATAGCGTAGCTCGCACGGATGGCTTCCTCAGCGCTGACCTAAGCTGGCTGTTCACTTTTCGACGGCGGCGGTGGCTTCTCTCAGATCCAGGGATGCGAAGAGCTCGCTGAAGAGATGAAAAATCTGGGAATTCAGCCTACAGCCCCTACTTTTATAAGCTAAGGCACGCCCATTCCGGCGGGCTATGACGCTATGAAGGCGCGGGCGCCCTTCATTGGGCGTGACGTCACGCCGGGCTCACTGGTAGGCTGCAGCAGTTGCCCGCAGGGCAGCCAATGAGCATGCGAGATGGCCTGCTCTAGGTCTGCTAGCTGCTGCACTGCGTTGACAATGAATACAAAATTAAGGATAATTTTTTTGCTTCAATATCTCGAGGAGATGAATCTTTCCCGTAGCGTAAGCTAAACTTACGCAATACGAGAGAACCTCTCGTAAGAGAACTCATCAAGAGTGATAGACACAGAGGTTTAAAAAATCATGAAGGAGTAAATGATGACAGAATTCTCATTTTTCGCTAAACTATCTCTTTAAATGAATAGAGCAGCTCTTGAGGATTAAGGGACTTTGTTTGGTGAACCCATATCTTTCCTGCTCTAGGCTGTGGACTGCAGAGAAGAGGACAATGTTTCTTCCGGTAATAAGCAGATAAGGACCTCACCTGAACGTTCTCATAAAAGAGCACGTCTGGGACCTTCATCTTCTCATCCGGGCTGTACACAGGAGCCGAGATGTTCCCTATGGTCAGAAGTCCATCTTTTACTGTGCCTTACATTGGAGAGAAGACATGAAAAGAAAACATTAGAGATTCTCCAAAAAGAGGTTTTATCCGACAATGACTACCTATTCAGCCATGTCACTGACCAGCTACTAGGGACACTACCTCTTTTCTACACAAAGTCAATCTATTTCCTCCCATCTACACTTTTACACAACATAGTACTGTACATCTGTAATCGAAGACTGTGAAACAGTCTCTTACAGACAGTGGGGAAAATGGGACAAAAATTCAGGGCGGGCTGAACAGGGCAGGCTAAAATTACTGAGGAACCAATAAAGCTGACTGAGCCTGGTTTGTGTGAAATTTAAAACCGAATTGAGAAAGACTTTTCAAATTCAGCAAGATGCAGAATTGTAATTTGATTTCAAATGTAAGGAAGCAGAATTAAATGGAATCTAACTGCTGAACGTAGTCAAAGATAATACATTTGAGCCCATAAACATGTGATCATACACATAACAAATTGAGTATTTCCATAAACATTACGTGATATTAATAATTCATGTTTGAAACGAAACCTATAGAAATGTGTAAATAATTTATAATTATAGAATAGTTATGGAGTATTGAATATCTTTAATATCTATTTTTTTTTTAAATCTTTTAACAATCTAACAATGGTGGAAGAACGCTGTTTTCCATAATGCTCTAATTTCCCCAAGAGTCTTTCAAATGTACCCAAACATCCATATTTAAACAATAGATGCAAATTTAGGCAATATTTATTTTCACAGTTTAAAAACAATGTGGTAGACATTTCATGGTGCTGCACTTGTTAGTTTTCTGGTAGTATTGAACTTTACAGATTTAAGACTGACAAAATGTATTCTTCATTTATGAGAATAAAGTCAAAATCAACGATGTTGTGTTTACGAAACCCATTTAATTACATATGTTTACACAACATGGGCTACTGAAATCCCTCTATTGTATCAAGTTGAATTTCTTAGTATTATAATTCAATATCCTGTGGATCATGGTCCAATAAAATTAAAATTCTTATGGACTATAAAAGTAACTCTGACATTAGCTCAGCCCTGGTCTGATCTGGTGTTGTACTGTAACTCACAGGTGTAGAGGTGGTTCTGTTCTGATGCTGGGTCAGGCTGATCCTCTATTGAGCAGTTCACAAGACTCTTCTGAAGAGAGGAGCGAGCCAGGCTGGGCAGAAACCTACAAAAAGAATTCATTCTTTATGCATTTCAAATCAACTTTACCCAGTTATTGTAAACTTTACAAGCAATGAAGCAGGCTGTACAGCTGAATGTTAAATACAAAGTGTGTAATGTGTAGTGTGTCATTCTTAGCATCAAACATAATACAGAAAAAATATATATTTTAAAGCAAGATTCGCGTTTGCCATTGGTTGATATCAGACTGTCAAACTATGTCACATCCAGTCTGACTGTCTGAAGCCACTAGTGGCAAATAAATTACACATTTCACTTTTAAGCTCTAAAGGCCCATTCACTTAAAGTATACATGAGGATTTTACAATATAACAATGCATCCATATAAAATCCTTTACACTAATTTGTGAATACAAGAATGATGGTCATTTCGACATTTACATCAGTGTGATTCATTTTATTTTGGAGTTTGATGTAGTACGGACCTTTGCAAACCGCTGATGGCGAAACATGTCTTATTTGCCACTTTCAAGGGTCCATAAAAAAAGACCGGTACAGTAAAAAGTGCTAATAAATTTGGCTTTCATTAGTCAAGTCAAGTCAAGTCACCTTTATTTATATAGCGCTTTTTACAATACAGATTGTATCAAAGCAGCTTCACAGTGATAACATGAAAATAATATAACAAAGTTTGTTTCTAAAAGATTAGGGCGGGTATGTCATATTTTAAGGACTTATGTCCACTTTGGCGGGCGAGAAACCACACCACGGAATGGGCTGATGGCGCAATATGGCTCAGTGTGCATCGACATATACGCTTTTAACAGTTTAACGGTTCATAAAAAAAGATTGGTACAAAAAAATTTATTTAAAAAAACCCTCAAAAATTTGATTTCATTAGAGCAATATGTTTATAGTGTCCGATATAAATCTTTAACGGCCAAATTAAAAAATATTGGTACAGTAAAAATATTTCACAAGATCAATTCACCCTTTATTAAACCACTTTGTTGGATTTAACGCACCCTTGTAGGTGGCGGAGAAATACAGAATTTAGGGAGAGTCGCGTTATATAAAGGGTAGGACAAAAGGCAAAATACTCTAACAAAATCCAAATGTTAAACACTTTTTACGGTTCCAATCTTTTTTGATTAACCACTGAATTTAACATATAGGACAATGCACACCGCCTATTGTGCCATCAGGCCATTTGGCTGCACGCTTTCTCGGCAGCCACAGATGATGATTTAATGCGGACATAGGGCCTTTATATTTTAAAGGAATATTAAAATATATGAATATTTTACTGTATCACCATTTTCTTTATTGGCCGTTGTAGTTTTATATGGAACAATATAATATACTGCTCTAACGAAAATCCAAATTGAGCATGTTTTACTGCACCAATTTTTTTTTAATGAATAATTAAACTTAGCATATAGGACAATGCACACTGAGCCATATATTGCGCCATCAGCCCATTTTGCAGCATGCTTTCTTGGTTGCCACAGAGGATGCTTTAAGCATAAGGCCCTGATATTAAAGGTTCTGTCCTAAAGAAAGCCAAATTTGAGCAAACACATCTCTATTAATTCATCCACATCCATGCTCTCGTTTGATGGCAGTGACGCACAAAGGAAATAGCTTCTAGTCAGAGCCGTCTTTTAATGCGGTGCAACATGAATGAGTTTGAGTTTGTCTACCTGGACAGACAGGCTTTGTTAACAGCGTGAGCAACACTCTCCTGTGGATACTGAGAAAGACGCCGGCAGATTCTCAGCAGCTGTCTGGTGGACAATGAAGAAGCAAGGGACAGGGCCTGGACATGGCACAAAAACACCAAAGAACATTTACATTTCATCTCACAGAATCAAAAACAACACAAACCACAGAACAAAACCCCTATAATGGGGACTAATATTAACCAAGTCTACTGAAAAAGTAGGACAATCACAAATACAACAGGATATTTAGGGTTTCTGGGACAGAAAACTCTAGTAAACAGCAGAGTAAGCAGTTACTTAACAAAAAAACATATGTGGTGTTTTATAACAAACCCTTAACAAATGTGCTGTTAAGAACTGTCTCTCTATATGAGTCTGCTCTTTGACCACTGGTGTCAAGAAATGGGCCACACTCTCTCTTTGCTCCATGTATGTGGTGAAGGAATTAATTCCAGACTCTGCTTTTGTTAAAGGATTTAGGGACCTAACATTGGTTCATTGGCTCACCGTTGGATCGTTGGATTTTCTCAGGCTGTGAGTCAGGTGTTGTAGCTGCTCCACTGCTTCTTTGGGAACATTTGGGATCTGTTATAAAAAAGACATTACACAAAACTCAAACCTAGAAAGAAAGGGTCAGAGCTAAAATTGCATTTGATTCAACAAGAGATGCAGCACATAAACAGGTTGGGTGTAAGCATATTTAATCAAACACCACAATATTGAAATTAGTCTGAAGGGGATGTGACTCACCATGCCCTGGAGAATGGCTGTTTCCTCTGCCTTGGCCAGTGGTTTGATGGTGTGAAAGAGAAACATAGTGAGAATCTCTGGGCCGAGCCACTGCTGAGTGGTGCTCCCGACCTGAGGAGGCTCGGCTAGGGCGATGATCCTGAATGACGGGTGGATTGGGAAGATGGATCTGTGGAGAAGATAGCAGTTATAACTGACTTCTTATTTACATCAAGCACAGTCTCTTTCTCAATTCTTAACCCATACTGGAATAGTAATACAAAACATCAACACTTGTAATGCTTAGACAGAGGTTTATAGAGTGGCTTAAAAATCTATAAGAAACAAGTGTACTCAAATCGATCAAAGCACTGCTACCCGTGGATTATCCTGCTCAAACCATGTTCATTTGCCAGCAGTGACAACTTAAAGCTGTTATTGATGTTTGCAGCACAATATTCGACTGGAATGATATAATTCATGGCTTTTTTAGGCAGTTACACCATGTTAGATCTAGCCTTCTGCCTGTTTTGAATCAGTCAGAGAGATAAAGTACTGCTGTAAGATGTCATTTATTTGAATGAATGAATTACAGCATTTATCTGAATTAATTATTGAGATAGAGAGAGAGCAATAGCAAAGCTTTCTAATGAAGTCGTAGGACAACATTGATAAGTTTCTGTTGTTATTTTGAACATCTATTCATCAAAGACATCAAAAATGTATCATGGTTTCCACTGAAATATTAAGTACCACAACCGTCTTAATTGATGATTATAATTAATGTTTCTTGAGCAGCAAATCATCATATTAGACAGATTTCTGAAGGATCATGTGACACTGAAGACTGGAGTAATTATGCAGAAAATTCAGCTTTGCATCACAGGCATAGCATTTTAAAATACAGTATATTAACCGACAACAGTTATTTTAAAATGTAATAGCATTTCACAGTATTACTGTTTTTACTATATTTCTGATTAAATAAATGCAGCCTTTGTCAGCATAGGAACTTCTATCAAAAACATAAAAAATATCCTACGACCACAACCTTTTTTATGGTAGTGTATCCTTCTGAGGGATCCAAATATTATGCTGGTAAGAGACTGTGCGATTGAATCCTAGGCTACGACACAAGTTAGTATAGAAGAATAAAACGTCAGCAGCTCGTGCTATTGGTAAACAAATAGAGAAAGGTGAATTGCACTTTGGCAATTTTTTTTTTTTTTGTGAGCTGAAGAAAAAAGGAGGAAGCAAACGAGAAGATTATGGACGAGGTCATATAGTGAAAAGAGGCCAACTCTGCATGCCAATCTTGCAAATGAAGCTTGAAATAAGTAGTTTACGTTTTGATCAATACGCATTTTCATGATGCATTTTTATTGGCTAGTCAATAGACGTAGGTCGTAGCAGCAAACACACTGTGAGATGATCATGCTAAACTTCTGACACTGTTGGAAAATTATCGCAGGCTATTTTTGGTTGCAAGACCGTGACAACGGCCGTTTTTGAACCTCTCTCACTGTTATTACAAATACAATATAAAGACAATGTGAAACTGCTTTGAAACAATCTGTATTGTGAAATGCGGTATATAAATAAAGGTGACTTGACGAGCAGTTGACCTGAAAACTATCATTAGCCACAGTGACTGTCAATCTTTGTTATTATGATTATGATATGTTCAGGGTTTGGCATAACCAAAGGCACCTGATCTCTGATGACGATATGAGAACAAGATGAGGTGAAGCCAGTCAATTCATCTGTCAAAGTGAATAGGATATGCCCATGTCAGGGTCTGTGCCCTCGCTGATCTCTGGCACACTGATATTGTATCGCTGACAATAGCTCGTGCTCGAGCTGCATCGCCACCTAATCCCACTGGACAGCTCCGTCTATTTATAAACAGTGAAGCACACTGCATGAAATGCAGAGATACACCTACTGACAGCGAGAGCGATCCAGATTCTTCATTATCACACCATTTTAGATCTTCATCAGATCAACTGCCTCCTGTTGCCTAGCAACACCTTCCTGCCTTCCAAGTCCATGTCCCTGGTTTCAAAGACACCAGCTCCACTTTCTTACATTTACACATCATTACTGAATGTACCACTTGTTAGCAATAATCATACACGGGTGCACTGCTATAATCTTTACTTATAACACTGAATGTGTCACTGAGAAAACTATAAGAAACACCATTTATCCAAACAAGGTTAAGTGACCAGGGGCTGCCATGTTAAGCTATAAAACAAAAGAGCAAATTCCATGTGACTACATGTACTTAAGCCATATAATAGGTTTGTGTGAGGAAATATCAAACTTAAGTCATTATCCACTGTAAAAATCTATTTTGTGGTCATTTATGTTTCAAATATGGTGCATCAAGACCCATTTCGCCAGGTTTGACGTTAATATTACTAGATTTTAATGACCTTTTAATGATGTGCATTTTGCATTTTTGTATCAGTGTAAATCCAGTTGAGAACCAATTTGCTTTAAACAATTTGCATGGACAAGAGATGTTTTGTGATGCTTAAACTGTTCCTGCACCACAAAAAGCCTGAGAGTGAAATGGAAAGACAGACCAAGATACTAAGAATAGTTCATTCTGTGAGAGCCCTATTCAGTGTTGACCTTAGGAGGTCAAAGGCTCCAGCCCTGCCAAAGCAGCCAAGCAAAGTGTGACTTTCAGAGGTGTCATTAATAGGCCTGAGCAGTGAGGAGTGTGTATGTGAGCCTGAGGCCGACAGAAACAGAGGCTCGATAATTGAGAGCAGTATTGGAACCACATGAAGAGACCACAAAGTGAAGTCTGAGACAATCGACTAGAAACACAGGAAGAGGAAGTGGCTTTATTTCAACCTCAGACGCGCCACCACAAACATCCTTCCTACCCGTCTAGGTGGGGCTCCAGCAGCACGACACAAATATACATCCAACAGCACTGATTTCTTCACCAACACATTCACACATTTGTAATTTCACTGACCAGGTGTTGATAATCTATGGTTACAATAAAACCATGTCATCTAATGGTCTATCCATGAGAAATTTACTAAAGATGGAAAATGAAGCCTTAGAAAATATTTCAGGACACAGTGTTATTTTAGTATAATTGAGATACTATTATATATATATATATATATATATATATATATAAATTTATATATTACACAGCCATTGAAGAGGAGTGGACCAACATTCCACAGGCCAAAATCAACAACCTGATCAATGGGAAGGAGATGCAACCTGAACTATGCGAAGGAGATGTGTTGCACTGCGTGAGGCAAATGATGGCCACACCAGATACTGACTGGTTGATTAGAATAAAATCAAATGTTTACAATTTATTATGTCAGGTAAATGTATCACGCCAATTGCGTAATCAGCTCAAAGATAATAGATACAAACATTAAACGCTGTGGAATAAAGAGAGAAGATGCAATACCTTGACATTATAAAATACATGATGAAGTATTCTGCTTACACTTCGCATCACGAGCTAGCCTGGGCTACAGAATCGCGCCAGCCTCTCGTTGCATTTCATTATATAGACAGACCAAAGCAGAAACTCTTTTCAAATGTAAACATGAGCTCATAGTGGAAATTTACATTAATCACCGCCCCAGACTTACTGGGTGCAGAAGTTGAATTACATGGAACCATTTGCTAACAATGGGAATTTGGTTGAGTTTCACACCTGTGAGGGGGATGGATTATCTCAGCAAAGGAGAAGTGCTCACTAACACCGATTTAGACAGATTTGTGAACAATATTTGAGAGAAATAGGCATTTTGTGTACATAGAAAAAGTCTTAGATCTTTGAGTTCAGGTCATGAAAAATGGGGGCAAAAACAAAAGTTTTGCGTTTATAATTTTGTTCAGTATATATATATATATATATATATATATATATATATATATACACACACATATATATATACACACACATATATATATATATATATATATACACACACATTATATATATATATATATATATAGGGCTCTTTTTGATTAGCTTTTTATTTTACATTTTCTGTTTACATTTTTGCTGGTTGGGATCGAGTCTCCTAAACACCCTCCACGGATTTAGTTAGTCTATGAGGCACCGACTTTCAAATTGTAGGACATGATGAAATCACCCACTCAAAAGTTGATTGCTGATTCTTCTGGACAACCAACAGACAAGGAACACTGATTGCCGTACTCACTTTCATGCCGTTTTAAACCTATATGATTTTCTTTCTTTAATGGAACACAGAAGAAGAAATACTAAAGACAGTGCTGGTCACTCTTTTTAGTGATCGCAATGAATGGAAACTCAGGCTTTCAAGTGTAAAAAATAATGCAATAGTACCATACATAATTCAGGATTCATAGGATTCATGTGCTATATTTAAAGTCTTCCTAACAGGGATGCAAACTCAAATATGAACACCCTAATGGAGAACGTTGTTTTTTTTTTTGTCTTAAATGTCAGCGTTAAAAATATGGATTTAGTCGATTTTGGCATAAGGATAGAGAGGATTTTTTTTTTTTTTTATATATACAAAGTATAATAAAAATAATAGTTGTCTCAGGACACATTAACATTGTTGTTGACTAAACAACAACAACTATTATTCTTTTTTTTTTATTAAATTATAAAAATGAAATCATTACAAAAATGTTACTATAATAATGATACGATTGTACTGTAAAATAAAAAGTAATAATAATTTTACAACAGTAAAATGTAGAGATCGACCTATAATTGGTTTAAACAATATTTGTTTAAACCAGTCGTTTCACTATACAATCTGATATCGGTCTTACAATTTCAGATTCACCGATAAATGTTGTAGGCATTTTGAGTACCACACACAAGACAGTTCTGTTTCATTCCTACTGACCGCCAGAGGCAGTGCAAAGCACTAGTGGATAATCGCTGTGCCAGCTAGATAGATCGAGAAGCATATAACATCAAAGTCACGTCATGACGCAGACCGAGACGCGAGGATATAACCCACAGCGACTCGGTGCCCAGCCTCTTTCGCTTTCTCGCTTTTGATAGGTCGTTTGTTTTTCACGCTGTCCCGTGCAGCTTACCTGAGTTGCGAGGATTAACCCTCCCAAGCTGTGTCAGCGCGCTCTACACTATCATCAGGACGGATATCTTGGATTATATTTCTTCACTACGTGAGTGCAAACGATTTTGTTATTGTTTCGGCGATACTCTGTGCTTCACGGTACTATCCGGTGGCTGGTTTCGACTGCGCTTAGGTTGCGTTCACCGCAAACCTATAACGTTATATCTGTTTTATATAAATATATATATATATATATATATATATATATATATATTGATATATTGATTGCATACTCGCCATTGTGCTAGTCATTGAATGCCTCGCGGTTCTATCCGAAGGCAGACTTGTCTTAAGTTACTTGTGAGCGTTTCATGTTTTAGAATTTTCAGTTCTATCCGAAGATTTTTTTCAAACTGCTCAGTGGGTGTTATTACAGTTTTAAGTGCCTACGGTGCTTACCGAGGACGTGTTGTTGACAAAGTCATGGATCATAGCTCTCTCATCTCCGTTTCATGTTGCAAGTTGTGTCCGAATTCGCTTCTTCCAGACGACGGACACGATCGATGCCCATCATGTTTAGCCGCTCAACATCTGAAGGAGGCCCTGACTGATCCGTGTTTGCATTGTAGTATGCTACCGATGTCAGAGACAGCTTCGCCTCGCTGAGTTAGACAGTAACTCCCCTGTTAGCCTCGAACAACAGCCGCGACACGCTCAAAAGCGCCGTGCGTCAGCAGCTGCTGGCGCTCCGCCGAGCAAGAAGAGATCTGAACTACAGAAAGACACTTCAGAACACTTGTTATCGAAGACTGTAGCTTCTCTCTCTTCAGAAATGATGGAGATGAAACATCTTCTTCAGTCTTTTCAACCTCCAGTGTTGGCCCCACATACTGAGAACACACTAGTGGATGAGAGTGATTTCCAACCCCCACATGCTATAGATTTTGACGCTCTCTCCATGAGCGCGTCTAATTCACATTTTTAACCGATAACCGATAACATTGAATGGGCACGAATGCAATTTAAGCCCTAAATCTCTGGTGCTTTCAGTTTGGTCTACTGCCGAGGTTGCTGTGGCCACTGACTGTGTACGAGGTTTCTTTGACAA
Source organism: Siphateles boraxobius (assembly GCF_051911475.1). Taxonomy (NCBI): domain Eukaryota; kingdom Metazoa; phylum Chordata; class Actinopteri; order Cypriniformes; family Leuciscidae; genus Siphateles; species Siphateles boraxobius. Next base: position 6,780,050 of record NW_027509197.1, read on the forward strand.
CAGTGGATAAGCTGGAAGCGTTAATAAGTTCATATATCAGGAAATGGTTGGTAGTTCAACGCTGCCTCAGCAGACTGGGACTTTACAGTAAAGGAATATTGCAGCTGCCAGTCTCTGCTTTAACCAAGGATTTTAAGTGCGCCAAGGTCAGACTGGAAATGACCTTAGTAGAGTCACGCGACAAATGTGTAAGGGAGGCAGCACCTGTGTTAAAAACTGGTAGAAAGTGGTCAGCAAAGAAATCTGTGGAAGAGGCAAAGGCTGGCCTTCAAATTGGTGATATCGTGGGGCAGGTACAGCATGAAAGAGGGGGTTTTGGGCTCAGTTTAGCTTCTCCTAAATGGCACAAGGCAGCCCCAGCTCAAAGGAGGAAGCTCGTAGTCAACAAGGTGCGAAAGCAGGAGGAGAGAATGAGGTGTATAAAGGCCATTTCCCAGGCCAAGCAGGGAGAATGGATTAGATTGGAGAGTGTGGAACAACGCAAGATGGGCTGGCAAGACCTTTGGTCAATGGAAGAGAGTAGGATCAGTTTCCTTATCAGGTCAACATATGATATTCTCCCATCACCACAGAACCTAAACCTCTGGGTAGGAGAGGTTCCCTCTCGTCCTTTGTGTTCATCACCTGCCACATTAAGGCACATTTTGACAGGATGTAAGGTGGCTCTTAGCCAAGGTTGGTTTACTTGGCGCCATGACCAAGTACTCCGATGTTTGGCTTTAGCATTGGAAGACAAGCGTAACATGACCAATAAGTTGCCACCTGTTCTAGGAAAACATTACACACAGAAGACAATATTCCTCCGCCCAGGCGAGCAACCACCAAGAAAAGGTGTTAAAACCAATTCTCGTCAAGGACAACTGAAAGCTGCTAGGGACTGGAAAATGCTGGCTGATCTTGATCAACGGCTTATTTTTCCACCAGAGATTGCCACCACTAACCTACGACCAGATATTGTTTTGTGGTCTGGATCAGCACGCATTGTTCAACTGATAGAGTTAACAGTGCCATGGGAGGGGGCTGTAGATGAGGCATATGAGAGGAAGAAACTGGGGTATGCTCAGCTGGCCACTAAAGCAGAACAGCGAGGATGGAGAGTCCGGGTTTATCCAGTGGAAGTGGGTTGTCGAGGATTTGTGGCACACTCCACAACCCGGTTCCTCAGAGACGTCGGATTCAGTGGCCAAGAGTTGCATCACACAGTAAAGAACTTATCTGAAGCAGCAGAGAGGAGCAGCAACTGGCTGTGGTTGAGACGGAAAGAGTCTGGCTGGCTGTGTACAGGGCGCCATGCTGCGGTTCCGAAAAATTCGTGAAAATTTGATGAGTCTGATGGTTTATTTGTATAGTTTGCATAGTAATTACAGTTATTACGTTCCTGTGTATTTTTCGTGAATGAGGATTGGTGTTTGGACGGATATTTTTTATTTTTTTTTGCGGTAGTATGCCATACGGAACCGTTGCCACTGACCTCTTTAACGCCCGCAGTGGGGCTCGACAGCCTTAGTCAAACGGGTTGGCGCGTATCGTCGGGTTGTGGAGAGGTTGTGAGAGATTGTGGTTAGGTCAAAGGAGCAGCCTCAGCAGCAGGAGGGATGTAAAGGTCAGTAAGCTGGGCTGAGTTGAGTGGGGGACGGAGGGGGGTGACTCTGGGACACCAGAGTCAATGTCGAGCCCTCTTGAGGTGTCATGGGCTAGTCGACGAAACACTGAGGACGGAAGGTGCCCACTTGAAGACCCTAGAGATGTCCCCTACTCTGCTCAATCCAGACGGTTGTCATGAGGGGACCACACTGTGGTTGCAGCCGTCGTGTGTGCAAATACATTGCAGCTATTAACACCAGACAGAAGGAGATTCACATCACCATTTGGAAAGAAGCGTAAATGGATGGAGAAGCATAGGTTACTGTAAAGCTACGTCTTAGTTGATGCTTATCTTGGCAAAAGCCGAGTACAGATCAGCATGAAGTTTTAACATCTACTCTCGTGTAATGGAAATCATTCTTGATGGAGAATCGGTGGAACCTGCCATACAACCCACCCTCCCAAACAATGTTTTTTCTGACCTATATGCTACAGGTGGTCCGAGCGGTGGGTCTGAACATTCATCGGGCGCAGGCCCATCTGCTCCAGACGATGTATTATCTGTTCTGCAGATGGCGGTGGCTCGTTTGGGTCTTGACAAATCACCTGTCCAACCCATTCAAACCAATGTGTTCTTCAGACAAGCTGCTGATAGTAATGGTGTTCACAATGCCGCCGTGTAAGGATTTTGTGACAGAATTCTCTAGTGCACTTACCAGTCCCAATGTGGCTAGGAGGCGGTCAATGACAGCCCGCACTCTTGCCGCAATTGCTGAGGCTGACTCCATTGGGGTAGGAAGGGCGCCTGAAATTGAACAGCCGTTTGCAGCTTTGGTGGTGTATGTATGCTGCCCGGGTGCACAATGTGGACGTACTGACACTTTATTGAAGAAGGCATACGAGTCGGTAGCCTATATAACTCGAGCTAAGAATACTATCTGCCAGCTGCTTCTTGCCTGCAATAACACATTAGAGTCAGCGAGCGTTGACGCTTCTACATTTTAGTTTACAGACGGCTCTGTTGACTATGGGTCATGTGACTCGGGAACCTGGGACACTTTCAGCGACCCTTCTAACAGCCCGGCGGGCTGTTCTAACAGCCCCGGGGTGAGGTATGGCTTGCTCAGGCAAGGTTACCTGAAGATTGTAAGAAGACACTGAGAGAACTGCCAATTGTACCAAGACATCTTTTTGGCCCTGTTTTTGAGGTATTGGAGAAGAGAATGAAGTTGTCAGAAGCCACACGACAACTGACTCAGGTTCCACGAGCACCACCTTTTCGAATGCCTCTGACTCCGGTTCACCCACGCTTTCCGGGCTCAGAGCATCGAGTGCGACAGCAGAACATTTCTCAGCTTCAGGCTCCACAGCGACATAGAGGGGCCGAGGAGCCCCAGGGACGCCACCCTTTTCACCATCATCAGCAGAGGAGACCACGTCAGCGCCACGTCATGAGTGCAGCCCTGTCTCCTCTTTGGTCCAAGGGCATGAGGATTCTGCCCTATTTAGACGATTGGCTGCTCTTTGCCCCAACAAGACGACATGCGTTACACAACATCAGGATTGTGCTGGAGCATATCCAGAGGTTGGGCCTTACTGTGAACGACACAGAGTCATCTGGTCCCAGAACAGATCATAACCTTCATAGGAATAACACTCAATTCAATCACAATTTCTGCCACATTGTCTCACGCATGGACAGACAATATTTGTCAGTTACTGACTCGTTTCGGTCAAGGGAAAAAAAATCCTTATGGCATCCTTCTGCAACTAATGGGAATGTTAGCCGCCGCCACATCCGTGATCCCCTTGGGCTTGCTTCACCTCAGGCCTCTTCAGAGGTGGAGCAACATCTTAGGGCTAGATTCAGCGAGACATCACCATTGCATGATTGTCATTTCGCCCGCCTGTGTCCGTGCATTGAAACCCTGGAAAAAGGTGAAATTTCTGAAAGCCGGTGTGCCTCTAGGTGTGGTGCCCTCCCGTCGGGAAGTGATCACGACCGATGCTTCACTAACAGGATGGGGGGCAACGTGGAACCAGAGGGGAATTGGTGGTCACTGGTCACCCAGGGAGGCCTTAGTACATATCAACGTCCTGGAGTTGAAGGCAGTGTACTTAGCTCTACAACACTTCTTACCAAACCTAATGGGTCGTCATGTACTTGTCCGGTCCGACAACACATTGATGGTCTTTCATTTGAATCATCAGGGCGGCACCAGGTCTCTTGCCTCTTTACTGTTAACTCGCAAGATCCTCACATGGTCTCAGGGGCGGCTTGCCTCATTAAGGGCAGTTCATCTTCCGGGATTGGACAATCAAGTGGCGGATGCTCTGTCCAGGGATCTGCTGCTCTAGGGGGAATGGAGACTTCACCCGGATGTAGCACAGTTGATTTGGCGACGGTTTGGCAAGGCAGAGGTCAACCTGTTTGCATCAGAAATGACAACTTATTGCCGCTGGTGATTCGCGAGAACCGAGACGTCCAGCAGATTGGGACAGGATGCATTAGCCCACAAGTGGCCGAGTTGCCTGTTGTATGCGTTCCCTCCATTTCCACTTCTGTGGGAAACTTTACATCGTATATTCCTATACAAGCACAGGGTGCTTTTAGTGGCACCTCGATGGCCATCCAGGCTATGGTTTCCTCTCCTTCTGAGTCTGATACAAGGCGAACCATGGCAGCTTGCCACCAGACGGGACCTTCTTTCTCAGATGCACGGCCGTGTTTGGCACCCAGATCCAACTCGTCTTCAGCTCTGGGTTTGGCCCTTGGGTCCAAATCACAGTTAATGGATTGTGAACTAGCAGTAGTGAACACTATCAGCAACGCTAGGGCTCCTTCGACACGACAACTTTATGCTGCTCGTTGGAGGATATTTTCTTCTTGGTGAAGGGATCAAGGAATTGACCCAGTTCACTGTACTGTGCCGACAGTTTTGAGTTTCTTGCAGCATCTATTTGATGACAACAGGGCGGCCTCCACTTAAAAAGTTGTTGCTTTAAAATGTTGCTGCCATATCTGCTTATCATGACCCGGTTGCTGGTGCTTCCCTTGGGTCTCATAACCTTGTTTGTAGTTTTCTGAAGGGAGCGAGGCGTTTAAAGCCTGTTCGTTCTACTCCCTTTCCTGTGTGGGACTTACCGCTTGTTCTAGAGTCCCTTTGTACACCACCATTTGAGCTGTTGCAGATATTAAGTGGTTGTTCTTAAAAGTGTTTTTTTTGTTGGCCGTTGCTTCCACTAAACACGTTGGGGAACTTCATGCCTTGTCAGTGAGTGAATTGTGTTTACGCTGGTTACCAGAGGAGTCTGGGGTCATTCTTCGGCCTAATCCAGCCTTTCTCCCTAAAGTTTTGTTACCACAATTTGTGAATCAGTCTATTCATCTGGCTGCTTTTCAGCCGCCTTTCAATCACTCCGATACAGATGGGGGGAGGTCTCATCTTCTGTGTCCTGTACAAGCTTTAAAGTGCTATTTTAATTCTACCGCTTCTTTTAGACGGACGGATCAGTTATTTGTTATGGTGAGGTATGCAAGGGTGCACCTTTGTCCAAAAAGAGATTATCACACTGGATTGTTGAGACGATAAAGTTGGCGTATAATAAATCTCATCAGCCCGTACCAGGGGGTGTTATTTGTTACTCCACTAGGGCCGTGTCTTCGTCTTGGGCCACTTTACGGGGAGTTTCCTTGGCGGATGTCTGCGAAGCTGCTACCTGGTCTTCTTCATGTACCTTCGCGCGGTTCTACAAGGTTAACGTGGCTGCTTCCCATGATGTGAGCTCTGCAGTCCTTCTGGAGCAACCCTGATGTTTGCAGGTGGGTGGCATTCCTCATGACCGTGTTGATATGCGTCATCCACTAGTGCATTGCACTGCTTCTGGCGGTCAGTAGGAATGAAACAAAACGCTTTGTTTTGTTTGTCAAAAAGGTTTGGTTCAAGGGTAAATAAATGATTACAGAATGTTTATTTTTGTCCAACATCATGGAGTTCATTTGGTTCCCAAAATAAATAAGAAAAATTAACCAGATCTGAAAAAGCTACAAGAGTGCTCAAACAATACCGTATACTGTATTTAAAAAAGAAAAGTGTCATACTCAGTGTTAATATCTTATAAAAATAAGACTGGAACTGTAAAAACATTAGTTTATTACAGTAACTATAAGATTATGCTCCATAGCAACATAATATTGTAGTGTAAAATTTCTCAGCCACACATCTGAAGACAAGTAAGGACAGACTGGAATAAAAAGCAAGTGTCATGGTGCTAACTGACAAAACATATAAAATCAGCCCTCGGATTAAATTGAGCTGGACCGTCTGGTGGGCAGTTTCCTGTTATTGCGGTCCTGAGCTGAAAACGGCCATTGTCATGGCCTGAAATGCATCTCATCGTAACTCAGTGTTTCTCACAGACATGGATACATGGTCTAGACTCGCTGTCACAAAGCTTGTTGGTCTGTCATAGTGTCTCTCTATAGAGATGATGCCACGGGAAGTTAATCAACACCTGGGCTTTGTCCATGAGGTGTGTGTGTGTGAGCCATCACAACACTCACTCATTCATTCATGACTGCGGTTGCTTCAGGCTAACTGAGACAGAGAACTGGACGTCAAATATTGACTTATGGAGTGATCTGAAAGCACATCAAATATTAACCAACTGTGAACGGCAAAAAAAAAAAAAAAAAAAAAATTCGCATGAAACTCTGATAGTATAGTATTTTACGTAGCTTTTTTGCTAGTCACTTTTTTTCCATGTAAGACGCAAACGCATCAGATGTCATCACAGAAACCAACTTGTGTTGTGTGCATGCAATGCAGAAAATTATTGTATAATGGAGGCATATCCGTGGTCCACACACCTCTTTGAATTTTAAGACCGGCAGAGACAGTACTGCTTCATTAGATGTAGTCCAGCTCCACGGCTACACGTTAGCACCTTTCACACATGCAATCTTCACTGGTGAATCTTAGCTCATACTAATTCCAAATTTATATTAATGGCTGATTTAAACCAGAATATGTCAAATCCTCCTGATCGTGTTCTGCTCCAATTTGATTCTTTAAATCTAACACAGATTATTAGTAAGGCTACTAGTAAATGTTTAGCAAATGCTAGTCTTCCAGAAGTAATTTAAATAACAATATACCCCAAACTGATTTCAATCTGATGTTTTCTGTAATGATATCAGTGATCATTGCTTTGTAGGATGTATCCGGAAAAAGTCTACACACAGACAACCTAGTGTAATTTGATTGAAACGTTCTTTTAAAAATTTGAATGAACACGCTTTTTTTACGTGATTTAGCTGTAATTAATATGCCCCTTTAAAACCTATTCGGCATAAAAATCGCTCTAGTCCATGGATAAATCGGGACCTAGTTACTTTACTACATCAGAAAAATGTGCTTTGGAGTAAATCTGAGACTGATTTTGCTTTTCGGACGGCTTGAGTACACATATTCAGATGCTGTCTAAAAGAAATCCTGTCAGTATAGAACAATTCTCTAATAGTTCCTCAAATTCAAGAACATTTTGGAATACTGTAAAAGAACTAGAGAATTCATTTTTATTAACATATGGACCTGCTTCACTTAAAAAATTAAGATATTGCTGTTACAGACAAAGCTAAATTAGCAGATATTTTAAACAAACATTTTATTAGAGCGAGTAATTTATCAGAGGATCAAGCAGAGTATTAAAAAATGAAGACACAAAAATTGTTCATTACCTTTTAGTTACTAAGTCACAGGTTTGGTTTGAATTTTATAATTTTAACTTAACTGAAAAAAACCCTGCTGGTCTAGATATCTTGGACCCATTCTTTTTTTAAAGTTGGTGCACCTATTATAGCTGAACGTCTAACATGTATTTTACATTTATCTATATACACTGCAGAGATAAAACCCCTAAAACCTGGAAAACTGCCATTGTATCCCGTTTATAAGAACGGTGATAAAATGGATCCGAATTCATATAGGCCGATTTCAGTTTTGCCTTGTGTTGCAAAAGTAATTTATTAATAAGCAATTATTAGGGGTTCTTAATAAATTTAACATATCTGATGCTCAATCTCAATCATCCTTTAGTTGCATTACAGAAGCTGTTATGATATTTATAATGCTTTAGATACACAACAATTTTGTGCAGCAATTCTTTATTGATCTTGCAAAAGCTTTTGATACAGTTTCTATTAATAGTGTTTCTCAGGATATCTGTAGTCATAAAACGTATATTCACCTATACGCGGATGCTACCATTCTTTACTCTATAGGATCATCATATGATGAAGGTTTAAAACAGGTACAGGATAGTTTTAAAAGTATTCAAGAAGCTTTTAATGATTTAAATTAGCCTTGAATAGCCCCCAAACGAAGGTAATGTGGTTCGGAAAGAACCAACCGTGTAAGATATTACATCCCTAAATGGGGCAAAACTTTAAGTGGTATCTTTAAATAAATATCTTGGAATTTGGCTTGATAGCTATGATAATCATATAATCAATGTTCAGAAGAAAGTTAAATCTAGACTTGGTTTCTTATATCGAAATACATCTACGTTCACTACATCAGCCAAGAAATATCTTGTTGAAACCACTATTTTACATTTGTTTTACTATGGTGATGTAGAATGTTCTAGAACAATTAGATGTATTGTACCATGCATCTATGAGACTGATTCCTAATGCACCTTAAAGAACACATCACTGTGAACTGTATTCCCTTTTAAAGTGGACATTATTACATATTAGATGGAAAATACACTAGTGTATTTTTATTTATAAAGTCCTATTAGATTTGTTATCCATATATCTTCAAGAGTTGCTGCAACCTCATGTTTTAACCAGATCATCTAATCCCATTCATTTAACTATCCCAAGGACGAAAATTGTTTATGGTCGTTCCGCTTTTGGTTTGCTGCTCCAATGATTGGAATGTACTACAAAAGTCATGGAAATTAGAGACATACATTTCAATCTCTGCATACTACTAGGGAGTGTTTTTATCACGGCCTGTAAATGAATGTATTTGTGTCTGTAGTAATGCATGTTTGTACAACTTTCAGGAGATTTTAACTCTCCTGCCAGGCTGTTGTTGAAAATAAGAACTTTTTCTTAAGTGACTAGCCTGGTTAAATAAAGGTTAATACAGGTGAATTACAGTTTAGAGATCGTGTGTGAACAAAGAATAGGATTACCGGTATGAGCACGTACAGGTCAGAACGTCAGAATATTGACTTAAGAAGTTTGCTTTGGGCCAATAATAAAGCTCTATTGGAGCCGTTTACAGTAAGCTCAGCTGCTTTTAATTGTTTTTCTATGTAAACATGCAGTAGATGGACATTTGTCCGGAAAAATCAATCTGTTAATTTAATTTTACGGTAATTTACCGAGATCAGTGTGTCATAGAAACCAATGCAGATATTCCAGAAAACAAAAGAGCACAAATCAGCACTGACCAGTTGCGATACACTGTGTGGACAGTCATCATTAATTTAGATCGGATCCCAATCACATACACAAATGATCAGATTTGGACTGACAGTGCAGTTTGAATGTAGTCTCTGATTTTGGCTATATTGTTATATGTGTATTTTCTATGAATGTTTTGATGTTTGTTAGCTCTAACCTGAGACAAATTTCAATCACTATGTGATAGACAAAGTTTTCAAAACTGAATTGAAATACACTGGATATGCCATTATCATCTGATTGCTAGGAGACGGTTCATACAAAGAAAGGGCTGCTATGAATGTGCTAAATAATCTCCCTCATGATACGCTGTGCACACATACAGGTGTTGATTAGTGTGAGATGTCTATTCTGTTCCATGATTGAGGCACACTGCACAGCCACAGCACATGTTCCCATTCTGTAAGTGCAGTTGTCACAGCGACGCATGTGTAGATGGAAGGATTGTGTAGATGGAAGGCTGCTCTCATGGGAAATGGTACTGATAGCTGCTGGGTTCCCTTTCGAACGGTCAGTTGTATTGCGTAGCTATACACTAAATAGAAAACTACTCCCATGTAAGTACTTCATTTCTACGGCACACTTCTCAAAAGCATTATCTCAGTTGGGCATAAAAAAACATTTACAAATTAATGAGAGCCTTGGTCCTAAGACCATTATGTGTGTATCCAACTTAAATGAATCTTTCAGCTTATTTGCAGTATATATATATATATATATATATATATATATATATATATATATATATATATATATATACACAGGGATAGTTAATAAATTTACATATATTTAGTTCATTTAGCAAAACCATTAGACTGAAAATCCCAGCTCCCCCCCCCCCCTCCCCGAAAAAATTACATTTTTAAACCGATACTTTGATTATGAGATTTGACGATATATTCTTTTATTTTACAAACAAATCTGAGAATTGTGTCTTTTCAGAGCGCTCGATTCATATGGATTAGTTAATAACTTTTGAAGCTTGAAAGTTTTGGTTGTATGGACTTTCAATAGATGGACAAAACTGTTGAGAGAATATTAAATACATCTTAATATGTTTTTTCCGAAGATGAAAGCGAGACTTATGCCTTTGAAGTAAATGGTGACTAACTGAACAAGCTCTTTAATAATCTTTACTTTGACTATTGAGTTTTATTTAGACATTCTTGATAATATAAAAATGTTTGGTTCCATTAATAGAAACACTATTAAACATTCATTAATAATAACCAGAAGAAAATAGAATGTTATTTATGTGTAATTTTTATGACAATTATGCAATGTTTTGCAACAAGATTATTACCTGTCTTGCAGCTCCTGGTCAGTGAGCTTCAGTTCCTCTTTTAGAGTCTGGTAACGGTCCCACCTCAGCAGTCGAGTCCCGTCATACAGAGCCAGCTCTCGGTCATGCAGTAACCTGAGACAGAAGACAGGCCAGATTAATCACCCAACCAATCAAGAACAGGAGGTGCGTGAAGATCAGCAATCTGCTCTAAAGTGAAGATCAAAAGCACATAAATAGCAGTGTTGGGAAGTGTTCTCAGATAAGGATAAAAATTAAATTCTACCAACAATACCATAAAAAAAATCTTGTGCAAAAATATTTATAGTTGTTTGTCCACCTATTATTATTACTATTATTATTATAACAAATCAATAATATTATATATAAATAAATACATAAATACATAATTATTATTAATAATATATATTATATTAGTAGTAGTAATAATAAAATTAGCAGCAGTAGTAATAATTATTATATTAGTAATATTATAATTTTTTTTCATTCTATCAATAAATTACTATTACTACTACTAATAATTTATTATGAATATTTGAATTATTATTATTATTTTTAGCAGTTGTAGTAATAATTACAAATAATAATAAAAATAATTTATTGAATATAATGAATATTTAAATTTATAACAACGATAATAATAACAACAACAAAAATAATAATAATATTATGAATAATAATAATAATAACAGTAATAGTAATAATAACAACAACAATATTTTGGACCATTCTGGATGACGGCCAATAAAAATGCTTGCATTATTCAGGGTTAGGACATGGTGCAAGCATCTAAATGGATGCGGCTGGGGTTGAGACTGACCTGGACAGCACAGCCAGAGTGCCCAGGTTGACCCGATGGATGCCGTCCAGCAGCACCAGCTTGCCCTCCTGAGCAGCAGTGACCAGCGGGGATGCCCTCCAGGCTGTGTCTCCATTAGGCAGGGTGTACCTCTGCTGGAGGAGGTCCCGCGCTGTCATATCCTACCACACACACACAGAGAGAGAGAGGCAACGCCTGTCATTTTCTGTATCCTGTAGTGCAGTGACAGAGAGGGTAGGGGTGAAAGAAGGACAGAAGTGTGTGTGGGCTGGGTTTTAACATTAGAGTACAGCTTCACGTGGAGTCACACTGATCAGAGGGCAGCCATTCACACTCAAGGGATTCACATTCACTGTACAATAACACATCCATAATGACACAAGATGAAATCAAAAAGGGCCATGATCTCAAGTAGTTTCAGATCAATATATCAGATGATTTTAAATAAATATTGTGTCAAATGTTCAACGTGATCGTTTTTGTACAAAGGATTTTCTGGTTTGTTCCCGTTTTTTCTTGAGTACATAACTTTTCTTTTTAAGTTTATTAAATAACTATCTCACATCCTTGGACCATAGTACCCGATATAATATATGCACTACCTATATACACAATTTACATACTATATAGATTTTTTTTAAAGAAATTCAGGAAGGATGCATTAAATCAATCAAAAGTGACAGCGAAGACATTTATAATGCTACAAAAGATTTGGTTCTTCTGAACTTTCTATTCATCAAATAATCCTGAAAAAAAAAACTGCATCATGATTTCCACAAAAATATTATACTGGTCATATGATGCGTTTTCATGTTTTCCTTTTTCTTTAGTGTGTTATGTAGCTGTTTGTGAATGTATAAACCATTTTGATTGAATTCTCCCTCCCCAACCTACATCACTAGATGGAAATATTTGCATAATGCCACCCAAATGCATTGTCACCGCCATGTCGTGAGACGCTGTGTGTTTCTATGTGAAAGCAAAAGCAGCACTTTATTTGTCTTATTGAAAATGGACTCAATTAGGAATCAGTGGTTAAGATTTTTTATAACACTGTTCGAGAACAGTATAACCCAAATGTTTGTGTGTGTGCAGCGAATTTTACAGAGGACCTTTTTCCTGAACCTGGGAGAGTACAAGACCGGCTGTGCACAAAGGCTATTTTTGGTACATAGAGCATAAGTGCATGGTGCGTTATTTAGAACACAACTAATATTTCATAATAATACTATTTTTACTGTATTTTTTATTAAATAAATGTAGCCATGGTGAACAGAAGAAAATAGCCGCAACCATGTTCAAACATACTATTTTCAACTCCTATATAAAGTATCAAAGTTCACATTTTATTTTTGTTATTATACACTGAATTTAATTTAGAAAGACTTGAGTGTCGAAATAAGATCAGCTGAACTTTTCCTCTAAGACTGTTTGCCAGGTTGTTCGAGGAAAATTAGCATGAACTTTTAAGGCAAGGAAAACATTGAAAAGTTATCTAAAGGTGAATCTACACGGGGGGAACAAAACTATCATAACAAGAGGCACAAACACAAGACGCAAAACATCATTGCTCATCAAAGCGAGTGCCAAGACTTTTTCTGGGCCGTGACGTAGTAATTTTTTCCACAACAAAAAGCACTGTATGTCATCGGGGATGAGCCGTGGCCCGTACGAGTTCATAAAAGGGCTTCAGAGGGCTAAAAAGATGAAGTGCGCTACAAAATTCCTCTTTTCCCCATACACAATGACCTCCTGCTCTCACCGGGCAAAAATAACTTAAGCATGATGCACAAACAGCTTCCCTTTCCTGCTCTATTCTCACTGAGCCAAAGGAATTCCCGACATTCCAGTAAAAACGCACACATGCACGCAGCGGTTTATTACCTGTGGTGCTAATGTTTACTCTCCGTTTTAAGCGGCTCTTCAGAGTCTGTATGAGCTGCATCAAAACATGAGCATGCTGCGATAAGACCCAGATGCTAACGGGCCTCTCAGCTGGTGTGAAAAGCACCCGGATGCTGGTCACACAGCAAGAGCTCTTCACATCATTTTTGATGAAGTCTGAGTGAGCATTGTCATCTTTTTACTCAAAACATTAAAGGAAAAGTTCATCCAAAACATCTTTAGGTCTCTCCAAACTTGTATGACTATTCCATCATTCCTCAAAATCTAGTGAGCTGCCCTGCTGCCTACATAGGCAGCATCACTACACAGGCAGTAACATGTTGCTAAGCTAACAATGTGAAACTCTGGGGCAGCCGTGGCCTATTAGTTAGAGAGTCAGACTGGTAACCCAAAGGTTGCAGGTTCGATTCTCAATACAAATTAGAAAATGTCTTTCGGCGGCACCTAAACCCCAATCGCTCCCTGGGTGCCTCAGCAAAAATGGCTGCCCACTGCTCGTGTGTGTGTGTGTGTGTGTGTGTGTGTGTGTGTGTGTGTGTGTGTGTGTGTGTGTGTGTGTGAGTGTGTGTGTGTGTGTTCACGACTCACTGCTCCTCCTATGTGTGCGCACTAACTTGGATGAGGTCAAATTCCAAGGTTACCATACTTGGGCTTCACGTCACTTTCACTTCCACTAATGCGTATAAAATACACAAAAACCATGTGAAATAGTGAAGTAATTGGGTAAAATACAAACTGTCATTTATACTTCACATAATTAAATAACCAAAATTCAACTGGCAACCATTTTGTAGAATGTATTTATTTATATTTTTTAATTGTAAATTATTTTACAATATATTGTGAAAAAGGGTTTAACAGCGCATTATATGTAATTTTACTGTAAAATACTATCAGCTTGGTAGATTTTGGAACTGAGCCATTGTGTTCTGACAGCAGAATAGGGCCAATGCTGTTAATGATAACTGGGGGAGATCAAGGACAGTCCATGACTCTGATCCTAAAATAGAAACAACCCAAGAACATATGGCTATTTAAGGACTGCAGCTCAAAAATGGTTTATGTGGTCTTACAAGAATCACAAATATTAAAAACAGCAATGATTGCTGATGGAAACTCTGTGACCCCTATGGTGCATAACCTCTGGCTCTGTGTGCTGATGCCCAGGACAACACTGAGCTTTCCTCAACAAACCTCACTTTCCACAGCTGCACATAAGTGAGCAAAAACACAAAACCATGCTCATGTGACACGAAAGTAAACTCAAAGACCAAAACAGAAGAGAGGAATATTCTGGGTTATAGGTATATAAACCAAGTTAAACCAAGATGGCGCTGCAGATGGCTGCCTCGGTGTGGAGCTCTCCAGCTATTGTGTTATTTTTGTTCGTTTGTCCTGTGTTTAGTCATTATTTTCCTATCAGTTTCACCAAAGACGAACTACTGGACAGTAGGAAACACACACCAGAAAACTATACAGTTTTTGATTATTCAGACGTTTTGCTGGACATTCTCGTCGGAGGTGCAGCGTTGTTGTTCAAACGCGCGGTCAGACGCAAACGCGAGTGAAGCCATACCGGACAACGCAACACATCTGCCGGGCTTCCAGCTGTTCCGAGCGGATCGCATCGCGAAGCTAACGGGGAAAACGAGAGGTGGTGGATTGTGTTTCTACATTAACGAAAATTGGTGTTCAGATATAACAACACTGAACAAGATATGCTCTCCTAAATTAGAGACCCATTTCATTAATTGCAAACCTTTCTACTCGCCACGGGACTTTTCCTCATTCATTCTCATGAATGTTTACATCCATCCAGACGCGTGCGTGAGCGCGGCGCTACAACAGCTGGCTGAACAAATATCTGAAACCGAACAAAGGCACCCGGACTCTCTTCTAATAATTATTGGGGGTTTCACTGTTACACCACAAAGAAGGAATGCGTATCATTCCGTTTCACGAGCAGCTTTAGGGCTCTCTGATCACTGTTTGGTTCATCTTATTCCGACCTACAGGCAGAAACTGAAATCAGCTAAACCTGTGTTAAGGACTGTTAAAAGATGGACCAATGAAGCAGAGCAGGATCTACAGGCCTGCTTTGATTGCACTGATTGGACTGTTTTTGAAGCTGCTACCACTGATCTGGATGAGCTCACAGATACTGTAACATCATATATACATTTCTGTGAGGATACATGCATTCCTACCAGGACATTCTTATCATTCACTAATGATAAACCATGGTTTACTGGGAAACTCAAACACCTTCGTCATGCCAAAGAGGATGCTTACAGAAGTGGGGATAAAATCTTGTATAACCAGGCAAGAAACAGACTGACAAAGGAGATCAGAGTTGCTAAAAGAAGCTACTCTGAAAAAACAGCTTTCAACCAACGACCCATTATCAGTCTTGAATGGCCTGAGGAACATCACCAACTACAAGTCACCATCCCCCCGATCTGTGGACAATCAACACCTGGCTGACGATTTAAATTCATTTTATTGCAGGTTTGAAAAGCCCTCATTCACACCACACACCGGCTCTAACCTGCACTTCACACATTCACCATCACCTCCTGCACCTCTCCTGCCATCCAACCTGAGCTTAAGGTCTGTGTGGAGGACGTGAGCCGAGTCTTCAAAAAACAGAAGACTAGGAAAGCCTCAGGCCCAGACGGCATCTCATCTGCTTGTTTAAAAGCCTGTGCTGACCAACTGGCCCCGGTCTTCACACAGATCTTCAATAGATCATTGGAGCAGTGTGAAGTTCCCTGCTGCTTCAAACGCTCCACTATCGTTCCGGTCCCCAAAAAACCCCAAATCACTGGACTTAATGATTACAGACCTGTCGCTCTCACGTCTGTGGTCATGAAGTCGTTTGAAAGACTGGTGTTGGTCCACCTGAAGGACATCACTGGACCCCTGCTGGATCCCTTTCAGTTTGCTTACAGAGCAAACAGGTCTGTGGATGATGCAGTCAACATGGGACTGCATTATATCCTGCAACATCTCGACAGACCTGGGACTTATGCAAGGATCCTCTTTGTGGACTTCAGTTCGGCCTTCAATACCATCATGCCTGATCTTCTCACAGCCAAACTGACCCAGCTCTCCATACCATCGATGATCTGTCAGTGGATCTCCAGCTTCCTGACGGACCGGCAGCAGCGAGTGAGACTGGGGAAACACACATCCAGGACTCTCACCACCAGCACTGGCGCCCCTCAAGGGTGCGTTCTCTCCCCACTGCTCTTCTCCCTGTACACTAATGACTGCACTTCTAAAGACCCCTCTGTCAAGCTCCTGAAATTTGCCGACGACACCACTGTCATCGGTCTTATCCGGAACGGTGACGAGTCTGCTTACAGACTGGAGGTTGAACAGCTGGCTGTCTGGTGCAGTTACAACAACCTTGAGCTGAACACGCTCAAAACAGTGGAGATGATCGTGAACTTCAGGAGGAACAGCTCAGCACTCCCCCCACTCACCATCATGAACAGCACTGTGGAAGCAGCGGAGTCATTCAGGTTCCTGGGCACTACCATCTCTCAGGATCTGAAGTGGGACAATCACATTGACTCCATTGTAAAAAAAGCCCAGCAGAGACTGTACTTCCTTCGCCAGCTGAGGAAGTTCAACTTGCCACAGGAGCTGCTGATTCAGTTCTACTCAGCCGTCATCGAGTCTGTCTTATGCACATCCATTACTGTCTGGTTTGGTTCAGCTACCAAATCAGACATCAGGAGACTACAACGGACAGTCCGGACTGCGGAGAGGATCATTGGTGCCCCCCTGCCATCCCTCCAGGACCTGTACTCTTCCAGAGTGAGGAAGAGAGCAGGTAAAATCATCACAGACTCCACTCACCCTGGTCACCACCTGTTTGAACTGTTACCGTCAAGACGGAGACTCAGATCACTGGCCACAAGAACATCTCGGCACAGGAACAGTTTCTTCCAACAGGCCATTTCCCTCCTGAACAGTTAACACTCCTCCCAAGGCATATGCCTTTAAGTGCAATACTCCCACTGTTTAGTGCAATATCCTACAACTCAGGTGATACTTATATTTAGATTTATTTATTATAATATTCAAAACACTGTAAATATGTTCATAATCTGTAAATCTGGAAATGTCTATTCTGACTAAACCTAACTGTGATACTTTTTATTCTCATATATTTATATTTTTATTCTTTATTCTTATAATTTGTAGTATTATGTTTCTTGTTGTATTTGTATAGTCCACTGGAAGCCTCAGCACCAAAACAAATTCCTTGTGTGTGTAAGCACACTTGGCAATAAAGCTCTTTTTGATTCTGATTCTGATTCTGATATCCAGGATTTCCACATTCCCTGACCCCCGGTAGTATACATATATATTTTCCCCTCATGAAAATGAATATGATTTTGAGAGATTGAGCGAATCGTGTAGTCCATAGAAATCTATCCATGATAAAAGTGCTCCACACGGTTCCTGAGGGGTTAATAAAGACTTTCTGAAGGGATGCTTTTGTGTAAGAAAAATAATCCATATTTAACATGTTACAAAGTAAAATTCTAGCTTCCGGCCAAACAAACATACGCAGTCAACTTGCGCCTAAAGCGCAACTTACACAACTTGTGACGTGGTAAGTAGCGTAGTGCGTCATGGTGTAGTGTAAATATCAGCAGTACGTCACATTACTCACATAAGTTGTGCTTGGACTTAAGTCGAATCTGTATGTTCGTTTGGCCGGAAGCTAGTTATTTTACTTTCCAAACTTTTAAATATGAATATTTTTCTTACACAAACGCATCACTTCACTTCAGAAGGCCTTTATTAACCCCCCGGAGCCGTGTGGAGCACTTTTATGATGGATGGATGCAGTTTTATGGACTTCAAAACAGAAATAGCAATTCACTGCCATTATAAAGCTTGGAAGAGCCTGGAAATTTTTGAATATAACTCTGATTGAATTCGTCTGAAAGAAAAATGTCATATATACCTAGGATGACTTGAGGGTGAGTAAATAATGGGCTAATTTTCATTTTTGGGTGAACTATCCCTTTAAAGTAACATTTTAGGATCAATACAAGATAAGTTCTACTGACAGCGTTTGTGACACAATACCCCAGAAAATAACAGATCGTCTACCGGTAGAATAAATTAAACTAGGATTCACAACCATTTTCTGTTGTAATTGATAGCATCTGTGGCATAGAGCTTAACTTGAAACTTGTATTGACCCCCGAACATATTCCTCTAAGCAAATGTTACCAATTTCTCTTCTTGGGACTGATTAGTTTTTATTATTTTCTCATGCGCTGACATTACCTGATAAAGCATAATTGGTTCAATGCTGTAGCCCAGCATTTCAGCAAACTCTCTCGCAATCATGGATTTGCCACAACCCTGAAAAAAAAAGAAAGAAACGGCATTAGCCAAACCACAAAGGCAATATTACTACACAAGCATATGATTTACATTGTTCCTCTGATCTAATCTTACTCAGAACCTCTTAAATAAAAACACAACCCATGACGCACACACAGAAGACCCTGATGATCTTCCTGCATTACCTTAACAGGCAGTGTGAATAGTGAGCTATTGTTCTTGTTCAACACACATCAACTTTCTAGTTCATAGTGCATTTGCTCTAAGAGGGTGGCCACAGGAAGTTGCCTGTGTACCTTGGCTCCGATCAGACACATGTCTTTGACGAGGTGGGACTGCATCATCTCAGCCAGCAGGCGGTCGTGTGTGGGGGTGCCGATGAACGCGGGACTGCTGCTGGGTGGGCGAATCGGCCGTGTCCCAGAAGGAACCTGATGAGAAACCACAGCATTTCTTTTAGAGGGAAGAAATGGTTCAGCTAATTCACATTTCCAAATAAAGCATCATCTTATAGCTCTAAGCTACAGTGACACGTGGCGGACCCTGTGGATGTCATCAGTTAGTTTTAGTACTTTAGTAATAAACTGACTACAGTACTGAAATTTAAAAAATGTGACCCTATGAGCGGAATCGTAAACACCTCTGATTGCCCATTGTACTCTAGAGCTAATCAAATATGTCTGTGATTGGCTACAAAGATCAGTGCTTCAAAACATGTTGTAAATATACATCAATGACACTCTTCACCATGCGCTTACACAGATACACACAGGAGCGTTTGAAAGCAGGCCTGCTTGTGCTTTCAAACACCTCCGTGTTCTCTCATACGCTCCTGTACGTTGATCATTGTAGCCACTCACAGACATATCCGATGGGGACGTGAACACACTGGCCAATCAGAGGTGTTTACGATTCCACTTAACAGTGTCAAAGCATCACATTTTTAAAATTTCGGTACAGATTTGGTACTTAAGTTAGTACTTTTGGCAACACTATAATTCAAGAGATATTTCCCTGAAACATCACTTTACCACCATCGCTGTGTCCTGACCTGAAAGGTGGTGTTCTGGTTGGCGATGTTGAGCGTGACGGCTGCCTGTTCTGCATGATCTCCACTCACAATCTCAACGTTCACCACTGCAGTCGGAGAAGGCTTTGTGCCCTCATCAGTCAATTCAAACCTCTGAGAAGTGATATTAGTGATAACTGAATACATACAGTATTCAAGCTGTGTATACACCAGTTTACAGTTCAGATTTTAAGCTACTAGGGCACACAATCCCATTATTATAAATTTTTTTGTGTAAGAGTGAGAAAGGACCTTACACTGAGCAACCCTTCTACGGCGGTGCGGCCTTCCTTCCCCAGCATGGCCTGGTATGGGTAAAGCCTCTGGACCAGCTGCTGCGCTGACAGCATGGGGAACCGGTTCTGCAATAGATACAAATGACCTTCAACAATATCTACACAATGAGTGTGATGTACCTGGAATGTACAGGAATGTTTAAAACCCTTATCGTCAACTGTGACGTTTTGTGACAGTAAGTAGATTGGTGCTCGTATACCGTTTCCACTAGCATAATCAAAAGGTCCAGAATCCTGTTTCTCATATACTCATATGAGACTCATATGTAATCTAGAACAAAAGTTCTTGTCCCTGCACACTTAAAAATAAAGGTTCCAAAAGGGGGGAACCATTTTTGCTTCCCAAAGGAACCTTTCAATGAACAGTTCTTAAGAAAAATAAAGAAAAAAAGTTCTTAAAGCGAAGAATACTTTAACAATCTAAAATAACCTTTTTTCCACCATAAAGAACCTTTTGTGGCTTGGAAAGGTTCCATGGATGTTAAAGGTTTTTCATGGAACCATAGATGTCAATAAAGTACTTTTATGTGCATAGTACCGCTATACATATAAATTAGATTTCAGAGCAATCACGTCACAATAATAATTGTTCCTAATGTCAAACATTTTAAAATTAGCCTTGTTTTCACAATTCCAGTAATTCCAGGAATGTCACACTTCCGCCTTAACTGTTATATATAATACTTCATTCGATCTGCTACTCACCAGAACAGTGAGGGCTGATGGGAGACTGTCCACAGGGAAATCAGGCAGGTTTAAGCTGGCAGACTCTTGAGAACAAAGAGTAGTGGCGAAAGACAAGAGCTGGGAAACCCTAAGATGGAGGGAAATTGTTTCATCATTCAGTTTGTAACATAGCCAATGAAAAGTCTGAAAAGTGCTGTACCTTTCAGGAGGCACATTTGGTCCAATTCTGTACAGATGCTCTAGCTGGTCCTTCAAAAAAAAACAAAAAAAACCTTAGTACACTTAAGATTATACACATCTATCAAATGCAGATTAATTCATAACGCATGTAGCACCTTGAAGGGAAGGTAGTAGATGTCTCTGGCCTGGAAGCGGGAGCGAAGCGGAGGATCCAGTGGGTTTCCTTTGTATCGGGGGACTGGCAGGCCGAGAGCAATGACTCGAAAATCCTCACTCACACGAACAATCTTCCATGCGTTCAGCTCTTCTTTAGTGTGCCCCTATCAGACCAACACAAGCATAGCAAACAGTAGAGACAGGTAAATAAAACATTATTTACATTGAATATTTTGAAAATATAATTTTCAAAAATATAATTATTGTATTATGTTAAAATAACATAATAATTAAAATGTAATAATATATATACAGATATATATATATATATATATATATGTAAATGTTCTCAATTGAGCCACCATTGGCAGGTGTGACAAAACGTTAATGTTGTGGTTTGCGTATGTACTGCATAAATAATGGCAATGTAAATGTTAAGTTGTTGTAATCAACGTCTCTTTCATGAAGCATCAGTTACAGGACAGATCCCTGACTGGTCGCTCTGTATCTGTGACCAGAGGAAGGCCTGTCGTACAGCAGGGTTGTCCTCACCTCCAGGAGTTTGTCGTAGCGCGTCGCTGACATGAGGAAGCGTCCATCTTCCAGCTGCATCTCTCGATTCTCAAGCAGGTTATTGAGAACTGGCAACACATTCCTCTCTGCCTTCTCCAGCCCCTCCAACACCAGAATCCGACCCTCAGTAGCAGCTCGGACAGCACACTGACAGAGGCAGAAAGGACAGGGACATGTTGAGGAACCTTGCAGGTAGTGATGCAATTTAAAGGTCCCATATTGTACAACTTTCTGAAGTTTTATTTTAGGTTTTGAGGTCCTTAAGAATATATATTTGTGGTATAAGTACCAAAAACCATGTCAATATATTTTTACAGCTCCTTTCTCAGGAGCTCTGCCAAGAACGGGTCGATTTTGACCTGTCTACTTAAAATTCAAGAGCCTCTCTTCTGATTGGCCAGTTGTTTTCTAAGTGACCCACCATTGGTGACTGAGTAGTTCTGACATCACAAATATACGGAAGTCACAACAGCTCATGAAAAGGCACAGCTACTTTATGCAGGCTGTGTGCATTTGTCTGTGGATCGACTTATATGGTAGTTTCATAGCCCCTAGACCTCTGTTATCATGAAAAAAAGCCATGAGCTCAGACTAATTCTCTGATACAACAACCTTCAAGTTACTGTTCCAGAGCACAATACTGTCTCATATGAATGTTTGAAAAATAGGAGGAATATTGTACGGTACTGTAGCTCATACAAATAAATGTGTTCCGTGTTTCTGACGTCACAAACCACCTTGTAACCAATCACGACAACATAAACGACCACGCAATATACTGTATAAGGTGAATTATGTATGTATGTATATTACAATGTTATGATGAACTATATGCCGTTCTCCACTGACGTTCTGAGATTTCTAAGGATGCTGATTTTCAGAAGGCATCAGTCCAAGATGTCTGACTCTGAGATGGTGAACGGGAACATGGTTTGTGTAACATTAGTAACACATTATTAGCTCTTTGATAACGTAGTCAAGTAAAAGGCTAATCATATTAATTACCGTTATGTGTCCGACGTTGTAGAGAGCGATACATAAAATGCATTACCATTCTGATACATCCACTTGTAGACGAGCCTGTATGAGTGAGTGTTCACTAAATGAAGCAAGGGTGTACAGTTACATTCAAGCTATTTAAAGGTATGATAAATGTTTTCCACAGAGAAAAAAAAACTTGTTTTAAGGGATACAATTATTGGCAACACAATTTTAAAATTCATTTAGTGACGCAAATTTATTTTTTAGAAATTTTAAATTGTATTTTTATAGAAAACAGAACACAGGCAATAGTCTCAGAACACAAATATTTTTCCAGACTTGGTCTTTTTTTCTCAGATTTGGAAATGACTAAAAACAAATTCAATACTACATAAGAACCCAGTTTTAAACAGCAGGAAGACTTCCTGTGCCACTGTTCTGTCTCGAGGAGGAATTCCTATCTGCACACTTTAAGAAAGTGTTCATCAGTCATTTCACCCACTTCACAGAGCAGTTCACTTCTATTTTAGAAACATACAGTTTTTTTAAGATCTCTTGCCCCATTTGTGGGTTGAATCTCCAAATCTTGTCTGTTATAAAGATGCAACCATGCAAACATGTGTACAGGAATCAAACGCTATTGACGTCAAAGGCAGGAAATTCTGGGCTACTCCGATGACCACGAAACAAGTCGCCATATAATTAGGTTAACATGTAAATATATGCCTGATTGTGTGGGAACAGGGCCTATAAATATGTAGCCAGATGGTCCAAATTTAGCACAGGACCTATATCCATTCTGGATGCCATAATCACATAATTGCTAGAAATGCCTTTGACGCAGACAAGAGGGACTAGTTAAAACCACAAACCAGTGCGTTTGTCAATGAGACAGCAAATTGTAAATAGCTGTCGAGCTAAGTGCATTTTGAACTGCTTGACCCCAACAAGAGACACACAGTAAAGCCAAGCAGGAAAGAGTTCTCGGACCACAAGTAACTTTTCCTTGTCTTCCTACACAATGATGCCTAATTGGTTGGTGGTGGAATAATGAAGAGCAGAACATTTGGTATGTTGAATGTTTGATTCTGATTTGTTTTCTTTTGTAAGATGTATTTCTTTGCCATTTTTGCCTTTATTCAGTTGGAGAGAGGACAGGAAAAAAAGTGGGAAAGAGAGGGGGGTGGGATCAGGAAAGGACCACAAGCCAGGATTCAAAAAAGCGCAATTGCACTACATGTCACAGCACTGCCCATTAAGCTATCGGCTCGGACAATTCTGATTGGTTGATGAACATTCTAAGGTGTACAATTATTTTCCAGGAAACGCACAGCTTAAGTAGTTCAGGGCAGGTCTCGACCGCATTACAGTTCCATATCACTTTTCGCCAAATGATTTCAGTTAGTTCAAAGGTCCTTATAGCCTACAACAGCAAAAGAACTAAAACCCACAATGACACTGACCAAGCAAATAAATCTAACAGACAACAGGACAAATATTGACCTGCCCGACGCATCTTTGACCAAGATGGCGCCGTAGATGGCTGCCTCGGTGTGGAGCTCTCAAGCTATTGTGTTGTTTTTGTTCGTTTGTCCTGTGTTTAGTCATTATTTTCCTATCAGTTTCACCAAAGACGAACTACTGGACATTAGGAACAACACACCAGAAAACTATACAGTTTTTGATTATTCAGACGTTTTGCTGGACATTCTCGTTGGAGGTGCAGCGTTGTTGTTCAAACGCGCGGTCAGACGCAAACGCGGGAAGCGTGCCGGCGCGCTGGTTAAACTCCGCGAGCGCGGCCTGCGCACTGCACTCCCCAGCATTCATCTTGCGAACCTCCGATCCCTTCCTAACGAAATGGACGAACTACTTCTCCTCACAAGGATTAACAAGGACTTTTCTAACTCTGCTGCTCTGTGCTTCACTGAAACCTGGCTGAGTGAAGCCATACCGGACAACGCAATACATCTGCCGGGCTTCCGGCTGTTCCGAGCGGATCGCATCGCGGAGCTAACGGGGAAAACGAGAGGTGGTGGATTGTGTTTCTACATTAACGAAAATTGGTGTTCAGATATAACAACACTGAACAAGATATGCTCTCCTAACTTAGAGACCCAGTTCATTAATTGCTAACCTTTCTACTCGCCACGGGAGTTTTCCTCTTTCATTCTCGTGAATGTTTACATCCCTCCAGACGCGTGCGTGAGCGCGGCACTACAACAGCTGGCTGAACAAATATCTGAAACGGAACAAAGGCACCCGGACTCTCTTCTAATAATTATTGGGGATTTTAGCGAAGCAAATCTTTCCCCGTGAACTACCAAAATACAGACAGCACGTTACATGTCCCAACAGAGACTAGACCACTGTTACACCACAATAAGGAATGCGTATCACTCCGTTTCACGAGCAGCTTTAGGGCTCTCTGATCACTGTTTGGTTCATCTTATTCCGACCTACAGGCAGAAACTGAAATCAGCTAAACCTGTGTTAAGGACTGTTAAAAGATGGACCAATGAAGCAGAGCAGGATCTACAGGCCTGCTTTGATTGCACTGATTGGACTGTTTTTGAAGCTGCTACCGCCGATCTGTATGAGCTCACCGATACTGTAACATCATATATAAGTTTCTGTGAGGATACATGCATTCCTACCAGGACATTCTTATCATTCACTAATGATAAACCATGGTTTACTGGGAAACTCAAACACCTTCGTCATGCCAAAGAGGATGCTTACAGAAGTGGGGATAAAATCTTGTATAACCAGGCCAGAAACAGACTGACAAAGGAGATCAGAGTTGCTAAAAGAAGCTACTCTGAAAAAAACAGTTTTCATCCAACGACCCATTATCAGTCTGGAATGGCTTGAGGAACATCACCAACTATAAGTCACCATCCCCCCGATCTGTGGACAATCAACACCTGGCTGACGATTTAAATTCATTTTATTGCAGGTTTGAAAAGCCCTCATTCACACCACACACCGGCTCTAACCTGAACTTCACACATTCACCATCACCTCCTGCACATCCTGCCATCCAACCTGAGCTTAAGGTCTGTGTGGAGGACGTGAGCAGAGTCTTCAAAAAACAGAAGACTAGGAAAGCCTCAGGCCCAGATGGCATCTCATCTGCTTGTTTAAAAGCCTGTGCTGACCAACTGGCCCCGGTCTTCACACAGATCTTCAATAGATCATTGGAGCAGTGTGAAATTCCCTGCTGCTTCAAACGCTCCACTATCATTCCGGTCCCCAAAAAACCCAAAATCACTGTACTTAATGACTACAGACCTGTGGCTCTCACGTCTGTGGTCATGAAGTCGTTTGAAAGACTGGTGTTGGTCCACCTGAAGGACATCACTGGACCCCTGCTGGATCCCTTTCAGTTTGCTTACAGAGCAAACCGGTCTGTGGATGATGCAGTCAACATGGGACTGCATTATACCCTGCAACATCTCGACAGACCTGGGACTTATGCAAGGATCCTCTTTGTGGACTTCAGTTGAGCCTTCAATACCATCATGCCTGATCTTCTCACAGCCAAACTGACCCAGCTCTCCATACCATCCTCGATCTGTCAGTGGATCTCCAGCTTCCTGACGGACCGGCAGCAGCGAGTGAGACTGGGGAAACACACATCCAGGACTCTCACCACCAGCACTGGCGCCCCTCAAGGGTGCGTTCTCTCCCCACTGCTCTTCTCCCTGTACACGAATGACTGCACTTCTAAAGACCCCTCTGTAAAGCTCCTGAAATTTGCCGACGACACCACTGTCATCGGTCTCATCCGGAACGGTGACGAGTCTGCTTACAGACTGGAGGTTGAACAGCTGGCTGCCTGGTGCAGTTACAATAACCATGAGCTGAACACGCTCAAAACAGTGGAGATGATCGTGGACTTCAGGAGGAACAGCTCAGCACTCCCCCCACTCACCATCATGAACAGCACTGTGGAAGCAGTGGAGTCATTCAGGTTCCTGGGCACTACCATCTCTCAGGATCTGAAGTGGGACAATCACATTGACTCTATTGTAAAAAAAGCCCAGCAGAGACTGTACTTCCTTCGCCAGCTGAGGAAGTTCAACTTGCCACAGGAGCTGCTGATTCAGTTCTACTCAGCCGTCATCGAGTCTGTCTTATGCACATCCATCACTGTCTGGTTTGGTTCAGCTACCAAATCAGACATCAGGAGACTACAACGGACAGTCCGGACTGTGGAGAGGATCATTGGTGCCCCCCTGCCATCCCTCCAGGACCTGTAGTCTTCCAGAATGAGGAAGAGAGCAGGTAAAATCATCACAGACTCCACTCACCCTGGACACCACCTGTTTGAACTGTTACCGTCAAGACGGAGACTCAGATCACTGGCCACAAGAACATCTCGGCACAGGAACAGTTTCTTCCCACAGGCCATTTCCCTTCTGAACAGTTAACACACCTCCCAAGGCATATGCCTTTAAGTGCAATACTCCCACTGTTTAGTGCAATATCCTACAACTCAGGTGATACTTATACTTATATTTAGATTTATTTATTATTATATTTAGATTTATTTATTATAATATTCAAAACACTATAAATATGTTCATAATCTGTAAATGTCTATTCTGACTAAACCTAACTGTGATACTTTTTATTCTCATATTTTTATATTTTTATTCTTTATTCTTATAATTTGTAGTATTATGTTTCATGTTTCTTGTTGTATTTGTATAGTCCACTGGAAGCCTCAGCACCAAAACAAATTCCTTGTGTGTGCAAGCACACTTGGCAATAAAGCTCTTTCTGATTCTGATTCTGATATTACAAACTATTACCATGTTTTTCCAACTAAATTTACCTTGTATTATCTATGGAAAGCACACTACCGCTCTCTTTCCCATACAAACTCACACACATATAGTACAGACGCAATCATGGAAACATACACAAACAAAATTGTTGTCAGCGCTGTCTCATGACTTTAACAGTAACAGTTTTGCAACTGAAAATCTACATATTTCCCTGTGGCGAGGTAGTAACGTCACTGTTCTTGAATATATATATTGTTTATATATATATATATATATATATATATATATATATATATATATATATCCAGAATCCAGAATCGGTCTGTCTTCGCCAGCCAAAGATGGTCAGCGCAGACCACAACGATCTGCCCAGGTCTGTCGGTCCTAGGCGAGCCCCATCCAATTGTGTCCCAGATCTCGTCGTAGCGAGTCGCGCCATCGTGTTGCAGGGCGTCCGCGTGGCCGCTTGATGTCGATCGGAAACCGGACAGTGACTTCGCGCGTCCATCTTTCGTCCGTCCGCCGCATCAGGTGCCCGGCCCAGCGCTTCTTGGCCTTGTTGGCCAAGTCCACCGCGTCGGCCACCCTGGTCATGGCCCGCAGCTGCTCGTTGCGGACGTGGTCGATCTGTTTAACCCCGATCATGCGGCGCTCGATTCCGCGTTCAGTCGCGGCCAGCTTTTGCCGGTCGGCCCCCGTCGTTGTCCAGGTCTCAGACCCGTAAAGCATGGCCGGCAGGACGGTGCTGTTGAACAGGTCGGCCCTGATGTCCGGGTCAATGGCTCTGTTGGTGGCCGTCTCGGCAATTGAGCCAAAGCTGACCCAGGCGGCCCGGCGTCGTCGTGCCAGTTCTCGACCAATCCTGTGGTCGGTGGTTAGCTCCTGGCCCAAGTAGATATAGCTATCGACTTGCTGGAGCTGGTGCTGGCCGACGTGAAGGGTGGTGTCTGCCACCTGGTCGTTGCGCATCCACTTCGTTTTGGTCAGATTGATTTTGAGGCCGATCCGAGCGCCAGCCTGGTTGAGCTGGTCGAGCCGCTGCTGTACATCGACTGCCGAACAGCCTATTAGCACGATGTCATCGGCAAAGCGCAGGTGATTGATCCAGCGGCCGTTGATCTTGATGCCGACCTCGTTCCAGTTGAGCTGCCTGAAAATTTGCTCGAGGCAGGCGGTAAAAAGCTTAGGCGAGATGGTGTCGCCCTGCTTGACCCCGCGGCCGACCTCGATGTTAAGTGGCCGGTCGAACAGGGTGATTGTGGTGGTGCAGTTGCTGTTCAGCTCCTGCAGCAGGGCCACATGCTCGTCCCCGATGCCTTGTTGTTGGAGGGCGAGCAGCACGGCATTGATCTCGACCGAGTCGAAGGCCTTCTCGTAGTCGACGAAGGCCAGGACTAACGGCATCTTATACTGCCTGGCCCGCTCGAGCAGCTGGTTCAGTACCTGCATATGATCCATGGTGCTAAAGCCAGATCTAAATCCGGCCTGCTCGACGGGCTGCTGTTCGTCTAGCTGCTTGGCCAACCGATTGAGCAGCACCTTGGTAAAGATCTTATATACGGCCGACAGCAGTGTGAACGGCCGGTAATTGCTGAGCAGCTCACGGTCGCCCTTCTTGAACAGCAGTACTGTCTTTGCCATCTTCCACTGTTTGGGGATTTGACATTGTGCCATGTAGCGGCTGAATCAGGTCGCCATGGCCGTCCAAAGGGAGTGGCCACCTGCTTTGAGCAGATCGATCTCCACGCCGTCCAAGCCAGGCGCCGGGTCTGCCTGTGCCTGCTCGACTGCATGTCAAACCTCGCTTTCCAGCACTGGTAGGATGGACGTCAGCTGGTCGAGCTGAAGGTTAGGTGGGGGGACGGGTACCTTGCTGGCGAATAGATCACTGTAGAAACGCCTGCACTCGGCCTCAATGCCGGACCGAGTCCTGGTTGTCCGCCCGTCTACCGTCTTCAGTGCTGGTATTTGACCACGCTGCTGTTGCATCGCCCGCCTGCACTTTTTCAAGCTCTTGCGGTCCTCGGCTGTCGCCAGCAGGCGCCTCTGTCTATATTGATCTAGGTCGTTCTTGAGCTACTGCCGGATCTGCTTGCACAGCAGGCCGTACTCGACATGTGTGGGTCCGTCAGCGCGTATCTGTCTCCGCCTCTGCATCAGTGCCTTGGTGGCGTCCGAAATTCGGCTGGCCTGGCTGTTGGTCGGCACTGCAGCTGCATCGCGGCTTGACTTGAGCAGGCCAATAAAGTGGTCGTAGTCCTGGTCGATGCCGGTTTCAAGCTGGGTCCAGTTGGTCTGGTCGATCAGAGTGTTGAAAATCTACATATCATTTCCCTGTGGCGAGGTAGTAACGTCACTGTTCTTGAATATATATATTGTTTATATATATATATATATATATTGTAATATGTTTTTGTTTATTGGATTACAGCTGAATTAAAGCAACAATATGTAAGATTTGTGTAATACAATATCCAAACATCACTTGCACTTATATTTCCTGCAGTTGTGTACTTACAATATCCCAAAAATTCCCAAAGATTTAAAATTTAGAGAAATTTCCATTTTAAATAATGGCTTTTCCATGTTCACTTGTCGCCTGTCAGTGACGTAATATCCGCGTTATCCCTGGTTTCCACTCGTACTGCCATAGTAACCATGGCGACAGACGTGGACAACTAGCGTGTTGTCTAGCGGCTCGCTCACACTGTTGTTGTTTCGGTCAAACATTATGGACCATGGCAAGCAGACTTTGGGACAAAAGGAGAACTAAAACAATGATCAATATCACCGTGGCGTTTTCGAGATGCCGAGAGCTCCACGTCCACGACTAACTTCGGCTTGACAGAGACGCCACTCTTGCATGAACTTTATTAGACAGGTGAGCAAATGTACATAAAACGAATCAATGTTATATAGCTCAACATGATGAAATGTTAGAATATGATCAGCATGTTATTCTAATGTTGATCTAGCTTATTGCTAGTCTCATACAGACAAACAAACAAATAGAATAACATTATAACTTTTCAACACACTCAAATGCAGTTTAGTGTGATAGTGTAGACCAAGTGAAACAGCGCTGCGTTACCTCACAAGTTTCATTCATCTAATAAACTCACATGTGTGAGTAGGAATTCAGCACTTGCGCGTAACAATTAGTTTGGTAGAATGAAATGTCCTTATTCCTTTAGGCCTATATCCGCGGGACTCGCGTGTGGCGCTGATATCTGTCTCTCATTAGCAATTGCACCCTGCTTCATACTACAGACATGTTAAAAAACATCAATGTATTCACTCATCCATAAACATTATTAGATCGATTAACATGACAAGTTCCATAATTCCGTTAATGCGTCATCAACCTACGCCTTTGATATTGAAAGAGGTAAGCAACTGCTAGCGGAGAAAAAAATTACATATTGTAGCTTTAAAAAGAAAAAATTTAAACTTAAAATAAAAACAAAAAATAAGAAATGTTGCCTCGACAACAAATTAAATTGCCTCAATAACCAATTTTAGTAGAATATACTAAAATATGAACCGAAAATATAAAAATAAATGCTGATTTAAAACAATAATAAATACTACAATTATATCTAAATAATCCTAAAATAATGCTGTAAAATCTTTTTTTTAAATAATAAAATAAACCAAAAATATGCCTTTAGTCTGTCACAAATATGTTGTGTTAGTTTCATTTTCATGGACTTTTAGTTTGTTCACTGTGAGTTTCCTGTTTTCTTTTGTCTTAGTTTCCCACCGCTCATCTGTTTCCATGGACACCAACTCAATCATCACAGCTGTTCATCCTTTAGTTCATCACCATTGTGTGTTTAAGTTCCTCCATGTGCAGTCTTCAGTTGTCCAGTTTCATATGGTTTGCATTACCTCTTTGAGTTATTTAAGAAATCTTGTTTTATTGTCTAGCAATTAGTGTTGTCACGATACTAGAATTTCTAACTTCGATACGATACCTTGAAAAATATCGATATTCGATACCATTTTCGATACCACAGAGAAAAAAACTGCCACAATATTAAGGGGGTCTTTTTTTTATTTAAAGCTAAATATTACAAGTCTAGAACATGACAATGAGGTATATTTTACATGAACAAAAATGTCCTGAGTTCTATCTGTTAATATTTTTTCATTGGACCAGAGCTAACATGATCCGTTGTGTTTTTATTACCTACTGTTATCAAAGATTAAAATATACTGTAACAAATGCATTGGTCATCGGTCATAAATGCTGGTTAATACATTAACTTAATTTGATGAACAGATTTAAACGCAAACGTGTGTGCATCACACGCGGAAACAATGCTCACTGGATCAGCATCTAGTCAAGTTAGCTTTATTTATATATTGCTTTTAATAATACAGATTGTGTCGAAGCACTTAACTGTATCAAATTGGAGGATAGAGTGTCAGTAATGTATAATAATAAGGTTAAACAATCAATTTTCAGTTAAAGGCATTTCATTATTGAATTCAGAGATGCCATTGTCTAGCTCAGTTTAGTTTAATTAGTATATGTGTAATCAAATTGATGATAATCGCTAATGAAGGCAAATTGCAGAATTAAATAATACTTTTTGAATAAAGTTAAACAGACACAAGTTAATTTACATCTGACCACAGTTACAATATTTACTTGTCTACGATTCCTCAGTCAGATTATGTTAACTTTAAGAATTACAGTGAAAAAACGAAACACAGACTCATATCAACAACAATACTAGGCCATCTTGGTTAATGTTTCAGAAAAGTTAAAATGAGAAGAGTTACAGTGTTTTAGGATGTTTTTAGCAGTGGTGCAGGTCTGTCCAAAAAACAAACACCCCTGATGCTGAGCATATGCTTGCTAAATGGTACCCCTGGAGCCAATTCCTTAAATGTTTTCATCTATAAAATAATTTTACAAAATGAGTGATGAGAGGGATATTGATAGTCAAACAATCTTTTGGGTGCCCGCAGCCCGCTCGCAGTGTGAAGCGCGTGTCCGCGCTATTCTCCGACATGCCCGCTCGCGGTGTGTAGCGCGTGTCCTGTCCACGCCATTCTCCGACTCCGACATGCCCGCTCGCGGTGTTCTTTATCAATCAACCAAAGCCGGTCGCGGGGACGCCGCACTCGCCATCTTTCCATTCACTTTTGCTATTTAACCAGAGCGAATGAGACGAGTGCGTCACGTGTGGTGTTTGTCAACGCGCCTTTGGAGGGAAGTGAAAGTGACTGCTCGGCTAGTATTGGTGTATCGATACTTCGGGAAATTAGTATTGGTACCGTTCAGATATTTCAGTATCGATATTTATCGAAATATCGATATTTTTGACAACACTACTAGCAATAGCAAGAAGCAGATCATGTGTGATGCAACATAAAAGCTATTGGCTGGCTAGTTTTTTTCTTCTTGATAATGCCTATGCCAAACTTCCTGTTTCAACGGAAAAAATTTACAAGATTTTTTTGGGGGGCCTATAAGTGATGCGTTAAATAAAATAAAGTCTAATAAATATTGATATTTTACCATGCGTGTTATGGTAAAACTCCTGCAATAATCCATTTGAGGTTGCGATGTAATGCAAATGACACAGTGACAAAGTTCTTTAGCCATATATACTCAATAAAGCATGGACTCTTGTAGCTAATAGATTAAATCAGACACTCAATCAGATAGACTTTTGAATGGAAAAAACCCTCTATAAATAATTGATCGTTCAGTCTAAAACATTTCCAAATCACACATAAAGGCAAGTCAACTGGGATTTATTTGCCTTACACACAAAGCTTTTTATATAGGTCTGAAAATGAGTGCAAGGCCCAAGAGAGCAGTGCGATGCTCTAGTTAACCACCAGCCCCCCCACACAGCCCACCTTTTAAACAAGTCGTCCATGCCTACTGCCCATCAACCAATCCAAAAAAGCAAAAACAAGCAGGAGTGATGGAATCTGATGCAACACTATCACACTGGACTGTGCATTAATGCAAAGCCAAAGCTATTAAACATACTGCTTAAGGCACAATTAATTATCAAAATGCTTTAGAATCATGTGCACTGGGTCTAACAACTCTGATCGCAAAGGTTGAGACTATATACCACTTAAAAGGGCACAGAGAGGGTTTCCATGGTAACATGTCAGCATTTCCTCACTGAAACTTGAGGTCTGACTGAGCGAACCTTTCATTAGATATATGAGCAAAACAGAAGAGCTGTGGCTAAAAATGTGATGCCTGGGAACTAGATAAAGCTGAATAAACAGATATAATTGATCGCTTGGACTTCAGAAGAGAAGAGAATGAGACTGTGACCTGAATGACACCCCATGTCTCAAGTAGAGCAGAGACAGTTTTGATAAAAAAAACAAAAAAAAAACAATAGAATATAATTTTTAAGTTAAGTTTTAGCAATTTTGTATACATTTATTATTATATAAACATATTTTTATTCAGCTTTAATTCATTTTTATTTTACTTTTAGTAATTGTAGCACTTCAACTTACTCCTGTTTTAAAGGTGCTCTAAGCGATGTCACGTGTTTTTTAGGCCAAAACATTTTTTGTCACATACAGCAAACATCTCCTCACTATCCGCTAGCTGCCTGTCCCCTGAACACACTGTAAAAAAAAGTGAAATTCACAGTCTCTGCAGACACCCCAGGCTCCACAAACTGCAACAAAAACAAACTGGGTTAACCCGCACCACGAAACATAACACACCGTTCCAGCCAATAACCGACAAGAAGGATTTGGGGGTGGGGTTTGGCATCGCTTAGAGCACCTTTAAATGTATGCTAAGGCAACATTTTTATATATATAACTATAATATACACACACTAACCCACCACTTTATTAGGTACACCTGTTCAACTGCTTGTTGACGCAAAAATATCTAATCAGCCAATCACATGGCAGCAACTTAATGCATTAAGCATGTAGACATGGTCAAGACGTCTGCTGAAGTTTAAGTTCAGTTTCTGATAGAAAGACAACAGTGACTCAAATAACCACTTGTTACAACTGTGGTCTGCAGAAGAGCATCTCTGAACACACAACACTTTGAACCTTGAAGCAGAAGGGGTACAACAGCAGAAGAAACACACCAGTGTCACTCCTGTCAGCAAAGATCAGGAAAACTGAGGCTACAATTCACATGGCTCACCAAAATTGGACAATAGAAGATTGGAAAAAAAACATTCAGATGCTAGAGTCAGAATTTGGTGTAAACATGGATCTATTCTGCCTTGTATAAATAGTTCAGGCTGCTGCTTGTGTAATTGTTTGTTGGATATTTTCTTGGCCCCTTAATACCAATTGAGCATCATTTAAACACCACAGCCGACCTGAGTATTGTTGCTGACCATGTCCATCTCTTAATGACCACAGTGTATCATCTCCTGATGGGTACTTCCAGCAGGATAGCGCACATGTCACAAAGCTCAAATCATCTCAAACTGGTTACTTGAACATGGCAATGAGTTCACTA
Source organism: Siphateles boraxobius (assembly GCF_051911475.1). NCBI lineage: Eukaryota > Metazoa > Chordata > Actinopteri > Cypriniformes > Leuciscidae > Siphateles > Siphateles boraxobius. Next base: position 6,814,745 of record NW_027509197.1, read on the forward strand.
AACTCAAATGGGCTCCACATTTACCAGATCTCAATCCAATAGAGTATCATTGGGATGTGGTGGAACGCGAGATTCACAACATGGATGTTCAAACCACAAATCTACAGCAGTGATGCGTGATGCGATCATGTACCAAATACACATGTTGAATCTATGCCACACAGAATTAAGGCAATTCTGGACATCCAAACCAGGTATTAGCAAGATGTATCAAATAAAGTGGCTAGTGAGTTTGTGTATATTATATTATATTATATTATATATATAAATAAACAATGCTGATGAGTGAAAGGAGAAAGAGATTGACTTGCCTGGTCTATATAAAAGGCAGTTCCTGCGCGGATCTCTCTGCGCTGTTTGAGATCAGTCTCAGTAGTGTCTCTGGACAGGGCAACATATTCAACCTCTCGCTTTGTTAATTCCTAACAAACAAGAAAAAAAAAGTAAAGACTATAAAGAACATAGTTGTTCTGAAATTGACAAGAGTGTTGTATTCAGTAGAAATTCAGCATGTATTGGTGGTTCTGGTTGGGAGCGGTAATACTTGAAATTACCAGGTACTGCATGGCGATCGAGCGCCGTAGAGGACCAGGAGGACCAATGAGAAACACGTCCTGTCCAAGAAGGTCCTTCTGCATTATCCAGCGAAGGTGCTGGGTGATCATTTGTGGCAAAGCCTCCATCACTGAAAAAATTTATATAATGTTATTGAAAAATATTTTCTAATGTGTAAAGTTTGGATAAGAGAGAGAGAGAGACATTGTGTAGATGTAGATATATATATATATATATATATATATATATATATAGATAGATGATAGATAGATAGATAGATAGATAGATAGATAGATAGATAGATAGATAGATAGATAGATAGATAGATAGATAGATAGATAGATAGATAGATAGATAGATAGATTTCTGAAGGATCATGTGACACTAAAGACTGGAGAAATGACTGATAAAAAAATCAGTTTTGCACCACAGAAATACATTATATTTTAAATATATATTCAAATAGAAAAGCATTATTTTAAATTATAATATTTAAAATATATATTTTTTTAAATAAATGCAGACTTGATGAGCATAAGAGACTTCTTTAAAAACATTAAAAATAGTAATGTTTCCAAACTTTTAACCGGTACTATATTTATTGTGTATGTGCACATTTACTTTAAAAATCCTGCATACATGCTGGGACATTAATATTGTTTAATTGCTGTTTATCGATAATAAAACAACAATAAAGTAATGCCTGAAAATGATCTCAACAGCATGTCAAACCAAAGTGGCATCATGTGCATTAATAATTATGCTAAACATTTTCTTAGTCCCAATATGAATTTTATGAGCCATTTATTGCAATGACTTTTAATCAGCTGGTGTTTTGGTGACATTTAATGGATGCATGAAGTCAATTCTCCTCAAGTTCCCACAGCAGTGTATTATAAGTAGCACATACTGTGATTTACTGGAACAAGTTCTGGATTTCTGGGGGTTTTGAGTCGATATGAGATCTCGCCAATCTTCACAGTGTCACCTGTGGAGACAAAAAAAAAGTTCCCTTAAATAGAAAAACAAAGCAAACGTAATACAAATAACATAGCATGCATTATATATGAAACATTCTATTTCCAAACAATCCTTGTCAACAGAGCAGACATTTATTTTCTTAAATGTCAATATTTATGGAAACGTTAAAGACGGATGTAAACATATCGGAAGCATATTCAAAAGACAGAGTAGGAGTAAATAGAGCTTGGTGGGCTCCTCTTGACCTGTCAGAGAACATCAATGTAATACTTAAGTGAAAGCTTAACCTCAAACCTGCTTAATAACAAACTATAAAGACAAGAAGGGTCATATTGTGGGCAGATATACAGATTTTAGCTTTGTTGAAATCAGTACCTGATGAAGTGTTGAGGAGTTTGACCTCATGTGCGCTGTAGTTCCAACCTTCTTTTGACATTACTGGTCCCAATATATGGCGAATCCTTCTCGCAGCAACAGCTGCTGCTGTCCCTTTAAATAAAATACGCGAATGCATACCGACCCTTTAAAAGTGCTGTTAAATTGCAAATATATCGGCTACACTGTTAAATATTGCTATTTCATCATGCTCACGTCATGAGTGTTTACATCACCGGTGCACAGATCTAGACGGAGGGAATTAGGAGAAGGACAGAAACTGTCCGTTTTAATACGTCTTCCGTGTGGAACAGGCTGCTGCATTATGGGTTCCAAGGGAAACAAACTTACAAACCCTGTCAAGGAGCGTCGTATTCTAGAAATCACTCCCCCCAAAAAATAACTTCTGTTTAGCTTGGGGTAACCAGTGTCGAAGATCTCTGTAATCTATTAGGTTTTACTTGAACTGACTAGGATCTAATCTAAAAGCTGCTATTAATAAGCACGAAGATTGGGAGAAAACTAAACTAAACTAAAAAAAAAATAATTAAAAAAAACAATATTATAAAATTGTGTCTTAGGCTGAACACATCGTCTTGTTGTATTAGATAATCATATTATTTGAGCCATTATATATTAAAATGTACATATGAAGTTAGTGACTCGAAATGCTAGTCAAATCTAATGTGTTATAAAAAAATAAGTGGAATTAAAGGCCCACTGAAGTGCCTTGAAACAGGCAATGTTATTGAACGTGTTGATGTAATTTCCACTAAAACAGGAAGACATGGCGGGTTTGTTTATATAACAGCTCGGCCAGAGCCGTCCCAGACAGCAACATAGTGTCGGCCCAGATCCGGCCCACATCTGGTACACATCTGGTTGCCGTCTGGGGTTGAGCTCGGTAAAGCCGCAATTTTCTCCTAATCTCTAACAGTTTCTCCTCTCATGTGCTCTCGTGTCTCTGGACCCTAACCCTGTCTCTGGACCGGAGCAGACTGTGTGTTCGCTGCGGGGGTTCGCGTGAAACCAGACTTCTTTCACCCCAACGAAAAGCAAATTTACACTGTCTGAATCGTTCCCAGTAGTGCACTATGTGCCATTCAACATATAGAACATAGTAAATGTGTGAACAAATGTCCGATGTCAGCCGCAGCTGCAGAGTCTAATTAGGCAGGACGTTTAGATTCTAGAGAACATATGATTGGACAAAAAAATCCGATGAGAAGCTGAAGTGCAGAGTGATGTCATCAAAATCATTGTTCCATATATGCTTATATCTTCCAAATTCAGATTTTGTCATTGTCTTGGAGAGCACTAGCTTATAAATAACAGTAAAAGACTATAACAATTTCAATTCACAAAAGCCAAAAAGCTTCAATTTTGATTTCATGGGGACTTTGAATTCATGATACAATAAAATAATATTTGTGATAATATGATAGAATAGAGCTCAAATGAACTTCGAAACCATCACAAAAGCGCGCAGGTTTGAATAAAGTCATGGTCATAGTGAGTCTTTAAAAAGTGGGATTATGTGTAAAACCCAGGTTTCGTGACGTCATGGATAGCGCTTCGATTCCTTATAGGGATTTGACATTTATCACGTGGAAAGAAAGAGGCTCAGCCTCTGGGAGACCCTGATAGTGTAGGGAGGAGTGGAGATGAGAAAGGGAAATAACACTCAAACCATATGCTCAATTCCACGAGTGAAAGTCGCGCTTGATTTGTGCGGAGATCTCGAGCGCAGGGACTAGGAGAATAATGGAAGATGAAGACTGCCAATACACTCGCAGCCCTGCCTGGGAAGAGCTGGTCAGTACATTTTCTATTCGGATACACATCAAAGAGATCCTTCATAACCGTACACACTTGTGTAGGCAGTGATTAAGGATTGTATAGATCGTTACGAAGAATCCCGGTACATTCCTCTACAAACTGATGAACTTGTGTTCGGGATTGATTTAGACATTACAAGTTGCAGGGTATCCTATCAAACTAATCTATGATCTTATCTTAGCCATCAGTGATTTTTTTTAAATACACGCTTGACCAACATGCCAGTTATTCTAGTGGTATCGGTCTTTTTTACCTTTCAAAGTTACAATGGACTGAGAGGAAATGTGAGAACCGCAGTGACCCATTTCATAGTAGGCTAAAGTGGAATTACACGAGGCTAATTATGTTTTTTTTTGGTGCTGACTGTGTCCTCATTTAGATCTGAAAGAGTTAAAGTCGGATAGCTCTGGTGAAATGTTGATAAAATATGACTGTCTGCGTGTAAATAATATTTATAAATATGATCGATAAAATCAATCAATAGGATCTGTGTTAAGGTCAACTGTTTGTATTCACAAAACATCTGATGCCTTTAAACTAATAAGAGTATAGCCTAGGCTAAGTTACATTCTCTGCTACACTGATCAGCAGTAGGCCTATTATACCTAGGCTAGGCTACTTTAAAAATCTCAATGTTTATTTCATAATGGCTCTTATTATTTTGCATGACTAATGTGTGCTGATGTGAATAAATGCAACAATAAGTGAATACGTACGTGACAATAAAAAACAGCATTTTGATTCAAACCCAATACTAGTTGAAACTAATACTGCCTTCACGTACTATCGGAAATTTCCCACTTCCCACTTCTGAAGTCGTGATTACAAGCTCATCGCATTCAAATTTTGACGTGAGATGGCGTTCATGTCCAACTTTTTAAATGGAAAACTAGTATTTACGATAATTCCGGTAGCCTATAGCATGCGAATCTGAGGAGGTTCGTCTCACGCAAGCGACGCACAATCGACAAATATAGGCTATAATTAATAGCCAATTGTATTGATATAAACCAAACTTTTTATTGATAAACTTTCGACATGAAATGGATAATAAAGTGATAAATAAAGACAGTACTTAATTATGTAACTACTTTTGTGGGTGTCGGATTCACATCCCGACGAAAGCGCTCGAGCTGCCAACTGTTGCTATGGTTACAGTCAAGCGATATAATATAATGTATGGAACTATATTTCTACCGAGGAGGCCCAATGCATTAAACTGAACAAGGGACCCATGAATCCTAACGAATACACTAACGTTATATCATCATATGCATACTGTATATCCTATCTGCACCATTGATAGTTTTCCGGAACGCGTCAATGTCCAAACTGCAGTCTATTTGGCAGCTCTCACTATTTTGAGACTCGGTCTGGTTGTGGCTTTGTATAATGTTACAGAAGAAACATCTGTTGCTGTATCCTCGCCATAGTTTGTGAGATACCCGTCCGCCGCTAGGGTTTGCTACAGAGATTTCCTCCCGCTCCGAGCGTCTCAGCCCCCCGTCTACCTTCCTTCATGCAGTCAGAGAACCAGCGCTCGTGTTCAGACACGAAAATGCACACCACCCGGCTAAGAAAGTTTCACAGCAGCTCGTTTAAAATTACAGGCTCTAAGTGAATGCTTGGTGGCGCCCCGGTTGGGCAGAAAAGCGCAAAAGCATGACGGCCAGGAGAACCGGTTTCCAGCCGTTGTTCAGCTCCCGCATCCCGGCGGAGAGGAAGGGAGCGGCTGAACGCGTTCATAACCCGGAGTGCTGTGACTCTTCCCCGCAGGAGCCGGAGAAACCAGCCGCGACCCCTTCAGGGCTGCCCGCCGTGGGGGCTGTCGGGGGACCCGGGCCGGTGGTGGTGGTGGTGGACGAGTCATCCGACAGCGATGGAGAGCAGGAAGGGCCGCAGAAACTCATCAGGAAAGTGTCAACCTCCGGGCAAATACGAAGCAAGGTAAGACACGTTGATTCACACCCGAAGCCTGTGTTGTGTGTTTTGCTGTTCATGTCCAGGCCAGTAAGCAGACGATGGTGCTACTGTAGTCCTGCGCACATGGTAGACGTCTGAGCTCAGTAAACACAGAGATTTTCCAGCGTCAAACATCTGGAATGACTGCAAACTGAACATGAATGTTGCGGTAATCGCTTGTGCCATAATGCATCTCTCATAGAAAGCATACAGTAAATGCAGCTCAGTCAGCAGTGCTCTACTTTACAGTCTTTAACCTGTTGATATCACGACCACTTGTTGGTCTGTTTTTCAAAATATGGACACTCTTTTCTTTACTTTTCTTTTTGTTTTGTTTTGAGTCTTTCTGTTTCTTCACTCATATTAATCGCATAAAATCAAATTATTGTTGTTATATTAAATAATATATTAGGCCTATAATATAATTATATTAACATATAGTATTATAAAATTGTACTTGCATAGATTATTATCAAACACTGATGCTTGCTTGATGATGTTGTACCCTACATAGTTTTTAAATGAGATTTTCTTTTTTTATCTTATATAAACATTATTAGGTCATTGATGTTTGACATTGAGAAATAATATATATATATATATATATATATATATTAAATATAGGCTATTTATATTTTTTAACAAAAAAATATGTCTTCGGATCCCTGGTTAAATGACACTTTGAATAATACAACTTTTTTGCCTGTTTGTTTTTGCTTTTTAAAACTCATTGCTGTATTTAGAGTGGAATGATTTTCTCACCTTTTTACTTTAAACAATAATCATATTGTATGCTCTTGTGTGTCTAAATCAGGACTTATCTGGGGTCAGTTAACATTTACATACTTAAGCTCCCATAAACCCTTTAAAACGTGGGCTTTGATGCGTACATTAATGAATAGTAATTGAAGCCTCTTGATTCTGCTCTCCTGCTTGGCAAGATGACACCTCAGCCATCTTGCCCCACTTTAACTGTGACACAATAAAAAGTTCCTCTTTTCTGACCAGAACAAATCCACTTAATTATTGAGTGCTACTCTCCACCCCCTCTACATTATTAAAGAGGGCTATATTTAGATACGGGCTGCTCTGGATGCACAAGGGGCTGTTTTTAGTGATGATAATGAGCTGTCAGTTTAAAACACACCACATGTGTAAATAAAGCCTCTTTCAACAGGAATCATTTATAAACATCATATCTCCTCTCATCAGTCAATATACAGCAGTTGATGAATGCAACTCGCACGTCCATGTCACTGTTTAGGGCTTTTTCTTTTCAAATGGCAGTATAGAGATTGTGACACGCATTGACTTATTTGAGATCTTTGCTGAACAGGGTAATTTAGTTTTTACCTCAGGCAGCTTAAAGGGATAGTTCATCCAAAAATGAAAATTCAAAAGTCATTATTTACTCCCTTTGAAGTTGTTCCAAACCTGTTTGAATTTCTTACTTCTGCTAATCATAAAAGAGGACATTTTGTAGAATGCTGTTAACCAAACAGTTGATCGGCCCTATTGACTTCCATAATATGGAAAACAATTATATGGAAGTCAATAGGGACCATCAACAGGTCTTTAAAATATCTTATTTTCGTTTTAAAATAGTTTCAAAGTAAATTCACACCAAAACATTTCTCAACTTTTCAAAGTTTTGAACTTTGAAAGACTGAAGTAACGGCTGCTGAAAATTCAGCTTTGCATTTGCGATCACATCAATAAATGACATTCCAAAATATATTCCATTAAAAACAGTTATTTTAAATTAATATTTCATGTTATATTTACTGTATTTGATTAAATAAATGCAGCCTTGATGATCATGACACCTTCTTTATAAAACATTACAAAATATTTAACCTAAAAATCTGACCATATATATATATATATATATATATATATATAACAATTCACTGGCTATATAATACAATTGTGTGTTTACAGTACCTGTCGGAAGTTTGGAAACATTCAATGTTTTTGAAAGAAGTCACTTATGCTCTCCAAGGCTGCATTTACTTGATCAAAAATACAGTAACAACAGTAATATAGCAAAATATTATTACAATTTAAAATAACTGTTGTCAATTGTAATATATTTTAAAATGTAATTTATTCCTGTGAAGCGAAGCTGTATTTTCAGCATCATTACTCCAGTCTTCAGTGTCACATGATCTTTCAGAAATCATTCTAATTAGTGATTAATAATTAATCAATGCTGATTTTGTGCTCAAGAAACATTTCTTCTTCTTGTTGTTCTTCTTGTTCTTGTTCTTGTTGTTGTTGTTGTTGTTGTTGTTCTTCTTCTTCTTCTTCTTCTTCTTCTTCTTCTTCTTCTTCTTCTTCTTCTTCTTCTTCTTCTTCTTCTTCTTCTTCTTCTTCTTCTTCTTATCAATGTTGAAAACAATTGTACTGCTTAACATTAACATTTTCTTAAGCCCATATCGGTCAACAACTAAATAACCTGTTCTAGATATCCAGTCCAAATCTGTTTTAAATAGTGTATTCGGTGTTTTCCTCTCAGCATTCTCACCAGACTAGAATAATCAGAGCGCTGAGGAAGTACATTTGTTTTTAGAGAGTTATTCTCCAGTGCATGTGTGTTTATGTTAGACTGGTCATGTGCAATGCTGTTCAGCAGAGTGCCTCCCTTTGCCCTGGTGACTCTGTGGAGAGCAGCTAATGTCCAGGCCATCTGTGTTCTCAACGGGATTCTCAGTGCGTTACACGAGTTACAGGAGGGTGAGAGCGAGAGCTAGTTAGCTAGCTGATAATGGTAGGTGTTGTGTTGTTCGGTTGGCCAGTGGGCTGTGATGTGTGCAGAATCAGAGCTAATGGAGCATGTAGGCTCTCAGCGCTGTCCCATCTCATTGTTTGCTTAATATGGGCTCTTCACAGACTGTCCCATGTGTCCTGGTTGCACTGTGGCCACTGTCTGTCACAGATCACTCCATATGCTGGGGATGATCAGTGATCTTCTGCCGTTGGAGTGCACTGACATTTTTCAAACCCGGGTTAGCTGATGCCACAGTAACTACCCACTCTATCTTCATTACGCTAATTGAGGGAGCAGGGGGTGCTGTGTAAAGCTTTGACTTTGAGTAACACTTCGGGGCATGATGACATCAAAATAAATGTGTAGATCCTTTTAAATGTAAAACAGAAGCAAGAATCACTTGCTCATTTGCGGGCTTAGTTTCTGTTGCGACAGCAATCCTCCTTTTTTTTTTATGAATCCCTCCTAGTTTTAGAAATTTTAGGTATAAGTGATTTTTGGAATTATGCAACAAGAAAAGTATCATTTAGTATCATTTGTATACTTTTTTTGTTCATAATTTGAATTAGGTTTTTTATATTTTCTGTTTTTACTAAATTTTAGTTAAAGTTTTAGTAATTTTGTTGTGTTTTTTTGTCATTTCATTATTTCATTCGCTTTTTTAAATACTTTATATTTATATTTTTTATTTTAGTTTATTTAGTTTGAGTCATTTTAGTACTTAAAGTAAAACTAAATGAAAATTAATATATATATATATATATATATATATATATATATATATATATATATATATATTTGTTTCAAGTGATGATTTATTTATGGATTTAGTTTTAGTTTTAATCAGTGCTAATAACCCTGATACTCTATATTTTATGGTGAGACATATATGAATCATATGATCATATATCAATTTCACAAAGCAATATTTACATTGCCCCTTTAAAGAAAAGTTAATTTGAGACTGACTGAGATTATTTTTACAATTTGTGAATAATATATAATATATTATGTATAATAAGCGTTGGAACTACTTGAACAAATGGTTGAAAACATAGGGTTTTAAACATGTTAGAGCTGTGAACGATTACAATACACAATGCAGTTTAACAGCAGTGTTTCCAGGACAACCCGAATGCAGTGATATGATGTGAACACAGCTGGGGTCTCAGTGAATCTCTGTGGGTTGATGCCTTGTAATTTAGTGGGAGAGCTCAAGTGTAGCAGAGCATCTGATCCTCTCATCCCCCACAGACATCAATAGAGAGGTAATACTCTCATATCTACACACACACCCACACACACACACACACACACACACACACACACACACACACACACACACACACACACACACACACACACACACACACACACACACACACACACACACACACACACACACACGGAGTTTCTCTGCCTGATGATGCTTTATGAAGTTTATAGATAACATGACCCAGAAGCATCTATGCATTTTAATGTAATACATATCCAAATAAAACTGTAGCTTTTATTGTAGCAGGAAATTAATCAGGACGAGTCTTGATCTAATATCTTATAAGTTTGAACTGTATTGGATCTGATATTATTGGTTTAGTTGTAGTACATTTAGGTTGCAAACTACCTCCCTTAACAACCTGAGAGCTATAAATACACAGAGGCAAACGAGGGAACTAAATGAAGAACAGGTGAACTTAATTAGTGAGTAACTGGCACAAACTAGGTCAGCTTACAATGACAGGGAACACAGGCAAACAGAAGAACAAAAACACAATGAAACTAAACAGAGCAGAACAGATCATACATGTTACAACAGCCTGTGAATATCAATTTATTTAATGAATTTGAGTACAATTACTGAAGTTTAAAGGTCGCCCACTTTACCTGAATCCCACTGACCACCTTTACATAACACAATCTGCCAAATTGGGCCAGCAGTATTTAAACATCTTACAAGAAAACTAACAATTTCTTTTTGTTCATTTTGTTCCTTGTTAACTGTAGTAACAAGCAAAACAGGAACTGTGACAATTATATTGCCACCATTGAAACACCATCAATGTATACAGTATATGTTTTCATACTATGGAAGTTAATGGTGCCCCACAATTGTTTGGTTACAAAGATTCTTTAAAATATGTTCCTTTGTTCTCAGCAGAACAAAGACATTTATACAGGTTTGGAACAACTTGAAGGTGAGTAAATGATGACAGAATTTTCATTTTTGGGTGAAATATCCCTTTAAACGAGCCACTTTACCTGCATACATCCTATATAGGATATACATCTGTTGCAATGATCTGTACATTTCTTGGTTCCTATCAAGTACAATCGTTTCACATGCAAATATGAAACATATATATATATATATATATATATATATATATATATATATATATAATTTGCTAAAGCGAGCAAATATGTTCCCCACATTTTAGAAACTTACTTGTTCCTTTCAGCATTTATGTGAAATCATCTTAATTCTCATGTTTGTCTATACTAGACTGCATTACTGTATGTCTAAATGCATCTGTCTTCCTGGCTTATCTGGGCTGATGTAATTGATGATAATTAGATGAATTTAATAGCGTAGTTAGAAGAATTGAGCAGAAATTGTGTTTAGAGTTCAAGTTATGCGTAGGCAGACAATGACCTTTACATCCATCACAACTTTGTCATACAGTGAATTATTCTTTGTCTGTAAGAGTTCTGTTTAAATAAAGACCAACTATTTTTGGTAAATAGTTTTATTAATAATGATGTACCTTTATATATCGATAAAGCTCAACAGAATTGAAAACTCTTGAGTTATTGGTTGAAATTAGATTAGTTGAACCAGTTGAACCGGTTGGACTTATAAATAAAGGTCATTGTTCTCATTGTTTGTTTATAAAACAGAATGTTATTATAAATACACATAACTGAGTTTTGTTTAAATAAATAATATTGAATTAAAATACAATAGAATGAAAATAACTTTAATAAGAAAATAAGAAGTTATGCAAAACAAAACAAATGGTTTCCAATCCAATAAACCAAATAATATTTAAACGATTTTTCAAGTTATATTGAGAACACAAATAAATAAAACTTTTTATTTAAACACAAAATCACTTGATCTACAAGATGTCTTCTATAAACCTAAATCTATTTTTCAACATTTGTTAATGGAGAAATGCTCAAAGGACCAAATCTGACAATATTAGGGCTCCTGCTTCAGCTGGAGATATTGAACACAAGGAAGCTGAGATCCAGGTGCACAGATAGACAAGGGGAAATCCATGATAGCATCAGCAACGAAAATCTGTCCTGTTGTCTGACAAGTTCTCTTATTGAGTTAAGAGAGTCTGCTGAGTTCTGTATCCTGTGTCCTGTGCACTAATGCATGAATGAGAGGCACTGCTGATTCAATTGTGGATCTGCAGGATGGGATTTGACACGTGCATGAAACATACACTCATACACCTCATGGCGAATCCCACACTCGCTTTCTGTTAAACCGTGACTGTGTACCTGTACCTGTGTGGCCATGGCCATGAATATCTGTCACACTAAATGGGTAAAATAATGAGTATTTAGAGAGAGTGTCAGAGAGAGTGTGGAAAAATGTAAATGTAAAACATTGAAAGCATTATAGGTAGATACAGATCTAGTGATTTTATTTGTAATACCATAATGGTTTGCTGACATTGGGTTCACTGGCCTTTTGTTTGGAGATTTGGGGAAGCTGTGTTGAAGTGAGCAAGATTTTAAAAGTTAAGCATCTGAAATTGAATACATCTTTGGATGTAGAGATGCACACGACAAAAGGAGTGTCAACAATAAACGGTCTTTTTTTTATCCACAAAAGAAAACCCATGAGATTACCAGGAATTTAATGCAACCACATAAGATAGATGATACCAGGTCAACAAACGCAGTAAACTCTGCGCTTAAATACACGGAGGATGATTGACTAAAACAGAACAGGGGCCAGTTGCATGAACTGCTTAGACTAGCCTTAAAAGTTTGTCATCACATTTTTTTTCTTTTAAACTGTTCATAACTTTTTTAAGTCAGTTACAGTATATATAAACGTAGATTGGTCTAATTTGATACTAAAAAGTAAGACTAATTGCCCCTTGACTAACCGCTAGTTGGTCATACTAGAACTTAAGACACAGTCTTAACATATTGGCTATGTTTATGCAACTGGCCCCAGGTGTTAACTTATTAAGTTACCAGGGAGTCTAAGGCCTTGTCCACGCAAATACGTTTTCGTTTGAAAACATAACTTTTTCTCTCCGTTTTGGCCTTCCGTCCACACTGAGACAGCGTTTTTATTAATGAAAAAGTTTTTTTGAAAACGCTTTCCAAAGTGGATACATTTGAAAACGCTGTGTTTGCGTTGTAGTGTGGACTGTCAAAACGGAGGTATTTAAAAACGATGATGCAAGTTTAGTCATGTGACTCATATTGTACCAATAGATATTCATGTTTATACGGGTTTTGTGCCTTTTATGTGCTATTCACTTTCACACTGTTGCTAAAATATGTTACTTTGCACACTCTTCATATCACAGCCCTGCAAAGATGACAGAAAATGTACTCACATTTGCTGTCCTGCGGCAATACATGAGAGCATTTTAGCGTTTTAGACCAAACATGTGGTGACTGAGTGCAACCTGGACATGGTAAATGGTGAGATATTTTGCTAAATAAAATTATCCTGCCAGAAGAAATGCCGGGTAACGTCATATAGTTCCCTTTCGTTGTCACTCCGAGTTACGTCGGATGACGACGAATGGGGTTTCGCTTAGAAAGCCTATCAACTTCGAGTATTACAAAACGAGCTAATGGCAAAGAAATGCCATGGGTCTGCGGAATTTGCATGGCGTAACTCCGCCCCACCTCGTGGGTATAAAAGGAGGAAGCCGGCAGCAAGCAGATATGTTTTCGCTTCGGAGCCAAGTGTATTCTTCTCTCCACAAGCCATCTCTGAATTGTCAGCTTTACAAACGAGTACCTCGAGTGTTGGTGTGACGGCGATCTACGGCGAGAGCGTGCTTCCTGCTGATCTGTTGCAGTGGTCTGCCAGTCGGTGCGTTTCTCCCCGGGTGCTTCAACACTTGAGTTTTCTCTCACTAAAAGAGCTTACACGTGGCACGTCTTTTTAAAGATGTCTCGCCCGTGTACTTCTGGTTGCGGCAGATTGGTATCGGACTCTGATGGGCACGAGCGTTGCATAGTATGTTTGGGCATTGATCATGCTAGAGCAGCGCTCGTGGATGACTCATGTTCTCTCTGTGGGAACATGACCATCGCGTCATTACGGTCCAGACTCCGTGAACTCGCAAGAGTGAGAGTCCCCTCATCCACCCCCCGTCCTGGCTGGTGGCCAGGGTGATCTGAGGGTTACGGTCTGGAACAAGGCGCCGACTATGTGTCCGCGACCCCAGCCCCCCTCTTCAATGACGGTGCCCGCTAGTGAACTGCTGATTCCCGCGGGTCTACCCTCTGGTGGCCCGCGGGCTTCAGTTGAAGCTACAGAGGAAGATGCCATGTCTGTTGCAGCATCACTAGGCGGGTTTGACTCTTCTGGAAGTGAGGGCTCGTCACAGCTGCCACCTTCCGGTGTGCATACGGCTGTGCTCGAGTCTGATCCGGAGATGACGGCCATGCTTTCCCGGGCAGCCGCGAGCATCGGACTTGAGTGGAGGCCTCCACCCTGTCCTGAGCGCTCGCGGCTGGACGATTGGTTTTTGGGTAAGGCCGCCGACCCTCGTCCTCGGCAAACCCCAATACCTTTCTTCCCGGATGTGCATGATGAGATCTCGAAGTCCTGGAAGACCCCCCTGTCTTCTCGGGACCGCTCGCTGGTCTCATCCGCCTTTCCTCCCCTCGATGAGGCAGCTGCCCGTGGGTACACTGGGCTTCCCCCGGTTGAACGCTCTGTTGCCATGCAACTATGTCCTCAGAGTGCTTCTTCTCGGGGCGAGCCTAAGCACCCATCCAAAGCCTGTAGATTTTCGTCGACCCTGGTGGCGAAGTCTTACAGAGCGGCGGGACAGGCGGCTGCTTCACTGCATGCTATGGCCACTCTGCAGGTCTACCAGGCCCAGATGCTCAGAGACATGCACGAGGGTAGGACAAACCCAGGGCTCTTTGATGAGCTGCGCGCCGCGACCGACCTTGCTCTCCGGGCGACGAAGGTTACCGCGCGCTCCCTGGGTTTGGCGATGTCCACAGCTGTGGTCCAGGAGCGACATCTGTGGCTGAACCTGGCTGACATGCGGGACGCTGAGCGGACCCGTCTGCTTAACGCCCCCTTGTCCCAGGCCGGCCTCTTCGGCGGTGCAGTTGAAGACTTTGCCCAACAGTTTTCAACTGCCCAGAAACAGACCGAGGCCATCAAACACATTCTGCCCCGCCGGCCCGCTGCTGCCTCCACCTTGCCGGCCGGGCAGACGCCTCGACCTGTTTCCCGCCGAGGGCGCCCTCCTGCGGCTCCCGCCCCTCCCGCCCGGACCACGCAGCAGCCTCCACCCAGGGCCGGTCGCGGAGGAAGCCGTAAGAAGGCGCCACAGCCCTCTCCTGCCCCGCCCCCCGCTAAACGCCGGGCCAAGCGGCGCTCCTGAGACGGGCTGCTCAGGGATGATGATTGTTTCTCAGGAGGTGGTAGCAGGACCACTCCTTCCCCCGGTGGAGGGCCGGGGGAGAATCTTTTGTTCTCCACTCCCCGCTGCTCACCCACGGGTGGGCAGCACCCTAATGTGGTTAAAAACAGAAACAATCCCCTCTTCCCTGAGCTCACAGAGTTCTCGGGCGACACAGAGCGCCGCCCACAAGCCGTGCTCTCCTCGCCCCCCTCTGTCCCAGAGGCGGTTGACACGGCGTGCCGTCCACGGACCGCTTCGCCCCTGTCCCCCTCTGTCGCCAGACCCCTGGCAGAGCAGGCCCCCGCGGGACGACCAGCCTGGTCCTCCCCTGGCCCCCTCTGCCAGGGTGCGGTTGCTAACTGTGCCCCCTCTCCGGGCCGCTATGCCGTCCACATCTGGGCCAGTTACTCCGCCTCGCTGCCCCTCCGGGGGGACGCCTGTGGCTCGCATGATCCCGTTGGTTCAGTTCCTGGGAGCCTGGCTAGAGCTTCCCCGTCTGTCCCACTGGATCGCGCGTACCGTCAGGCTCGGCTATGCGATTCAGTTCGCACGGTCTCCTCCCCGCTTCAGGGGAGTCCGCTCCACTTTGGTCGGTGGCAATGCCCCTATCATGAGAGCAGAGATTGCCACCCTGCTGGCGAAGGGTGCAATCGAGACTGTCCCTCCAGCCGAGATGAGGTCCGGTTCTACAGCCCCTACTTCATTGTCCCCAAGAAAACCGGTGGGTTACGGCCAATCCTGGACTTGCGCGTGCTGAACCGCTCCCTTCACCGGATGCCGTTCAAGATGCTCACCGCCAAACGCGTTTTCGAATGCATACGGCCCCAGGATTGGTTTGCAGCGATCGACCTGAAGGACGCCTACTTTCATGTCTCCATTCTTCCTCGACACAGACCGTTCCTCCGGTTTGCTTTCGAGGGGCAGGCATACCAGTACGCGGTTCTCCCTTTCGGGCTAGCCCTGTCTCCTCGCATCTTCACGAAGGTCGTCGAGGCGGCCCTTGTTCCCCTTCGAGAGCAAGGGGTTCGCATCCTGAGTTATATCGACGACTGGCTGATCCTAGCTCACTCTCGAGATCAGGTTTGCGAACACAGGGACCTAGTGCTCCGGCACCTAGCCCGTCTGGGCCTTCGGGTCAACTGGGAGAAGAGCAAACTTTGCCCCGTGCAGAGGATCTCTTTTCTCGGTATGGACATCGACTCGGTCGCCATGTCCGCGCAGCTTACGAGCGAGCGCGCGCAGTCACTGCTGACTTGCCTAAGACAATTCGAGGGCAAGAGTGCGGTTCCACTGAAACTTTTTCAGAGGCTCCTGGGGCATATGGCATCTGCAGCCGCGGTCACGCCGCTCGGATTGCTTCATATGAGACCGCTTCAGCTTTGGCTTCGCGACCGAGTCCCGAGGTGGGCATGGCAACACGGCACGTTCCGAGTACCAGTTACTCCGACCTGCCGTCAGTTCTTCACCCCGTGGTCGAACCTCGATTTTCTCAGGGCCGGTGTCCCCCTGGCACGAGCTTCCCGGCATGTTGTTGTCTCAACAGATGCCTCCACCACGGGCTGGGGCGCCATGTGCAATGGACATGCTGCTGCGGGCTCCTGGACAGGACCCCAGCGGCTGTGGCATGTCAATTGCCTCGAGTTGTTGGCAGTACGCCTTGCCCTGCACCGCTTCCGGGCGTTGCTCAGGGGTCAACACGTACTAGTCCGCTCAGACAATACCGCCACTGTAGCGTACATCAACCATCAAGGTGGTCTACGCTCCCGCCGTATGTCACAACTCGCTCGCCACCTCCTCCTATGGAGTCAGAAGCATCTGAGGGTCGCTTCGAGCCATCTTCATTCCCGGAGCGCTGAACTGTGCAGCCGACGAGCTCTCACGGCTTCAGCCCCTCCCTGGAGAATGGCGACTCCATCCCCAGTCGGTTCAGCTGATTTGGGACCAGTTCGGGGACGCGCAGATAGATCTGTTTGCCTCTCACGACTCGACCCATTGCGCCCAGTTCTATTCCCTGACCGAGGGCACGCTCGGCACGGATGCTCTGGCGCACAGCTGGCCGCAGGGCCGCAAGTATGCGTTTCCCCCAGTGAGCCTTCTTGCGCACACTTTGCGCAAGGTCAGGGAGGACGAGGAGCAGGTCATTCTGGTTGCCCCTTACTGGCCCAACCGGACCTGGTTCCCCGAACTAGTACTCCTCGCGACAGCACCTCCCTGGCCGATCCCTCTGAGGAAGAACCTTCTTTCTCAGGGACGGGGCACCCTATGGCACCCTCGTCCCGATCTTTGGAACCTCCACGTGTGGCTCCTGGATGGGACGAGGCAGGTTTGAGTACCCTACCACCAGCGGTGGTGGCTACCATCACTTCCGCTAGAGCGTCGTCCACGAGACACGTCTATGCGTTGAAGTGGAACCTCTTCGTCAACTGGTGCTCTTCTCACCGAGAAGACCCCCGGAGATGCTCGATCAGTGTTTTGCTTTCCTTCCTTCAACAGGGGCTGGAGCGAAGGCTGTCTCCCTCCACCCTGAAGGTCTATGTTGCCGCCATTGCCGCACATCATGACCTCATCGAAGGTAAGTCGGTAGGGAAGCACGACCTGATCATCAGGTTCCTTAGAGGAGCGAGGAGACTAAATCCTCCTCGTCCTCCTCTCGTTCCCTCTTGGGACCTCTCAGTGGTTCTAACTGCCCTGAAGAGTGCTCCCTTTGAGCCCCTGCAATCAGTCGTGCTTAAGTTCCTGTCTATGAAGACAGCGCTCCTGGTTGCACTGGCCTCCATCAAGAGGGTTGGGGACCTGCACGCATTCTCCGTTGACGAAGCGTGCCTGGAATTTGGGCCGGCTTCCTCTCACGTGATCCTGAGACCCCGGCCTGGATATGTGCCCAAGGTTCCTACCACTCCCTTTCGGGACCAGGTGGTGAACCTGCAAGCGCTGCCCTCGGAGGAGGCAGACCCAGCCTTGGCACTGCTCTGTCCAGTACGCGCTCTCCGCGCCTATGTAGACAGAACGCAGTGTTTCAGGACCTCAGACCAGCTCTTTGTCTGTTATGGTGGGAAGCTGAAGGGAAAGGCTCTCTCCAAGCAAAGGTTGTCTCACTGGATAGTGGACACCATTGCCTTGGCTTACCAGCAGCAAGGTCGACCGTGCCCCCTTGGTGTGACTGCCCACTCCACCCGGAGTGTGGCGTCCTCTTGGGCTCTAGCGCATGGCGCCTCGCTAACAGACATCTGCAGAGCTGCAGGCTGGGCGACACCTAACACATTCGCCAGATTCTATAATCTCCGAGTGGAGCCTGTGTCCTCTCGTGTACTCGCTTCAACCAGCTAGTACCGGACCCGCTCAGGTGTCTTCGCTTGCTCGCCATTCCACTCCACGGACTGGATACGTGCGATACTTTCCTCAGGTGAGCTTCTCCGAAAGCCCTGAGCTCCTCCAGCACTCCTGACGTCGGCGCCAGTGTCTATTGCCTGTGCGTCGGCTAGGTGCCTCCCGTGTGCATGGTCCCTCCTCTGAGCGACCCCCACATGTGTATTTCCACTGTAAGCCTCTCTGAGCGTGTGTCTTTCCCTTGGCAAGCCACCTTGCCACCCCTGGGGTTGAAATATTCCACCTGCGGCTGGACACCCCAGTGTTTCCCATATGCTTCCTTCGGGTCATATGTGTATTCTCTAAGTCCCCCCCCTCCGGGCTGGCATTAATTGCATACTTCCCCTAAGCTTGGGATATGCTTCCCAGTGTACCTTGGTATTCCTGTGTTATATGGAGTCCTTTGTCCAGGCTGACAGGGATCTCGATTTACGCAGGGCACTGGAAGACAGCTGAGAAGGTGGCGTGATTAGACTGGTAACCCCATTCGTCGTCATCCGACGTAACTCGGAGTGACAACGAAAGGGAACGTCTACGGTTACGTATGTAACCCTCGTTCCCTGAGTAGGGAACGGAGACGTTACGTCTGCCTGCCACTTTCCGCTGTACCGCGGGGATCGCCTGAGCTCAGTCTTGGCTCCTCAGCGAAGAAACATATCTGCTTGCTGCCGGCTTCCTCCTTTTATACCCACGAGGTGGGGCGGAGTTACGCCATGCAAATTCCGCAGACCCATGGCATTTCTTTGCCATTGGCTCGTTTTGTAATACTCGAAGTTGATAGGCTTTCTAAGCGAAACCCCATTCGTCGTCATCCGACGTAACGTCTCCGTTCCCTACTCAGGGAACGAGGGTTACATACGTAACCGTAGACGTTTTCCGTCTAAATCATCTCAGTGAGGTTTTACGCATGCGCACTGAGGTAAATTTAGTGTTTTTCGACGTTTCAGTGTGGATGATAAACTTTTGGAAAACGCCTGAATATGCTAGTGTGGACGGAGAGCGTTTTTAAACGTAGCCTAACAAGGTGCAAAGGAAAATGGGAACACAGAAACTAAACAAAAAAGAGCATTCAGTACATGTGAGACATGCACACATTGCAAGTTTTCAGGAGTGAGAACAGTATTTATTTATGTTTATTAATATTTATTTTATTTATTTATTTATATTTATATAGGGCTGCCCCTGATTAAAGATTTTTCTAGTCGATTAGTAGTCACGCATTTAAGATATTAGTCGACTATAGTTGGAAATTATTGTAATTACATAGGCTATATATACTTAGGGTTAGGGAGTGGCATCGGAAAATGGTTTTAGTTTCAGGGCTGAGAAAGAATAGTATATGTAACATTGTTCTACAATATATAAAAATACTAAACCATAATAATGAGCATTTAAAATATGAATTAAGCGCTCAAGGGCACACATTAAGCTTGCCGCAGCGCACCGGCAAAAGTAATGATTATGAATGCGTCGGAAAAAAACAGCAAGGACTCTGTCTGAACAGTTTAACAATTTATTCATAAACTAGTGTTTTTGAGTCAGTGCCAGCTACAAAGATGGATTTGACGACTCTGACTCGTCATCAGTATAGTGGATGCGCTGCAATATATAGAGTAATGCATGTTAAGTTAAACATGTCATT
Organism: Siphateles boraxobius; assembly: GCF_051911475.1. Taxonomy (NCBI): domain Eukaryota; kingdom Metazoa; phylum Chordata; class Actinopteri; order Cypriniformes; family Leuciscidae; genus Siphateles; species Siphateles boraxobius. Next base: position 6,834,873 of record NW_027509197.1, read on the forward strand.
CAGCAGCACAATAATAATTTAGCTTTCACACTCTAAACGAATTCTTGAACGTGCCTAATATTAGAGCACATTTGTCTAGGTTAACGTTAGCGTGAGCAGCCATGTAAATTGGGTAACGTTAGAGGCTACTACATTTCCAATGATAAGCCATATTTGAGGTCGATGAATAATGGGAACCTTTGGATTTCCTGACAAAATAATCACCACATGGATCAGCCCTGTTAACGATCTGTCCGAGTTTTTTTTTTCTGGGACTAACTGACTAATTCAAATTTAGTCGACTAAGTCTCTTCTCATTAAATAGCGTTTAATCGACAATTAGGCCATCCCTTGTGAATATCAAAAATATATTTTTTTGTAAAGTTCCTTATATTCCTTATACTTGCAGGTCACATTTAATCTTATTGCCATTTCACAGTTGCTATTCTGGTTTATTTTGATGAGCAAGTCACTTATTTCGGGCTTGTTGTGTCAAATCCGGTTGCTCATGTTGGTAGTGAGATCTGGCAACACTCTGGAGAGAACAGCTAAGGTGAAGAGAGACAGATTTTCCAAAATGTGCGAATGAGTCATTTTTAAAGTAGATTGTTTTGGGTTGCAAAGCACACATGAAAGATTGCATTTCCATGGCACAATTTTTTTTTCCACTCAAAATACGATTCGAACATCCTTATAAATTTAACATAAATTGTATTATTTAAACCCTAGGTTTGCTTTTCTTTGCTTAATTTCTTTGCTTCCTTTTAAGTATTTTATTCAATTATATGAAAATAAAAATATAAAATAATTGGAAGAAGTTAATTAATAATGCTAAAGATAATTATAAGTAAATAGTACATTAAAACATTAGCATATAGCATATAGCCAAAATTTTTCAATTAAGTAAACATTGCTTTAAATAGGTAAATATATATATATATATATATATATATATATATATATATATATATATATATTTTAAACCCAGAAAAAGCTGCAGTCTGTCAGCAGGTATTTATTGAGTCTGTACTACCGGTACTACAGAAATGCTGGGATTGTTACATTTTTACAATTTCGGTATCAAATTTGCACAGAAGTTAATTTGATTGCAGAGTGTGGTTGACACCATATAAACATATAGCCTACGCCTCATTAGAGTCTGGTTCTATGGGCTTCTATACGTAAGCCGTCTGCCATATTGGAACGGTTAAAGCCGGTGCGTAAACACTCGAGAGCAAGTTGACTGTACTTCTGCAACCATAGTTATATGCAAGTATGAATATCTATCTATATCTGCAATAGACTTCAGCAGATGACTTTCATTGGATTTAATACAAGAAGAAGGCCTTAGTTAACACAACATTAAAAGTTACCATGGTTTAAAACCTTTTATTAACCTGAGTTAACACATTTAAAAACACAAACCAACACATTCTCACCTCTGAAAGGTTATCCCATTTCTTTGGGAATTTAAATATCAGCAGTAATTTAAATCTCTGCACAATGTTGTGGCATACTGGAAAACGTACTTGGTTACTAACGTAACCTCGGTTCTCTCTAGAGAGGGAACGAGTACTGCGTAATATCTTACGCTATGGGGAAAACCTCTTTTCCACGAGATATTGAAGCCAAAAATTATCCTTAATTTTGAATTAATGTAAAACGCTGTGCGGCAGCATGCAGACATAGGCAAGACAGCTTGCGCGGCAACAGCAGCAGCCTATCGAGACAGGCCCTGCGTGATGTCCCCAATGGGGACGGTTCGCGCCCACTTCGTCACGTCTCGCCAGAACAGGCGTGGCCTTGGCCTATAAATAAGCTCGACAGGCTGATACAAACTGGTTTTCATCATTGAAGCAAACCACAGTGTTGTATGCACGGCAAGATACACAGTACTCGTTCCCTCTCTAGAGAGAACCGAGGTTACGTTAGTAACCGAGTACGTTCTCTTACAAGAGTATCTCTCGTACTGCGTAATATCTTACGCTATGGGAAACACAATGCAACACGCCGTGTATACTGGGATCCGACATCAAAGTCCCAAGGGCAGTAGCCCGGGGCCCATATAGTGCATAATCACCGTAGACTCACAGAGAGTCGGAGAAGAGAGGCTACAAGCATCATTCCCCATGAAATAGCATCCCACAGGAGCTAGTTATGTTAACAGTGTTTCACGCAGACAGGGTGAACGTGTTCAGCCTGAACTGGGTATAAGTACGGGTTATTCAACACCCGTGGAGCTGTTCTATCGATCAGTGAGCGATGCACAAGCAAAACTCAGCATTCTGCGCCGGCGCAGCGGGGCAGATAGTACTGAATTCTAGACCGACAGCAGCTTGGCCTGCAAGGCGGGAACCTCTAGGTTATAAAACCTTATAAATGTAGACGGCGAGGCCCAGCCTGCCGCCATACAGATATCCTGCAAGGAAATCCCGCTAGACCACGCCCACGACGAGGCCACGCCAGTGGACGCCAGTGGACACTGCAGGCCCTTAGAAGTGTAAGCCAGCGCTATTGCATCGACTATCCATCTGGATAGGCTCTGTTTTGATGCGGCCAGTCCCTTGCAGCGTCCGCCGAACAAACAAAGAGCTGCTCGGTCTGTCTGAAGACAGACGAGCGGGATACATAAGCTCTCAGTGCCCTGACAGGGCAAAGGAGACTCGCATCCTCCTTCTCATCATGAACCGGGAGGGCGCACATGGAAATAACCTGGGCCCTGAACGGTGTGTTGAGGGATTTGGGCACGTACCCGTGCCTTGGTTTGAGTATGACTTTAGAGTCATTAGGCCCAAACTCCGAACATGACACGCTTACTGAGAGCGCTTGTAAGTCCCCTATGCGTTTCACTGAACCGAGAGCCATAAGAAACACCGTTTTGAAAGACGGATGTTTCATGTCTGACAAATGGATTGGCTCGAATGGGGCACCTTTCATGGCTTCCAAAACCGTAGAAAGGTCCCACACAGGGACTGAGGGGGGTCAGGGAGGATTCAGCCTCCGAGCTCCCCTGAGGAATCGCATGACCAGGTCGTTTTTCCCCAGTGACTGGCCAGACGTCGGTTTTGCAAACGCCGCAATGGCCGCCACGTATACTTTGAGTGTGGATGGGGTCCTGCCCTTATCCAACAGCTCCTGAAGGAAGGAGAGCACTTCCGTGACCCCGCAGTCTACGGATGAAAATCCCTGAGCTTGACACCAGGCAGAGAACACTGACCATTTCAAGGAGTAGAGCCGTCTAGTAGACGGGGCTTTAGCCTGCGTGATCGTGTTTAACACTCCCTCCGGGAAGTTAGCGGGTACCCGTTGATGGCCCATGCATGTAGGGACCATAATTCCGGGCGAGGATGCCAAATCGAGCCCTTTGCCTGAAAGAGGAGGTCTCTCCTCACCGGTATAGGCCACGGGGGAGTGCTGGTCAGCCGCATTAGGACTGGGAACCAAATCTGGTTCGTCCAGAGCGGAGCCACGAGCAGCACTGGGCATCCGTTTTCCCTGATTCGTTCCAGCACTTGAGGCAGGAGCGAGACGGGGGGAAAAAGCATAGAGGGGGCAGTGGGGCCATACGTGGGCCAGCGCATCCCTGCTCTTGGAGAAAAGTTCGGACAGTGAGCGTTCTCTTGGGATGCGAACAGGTCCACTTGCGCTCTGCCGAATGTTTCCCACAGCAGTTGGATCGTCTGCGGGTGCAGCGACCGTTCCCCTGCTGGGACATTGTTTCTGGACAGACTGTCTGGCCCCAGATTCAGGCGACCAGGCACATGCGCTGCTTTCAGTGAAAGCAGGTTGTGCTGAGCCCAGACCAGGAGGCGTTCCGTCAGCCTGTAAAGGTTTCGGGACCAGACGCCGCCCTGGCGATTTATGTATGCCACCACTGACATGTTGTCCGACCGGACCAAGACATGGTGGCCTTTTAACTGGGGACAAAAGCGCCGTAGCGCGTTGTCGACTGCCAACAGTTCTAGACAGTTTATGTGTAGAAGCTTCTCCCGTTCTGACCACTGGCCAAAGAACGGTCTGCCCTCGAGCAGCACTCCCCATCACGAGATGGAGGCGTCCGTGGATACCACCTTCACACTCGAGGGAGTCCCCAAACTCACGCCTGACTGATACCAGTCGGCTATTTTCCAAGGTTCCAGAGCCGAAACGCATTCCATGTCGACCTTGAGGCCCGGGGTGGAACTCGCTCTTTCAGCCATAACTGCAGTGGGCGCATGCGAAGCAGGCCCAGCTGAATTACCGAAGATGCTGAGGCCATGAGGCCCAGCATTTTCTGAAACCTTTTGAGCGGGACTATAGAGCTGTCATAGACAGCGAGTCCAGCACTGTTACCAGAAAATAAATTTTCTGTCTGGGAAACAGCGAACTCTTCGCCCAATTGACTGTGAGACCCAGATTCTCGAGATGCTCGAGTAATGTGGTTCTGTGTTCTATGAGCTCTGAGTGTGATCAAGCTAGAATCAGCCAAGTTGTCCAAGTAGTTCAAGACTCGCATGCCCTGAAGTCTCAGGGGTGCGAGAGCCGTGTCCATGCACTTCGTAAATGTACGGGGTGCTAGGGACAGGCAGAACGGCAGGACTGTGTATTGATATGCCTGGCCCTCGAAGACGAATCTCAAGAATTGCCTGTGACGGGACGCTATTTGTATTTGGAAATAGGCGTCTTTCAGATCTATTGACATAAACCAGTCTCCCTGGCGAACTTGCGCGAGGATTTTCCTGGTTGTCAGCATTCTCAACTGGCGCTTCACAAGCGCTCTGTTCAGCTGCCGTAGATCTAGAATGGGTCTGAGACCCCCGTCTTTTTTCGGTACCAGAAAATATCTGCTGTATAGCCCCCCTTCGCTCTGAGATAAAGGTTCTATGGCCCTTTGCTCAGTAGTTTCGCTATTTCGGCTCGAAGTAGATGAGATACTTCGTTGTTTTACCGTGGTTTCGACTTACGCCGTGTAATGGCGGGGACGTCGAGCGAACTGCAGCGAATAGCCTCTTTTTATAGTGTTCAACACCCATTCTGATACCCCGGGAAGCTTTGCCCACGCATCTGCGTGAATAGCTAGAGGTAGAATGAATGTGTGTTGGTTTTGTTTTTACAGAAACCGTGGGACACGCATTGTGTAGTGTTTGTGGGCACTGTGTCGTGGGCACATTCACAACATTTTTTGCACAATCGACATGAGTCGATTTTATTTGTGCTAGCCCTGAACTGTGGCGGGCTGTGTCTGTGTGTGGGAATGGGCACTGAGACGTGGGCATTCTTACAACACTCATAACACCATCGGCCGTGGCCGGAATTCCAGAAAATACACTCTTTTGGGGATTTATCTGGGTCGCCGTAAAAATGGCGTTTGTGTGCAGGCAAGCGGGCTGTGTTACCGGCTTGTTTACTGCAAAATACTCTGGAACAGTCACATTGTTTGGAACTGAACGAGCGAGAAGTTTCGGTGGAGTCTGGCCGCGGCGAGACTTAAACACCATGGGCCTTAGCTGACTGTATGTGTGTTGGTTTCTTTTACAGAAAACGTGGCACATGCAGTGTGTAGTGTTTGTGGGCACTGGGTTGTGGGCACATTCACTACATTTAATGCACAATTGACATGAGTCGATCTCATTTGTGCGAGCCCTGCACTGTGGCGGGCTGTGTTTGTGTGTAGAAATGAACACTGGGCTATGGGCATTTTTATTACACTCATAACACCATCGGCTGTGGCCGGAATTCCAGAAAATACACTGCTTATATGATTTTTCTGGGTCGCCGTGGAAAAGGCATTTGTGTGCAGGCAAGCGGGCCATGGTACCGGCTTGTTTACTGCAAAATACACTGGAACAGTCGCATTTTCTTGGAACTGAACGAGCGGATAAGAGAGCGCCATCACAGTTCTGTGTGTGTCGGGTTTTTTTTGCAGGCGTGCGTTTTATACAACAGGCTCACTGCTGCAATATTAACATTTTTTTAGCCGCTCAAACTAAGAGGAGCTGAGAAATGTTTGCGAAATGGAGATCGGTCCGGCCTCGGCGGGACTAAAACACACTCTTTCCTCATTTCGCCGGTGACGCACGCCCACGGGGGCGGGGACGGGGTAGCTTTCTTATAACGTAAAGGAAGCTAGCCGCGGTTTTAATACTGGCCCGTTTCCCTGACGACTCGCGGGCAGAAGGGGGGAGGTCTACAGAGCTCGCCCAATCCTCACTGTCCGACGCCAGGATAGAGCAGCTGGCCTTCTCTACAGATGCAGCTATCTCGTCGTCATAATGGCGGAGGCGGCCTGTGTGCGGCGGCCGTTGTCCGTCAGTGAGCGACTCGATTGAAGCTGGCCGGAAGCTGAAGGCGGCGAGGTGAAGGCCAGCGGCTTCAGACTCGAAGGCTCGTCCTGCTGAAGGCTTACTATCAGACGGCGCGGCTTCTCACTCCGGATCCAGCGATGGAGTAGTGCTTCGCTGAAGAGATGAAAATCAGTTTGTATCAGCCTGTCGAGCGTATTTATAGGCCAAGGCCACGCCTGTTCTGGCGGGACGTGACGAAATGGGCGCGAAGCGCCCCCTTTGGGTATCACGTCACGCAGGGCCTCTCTTGATAGGCTGCTGCCGCAGGGCAGCCAATAGGCGCACGAGCTGTCTTGCTTATGTCTGCATGCTGCCACACAGCGTTTTACATTAATTCAAAATTAAGGATAATTTTTGGCTTCAATATCTCGTGGAAAAGAGGTTTTCCCCATAGCGTAAGATATTACGCATTACGAGAGATACTCTCGTAACAGAACTCATGTTTTTACTGTGAGTGACGACAGCAGTAGTCTTGACTGTTTAAAGATGGCGGACACGTTAACATGTCTGGAGTGGTTAAATGTGGCATCTACGTATACATATCTATGGTTGACACTCCCATAAATTGCCAAAATGTGCATGTACACAACAAGATTAAGCTCTCAATTGCGGAATTAAAGCAAAATTCATCTGTGAATGCGGCCAAAATGTGATGTAGCAGTTGAATTCTGGCTTGGACTGCAAACCATCTGACCCCGAACACTATTGTACATTGACGGACAAAACCACTTGTTTGGCATTGACATTCCATACATATTTATCATTCCTTTTTCCACAAGACCTCTCTGAGTGAAGAATTATGAATCAATAACCCTTGGAGGAGACTAAAGACAGGCATATTCTTCAGCTCATTAAGCCCTAATTCGTATTCTCGTTGTAATTGGCTCTTGTTTTGTGTATTTCCCGTCTCAGATGACCTTGATTAACAGTGACTGATTGACTGGTTTGTTTTCTCAATGACCCACTCACTCAGCCATCATACCCAGCATTCATTCTTTCAATAGACACTCATAATAGGGCTACTTGTAGACTGAATGCAAAATGCACAACGGTCCACAGAGACTCCAAAGCCGTGGGTTTGGAGGAAACGGGGCGGCATTCACGATCATTAGCTGTCTCTAAAGATGGCAGTGTGTGTGTGTGGGAGGGGGCGGGGGAGGGCAGGGGGGTCTGGACAGCTTTTGAAAATGGGTTTTAATGATTGCCCCCTCCTCCCCCTCTCCTGCTGACTGTATAGCAGCGATTCACTGTCTGTCAGCCGCTTCCCCTCCCTGCGCCTGACCATCCTGACCAGTGTAATTGTTACCTTGTGCTCTGCCTCCTCTGTACACAATGACTCCGTGTCGTTAGAGATGAGAAAATTATGTGCCAACAACTGACAAGGTGTAATTGCTAGGCCAGTTTAAGCTGTGCTGCAAAGTTTCTGTGAAAGGGGTATTTTTAACCTTGCGAAATGGAGCGCCGTGTTCATAATAACTGAGTGTGCTATTTGTGCTTATTGAAGAGTCACAGAGGTCTTCAGTACCAAGGATTCTTGTGTTTTTTAATCATTAGGCCTCAAATACAGTATTTTGGATTCGTTTTTTTTTGTATTGGCCAGATTTCCTGGAAAGATAAATCAGACTTGTCTTGTTTTGTAGTGAAAATGTGCTGCTTTTGTCACTTACTAATATTGATAGTTCACCAAAAAAAAAAAAAATCTTCATTATTTGTTCACAGCCATGACATTCCGAAAAATTTTTCTGTGGAACGCAAAGAAGAACTTTTGAAGAATCATCAGGCATCACTTATATCATAAAGCTAACAGTTACTATGTCTAGTTGAGCTGCATTAAGAAGAGAAGACAGTGTTGTCGTTGGTGTTGTTTGACCTTCATAAGGCTGACGAACTTAGTGGTTAAAATTTATTGTAAACACTGTTCCTGAACATTATAACTCAAACATTTATCTGTGCGCTGCACATTAACAGGTAACAGCTTGTTTTCTGTTGTTTTGTTAGCTCTCGCATTTGTAAGGTGGTTCACCGATCCTTAGGAAAATTAGCCATGGTTTTGTGATCAATTGCTGTTTGTATTACCTTAATTTTCTGACATATGTCACAATTAAATGGTGTATAACATTGTATAATGTATAACAAAATTACATAAAACATACCACTCTGAAACGCCCTGTGAAATCCGTGCTTGCAAAGTCTGTGCATGTATAATACGCTCTGCACGATCCTCATGTTTTTTAACATTGCCAGGGTCTGAATCAGGCTCGAATTGGTTTGAAATTGACGCCATCATTAATATTTACACTAGAGAAGAACTCGAAATTCTGGAGGGGTGGGACATTTACCGAACGCACTGAGCACTGCCAATCAAAACACAGTGGGCCAGCTAACCAATCACAGCACACGTTGTATTTCGGAAGGAGGGGCTTCATCAAAATCGCCATGTTCGAGCCAAACTGGGGAGCGAAATAATGCGTTTTTTGAACAATCAAGCATGAAAGCATATTCTAGTACACCCCAAAAACAAAATCAAGACTGTGAAAAAAGCATAATAGGACCCCTTTGTGAAAATGACAGGATTTGTTTTTGACAGTCTAGTTATTTATCCATACCTAGGTTTTTTGATAATTTACCTTATCAGATTTTTAGATTACTATAAACCAAATATCCTTAATTTGTCCATATTTTCGACTCAGACCACAGAGCATCTGTTGCCTCAGTAGATTAATAATGGAAGCCTTTTCAGTCTTTTTTCTGGGTTTGATGCATTGGCCATGAGAAGATGCCTAAGGGAAGCAGTAAAAAGCTGTGCCCTTCCAAGGCCAACTTCCTGGCACATTTGTGTGTGTGGGGACTTTGCCACAAGATGCCCCGCAAGTCTTGTGTTCTGTCTAGAGAAATGATAAATCTCACCACAGATGCCATAGCCTGAATCATTCATGAATTTCAAACACAACAACCATAAAATAAACTGAGGGGCTGTTTCCACGGCACCGCTTTCAACTAAAAACTGAAAACTTTGTATGTGTTTTGGCCATTTATTTACGTGACAAAGCCGTTTTGGGGGCCTAGACATGCAAATGTTTTGTAACGGGTTTCAAGTGCAAGTTTTTGAAAATGATACTGTTATTGTCTCAGTGTAAACTACAAAAAAGTGAATTTGTGAAAATGGTGACGTCATGCGAATTACGTGTTTGGTCATAGGCGCATAGTTTTTCTTTAAAAAGTGACATCGCCAACTACTGGCCTGACGTGCATAATACAGCGTTTTTAGTTGGATCCATCTGTACCGGGATTGTTTTGACAACGTTTTTGGTATTTTGGTACCATGTTTAGTATTGTGACAACCCTACTACTACTACTAATATAAAATGACAGCAACAGACTCTAAATGTTCAATAAATTGTTACATTTATTAATATTAATAATCAGAATAAACAGTTCTTCTGCAAAGTAATATAGTTAATTAGTCTATCTGTAGTCTGTTTATGGTGTTTCTGGCTAATTATTCAGAATAGGCCCTCACAGAGGTGTGTTTACCTGTAAGTAACCACTCATCCAATCAAGATAACTGTTTAATGCCCGGTTCATATTTGGGGCAAGCAGGGCTTAGCCGAGAGCCATGGGAACAGAGCGAAGCCTGTGGCGCGAGTGTTGATGTGCCGCACAGGTCTCGACTCTCACGAACGAGCTCTGGAAGGATAAAAGAAGGAGTGACGACAGGGCGACACGATAGAGGACCGTCCAGGCCTGGATTTTATGGTTTTGTTTTGTTTTAATGTATGCGTCAGTCATCCGTGAGGGTCTGCCGCTTTACTTTTGTTTTGTTGTTTGTTTATTTTTTTCATTAAAGTTTGCTGGTTCCCACCTCCTTCTTCCCCGAGCCTTTAACATTGTTACAACATTGTATGATCTTGGGCTGTCCCAGACAAACCAGGCTCCTAAACGGTGGTCCTACTTCATACAGTGAGAGAGGTTTAAAGACGGCCGTTGTCACAGTCTTGCGACCAAAGATAGACAGTGATAATTTTCTGACAGTGTCACAAGTTTAACATGATCATCTCAGTGTGTTTGCTGCTACGACCTACGTCTATTGATTAGCCAATAAAAATGCAACATGAAATGGCGTAATGAGCAACGCGACTTTACTTTTTACCTCAAGCTCCATGTGCAAGATTGGCATGCAGAGTTTGGCTCTTTTCACTATATGACCTCGTCCATATTCTCCTCTTTTGCTTCCTCTTTTCTTCAGCTCACATAAAAAACACAACTGCCAAAGTGCAATTCATCTTGCTCTATTTGTTTACTACTATGTTTACATCATGCTGATGACTTTTTATTCTTCTATAGTAACTTGCGTCGTAGCCTACGTTACAATAGGTGTCATCATTGTACAGTCTACATACATGTGGTACCCAAGTTTATTGGATCCATGTGATTTGTAATGATCTTATAAGATTGCTGAAAATCGCACAGCCTGTAGCAGGCATTACCAAAGAACATTTACTATGCTGACACGTTTCATATAAACTAACACTCAGTCGCACTTTGTCTGTAACTGTAATTGTGGATTGAACTACTTTGTACTGTGGTGACTATAAAAATGGTCCAGACTTAGAGAGCGATGATTATTTTAAGAGCAGTTGTTTTTATGGTTCCTGGCACAGCGCTAGGGATCTTACTTCATAGTCTAGTGTCTAAGGTTTAGCTTAATCAGAAACAAAATATTTGTCAAGTTTTCATGTCATTTTTGAATCATTAAACATCACATTTATTTAAAAAAAAAATCCTCTTAGAGATGAACTGTTTCTGAGGAAGAAACCTAGAAAATAACTATTTATTATTATTTATTATTATTGATTATTTCTCCCCCATTTTTCAATTTGATTGTTCATTAAAAATAATAAAAATAATAATAAAAATAAAAAAATGGTTGAAGGCATTTACATGACTTTACACATTGTCAAACATATTTAGTATTGAAGTGTTAAAATACTTGTGTGCTAATGAAATGATTTGTAGGTTAATTCCTTCAAAAGATAAACTCTTTGGGTTTTGTATTGGTTTCAAAACATTGCTCTGTTGTTTGATCATCACGACCAGCTTGACACAGCAACATCAGCCGCTTTTCCACCATCCAACCAAACCGTTCTCATTGTTTAACCGTTCCATTCCGTGGCAATCCGGCCCAGCCAGTACGGATATGGTTTCATTTTCCACTGTGGGGCTGATAACGGAGCTCAATGAAATGCAATACAAATGCAGCCGTTTACAGACGGTGTGAGATGTAAATAGCAACTGCGTTATGGAGGATGATCAGATATTCATATTCTTTTAATTGTACTATTATAATTGGCAACGTCACTACACACAATCTACCAGCAAACCGTGCTGAGAAATCCTGTCCGAGAAAGATTTGTAATCATGCCGTGTTAAACCAAGCTCAAGTGGAAATACAACTGGAACCATTCCTTAACGGTCTTAGCCTGACAGAGAAAAATTGGTTAAAATAAATATACATTTCATTGTTATGCATATGTTATTTAATATCTTTAAATCAAATAGTGTGATAAGAAGCCTATATCTGCTTTATATCAGTCATGAAAAATCCATATCAATCGACCACGACCACTATTATTTTTGCAATTGCATTTATTGATTCAATAGTACAAAAAGTACAAAACAAAAATGCCGCACTTGACTTTTAAAGTGAAAGTAAAAATCATAAAACACATACAGTGTTCATGCTTGATGTGATATGGTTCATCAGTAAAATATCATGCAAGGTTCTGTTTGCAGATGTAATCTTACAGTCAATTATTGAACAATCCCATTTGGGATGTGTTTCTCTCCACTCTCTCTAAAATGTATGTTCATTAAAGTCACTGGCGGAGAAGCCGAGGCCTGAAATTTTCTCTCAACAACGAGAAAATAAGCTCCAGCAGTTATTGTGATGCAGGCCAATTCTACAGCACAATACAGACTATAATTCAAGCTAATTCTGCTCTTTTTACTTTCTGTAAATTAACATAAAGTAGACCAATTACCAGTAAAGCAGAAAGGCATCAGGTTATAATAGACTGTTGCTGGTCCCCATTGACTGCCATAGAATGGAAAAAATATATATATATATACCATGGAAAGTCAATGGCGACCAACAACTGTTTGGTAAATGATGACAGAATTTTTATTTTTGGGTGAACTATCCCTTAAGCTCTTAGGAGCTTTTCCCTTATTGGCCTTTAAAGAGATGCTGAGGAAGGCAACTTGTTTTGTGGTGTTAAATTATTCTACTTGTAGATGGTTGTAGGGGTTACTAAGTTCATTTGAAG